>NC_140083.1:69725185-72703855 GCF_964194135.1 Talpa europaea | reverse complement strand
GAGGTGTTTAAAAAAAGAAAAGGCCAACTTCTGCAGGCTGGAGAGTCGGGACCTATATACAAAGTTGTTCTGATATCCTTCTCTTCCTTCCTCCACCAGCCACCCGCCAAACTGCTGGATCTTTCCTTCATTTTTGTGATTAATCCCACATTTGCTCAGGACACAGTCACTAAGCCCTGATGCAGTTATCCAGCAGATTTGGCCTCTGCATAAGCTGAGTTTTGCAGTAGATAAAACAAAACAAAACAAACAAAAAAAGCGAGGGCTTCCATCCCCGCAGAGATGGTGTGCAACCTGAGTGACACTGCTTGAAGCAGTTGCTAAGCAGATGTGATGGAGAGAATGGCAGCAAGAATCCAGGTTGACAGGTGCCATTTAGATGGAGTTACCCTGTCTACAGCCATTGCCAGGTTGACAGATAACTCTGGTCTCTGGAATGGGGTGCACCTTTTACACTTGTCCTTGGGCCTGAGCATCTGACATAACAGCAGATGAGGCACTGCTGAGTTAAGTGGGTCACATCCAGCCTTATACCGTGTGCATCGCCCCCATTTATTGAGGTCTGCAGTCAGCCTGGTTTTGGCTTAGGCACTTTACAATAACTCAGAGCTGTGGATATGACCAGGTCCACTTCTTTTTGCACTTTTGGTAAGTTTAGGGCTTTGTAGATAAGCGACGTGGAGTATCCAAAGTTGCAGAGTTAGAAACACCAGAATCTGAATTTAAAACCAGTCTGTCCTGCTTTGAGGCCTGTGCTCCTTCCCCTTGGGGGCCCGGGGGCTATAGCCTTTTACTGGGTGTATGACTGGAGTAAGTGCTTTAACTTTCTGAGCCATTCCTCCACCCCCATCCCCAATCCACACAGTGGGGATAGCACAGCAAATATCCCCTGGGGTTGGCAGGATAATTCAGTGGGACAATGTGCAGAGAATTCAGTGGGATAATCTGGCTGGAGTCAGTACTGGACCTCGCTATACTGAGGCCCCTGATTCCATTTCAATCTGTGAGGCCCTGGGAGAGAAGAAACAACATCGTGGAGATATCCTTAGCTTTGCCAGCAGTTCTTCCACCCCAGGTGAAGAAAGTATTACCCTTTGGAAGCACAATAGCATGTGATTTGAATGAACACTGAAGTTCCAAGACATCGAAGCCTCTTTTTTCTTGCTGTGTGATTTGAAAATGTCACCTAACCTCTATGGAGCTTTTCCTGTGGAATTCTCAAATAATCCCTGGCCCTGAGAGGTCGGTAGGCTGGTGATGGATTCTTGTTTTCCCACAGGTGGATGAGCCACGGAGTGGGCTCCTCCTGATAGGAGGGGGATCTAGGCGGCTCCTCCAGCAACCCCATTGGCTGCTCTTCGGACTGTCTCTCAAGGCCATCGTTGTGTGCTGTGGGACGACACATTCATTTGAATATGTTTTGATGCCAAGAATCATTAGACAGGTGGAAATTCCATTTGCATATATCTGGGTATATAAAATGAGTCAAGGGGAAGCAATTTGTGGCTACTGCGCTGATTTGCATTCTGCCTGCATTGATGCGGATCATCAAAAGCTGATGGGGTTATGCTTATTGCCCCTGGGTAGCCTGGGCTGTCAGGAAATGCACTGGTTTCCCCTACAGAACTCCGTTCCCACAGTGCAGATGAAATCAAGTGATGACTATAATGACTGCTTGTTTACTATCTCAGAGGTTGCTAGCGTCAAATAGGACTTTTTTTTTTTTTTTTTAAAGAACCCTTTTGACCTCCGGAAAGACCTGCTCATATCCCAATAAATGGTGGTGGGAACATTGTAATGTATGTGACCTACGTGCTTCCTTTGACCCACAGGAAGGTAACTTTTCAGTAATCACAAGTGGGAAGGAGAGGGAGTCTTATTCTTGGCCATCAGAGTTGAATTTTGGCTTGAGAGACACAGGACCAGCCTTTGTTGTGACTTGGGTGCTTAAAATCATCATCCACACCATGCAGAAAATGACAAAGCAGAAAGGGGACATCGGGCTTGTGTCATGCCAGCCCCTTCTGTTAAAGAAGAGGAAACAGGCTCAGAGAGTGACTTTCTCAAGGTCACCATCTATGTAATGGCAGAGCTGGGACTAGGGCTCAGGACTGCTGATCCCTCCACGTCACACTCGGCCTCTGCCCTTTGTGCCCATGGTCTTCTGAGATGCTGGGGAGGAAACTCACTTTTTAAAGAATGTTATTTCCTAGAGGCTGAGCTAGATGTTTCAGCTACAGTGGTTTGTTTTAACCTCACAACCTCTCTGCCAGAGAGAGAGATCACCATCATACCATTTTCATACAGATGGGGAGATTCACTTACTGGTCTAAGAGCATAAAGTCCGTGCTTCTTCTCCCAGTTTCTGCCAAATATCTCTTTTCCTTGCGCTCTTATTCCATTGGGCTTGCTTCCATTTAAAGCACCCACTGATAGACTCTAATGAGAGGCTTTAAACGGTAGGGTTTCCTTGGTCCCAGAATAATGGAGGGGTCCCATCTTAGGTGTAAGTCTGAATGCAGCACTATTATTTTGAAAAGGAGCCCAGACAAGACTCCCTGGAGGAGAAGTGTGGTGTCCATGGGCACCCTGGGTAGGCGGCGAGGGCACACCGCTATCAATCCAGGCTGGCCTGCAGCCATGGTTTTCTGGAAGAAAAAGGAACTGAGGGTGGCCGTCAGTATCCTTTGTGGCCATTCCACCTGAGTGACAGGTGATTGATGGCAATTTTTTCAGGACGCAGAATGTCTTGGTGACATCAAATTCATGCCCTGCTTCCCAGGGTGTGGAAGCAATATGGTTTCCCTCCAGGGAAACTACCCCGAGTCAGTGTGTCTCATAAACCTTTCCTAGCAACTTTAAAACCAGTACTGTGTCTTTTATTTCACTGATCTTTCTCCTCAAGTGCCTAACTCAGGGCTTTGAATGTAGTAGGTGTTTTTGTACTTGATGTTGAAATAGAAAAGGGGACAGGAGGGTTGAATAAGTGCCTGCCAAGAATTCAAACTACAGAAATCAAATTTTGGCAAGGATCTGACAACATAAAAGTGATGCCACTTTTGGAAAACTATCGTGTGGAAATAAAAAAATCCTATTTATCAGGGCATATGGAAAAGCATTTATTGTGATATTGTGTGGAGTGACATGAAATAAGAACAATTTGAATGTCAGCCCGTAGGGTGGTAGGTAAAAAAAAAGTATGATTTATCGTTACAGTGAGACATTATACAGATTTTAAAAATAACTTAGATTTACACATAATAACCTGAAAAGAAGACTAAATATGTTTCACGAAGAAAGCAAGCAGCTGAGTAATATGTAAATAATATGATTTCACTTTCATATGACATATACCAATAGCATGTATTTAAAGGTATGATATATATTTGCATGTGGAAAAAATGGAGGACATAGAGCAAAATGTTAACATTACCCTAGAGAGATAAAGTTTTAAATTAAAAAAAAAAGTTTAATAAATTTTAATTAAAAAAAACAACTCTCTAATGAGAGAAATGTGATCAGGGTGGGTAAATGGTTCAGAAAGGAAACATGGAATCAAGCACAGCTTTGTTTGGCTACTACCCCTTCTCATGGTTCAAGTGGAACAACCCCTGCAACATGGGAAATCAGTCCTGTACTAGGGCAAATCATGATGTGTTAAGCCTCATGTAACAGCAGTACTTGATACATTTGAGGGGCCAAGGCTGCCAAAAAAAAAAAAAAAAAAATCCCTCATCTATAAAAGTTTTGGAGACTCGTAAGAACTTTGGTATCTTGATAAAGAATCAGTCCCCAGCCTCACTTCATTGAAGGCTGCTATGCTTCTGGCCCAGGCCCTAAAGCCTTCAGGGAGCCCCTACCCATATCAGTAGAAACAGCTTCAGGGCTTGCCTGACTATAACTCATTGATCATAGCTATATTTAACATGAAGCACCAATCCACACTCCTCACAGTATCTGAATCTATAACTATGTCTTTCTAGAAGATGTGTCGCCCGGCTAGGGCTGTGTCTTTTCATCTAAGTTGAGAATGTTTACCATAGTGCTCGATCCATAGTATTGCTATAGAAGGACTAATGGGAGAAAATGTATATTGAGTTATTGCGCTGGATAAACTGAGTCGATTTTCATCTAGTTTTGGGAAATTTAGGAGACATTTTCCAGAAAAATCTCAGCCTTTATGAAAAATTTGAAAGGAGTGGAGTGTACACCCTCTATGAAGAAAAAACTGTTTTCTATTGTGAGACGATTTTAAGAATATTTTAGTGTCCTTAGGTCCCTGATATTTTCTCTTCTCCAAAGAAGTTTGGGGTCCATCATCAGCAACATAGATGGGCTTTGGATCATCTTACCCCGAGAGATAGGTAACACTGGTATTCAGTTTAAAGACATAAGACATCAAGGATTAAGCCATTAGTGTGTAACTACCAAGAAGATGTTCCAAAACATTAAAATAATGAGTATCATATCCAGCACAAAACCACAATAAATTGATGTTATCAGCACAAAGAAGAAATAACATACTGGTGTTAATGACCAAAATAAAAAGGGATGCAAATTACTGTGCAGGCAGTGGTGGCACTCTTGCAAGTTGCTCCCTGGAATGCAGCTGAAGAAATAATTGGGCCTTGGGTTAGGGAAAGATAGGATTGCAGAAGGGTCACTGCCCAGGTGTGGTGGGACAGACTGGAGGCTCAGGTAGCCGACTGCTGCAGCCTTGGCTTGCCTCCCAGCTGGCCCAGATGACACTGAGAATCCTGCTGGGCTCACTGCTGTGAGGTGGTGATGGATAACACCATGACCTGATTCTTGGAATCATGGATTCACTGCAGCATGCCTTGGCCATATGTGAGCCCTGATCACATGTGAGGTTCCCCTAGGAGGAGGAGGGGAAAGCCACATCACATGACATGTATCTTCTTTTATTGCAGCAGCTAAGATTTGTTCAGACTTTCCTATACTTTATGGATTACAGGTTAGAGACACTCTCTTCCAATTCCAGGGCCACTGGATTTGGGGAGGCAGCAAAGGAAATGTTGGTTGGTTCTTGAGGTTAAGCTACTGTACATAGCCTCACCTTCTGGAAGTCTCAGAGATAGAATCAGAGTATGGGGCAGGTAGAACCTCAGGGGTCTTGCTCAACCTTCTAGGGTTTGCAGGTGTTTGCAACAGCTATGCCAAAAAATTACTCTCACTGAATCCTTTCAGTGACAAGTAATTCACTTTTTCTATGGCATTTCATAAAGCTGAATACCTTAAATTACAGCCCTCTCCAAGGGTCTTATGTCAATCTTTGCATGTTAGTTCTACCATCAGCACAACCAGTGGTTCTCAAGAGCCTCTATGTTAGACAGGCCTTTCTATAATATGAGGGTTCTTGTAGCTTGTTACTCTTTCTGTATCTTAAAGATCTTTTTTGGTGGGTCTTTTAATCTTCTCCAAATATCCTTATTCAATTGTCCTCAGTTGGAATTGGGCCTTGGGTTAGGGAGAAATAGTTTTTGCAGAGGCTTTTGTGCAGAACTGCCCAGGTGTGGGGGTTGCCTACAGGCTCAGCCAGGTACTGGCACTGACTGCCTTGGCTTGGCGCCCATCTGGCTCATTAGAATCACCTAGGGAACTTTAAAAAACCCTGGTGCCCAGGCCTCACTAAATCATAATCTCTGCAGAGGAACCAAAGTATTGGTATATTTAAAGCTCTCTAGATGGCTCCGCTGTGCAGCCAGTGTTGTGATCCCCCGCCATGCCAGAACTCGGTTAACCTCTTCAAGGTCATGCTATGGAATAAGGCCTCCTATATTTGAATCCTGACTCAACCACTTAACAGTTCTTTGTGTCTCTGCATCTTCATCTGTTGCAGGGGATAATAACAATCTGCCTCAAAGAATCAGTGAAATAGCTCCAAGAGAACACGTTAAATCTAGAAGAGTCTCTGACACATGATAAGTTTGACTCAGAGCCTAGGACGGGGTCCAGAAAATGTTGACTCGATGTTTGCGTTCAGGATGCCAGGCAGGTTTTAAGCATTTCACGTGCATTCTTCAATGCATTTTGTCACATTGAAGATCTATGGTAAGAAAAGTGACAAATGCAAAATGTGTCTTGAGACCCTCTCCACCTGGTAGAGCCCATCATCCCAGATTACCCTTCAATTTATGTCCTAAGGAACTTCCTGTTTGCCTTGTCATCACATATTCCTTCTTCCCATCAAAACCCCTTCGACTTCTAAAGTCCTGTACACTGAAGAGCATTCCAGGTAACTAAATTAAGAGGTCTTCAAAGGTCTTTGCAAGGCTGTTTGTTGTTATTAAGTCCAATGCCTATTAGTGAGCTAGGCATATATGAGATGCCCACCAAATACTTTGTGGATGACTAAAATAATTAACCTTGTAAATGACTATATATGTGTGTATATATATATATATATGTATAAAATAACTATATATATAAATGACATATACACACACATATATATCTCCATGCAAAAGAGATGGAGAATCACCCAGTTCCTGTGAATGGTAAGAAGCTATTACTATAAATGCCTATTATGTGCTAAGCACTTTTCATGCATTATGACTTTTTGCAACCCTAGGAGACGGGTGTTAGACAGTCTTTTACTGGGTAACCAACCCTCCACCTCCCCCCACTCAAAAAAAAAAAAAGCCTGGTCTTTTCACGTGGCAACTACTTTGCTTGTGAATTTGTAATTAGGAGGGAGCATAACAGGCTCAGCAGTTCCTCTCAGCTCCATGATGCCTCAACTGAGGATGGAATACCCACTTTCGAGAGGGTTCATTCCCAGCCGGCAGATGTTATGGAGACTCCCTGGTGGCCAAAGAGCCTCGCTTGCAGCCCAGGCTGGCTCTGGATTAAATGGGTTGGAATAGAAAACTCTTGCCATAAGAAGACATTTCTCCATCTCAGCCTCTCCACTCCCCATTCCAAGGAGAGCTGTGTCTATGCTTGGGGAGAAGCCAAGCCAAGCAAAAGATTTCAACAGAGAACAGAGGAAACACACCCACTGAGGTTCTCATAGCAACATAATCACGCACAGGCAGCAGCCTATTTCGGTGGGAGCTTGTCTCAGCTCCCCTCCTCCCTGGTTAGTCACAGAATGGATGCACAGGCAGAAGCAGTGTGGGGTGGGGTGGGGTGGGGGGAGAGTGTCGTACTGAAAGTCAGGAGGCCAGGGAGCTGCTCTCAGATGTTCCCTCCGTTGGCTGAGGGATCAGGGACAAATGTCCTCTCTCTACTCACAGGGTCCTTATTAGTAAAATGAGCGGATTGGCCCAAAGAGCTGGGAGGGTCCTTTCCTGGCTGGCTTCGATTGTGCAAGTACTGAGGCCCTATTGGCAGAGGATGAGAGGTTTCAGAATCTTTTATCTCCAAGAATGATATTTACAGAAAATAGGGTTCAAGAGGATAAAAGATATTCTTGAGAGTCACCTCATCTCTCTACCTCTTTCTGTACTTTGTTGACAGGATGTGAAAGAGAATGACTAACACGTTTCCAAAGACACTGTTCTCTTACCCCCAACACTAATCAAATTCTGTGATCTAAGAAAGGAAAAGGTTAAGGAGGTTAAGGTCATTGTTTCAATTTACTCCTTGGAAACACACACCCTCCCATTACTCACGCCTCTCACAGCTCTTCTAACTCTCTTCCTCCTCCTCTCCCTGCCCCTCACTTCCCATTTCCACTTATTGCAGCGCATCTTCTCTTTTCCCGAGGACCAGGAACAGGAGGCCTCTCCAGATCCTGGCCCATTTCTTCAATGGATCCTGGGGTTAGTTGAGGACAATCAGGCTCACACTTCTTGGCTGTCAAAGGTGATGATACAAAACAAACAGGCGCGCAGGCCGGACTGATCTCTCTGTGGAAGAGCAGGGATGAAGCCAAGAGGGCCAGGGTGTTCGCAGAGCCGCGTTCAGGTCCCTGTCCTTGACTCGTGGGCCGAAAGTGTGGAAGGGCAGCTGGCTTTTAAGGAGTCAGCCGGAGCGGCCTGTTGCAAGGGGAGAAACCGAGTGGGGGCCCCCCTCCCCTTGTTCTATCTCCCACCAGTCTGACAGATGGCCAGTAAGGCAGAGAGAGGAAAAGCTCTCGAAGTGGAGACAGGAATGCATTGTATAAAAATGCACACCCCCTGCCGCCGCCCAAACTCCCTTAAAAAAGGATCAAGAGAATCCTCATGGGTACGTGACAGCCTCCTTCTCTCCCATAAAAGGGACTTCAAAATCTGGTGATGGTGGGGGAGGGGCGAGGAGAAAGACAAGAAATGTGTGGGCTGGGGGCTGCCAGCGAAGACTGGGGTGTGTGTGTGTGTGGTGTGTGTGTGTGTGTGTGCAAGAATGCAGGCTCATCCACTTGGCTTTCTCCCACCCTCTTTCCCAAGTCACCTCTGGCTGAACCTCCTTCCCACCCGCTCAGCCGGAGAGGCCTGGAGCCCCAGCGCCCTGGCCGGGGAGGGTGGGGGCCAGAGGAGAAACACGGACACCCCGCTGAGCCCTCGAGTTGAGGGAGTTCAGGACCCTCCCTCACCGACACCCATCCCGCCGCTCCCCAAACCCTAATTCGCCAAGAAAGGCTCCAGGAACTGGCAGAGGAGTGGAGAGTTGGGGCGGGGCGGGGCGGGGTGGCGGCGAGGTAGCGGTGGCCCCATCTTTCCTGGCGCTGGTCCGCGGTGGCAGGACGCGCGCCGGGGTCTCGGGACCCGCAAGGGGCGGCGGGCGCCGGGCTCCTCCGCGCCTCCCGCGTGGCCCCGCGGCGTCCGCGCGGCCCTGGGCGCCGTCGGGCGCGCGGGGGAGCGGGGGCGTCCGCGAGACCCCGGGCGTCTGGGGGCGGGGGCGTGGGCGGGCCCGGGGCCGCGGGGGGCCCTCGGGCTGCGCCCGGCAGCCACCGGCTCCGCCGAACCTCCTACCCCGCCCCCACTCACCCGGCTCAGCCCCCGGGAGAGGCGCGCAGGGAGCGGGTGGCTTCGCCCCGCGGGGCCGCCGAAGTTGAGCGGAGTTGGAGGCCGGCCCCGGCCGCCGGGGGGGCGCGCCGCGGGCACAGGACGCGCCGCCGCCGCGCAGCCCCCGGGGCCGCTCGCTCCTGCCCAGCCCGCGGCGCGGGTGGAGGGGGGCGGGGAGGGGGTCGGGCGCGCGAGAAGAACTTGGAACTGTGTGGAGGAACCCGGCGCCCATGAGAAAGGGGGAAAAGAAAACAAAGTGGAGCCTGCGGGAGAGGCTCGGCCGCGGTGACTGTGCCGGCTGACGCTCCCGCGGAGGGGCTGGGTCGGGCTTTTTTTTTTTTTCCCTCCCGTTCTGTCTTCTTTCTCGCTCTCTTTTAAAGCGACACCAGCGCTCCCTTTTCTACTATCTCTGTATCACCGAACCCTTGCTGGCGCTTATGGGCATGAAACACTCCTCCCGCTGCCTGCTCCTAAGGAGGAAAATGGCGGAGAACGCTGCCGAAAACACCGAGGTGAGGAGACCGGAGGGCCGGGGCTTGCGGCGACCCCGGCAGCGCCCCCCCGGCCCCCCCCGACCGCCGACCCCGGAGCCGCCGCTCAGCACCCGGTGCCAAACTTTCCCCAGCTCCATCCCGCTTGCTTCCGCCGGCCGCGCGCGCGCGTGTGTGTGTGTGAGTGTGCGTGTGTGTGTGTGTGTTGGGGTGGGGGGAAGACAGTGCACGTCTCGGGTCCCCTCCCTCTTGAAAATGCAAAAGAGTCCCTCTCACCCCAGCTCCCTCTCCTGCCACCCGCTCGCTCCTCGCTCCTCTTTTCCCCAAGTCCCAAACCCTGGGCAGCCGGGCTCCCTGCTCTGTCCTCGGGGCTGGAGTCCCCGCTCTGTGCCTGCTGGGGCGGGTGATCCGGGGCCCGGGTCTGCTTCCCGCGGCGCCCTGACCCTCTCCGGCTGCTGCCTTCAGGCTCGAGTCAGCCTGGAGCTCTCGGTCCCCGCAGCACCGCGGAGAGCTCCCCGCCGCCGGGTTGCGGTGTGTGTGTGTGTGTGTGTGTGTGTGTGTGTGTGTGGAGGGGACTGGCCGACCCCGTGGTGGGACCTGGGCACCATCCACCGACCTTCCGGCCCAGATCCGGGCAGGCTGAGGTCTGCAGCCCTCGAATATCCGAGCCCCTTCCGGGACGCGGACCCCGGCAAGTGCGCCGGGCCCCGCCGCCTTCAGCACCAGGGACAGCGCCCGCCCCTGCCGCAGCCGGGCGCGCGGGCGGTGGGAGGCTGCGCGCGGCCGGCTGCAGCGAGAAGCGGGTCTGCAGCCTCGCGTCCCGCAGCAGCTTTTGGGGAGGTCGCTCGAGCTTCGCGCATTGCGCTCCTGCGCACCCGCTCCCACCCCGTCCCCTGCCTTCGGCAACCCAATAGCTGCCCTGAGCCGCAGAGCGCCCTGCTGGGTGTAGCGTCCCAAGACTGGAGCCTGTGCTCCCTCCTCTCTCGCTGACCTGCGGTCATTACAACTGGACCAGCCCGTAGGCTTTGGGCACCTGTAGTCACGAAGGGGATCAGCGTGGGCAGCCCCCCGCCCCTTACCTTCCTGGAGACACGGTGCGTCGAGGTGGGGGCGGAGTGGGGTATGTGTGTGAAGATCATCCCTTACTCGGTGGCAGGAAAAAGACACAGAGAGCAAACTCCCGGGCTCTATTAATAGCCGGGTGTCTGGTGGGGCTGCCGTACATTTCACATATGGTTCCCCATATGCAGCGTGGGGCGGAGATGGAGGTGTGGCGCGGGGATTGTCCCTCTGTCTTGCTGGAACGCAAAAAAAAAAAAAAAAAGGTGCAGAGACCCTCCTCGATCTTTGCCCCTCGAGGTCTTAACTGCAGCTCACCCCTACCCCGTAGCGTAGGCAGCAAAGCGCTTAAAAATCCCCATTCTCTGAGCTGAAGCAGCGTGCATCTGGCAACTGTCGCTTTTGAAACAAACACGCTCTGGGGCTTGACAACAGCAGGGCATTTAGTAGCTAATGCCATCTCCTTGAGTTAGGGCATAGCCGGTGCGTGCGGTCACCGAGCCACTTCCTCTCTCCCACCCCCATCCGAGAGCAGACGTCCAGAATGATGTGGAGTGCCAGGCGCCCAGCCTCACAGCAGAGAACTAACTAGCCTTACCAGTCTCGTCGCCCTCCTCCCTCTGATCGCCCACCCGTGGAAGAGGTTTCTAAAAATAGCTCGGAGTCAAGGCTGCACTTCTGCAAAGTCTTGGGCTAGCGGGCACGTAGCAGTCTCTGCAGCCAGGTGGCTGGAGCGGTGGGAGCAAGGAAATGCTTTCTACTGTCTCCCCTCCACCCTACTCCCCCAGTTGCTAAAAAAAAAAAAAAAAGTTTCCGCGGGTCTCCAGCCCCCGCACCGGGCTGTTGTACGTGCAGCTCCTCGGGTGCAGACCCCTGCCAGGGTTCCGCAGTGCACAGCGGCGGCTGCTGAGCTCCTCGGCCGGGGTTAAAGGCGTCGGGGGCAGGCAGAGCGACGCGCGCCAGGCTATTTTTACTTGCTTCCCCCGCCACTCAATGCTCCACCTTCTCAGCAGTCGCACATGCCAGCTCTGCTCAAGGCATCAATGAAAACAGCAGTAGAGGCCGCCCAGCTCCTGTGAGCAAAAAAAAAAAAAAAAAAAAAATCCACGTTGGACGCCCACAAATGCGGTGGGGGGAGGGGCAGATCCAGTTGGGGCTCCTTGGAGGGGAATGAGTCTGAGGCTTAGTTCTTAGCTGCTTCGCATGAGAAGGGGAGCGATTCAGACTCGGTCAAAAGTGCCCCGTGGAGGCATCCAAGCAGATTGACAATCACTTGGTTTTCCTCCAGGAACTGACTGTTTTTGGAATAAGCCAGGACTAGAGCAGTACTTCCAAAAGTGGATATTGTGGGCTTGCCTGCGTTTATGGCAGGAGAGAGAGGCACGGCTCTCTGTGGGTTGAGTGTGTGTGTGTGTGAGCACGCCGGCACGTGCGTGCACAACATACGTGTGTGTTGGTGGTGGTCGTGATCTTTGTTCATCATTCAACATATCATCAAACGCTGACTTTAAAACAGGAGAAACTAATATCCAAAGATGAAGACAAGTTGGGAACCCCCAGCGAGGTGGGCAGTAGGGCAGTATCATCCCTAGAAGCAGGTAACTCCGTTGCCTGCTTCTTGTTGGTGGTGTTTGCAAGCACGTCGCCTCATTCCATCTTCACAATGCAGTGAGATAAAGCAAAGTTAATTCTCGCTTCCTAGACCCACTTTATAGGTGAGCACGTTGAGGCTGAGAAGTTAAGCACTTTCTGAAAGTCGCCTGATTGCGCCAGTCAGCCTTGGGACACAGACTGGCCCCGCTTCTGATTCATTGCCCTTTACCTGTATATGCTCTTTCTGACAAAAGCCATGTGACAATGGGAGCGAGAGAGGCGTGAGGAGGGAAGGGAGAGATGCAATATCAGGGGGAGGTAAGGATGGTGGAAGGAGGTGTTCTTCCACAAGGGAAAGATAAGGAAAGATATGCTAGTGATTCGTCAGGCAGGAGAAAGTGAGACGTAGACTATTTGTACTGTGAGCAAAGCCACCTTCAACAAGCAAAGTCTAGACCATCCAGGGCCCAGGCTTGCTGGGTGTGGCTGGCACTGGGTGACCCTGACTACACGCTTTAACCCTTCGGACCTCAGATCCCTGTGTGCTAACTGGGACTGATTCTCCTTGTGGCACCAGGTAGGCATATGCTATAAGGAAACGCTGGTGCCCCAGGCCATGGCAAGCACACAGCAGTGTTAGTTCCGCTTAGACGAGTCCTCCACCTTCCTCCTGCTTCTCTGCTCAGGGCGTCCTCATCTCTGTCCTTTCTGAGGTAGTGAGTAGTCTCTCAACTGTTGATCCTCCTCTTGAAATTAGCCTGGTTATCACTACTTGATGGGTTTTCAGCAGCACAAAGTTGCTCATGATTAGAAGCTGCAGAGATTTACCATGTTGCCCTGTTACCTACAGGACACAGGGTGGAGGCCAATTTCCTTAACCTAGTACCGTTCCTTTAATACCTGCCCCATGCAGTTCTCTGCACAGACCACAGATGTTAGGCTGATGATGCTTCTGTGCATACTGGGTTACTCGTCCCCCTTCTCCTTGGGGGAAAAAATGCCTCAACCTGCAAGACCCAACTCAAAGGTCACTTCCTCTGGGCAGTCCACCTAGATCTGCTATTTATCCCAAACCCACTACCCCCTCTTCTACCAGGAAGAGAGCTACTTCTCGTGTGTTCCAAACCCCTGTCTTTCACATTTCCTACTACAAGATTTGTTATAGGGCAGCCCCGATATTGAACGGGTTGCTGGCTGTGGGTCCTCACCCGCGCGCTTAACAGGGACTTATGAATACTCCACTACAGACACACACAAAAGGTTAATAAAAGGTTTATTTACAAGGGAAAAGGAAATAAGGAAAATGTACAACTCAGGGAGAAAATAGGGAAATAAAGTCTTTAATGCGTCCTACCCGATCCGCCGACCTGGAAACCCAAAAAGAACTCTCCGAGCTGGCCGGAAGCTGCGAGCTGGCGGAGAGCCAAAATGGGGGACCCCTCCAAAGCCCACGTGTCTGGCTTTATACCAACCTGGCTGCTTAACCCTACCCTCAGGTCCCAGCCACCTTCCCTTTGGTGGTGATGGGATTTGGAATTCCCAGTGTCTTTGGCTTTGGCCTGGGGTGGGGGTGGAGTCCACAAAGCCTGTATGGAATTAGCTTTAGGACATCCTTTTCCCCCTAACAGATTCAGTGGTTATATGTCTGGTCTGTAGTTAGGTAATGAACTTTTGTTAAGAACAGGTATGTGGTGTGCCTGACACACCATAAATAACAAAGGTAATAATAAATGTTGACTGAATTGATTCTTGTAATTGTGGAAAGCTTGTGAGTCTTCTGCTTGTTGTCCCTCGTGGCTTTCTGAAAATTGCACTTTCTGTCTCCCACCCCCTCTGCCACACTTACGTTATTGTGGACCTTTAGGACTCAAATGGAGTAAAGATTCTGGGAAGCAAGGTGTTGTAGCAGCTTAATGCATAGGAACATTCTGGTTATTCCTGTGCCTATTCAATATTCAGTGATTACAGACTCTCCTGTGGGGTGTTCCTCTGAATAGCAGATAAATGGATTAATCACAATGCCCAATTATTAACCATGGGGGATAATGGACCCTTCTGAGCTACTGCCTGCTTTACTGGATCTCAGTGAAAGACTCCTGCATCATTTATGGTGATGGCTCCCTGATTGGGGTTTTAGCACCTCAAAGGAGAGCCCCCAGGAGTGAGAAAACAATTTTAGCAAGGAGTCACTTTGGAGACTGTTTTTTTTTTTTTTTGCACATTCTATGGACTCAGTGGCCTAGGGGGAGAGAATAATTATGGGATGCAAAAAAATCCTGCAATAAGGCAATGGGGTTAGAGGTACCAATGAGTGCTGGTCTGGGAGTTAAGGGGCGAGCTGACCTGGCTTTTGACAAGGTATGTGTTGTTGGTTTTGGCTAGTGGACCCTTCCCCACAGGAAAGACGTTTCACCTAAAGTGTACGGTACAGTACAGGTCTCCCTCTATCTGCGGTTTTAGTTACCTGTGACTTGAAATATTCCATAAAATATTTTGAGGAAAATAGAGATCATATTTATGTAACAGTATATTATTTTATCACAATACAAATCACTCTATTTTTAAAATTACTAGTACAGTATTATTAATCTATTACAGTTGTTCTAGTTTATTCTAAGTTATTGTTGTTCATCTCTTCCTCTGCCTAACTTATAAATCAATGTGGCTAGAATATAAGCTAGACATGGATGTATAGGGCAAAACAGCCTAGGTAAGGCTCAACACAATCTATGGTTTCAAACATCTGTTGTGGGGATCTTGGGGTCATGTCCCCTGCTGACGGAGGGGGCACTACTCTACAAAGGTCAGGGAATTGAGGAGGAAGAGGGCAAACAAATGCGAAGCAGGACCCAGGCCCACTTCTCTGAGGCCGGTCTGCATCTGTGTCTCCTGAAGAACATGGGCGCTCTGCAGCCAGACTGCCTCCTTTTAAATCTAGCTCTGAGCTTAACAGAAGTGTTGTCATGTTGAACAAATTGCTTAACCTTAATGTCTCTGCGCCTTCTAAGGGTGCTGTGACGTAATGAATTAGATCATGTTCAGGGTTTAGAACACAGTGAGTGTTCAATGGCTGAGTGTGCTTTTATGAACGCTACCTAAGAGGTGCAGCTGGGGCGAGCCCTCCCACTCAGGGGCTCCTACTGTTTCTCCAGCTGACATGATCCATAAACCATAGTCCATGTCAATATCTCCTCCCTCAGCAACCATTGATTCCAGGTCTTAAGTGAGCTCGGGAGAATTGAGAAGATACCAAAGCTTCCCCCACTTCCCCCCACGGGAAATTTGGCTTGTCAGAGTCCTGAATTGGCTTTTGGCTGTCAAAGAGGGTGAAACACAACACTCGCGTCTCTGGTGCAGGAGTGGGGTTCATTTCCTCCTCTTTGCTAACTGCAATGTGAAGTGATTATCACATACTAGGGCGGAACATGCAACAATCTGTAAAAACAGCACTTACACCTTGGCTTCGCCTGTGCCAGCAGGGGGAGAATGGGCAGCGTGACAGCATGTGAACTGCCAAGGTAGTTTCAGGAGCAGGACTGTGGTGTGTGAGCAGCAGGCGTGTTGAACCTTTGTGAACCGACTTAGTCGAAGGATAGAGAGAGAGCGCAGGCAAGAAGATACCTTCAAAGGGTCGTATAACCCTTGCCTTTGCCTCTGAGTACACGGACTTAACCCAGGACTGCAGCTGGCTGACTGGTTTCTTGTTATAAAGCTTCAGAGAAGGTGATTTCCTCAAATTGCTTGTGCATCTCAGCAGTCAGGAAAGTCTGGAGTGTGAACTCCATCTCTTCTGTAGCAACCCACATCGCTCTTGCTTATGTTACTCTAAAAAGAGAGGACACCTGCCTCATTGCCTTTGTCTTTTGGGTTATCTGAGGGCTGGCTCAGTCTCCTCTTTAATTTTTGTCCCAAGTCATTCCAATTCCTTTCTCCAATATTCTGGTGCTAGGCTTCAAATGGGAATAGCCAGCTAGGAGTGCTTGAGATTTGCCTCGCCAATGTTATCCAGACCATTGGTAATTTTACACACCAAATGGCTTTTTTACTTCACTTCTTATTAGATTTCCCTCAAGCATCACAGCCTCCCCCAGATTTGTAATGAGTGACCCATAAGTTAAGATTGCTTTTTAAAGTGTAATTTTCTAAGAGCAAACAGCTCAACGTGCACATTTCCATAAAGTCACAGTCTGAGAGCAGGATGGAAACTCAAATCATTTAAACCAGGAGATGGCAAAACCTGCCAATATCACAGAGCTCGTCAGCGTTGGTGCCGAGGCAGCGCTTACTCCTAGGTCAGTGCCGTTTATACCTCCTTTATACGTAGCCTCTGGTTTATTGTTTTTCTTTGTGCGTGTGCTGATGTTCTAGTCTATACTGACGTGTAGTATCTGAAACCGGTATTTCTCGGCATGATCTCTAAGAACTGTGCATGGTGACATCTCTTTCCTTCTCACACAACACTCAAAATATGTTGTTATATATCACCTTATTTAATGCATGCCATCACATGTTATACACACACGTACATCTCCTAATGTATGCCTCATATTTACATGTATACATACACACATATTTACTTATAGGCAACATACACTTTGAGCGACACATTCACCCCATTATACAGATGAAGAAACTGAGGCATAGAAAGTTAGTGTTTCTTGCCCAAGATCCCATGACTTGCAAATGGTGAAGCTGGAACTCAAACTCTGGCTTCCCAGTCCCCAGGACCCATGATGGTTCCAATCCACCAGGCTGTAAAGAGTGGGGTCAGGATAAAAATCTGAGGAATGAAGAAGAATGCAGACGTAAAAGAGGAACAGTGTTTTGGTGTAAACCTAAGAAAGAACATCAGCTCCAACTTCCCTCTTCCCCTCATCCCCAGACCTTCTTCTCCTGATTCCATCAGCGTCTTGCCAGCCTCACTATCATGGTCCTCATGCTGTGACCCATGCATGGGAGGGGCCTGGTATAACCCGTCGCACGTTCCCACCTGTTTGAGATGTCTCTGTACCTGCGCTCCTAGATACTCATCCAGTGAAGGCACCTCTGTAGGAACTGGAGCAAGGCCACCCCTCTTTTTTTTTTTAAAAAAAAATTATTTGTTTGTTTGTTTATTCAAGAACTGGGGTAAAGGCCAGATATGCAGGAGGGTGAGAGGATTCACCAGAGACAGATCAGGAATCAGAACAGGCAGACTGACGAAATACACTGCTGAGGGGAGCAGCGGGCACGACAGGAGAGGTCTGCTGCCCCATGTGGGACGCTTGCCAGCAGGCCGGGATCAAACTGGCACTGCAGAGGCTGCAGACAGCTTCACAGTGCAGTGCTCAACTGCCTGCACCATCACGGGGGGCCCAAGGCCATCCCTCTTAAGCCTGGACTCTCATCCAGCTGGACTCTCATCCAGCTTCTTTCTTGGGATGAAGTGTATAGTCAAAGTTGCATCAGCAACACCGCAGTGATAAAGAAAAGAAACAGGGGCTATGGAGCAGGCTGTAGGAAGCAAGATGCATGATACAGGATCCCCCCAAGAGCAAGATCCTGATATTTTTATTGACAGAGAAGTGAGGGTCAAACTAAACACTAGATTTTGGGCTTTAGGGTGGGTGAGTCCAAAACATGTATACCCGGCTCCTACCCGTGGCTCCAATCTTTTTAACAAGACCTTCCACTGATCAGTCCCTGGGGCACAAAGCCCGGCAGTCACCAGCCCCTGGGCATTCCCGGTCATGCCTCGGGATGTATGCCTGTTGCCTAGGGCCGTCAGGTGTCCTGCTCTTGTCTAACTTGAAAGGAGCCTTGTAAGCTACACCCACGAGTAAAGACTTCAGGGCAGATACTTTGTTTTAAAATGTATCTTTGTAGTTTTATCACCTGTATTCATTTTCTAGGGCTTCTGTGACAAGCTACCACAAACTGGGAGATAAGATAACAGAAAATAATTCAGAGTCTGCAGTGTGGGCAGGGCTGGTTTCTTCTGGAGGGTCTTAGGGTATTTGTTCCTTTGGCTTGGGCAATCTTAAGTTGCCAAGACTGGATAAGTTCAAAGAAATGCATCGTGAGGCTGTTTTGTTGCTGGGTGAACACAGTAGAGTGTCATCACACACACCCACATGGTGGAGCCCACTCCAGACCAGGGCTGTTGGGACCAAGGTCAGTCGTAGGTGCAGCTTGTGGTGGACAAGAACATGGCTCAGTGGTAGGTGACTGTGGACACATCACTGCATGTTGCCCCCATAGGTCTCCTTTTGTGTGTTTCTGTATCTTTCCTTCTTATAATAAGGACATTGGTCCCACCCCCAGTCCACTATGACCTCATCTCAACATCCTTAAAGATCTTATTTCCAAATGAGATCATACTCATAAGTAGCAAGTGTTAGGACTTCAACACACATTTTGGGGGGCTTGATTCTAGCCACAACATCAGCCCACACATAACAGGTCTGAGTTGCAAATGGCTATCTAAGCAGACCTCAGAACAGTTGCAAGGTCGATGAACGTCATCTGCCTCTCCTTCAAGTCTCTCCCTGCTGCTGCCTCAGCTGCCTACCATGCACCCTGGATTTTCAGAGTCTTTGCCAGGCCTTCTTCCCTTGAGCAGCAGCAACAATTATAACCAGAGCTACCACTTTATTGTCCTCATTATGTGTGAGGCACGGTGATAAGTGCTTCATAAGCATTGCCTTATCTAATTACACAACCCATTACAAACAACTCTTCTTATTCTCATTTTGCAGTTGAAGAAGGAGAAGCTTGCCCTACTTGATTACCTTGACCAACAACACCGTGAGCCTCAGGGTTGCAAGGCTCTGAGTAGGAGCGTGCTCTTCTGCCGACTTGGGCCGCGCTTGTATCCCCATCCTTGACACAAGTGTGTGTTCATCTTCACACTCCCCCAGCTCCCACTCACTGGAAGCCTCCCAGATCGGGAAGGACACACAGCCACCCATGGGGGAGGGCCTCGAGCCGCTTGGAGACTGTGTCCCAACCTTGTCCTCCTAGGGGATTGGCTTTGTCAATCAGTTCAGTGATAGACTTGAGAGCGCGTGTCCAGCTTGTCTGCAGGGCTCTTTCGGTGGGCGGGAGGGATAAGGCGTTTCTTGGTGCAATGAAACTAGGTGGCCACCGCCTTGGTCTGAGGTAGTTCTGTGTGAGGGGGCCTGGGACAGGCCCCTCTGGACTCAGCTCTCAGCTCTGCTGCTCATGACCTTGCACAAGTCACTGAACCAGCCACCCTCGGCTTCATCATCTATGAAATGGTAATAGAACTTCCCCATTGAGTTGTTATGGGGGTTAAACAAGTTATTTCATGTGAGGCACATGGTAAATGCTCAAGAAAGATGAGTTATTGTTTGTAATCAGGGCTTATCCAGGGGTGTCCCAAAGGGGGAGAAGATGACTAAGGGCCATTATTGGTAACTTGCTGGATGGAGTCAATACCTGCCTAGCTAGAGCCCAGGAGGCCTCTTCACTTGGGTCATTGGAGCTAGTCATTCTCCGGCCAGTCAGCCAGAGCCTGGAAGCCAGCTGAAGCCAGTGCCCCCTTGTCACTTGCCCACGTGTGAAGTGCCCCAGTTCTGGGAGGGGTGGGTTCTTGTGACCCACTGCCTAGCCCAACCCATGGCCCACCCCATGAAACACAAATGTCACCAAATCCCTAACTTAGTGACAGAAACGGGTTAGGTTCCCTCCTGAGGGAAGAGCCGAGCCCCCAGACTTCTCTGTGTCTGTAATCTGGGCTTATCTAAGGGTGTCCCAAAGGGAAACAGACAACTAAAGGGCCTTTACTGGTGATATACACCAATGTCACCATCCTAGCCACAACTCCCACTTTGCTGATTACTGGCTTGATTGGTGAATGTCCCCGGTCTTACTACTGGGAGAAGCCGAGGCACGAGGGGAGGGGAGAGAGAGAAGCCTATTGCCGAGGCTTACGGGCAAATTGGTTGTTTAATTACTGACTTCAACTCCCCATCCTGATGGCCACAATTCCAGTAGAACATATCCACTGCATGGGGGGCTGACCCGAGGTGAGGCAGCTTAAGACCAAATTGGACTAATGCCACTATAAAGGGAATGGCTATTAGCAAATTCATCAATTAGGGCCCCATTTGTAGCTCTATTGTGAAAGATAATCTCTTGTTAGCGGAAGTAAAGTAAAGTGGTGGCCTTTGAAGGCTGGGCCTGCCAGAAAATGAAAGACTGCAATTCCCACAGATGCGTTAAATTCAAGGACTTCATCTCTCCCTGACAAGCAGTTATGACAGCTGCTCTCAAGGCGGCTCAATCAGAGCCCCACAAAATGATTACAGCCCATGAGGAGTGTAGACGGATCCTAATTAAGGAGCATTCTCATTAATGTGAGTTGGCTCAACTCTATCCTTGAGGTCCATCGTAGGAAACTGACGAATACTTATTGAATGGATGAAGGAACCAGACCTGTCTAGCACATACATACCATGCCGTTCCCTACGTCAGAACCTCTCCCTGCCCTTCCTTCTCCAGAGGAAGAGTTGTTCCAGGACCTTGTAGGGGACAGGTTTGGAGTCAGGCCTGGATCTGAGTCTCATTTTGTGCTTGTGGAATTATAAAACCCATTTTTGTAGGGTAACCAGGAGGATTAAATTTGATCAAAGGATAAGAAGTGAAAAAATTTGGACAAATGTTTTCTTCTTTTTCCTTCTGCTAAAATTCAGGCTTATTGGCCCAGGTTTGTTTTGGTTTTAGGGAGAAATGTATAGTTCAAAGTGGGGACAGTCACTTCTTGTGTTCAGCGTGAGTAACTCTAAATGACCCAGTGCTGACTGTGGGACATGTGGGTGTGTTTCTGTGAGGGGGTATGTGTGAACATCTGAGACTATGGGTCCATCATGCTCATACATTGCCATATTTATCATATGTAGTTTGCAGCTCCTAATAGGTAAAAAGGTTTCCCCTGCCACCTGAAAGTAGAATGTTCCTTTGCAAACTTTCCTAAATCAGAATGGCATAAAGTGAAGAAACAACTACCATTTATTTATGGCAAATGGATAAGTTTTTGAGCATCTTCCCAAATAACCTTCCAATAACATATACAACCTAAACTCACTCCAGCATATCATAAAAGCAGAAAGGCTGTAATAAACATGCAGTCTGCATAAGGCAGTTCTGGGGGAAGGCTTGGCGGACTACCCTGGTCACTCAGCATTCTCACAGTTTCCAGAAAGGCTACTGCAAAACAAATGCTGAACTCCGTTTTCACTTCTCACCTTTTGTGGTTAAACAAAGGTCCTCTTTGGGTATATTTTGGTTAGTGAAAGTAGGTGCTCATGCAAGTCTTTTGTCAAAGCCTAGTAGCTTAATGTGAATAATTGAAAAGTAAGGGCTACGTTTGATACCTAAGGTATAAACCAATTACTAGCCTGGAGCTTGTGTGCTAGACACAGGGTCTGATGACGCAACCTGGGGAGTGTGTCATATGTGGCACACATTTGGGATGAGGCCTAGTGTGGGAACGTTGAGGGATGGTCTTGTACAGATAGATCTGAGGTTCAGGGGCAGGGAGGTGATGCACCCCTAACTCTGTGGCTGATGTGCAACATGTATTGCAGGGCTTGGGGGCTGTGGTTCCTTCAGGCTGAGTCCTGGGTCTCCCTCTTCTTATTCTCCACAACTTTTCCAGGTCAGCCCATTCCCTCTCTTGACTCCATTACTAGTTTATGTGCTAATGATTCTCAGACTGAGCTACAGCCCAAACTTCTCTTCTGAACTTGGACCCAGATATCTGGCTGCATAAAGGGCATCTCCATTCAGAGAAATCATGGTACATCAGATTCATCAGATACCCTCTGGCCTATCATTTCCTCCCACCAATCTACCTGCTTCCCATGATCCTCATCTTTCTAGTCTGATGTCACCAAAATCCAGACTCTAACATCAAGGATTTGTCTTCTTTGTCTTGAATTTGTCCTATTTCTGGTTCTGCATTTGTTGTCCTAGTTCACAGGCCCTACCTCTTGCCCGGATCGTTGTAGTAAGCTCGCTGCATCCTTCCCCTTTCCTTGTTCTGATCTATTCTCATATCATGAACATACACTGTAATGTGGAAATCTGATGATCCATCTTGCCTCCTTAAACCCATTCAGTGACTTTTCCATTATCATTAGGGAAATGACTGCCCTCCTTATCATGATTTATAAAGTTTTGCATGATCAACTCCCTGCACACTTTTCTACCTTCATTTCTTAAATTCCCCAACTGTATGTTCAACTGCTTCACTCCTGTCAGCATTTGGGTACCTCCTGCTCTTCCTTCTTGTGTCAGCTTAATTGCCCCCTCTTCCAGGAAGGCTTCCTGGACACTATATCCCCTTACCCATGTCTCGGTTAGTTTTCCCTCATATATGATCCTGTATATCCTCTGTCATGGGAGAGTGTTGGCCAATTTTCTTGTCTATAAGTCCACCATAAACTTTGTGAGAATAGGGGCTTTGTCTGTACTGTTCACCATCAAATCCCAATACTTACCTTAGTACCTGATACCTATCAGAGGTTTAAAAACATTTCTTTACTGAACGATTGTTGCTATGGGTATCTTTACTGACTGGAGAATGTTCTCTGGATGCAAGTGTTTCCATGAGTATCTATCACTCCCTTCCTAGTATATGGATTGAGACTGTCAGTCACACAGGGGACCCCACCATCACAGCAACTCTCCAAGGTCATAACTGCCATCCACCTGACTCTAAGCTAAGTAAGAGATCATTGGCTAAATGAGAGTCTAAGTGTAATACCTCCTGAACAAGTTAAGTCAACCTAAAAAGGCTGGAGTCAGAGCTTTGCCTGGGGCAGTGGGAATTCCCTGCACTTGGCAGCAGCAAGGAGGTAGGGACACCATGGAGGCTTCCCTGAAAACCTCACTTTGAAGCAAGGGAATTTGGAGTTTGGATCTACAAATATGTTTTTCTCCAGTACCAAAGCGATATATTTTTCTGCAGTATGAATGCATCCTCATTGGCTCATCTGAGCAGAAAGAGAGGTGTCGGTAAGACCCCAGACACAGGATCTGAGCTGCTCTGAGACTCTGGCTCCTGAGCGCAGGCCCTCAGGGCCCTTTTATTCTCCATTGTCTTGGTCTCGCACTGCCATTCACTTCTCTGCTTACAAAGTTGAAAGTAAGATGTTCCATATTCCAGGAAGTGCCAGAAACCCCAAAAAGGTCTTGGGGTGTCAGTACTGCAGAGCCCCAGGCTTGGTCCACAGGTCATGTCCTGGTGGCTTTTCTTGGAGACTTGAGCTCTGCCAAGTGTATGCTTCTCTCTCTCTTCTTGCAGCCCTGGCTCAGCAATAGGGATCCAGAGACTTCCAGCTCCTTTGGCCCATCCCCTGCTTCTGGAATGGATTCCACATGCTCTACCAGGACTATTGTGCTCTGTCCTGAGCCCCAGACTCCATTGATTCTTCACTGTAGTTACTCAGGCCCTCAGCTGAGACCAGGTAGCATAGGAAGAGTGGAGAACCAGAGGCAGAATCTATGCCCCTGAGTGGGCTGCTGCCTGCCCTCCATAACTCAGGCATCCATGTGGACAAAGGGTAAGATGATCCTAATCTATCCCACTTGATAGGATGCCCCTTAAATAAATGAAGATAGTCGGCATAAAAACATTTAGAAAAGGGAGGGCCAGTCTTACACTTTGAGTTGACACGCTTGCTGTGTCTAGTGCCTTCCATGCCCCTCTGTGCCCATCTACCATGCTGCTGGAGTTGCTGGTGGAGCTGGAGAGAAGCTCATCACCACCCTCTACATGCTTCCCCTTCCAGACACACTCATACATGTCTGCTAACTTCATGCTGTTGAAAGCTGGAGATGTTTTCCTCCCTGGATGGCAAATGGCACAGAAAGTAGAGGTTTGGGGGAAAGCAAGACGGGATGGTCAGTCTGTGCTTCAGCTTGGTGGGGAGCCGACCTCTTTTGAGGTCCTGATTTGAACAAAGGACACAGGCCAGGCAGCTTGCAGGATGACTGGACCTTCCCCCAGGAGCCTGTGCTTCACCTGTGCTCTCCCTCTGTGACTCAGTCTCCTTTGTTCTGTTTCTCAGGCCTGGGATTCTAGGCTACTAAGAGCAATGGTTGTGTCGTGGACAGGCAGGAGAGACCATGCAGGGCTTCCTATTCATCTGGCAGGGGAGGCAGCCCCAGCTCCTTGGCTCTGGCCTCCACAGGCTAGATGTTGACGAGAAGCCAGTGTCGGCAGCCTCTCCTTTAATACCCGCTCCGCAAGGCAACTGGTGCGTGGCCCTCTTCCAATGTCTGCTCTATTCTGGGGGTACACAAGGGTAGAGTGAAAAAACAAGGGGAGATTTAAACTTCAAATCTGTTAAAGTCGTCCTTCTTTGTCTTCGCCTGGGTGCAGGGCAGGACCATTATTTCTAAAGAGCTGGCTCATGTCCCAGGATGCAGGCCTCGCCCGGAATGTAGTATTCCTTTGGGTACTGTGGCTGGTGCCAGCAGCCGAGTCCCACACTGGGGGTCTTGGAGGACGGTATGCTATGGCCAGTGCTGCAGTTATCCTCTGCCACCCTCTTGCCCAGCCCACCTGCCCTCCTTGGGCTCATCTCATCTGACCAAGCAATGGCATTTCTCTAGAGAACCTCTCCTCTTTGGGCATCTAATCCCTACTTGTTCCTGCCTCTCCTACATCTCTGTCCTCTCTCAAGCCCTCCTGGGCATACTTCTTCCTTGCCCACCTTTTAATGATGCTGTCCTAGCTTCCTGTCCCTGTGTCATCGCTACTTCTTCCACATCGTGTGACATCCAGAACTGCCCTTGGGGCTGGGATGCTCTTCCTCAGTGTTCAGCAAACACTTTCCATTCAACATGACCTAAGCCAAGGCCCTCATCTTTCCTCCAAACTTATGCTCCTGCTCCTTCTCTGAAATGCCTGTCTCCAGGGAGGACACTCCACACTCGCCTTCACTCCAGCCAGAAATCAATCATACTAGAGGTCCTCCTTGCTCACTCCATGCCCGAACCCTAGATAATTCTGCTTTCTTAATGTCACCTGCTTCTGCCTCCTCTTTGCTCACCCCGCCTGAGGTCAGACCGGCCTTATCTCCTGGCTGGACCCCTGCAGCTGGCTCCTTGCTGCTGCCAGTGCCTTCCTCTGGCTGCAGCACAATGGCTGGGCTCCAGAGCACCTCAGTAGATGTTGGGTGAATGAGTGGATGAGTGCCTGAATGAATCATGGGTAGAGGCTGCTTACTCAGAGGAGCTGTGTGGGGTGATTGTTCTGCAGCTGGTTGGCTTTGTGAGTTAACACCAAGGATCACCCTTCTCTCTCTCATTTGACCTTGGGTATTCAATGATTTCAGGATGAGATTCATGGTGTTCAGGAGTCCTGGGTGAAAATGCAGGCTCTGCAGTGTGTTTACTACTGAGAGGTCTTTTGTGAGCCTGTCTTTGGCTTGAGAGCCCTGCAAATCTAAGAGTCAGTTTGAGGTTCTCCATTGCTCTGCATTTTCCATTCAGCAGAATCCTGTGAGAGAAAGAAGGAAAAGGATCATACTAGGGAGTAGCTGAAAAGTGGCTGAAGCTATAGGAAGCATCTTGGTCACTCCTTATGTGACCTGTCCTCCCCCTCCACACCTCCCAGCTCTCCCAAGAAGCTCTAGTGTGGGCTTTTATGCCCTCTTCTTCCACTTTCCCTGGTGACAAAATGGGCTTGGTTTTGGGAGTTCTGGTAGCTTTCTTGTAGATCTCTGACTCCTAAGCCAAATATAGTATGCGCCTTCTAACACGTAACTCCTAGTGCAGTTTTTCTTTTATTTTAGGGGGAGCAAGGATTTTATATTTAGGCTGAGTGTCTGGCTGGTGACCCCAGTAAGTCCCTTCGACTCTTTGGGTGTGGTTAGTAACATCTTATCCTAAGAGCCTCCCTGGTGGCTCAAGGGGTTAAGCACAGCACTGTGAAGCTATCTGCAGCCTCTGCAGCATGAATTCGATCCCCGGCCAGCCAGGGAGCTACCCACATGGCGTGGCAGACCTCTCCTGCCTCACCTGCTGCTCCCTTCAGCAGTGACTGTATTTCAGTCAGTCTGCCTGTTCTGTTCCCCACTCTGTCTCTGGTGAATCCTCTCACCCCCCGCACTTCAGACCTGTACCTCAGTTCTTATATGTATAAATAAATAAATTAAAAAAAATCTTACCTGAAGACAAGATGGGCCCATGTGACATGGTGAGGTCCTTTCTGGATCAATTCTGCTCTTCCACTGGTAGTTTTTAGAGAATACACTGTATTTCAGCATGCATACTAGCTTCTCTTTCCATGTTAACTCACTGGCATATCCTCTAGACTTCGTTGTACCTGGATCTTTTTGAAAAGTTGGCCACTTGCCCCTTTCATGTCACTTTCCATAACCGTTTGGGAAGGCTGCTGTGGCAGTTCCTGTAAGGGTCTGGTGATGAGAACCAGCAGATGAGTAAACAGAGCATCAGATCCACAGATCTATCAGTCTTGGGCAAATGTTTAATAGCAATGATTTTAATTCAGTTCATTGCCTCGGCAGATTCATTCCCTGAAGCATATTATTTTGCAGTACTTCGTCCTGTCCAATTTTAGATAATGAATAATCACAATTATATTAGGTACTGTGCCAGTGATTTCCTCCAAGGAGCCTGCTGTGACTTAGGATCCTTTTCTAGGCCCCAAATCCTGAAGGAGGAGGAGGAGCCGGATGAGCAAATGGGCAGAAGGGCCTGTGACTGTCTTTTGGAGAGGGAAGCTCTGAGAAGAGGCACTTTGTCAAGGTCAGAAAACTGGTGTAAGAGCCAAAGCTAGGCTCTAATTGTCCCATGGTGGTTGCCATGCTTATTTTCTAGTCTAAATAAATTCATCCTGCCGCTTCTGTCCCCTGCAAGGTGTCTCTTGTCCCCTACAGAAAGCCAAAGAGTTCAGTTTCCTCAGAGGCTGGTGCCTGGTTGGCTCAATGTCAGTGCCCTGGCTGCTTCTGGAATCAGGTCCCTTGGGCTCTTCGTTCTCAGCAAGAATGCCAGGGACCAGAGTGATGTTGGGATGTGGTTGGTGCTTTAGGCTGCAAGATGTGAAAACCGAAGAGCAGTTGCTTATCCAAGCCCTTGGAACCTTCTAAGCCCATCAGCTCTTTCACTGGTCATCACCAATAACAGCTGGATTAGGGGTCATTTCCCTCAAGGCAAGGGTGTAGACTAGATGATGTCAGGGGGCCCATTTCTAAGTGTGCTGGTATCTTGCATTTGTCCCTCTCATTCGGTTCTCTCTCCACTTCCCTTTTCCACCCTGCTCTCTGCCCTGGAAAGCCAAACTGTATGAACTTTAGCAACAGGCTCCCAAGCTTCTGACTGATTGAGTTCCAAGAAGGGCATATCAATAGGAGCATCAGCAAGTCAAAGAAAGAAGGGGAGTGAGGTCTGAGTAGTTTTTCCCTTAGTTCCTTTCCTGTGGCGTCATTGTCAACTGGCTCTTTCCCTGCACTGAACTCTCGCACACTCCTCTCCACAGAGCCCTCACTATCTCTGGGTTCTAGTAACTTCACCCTTTGTTCCCCCTACACCCAGAGGCATTGTGAAGGTCCCTTGTGACCAGTCCTACCTGCTGCCACTGTAACATGCTCTGAGCTACTTTTACAAACAGAAATGACTGGTGGGCTGATACTCATTGAGCACTGATGATCTCCAAGCACCTTTCCAAGGTTAAGAACCACTGCTCCCCATGGAACTCCTACACTTGGAACAAATATCTACACACATATCACTTTCCTTGAGTGCGATTGACCCCCTCTGTGCCCGCTGAGCCTGGTGTGGCTGAGCCTGCATGCTGGATGCCGTTGTCTGGTCTGCTCTGGGAGAGAGCTGCCTTCAGCCGGCACGCACTGCCCTTCGCTTTGGACTTTCTGTGTTCTATTCTTTGGTTTGGTGATTGTGATCACCAGAAGCCCAGGTTTTCCTCATGGCTGTATTCTCAGGCCATGCCCCTATTTGCCCTGGGTTTGTCTTTTAGTGATATCCTTTTCTTGTGTCTCAGTTCCCCAGGCATGAACACAGCAGTGAAAATGGAAGGAAGTGGGCCAAACCCACCAGAGAAGCTTCATTTGACCCCATAGAGGCCAGCATTTTAAAACTGAGAGGTTTCTGGTTGGACAAAGGACATGGGCTAGCTCTTAGAGGAGCTGTCCATCTGCCCCCGCCATTAGTGCCCCTGCTTACCCAAAGTGGGTGTCATCACCTACACCCACTCATTCCCCTCCTTCACGTCACCTGCTTGGCCCCTGGGCTCTATTGTATTGAATCCAGTCCCTTTCTCTTTCTGCAGATGGAAACCCAAGGCCAGGAAGGGCAAAGGTTGACTTGGGGAACACATGGTGAGGTGGGATTAGGAAGAAGAGCATGGGCCTTTCCTCACCACCTTGCTCTGGCCTGAGGATCTCCCTGTGCCCTTCATCAAAGCCCAATTTGAAACGTCCTCTTCAAGATAATTTTGCAAATCAGCCCTTTGGAGATGGGCTTCAGGGTGGGACAATCAAGAGCAGGCCAAGTATTTGCGTCCAGTTGGGAAAATGGCACAGTCCATCAGGGAGTCCAGAGCACAACACCAGGGGGCCTGAAAGGAATGACTTTAATAGGGAACTGCTTTGGCAGGGGCTGTGGTGATTTGCCAGCTGCCCGTGAGGGCCTCGGAGTGGCAAGATCTCCTGAGTCTGTGTTAAAATATGGGCGGTAGCTGCTTCTGGACGTAGCTCCGTGTTCTTCCCGTTTCTAACTCCATGACCTTCAACCAGTTACTTATTTTCACTGGACCTTATTTACCGTATTTATAAAGTGACACTTGTCTCTTTTCTTCCAAAAACGGGTGTGAGGATCAAAGGAAAGAATAGTAGAAATGCACTGAGACCCTAGGACCTGGTCACTCCTGGCGGCTGCGGTGGACTTTGCACTGCTGGGTGCTGGTTGCGGGGCGCTCGCCTGTGCTAGGTGGATTCGGAAATGCAGACCTGGCTTGCACGTCAAAGTCAGACCAAATGGAGTTGAGATCACCCGTGAGCCCCGGCACTGGTAACACGGCAGGGAAATGGAAGGGAAAACCGAGTTCTGGAGAGGCATCTGGGGGCCTGGCAATCCTGCCCAGGCCAGAGGAAGCCCTGCAAGGTGCCATTTGCTGATATCAGAGGCCTGGGGTGGGTTGGATTCCTCGAGTCTCGGTCTCCTGTTCAGGGCTGTCTGTCCATCCATCCATCTAGCCATTGCATCAGCTCTTCCTTCCACAGGTGTTTAGTGAGATTGTGCCATGTGCCAGCCCCTGGCCACACGTTATGATGAGCCTTGGGGATGAAGCCAATAGTAAGAAACAGTCCTTGCTTTTGAAGTGCTTCCCCTTCAGGCGGGGAGTCAGACAGGACGCAGCACTTAGAGCGGAGCTGAGAGAACACCTGCAGGCAGGGGGTGTTGGGGGAAAAGAGACTTCCAATTTACGGTAAAACCTCAGTATTTCCTAAGAACTGCACTGCAGGAAGAAAAGAGGAAAAGGCACATCCCTGAAGGCGGCATGCTCCGGTCCCCGCCATCCCTTGACGCTGCTGAGCACGTCAAACCACACGTACTTGCTTTTATTTGGAAATGAAATCTAAGCGGTCGTTGGAGGGTCTCCTGTAGTCTCACGGGAGAGGGAATTTCCTGACCCTCGGGTGGGAGGGGCCTGTGAGGCCCACAGAAGGGAAGTCCCAGCATGCTTCACGAGAGGTCTTGGGACCCTCTGTGAGCAAGCCGAGAAGGCCACCCTTAGAGGAGGGATCCTAGCCAGGATCCTTCATTTGCTGAAACGTCTCTTTCTCTAAGAGGCAGGTTGCATGTTCTGCAACTGATTTCATCAGGAGGGAGTTAAATTTGGTGGGGGAAGGCGACCAGTATGAACTTGCTCTTAGCAATGACACCTCCTTGGAGGCTTATTGGAGTTGTCCAGGTGTGCATTTGGGCAGGTGGATGGCAATAGGGAGGGAGGAGCTGTCAAATTTAGGTAGAGCAACAGCAGGTGCCGAGACCAGGAGAAGGGCACAGGGCTAGATCAGTGAAGGAAACTGGGGAATAGGCCGCGGTCAGATTCTGGTGGGGTGTGGGGTTCTGGGAAGTCTTGCTGGTGAATTTAGACTTTATCTGTAAGGACTGTGGCCGCTCCAGCTCATACTTTGGCATCCTGGATAAAGCTACCTCAGCTTGCCTGGGCTCAGGAGAGGGTCAGCCTCTTTCTGAAAGAAATCAGGGCAGAACTGGCCATTCACATTGGGGAGCATCTCAGGACCAGCACAGAGCGGGGCAGGAGTCAAGGTGAAGGGGTGGCGATTACCCTTCGGGCACCCGTGTGCCCTGAGGGCCCTCAAGGGTGGAGCTGCTTGTGTGGGACAGAGGATGACCCCCAGTTGCTTCCTTACTGAGCTTTTCAGCTCTTTTCTCTGCACATTCTCCCCTGCCTCCCTTTAAGGGTATCATTCATTTGTTTATTTGTTCATTCATTCATGCTTTCAATAAATATTGAGCACCCATTTGGTGTCAGAAACACTTTATAAGCTGAGATGATAGGGTGAAGAGTCTGGTGCTGCCTGCATGTAGGGAACTTTCATTTTATGGCAAAGATACACATCAACAAATATGTGTACGCGTGTCAGATAAGAATCCTAAAGAACATGAAAGCAGCTAAGGGACTAGAAAGTGACGGAGGTGGAGGAGTTTGTAGATAGTCTAGAAAGGCCGCTGTGCAAAGGTGACATTTGAACAAAGGCCTGAATGGAGTGAGTGAACGTTCAAGCACAAGGGGGACGACCCATGCAAAGCCCCTGGGTGGGGACAAGTTTTGGGGTCTCTAAGGCAGGACGGGGTCAAATAGCAGGATGCATTTAAAAGTTACAAGGTCTTGGGGCCTCCCCGGTGGCGCAGCGGTTGAGCGCTGGGTTGCGAAGCTGCCTGCGGCCTCTCTAGTGCTGGTTCGATCCCCGGCTGCTCCCCGGCCACCGGGGGAGGGTCCCACATGGCGTGCAGACCTCTCCCGCCGCCCACTGCTCCCCTCAGCAGTGTACTTCGGTCCTTCTGCCTGCTTTGCTCCCCGCTCTGGCTCTGGTGGATTCTCTCACCCTCCCGAGCTTCTGACTATACCCAGTGCTTGTATAAATAAATAAATAAATCTTAAAAAAAAATCTTTCAAAAAAAACAAAGAAGTTACCAGGTCTTATAGGTAAATGCAGGATAAAGGAGTTTGGGGATAACAGTTTAGAGCCACAGATTACCAGGGGAATAGGGGCTGGATTCCTGACCTCTGGGCACCTGGTCTTCCTTCACTTCCAGACACAATGTTCCAGGCTCCAGGACCCATAGACACTCCGCGGGAAACTGGTCTCTTTCTTGGGTGTATCTTCTCCCTCTTCCTTTCAGGAGTGAAGGGACCTGCTGACTGAGTTCACACTAAGGTGTTAATTTGACAAGTAAATGTTTACTCTGTGCCTGAGCTTCTTCCCCTGCGCCCCAAGTCAGGGATTTTAGAAGTGACAGGAAAGACAGAAAGGGAAATGTTGCATTTAGATTTCATCACTTTTAAGTTCAAGGATCGCTTGAGTGGGTATTCAAACCACCAGAATAATCTTGTTGTCTATTTCACCTTGCAGTTATTTTCTCCATATTTTTTCCTTGATGTCAAATACACATAATATAACATTTGCTTTATAAATCATTTGTAAGTGTACAGTTCAGTGGTATTAAATACATTCATAATATTGTGCAACCATCACCACTATCCATCTGAGAACTCTTTTCATTTTGTAAAACTGAAATTCTGTACCCATGAAGCAATAATCCCCTCTTCACCACCCGCCCCTCCCCCAGTTGCTGGTGACCACCATTCGATTTTCTGTGTCTGTGATTTTGACTACTCCAGAATCGCACAGTATTTGTCTTTTTGTGACTTGCTTATTTCACTTGCATGATGTCCTCAGGTACATTCATGTCTTGCATGTATCACAATTTCATTCCTCTTTAGGGTTACAGGGAAACCGAACAAAGGGTCAAAAAAAAAAAAAAAGACAAATCTTGTAGGCAATTATATATCTGAGGCTGAAAGCAGGGGAGGGGGAAAAAAAAGGATCAAAACAAGGATGTGGAGAGTGCAAGGGACCATGGTGATGGTTCACAAGTGATGTGGTGGTGGGAGATTTACAGGGACTACACCTAAGGGGAGGAATCAAATGCTACAAAAATGCACTACAATGTAAAAAAAAATTAGAAATTAATAAAAGAAAAAAATTTGACAACTTAAAAAAATTTCATTCTTCTTTAAAGCTGAACAATATTCAATTGTAGGTATATACCACATGTTGATTATCTGCTCATCCACTGATAAACACCTAGCGTGCTTTCGGCTGGTGGTGAACAGGGATGTACAAAACCTCTTTGAGGCGCTGCTTTCACTCCTCTGAGGGTATACTTAGAATTGGAATTGCTGGATCATATGGCAGTTCTATTTTTAATTTTTTGAGGAGACTCCATTCTGTTTTCCTCAGCAGCTGCACCATTTAACATTCTCACCAAGAGTGCACAGGAGTTCAAATCTCTCTGTATCATTGCCAACATTTATATATATATATAATTTGTTAGCCGTCCTAGTGGAGTGTGAAGTGGTATTTCAGTGGGTTTTGATTAGCATTTCTGTGATCATTGGTTCTATCAGTTTTGCTTCCTATATTTTGCAACTCTATTACATGAATACACATTTGAAATTCCTGTCTTCTTGATGAAGTGACCCTTATACCATTGTGAAAATATCTTCTTTTTCCTGATATGATATGCTGAAATCTTATTGGGTTGATATGAATTGAGCTACTTTAACTTTCTTTTCATTACAGTTAACATAATATATCTTTTCTCATTTTCCTTTAACTTACTTTTTTGTGTTAAAAGTAGATTTCAAAAAGGGTGGCAGATGGCTGTTTTTGAAATCTAATATGATTTTTGCTTTTTAATGGCAGTGTTTAGACCATTTATATTTAATAAAATTACTGGTACTTTTGGGTTAAAATCTACACTTTTGCTATTTGTTTCTATGTCACTTATCTGTTCTTTGTTACTGTTATCTTTTTCAGTCTTTCTGGGGGAGAAAGCAATATTTGAGTATTTTCAGGAATCCATTTTATTTCCTTTGCTGGCTTATCATATATGTTTTGTGTTTGTATAAAGTGACTGCTGGAGCATTTGTTTTACATATATATAAATATATATTTATATATAATTTAATTTATATATATATTTATATATAAATATGTTTATATATAGTATATATTTATATATATATTTATATATAATAATGTTATATATTTATACATTTTATTGCTTATGTATATAAACAGGCTAACCAATAATATTAGAGCATCTCACATATATTATAAGAACCTTACAGTAGGCATCCTTACCTTCCGGTATTTGTGCTATTGCTCTCAGACATTTCATTCTCACATATGTTATAAATCCCATAAGATATTGCTATGGTTTTTAAAATTTAAACAGGTAATGATCTTTGAAAGATATTTGAATATTAAGGAAAGGTCTTTTATATTTACCCATATGGCTACCATTCCAGAGCACTGTATTTTGACATATTGAGATTTCTATCTAGTATCATTTTCCTTGTGCCTGATGTGGGTAGGCCTGGGGATGATGAAATCTTTCAACTTTTGCATGTCTCAAAATGTCTTTGTTTTTGAAAGATATTTTCGCTGGATATAGAATTCTAAATGAACAGTCTTTCATTTTTTCCTTTCTGAACTTTAAAAATGTTGCTTCCCTATCTACATGTTGTTTGTTATAAGAAGTTGACTGTCATTCCCTTTCAGTTTCTCTGTGTATAACACGTCTCCCCTACTCGCCCCCTCCCCCACTTGCTTTTTAGATTTTCTGTTTATCAGTGTTTTGAAGCAATTTGATTACGATATACCTTGGTGTCCTTTTATTTTTTTGGTCATACATCTTTCCTTGGAATTTGTTAGTCCCTCTGGATCTGTATGTTTGTGGCTTTTATTATTTTTTTTAAAATAAATCCAACATCTCTATCATTCCAATATTTCTTTAAATTTTTTAAAATCTTTTTTTCTCTTTGTTATATTTTTAGTTTTTTTTTTTTTTATCAAGTTCACTAATCTTTTTTTTCTGTAATGTCTCATCTGCTGTTAACCTCGTCCACTGTATTTATCTCTAAAAGGTGGATTTGGGTCACTTTTATATCCTCTTTGTCTCTCTTTGACACAGTTAATCTTTCCTCCAGTTTTTTGATATAAGAAATACAGTTACAATAACATTTAAATGACCTTGCCTACTAATTACATGATTTATGTCCTTTCTGGGTTGATTTCAAGTGACTGGGCTTTTTCCTTTATTGTAAGTAGTATTTCTCCACAGCCTAGGCAAGCTAGTCACTTTGGGCTGAATTTCATTCATTGTGTGTCCCAGACCTTTTTAGGAACTGGATTTTTTGTATTTCTAAGTTTTGTTCTGGGATACAGTTAAATTACATGGACAATTTGTCCCTTTCATGTCATACATTTAAAATTTCTTTGGTCAGATCACATCAATCTTTAATCTAGTGCTAATTTTCTACCATTGAAGCAAATCTAGCCTCTTTTGAATATTCATGAAGTATGAGGTTTTCTGTTCTGACTTGAGGACACCAGAACCATTCCTGGCCATGTGTGATTATCATAGATCTTGTCAGTGGTTTCACCCCTGGCCTTGGGTAGTTTATTCACATGCATGGTTTGATGGGGCTCAGCTGAAGACTCAGTGGGCTCTCTCCAGATCTCCAAAGTCCCCTCTTCTACCCATAATACTCTGCCTTGCAAACCCTAATTTCCTTGCTGTCCTGATTCCTGCCTCTGTCTCTTCCACCAACAGAGATTCCTGGTTGTGCCTAGTACTGGCTCCTACTGCAGCCTGAATAACCATGCCAGCCAGCAAGCTGACCCATAAGAGGCTGCCCTTTGTTTGTTGGCCAAGTCTCAGGGATACTGTTCTTCATTGTCTGATGTTCAATGTCTCAAGAACTTATTTCTTATATTTTGCCCAGCATTTAAACTGATTATCAAAACTGTCTGGGAGTCCTTTGAAAATCTCCAGATTCCAAGAATATGTCATTGGCTAATTTGAGGCCACTTTTGGAGTAGATCTGGACTACTGGCTGTTGACATCATCCCCATTCCCTTTGGAAGGCTAGTATTTTCTCATCAAAATCTGCAATTAAAGGAGTGACTTGCTTCTGTTAAGATTGGGGGTGGAAATATCATTATGTGGAGTAAATGAGTTTGGTAGAATTATTGATAGATGGAAAGAATCCAGAGGAGCTCATAGAAGCCAGATGACAATCTGGAATGAGCTGGTGTGGCTGTGATCTTGGCCGGCTCTTGTGAATTTCTCTCTGACTTCTGACTTTGTAACTCACAGCCGTTAGCTTGATGGCAACTGCTGGGCCTGACGCTGTGTGAGGGGTCAGCTCTCCTGTGTCCTGACAGCTCTGCTCTGAAGCCCAGTCAGTGCGCTTCTCTGAGCTAGTACGTCATTACCTGCTGTTCCGGCATTGTGCTACTTGGGTATGAAGAGACACTGGAAAAAATGTCTAACAAATACACTTTAATCTGTACTTGAAGCTACTTGCAGTCTGTATGGATAGAATTATAGGTGCTTAGTAAATACATTCTATATTGTCATCTCCTAGAAATCCTAGGAAATGAGACACTTCTTGGTAAAGACATTTGGAGTGCCATTGAACCCTCCAGAGAATTTTTAGGAGTCTGATGATTATTCTCCTCAGTTTTGTCTTTTTTCCTGCCACCTCTCCACTGATTGCATGGTGGGAAGGCTTTTCCTTCACACCGCTTTCACAATACATTTATGGGGGGCAGCATTGGCTCAGTGGGTGTGTAAGGATACTGTACCCAACACATCTTTTTGAGTGCCAGCTCTGTGCCAAGCATTGAGGGAAAACGAAACATAATACCTGGTTAGTGGTCTGAAGGGATTTCCTTCTTGGTTATAAAAGGAACATCTACAATTGTGAGACAATTTGCATGAGACCATTTGCCAACAAAACAAGACTCAACATAACCAGTAACTTCGAACAGCAGATGCAAAGGGAGTTCAGAACAGGAGTAGGAGAAACAGGTGTCAGAGCCTAGAAAAAAGGACTGGCTTTCCATGATGGCCAAGTTCCTGAAGAGAGCGATTGCATAGTACTCGGAAACATCAGACAAGGAGGGGCAGTCTGGAGAGTGGACAGTGCTGAGGGTGAGGATCAGGGTCAGGCAGACAGCAGAACAGACTGCTAAGGGCAGCCAAAGCCACTGTGTCCAGTGCCAGACAAGAGCCCAGTGAGCATCCCAAAATAGCATCTGGGCACAGAGTCAGATGGTTATGGATGGAAGTCTCGTAGGCCTGTGCCACACTTCAGCTGTCCTCCGAGTATGCACGCTCAGCATGGTCCAGTCATGCCAGCAAACCTGTGAAAGAGGCAGATACACCATTGTTGGCATTTGACAGGAGAGGAAGCTGAGGTAGAAAAAGTGAAAAATAAATTTTGCTTGATGACCTGGGAAGGGGGAGAGCCCAGAGGTGCTCTGTCTGTGTGACCTCTGTCTGATACCCTATCCATCGCTGACCACCCCAAACCCTGACCAGCTTCTGTGTGGTGGTTGGCTGAGACCTGGGATTAGTGCTGAGTTCAACTCTGGGAGAGGTCTGGGTGTGAGAGGAGATTGCTGTATCTCTGCACAGCTGCCTATTCAGGAGAGTGGAGAGAGAAGCCGATGCATTGTGACCTCCTTCAAGTCAAAGCAGAGAAGGAGGCTCCTGTCGCCTCGGGGAGGGAAGAGAGAGGAAGAGGAGGGAATGCATGGGGAAGTCTGCTTTTAAAGCCCATTAAGGAGGAAGAACCAGGAGCCAAGCATCCAATTAACCTGACATCTCTTACAGCCAAAATATCTGAGGATATAAGAAGAGAATTTAATATGTGGAGGCTTGGGAGAAAAGTGACTAATGGCTGGAAAACAGCCCCAGTTTATTTAAAAAATAGGTCAGGCCCAACAAATCCAATAGATTCCTTCCCAGCAGTTCCTGATCCCAAGACGGAGGGGGTGTGTGTGGGTGCTCTCTGCCATTTTGATTTGAAGCAGGCATGGCCGTTGCACCACACAGCCAGGGCCTGGTGGGAAGCATCCGCATGTGGTGTCCCGCTTCAGGGGACGGCCTTGTAAGTTGAGCCAACCAGGATCCTGGTCATGGCCGCACTTGAGGGACTGGCCCAAGGTCACCCAGCCTGAAGGCGGCGGTGCTCACACCCAGTCCCTGTCCTTTTACTGAATTCAGTGCTGTTGCACCAGGATGTCACAGGTCTCAACAGGGCGCTTGTTAAACATGCAGCTGCTGGGGTCTCAGCCCACTGGGCTGGGGTGGGGAATGATACCCCAAGGAGAATGAGGTACATTGTAGCAGAAAAACACTCACCGTCCTAAATCAGCCTCCCAGAGATGTTTCCCCTGAGAACATTAATTTCTAGAGATGTTTATCCACCTCTCAGGAAAAAAGGGTGGCTGTGGCCATAACTTTGGTAGCACTGGACACCCTAATTCCTCCTTGGAGATTTGGTTTGTCCTAGTGTTGTAGAGCAGCCCCAATACAAAACGGGGTGCCTGACTGTGGGTCCTCACCCGCACGCTTAAAAGGACTTATCAATGCTCTACTTCAGGCACACGCGAAAGGTTAATAAAAGGTTTATTGACAAGGGAAGGGGAAAGGAGGAAATGTACAGCTCAGGGAGAAAAGTGGGAGACAAAGTTTTAAATGAGTCCTACCCGATCCGCCGATCAGGAATCCCAAAATGGCGCTCTGAGAGCTGGCCGCCAGCCAGGAGCCGTGTAGCCAGGAGGCGAGCGATAGCGAGCCCCCCAAGGCCCACGTGTTTGGTTTTTATATCCAACCTGGCTGCCCAACTCCACCCTCAGGTCCCAGCCACCCTCCCTTTGGTGGTGACGGGATTTGTCTTTCCCAATGTCCTGACGGCTTTAGTCTGGAGTGGGGGTGGGGTCCACAAAGCCTGTATGGGATTAGCTCAGGGCATCATTTCCCCCTAACACTAGCACAGTAAAGTCTTAAAAGTACAGTGGTCGCCCTTAGCTGCCATCTGTCCCTCGGAGGTTACAGTGACCTGCTGTTCACTGAAATCGAAAAATATCGCATCTAATAAGAAATTTTGAGAAAGTGAACATTCACATGTTTTTGGTTTATTGTTAAAATTGTCTTATTTTATTATTAGTTATTGCTGTTGATCTCTTACTGTGCCTAACTTATAAATTAAACTTGATCACAGGCATAAGCGGACAGAGAAAACACAGTATGTCCAGGGCTCAGTCCATCAGCTGTCCAGACCTCCACTGGGTCTTGGAATGTCTCCCCTGAGGGTAAGAGGGGACTTGCACTGTGATTAAAAATCTCTTTACACTTTGCATATCCTCACTTAACATTGCCATGGATTCTTAGAAAGTGGGACTTGAAGCAAAACAGATGTATAAATAATGTCTTTTTCGTTCAATGTCAGCCAAGATCTCATTTTTCTCCTACTGTTATAATGAAATATGGGAGAATAAAATAACTTTATTCATGGACCAACCATATAGCCTTTAGTCATGGACCTGCTGTATATACATGGGTCACATCATTAACACAGCACACCGGAAGCTTACACGATGCTATGTGTCAATCACGTCTCACCAAAGCGAGAAAAAAAAAAAAGAAAGGCCTCTGTAGCTTCTCTGCCCAGGCTCCCCTGGCCATGGAACCCCAGCCCCTAGGAGCACCTATTCTGTAGAGCACAGTGTGGAAAATGCACCCGGAGCCCAGTGGTTCTCCTACTTTGTGATGCGTCAGATCAGGTGGGGGGGCTTATAAGACAGATGGCTGGCCCCACCCCTGAGATCCTGATTCAGTGGTTTTGCAGTAAGGCGTAAGGATTTGCATTCCTTCCAAGTTCTTCCGTGATGCTGACATTGGTGGTCTGGGGACCACACTTTGAGAAGTCTTACCCTAGACCCCTCTACACACCTTGGCGGAGCCATGGGGCCTAGACAGGGACACGAAACAGAAGGTGACAGTGGATAATAGTAACTGACACTCTGGGACGTGCACCAGTGTCTGGTCTTGCCCCAGGGAGATCTAGAGTGTCTGTGCCTTTAAAAAGCCAACTTTTGTGAGGGCATGGGGGTGATTGTTGACAAATGAACTAGCCAAGAGGCCCTGGAGGGCCAGGAACAAGCAGACAACACAGTCTTGTTGGAGCAGCAGCTTCTAGACCTTTCTCGCAGGCCGCAGACTCGCAGGCTCTGACCCCCAAAGCAAGAAGTAGTGAGCGGGGACTGTTTAATGCAGTGCTTCCTTCCGGGAGGCTGACTTCCTATGCCTTTCTGGCATGCATCCTTCAGCCCAGATGACAGGACACGTGGGTGCAAGAGAGTAGATAAGACCCCAGAGCCAGAGTCGCCTTTGGCACAGGCAGACAGGGAAGGTGTGTTTGTGGTGAGATGTTGGGCGGAAGGAGGGGTCAGAGTGCCCGGCAGAGCAGGCATTGCTGCTGTCTGATGCTCCACCATTAGATGGTCCTTTCCAGTAAAGCTCTGGTCTCTGCCCAAAGGCAGACGGGGGTGGAGGAGCTAACCTGTGGGACTACCAGTTAACTGCCTGGGGCACAGGTTACATCACAGTCCTGTGAGTAAACATGGGGCTGACAAAAGGGTGAGAGGAGGGTGTGTTTATGCTTGGGGTGGGGGGGTTAGTGTGAAAGTAGGGGGATAGGAAGAGGGCAAAGGCAGCTGGGGGCGAAAATGTGGGAAACCTGGGCTGAAGCACCCCTGTTCCCTGGCTCTCCCCCAGCTCTCCTCCATTCCCCCTGCGGTGCCCACACCCCCTTGGCCCCCTTTCTGTCCCTCCGCGGGTTCTCCGGCCAGCAGGCTGCAGCGGAGGACAGACAACTCAGGTTAGAAAAAGCTCTCTTGACATTTGGAGAACAGACAGGATTTGGCTCCTCCAGTAGAGCCTCTTGTTCTCAGGAAAATCGTTTTTACAGCTTGGGCTGGTGCCAGTGAAAGCCATTTATAGCCCAATGGGCTTGGGTTAGCTTCAGCTGCCTGGTGCGGAAAGCACTGGCTTCTCTCTGTCCCTCCCGCCTGCCTTTCCCCTTCCTGTCTCCTTCACCCCTGCTTCCCTTCTCACGGCCTCTCTCCTCTCCCCCGCCAGTGCTTTCCGATTTCCTGGGACGTTCTGTTCTAGATTTGCCTGTGTGACCCTGAACAAATGCCTTTCCTTACGTGGGCCTCGGTTTTTCCTTCTACAAACTGGAGCCAATTAGTTGGCTCCCTTTCCAACTCCTCGGGGCGGTGCCTACCTGTGCCTACTTGACTGAAGAGTTTTCTGTTGCCCCTCTCCCTGCCCCCTGGCCTGGGCTCCTTTCTGAGCCGGCTTTCCTGAGCAGGCTTTGCCACCCATTTCTGGGCAGAGGGCTTGGCTCTGAGCAGTGGCTGAGGTAAGGCTGGCAGGATGGAGTTGGGCTAACCACAGTATCAGCCAAGGTGCACAGCCTGGTTGAATGAAGTGTCTCTGTGACCTAAAATGGAGTTGGAGCTTCTGACTTGACAGATGAACTCACTGTCCTCCCCCAAGACCCATTCCCTCCCACCTTTCCAGGGCCAGGTAGCTGAGCTAAAGGCCAAGTTTCCAGAACCCTCCCAAGGGCCATTCATTGTGATGGATCATCTTTAATAGCTTCCAGAGACATGGCTGCATTCCATAGCATCCTGCTCACCTGCTCAGGGACCTGGAGGACTCCTATAAGTCTGCTTCTTCACAGGAGCTTGCTGCACACAGGGTCAGCAGGCATCTGTGGAAAGAAAAGCAACACCCAGGTAGCTGGGTGTCCAGGCATCAAGGGACACTGCTGTTCCCACCCCACTCTACCCCCCGGGACAGGTCACACCTAGCAGCTGATGGGCAGAGCACAAGTCCCTTCTGCAGGAGGCTGACCGGGCGGACAGCCTTTGAGACCAGGGGCTGGGCCATCATCACCTCTGTGTCCCCATGACCTGTGGTTACTGAGCTGGGTGCCTGCAAATCCGCAACTCCGTCTGTCTCATGAATGCAAAGTGTGGCCCGTGTAGACGTGGTGTGAGTTGTCTGCTGGGGAAAGAGACTCAGGGAGCCCCATGGAAAATGGGAGCTTGGAGTGAGAGTAGAATGGCAGCTAGGGGATACAGGAGAGCCCCGTGACCTTGACCGTGCAGGATGCCTGGATCAGCTAGGGCTTTGTCACTTTTCAACATATTAAATAGAGTCAAGTTTGGGGTCAGCTCTATGCACAGAGCCTCCCTCCAGGTTAGAGGTGACTGGCAGCTCAGCTTCCGGAGCATACATCTCTCTGGGTACGCAACACCAGACTGAGGTGGTCTTGGTTTGGTTGTCCTTGCCTGGCCATGGGAATTAAATGCTTGGTCCCATGTCCTCAGAGGAGGGCAGTCACTGAAGTGGGGGGTGAGGACATGTCCTCCCTACGCCCCTCTTCCTGGTTTCCCTGGTGTCTTCAAGGTCTCCAAGGGGGATGCCCTGGCTCCTCCCTGGCCCCTCCTCACCCTCTTCTGTGCACCTTCCCCAGGGTCCCTCCTAAGTGAATGTCTTGTCGCCCCTTTGTACTGATGGTTTCTAAATCCGAGTCCAGCCTCAGCTTCTCTCTAGGGCCCGGGATCACATTTTCTTTTCTTTTCCAATATTCCTACATTTTTAGCTATCTACAAAAGTAGTAGGTACTAATGGCCTCAATTTTAGAAAATACAAGCAAGCACAAGAGAGAAAAGAATGAAGTTTAGATGACCTAATGCCCCGTGACAATCCCCCCACCCGTCTGGGGCCTCCCCCAGCCCCCTCTCTTCACATAGGCAGGAGCACATTAAACTTTCGAAAATGTGATCACACTGTCCATGCTTCTCCCACAGCCCTCCTCAGCCCACAGTTTATGGAGGTCATATTTCTGTGTTACTGAACACTCTTCCATGACATTTTATTTATTCATTTTTCATTTTTGCACAATGTATGCATTTTCATCTTGGTTATAAAATTCCCACCACCCTTGTTTTGATCCTACTCCCTTCTCCCCCCCTGTAGTGTGTCTCTGGTTTATGGTTGCTTGTTGATTTTGATTTTGACTTTATTATATTTAGTCTTTTTCCTCACCCCTTATTTAGGATTTCTAAATTCCTGCTATGAGTGAGACCATCCGGTATTTTTCTTTTTCTTTCTGGCTTATTTCGCTGAGCATGATCCCTTCCAGCTCCATCCATGTTGCTGCAAATGGCATGAGATTATCTTTTTTGATTGCTGAGTAATATTCCATGGTGTATGTGTACCACATCTTCTTGATCTAGTCTATTTTTGGGTGTTTTGGTTGCTTCCATAGCTTACCTGTTGTAAATAGTGGTGCAATAAACATAGGGGTGCAGGTGCCCTTTTGAATTAGTGTTTTTGTGTCCGTTGGGTAGATATCGTCCATGATATTTTAAATGGCCTCATAGTGATCTGCTGTGTGACTGTGTCAGGGGTTATATGATCAGCTTTGTTTGTGTAGGTTGGCTCCTAATTTTTTGCCATGATGGACAGTGATGTCATGAAATCCTGAGCTATACATTCTTAGTTATCCTCAACTCTTTCCTTAAGGATAAATTTCATAAAATGGAATGACTGGGTTAATGAGTTTGTCCTTTTTTTTTTTTTTCTAACACTCACCATTTCATCAAGCCATTTTCCAAAAATATCTGCACTTATTTACATTCTCACTGGAAGTGTATGAAAGTACCTATTTTTCTTGCAATCCTTAGAAATGCAGAGTTTTAGTAGTTTGAGGAGGAGACAAGCTGATTTGGATGTTTAAGGTTATCACCATTTTTTTGGTTTTCATTTAAAGTTACCCTATTCCTAGAGAGATTAAATACATTTGCTGCATGTTAATTTGCCCTTTGTGTTTTATTCTCATGTGAAGTAACTCTTAAATCTTGTGACCAGTGTTAAATTGGGGATGTTCATCCTTTTCTTATTGCTTTATAAGCGCTCTCTCCATGTTTAGGATATTAACCTTCGCCTACTCTATAGATTAGAAATAGATTTCTCGGGTTCTCATTTGCCTTGCAGATTTGTTTATGATATTTATTGACTGGATTGCATTACTGCCTACTTGCTAGACATCTTTTCTTATATGACTCAATGACATTTCAAACTTCACATATCCAAATTGAAATTCATTATTTCCCCCACCCTAACCTGCTCTTCCTGCTGACTTGCTTGTTTCTGTTAATGTCACCACCATTTTCCTAGTCACTCAGGCTTGAAATGTTGAAGTCATCTTTGATTCCATCTTCTCTCTTCTCCTCTTTGTGCTGCCGGTTGCCAACTCCTATTTCTGCAGCTCCTCTACCGGCAGCCCCTCCACACAATGGTAGCTTAGGTGCTTATTATTTCTTGACCAGACTGTGAAAATGGCCTCATAGGTTCACCGGTTGCTTCCCCAACCCCAGTCCTTCCAGCCTTCGTGTTCCCCTCACACTGTCACCACACTGATCTTCCTAAAGCTGAGCCAACGTAGACTTCCCTGGTCACACCTGCCGGCAGCTCCCTCATTGTCAGGTATTTAGTGACAACCTCCTAGCCTGGCCATAATTTCCTTCCAACCAAATCTCCCATGATCTGGGCCAATTTGCTCTCAAATAAGCCCATTGCTTCCCTTTCCCTTTTTGCTCAAGGTATCTCCTCCTTCTAGAATTCCCTCCTACCACCTTAACCTTCTCAGATCCATCCCCTAGTTCCCCACTTAGTCCAGCACCTACCCAGGCTTTTCTGACTTTCTTCTTATTTTTCATTTGGTGGTTTTGAAGTCATGTTGGTTTGTACCATTTTATAGACTTCAGGTGTTCAGATCTGTCTGTCAACATCTGTATATGCCGCATGTGCTCATCACCACAATTCTGGTTTCCATCCTTCACCATCCAACTGAACTTCAGTACAGTTTCCTTGGTTTTGCCTTGTAAAACACACTTCACTCCATCATCTAGTCTTAGAGTCCTTCTTGAAAGCAGAGTCCTTTGAGGGTCTGACCCTACAGCACCTGCTTTTTCACAGGCCCCCCCATGGGAGCTTGCTGCACACAGGGTCAGCAGGCATCTGTGGAAAGAAAAGTCACACCCAGGTAGCTGAGTGTCCAGGCATCACGGGTCGCTGCTCTTCCCACCCCACCCCACCCTCCGGGACAGGTCACACCTAGCAGCTGATGGGCAGAGCACAAGTCCCTTCTGCAGGAGGCTGACCGGGCGGACAGCCTTTGGGACCAGGGGCTGGGCCATCATCACCTCTGTGTTCCCATGACCTGTGGTTACTGAGCTGGGTGCCTGCAAATCCGCAACTCCGTCTGTCTCATGAATGCAAAGTGTGGCCTGTGTAGACATGGTGTGAGTTGTCTGCTGGGGAAAGAGACTCAGGGAGGCCCATGGAAAATGGGAGCTTGGAGTGAGAGTAGAATGGCAGCTAGGGGATACAGGAGAGCCCCGTGACCTTGACCGTGCAGGATGCCTGGATCAGCTAGGGCTTTGTCACTTTTTAACATATTAAATAGAGTCAAGTTTGGGGTCAGCTCGATGCACAGAGCCTTCTTCGATGTTAGAGGTGACTCTGCAGCCAGCACGGGAGTGAGCAATTGACACAGTCTATTTTTAGCCTCCCGGAGACCGTGACCAACATCCCAAGCTGAGGGTGGGCACACCTGCTGCATTCTAATGAGGCAGCCCTGGTTGCCTCTGCCAGCCAGCTTCGGATCTCACCGACCTGAAATCTGATGTTGCTAAACTGGGAAGCCTGTTTATTTCCCAGAGGCTGTAGCCTAGATACACCAGGAAAATGGGACCATCATACTCCCTGCTCACTCTGTTCCAGCCTGGGACACAGAGCAGTGTTGGGCCGTGCCTCCTGCACGATGGAGGGATGGAATCACTTGGATTTCATGATCTTGCTCTGTCCTAGAAATCCCCATTCCCTTTCCTGGAGTCTGAGCTGACCCAGCTTACAGATGAGAAAACTGAGGCATAGAACAGGGACATGTTTGTCTCATCCGTATAATAACAGCAACCACAGTCATCGTCATCGTCTCATGGAGCACTTACATATGGCAGGGAGTGGTATCTAAATGCTATCGGTGGTGACAAGTGACTTCCCAAGTACATTTGTCAGCCTTAGGTGCAGGGCTGGGTTTCAGAGCCAGGAAGTACGATCCCAAGATTTGCCATCTGCCTCTCAGCATCTATTTTTACTTTCACTAGAACAAGGAGAGGACCCAGGATCCCAGCCCCAGAGCATGCACTCCCGGGTACTACCGCCTCTAGATTTTCAAATTCTACCGCTCTCTGGCTTGTGCTATGCAGTGTGTGCTTGGATGTCTCAGCTCAGTGGGCAGCATTCCTTCCTTCTGGCAGAACTAGGCTTCCACAAGGAAGTCTGAACCTCTGAGTCCCCTTCTCTCCTTAGCCTGTGATGGTCAGCAGCAGTGGGGTGCAGAACTGGACTGGATGCTTGGATTGGGGAACCCAGAAAGGGCAGTAATTGGCAGGCAGAGGCAGGTGGTCACTGTCAGTGGCGGTGATCACAGTTAAAGAATCAGCTTCAGCTGAAGTTACTCACAGCGTGAATCAGAAACTGGATGGGAAGACATCAGGTGTAAGATGCCGGCACTGAAGAGACCTGCATTTGAAGGGCTGTGGGCTGCCTCTTGAGGGGAGAGAAGGGTGTCCTAAGGGTGCAGGTGGGATTCGTTTCAGTTTAACAAACACCTACTATGTGCTTGATCCCTTTGTCAGCACTTTACAATGCTAACTTGTCTAACCCTAGGAACTACTCCTAATTTGGAGATGGGGAAACTGAGGCAGAGAGGTTAATAACCTTTCCTATGGTTATACACAGCTAGCAAGTGCCAGAGCCACTTCAAGGCTCAGTAGACTGGCTCTGAAATCTGCACCTTTGCCACCTTGCTATGTGATGCATTTTTGCGAAAGATTTGGAAACTGAGGCCTTGAATAGCTCAGGTCACCCAGCTAGTGAGAAATGGAATTGGATGAAATTCAGGTCTATTTGGCTTTTCAGTATCTTACCTCCTCTCCCCAAATCACAGCCCATCTGCCAGCAGGCTCCAGGGCACCACCAACCCCTTTGGAGTGGCTGCTGTGGCTGGTTGGAGGGAGGAGGGAGGGGTGAATCTCAGAGGAGGAGGTGCTGCTGTTAATACAGGTTCCCCTCTCTTCCCGCAGGTGAGCAGCCCCCCCGTGCAGCCCCCTCAGCCTGTGGTCCCAGCCAAGCCTGCACAGTATGTCCATCATGTGTCCACCCAACCCAGCTGCCCAGGACGGGGCAAGTTGTCCAAGTTGCTGAATCCAGAGGAGATGACCTCGCGAGATTATTACTTCGACTCCTACGCCCACTTTGGGATCCACGAGGTAAACCCTCTCGAGCTGATGGCTGCCCGGGGCCGGCTTGGCCCTGCTGTCTCATCATTGTTTGTTGAGGCAGCATGCACTCAGCTCTCTGCTGTCATAAAGTGAGTTCTCCCCGTGGCCCCAGTCCCTGACCCTCTCTGTATCTGTGGGCCCCTTGGGAGGAGATCGGCGTCAGGCCTGGAGCAGGGGCATAGGTAACAGTGTCTCTAGGTGCAAGAGAGCCAGGAGGTGCCTAGGATTTCTATTTCTCCTCCTGATCCTGAGCCTTGCTGATCCGGGGAGGGCTGGGTGTGCTTGGTCCTTGCTCTAGAAGTGCAGATGCTAGAACTTTCTGGAGGTCAAGGTGTCCTGTCTTTAGACCCTTGAACCCTTAGACTCACCCGAGATCCAAGAGTACCTCCCGGGAAAGAAATGCAGCAAGCTTCTTGGGAACCTGGTCCAGGTCTGATACCCAGATAGATTCTCAGTAAACTCTGATGTCTAAGCGCTTATTTTCTACCACAGCAGGGAAGATTATGCTCGTTGTGGAACAGAGCAGAGCCGCCCAACCCAGGGACTTCCTGACTGGAGTGGATGGCTGGTGGGGGTAGAGACCTGGTACTTTTACCTCCACCTCCCCCGTGTAATCTGCAGCACTCTCAAGTCACCCCAAATAAACAAATGACATTCCCAGAATGCTTACTCGGTGCCAGGCGCTGCACTAAGCACATTATCTGTATCATTTCATTTATTCCTCCTAAGAACCCTACGAAGAAAATATTTCTATTATCTCCTAATGGTATGAAGAAATATTGAGAAGGGAACAAAGGTTTGCTTGTTATGCAAAGCATTTTCAAAGTAAATCTTCAAGCTCCCTCCCTTAGATGCTTCTGTAAGCCCTTCTGTATTGAAATGGCGATACTGCTGTTGCCAGAAGTGCCTTTGATAATGAGAACCAGCAAATTTTTTTTTTTTTTTTTTTTTGGTTTTTGAGTGATTAGCACATGCTGGGTGTTGTTCCAAGCATTTTATATTGTTCATTTACTTATTCCTCAGGCCAACTCTATGAGGTTGGTATTATTGCTTGTCCTCATTTTGCAGATGAGGAAGTGAGATGTTAAGAACCAGGTCCCTCCTCGTACATCCTTGCTGGTTCCTTTGTATGCAAAATCCCAGCTAATAACTGGCAGATTTAGAAACTGAACCTTGACATTTCAGGTCCGGGAAAGGGGGGCGGCAGGGGGGGGGTGCTTTGTCCCCAACTACTAAGACATGTAGGTTTTAAAACAGGTCTTTCTTTCTGGAAACTCTTTGCTTCTGCAGGTTTCTTTGCAATTCCATATGGAGAAGGGGTTTCCCATTATTTCTAGACTTGGGGACCCATTTACACCAGGGACACTTGAGGTTTAGCCCCTGAGAATTTCTCTCCAGATAGAATGGTTGGACCTGGGGACTGCAAGGAGGATAGGGCCCTGCATTCAGTTCTGGGGGTCCTGGCCCTGCAGGACCCTGGCAGCCAAGCCTGATACTCTGGTAGATCAAAAGCCCTCTCAGGTCTGATGAGACTGCTGGCTAGTGCCCCTGTTCCCTATTGAGGTGGAAGTTAGACTGGAGCCTGGAGCCCTGTCCTGGGTTTGGAAGAGGCTCTGGGAGTCAGGAAGTACTCCTTCAAGTGCTCTCCCTCTTCAAGACCTTGCCTTTAATGAAAGCATCTCCCCGTGGCAAATTCTGACAGGCCTGTGGTTATGGGCACCTATTTCAAGACAGATTTCTGGTAGGAGAGAGAAGTTCTAGGGGTCCTAAAATGCCTCCCCTTGGGCCTGAAATCCACCTGTTAGAAAGTCACCAACAGCAAGGAATCTTATGCTCCCCACCCTCCATCTTCAGGCTCCCCTGACCTTAGAGGAGTCTGATAGATTCTCGGACGCTGCTAAGTCCTTGCTGGGCTAGGACTTGGTTCGCCAGCCTTTAACCCAAAGATTTACTGACATGCCTGCTAGTATCCGCACACAGGGAGTGTCTGGCCAGCACCAGAACCAGGCATCCAGGAGGCTGTGACTTCCACTGCAAGATGACACCCAGTGTCACCAAATAAATACTGTCAGAGTCCCTCAATTTGGTGTGTTAGTAGAAAAATTAAACTTGCACATGAGCATAGTGTAGCCTGAGCTATACATGTGGAGCCAAGGATCTGTGGGTCATAGATAACATTTCTTTGCTTTGTAGGCTGTTCTACAATAGTTTTTAGCAACCTTTTGCATCAGGAAGTGCTTCTGGACATCTAACTTAAATTTCTCCTGCTGCTGCTGCTGCTGCTGCTGGGGCATCTCTTGCTGCTGGCTTCTGGGAAATGCACAGGTCCTGTAAAGGAGATCCACCCGGTTAAGCTACCTTCACCTCTGAGGCTTCCCTCTAGTTGTATTTGGCCTCCCAGATTATCTGGTACAAGAGGCAGCCAGGGCACGTGGAGGAACTCTCAACATTGTTCCTTGCAGGGAGAGGGCATGCTCACTTCTCGTTATCAAGCACAGGGGATCTCCCTTTTATGCCAGACGGCTTATGACAATGCCTTTGCCTCCTCAGTCTGGGCAAGACCCATACTTGCCATCCGAGCCAAGCTGGCCATTTGGCAGTCTCCTTCTATCATTAACAAGATGCTCATGTGGGCAGCAGTGTGGCCAGCTTCTGATTAATAGTGATCAATGAGTGTTTAGGAAACATGGTGTGGACGGATTGGGTTTGATTCATCTGTAAATACAGACCACAGGGGAGGGCACTGTGGGGGGCCTGGGGAAGCACATCAGGAGGTGATTCTGGACAATTCTGTTCCTTCACCCTGTGACTGTGTCCAGAAACCATCGGTACTCAGCCTCCAGAGGACATGGGCTGGGGAAGAGGATAGTGACCTTGTACCCATCACAGAGCTTCTCTGAGAAGAGTGGTATCTTGGACAGCAGCTGAAGTGACAGCTGTGAGCTCATGGAGACCTCTATTCAGAGGGGAGGGGCCAGCCCCACAAGCACCCTGATCCCAGCTCTGAATTTGCAGCATCTTGATAACCCACTGGCCCTGGGTGCAGTGCCTCGGTCACCAGAAGAATTCCTGGGCACCAATCCCTGCCAGCTCTCCTCTTTTGACAATCTTGCTGCAGATCCTTTTGAGAGTCTTCAGGTCTTCATTTCCCAGCAATTTGTCAATGTGCTACCACATGTTTACAGGCCGGGCAGCTGAGAGACAAAGTTCTCTGCTGCTCTGGCCAGGAACCGTTTTCAATAGTGACATGATCCTGTTTGAAGAGTCTGGAGACTTCATGCTCTTCTCCTAGCGATGATTGAAGTAAATTGGAGGAAGGGTAGAGTGCCTTTTCTTTTGGCAGGCCAAGTAGAGGGAGTCTTGTTAAGTCAGAACTCTTGTGCCAGAACTTGAACGTTTAGACACAAGACTCCTGCAGTCTGGAGCCTTAAGGAATGAAAGAAAGAGCAAAAGATGAAACAGGAGGAAATGAATGGATGGGAGGGGGGATTCTGTAGAGCTCCCCTTTAGCAACAATAGGTACTGGCCCAATTTAATTGCATCAGAAAGGAACTTAGGACTTTTAGCTATGGCTATGATGGAGAGGTTTTTGAAAACTTTGCTGTTATTTGCCTCCATACCTGGCTCACCCTCAACTATTTCCTCATGTGGATGAAAGGGTCATGGTTGTCACAAAGAGTCAGAGCTAACACTTTGGTAACACTTACTGTATTTATTCAATCATCACAGCAACCTTACCAAATAGGAGCTATTACTGCTTATTTTCCAGATGAGGACATTGAGACATAGAAAGCTAAATGATGTTCTGGGTCAGAGAAATCAAAAGGCACCAGAGCTAAGATGTGAAAAAGACTTCAGCATGGGTGTATTCAATCCTTCAATCCCAATGCTCTGCCGTATTCCTCTTTATAGCACAGTGGCAACGCACCATGCCCGGAGCCTGGGCATGGGGATATCGTCTTGCTCTCTGACAGTTTTGAGGCCTTGCCATTTTGAAGACTAGCAGTCTTATAGCATTCAGCCCCAGAGATATTCTGGAAAGAGAAATACTTTCAAAGTATTTAGAGTCAGAAGGGAATGGAATCTACCCAAACTCTCACCTTATTCAACTTCTAATATGATTAAACGTAGGAACCCCTGAGGCAGCACAGGAAGTATTGATTGAGTTGAAAAGCGAAAACAAGATCTTTCAGCCCTTTAAGGTTGAATTCCAAGGCCTTGATAAAGGGATTAAAGTCACAGCCCAATCTGAAACCTGAACAACTCCAGATTGGCTCCAATGACCAGCCCTTCACTCTAGCCTGAGCAAGAAAATGCCATCTCCTTTGGGAAAACCAACAATAACAACAAAAAACTAACTTGGTCTACTATTGTTCCTTAGACACCACCCCCTATGGCATGAAATAAAAATGATAAGACAAGTGAAGAAATAGGAGCATTTGCCCCATACTCAAGAGAAAAATCAGTGAATAGAAACAGATCCATAGATAGCTCAGAGGTCAGACTTATAAAAGACTCTAACAAATATGATTTTTTTGAATTATTTAAATTTTATTTTTCTATTCCCCATACAATTACAACCCCCTTATTTTGACCCCAAGCCCTCCTTTCCCTGCCCCCCAACCCCCACAGAGTGTCTCTGGTTCATAGTTGTTTGTTGATTTTGATATTTTCTTTCTTATAGTTATTCTTTTTCCTGGTCCCTTATTTAAGTTTTCTAGATTCCTGCTATGAGTGAGACCATCCGGTATTTCTCTTTTTCTTTCTGGCTTATTTTGCTGAGCATGATCCCTTCCAGCTCCATCCATGTTGCTGCAAACTGCATGCATTTACCTTTTTTGAATGCTGAGTAATAATCCATGGTGTATATGTACCACATCTTCTTGATCCAGTCATCTATTTTTGGGCATTTGGGTTGTTTCCATTGCTTAGCTATTGTAAATAGTGCTGCTATAAACATAGGGGTGCAGGTGCTCTTTGGAATTGATGTTTCTGTGTCCTTTGGGTAAATCCCTAGGAGTGGAATTGCTGGATCATATGGAAGCTCTATGTTTAGTAGGTCCAGAAATCTCCACACAGCTCTCCATAGTGGTTGGACCAGTTTGCACTCCCACCAGCAGTGCAGGAGAGTTCCTTTTACTCCACAACCTCGCCAACATTTGTTGTTGCTAGTTTTTTTAATATGTGCCATTCTCACTGGTGTAAGATGGTATCTCATTGTAGTTTTGATAACAAATATGATTTTTTTAAATATCAAAAGAAGATAGATATTTTAGGTGAAATCCTATTACTGAAAAATACAGAATCGAAACCAAATATTCATGGGATGGGGTTAATACTAGCTAGGATATATAGAAGAAAAGAGCTATGTGTGTAGCACAGTTGAATAGAAATCATCCAAACTGGAGCACGAAGAGAAAAAAAATTGCCAAGAAGTGAACAGAGCCTCAACAACTTGTGGGACAGAATCAAGTGGTAAAGCATGTGAGTGATCACATTTCAGAGGAGAATGAAAGGAGTGGGACGGGAAAATATTTGATGAAATATAGGTGGATAAATTTCAAAAACGGATAAAAACACCCTTCTGTTTTGAGTTGCTCAAGCAATGAAGCCATATCAGAAACAGTGACTGCAACTGGGATCATCGCCTGATTATGTTTATGACAATACATGCTCACTCCCAAGATTCACGTCTGTCTCTGCATGAGCCAAACAGGCAGCTTGAATGGAGGTGTGGGTCTCATGGAACTAGTCTCCTAGAATAATGGGACTCATGGAATGCATGTCAGTCAGTCATTGTCCAATAACCTTTGAAATAGTGTTTATTTTCTTTTCTCCAACGCAACCACCCTGGCAAATGGCTGCAGATCCTCTTGGGGGAAGATTAGAAGAAAGATTAACAGTATACATATTTGGCAATGTAATAGGGCTTTCCTTCATTCAAGGAGTTCTTGGTCCGTGTACTGGCTCCACTCTGGGAATTGATTGAGGGACCCACATTCTGTTTTGGTGATTCATGCCAGAATCACCAGACCTATGACTTTCCTGCTTATACAGATAAGTAAGGATGTAGTATGCTTCCCATCTATTTCTTTTCTAGTGACACTGATGAACTAATCCATTAACTACCATCACGGGTTCTTGTAAGGTAGACTATTCTGAATTCTACTTTGGCTCCTATGACTTTTATGCTAGCCACACCTACTTCATCTTTGGTGATAAGTGCTGCAGTTTGACCTCTGCTGCCCCAGAATCCCAGTTTGATATTATTCCCATTGTTTTTCGGGATCTTGGTTGAATCTCAATATTTCCCATTGTAATTTCTGACCTATAGAGAAGAACAACTACAGGAGCTCTTTGGGGACGCCAGACCCTCACCCCCAAGTTTAGCTCTCACATCTGTAGTGAAAGGGATCTCCTCTGGCCTTGGTGAATAGGTGTCATGTGATAAATGTACTTAAACATACCATTCTCCCTAAGTCTTTGCATACCTTCCTCTTCAGCATGCCAAAGAAATTCTGGCATTTCATCCTCATTCAGTATAGGTTCACTTTAGGACCATGCTTCAGTCATCCAACCAAGCCAATAGGTAGAGATATTTCAAGTCCCTGGAGTTAAAATAACAAATCCAGAATCTCTGCTTAGTGAGCCTCTATCAATAAACTTGACTTAATCCTTCTATTCCTTCTGCATTGATCCCAGGCCCTAATCATATACTTCCATACCTATTCCCCAGGTTTTAATCTGTATAAAATAGAAATTTCATGGTGTGCATCATACCTTTTCATGTGTCCACATAAGTCACACTTTGTACCTCATCCTTTAAGGCCTTTTATAACACAGAAGGTTGGTGGAAGTAGCTCCTGAGAAGAATCAACAGTTGTCTTGCAGGCAATACCTCAAAGGAGACACACCAATAAAATTCTTCAGGAAAAAGAACACTAAGTCCCAACTCTCTCCGCAACCCCTATCCCTGGGAGAAATAGAAGGTGCTTTTACTGGGGAAAAAGATTGTAGTTTAGGGGCTTGTGGTACCAGCTTCATCAGCATTTGCCCATGTGTTCTCATTCCAATTTTCAGGATCCTGTTTCTTCCTAATTGATGCCTCAAACTTAACATAAAGACCCTGCAAAGATGGGAGTTAATTTGTTTTGTAATTCAGGCACTTGCAGGATTAGACTTTGGATTTGGTTTCAGAAATCTTGGCACTGCATCTACAGTAAATAGGTGCTTTTTTTTTTTTCTTTAGAGAATCTTTCAGGTGATGAATATGGACCTTGAGCTGGGAATTTAAATCTCTGAGCTCATCATTTTCTTTCTCCAAGTTCTCAAGTATATTTTGGAGCAGCCAACCATTCAATCTATCTCCTTATACTTTGGAATTTCAACTAAAATATTCTAAGGTAGCAAATGCTTGGTCATCAGTGTCTTCTCTGCCAGGTACTTTGTTACTGGCACCTAATGCTGATATTTTGATTAAGTCCTTTGCCATTTCATGCTGTTGACCCCCAGTGCCTTCTTTTACCAATGGCAATGTTGTCACTAGTGACTTTAATAAGATTAGAGATTCAATTTCAGAAAATTCAGAACCAATTCAAAGAACACATTCTTAGATCATGTTTTCTTTAGGAGATAGTCTTATTAACAAATTCTGTATCAGCCATGGTTTAACCAAGGAAGTAGATCCAGTATAAAGCAATTCCAATTTGTGTGTGTGTGTGTGTGTGTGTATGTGTGTGAGAGAGAGATTGAGAGATTGAGAGAGAGAGAGAGAGAGAGAGAGAGAATGTGAATTTATGACTGGCATGCAGGAAATTTTGCTTTGTAATTATGTAAAGCTGTATCTCCGTGTCTTATGCTAGAGTTTGAAGCCCACAGAGCAGGTCCTCAGCATAGAAACATGAATGTAAAATAAGGGAAAAATCCAGAAGTAGCTAGAATCCATAGGCATAAGCTTGAAACCTTTTAGGACAGACTGAAATGCATGTCCATTCTATTGTTCATTCTATGTCCATTCTATATTTTAAGCTATCTAGATGGAGGTGTTTCTCCATGGAGCTAAATACACACACCTGTGCTAGGAGCCAGAGAAACCGAAAGAAAAGGTAGAGCAATTATAGGCTTAGTTGCTGCTTCGTTCCAGTAAGGAGAATCAACATGCCAGCAATGCACTACAAAATGTTTCTTGGTTCCTTGGTACCTTCCAGATTTTGCAAGCGTCTTCCTTGTGACTCAACTTCACTGGAAACATAAAAAGAGAATTCTTGGAACTGTAGTTCAGACTGGCCAAGGTGACATGCTACAAAGCCAAAACACATGTGTGCACAGAGCTTCAAAAACATTGAAGCAAGCTCTGCAGTATTATAGAGAGAGAGAAAAAAAAAAAAAAACCAACATATCCCCAGCCATAGGTAAATATTTTTAACACTTTTCTGTTGGTAGTTAATGGAACAAATATACAAAAATATCAATAAGAATGTAAAAAATTTGAACAACACAGTCAAACAACTTGAACTAGTTAGCATTTATAAAACATTGCATGCCCAAATCGCAAAATACACACCCTTTTAAAGGAAAACATACATTGAAACATTCACTGAGGCCATATGCTGGGTCATGAACAAATCACAATAAATTTCAAAAGATTGAAACAAGCACTATGTTTCCTTTTGGGTAACAGAATTAATTAGAAACCAAAGCCAATAAATTATCTAGAAAATCTTCAAGTGTTTAGAGATTAAACAGCACTGAGAACAGGGTCAGAGAAAAAATTGTAAGAGAAAGTAGAAAATATCCCAAACTGGATATTAGTGAAAATCCAGTGCTATAGACTGAGTATTTATGTTCCCTCCCACCCAAATTAACATGTTTAATTCCTAACCCCTATTGTGATGGTGTTGGAGGGGGTGGGATCTCCGGAAGGTAATGCAGTCTTGAGGGTAGAGCTCTTAAAAAGAGACATCCTTGGCATTTTTAGTTTGCAAACGCTTATATTAGATAAAAAGAAAGGTATAAAATCAGTGATCAAAGTTTCCACCCTATGAAGTTAGGGAAAGAACAAATAAACCAAGTAAGTTGAAAGAAGGAATAATAAAAATGAAAGCATAAAACAATGAGGTCAAAATCAAGCATTAGAGATAATCAACAAAGCTAAAAGTTGGTGTTTGAAAACACTAATTGAATTGATAACACCTCGTTAAACTGAATCGGAAAAAAAAATTAGAGAAAACACAAGTTATATTGTGACAAATTAAGGCAAGGACATTATTACAGAACATATATTCAACAAGAAATTAGAAAATATGATGGCAGTGGTATGCCCATAAACTTGATATTTTAGCTGAAATGGATAAATCCTTGGAAAAAATTTTTGTTAGAACTGATGCAAGTACACAGAGGAATCCAAAATAAACCTGTATTAAATAAATTGAATTCACAATTTAAAATATCTTCCCACAAAAATGACACCAGGTCCAGATAGTTTTACTAGTGAACTGTGTTAAACATTTAAGGAAGAAAAATACCAATTTCCCACAATTTTTTTTTTCAGAAAATATATGAGACGATAACACATTTTACGATCAATATCCCCTATAAATATAGATTAAAAAATCTTCAACAGGGCCTCCCCGGTGGCGCAGCGGTTGAGCGCTGGGTTGTGAAGCTGCCCGCGGCCTCTGAGGCGCCGGTTCGATCCCCAGCTGCTCCCCGGCCACCAGAGGAGGGTCCCACATGGCGCGCAGACCTCTCCTGCCGCCCGCTGCTCCCCTCAGCAGTGTACTTCGGTCCTTCTGCCTGCTCTGCTCCCCACTCTGGCTCTGGTGAATTCTCTCACCCTCCCGCGCTTCTGACTGTACCCAGTGCTTGTATAAACAAAAAACAAACAAACAAATAAATAAATAAAACATGCCTCTATAAAAAAAAAAAAAATCTTCAACAAAATATTAGTAAATAAAACCTAGCAATATTTAGAAAGGACAATAAATCATGACAAAATGTTGGATCAACAATTGAAACCAAGTTAGGGATTTCAACCCATAAATAGAATAAAGGAGAAAAGTCACATATCATTTCATTTATGATGAAAACTCTCAGAAATTAGAAATGAGAACTTCTTCATCCAATCTGATAAGAGACATTATGGGAAACCTACAGATGAAATTATACTCAGTAGTGACATCCATATGTCATTGGAACACAGGAAGGATGTCTATCATCTCCAATTCTATTCAACATTTTACTGCATGGCAGTCCTTGCCAGTGCAATAAAGCAAGTGAAAAGAACAAATAGTAAAAGATATACAGATAGGAAAAAAGAAGTAAGGTTGCCTTCATTCACAAGTGAAAGATTTTTCACATAGAAAGAAAAGGAATCTACCAGAAACTATAAAAAAATCCTATTAGAATTAATGGAAACAAGAGTACAAAATACAAATTCAATAAATATAGCTCAACCTTATATGCAGCAACATATACAGTAACATAAAGTAAGATAGTTAAGAATAAATGTTTTGAACAAAGTGTCAGACCTCTATGCTGAAAATAAATCATTGCAGAGAGAAATTAAAGGAAAGCTGTATCATGCTTTTTTGTTTTGAGGCTCAGTATTGCTAAAATGTCAATTCTTCCTCAAAATGATCTCTCGATTCAGTGTAACTTCAATCAATTCTGGGATGCTATTCTGCATGAATTAATAAGCTTATTCTAGAATGGATATGGAAATCCGAAATCTAGGAACATAAAAATAAGCTTGTAAAACAAGAATTAAGTTGGAGGAATCACTCTACTTTATGTCCAAGTTAATGTAAAGCTACAGTAATCAAGTCATTGTTGGTTTTGCATATCGTTAGATCAAGGCGGTCACCCTTATACAATCAATAGATTTTTGATCAAAGTAGAAATATCATTCAATTGGGGAAATGATAGTCTGTTCAGCAAATAATGCTTGATCCACCTATTTGTAAAAAAAAAATTACTTCCTACCCCTAAATTGTACCATATGCAAAAAATCAATTTGACATGAATCATAGGCCTAAAAATAAAAGCCATAACTATAAAACTTCTGGAAGAAAACAAGAGACTATATTTGTAATGTTAGGGTGCAAAAAGATTAGGTAGGACACAATTCTAATCATAAAGAAAAAGAAAACAGTCTATATCAAAATAAAAAGGCAGTATTTCAAAAGCCAATATTAAGAAAATAAAAAGGTGGGGCCTCCCCGGTGGCGTAGCGGTAGAGCGCTGGGTTGCGAAGCTGCCCGCAGCCTCTGTAGCGCCTGTTCGATCCCCGGCTGCTCCCCGGCCACCGGAGGAGGGTCCCACATGGCGCGCAGACCTCTCCTGCCGCCCGCTGCTCCCCTCAGCAGTGTCCTTCGGTCCTTCTGCCTGCTCTGCTCCCCGCTCTGGCTCTGGTGAATTCTCTCATCCTCCCACGCTTCTGATTGTATCCATAAAATAAAACTTTAAAAAAAAAAAAAAAAGAAAAGAAAAAGGCAAATCACAGATTGGAAGAAGATACTCAGAATCAGAATATGCATATGCATATTTGCATATTTGACAAAGGATGTGTTTCCGGATTTTATAAAATATTTCAGATTCAATAAGGAAAAGGCAAATATTCAAGAACACAAATGGAATGACTGAAATGAGAAAGAATGATAGTACTGAGTTGCTGTCATGTGAAGCCATTGAACATTGCTGGTGGGATCATGAAATAATTATATGACTATTTTTAGAAAACTGTTTGGTAATTTCAAATGAAATTAAACACCTACCCTAAAACTAGCAAACCAAATTACTCACCCAGGTGAAATGAAAACCTATATCCTCAAAAATACTTCTACAAGAATGTCTGCCACAGTTTTATTTATTTATAACAATTCAAATATCCGTCAACAAGTGAATGGATTGTGGTATGTTCATACAATATGAACAACAACGTAAGAAAATAAAATAATAAAATATTTAAAAAAGAATAGCCTTTATGCTAGAAAACCTGTAAAATAACACACACACACACACACAAAAAAAAAAAAGAAAAGAAAATACAATGCAATATGATTCAACAAGAACAGGAATAAAGGAACAAACCTTGTATACATGCAATAAAATGAATGAATCTCAAAGACCTTCTGTTGAGGAAAGAAACCAGACGTCAAAGTGTGCATACAGTGTGATGCAATTTGTCAGACATTTTAAAACAGGCAGAAGGAAGCTTTGGTGATGGAAGAGGAGGTGAGACCTACTTGCCAATGGGCAGGAAAGACTTACTGAGGTAATGGAAATATTCTGCATCTTGCCCATGGTAGTGGTTACATAGATGTACATTTGCCAAAAGTCTTACATTGCTTGGTATTGAGTGCAAGTCATTTTCTTAAAATCATACCAAAAAGAAATTCCATTACTATTGGTGATGAGTTAGTCATAAGTGTTGGTGGATACTTTGACTAGATGAAGATCCCTGCCTCATCACCATACATAGATGAACCAAGTTCTCCCTGGGCTGGAGACAGTTATAACAACTGATCTAATTTTTCCTTACCCACAAAACAGTTAAATAATATTGAATAAAGGTGGTTAATGTTTTCTGTTCTTTAAAAACAAGCAAGCAGCAACAAAACACATACAAAAACCCCTTCTTTAATAACCTATTCAACTATAATTCTCTCTTTATGACAGAAAGTCCTGCTTTAGGTCTAACTTAAATCTCTCATGTTGTACCGAGCCTTCCTTTTTTTTTAATTATCCTTTTTTTTTTTTTTTTGTAAATTGGGACTTTTCCAGGTCTGCACATGAGTTCTTCCTCATGTCCTTGGGCAGAGTTTTAAGGCAGGAGAATGTGACTGTGCCGGTACACCTCCTAATGACATCATTGAGATCCTGGAAGGTTTTGCGGGAACACCGTGGGGCCTGTGACCTGGTGCAGTCCCATGCACCCTGCATACCTCGACATTGCCTCTCTTTTCCTTCTGTACAGGAAATGCTGAAGGACGAGGTGCGGACCCTCACTTACCGGAACTCCATGTACCACAACAAGCACGTGTTCAAGGACAAAGTGGTGCTGGATGTTGGGAGTGGCACCGGCATCCTTTCCATGTTTGCTGCCAAAGCAGGGGCCAAGAAGGTGTTTGGGGTGAGCATGTACTCCCTCCTTCGCGCTGACCTCCACACGCCACCCCTGCCCGCAGAGCCTGGGGGAGGAGTAGAGAAAATCAGGTGTGATTCTTAGAAGGTGGGGCAAGGTCCTGTGGCTCCCTGCCCCTGGGCTTGCTCCTGGCTCCTCGCCCTGGCAACCACTGATGGACATTTGTGAATGATTTTGGATTTTTTTAGGAACCATCCCTGTGCAATTACCTCAGAGGGCTCATATCTGCTGTCATCTTGGGGGGGGGGGGGTCACACATGTGAGTTCTGCTCTGACTCCCTGCTCTTCCACTCACCAGAGGTGACCACGAACTGTTCACTCACTGCACCTCAGTTTCCCCATCTACAAAATGGGAGTGATAACTACTTTGGTGACTGTGAGGAGTAGATGAGCTTCACACACACGTAAACTACTTAGAACGGCGCCTGGTATGTGTCAAGTGCTCAGAGTTTACTAGAATAGTTGGGACGGGCCCAAGTTAATAACAAGAGCCTCTTCCTTTATTTGCTAAAGGACCAGTTGGTAGGTGTAGATTTTGCTGCTCTGGCTGCTGCAACCTCTCCTGGTGAAAGCTGACCCTGGGGACACCCCCCAGCCTTCCTCCAGCCCCCAAGAGTCTCTGTATACAGCCTGATGGGGTGGCGGTGTGGGAGTGTCTGGAGCTGGGGAGAAACTGAAAGAGAAGCACTCTGAGCCATGGCTGACATTTGAAAATACAGTGGCAATATGACTGGAAAATGAGAATTATTTTGATCAAAATTAAAGGGAAATGATAATCAAACCCTAGCACATGCACAAGACAGGCCATTGACAGAGGGAGCAGGCCAGGGGAGCTGAGCAGCTTTCAGGGGGGTCTCAGCGCATTCAGCTGGGCGCCCAGGTTGGCTAGAGCCTGCAGATGCCCTTGGCTGCCCACAGGGGCCGGGGATAGCATCCTCCTTCAGGGAAGGGACAGACTCTACTTTAAATGAACTCACTGTGTCTGGTGATGCCCGTGGTCCCTGCCTTCTCTCCCCATGCTGTCTGCGAGGCCCCTTCAGCTCTGGGAGGGGGCACAGGGAGTGAGGGCTGAGCAGGGAGAGGCAGGGCAGTCTGTCACCACCTTGCAAGACAGGGGTGGGGGTGGGAGGGCTCCAGCCAAGGAGCTGCCAGGAGGCTCCTGCCCCTGCCCTCCAGCTGTGGGACAGGCACATCTCAATGGGCTCTTACGTCACAGCCTCACCACCTTTCTCTGCGCTGCTCTCCGGATGGCTTATTTCAGTTTCTCTACCCGCTGTTCTGCTCCCGTGGGGAAGATGCGGTGGCAGGAGAGAGAGGGGAAATTGGGTGAGAAATTTTAAAAGGATGAAAGAAAACAAAGTAGAAAGTACAAAAGAAAAGAAGAGGGAAAATGAAGAGAGTAAAAAGGAAAAACCCAGAAAAGCAGAAGATGGAAGGAGAAAGTGTGAGGATGCTGAGACAGTCCCCCGCGTCTGTGTGGCCCTGGGGTGTCTGCTCTGGGTGTTCAGCGAGCACCGGCTCCTTGAATCCTCACACCGTCCTATGAAAGAGGGACGTGGCTTTCCTCAAATAGGCTCCCTTGGGAGGGGGCAGAGGCTTCCATGAATCGGGCTGCCTGACTCCAGATCCCTTGCTCTTCATGGCTAAACTGCCTCTTGTAGATGGGGTGGTGATGTGGCACGGAGGGGAGGGAAAGAAACTGAGGAGAACATGGCCCCAGGGTGATGGGATGGAAACCCCCAGGACCTGGTATCCCGGGAAAGGACTGGCCCTCCTGAAATCTGGGTCCTGGCCCCTTCCCCACCCGTGGGCCTGCTCCCTCTCCCCAAGGCAGGACAACAGCACATTCATGTCCCTGTGCCAACAGCCTCTCCAGGCCAGGGCACGGTCTGAGGTGCGGTGCCAGGACCTTAGCACAGGCCAGCTACTGTGAAGGGGGCCAGTTAAGAGGTGAGAATATTCTTTGGCTGCAGCCCGCGGGGCCCTGGGCCTCCGCCCCCGAGAATGGACTTGATCTCCACTTAGTCCCACAAGACCCGGCTCTCAGCTGATGGTCAACTCATTTCTCAATAACCTTTGCTGATGATATTTTGGGAGACTGGGGAGGCAAGATGGAATCAGTTCTTTCACAGGTGGAGACAGACAGCAGAAGGGGTGAGCGTTAACTTGAGTGTGTGTGTGTTTGTGTGTGTGCCCGGGGAGCTTCCCATCCACGTGAGGCCTGGCATTTCCAGCAGGTCCCCATCCTAGAATATGTCCAGCTTCACCAGGGAGTCCTTGGGTTTGGGAAGAGGATAATGGGAATAAAGCCTCACAGCATCTTCTCCTGGGAGGACAGAATCATGGCACCTCACCCCACCCCCCTCTGGCCAGGAGAGTGAGGCCTGCACGCTTCTCCTGAATCTCCCAACTCAGAGACCAGGCCTCCACGCCACACAGCAGCTGGGTTTCGGCCTCCCAGCAGAGGCAGCCTGTAGTGGGAGAGCACCTGACCTGCCAGCCAGCGGGGCTGGGCTTTTACTTCCAATTGGCCACAGACTAGCTGTGACGAGCAGGAGCGCGTGGACCTCAGCATCTTTATCTTGTTTCTGCCGAACGTGCTGTGATGTTTGATGCCTTGCTCCTTACTCCTTTCTAGATTGAATGCTCCAGTATTTCTGACTACTCAGAGAAGATCATTAAGGCCAACCACTTGGACAACAGTAAGACAGCTCCACTTGTTTACCCAAGGATGGAGGGGGTGAGGGACTAGCCCTTTCTCATTGGGGTGGCATAGACTGGCACCAGAGGGGAGAGTACAGGGTGCGTAGCCTTGGGGAGGTGGACCCCAGCTGGGGCTGTGAGCAGAACTGTGCCCATGGGGTTCTGAGGCTCCCAGTCCCTTTCGTGTCTGCCAAGGGCATATTTACCCCAGCTCAGTTTCCAGGGTGGCTAAATTCTGAGTGACATGCCCTCTGTTTGGCCCCAGCTGGCAGTCATCCCTTGGGTTCTGCAAAATGGCTGCTATTCCTCCTCTTCTTTTCTCTCCACTGCCCGCCCTGCCGCTCCCCACAACTTACCCAGTGGCAGGCTCCAGACTCTGCCTTTGGAGAAAGGTGGTCTTCCAGTGGCCCTGAGCCCCTGCTGCTGCTGGGCATGTGTGGCAATGAGGTCACTCTGGGGAGGAGGACCTTCTTCCAAGAGGAGTTTGATTATAAGTCCCACCCCTTCACCCTGCATTGAAAAGTTCCCTGGGCCCTCCCTCTGGGATTCATCTTGAACATAAGCACACCCACGCGTGCCCCTGATCAGAAGGGATCCTTGTACCTTTTATCACCATTTATCAGCAAGGTTTTGTCCTCCAGCCCTGTCTGAACTAGGCCAGATCGCGGAGGGTTTGTAAACCAGGAAAACAAGGTTGGAATTTGTAAAAAGGATGACAGAGCTCTTTAGGAGGATTTTAAGCAAGGGAAGTGTATTCTCTGTGGAGAATGGATTGGAATAGGTTGTAGGCACGAGTGTAGGCAGAGACACATGAAGAGGCTATTTCAAATTTTGTAACTGTGTGGTGATGAATGTCACGAGGCTTACGACGGCGATCATTCCACACTGTGTACAATATCCGATCGCTATACTGTACGCCAGAAACTAAGGTAATGCCAGATGTCCATCATCGCTCAAAAAAAGACCCATCACCACACAGTTACAAATGACCTGCCTATTTTTCTAACTGTCCTTTTCTACAACTTATTTTCCCGTAGTTTTATAGGTACGGTCTACACTGTAAAAATATTAACCCTTTAAAATATAAGCTGCGAGTATTTTCCACTGTATGTTATCTTTTCATTATTTTTGCATGTGGTTTCCCAGAAGGTTTTATTTTTTAATAACCTTTTATTTTGGAGTTAAGAAAAGAAAGAGGAGGCTTTTTCAGTGCCCCGGGGAGTGGTGTAGTGAACGTGGGGAGAAGCGGCTGCTATAGGCTGTACATGAACAAGCCGAGGACCTGCATTTGGGAATGAGAAGAAAGAGAAGCCGGGGATAACTTTTATTCATTTATTTATGTTGCCTTGAGTAGCTGGGTGGAATGTCTGAGACTGGAGGTAGCACACTCATGAGGCTAACGGGAGGGAGGGAGAAATAAAGTTCTCTTTTGCACACAGTGGGTTTGAGGTGGACACCCTGGCAGGCAAGCAGAGTAACACTGGAGGTCTGAGTCCGGGCCCCAGGGGGAGGCAGAACACGAGATGGGCGTCTTCAACATAGAGATGTTGTTTAAAGCCACAGGATGAGGCACTTAGAGTTAAGTTGTATCCAGAAGAGAGACATGGACCAGGGCCTGGGCTCTAGAACATTCCAACATTTGAAGGTCAAGCAGAGAAGGGGCTTGCAAAGAAGCAAAGAGAACATGTTCTTTGAGGCTAATGGGCATGCAGGAAAGAGCAGCTCCATGGAGCCAAGGGGAGGGATGAGGCGGCTGTAGGAAAGATGAGAGGATGAAAGAGAACAGGGCTGTGTCCATTGGCTTTGGCCATAGGGAGCTGCTTGGGGTTCTCAACAGGCAGAGAGTCTCCATGTAGGGGCAGCTGTCGAAGCCCAGTTAGTCCATGAAGTGAGGGCTATGAAAAACTCTCCTTCCTGTAACAGAAAACAGAAAAATGAAACAGTCATTATTGGACACATGATATCAAGGAAGTGAGTCAGTTTTTTAATGATTTACCAGTCCAGAAATTGCAGATATGGGAAAAAGCAAATTCAGGAACAAGAAGCTTGAGGAGATGAAGGGGTGAGGTCCAGAGCCCAGGTGAGGGCTGGCCTTTTTCCTGTAAAGGCCATAGCAGAGGGGAAGGGGTTGGGGGTTCAGAAGAAGGTGGGCTGGTGACCAGGAGCCCCAGGTTTGCTGCTTCTGTGCTCTCCAGGAGGGATGAAGTTCTTACTTGCAGAGAGGGTAGGGGAGGGTGTAAGGGCTCTGAGGCCACGAAATGGTCTTTTAGGAGGAGGGACTGGAGGGCTGGGGTCCCTGGGAGGGCTCTGGGCGTGCAGGGAGTGCGTGGACAGAGACTGGGTGGGGGCTGGTTCTCTCTGTTGTGTGCCTTTTGTCTGCCCGTGCTTTCTGGGGTGAGTGGGCAGGAGACCCCCTGGGTAGGGATGGAGGAGCAGGAGGTGATGACAGCAGGAATCCAAACTGGGTAAGGCAGAATGAGAAAGAGGAGGTTTGAGGGTGTGATGGTGACCGGTGCTTGGAGGTGCCAGAGGCCTCTTTCCAGCCCAAGTGGCAGAAATGCTGCTCAGAGACCCCAGCCTCTGGCCTGGTTGAGCCTCTCTCGTTCCCTTGGGGAACCAGGGCTCTTCTGGGCAGGAGGGAGAGAGAGAGACACTCTCACTTGCCTATTGAAGATGGAGAAAGAAAACCAGAGAGCTCTTTTTCAACAAGGGTGGCCCGGCCCGGCCTCCTGTGTTTTCATCTGCACCCCTAGTGGAATCCCCACTAACAGTGGTAGGAACTCCACTGAGCTGTGGGGCCAGAACCTTCGGTCTCGGCTCTGGGCCTGTACTCTTTCCTGAAGTGTTTATGCCAATGTGGAAGCACGGTGAGAGCCAGCCAGTCCTGAAAGTGAAAATTAACACTGCTTAGGAGGGAGAGAGGGTGCAAGGAGATGTAGAAGCAATTTCCTCTCAGCCTCACTGCATCGCATCCCTGGGCCCTAAGGGACTCCCCGGGAACATTTAGATCACGTCCCTGGCTGGGACAGGCTTCCCAACCTCTGGATCCGCCTACCCCCTCCCCACCAGCCTCCCTGGCTCCCCTCCCCCCTCTGTAGAGCGAGTATGTGGGGGTGCGGCAGGAGGGGACCAACACCTGCGTGGGGAGGAGGGCTGTGTGGCTTTGCAAGAGCAGGGAAAACGGGCTCTCCCCGGCTCCCACCTCCAGCCCCCGCCTTTCCCCGTCCTGTTCAGATCGCAGTCATTTTTAAACCCCCCCTTTTCTCCCGTCTCTTCTTTCTTTTAAACTTCCAAATACCCCAGTTACCCAAGAGGTGGGAGTACAGCTGCTTTCCTTTTTCCTGGAGCCATTCGGGGCTGAGCCGTGGTCATGTTGCCTGGCATCCCTCATGCATGTTTCCCACGGACAAGAACATTCTCCACAGAGCACACGCACGCACGCCGGGGGAGGGGGAACGTGAAGGTGCTGTGATGGCCAAGCACGCAGCCACCTTCTGCCTGAGCTAAGGGTCCCAACAGTGTCCCGCGCGGCCGAAGGCTCAGTTCCCAGCCACAGGCTGCATTTCATGGTCTTGTCTCTCGTCTCCAAGCCAAACAGTCCCAACTCTCCCTACGCTCGAGGATTCCAGACCAGCGGTCCTGGGATGTCCCTCCGTTCGGGCTGCGTGATGCTTTCTTGAGACTGGATGCAGGTCTCGGGTCCTGGCTGCACCGCAGGCCTGATGGTGCTCGGGCCTGCGGTTTGTCCTGTCCCGTCACCGACCACAGCAACCCATTCGCTGGGCTGGGTCACGTCTGCCAGTCCCTCCATGGCAGTGTCTCTTTTCCCCTTCGTCACTGGGTAGAGGTGCTGGGAGGCGTACTTTGAAGCCGTGTGTTCACTTCATTTCTCAGCACGGATTTCCTGTTTCATTCCGTAGGTCATCCCTGCCAGTGTCGTACTTACTTTGATACTCAGACTGTCCCTGAGTGGGCCCTGGAGAATACTCATGCTGTCTCCGGGGTTCTTTGGGCAGGCTTCTGGCATTTTTTTGTGTCTGTTCTTATTTTCTGGTACAAGTGTTCTGGGCTTATCTTGCCTCTGTTCGAGGTGCAGTCATTTCTCCCAAGAGCCTTATTCCTTGGAGTGAACCACGGCATTGAGAAACTGGGATCTGGGCTTCAGGTGCTTGCTGATTCCAGGGTGCTGGTGCTCCAGGCTGTCAGCGGAAAGTGTGTGTGTGGTTGCATGTGTGTGTACATGCACATGACATACCCCTTATTTTTGTACCTCTTGTCGAGTGTGAGTTCTTGTGACACTTGCACTCCTGGCCCACCACCTTGGGGGGCACTCTAGTCTTTTCCTCTCTTTCTGAGTCACTCCTTTCTTGGACAGTGAGTATCCTGGCTCCCGTCATTCTTGATACTTGCACGTATTGGCTCAATCTCGTACATGTAAACAACCTCCTATTGCCGCCCCTCCTGCCCCTCATGGAAGCTTTGTGCTAAGCTGACTCTTTGTGCTGGGTGGGCAGACCCTAATTGCTCCCCAGGTCCCCCACTCCCTGCTTGGCCTCCAACTCACTGAGTTAGGCTGCTCCGGGTGTAGAGACCCCCTTTGTCCTTGGACCTTACCCCTCATGCCAGGGGCTACCCTTCAGCCTCATGTGCTGGGCTGCCCCCCACCTCTCACAGGGGCTTCCCAACCCCATGTTGGACTGTTGGCCTCCACCCCCACCCTCCCTGGACAGCAGGGCCATCTAGTCTGCTGGGCTTCATCTAATGACTTCAGGATGGAACATTCCCTGCATTGCATTTTTTTTTTTTTAAGATTTTATTTATTTATTTTACAAGCACTGGGTACAGTCAAAAGTGTGAGAGGGTGAGAGAATTCACCAGAGCCAGAGCAGGGAGCAGAACAGGCAGACTGAGGAAGTACACTGCTGAGGGGAGCAGCAGGCGTGGCAGGAGAGGTCTGCGCGCCATGTGGGACCCTCCTCCGGTGGCCAGGGAGCAGCCGGGGATCGAACCAGCGCTGCAGAGGCTGCGGGCAGCTTCGCAACCCAGCGCTCAACCGCTGCGCCACCGGGGAGGCCCCCCTGCGTTACATTTTGATGGCTCATGCTTAACTCTCTGCTAGAGAAGCAAAGGCCCAAGGACAAACCAGTGTCTCCAGCTGAACAGCCACCCGCATGCCTTGTGTCTATTCCGACTCCTTGCACACACCGGGGAGGAGGGGCTGCAGGCCCAGGGCCTTTGTAAGGCAAAATTGTCTTCATCTTTTCCTACCTCCTCCCTGAGGGGAGTGGTGGGGTAGCAACAGGTGGGTGGAGCCGAATAGGCCCCCAGTGCCCTGTCTGTCGCACCAGCTCGCCCAGCCTTGGCATGTGTACTAGAAAGAGGACAGCTTGACTGCACACGTGCTTCCATGGAGATGCCTTTGAATTGCAGCAACAGCCAATTGTGTGGGTCTCAGGAGTGTAGGTGTAGAGACATAAATAACAACCCAGGACATAAAATACCTGCCACCCAGAATCAATCAATCTTGCTCCCTCTCCACCTCCGTCTGGCTCCTTGGAATGGGTGATGCACGTGTACACACACCCCTCCACGAGGCCGCCACAGTGGACGTGACTTCACAGGGCTCCTCCCACACGCACGTGCACACAGAACCTTTCTGACGCCAGCACCGACACCCATCATATCTTCTCTTTTCCTGCCGCGGAAGTTAGTGGGCTGCGGATGTGCTTAAAAGGTCGGTTGGTTGGTGGAAGTCAACATAGGAGCTCAGGGATGGCCACAAATTTTATAGTTCCACAAGCAAAATAATCATGATCCATTTACTTCTCAGAAAACTACAGGCAAAAAAATGCACCCGTCTTTCTCTGCCCATACCCGTCCTAAAGCATCGACGTCATGCGAGGAACCTGAGCATAACCTGATGTTAGAGAAGGCAGTGGCCAGAGGGGCTTCTGCGATGCACCAGCCGGGAGGGCTTTGCAAATCACTTGACGTCTCTGAACGCTTGCTTGTCCCTGGAGAGACTAGTCCACGCATGGACCATGGGGATTAGTGCTAATGTAGCCAGAGCCCCTGCTACAGGGTGTTGCACTTAGTATGAGCTTAACCGAGGGTCCTTCCAGTCTGAATGTTCCTTCACGCTGTGCTCACTCTTGGCCACACACTCTAAGCCTTATAGAGACCATGCTGGAATTCTCTGCTCCTGCAGCTTTCCTCCGTGCTCCGCCATCCTCCAGCCCAGGGATGAGTCCCTGATGGGCCCCCCCCCCCATCAATCATCTGGGAGCTGTAGTTTATAAGAAAGCACTTCCTTCCCTGGAGGTGGATTCTGACTCCCTGCTGTCTGACCAATGTGCTCTTTCTTCCCAATGGGGCCAAGAGGAGTGAGGGGTCTCCCTCCTCCTGAGATAACCTCCCACTTCTCCTGGCCGCATCCCCAATTGTGTCCATTTTGGTTTGAGCCTTCTCCTCCGGTCATGCTTAGCATCTCTCACCCTAGGAGAGTCCTGCTAAGAAATAACACTCCAGGGGGCCTCCCCGGTGGCACAGCAGGTTGAGCGCAGTGCTATGAAGGTGTCTGCAGCCTCTGCAGTGCGTGTTCGATTCCCAGCCAGCCAGGGAGATTCCCACATGGCACGGCAGACCTCTCCTGTCTCACCCGCTGCTCCCCTCAGCAGTGCTTTTTGTCTGTCTGCCTGTTCTGCTTCCCCACTCTGTCTCTGGTAAATCCTCACACCCTCCCGCTCCTCTGGCCTGTACCCCAGCTATTGTATAAATAAAAATTAAAAATTTTTAATTAAAAAAAAAAAAGAAATAGCACTCCAGTTGACCATGGAGCCAGCTCAGCATGTCTCCAGTTTCCATTTGCAGCCCAGGGAGTGCCACGTCACACAGGGGCTGAACTGGAACAAGCATACTGTCGTCTAGCACAGTGGCTGCCACGTGGAATCCTAACCTGTATCTGCTCAGCAGATGTTTTGAATCCAAACTGAGGACCGTGCTCTTTTTCATATTGGACAGATTTGGTCCATCTTTACAAACTACTAAGACTCCCCAGAACATCACTCCCCAGGGTCACCATGCTTTGCTTGGTCCTACCTGCCTCCTGACAAGCTGGTCTGCATTCAACTCTTGTTCAGAGACTTTGTGCCAATAGGTAGATGTTGAGATCCCACACAGGAATCTGTCATCTTCGTGAGGGTGCCATGGAGGCGAGGACTTGTCCAATGTATTTTCTTGTGTCTCAGTTTCCTCATCTGTGAGGAGTGATCGTGGCACGCACCTCGTGTAAACCGTGGTGTGCTGGAGCAGGCTCCAGAAGGCCCATTGTTGAGTTTTCAGAACATTTGTGGACTGGATCAAGTCACCTTGGTGGTGTGAAGTTGGCTGCAGTGGCAGTATTTACACCACAGAAATCAGCAAACATTGTAAGTCACAGCTTCTTTTCCTGGAGAGCAGGTTTTTAGGTCTCTCCCAGCACACTGCTGTGTCAACACAACTGCATCAGGTGGGCAGTAAGAGGCAGTAAATGTTAACTGTTATTATTATTTCGTTTATTAACTTGACTAATAACCCCATCAAAAAAAGAAATGAGATGAATCAGATATAATTGTTTTTAATGAAGCTGTACCAGTGGCTCCTGTAATTGCCACTTCTGTTCTTAACTGCTCGTGAAGCAGCCCATCCATCATCTTGGCACAGGGTTTCATGCATTCGTTCCTTCCGGCGTAACCATGCCAACTGAACAGGCACCATCCTCGCTCTCGTCACTCATGGAGATGACTGACATGAACTAAAGTGAGCAAGTGGCATGGCCATCGAGTCACAAATGGCACTAGCTCTCAAGAGGCATGACGGGTTTGCTCCAATGGGGTGGTGGCCAGTGCCTTGAGATGTCCCTTCTGCACCTCCTGCTCCCACCTGCCTTGAATGACACCATAGCATGAGTAGCAATTGACATGGTGGAATGTTTACACCATAAACATTGACAGATGCCCCGAATCAGAATTCATTCTCAGGCCTTGTTCTTCCTCCTGGTTGATAATCAGGGAGCAGCATAGCACTGGAGAGGCAGTGTGTGAGAGCGACAGGGAGCGTGTTGACCTCAGGATTGCCCTACAGTTCCCCAAGGTGGTGACATCTTCTGCCCGTCCCACAGTAGGCTTCTGCTGTATCCGTGAGTGAGAATGATACATGGGCCGATATTCGGAATCCCTGAGGCTAGAGGAAGCTTTGATTTTTACCACAACCTTCGTTATCCTTCTGACCTAGCCAACACGATCATCTGTCCGTGGCCAATATGCTGGTATCTGGCCACGCTGCACCGTTGAAAAGGCTGAAGTGGTGGGCGATCATTTGGGGGTGGAGATGAGACTTAGTATGGCTGAGACCTGAGCATTATCCAGCCAGTGTCAGGAGGAGGAGACAAGCCAAGCAGGCTGTCTGGCCCCAAACTAAGAAGATTTCAAGCTCCAATTAAGGAGCATGAGCATTCTACCCCTGAGGGAGCTGGGCAAGCTAGGGCATGATGCCAGATGGATTAGGGGACAGGGTTTGGGCCCTATGTTCTTATGTGAATAGGGGATTTGGGAAGACAGGGGATACCATTTTGAGGTATGTACTGTCTGTCCCAAGGGTATACAGCATGCAGGGCTCACCCTTGTCTCTCCAGTTAGGGGGTCTATTTGCTGCAGGATATGTTGCTAATTCCACTAGACATTGAGGATAAAGTTGCTGATATCTCCTTCCTCCCATCACCACTGACTCAAGAGTGGGGCTGGGGCTGGCCTTGTAAGAGAGGTTTATTCATGCATCTGGGCTCTGGAGAAGAAATCCCCCCCACCACCACAAAATGCTTGCCTAACCTCTAGCTAAGGTGGGGCTGACGTTAAAGAGGTTGATGGGTTATGCACCTTTGCACCCCATCCCCGAACCTGGCAACTCCCGGTGATTATACTTCTCCTCACCCTACCACCCAACCTGACCAGCCTTCAGGAGAAGGAAGGGCTATTCCTGGCCTGCTCTACTTCCTTTTCTCCTGTCACCCCAAGCATTTGCTTGGCACCTGCCACAATGCCCTAAGGTAGATAAGCTGATGTCTCACCCACCTGCAGATGAAAAGTGAGTCTCAGGGGGTTGGTGACTTGCACAAGGTTATACAGCAGCCTTAGGTTTGGCTTCACCTCTGGACTTCTCTGGATACCTGTTCTCTCATTAGGCAAATGCAACAGTAAAAGCAACCCCACAGGCTCCTACAGGGAGTCTCGAGGTCATGTACTTGACATTACTCTGCAGGCTGCTATTCAAATGCTAGTAACTTTTCACCATCATCATTAGGCCTAGTTTGGAAATCTTGTCTCTTAATCCAAAACCCCCTTTCAAAATTGCTTCTTCATCCACCCATTCATTCTGTGATGATTTTTGAATGATTGTGGAATCAAGTGCTCTGCCTGATCTTAGAAATAAGAGGCTGCAATAGACAATGAAGCGGAGGGGATCATAGGTTGGAGGTGAGTCAGACCCTCAGAAGGTGCACAGCAGCCAGTGTAGGTGTTGCCAGAATAAGTGTGTGGGCACTGTGGCAAGGGAGCAGGGACCCGTAGCTTTGCTGCAGCAGGGATGGCATCCTGGGGTTCATAGCATGCTCCCCATCTCACATTCGTGAACCTCATACCCACACTACTGAGGGACAGGACCTGCTGCAGGAAACAGTGAGGGTCTAACTTCAGATCCTTCAGGGGCAGCTAGCTCTAATGGACAAGCTGGAGGCTGCAGTGAGATTAGGCTGGACTGATGTGTGAGAAAAAAAAAGAACCTAAAAAATGACCAAGAGTGGCTAGATTTCTGTAACCATTTTAGCCAAAAAGGGGAAAAAATCCTACGAAGAATAACCACAACAAAAAATCTGGATTTCTAATTTGCACAGTTGAAGTTACAGGGGAAAACCCTCCCATTTAGAATGTATTGCTCCCTGATGTGCACTTAGTTATGATGAATCATTCCTGAATTTGCAAGCCAGGGTCCTGCCACAGAGAGTTGGACAAGCGTTCCATCATCTTCATGGAATAAGAGCACAGCTCCAGTGAGGGACCTCCATGCAACCTTGAGTTGACACAGTTCTAGTGATGTGGGGTCTGGATTGGGAGCGGGGATCTGCAGCCCTTAGCTATCCACAATTTGGGCATCAGTGGCTAAGATTCCCCTTCCCTTCACCCCATAGATACAGGCAGACAACGGGGAAGAACCTTCAAAAATGTGCAAAAAGAGAAGAAAGAAGGTCACTGAAACACTTTAAAAAGGTTTGCAAAAATAAAACAAGCCAGGCTTTGCACGCAAATGATCAGGCAGGTGGGCCGGGCATGTGTTTGTCAGTTCTTTTTCAGAATAAGAGATGAATTAGGCCCTTGGCTTGCATTTTCAACAAATCTTTCTTTGTCTTCTTGTGAATTCTCTTGGTATATTCTGGGTCTGGCCCTTGGTATATTCTTGTCCTGGGGTGCAGAGCCCCCAGAGAAGCAGAGCTTCTACCCACCTTCCCATCCCTTCCAAGCCTTCTGGAGAAGAAGTCTCCTCCTCTTTCTTCTTAGGGGTAACAGGAGGGCCACACAAGCCCAGGCCTCATCCAGAGAGATCAGGGCCAATGCGTATCTGCATAGTGTCTGACTCCTAGAGAAAGCTGGTCTGCTTAAGCCTGGATTCATTACCTGACACTGGAGAGCAAATCGTCATGAGGGACTGCAGTAGACACTCCCTCGCCTACATCATCCACTGTGAACACAGGAGATAAAGCCAGTGACCTGTGTGTCCTTTGCTATCCAGCAGTCTCCGGTCTGAGTTAATTTCCATGAAACTCAGAAAGATGTGGGTTTTTTTGACCTTAGTTCTGTTTGTTTTTTTTTTCCCTTCCTCCTGAGTACAGGTTATTGTTTGATTTTTCTAGCAAAACTCAGTCGTAGTGTGAATTTTCAGAGGATGGTGCAGTGTCAGTTTTACAACTTGAATCTGTGTAACCTTTGGGAGGAAAATTTCCCAGGGAAACAGCCAACCAATATATCACCTGTTAATTTAACAACTGTGTGTAAGCTAGCTTCTTTACAGCAAGATTGCAAAAAGAAACTTCAAATCTACGTGTAGGTCTATGTCAAATGATCAAAAACACAGCTAGGAAGTTCCTCCTGCCATGAAGGAGGACGGAATGATCCTCCATGAAGTTCGGGGAGATCTTGGAAGAATGGGGAAGTCAGGAGCAGAGGCCACTTAAAGCAGGGGCTTTGTCTGGCCCAGCCCCCTTCCCCTCTCCATCGGCGACAGATAAGGGACACTGAGAGGCGATGTCTGCCTCCTGTTGCGTCCCAGCCCCACAGGGCTTCCTATGTGTTCTTTCATCTCATCATCACAACTACCTGCTAAGCAGATCTCACTTTCTCTGGTTGTTCTCAAAGCAATCGAAGACAGTCAGGTCAAATAACTTATGGGAAGTCATACCAAAAAAAAAGAGAGAAAATCCAGCACTTAAAACCAGGTTTCACTGGTGGCAGAGCCTGAGCTCTTGGCAAGGCATAAGTGGCCCAGTAGACACCCCCTGAAGGGTGGGCCCTGGCTGTGAGCAGGCACAAGAGCTGGAGAGGCGCACCCTGCTTCTGTGGGCTTGAATCATCATGGCAGCCTCGAATGGGTGGGAACTGGGAAAGAACGTGAGAGAGACATCATGTTTTAGGCCTGGGCTCTTTTTCCAAGGCCACCAGGTAATCTCTCCAGGCCTCAGTTTCCTTAGCCCTGAATGAGTGTAATAACAACGTGCTTGCTTCACAGAGTGGTTGGATTATGAGATATGGGTGTGTAATGGGCTCGGCACTTGTGTCAGATAGTAGCTGCTCCATCATTTGAGGGAGGAACCATGCAAATAGTTTTCATTCTCTTAGTATAAACTGGCCTGATGAAGGCTGGGGTGTCACCTTCTAAAAGCAGAATCAGAACAGGGCCAAGCCTGTAGAAGCAACCTTGATGTGGGGTGCTCACGGCTCCCCGCTAGGATCCCTGCAAAGTGTGGCCTTGGGATTCTTATTTTCCAGTCATCACCATATTTAAGGGTAAAGTGGAAGAGGTGGAGCTGCCTGTGGAGAAAGTGGACATCATCATCAGCGAGTGGATGGGCTACTGTCTATTCTATGAGTCAATGCTCAACACGGTGATCTTTGCCAGGGACAAATGGCTGGTAAGTGCCCTGCATGCTGCCCCCTCGCTAGTCTACTGGCCGTCCCGCTGTTCTGCTTACAGCCTAGGAGGACTGTGAGGACCTCAGAGAGGACTTGGGCTAGAAGGTGACCTCTTCAAGTCCCTTCTTTTTAAACCAGATCTGCTTCAGGGGACAGAATGATCCTCCCAGGATCTGATATATCTAGTGTCCCAATAGTTATCAGTCGGTCTCACCTCAGCCTCTTCCACTATCCCTGACACCCATATTCTGCTGTCAAGACAAAATTTAGGAGTAGCAAGTACTCAGGATTTGCATGGCTGCCAGAGAGCACAGGGTGTGACCGACCTTGACCTTGGCTCGTCTAAGCTCAAAGGTCATCACTTCTTCCCTTGTTCCTTATGGAACTCACCTCTGCCCCTTTCATTTGTTTTATGAACTCCACCTAGGGCCCTCAAATTCCCTTCGCTCTGAAATAAAAATGGAGCATGCCATGCTAGCCCCAGCCCTGGCCAAGGAGAGTCTGCTGAGTGAGAAATGCAGGCAAGGGGGTGCCTATCTGGAGACTCTATGTGCAGTTCAAAATGTGATGTCTTTGTCAGGTGAATAGATTACGAGACCCATTTCCCCACAATTCATCAACAGAAACCTGGAGGGCTTATGTTTCCAGACCGGGCAGCTTTGTACGTGGTAGCAATCGAAGACAGACAGTACAAGGACTTCAAAATCCACTGTAAGTCACCCTTGGGTCCTCTTGGGGTTTGATTGCACATCTGGGGTGAGAGGGACTTCACAGGCCTGAGAGGAGCAGCCAGTTCAATGAACACAGCCGCTCTGCCTTTGGAGAAATGCTCCTGGTTGCCCTTTCTTGATTCTTCTCTCTAAATATTTTCCTCCAGTCCCAAAGGTGGGAGGTCTATTGAAAGAAATTAAGCAATGCAGCTCATATAAGATAAATGACCAGGGGTGAGAGAGTGAATGCAACGTGAATGAGAAATGAACTGCGCAGCAAGTCCAGTTTCTGCAGAGCGAGCAGGCCAGGTGGCTAGAAGCCTGTCAAGGCTGGTTACCCCAAGAGTCCACCCCAGGGTCAGGAATGGCAGGTCTCTAGGCGGGCCAACCATTTTGAATCTGCTTTCATATCACTCAAGCTTATCAAGATAATAATGATTTTCTTCCACCTTAAGTAAAATATGGAGAAGATGAAATTTTGCCTGTGTGTGTGTGTGTGTGTGTTTTCGCCCCCTGTGATGGAAGGGCATCTTGTCCAGTAGGTGCCCATGTTTTGCCCTGAACTGCTTTGGGATGGATTGTGGCTACTCTTAACCCTGAGCTAGGATAAGTGTTTTGGGGAATGAATGAATGAATGAATGAATGAATGAATGAATGTAATTGACAGTTTAATATTATCAATGTTGTGTGTCCTTCTTTTGAAGCTTCGTGATGTTTTAGTGATCACATACATGTGTAGGAACTTAACTCTTGCTTATATCAGTTAGCTTATGGTCAAATTGGTTTCCCTTACACGTACATAGAACCTATGGACAATGTGAAGTGAGGGCTCAGTCTAGATCATAAGATTAGGCAGTTCATGGTGCTCTCTGGCCCCAGACTGGATCTACTCTCCCAATGTGTCACTAAGTCCCTTTTGTGTCTGTCTCTGGCAAGTGAGCTGGACTGCCAAGCTTGTTGGCCTCCAGTGGCTCAGAATCTAGGGCAGATGTGCTCTCGCAGTAGATTACAAAACAACTCAGCAGTGAACATAGATCAAATGCATGTATAAATAGGACATATTTTGCCCTGGAGCGGCATTATAATGCTGCTTTTGGAGTTCTGGATGCATAGCTGTCCTGATCATTCTCATGCATATTTAAATATTTATTGTGCTCCAACCCTAGGCATAGCCCTTTAAGGAACTTCCAGTGATATAATGTCCCCTTGGATTGTTCCAGAGCCTCTGCCTTCAGCACATTGCGAGAGCCAGCTGGGGCCAGAAGAGGAGTGGCTGGCCCCAGAGACACTAGTGGGGCAGTTGCTGCTTCTCACTCAGGTGCTCACCCAGGGCTGGAGATCACATGATTTATTCTTGCAAAGTCCATTGCAATTTTCATAATTTCTGGGAAACAAATTAAAAACCTATTTTTTTATGTGAAATGCTTTCTCTGAAAAAAAAAAAATATATATATATATATATACACCCGAAACCAAAAAACAAAAATCAATCACGCATTTAAAATTGATTTAAGACACGATTTTCTATGTTAACGGTTTAAAAAAGTGATCTGTTTTTGTTTTCAGTCAAGGAAGCAAGCTCATTTAGAAATCTGTTTTAAATAAATGGAGATTCTGTTACTCTGAGTTTTAAATCAAGTGAAGTGTAAAGGTTGCTGGTTGCTAGGGGAACAATTGTAAGCAAATTTTAGTTGGCTCAGAAATTGGCTAAAAAACGAAAAGTCTAAAGTGGGGGCAGGAGAGTGGGACTAGGTCAGCCCCTTTCAGACCAGTTCCCCTTTTCTCCCCTGTTTTCACCTCTTCTCTCAACCTTCTTCCCGCCTCTCTCTCCCATGCTTGCCTCTCTCCTTTTTTTTAGCCACACGCAACAGAGAAATGAGTGAAATGTAGACCCTATCTCAGTTGGCTCACAGCTTCTAGAGAATGCGTATGAAGAGAGACCGAAGACTGGCAGGCCTAGGCTCATAACGTATGCTCTGTCGAGTAAATGAATGAGCAAACGCATGAGCGCATTAGTGTAAACCCACAGAAGAAAGTGCAAAGGGGTAGTGTTTAACCCTGAGAAAGGACCGATCGTTAAAAAAAATTGCTACTGTGAAGGAGGGTTCTAGAAGCCAAAATTGGAAGGAAACGTGGTAGATAATCTGATTTCTTGCTCAATCCATGAATCTTGCGTGATCCATGAATCTACAACTTAAGGTTCCGGGGGTGAGTCCCCACTTCCAGGCCAATGAGATGAAGAGGAAGGTCTCCTGTAGAGTTGGCGGTGACTGCATCTGCAAGGCTGCAAAGCAGGACCTCACGGAAGCTGGGTTGCTGCCCTCAGTTTCTCGTTGGCCTCCATTCCCAGAACTTGAAGTTCTCTGCTCTTGCACCAATTTTATAGGAGTTGGCTTTGTTTCTGGGAGCCTAAATGCATGAAACTATTCTAAACACATTCCCTTCTGGCTAGAGGAGAAAACGCCAGTGGCAGTGCTAAGGGTCCCAGCAGAGAAACTCCAATAGCTGAGCCAGGGTGGGAAGGGAGGAGGTAGCTAGTTCTCTCTGATGAAAATTACAATATTTCTTTTTCTTTAGCTGCTCTTGAGATTTTTTTTTTCTTTATGCTGAAGCAACTGTTCGACTCTGACGTGTGTAGGTGTGTTTTTCTTTGTATTTATCTTGCTGGGAATTTTCTGGGATTCCTGGATTTGTGGGCTGATCGTTTGATTTAGTAAAAGAAAATTTTCAGCCATTATCTCTGCAATTTTTTTTTTTTTTTGATTCTCTCTTCTTACCTTTAGGGACTCCAATCACATGCTAACCATTGTTTGGTATTGTACCATGGATCTTAGATGCTCTTTTCCCCAACCTCTTTGTGTTTAAGTTGGGCTAATTGCTATTGACCTGTTTTCAAGTGTTTGATTATTTCCTCTTTGAAGGAATTCTTCATCTCTGGTGTTTTGATTTTCATTTCCAGTGTTTCCATTGGCTCTTTTATTTTATAGTTTCCATCTCAAATTCTCCATCTGTTCTCACATGCTGTCCACCTTCCCTGTAGATTCCTTGATGTGTTTAGTACAGGTATTTTAAAAAGTCTCTGTTGGATAATTCCAACAGCTGAGCTACCCCCAAGTATGATTCTGTTAACTATTTTTTCTTTTGGTGATGGGTTGTATATTTTTCCTTTTTCATGTGTCTTGTAATTTTTTGTAAATGCTGGGTAATGCATGTAAAAGAATAGTATAATTATTCCCAGAAAAGCACAACTTTTCTTCTGCCAGGCTGTTAAAGGGAGTTTGAGTCCATCTATTCTGTCATTGTAGTTGGTCTGGATTTGTTGTTGATTTAGTTACACACATTATACCATAGTATAGTCCTTTTCCAGAGTTTCCTCTAACCATAAACAAATGTTCACAAGTTCCTCTGATGTTATTTAAATATTTCTGGTGACCTATGGCCTTGTGCCCCATTCAGTCATTCAATAGACAAAACAGAATTGCAACAAAAATTACTGTGCTTGATTTTTGTCCTCAGCCATGCTATCATGGTCCACTGATAGTAAAGGAGTGAGTGGTAAAGGAAATAAATAAAGGAAATAAATTAATAAATAAATAAATAAAGTAAAGGAAATAAATGGTCAGCAGAAAGAAGAGGAAAAAAAAAATCGAATGTCTTGGATGATCTCTCTCCTGAATAACTGAAGATTGGATAGTGTAGCTGGAGAGATAAGACAAGAACTAAGTAAAAGTGAACAAAATATAAGTATTTGGGGATGAATTTCAGTTAAAAAAGCATCATATAGGGGCCTACCTCGTGCCAGATGCTATGCTCTAGGTGCTAAGGATATAGGAGAGGTCCCATGGAGGGGAAGGGTTGGGGATGGCTTCACAAATGTCATGATCACCATCAAGGATTGGAAGGGCCTTTAAAAATCCAGTCCAAAGCTCTCCAAACTCCTATTTGAATTGCCTATATAGATTTGAAAATACCACCTTCCTAGGTCCTTAATCTATAGATTCTGATTCAGTACGTCTGGCTTGGGCTGGATTTTTAAAAGTGTCCCAGATGATCCCAGAACCATTGAGCCACTGAATCAAACTTCTCACTTAACATACAAGCCCAGAGAAGAGGACTGACCAGCCCATGTCCACAGGTGGTGGTGCAGTCAGACCTCAAGCCACCTAAGAACGGGCACTATCTAGCAAATGCTTTCCATGTGCCAGGCACTGTCTGGTGCACTTTATGTATATAGTATCACTTGTAATCCTCAAAACAACTCTATAGAGTAGTCAAAACCACCATCGTCTCCATTCAAAAGAAGAAACCCCCTCCTTAAAACATTGAATACTTGCCGAGGTTACATAGCAATAAATGGCAGAGCCCAGCTTCGAACTCCAAAGCCCAGGCCTTTAGCCATTGCACACATGGACTCTCAGGTATTTGCGCTTGCACTGACTCTTAACTTCAGGTCCAGAGAGGCAAGGGCACAGGCATGCCTGCAGGTCTCTCGAGGAAGAATTTTAAGCTGAAGGTAGCATGTCTTAGCATGATGTTTTATCTGGGGAGAGGATGTGTAGTTACTCTAGGGAAAGAATGGATGCTATTTCCAGATTCTAGAAGGGGGTCTTCTCTGAAGCCTGTCCACCTGCCAAATGAGCAGCTTCTTTCTCCAAATGTCGGTTTCAATTGGGAATTTGGCACCAGCATTGGGTGATTTAATGGGCCATGACTGGCATCTAACCCTCAAGCCAGAATTCACAAGTGCTCACACTCTGGGAGATAGAGTAATCTTTTTCTGCCTTTTCCCTGAGGAAGGTCTTTGTGTGCTGTAGAAAGGAATCTGAGCCAAAGAAACAAAACTTGCACTGACCATACACACTCCCTCCTCAATACTTAGCCCCCTTCCTAAACACATGCAGGACAAACATTCCCTAGGGTACCATTTGTTTGATAAACATTTAAAACAAAATAATCCCATAAGATTTAAAAGAAAAGCATCTCGACCTCCATGCATCTCTAAACCCATCTGAACAAACAGACGGATGAGATTCAGCTGTGCGGTCACGAAGCCTCTCGGGCGCCCGTCTGAGTGCTGGTGGCTGTCACAGCTGGGTCAGCACAGCTGAAGTGTTAGGGGACAAGCTGGTTTGGCCCAGCTCCACCGTCTCCCTGGTGTGAGATATTGGGCCAGGCACGTGTCAACTTCTCCTAGTTCCAGTTTTCTCATCTGTTGTACACAAGTATCCTCATGGGGAGGGGGGCTGCTGGGTAGATTGAACGAGCTAGGTGATCAAGTAACGCTAGCAATGATCACCTCTGTTTAAGGATGACCTTCCACTGTCAGAATTGCATTCGTTTACTCACCAGCCCTGTAACCTCGAGCTTTCTCCTTCTCCAAGCTTCTCAGGAACAACCCCCAGGGGCCAACAAGCTCTGCTGGGTTGTTTGTGGTCCCTCATTGGGATATTTTTTTAAAGATTTATTTATTTATGCATACAAGAACGGGGGTACAGGCCAGAGGTGCGGCGGGGGGTTAGAGGATTCACCAGAGACAGCAGGGAACAGAACAGGCAGGTCAGCAGAAATACACTGCTAAGGGGAGCAGCGGGTGAGACAGGAGAGGTCTGCTGTGCCATGTGGGTAGCTCCCTGGCCGGGGATTGAACTCGTGCTACAGTGGCTGCGGATAGCTTCATAGGTTGTGTCTTAACCCCTTGTGCCACCAGGGAGGCCCTTCCTTGGGATATTTCTTATGGGATGGGTCCTCCATGAGTGAGTCACAATATGTGAGAAAGGCAGATTCCCAGGCCCCCCTCATTTTGCAGTGTAGAAAACTAAAGTTCAGAGAGCTTTGGGGACTTGTACAAGGGCCTGGCCAGTAAGTGGGGATGCTGGCCAAGTCACTTTAAAAGCCCATCTTTCTCTCTGTGTCATTGAAGTTTCAGTGGGCGCAGATGGGAGGAGGAAGAGGGATGGGCCTCCTAGGGGTGGAGAATGACATGAGCAAAGACACCCAGACAGAAGTGTGGGTGACAGGTCAGACAGTGAGCAGGGGACTGCTGGGTCAGAGAGAGGGACAGGAAAGTAGGTACCAGAAAGAGTCAGTTCATTTGGGCTCTAGTCTTGGCCCTGCTGTGTGACCTTGGAGTCGTTCTCAGTCTCTCTGAGCTTCAGTTTCCTCACCATAAAGTAGAACCCATACACATGAGACCTTGTGAGGGAGCATCTGGCATGCTGCAAACTCTCTGCAGACGGGAGCCATCCTTCTATTTTGCCAGTAGGGAACCGAGGCTGCCCCTCATCCCTTAGACATGCTCTGTTCTGGTTCTCAGGAGGGGCTTGTAGGGCATTGGAGGGGTCTGCTGCCAGCCCTGATGTCTTCCTCTGTTTCCACAGGGTGGGAGAATGTCTATGGCTTTGACATGACCTGCATCCGGGACGTTGCCATGAAGGAGCCCCTGGTGGACATTGTGGATCCAAAGCAAGTGGTGACCAATGCCTGTTTAATAAAGGTCTGCAGACTTATCCTGCTGGGACCTGGGCAGCCTGGGGATCTAGCTGTGCCTCCATGAAAACTGTGGACAAAGTAAAGGCAATGCCAAGTCTTGCACGGTCCAGCCCAGTGAGGCATGGCCACCTTGGCCAGCGCCTCTGGCACCCCACAGTGACTAACCCAAAGCAGGAGCTCTCACTGGGCTGAGGCAGTGGGGCACAGTTGAGTGGTGGTGGTGGTGGGGTCAGTGCTTGTCCCCTGGTGGTAGTGCTGCTGGTGGTAGTGGAGGGGGGTGGCTTGTGGGTGCATGGGGGGGCATCAGAGAAGAGCACACCCTGCAGGCAGGAGGGTTTGCTCAGGTTTGGGGAAGCTACTCCATTCAGGGGTGGCGGTCCCCTTCGGAAAGCAATCCCATAGCTCAGTTGCTGTGTCATCATCACTGCACATGTGTCTCCACACTCGCATGAGGCTGCCATGCGCTGCTTCCCTGACTCCTGAGCGGCCCCCTTTGCACCTGTTCTCCCACCTCCTCTAAGAGCCTCTTCCATGCAGATGAAGACCAGCTGGTCCACATCCTCAGCACACCAATCCTTAGTGCTTTCTCCCTGTTAAATATTCAAACATGCCAAGTCTGAGAGAGTAATAGTAAAAGTTCCCTTGACTTGTCTCCCTGTGAACCCCTACATTCCCCCTAGAGGTAGCCGCCGTTCGTGGGTGGAATGGATCTGATCCTTCCAGTCCTTTTCTAAGTATTTGCATTTATATATGCTAACATATTTTGTTAAATCATATAAAACGGCTGATACCTGATTTTTTTTAATTCAGAAAGACATCAATTTCATATGGTCCAAGCTAATTTTTGAACTCAAAAAACTCTGTGTTCATTCTGTAAGTGTTTAGTGGCTCACCCAGCCCTTATCTGGCTAAAACATCTTGACTCTGTCCTGCACATAGCACTTCATTTCTGGAAGCCCTGGGTGAAGGCCTGGAGCGTTTAGAGGACAATGGAAGGAGCGCTAGCCCCACTGGGGGTGATGCAGACCACTCTGCCCAGATGAGAAATGCCCTTTGTCCCTGGATATAGCCTTTCTGAGAAGACCCCCATAATCCCTGGCATTTAGAGGGTACCTCAGAGGCAAATGAAGCCAAGGAACTTCATACAGTTCTTCCCGATGCTGCCTCCCTCTGCCCATCCTGCCTAAACTTAAGGTATAACTTGGAGCCTCAGCCTTAGACTCTCCAATCACCAGTTCTCTCTGCCTCCCTCGGCCCTCCCCCGTGCAGGCAGGACTGACGGCCAGCAGCCACGTCTGTAGATATGCAGAATAGGTCAAAATTGTGCAACAGAATTTGCCAAAATGACAGTGATTGCTCAGGTGCCTGCACAGAATGACTTCAGCGTGGGGATAACCTCCCTTCAATGTTCTTGGGCCCAGTTCATTTCTGCTCCAGACCTGCAGGTGTGGGCACGTCTGTCTTTCAACTGCTGGTGACTTCAGGGACTGGCCTGCTCCTACACTCTTCTCCTGCCCTGGCCCCCACGAGTCTCCAGCCCAGTCCTCAGGGGTGTGACTGTGTGACGTCCTCCCCTCCCCGTGCCCATGACCTTTCTTCTCTGTTCTCTGAGAAGGATGAGGCTGGTCCATGCTTGCCCGCGGCCAGGAGAGCCCCGCCATTGGCGTTCTAGCTGACATGCTGAGCAGCGTCCTGCCGAGCCTGTTGGGAAAACACTTTCCCTTCTTCACACACTTAATTGCTATTTTCATTGCTATTAACGTGGCAGAGTGTGACACTTTATTATAATTAAGACTCTGTTTTGACCAAGCTTCTGCTCTGAGACATCCATTTGTAACAGCGTTTAGTGGCAGCAATAGCAGCGGCCAGGGCCCCTTCTGAGTAATTGATGCTGGAGGAGCCCTTCACTTCCTGGGGTCACCTGAGGCTGAGCTATTGCAGAGGGCAGACACTCCCCTGCCCCCAGCAAAGGGGTCTGGCTCTGGGGAGCCAGGATGACTAGACCTGACTCTGGAGACTTTGGATACGAGAGGAGAAGGGGTGCCCTGTGTTTCTGAGCCCCACCCCCTCCCCGGAGCCTGGCCTGACTTCACAGTCTAAAAAGACTTTCCAGACTGGAGCAATGGTCCAAACTAACTGGATGGACCCCACGTCATGGAGGAGGCCTACACTCCTGTCCCCGTATGAAAGGACAAGGGGTGGCAGATAGGGTACAATGAAAGAAGGGGGATTGGCTGACTACTACGTAGCATGAGTCAGCTGTGCACCCTTGAGATGAGAGGCTGCAGGAGCAGGTCCTGAATGAGGAGAGGAAGAGCTGATTTGGCCAGTATGCCACTCATTCTGGAACCTGGTGGGACCCACCTAAGGGAAAATGCCTGGATGATGAGGAAATCATTGACCAGAGGCAGTTGACGTTGAAGAAGGAGGAATTTAGGGAACTGGGGTGAGCTGGAACAGGCTTCAGGCTTATTCTGTTGGTGGAAGTTATAGACTCTGCTATGGGCTCTTATCTTTAGTTTTGAAGAAGGACCTTTTGAATGGAGATGTCAGGCCAGAAGTGTGCACCGCATCCCCAACGGCATTCAAGTGAGTGGCAGATGGTGCTTACCAGGAGTGCTGGCACTTCTGCGTGGGATAAGGGCGGACTTGCGTTCTGATCCCGTCATATTCTGCCTGCCTCAGGGCTGACCCAGGGCTCCCCACTCCATTAGTTCTGGCTCCCCATCCTCAGCCTCTGTGAGCACAGCATAACTTGCATTGCAGTGGTATCCCTGAGGCGCTCCTATATTCCCCCCAACCTGATCTCCTACCCGCTTCTTAACCCCATAGGTCAGGGCTCCAGCTGCCGCTCCATCCCCCAAGAAGATGTTATGGCTGCACCTCCAGGGCAGCAGCAGGACCCTGATTTGACTGGCATCCTTGCCCACTCCTCCTCCTCTGTCCACCCCCCGGGAGGCAGCGCTTCTCTGTCCTGGCCCCAGAAGCCTTGCTTCTGCCTTGCCTCTCCTTAGCCAGGAAATATGTAGAGATTTTTTGATCTGCCTCTTTGAGTATTTCCCTGTGCTCATTTCCGCAGCCTGAGCTGCCTCTCTCCTAATTATTCCCCACATATTCCTCATCTGGGTCTCAGGAGAGCCATTTGGGAACCATTCCAGGCACAGGGGTTTGAGGACAGAGGTCCCTGCTCCCCAGCTCTGACAGCAGACAGTTCTCTCTTAGACCTCACTGCAGACAGGCTGATGCCTCCGGGCTCTTGGAAGGTGGCCCTGTTTCCCAGAGCCGCAGGCAGCAGACAGCCTCCTTCCATGGAGAAGAGCAGCACATTGCAAAGTGTCCCACATCACACTCCCTGTGAGAGACTGATTCATGGACACTTCCCAACTGAGATTGCTGGAATTATTAGTTCTCTGTTCCCCAGCCTGAACTGAAAAATTCTCACCTCTTATTTACCCCATTTCTTTATCTTTATCTTTTTTTTTTTTTTAAGCTGTCCAGGTTGTTACCAATGCTCAGCAGACCCTCCCTCAGCTCAGTCAGTGATGGCGTGGGGGTTCGTGTCCCCACTCCTGAGATATTTGCTCCCCCCTATTGATGGGAGCTGGTGGGTGGAAATGCTGGGAAACTTGCCTTTTGGTCACTGGGCGGGCTTGATCGGGTAGACTCGGGGGGGCCCTCCTCACTCTCCCACCCCCACCCTCTCAGAATTTGCTCCCAGGTGACACTCATCATCCTGGGGCCACACTGTGGCAAGGACCAGATGACTGCGGCCGTGCTGGGGTGCACTGCCTCCAGGATATGGGGATGGGGCTTAGGGATGCTCTGTCTAATGAATCCTCTTCTCTCCCCACCCCCCACAGCCCCCATTCCCTGCAGTTACATAACCTCTTCATTCTGTTCCTCTTGCCTTCTGACTCAAATCTGTTTGCACCACTTCCTCAGCGTACCACCCTAGGGAGGACGGAGGCAGGTCCTGGGCGGTGGCGGCTAGGCCTGGGGACTCTCTCCAGGAGCCTCTCATGGGCCTGAAGCTGCTGGGGGGGACCCGGGCCAGGGGGCGCTCAGTGTCCGGTCCACTCTCTTCTCTGGGCTGCAGGAGGTGGATATTTACACAGTCAAGACGGAGGAGCTGTCCTTCACGTCCGCCTTCTGCCTGCAAATTCAGCGCAACGACTACGTCCACGCCCTGGTCACCTATTTTAATATTGAATTTACCAAGTGCCACAAGAAAATGGGGTTTTCCACAGGTGAGTCGTTTGTGGGCTTCCAGATCTTCTCCCTTGGTGCTGAGGCTTTGTGGGAAGTGACTGGGACTGGCCTCCACTTGGGAAGAAGGAGCTGCGACATTAGTCACTTGTCACTTGGCATTTGTGGGCCTTTTCCAGGCATGGAAAATCCCCACACTTTGGGCTGTCTGAGGGAAAGGTAAATAAATTGTGACGGGCATGGGCAGCACTGAGGAAGCTATGCCCGGCAGGGAGAGGCCAGCCAGGCATAGGGTGCATGGGGGGAGGGCTCAGCTGAGACTTGTTCATGGAACATTTGCTGAGCATATTCTGCTGCAGAGTGGAATAAGATACCCCTCTCTCCACTGCCATGCTTTCGGCTAGGATCCCGCAGACCTCTCACCAGATGCCAGTAGTGGCTCTCTGTCTCTTTCCTTTCTTCCCAACTTTCACCTGCTCCGTCCTTCACTAAGTCTCTGATAGTGCTCCCCAAAGGTCACCCCTGCTCTCCCTCTTGGCCCTCATTCAGAGGAGCCTCCTTGTCTGCAGGAGACCAGTCCAAATTTCTGAGCAAATAACTGGGGTTCCATGACGTGGCCGGAGCCCATTTCTCCCATCTTCTTTCTTGTTTTTTTTAATTTTTAAAAATTGATTTATGCATACAAGACCTGCGGTGTAAGCCAGAGTTGTGGGGGGTGAGAGAGAGTGGGGAGCAGAACAGGCAGATGTACTGAAATGCACTGCTGAGGGGAGCAGCGGGCGGGCGAGACAGGAGAGGTCTGCTGTGCCATGTGGGCTGCTCCCTGGCCAACTGGGGACCAAACTCATGCTGCAGTCGCTGGGGACATCTTGACAGCACTGTCTTAACCCTTGCACCACCAGGAAGGCCCTCTCCCATCTTATTTCTGCCACCACTTTTCCTTACTGAGCCTTCCACCCCCAAGTCCTACTAAGTGCCTTGCTGTTCCCTAAACTTGAAGAAGCTCAGGTCTCTGCACACACCACCCTTGTCTGTCTGTGCAGATGCGCCATGGGGGGCTGGTGAGAGAGCATCTCTTACCAGAGGCCCTGCCGGCTCCTCTCCTCCTGTCCCACTCTGCGCGGCCGCCGTAGTGAAATACCACAGACTGGGGGCTTAAGCAGCAAACTTTTTTCCTCAAGTTGAAGATTAAGATGTCGCCAGATTTGGGCTCTGTCCTCGGCTTGCAGATGGCCACCTTCTCACCACGCCCACGCATGGCCCTCACCCTGTGCACGCCCCTGTGTCTGTGCGTGTGTCCTAGTCGCCTCTCCTTATAAGAACACCAACAGGTCAAACTCGGGCCATCCTAAGAACCTCATTTTAACTTCCTCGCTACTTGAAAGGCCCCATCTCCAAATGCATTCTGCAGGCACTGCAGGCTAGGGCTTTAGCACATGATTTTGTGGGGGACACAAGCCCATGCCCACCTCCTCACCTGGCCACTCCAGCACAGGCCTCAGTCAGCTCAATTATTATTATTATTGATCCTTCCTTTCCTTTCCTTTTGGGCCAGGCTCGGTGCCCTGCGTATGTCCTTCAGGGCAGTGTTTCTAGGGATAGACACACACAATAACCAACACGCCCATCTACCCCAGACCCATGCCTCAGGCAGGTGTTGATTAATGAATTCTCTGGCATCCTTCTAAAAAATTGCAGTGTATATCTATATACACTTTTTTTTTTTTGCTTTCTATTTTGAAATGATCATAGATTTGCAGGAAGTTGCAAAAATAGAATACGGAGATCTGTGAAGATTTACCTGGCCCTCCCCAACCCCATGGCATCTTACATAAGTGTAGTATAAGATTAAAACTACACCTTTAAAAAAAAAAACCCACACAGGTTGGTTCAGACCATATATGATGCCCCGTGCTACTTTTTCTTTACTTAACACTATATTTTGGATATAATTCCATAGCCTCACACAGATGCCTAATTTTTCTTTTTAAACATCCGCATGGGATTCCAGTATAGGGTGAGCCACCATGTATTCAACACTCCCACCTTATTTTGTAACCCCCAGTCTCCCCAGGTCTCATGTCATTCATCGCTGCTTTCTGGCTTCGCAAGCAGCATCTGGCTCATTGTAGGCTCTCAACAAATCTCTGTTAAAGGAGTATATGAAGGTATGACCCCCACCCTTGGGAATCCACTCATGTTGGCCATTCATGTGGAATCTTCCTGGGATTTGGAAGTGTGTCCCAGGGGACTGAGTGCCCACGTGGCAGGGGTGGGTGAGCTCTATATCAGAGTCCAAGGATTTGATTATCCTGAAACCTGGTGATGATGAGCCTCTTGTATCCATGGACATGGAGGGCAAGGGACTTATCCAATCCCTCATAGAGGATTTTTCCAGAAAGAGTGTCTACTGACCACCACCTACAGTCTTTGATCTCCATAAGCCAAACCAGTGCTGTACCCCCCTATTCTGGGGAAAACCAGAGACCCCTGCTCTTGTTTAGGGGCAGCTCACCTTCCTGGGGGGCAGGAGCAGCCAGGAGAGGAGGGAATTTTGCCTGGACCTTGAAGGATGGGGAAGGCAGCCTCGCCACGAGGAGCGTGGGTAGGGAAGGGGCTGAGAGGTGTCTCCTCGGACCCGGTTAGTCCCTGGAGGCCAGGGGTAGAGCCACAGTGGCTGGCTTGGTGGCTCCCACCCCAGGTGAACACCTGTCCTGCAGCCAGGGATGAGAAAGCCAGTGGGTAAGCGTACTCTGGAAGAAGGTCTGGCTCTCTAGAGTCCGGTTCCTAGCTCTCAGCTGGAGTTTTCCTTTCTTTGAGATGATCTCTTTCTAGTCCTTGAGTTTAAGCAGACAGTTTAAGCCTTCTGGAGCCCACCCAGAGAGGACTCTGCCTCTTTGGTGGCAGCGGTGACCTTCCGGAAATCCCACAAGAAGAAGGCTCAACTTCAGAACCCAAGAAGTCATCCCTGGTCTGAAGAGGGTGAGGATTGGCCCTCACTGCTGAAGTCTCCAGCACATGAGTTGTTTCCTTCCTGTTCTGGGATGATACCCCCTTCCAGAACCCCACCCGAGCCCCTCAGAGGAGGAATGTGAGGACAAGGTGTCATCAGGTCAGAGACCAGACTCTAGACCAAGGTGTGAGCCTGCTCCTCTGTCTTTTTTGCAGTCACAGCATTGTGCCCCCTCCCCTTCTAGAACCCCTGAAGCAGGCTCTGTGAGGACAGCCAGAGCTCCGACAGTCTCCCCATGCCTGTGGCAGTGCTTCTCTAAGTGTGGTCCCTGGACCAGCAGCAGCAGCACTTGGGGGCTTGTCAGAAATGCAAATTCCCAGGCCTGACACCAGACCTGTGGAATCAGAAACTCTGTGGTGGGGCCCAGAAATCTATGTCTTCAGGAGCCCTCCCGGTGCCTCTGCTGCAAGGGCAGCTTTGATATCCACTGCCCTCGTGAAAGGCCTGAACTAGAGGGCTGAGAACTGAGCTAATGTTGATGTCCTTCTGTGAAGGCAATTCCTTCTCCTCGCTCAGGCGTAAGCCCTGGTCCCAATAAGCCCATCTGCCTAGGCTGCCATGGGTCCCTTTTGCTGCAGGATTCCACACAGACAGAGATGGGGAGGGGAGTAATTTTTCAACTGCTTCCTCAGCTGCCCTGGGAGGTCAGTGTGGAGTGTTGCTTCCAGCGTGTAGCAGACATCTTTGCTGGCTAATGTGGATTTGGCAGCAGGCTTTGCTCAGGACCTCCACACTCTCACCCCAAGAGTATTCCCTTTTTATTCTTAACATCCCTAGATCCACAGAAGTAGATTAATCCTAATTCTCGAGTCATAAGCTACTATCATCATTAGGTCATGCACCGTTCACTTTCTGCTTAATTATTTCTTAATATAATGAACACCTGTGAGCTCGCTCCTTAGTAACTAGAATGTAAATAAAGTATTGCTAACTAGAATGAAAGCAGTAGCTAGAAGTAAATGTATTGCTACTATTGGACTATAAACACATTAGTTAATATTAAAAATTATGATTGATTAGAATATAAATATTAACCGTTATAAGTACATGATTGTATTTATAATGAATACATGTAAATAAATTGATAGTCACATAATAGATCCCTGTGAAATCACCACCTAACCAAATGACTGAAATGCTGTGATTACCTCTGTACCTACCTCCATGCTCTACCCCCATCCCATACTCATTTCATTTCTAGATAAGCACTATGCAGAATTGTGGGTTTCTTACCCCTTGCTATTTTTAAAAAATTTCATCACATGTATGTGTGCACCTAAGCAAGGTATTGTTTGGGCTCAGCTATTTTTAAACATTATGCAAAGTGCAGTTTGCTATATGTGGCCCCTCCTTGTGGACCCCCAGCTGGCTTTCCCATCTCAGCCCAACAGCAGCTGGCTCTGGGGGACCCACTCAAAAGCACACTGTGAACAGTACAGCTTGAAAACAATTCCTGTTAATAGCGCTGGCATCTCCTCTCTGCAGTTCTGGGCGGAAACCATGGTGAATGGGCAGAGTCCCAGGATTCCAGGCTGTGCCAGTCTGCCAGCCCAAGTGCCCCCAGCCCTGAAATATCCACAGCAAGTGGGGCAGGAAGTGGGCTTTGGCACCCTGGGGCTTCTGTGCAGTGGGTGGAAGGACAGCACCGAGGTAGAAGTTCATCTGGGTTTGTTTTTCCAGGAATCCACCTTGTTTTTCCAGGAATCACTACAGTGGGAGGGTCACACATTCAAGATGACCTTGAATGACTCACTTTCTGGGTCACGAAGTGTGAAATGACTCCTTGGACCCAGATTGCCTGGCAAGCCCCCCTTTTCCCTTGGCTATCCTATGACATTGAGTCATTTTCTTAGCTCAAAAAAGCATCTTGGTGTATAGTCTTTAATTCCCTAAAAAGCTACTAACCTGCCTAGGGAATCTAATTATGAATTTACAGGTGAAGTATTAAATTCCAGAAAGACTTGCCAGTGCCTTAGTGATTGGGAAGTGAATAGCAGGCAGGATCCCGCTCCTCCAGGAAAAATCTCACAGGAGACCCCTGCCATTTGCCCCCAGAATGCCCTGTGCTCCTCACCCCTCCTTGATCACAAGCCCCATCAGACATTATCACTAACTACCTGAGTGTGGTTGAACTTGGGCTGTGGGGTCTGTGTGTGTGGTGGTGGGGCAGGGGGAAGGCTGTGTTCATTCGGCCACTGTTTTCCAAATTTAGAACCATGTCTGGCCCATGATAGGCATCATGAATAGAAAGCTGCGAATGGATGAATTAATTATGCATGAATAATGCTGTGGACCATACTGTTCATGTGCATTTCAAAAGATAGAGCAAAAACGATCCATAACCCAGAGCCCAGAGAGGCTGTGATGGGGAAAGAGGAGGAGCCAACGAGAAAAGGGGAAGCTGGCAGGTAGAACCAGGGTGTTAAGGGCGCAAAACATCTTCCCGATAGGGAAAGCTGCAAGTCAGTTACACAATCTTAGAGGTTAGAGTTGGGGCAAGGGAGGGAGAAAAAGACTTATTCACTAATGAGAACAATTCTAGATGCCATCCACAGCCCTGTGTTACACGTTCGCTGTTGCCCATGACAAATTTCTGGATACTTCCCTGGTGCATTCTCGAAAACCTGAGTGAGGTCACATATCTTCACAAGCTAGAGCCACAGCTAAGGGATAAATAAGGGATACGCCACTTCCCATGAACACCTAACACAAGAGCTCAGTAGCACCCTAACGTGGACCCACTACATGATCGATAGGGTGAGCATGTAATTTTTCTTTCAGTTAAGGACATTTTTGAGGGTGAAAAGGAGAACTATTATAATTGCACCAGGAAAATATGTGTAAACTGGAACTGTGCTGGGCACAACAGGAGGCTCAGCCATGTTCTGTATATACCTTCCCCTGTGTCTTCCCATCCAGTCCTCAGGAGTGACCGATCACGCCCCCATATTCTGAAGTTTTAGAAAATGAATCCCAGGGTCACAGTACACATTTCTGGCAAAGTGGGAACTGGGCCCACTGTTGCTAATTACATGTCCTCTTCACTAATTTCCACCCAAGGGATGTTATTAGATGTGAAAGATTGGGTTGGTGCTGTGATTTGAACCCTGACTGTGTATCAACTTAGGAGGGGGAATTGTTAAGTCTTGGCAAGTCTCACCCCACTCACCCCCCAGAGTTACTGAATTCAATCTTTAGGAGTAGTCAAAACCTCTACTTGATGGAGAATTAGGACTGAGAACATTGGCTTAGAACGCTGGTGCATGGCCAATGGTTCTATCATGGAAATGTGATGTTTGGGGAAAATTCTTAGCATTTTGATGTTGATGGCAAGTAGGAAAAATCACTTTCCTCCACCTGAAGGCTGGCAGGTTTGGGGAGGCCACCATCAGAGGCTGACTTCTGAGCTCGAAGGCTAGTAAATCTGAGCCAGTGAATCTCTGGGATTCTCATAAGGACTCTCATTAGGTGACAGGAGGAAACTTCTTGAATCCCTTTGCCTGAAGCTCTTTAAGAACAGGAGAGACACCTGTCTGAGCTGGTGTAGGTGGAAGTGGGGGCGAGGGGGCTGTCAATCAAACACTGCCATTCTCTACACACACCAGAGACTCCTGACAATTTATTTAGATGTGGTTGGCAAGGAACGTACTGGAGCAGGTGGACCTTGCCTGTAAACAGCAATGTGCGTTCAAGGCCAGGAAGGCCGGGTGCTGCCTGTGTCTGGGATCCAGGATCTGAAAGGCACAGATTGCATGCTCATGAGCTTCCTTCAAGCAATTCCAGATGCTGCTCTTCCTCCCCATGACCTTGAGTTTATATTGATTTTTGCATGCACACATTGAAGGCTAATTGAGTCTGTCCAAACCACTGACATTTGATCAAGCCAACTCAATGCAAAGGGCAAAGGAAGACAGACTCTTCCTTCATTAACATAGATTTTGGGGTTTGAAAGCTCTTTACCATGTATGGTAAACTCCATTAGAGGTCGTTGTGTGAACATCAGCATGGCGGACATCAGGTACAACTGGGGTCCTCTTCCTGATGAATTAAAAACTTGCCTCCCAAATATTCCCCATGACAAGGCTTTATTCTGTCTCCAGAACTTTATAGAAAGCCACATAGAAGTGTTTCTTGATGACAGCTTTCGAAGCAAATGCTTCTAGCACCAAAAGTTCCCTTTGTCCTCATCTTTAGCTCTGTTTCTCATCTTTAGCTCTGATCGTAGGCAAAAAAGAAGTCAGTGCTAAGGAGGCCTGCATCCTGGTGGAGCCAGAGGAACTTACTATATGATGGGTCCTTCTACAACTTGTAGTTCCAAAGCCCCCAATTAACTGAACATTGAAGAATCACAAACTTTCCATTCAGGGTTATGACCATCATTTATTCATTATTTACTATTATCCATCCTTTATTCAGTACTGGTAGAGATACCAAGTGTGGTGGTTGGTACCAAGGACATAATAGAAAACAAGCTTGGCATGACTCCAGCCTTCATGGAGAATGTAATCTTGTGAGGGCACAAGACAAAGGCATTTATGCTATGACATGATGATACCACAGGGACATAAACTCGGTCCTTAGTCCCAGAGGGTAGTAAGGCAAGGCTTCCTGGAAGAGGTGACCTTAAAGGATGGGTAGGAGACAGCCTCCTGAATAAGGAGGGAATGTTCCAAAGACAGCTGAGGAGTGGGGCCCACAACACAGCCCCATATTTGGCTGCAGGACTTACAGTGTGCCATAGAGGATGGGTGGGCTTTAAGGGCACATGCAGGACATGCGAACATCAACATGGCTTTGGGTCTCGCAGGAGGCACGTGGACCAGTGGATGGGCTGTGTGGTGAGAATGGTCCCTTTGTTCTTTTTGATCAAGTTAGGAAGGCGCAGCTGAAGCCCTGCAGCAGGCCTGGCCCAGGGTGCTCATTCACTTCCAGGGCAGGGAAAGCTATTTGAGTGTCAGGGGAACTAGGGTTAATTGTGGCTTTTGCATAAATGATGTCCTTTAAGGGGAGACAGGTTGGCCTGCTCTATGATCTCAACCACACCCTGTTAGAAAGCCTTCACTCTACCACATGATACAAACAGTAGCGTTTTGAGAGTGATTTGTGCTGATGAGTTTGGTCTGTAAGAGGGGGTTCATCCTCCACTTCTTGGCTTGAACCTGGAATATCGGCTTGTTTCTCTTGGGGTTCCTGCTGATGCTCAGCAGTCCTGAGGAGACTTTCCGGGAAGGAGCCCCCAGGGCTGGCTGGGGAGCTGCGGCAGGGACATGGAGGCAGGCTGCGAGGCCTGAGCGCCTGGGGCTTCACCGAGTCCCAGACAAAACCCAGCAATCTCCAGGCAGGTCCTGGCTCTTCTGGAGACGTCTTCCCTGATGCTTCCTTCTTCCTTCCCCGTCTTTGGCCCTCAGCCCCTGACGCCCCCTACACCCACTGGAAGCAGACCGTCTTCTACTTGGAAGATTACCTCACTGTTCGGAGGGGGGAGGAGATCTACGGGACGATATCCATGAAACCAAATGCCAAAAATGTGGTGAGTGCTGAGGCAGCCCCTGTGTGGCCTGGGTCAGAGAGAAGGGACCACAGAGGGCTCCGGGCACCCATTTGCTCAGGCACCAAATGGAAAAGTGATGGAGGGAGGCGGTGGGGAGTGGACTTGGCTGTGACTGGGCACAACTGCAGGACCTTGGCCTTTTAAAACTTAGGAACTAGGGACTTTCCCTGGACTCTCTGGGAGGGGCTTGGAGGACCTCGGAGGCTGCAGCCATCAGTTTCATCTCATTCAGGATGAGCTGAGCCAGGAAATGGCAGTTTCTGGTGGCCTGGAAGACGTCTAGCTGACGTGTCTTCCCTTGGCCTGGAGGGGTGAGAGCTTCTGATGGTTTCTGAGCTGTCCTGGGTGAGCTGTGTGCACTGAACGAGTCTCTCGATGCTCTGGGGTTAGGCTGCTTCACGCAACCACCCCGCTCTGTTTTCTCCCAGGATGAAATCAGAGGGAACATTTTTATATTATAACAGGAAGAATATAGGTTAGAAATCAAAGCGCTTCCTAGGAGGTTAATGAGGTACCAGAATAGATTCCCGAGGGCTGCTCGTGGGAACGCCTTAGCGAAGGGAGGGGTGCCCGGACTCCCACCCGCTCACGCTGACCCTGCTCCTCCTTTGCAGCGAGACCTCGATTTCACAGTAGACTTGGATTTTAAGGGACAGCTGTGTGAAACATCTGTATCTAATGACTACAAAATGCGTTAGCACACGTGGGAAGCTGCAGAGAGCGAGCAAAAGAACCTCTGACCTCCATCTGCGGCTCTGTCACAAGGAATACTGTTTGCAGGACTACACGCTCGAAACCGAGTTTAAAACTCCGCCTTGAAGGTTGGTGGACTCTCCAGGGCTCCCGTGGGCCCTGCCACTGGACAGAGAGCCCCAGCCCCTCAGCTCTGCCCTGAGAGCGCTTCACCAAGGCTTTGCGGTCGCAGACCAAGAGTGACCCGCGTGCTGTGGCTGGGCCTCCAAGGATGGAAAAGTACACGTGTATACCCATTGTCCTCCTTAACTGTGAATCTCTGGATCTTCCAAGTTTTGCATGCTGCAGGCATCTAGGACAGATTGCTTCATAGAACCTGGAGACATAGTGTCTTTGATAGCATAAGCCAGATTGTCTGTCTGTGCGGTGGTGTGGGTGCTGCGCACGGACAGCATATACATTAGTCCCTTTACCCACCACGCCTGTATATGCATGCATATACAACCAAGTGGGTGCCCTCTGTGTTCATCAGGGTGTGTGTGTGTGTGCGCGTGTGTGCGTGCGTGTGCATAGACTATATATTACTCTCAGAGGAGATTCTGTTGCTTTCGAATAGGAACTTGTTTTGTGATTAGTTCTCCACTTCCCTGTCCCTGGCCAGATGTTAAGCGGCTATGAAATGTACTCTGTGCCAGCCCTGGTCTCCTTTGGACTAGACCGTGGCTCTGAACCCTGAGCATCGTGCCCGCACTCTGTGGGTGCTCAATAAATGCACATGAGAGCAAAGTAATGGGAGGTCTGTGTTCCTGATGCTCTGGAGTGGGAGAACTGGGGAGGGGGGCAGAGCGACAGTGGAACAGAAGAGCACTGCTCTGTTCAGCGTCTCCCCGAAAGTAAGCTCCTGGCAGGGCCTCTCCCCTGCAGACTCTCAGAGGCTGGGAAGAGTGTCCTCCTGTAAGTAGGTGGTGGGGGACATGAGCTCACTGACAGTGCTCTGATAGGGGCCAAAATGGAGGGAGCAAGGTCAGGAGCAGGAGAAACTGGGGTGGAATCCTGGTGGGCAGGCCCCCAGAAGGCAGGAGAGGGGCCTGGGTTGCTGGGAAGAGGCTGAGGTGGGGTCTGTGGGAGGCAGAGAAGGGATCTGCAACATACCGAGGTGGGTGGTGAGTGCTGCTCCCTCACCCCAGTTCCGGCTGCTGGGCCAGTATCTGGGACCATTCCAGAAGCCTGCCCATGTTGAAAGGGGCCTTCCCAAGAGCCCAGGTGAAGACTCTTAGGTGCTAGAGGTGCCTCCCTGGGTTATCCCCACGGTCCCAGTCCCCAGTGTGGTTTGGAAATTTCCAAACACCCCCTCCCAGCCCCCCACTACTTCAACCCTTTTACTTCCAACAATTTAAGGCTCTGGTCCTATCATGTCATGGAGTGGGCAGAACCTGATGGCAGCCTATGCTGACACAGAGGCCCAGGCTACCTTGGAGGTCCAGAGTGTACCCTCCCTGGAGAGCCGAGGGTATGAGCTACACAGGAGCCTCAGGAAGTGCCCAGTGTCCCTTGGTGCCCTTGGGCTGGAGAGAGCAGAAGAGCCTGGCTCTGTTGCTTGCAGCTGTCTGCCCAGATTTCATCTGCCATGGGATCCAAGAGGCCGGTGTGTCCCTTCATGGGGTAGGGTTCGCGAAGTCCTTTACCTGATTTGCTGCTTCGTGGGAGGAATGAGACTTTGTGGCAGGGACTGATCCCTTGAGGAAAAGATGGGACTCCCCTGAGGGTAGGGACCCAGGCCTAAATGTCTTGAAAATTTCATTGCCAAGTAGCATGAGGGCCTGCCTCTGTGGTGTGGGGGGAGAAGCAGGGCCTGGAGTGGGGTGAGGAGAGTTAGGCCAACGCTGTCTTCTTGGTGCACCTCAGACAAATCACACTAACATGCTGAGCCTCACCTTTTTACTGTGTCCCGCAGGGCCCTAGTGCTGGTGTGGGGTGCCAGGGGGCAGGGTGGGCAAAGCTCTGGGTACTCCCTCCCCAGATTCAAAAAGAACAACTCTTCCCTTGTCTGTTTTTATTTCCTCGGGGGCAAGGGTTTTACTAAAAATAAAAATAAGATAAAGGAGTGAAAAGAAATCAAGATCATTGCAATTTGAAAATGACTTACATAGGTGACAGCAGCCTTCTCGACCCGAACACTTGGAGGTTTGTGATGACTTGGCCTCTCCCTACCCATCTCCCCCGCCTGCCAGGTGGCTTTTACCACCACCTTTCTGCAGCCTAAAAGCAGTCTCTGGGGCTTGTTTGGGTGCCCACCACCTGGCTCAGAACCACATTTTCTCTCGCCTGAATCTTTCTCTTATGTCCCCATCAGTTCTGAATATACATTCCAGTACTATTATCACTTAGATAGGGGAGCAAGCCCTGTGGGAGGACATGGGACCTTTGTCTGAATTTCAAAAGGGGTCTCCTGGAGGCCCACACTACTCTATGGATGACCTGCTTTCCAGGCAGAGTGGATTTCAGTCCCCACAGTGGAAAAGCACCTGGGCTGGTGCTTTTGTGCAGTGCACTAACCGCACAACAGTACTCAGAGCCCCTGCCAGTAGCTGTGCTGGCCACCCTGGGTCCCTTGTTTGTTTGCTTCTAGCTACAGTGAGGTCACCCTGCTTTTAGTTCTGAGCCTACCATGTGCTCCATTAGAGATCTATTGAGAAAATTTCTCTCCTTGGTCGAAGAATCTCTGCAGGATGAAAGTACAATGTGCTTTACCAGGCCCGGTGAAGTGTTTTGATTGGGTTTGGTTTGGAGCTGTTCTTTAGCTTCTGAGACAGTCTTATCTGTGTCATCGCCTCCCCCTGGGAGAGACACTCTGGGTGCAGGGAAGGAAGCGGGGCTGTTGAAAGGTAGTAGGTGGAGCTGACGGGGCCCAGGATGGGAATGTGCAGGGGAGGCCTTGCTGGGCTGTGAGTGGACAGTCTAGGGGATTCAGCGCTCTTGAAAGTGATAACAGCTCCTGCGGTCATGACTGTGACTCTTTCATAACCCTGTGGCCTCTACAGCAAGCCCCGGGAGCTGGACGCAGAGCCATTCCACACCCATTTTGTAGCTTGGCCCTGGAATGAGGTGGCTGTGGTGAGGCTGGGCCTCGATCTCCAGTCCTGTTCAATGTGCCCTTGACCGCCAGGGCTGTTTCCTCCAACCTTCAGGTCTGGGGGGTTTCTCTTTAAATATCAAGACAAATATAGTGAAAATCATGAGATGTTAATTACATACCTGTATTAGATGAGAAAGGGAAATTTAAAAGCGAACACCAGGGGTATGTTATAAGAGGGAAGGAGGCTGAGGGAGAACGTGGGTGTGGGGGCTCCCTCAGAGTGAGTTAGAGAGTTTCATGCAGTGAAACTGCAGTGCAGTTTGGGGGCCCCTGGATTTTTTCCATCCAACTTTGTGGGGGATCCCATCTATGGCCAATGGGCAAAACCTTACATTGCCAGGCACCACTGAGGATGACAGTCTTCCAGGAGCTCTGGGCATTTGGGCCTGCAGGCAACCCTGACCTATCTGGGAGTAGGGAAGCCGGGCTCAGCAAAGGCCCTAAAGTCTCCAGCCTTCTAGAAGAGGCTCGCTCCCAGAGCCAGGTGTCAGCTCCTGCTGACCCATGTCCTCTCTTTGCTCCTGGACTTGCACAGAGGAACTGGGGAGGCAGGAAGGAGAATTCCACAGCAGCCTCCTTCCACCAGCCATGGGAATGCACACTTGGGAATTGTACTTTCGTCTGGTTCAGTGAAAAATGAGCAAAACTGTTTTGAGAGTGTTCTGGATACAAGTCAGTGTGGAAGATGAGGTCTCAGCTTGACAATAGAGTTGCTAGAAAAATGAATTTCCTAATGAAACCTGTGTTTTCCTCAATTCTGCTGGTTTTTTTTTTATTGTTGTTGTTGTTGTTTTTGAGTCTATAAAACCCATTATGGCATTCTCTGCTGTCATTCATTCTTCTCCCTCCGTTGGGAACTTCTCCTGCCCCTTCTGAACTCCTTCCCCCGCTGCGTCCCCCACCCGCCCGCAGGCCCACAGCCCAGCCCCTCACTAGTGATCTCCATGGATTTGTTTGTATTGGATCACTCTGTGCTCACTCTTGGCTCCTCAGCGGCGTGGCTACCTCTCCACTAGACCACAAGCTCCAAGAGCAGGAACCTGTGCCTGTGTGTCCCCTCGGAGAGGCAGGTAGCCAATGCAACCCTGTGGAATGTGTCCAGGAGCTACCAGAAGCACCAGCTCCTGTCCCTTCTGTCCCTACCCCTTGGGAAATGCCAGCATTTCTTTACTCTCATGGAAGTTACCCACTGCCTCCCCTTTGCCAGGTCCTGCCTGGTCCTCCATCTCTCCTTTCCTCTTGGAACCAACTCTGGCACCCTACCCACAGGCCCAGCCTGGCTCCAGGCCACAGCGGAATGACATGAAGCCAGGAATCAAGCCCATCCCTATCTGTCACCTGGCCCAGAGTCTGGCCCGGGCCTTGTGGCCAGTTCTGATCATCGGCTGTCTGCCCTGCCTTGGTCCTGAAGTCCCAGGTCTGACAGGGCAAGGGGATGCTCTCCTGTTCTTATCTTGTAAACCCTCCTCTTTAGAAACAGGGAGGTTCCCCAGCTTCATTTCCAGAGCTCTCTTCCTAAAAACAGATGTTTGGTTTTGGATCCCAGCTGCCTGTCTTGGGTTTTGAATGGCACTTTTCTATATAACTAGTTGCCAGGGCAGCCCCTCACTCAGGCACCCAGCTTGACCTGGACCCTTGGGCTGTTGTGTGCTGTGCCTGAGCCCTGGGCCTAAGATCATGGGGTCATCAGGGCAAGAAGCCTGATAGCCCAGAGACAGGTCATCTCCTCACACATGTCCCACCACAAAGGATGTGCCAGCTCCACATCCAAAATCTTCCAGGTTGCTCTGCCCCTATCCTTTGGAAACTTATATTCAGCTAAGACTCAGACACAACATGTTCATTCATCAGAAATTCGGTCAACAAATGTTTATTGGGTACTCAAACATTTATTGGGTCTGGGTTCTGGGCACCCAGAACCGCACTGCCCATGGCTGTCTGGTGTCAGACTCTGGGCAGGCAGGGCCTGGTCTTGCCCAAACACTGAGAAACGTGATCCTCAGCCATCCCTTGCTCTACCCCCTCCCAGCCGGCGAGTCGCTCAGTCTTGGCCCAGCTCGCCATAAACCATGTCACAAGAAGGTGAAATGCAAGGCTTCCTTAGCTACTCCCAGTCTGAAGTCTGTGAAACAGAAAGAGAATCACCTGATTGTTTTACTGTCTGTGGACGCCACAGGAGAGCCCAGACTGTCACTCAGGGAGGCTCGGCCAGTGGGCCACCGTGCACAGAAGATGGACCTGAAGAAGGTGGTTAAACTGCTCAGCTGCAGTTGGCAACTCGGCCCCTAGGGGCCAGCGGAAACCCCCCCCACCCCCCATGCTGGGTCACTGCCCTCAGACCCTGTCATTCCCACATCCAGAGGCAGTGTCAGCCACTAGACAGCTCTGCCCATGTCCAGCAAAGCCCCAGCAGTCTCTCCACACCCGTGACATTCAACAAATATAAAACATGCTGAGAAACTAAAATACAATGGAGAATCCAGTTATAATTGCTACTTCCATATGCCTGTATCCCAGTTCTGAGAAGCACCCCTGGGTGCCAGTGCCAGAGGCCTCTAGGTCTCTGATGGCCCTGAAGGGTGGCAGTCACTCCATCTCAGCCGCCACCAGCTGCTGGCCAAGCCCAGGGCTGAGACCCGGGCCCAGAGGTCAGGGCCGCACCCTAGGTGAACTTATCTCACGTTTTTGCCAAAGCCCTGGGCAGAGTGCCCTGCTCTGTAAGTCCGGGTCATTAGCTCTTTAAAGCCTTCTCAGTGGCTTGCTGAGGTCTGAAAGTCTGTCTCCAACCCTCCGCAATCAGGATGGGCTGCTGACAAAGCACCGTGTCCTTCATTAGGACTGAAAGGTCCTCCATTATCAAGATGCACAGCTCCACTGGGGGCGCCTGGGCAGGGTCTCACCTTCTGGCTCTCTCCACCTGCTTTTCTAATCACAAGAACTTCCTGGTGACCTTGAACCTGAGCCTCATACCGATGTGGAGTGTCTGGTTTGCATCCCGCGGAGAAGAGCAGCAGTCATCCACAGTGTTCACTTGACTCAGGAATCCAACACAAGCTGCTTTTCCCAGGAGACTTGTCCCTCTAGTCATATTTGCTTTGGGTTAATACTATATTGAGTTTGGATACTCAGAACATCCATTCTCTTTGATGGCCAGAGTTAGTGACTCAGAAGCATATCCTGGGGGACGGGCAAGAAAGATAGGATGGGGACCAGGCTGAGAAACCTCCTCTTGACTGAAATCTCAGCCACGTAAATGTTTGAGGGTTGTCTTGTATCCTTAATAAAAAGAAACCAACTACTCCTCACTGCCATGAACTGTCATTAGTATGACAAGGCCAGGGCGCTCTGCCATTGGGAGTCTGAGGCATTATGGGACCAATGGAGCCACCCAGGAAGACATCTAAAGGCAGGAAGGAGCAAATGCTGGAAACGGGGCCACACCGTGTACGCACAGAGCTGGCAGCCTGGGAGTAGTGTGCGACCGTGACCCAGAGCAGGAGGGAGCTACCTCACCGCCTGGTTTCTGGAGGCGGGGCCTGGCTTTCAGATCCTGCTTGGGGCGCTGCTTCACCTTCAGAGTGATGGCTCCTGTTCCCACCCCAGAGGGAGCTGGGAAAGCGAAGTGAGTCGTCTCTCCCAACTCCCTCCTTTTCATAAGTATTTCTCGAGTCCTCCTGGGAAGCAGACACTGGGGATGAGAGTGAACAAACAGATGCCAGTCGGCTCTCTTGAAACTCACAGGCTGCCGGAGGACGGACCCTCACAAGGATGATAAATATTATGAAAATGGAAGTGTGGGCTGAGGGAGTGAGAGAGCTAGAGATGGAGAGAGGCTCTCTGAAGATACGGCTTTAAACAGAAGCTTGAGAAAAGCAGGAGAGGCAAGGTGGAGGGGGATAAAGGGGGACCTTCTAGCAGCTCTGGAGTGGGGAGAAGCCCAGCCTAAAGCAATCTGAGCAGGAGGCACATTTGAGAAAGAGGAACAGAGTAAAAGAAAAGGCAGGGGCAGGGAGAGCAGCGAGGGAGAGGCCTGCAATGCTTCCAAGGTCCAAGGTCAAAAGGCCCCTGAACCTAGTCAAGGAGTGACAGGTGAGATCTGCATGCCGCCCAGGCTCGTGATCTGGCTGGCTCCATTTGCCAGTCCTTCCCCTGGAAAGCGGGATAGGCCTAACCCATTTCCTACTTCGGAACACTGGCCACAGTGAAGGGACAAGTGAAAACCAGCAGAGCTTCTGGGAACCAGAGGAGGGAGATGGAAATTTCTTTGGCTGGCTGTTATGGAAAATGGCTGGGATACAGATCACTTCATTGTAGGTTGGCTTGTTCATCCATAAGGATTCTGCAAAGGGGCAATTTATGCAACTCTGAGATCATTTGCATTGTCCTTTCTGGTGCTGTGTCACGCTGTTCTTCCCACAGGACGGCGCAGAGAGGTAATTGTCTGGGAGGTGGAAGGTGGCTGGTGGGGGGCTATGTGAAGCCAGATCTGCTTTTCAGGACTGTTCTGCTGTCTTCAAGCCCCAGGCAGCTGTTTCCAAGGGAGCATAATGCTCAGCACCACTTTTCAACTCACAGACCGTATTCTGGAAGCGTCTTTCAGAGGCTCCGTGGGTTGTAATGGGCTTCTGATATTATGGCAATTGTTGGCTGGCCACGGTTGGTAAGCTCAGTTGTCTTCACTTATGAAATGACCAAGTCCACCACGATCTCCGGGTCCCCTCCCAGCTGGAAGAATCTGAGCTGTTCTGATTGGGCACTTCTATAGCTCTAGAGAGTTTTCCTTAAGACCCTGCCCTGACATTTTATTGGAAGGAGGGATCAGGGGTCAAGGTGAGAAATACAAGTGTGGGGAGGAAATGCAGTTCCTGCCTGCACTGCAGAAAACTCATCACCCAGGCTTAGCCAGAGCCTCACCCGAGAAGAGGGAGGGCGGGCTGGGGTGCGGCCTTCCCCAGATGCTTGACTGCAGTTTATTAGTCTGCGGCTCTACCGAGATGGGCTATCTGCTGGAAAATCATTTTAATAACTGAGAGGAAATGGAATTAAGGATACTGGCTGGCCAAGGAGAGGTGATACTCATCCAGGCGGGGAGTTAATTCGGCTCTGTTAATATTACCTATTGATTATCTCTGAATAGATTGCTTTTCACGGGTTTCTGATGAGTGGGCCCTTGGAGATGGGACTTCTGAGGATGGGGAGGGGAGAGAAGTAGGGGGTAGGTATCCAGGACGGAGGGGTCCTGGGAGAGGCTGAGACAGCCCAGGGGAAAGGAATTGCCAGCCAGGGAGACGAGTTACCCCAAGAGTCTTGTCCAAACACCTTGGCCCACCACGCTGACCATGAGGCGCCATGATAGATAAAAAGCATTGGTTCCTGATGAATGACTGTCTCTCAATTTCCTGGAGTAAGAAAGCTGAGAGCCCACCGAGCTGTTGGAATGAAACTGCTCTGCACTTGCCCGGGCATAATCCCATCCAGGGAAAGCTATGACACTGCTCTCTCTCCCCCACCTCACAGAACTATCCTTTAAATATCTCCTCCTAATTCCTTCAAGGAGCCTGGCTAAGTTCTCCTCCCCAGCACTGCATCCTCATGCAGGAGTCTCTCTAATAAAGCCTCGCCCGGTTCAAATGCAGCTAGTGCTCGCTGGTGAATGCTTTTCCTAGCAGGGTCGGGGGCTGTACAGGATGGCCAGTAGATGGGAACCCGCATATCTAACAGAGTGACTCTGTCCCCAGCGGTAAGTCCTGGGGCTGGTACAGGCCCCCTGGCCTGGCCCTCTTAGTCCCCAGGCCCATAGAGAGAGGAGTCACCATAGCAACATAAGCTCTCAGGGTTATAAACTATATACTTATGGGTTTCTATTGTTCCCCCACAATCCACTACAGCTAAATTTGATTCTTCGCATTTGTGTAAGGAACTATGACTGGGAGTGATGGAGGATAAGGATTAAAAACTGGAAAAGAGGCTCCACAAGACCAGAAACCTGCTCACACAATGCCAAGAGCTGGAGGCTCTTAACCCAGCTAAGGGAACTCAGATCCTTAGCCAATGCCTAGACACAAAGCACAAGACCCAAGCAAGCATCAGACTGCTGGATGGGGTGTCGGGAGCACAGACCTGAAGGTGGAGATCTGCAGATGGAGGCCATTGTAGAAATCTGTCCCCTTTCAAATTCTACATGTTTACTCCAAGTCAACAACAAGCAAACCACTCCAGGAAGGAGTGAGCCCCTCTCAAAGAGAAGGAGGCTACATCAGTGCAGGCTCTGCAGTGTCCCGGGCAGCAGTCCTCTATCCACTGTGCCTGTGCAGGTTCTTCCTTTTCACCAACTCTCTCCTCCTCAGGGCAGCAGCCTCCTGCCTGCTGTGACCTGTGCCAGGCCGGGGCTTCTCTTCACTGATTTCCCGCAGCAGAGGCAGCTCTCCTCAAGGCCGCCGGCCTGCGACCATGCAGGCCTTTCTCTTAGCAAACCTGTCCCTTTCGGGTAGATAATCTCCTCTCCCTTTTATAATAAACCTGCCTCTTTGGATTTAACTAGCATCTCCCTGTCACAGAGAAACTCGCCTGGGAACTTGCCGGTGCTGGTGAAAGGAGAGCTCTGGTGAAACTGTTAGGGGGAAAAGGATGTCCTAAAGCTAATCCCATACAGGCTTTGTGGACTCCACCCCCACCCCAGGCCAAAGCCAAAGACACTGGGAACTCCAAATCCCATCACCACCAAAGGGAAGGTGGCTGGGACCTGAGGGTGGGGTTAAGCAGCCAGGTGTGGTATAAAGCCAGACACATGGGCTTTGGAGGGGATCCCCCATTTTGGCTCCCCGCCAGCTCGCAGCATCCGGCTGGCAGATCGGGTAGGACGCATTAAAGACTTTATTTCCCTATTTTCTCCCTGAGTTGTACATTTTCCTTATTTCTTTTTCTCTTGTAAATAAACCTTTCATTAACCTTTTGTGTGTGCCTGTAGTGGAGTATTAATAAGTCCCTGTTAAGCGCGCGGGTGAGGACCCACAGCCAGGCAACCCATTTTATATCGGGGCTGCTCTGTAACAAAACCTTTCCCAGAGTGAACCCAAGGACCCCGCTCTCCGAATCCAGTAACCCCAAAAAATGGCACCAGGAGGATGATACAGAATTTAATTTTATTTGACTTGAAGTTCGCAGTGTATAAGCTGTAAACTCTTACTTCTTTCTGAGAAATCCCCTTTCTCGAGGCTTTCTGGATTTAATTGGAAAAAAAAAGATCAGTGTTTGAGACTTAATGACTGAAATTACAGGGCGGGGAAGGACTGGGTAGCATGCAAACATATTGCACTGTGGGCAGGCAGAGAGGGAAGGCCCAGATTTAAAACATGGCCTGGCTCGTGATAAACACAGACACAGTGAGACCTGAGGTTGGTTGCCTGTGAGATTCTTTCTTCCTCTCACCCTCCTCCTCACCCCCTGGCCACACACTCACTGTTGCATTCTGGGATAAGAGGCAGATTCCAACTTCTCTCCCCATTTCAGTCCTGCTCCCCCACTCCCTCCCCACCCTCTTCAAGCACAGTTGCAAACCTGACCCTGTCACTGGCCTGGTAGCATCCCTGCAATGTCTCCTTGTCACCTGTGGAATGACATTGAAACTTCTGGTCCGGGGGAGGCTCTCCTGTTCTGACCTCTGCCACTCCCCAAACTTCGCTCCATCGCCCCCAAAGAGTCCTCCATCTCTGCTGTGGTCATACAAGCTTGCCTCTGGCACTGGGGCCCCACCCCAACCAACTTTCCTTTTCCAGCCTGTCTTCTTTTTCCTCAGTCTTCATAACGAATTGGGAATCTTTGCTGAGGGCTGCCCCTGGCCTTTCAGGTCTCAAGCCAGCATTTAATTCCTTGCTTAAACATGGCTGCCTCCACCTGCTCTCCCTGCCAACCCAGGGGCGACTTCATCCCACTGATGTTCCACCTTCCTGAGCATTCTATACTGTTGTTTTCTACCTGTTTGCTAATACAGCTCTTCACAGATTTTGAGCTCCTTGATTTTTCTTCTCATTCCCTTGTTATGTTCTGAGGGCACAGAGCATTCCTTGCCACAATGACGCATATTGAAACTAGTCAAAAAGCCTGCTAGTCCACCTTACCCTCAGGGAACATGTTGCAAGACCCTAGGGATGCCTGAATTCATGGGTACTAGCAGACCTTATTTATACCATGCTTTTCCTATATATGCATGACTATGATAAAGATTCATTTATAAATTAGCTACAGTAAGAGATTAACAACTTAGCATGGCAAGAGATCAATAACTAATAATAAAATAGAACAAACAGAACAGTAGGCTGTAATGAATTGCGTGAATATGGTCTCTTTATGTAAATGTGGTGTCTCTCTCAGAATACATTATTGTAAGATTTTTGGACTGTAGTTGATTGCAGGTAATGAAATCTTGGAAAATGAAGCCCTAGATGAAGGGGTGCTGCTGTATCTCAGGCCACCCACGGTAGGCTCTAGGGGAGGGAGTCAGGGATGAAATTGGAATGGGTGCTGTATGTGGTTTTAGTGGTGCGTATCTGTGCATTGCACACCCACAGACACACGATGATTCAGGTAGCACCTGAGTTCCAGCTTCCTTACCCCCACCCCTGAGTGCTGAAGATCAGAAGCTGGTGTCCATGAAAGGCCAGGTAATTGAGGAAGAGAACCCCCATTAGGCCACCCACTTACTAGTGCCCTCTGCATGGCTGAGGCAAGTCATCAAAATTCTCTTAGTGAGTGGAGACAGAGGGAAGAGCAGGAAAATGCTCACCTGCTTGTGAGATTTGTCTCTTTCTATTATTCCATTCCATTATAGTTGTTGCTAATAATAGCTATGTTAAATATTAAACAGAAAGCTCTATTGACTTCCAGTTATATCAGAATTTCCAGTGGAGAGGACAAGATGAGTATTATTTAAAAAAAATTACTTTAGTAATACATTTAAAGTAGGATAAATAAAAAGAAATCAATTAATAGGAATAAAGAAAATCTCCCCAGGAAATTTGAATGGGCATCTAAGGTTGAGAAGAGCATGGAGGCGGAGCAGGGGAGCTGCTCCCCTGACCCGACCCTGCTGTCCAGCAGCTGGTCACCTGCCCTCAGATGCTGTAGGAACATGCTGGGGGCCTCCTTATCCAGTCTCAAAGGGATGACACTCAGGGAGTAGAGGAAATACAATGTAAATAATAGCAAGAAAAAATTGGGTTGGATCAAGGCAGGTGAGCCAGACCGGGAACCCTGCCTGATGGGAGCCTGCGGGGACTTGGGGTGCTCTGGGGGCAGTGAATGGCATAGATTTGGGAGGCCAGCTCTGTTCAGCCAGGGAGTGGGCCAGGGGCCCGCGGGGCAGCTCACTGACCATGGTCCCACCTTGGTCTGTGACAGGAGAGCGCAAGGTGGGCACCTCTGAGACTCCCACAGAAATCCTGACAGGGAGAGCTGGGAGAAATATAATGTGAGGAGACAACCTAGACCCCACGGGCTCCCAGCTGCTGCTCGGGCTGCAGGTTTCTGTGCCATTAAGAGAAGGGGAGGGAAGGGGAGAGGAGAGGAGATGGTCTCATGAATGAAACCGGCTTTGGGAGGGGTTAAGAGAAAGAGGGAGCAGGAAGGAGGGAAGGAGAGAGGGTGGGGAGGGCACTGAGGAAGGAAAATGCAGCCTCATCTGCTTGTTTGTGTTTCTTGAATTGAAGATGCTGACTTCCAGCATATTTTTAAATCCATCAGACATGAAAGGCTGATTTAAATAGACCCGCACTGTGAAGCTGGTAATTTCACTTGCCACAATAGAGGAGCTGGCAGGACGCTGGCAAGGATTCAGCACCTCTCACCAGCCAGGGAAGCTGTTGAGCTGGGATGTCTCCCCTAGACTTGCAGGCCAGGTGCTCAGCTCTCCCTAACTGTGGGAGCAAGGGGGTGGAGAATGGTGGCAAGAAAGAGAAATAAAGGAAGAAAGGGAGAGCAATGTGTTTGAAGAAGAAGAGCAGAGCAGGTGGAGAGGGATTGTGAGAAACTGAAGTAAGGACATGAGCAGCCCCAATATTCTCCCAGGCCAGGACAGATTCCTGCTCAGCCATCCTGACCCCCGTCAAGCCACATCAATCTCAGTTCGAAAGAATCCTAGACCAGGGAAGAAGGTGGGGTGGAATGGGCACCTTGCAATTTGGTGTATCCAAGTCACCCCGGCATTCCTAAGAGCAGGACATGCAAGACCTGCTTGAATCCCTCTAGTGTCAGAGAGGTACTCTCGTCCAGTGGTACCCGATGAGGCAGGCTGATCCACCACTGGACAGGGCTCACGGGGATCATCTTCCTTGGGATGAACCGCAATCCATGTGTTCCGTGCACAATGTCCCTAACAGGTCCTCTTGTGCCACTCAGAGGTGTTGAATGCCAGTGTCAGCCCTTGATGCTCAAACACGATGTCCAGGTTCTTTTCTACTTGCTATTCTTCTAGGCTGGTTTCTAATCTCTTTACCATAAATTACTACACTGTAAATCTCTGCAAAATTAAAATATTTCGGGGTGTTAATGAATGTCCTGTGCTTCCTGCCATAGTCAATGAGAAAATTTCAGGAACAGTAGACTTCTGTCATTCATTTTTGGTCATTATTCAACACACTGTCCCAAACCCCTCTGTTGGCACATGGTGTGGAGACTTGACCCTGGGAATTAATCTACAGGAGAAAATTCCTAAGGAGAAACGTGTGCATGGGCCGGGGCAGAAATGCTGGGAGCGCCGAGGGCCTTCCCCAAGCAGAGCCAGGGTGGGATGGCTTGCAGTCCTTCAAAGGGGAACCAGGGGTGTTACTTGCGGGTTCCTAGCTGTTCCCTCACCTCAAGTCCGTTGAAGCCCCAAAGGCCACAAGACTATTTGCCTTCCTTCCTGCTCCCTTGCCTCCTGATTGAAAGGTCAATACAGGGGACAGGAAGGCAAAAGCCCACCAGGAAGCCCACCTGGGGGGTGAGAACGAGGAAGCCCACCTAGGGGCGAGAATGAGGGCCTGCTGATGCCATCAGAACCACAGCTGACTCAAGAACCATTGAACTGTTGAACTGAGAAAAGCAACTCTGTTCCTCATCAAACCAGTTCCCTATAAAAACCTGCCTTCCCCTGACAATGAACGTGACTTTACTGACCCCCACTCTGGGTCCTTGAACCTCACCCGGGAGCTCGAATAAAGTTTTCCTGCCTGTGAGAAACTTGGCCTGCCTCTCCTTCTCTTTACCGCGCCAATCCTTTCACTGATACAACTGAGCTAAACATCTAGTAGCTGAGGGCCTCAGCTGGTGGGCGTTGAAGAGAATCATTTCTTCATTCATAGAACATAAATGTTTGTGAAAGTGGTTTTCAAAAAAATTTATTGTGATAAAATATACATGACATAAAATTTACCATTTAAATTTTAACCTTTTAAAAATGTACAATTCAGTGACGTGATTCTCTACAATCATCACTACCCTCCAATTCCAGAACTTTTTCAAGTGGAAGTGTTTTATAAACCAATCAAGTACATGTAGTCCGATTAGGAATGCACGGTCTAATGCCTTGGCTGGGCACCAATCCCACCAGCCACGCACTGAGTGTTAAGCTCTTCCCACTACTCGGAAGTATAAAGTTCCTATTAGGTATGATTTACTAGGTTACTTTTTTTTTTCAGGAGTGGGGTGGGTCTGGTAATGCTCAACTTTTTAAACATAAATTAATGGTAATAGCATTCCTAGATACCCAAAATGGCCTCCTACTTCCATGTAGTGGAGGAAAGCTGTGTCATGTACCAGACCCTAGTAAGTGCAAAACTGATTAAGACCAGAATCCTGCCAAAGAGACCCTTGTCATCGGTGATGCTGCCCCCCAACTCCCCACACAGTGGGAAGATACAAGGTGAGCTTAGACGAAAGCCTCTACTTGAAGGAATGCAAGTTTGCTTTATTCTACTAGCCCAGGGGAAGGGGAAATGCTTTCACCTGAGACCCCAGCTTCTCCTGGTTACCTAAAAGAGTGGGGTTTTTCTCTCCCTTTCTGATTTTGTTTTGTTTTGGTTTCTTTCACAGAGACAGGTGCAGTAACTAACACTTTGCCTAGAGCCTTTTAGTCGACCTTCTTGTCCCCCGTGTTGGCATTTGCCCTCATGCTACCCTGTGGTTCAGTAGGGCACACAGCACTGTTTCCTGTATTGGGAAGTTGGGGCTCAGAACATTTAGCATGTTTTGCCCCAGACCATACACCTTGTCTGTGGGTTCTTACTCTAAGCAGGTCTTTAGGGGCTAAAGGAAGCACTTGGGAGAGGCCCAGCCTGGGAAACATGGCTGACTCCCCAGCAGGAAGCACAGAGGCCTGGGACTCAGGTTAAATTGAATAGTTGAGCTGCCCATGGGTAATGTGGATGTGACTGGGCAGCTTGGGGCTGCAGGCTGGGATGGGGAGTTTGGGGGGCCTCATGCTATCTTAAAAGGCACTGGAGAGTAGCTGTGGGAACCCTCCTAGTGTTTTGCTTTAAAAGCCAGAAGCAGCATCTCATGTGAACCAGTGAGGCAAACCCCATGAGTCTGCCAGGCCAAGGCGCCCAGTTGTTCTACTGCTGGGTCCTGGGGCTGCAATGGAGTGACTCACCAAGCGGTGGCCTTGTTCTGGAGAAGTGATGCTCTGTTCCCTACTGCTCCTATAATGCCAACATTGTTTCCAGACACCGTGCCAAGCATGAGGCAACCGAGATGAATGCTCTTGCCCCCGGGGAGCATGGTCCAGTGCATTTCGCTCAGCAGAGCCCTGGGAGGTGGTGTGTATAAATAAGCACAGCACACTATCATTACAGAATGGCCCAGAGTGCCCATGGACCAGATGTTGGCTCATACCCCAACACTGTGCCCTTGACTTTGCACATGCTCAGTGAATCTCAGCTCCGCTGTCACAGTACTCAATTCCTCAATTCAGAAAGAGGCCCCTTGAGTTCCATGTTTCAATTTTCCTTTTCAAGTTAAAAAAAAAAATCTTATTTTCTTTGTTCCTGTACTTTGGGCATTTTTGCTCAGTAGAGCCATGTTTTTGAGTGTGGTATTTATGATGATAGGTCAGATGGACCCAGTCATAATTCATTATCATGGTACAGGTCTCACTGGAACTAAGAGTCCTCATTTATTGGGAAAGGAATCTCCCAGTGCTTTAACAAGAGCCTGCAAGGAGCACTTCTAGACCAGTGCTGAAACCCCTATAAAGCTTCAGTCCTGAGAAAGGGCAGGACTGGACCAGACTCAGTCCTGTCCCAGGATGATAAATGACAAAACCTCACCGTGCTCCTCAGTCTCCACATTGACTTCAGGTCCTCTGCCAAACACCATATGGTTTCCCAGCCCCCATCACTTCCAACAAAGCTCTTCCTAAGTAGGGCACTTCGATTAAATTGGTTCCACTGAATGGTGTGAAAGGTGGAGTTATGATGTGCTTTGTTACTGCTACTGCTAATAATTAACATGCTATTAATAGAAACATTAATAGAGTTAGGAGGTGGGGGAGGCTCAGAAAGCTTCTATAGCCCATCAAACAGTCAACATTCATCATCCCTATTCCCTGCCCTGACACACACACACACACACACACAGACACACATACACACACCCCACCACCACACTATGAGCATAAAAAGAAGAGAATAATCAATAAAGTAAAATCCTATGAATTTTAACTAAAGTTGATTGGAGTTTGTATGGTCAATTTTTCCAAGATAATGGGAAGAGAGGTGATTGTTCTACCCTTCGTGAGCAACAGGCTGGTTTTTGTATATTTTTATACTATAATATCATTATTTTGAAGTAATAAAATTGTTTTTAAGAAAACTTCTGGCTTATCCCTCATCTGTCCATTTTGAATAAAGGTTTGTGGGTGTCTGCATTCCTGGCACAACTTGGAATGCGACCGGGAATGCTGCTGAGGGTGTCCTCAGCACCTCCTTGGGCAGCTCACTCAAGTAGGGCATCCAGAAGCTCAAGGGGGAGGGGAGGATTTTTGATTATCATGTCCTGTCCCCACTCCAGAAGAGAGGAAAACCTAGGGAAGAGGTTAGAGGTGGGACTAAGGGACGAGATTAATAAGGCTAAGAATGACGATGCTGCGTGCAGTGTGAGGAAGGAAGAAATGATGCGAGGGCAGCTTGATTTGTGCACGGGGAGGAAGGCTACTGATGTGAGGTCTTTGAAACTTTAAATCAGCTATTTTAAATATGTTCAAAGACCTAAAGTGGACCACATCTAAAGGCCTAAAGGAAAGTGTGAGAACAATGTTTTACTAAATAGGGAACATTAATAAATAGAAAATGATAAAAAGGAACCAAGAAGAAATTCTGGAGCTGAAAAGCATAAAAATGGAAATGAAAAATTCACTTGAGGGTCCCAACTGCCTACTTAAGTTTCAGAAAAAAGAATCAGTGAATTTGATGCCAGGGTCATATAGATGATCCCTTCTGAGCAACACAAAGAAAAAAGAATAACAGAAAATGAACTGGGCCTCAAAAACCTATGGGACATCAGCAAGTTTGCTAACATATGCATAATAGGCATTCTAGAAAGAAGAGAAAGGGGCAGAAGAATATTTAAAGAAATAAAGAGCAAAAACTTCCTGAATTTAATGAAAGCCATTAATCTACACATTCGAGAAGTTCAACAAACTCCAAGCAGGGTAAACTCAAGAGATCGATTCCTAGATATATCAAAATCAAATGATCGAACACCAGAGCAACTCATCAACATAAAGAGGATCCTCAATAAGCTGATTTTCCTGAGAAACTGTGGAGACCAGAACAACACGTTGATGTATTCAAAGCACTGACTGGTGGGGGAGCCCTGTCAGAGGGAAGAGTAGACTGTAGCTGGAAACCAGACAGTGGGCACTGGCACAATGTGGGCACTGACTGGAAAACCAAAAAACCCACAGAAAAAAGGAAAGCAAGGCTGAGAGGCAAAGGCAGGTACAAGCTCATGAGCCAGGCCTGTGGGCTGGGCATGCAGGCCTCAGTGAGTGTACCCCGTTCTGGGGAGGCACTTAGGAAGTGTTGGCTGGTTCTAAATCTGAACCTGTGCAAGGCAAGTGGTCTGGGCAACCCCAGACTTGACAATAATAATAGCCCCTGCTTGCAAGCACCTATTACGTGCTGGGCACCGTGCTAACTACTTCATAACTGTCACCTTCATTAGAATGCCCCTGTGAGGTAGACATTAAAACCTACGAATGTACAGATGAGTACGAAACCTGGTTAAGTGACTTGCTCAAGACCAATACAGCAGTGTAAATGGGGTAGAGCCAGAAGTTTCTCTGCCAGGCTCTGGTTCAGGCTGGCGGCCATTGGGTGGCTTTGATTGCTGAGGGGAGAGAAGAGGCTGAGACCTGGGACACAGCTGAGCCCCTGTCCTCCATACAGTTTTTCAAGTGGGGTTACAGGAGGGAGCAGCAAAGCCTGAAGGCCCTCCTGCTCCCTCTTTCTACCTGGAACGTTGAAGATCTGTGGGGATTTAGCCCACATCAGGGAAGACAGGGTTCTAGGATCATCCGATTCTACTCTAAACCTTGAATGCACTTTTCCTAAGTGGAAACATGCAGCCCAAGCCAAGGACTAGGTTTTGGTGGGGGTAGGCTTAGGGAACCCCAGATCTAACCTGATTCCACATAAGTCCCAATTGTTATCTGTTTTTTTTCTTTGTCAGAAGCAGAACGGTTTACATTTTCCTAAACAGCCTTCATGCACACACAACACACGTCCACACAGCAACACACACAGAGATACTGGAAGGTCACTTCTGGGGTGCCCCTTGCCCTTACATCCCTCAAGGGACCATTGCCAGCACCTCTCAGGGGGTTTCTTGTGTATCCCTTCAAACTTGAACTGAAGGCCAGGGTTAGCCCAAGTAGGAACATGAAGATGTCATGACAAGAACTCTAAGCAAGAAGGGTGAGAAGAATCTAGACCCTCTCACTCCTCATTTTACTGATGAGATGGGGGCCAGAAAGGGATGACTGAGCGCTCCCTGGTGTTCAGTGCTGGAGTCAACCTTGGGGGCTCCCTGGTGCCTTGCTGAGTGAAGTCAGCAAAATAGAGGTAGGCACTTCCTGGTGACCTTTGGGGCTCTGATGCTTTTGAGGTCTGGGAGGAGGCTGCAGGGAACACCCTTGGGAGCTCCCGCCAGCACTTCTTCCTTACACTGCTGATTGCAGATGTCTGGCATCATCCTCATGGAGGCCTGTGGACACTTTCCTTCCTCCCCCTTCTTGTGTGCCCCACCAGGGAGTGGTCACATCCACTTTCCCATGGGGGCTGGGTCTGCAATCCTGAAATGGTAATTGGCACTGATCTTTATCATCTTTTCACCCAAGTTCCAGCCCAGGGTAACAGTGCCCTCCCCAGCCATGGTCACAGCCAGCCAGGGATGTGGTGGTCAGTGTCAGGGACAGAAACTCAGCACCAGCCAGTTACAGGAACCAGACATGGGCCCAGAACATCCCTGCATCCAAGCACCTTGTGCTCTGTAGTCGTAAGGGTGCTGCAGTCTGCAGCTTCTCAAACACCAGCAAAATGTCAATATCACAGCCACACTTTAAAAAAAATACAGTCTTCTGAGACAAAGGAAAATAAAATAAAATAAGAAGTCAGTAACTATGGACCTGGTGTTGGGGCTCACTGCCTGTGTGTCAATCTACCCAGTTAATCATCATGTACGATTTTTCGAAGAGCTATTTTGAGAAACATTCAGAAAATGCTTTTGCATGGCTATATATACCTTATTTATACCCTCCAGAAATGGTCGTTCTATTTAGCAGCAGGTGGGTTCCCCCCTGGTTTTCTTTTCATCTCTTTGTCTAGGTGGAACTAAGCCTCCTCCCTTACCCCGGGCATAAGTGTATCACCCCCAGTCCATCTTGGCGTCTCAGCTGTGGGGGGTGGTACAGAAGAAAGGCTGTGGGTCTGTGTGAGGCGCTGCTCCAGAGGACCTGGACGGGGGTGGGGGGCAGTGGGATGGGCATGGGCATTGAGAGAGGCTGGGCTGTGAGCCAGGGAAGGACCCTGGAAGGTGGACCCTGGAAGGACCCTGGAAGGACCCTGGCTGTGCTTCTGGCCGTACCACATGGGCCACTGAAGCTCTGTGAAGCATGCGGCAAGCACTGCTTCTCTCTCTCCATCAGCCTGCAGGGAGTCAAAGCAAACCCAACACCCTGGCATGGCCCAAGTGCTGCGTCTTTGGCCTACAGGAAGCAGCCAGTCAACCCCCACCGTTGCCATGGCAACTGCAGTGCTGAGACTCCTAAGGGCAAGGGGAGGAGACAAGAGGGGGAGAAGGCATGTGCTGGTTTTTCTGGAAAAGCCCATCTGTTTCCTTCCCCCAGGAAATGAAGCTGGGGGAAAAAAAGACTGGGCATCTGGGGTCTAGAGAGAGAAGGGAGAGAAAGGACTCCAAGATGTCCCAAGAGCAGCTTTTCCGACTAGATGTGCTTCCCTGCCTTTGGGGTAGGCAAGTCACCGACAAGGGCAAAGGTCTGGATGGGCCCCATGACCTCAGGGGTGGAGCTGTCCTGGGAGGCCTCCTGTCAGCCACAGCAGGATTTCTTCTTGGCAGGGCGGCCGACCTGAATGGTGTCCTCCTTCACTGTGTCCTCTTGCTCCTTGAGGATCCTGTAAGAGGGGCAAGTGCAGTGTCACTTGTGGGGAAGTGGCTAGGACTAGAAGCTGGCCCAAGCACCCTGGGGCTACAGGCATCTGGGTAATAGGGAGAAAACCCAGCTTCACCAGAGCCTCAGAGAGAATATTCCAAGTCTTCCTCTGTGAAGTAGAGGTGCATGTCAATGATTTGTAAAGCCAAAGTTTAGTTGTAAAGCCAGCACCTCCTCCAGGAAGCCTCCCCTGATACTTTGGTTTAGGAGCTCCCAATAACACTGCTCCTCTGTTATCCTCCATCACCTGGCACCATAATGCACAGCTTCCTTCACTAGCTCCTTCAGCTGAGAATGAACTATTTGGGCGCAGATATGGTATCTTTTGTCTCTAAACCCTGTACGTATATCTGCACACAGTAGCGACTCAGAAAATACTTTTATTGGCTATTCATTCTATGGAGGGGCTGTCCTATGTGTCCTTAGCGCTACACTTAAATGTAGGAGATGAAAGATGAAAAATAGAGTTAGCATCTTATCCCTGCTTTATACTTTCCAGGTGGATGAATGAACGGTGAGTAGCTGGGTAGACAGATGGGTGGGTGAATGAGTAGATGAATGGATGAGTGGATAGGTGGATAGATGGATGGGTGGGTGGATGGATGAGTGGATGGGGGTGTGTGTGTGTGCATGGATGGGTGGATAGATGGATGGATGGAATTAAGTGAATGATTGGATGGACAAATGAGTGAATGCCCAAGTACTGAAAGTGAACCCCCGTGTGGTTTTGTTTTCTTAAATTAAGTGTAGGAAGAGAACCAGCCTTCCCACTGAGCCAATCTTCTGAGTGTTATTCAGCTGGGTCCTTGCATCCTCCACCAGTCTCTCCTCCTTGTCTCCTCTTTCTCCTCCCCCCAGAACCCGTATAATAACTCTTCTCAGTTGACTGGCCACTAATCCCTGATGTCAGCAGTATTGAGGGGCCTTTGGTATGACCTTTCCCAGGAGCATTTGCATTTAAAAAGAGGATCCCTGGGGGAAAGGCAGCCTTTAAGACTCTGAAGGCTGCAGTGGAGGGGGTGATAGGCAGGGGGCTTTCTTTTTCATCATTATTGTATTTTAGAGGGCTGTCACTGACCCCTGAAATCCCACACAAAGACCCAGACCATCATTCCCTTTACTCAGACAGCTCAGGCAGACAGAAGGAAGGGCCTCAAAGGCCTCGTGGTGGAGGTGAGGCCAGGGCAGCACGCACAGGTCACCTGCTGGGTTGTGACCCTTTACCTGGCTAGATGGAGCAAGGACTCTTTGGTGTTGTGACCAGAATAGGCACTGCATTCATAGAAGATCAGATTGTTCTCCTAGAATCATAAAACAGAAGAAATAAAAGGCAAGTGAGTACTGGGGGAGTCAGAGGGTATCCTGGGGAGGGGGGGACACCATGCTTGCCTCCAGCTACCTCCCTCACTTTCTCTTGCAGTCCCATTTAATGCCTCCATGTCCTCCCTATCCTGTGTATGGCTAATCTCTGTCTCCTTGGGCTCCCTGACTTAATGCAAGCTCCAGAACCGTCTCCCAGGCGAGCTATAACAATTGTAAAACAACAAAACCATCCGTTGCTTTCGCTTTATACTTTCTCAAATTGCTCTTGGGTATGGATATGTTCATTTCCTTTCACACCAGCCTGGATCAGGCAAAGACAGAGGCCAAGGTGGACAACAGTCTCCCCTCTTCACAGGCAGGAAACTGAGGCTAGAGAGGGCATGTATGACTGGCCCATTCAGGTGCCGCCTTTAGCTAATGGAAGAGCAGCATGCCTTTCCCGGGACACTGATGTTCCAGGGGTCTTGGGGTCAGATGTCACTGAGTCATCCCAATGAAATTTCCCTCCACACCAGATAATACTCCAGCACTTGCCCATCACTTCATTGGGGAGGAGAGCTGTGCTGTGTGCAGGGCCGGAGGGGGGACCATGGCCAAAGCTCATCGTATTCCATGAATAGTGCTGGTGCCACTGAACCCAGGAGGCTGATGCCCTGTGGGGGTGGGGGCAGTTGACTGAGGACACCTCTATGACCTCAGATCAGGAAGTTCTGCAAGCACCAGCTCCCATCCAGCCTTCCTGACCCGCCCCTGCAGACCCAGCTCCAACCTCTGCTCTCTCCACCCATCCACACTTCTGCAGACCCCGACGCAGGGTCAGTCTGCGGAAGAGCTGAGCCCCCATGGTGAGGGGCAGGGACATGCATAGGACCCAGAGTTGCCTTCCTGCTTCGTCTTGAGCTCACCACTGAGTATCTGGGTGATCATTTAAATAAATCACTTAAGTTCTCTGAGCCTTGGGTTTTTTTTTTTTCCACTGACCAAAAAAGGCAAAAGAAAATAAAATGGGATGATAAAAATAAAGGTCTGCAGTTCTTTTATCAAAATCATTGGATCCAGAGTTATTTTAGTGCAGAATTTCTGTGTTCTAGGAAGATGTTACATGTGTATACTGCCTGGTGCCCTCAGTGGTCTGGGACAGTGCCCCATCATCATCAGTGAACCATTTGAATATTTGTTCAAAGTGAGGTAAACAAAGACCATAAAGAGCCTCATGTCCAATCTGGTCAGACTCTTCTGCCAGATGAAAGGCGAAAGTGCTTTCTCCAAGCATGAGCCTGCTGCTTTGCAGAAATGAGTGTGGGAACAGATGATGGGATTCAAGTATCAGATGGGAAATGAGAGAAGGCACCTCTTACTAAGAATTGGTAATTCTGCGCTCCAAGGAAGAGAGCTTGGGAAAATTCCCCATGCCCTAGTTATCCTAGCCCATCCATCTTGCAATCTGTGACTTCCTATGGAAAGTTCCACACGCACTGGAGCTGGGTCATTCCCATGATGCCAGGACACCCCTCGAAGCTGGTTTCTTCCTTCCCAGGGGGCTTCCAGACAAGGTTCCTGCCAAGGCCCTTGGGCACAGGCCCAGTTGCCCTAGGACCCCACCCTGACCAGAGAGACGGAGGTGCTTGCTCTTTACCTTGGCAAGCTGCTCTCCAAGGCCCCGGGGGACTTCCCGCTCATTCTCGTTGTCAATTTTATTGCCCAGCAGAAGAACAGGAAGGTGATCTCCTACAGCTTCCTATAGAATAGATAATCGGGTAAGTGAGAGAAGCATCTATAAGGAGAATCCAGAAGGGCAGGCTGAAAGTGCTGGCTGAAAAGATACAGTCTGGCTGAGAACCCTCTGCTGCCACCACCCTCCAGGCAGACAGGCATCCTGGAGGCTGAGTGGGAAACCCCAGACTTCTGCAAAGAGGCAGGAGGCAGAGGCCTGTGTCCAGGTGCCTCCTAGGCCCCATCTGGGTAACAGCCTCCCAACCCCCCCCCCCCCCACACACACACTCTCAGATCCTGGATGGATCACGCAGGCTCCCCAGGTGTGCTGGGAGTTGGCCCTGATGAATTATGTCTGTTTCCAGGGCTGACAGCACCCCTCATGCATTCCTCAATGACCTGCCTTGATCTAAATGAACCTATGGGGTTAATGCAGTGTGGTTTGGAGCTGTTCTTAGGGCCATTTTGATGGGAAGTAACATCTCCAGGGGTTTCTGATTCGGCACCTACGCTCCCTGAGGCCTGGATCTGAATCTGATTCATTGAATTGGGCCCACAGTGCCCTCCAGATGGCTCTGTTCATAAGAGGTGACCTCACAGGGAGGGGCACTAGGGATGCCTGTGGTGGGGTGCTCTGGCTCTGAAGGCAGTCCTGGGTGGCCACAGCAACTGCACTTCTGAAGCCAAAAGTGACAGGTTGATTCAAGGATCAAACTTATTTCCTCCTCCAACATGATGGCATACCAGCCAGGGGCCTGCACTCTGGGGTGTGTACATGCTGGGGTCTCTACACCCCAAGATGGCCTCCCTGGTGAGATGCTATACCACACGTGCCTCTCCTGGGGTGAACAAAGAGCTGGGGATGCAGAGCTATTAAGTGAGTAAATATGGTAATGTTCACATTTAGGCAGGTTGTTATTTTTACTTTGTGAGATATTTAATTAGGGGCTTTTAATCATAATTTGGTAACCAATAGTTATTCACTGTAGCTAAATGTTTTACTAAATGGAGAGGACAGTGGGAGAACGGAAGCTAACAAGCAGTTATAGTTTTGCCAATAGTTGGGCTGCTTGCCTCACCATTTCAAATAAATGTCCACAGCCCATCTGGTAGCACACCTATTTTAAGTTTAAATGCGATCACATTTGAAATTAAGCCTCACTGCCTCCTTCATCTACATATTCTTTTTTATTGCCAACTCCATAGTGAAAAGAAACCTCAGGTTTATTAAATGAGATTAAGGCAGAACCCGCAAGGACAGTGAAGATCAAAGTCGCTGAGTTAGGAAGACCTTTTATGAGGCCACGATGCCCTAAACATTTTCTCTATATTCTTTTTTCCAATCAACTGTTATTTAGTGTCCCATTAACTACAACTCTCTAAAAGCGGAATTTCCACATATCCCTGGGAAGATGGTAATTAATGTTTGAAATCACAAAGTCTCAGTGTCTTCTGACCCATCAAAATAGATGAAATTGTGCAGTTTTGGGGTGTTTAGTAGGTGGCACCAGAGTCCAAATATTGGCAGGTGAGATGCCCCCTTAGGACCTATTTAGAAAGCTGGGGATCCCTATTAACCAGAGGGCTGGTTATTGGGAGTGCCACAGAAACTTATGGGAAGAGTTTTCACAGAAAGGGAAGAAAAGATGAGGAAGCAGGGATATGGGCCAAAAGGCTTGTGTTTGGAGCACATGAGAGAGATATTTGTAGAGTTATGTGTGAGGAATGACTAAGGCTTGTGGGATTTCTTGACAAGGAAACTCTCTGGAAATATGAGCATCAGACTTGAAATTTCAGGGCCCAATGCTAACTAGGTTCTGATATCCCTTGGAATGGGCTGTCTGAGTTTCCTCACTTGCAAAGAGGATGCCTGGTTTTGAATGACCACACAGAGGAGGTCGGGTATCCCCTACGTGGAGTCCCCTGCATGTTGAGTAGCATTGCTGCTTCTTGGGAAAAGAAGGGGCAGTCTTGTTTCTCAGAGCCATGACTGGATGTAAATAAAAGTTTAGAAGGACCAGCAAAAAGGCCCATCTCCCTGCTGGAGCTGTGGTCTGCTCTCTACATTGGTCACTTATACAATTACTCTGGACAAACACCCCTTCCTAGACATCCCCCCTACCCTGCAGCCATGGGCCCTGCCTGCTGTTGATAAAGGGGAATTAGGCCTGTCTCCAAACACATGAAAGAATCAGAAGGCTGAGGGTGATGGATCACGATAATCCAACAATGAATTGACACTTCCTTTTAAAAGTCTAAAGCGCACCTCCCTTGGTGAACAGGTCCACCCAATCTCTGTCATTGACCCTTTTATAGGTGCTGGTGAAATCCCATGGGGATGCCAGGCCAGAGGGAAGGATTTGAAGCTCCTTCGCTGGGGCACAATCTCTCTGGGGCCGACCTGCCCCCCAGTCCTGGCTCTGCATGGCTCCACTTCCCCGGGTCTCTATTCTCTGAACTATGAAATAGGCCTCTAAAGTGGATTTCTTTCCTATGACACATGAGCCCCTTACACCTTCTATCATTTTAGTTGCCTCTCCCTGAACTTGAGCTTGTTGGATGACAGACTTGTTGAAATTCAAAAGATTATCCATCTCTGACTTTAAATAACAAGAGCTGTCAACTTGGAGCTGAGGATTGGCATTCAGCTCAGATGTGCAGCTGTTGGGCTGGGGTGGTTGTAGTGTGTGTGTGTGTGTGTGTGTGTGTGTGTACTTTAATATCTATTTGCTGGGAGGCAAGAAAAAGCACTTAACAGGGATAGTGCTGCTGTTTCTCTGGAGCCAGAACAAAAAATTTCTCAGCACATTAAAGCATGCAGTTATGCTAAGAAAAAAATGACTGCAAAATTATATCTTGGGGGTTTCCATATTTATCCACCCCCTGGACTATGAGTCAAAACAAGATTTATTTGTGTAGTTCGTTTTAAACTGCCAGCACTTCAAGCTCAACTTGGAATGTGGGAAAAAAAATCAAACTGCTATTTTTTGCTCTGTGCTGTACATTGTCAGCGATGACAAAGATCGCAGAAGGAGAACTAGCAAGCGGTCCAGGAAGGGAAAGTGGTCCTGACCCCTTTGAGCCAAAGAGCTGTTTTGCTTTGAGACTGAAGCAGAAAGGCCTGAAAAAGAAATGCACACCTCTTTTTCTGAAGCAGATGTCAACCAGAGACCACGTGACGAGAGAGGCTCACAGCAGCATCGAGCTCTGGCTGTGCCATCTGACACACTGGGGGTGCTTCTGGACAAGTCACTTCCTCTCTCTGGCTCTAATCCTTGCTCATCCATAAAACAAGAGTCTGCATTTGATGAAACTCCAAGTTGTGGTGATTGGCTCAATGATGCCAGGCATAGTCCATGTCCTGGACTTAGAGACCTAGCAGTACAGAGCTATCACATAACAAACAGATGGAAAGCTGAGTGCCAGAGCTGTTGCCATAGGGGACCAACAATGTAGATTTGGGGGAGATACCAGTCCATTCAGGCCTGTACCAGATCCTATTCTCCCTGTCTGATCAGACAGACCTCACAGTCTTCAGATGTCCAGTTTGTCCCGGGCCCTACTGTGGGGCCCCTACGGCCTGACTGTTTTCTCCTCTTGATTGCACTGGTTGAACCAGCCCTAGCCTGCTGAGTTGAGAAGGGGTGCAGGTGGGTTGGGAAGGCCCTGAGTTGACAGCAAAGACGAACAACTTTGATTTTTAGTAAAGGCACAGGAAATGTAGAATGGCAAGAGAATCAGCACAGAATGTCTGGGCCCAGGTGGGCCTCTTCTGCAGGAGCAGCAGGCCAGGTAAAGTCACCTGGGTGTGAAGTGGACCAGGAGGCTGGGTAGGACAGTCATGGGTAAGCTTCTCTCACTTCATCAAGCAAGGGAAGAGCTGGTTGGCCTGCTCCAAAGAGTTTTGGTTTCCCCTGGGCTGGAAGTCTCCTCCAGGGTCCTCTTATCTACATACACACCTGCTCCAGCCTGTGCCTGTACCCCACCCCCAGGATCAGGCCTTGTGGAATGTGGGGTGGGGGGGCATGAGGAACCTGGCAGGGCCTATATCTATGCCCTCTTGAGCGATTGGCTGAAGTTTCATTGCCAGGAAGTGGCTGAGCTGGGAATGGTAAGAACTTCCTTTTGGGGGAACTCTATACCTCCCCCGGGCATCTGTTCCCACCCCACACAACCTCTTATAAGGGTAAGTCTTTGCTTTGTATAATCGGCAGCAATTTAAGCCCTCTCTTCTTGAATTGCCTTTCAGGTTGAGGGAGGAAGGGGCACTGAGAACAGCTGGCCAGTATTCACTTAATAATAAGGCTTCAAACCTTGAAGCCTGTTATTAAAGCTCCCCCTCCACCCTCCTGCTCCAGGCGAGGGAGTTGGCAAAGTGCTTGGAGCTCTCTGGAAAAATAAGGTGCTCCACATATACAAAGTACTTATTATTTTCAGTTCCCCTCTGATCAAATTAGGTGTCAGGTTTAAATCTATCACCTGACACCTCTGATTGCTGGTTGCCAAGGCAGAATGACTTAGCTTTTCAAGAATCTCGGGAATAATTGCATTTATGATGCCATCGCTCCACACCCTCCACGCACACACGCCATCTGACACAGCCTCCCGCACTTGCCCCAGAAGCCGGGGCCACCGAACTGAACATGACTCCTGGGTCCTCATCCCAAGCCCTCCAGCATGCCTAGTGGCTGTGGGGCCTGGGGGACAGGCTCAGCAATTTTTTGTTGAAGGAGCACAGACATCTTTGAAGATGACTCAGAGCCTTTGCTTCTCAAAGTGTGGTCCCTGGACCAGCAGCATCGGTCTCACCTGAGAACTGGTTAGAAACAAAGAGGGTCAGGCCACCAGACATTCTGCATTTTAACAAGACCCCCTGGACAGCCCTTTGTACATTAGAGTTTGGGAGGTGCTTGTTAAGGCTGGGATCCATGGCGGCTGAGCAAAATCTCCTGGGATTTTGCTCTCTTCTTCTTTCCCTCCCTCCCTTTTTAAAATTTCTAGGACCTGCATCATTCTGTGGGGAGAGAAGGCCCTGGCACTTGTTTTGTTTGAAAACTTGATAGGTCCTCCTGATGTTCATCCAGGTTTAGAAGCATCATTTAAAGTTTAATGAGGGCCTCCCTGGTGGCGCAGTGGTTGAGAGCTGGGTTGCAAAGCTGCCTGCAGCCTCTGCAGCACCAGTTTGATCCCTGGCCGCTGGGCGAGGGTCCTACATAGCGCGCAGACCTCTCCTGCTGCCTGCTGCTCCCCTCAGCAGTGTACTTTGTCAGTCTGCCTGTTCTGCTCTCCGCTCTGGTGAATTCTCTCACCCTCCCGCGCTTCTGACTACCCAGTGCTTGTATAAATAAAAAAAAAAAAATTGCATTTGTGTTGAAAAAGAACTTAAAAAAAAGTTTAATGAGATCTTCAGCTAATATTTTAAAGAAGAAAATCTCAAACTCTATACTGAAAAGGTCCACCTGGCATGGGAAGCTCTGTGGGGACATGGATCTGACACCTCAGCTGGGCGTCCTGAGCCAAGAGGTGTACCACGGCTTCTGGGCCTCTTGCTGGACTCGTGCTGACCATGATTTTTCACACCCACCCCCCATGCAGGACCCTGCCCCCCAGCCAGGGCTGGGCACCTGGGAATTCACAGAAAGTTCCCGAAGAAGAACTGACGTCATGCCTTGAACTGCAATGACCCCTCTCTGACATTTCTTTACCTCCAGCCTTGGAACACCAGGTTCAGCCTGATGCCCCGCCTCTCCGGCTCAATGGCAGGCTCTGTACAGAACAGGAGCCTGAGAAACCACAGTCCTAAGGATGGCAGAGAGCACAGCCCCACCCACTTGTCCCCATCCGTCCCCATGAATCTCACACTATTTGATCTGCCGCTGCCTGGCTTTAGAATAGATCAAAATTCAGATATTGGGGGACAGTTCAGTATCTACAGCTGGGGGAAGAATGCATGACCTTGAAGAAGTCATTTATTCTTTGAGAATGAGAATGAGAGGCTGCATTAGATCAGTGACTATTAAAGGGAAACCCTCTTGTTTCACGGAATTGGACCTGAGTCTCTAATATACACAGCTGAAAGAAGTATCCCTGACAGAGATCGGGGAAGAGGGTCCCCCAACTGTGACCGCTAGACCTTGCCTGGCCCTGACGGGTCCCCAGGGAGCAGCAGTCTGAATCCAGGGCTCCAGGGAAGAAAGCTTGAGACCCGCTGGGTCAGGTTCTCTCTAAAATCTCTCCTAGTGCCTAACTTATGTGAGGAAGAGAGATCTGCTGGAGCTGTCAAAAAAATCATGTCATAAATTCCAAAGTTACTGAGGAATCCCTTCCAGATTTCCCACACTGTTTGCTTAGCTCAGGGGAAAGCCATTTACTACATTTCAAAACATACATTTTCTCAACTATAAATGTTTTAGGCATGATACTTTGGAGAAGTAATTTGTATTAAGCAAAGTTCTGGGAAACCCTGGAATCTGGCTTCCATTCTCATTCCTGTTTTTCTTGGTGAGAGAGAGATGTGGATGGATGATGGAGGAGGAGGGCCCAGCCAGTCCGGACTGCAAGAACAGCAGACTGGGAAGCAGGAATCAGAGCTGAGCAGAGGGATGGAGGAAGGAAGTCCCCACCCGTGGTGTGCCCCTGGTACCACCACACAGTGACCACGCTTGCATCTGGCCCCTGAGGTGCGTAGCTGTGGGGCCCAGGCCAGAATGCCCTTTCACTTCTTGGGGGGGGGGTGTAGTGGGGGTGCACAGAGTACGGGCAGCTGCCGGGTGGCGAATGTGTCCTTCACAAAGCCACAAGGTGGTGGGGTAAGAGGGGAAGAGCCTGCGCAGGGTCTCATGAGGGTTGCACAGAAACTCCGCGAGCACAGCTATGTTGTCTTTTATCTGTGGCTGCAATTCCCAGACTCAAAACAGCGCCTAGCAGGATTTTGAACAATGAAGTGAACAAATTGATCCTCCCAGTGGAAGGGGTTGGGACAACCTACTTGACTGCTCGTTAGAGAACAAGCTGAGGCCCCGTAAAAAGAAAAGACTGGCTTGTCCACACCGCTCTTGGCCTTGGAAATCTCAGTTCAAGTGGTAGAAGAAGAACACGCAGACCGGCAGGAAGTGCAAAGCTCTGACAAAGCAACTGACTGCAAATGTGGTTCAAGAGAGTCAAGTTTTACAGACAACCCAGAATTCCAGGGCAAGGCTGTTCTGTGGTCCTGCCTGGGTGAGCCTGGGCCCCCACATTGTAGATCAACCTTCCCTCATGTGAGGGTTGTGGCAGAGGCCCCGAGAAGCCATGTAGTGGGGCTCAGAGGCCAGGCATGACTGAGCGACATGGGCAGGGAGAGGCGGAGTGGGAACAGTTCTGGAAGAAGGCGTTTGCGACTCCACTGAAATACAGATTTTCTGGGGAAATCTTCCTTAACACTCCTCTCTGCACGCCCTTCACCAATCCTATCCCATTCATTCGTGGCACTAAACCCAATGGAACAGGGTGATAATTGACACAATCTGCATTCGTCTGAGGCAGGACTGGGCCTGTCTTGTTCACTCTTGGGTCCCCAATAACAAGCCTGGTAGTGGGCAGTGGGAGGGATGCTCTCCAGATGCCTGAATCAGGTGTTCTGGAGAAGGTGGCTTCGGAACAAGATTCTGAAAGCACAGAGGGCCAGGTGAGAGACAGGCAGAGAAAGTGGAGGCCAGGGTCCAGCATAAGCATCCTGGAAGGTACCAGCTCACCTCCACGCTGCTCAGCCACTGCCGCACCGACAGGAAGGACTGCTTGGCAGTGAGGTCGTACATGACGATGACGCCGTCGGCCTTCCTGAAGAACTGCTGGGTGATGCAGCGGTACCTGCGCCCACAGGCAGCTGGTCAGCGGTGCCCCCTCCCCTCCCAGCCCAGTCCCGTGGCTGCAATAGGGGAGCAGGGGCGTGGGGACCAGCTCCTCACCTCTCCTGCCCAGCCGTGTCCCACAGCTGCAGAGCCACCTGGGAGTTGTCCACACACACTGTCTTGACTTGGTAATCGATGCCTGCAAGATGGAACAGACCTGTCACTTCCAAGGTGACAGCTCTCCACGTGCAGTTTCTGGGCAGCCATGTGAGGAAGTGGTCAGAGCACCGGAAAACGGTGAGGCAGAAGCCCTGAGCTCTGGTCCTGTCTCTGCCATTTATTAACTGTGGGACCTGATGTATCACTTAATGTCTCTGAAAGGCCCCTCCCCACAGTTCTGTCAGCACACCCTCCTCAGGGGTCAAAAGAGGTCACCTGTACAAAAGCGATTTACCGGTGCAAAGCCAACTGCTCTTACTCATGGATTTACTCTCTCATTGTGAATATCAGGAGGAAAGACTGTCCTCTAGTCTCTCTCTCTCTCTCTCTCTCTCTCTCTCTCTCTCTCTCTCTTTTCTTTCTCCCTAAAATCCTTTCCCAAGTTCCTTCAAGAAAAATCAAATATCCCGGGGCGGGGCGTGCTGTGGATGGGGGTGTGTGTGGACCATACTTTAAGACTTCCATCAGCCAGTACAAAGGCTTGTGGAGGGGCAGGAGGAGGAGTCACGAGGAAGAGGAGCACAGGAGGAGCCGGGGAGGGTCTGGCAGCGGAGGGAGGGACATGAGAGGAGTGAATGGGTGGGAGAAGAAATCAAAGACAAGGCTCACCCTGGAGACAGGCCTAGCACTCCTGGTCCCAGCCACCGGGCCTTCCACCAGCATCTCTCTGAGCTGCGACACTCGCTGCAGTCATCAGCCGCCAAGAGGGGACGCGAGGTCAGGGCCAGCGTTCTGTCCCTCACAGCAGCAACCAGGACCTTAATGCAGATCCTTTGATAACAGACGCTCTTCCCTCCTACATCCTATCTGACTGTTCGCCAATGCTGAGCGAGAGTCAAAAGGCCTTTTCCCCTTAACATAGCAGATCTTGGAACCAGGAGAAATCCCCTCCTACTTTTTTTCATTGATTTTTTTTTTGTCTTTTATTTATTTTTAATTGAGGATCCCCTACCTCTTTCAAAGAAGCAGCTGAGGTCCTTGATCTGGAGGGTCCAGGGAGGGGTAGCAACAGCAGCAGGGACAGATAGAAACAGAAGAGACAAAACAGACAACAAAGAGGCAGTAATGGAAGAGGCCATCCTAGCAATACCTCCAGGCAAAGGCCAGTAATGAGGGCCCAGGATTAGAGCAAAGGGGGAGGTCATGAACCCCCAGAATGTTGGGACCAGCAGGGACGCCAGAGTCACTTGCTTCACAGAGAAGGTTCAGAGGCACAGGCTCACCCAGGCATTCCCCTCAGGGCGGACAAGGCCAGACTGCTCTGGATTGGCTCCCAGGCTTGGCCCTTCTTCCCTCTGGGGTCTCATTCTTCACCTTGGGGTGTTCCCAGGCATTGGATGGAAGGGGCAGGAGGGAGGGAATGGGAGAGGATCTAGATGTGACCATGGCATGGGGCAAGGCTCAGTCGTAAGAATGGGACACCTGAAATCTGTGGAGGAAACCTATTTCTGTAGGCAGAAACTTGGAAGGGCCCATTCTGGATAAAAAAGAAGAAAATGTGGCCTCCCCTGGAGGCGCAGGTGGTTGAGCGCAGCGCCGTGAAGCTGTCCGCAGCCTCTGCAGCGCGGGTTCGATCCCCGCCAGCCAGCGAGGGTCCCACATGGCGAAGCAGACCTCTCCTGCCTTCCCTGCTGCTCCCCTCAGCAGTGTATTTCGTCAGTCTGCCTGTTTTGCTCTCTGCTCTGTCTCTGGTAAATCCTCTCACCGTCCCGTGAATCTGGCCTGTACCCTGGTTCTTGTATAAAAGAATGAATAAAATCCTTTTAAAAAAAAAAAAAGGGAAGAAAATGGAGTCTCCCTGGACAGGCTCTGGCCAGGGCAGGGAGAGTCAAACATCAGGCGGCCAAGGATCAAAGATAGTCAGGACAGAAACCCGGGCTTGGAGGTATTCTTGAGTAACTACTCAAAGGAAAACTAAAGCCCCAAAGAGGGAACAGGTCTTCCTGGGGCCACACACTGGTGATGACTGCAGAGCTGAGATGAAGATCCGGGACTTCTGATGCCTGCAGCCCTCAGCCTGCCTGCACCATCCTCTGCCCTTCTCCCTGGCAGGAAAGTGTCCTCGTTACTCACCAGGAGCTGAGCACACACAGTTCATTGTTGTTAGGGAGACCGTGAAGTGGAATAGAAGGGGTGTGGGTGGCAGGATGGAGGCATCAGCACCCGCCAAACAGCTGATAGGCATATGGACACACCTGTTAATCTCTCTAGGCCTCTGTGACCTGATCTATCTATTGGGTGATAACACTTAACCCCGGGGTTGTTGTGAAGAGAGATACAAAAGTCATGTCAATATATTTTCAAGCATAGTTAATGTATGAGCCTGGATAAATAGTACATAGTAGGCACTCAAAGGATTAATTTTTTGCTTGAGCTACTCAACTTGGTTGAAGCTAAAAGGTCAATAGGCTTTGGGTCTTGCCATACTTTCCAATGCAATGAGCCACTCTGGGTGAGAGGAGTAAAAGCCTCTGTGTGAATAAAACATTACCCAAGTGAGGGAACATTCAGCCAGGCTTATCCATTAGTAGCTGAGCTTGAAATGTTGCCCCCATGCCTCCCAACAGCACCCCGCCAGGCCTGGAAAGAAGGATGGGTGAAATTTGACAGGTGAAAGAAATCACCCAGAGCATAGTAGGTCTCAAATCCCTTCACTTTTATTTTTATTTTTATTTTTCTTAAAGATTTATTTATACAAGCACTGGGCACAGTCAGAAGTGTGGGAGGGTGAGAGAATTCACCAGAGCCAGAGTGGAGAGCAGAACAGGCAGACTGATGAAGTACACTGCCGAGGGGAGCAGTGGGTGGCAGGAGAGGTCTGTCCTCCATTCCACCTGTGCCTGCACCCACACAGGGAGGGGTTGGCAAGGGGGTTGCAGCCCACTTTTGAAGGGAGCAGGGGGGTGTAGGCCTCGGGTTGTCCTGCCTGACCCTGAAGAAGCATGAAGATTCAGGGCCCTACTGGAAAGGGGGGAAGGAATGATAACAAGAGAGATGGGCTTGACAAAGCGATACAAGACCGGACTCCATCTTTGCCACTTCAGTATCAGCCAGAGCTGGACTTCCGGAGTGCCCATGCCACGTGTGTGGGTGAACTTCCTCTCGCCACTTCCCTGTGGTCCAGCCCTCTGGGCACCAAATCCCTCCTCAGTCCTCTTTTCACATCTTCCCCCTACGAAGATCTTCCCCCTACGAAGATGGGCCAGGCCCTGCCTTAAGAAGGAGACTCGGGCCTCCCTGGTGGCTCAAGGGGTTGGTACATAATCTTTGGGGCTGTTCGCAGCCACTGCAGCAGGAGTTCGATCCCTGGCCAGGGAGCTGGCAACATGGTGCAGCAGACTTCTCCTGTCTTTCCCTCTGCTCTCCTCAGCAGTGTGTTTCAGTCAGTCTTCCTGTTCTGTTCCCCACTCTGTCTCTGGTGGGTCCTCTCACCCTTCACGTCTCTGGCCTCTGCCTCACTTCTTGTATGCATGAATAAATAAACCTTTAAAAAAAAAAAAAAAAAGGAGACTCACCCACAGTGGCTGCTGTGCCCGGGGAGAACCGGTCCTCACAGAACCTCCTCAGGAAGCACGTCTTCCCCACGGACGAGTTGCCCACAAACACGATCTTGAAGAGCCGGTCAGGGGTGGGTGGAGACCTTTCCTCCTGTGGACGGCAGAGAGTCCAGCCAAGCCCAGGAGGCCTGTGCCACCACCTGCCCTTTCTGGTCCTCGCGCTGTCAGGGGAGGGTTGGGACCTGGCCCCCAAGTAGCACCAGGAGGCTGCTCCAGCCTCAGAATGCAGGGAGATGGGAGCAGGGAATGGATGCTCCTCCAGCCTCCATAGGGGGAAGAAACATTTATTCAATCAACATGCGTGCAGGACCCGAGGAGCAGGCCCAGGAGGTAGGCCTGGCTTAGGGTGAAGGAGACTGGGGAATAATCACAGCACGATGTGTAGGTGCTCTGGGAGCATGGGCAGGTGTCACGGTCCCCAAAGGAGGGGGTCCCTATGGGGCAGGGAGGATGTGTGCAGGGAAGGGGGCTCTACTTATCCCAGTGCTCAGGGACATCTGAGGTCAGGGGAGGGGTCTCTTATGCCTTGGCCTGAAAGCCTGGACCGAATGAAGGGCACCCTGGCCTCCTTGCACTTGGCTGTCTGTTCTATCTCGTCAGCATCGGCCCAGGATCCCAAGGGCTCTGGAACTATGTCATCAGTGGGTTGGGAAGTCCTGTCATGACGGGTCTTGGGCAGAGTTTTTCAGTCAACCAGACACTGCTGCTTCTTCTCTTCCACCCAGCAGCAGAGGGAAGGGAGGTTCAAGCCCAGAGGCAAAGCCCTCACCCCGGGATCTGGAGCCAGTGAGAGACAGGGGCCTTTCCACTGCGCAGTCCCCTTTCTAGAGAGCTGCTTGTTCACCCAGATCCTGCCCTCAGACCCGCCCAGCACTGCCTGGGCAAATGAGGAGGCTCTTTAGAAGCTATTTAAAAGTGGATTTGGGGGAATTAGCTCATCTCATAGAACAAATACTATAAAGGTGTGGCAGTGGATAGTAGCAGTACTTGAGTTTCAGAGAAAAGCCATTCATAGCCTTTTGGCCTAGTGACATTCAGTTAGAGAGAGGAGGATGGTATTTGAAGGCATCCATCCTGTGAATCACAGGCAAACTGCTTCTGACCTCCTGAGCTGCCTTCGGGACACCAGAGCTCAACAGCAAGGGACAAGGCTCAGGACTGACAAACAACCTAGGGTGGGAGGTGCCTTCACCTTAGACCAGGCCTCTTTTCCAACAGGCTGCTCCCGAGGGGAGGTGGGCAGGAGCTCCAAGGCTGGGGCCTGCTGGGTTCGTCCTTCCACGGCCTGGGGAGACACCTCCTCCTCTTCTGTACATTTGCTCAGTGGCTTGCCCTCCAGGAGCTGGGGAAGAGGGTCTTCCTCAATGGAAATGATTCTGCGCAGTGTCGGGGTGAGGGAACCCCCAGTCCCTGACTCCTTGGCTCCTGGCTCCTCTTCTGTAACCGGATACCCACTCAGGCCCAGAGAACTTTTCCTCCTTGGGATGCCAAACACATCTTCTTCCTCTTCTGACTGGCTATTTTGGGGAGGGGAAGAAAGAAAAGAGCAGAGAATGTCATAAAATATATCAATTTGGAAGTTGGAGTGCTGTCCGCGCCTTTGTGGCAAATAACCATGCCTGGGGGCAGAGAGCTCCAAAAGTGGGGGCAAGCCAGACACTGCATTCTTTTTTTTTTTTTAGATTTAGATTTATTTATTTATTTATTTATTTTGTTTATTTATTTATTTATTTATACAAGCACTGGGTACAGTCAGAAGCGCTGGAGGGTGAGAGAATTCACCAGAGCCAGAGCGGAGAGCAGAGCAGGCAGAAGGACCGAAGTACACTGCTGAGGGGAGTAGCGGGTGGCAGGAGAGGTCTGCACGCCATGCGGGACCCTCCTCCGGTGGCCGGGAGCAGCCGGGGATCGAACTGGCGCCACAGAGGCCGCGGGCAGCTTTGCAACCCAGCGCTCAACCGCTGCACCACCGGGGAGGCCCAGACCCTGCATTCTTTAGCTGGAGACACCTGTACTAAGTGTATCCTGGGGAAGGCGAATATAAAGGTGATGAAGGGGATGGTGAAGATGAAGGTGATAATGATAATAAAGATGAGGTGAAGGTGATGAAAGTAATGATGAAAGTGATGACGGTGATGAGAATGATGATTACTATCGGATATTAAGTTAAAAATACATTCGAGAATAGACAGATAATCCCTGTCCTCCAGGAATGTTTGGTTCATTGGGAGGTTAGAGTCATAACCACACAAATAAATACACTTTTACAAGTTGTGAGAAGTGCTATGAAGGAGAAGTAAAGGCTGTGATGAACGGAGCATAACAGATCCATGAAGAAAGATGCTGGTGAACAATCAGGCAGCTGTGTGGGGGATGAGAGGATTCACCAGAGACAGAGTGGGGAACAGAAAAGGCAGACTGACGAAATACACTGCTGAGGGGATCAGTGGGCGAGTCAGAAGAGGTCTGCTGTGCCATGTGGGTAGCTCCCTGAGCGGGGATCAAACTGGTGCTGCAGTGGCTGTGGATAGCTCTGGGCCCAAGGCCAGTCCTTACTTACTGTGTTTCCCTAGCTGAGGCACTTCAGGCCTCTGTTTCTTCATAAATGTGACCCATTGGGGCCTACCTGGTGGCACAAGGGGTTAAGATGCAACCTATGAAGCTATCCACAGCCACTGCAGCACCAGTTTGATCCCCGCTCAGGGAGCTACCCACATGGCACAGCAGACCTCCCCTAACTCACCCACTGATCCCCTCAGCAGTGTATTTCACTAGATTTGCCTTTTCTATTCCCCGCTCTGTCTCTGGTGAATCCTCTCACCCCCCACACCTCTGGCCTACACCCCAGTTCCTGTATGTGCATAAATAAATTAAATAAATCTTTTTAAAGAAATGTGACTCATCATGGGCATCAAATGCAAAAGATAGGCAGAGCGTGCTGTCTACAAACCCCCAGGGACCACATTTCATGATGAGCAAACAGGCCTGAAATCAGGCTGTCTTTTTAGGTTTGCAGGCAGAGCCCTCAGCCCCTGGCACAGGAGTTCCTCTCAGCCGTGGCGACCATCTAGAAATAACCTTCTAGAGCTGAGAAGGTTTTAGAGGGAAAAGAAGTTTGACAGGGAGGGTCTTATGTAGGAAATTGAAAAGTACACAGCCTACATGCATGTGCATGCTCACTCACAAACACGTACACACATGCACGAATACACACAAGGACAGGGAAAGAGAGAGGAAGAGGATGAGGGCTGAGGCACCAAAAGAAAAAGGAGAAACAGCAGATAGAGGGCACAGGCCATGCAAACTCTTATAATAATTCTCTTACAGTATTATTTCTGAGGGACCGACAATAGGATGGGAAAGGAAAAAAAATGCACATATATTGCCTTCTGGGGTTAAGAGCAATTCTGAAAGATAAATTCAGATGCAGTGCTTGCTCACAAAAATGGTGACTTTGTTTGGGTTCCTTGAAATAAAACATTTTGTAGCGATACAAGGACCCTTGCACTCATCTATAAATTCACTGTCTTTAATAGAAGCTGACATCTTAAAAAAAAAAAAAAAAAGGCTCTCCATATCTAACAAGCTTATTAACTGCTTATCCGCTTCAGAATACAATTAGCATTCCCATCTGCTTTCACTCTCTTTACATACCCAAGAGTGCATCTAAGTGCACACACGTGAGTAGCCACCATAAAAGAGAGAGTGACTGAAATGACCCTAAGTGAAGCATTTCTTGAATATGCTTTTTATTTGGGAAATTCTCAAGCACGATGACATTCCTGTAATACCTTCAAGTTAGCATGACTAACTTCATTTTTGGTTTTGTCACCAAATGCTATGTGTCAGCATGGAGAGCGTCACCTCTGTCAACATCTGGAATCAGGGCTCCCAATTTGTTGCTTCCTTGGTTACTGTCAGTTTCCTCTACTCAAGCACAAGTTCCTGAGAATAGAGATCAGGTCTATTTTGCCTGCCACTGTATACCCTGCACCAAGCACAGAACCTCACGCTTAGTAGGCATGCAATAATGAATATTAATGGCAGGATGCATGTCGAATTTCTCTTTGGAATTTTCACAAAGCTCAGAAGAATAGCTGGTATAGTGTTGCATCAGGCAACACCACACTGCCAAAGAATCTGGAGTCGTGGAGCAAACTGCTACAGCAGGATGCTGCTGAGAAGGCAGAACATGGCCTTTGTATTGAGTGAGTGATTTTATTGACTCAAGTCTCAGGGCAGTAGGACCAAAAGAAAAAAGTTAGAAGGAAGCAAATGGATGCTTAGGTGATCTAGGCCTTTGGGGAGATGATTCTGTGGATCCAGATTAGTTTTATGGAGCAGTTTTATGGCCCATGTTTGAAGATTGAAATCAAGCCTCCAACCCCCACTCCTGGTCCCCATCTTATTAACAAGGCATTCCGCTGATCAGTCTCTGAGACGCAAAGTCACATATCAGTCAAAGGCTCCCCAGATTTTCCTGGTCATGCCTCGTGATGTATACTCATTGTCCCAGGGAATTAAGCATCCTGTTCTTGTTTAACTTGCGAGGAAACTTTACAGGGTCCACAGTTTGCATTCTTTTAGTTTAGGTAATTGATTGACTGGACCATATGGACATGGTACTGAAAAGGTCAAAGCTGCATAGCCAGAATGGCGGCTTAAGCATCCCTTTGAGCCTAGCAAGCCGACAGTACAGAGTGGTACTCAGCAAATGCCTGCTGGATGAATGAGTGATGAAAGCATTCCATCCATGGACCAACAGGACAATTTGTATTGAAGAAGTCTGGCTCCCAACTGTGCCTCCAAGTTCAGCTACTTAGAAAAGGAATTCATGATCATTGATTGGGTCCAAAGACCTGCCTGCTCAGCTCGCTGACATCCGTGATCCCCTCCTGGAATCACCTCCCCTTCGATGTCTGTGTCTCTGAGGCTTGCTGTCCTCAGAGTCTTTAAGATAAGCCAGTTCACACACTGTCTCTCTGGTCTGCTACTTGGGGGTCTGGCTGCCTCTGCCTCTCTGCAGCCTCCGTGTGGGGGTGTATGTGCCAGAAGAGAGGGCAGGGAGCTAACTGGTCTCTTTGGATGGGCAATGAGCCACTCCTTTTGGGACCCAACTTCATCATGTGATGCCCAACAGCAACAAAATATTATTTTTGAGTTAATTAAACAGGGATCATTGAGAGCAGTCTACCCTGCATGGGCCCCCTTCTCATCTGCAACAGGAGTGCAACTATTGGTGATTCCGTATGACATTTTAATTACACATCAGAGCCCTTCACAGTCATCTGAGAAGCCAAGTGCCTCCATCCAGCTCAACAGACAGCAGAGTATCATCCAGCTACTCCCCCATCTCCAGGCCCCATCCTCTCATCCTCTCTCTCCTCTGCTGTTTGACAGCACTCTTCAGTCCCCCTGCAGGCTCACACCAGGGTGGGACTGGCCCAAAAGGCAATGACTTGCCCTAGGGGTTTGCTCTGCACATGCCACTTGGGTGTCTGAACAGGCTACGGAACATGTTCTCAAGATTCAAGGGGAGTGATCCCAGGCTTCTCCACCAAAGCCACACCTCAAGGGTCAGTCTGCACTCCGCCTGGGCTCAGAAACTGCTCCCAGAGAGACAGACAGAAAGAGTGAGCAGATGGACGATGACTTACCTTCTAAGAATCCCCCTGCTGTCCATGTACTTGCCAATCACGGAGCCGGATCTCTGTTTCCAGCTTGACTTGAAAGCAGCTGTGTTTGCCTTGGCTGCCTTATCTTTCTGCAGAAACACAAAATACCCTCAGATGCAAGCAGCTGACTTGTTCCACTGTTTGAGCTGAAAAGGGCTCAACTTTCCCACTGCTAGGTCAGGCTATAAACCAAACTCTGAAGCACACATGTGATGATCTGGCCTCCTGGGAACATTCGCCTACTCTTTGCCTTGGCCCTCACCTCTCACCATAATTCCATCAATCTGATAATCTAAGCAAACGCACCCCCACACAGTTTAGAATCTGAGGTCCACCACATTATCTTTCACGGAAATACTGATACTTGCAAGAGATCATGTGGAATGCATAGGTAAAGTATTTACAAGCAGGCAAGGAATGTGAGGTCAGAGATTAGGGTGACAGTTTTACATCAGGCTCTTGTGTGGCTGTAAGGCCTATTTGTTTCCAAAGACCCACCTATGAGAAAGGGAGCCAGGCCAGGGTCAATGAAGCATCCCCTGTCTACAGCTGCTACACACGATTCCGTATTTCAGAGCTTCGTGAGAGTGGGCTGAGCGGAGACAAATTGCTCACAGATCTGTGATGGAGAACCTGGGTGAAGAGGAGGCTCACAGCCCCCTTTGCCAAGACTCCCTGACAGATGTCTTCTGGGAGCAGAGGGGCGTGAGATCACAGGAAGAACTGCTCATTAATCAGCCACCCCACTATTCCCCTGCAGCCCTAATGAGAGAAGGTGGGCCAGCCCTGCTCCCAGGGCCCCGAAGGTGTAGCTAGAATGTTGCCAAATTAATCTTTAATTATTATTCTGCTTGAACACAATAGTTTCCCTCCTTCTATTCTCCATTAGGCTTCTTAATTCTGTTCTGTTTTCAAAGCAAAATGAGTTTGGCAGGTAAAGGGAAGTGAGGCCAAGAGATTAGGCTGACATTTAGTTGGAAGTTTTAAAATAAATTCACTGTTACTTCTAAAACAATTATAATCACTATCATCATCAAAACAAGTCTAGGCTGCAGCCTTATTCCAAAAGTGCCTGTAGGTGGATGGCGGTGATGTTTGCTGCCACTCAGATATGAGACAGAAATGGCCGTGTGGAGGAGGGCCCTGGAGACTGCCTAGGTGGCCCTAATGCAACTGCCTTAGGTCAACCGTATCCAAGCCATTCTTTTTTCTTTTTTTAAGATTTATTTATTAATGCATACAAGAGCTGGGGTGCAGGCCAGAGGTGTGAGGGGTGAGAGGATTCACCAGAGACAGAGTGGGGAGCAGAACAGGCAGATCTACTGAACTACACTGCTGAGGGGAGCAGCGGGTGAGCCAGGAGAGGTCTGCTGTGTCATGTGGGTTGCTCCCTGGCCAGCTGGGGATCAAACTCATGCTGCAGAGGCTGTAGATAGCTTTACAGTGCTGTGCTTAACCCCTTGCGCCACTGGGGAGGCCCACCATTCTCTAGGTAAGGGCCCAGCGCATATCACCCTCCTCTTTCGAGGAGTTTTTCTCAAAAACCCCTACAACATGGGAAGGGAGATAGGGATTCGTTGCCTCAGGTGATAGCTGGGATCCTGAGCTAAGAGGCAAATAATTTGCCCAAGGACACGCATGAAATTCATGGCATGTAATCTTGATAATTTAGAAAAATCACATCAATCCATCCTGCCCCAGTTTTTCTTCCCTTCAGAGCATCCATCGACGATTGTCTGAAGGAGAAGATGGTAAAGGCCCGTGGAAGCCTAGATTTTCTTTCACGTGACCCAGTGACTAGTTTTAAATAAATATAGGATGCCGTGTTATTTGGGAAACTATGTAAGTCTGGTGCTCAGATATCGGGGAGTAGGGGTCTCCAGAGAGTAAAAAATGTTCATAAAATCAACTATGTAGATTGTGAAATATACATTTTTAATTTGCTCTAGAATGGTCTATGAATGCAAATTTTTCATCAAGAGAGAAGCATTTTAATGAAGGAAAAACTGAGCATTTTGATTTAAAAGTGAGCATGGCACTTCAACTGTACTGTCTCATGGACAGAACTGTCCTTTCTGCAGCCAGGACATGTGTGACCCTCTCAAATATTTGAGTCTCTTCATGCCAAGAGGAAAGCGTGCTACTCTGTGGAAAATTAATGCACTGTTACCCAGCAGGCCACCCTGCATTTTTATCATTTTCAAATAATCTACCACCATCCTGGCCTCATGGAAAGGATAAAGCAGATCCCAAGACTTGGGACATTCTTGGGCCTACCCCATAGGATCTGGCTACCACTTGACACAGCCCTGGTCTTCCCTCAGGAGAAGACTGCACTGGTCAGTTACCTGGAAGCACATGTCTCGTTCATCTCGAAGGTGCTTGTTCCTTTCCCTGTAGACAGAAAAGGGAAATCTATTCAGTAGCAGATCTTGAAATCAGCTTGCAGGTCAGATGAGTGCCCAGGGCGGCTTGGTGAGGAAGACCTAGAATGTCTGAATCTCTCTCCTCAGGGATGGTGGTAAATGGCAGAAGGTAGTTGGCATGTTAATCTGCTCAGAGGTGGGGGATACACAAGGCTTTGTGGTGCCCTGCAGTATCAGACACTGGTCCAGCCTACAGCTAGAGGGCGCCTTCCCAGAGGGTCACCAAGAGCTCCAGCTACACCTGTGCACCTCTGCCCCCCACCCCCCACCCCAGCCCCAGCCGGCATTGCAGGAAACAGGAGGAGTACAGGCTATGATATCCCAGCTACACACATCTGGTGGCAGGTGGGCTCACAGCAGGACTTCAGAGCAAGTTCAGGGGCACAAGAAGGGTATTTTATAAACACCGAAAACAGCAAAGTAGGGTTCTCATGGCAGAAGGACCCGCTGTGGGGACGGAAATGTTAGCAACCCTTGTAGCTGGGTGAGGACTTTGGGGGGCCCTGGGAAGACACATCTTGATCAGGGAGCAACCTGCACTGTTTCCTGCCTTCTATCACCACCTCCTTGCCGGAGATGCTTAGTATTTAAGGAAATGCTTCCAAGGTGGTGGCAGCAGAACCTCCCCATCGCTGCCTGGTGATTGGCACTCACTCGTATCACCTAATTCTCAAAAGAAGCCTGTGAGGTGGGTGTGAAAAAATTAAGACTCCAGTTCCTGAAATCAGTTGCCCAAGGTCACGCAAGGTCATGACTGGCAGTGCTAGGCCTGAAGCCAGATCCAGCTCCAAAGTAGATGTTACCAGCCTTCCTCCCTCCGCTTCCCCACCGCCATGGCCCTGCAATTGCTTCCATTTGCCCACATTTGCCTTAGGGTGAAGTCATCACCCTGTCCTGAGTCTACCACCTGTGTTCCCTCCACCTCCACCTTCCCACTGCCCACCCCACCACACCCCACCACACCACACCCCATCCCACCACACCCCACCCCACTTCACACCACCCCATCACACCACACCTCACCTCACCCCACCACACCACACCACACCCCTCCCTCTGCTTCTGTCCTTGATTCCTGTTTGCCCACGGTTCCTGCCACCTGGTGATTTCACCGTGGAGGAGAGTCTGCTGTGGCGCCTTCCCCTCCAGCCTTCCCCGCTGGCAGAGTTCCGTCCAGGAGCCACTTGACAGCCCAGAAGGGCTCCAGGTGGGTGATTCTGCGCTGATGCTAGTCTCCATTAAAGACCCGCAGGCGTGTGTCAAGTGCTGCCCATCATTCTGTCATTCTCCCCTGCTCATTCTCACTGAATCTGCCCTTGCATTTTTTCTAAGGACAAAAGAAAAAAAGGAGACACAAGCAAACCAACCCAAATTTGTCCTTACACATCTTGTTCTCATCCTTCCACCAAAACCTTCATGAGAATCTCACTCTTCTGTCAATGGATTAGAACTCGGTCCCCAAAGAACCTCCTCCGTCTCCCCGGTTCTAGAGACCCTGTGGAACCATGTATTGAAGGAAGTCAACCTGAAGGGCATTCAGTTTAAAGAAAGCACTTTTCAATTGGGTAGTGTCACAGCGACCAGATGCAGTGACTTCCCCTGGCTTTCAAAACTTCAAATTAGAAAAGGAAAAAAAAAAACTTTCATAATGGAGCTGATTCAAAACCACTTGTGCTTAAAAAATCAGATCCCCAAGTTCTTCTGTGTTACCACCATTACCTAGGAGGTGTGTGGCAGGCAGGTGGCAGGGCCTGAGCCACTCCACAGACACAACTGAAAATTCCATCTTTCCCCACAGGTTTGTTTCTTGTTTTTAGCACATTCTGGACCAAGCTTTGAATTTATCACTGAGTTTCAGCAGGTTGAGGAAACTCCTTGGCTCCGTTTTTGGTTCCTAATTTGTGACTCCTTTACTCACTCAACTAACATTAGCAGAATATTGGCGGAAGGACAAAAATCAGCCAGAGATGGGTCTCCATTCTGGCTCCACCAATGAGAAGCTATATCACTTTTGCTAAGTTCCTTCATTTCTCTAATATCAGCTTCCTCATCCGTTAACTCTGCATTAGTAATGTCCTACATTCCTAAGTCTTGTGGAAGAGGAAAGAGGTCCAATATCTGGCATTGAGTAGATGCTCAATAAACTCAGTTCTCCTGTAAGCAAGTACTTTACAAAGCACCAGGTAGAGACCAAGCAGCATGAAACAGAGCTATACACTGGAGAGTCCAGATGGTACTTGGCTCTGTCCAAACAATACTTTGGGGACCAGGTGGATGAAGGTGCTCACCTGGCAGCCATGTTTCCTCTGCATGTAGGCCGGAGGACTCACAGACTGGCCCTTCCAACCGAGGTGCCCAGGACATGCCCTCAGAACCCATCCAGAGCCCGCATACCTGAGGAAGTCCAGCTGTTTCAGGAGCCCCAACTTCTCCCGCTGCATACTCTCCGTCACACGGTACACTTCCCTGCGGAGCAGGCAATAGCAGTGGTAAGTGACTGTTGTGGGAGAGAGCCACCTGGATGGGTGCTGCACACTGGAGCCTAGCAGGCTGAGCTCACATGCCACAGAGAGTGTCTGCTGTGTGCAGGCACTTGCAGGCCTGATCTACATTCAGCAGCACAGACACCCTCTCTCGAAGGGGAAATGACCCCCATTTTATAGCCATGGGCCATCAAGGAATTTGACTTATCCCCAGGTCGCATGCAATTGCAATCGCTGCCTGGGTCAGGTGGGACCGCACACGTCCCTGCAATACAGCTGCAAATGCCTCCCCCTCCAGCCCAGCGTTCAGGGAATTAGCGTCTATATTCTTCTCTAGCTCAGCCTCAGAGGGCGAGAACAGAACTTTTATGTGGATGACTCCAGATGCTCATTTAGTTTGTTTCCAGGAGCTCTTGAAGAATCATTTCTCCTTCTGCACTTTCTCCTGAAGATCTCCTGTCGGTAGTCCCCAGGTCTCTGGAATTTCCGCCATTTGTTATTCATTTCTTTGACTTAAGATTTCTTATCTCGAATGATAAAGCAGAGATTTAATGAATTCTAATCAGCTGTTTCATAGCGTGAGGCGTCAGTCATACTGGAGTCTTGAGGAAGGGGAGAGGAGCTGAGAGCGGGATGACTGGGGTGACTGCCGGCTGCTCAGGCAGTGGGTTGTCTGCATCTGTTGACCCCCCCACAGGGAGGAGGGTCAACAAACAGCGGCAGGAAGGAGGAAAGGAGAGAGGGTGAGGAAAGGGGGACAGAAGAAGGCAGCAAAGAGGGAGGAGGCAGTGAGGAAGTCAGCTGCAGGGCATCAGCACACTCAGGGAAGAAAGGGCAGAATTCTGTGACCTGGCAAATAGCCCTCGCTTAGCTGCACAGCTCTGCCTCCAGCCTTCCCTCTCTGCCCTGCACCATGGCTTAGAACATTTTAAACCGCCTCCCAAGCTCACTGCAAAGGATCCAAAGAGCTGCCTTTCCAAACCATAAGACACAGCCTCCTAGAGGGTCCGTTGCCACGGGCTACCTGGATGGGCGGCCTGGGCAGGGTGAGAGCAGCCATCTGCGGCCCATCTGTGTCATTACGGAGCTGGCAGAAATGGTACCAGCCTGCTGGGTCCAGGGCTCCCTTGCCAAGCTCACAATAACCCAATTCCTTAAGAGGTATCTGTGGCTTCTCCCCGCTTTCTTGGGTAATTATAAAGCCAATTTACGATAGTAACACTGAATCAAATTTGAAGTTTACCTCAGATAATCCTAATTAAGCAACAAAACTTCCCTGGCTCCTGCAGAGCTGTAGATTCCTAACATTTTATTAGCAATTATATTTAATTTCAACTTGAGGGAAAACAGTGTATATCCCATTATCCAAACCGGGTCCCTAAACCCCAGTCTAGGATTCTGCTGATTGGCACTACGTGGGCTAGTGCTCACTGGAGCTGCCTGGAGCCAAGACTGCCTCTTGGCCAGGCCGGGGCCCACTCCTCGCTGGCACAGGCAGGGACAGGGGCCAGCAGGAGGCTTCTCCTGCTAAGGACAGTCATTCACTGGAGAGCTGAGGTCCAGGTCCTCAGACTGTGTGGCCTGGTGCCAGTTCCTAACCAACAAGGCATTTCAGGTCCCCCGGTTACACACACCCATTGATGTGAGAGTTACATACCCACGTGTAAACATCCACACATTTATTATATATTGCAAATTTATATCTATTTGTCTAGTAAACATGCATGTATTTGGATATATACATACATACATATTTATATTTTTCGTGTATTAACAAAAAGAAAGGCACTTCTGGAAAAAAGTGGTATTTGAATATTTGACTAAAGTCCTTCTAACCTAGACATTCTAAAAGTTTATCTCTAGGCAATGCGTCCACTGAAAAGGAAAGAACTTGCTGTTTTTTTGTAGTGCTGATTGGTGAGGGGGTTATGGCTGCCTTTAGGGAAAGGCTGTTGACTTTGTTTTCAGGAGAGGGATGAGCTATGGCATTCTCTCCAAAATATCCTGTTGCAGTGAAAAGTATAGACAAATGCAGAAAATGGTGGGCTTGTATTTTATAAAGGAAAAATGTGCGTGTGTGTGTGTGTGTGTGTGCATACACACATAGAATATCTGGAAGAATCCAGAAGAAGCCATGATGGATGGCCCCCTTGGGTCATAGCCAGCTAAGGCAGGGAGGAAAACCTCTTTTGAAGGGTATGATCTTTTGAATGAACTACCTACACCAGATAACATTCATTAACATAATAGAGAGGTGCCAGGGTCAGCTCCCCTTCATCTTTACATTACCCCAGCCTGATTGTTCTTTTATCTTCTGTCCAAATCTAGTTCTTCCTTGAGCAACTTCAGAGAACAGGAATGCTTTACCCATTTAGAATTCTACCTGATAAAGAACTGAGTGTGTTTGTCTCTGAACCCTGCTCTCTCTCCTCTGGGCTGCGCCAGTGCAGTGTCAGGCAGCCACACATCAGCAGGGGAAGGAGGTGCAGGCCCTCAGGAGAAGGTGGTTCTGTTTCTGTCTTCTGGTGCTCACTAGCTGTGTGACTCTGGTTTGTTCAATGCACCTCTCTGAACCTCATTTCTACATTTATAAAATGAAGAGGTGGATTAGAGCATTGAAGTACTATCAGTCCCTCCTCTGGGATTCTATTCTAGAGAGAACAAGCTAAGGTTCTCTAGTCCTTCTCTCTGACCTCCCTGGATAAGACATGCTCACTTGGGCTCCAGCATGCTTTCCAGATGTACAAGACATTCCAAGCTTCTTGAAAACAACTCAAGAAGGTTCTGGAATCATTTCTTTATTCCCCCTACCCCTCCCTCCTTCCCTCTTTTTCTTTCTTCCTTCTTCTTCATTTTAATTTTACTAATTGTTTATATTCATATCTCACCTTCTCTCGTTTTCAGTTCCCACCCTCCAGAGACCATGTCTCTGGCTTGGTTAATTAAGATAAGACTTCAGAAAGATTTGAATCCTCATGCTGTGATCTGATGCTCCAGCCCTGGCTGCTTATTTCCATTTGCTGATCTAATGCTTGTGCCTTCAGATGTTTGTTGCTTTTAGAACTTGACTTAATTTAAAGAGCTTGAATCCTTAATTCTGTTTGTAAAGTTAAACGCTTATGCCTTGTTGACCTGCTCTCAATGAGGAGGAACTGATTTTGCTCATTTACAATGAAATACACTGTCCTTCCACAGGCCATCCTAGGTCTGGGATGGAGGCGTATTGTTTTAAGTCAGCTACTTGGGAATATCTGGAGATATCTTACTAAGGTAAAACCCCAAATCCAAACACATCTCTTCCCCCTCACTCCAGCCCATCAATCCTAAATAATACAGGCACTACAAATGAGCCAGACAGCAGAACAACTTGCTTGAGGGAGAAGGACCTAAATTTGGGCAGCAGACAGAGAATGGGCTTCCATTTTTGAATCAGGGGAGCTATCACAGGTAAAGCATTAGGCATTGGTAAGTAGGCCTGCCCTTTACTCTGAAATCAGGTGTTCCTACTACCTAGGTCAGGACCAGGCCCTCAATTACATTTTGGAGATGCATGAATGAATGAGTCCATGAATGAATGAATGCATGATGGCCAGTCCTGCTCCCTCGTTAATATTTCCCGGTTGCTCATTTATGCAGTGGGGGAGGGTTTCTAGCACTAGGTGTGCCCAGCACTTAGCATCTTGGGACAGCTACTTAAAACCTCGGAACCACTGGAGCTGATAGGAATAGCGCTAGCAGGTCAGCTGCTGCAAAGGCACCCTGAGCGATCACCAGGCATGGGCATCTGCGAGATATGTCAATGCCTAACACGGCACCGACCGCGGAGTCATTTTCGAGAATGGTTTGCCAAGTGAAAAAGTAAAGGAAACATGGACAAGTTTCTCACCCAAATAAGTAAGATTTGTCTTCCTAGGCTTGGAGTGCACTAGTCCTGTTTCCCTGCCGTGCTTCCCGCCACCTTGGTCTCCTGGTCTCTCAACTATGCCGGGCACGCATGGTCTGCGGCTCACTCAGCATTTTCTCACAAACCAGCCTAAGGTTTGATGGTTGAATAGCATGTCTTCCTAATCACACAATCAATTTTCCAGAACTGGCCATCCTAGGGAATGTGCCACAGCACTGGCCTGCTTAATAGGCTCAGAACCCTATGGGAAGTGACAGGCAGCAAGGATCCCAAATCCAGGGTCTAGGAGAGGGCTGCAGGCGCACAGGGGTGGGGCAGGAGAGCAGCTCCTAGGGCTGGGGTGCACAGAGGCCACACTCACATCTCCTTCTCCTCGTGAAGTTTGCAGGCCTCTTGTTGGAGGTTTTCCAGCTGCTGTTGGGCAGCCTGCAGCTCCTGGGTGGTCCTCTCCAGCTCCCGGGCCAGCTCCTGGTTTGTGAGTTTCAGCTTGGTGTTCTCAGCCTTGGTCTCGTCCTTGTCATTATGGAGGGCTGTGCACTGGCCTTCCAGCTGTAAAGGAATGGGGAAGAGGACAGTGGGGAGTGATGAGCACACACCACCTTCAGCCTGCTGGCCCAGCCCTCCCTTGGTGGGCCGGGAATATCCCTGCCACCCCTCCTTGCCCCTGAGTCTCAATAAGCTTCATCCTCCTGCTCACATTGTGCCTCTCCTTCTCAAATGGCAACTAAACAGTCCAGAGTGCTAAACAGTCCAAGAAAGGAAATTCTACAATGCATTTGTGTCTCTTATTCCAAAATAAATAATGATGACTGTCATCTTCTCAATGGTCTCGGAATCATCTCATCAGTGGACATGAGCTCTAGGCTAAATCCCTCCGTGGTCTTTTTATTTTTTTAAGATTTATTTTTTTATGTACACAAGAGCTGGGGTACAGGCCAGAGATACGAGGGGTGAGAGGATTTACCAGAGACAGAGCAGGGAACAGAACAGGCAGACTGACCAAAACACACTGCTGAGGGGAGCAGCAGACGAGACAGGAGAGGTCTGCTGCATCATGTGGGCCACTCCCTAGCAGCTGGGGATCGAACCTGTGCTGCAGAGGCTGTGGACTGCCTCATACTGTGGTGCTTAACCCCTTGTGCCACCAGGGAGGTCCCTTTCTGTGGTCTTTTAAGTTCATTTCTTTTCCTTGGCCCTTGATTCATTTGGAGACCAGCTGAGTAGAATTCTTCATAACCCATCCTTCCCAATTTTGAATATGGAGAGTAAACCTATTTATTCCCTATGTCATCTCTCAGTTAAATAAGTCCAATTCCCTTTATCTAGAGGGGTTTGAATGCTAGATGGAAACCCTGGAAATTCTTAGGAGATAGCTAATATAGGTCATACCAAACATACACCTTTTCTTACATTCCTAAAGCAACAAAAACCCTGCATTTTTCTAACTTAGCTTTTCTTGGCTGCCGATTATGCTTTGCAGAGCTTCCAAACTCTCACCAGAGGAAAAATCAAACCAAGGCAAATATATCATAATAAATTTAGTTTAATGAATGTGGCCAGTAAGGGGAAGAAGAAGTGACAACAGGGAATTTTGTGTGATTCTCAAGAGGCTCCTGTGTAATCAGGCAAGCATTCAGTAATTAAATCGAGTGACAATTATTCATTTGAGGGGTAAATCGAATTGGTAAAAACCAATGCATAATAGTGATGAGGAGAAAAATTTGGAGAGCAAGGTGGGGCTGTGGGGTGAATGGAAGGACAGCAGGACATTGCTGGTGTTGAAATCATCTTGCTGCAGAAAGGAAAGACACTAAAATCCATAGGTTGGGTAGCCTTGGAGTGGAGGTCTCCAGCTTTAGAATGGGGCGCTCTCAAGCATGGTTTAATGTGTTGCTATAACAGCCCCCTCTATTGGCATGGAAGCAATGTGCCTGAGTCTGTCAAGGGCTGGGTTCCTTCCAGCCCCAGACAAACCAAACGAGTGATCAAGGCATCCTGGTCTCTCCCCGCCATGAGCCCTTGCTCTGTAGAGGTGGCTGCAAACCTGAGGTTCACCTAGGCAATCATTCCACCTGGGCAACTAGCCAGGGTCCTCAGCCATCGTGGAAGGACATGGCCCTGTGCCCTACTCTGCCCAGCCCACCTCCTGGTGTTTGCACCCCTCTGGGGTAGGGGATGAGGGTCTGGAACAACCACCAGTGAGGCTGAGGAATCTCATCCAGGCACATGGGGAGACAGGTTTGGAAAAACTGACTTTTGAAGACCTCCTTCCAACTGGAGGTGTCCATGGCCACCCTGGCAGAAGACATCATCACTGTCTGCAGTCCCGTTCCAAACTATCAATGTCCTCAGCACCCCTATTCTCTCTCCTTTTTTTAAAGATTTATTTATTTATTAATGCAAGCACTGGGTACAGTCAGAAGCGTGGGAGGGTGAGAGAATTCACCAGAGCCACAGCGGGGAGCAGAACAGGCAGAAGGACCGAGGTACACTGCTGAGGGAGCAGCAGGCGGCAGGAGAGGTCTGCGCGCCATGTGGGACCCTCGCCTGGCGGCCAGGGATCAAACCGGCGCTGCAGAGGTTGCAGGAAGCTTCGCAACCCAGCGCTCAACCACTGCGCCACCGGGGAGGCCCAGCACCCCTCTTCTCTTAGACAGGATGTAGGAAACAAAGGAAGTCTCAGGGTCCTGGAAGCTCCTGGGCATTGTTCTGCTGTGTTCGCATTACCTCCAGGGAGAACCCCTAAACTGCGGGCCCTGAGCAGTGAAGGCTTGATCTTGCCATTGCCTGTGACTTCACTATTTTTTGCTATTTTTCTGTCTTGCTAAATGGTTCCTCTCGAGTTAAAAAAAAAAAAATGTGCTTTAGTGAAAGGCAGGGAAAGTGGGCAGAAGCCAGAGAGGATGGAGGGGCAAGCCAGGCCCTCTGCGGCCGGCACAGGCCTACCCGCTTCTGCTTCTGCACCAGCTGCTCCAGCTCCTGCTCCTTGGCGGACAGCTTCTGCTCCAGCTCCTGACTGCGGGCCTGGAACCTCTCCGTGTCCTGCCAAGCCAGACAGAGGGACACATGAGCTCTGGCGCACCTGGGAAGGACATGTTTTTCCCCACCTGGAACTTGTTTGAAGGCTGAGCCCACAACCAAGTGTGACCATGGTGGAGGGAGGAGGAGGTGTGGTCCCTCAAATGGAGGCAATGTGAGTTGAGGGCACACTGGACTGGGGCTGTGTGGATGTGTGGATGTTTGTCTCCATTGTGGGCACAGTCATTCAACCCTTTCAACTTCCCTCATTCTGGAAACTGAAGGGCACCTTTCCCTCCGCCCGGGGCTTGGGGGCACTGTGCTCCCACTGTGGCTGAGTCTCCTGGGCCTGCTCCTCCCAGAACTGGCCTTCCCTACTCAGGGTTGCTGAGGCCCTGGCAGCACAGGGGTGAAGGGCGCTGGCAGTAGGACTAAGTATGGGGGTGTCAGGATGCCTGATGTTTCCACAGAGCTTGGCCTGGTGTCAGGGCTCCATGTGGGTGTCAGGAGACACAAGTTCTCGCCCTGGCCTTGCCCAGCTAACCGGCTTCCTGCTTCTAGATCATTGTTTCTTTGTTCACAGTAGAGAAAAAAACCCTTACCATCCACAACACTCCGCTTGCTGATGTACAGGGGAGTACCAGCCCCAGAAAGAGAAAAGACATTATAGCCTGCATGCAACTCGCCGCGGCCTCCCCAGGTCTCTCTTTCCCAGAGAGGAAGCTGTGGGGCCATGCCAGGGGAGCAGCTGTGTCCCGGTGCTAGGATGGGTGTGCCATGGCAGCCTCAGAGGAAGGAGGGCAGCAGCTCTGGGGGCAGAGAGCTTTGGCCACCCCCGACAAGGGCTCAGGACATCACCTGGCCTCCCTACCTGCAGACTTCACCTGGTTCTCTGCCTGTTTGGGTCAGGTAAGTTGAGCTGTGGAAGAGTCTGTGATGGCCCTTATCCCAACCACATTTGATGGCAGAAGCAGGACTGACTGGGAGTTTCTGCTCCTGACATTATTACCAGGGAACTCGCCTCACTGGGCTTGGCTGCTGCTCACGGAGCTGGCGTCCGCGGACCGTGCCAGGGATGGGCGCAGCTGCAAGAACGTCCGTGCTGACGCGAGCGCCTGCCTGCCCTGCCCGCACAGAGCTCTGCAGGGCCTGCTGTCCTGGGGCCAGTGCATACAAATGATCTGTTATTTCCCTCGTGGTCAAACCAGTTGTCAAATGCAGAGGCAGTTTCCAAACCCTGGCCAGAGGGTCTGACCTTTTCCAGGCTGCCATACACTAACTCCACTATCCTTATAAAAGCTATGGCCAGGCAAAACCCGTGCATCCAAGGGCTTACTAGCGTGACCAAACACACCTTATGTTTCTCTATCTTCCATGTTGATGCAAGAGGCATAAATTTAAGCACCGAGCCTGGAAGGCATTTGGTACTGAGAAGGGAGAAGCGGGTGGAGGGCTGAGGCTGCACGGCCGGGTCACCTTACACAATACGAATTTGTCCTTGATGTTTTTCCTCTGATCTCTTCCAAGTCCCCATGCCCATGCCTTAGTGTCCCTATTGCTTCTGGAATTTGCCTCTTTCCCTAGCTAGGACTTCTGACCTCGAGTCATGGTCCTAGCAGAGGAAGCAAAAGTTCCCAGAGCACCAGCCCTCGCAATGGAATGTCATTTGGGGGTGAAGGCAGCACGGGGAAAGGCCACCGTTTTCAGAAAGCAATTGTAGGGTCTGTCAAGTGGGGAGTGATGAGCTCTGTGCACAGTAGACGTCAGCCAGGTCAAGGGCCAGGGACAGCCAGAATGCTTCACAGCTTCAAAAAAGAACTAGGGAGGTCTGGAAACACTGACAAGTCTCCTGAGGGCTGGAGCTGGAAGACATGACAGGCTTTTTCTGGAAAGCATTTAGACTCCCTCTCAGTCTGAATGACATCTGGGATAATAAATGAAGTCGTGGTGTGGATAATCCAAAACAGTGTCACATTAAAAATTGGATCAAACCAACATGTCTTGCGAAGAGGGAGGGGGTTGTAGCAACAGGCCAGGCTCAGTGTGACCTGCGGGCAGGGGTTTGAACCATAGGTGGAGGCATTGCACCCTTAATTGGGGGGGAGGTAGTCAGAGTAGGTGGTATTTCAACCTGGCCCTCAAAACCCCCGGAGTGGACTCTTACTTTCAGGAGAAACTGCTCCTTCTCACTCTTGATTTGTTGCTCCATCTCTTCATAGAGATGCTGGATTTCTTCATCATAAGCGGCTATTTTCCTGCAGGGTGGCAAGAGGAAAGATTGACGAGGTCTAAACCGAGATGCTTTCGCCCACAGTGACAAAATGCTGGAGCTCAGGCACCAGAACCTCATCTGAAGCTGCAGGTGGCGGGGGTGTCTTCATGGGTCAGTTCAAGCAAAGCCACAGGATGGGTTCCTCAGGATTAACTGGCCACTGAGACTCAGCAGCACCTGCTCTGGCTGCTGTGAAGTGCTGGGTGGCCTCTCTGCTTTATCTCTTGCCCATCACTCCCAGAGGGTCACATGCCTCTTGGCAACGCTATTTTGTCTCCATCTCTTTCTCTCTACTCTGTTTGGTTTTAACACCATTTTCCTGGCCTCTCTTATGCTCACCACCCTTTGCTGGATGATCCCTATGCCTTAGGCAATATCAAGTTACACTGTGTAGACTTCTTTCCTGCTTAGTTTCTTGTTTCTCTCCTTCCCACTCTGGATGCTTTCTCTCTACCTGGCTACCTGGCTACCTGGCTACCTGGCTACTGTCTAATGCTGCACTATCAGAGAGTCTCCTGAAGCTGTTTGTGTGATATATTTCTCATTAGATCTCAAAAGACTCCATGGTGATAATAACAACCCACCAGCACCACACCCCCCAAAAAGGAAGGGGTCACTCCTTCCAAGTGTGAGAAGGGCCAGCTGGTTAAAGTCTGGTGATGCTAATGAGGTGTCCTCATCCCCACGCTCAGCATCATCCCCTTGCTCTAAAGAAGACAAAAAGTAGGGCCTCCCTGGTGGCACAAGGGGTTAAAACACAGCACTATAAAACTACCCACAGCCACTGCAGCACGAGTTCGATCCCCAGCCAGCCAGGGAGCGACCCACATGGCGCAGCAGACCTCTCCTGTCTCGCCCGCTGCTCCCCTCAGCAGTGTATCTCAGTGAATCTGCCTGTTCTGCCCCCCACTCTGTCTCTAGTGAATCCTCTCATCCCCCACACCTCTGGCCTGTATCCCAGTTCTTAAATGCAAAAATAAATAAATCTTTTTAAAAAAAAAAAGAAAAGAAAGTAGGCACCTGAGTGCTCTGCTCCTACATCACATACAGAAAAACATGGTGATGGGGACAATATTTGAAGGTCATCCCTGGAGCTTTCTCTCCTCTCTCCCAGGAATAGATCCTCCTTGGAATGCTCCTCCACATTCAAACATGAAGGATCAGGTATTAGCATTTGAACTGAGCCTGGAAGTTATCACCCCAAAACATTAACACTGCTAGGGAATTGCATTTTTATATCTTTTCTCTGCTCCTCACTTGCTGTCTGCTTTCTCCGCTGTTAAGAGAACTTCTGACTCCAGGGAATAAGTTGATGTTGTGACTCTCAAGGTCTGGTTTGAACATCTAACACACTTAAATTTTGGCTCTTGTCATTTTAAACTCAAAAGCTGAGAAGCCCCCTTTGCCTTTGAGTCAGATAAGCAGGTTTTAACAATTGAAGAAACAGTTCTGGTTGTCAGTTCTCAAGTGTACTCTGGAGATCGCTGAAAACAACACCAAAGGTGGGAATGTATTTATTCCCCTGAGCCTTCCACCATTTTAACCTAATCCAGTGCCAGGCCTACCCTGCTGCCCTGAAGACCACGGTTGGCCCTTCCTCACCTGCTACCTGCTGCGCACCATTTATATCACATGCACCAAGACCTCTGCCCCATGCAATGACTAACGAGCCATTTGGTTGGCTACTCTCCAGACCTGCAGAAACCACAAAACTAAGCAGGCGAAGGACTGGGTTGAGTCCCCTGGTTAGCATCATTCTTATCAGAGCACCAGCTTCTGAGCTCCCTTCCTTGGCTATACCCCCAGGACCTGAAACTTGCTTGCAGCCATGACACCAGGAGGTGCAGGAAATAAGGCCACAGCTCCCCAGACTTTGCTGGGTGTTGTGTTTTCCTACAAGTTTGGCATCCTGGTTTGTTAACCATCTCTTCGCTAAGAGCAAAGACTTCTTGGTAAATGACAGATGTTTTAGGCTGTTACTTTCATTCTCAGCTAGCCCGTGACAAATACAAGAAAACCTTGGAGAGAAATAAGGAGCAAAGGCACATGCTGTTGGTTAGGGGACACCTCAGGGACGGAAAGGAATACAGTCAGCAAGAAATTTTAGAAAGAAAGATGGTCTCCTCTTAACCCCTGGAATTATCTTCCTGTGTTCAAAGAAATTCAGAGGCTAGGTGGCAAATGATATTGTTAGGGGGAAAGGATGTGGTTCAATATCGGGGCTGTCCTGTAACAATACCACGGAAAATTTGAGACTGCTATTCCAGCTCTAGAAACACTGGAGAACTAATAAAATGAGATGAGAGAAATTTAACTGTTGATTTGGCTCTGGTAAAAGCAGTACTAATTACAGTCATTCATATGCGCTGTTTACCATTTCTGCCTAATAACCATGCAGAACATCCACCCCATACTATCATTAAATGTGTTGTATTAACTTTGTTCTAACTTTCATTTGATTAAATTAATAAACTTATGTTTTTCCAGCTCACGTGTCAGTGTGCTAGTTCTGAAGTCAATAATTTTGCAAACGGTTATAAAACAAATGCAGGGGAGACAGATGTTGCCTCTGAGGTTCTTCCTCTCCACCCCCACTCGTCAACCCTGGGTCAGCTGCCGAGAAGCTCTGGGGTTCTGGGGCACACCAATGATCCTGGGCCAGGATCCAGCCACTCAGGCAGGAAGTAAACCTTTGGAGACGCTTTCTGAATGAAGCTGGCTTCCTGTGAGACTACCCAGACCTGAATGCTTTTGAGGACAAGCCCCAGAGGGGCTAACCAGCTCTTGACTAGCCGGGTGAGGACACACAAACCCCAGGAATGGGAGCATGTGTGTGTTGTTCACACCATCTACACCAGCAGACCAGCTCGGGGGTCAGTAGACCTGGGTTCCCATTCATTTCCTTAGCGTGACCTGGGACAAGCCTTCTCTCCTCAGAATCCATCCTAGAGCCTTCCTCACGTTCCCCAGTGTTGTCACAATGAATAAACAAAAGAGCCAGTGGAGAGAGTGTCTGGAAGTGTAAAGCCCTAAATAAAAGTGAAGGGTAATTTATTCTCATAATTATCATCATAGGCTGCAGAGAGCCAAGGGGAGGAGAGTCTTCATTTCATGGATAAAAGGCTGCTGGATTTGGAAATGGTCAGAGGCAATCCAGAAGATAAAGAACAGAAAGCTTAGTCAATAGAACCCCTGTCAGATCCATCCATTCCCGACGTGGCTGTGTGTGAGCAAGAGGGGCAGAGCCAAAGTCTGCCTCTGCGGGTTGCTCTGCAGTGGCTGTGAGAGCGATAATGGGAGAGACACTCTAAAAGGACTCATGCATATGGTGTGTGGCGCTCCAGCGGCCACACCAGATTCTGCCATCAAAGGAAGAGGCAACCGATTGTGTTTGCTTCCATATACATCTTTGTTGTCACAATTTCTAAAACCACTGGAGTCCCTTGTATACACAAACATGGAGTGAGAAGCCTTTGCTGTGAGGATTTCTCCATGTCCTCCCACCTCCTCTAGCCCTTTCTCTGAACTCTTTGGACACAGTATGTCTTTATCGGCACATTTCATTTTAATCCTGAACACTGTTTCATTTGGGTTTATGTCTCAACTAGGTCATGAACACTCAGTCATTCCTGACACTCATGGGACCTTGCTCACAATATTAATGCTGCAAATCTGTAAGAAATTAATTTGAGGCTTTGGACACCAAATTCAGAAGCCCATGGACCATATATGGGGATGGCAGAATCCGAGAGAACTGAAGAATTTCAGGGTTGGAAGGTGTATCTGATACTGCCACCTATTTTTTTCCAGGGTCAAAAGCCTATTAAAATCCACACTATCTCCACCAAATATTTATCCAACCAGGTTAGAATACCTCTGGTGATATAGAATGTTCTGGATCTCTAGCAGCTCTTTCATCTTTGGAATATTCTGGCTCCTAGAGAAACATCTATCATGAGTTTCCCCTCCTCTGCATAAAAATTCATCATATGGGGGAGGAATAGAAAGAGAGGATGGGGGAGCACAAGGGAATATGGTGGAGGACCTTGGGGGCTTGGGTGGTAGGAGAACTGCTGTGGGCACACCTGAGGAGAGGAATTATATGTTGTCCCAAAAATTAACAATGGTGTAAGAAAAAGTCGTATATTTAAAAATTTAAAATACACACAAACACATACACACCCAGATATATCCATGAAAAAAATAAAATGAAAGAATAAAAAAAAATCATCATTTATTTGAAAACATCATTAAGACTTCAAGGAGTGGCTTTGTGTTGGGAGTTGCCAAAAACAGCCAGGTAGCACACGGATTTGTGTGTGTGTGTGTGTGTGTGTGTGTGTATAAATTCCTTCACCATTCCTTTTACTCCTTTCTGAATGGACTCTGATTTAGCTTTTTTAAGTTATGGATCACCAAACTGAATGCCCAGTGTATGAAATCTGATTAGTACAGATTAGAGTTGGATGATTGCCCCTTTGTTCCAGAAGCTGCGTATCTATTCATGCAGCCTAAGATCATATTAATTTTTCTTGGCAGTCACATCATAGTTGACTTTGGTGAATGCTGGACCCATATGTCAACTGAAACCTCTAAATCATATGTCTATGAGACTGTGTTTTCATTTAATGATGGTGCTACTGAATCATATCTCTTCTATCTTATACTTCTGTCATTGGCTTTCTGAACACAAGAGTAAGATCTCAAATGTAACTCTGTTAGATTTCGTGTTCATTAGGCCCAGTTCATCTTTTCAGCCTGTCACTATGGATCCCAACTGGTCATTGGTGTACTCAGTGACCTTCGAAATTTTATCGATAACTTCACATTTTTAATCATATTGTAAGCTAGATAATCTACAATGTTGGTTTTGGTTACTTAATTTATCTGAAGATTATTTAAGAGTGTTTTTTTAAAAAACATGCAAACTATCAGTTTCTAGTTTACTGTATTATACAATAAAGTATTCACTGTTTTGGACTCTATCAACCTTTCCTTCATAGCCAAATCACATTGTCTTGTTTGCATAACTCCTATAAGAAGAATGTGTGTTCCATTGTAGGTTACACAATTCAACATTCATCTCTTAAGTTTGTTGGTTGATGGTGTCAGATGCTTTTTTGCGATTAGGGTACTTTGAATGTAATGTGTCAAATCTGAGATAAATTTGTTAAAGCTTATAAAAATACTCTAAAGTCTTATCTTTATCAAATTTTCCTTGTTTTTCTCAAACTTTCTGCCTTATTTGTTTTGCTGCCACATTGTTTAGTGCATAAATTTTCACATCTGTTGTATCTACTTAATGGATGGATCCTTTTTTTTTATTACTGCAAAATATCCTCCCTTATTTCCCTCTATTCAAGCCATTGGTAAATTTTTGAACAAGACAAGGACAATAATCTGTAATAGAGCTCTCTAAGCCATAATAACATGAGGGCATACATAGTCAACAGGTCTTCTATTAGCCGTTCTCAAACACCCTCACCCCAGGGCAGGATTTATCCGAGTTTTTCATTCTCTGCTCTCTTCCTAATTATTTGAGGTACAGGAGACACTGGAGGCAGAAGAGGTAGATGAAAGAGATGGGAGAAAGAGACACAAATTCTTAGTGGGACAAAGGAACAAATACGTGAAGGAGTTGGTCAGAGCAAGCAGTAGTCATAATATCCATCCTCTCCTTTCTCTGGAAGAGATGAGATGGCCAGATAGCTCCTCTCATATATCCCAGGGTCATCTATATCATAACCCCCATGCTGAGAGCAGTGTTTGATTCAGAGTTCAGTACACAGAGTTAGAAGACCTCGGTTCAAGTCCCGACTCTGACATTTATAAGTTTTCTGGCCTTGGACAAGTCACATTACCTCAGTGAGCCTGAGGTTTTCTGTATCAGGAAAATCAGATGGTGATACATACTTTAGAAAGAAGTTGTGAGGATAAAATCAGAAAATGCCTGTGGAAATATCTTGTACAATAGGTCGCAATAGACTGCATTTAATCAATTCTAAGTGAGTTCTCTGATTCTTCAGGGGTCTGCAGACCCTCTTTGGAGGGTTTTTGCTCCTCCTTCAGGTTTCAGCTAAGGTGCAAGTAGAAACTGAAGGGAAATCAGACAGTGGCTCAGTGAATGTGGTATGCAGCTGAGTGCAGGAATGGGGAAGCGCTAGGGAATAGAGACTTAGGGAAGGACATGCCCGGGGTAGCTTAGTAGAGAATACTAAACGTGGGAAGAGAGAGCCACAACATCACCACCACCACTAAAAACCATTGATTAAGCGCGTCATAATGCAACACTCTGGCTAAAATAACTTGAGGCTTATGGGATGGTCTTTGCACCATTCTAGCATTTAAAAACACCAATTCTGGCACTCGAGTGGCATGGAGAAAAGCAGGCAGGCAGAAGTCTGGCACCATGAAGGAGACCCCTCCAGTGCTTTCCTGGGCTCTGGAGGGCAGCAGCTCTGTGGCTGCCGAGCCCTGACCACAGGAGAGTGGAGGAAGTTGCCTGCTTCAGTGGTGGGGACAATGTAGAGTCCTTGGGAGGAAAATCATGAAAGACTGAGTCCAAAAAAGGGACTCAGCAAGTTAGGGGAAGAGGCAGCAAATATATCCTGAGGATACTGTAAGAGGAGGGGTGGAACCTGAATGAATGAGTCCTCCGAAAGCCAGGACGAAAAGTGCAGGCCCAACTTAGAGGACAGAACGTTACCTGTGGTGTGTGTGACTGTGTCAGCTAAGTGTGTCTGCATGTGTGTGCGCACGTGGTATCAGCTATTGAAGATCTGAGGTTTGAATACGTGGGAAGGTAGAGGGTGAAGAAATAGTAATTCTAATGTAAATACAAGGCTTAGGTTCTGAGAGACCTTTACAGATAATCTGCAGGGAGCTGGGAGGTGAGATGTAGTTAGCAATAACTTACTCTGGCATCCTCCCACAGGGACTGTGAAAATTAATTAACCTTCACAAAGTGTTTTGCACACTGAGAATTAAGGTACCACACTAGAGTAAAACTTGAATACTCAATTCCACTGGGGTTCCAGCTAATAACACACAGGCCAAGACCTTTCTGCTATAAAATATTGCTTGGTCAAAATATTTTTTCTTCTTCTCTCTCTCCTTGGCCTCCTTTTAGGAACAAAATCTGTTAGGATTTCAAAGGGTCTCAGAAAGTCATCTGGTCAACCCTCTAGCTTTGTGTTAAACACATTCCAGGAAAAAAGTAGCTTCTTTCTTTCCTAAATAAAGGTGCAGTCTTGACCTTGGACAGGACGAATGGTATTTCTTTACACTTTAGATGAATTGCAGGAGCTAAAACTCAAGGTACTACTTCAAAACCAGTCAGTGACCTTGGAGAGCGATCATTGCAATTCCAGGTGTTTCTGGGCAGGCGGGGAGCTCTGATCCACATGTCTCCTGGTTTGAAAAGCCTGGTGAAAGTCCAACGTGCAAAGAGAAGACTCTCCTCTACCTGGGGAAGATGGAGCGCGTAGAAAGTGCTCCCAACCCCTTTGTTTTGCATGTGAAGAAAGCAAGAGGTCAAAGTGTAGTGACTGTCTATGGCCCCTCAGGTTCTCAGAACAGAGGGGAACCTGCACCTCAATTCCCAGCCCATATTCCACCCACTACACTGCACAGCCCAAGCACCCTGAGGTTTAAAACAGACAAGTCCACACGTTTGTATTCAGGATCGATAATGATCCAAATCCTTCTGCAGTCTGCCAGTTCTAGTGGGGGGACACCATCATAGCAAGAAATGGGATTGTACTGCCTGAACTATGTGGGCTGGAGAAGCCAAGGTCATGGGAGGGGCATGGCTCCCTTACTCACATCTCCCCACATACATGATCAGACCCTGGACCAGAAAAGTCTCAGCCAGTCTGCTATTTGCCAGAAAAGAAAATGGAAGCAATTTCAGTCTCTGCTGGCTTTGTGGTTGGGAGAAGGTACAGAGGAATCCAGACTCAGCACCGCCCCCTGCCACCTTCTTCAAGCAACTGCAATCTCCCAACAGCAAGGAGATGCTTTGACTAGAAAAATCCTGTTTAGGGTTTTCTTGTTGCCCTGCAATCAGGGCAGTTTCTCTAATTGCCTGTCTATCTCTGTCTCTTTTATTGTCTCTGTGTCTCTCTCAGAGCTGCACACACGCATGTACATCACTCACAGCAGCACACTCACACATGGTTAAAAGAGCTGAATAAAGGAAAACCTAAGAGTTTGTAGAAAATTCTGCGAAGGTTGTGAAATTGCCAATTGGATTTTCAAGATGGATGGGTTCCCTCTAATAAGATTCTGCCCCCTTGTATAAACCAACCTTGCAGCTTCATCCCATCCTAGAAAGCAAGCCATTTTTCGTTAGTCAGGTTTACAAATCATGCACACCATGACCTCAGAGCAGACTGTCCTCACCTTTCGCGCTGCTCTCAGGGCAATGTTAACAGCATGTTTCCTCCCAGATAATAACACCCCAATAGAAAACATGTGTTGGGTTAAGCCACATCATCTGAGCCTTCACCGAGAACATCTTACTTTCACCCTAGAAACAGGACTGAAATTACAGACTGGAAGGGCACCCTGGGGTGTACCTTTGGCAGACTGAGATATTCTGGAAGAAAACCCCAGACAATATTTCCAAAGTGTGGTCTGTGGCCACCTGGATCTGCACCCCCAGACCTGCTAAGAGGCACATTCCTGGACCTCCTCCCTGAGACATTCAGATTTCGATTCTCTGAGTGGATGGTTGGTGGGGGGACCTAGGAATTTTCCCTTTTAATCATGATGTTTTGGTAATTCTGAAGTAAGCTGGCATTTGAGAACAACACAGCTTAGTTCTTTTACAGGTGCCTTGACAGAGCCACCTGCCATATATACCATATTTTATATGACACTTTATTTGCTCCCACCTGGAGGGAACGCCAAGGAAATGGAGACCCCTCTCCCCAAAGATCCCCATGTCGCTGTAGCTCTGCAACCCAGAGCAGCGATTCCTGGGCTCAGGATTCTGGGTGGCATAGGTGGGGCTGCCCATTAGGCTGGGGCACTTTCATTCCCTGTCTGGACACCACCCCAGAGCACAGGAAAATGACTGTAAATAGAGGAGTCTGGATAGTGCTTGGGCAGGGGCGGCCATTTAAGACTCCCCCCAAGCTCCCAAGAAACTGCCAGAGGCCTGACTCAGTTAGACAAGGGACAACTGTGCAGATGAGGAGTGGATTCCAACGGGAGTGTTCCTGAGCGCTCAGTCTGCGTGTGGGTCTCCCATGACACGGGACAGGCAGCCTGGGGTGCTCCCGCGGGGGGCAGAGCTACGGAGGATCCATCAGGCACTGGCAGAGCTCAGCCCCTGGTGGCCTTTGCTCTAGAAGGCACGTTTCTTCAAAGAGCTCAAAGCGCTCCCCACACACTGCCCACTCTCTCCTTACCCCAGCCTCGGGTTAGATCCCCTAAAGAACCCACTCAGGTCCACTGATTGATCAGGTTCCAACTCAGGATGATTTATAAATGCAGCTTCGAGCCTCTGCCCCAGAGAGAGTGAAGTGGGTCCTCTTGGGTGGGGCCCTGGCCTCCCCTAGTGATGCTGGCTAAAGGACCAAAACCTCTGCTGCCTCCAGGTAGCCCCTTGTGCCGCTCTTGGAGAGCTCAAGCTTTTTTTTTCCAGAAAAGGTACTTGGGGAGGATGCTTTCTGTAGCAAAGAGATTCCTGATTCTGACAGCCAGAGCTCTGATCCCCACTTCCTTGGAGAGGAGCGGCGGCATAGGGGACCTCACTCTGAAAGTCCAGTGGACACGGGGACTCCTATGTTTGACCGTGTCCACCCCTCACCCCACAGCTGTGGCTACCATCCCTGGACATACAACAACCACTGAACCCGGGGTCCCAGCTCACACCTCGGGCTTCCTCAGCCTCTGCCTAAGGGACAAGGGGTGGGGGGCAGTGAGTGCCCCAGACTTGCCTCCTGTCCTTAGCCTCAATGTGAGATTAAAGAAGGGAAATCTACAGCAGTGACGTAAGGCAAGTTCCATTATTCCTGACAGTGTTTCTCAAGTCTACCAAGAGGCCCCTCAAACACTCAACCTTGTTGTACCCGCCTCCCTCCCAGAACCTGGAGGTGAATGGGAGAGGAAACTGGGGGGGGGGCCTTGCTCACTCAGCAAAACTGTAGCCCTGAGGGGCACCACCAGACCTGGGGCGTTGGGGCAGGACATTCCCTCCTGCCTGACCAGGTGAGGTCAGACTGCCCTGAGATCACGACCCCTCTCCCCGGCTCTCCCTGTGAGAGAAGGAATCAAGGTGTGTGGCTTGGTACAGGAGGCGGAAGCAGCAGAGGCCACTGCTGCCAGCGGCGATGCTGGCAAGTGTTTCAACACGGGAATTTTCCGGAAGACTTTTTGGTGGTATTTTTATGGGTATAAGCTCTGCCTCCTCAGTGTGATCATAAACCCCTCACAGATGGGTGCTTGGTGTTCTATTAGCCTAGCTGAGAGCCTGGCGCCGAGGAAGTGCTCATTAAATGTGCTCCCGGTGACTGCGGCTCGCAGCCTGGTGCCAGCCCTGGCGGGACATGTGGCAGCAAACCAAGCTCTCGTGGCACTCTGGAGCAGGTCTGCTTTCCCAGGTGGAGCTGAAGTGTAGACTTTGTATAGAAAACTCAGCTTATGGGGGAGCCTGGGGGACGGGTAGTTTCAGGAGGCCCCACACGACCTCCAGCCCCCTCCCTCCAACAACCCAAGCCAGCAAACTCATCTCCTAGAAGACGTCCCAGAATCACCGAACCCCACCGAGTCATCTGTGTTGAGTCTCATTTAAACAGTCCACACCCTGCGGGGTTTCCACCTTCTTATTTGACTTCTGAGCTGCGAGGCCTCTTCCAGGCCATCTGGTCTGGCCACATATTACTCAGAAACAGATGTGACCAATGTTTTTTTTTTTTCTTTGATAGAAGAGAATAAAAGAGACCCTAATAGAAAATGCCAGAGCTGTTCACTTATAAGAGAGGAGAGCACCTTTTCGTGAATCTTTCTTCACTTACACATTTAAGTGTGTAAGTGAAGCATTTCTTCCATTGAGTCACGATCATGAACAACTTATCTTTGATGACAACCACAGGGCCTAGCCCCCTCTGGTTGGCTTGGAGGCATTGCAGGACATAAGACAGACAGGAAAGCTTGCTCTGGATCTGCTTTTCACATGTATGTACAGGGAGCATGGGAGATGGGGTACCCACTTTCTCAGGGCGCACTCCAGTTCGTTCTTTTCCTCGTGAGCTTCTTGGAGCTGGGAGAAGATTCTGGACAGGAAATCCTCGAAGTTGGACAGCAAGTGAGGCTCGTCCTTCTTCAGCTGCAGCCAGAGTTGCTTGACATCACTTTCACTGCAAGAGAAAGAAAGACATTGATGTGAATGTGGAAATGAGGTTTCTGGGGAATGCAGAGATACCCAGATGTGAAACTGAGGGCACCACTGCAACAATGAAGACAGGGACTAACATTTATTGAGCACCTGCTATTTGCTAGATACACCGTACCTGTTAGCTCACTTTCTCCTTGGGGTAACCTAGGAGGCAGCGTCTTCGACCCAGTTACAGATGAGGAAACAGAGGGAGAAAGGTGAAATAAGCTGTCTCATGTCACTCAACTGGCAAATGATGAAGACGTGAGTCAGACTCATGGCTGTCTAGCTCCGGCACTGGCCTCTGTCACCACCACACGGGACGGCTCGGCAGTCCTGGCTGAGCTGGCCCTGAGCTTGCACAGCCATGACCTGGGTGCAGCTGAGAATGCCAGGAAGAAGTCGGGAGGATGGGAGCTTGATGCATGTGAGGACAAAGGAGAGGGCTGGTCGCCCCAGGAAGGATGCTCCTCACAGCTGAGAGGTAAAGACTCCCCATCTGATGGATGGCAGAAAGCACCCATCGCTGCGGGGAATGGGAGGAGAATATGCAGCGTCCTGCTGTGGCCTGGGGGCACTGGAATCACTGACAGGCCAATGGAAAGGAGGGAACGGTCTAAAAGATGTGTGTGCACAAGGGAAGACAAATAATCAGGAGGAACAGAGGCGGCAGAGAGACAAAGACACAGTGACATGCCCAGTACCCCCCACCCATCTGCCCTAAAACAGGCACACTGGGCTCGTGTGTGGCACAGCCCAGAGACACACAGGGGCATGCTGATCAGCAAGGGGAGGAATAGGGAGGCCCATGCCGAGGACTCTGTTCTCCCTTTCCAGAGAAACTCAGCAATTACAGCCAATGAGCAAACTGAACCACAGAGCAATCTGATTTTTACCCCGTTAAATGCTACAAATCTATGATTTGAGGGTAGCTATGACCAGGAACCCTCAGAATAAAGAAAAATTTCTTTGAGCTTGTATAACAAGTACCATATTTGAGAAACCTTCCTCAGAAGGGATGCTTGATAGCCCCATGTCAACTTTGTTTTTTTTAAAGATTTATTTATTTATGCATACAAGAACTGGGGTACAGGCCAAGGTATGCAGGGTGAGAGGATTCACCAGAGACAGAGTGGGGAATAGAACAGGCAGACTGACTTAAATACACTGCTGAGGGGAGCAGCAGGGGAGACAGGAGAGGTCTGCTGCACCATGTGGGTTTCTCCCTGGCCGGGGATCGAACTCATGCTGCGGTGGCTGTGGATAGCTTCATAGGTTGCATCTTAACCCCTTGCGCCACCAGGGAGGCCCACCCCATGTTAACATTATGCCCGGGACATTGCTCTCTGCACCCAGCAGAGGCCCACTGAGAAATGAACCTACCTCTGGTTGGTTATCTGATCATCTATCTAATTATCCCTCCCTCCCTCTTCCTTCCTCATCCCATCCAAACATCTACCAACTCATCTAGACCATCCATCCATCCATCCACTCACCCACTCATCCATCCATCTGACTGTCCATCCATCTGTCTACCCACGCACCCACTTATCCATCCATCCATCCATCCATCCATCCATCCATCCATCCATCCATCCATCCATCTACTCATCCAACCATCTACGCAACAAGTACATATATCTGTTGAAAACCTAGCACTGAGATGGATAATGTGAGGGAATATGGGAAACAAGAGAAGGGGGAAAAGAGCTCCCTGTCTCCCAAGTGAGTTCCATTTCCCCCACACAGAACATGCAGAGGCTGTCTGCTGGGTACAACGAGGATGGCACAGAGAATACAGAGAATAAAGGGCCTCAGGGAGACGATGACCTCCCATCAGCATGGCAGGTTATTCCCCCCCGTGAATACAAATGCATATAAAATCAAGGTCCACTCTGCCAGACTAATCTGCTGCTCACATCTGCCAGGTTCCTCTTAGAGCCTGCGGACAGCCAGTGGGCCAGTGCCCCAGTGAGACTTGCAGACCCACCTGCCCTTTGTCCTAGCTCCTTGAACCACTTAGTCATGGCCACATCACTGCACCCCAGATTTCTGGAGTAGGGACAAGTCTTCCCACCATGGATGGAAATATATAGCAAGGGGCCATCGCTGCCAAATAACTTGGTCAATCAGACCACCCAGAAGAGCTGAGAGCCAGATGTCAGCCCACAACTTCTGGGCCCCATGGATGCTACTCCTTCTGGAAGGATATAGGAGTTCAGGGACAGAAGGGTTTCTGGGAGGTCAATCAGGCACATCCTGCTTCCAGAACAGCCCACAAACCCCTTTGGTAGGTAAAGTCTTTAAAAACCTCTGAATACTTCCCAGCATCCTTTCTTTCCTTGCAGGGGTCTCCCACTTTGGGCCACTCCCTTCTCTTTTAACTTCAGAGGGGACAGAAGTTGCTGTTCACCATCTTCTGCACATCAGTGACCACCCTTAGCCCTTCCACCCCCTCCCTCAGAGTAATCTCTCCCCCAGAACACTCAGTTTTCATAGGCCATTGATGCTGGTTCTCCGTGAGACGTCTGGTGAACCTGCTAGGCTGCCAGGAAGGAGGCCGTCCTGGAAGCACCGGTGGTGAGAGGCGCCATCCTCCAACACCACACCTGGCTCACCACACAGCCTCTCCTCCCCAGCTCTGGTCACTGAGCAGTCACTGTGCTCTGGCCTCTGTCCTTGGAGAAACTGAGGCAGATGTTTGCCTGAGAAGCTTCCACCTGCACACACCCCACCCCCACGCCATGCTCAGCAGACCCACACTCACACACCCCCTAACCCCAGCAAGGCCTGCTGCAGAGAGGCCACCCCCAGGTGCTGGTGTCCTCCCACTTCCTGTCCAGAGCTGCCCAGGGCCTCTCTAAGCCTCTGCCTGCCCTTCCTTGCCTGGCACAGACTCTTGCCAGGCTTTCTTAACTCTGGCACAGTCCACCAAGTCGTTGGCTAAAAACCCTCCCAAACTACAGACACTTCCCCTGGCCTGCAGGCTGTGGGCAGGCCCCGCCCCCTCTTGCTTCCTCTTTGGCATTTTCCACCATGTCCCTCTCTCCTGGTCTGAGGACACATCCGCTCCCATGGTTAGGCCACTCCCACCCAACCCAAGATCTGGAGGCTCCAAAATGAAAGGGGAAAGCAATGGGGAGCAGGAGGGCTGGAAGGTACTGCATGTTTTTTTAGGTTACAGTCTGTTTCCCACCAGCTCCAGTATCACTTTTATTTTATTTTACTAGTTTGATTTACTTTAACATTTCAAATCATTTTAAATGTCAGAACGTATATCCACACCTCTTTATTCCCAAGCACTTTTCTCCAAAAAAGAGAGAGCAATGGAGTTTTTACGCTTTGTTTGACTTTGCAGCTGCATAGACTCGTCAGCTGAGTTACCAAGCAGACAAATGGCAGACCGGAAGAAGCTTCCTGAACAGCCTCGGTTTGGCCCAAGGATACAACGTGCTCCTTTGTGGGGAGCACGGCGTGGTGAACAGGGGCACACCATGGCAGAGGGCAGCAGGTGTGCCTGGCAGCCCTAGAGACCCAGGGTTGGCTCTAAAGAGGTAGAAATGCTGGTGAGCAGATGGAACAGGAAGCCTCAGGCAAAAGCCTCTGGTGAGTGAGCCCCCCGGGGCCAGCTGGGCACTGCACTGTGCTAACATACTGACAGGACAGGGGAGAATGAAGGAAGAGTGCTTCATGTTTCTCAGGAGAAAAGGGCTGGAAAGCAGATGCAGACTCCCAAGGCCACGACCCATAGTCTCCACAAAGGACAGGCTGAACAGAGCGTGTCCCTGGCTGACAGCACAGAGCCTGGGCCTTGCACTGAGGGCTGCCCAGTGTTCATGGTGAATGGGGCAGGGGATGGCGGGACTCTTTAACTGGGGCTCATCCCCCAGATCCCTCATCCCCCCACTGTCACCACTTACTCTTCCAAAACCTTCTGGGCGCCAAGTTTATCCATCAGCATCTGGAACTGAGCTTCCTCATCGCCGTCCATGGCATCCGCTCCCCCTCGGGACTGGTACACCTTCTCTTCCTGCACCTGGGCCTCCTGTTCACCCACCTCTCCCTGACTTGGCTGCTTCTGGCTGAAGAAGAAGTGACCTGGGGGTGCATAGCACAGGTGTGAGTTAGGCGATGCCCACCCAGGAGGAGCACTTGCTCAGTTTCAGGAATTGTTTGAGATTCATCTGAGTGAAATAGAAAGGAAACCCCATATAGTAAAGATCCTCGGACACCATGCTCTGGGTTTTGTCTTCCCCGCTTCCATGAACTTCTGCCCTAGACGCTAAAACCTGGATGAAGCAGAATGCGTGGCAGCACCCATGGCCCCTCCATGGTTCTCAATTGCTTAAAATTGGCTTAGAACCAACGATCTCCTTGTGGATGTCTTCTCCGAACAAGACATTCCAGCCTGGCTGCCCGACCCCCTGCTCTCATGCAGCAATCCTGCCTCCAGCACCGCTGTGCTTCACCTTGGCAAGTTACTTACCACTTTCCAGTGCACCTTCTCTGTCCTCATATTGCCTGTCTTAACAGTAACCTGTCTTATCCTTTCAAATCAATGAAAGGTCCCTGAAGGCCAGATAAGGCATCAGACATGTCTGAGTAAACTGCATGGCACTTGTAGGAGGCAGATAGATGATAAAATGTGCCTGCTGAGTTTTCTGACCAGTGCCTGCTCCGACCACTGTCTGATCTGAGGGTGCATCTGATTTCTTTAGCTTGTTTGTGAATTTCAGTCCTCCTTCCTTCTGGTTACCTGGGAAAGGCTGGTCTATTCAAACCCTTCTAGAAATGCCTGATAGCCAATACCCTCAATTGGAGACTCCACCAGTCTCAGGCTGGAGGGAGCAGTGCAGTCACCCCACTTCGGTGTCAAGGAGGAAATGAGAGGCTGAAATCTCACCACAGCACCCTGTTCACACCAGGGCCTCCACCAGAGCTTCCCTTCACCCCCCTGGCCGTTCTCAGGCAAGAGGGGCTTGGCAGTGAGGGTGTGGTGGGCACTGAGACGGTGGTGCAGAGGGCAGCATGCAGACAGGTAAAAAGAGGTCCCAGTGACCCAGAGTCTGGGAACTTCAGGAGCTCAGAAAAGCTTGTGAACCCCCAGCTCAGGCAGTGCAGCAGTCAGCAGAGCAATACCTGGGGTCCCAGCACCCATCAGAACTTACTAAACCCGGTGGTGAACTCTTCTGGGGTCAGAAAACCATTGCCATCAGCATCCAGGGCATCAAACACATCCTCCAGATCCTCCAGGCTGAGTGGCAGCTCCTGGTGCAGCCTCTGAAAACAAGAGGGTGCCAGTTAACACTTTGATGACTGGGGGTTACCCTGGGCTTGACAACTGGGGGTGGGGCTGCCCTGGGGACACAGAGCCTTGTACCAAAAAATGTCTAGAGTTTGTCCCATTGAACAAAAGCCATAAGCAAACTTCTGAAGATCACTTTGCCATCTTTCTCCTACTGTGTTTTCTGGAATGTCTACACTTGCAGGGTGCCTACTAGGGTAGGCAATTTGTTAAATGATTTCGAAATAAGTATATAAATGTGGATCTATTTATGAATATCATTTCTATTGACAAACATGAACATTTGAATTTCATTCTCAAGACACTCCTTTGAGGTGTGCCTTATTATCCCCATTTTATAGATGAAGCATGAGGTTCAAGAGCCTGACCCAAGGTCAACCAGCCAATGAATGACATTGCCAGAAGTCCCACCCCTGTGCGTGCTCATCATAACTACAAAAGATGGAAACTGTAGGACTGAATCCTAGTGCCCACACGTCATGGGGTTGTAATGTTAAATGAGCACTTGTGTCACAGCGTCTGGCATACAGCAAGCATTCAGTAGAAAGCAGTGGGAAGAGAGGGACACACACACACACACACACACACACACACACGCATGCAATGACCCACCCATCTCTCCTGCTCTGCCCAAGCCCCTTTCCGCCTGCCAGGAGCTGCCGGCGTGGGTCGCACCCTCAAAGCCTACCCAGATGGAGGACCGTCAGGTCTCCGGGCCCCAGCATCACATTTACAAATTTCTATGAACATGTATTTTGGTCCTTTCATCTGAGGGGCTGTTGTATAAGCCCCTTTTTCCCTCTGAGTGACCCACCCCCTGGCACTCCAGTCTCATACTACCCTTGCTCCTTGCTGGCTCTCCACTAATTTCTGAGAGGATGCCAGCAGCCATTGGATTAAGGTATTGATTCCTCAACAGCATTTGTGTTTAGGGCCAGACTGTGTGTTGCAAGGAGTGAAGATGCAACCGATGAAGCTGTCCGCAGACACTGCAGCACGAGTTCGATCCCTGTCCAGGGAGATACCCACATGGCGCAGCAGACCTCTCCTGTCTCACCCACTGTTCCCCTTAGCAGTGGGTTTCAGTGAATCTGCCTGTTGACTGGTGAATCCTCTCACACACACCCCAACACACCTCTGGTCTGTATCCCAGTTCTTGTATGCATAAATAAATAAATCTTAAAAAAAAAAAGTATTTGTGTTTAGAAGGGACTGGACAAGACGTCGTGAAGAGGTCATAAATCAATGGTGGATGTGAGTCCTGGCTGACCAGGGCCACATAAGGGTGGAAGGGCAGGACACACCGCGGGGATGAGGACAAGCGGCTGAGTTGTTAGTGCTTCCCTCCTGCCTTGTGCCTGACGTGCAGCAGCCCCAGGCCGAAGCCAATTTGCATAGCTGAAGCAAGTGTCCTCTTATACCCTAATAATCTGAGTCTCCAAATGAGGATTCCTCAGGGGAGTTCATTACATCCCAGCTGACCCTCCCCACGTCTCCCAGTCTCCCAAAGGACAGCTGCAGACATTTGCCAGGGTGGAAGTGACTGACAGCTGAAGCCAGTGAACACGGGGCGGAAGGGAAAAACATATAAACCCATGTGAACAATAAAGAAGAACTGGCAGGTGTGAAAGCCCATAACATAACTTGCAGGAACACTTGGCTGGATCCTAAAGCTAATCTCCTAGCTGATAAGCCATAAAGTTTAATTTGGCAGGTACGTGCATTAAGGGAACTGTGATGCATTACAAAGTGGGAAGATAGGATGATGTGGAAGCCATTTAAAAGAACTGAATTAAACATGAATGAGGGCTTTTTTTTAAGGATGGGGAGTGAGTGTGTGCAAAGATTCTAGAAGTGCATCTGCTTAGCATACAGCAGAATCTCTGGCTTAGGAACAATCCATAAACCAGCTGTCTCAAAAATCACAATATGACAATGTGGGTTGGGGACCGAGTCAATTTTGTAACTATCTGAAACAAAAGACATTCCACTGGAGGTTGGAGAAATCTGAGTTCCCATCTTACCAGTCCTTGGGATAATATTTCCTCCCTCCCCACCCTCACCCTAGGATTGCTGGATCTCATCTGAAAGGTAACTTCTCAGCCACCTTTCCCGTTAGAGCTACAAGTAAGGTAGAAGGAAACTACAGAGGGCAGCGGGACCCTCAATTTGATGTTTACCTTGCCAGTGGGATCCAGGAAAGCTACTGCATACCCCAACTTAGGCTACGTCCCTGAATCTACACCCCGACTCTAAATCCTTTTATTATCTGTTATCCCAGCCCTTCTTGTCTGCAGCTAGAGTCAGTTCCCACTTTCTGTTGTCAGTGATGATAGGAAAACAATAGTATATCCTTCAAGTAATTTTTATTCTTCACGTCTTGGCAAATGCATCTTAAGCCTTCTCTGCAAACTGCCCCATGCCAGATTCTAAAAACTTCCTACTGACCCTACTTGAAAAATCTTTTATTCTGAACCATAACGACCTCTTCTTTATGTTTCTTCTCAGCCTGCAGAGCATGCAAAACCAACTGATTCTGCTTTTGTCCCCTGGGTACCTGGTAATGCCTACATTTTTAACTAACTGAGGTGAGCAGGTGGAAGGGGACAAGATTATTCATTCCATGCCACAGATGGCACTGAAACTTGTTCAGGTCATAGTGGAGATCAGAGCCGGAGAAGGAAGCACTTTTCCATTCAGGGCTTCAGCTGGCATCTGAGGACTCTCAGACGTGTTCATTCTGGGATGCCCCCACCGAACCCCCAAGGTCTCTCTTGCCAGCCCCCCAAGTGTTAGGCTTCCAGAGATGCAGTTTCACTTCCTTGCCCATCTGGAAGGGCAGGCAAGGAAAGAGAGAACTGAGCAGAAGTCAGCTCGCCTGTTCCTTCTCCCCACCAGCCAGCTCTTTAGGACAATGAGTTTCCTTTACACACCAGCCTCTTCCCCCAGCTTTACTTTCTGCTCCAGAACCCCTTCCTCAGTAAGCCTCTGCATCTCCCCAGGTTAGACCAGGCTACACAGGCGCCCTGAAATACATTTATCTCAGTCATAAGTCCTATCTCAGTTTGCAATTTACATACAATTGATACATGTGACTGGGTGACTGTCTGCCTCTTCACTGGAACCGGAGCTCTGAGAGCAGGGACCCTATTCATTCTTATTGTGTCCCCAGGATCTAGCCCAATGTAGAGACACATGCAGTGTTTAGATTAATGCTGAATGAATGAGTGAAAAAATGAGTGCACATGAATCATCACAGGGAGCCTGTACCCCATCTGGGGAGCCCTGGTCTGGACCCCACACCCTGCAGATACAGACCAGCTTTGCTGCTGCTTATGCTCAGCAAGGTCCTATGAGCTGGGCATTTGCCAGAACCTGGATCAGGAAGACATCCTGCAGCAGCAGTGCTGAGGACTCGGGCACCAGAAACATAGAAAAACGATACCTCTGCTGCTTGCTGCTCTGAGGGCAGACCCCTGCATTCCTGGTCACCAACTCGGTGACATGTTTCCTGCAGCTTAAAGCGGCAGCAAGGTGCACAGCTTCAAACACATCTACGTGAAATTAATTAAACAGGAATCAGAAAGGGAACCATCCTGAGGCCCAGATTTAAGTCTCCTCCCATTAGAACTGCCTCGGGGTCCCGTTCAAACCTCTGTCCCAGTACCAACTCTCTTCCCTGCGGGAGGCCCAGTCATGCCCAGTGTCTTCAGGATGAGAACGTGAGATCGGGGAGGTGGGATCTACCTTTACTTGGCCTTGATTGCTTGTTTCAGGATGATTGTTTGGTGTAGACTCAAGTTTCTCAATTGCTCCATTGACATCTAGAATGGTCAGTTCTTTATGGGGGAGAGCCGCCTGGTGCATTATAGGATACTTAGCAGCATCCCGGGCGTGAGGTCCAAGGAGACTGAGGAGGGATGTAGTGGAGCTGGCATGTCGGGACTTGATATCTCGGCTTCATGCCAAGTCCTATGCAAGTGATTGTTGGCACAATGTACACCTTACAGTTTCAGCTCAACATGCCCCTTCTCCCCGTCACTGGAGAGTGGGGCCATGAGGGTGGTTGGGACACACGCAGCAAAGCTATGAGTGACCATAGGAGTGTGGCCCAGTGTTGACCCACCATAAGTGCAAATTCCCTTTTCTTTCTTTCTCAACAGGATAATCAGGAGTTCAGCATGCCCTTGAAGCCACCACCGCGACCCAGGAGCAACAATGACCGAGTTCACAGACAGGGCTTCTTCAAAGCTTTCCTCAGGACACGCTCAGCCTGGCTTCCATGCTGAGAGGGACCTGGGAGTGAGTTCCAGGGACAGAAAAATCTTGGGGGTCAATTACTGAAAACAGAGGAGACCTGAGCTCACCCAGGCCTTTTTCCTCAACTTGTGCAACTACCAGATACAGAATTACTGTGGGGAAAGCCTGAACTGTCCCCCCATCAGGGCTGGGGAGAGAAACAGGCGTCACCTTCCATCCAGGTACAAGTCCTAGCTCTCCAGCTACATGCTGAGAGCAAGGCTGGGGCTGACACATGAGGCCTTCATTTCATTGTCCAACTTTAGGATACTTGGAAAAACTAGATCTAAAAAAGAAAACCTCACCATTGGAGGTGAGGTGAGCTCCTAATAGCACAGCTATTGACAGTGAGTGATGAAAGGGTCTGGGGAAAGAGGTGCTTTGACAATGCTGGAATGGATCAGCATTTTATTTACTCACATCTGGGGGAATCCTGACCACAACATGTGAGACTTAAATAAGACACTGCAAAGAACTTCCGGACACGAACAGGGTAAGACCCCCACACACACACCAAAAATCAGGCTCATCCCCTGTTTCTATATGGCCAGTGAGCGAAGAATGATTGGAAAAAAATCAAAAGAAAATATATGATGATCTATGAAAATGATACAAACTTCAAATGTCAGTGTCAATAAATAGAGTCTTAGTGAAACAGTCATCTGTTTGCATATTATGTAAGGCTGATTTTGTCTAATAACAGAGTTAAATAGTCATAATAGGGATGTGTGGCCCCAAAGCCTAAAATGTATTCTCTGGCCCTTTACAGAAAAAGTGGTGGGCACTGAGTTGGCAGTCTCTGTCCTGGACACACCAAGGAGGGCGTCAGTGTGGCTGGATTCAGAGAGGAGTTTACAGGTGAGGCGAGTTCCAGAAATGCCATCCTCCCTGGTCGCTGCAGCTGACACTGCCTGTCCCCAAGGCACACAGCCCGCAAAATTGTCTTTGGCATTGAAGGTTCTGCACATTTTCCTTGAGTCCCTTATGCTGCTATCACCAGTTTCCACACTCCTGGGGAGTGACTGAGTCAGAGAGAGGAAATACCGCCCCACCAAGTCTGCCCACTGGTAAAGACCAGAAAAGGAATGAATAAGGAGATCTGTGTTTGGGCTGATACCGCCTTCCAGGGCTGGTGACGGCATCTTTTCTATTCAAGATTCCACCTCCAGATGGACAAGCCCTCAGGCAAGTTGGGGCCCATGCCTTTGGGCACTCCAGGCAGGCAGGCCCCTGTGGGGCTCCTCTTACCTGCATGTCGCTCCTGGCGATGAAGCCTTTGCCCTCGGTGTCACAGGTACTGAAGAACTCCTGTGCCTTCCTGAGCACAGCCAGCTCTTCAGGCGCCAGCTCCTGGGTCTCCATTCTCTCCATGCTGCAGTTTCCGCTCCCCTTCTGCCCCCGGGGTCTGGCGACCCCTCTCCTGGGAAGAGTCGCCATGCAGATTTGTCGATTTCTTTAAGTCTTTTTACAACCTGAAAGTGGAAAAAGAGAGAGGTGGATGTGGTGGGGATGGAGTGAGGCTAGAAGAGAGTGAGAGGGGTGAGAGGGAAGCACAGAGCCCCACCAGTGCACCCACATCTCTTAGCAACCACCCTTTTTTTTTCACTTTTTTAAAATTTTATTTTATATACATTTTTACATCATTTTTCATTTTTGCACGATGTATGCATTTTCATCTTGGTTATATTCCCCTAACAATTGCACCCTAATCTCTTTTTTATTTTGACCCTAATCTCTCCTCCCCTCCCCACTAGTGAGTTTCTGGTTTATAGTTGTTTGTTGATTTTGATTTTTACTTTGTATTCATTAGTCTTTTTCCTGGTCCCTTTTTTAGGTTTTCTGAATTCCTGCTATGAGTGAGACCATTCCGGATTTTTCTTTTTCTTTCTGGCTTATTTTGCTAAGCATGATCCCTTCCAGCTCCATCCATATTGCTGCAAATGGCAAGAGGTTATCTTTTTTGATTGCTGAGCAATATTCCATTGTGTATATGTACCACATCTTCTTGATCCAGTAATATACCACCTCTTAATGAGCAGAAGCTCTGGACAAGGGGAAATGTGCCACGATCGCTGATAGATCTGTCAACCCGTCAAAGAGAGAAGAGAGGGGAAAAGAAAACAGATATTTCCAGACTGAAAACAATCCCTCCTGACTGAAATAAACAACAACAGGACCGATCCTGGTAGACCAACTTCCATTAACTGAGTGTTTACTTGGAGGCAGGCACCGAGTCATGGTCTTCATATGCTCTGAAACAGTTATGCTCAATCTCCATTTTATTGAAACTCAGGGAGGTTGAATGACTTGACAAAGGCCACAGAGTGGTGAATGCAAAAGTTGAGATTTAAAAAAAAAAAAGTTGAGATTTAAATGCACGATCAAGTTGAGATTTTTTTATTTTATTTTATTTTATTTTAATAACTAAATTTTATTTTATTTTATTTTATTGTTTTGCATTCTTGTTAATTTTTGACAGTACAGGATCAAGTTGAGATTTGTTATATATATATATATATATATATATATATATATATATATATACTGCTGTTCATTTTTGTACAATGTTTGCTTTCTCCTTGCTTGGTATGGCCAAGGGCAGAGCACTCTGCTCATGGAGGTGCACTCTCCCCTGCAGCAATCACAGTCAGCACATTCCAGCACATTCCGGGTGAGCTCTGGCCCCCTGCTCTACTCTGCAGGACTGTGGGCTCTGCAGCTCACAACTGGGTGCTAGACTTGCCAGGCCTGGTTGGGTGCACCCAGGCTGTCTTCAGCCAACACAGTATCACAAATCATACACCCCAATCAGATTCTTCAAGCCCCCTGAGGAGTTTTCTCAGGATGGAAGGTGATGGAAGGAGACAGGTAGACACCTGCCAGGCTCCACTGCCACTTAAGTGACCACAAACAAGTCAACAGCTGACTGGGCCTCTGTCTCCTCTGTATAATGAAAACTGGGACCTAGCTACTTTGCAATCCCTTCTAGTTCTGACAGTCTGCAAGTCTGTAAGATTTCAACATAGTAAAATAGTAATAATGAAAAATCAGGTTAATTGTGATAAAATAACTTATTGATGGCCTCGGGTATTTTTTCCATCTGAAGATTTTTAGAACGCTTATCCCACATCCAAATTTTAAGACATGATAATATTTGGATTTTAAAATACAGATAGGCACTGCAATGCATTTCATGGGGAACTGGAGACAGCAAAGTCCTAAATCAAATCGCCTGTGTGCATAGTCAGAGAAAAGGGAAGAAATCACTGTATCACAGGGGGGTTCTCTGATTATCACAGCTTGGGCCTCTGGCTCAGCTACACCATTATTCCAAAGCAATCCATACCTGTAGCTAACATCCTCCACCCAACATATTGGTCAAGAGCTGTGAGCCCAGAGCTAGAGGCTGCCTCTGCCCTCAGGACTAAGTCTGTGTAATTCAGCCTGGGCAAGGCTCAGCGGCTGCACCTTATCATTCCTCTTGGGCTGGACAAGGAGCTCCACCCTGACTCCTTCAACCAGCCCCTCAATGGGAAATGGACTTTCTGTTCATCCCTACATGGTGTAAACTGGCTTCCCCTAAATCATAGTCAGATTTAATATTTTTATTCTGTCTTCCCCAGAGGGAGCAGCCTTGGCCGTAAATCCCGAGAAGAGAGGACTCCACGTGTTCATGTTCATGGCCAGGCACAGCCATGTGTGATGCTGAGCTTGTGAAGGGTTTAGGATAAAGTTGAGGCCATATCTGAGGTCCCATAAATGCACACATGAGCAAAACCCCTGTGGTCTTCCTGTTACTTGGCCAGGATGTCTGCAAGGTCGCTGCCACCTGCCGGGTCCTCCTTCATTCCTGCTTGTTGTCTCCAGGACACTAGATTGATAATACCTGCCATTCCTTAAGGGTTTTCTCTTGCCAGGTGTCTTGCTAACATCCTTCATCTTATTGAACCCCAGCATCCCCATCATACAGGGAAACTGAGCTTGGAGAGGTTAAGTAACTCACATCAAAGTGTGGTGAGTTAGAGACGGTGTGTACTACCCCAGATGGCCTCCCCATCATGGGACCACCTGGGGGCTCGCTCTTAACAGTTGTCTACTCACCCCTAGCTGATAATTTAAGTCACACCCTTCATTTTGTTATCCATTCGTTGTCGCCTGTTACCAGGTAGCAGTTTCTGATCTAACACTGAGAAATGGAAGCATGAATAAGCCAGAGTAATGCCTGGGCCTCCCTGGTGGCACAAGGGGTTAGGCCTCAGCACTGTGAAGCTATCAGCAGCCACCGCAGCCAGAGTTCGATCCCCAGCCAGGGAGCTGATCCACATGGCATAGCAGACCTCTCCCGTCTCACCCGCTGCTCCCCTCAGCAGTGTATTTCAGTGAATCCTCCTGTTCTGCTCCCCACTCTGTCTCTGGTGAATCCTCTCATCCTCCCCCACCCCCTGCATTTCTGGCCTGCACCCCAGCACTTGTGTGTATAAATAAATAAATCTTTATAAAAATAAAGGCAGATTATGCTTGCCCTTACTGCATTTCAGTCATGCTGACTAGCAGTAGTGGAAAGTATTTTGGGGAGGTGGCCTCCTCCTTACCCTCAAAATAGACTACATAATAATCAACTACTACTGACTAGTTGTGTGAGCTTAAGTGAGTACCTGAGCTACCCTGGGAGCAGGAATTAGCAACAATGTACTCTCAGTGCAGCTCTGACTTGATCTGGCTCTCTGCCTTCTCTGGCCCACATCACAGGTGATGCTTGGCGTCAAGAGCCAATCTGATAGTTCTAAAGAAGCCAGCGATGAGCGACTGCTAGCCAGGTGCCAGTCGTGCTTGGTTTTAACCCCAGCTCCTAGCCCAGAGTATGGCATATGATACAGTATCTACCTGGCTGGTTGTTGAATGAAGAAAGACAATCCTTGGCTGTGTTCTTTATGGGGAGTTGAAACTCAGGCAATCCTGTATTTGGGCTTTTTATCTCACAAAGATTAAGTCCAGATTTCTATTTCCAAAAAAGATGGTGTGACAGGACTGGGTTAATGACCCAGTTGAAATAACAAAATCCAGACAAAATATATTTTAAAACTGGTTTCCAAGACATTGGACATTGGGCAATGAAGGACAGTGATCCTTCACCAGGGCTAAGCCTAAGGTGAAATGAGCGAAGCCCCTAACGAGCAAAATTGAGGGACACACGCTCAGGGCCTGACCCTGCACCTGCACAGCTGTGAGAGCAAGGGTCTTCCTAAGAGCCGGTGCAAGGGTACAAAATGTGGAGAGGAATCCACTCTCAAAACTGTGCATCTGAGAATGATTACCTTCTTAAATTTTGCACCTTCAGGGCCACCTACATTCACCTTACTCTAAGTCTGAGAGATGGGAAACAAGAAAAATGAGCCCCATTGTTGCCTGAAGAATTTTTAAGTCATGGCACAAACAGGAGAAACCAAAGTGGAGCCTGGCAGACTCCCCAAGTTAAGGAAGCCCACAAGAAATGTACTTTAAACATAAAGACATGAATACATGGAAAGTAAAAAACTGGAATAAATATATCACATTAACATGAGTCACATTAACACAAGAGAAAACTGAACTTTAATGTCAGTCAAAGTAGATTCTAGAACAAAGAATATAATGGGGATAAAGAAAATCATTTCATAATGATAAAGATGTCATCAATAGAATATAATAATTCTAAATGCTTAAGAACAGTGCTTTACAATGTGTGAAGCAAGCCAATAAAACTGCAAGGAGAAATATACATTGATATTAAAAAATTTCCATATCCTTCTATTAATAATTAATAAAACCAGCAGACAGAAATCAGTAAGAATTACAGAAGACTGGAACACACTGCCAGCTGTCTTGATTGACTTAGCTAACATTTATAGGCCACTCCACCCAACAAAAGATGAACACCCCTTCTTTTCAAGTGCACGTGGAATATTTACCAAGACACTCCACATCCTGGTCCATAAAACAAGTTCCAATAAATGTAAAATGATTCAAGCCTTGCAAAATATGAACTCTGACCACACTGAAGTTATGTTAGAACCAATACCTGAAAGATCTCTGGAAAAGCCCCAAATCTGTGGAATCTATGCAACAAACTTCTGAATCACCCATGATTAAGGAAGACGTGAAAAGGGAAATTAAAAAGTGTTTTGAACTGAATGAAAACAAAAGCAAAGTCTATCAAATTGTGTAGCGTATTGCTAATGTGGAGCTCAGGGAAAATTTTTTATAGCATTAAATACATGTTAGATATCAACGACTTCAGTTCCTACCTTAAGAAACTAGAAAAATAAGAGCAAATTTTAAATATACGTAAGAAGATGAAATAATAAAGATCAGAGCAGAAATCAATGAGATACACGGTGATAGAGGAAAACAATAGGGATAATTAACAAAACTAAAAGATGGTCTTTGAAGAGCAATAGAGAAGACACAAATTGCATCAGTGTGAGAGGTGACACACTCACAAATTCAAAAACTTTAAAAGGTATTTTAGTAAAGGAATGTTATGAGCAACATTATGCCAAGAAATCTGATAATTTAGAGACAGACAACTCCTTGAAAAACACTGAACAGCTCACTCAAAAAGTAGAAAACACAAACAATAAACTATTAAATACATTGAAGTGGGGTCTCCCTGGTGGCGCAAGGGGTTGAGATGCAGCACCATGAAGCTATCCACAGCCACTGCAAGAGTTTGATCCCCAGCAAGGGAGCTGACCCACATGGCGCAGCAGCAGACCTCTCCAGTTGTGCCCGCTGCTCCCCTCAGCAGTGTATTTCGGTCAGTCTGCCTGTTCTGTTCCCCACTCCGTCTCTGGTGAATCCTCTCACCCCCAGCATCTCTGGCCTACTCCCCAGCTCTTGTATGCATAAATAAATCTTAAAATAAATAAATAGGGCCTCCCCTGGTGGTGCAGGCGGTTGAGCGCAGCGCTGTGAAGCTGTCCGCAGCTTTTGCAGTGCTGGTTTGATGCCAGCCAGCCGGCGAGGGTCCTACATGGCGTGGCAGACCTTTCCTGTCTCCCCTGCTGCTCCCCTCAGCAGTGTATTTCATCAGTCTGCCGGTTCTGTTCCCCCACTCTGTCTCTGGTGAATCCTCTCACCCTCCTGCGAATCTGACCTGTACCCTGGTTCTTGTATAAATAAATAAATAAACAAATCTTTAAATAAATAAATACATTGAAGTGACAGTTTAAAACCCTCCCTAGAGAACCCTAGGTCTAGCTGACTCCATTGATAAAGTCTACCGAATATTTAGAGAAAAACTAATATCAATTCTACACAAACTCTTCCAGAAAATTGAAAACTATGAAGTGCTTGCTAATGTATTCTATGAGGCTAGGATTACCTTGATACCAAAAGTAAATGAAGACACTACAAAAAAGAAAGATATAGGCCAATATTTCTCATGAACATAGATGCAAAAATTCTTTAGGAAATTTTAGCACATTGAATCCAACACCATATATGAAAAGAACAATACAACCTCACTAATCAGGGCTTTATCTCAAAAGATGCCCCCCCCCAAAAGCCACACTTAACAAAACACACCATCCTAGGCAGATATTTGCACCACTTGGAAAAGGATATCCACAAAATATCAACAGTTAACATCATCCCTAATGGTAAAATGCCAAATACTTTCCTGCTATAATCAAGCGAAAGACAATCTGCTCTTATCACTTCTATCCATCACTGTGCTGTCGACCCTGGTCAATTCAACAGGTAAGGAAAAGAAACAAAGGTCATCCAGAAGGAAAGGAAGAAGTAGAATTGTTTTTATTCCCAGTCAGCATGGTTGTATTTGTCAAAAGTAGTAAGTGGCTTTGACAAGGACACAAACTCTCTCTATAAAAATCAGCTGTATTTCTGTGTATCACAATAAAAATTTGAAGTTGAATTAAAAATACCATTTACAGTAGTATGAAAATTATGATGAAATACTTAGGATATAGCTGACAAAAAACTGTGTTATAACCATACACAAAAATCTACAGAAATTGATGAGGGGAAGGCTCAATATTATTATGTCATTTCTCCCTAAACTCATCTATAGGTTCATCTCAATCCCAACCAAAGTCCCAGCATGCTTCTTGTAGAAACTGACATGATCTAAAGTTCATATGAGAACTTCATAAAGTTCACAAAGGACCAAGAAAAGCAAACCAGCTTTGAAAAAGAACAGCACTGGGAAAAAACACTCTAATTTCAAGAGTTATAAATCTACAATCAAGAGACCGTGGTATTCATATAAAGACAGAAAAAAATATACACATGGGACAGAATATAGGATCCAGAAATAGACCCATATTCAGAAATGATATTTTTATAGATGCAAAAACAACCTAGCAGAGGAGGGATAATCTTTTCAGTAAATAGTACTGAAATAATTGGATGTGTATTTGCAGAAGAAATTTCAATCTGTGCATATACCACACACAAAGAGTAACTAAAAAATATAGCATAGACCTAAATGTGAAATCTGAAAATATAAAACTTCAAGAAGAAAACACCTTTGTGACTTTTATTGAGACAAAGATGTCTTGGGCAAAATAGCAATGACACAATCCATTTAAAAATCATCCAAATTGAAAATTTCTACTCTTTGAAAACACCATTTAAGTCACAGACCAGGAAAAATATTTGCAAAGTACATATCTGCTAGATGATTTAGATCCAGAATTATATGAACTCTTAAAACTCATTAATAAGAGGACAACTCAACTTTTAAAATGGGCAAAACATCTGAGCAGGCACCTCATCAAATAAAAATAGATATCAAATAACTACTTGAAAATGTTCAACATCAGTAGTCAGAAGAGAAACACAATCAAAACCATAATGAAATACCCCTTCCCACTTAGCAGCATGGCTACAACTCAAAGGCTTGCCATACCAAATCTTGCCAAAGATGTGGAGTGACTGGATGGCATTCTCATGTGGGCTGGTGAGGAAGTAAAACAGTAAGACCCTTTGGACAATATTTGGAGGTTTCTTTTAAAAAATGTTAACAAACTTCCACCATATATACAGCCATCCCACTCCTACACATTTCGCCAAGAGAATCAAAGCACATGTCCACATAAAGACATGCACATGGATGTTCACAGAGCTTCCCATGAGCAGGCAAGTGGCCCATGCACCCAGTGGAAGGTGACTCTACATTAAAAGGAATGAACTATGACTCCAAGCCAGAAGATGGATGGATCTCAAAGTTGTCATGAGAATAAAAGGAGCCAGACCCCCACCTCCAAAAGAGCATTTAGTATTTGATTCCATTTGTATAAAATTGTTTAAAATATTTTAAGGGGCACCCCTGGTGGCACATGGGGTTAAGCACAGCAGTGCAAAGCTATCCACAGCCTCTGCAGCACAAGTTGATCCCTGGCCAAGGAGCTACCCACATGGTGCAGCAGACCTCTCCTGTCTCACGTTGCTCCCCTCAGCAGTGTATTTCAGTCGATCTGCCTGTTCTGCTCCCCACTCTGTCTCTGGTGAATCTTCTCACCCTGCCCCCCCACCCCCACACATCTGGCCTATACCCCAGTTCTTGTATGCATAAATAAATCTTTAAAAAATTATTTTAAAAAATGAGGACCAATCTACAGTGACAGAAAAGAGAGAAGAAAGGGTAGAAATAGAGGGATTTACAAATGGGCAAGAGGAAACTTTGGTGGGTGTGTTCACAGTCTTAATTGTGGTGATAGTTCCATGGGCATATAAGCATACATAGCATTCACACATACACAGACATGTATGTGCAAATATATACCAAAACGTTTCAAATTGTACACTTACTTCAATAGCTTAACAGGCGTATTTAAAAGAAAACAAAACAGAGACTAGGTCCAGACCAGGCCTTCTCATACCCCCAGAACATGCAAATCTGGTCTTGACTGTATTTATCCCCAGAGGATGATTTTTCCTTTGACATTCAACTCTGGCAAACAGGAAAAGGCTGAAAATTAAGGAGCATCCCTGTCCCTTAGTTCAGGGAGTTAAAGGAACTCTGGAGGACAAGAGGCAGGACAGACATCCTGAAGGCCTATTGTGAGTTCTGCCTCCTTTGGCTGAACAACGTGGCTGAGGGGCAATCTGCACAGCACTGGTGGGGGTTGGTAGGGAGGTAGGTTTGAAGACAAAACAACAGAAGTGCTTCTACTTTCATTTCAAAATAAAAAGGAAACCTGTCGCAGGCTTCACTGCGGCCGGCACCCTCAGAAAGGGGAAAGAGAAGCTCCTGTTTATCTGCTGGAACTTACAGGCCTCTCTTCATCCTCCAGAATGGTCTTGTACCTGCCTCATGCACAGGTGAAATTATCTAGTCCTCAAACATTTCCAGGGTCATGGCCCAGGCCTCCAAAGTAATTCTAGAAGCTTAGTAGCTGCTGCAGTCAGAGAGTTGATAGATTAACCTAAAGTCCTCCCAAAGGGTACCTGCTAATATCCCCCTTCCTCTGGGTGCAGTGGAGATGGAGGACGCCTGGGCCTTCCCAACACCCTCACCGCACCTGTTGCCAACTTGAAAGCAGCCACTAAGTCACCCTGATCTTCCCTGAATCTCTCCTGCAGCAGACAGTTAGGAAATCAAAAGTTAGAAAGCATCTTCAGGAAATGTTTAAATCTCTTTAATTACCCAGGGCTCTTGGGGGCCCCCCTGAAGTCTCAACCAAGAGCTCTGACTTGACAGTGTCGAAAGAAGACTGAGATCAGCCAGTCTTGCCACAGTGCAGAGGATGTAAGAGGGTTGCTGGACTCAGGATCTCAAAGGCAGCTAGCTGCACAGGAGTAGGTCTGAGATGCTCTCAGGGAGTGGTATGGGGTGTACCCCCTGGGAAGGAGCAATTGGGGCCCCAGATGAGAGGTTGTATTCATTTCCCAGGGGTGCCCTAACAAAGGGCCAAGGGCTGGGTAGTTTAAAACAACAGAACAGAAATTTATTCTCTCAAGGTTCTGGAGGCTGGAAGTCCAAAATCCAGGTCAGCAGGGTCTTCCCCCTCTGACACTCTGGGTAGAATCTTCCCTTGCCTCATCATAACCTCTCCCGCGGGCTGACAGTCCTGGCAGCTCTGATCTGCAGCACAGTGCTGCTGATCTCCGCCTCCAGTACCATGGCTTCTCCACTCCTGTGTCTTTGTGCACATCACCTTCCCTCTTGTAAGAACACCAATCTTATTGGATTAAGGGTCCATCCTAATTGTCTCACACCCTGGGCAGAACAGTTGGTGGGACGTGGACAGAGAGGCGGGTGTTGGGCTGCCTAGTTTGTCCACCCCACTGCTCCAGATTAATGTATTCAGCACAGAACATCACCAGCCTGGACATGAGACTCTCCTTGTTCCAGCTGCCACCGTTTCTGTCTTTGACACACAGTACAGGGTGGGGGACAAACCCCACCCCTACTCTGACAGGCCCCTGACAATGATAGATAAGAACACAATTCCAAGGTTGTCCAAAGCACTGACTTAGGCACAGACAGAATTCTTTAGCTCTCTGAGCCCCACTTTCCTCATCTGTGAAATGAAAGGCCGGTTATGAGTGTTAGCTATTGTTAGTATTATTGCAGAATTCAAACTGGCTTCCTCCACCCCAGATACAATTCAAACAAAACAAACTGAACCAAACCTAAACGCAATAATCAACCAAAAGACAATAAAAACAAACAAGCAAAAAAACTACATGAAGAGATACAATCAAGAGGCCTGGAAATCTACCACTGATGGGACTTCCGGTGTTACATCACCCACCCCAGACCCCAAAGGCCAGAAACCCCCTGACCACACAGAGCTGGCGTAGGGGGCACCTGACAGCACAACCTCCTCTGAGGCCTGCTGTCGCTTCACCGCCACATCATCCTTCCTCCTTCTTCCTCAAACGAGGCCCAATTTCCTTGTTTCTGCCGCAAGGGAGACAGGGAACAGCTGTCTCCTACCTCTGTAACATAACTCTCCCAGGTTTGGACACCTGTTTAACACCCCCCTTCACACTTCTCTTGCTCTATTATAAGATACATTAAAGGTCCTTGATAATGGTTTGAGGTCTCCTCGAGAATGTTGTTCTTCACCCTAATTCCTCTAATAATTAGAGGTTGTAAAGCACTTTGAAGATAAAAAGTATTTGATAAGCACCGAGGCCTATTATGATTAGCTTTCCAATATTTCCTTGCTGATACTGATGAACACATCAAAGCCAAACAGCCCCAGCGTGGTATCTGGTGTTAATTAGATACAGTTCCAGGCGGTTGGTATATATTAAAGAAACTGCTGCAAAATTTATCAACATTAGAAAAGTGGCCGCTTTCTTCCCAACCAGAGGAAGCTTTTCTGAAAGGCTGTTGGTGCTGATACAGCAGACAAGTACCTGAGAGAGGCCCCCCCCCCCCCCCAATGAATATGCCCTCTGGGCCTGGAGGAGAGAGATGCAGTCAGAACAGCTGCTTTGTGCAACATCTTATTGTTGTCTCCACAGTCCTTTGTACCTGCCTCGTTTTCTTTTGTTCTCACTCTCATCCCCTGATATGTGTGAGTAGCATGCTCCCTGCTTTGCAGATGATGAAGCTGAAAGTGGGTTGAGAGGCAAAGACATGAACTAGTATGGTGCAGCAGGACACAGTGGAAGCATGTCAAGGGGGCAGGGCAGGCACCCCACTTGTATACCCCCGTGGATATTTGCACACCACCCCTCACCAGGCTTCTCATGCCTTTGCTTCCACTCCTGCACCCGTGCCTCTTGTAAGGCCAGTTCTTGGACTTCTGGAGCCCTTTGTCCATATGTGCAGAGTTAGGAGTGTCTGGAAGCTTCTGGGTCACCTAAAATGGCCCTGAGCCAATAACCGACTGGTGCAGAAGTGTGAAAACCCAGTCCCTTACCTCCAGGGGACACACTCTGTTGTGGTTTACACTTTGGTGGGATAGGACTGAGGCTGGAACTCTGCCCGGGTTCTGCCCTCACGCTTTGTCTCCCGCCCTTCCTATCCTGCTCCCACACCTTCACTTGGTGCCCTGAGGACATTTCCTCCTAAATCACTTGCCTGTGGATGTTCTCTCAGCACCTGCTTCCAGGGAGCATTAGATCGTGATGTCAATACAATACTAAGTGCATGTCTTACATTTTCTGTTAAATGTGCTCTCCCAGGAGTCCTCAGTTTCAAACCCGCCCCTGCAAGTCTTGCATCCTAAATATCTATCTTTGCTGGGTCCACTCCATGCCCCAACTCTTGGCTCTTTACTTTCAAAGTCCTTGTTTCCCCTCGAATCATGATGTTCCAACAACTTCTGGAAAAACTAATCTTTGTGCTCTCCTAGCACACGGAAGACTCTAAAGCAGGCAGGGGCTGTGGGGGACACAAGGACTCCCCTCTCCTTGGGAACTTACAACCTGGCAGGGAGACAAAATACAAAGAGTGCAGGTAGAAGAGGCATGTGCACAAGAAAAACTGCAGGAGAAAACAACTCTCCAGATTACACCCCAAACAGAGCGCCTGTCTGCACGCTCTGTGCCATTTGATTCCAGCTCATTTACTTCATCTGAAATGTTTGAGAAAATGGAGATCAGTTCTGGCAGTGGCAATATAAACAAGAGGATAATCCAATACAGAGCAGCTTGTATTTAATTTTGCTTTGCATTATTACCACTTTTAATAGCAGTACCTCCAGAAAGAGCTTCAGAGAGGTTAAGTAATTTGTCTTAGGAAATAAGCTAATTAGTAACAATATGAATTCATTGTTTCAAGAGTCACACCTGACTCTTGAAAAAAGCCTCAGTTTCTGAGGTTTATTCTTGTGTACATACCTCTTCTACCTACAAAATGGGACTTATGATTTCCACTCTGCAGAATTTTTCTAAGGATGAAAAATTAATATAATACATACGATGTGTCAAAATATCTATGACAGTCAGCACTGCGGTGCAGGGGACTAGCAGTATTGTTCCCAGAGGTAATGTTATTGACCCAAAGGGGATGTGACACGTCCATTTCCAAGGTTCTTAATAAATATGACCAAACTGCTTTCCCAGAAAAACCAGCAGAACCCTGGAAAGGCTTTTATTTTTCTTTCTGTTCCAAATAAGAGGTTGTTTTCATGTCATTTATTTATTTATTTACATTATAGGATTCCTTTGTGCAATGGTTTTCTCAAAAGACTCAAAATAGGTTTGCCATATGACCCAGCAATTCTACTCCTAGGTATCTATCCAAAGAGCACAAAAACACTAATTCAAAAGGAAAACACCTGTGTTTATAGCAGCATGATTTACAATAGCCAAGATATGGAAACAGCCTAAATGTCCCAGGACAGATGAGTGGATCAAGAAGATGTGATACATACACACCATGGAATACTATTCAGCGATCAAAAAAGATAAACTCATGCCATTTGTGGCAACATGGATGGGACTGGAAGGGATTATGCTAATCAAAGTGACTCTGGAAAGGTTTTGACCAGGCATCAAAAAGTCAGGCTCAAAGGCTAACTTCCACGTGACCTTGGAAGCCGGTCCATTTCTCGGCAAAGGAGGAATAACTGTCCCCCACCCGTCCCCTTGGAGGAGGATCAGAGGAGACCAATGAAGAAGTGGACAGTGAAGCTGCATGAGACAGTGGAGGGGGGAGGTAAGTTGAAGGTGTCAACAGCTGTAGCTATCCGGCTATCTGATCAGTAAGTCCCAACCATGGTAGTTGCTAAGAGAGTAGATCTTAAAAGTTCTCTGCAAAGGAAAAATACTTGTCACTGTGCAAGGTGACAGATCCCACTAGATGAGGGATGGGGTGGCTCTGTGACATGCACGTGAGACAGATCCTGTGTCGTGCGCCAGCCTGCTCACCTTCTACCCTCTCGCTCAGCTTGCAGGTTCTGGCTCCTCACCTACTGCCCTGGAGGGTACTTTGGCTCTGGTGATTTGATTCCAACCTGGAACACATGAGAGGAAAAATCCTTGTTTGCCACTGAGGGTCACCTTGGAAGGGTTTTGGTTTTTTAAGATTTATTTTATTTATATATGCTTACCAGAGCTGGGGCATAGGCTAGAGGTGCAAGGGGGTGAGAATTCACCAGAGACAGAGTGGAGAACAAAACAGGTAGACTGACTGAAATACACTGCTGAGGGAAGCAGCGGGTGAGTCAAGAGAGGTCTGCTGTGCCATGTGGGTAGCTCCCTGGCTGGAGATGGAATTCGTGCTGAAGAAGCTGTGGATAGCTTCATAGTGCTGAGACTTAACCCTTTGTGCCACCAGGGAGGCCTGACCTTGGAAGGGGTTTTATGGCAAAATGGGGAAAATTGGGGGGAAATGTCCCTTCTAGTGGCACTGCAATGTCCCAGGAGAAAACAGACCTCCATCCTCTTCCAGGTTTTTAAGAGAAGAGGCAAAGTGACAGCACTGGCAAGTGCTTGGTGGCCCAAATCTGGAGTCTGTGGCCTGCTGAGTGGGTGTAGACCCTTATGCATGAGAAGTGGTCTCAGAGCTAACTGGGTTCCCCCCCACCCAGAAGTCCCAGCTCACCAGTGTTCTTGAAGTTCTTGCTTCCAGTCCACAAATGCCATCTGCACCCCTGAAGCTCAGCCTTGAAGACAGAGATGCTGAGTTGTGGTCAGAATCGCTGCCCTTCCTGAGAAAGGAATGCAGCTGGATTTATAAGACAGCACATGCGCACTCAAAGGAGAGTGCACTGAAGGGGGCTGGAGGAGGAACAGGCTTTGGAGGCTGGGAGGGGATGGGCCCCTCTGCCTGGGGCAGTTTGGGGATGGGAAGACTGGCCTAGAGAAGCCTTTGCAGAATGCTGTGGCCACATGCTAAGTGCAGGCCTGAGAGCATGCCTGAACTGCTGGAAGCAGTGGTGATTGCAAACAAAGGGGTTTGGAGGTGTCTGTTAATGTCACAGCTTCAAGCACAGCTAGATCAGCATCACCAACAAAGCATTATTTTTGCAATAAGGGAAAATCACTTTTTTAATGAAAAAATTGGCCTGGCTAAATCAAATGAATAAGAAATCCATTTGGGTGGGGAGGCAGGGGCTAGGTCTCAGGGTATGAGTAACACCTAACCATGCCTCTATATGGTTAACAAGGCACTTTCACAAAAATATCTCCTCAGCCCTCACAAGAGCCTCTCATGGTTACATAGGAAAGGCCTGACTCTCAGCCCCTGACTTTTTTTTTTTTTAAAGATTTATTTATTTATACAAGAACCAGGGTACAGGCCAGATGCATGGGAGGGTGAGAGGATTCACCAGAGACAGAGTAGGGAACAGAACAGGCAGACTGACGAAATACACTGCTGAGGGGAGCAGCGGGTGAGACAGGAGAGGTCTGCCACGCCATATGGGACCCTTGCCGGCCGGCCAGGATTGAACCAGCACTGCAGAGGCTGCGGACAGCTTCACAGGGTGGCGCTCAACCGCCTGCGCCACCAGGGGAGGCCCAGACCCTGACTTCTAAGCCAAAGGGTTCTCCATTATTTCATAGGCAGACTTTACTTCTCTTCACAGCTGAGGCCTATACAGAGTGACTGAGCACCCCAGGTCCTACCTCTGTCCCTCTCTACCTTTGCCCTTTCCTTCAGCTGATTTGTAGGTACACACCCTTAGGGAACTAGTTTTTACTGCCATTTTGCAAGCATAGCCTGGATGTCCAAGAACTCCTGAGTGCAGGGGAGAGGTTTTAACAAATGAACGGGTATATGATATAACGTGTGGTATCTAAAACAAACAAAAAAAGGTTATTAATGCAATAGCATCAGAGGAGGCTGATTTGGATTGGGGGACTCACCCTTGACTCAAAGGTGAGCAGTACATTGCCACTGAGCCCCCACGATGAGTCAGGCAAATCCTTCAGTTGAAGGCCAAGGTCACAAGATCTCAATTCCCAAGGGGAGGTATATTCTGCAAGGAGAGGCAAGAAGCCAAGCAAAGGAAAGGCTCAGCAAGGACACCATGGCACTTACAAAACTGACAAAGCCCTTCAATCCCCTCTCTGGAGCAGATGGCATTTACCACCCAGAACATCAGACACACAAGTCAATGCACGACTGTCACCAGGAGACTCATGGAGGTCTGAGAATGGCAACAAAGGGGCGCAGCCAGACAGAGTGTGTACGAACAACTCAAGACAGAGACTTCAGAGTCCAGAAAGTACCAGGCATGCAGAGGTGGGGAGACTGGAGTGGCCAACAGGTCAGAAAAGCCTTTGTGTAGAGGATGGACCTCAAGTGGATTAGGATGCTCTGCAAGGTGACCCCATTTAGCAGAGCATAGGGGTGCCCAGAAGAGCTGCAGCACAGTGCGTGGACCCTTCTTCCGGACGCTGGCGGCTGCTTCGTGGCCTCACACCTGCCCGGGTCCCTGTGAGGGGACACCCGGGGTCTCTACTATGTCTGAGGGCTTCTAAGCACCTTTTAAACTATGCTCTGAAGACCCAGGGTTCTGTGGCCACCCAGGCGGCACAGAAAGGACTGATTTCACCACCAGGCAAGCTGGCAAGGGATGAAAATATCTGGCTAATGACCCCGTCTGCATGTTGGGTTTCACGGAATATACCCACACACAAAGCTGGAAAGCTTCCCGGTGCAGGGGGAACTGGTGACAGGAAATTCAAATCAGGTTACGCCCTTGTGGCCATTTGATATCCCAGCCTCCACTGCAGCCATCTGGGCCGAGGAGGGCACCCGGACACACCGTCAGCTGAGCAGTAGCTGCAGTCATCACTGCAGTCACGTGAGCAAACTTTCACATGATGCTCTCAATCAACAAAGGTGCTGTGCTTGATGCCTGTAAGCTACTATGTTCTTAGTCACACCCGCAGGTGACTATGCGGCTTTCAAAGATTGTGCTATCTTGTTCATGATAAGAACACATGGGCCCAGGATGTAATGAACCCAGAACAACAGCTGGTGAAGGGCTGCATCCCGCCAGGTGAAACTGAGTCATCCCACTCAGCTGTGTGGATGGAGATGAGAGGAAGTGAGCCTTTGATGGAGCCCAGGGGCACGTGATCACCCCAGCTATCTGTTTTCAGAACACACCCTTCAGCTTTAGACAGCCCTGGGTTCACATTCAGGACTGTCACTTGCTGTGACCTTCAGCAAGTCACCAACTTTTGTGAAGCTCCTTCCTCCTCTGTTAAACATGGATAGTGTTAGGCCCTTTCTTGTACAGCTAGAGTAAAGGTAACAAGAAAAAGCACAGGAAGGACTCAGCACAGGGCCTGGCCCAGACTTAGTGCTCAATAAGTCTCCTTCTCTTTATCATCATCATCATCATCATCACCACAGAGAGGACTGCCTGCTTCCAAGAACTGGGGTGTACGCCAGAGGTGTGCGTGGGGGCGAGGATGAGAGGATTCACCAGAGACAGAGTGGGGAGCAAAACAGGCAGATTGTCTGAAATACACTGCTGAGGGGAGCAGCGGGCAAGACAGGAGAGGTCTGCTGTGCCATGTGGGTAGCTCCCTGGCCAGGGATTGAACTCATGCCGCAGTGGCTGCCATTAGCTTCATTGTGCTGAGACTCAAACCTTGTGCCATCAGGGAGGCCCCCAAAGTGTCACTCTCTTGCCTAAATCCACATGCTAGGCCAGAACTCCCTGGTGTGGATGTTCTCCCTCTTGCTGAGTGGATGCTATGTCTCTGGGGTGGAACTGAGGGAGGGACCTTGGACTGGGGAGGCGGCCAGCTGCTCAGGCTGCGGAGACAGGCTGCCTTCCGCTTTCCTCATGAGGGCCTTATCCATCCAAAGCAGCACCTATGAGTCACATGAGACTCTTGACACTTGCAATGTGGCTCATCCAAATCAAGATGTGTTGTAAGACTAACAAATTTCAAAAAAGAGAGGTAAGGTATCTTAATCAAATTTTTTTTATTGACTACATTTTGAGATAATCATATTTGGGATATATCAGGCTAAATAAAACATTAATAAAATGAATTCCACCCTTTACTTATTGATGTGACTATTAGAAAACTGAAAATTACCTGCGTGGCTCACGTCAGTTTTACTGCACAGCACTGATCTGGACCGTGGATCTGCAAAGACCCAGGTTCTGCTTCACTCTGTATTCCTGGCACCTGTAACAGCCCCTGAGTGAAGGAGTGAGCCAGTGAGGGCTAGAGGAGTTTCCGACAGCTGGCTGGCACGCCCCCGGAAGGGCACAGAGTCCTGGGGGATTTGGGTTCTGTAAAACTGAGGCTGGAAAAAATACCAAAACTTGTCCCCAAATAGCTAGGGTTCAAACCAAGCACACCCAAACCTGTTCCTTTGACTAAATCCCTTAACCGCCCATGACAATATAGAATAAGAGAAAGAACACTAGACTTGAGATTTTTCAAAAAGCATATTCCTGCGCATTACCACTGAGGCCCTAGCCTCGGACAGGTCACCTGGCCCCTTTGGGCCTCCAGCCCCTCATCTCCTCTGCAGTGCATCCACCACCGGATTCCATCCATTTCACTTTTCACGGTGCATAAAGAGAAGAAATCCCACCCCAGAAGACAGTCTGAAAACTGAGCCCTAAATAATATTTCTTCTCTCTTCTCTCCACTCTTATTTCCCAAAAAAGCTTTCCAACTGAGATTTCTTCATATCACCCAATCAATAATTCGTTTAAGGCTTCTCTTTGATTTTATTTGGTTTTGTGCTTTTTCATCAGAAACCAAAACCTTGCAGACTTTTTTCCTTGATCTTGTAATGAAATTCCCTCAGAGATATTTAATTCTAGAAATAGATTCTGCTCTGCCACATACCCTTTAAAGAAAAAAGACATCGCAATAACAAACATCCTCCATATTTAAAAAAAAAAATCTCAGAAGGCGAAATGGGCTCACCTCCCTTACACCTGCTTTTAGTGTTCTGCTGCCATTTACACCAGTGAATTTCCTACACTTTGTTCCAAAAAAAAAAAAAAGGAACGTACTTACTCTACCAACAGCCTCTGATGTTCCCACACATGCCTTGGAGGGATCCGGATGGTCTGTGAACACTCTGCTACTTTTACTCGCCTGATAAATGTTCCCTCTGGGGTGCTGCTCTCCCTCCTCCTGCCATGTGCTCAGTGAACCCCCCATCCTGGCCCCACCTTCCCTACACACAGCTTTTTGGAAAAGAATTTGTGTCATTTCCACTTCCAAGCCCAGTTCAAGAGCCTCTTGCACATTAGTCCATGCAAGGAGTATCCTGGAGTTCAAACTGACTTCCCAGCAAAGAAAATCTCACCCTCTTCCCCTCGGGGGAAAACGCCAACACTATTTTTGATCAGCAAGGATTAAAAAAAATCTACAAGTATCAACTGTGTTCTGCTAACACCAAGATAACGGGGGCAGAAGTGCTTTTTAACACCACCCGAGGCAGGATAAATAGCACGATCCAGATGAATAGCCAGTGTCTCGGCCACCTGTGGAACGTGATGGAGCCATGTCCCCCTCCCAACCTCCCTGCAGAGGCACCACCCGTGTGCAGAGACCGCTCAGCGCGTGTACATGCATTGCCCACCACAGCCGGCAAGTCTGCTCCAGAGAATAGTTACGTGCTGCTCTCGAAAGCCACACAAGTTCACCTAGTGGTTCCACCGGCTAAGACAGAGCTCTCCTCGGGCAAGACGCCTGTGAGGGAACAGGGACAGAGTGGGCGGCGCACAATCTGTGCCCTCAAATAGATGACAGCTAACGGGGACAGAGCAGATGCCAAACTGAAATGTAGGGCAGAGTGAGGAAGGCAATAAGAAGGGGGTGCATGACTGTGTGTGTGCCTGTGTGTGTGCCTATGTGTGCGCATGTGTGTGCAGGTGTGCACGTGAGTGTCATGGAAAAAAAATGTGTGGAGATATACCTCAATATTGATAATGGTTCTCTCTTATGGGTGATTTTTAATTTCTTTACGGCCATGTTCTCTGACTTTTTTTTTTTTACAGTATACAAATATCACTTATAGAATGAAATAGATTTTTCAAGACTTTTGTAATTGTATAAAGGACAATGATATGAGTGATAAACCAAGACTTGGTGGAGGCTGGCTATGTACACTGGCCTGCAGGACAGGTGGAGTTGGGCAGTGAGGAGATGAGGGAAGGCAATTCTGGGAGAAAGGAGCATGAAATGGCCGCCAGGGCTGAACAGGTAAGAGGGAAGCCTGGACACTCACTCCTGAGGCCTTGAACACCAGGCCAGCCCACTCAGGGAGTGAGCTGTGACCCTGTGGGATTGTGTTTGTTGCCGACATCTCACCCGCTGCTGCACTGTGCTTGGCTGCATGCACGGCTCCCCCTCCTCCAGGAGCAGGTCGGGGCCAGGGTGCTGTCATTCTGTAGTCGCAGCCCTGAGCACAACCACTCACACCCAACAGAGAGAGCGAGTGATTCCTGGATGAACTGAATTCTAGGGGGCTTATTCTTTTTTTTTTTTAATTTTTTTTTTTATTTATAGAGGCATGTTTTTTATTTATTTATTTGTTTGTTTGTTTGTTTGTTTGTTTTGTTTATACATGCACTGGGTACAGTCAGAAGCGCGGGAGGGTGAGAGAATTCACCAGAGCCAGAGCGGGGAGCAGAGCAGGCAGAAGGACCGAAGTACACTGCTGAGGGGAGCAGTGGGCGGCAGGAGAGGTCTGCGCGCCATGTGGGACCCTCCTCCGGTGGCCGGGGAGCAGCTGGGGATCGAACCGCTGCGCCGCAGAGGCCATAGGCAGCTTTGCAACCCAGCGCTAAACCGCTGCGCCACCGGGGAGGCCCATAGGGGGCTTATTCTTTATGCTGTGGGTAATAGGAGTCATCATGGGTTCCAGAACCTAAGGTGTTCTAGGCAGTTAGTAAATGCCCGGCACTGGCTCGCTGTGAAACTGCCCTGCTTCCTGATCCAGCCTGTACTCCCTGGTGATGCTGCCCTTCCTTGTATACAGAGGAGGCTCAGAAAGGTTAAGCCACCAGCCCAAGGTCACAGCAGCCAGGACAATCGGAAGACATGGAGGATGGAACAAACAGATAATAGAATTAAGGAGTGCGAAGCTGTGCAGGGTGGAGGAGCCAGCATCCAGAGGGTGGCAGTCAGGGAGACCGTGGGGGGCCGTTCTGGGAAGTGAGACCTGCCCAGTTCCCTGGGTCATGTCTTAGGAGCTTCCCAGGCCTGCTTATCATCTGCTGGCAACACATCAGAAAACCGCCTGCTGTGTGGAAAGTGCCCTCCTATTAGAGTCTCTCCCCACCCTCCTCTCTACGACATCTCTCTAAAGGTGTCTCTAAAGGTGTGCAGACCTGGACGTTTTGACGAAAATATTCATGAAACTGGCTCCAACCACATAAATCAGTTTCCCCAGCCTAGATGAAAACGCTTTCGCAAGTCAGAAGCGTGTCCTGTCCCCTCCTGACCACTGACTGGCCAGGTCATCTTTGTCGACTTCCTTCCCCTCTGTAGGCCTCAGTTTCCTCATGTGAAAATTGAGCGGGCAAGCAAGAAGACCTTTAAAACCCTCTCAACTAGGCGTACTGCTGAGTGCTCCCCAGGACGTGAAGGCCTCCCTAACATTTCTCCATTAGAGAACAACGATCTGTGCCATCAGCTCACATCTCTTTCTCCTGCTGGACAATTAGCTCCCTGAGTCATACTGAGGTGAAGTCTGGGTGGGAAGCTTAAGTGCTTCTCCAGCCCTGCACCCTAACCTCGCCCCCACCTCTTATTTGAAGATGCCTGTCCCCTTCATAATCCATAAAGGGCAGGGATGGGTACCGGGATTCTTAGAGGCACGAGGATGCCAGGATTCCTATCCAGGGAATCCCAAAATTTCTCCTTGGAGCCAACAGCTCCCTTCTGACCTGTACCCAGTGTGTCTGTCGTCAAACATTAGCTACTGACCTAACAGGGTCACCGGATAATGTCTATGGAAGGAAGCGACCTCCTTCCTTTAAAGATGTTTATTTCCAGAAACTGAAAGGACGTTCGGTCTTCTTAGGCGTTCCTATGGCCTCTGTTGGTTTCAAGGACAAGGAGGAATGTTAAATCCCCACTGCAGCTGACAATTGAAAATTAAGAATAGTTGTGGCTCAATTGCTCCCTGTGTCTCCTCTCCTGGGGGCAGCCAACTTGGGCCCCACTCCACGCCCAGCTGGGTGCATTGCCAGCCCATGCCAGGTGGCATGCACCACTCCTCCACCCTGAAGGCAATCACACTCAGGGTGACCTCTGCCCCCACACCACCAGTCCTTTCTGAGCTAGAGTTCCAAACAACGCCAGAGAAATGTACACATGGGTGCCAGTTATGTGGGAGCAGAATCCTGCATCCAGGTACAGCACTCTCACCCCCTTGCAGCTCCTGCTGTGCCAGCAGAAAAGTCAGGGAGGACTCTGATTTCACGGGCATCACTGCTTAGTCTGCAAAAAGTAGAGCGTGGGTCGCTCTGAGCTTCACTGTGCAGTGCCTGTGAGAACAGCGAGCTGTCAGTAAGGAGGTGCACTCGGCACCGTGCATGCATAGAGCTGGCTGCTCCCACTCCAATGTGGAGCAGAGGACAGTCCCTCGAGTTCATCGGAAGTGATGTGACTTTGCAGAAGGGATGGCTTCTAAGACGTGGGTAGACCCAGCCAGGGACAGCAGCAATGCCACCTGACTTCAGGGGCTAGGAAACAAGTGGCTTTGCTGGCACTGATGAAGCCACCACTGTTGGGGGACCTCTGGTGCGGGGGGAGAGGTGGGAAGCAGAATGGGCAGAGTGACCAATCATATAATTCAGCAACAGATGCCAGCTGTTCAGATGAGCAACCCCAGGCAGGCCCCCTACACATCACCACGTGGCCCTCTCTCAGTACCTTTCAGAGGCTCCTGCGTTAGTGGATTGAAATGCAAACCCACTTTCCAGGCCTCTGGGGTCTTGTGTGGCCTAAGGAGGTGGGGCAAATGCTGGTTCCTGAAATAGAGCCGGACAGAACAGAGGAAGGAATTGTCCACACTGGGGTTCTCAAAAGGACTCTACAGAACTGGCTCGCACTCCTCTTAGACAGCTGCTCTCTATCCCAGCTATCCTGCCTCCCTCCCTCTCCAGCCATCTTTCCTGCCTTTATTCATTTTGCGTCCATATCTGAAAAATTCTATATGCCTCCCATCTAGCCATATTTTATCTACCCTTTAGGTGGTGCATTCATCTTCTGGGACTACCTTAGCAAATTATTAAAAACTAGGTTTCTTCAAACAGAAATTTATTCTCTTGCATTTCTATATGGCAGCAGTCTTAAATCAAGGTGTCCACGGGGTTGAGGCGAGACATCATTCCTTACTTCTTCCGACTTGTGGTGTCTCAGGCATTCCCTGGCTTCAGCTTCATGGTGCCAGTCTCTGACCTTTCCTCATCTGCCTTCCCCTGTCTGTGTCACCTCCGTGTGCCCTTCTAAGGACACTTGTCACTGAAATTAGTTGCGACCTGGGTATTCCAGGATGATCTCATGTCAAAATCTATAACTGAATTACACCTGCAAAGACCTTTTGCAAACAGGGCCCCAGACATAGGCTCTGGCAGTCAGTCCACGGTCCTGTCTTTTCACCTGCTCCCTCACAGCTGTTAAGACTCCAGATGTCAGGCCTCCCCTGGTGGCGCAGCGGTTGAGCACTGGGCTGTGAAGCTGCCCGCAGCCTCTGCAGTGCCGGTTTGATCCCTGGCCAGTGAGGGTCCCACATGGCACGACAGACCTCTCCTGCTGCCCGCTGCTCCCCTCAGCAGTGTATTTCGTCACTCTGCCTGTTCTGTTCCCCGCTCTGGCTCTGGTGAATTCTCTCACCCTCCCGTGCTTCTGACTGTACCCAGTGCTTATATAAATGAATAATAAATCTTTAAAAAAAAAAAAAAAGACTCCAGATGTCCAGGCCTTACCCCAGAGTTTCAGTTTCAAACGATCCTGGGTGGAACTGAGGTGTGAGGTGTGTGTGCTTTTATGTTGCCATTTTAAATTTTCTAGCTTCTAAATGATAGCCCAAGGAGAATCCCCATTTCAAGTCTCAGACTCAGGGTTATCTCAAGCATGCAGCCATGAAGGGTGAAATCAGCTTTCAATGATCACTTTCCCCTCCGGGATCATTTTCAATATAGTCACAACCCAGACTATCATCTACCGCTTTTTAAAATATCACACAAAGAGTGTCCGAGACCAGAGAGATTACTTAATCTAGTGGCGTGACACTGTCTCCAATCAATGCCTCATTTTTATAGCAAATATTTGCAAGTGTCCTCATGACCAGCTAAAATGAAGTTCCTAGATAAGTTAGTTGACCCGTATGCATAATTGAACTGCAATTGTAATATAACGGAGAAGAAAGAAAAGCATTGTGTAATAAATAATAAATATGTCAATGTGTGAGCCCACGCATGGCCACAGCAGAACACTGAGCAAAGTCGTCAGTGCTTGCACCTACTTCGTGGAGAAGTTTAGCCTTACACCCTCAAATAAGGAGCACAAGGAAATATAACAACCAGAAGACAACAGAACAAAAAAGGTTTGGATGAGAAATTGCAAACCGACTTCCTGTATCTTGTAATAGGAAGGAGGAAAAAGACCTTAATGGAGGGAAACATGGCAGATCAAATGACTAATGTGGAAGCAGGGAAAACAAAAAGTATATTATTCCTGCAAAGAAGCTAAGCCCCATATATACGTAAAGTCATAATTTTCTATGCAGTGACATGGAGCAGGGTGGTGACAAAGTATCATGGCAAGCATATCTCTAATCTGGAAATCTCCAGCACAGAGTGGAGGTGCACATTCATCTTAAAACATTGAAAAAAGCTTTGGAAGTGATTTTCTTTTTGCTTAAGCAATAAGAAAAGGCAGACGTATTGGAAAAAGTTGTTGGCAGAGGAGAATATCAGAGTCAGAGTGAAAGATGAAGGCAAGCCCAAAGTAAATTATTATAAGAGCTAATTTTTGCGCAAGTTCTTATCATTGTACTACAAATGTGTGTATGTGTGTGCACGCGTGCATGTGTGTGGGTGTGTATGATGTTAGAATATAAGCTATCTTAAAAACAGCTTCTATAAATAAGTTCATTGAGCTGTTAACATTTCATATGCCTCTGCTAATATAATAATATTTGGCCCTATGTCTGTTAAATGAAGTCTCAAATTTCCTGTTATAAATTTGCAAGTGCTTTTCTTGCTTTTTCGGTAACTGCATATGGCACTGAAATGTTTCTCAGTTAAATGTGTGTTTGGAAATTCTCTAATCTAGACAGAAAGCATGTCGTGGGGAAACGATCCAATCTTTTTTTCTACTTAGGTTTCTCTTCCCCAGCATCTATCTCCTAAATTACAGGGCTTTTGGCATTACTACTTTGAAAACTTTTCAGTATCACCATGTAAGAAAGTATTGCCAATTAGGTTGTGGAGAAAAAGGAACTCTCCTGCACTGTTGGTGGGAGTGCAAACTGGTCCAATCACTATGGAGAGATGTGTGGAGATCTCTTGACCTACTAAACATAGAGCTTCCATATGATCCAGCAATTCCACTCCTAGGTATTTACCCAAAGGACACAGAAACATCCATTCCAAAGAGCACCTGCACCCCTATGTTTATAGCAGCACTGTTTACAATAGCTAAGCTTTGGAAACAACCCAAATGCCCAAAAATAGATGACTGGACCAAGAAGATGTGGTACATATACACCATGGAATATTACTCAGCATTCAAAAAAGATAAACACATGCAAATTGCAGCAACATAGATGGCGCTGGAAGGGATCATGCTCAGCGAAATAAGCCAGAAAGAAAAAGAAAAATACTGGATGGTCTCACTCATAGCAGGAATCTAGAAAACTTAAATAAGGGACCAGGAAAAAGAATAACTATAAGAAAGAAAATATCAAAATCAACAAACAACTATAAACCAGAGACACTCTATAGGGGTTGGGGGGCAGGGAAAGGAGGGTTTGGGGTCAAAATAAGGGGGTTGTAATTGTATGGGGAATATAAAAATAAAGTTTAAATAAAAAAAGACAAAGTGTCGCCAATTTATATTTGTAGTGGGTTGAGCCTGGGCAGAGCATGTGACAAACTCCCCACTGATAGGGCTGACTCGCACATGGAATCAAGAAGCATTTCCAGCCCCTACTCAGTAAATGCCATGGGCATCGCTCAGTCATTGTGGCAACCCAAAGTCACCCAGAAGATTCCAACATGCCCCGGAGGGCCAGCAGCACCAGCTGGAAGTCTGTAGGAAATGTAGCATCTTAAGCCTTGGACTAACCTACTAGAATGTGCATTTCAAGCCCCCAGGGTGAGGCATGACACTGAAACCTGTGCTTTGTGAAGCGCTCCTCTAGGGGGCAGTACCGAGTCAATTAGGAATGTTGACCAAATCCAACCTCTTCATTTCTCCATTTGAAGAACTGGCCCCAAGAGACTGGTTTGACTATTTTGCTCCTCTCATGTCACTAAGGACAAGAAGGGTGTGGGAGTCTTTTGTAGCCTCACAGCTGCCAGCACAGAGAGGCACAAGGAGCTGGGACCCAGGAAATGCTTGTGCACAATCCATCAGTTCTCTGAGACCTCCTTTGTAACCAGAGAACAACCAGTTTCCATTACTTCCATAGACGCACCAGCAGCAGAGTCCCAGCTGTCCTTAGGATTGAGTTTTAGCAACTCCCCTGCCAACAGTTTTTTTTGTTTTTGTTTTTTTATGAATTTCCCCATACCACCAGCTGCAGCCAAAACCACGGTATCTGAACAAAGAGCAGCTTGCTCCCTCCCCACCCCCTCAGTCTGCATGCTGCTGTGGTTAGCATCACATTCAGAGAAAGAATAAATAAAAAGCAAAACCCCAGTTCTGAGATAACCACAGACATGATAGATGCTGCTGCATGCAAAGCTGAGGGAGCAGCAAGGTGAACAGCAGTTACAAAAGCTGAAAAGGAGACTCCCTAGGACAAGCAGGCCCAGCCTGCAGACTCTAACTGGAGTGTGATTTCAAGGTGCAATAGGGTAACTGTGAATTTTGCCCTCCAGGCCTCATCTCCCCCAACTCCAGGCCCCACCCTCCCAGAGTCTTAGCAGTCTGGGGAAGAGGGGTTTGCCCCCCTAGTGGGTAAAGTCTTGGGCAAGTGCCCCGTGGGGAGACAGCCCAGCTAAGCTGCTAAACAAATGGCCAGGAAAGAGAAAAGCTGAAATGAGGGGCCTCAAAGGAGAAAGGAGGCTCCCTTCAGCGCCCCTTTCAACCCTGACTGAGCACATGTCCAACCAGCCCTCAGCCTCCAGACCTTCACCCGGGGCTGTGGGCAGAGGATGGAGCAACACCGTCACATGCAGTCTCCACTTCCGGGCCTCACTTCCTTCCTTCACCGAGCAATGGTGAAGACCCGGGACCACTGGAAGACTCCTGCGTCAGTCCTTTGCAGTGGCTTCGGTTATCTGTCATGTTCTGGACCCAGCCTGACACACCCGTGTCACTCCAGTGCCTCATTACAGGTGGCACTGCAGGGGTCTGTTGCCACGGCCTAAGCAGGACCAGGTGTGGCTCTCTCAGCTTATCTCTCCCACCTGGCACAGGGCCCTGCATTCAGAAGTTGCTCAATGAACGTTTGGGGAGTTGTTAGGAGGACAAAAGTGCTCTCGCATCACCTGCTCTCTCGGGGCCTTCCCCCATCTCTCCATGTTGGTGGCCACCAGCATCACATCACTGCTGCCAGGAGAATGGACTGCTGAGAGGGGTAACTCTACGTACCAACTCTAAAAATAAAAAGCACTGACATCGCCATGTTTATTACAGCACTGTTTACAATAGCCAACATATGGAAACAACCTAAGTGCCCCCAAACAGAGCAGTGGATCAAGAAGAGGTGGTACATATACACAGTGGTACATTACTCAGTTTACTTCTTTACCATACTTATTTATCCAACAGATAAACTCGTGCCATTTGCTGCAACGTGGATGCAGGTGGAAAGAATTATGCTCCGTGAAATAAGTCAGAAGGAAAAAGAAAAATATGAATGGTTTCCCTTACAGGAGGAATATAAGGAAACCCAACAAAGGGCCAGGAAAACGACAAAACTTGCAAGCTGAGCATAGATCTGAGGCCTACAGCAGCGGAGGGAGAAGGGTGGAAACAGGGAAGGGAAGAGCTCCAGGCACTGTGGTGATGGGTCACAAGGGCTATGGTGGTGGGAGAACTAAGGAGACCACACCTGAGGGGAGAAATCAAATACTGTACAAAAATAAACAATGATGTAAGAAAATAAATAAATTGAAAATAGGAGGAAAAAAAGACTCTGGAGGCAGCACAATATACTGGCTAGGACATATGGGTCCTGGGTTCAGAGACACACTCTACCAAGTCTGAGTTATGGGTCTCAGTCGAGAGACTCCACTCTGTCGCTCTCACCTTGTCTTGAAAATGGCAACAGGCTGCCTCATCCCAGGAGAGAGGCACCTCTGGTGAGACAGTGTGTGTAGTGGCAGGAGACCTCTGACTGTCTTCTGCAGTTTCAGTTCTATTGAAACGGCTTCAGTCTCTAAAGCAGCCACCCAGGCAGTGCCAGCCAACCTGTGAGCCTGGTGCCTTCCCTTCCAGAAAGGCACTGATGGGGCCAGGCAGGCTGCAACCATGTGCCCACAAGTAACACAGACCAGCCAGCTCCTCGAGTGCAAACAAACAAATAAAGCAGAATCACATGCACATCGAAAGCTGCCTCTCCCTTTTTTCTCGAAAAAGACAGTCTCCTTGGCTTTCATTTTTCCCTTGGAAAATGAGCACAAGAGCAATTTTCCCTCCTTCTTAATCTACGATGAGAAAAAACACCCATTGTCATGCTCAGAGGCAGTCACGGCTCGGTCTCAACAGAGAGACACAGGCAGCAGTGTGGGGGGAACACCTGAATTTTAGGGACCTTAATGGCCAGATGCTGCTCAACCCAGCCCATTGTCAACAGGCAGTGACTAGACTCCAGAGACTCCAGTCTTTTTGATATTTCAGAAATTTTCAATGTTAGGGATTCTCGGGCACAGAGTGAAATGCAGGCTTTGTGATCGCAGCATAGACTGTAGCAAACACCAAATGACTCAAAACAGCCTGCGTCCACCCGCAGGGGACTGGCTACGTAAATCACAGAGTGTCCACACAAGGGAGCTCTATGGTCCTATTAAAAAAGCGAGAAAAGAGCCTCTCTGGTGGTGCAGGGGTTAAAGACAGTGCTATCAAGCTATCGCCAGCCACTGCAGCACGAGTTCGATCCCTGGCCAGGGATCTACCCACATGGCTCAGCAGACCTCTCTGTCTCACCTGCTGCTCCCCTCAGCAGTGCATTTCAGTGGCTCTGCCTGTTCTGCTCGCCACTGTCTGGTGAATCCTCTCACTGCCCCCACCCCGTGCCTCTGGCTCACACCCCAGTTCTTTTATGCATAAATAAATAAACCTTTAAAAAAATAAAAATAAATTAAAAAACGAGAACTCACTCAATATAGTGATAGAGAAAGGTTGCCAAGATGCATTAAATTAGAAAAGCAAGGTTAAAAATGAGTGTATGACATACTATAATTATTTAAGAAGGAATGTGATAAAGGCAGCATGTGTATTTGTTCTGACTTGTGTCTACAAAGAGAAACTCTAGAAGGAAGTATAAGAAATTAATAAAAGTGGTTACCGGGGAGAGGCAGACAGGCAAATGGAAGCTGTGATCCTTCCTATGATGATTTGGTTTTTGAACTATTTGAATATATTGCTTACTCAAAACATAATACCACCCCATGGCGAACACCAGCCACTAGGAGCAAAACACATCCACAAGCTACAAGTGGCCTGCAGGGATCTGGCTTCTAATCTTTGCATCCTGAACTGGGGAAGCAGAAACGGAGGCAGCATCAGGTCCACAGTTCCACGGGTTTGGAGAAGACAAGGAGGCTGTTCAGTACCTGGGGTCTGGAACTGTCTAAATTGCCTGGCAATTTGGTTGGGCTTGGAGCTCCTCCCGCCCTGGGGGGAGTGGGTGCACCTTCCAACAGGATGAGCCTGGACTCCTGCAAAGTTAAAACTGGCTGGGACCCAAGTGGTCTGTTTGCTCCCCCCTAGCCAGGGCTCTCCCCCACTATCCTACAAAGACGGGGCGGGGTAAGAGTGTGGAGTCCACTGGAGCACACGGTCCTGATGTGTCCAGCTGGACCCAGCTCAAGCAAACTTCCCTAGAGAGTGCAGAGGGCACGGAGGCCACATGCTCCTGCGCACCCCTCTCTGCCCTGCCAGGGGACTGCTCGCATTCACTGGCCCTTTGCTGACCCTCGCCTTGTCGCTGCAGGTGGGCTCACTCTTGTTCTGGGTGGAATTGTGATCTCCAAATAAAGACAGTAATTCTAGACCCCAGCAGTCCAAAATGTGACCTTATTTAGAAATACGACATCACAAATATCATTAGTTAAGATGACATCATACTGGAGGAGGGTCGGCCCCTACTCTGTCAAGACTGGAGTCATGTGAAGATAGAGACACACAAGGAGACTGTGAGAATGAAAGCAGAGTTTGGATTAAGAGGCTGTAAGCCAAGAGATGCTGAGGCATGCCAGCAAAGCCAGAGGAGCTGGGAAGAGGCAGGGAAGGCGTCCCTAACAGCTCATCGAGGGAATATGGCCCTGCTGACACCGGGCCTTCACACTTCTATCCTCCAGAACTGTGAATGGATACATTTTGTGTTTCTCAATCACCCAGTGTGTGGTACACATTAGCACCACAGCCCTAGGAAAAGAACACACTTGCCAACCTCAGACTTGAATGGCAAAGTTACAGGATGCTGTTCTATCTCTTCCTAAATGGAAGAAAATTGCAGGAGCTTGAGTGATCAGGTTTCAGGGACATAGTGAAAAATCTACCAAGAAATAATTACTGCATGCTGATGTTGTGAAGAATATAGGAGAAATGAAGTGCGCTCTACTGTCCTTATAAGGAGTTGGCAATCTGATTGAAGGCTGAAGATACACATAAAATATCATACATATCACCATAGCCTAATAAACCTATTCTGAGCTCCCCACAAACCTGTCATGCAGAAAATAAGGTGGTGAGGGAGTCTGCTTTGGAAAGCGGACTACCAGTTTTTAGGAGGGGATCCAGAAAACCAGAAGTCCCTAGCAGAGATGTTATTTTCTGTATCATCATTTAGAACATTTGTCGAGGGGCCCAGCCTTGTTCCAGCCAGCTCTCCCCACCACACCTGGAACCCCCTGTTCTTACCATAAGCAAACCTCGTGTCCAGTTCACACCTGGGGGTGGGAAGAAGCACACCTTGACGGAACTCTCCTGTCTTCCCTGGAATGCCAGATCTTTAGGGTCTGGCTGCCCCAGGGATTTGCCTGCACTTCTTTCCTTAGGAGGCAACGTGGCTGCGTAGACAGCTAGGTAGAGCTCACTAAGAGGAGTAGGGAGTCACTGCTGCTCCCCTTAACAAGCAGCCTGATCTCTAGTCGGGGGCCAGTCCCTTGAGGGCAGCTGTGGTCAGGCATAAGCCGCAGGTTGACGACAGGAAAGTCTCCTCACTTCAGCTTTAAGCCATTCATTGTAGATTCTCAGGGCAGAAAAGACCTTTGGAGTTACTTAATTTTCATCCTGTGACTTTTCAAATATACTTCCAGCTGAGGTCTGGTCCAGAATCTTAAGCAGACATGTTCAGCAATATCCGTTTCTCCCTTCCACCTTTCTAACAGAACTCCAGTTTTGTCCCCACTGAGAGCGAGAAACCTTATGCCCAGGAAGGCCTCATCGAGTCATACCTCTGTCCAGAGGGAGGCTTAGGGTGGGCTTCTGACCCACTTCTGTCAAAAACACATGACAGAGGCCTCTTGGAGGGTGATCCTGGAAATGTTTTCCTGGCTCTTAAAGAAGGAATCATAGGAACTGTTTCCTCGGATGAATGCTGTCTTGTCCAGCTCTACCATGACTTTCTGCAGCCACTTTGTGACCATGAGAAGTACAAAGGAAGAGCAGAGAAAGCAGAAAGCACCAGGGTCCTTGACATCCTCGGGTCACTGGCTTAAACAGCCCTGGTACCATCCTTCTCTTAGGCTTCTACTTATACAAATAATAATAAATTTCTTTATTGTTTCTGTCCATTGAGTTGAGTGTTTTTATTGTTATTTGTTTTTTTGTGACTCTCAGCAAACAGTCTCTAAGTGCTATGCATTCAGATGTCCCAAAGACCATAGGACATCCTCCTGGTTGCAACCCCTCTGTGCTGACACACCATCCCCAAGTGTCCACATCATTATTTTCTCCCCAGCTTTTCCTGGTATTCATTCCTTTCTCCTGACTGAATACATGTTACCATATGTTCAATACAGTAAAAAATTCTACAGCTTATGCACTGGTGTTTCTACCCCAGTCTACAACGGTGGTTCTGCTTCAGTCTTTTTCAAAGATGATGGTGGCTACTCGCGGTGAATAAATTTGGGCAGGAGGAGAGGGAGTGGATACACTGAAACCAGTCCAGGCAAGAGCCGGTGGTGTCCTGGGCCAGGGTGATGACAGGTGGACGGACTCTAGAGTTATTTAGAAAGTGGGACCAAGGGACTGGATCAGTTATTTAGATGTGTGAATGGTGAGAAGGTTCCCTCTATAGTCATTTCAGACCCTCCCAGAAAACCACTGGGAATGAAGAATGTGTATCCCTGAATTCCAAGCAGAGACAAGGCCAAGGGCTGGCAGTTCTGGCAGGCTCACTCCAGCAAGTGTAAGACGAGCCTCACCAAGTCCTCCTCTGTTGAGGGGCCTCTAATGCCTTTCTGGTTGTGCTACTCCTGGTGCCACGTCCTTTGGGATAGGGTGCCAGGCAGAACAAATCTCGTTGCTCTGCTATTCGGCCAGGCAAGCCATGCTGTGAGTAGCTTCTCCTTAGGGTTTTTAGGAAATGCATTCAGTACAGTGTGGACAAGTCTAGGTCATGAAGGCCAACTTCTATTTGATTATTTTTCCCTCATAATTTGTCAATTTCAAATAAATGTACTAGACTTCTATTTCTGACATTATGCCAGGCTAAGTAATTGACCCTCCCACTGAAAGCAACTGAAAATCACATATAAGATATGAAAAACAACATATCTAAAAATATTGATGAGCTGGCAAGAATAAGAGGAATTCACTGGCCATTATCCCACAAACTAAATTGCTTCAGATGATGGACTATCAGGTACTGAAATAATGAAATTAAAGAAATCAAAGACAAACTTGCAAATATATGTAGGGTATAAAAAATACCATGAGGGATAATCAAGAAGGTTTCGAAATGACTGAGGGCCTCCCGGGTAGCCTAGGGTTAAGTCTCAGCCCATCACCACTTTAGCCTGAGTTTGATCCGGGCCAGGGAGCAACCCACATGGTGCAGCAGACCTCTCCTGCCTGCTGCTCCCCTCAGCAGTGTATTTCAGTAGATTTGCCTGTTCCGCTCCCCACTCTGTCTCTGGTGAATTCTCTCACCCCCCATACCTCAGGCCTACACCCCAGTTCTTCTATACAAAAAAAAGAGAAATGACTGAAAGTACATACCATCACAGACTTAATAGCATATAAGATACAGTCAGAGAAGAAAGTGGTGAACTGGAGACTCAATAAAAAAAAAATTAACCAAAATGCAGCATGGAAAGGTAAGCGCAGAAAAAATATTTAAAAAAGATGAAGAGACAGGAAAAATAGAGGCCAACATATGTCTATTTAGAGTTTTAGAATGAGAAGAGAGAGAATATTTGAGCAGAGAATGGCTAAAGTTTCCCAAAATTGAGGAAAGATATCAACACTCATTCAAAAATGCCAATGAATCCCAAGAATAATAACTAAAAATAAATCTACGACCAGCCAGATCTCAAAGCGACCATCTTAAAAGTTGTCAAAGAGAAAAGCGAAATTCCTTTCAATGATTACAAGCCAGAACACAGTGGTAGAATTCCTGCAATATGCTAAGAGAAATGATCATTTCAGTGTTCTATACTTAAAAACTTTACAAGGATAAGCAGTGAAGACATTATCCCACAAACTAAACTGTAACTTTCTGTCACAAGAAGATCTGCATTGAAGGACACCTCTCTAAAAGTATATTTTAGACTGGTGAATAGATTCTAGATGGCAGATCTGAAGGAATAAGGAACGAAAATGAACATGGGCTTTTTCAGCCTGTTGTTGAGAAAATAACACAGGTTTGGGGTCAGACATTTATATTCATTTCTTGTTCCTACCACATGGGACACTTGAATCAACTTAGTTGATCTCTCAGAATCTTCACCACCTCATCCTAAAAGTTCGTGTAATAGTGTCACTTGTGCAAAATACTTGTGAGTGAACGTACAGACCTATTTCCAACATAGCTTCTGCATCTAGAAGGTGTGAATTAAATGTTAGTTTCCTACCTTTGCAAAAATGAATCAATAAGCAAGTAAATCAGATGTTAGCAACAAAGAATTACTTCCTCTGCTTCAGGTGTGAGATAAAATTCTGGCACTTTTTCATGCCGTGTGAATCTGCACTTGCAGATCTGATGCTTAGTAATGGTTTTCCTTTTTAGTATCAAGTCTAAGATCTTTCAAACAAACTATTTATGATTTCTTTACTTAAAAGACACTGCATGTGTACACACAACCCCGGGGATTCCAGTTTAGCTCTCAGTTTTAAAGTAATTTGTCTTCAGTTCTACAAAGTCATAAAAATAAATGTTGGTTCATCATAGTGCAAAACAGCACACCTACCAGCACCTCACCCTACCCAGGAGACAGCAACACACACGTGTTCCCAGCACCTTTTGCCACCCCAATCTCTGTGCTGAGAGACTGCCCCCCAACTTCATCCTTGATTTTGTCTTATTAACGACCAAAAAAAAAAAAAAAAGAAGAAGAGGAAAGGCAGCTAAGAAAATTAGTTTAATGTCTTTAAGTTCTCTGTCTAACTTTCATTTGGCAATAATTTGGTGATAGAGGAATTGGGGGGAGTTTTGTTTTGGAGTAGGGCTGGCTTGGGAGTAAACTAAATGGGAAGTGAGGAATACAGGAGCAGAATGCATGGCCTCCGAGGAGGACTTGGGCGGAGAGAGAAAAACCCAGAACTAATCTCTCCTTGACGGTGTCAAGGAAACAAAAGGCATTGGTCCTGACTTCTAAGATCTGGGTTCGCACCCTTACTCTATCATTTGTTACCTACCTACCCTTTGGCAAGTTGCTGAATCTCTGTGATTATATTTTCCTTGCCTGTACATAAGAGGCAATAACATCATATTTGTAGAGCATTTTACAATTAACTGTCTTTGCACAGCCTTAATTTCATTTACTATATATACTTTTATTTCATTTATTCATTTACTATATATATAAAATTACATACAGAATACAGGTTTCCCCCACTATATAAAAAAAGAGTATCCCTATGCAAGCTTGTATGAGCTGATATGGCATAAAATGAAAAAGCAATTACCATTCATTTATATGGAAAGAAATTTGAGCATTCCCAGACCCAGAAATAACCTACCAAGTGATACCAAACAACATAAAAAACCTAAAGGAACACGACGAGCAGGAAGGATTTGATAAGTTACAGCCTGTCTGACGTCGGTGGGGGAAGGAGCTTGGCAGGGCTGCTCTTACTGCTGGGCTGCTGCTGCCTGTAGAAGGTCCTGCTGCAAAACCAACCCTGAATGTTATCTTCTCTTTTGAGATCTGTCATCGAAGGAAAAAAAATCCTCTTTTTATCCCCTGCAGTGAAAATGGGTGCTAATGCAGGCCTTTCATCAAAATGAAGTAGCGTAATGTGAACTTTCCACAAGCAGGGACACCAGCATCATGCTCACCTCATGGCGCGGCTGTAAAGATCGAAAAGCAGAGCCTGGGGCTGCTGTGTGACGTGCAACCAGCCTTCTCAGTACCGACGGGCATTGCTGGGGTGAGTGACTCATCCCGTGAAGGCTGGAGCTCTGTCGTCCAAGGGCTGCATTTAAATCCTACACTTAGGATTCTACACTTAGAAGCGGCGTGGCCTTGAGCAAGTCATTTACTTTCTAGTTGCTCCTCTCAGTTAAGGTCATTCTAGTCCCCGTGTGCAGCACAGGGTGCGCGAGGGGGGTATGGGAGTTGGCCTGAACCTAGGCCAAGCCATGCTGACATCCACCCTCCCCACATCCGTGCTCCCTGCCCCTTCTTCCCTGTGGTGACCGCCATGATCCACACTTCTGTGCAAATATTTACAAAGGGAGGGCGGATGTTCTGGATATCTGGACATCCCAAGGGTTATAGAAGACAGCAAAGACAGTGGGGTTTCTTGAAGACAACAAAGCTTTGGAGTCCACTCTGATGCTTTGGAAGGCAGCTTTGCACACGGCAACCACCAACGCTGCACCCCATGCAGTTCTGGGTGGAAGAAGAGCCTGGGTTCCCTAAGGTCCATCTCACTTCCTCCTGAGATTCTTTTTTTTTTTTTAAGATTTATTTATGTATTTATACAAGCACTGGGTACAGTCAGAAGCGCGGGAGGGTGAGAGAATTCACCAGAGCCAGAGCGGGGAAGCAGAGCAGGCAGAAGGACCGAAGCACACTGCTGAGGGGAGCAGCGGGCGGCAGGAGAGGTCTGTGCGCCATGCAGGACCCTCCTCCGGTGGCCGGGGAGCAGCCGGGGATCGAACCAGTGCTGCAGAGGCTGACAGGCAGCTTTGCAACCCAGCACTCAACTGCTGCACCACCGGGGAGGCCCAGCTCCTGCGATTCTTGTTTCAGGAGGCTGGGGGGTGCTTGGCCACAGGACAATGGCAGAATCTCAGTCTTGGAACTGGCTTGTGATTCTCACCTTGTAGGAAAGGGCGCTGAGGCCTGAGCTGACCATACATAAGTCTACCAGTGAAGTGAGCTGCAAAGCTAATGGCTAATTTAACTCAACCTGATAATAGTATCCTGATAATGGATAATACCTGGCAAAAAAACATATGCACAGCCTCTGTCTAAAAGGCTCTATCTTTGTTCTGCATTGTCTCAGGCCACCAGGACGACATCCACAAGAGAGAAGCAGGCAGCTCAAGCGGTGAAGCTCTTCCTGCCACGAACCCCTGCCAAGTACAACTGACAACCAGAGCTTTCTGGCTGATCCATGAGCCTGCTCCAGCTACCGGGTACTGACCGGGTCCTGCAAAGACTAGATCAGAACTTCCACCAGGCATTAGCATTCTGAATGGGGCAGAAGGACGGGAGACCGTCACCGAGCTTGCATCTTAGTCCAGATAAAGAAAACACACACCCACAAGCACTAACTGAGCCTAACCAGCCTGGAGTTCTCAGGTTTATGGCAGTGAGAGGGCACACGTGTCCTGTGGACAAAGGCAGGACAGTCAGCCTCAGCGCTGACAATGCTTCTCCTACAGTACCTCCGAGCTGCCCAGGCTGAGAGCTGCCACGGGCTGCAGGGTGAGTGAACAGGGTAGAACCCAGGCTGGGGGTGGGGGGCAGAGAAGACTGGACCAACTACTCCAACCAGGCTCAGACCTAGCAAACTGAAAGCTGCCTTGGGCCCTAGAACAAGGGCTAAAAAAAAAAAAAAAATGAGACAGCAGGTATGAAAGAATTCAATAGGGGGCCTGTTGTTAAGAGTTATTCCCTGGGCTCCTGCTGCCAGCGTGCCCCTCCTGATGGATAACCAGCTCGAAGAGGGTGAGTGCCTGAGGGTGGCCCCGCCTACCTCTGTACCACCTTCCCACAGCACCTTCCGCAGGTTCAGAACACCTCCATCCTGATGGAGTGCCATATAGCACACCCATGTCCATGTAGGTTCTGGAAACTTTCCAGAGTAGAGCCTCCTGTGGCCAGGCAGGGCCAGCTGTGCTTGATTCTAGAGCAGGGAGGAGCAGAGAGTCCAGAATCTCATTCTGACTCTTCACTGGGGGAAATCTCACATGTTTGAGAGTCAGTGAAGGCCTTAGAAAGAGAGATTCTAATAGAGAGAGATGGTAGAGTTAAGCACCTCTGTGGCCTGGACAAAGCTTCACTGGTTTTATTTCCAAGTAGACTGGTCCTAGGACACTGTTGAGTAAGACAGCTTAGGCTCCATCATGTCCCCAGACTCCAGCTGCCACCTGTCTGCTGAACTCTACCATCCTTGAGGGCCCAGCTCATTTCTCAGCAACATGGTTACAACTTCTCCCTTAGCAACAGTCACATATGCTGTCAAAAGAACTATTGGGGGCTTTGCTCCTTCTCTCAGTATAAGCACTGCACACAGTAGGTGCTTAATAAGTATCTGTTAATTTGCTTTATTTCTGTTTGGGGGGTTGCTGGAGGTTTTTTTGTCTTTTTGGATGTTGGTATTAACATTCAATAAAACCACATTGATCTGGCCCCTAACATGTCAGAAAATTCAGATATGGCATAATGAGATTGCTATTCAGTACAAATTAGAGCTTTTTATTCTATCTCTAACTCCAATAAATAGGACTTGTGTGTTCAAAAAAATATTTCTAGTTTGCAAATTGGGACTACATAATGGAGTCCTTGTAATTTATTTTCATTAACACTCATTTCACTTAGCAGTTCTTTTTGTGTCTGTCTCTGATTCAAGCTGTGCTTCAATGTATTAAAACTGCATTGCTTACAAAGAAGTTCTGCCGCAGGCTTTTTAACTGGCCTTTCTCACCCCTGCATTCCCCATGGGCCTGAGCCTTAGGCGGCCCACCTGGTGTGGAGTCAAGGGATTCTGCCCCATTTCGAGTGTGTTAACAGAGCCTTGTCATCAAGCTAACGCCACAACCTGAGGGGCCAGCCCTGCGTAGGGACCTGGTCTGGTGTAGACAGATCTGACAGTAAGTGCGACAAGCCCAAGATGTACGTGTCTGTGCAAAGCAGATGTATGAACTCAGGCAAGTTATTTAATGTACCTACATCCCAGTTTTCACATCTCTATAATGGGGGCGCTAAAGCCCAGATCAGATACAATACCTGGCAGGTAGCAAGTACTCAACACGTTACCTATTATTCTGCACAGGACTCACAGCAAAGTCTGTCAGGAGCCTTGCTGCTTCTCTAGCAGATTTCACTCCCAGAGTAAACCACATCTCCAAAGCCAGAACCTTAAGCCTCTAGCAAAGAAAAATTCCAAAATCATGAATACTGAGAGATGCAGCAGGTCTAGCTAGTCGCAGGAAGACAACGACAAGCAAGAAACAAGTCAAGAGACCTATGCTCATGATGAAAATTCTAGCAAGAATGCCTGCTGCAGAAATAGGAAATATACTCAGCCATATTTGCAGTCGGGACAACCACACCCTAGGATTTAACTGGCTGGCTCAGAGTTAAGTGCAAACACTACCTGTAAGGCCCCCTGGAGGTCAGAGACCAGCCTTCTCTTGCTTGGGGAAGGACTCGTGGTCAAAGCCAAACTCTTGCTTTTCTAGTATGTGTGCAATTAGTTGAAAAACTTAATTTAGCAGCTTGCTAAATTCCATTATCAGTCTATCTATGGTATGTAATTAAGCTATTATCAAGCAAATACTTTTTGGCTAAAGATTCCAGTTAAGAGTTCTAATGGAGGAGGGTGCATATGATGGTGCATATGAAATCCATGCAGATTCTAGAATCCTGTACAATAGACTCCAGTGTGCCAAGGAGGGGTGCCTCCTTGATTCCCTATGATACCCCCACCTAGATGAAGGAGGAAGGATCAGAGCGCTCACAAACCTATCTTGTCTGTGAAATCGCTATGGCCTTGGGTTGTTACTTACATTTCTGACTCTTTTTCCTCATCTGGAAAGGGTGGGTGAGAATAACCACCTTATAGGACCTTGGGGAGAAATATACAAGATGCTGCATAAAGCGCTTAGCACAGAACCCAGCCCAAAGTAGAGCAGACTCACGGAAGCTCGTTAGGCTGAGCAGAGAATTAAAACACCAGAAAGTAATAAGGAACAGCAGCAGAAAGATTGCCCAAGTGGAAAAGGAAGCTGAGACAGAGCCAGACAGTGGGACTGTCTGGAGTCGGGGTTAATGGCAAACCCTGTCAGTTAGAGAGATGCAAACAGCTCAGGAGGACGGTGCTTACATAACACTGAGTGTTCTTAATGCTACTGCCCCGGTGCTTGAAGAGGTCATCATGGTTAACACAGGATGCTTTCATGGTATGGTTATCGTAGTGCAATAATAATCCAATCCCAAAGGGTCCAAGATATAAATAAAATTCAAAACCAAAAAAAATCCTCCAATCCCCCTCTCAGCCCAATGAAGACCCTAAAACAGAAGTTGAAAGGAGACTTCCAGGCCTCCTCCTGGAGGATCCTGCAGGGAAGCCGCGTCTACACAGCCTGACATTGCAGCCTCACGAGGAGCTGCTGATGCACATCGAGGACATCTATCTAACCTAAGCTCTGGGAAACTTGAAGGCCAAAAGCCACCACAGGTCACAGCACCAGAGAAAGATCTAGAGATTCTAATGCAGGCAATTCATCTTTCCTGACAGTATCATCCTCCAGAAAGTTCTGACTATAATTCAGATAAAACAGTGAAACTTCCAAGCCCCTCATCCCCTTCCCTTCTGCGCTGTCCTCTGAGGATGATGTTGCCACCATCTTGCCCTTGGGAAGAAAACCTCTTAGGCACAGTCCTCTTCTTGCTATGGTAAGGGCGACTTTGACAAACCACCTGCTGCTTCCCCACGGAAATGCGAGCCTGGACTGAAAACCCTTCCCTTCGACCTCTCTGCATGCCAGAGTGGTGAGCCGGTGCCAAGGGTGGAAAGGGCTGCTCTGTGCCCCAGGGAACAGCCATAGCAAATGCCCCAAAGCCTGGGCCTGACCAGACTGAGGAAGCCTCCTGGCCCCAGGGCACAACAGCATTTCCCCGGCTGCTCATTTCCCCACTTTGCAGACATGGAAAGCCCCTCCCTCTCTGATGGAAAGTTCTACCAGAGGCTGTGACCCTCTAAGCAGGTGGCCCACCTGCCACTGGTGATGTGCCTTTGCCACTGTGCTTGGTATGCTGGCCCAGGCCCACCTTGGACACCCCCATTTTCCTCTCTGCCTCACTGAAGTCTGCCCGTTCTTCTGGGTCTTCTTCAAACCACAAGAAGGGGGTACAATGTACCTGCCTGCTGGCTCACCCCTCCAAGGGCACCGTGAATGCTGGCTGGAGGAACCATGCCTTCTCTGAAACTGGATCCCCTGGGTATCACCAGGGCCACAGTAGCATCCAGTAAGGATAGGTGCTAATTAGGGAAGAGAATCTATGTCTACCCTCCAAGGAATTTCAGCCAAGACTGGCACCCTGCCAAGGGCCACCAAGGACCAAGGACCGAAGGACCCCCCAGAGAATGGACCTCAACAGCAAGCTGTCCAAATAAGGAAAGTCATAGACACGGATGCCCCCTGGCTTAGCTATGGTCATTTTCACGCCCATGATCTCACCCAGATGGATGGCAGGTGACTGTTCCCACGTCACTGAAGAGAGAAGAAACACTGAGAGGGTGGAACCTGAAGTCATGTGACGGGCTGGAGCTGTTAATGGGCCCTGAAATCTGTATTCTGAGCAGCTGAAGAGTTGAGGACATGGCCCTGGGGCCAAATCCCACATCGGCCCCTTATTAGCTGTGCAACTGTAGGCGAGTTACTCAAAATGCAGGAGCCGTGGCTTCCTTGTTTATAAACACATGGGAAGATATTAGCAGTCTCTCTCACAGGCTGCAAGCATGGGATCCCCACATGGTGAGAACCGAGAGCACAGCAGGGGTTCGTTTGTGTCGGCTCTCAGCCATGCCTGGTGCATTTCTGTGCACCCATGCTTGACGTGCAGTGGGAAGAGGATCCCTGGAGTCCTGTGTTTGATCAGGGTGGGGCTACAAGGAGTTGATCTCCCTCCCACTTTAGAACCAATCCAAATGCCCACCCCAGCGGGGGAGGGTGTGTTCTTACATGGATTCAACGTGGCAGAGTTCCATCCAGTCACCAGGAGAACCCGGGCCAGCCGCAAGCCCCACAGTTCAACGCTGGCAATCTTGAAAGTAAATAAAGTGAAAATAAACCAGTCGCCCAGGTAATAGGAGATTTTCCTCTTGTCTGCACTGGTAATTGAGCCCTTGTAGCCAGCCTCCCACTTCTCCCGATGCTGCTGTGAGTTAGAAAGGGAGCTAAGCTGGCTGGCTGGCCAGCAGCAGCACACCTGCAGCCTCTGGGAGGGCCGGGGGTTGCAAGGCACCTCCATAGATTGGGTGCCAGTCTCATCCTTTTTCTTTTCTCCCAGCAGGGTAAAGAACTGCACAGGCCAGGGGAGACTTAGGAGCCCCCTCCCTGCACTGGAGTGCCCTTGAATCAGGCCGTTTCCACCCTCCCAGTTTCTCAGGCCCAGCCACTTTCCCAAGCAGGAGGGACATCTCCATTATGTGGATCAGGGGTCTTAGCACAAGTGTGGTCATGACAGAGGCCCTTGGAATTGGAACCATATGGGAAGCCTTTCTGTTTCCACCTCCCCACATCTTCTGGAAAAATCTAGAGCACCCCTCAGGGTCAGGCTCTGCCCACCACCAAGCTGCAGCCCCTGTTCATACCTCCCTCAGCCAGGCCAGACTGACCAGGATGTGTCAACAAATAGACCAGGAAGAAAGAGTCTGCTGACACTGTGAGAGAGCCAGGGCCAGGGGCCAAGGCAAGCCCATGGAGGGAAGGCAGTCTCCAGAGATTCTGTCACAAAAGAGAATGCTGTATTCCTCAAGCTGGGAGAGGCCCTGCAGGTGGTCCTGCCCAGACAGCCATTCCCTGGAGTTGCCCCGGGTAGCTGAGGTCCTTCAGAAATCTGACAGTGACCTTCGTGGGGGGCCTTCCAGGTCTACCCCAGTGCACAGGTCCTCAGTGACCTGGTCAGAAAGAGCAGAGCAGTTCCAAGGCAAGAGAACCAGAACCTCGAGACCAGGGCCAAGATTTTCCTGGACAAGGGCAGAGTCTACAGAGGAGAAAACCTGAGAATTTCTTCCCCATCGCCTCAGCCTCCACCACAAGCTCCTGTCTTCATCCCAATGAAGTTCTGCTGAACTGGACAGAGACCAGCCTTGAAGGGGAAGCACAGACCCAAAGACCAGTCCTGGAAGAGGGCGGCGTCTCCCCACGTTGAGTTCTAGTTGAGTGGAGGGCCAGGGAAGACAAAACTGCTGGGTTCCAATCCTGCCTCCGCCATCCACTAGCTGTGTGGCCTTGGGCCTGAGATTTGGCCTCTCTGTTCCTCAGTTCCTTTTTTCTATAAAGTGGGAATGGCAGCATGGCCTGCTTGACTGGGTTGTGGTGAAGTTTCAAAGAGCAAATCCATGTCCCACTCGCCATGAGGATGGGCCAATTCCCAGGATACCCTGCAGCATTGCTAATCCTCCCCTTTCACACTCAGAAGTGAAGGGATTGGGGGCCTCCCTGGTGGCTCAAGGAGTTAAGACGCAACCTATGAAGCTGTCCGCAGTCACCGCAGCACGAGTTCAATCCCTGGCCGGCCAGGGAGCAACCCACATGGCACAGCAGACCTCTCCTGACTTGTCCGCTGCTCCCCTCAGCAGTGTGTTTCAGTCAGTCTGCCTGTTCTGTTCCCCACTCTGTCTCTGGTGACTCCTCTCACCCTGACACCTCTGGCCTGTACCCCAGTTCTTGAATGCATGAATAAATAAATCTTTAAAAAAACAAAAGAAGTGAAGGGGTTGGACAACCAGTTATAAGACTGACTGGCTCTTATCTTTCTTCTTTAATGTCCACTGGGTTATGTGTGGCCTTTCTGAGTTTGGGGAGCCAGGCTCCCAAGGTGTTATCCCCAAAGACAACTCTGTCCAGGCTCAGTTCTCACTTGCCTTCTTTTTCCCTTCACTTTATCTCTCCCTTTCCTTCCTCTGCTCTCAAAGCCATCTCCTCTTTTCTGCTTCTTCCCTGTGCCTTGGGGGGCCAGGCAGGTAACTTTTGGTTTTAAGGGGGGGCTCCCTTAAAATCACTTTCTGGTTGTCTGAACTGTGCCTTACCAAAGCTCTCTTGGAAGAAAAGAAAGAATTGAAGATGTCAAAGAAATTAATTGGCCACTAGATGGGTGAGTAGAAAGAATGTCTGTGTGTGTGTGTGTGAGTGTGTGTGTGTGTTGCTTAAGGAAGAAAAAAAGAGAAAGAGACTTACTGATTGAAATGGTTCGCACATGCCAAAAGCTGTCTAAGAAAACCTGGAGGCTGCTCTCCATCACAGTGGAGGAGACACTCAATACCTGCGTTGGGAGCCCAGGGTCCGCCCCTCTAAAACCGCTGGCAACGGGCCTCAATTTTCTGAAGTCTCAGTTTCCAGCAGCACTTGTCCCTAGGTCACCCTGATACTATGACACAGTCAGAGGCCCGGCCCTATTCTTAGGAACAGGTGCTTTCACAATATTCTGTAACCATGTCTTCAGGATCTGCCTGGCCCTTTCAGAGGGAAACCATAGGAGGGAAGCAAGAGTAGGAGAGCCTCAGCTAATTCTTGCTCAAGGCCCAAGGGTTCATGGCAAATGCCCACGTCCCCTGTGCATTCAGACAGGACACACGATCATTGTGGGTGGAGGGAAAGCAAGAGAGAGCTGAGAACGTGTGATGGACTTGCTAAGTCCCACCCACCACCCACCTCAACTCAACGTCTCCCTGCTGTCTTCTAGCATCCCAGCAGCCTGCGCTCAGCCCTCCTGCCCCACCACAGCCTCCACAATCAAACCACATGGACTTTCCAGGCAGAGATGTAAAACCAAGGGCCACCACGGCCTCTGTCCCTGTGCTGGGGCCAGTGCAGGCTCATACATGTCCAGTCCCCACCAAACCTGCCCAGCACAGGAACCCCAGTCTCTACCCACATGGTTGCCTGCTCTGGTCTGCCCCAGCCTCTGATATTTATTCAGCCATCAGACTGGATGTACTCCCTCTTTCTCTGGGGCCAGTATCCCCACCCTACCACTAATTTGCTGTGTGACCTTGGGCAAATTGTTTAAGGTCTCTGATTCTCAGTTTCCTCTTCTACAAAATGGAGGTGGTAATAACCCCATTCTATGGTTATGGGGAGGATTAAATGAGATAGTGTACCATAATGCTTTCCACAGGCCTGGCCTACAGCAGAAGACTTCCCCACCACCCCCTCCAAGCACCGTCTCAGGTAGTGCCCCTGCCTCTCCATTCCCCACAGCCCCCTTGTGCTCCAGGTGATCACCACCATAATCTCCTTCCCAAGGCTCCTTCCATAGCTTCCTAGATGGTAACACAGCCCAAATAGCGCTGCCAGGTGACAAGGCCCAAGCCACCATCCCCCTTCTCAGAAACCACCAAACATCCTGGCCTAATAATAAAGTGCAGCTCCCTGGCCTAACTCTCCAGGCCCTCCACCACCCGATCCCACCCAGCTCTCCTTGCACATCACCCTGTGCGGGCCCCTCATTCCCAGACACATCCACTTCCAGGGTCCCTCAGGCTTCCCTCCCCCTGAAATATCCAGGCCAACCTCTTCGAAAGGCCAAGCCACAGTGCCACCTCCAGCATCCAGGCTGGATTTCTTTCAGAATCCAGACTCCCCCAGTCTGGTGGTAGTCACGAAGGGACCTCAGAGGTCACCCATGAAGCCTCTGGTGTACCATTCAAAAGTACACATAGAGAGGCTCCTATGGGTAAACATGATCCCATGAGACTATGGATGTCAATTTGCCCAGAAAAGGGGTCATGAACCCTGGACCCTCAAACTAAAATTCAGATTCTAAATGCAGGCCTGAGTTTCCTATGTCGGGGCCCACATGGCACATGTTGGTTTCCTCCAGAGACAGGGAACTCACTCCTCGTGAGTTAGGTTCTAATTCCTGAACTCTGAGCACCCAACTCAGCCACATCCAAGAAGGTTCCAGCAGGCATGCTGCTCAGCAGTGAACAAAGGCATGGATTCAGTGGGCTTTCCTCGTGCCGGGGCAGATTCACCAATCCCAGGGCATGCATATGCGCGCACACACATCCATACACACATATACATGCACACACACACACGCACACACGCACACCTGGAGCAGTCAGCAAGGCAGGCTGAGTCACCGCCAGACCACACATGAGCGTGGCCAGGGAGGAAGTGTAGCCCCAGCATCGGCCCATTTCCTGACTTTCTTCTTTTGTTCTGCGAGGTTCTCTTTCTGTCTCTGTCTTTCTGACTCTCCATTCCTCTCATTCCTCTGCTTCTACACAAGGTGACCACCCTTCCCGCTGGCCTGGTCCATGTGGCAAGGGCTCCTAGCAGCAATAACTGGCAAGTGAGGAGTTTGGGTGTCAGATCTGTGACCCTGGATAAGTCCCTGCCAGCCAGAAGCCGTTTTTTGTGTGTAAAACTAAGAGGCAGGATGTGCCTGAAGAGTCCCTGAGGATCGGTCTGGCTCTTTCTGATCCAAACCTCAGTGCCTCTCCAGCTCCTCCAGGTCCCCTACGTATTCCCAGAGCGCCAAGGTTAAGTGGGGCAAGGGAGGGTGGGCCAGGCCAGGCTCCTGGCCGCCAGGGGAGCACCTGGCTGTTCCCCTCGGGGGCGCACAGCCCCCAACCGGTACTCCAGGCGTGCGCACGCTCCTGCTCACCCTTTTCTGCTGCCAGGAACGCAGACAGGAAGCTGGGCCCCAGGGCAGCAGCGGGCAGAGCCGGCAAGGGGGGGCGCGCACCCACAATCTATTGCCCGCAGGCACACAAGGCACTTACCTGGAGCGGCTCGGGTTTCCTGACTACCAGCCCACGCCAGCGCTGGGCAAACAGCTGTCAGGCAGCTGCCTGCCCCGCCAACTTCTCCGCGGGACCCTCTCAGTCCCAACCCGCAAGGCTGGGACAGAAGTGACAGAAATGAAAGCAGCGCAGCAGCGCCCTCAGAGCCCGGGCTGCCGGCGCCGCCACCCCCTGGGCGCCCTCCCAGATCTGCGCGCGCCGGCGGGAGGCGACCTCAAACTCAGGGAGCCTGGCTGGCGAGGGCGGGGCTGTTGTTGACAGCCTGCCTGACTGGTCAGGCTTCCTGGGTGCCTGTGCTCCTTAGTCCCCCTGGGCCCCTCGCCCTGGTTCCAGAATGCTTCTGGCTTCCAGCACCTGATGGCATTTCTCCAAAGGCGGGACTCCCAACTGCAATATCCAGGGTCATTCCAGCTGTTATCTCCGGGGACCAAAACTAGGGAATTTTGTTCTGCATATTTTTCTGTCATTTCTATATGTTCTCTGCAGGCACAAGTGTTTGTATAATTAAAAGCATTGAATGTATAGCTATTAATATGGGGTTGAATAAATCTTCAATAGCTTCCCAAGGTCAGGCTAAAGCCTACCGCCCAGCCTGGCCTGCAAGGGCCACGTCATTCCCCCCAAACACAAACATGCACCCCTGCTGCTCAACACCATCTGTTCTCACGGCAGCTGTCACCTCCTTTGGTGTCTGCTGCTCGTCATCGGGGTCGCAGTGAGATGGCCCCTTCCCAGCGACTCCTTCCACACACACACTCCCACGGGAACACCCCAGCACCTTCTTGGTGAGCCCAGGTAGCCACCCACCAGCCTATGACCTCCCTCCAACCACCTGATCAGAAGGTCTATGCTAGACCCCCTCTCCAGTCCTCCTTGTGGTGTGCCCAGCCCTGTGCACTGGTCTTTCCCATTTCTGTTCTGAAGGATGCTTGCTTGTGGCAGCCCTGAGGTTAGTGTCCCCCACCCTACCCCACCCCACCACCTCTGATGCTTGGTGCTGCTTAAGCTCCCGAGGTTGAGGGCTGGCCCTCCAGGCAGCAAGGCAGGCGACACCGCAGAGCCTGCCCTTCTCCCTGCCCCATGAGAGTGGAGAGGACCTTTCATCATTAGAATGTGAGAAGCCAGAAGGATCTTAAGAGATTACGTGATGCAAAACCTACCCACCCCTCCCCAAAACTGAGGCCAGCAAGAACACAAGGCCTCAGACGGAGCTTCCATTGCCGTGGTGTTGTTACCTCTTCCTACCACTGTGCCTTGCTCATTTAGATTGGTTTTCACATTTAAAGCAGTTCCACATGTTGACCTTGTTTGCCTCTCTCAGTCCCAGGATTTTAGTCGTAAGCACATGTCAGGAGCCCCAAGACTTCGGTCTGAACCTCGGTGCTCCAACCTACCAGAGCTGGCCTTGCCACGTCCCTGGACTTGTCTCCATCCAGAAATTGGATGGTGACAATCCCTGCATTGTCGGGCCGCCCCATGGGTCTATATGAGCAGGGTCTAGAACAGCAGCTGGTGCAGAAGAAAGTGGCAGATGCGTTGGCTCTTATTGCTATTTTCGTTATTGTTACTCACAAGTGAAGTAAGTCAGGGCTGCAAAGACCAAGACTCATTCAAGAAATTGCCGCTATTAGGTGTGGCTTTTTTCACCAAATTCCATCCACTCTTTATCTCGGGCACCATTCAGTTTTCTGTCAAACCCCAGCATGAGGCTGGAAGCTGCCCTACCCCCTGTTCTCTGGGTCCCTGGTTCGCAGGGCAGTGAAACAACTGTCCTGTAGCCCATCTCAGAACCAAGTCATCTCGTGACACAAACACTAGCCGAAGCTTTGGGGTGCTACCTGAGGATGTCTCTGTTTGCCTGGAATGTCCCTTCACAGAACATACCTGGAGGCTCCTTCAGAATCACAGGCAAGAGTGGTGCTCTCAGCCTGCAGCACCCAAGAGGCAGGCAGGGGGGAGTGTTCTCATGAATGGATATGGGAAACTGAGGCATGGCAGGCCCCACAGATTGGCCCAGAAGTGTGGAGGCAGGCTACAGTGCAGGAAGGATAACGTCTCTACTTCCTCTTCCCCCAGGGGTTCCCTGGGGAATCCACTGTTGCTGGAGAAACTCAAACCTGTTTAAAGAGAATGTGTTGAGCACCTAATGGTGATGATTAAGCAGGGCCAAGTTCATGCAGCTGCAGATGTAGAAGGGCCTGATGCTTGTTTGAATGTGCTCCTTCTTCCACTGTTTAAAGATGAGGATTCAGCTTTAATCTTCATGACATCCTTCCTGGCATCCATGACTGTTTTCTTGCTCATGTGCTGCTCTATCACCGAAGGCCAGTTCCTCTGGCTGGCCCCCCTCCCCAGGGGAGCATGGAACACTCACGGGTTCCAGCACAGGAATTCCCCCACTGTCCCCTCTTCCTCATTGTGAGTGCCTGTGATTACAGAGTTTCCAACAGGTGGAGGCCAAAACAAACAAACAGACGTGTCAATATTGACTCGAGGCCCCACGCAGAGTGCCAGCATCTGCCCCACCTCCCAGAGCCTCCCAGCAAAGGCTGAATCCAGCAGCCACCAGGCCACAGTGGGAGGGCTGGTGAGTTCTACAGGAGCAAACTCCAGAGGGAGCTTGCCCTGCAGCTGTGTCTTCCCTCGCTCTCCTCCTTGAACATGTTGGACTTGGGGAGGAAGGAGGTGTTTTCTGCAAGATGGCAGGGGCCAAGCCAGACTGCATGCACCTCCTGTTATGGAGAAATGAGAAGATAAGACTAGGAGGTGGGGGGGGGGTTCCTGGGTGTAGGATAAGGTAAAAGGTACCAGGCTTTTCTTCCTTCCCGCCATCAGGAGAGATGATGGATCCTTGCAGTCCTGAATGCATGCCTGATGGCGGCACCTGCAATAGGGTGTGGGCATAGGTAGATGGGATTCACCTGGGCTGACACTGGACTTTTAAGGGTGGCGTCACGGGGATGCCAGCAGAAGATGAAAGAGAAGCCGAGAAAGAAGCAGCAGAAGCCGAGAGAGAAGCAAGAGAAGCAGAAGCTGAGAGAAGGCCGGAGAGCCCAGAGTGAAGACCTGCTGGGGGCTGGGAGGTCTACCAGCCTCCCGGCCCCCCAGCACTCCTGCCTACCATATGCCTGGTGAACCCCAATAAAAGACCTGCAAAAAACCACTGAGGACGCTGACTCCTCCCTTACCCGGTCTGCTGGATATTAGAAAACCTGCACTGTGCCCATTCCTGACCCTACACTGGGGAAGCACACCTTGTTGGTATTTATGAAAACCAGGACCTTCCTCTACGGGACTCACAAGCCTGGAGTCCTTCAGAAGCAGGGCAACTGAGACGTGAGCAGTGATGCTCTGCTCGCTCCAGCAGCAGGATGGACCTGTGATCAGAGGCGTGACGGAGCTTTAGAGCTGGAAGAGCCAGCTCGGTCAGAATAATCCCACGAATCACAGGTGAGGTGACTGTGCCCAGGCGAGGTGATTGTGACTTAACCTATGGGAATGGTGACGTGACCGCTCCAGACCTTGGAGGCAGGATTTCGTTCCATCCCCATGTTTATTAAGCAGAGAAAGAAAAAGCACCCTGTCATCAAGGTTTCTCCCTCAAGGATGGTAGAAGCCTTATCATTACTGCTTTAAAAAAAAAAAAAGTAGATCGGAGAGGCGGAGCAACATGGTGGTGAGGAGCTGCGAGTAAGATCTCCCATTAAAAAAAGTTAATAGGGAGGAAAAGCGGCAGGTCCCAGTGAGAACTGGGACACGGAAGATAAACAGGTGACGCCAGCAAACTACCCGAAGAAGAAAGTGGCCATAAAAGAGGACTAGAAGGGAGGGAAGCGCAGAACCCTGCTCCCCTCCCCCGCCCACAGAGGCGGCACTCTCCGACCGGCAGAGAGGAGGGAAACAACAAACCAAAACGGCCAACAAGAACAAACGACGCAGCAAGTGGGACTGTGAGTGGAAAGGAACTATTGCAGCCACCACACCCCGTGAACGGGAGCTGAGGCGAACCCTGCAGGATTCGCCGCGGCGGTGAGCGAACGGCTCCGGGCACCATTAGAGAAGAATAAAGACCCCGGGAGACGCGCACACAGCCCGGGCTGCCGGTAAGCTGGCGCGGAAAAGCTGCGCGCTTGGTGAGCTTGAAAAGCAAGTGCAGACCGGGATCGCGGCTGCCCAGGTCCCCGCGCCTGCGACCTAGGCTTGCGGGGAGACGCGCGGAGGTCCTCACTGAGGTGAAGGTCCCTCCCTGAGTAAGCAGGAACCAGGCACCCAGGCAGGGGAGCGGGATTCAAAAGGCGCCATTCCCGCGCCACTGAACTGGGCTACAGCCCGCGTCCTGGAACTGAGGGCTTTGAACTGAGACCTGGGGAACGAAAATTCGGGGCGTGGGTTCTCCACGATGGTGGGGCACAAGGCAGACACAGCACCCCAAAGCTGGTGAGGTGTACCCTACCATTCCCGCTCTGTTCCCTGTCCCACGGGGTGGGGGGAGGCAAAAAACAGCCCCCCAAGGACGATAGGAGAGATCTCTGGCGCCACCTAGTGACCAGGAAAAAAAGTCACTAACACCCCATAGAACAGGAAATTTCTTAAGACTGCTTGAAAAGGTCAGAAGGCTTCTGGAGGACCCAGTGGCCAGTCGGGAAGTTAGCACACGCCAGGCCCCTTCCGACCAGCAGAATGAGCCCACAGAGGGAGCAGGTACCCACGTCCGGGGCAGACCGGGTGCGCAGAAGAGTGTGCCTGAAACCGGAGGCGCAGGGACTGCATCCCGCTTCGCCATTTTAGAACAGGAACATTTCTTCAGTAAAAACTGCCTAAAACCAGCAGAAAGCTCCCCCAGAAGACAGAGATGGCTCCTGGAAGAGCCAGAGGGGAGCGGAGAAGTTCACCCAAGATGCCAGTCAGTCCGAGCAACACAGTGTCCCAACGCATACGACAAATTAGAAAACAGACAGTAGGGAGTAGAAGAACCACACGCAACCTAACAACTCCTCAGGAAAGAAGCACACCACAAAAAGAAAACCACTCCCCAGATTGCAACGACAGCAACTTGGAAGAACTTCTGAGCCTTCCAGAAAGAGAATTTAAAATTGCCATGATTAAAAAAGTGATAGATCAGAAGAAGGAAATTGAGTCCCTAAAGAGGGAAGTAAAAGAAATGCAGGCGATCAAAGAATTAATGGAGGAACTAAAGAACTCTGGGAAAAGCAATGAAAGCAGAATAGATGAAATGGAAGAACGAATAAGTAATCTTGAAGACACAGAAATAAAAAGAACCAAAACAGAAAAGGAAAGAGAAGTACGAAGGAAAAAGAATGAAGAAAGACTTCGGGAACTATCTGACTCCATGAGGAAAGGAAATATAAGAGTTATAGGAATTCCAGAAGGAGAGGAAAGAGATGTAGGAACAGAGAAAATATTCATGGATATAATTGAAGAGAACTTCCCAAATGCGAAGAAGGAGCTGAAAATTGATATACAAGAAGCAAGAAGAACACCAAACTTCCACGACGAAAGGAAAAACACAGCAAGACACATAATAGTAAAGCTCCCAAGAATCCAGGACAAGGAAAAAATAATGAAGCTGACAAGAGGGAAGAAACAGATAACATTCAAAGGAAAACCAATCAGGCTGACATCAGACTTCTCTGAAGAAACACTACGGACAAGGAGAGAGTGGAGGGACATAGTCAACAGACTCGAAGAAAACAGATGCCAACGAAGAATACTCTATCCCGCAAAGCTCTCTTTCCTCCATGAAGAAAGAATATGGACCTTCCCAGACAAAGAGAAACTCCGGAATTTCATTACGACTAAACCCCCACTCCAAAAAATACTACAAGGAATCCTAAAGCCAGAACCTCAGAGGGACGAATAACAACGAAAGAAGACCAAAAAAAAAAAAAGTTATTAAAAGAATAAATAAATAAAATCAAAGGAAAGACAAACATAATGGCAAATACAGATGCTAACATATCAATATTAACTCTAAATGTAAATGGACTAAACTCTTCAATAAAAAGACACAGAGTTGCAGCCTGGATTAAGAAACAAAACCCAACCTTTTGCTGTCTCCAGGAAACACATTTAGCTACAAAAGATTAAAAATAGGCTCAAAGTCAAAGGATGGAAAACAATCCTACAAGCAAATGGGCCAAAAAAGAAAGCAGGAACAGCTATACTTATATCAGATAAAACAGACATCAAACTCAAAAAAATAAAAAGAGACCCCAATGGTCACTACATTATGATTAAGGGGACAATACTTCAAGAAGAAATAACACTCATTAACATATACTCACCAAACGAAAGAGCACCAAAATATATCAGACAACTGTTGTCCTCTCTGAAAACAGACATCAGAGAAAACACATACGTAGTGGGAGACTTCAACACACCACTATCAACAATGGATAGATCAACAAGACAAAAAATAAGTAAAGAAACCAAAGCTCTAAATAAGGACCTAGAGCATTTGGGCTTAACAGACATCTATAGAACACTAAACCCAAAAAAAACAGAGTACACATTTTTCTCAAGCGCACACGGATCATTCTCCAGGATCGATCACATACTGGGGCACAAGACAAACATCAACAGATACACCAAGATTGAAATCATACCAACCATCTTTTCTGACCACGAAGGCATCAAACTAGAAATAAATCATAAAAAGAAGGCAAGGAACTATCCTACCTCATGGAGATTAAAAGCCACACTACTGGAAGACCACTGAACTAACGAGGAGATCAAAGAAGAAGTTAAAAAATTCTTTGAATTGAATGACAAGGACACCAATATCCTAAATGTATGGGATGCAGCAAAAACAGTAATAAGAGGAAAATATATAGCAATAGAAGCTCACATCAAAAAACAAGAAAGAAATCAAAGAAACAACCTAATCTCGAAGCTCAAAGATCTAGAAAAAGAACAACAAAAAAACCCCAAAACCAGTAGAAGAAAAGAAATAATAAAAACCAAAGCAGAAATAAATGAAATTGAAACTAAAAAAACAATCCAAAAGATCAATGAAACCAAGAGCTGGTTCTTTGAAAAAATAAATAAAATAGACAAACCCCTAGCCAGGCTCACAAAGGAAAAAAGGGAGAAAGCACAAATACACAGGATCATAAATGAAAGAGGAGAAATCACAACGGACACAGCAGAAATCAAAAGAATAATCAGTAACTACTATGAACAGTTATATGGAAACAAGTTCAACAATCTAGAGGAGATGGACAAATTCCTACAACTCTACAATCACCCAAAGCTAGATAAAGAAGAAATAGAACACCTAAACAGACCAATTACAAGCAGCGAAATTGAAATGGTAATCAAAAACCTCCCCAAAAACAAAAGCCCAGGACCTGATGGATTTACAAATGAATTCTACCAAACATTCAGAGACGAATTAGTGCCTATCCTTCACAAACTCTTCCAAAAAGTTGAGAAGGAAGGGACAATACCAAACACGTTCTATGAAGCCAATATTACACTAATACCAAAACCGAATAAGGACAACACAAAAAAGGAAAACTATAGGCCAATCTCCCTAATGAACACTGATGCAAAAATCCTCAATAAAATTTTAGCTATCAGAATCCAACAATGTATCCATAAGATAATTCACCACGACCAAGTTGGATTCATTCCAGGGGCACAAGGATGGTTTAATATCCGAAAATCAATCAACGTTATCCAACACATCAACAAAAAGAAATATAAAAACCATATGATAATATCAATAGATGCTGAGAAAGCTTTCGACAAAGTGCAACACCCATTCATGATAAAAGCCCTTGAAATTCTTGGGATACAAGGAACATACCTCAACATCATAAAGGCCATCTATGACAAGCCAACATCCAGTATCATTCTCAATGGTGAAAAGCTGAAAGCAATTCCATTAAGATCTGGAACAAGACAAGGATGTCCACTCTCACCACTGCTTTTCAATATAATACTGGAAGTCCTAGCCAGAGCAATAAGACAAGAGAAAGACATCCAAGGAATCCAAATAGGAAAAGAAGAAGTCAAACTATCACTATTTGCAGATGATATGATAATATACATAGAGAACCCCAAAATCTCCACAGAAAAACTAATTCAACTCATCAATCAATTCAGTAAAGTGGCAGGATACAAAATCAACACGCAAAAGTCAGTAGCCTTCCCATACACAAACAATAAATCTAAAGAAGAAGAAACCAAAAAAACCATCCCTTTTATTATCAAAACAAAAAAAATCAAATAATTGGGAATAAATCTAACAAAAGAGGTAAAGGACCTATACAAAGAAAACTATAAAACACTGTTAAAAGAAATAGAAGAAGACACAAAGAAATGGAAAGACATCCCCTGCTCATGGATTGGAAGAATAAACATTATTAAAATGGCCATCCTACCAAAAGCAATATACAGATTCAATGCTATTCCAATCAAAATCTCAATGGCATTCTTCAAAGAAATAGAACAATTATTGATGAAATTCATATGGAATCACCAAAAACCCCGAATAGCCAAAGCTCTACTGAAAAAAAAAGAAGGAAATGGAGGCATCACACTCCCAGACTTCAAACTATACTACAAAGCCATAATCATCAAAACTGCATGGTATTGGAACAAGAACAGACATACAGACCAATGGAATCGAATAGAAAATCCAGAAATAGAAATAAACCCACAGATTTATGGTCAACTAATCTTTGACAAAGGAGCAAAGACTATGCATTGGAGCAAAGAAAGTTTGTTCAATAAATGGTGCTGGGAAAACTGGGTCGCTACATGCAAAAGAATGAAGTTTGACCACTACCTCACACCATACACAAAAATCAACTCAAAATGGATTAAAGAACTAGACATAAGACCTGAAACCATAAAATACATAGAAGGAAATATAGGCGAAACACTATGGGATTTGCACATCAAAGACATCTTTACAGACACATCACCCAAAGCAGTGATAGTGAAGGCAAAGATAAACAGCTGGGACTACATCAAATTAAAGAGCTTCTGCACAGCAAAAGAGACAATAACAAAAACAAAGAGAAACCCCACCAACTGGGAGAACATTTTTGCACCCAACACTAATGATAAAGGACTGATCACAAAAATCTGTAAAGAGCTGATGAGACTCAGCAACAACAAAGAAAATAATCCAGTCAAAAAATGGGCAGAAGAGCTAAAAAGAAACTTCTCTGAAGAGGAAATGCAAATGGCCAACAGACATATGAAAAAATGTTCAACATCACTTGTAATCAGGGAAATGCAAATCAAAACTACCATGAGATACCATCTCACACCAGTGAGAATGGCATATTAAAAAAACTAGCAACAACAAATGTTGGCGAGGGTGTGGAGAAAAAGGAACTCTCCTGCACTGTTGGTGGGAGTGCAAACTGGTCCAACCACTATGGAGAGCTGTGTGGAGATTTCTGGACCTACTAAACATAGCGCTTCCATATGATCCAGCAATTCCACTCCTAGGTATTTACCCAAAGGACACAGAAACATCTATTCCAAAGAGCACCTGCACCCCTATGTTTATAGCAGCACTGTTTACAATAGCTAAGCTTTGGAAACAACCCAAATGCCCAAAAATAGATGACTGGATCAAGAAGATGTGGTACATATATGCCATGGAATATTACTCAGCATTCAAAAAAGATAAACACATGCAATTTGCAGCAACATGGATGGCGCTGGAAGGGATCATGCTCAGCGAAATAAGCCAAAAAGAAAAAGAAAAATACCGGATGGTCTCACTCATAGCAGGAATCTAGAGAACTTAAATAAGGGACCAGGAAAATGAATATAAGAAAGTGAAAATCAAAATCAACAGAAAACTATGAACCAGAGACACTTTTTGGGGGGTAGGGGGCGGGAGGGGAAGGATTGGGGTCAGAATGGGGCGTTTGCAATTGTATGGGGGAATATAAAAATAAAATTTATTATTTAAAAAAAAAAAAAAAGTAGATCTACAATGAGAGAAGAGTTACCCAGAAAGTGCAGGAAAGCAAAGGTAGAATGACCTCCTTTGGGCATGATGAAATTAATGTTTTATATCTACTATTTTACTATATCCATGAGGTTTGAGTAAGAAGGGACAGTTCTTATTGTCTCATAATTTGATCTCATGGATGTATGTGCACACACATGTGTGTTCGCATGTGCACGCGTGCACACACACACACACATACTCACATACCCCAACACAAGGCCCCACCCTAGTCCCTGGCCCCCAGACTGATGGGATAAATACAAAGGAAGAAAAGTAGAAAGTAAACTGAGCCCTAGGCTCGCCGGCCTGGGGCTGAGTGGAGCCAACTGGCTTCAAAGAGAAGTGAAGAGAAAGGCTGGGGGCTGCCAGCCTCGCCATGGGAAGGCTCCAAGTCGACTTCTCCTTCCACCCTCAAAAGTTTCTCAGGGACATCGCCACTTCTGGAAGGTGCTTCGTTTTGGTAGAGGAAAGAAGCATTGGTTTTTCTAAACTGGTTTTGGATTGCAAAAATGATGTCAGCTTACAATTTGGGATTTGAGCAGATAAGACAATTAAACAACCTATTTAAAACATAGATAGCCCTCTCTTGACCTATTAAGAAACAAAATTAAAAAATAAAGCCACTAAATATTATTTCTAGAACAAATCATCCAGAGGCTCTAAAATAGCTAACTAGAGAAATAAAATATCACAATCATAGTAGAATGCTTCTACGGCTACAAGAGATTATAAATCCTCCTACTCTGTGGCTTTTCCTCTGTAATGCCTTCTGCCTCCCCTAAGCTCCTTTCATCATTGATCATCTCAGCCACGTTGTTTTCACCTCTCTCTGGATTATTACCTTGACCTTCTACCCTTAGTCTCTCCTCCACCCAATGCAGCCTACACATCGTGCCCAGCGATGAGAGTATATGTAAAGCAAACCTCCTGAAATGTTCGTCTCCTGCATAAACACCCTTCCACGAACACCCTCCTCTGCCTCTGAATAAAATGCAAACTCTAGTCTGGCTTCCAAAGCCCTCGACAACCTCCAAGCTTGCTTCTCGCTACTTACCCACAAGTAGGCTGTAAAGAACCCATGTTATCTTTCCAGCAATGACATCTTCTAGCTTTGTTTTCTCTGCCTGAAGGGTGCGCCCTGCCATCTCTTTCCAATGTCAGGGCCAGACCTTGCTCCCACACTGCTGCTGCAGGAAGACCTCCCCTTATGGCACCCCCACACTCGAGGGGCTTCCTGCCCCTCCACCTCTCACCGCTGCTCTTAGGAACAGGATCACAAATCTGTGTCCAATATAGTCATGTGTTTGCATTGTGAAGTGGAAGGGGATGGAGAGGTAGGCACTAGCTATTCAGTTTTGGGCAAGCCAGGAAGTTTCTCAATCTTTAGTTTTGATAACTGTAAAATGTAGTTAAGGACAGGACCTACCTGATAAGGTTGCTGTGAGATGTAAATCAGATAAATCACATAATAAGTGCTTTGTAAAGTCTCTGCTGAGTCACAGCAACAGGATGGAAGAAAGTATGAAAGAGAGGGAGGAGCAGAAAGGGGAAAGAGAGAAGAAAAGAGGAGAAGGGAGGAGAGAAGAGAGGAGACACTATCTTTTCTACTGGAGTCAAATATCACTGGCTCTCCTTGGATGGAGCACACTCATAACCTTCTTTGAAGACAAAAATTTGCATAAAGATGACATCAAGTTCATGGGAATGGTAAGATCCGTTGATCTTTCTAGGTTCGTTATATGAATGCATTATGAATTCTATTAGAAACAACATTTTCAAGAAGGAAGGAACCATGAAAATCACCTTGTCCAATCCCCATCGCTTGTGTGCTAAAAAACTGCCGAGGGCAAGAGCTCCTAAGCAGCGGAGTCCAGACTGGAAAGGGGTCAGCCCACAGCTTCTGCACCCACTGGACATGGCTGCAAACTCCCCAGGTTAAGAAAGACATAAAACCTGATGCTTTGAGAGTAACTTCCAGCATGAAAATGTAAAGAGGTTGATAAACTCTTTCTCCAAAAAGCAACCATAACGCTTGGTTCAAACTGTCACAAACAACCATTCCGGCACTCTGGAAATTGACTGAAGACATGCAACAAACTGAGAAGTATTTGTTCATGAAAACTCCTAAATTTTAAGTAAGGTCAGTGCGACTCAGGTGTTCTTGCCAAGAGCTGTTCCCTGCAGCTCTACGGTTTCTTATTTCAACCAGAGCACGTTGTAAAAACCAGCAGCTTTTTGTCACTGCCAGAGTGGTCTGACTTAATTTGGAGCAGTATCAGTTTAAATGGTGATCTCAGAAGCAATTGGACAGAGAAGGCCAGCAGCTCGGCTAGCTTGAAATTGCCAGCAATGGACTGGCGACCACCTGGAAATTTAACAAGGAGCTGAGGGAGGTGATGCAGTTGTGGAAAGATCGAGAAGATCGATAAACTCTCCACTTATCCAGGGCACCGAGGTTGTGCGCATATGCCACCCTGTCACCACACATTCCTGGCCAATGGAGCCTCCCCACATAGACGTTGGAAATGCAAGGGCTGGTGGAAAATAGAAACCTGGAAAGACTTGAATAAAGAAAGCATGACAGCTGAGTGTGCTCCCAGCTCATGCATAGATTTATGGCCAAACCTGAAGACCTTCCTGGCTCAAGGAATTCGAGTACAATCTCTGATCAATATTTGGCAGTCACAGGAGTGACTATGGGGAGCTAGGCTTAAGAATAAAAAATCAGAAAAACAAAACAGCAGACACATTCATGAATACACATTGCAAAGGAGGCAGACTTCACAGATTTAATCCAGGTACGTTGTTAAAAAACACACAAAATAGCAACAACACTCAGGAGGAATTGAGATACATAGCTGCTAAGACACACTATGTAAAATATCCAGTTTTCAACAAAGAAAGTACAAAACAGACAAAGCAATGAGAAACTGTATTCTGAAATCAAAAAAGGTAGTCAATCGAAACTGCCTTTGTGTGGCTCGAAGATGTTGTGTTTATCAGACTAAGTCTGATATTATATGTACACTTAAGAACGAAGCTATTATATGTATAATTAAGAAAGTATAAAGATTTAAGGTAAGACAATGATTCAATGAATAAAATAACTCAATAAAAGGTAGGAAATATGCAAATGAATCAATTCTGAAATAATGGAGGTCATAAGGCAATGGAATGACGCATTCTAAATGCTGAAACATATCTGCCAGGCAAGAATTCCATAGTCAGCAAAACCATCCTACACAAATGAAAGCAAAGATAGTCCCAGATAATCAAAGGTTGAGAGAATGTTTCATTGGCAGACACATCTACTAAGAAGTCCTACTAAAAGAAATCTGAAAGGAAATGACACCCAAAAACACAGTGAAAACAATGAGTTTCACAAATAAAAAAAATTTGGGTAAATATGAAAAATGCTGTAACTCTATTTGCTCATTTCTCCTAAATTTTTAAAAGACATAAAAAACAAAAGACAAAATGTATGACTGTATTGTTGAGTATATAGCATAATTAGAAATAGGATAATAATAGAACAAAGGAGGTGACAAAGGAAGGAAGCTATATTGGAACAAAGTGTCTAGAGTTAATTTAGATTGTTCTGAATTAGATGGTGATAAGTTGGGATGCACACTGTAATATCTAGAACAACCACTAACCACATAGCCTGCCTTAAATGCCATGATAGTTTATGAAAAGTATCTTTGATAAAGCTGGATACAGTTGCCTTAGGGAAAAAAATGAGCCGACTATGTGCTGTCTATAAGAAAATCACTTTAAATGTAAAGACAGATTAAATTAAAGGGATAGAGAAAGAGGTACCATGTTAACATCGATTAAAAAAGAAAGCTGTAGCAGCTATGTTAACTTCAGATAAAACAGTTGCAAAACAAGAGAAATTATTAAGGATAGAGAAGGACATTATGTGGTGATAAAGGGGCCAAATCCTCAAAAAGATATAATCCTTAACATGTATGTACTTAACAACTGAATATCCAAAGTGTGAGGAAAAAAACTGATAGTATTGCAAGAAGAGACAGACAAATCCACTATTACCATTGAAGACATCAAATTTCTCTTTCAGTAATGGATGGATTCAGCAGGCAGAAAATCAATAAGGATACAGCGGAACTGAATAATGCTATTAATCAGGTATATCTAATTGACATTTATATAATATTTCATCCAAGAAAAGTAAAATACCCGTTCTTCTCAAACTTGCAAGTAATAGTCAGCAAGACAACCTACATTCTGGGTCATTCAATGTACCTTAATAAATTTAAAAGACCAGAAATCCTAGTATTTTTCACCAGAATGAGATTAAAGTAGAAATGAATAACAGAAAGGAAACTGGGAAAACCCCAAATATTTGGTGATTAAACATACATTTCTGAAGAGTATATGGTGAAAAAAAGTATCAAGAGAAACTTAAAACTATCTTGAACTCAATGAAAACAATTTATCGAAATTTGTGGAATGTGAAAGCAGTGCTTAGAGGGAAATTATAGCATTGAATGCACATGTTAGAAAAGAAGAAAGATCTAAAATCAATCATCTATGTTTGTATCTTTGGAAACTAGCAAAAGAAGAACAAATTAAATTCAGAGTAATATCTTAATAAAGATGAAATGTTCATGAGTTGGAAGACTAAATATTGTTAAGATGTCAGTTCTTCCTAAACTGATTTATTGGATCAACTTACTAAAATCCCATCAGACTTTCTGGTAGAAATAATATATTTATATGGAAATGCAGAAGACCTAAAGTAGCCAATACAATTTTGTAAAAGAAGAAAAATGTTGCAGGAGTTACACTACATGATCACAAAACCTTCTAGAAACCTTTAGTAATCAAGGCAATGTGGTACTGACATAAACATAGGCACATATAGATTATAAGAACAAAATTAAGAGTCTAGAAATAAAGCCTTACTTTGGCAGTTAATTGATTCAACTAAAATGACAAGAAAATTCAATGGAGAATCTTTGCAACAATAGTGATAGGGGTGGGGATCTCCATCTGCAATAAAGTTAACTTAGATCCTCATTTCATACATAAAAATGAACGCAAACGTGATCATAATCCTAAATATCAGTGCTAAAATTATGAAACTTTAGAAGAAAACATAGGTGAAAAATCTTAGTAAAATCATTTGTGGCTCTAAAACAGGAGTCATAATAAATGGGTGAACTGTACCTTATTAAAATGAAAACCTTTGTGTTTCAAGAAACATCCTTACAAAATAAGAAAAAAAGCCAAAGACTCTGATAAAATATTTGCAAAACATGTATCTAATAAAAGACTTGTATGCAGAATATAAAAAGAACTTTTACAACTCATGAATAAGAAAACAAAGAACCCAATTAAGAAATGGATAAGAGACTTGAATAAACATTTTGCCAAAGAAGACATATGAATAGCTAATAAACACATGAAAAGGTGATCAACATCTTTAGTCATCAGGAAATGCAAATTAAAATCCTACTGCTCTAGTCACACACTCACTGGAGCACTGTATTCAAAAGGTGGGATGCAGGTCTGATGAGATGAAGCTACAGGGACCCTCGCACATTCCTGCAGACTGAAAATGGGACATGTACTTTGGCGAACTGTTAGGTTATTGTTTTTTTATATATATATTTTATTTGTTTATTTTTGCGTAGAACTGGGGTACAGGCCAGAGGTGTGTATGTGGGGGTGGGGTGGGATGGTGGTGAGAGAATTCACCAGAGACAGAGTGGGGATCAGAACAGGCAGATCCACTGAAATACACTGCTTAGGGGAGCAGCAGGTGAGACAGGAGAGGTCTGCTGTGCCATGTGGGTAGCTCCCTAGGTGAGGATTGAATTCAGGCCACCACAGTAGGCCCATGCTGGGTAGTGCTGAGACTCAATGCCTCGACCACCAGAGAGGCCCCTAGGTTATTGTGTTATAATTAAACACAAACTACCTAAAACCCTACAGTTTCTCTGAGTTTTTCTCTTTGAAATAAATGAAAACATGTCCACACAAAGATCTGTTAAGTGAATGCTCGTAGCAGCATTATTCATAAAAGCCAAAACTGGAAATAATCTCAATGTCCACTAGGTGGTGAATGGGGAAACCAGGTGTGGTATATCCATGCCTCAGAATACCACTGAGCAATAGAACAAGCATTTTACAACAAGAATGAACATAAGGGAAAATCACTTAGAGAAGACATATGTGAAATCTATATATACTACATGATTCCATTTTTATTAAATATCCAGAAAAGGTAAAATATGGAGATAGAAAGTAGATCAGTGATTACCTGGGGTCAGGGGCAGGAATCAATATTGCCAGGAATGAACTTGATAGAATGTTTAGGATAACAGTGATGTGCTAAAACTGGACTTTGGCGATGGTAGCACAGCTCTACAACTTCACTACAAATAGCCGAGTTGTACCCTTGCAATGGGTGAAGTTTGAGGTATGTGAATTATACCTCAGTCAGTCTGTAAAGAAAGCATTCTGAGGTGCAGCACTGACTCAGCAAGGGAGTGTGATCTCTGGATGATCTAAGCCCGCAGAGACAAGCCCTTCATCTGAGTTGACAAGGACATCCTATTGTGACACCAGTCACCTCTCCCTCCTCCTGACCGACACCAACCAGCCAGGCCCTGTCCGTTCCTGATGTCCATCATCCCTGTTGACACTCGGGTCCAGGGCCGGCATCTTGGGGACAGTACCTGTTGTGCAGCTGCTTTCTCAGTACTTTCTAATATCACTGCAGGGAGATACCACCAGTAGTGATTATTTGACACCAGTAATCATCCATGTGGATTACAGATTAAACAAAAATAAATTTTTATCTACAATTTTGGCCTTTGCCAAAGACCAAACTGAAGTGTACCTTGTACACATATATTCTGGATGACACTTTTGGCCCTACCAAGAATACTCACCAAGGTGGTAAAACACACTTGGCGCTTGTGCCACAGGCACGTGTGCCCCCGGCGCGTGAGTGTGAGCTGAGGGCAAAGATGTAGTCATCTAGCTAATGAGTGTGACTTGAGCGCTACATCTGCGCAGGGATGGCAGGGTGACATCACCGCTTCCTCTGCCAATTTTGATTGCCATTTTTGATTTTTTATATCTTTAAAGGAAAGAATGTCTTTGGGGTTGCAGCTGGCTGCCTGCAAAGAGAGATCAAACCAGCACATTTCCTGCTGTTGTTTTTCTCTTTTACTCTCGACCCAGTCACCAGCTGAGTTTTTCAGGACTCCGAAATCCCATAACTCCTCATTTCATGTTTCCGTAACTCTCATTTCTTGATTCTCATTCATTTCATGACAGGTGTTCATTGAGTTCTACTAAGTGCAAAAGGTTACCTTAGATTCTGTGAGGGAGGGTGAGGGAGGGCCCAGAGAAGGCAAAAAATGAACCTGCCCTCAGATGGTTTGCAATCTAATTAAATGGTGTGTACACAAACAATTAAACTAGTAAATTGGGATAACAGACAAACTGAGTTCTCAGTTTTGAGGAAGAAGAGAAGCCTTTTAGCTAGAACAATCGGGAAGTCTTTAAGGAAACAGTATCATTGACATCATGAGTTCAGGATGGCGAGAGCTTAGAGCTGAAGGAAGGTAGGAAATACAAGTAGAAGGAAGGGCATGTGCCTGGGAGAAGTTTTTAGAAATAGGAAAGCACGGGAGTGTTTGGGAGAAAAAAACTGATCACTTTGCTAAAATATAGAACATGTATTGGGGAGCAGTAGCAGATAAGTCTATAATTATCTAGTGGAGTCAAATAACGTGGAACATTGAATACCAGTTGAGATTTTGATTTATCTCTAGATAGGTAACCTTCCCTTGGCTCCAAAATTATCTTAATAATGGAGACACAGACTCAAACTCTATCTTAACAAGATCCATGAGCCATACTTGGAGAACTTTCCACATGATCGCAAAAAAATGGATGCTTCCACTGGATGACCCTTGGGCCCCAGCCAGCCTGAGACTGTAAGATTTGGTGGTCTCCAGGCGGCTGGGAAGAGAAAACACAGAAAATGAACTCCTGGCTTGGGGTGCGTGTGTGTAGCCAGAGCTACACATGGCTCTTGGGAGAAAGATGCAACCTCCAGAGAGATGCCAAGAGCCAGTCTCTTCTAAAGCTGAGAAAATGAGCTTGCGCAACATAAGACCCCCGCCGATGGGAAGTTTTGCCTCACGTTTCAAACACCAGGCGACAGGTCCCCGCTGCTGGCTCCATAGACACACACATGGAGAGGGCGGCTCTGCTGGCTTAGGATCTGTCTGATCACTATTGACTCCCCGACAGCAGACGAAAATTCTTAAGTAATACCCTGCACAGGGAACAATGAAGCCCCAGGCAGACTGTCAAAGGAGTTTGAGAAGCTGACAAATATGCAAAATCTTTATCAGTTTTCTCTCCAAAGGTTGTTCCCTAGACTGCTCTGGCTGGCTAGTGCCGCGCATACCAAACACCAGCTGAGGCCCTGCGCCCTGCAGTGGGAGCAGCGGGGATACCAGAGAGAGAGGCTTCGCATCTCAGAAAGAGAGGCGAGACAGGTAATAAGTCAGATGATCGACTTTTAAAAATATCAGGTGGGATGCAGGGGGGAGGTGGCTAACTGCATCATTAAAAAAACAAAACACATTTTGCTAACGGCAGTAACGTCGTAAATCCAGCAGCTGCAGTTGGAATGGCCCTGATAGAAGAAATCACGAGGTCAGGGGTGTCTGTGACAGTTGAAAAATTAAACTGAGCTAATGTGGACACAGGGGAAGCCAGCACAATACAGGCTCCGGGATGCTGAAGGAAGAAGCCTTCTGCCGCCCTCAGAAGCTGAGTTCAAGTTCGAGGCTGTTCAGTGGATTTAATTAACCAAGTATCTCAAGGGTTCTCTTCACGGCACAGCCTCTTGGTAAGTCATATTTAACTTGGGTGTTTTTTCCTCAGCTGAGCCAAATGACCTGTGAAATTCCACCCACCTCTGAAGCTTTCCATTTCCTTGATTCAGTAAATTTTACTACCTGGACTCAAAGTATATTATGATATAAAAAGTCGATGGTCTCAGGAGAATTAAAATGTTTTGAAGCCAAAGTTTTACATTAAAAATGGAAAATAGGACCTCCCCAGTGGCACAGCGGGTTGAGCGCAGAGCTGTAAAGCTGTCTGCAGCCTCTGCAGCGAGGGTTTGATTCCCGGCCGACCAGGGAGATTCCTACATGGCGCTGCAGACCTCTCCTGTCTCGCCCGCTGCTCCCCTCAGCGGTGTTTTTGGTCTGTCTGCCTGTTCTGTTCCCTGCTTTGTCCCTGGTGAATCCTCTCACCCTCCCGCACCTCTGGCCTGTACCCCAGCTATTGTATAAATAAAAATGGAAAATAATATAGAATCTTGATGAGACAGTTAAATTGAGATATTCATTTTTCTGGCACTTTCTTTGTCTCATAAAAAATACACTTCTAAAGGTAGATGTCTCGACTCAGACATGGAAGTAGAAAAAGGAAGAAAATTCAAAAATAATATCTTAATTCATGCCTACGGGGCACAAACCTGGATTTCAAAGGAAAATCTCCTCATTCTAGTTCTACATGTAAAGTTTCTTTAGAGTCTCAGCTAATTCTACAGAGCCAGTCGTTGTTTTTCCTTAATCCTCTCTAGCCCTCAGCTCCTACACATACCCTTGTTCATTCCTTCCAAATTTTGCAGCACCATTGTTCACCAGGAAATCTGTTGCTCCTGTTCCTCACCCCCACAAGCTCTTCCAGCCACCAGGTCCTACTGAGTCAATCTTCTACATGTGCATTGACTAAAACCTCCTCAATGCTGGGGTCATTCAAGTCCTCATAATCGCTCATCTGGACTATTGCCACAGTCCCTTCTGTGAACCATATCCGTTTACTCAAGACATGCGTTTTGTACCAGGCTCACATTGAGGCCTCAAAGACACTGGAGAGTTGGAGAGAAGGTCCTAGTCTCACGTAGCTTAGAGTCCAGTTGGAGAGCCAGACAATAACACAGCCAAGGAGGATGGTTACAAACGATGCCAAGTTCTGAGAAGAACCTTTGTGCGAGAGAGCAAGCGTGACGGAGGACAGCTAGGGCGGCTGTGGAGTAGGAGACACAGGAGCTGAGGTCTGAAGGACAAGTCAGCCTTGCCCGGGGCATTCCAGGAGGAGGAAGTGCAAAGCATTGGGAGGAACAGAAACAACAGTGGGCTGGAGTACAGCAATGAGGGTGGTGAGGCCAATGCACCAAGTAATGAAGAGCATTACCTTTCTTTTTTTCTTTTTTTCTTTTTTTTTGAAGGAAGGAAAGTAGAGAGAGGGAGAGACAGACAGACAGAAAGACAGGAAGGAGGGTTTTTTTGTCCTCAGATTGGAGGTGGGAGTTTTTTCTAAATGCAGTGGGCACTAGTGGATAGATTGCAAGCAGGCAGCGAAGTGACCTGACTTGTGTTTTCAGGCCGCCGCCCGGCTCGTGTACAGCTGGCAGAGTGAAGGGGTGGAGGGAAAGCAGGGTGCAGTTAGGGAACAGCAGCAACAGAGGCAGTGAGGGCTCGTGGTGGCTTGGGCTACAGTTATGGTGGAGGAGACAGAGAGAATGGATGGGCCCGGGGCAGAGTTTGACAACAGAGCAGACAGAAAGATTGGTGTTGGGGAGCATGAGGAAAGAGAGAATATCGAACGGGGTGCAGCTTGGGGGACTAACTGGGAGATGGCGGTGATACTTACAATGCTGGGAGAGATGAAGGGGGTGACAGGGGGACAGGCAGGTGGCGCTCCATAAGACTCAGATAGGGGTGCTGTGGGTCAGGAGCGAGGTCTGAGCTGGAGGTAGGAAGTTAGGGGTTACCACTCCATAGAGTCTATCAAAGCCACACGGCGAGGTGAGACCACCTGACACAGCAGGGGGGGGGTGTAGCTAGAGAAGGAAGGAGAAGAGACAGTGAGACAAGAGAAGGCTCGGGAGTGAGCCTTGAGAACTTCCAGTATGTCAGAAGGTCAGGAAGAGGAGGGAGAGAAGCAGAGGCAGCTCTGATTGTCCCACGCCTGGGCCAGACTTTACACCGAGGCCAGGGCGAACCCCCCTCACCACACAGAGCTCATCTCCAGCACTCACAGTCCCCCCTGCTTAAAACAGTCCCCAGCTCCCTGCTACCCACTCAAGGAAATAGAACCTTCCGATGGTACCCAAGTCCCTTCACAGTCTAGACCTGCCACTCCTTTCCTTACCCCCTTATCAGAGCACTTTCGAGTCATGTTCTGATTGTGTGGGTAAGTGTCTGTCCCCTCTGCTATTAGATATGGCATAAGGAGAAGGATTCTGTGTTAATAACTTGGTATTTTCAATGTCTGGCACATAATTGGTGCTCAATAACATTTGTTGAATACGAGAAAGGAGAGCAGGGAGGGGAGAGTAGGGGAGAGAGAGAGGAAGGGAAGGAGAATGGTGTGCTTCCAGTGAGTGCTGCCGCCAAAAATTTTTTTTAAAAAGAATGTATGATCAGGGCCTCCCCGGTGGCGCAGCGGTTGAGCGCTGGGTTGCGAAGCTGCCCGCAGCCTCTGCAGTGCCGGTTCAATCCCCAGCCACCGGGCGAGGGTCCCACATGGCGCGCAGACCTCTCCTGCCGCCCGCTGCTCCCCTCAGCAGTGTACTTCGGTCCTTCTGCCTGTTCTGCTCCCCGCTCTGGCTCTGGTGAATTCTCTCACCCTCCCGCGCTTCTGACTGTACCCAGTGCATGTATAAAACAAACAAATAAACAAAAAACAAAAAAATAAATAAATAAATAAATAAAATACATGCCTCTAAAAAAAAAAAAAAGAATGTATGATCATTAATAGCTGTGCCATCTTCTTCCCTGGTGTTTTTGGACAGGATGAAATCTGGGAGGGAATGAGAAGAGCCCCACCTAGAGGGGGGAAAGTGTAGAATGGACCCATTCTGAAATTTTCCCAGAAATAAAACCACTGACCAGGCAAAGCTGGAACTAACAATTAATAGCACCACTGTCTCGAAATCAGTGAACAATAAAAAGTACTTCTCAACTTCTTTATAAGTAAATCAGAATAAAAAATATTGAGTCACCTAATCTCTGAGTTTATAATGTGTAGGTCGCTTTCCCCTTTCGTGGGAAAGTCCTACATACCTGTGACTACAGGCAATTTGGACGTTGAGGATTTACTAGAAGATTCTAGCTCTTTTCATGTAAGATCAGATCAGTGATAAAAAGATGCGTCTCTGCTGCAGGAAATCAGTTGCTGCCAGCGTGACTTAACCGACTGAACCTCGGGAGAGGCACCCACAAGACAGGAAGGATGAAAACTAACACGCCTGCAGGACCAGGTGACTGATGTCTCAGCACTTCACCTCTCTCTGAACTTCATGACAAACCCACGTGGACTGTCAGCAGCTCTGCCGCTCGACTGAAGTCGTCAACCAGCAACTGCTATCTGCTATGGGTTGAGAGGTTTTGTTTTACCATTTAAGAGTCGAGATGATGATGGAATGTGGATTGCAGCTTAAACACTGAACTGTGCCAACGTGAAATATCACTGCAGAGGATATTTTTATGTGCCTGCTTTTACTTGAGCCCTGTTGCTTCAGAAAATACACAGGTTTGCCTAGATGATGGAACATCATATTCCATTCGCTTGTTTATGAAAAACCAATTTATGCAGTGCTCTGTGATTCAGGGAAAATCACTACACTAGCACATGTCATGGAAAGAAGAGTGTAACAGGAATCAAAAGACTGAATATTTATTCCAGCTGTGTGATCTCAGGCAAGTCATCTAATTTTTTACTTAAAAATTGGATCGCCACATAAATCTACAAAGAGCTGATGAGACTCAACAAAAACAAAGAAAATAATCCTGTCCAAAAATGGGCAGAAGAGCTAAAAAGAAACTTCTCTGAAGAAGAAATGCAAATGGCCAACAGGCATATGAAAAAATGTTCAGCATCACTTGTAATCAGGGAAATGCAAATCAAAACTACCATGAGATACCATCTTACACCAGTGAGAATGGCACATATTAAAAAAAATAGCAACAACAAATGTTGGCAAGGGTGTGGAGAAAAAGGAACTCTTCTGCACTGTTGGGGGGAGTGCAAACTGGTCCAACCACTGTGGATAGCTGGGTGGAGATTTCTGGACCTACTAAACATAGAGCTTCCATATGATCCAGCAATTCCACTCCTAGGTATTTACCCAAAGGACACAGAAACATCAATTCCAAAGAGCACCTGCACCCCTATGTTTATAGCAGCACTGTTTACAATAGCTAAGCTTTGGAAACAACCCAAATGCCCAAAAATAGATGACTGGATCAAGAAGATGTGGTACATATATACCATGGAACATTACTCAGCAATCAAAAAAGATAAACACATGCAGTTTGCAGCAACATGGATGGAGCTGGAAGGGATCATGCTCAGCGAAAGAAGCCAGAAAGAAAAAGAAAAATACGGAATGGTCTCACTCATAGCAGGAATTTAGAAAACCTAAATAAGAGACCAGGAAAAAGACTAATTATAATAAAGTAAAAATCAAAATCAACAAGCAACTATAAACCAGAGACACTGGGGGGGGGGGGAGGGAAAGGAAGGACTAGAGTCAAAATAACGGGGGGGGGGGGTGCAATTGTATGGGGAATATAACCAAAATGAAAATGCATACATTGTGCAAAGATGAAAAAAGATGTAAGAATTATATAAAATAAAATTTTTAAAAAATTGGATCTCTGAAATGTGAAATGGAGAGGGTTTTCACTGCCTTCCTTTCTCAGGTTGGGTGAAAAGCAAATGAAATAATGCATAGGAAAGCATTTCCTTCAATTTTAAAGAAAATTTTAGTGAGATATCATTTACAATGAAATTCACAGGTCTTAAGTTTAGTGAGTTTTGACAAATGTAAACACTTTTATAACCTACTCTCCACTCAAAATATAAAATATCACCACCCCCAAAACATTACATGGAGCCTCTTCTTGGTAAATACTCCCAAAGAAGCAGCCCCATCTTTGATTTCTTTCACTGTAGATGATTTTTTGTCTATTCTAAAACTTCAAATAAATTTAATAATCTGGACCTCTCCTTAAGCGTCCAGTTTCTAAGGGTTATGAAATTTATCCATGTTGTTACAAAGATCAGTAGTTTGGATCTTTTTATTGCTGAATGATATTCCATGATTTATCCATTCTCCATTTTAAGAGCAGTTTGATGAGTTTGGGTAGATGTATTGTCCCTGTAACCACCGCCACGAGCAAGAGAGAATCATTCCACGTCTCCAAAGTTTGTGGCCTTTACCACCAATCACTCCTCCCATAAACCAGGACACTTCTGTTCTGCTTTTTGTCATAATTTTTCTAGAAATGTCCACGAATGAAATACTATGCTGTGTAGTCTTGTATGTTAGCTTTTACTTGTTTCTGAATTCATTCACATTGTTGTGGGTTATCTGCCAGGGAGCAGCTGTATCACAACTGTCCATTGACTCCTAACTGATGACCCTTGGGATGTCGCCAGTTTGGGGCCATCATGAATACAGCTGCTGAGAAAATCCACATACAAGTAAATCTTTGTGTATACATAAGTTTTCATTTCTGTTGGCTAAATATTAAGAGTGGGATTATTGGATGATAGAGTAACTTTAAAGAAACTGCCAAGCTTTTTTCCAAAGTGGCTGTCTCATTTTGTATTTCATTTTTTTTTAAAAAAAGATTTATTTATGCATACAAGAGCTGGGGTGTAGGCCAGAGGTGCGGGGGGTGAGAGGATTCACCAGAGACAGAGTGGGGAGCACAACAGGCAGATCTACTGAAATACAATGCTGAGGGGAGCAGCGAGGAAGACAGGAGAGGTCTGCTGCGCCATGTGGGTCACCTCCCTGGCCAGGGATGGAACTCGTGCTGCGGTGGCTGCGGCTGCGGCTATGGATAACTTCATAGTGCTGATTGTTAACCCCTTGCGCCATCAGGGAGGCCCCAAATACTGTGACATTTTAATGTATGGTCTGATAAGAGTCAAAGTTCATAATTCCATGTGGATATCCAATTGTTCCCATGCTATTTGGTAAAGACTGCCATTTCTCCCATTTAATTGGAAGCTTTGATGAAATTCACTCATATGAATGTGGGTTTGTTTCTGCATTTCTTGTCTGTTTATTCCAATGTCAAATGGTCTTGATTACCATAGCTTTTAAAATATCTTAAAATCAGGTAGTACAAGGTGGTACGAATTTTCTTCTTTTTCAAAATTACCTTGACTATTGTAAGACCTTTACTTCTCCATATAAATTTAAGAATCAGCAAAATATTGTGTGAATCTGGAACAGTCTGAAGACAACTGGCATCATAACAACACTGTTTTCTGACCTACAGGCATACAGGCTCCAGCGTGTGGTACCATGAACATATCTTGTCACTTTTTATACATAGAGGATGATGTTGATTATATTGATAAAGACCATTGTACTTCTTCCTTTCCAATTTATTTTCTCCTTTTCCTTCCTTTATTTCTTTTCTTTACACTACCAATGAGCTCTGGTACCATGTTGTGTAGAAGTGAGGGAAGTAAATAGCCTTGTCTTCTTTCAGTCTTAAGCAGGAAGCATGCAGCTGCTCACTGATAAATATGTTTTAGCAGCTGGTTTCTCATAGATTCCATTCATTAGTTTGAGGAAATTCCAGCTCAGTCCTAGTTTCTATTCCATTTGTGGGAGCTTTGATTGAGAATTTTGAGTATTCTCAAATCTCTTTTGCATCTATTAAAATGATCACATGCTTTTTCTTTTTGTCTAGTAATATGATGAATTATACTATTTGATTTTCAAAGATTAAATTAATATTTAATTCTCAGGATAAACTCACTTTGCCATGGTGTTTAGTCTTTTTATGTTTGCTGGACTTACTTTGCTAAATTTTTGTTAAGGATGTTTGCATTTATGTTGATGAGGGACATTGGTTTGTAGCTTTCTAGTAATAAGCTTACAGCTTTGGTATCAGGATAATGCTGAACTCACAAAATGAGTTAGGAAGCATTTCTTCTCTTCTGCTTTATGAAATCATTTGTGTAGGATTAGTGTCATTTCCCCCTTAATTTTTTCATAGAATTTACCAATGGGCAGGTTTTAATACACAGTCAAAATTTTAAATAGATACACAACTCTCTTATTTCTTTCTTTTTGAACTGGCTTGGTAAGTTCGCCTTTCCAAGAAATTTCATTTCATTTAAACTTTTGAACATTTTGGCATAAAATTTTTCATTCTACTCCCTCTCTCTTCTTTCAAAGTGTGTGCAATCTGCGGTGATATACCTTTTTCATTCCTGATATTGGAAAATTGTGTTTTCTCTCATGCTGATCAGTCTGGGTAGAAGGTTACCAATCCTATAGATCTCCTTAAGTGAACCAGATCTTGTTTTCAATTATTTTTCTCAATCGTTTTCTGTACCATTGACTGATCCTTTTAACTTTATGATTTCATTCTTTCTACTTTTTCAGAATGTTAGTTTGCTTCTCTTCTCTCAAGGATGACATTCCTGTACAGCTTGTTGTTCAATGTCTTCTGATTTTTAGGTCAGTAGAGCAGTCCCCAAAGCAGCTGATCCTTCTGTAATGTACATGGATATTAATCCTCACATAGCATTATTCTGAAACAGGTACTGTGATTATTCAGCTTGCTTTACAGGACAGTAAACTAGGCAGAAAGGAGTTAAAAATCTCTCCGAATTCCTATATCTTATAAAAATTAGAGGTAGAATTTGAATCCAGGGAGCCTAGCTTATGCTTTTAAGCACTATACTATTGATCTATTGATTCTCAAGATAATATAAAAATCTCTAAAGCACACTTAAACATTTGAAAAGGAGTAAGTTTAGGCATGATTTCAAATTTAAGGATGAGGATGACTGCAAAGGATGGATTACAGATACCTACAGAGTGGCTCAGACCTTAACTCAATCATCGCAAACCAGGTGCCGTGAGGAGTATATGTTCCATAAATACCAAGAGACACCATGGCTGTGGCAGGCAGGAGGGTGAAGCATACTTCAGTACGGAAGACTGCCCCTCCAGCTGACCTTGGCAACATCAGCATTTCAAAGAGTGATGTGCTCGATTTGTCAAGCAAGGCTAAGAGTCAGCACTTTGCAGGAGAGACATGATTGTCCAGAGAGCAAATCAGAGAGGACATTTTGCAATTAGAGGAGCTGTTACAGAGGCAGGAAAGTCAGGGTTCTCTAGAAAAAGAAGTAGCTGCTGTCTGTAGAGAATGGTTACCACTTCAAACTAAGGGTAACAGACCCGAAGCCTGACTCACTCTCCTGCTCATTAAGAGAACTGTCTCTGTTCATCATCCTCACACTTACTTGGGGCCTTCTGCTAGCAAATGGGGTGTTCACAGTTCATCAAGTCTATGCCCCTGACTTTAACACATCAGTCTTGATTCTCCAGAAATGTCAAGAGATCAGAGGTAAATGCTACTTTGCAATAGTAAGTGTTTGTCACCATCTTTTTGAGGCTCCCTGAAGAGTGACCCGTTCTTTAATGGTTGATTTTGTTTTACCCCATTTCTTATGGAATGAAATCCTCAGCTCTATTTACTCTGTACTGGGCACGTACTCAGTTGAAAAATCTCTCAGCATTCTGCGTATTTTTCCACATTAGACTTTGTAACACCTTGTCTTGCTTATCCAATACCTTGGCAGCAGAATGCTCATTACAGCTCTACTCCAAGAGGTGTTTTCATGCAAACCTGCAGTGTTTTAGGTGCAAATGTCTCTCTTCGGCAATCTCTCTTCCTTTTGCATGATGATGTTTTGGGCTTCTTTCCATCCTTGTACTTTCCATCTGTGCCAGTTCTTAATTTAATGTCTTTCAGCTCCAAGCCCAACTTCTTTATCCTGCCCTGTGGTGTCAGAGTGGACTCCGCAGGCGCTATTTCTCCTTTGCCAGCTGGCTCAGTGAGAGGTTTTGACAATAGGCGTGTGGGAGGGAAGATAAAGAAGGGTCTTTTTCTTCTCCTTCCAATTTTGTTTTTCCATGAGTGCCAAGGAGATCGTCTACAGGTATCCCTGCAGCACTTGTAGCAGGATCATGGCTGCCCCTTGCGTTCACAGCGGGCACCTGCAGCCCATTCCCAGTCACCCTCACCTGTGCTGCCAGCAGCTGTTTCTGCCACAACCAGAAACTCTCCAGAGGTCTGCGTCCGGCTGCCCAGACCATTTCTGTGGGTTTCTTGTGTCTTGCTTGCTTACATTTTAGTCCTTGGTGTAGTAACTGCTTTCTGCACCCTTTCTATTTTATTTTTTTAAAGATTCATGCATACAGGAGCTGGGGTACAGGCCAGAGATGCGGGGGGGGGGTGAGAGGATTCACCAGACACAAAAGTGGGGAACAGAACAGGCAGGCTGACTGAAATACACTGCTGAGGGGAGCAGCGGGCGAGACAGGAGAGGTCTGCTGCACCATGTCGGTTGTTTCCTGGCTGGCCAGGGATCGAACTTGTGCTGCAGAGGCTGCAGATTGCTTCATAGTGCAGTCTGCACCACCTTTAAATAATAGTTTACAACCTTTATATAATTGACAAGTCTTCCTTTGCATTAAATTTGCATCAAATTTCCCTTTTTTTTTTTTCTCTTGCTTGGCCCGTGACGCACCATTGAGGACACTGGTATTTGATTTTTATTTTTTAAAGATGAAGGAACGAATGACTCTCTTTAATTAGGGTGTGTGTGTGTGTGAGTTTGCTTGTGCTTGCCTTATTAGTATAGCTTTAATGTGGCATTTGAGCACAGTGGTTGAGAGCACAAAAACTGAAGCTAAGCTAACTTTGCCACTTGGGTAAATTATCTCTTTGTGCCTCCTCATCCTGGTCTGTAAAGTGCAGCATAAACAGGGCTGCCAGATAAAATACCCCCCCCTCAGTTAAATTTGAATTTCGTGTAAACAACAAATAATTTCTTAGTGTAAATGTGTTCTAAACATTGCATGAACAGCCATCCAGTGTTTTGCTTGCTAAGTCTGACAACTCTAACACCGCATCATAAAAGGTTGGGTGAGTTCTTACGTGTGAAGGCCTAGAACAGAGCTGGCACATAACAATCACCTGGACTTGGTCATTTTTTTGTCCTTTACTGTCTCAGCTAGTAATACTAATTGCATCTAAAAGCCCAACAACTGGCATATGTCAGGTGGCAAAGCTGGGACCATAACCGAGGATGGTCTGACTCAGACAATTGTTAATTTTCATTATTAGTACATTGCTTTTCAAATACAAAATGCTAAACTCATAACATATAGTCTACTATAATACATATTTTTTAACATAAAGGATATGAGTGGTAAGATGGGATGAAGGGAAAACAGCCACATTGCAACAAAATTACCTCAGAAGATAAGACCCAGAGACTGGAAATCTATGCCAAAGGCGTGGGTCTATGCTGCCCATGACCCTGAAACACGACTCACGGAGTCAACTCTTTCTGTCCTCCCCAGTGTCAAATTATTATCTGATCGCACCTCGGTTTCACAAGAACTGCATGAAATTATGCCAATAAAAATCTGCAGTGTACCAACTTCAGCCCCTGAGATTTTGAGAAAAGTATTTCAGAAACGTGCTGGTGACAGGTCCTCATTTCCCATTTTAAGCTGAGTTTATGATTCACCTTTTCTGATATAATTTTTTAAAGAGCACAGAATGTGCAGACTTTGTTCTGGGGTATAAACACTAACAACAGTAAGAAATGGAGTATTTTACCGTGCCAAGGAGGATGGCAAAACTTTGGGGCTGCAGACCTTGAGAATGATACCGAGCACACCCAAAGATGGCCCAATGGGCTAGAGGGTTGGACAAGAAATTAGATGATTAGAGATCTCTATTTTATCTTATTATTTTATGCCTGAAGAGGTAAGATGTGAAGAGTAACTGTATATGGACTTAGAAAGTACCCACTAATTCTTTGTTGGATAATTAAAATTTCATATGAGAAAAGGAAAGAAAATAAGACACTGTTAGTTTGTGAAAAGGATTTTTTTTAGGAAGAACTTTTAGACAAGGTTCTAAAAGGTCAGACTGGTCACGGGAAGGACCCGCTCTTTCTAGCCACTGTTACAAACAGGGTAATACAGACCCTGCAGAATTAACTCGGGGTTACTCCACCTGGCAGCAGAGGAAGTGACTAGATCATTTCTGGAGGGCTTTTTCATCCTGTTCCCTGCAATTTAGGGAGATGAACTCAGCACCCAGAGCCGGTCGGGCGCTCTGCAGTGAGATGCTGCCATCTAGTGTCCGTGCCCTCACCCGCAGGGACCCACCTGCTGAGTAATGTGGGCACCTGTGACAATGTCTCTACCCTCCAGTCAGATGAAATAGACCTCAAGAGCAAATCGACATTCAATTACTGGTTGAGTTAAAATATTCTTTTGAGAAAAGTGTAGTATGGTCAGCGCAGTGCTGAGACCTGGGAATTCCAGTCGACGAGTGTTGGCTTCTGTGTGTGGACTGTGGGAAGGTGCCAGGGGGCGCGGGTAGGAAGCTCATTCTGTGTTCTGTTGATGAGAGAACAGAGGTCCAGGTGGAGGGAGATAGGAGAGGCCACTTCAGATCCAGGTAAGGGGTGGTTTGTAACATTCAGCACTGAACTTGTAATCTAGTCAAGGGGTGGACATATGTTGTCCCTGAGGAGAAGATCCAGGCTTAGGCAGGAATAGCTCCTCCTGGGCATTTAAAGGAGCACAACTGTTTACCAAAGTCAACAATCTTCAGATCTCTTTTTATGCTAGATTTTGAGCTCCTTGAAGGCAGTTTTCACCATTGCATCCTATGTTAAGCATAGTGCCTGGGAGACAGCATAGACAGTGTTTTGGTGAATAAATGTATTTGTTCACTTACAGTTTCTTTAGAGGAAGAAGGCTAGCTCAAATAAAATAGTTATTTAACAAGTCTAGAAAGAAAAACAAGAGCTGTCCCTGACTTTAAGAAACTGGCTGGGTGCTCACACTAAGTCATGTTATTCCTTAGTGAACATAAACTATCTTACAGAACACAGCCTCAGACAAGGTTAGCTGGTGACCACGAAAAAATAAGACACAGCAAGGTCGCTTCATAATTTTGTCTAAGCACAGAAAAAAATAAGGTCACTGTGTCACCCACAGAATACCAAACAGCCCACCTCTCAGTCAAAGTGGGCAGTCTTGGAAATCACAGCTTGGCTTCTGGCCAGGCTTCCCTTCCCACAGTAAGATTTATTGGGCTATCAAATCATAGCCGCCTGGCCTTCCGACAGACATTCCAACTAGAGCAGAACCCCACTTGCTTGCATGCACCCAAATCACACAATCAAAGCCCAGAGGAACAGTCTTAGTGGGATACTCTGTAACTTTCCACAGTCTGCCCTCTCCCTTACTGTTCCCAACTTATTTAACCACAGTGCTGCTTCTGGTGGTCTTTGGCTGAAGGGCTTTGACAAAGTAAGTACTAAGAAGAAAACAAAAGCACACCCCTAACTTTAAGTGCAGTGTGACTCCTGTAAGAACCACTATCTGTGACAGCTGTAGTTCCAGGACACTTCCTGAAAGAGGAGTCGTTGTCCGTATTAATATCCATTAGCAGTTAATGAGGCCGCCGCAACCCAGGCTCTATCCTAAGCACTTTACAGACATCACCTGAGGCTGACCTTATTATCCCAATTTACAAATGAGGAGACTGAGGCACAGAGAGGTTAAGTGACCTCCCCAAGGCCAGACAGCTGCTAGTGGGGGAGCCAGGATTCAAGGTAGGCCTCTTACTCCAGAGCCCATGTTTCAGATAGAGTTTTGAAGGCCCCAGGGAACTAAGTGAGTATGGATCCCGGGGCAGGCAGCAAGGCATGAGCAAAAGAGGCAAGCTTCCTGATTCTTAGTAAGAATCCTCTCTTCATAGACCTCCTAGTGTGAGTCCTGGTTCCCTTAAGTCCGACCCAGGTGTAGGCACTGGGGACAACTCATTCTGGTTGAGTGGCTTTGATTTTGTACTCTTAATTTTAATGATAAAAAATGTTCCAAAAGCCCTCTACCCCATTCCTGGTTTTCTTGTCTCCCAAAAACCTGACGTGGCATAGTTATGTGCAGCCAGGGAGATATAAAATCACTACTTCACCTACTTAGAACCTACTCACCTTTCAGATCTTCTGTAGCTCCCTAAAATGAGTCAAACCCCTTTGTCATAGTCTCTTACTGTGGTCTGAACTTCTGCTTTTGCAAAACGGCCATTACAGTTCAGTGCATGGCCTCCCTGGCAGACTTGAAGCCCCCCGAGAGCAGAGGTCATGCTTGATGTGCTTGTTGCCTGCACACACGGGAACTCAGAGTTTTGAGCTTGAGTAAGAAAGGGGAACAAAATGATGGTAGGGATTTTGGCAGAACCAGGTTGATTCCTTTCCCTTCCCATTCCAATCTCTTGCTACTTAATGCGTTAAGATCCAGCTACTGCCGTTTCCTTGGCCCAAACTCAAAAGCCAGGCTCAATCAGGTCAGAGAAATCTAGCCATACCCTGTCAGGTCTTTTTCTTTTAACAAGAATCTGATCAGTCCTTCTTAAACTTCACCTTCTGAAAAGAGAACCTTCCCTCTGGTGAGTTACCCAAGGTCATACTGAGTCAAAGAGCAAGCCAGAAATAAAACTCAGATCAGGGGCTCCCAAGTTGGTGCTTGATCTTCTTGTTAAAGGAATAAAGAAGAAGAAATGGGTGCCTTGCTGATGCACTGAGAATGTTAATCAAATGTGGACTGGGAAGGCACTTGCACTTCTGCAAGTTATCTGGGAGATACTGAAGCATAACGAGCCCATCAGGAGAAGGTATTTCTCAAAATGGACAGAAAAACAAAAGAAGTGCAATCTGGATTTGTAATTAATATCACAAAATGATTTGTGTTAAAATGTTATCAGTCTCCATAAGTTTATTGACAATTGAATTATGCCCTAACATATGGCCCATTCTTGAAAATGATCCTTATGTCCTTGAGAAAAATGTATATGCTGTACTTTTGGGGTAGAATGTTCTGTACATGTCTAGTAAATAAATCTGATCTATCTCATCATTTAAAAAAAAAAAAAACTGAATTGTGACTCTCCTAACCATGTTACCATCGTGAGGTTGGGTAGGTACATGCCCGAGTCAGCTTACTGGATGACTTCTTGGTAGGGGGCATAGGAAAGATAAGAAGCTGCAGAAAACACAATGGTCTTTGGGATAACTCTATGTTCCAATCTCATGAAATGCCACTTAAAAGATGAATAAGACCAACACATAATTCTTAGGTACAGAGCCATACAGTGAGAAAGTTCAAATGAAAGCTCAGCTCTTAGCCTGCAGTGCTGAAGAATGAAGGTCAAGTAGTTAGCTGAGAAAATGGATTACATAATCTTACAGCAGGAGATGTACACCAGTTGTAGCAAGGAGTTTACTGGCTGCATAGTAACAATAACCAAGACATCTTCTCACCGGGGATGGATTAGGCACAATACAGGAAGGAGGAGAGGATGAGAAGACTGTATGAGCTCCCAAACCACCTTCCAGCCCGGAGTCTCTGAAAACAAGAAAAGTAGGCTGCCTCTGACAAAAAGAAACGCTTAAGGGATAAACTTGAACATCTTTCCTAGATATTCAGGATTTACCCCTCATATCTATTACTCATAGTGACCAAGCCCCCCCCCCAAATAATCACATACTTCATATTTCTTTGAAATGTTCATTTCTTCCATTGGTGCTGCCCCAAGCAAAACCATAAGATTATTCATCAGCAGTGAGGCAGGGCAGCTTGTCTCACCAAACCTCTTCCTGCATGTGGTACAAGGGGATAAAAGTAAGTAAAATCCTTTGATCAATTTCTAAGCAAAAATAATTTTTGACAGAGCTTTGTTCTTTCTTTCTCTGCTATTTTTTATAAACTTTTATGTTCTTTATGTACAGTAACGCACTGTGTGGCGTTTCGGTCAGTGATGGGCTACATACCCAACAGTGGTCCCCAGAGGCCTAGTGACGTCACAGCGGTAGGAACGTGAAGGTTCCAGCAATTTACTCCAGCAGCCACCTCATTCATCTCAAGTTTATTGCATCTTTTGATGGCATCGTTTTCCTTATGCTTGATTTAACCTTGTGTTATTTCTGTGCACAATTCACTGCTAATGTTGCCTTTGCACAGGACCGCCCAAGGATGTACATCTTGGGTTGTATCCCTGTGACGAAGCCATGCATGACTGTACAAAGACAGGATCTTAAATTTCATCTGGAAATGGGCCATCTCTTTGTTTTAAAGCAAAATAAAATGTTTATTTAAAAAATTAACCAAATATCCTTCCTCAAGGAGAGAAGACAATCTAGGATCAACTAGGGCTATTACAAGATTGTTTCTTGTATTGTTCCTGATGACCTGAGAGGTAACCACCAATATCTGAACACCTGTAAACAAAATTTGTAAATATATCACATTTCTACGTCATCGATCAAAGCTCAGTTGAATTTTCATCAGACTGGGGAATGATTTTAATGAACAGAAAAATTGATTTGTTTCCACAGGTAAGCCTTGATCATCCTTCATTTCTCTCAGGTCTAAAATTAGAGATCTTTTGATACCTTCCCCTTTTTGCTCATAGAAGCTTAGAGATTAAATGAAATGCCTTAAGTTGCCTCAAAAGCAATTACTATAGACATAGCGGGAGTGGCTGGGGCTAGATGGGCTGCAGGAGGCCTGCTGCTTGGGTGAATGCAAACACACCCTCCAGAACTTCTCCCTGAGAGGAAAGGACACTGGAGGCAGTGGGCCTTGATCTGCTTGGGAATTTTCAACAGCACAGAGTAGATGACTTTCCCCACAGGCTATTTGATGATTCCAACTGAGAAGGAGACTTCTTTTTGTACATATAGGTTATATGAGTTCTAGGCAACAAACTCATTGAGAGTCTATGACATCTGAGTTGAAAAGTCAGGTTTAAGTTATGCAAAGTGGAGATGAGACACAGAAACCATAGAAACAAATACATGGCACACACAGATGACCAGGATGGGCTGTGGAAAGCTTTAATCACCACATGTAAAAACAATATGCTCGTATATCAAAAATGGCCCCAAATTCTTTATCAGCATCACCATAACAGTCTAGATATGAAGTGTTGCACTGATACAAAATCTTCCTGTTCACAACCACAAGATTTATGAAACAGTTTCTTATAAACATTTTTTTTTTAACCCTGAGGTGGATATCACCAAAGTTAAAAAAAAAAAAAAAGTACTTATCTGCTGGACTTACTCAGTGTAGGGTTTTTTAAAACTATTCATTCATCTGCAGTGCCTTTTCTTCATTCTGCCCACCGATACTATGTGATGGCAATGGTTGTGTCCGATCTTATTATAAACTGATTAGGATTTGCAATTCAATCTACTGATCCAAAGAAATAAAATTTTAACATCAATTAACTCTACGCTATCACATTTAGAAAATTTATCAAAATCAGCTCTTTGTTATAAAAGGGGAGTTGGCAATACATTCCTAGACAAGAGTAACAGTAACAGTTTGGTTCTTACAAACTCTACTCACTACACAGGAATCAACTAGCTAAGCTGAGGATTCCCACAAATTGCTGCGTAAGTATGAATGCTGGGTTCTCAGTCACCTGGAGATAAGACCTGTACACACCTAAGAGAAAATAATCCTCAAGGGAAACAACATTATTCCATTCGAGTGATGATAGAAACAATCATATTAATTTAGAAAAGCGATAGCCAAGTTGGAGACTATTTTAACTTTTTTTTTTGGTATGACAACAAAAAGATTTTCAAAATCTGAACTCCTACCATATTAACATTGTTTTTTGTGAACATCTAGTGCAATGGTGGGCTACCCTCGTGGCTTCAATTATTTCCCTAATGAACTCTGCAAACTTCTAAAATGTATTCTTTCTAAATTTTCACAGCACTTCATCTAAACCACTGTTTGCGCACACTGGAATCAGGAAATCTTTATTGTTGCTGGGTTCCTAGGTATGTCCATTCGATTTCCTGTGTATGACTTAATTCCGACTGCACAATTACATGAATGGTGGGCCATAATAAAACTCTGGGCATATATGGCAGTTAAAGAATTACCATTCCTACGCTTGCTCCATAATCTTTATTTTTGTTATTTCTAGATATCTTCCAAATGCAAATGATTGAACAAGACAGCACAGGCATAAACATTTACTTTCTGGAGTTTTCTTGAGAAGTTAAATTATGTTCATTACCTCTCAGTCAAAAGTTGGTAAGGATAATGGGGAGATGATTTAGTGTTAGATTGAGTTAGAAAAAGGTTAGACTAAGTCAGAAAAAAGCCATCTTGGAAAGTTTTGATGAAAGTGTTCTTTTTTTTTTTTTTCAGGTAAAATCATGGAATATTAAGGTTGGAAAAACTTTCAATAATCATATGGCCAGATGTCCCATCTGATATCTGATTCCTGTGTAACATCTCTGCCATGTGGCTCTCAGCCACTGCTAAACTATGTTTAGGGACAGGAAGCTGTTCCGACATTAGTTATTCCACCTTAGCACAGATAACAAAACAGATGGAACAGGTAAACAAGCTTCCATTAAACATGGTTATGAATCATATTTAACTTCTCAAGAAAGCTAGCCGATTGTCAATTGCTACTCAAAAGAACAAACCAGATTTGTTCCTAGCATCCTTTGTTTTCTATAATGACTAAAAATGGGAAGATACAAGTTAGAAATGTGAATTTCATAAATTATTGCTGATAGCAGTGTGTGTGGTGGGAGAGCAGATAAAAAGAATTTAGAAGTAATCATTGCAGGGGCTCCGGAACACAGGAAAAATACACATTTTCAATAATAAAATAAAAATTTCACTTTGAAGCTGCAGTAAACCCTTTGTGTAGCAAGTCCTGGTACAAGAATTCAAGAGCCCCAGAGTACGAGCTGTAGGCTGAGTACCAGCGCAGCATTTGTCAATTAGACGTAGGAGACAGAGAGAGAACGCTAAGAGGAGGCTGAGACAGCAGCAGAGTCCCAAGGCAACAGGAAGCAGGTGCCCTGCCTTGAGTTTCCCTGCTGGCTTGTCTGGCAGCACTGCCAGTACTTTCCTTACTCCTGACTTCTCCCAGGGTACTGAGCACTGCAGCAGGCTCTAAACCCCCTTCAAAGCAACACATGGATTCCGCAGACATATCAGAATTCAATGTATCAAGGACCAATTCCTTGAAGGGACACGTTTAGGTGAATATTTTTATTTTTTGAACAGATAGATGGATGTCTATTTGAACTAAGGAAGTTTATCCTGATAACACACATGTAAATTTCAAGGACTGCGACTGACCATGTTAAGTGAGACTAGGCTGATTCCATTTCAAGTGATATCTTTCACCCCAGGTGTTAAAAAGACAATGGCACCATTCTTTAACAAAAAAGACTGTAGCAGACAAAAACAAAACAACAGCACAACCAACCTTAAAGTCAGTATGTCTTTTCATATGGAGGCCACTTTTTCTCATATCTGGTTCATAGGATCAGATAATTAACATGTAGTGGCTAGATGACAGGAGAACAAATCTTCCTGTTGAAAAGGAATAAAACTTCTTGACCACTGAGATTTGGAAGTGCGATCAGTGAAAGTCGATTAAGTATTCAGGATAGATTTGGTTGGCATCAAACACCACAAAAATCTTCGGATTCCAGGTGTCATCCACACAGCTGTCGTACAGATTCACATAGCTCCCATCTTTGGAAGGAGGACGCATGTATTTGGAGTCTCCATTTATGTAATCTCCAATTAGCACTCGAGCAAGAAACATAGACTTATATGTTCTAAACAGATGCCGCTGTTGCAAGCTTACACCATGAATTTGGAATGTGTTTCCATGCTTTATATCATCTTTGCAGAAGCGACTGGAATAAGCAGCGTCTCTAGCAAAATAGGTTCCTTAAATAAAAAGGACAAAAAAAAAAAAAAAGACAAGAGCCAAGATTACTCTGAAGAATATGTGAAACATAGGCAAGAACACTGTAATTGTTAAAGGAATCGACTCATCGTCTCATGGAATTGTGTAACAAAAATAGATGTGGAATCTCCTCTTGGGTAACCTTTATGCAACAAATCCATCTGTTATGGACAGCTGGGAGTAGACTCTCATGGGGACGGATGCACCAGTACAGACCAGCCCACCACCACCACTATCCCCCAGGCCCACCGAACCGTAGCTACCAGACTTCTGTTTTCAAAAGAAATCCTACTAAAATATCCAGTAAGACGTACACACTGTTTCCTTCTACCACTTTGTTCACCCCCTACCCTTGTCCAGCGCCTACAGATGTTCAGGAGAGCACAGTGAAAACTACTGACCCCCAGAAACCACATTTCTGTGCTACAGAGGGACAATTCAATGGTATGTCTAGAGATAATAGAAGCCCACATCCAGGAAAAAGATTTCTGAAAAGAATGCAATGGTATTCATATGTAAGCCTTCCAAAAAAAACAGTCTCACTGTTTCGTTACCTGATAGGAAACCCCAAAAGGCATCTGACTCTTCTGAAATGGCAGGCCTAGGAAACTGACATCATTCAGGGAATATTTGAAAAAATCTGGAAATGAACTGCAAAGCTTCGTATTGCCCAGTACTGATGAGATTTATGTAACACTTTTCCGGTCCTCTTAGCATTAAGTAAATGGAATGGCCCTTTCAGTAATTATTTTTAAAAATTAACTTACTTTTTTAAAAATGCAGCACATCCTGACCCTGAGTGGAAGCCACTTCTCTTGCGGGAGGTTAGATTCAGAGTAAGGACTAGAAAAACAAATGCTTCCCCTCATCTCTCCTTAATTTATTTGAATAGTGGGAATAAGTTTGAGAACATGGACTTTTCCAACATTAGAAATGTCCCAACATTAGAAAAAAGGTGACGATTTCCCTCATTATTCCTTATTGCTCACTAATAGTCCTGCCTATCATTTTCTAACAAACAAAGCAAGACAAATAATAACAGCACCTAGATCTGTACCTATCCTCATGTTTAGGTTTGTCCATGGAGAGGACTTGTACATGGAAATTAAAGGTAATGCAAAAATCAGCTTATCTGCACACATTGTCCCAGCTGATGACTGGGACTTGGGAAGTTATTAAATCTGGTAAAAGAGTAGAAGTCTGACTTCCATCTTGCACATGCAGGAAGTGGTTTTTCTGTGACGGAGAAACTTGGAGGGTGTGCCAGGAACCTAGTACAGTAAACTTTAACGACTATCAAATTGCTGAAGTACTGAACAATCAACATATTCTAAAGAGAGGAGATTGTCTCCTACGACCAACATTGGAAATGAAATTCTGATAATTACCTTTCCCAAAGAGAGCACCATGTATACCATTTATTCTCCAGTCAAAGTTATGAATGCAAATGGCTTCCACAAATTCGCTGCTGGTACCATGAAAGAGCATTTGCTCGTTAATCTGAGGCACACCTCTTTTTTTCTTGAGCTGAGCCTTTTTCCTAAAAACATAATACCGAGACACACACAACACACAGAGAAATATACCATATGCAGCATTTATTAATTTTTTAAGGAGGAATGTCAACAGGAAGGGTAAAACAGAAAAATGTCTTTAACATAAAATCTTAAGTTTTAATCTTAAAATAGGGCAGCTCTGGAAAAGAAATAATCTCCAATGTGCATATTAATTAACACTGAGATTTAAAGCTGGAAATTATACCAAAAACTATATGTACCCCAGACTGTTCCCCATCATAGTAAAGGTAACTGACTGCCTGAACCAGCCAAGCTTTACAGATGCCTCAATGTGACACTACAAATAACTCAATAGTACAAATCCAGGAGTCTTTAGACAGCGAATTCCTTGAAGAGGGATAATGTCTTCATCTTTTAGCCCTAGAGACTAGAAAATGGTGGTTTAATTAAACTGAATTTTGAATCTCAGGGCTAAAGGGATATGAAGTCATCCTGTTCAATCTGTTTCCCAATGGAAAACTATCTCTTGACACACAAAAAGATATTCAACATAAGACTGATTATCATAGCAAAGCAAATAAACTGAAATGGCCTAAAATGCTTCCGTCGATAAAAATCAAGTAGTAAGTACATGTTTATATATGATATTTTAAAGTAATGTACTAGATCTATACATACTTAGAGAAAACTCTTAAAAATAATGTTGACTGTAAAAAGAATGTTGCAAAAAGAGACCTCTAAGTCCAAATAATACTGCGCATTCTGTGTATATACATGACAGGCAGTAAAACTACAAAAACAAGGACAAGAAGGCATCATGCACCCTCAGGAGGAAAGGAGAACAGGACTGGGATGGGGCAAACACATTTGCAAGATGGCGAAATGTATTTGTGATCAGTCTTGCAAGGTCTTCCTGATTCCTGATGCATTCACACAACAATTATTTTTAGAAAATATAGCCACCGGGCCTCCCCTGGTGGCGCAGCAGTTGAGCGCTGGGTTGCGAAGCTGCCCCCAGCCTCTGCAGCGCCAGTTTGATCCCCGGCTGCTCCCCGGCCACCGGAGGAGGGTGCCACATGGCATGCAGACCTCTCCTGCCGCCCGCTGCTCCCCTCAGCAGTGTACTTCGGTCCTTCTGCCTGCTCTGCTCCCTGCTCTGGCTCTGGTGAATTCTCTCACCCTCCTGCGCTTCTGACTATACCCAGTGCTTATATAAATAAATAAATAAATCTTTTAAAAAAGAAAATATAGCCACCCCCATACTAAACCAAATACTAAACCAATACTAAAACAAATACAAAACCAATACTAAACCAAATACACAATACCCAAACACCCAATACCCAATACTAAACCAAAAATGCCCAATACTAAACCAAAATCTGCCTTCTGTTACTTCTACTGACTGGTCTCAATTATTCCTTCTGAACACAAAGCAATTCAAAGCACTCCTATACAAGACAACTCTGCAAATATCCAAAAATAACTATGAACACCAACCAGGCTGCCTTGTCTAGGTTAAGTACACACCACTCCATCAACAATTCCTCACAGCTTCCAGACCTTTCTCCCTCCTGGACAGGCTGTCACTGACAAGAATCTGCAGAATACTGTCAAGTGTATAAATGACGGAGGAAGAGAAATGTTTTTGAGAGCACTGGCTCCAGCCTCGGCCCCTTCGTACACCAGAGGCATCATACTACTGACTTCCACGAGTCAATTAAAGCTCCCAGGACTTTAAACCAGACCTCTTGGGTTTGCTGTATTTGTGCAACTAACTTACAAATCCAACACAGTGGATTTATTTCAATTAATCTTCATCTTGATAGAGTAATTTTAAATGTATAAAATTTATAAACATGCAGCTTAGTGAGTACATAGGCCATGGATACTTGCATTTAAATAATGTGAGAGATAGAAATGTCTGTGGCATTTCTCAAGAGTCACTGGAAATATGCACCAAAATTTATATGTGCATGCTTTGATCTAAGGGTGATAGTCTTCAGACATTAAGCATGACGTTGGAAGGATGTGTATTAAACAAATATTTACTTCAAACGAAGTAAGCATGTTTTCGCTAAGAGTAAATTATATCAACTTCCTTTTTACAATTTTATGATCTGCCTTTTTCTTACAAGGCACATTTGTTGCTTATCTAACTAAGAAAAACATTTTTCAAAAAGAATAATTATATTTGTTTTGACTCAATTTCAGTCTTCCAAGGTCTTCCTGACTCCTGATTCATTCACACCAAGAGCTACTTTTGAATCTTTTACAAGTGTGATAAGAAAGCCTTGTACATTTTCTTCCACGTTCCTGATAATGTTGAAGGGCTCAAAAAGCAAGCTTGCATGCCATTCAAGGTACTCTCTGCATAAGACTTTAACCTGGTATCCATGCCTCTATCTTGTCTCTATCACAGAAACCTTTCTCAAGCACATTTTAAGAATCAAGTTACACTGTCTATGGGGCTCCCCCATCTCCCATTATGGTGACTGATAGTGAGCTGGGCATTGGTGAACCCACACTGTTTTTTTCCTGAGTAAACATTTGCTTAACACACATCCTCCCAAGGTCAAGCTCCAGGACATGTAATGACTAGAATATACTCTAAAATCAGGATCTTTACTCATCACTAATTTTAAGTACAGATCAGAATAACTTTTGGTATGAAAATTCACTCAAGTCTCTTGGATTTTATAAAGGAACTGCAGGTAAAAAAGCCAATGTGGGCACTGAACACCTGCTGGTAACTGGAGTGGATGCACATACGTACATGACGGGAGAGCAGGATGGGTGGTGAAAGCTTTACATCCCACAGCCTGGTTCATTCTGGTGCTTACTAGTTAGGCCTCCTGAAATGTGGAGACTTACAAACCACAGAGTTGGTGTTCCAGAAAAGCTAACATGGAGTTCTAAGGCCTCTTGCACTTAACCTTTGGGGAAGGTCATAGAATTCCAACTACACTAAGTTCTCACAGCCCTGCCCACTTTTGCCCAACCCCATGTTCATATCTAAACTTACTGTAACACCCACTTTTCAAAAATACCTTAAACTACCTACCCTCTCAGGGAGGAGAGTGCTAATGTGGCCATGCAGTGGCCTCAGCACTCAGAGTTGCAGTAGAAGAGACCCTGCGCCCTGGCTGAAGTGCTTGCCCAGCTGTAGGCCCAGGGCTCTCTCCCTCACTAAGCATCAGAATCAACTGCAGAAATTTTCAAAGATAAGATTCCTTTGGCATCTGTGACTCTACATTCTATTTGTTTTCTTCTACATTCTTACTTATTACTTTCTCAGTTTCCTCCTGGGTTTTTTCCCCTTCTGTCCGTCCCTTCTGGAGTTGGGTTCTTTGCCCTCTTCTTAATCTACACACACTCTCGGGTCATCTGATCAATTTTTATTCCAATTCTAACAACTCCAAAACCTTTATCTTTAGTCTACACCAGCTTCCTGAGTTCCCAAGCCACATATCAATGACTACTCTCCCCCATTCTCCCTAGAGGCAAAAACAAATACCTGTCCCTACCCATACACCCCTGGCCAATTAAAACAAACAAGTAAGTAACTTCATTGTCATCTTTCATCTCCCTTCCCTGCCCCAAACATCAAACAACATGGTTGCATATCCTTAATATCTCAAAACTGTTCTCTTCAAACAAAATAATGGTTACTAAGGATGGAAGGCATGGAGTGGGTGAAATGAGTGAAGATGGGCAAAGGGCACAAACTTCCAGTTATAAAATCAGTGAGTCATGAGGATGTAACATAATGCATGGGGACTACAGTTAACAGTAGGGTATTATATATTTCAAAGTGGCTAAGAGAGTAGACTGTGAAAAGGAAAAGATTGTACTTATGTGTGGTGATAGAATTTAACCAGACTTACTGTGGGGATCATTTCTGAATATATGCAAATATTGAATCACTATGCTATGCAATCTGAAATTAATATAAAGCATTATGTCAATTACAGCTCAATAAAAAAAATACATGAATATAAAACAATCCTCTTTGTTCCAAAACACCAAAATGCACATTGGTTTAGGTAACCTATTGTGTCTCATTTAATTACTGAAACAATTTCCTAAACTGGTCTCCTGTTTCTGTGATCCTTTTAAAACAGAGTGAGTTTCTCAACCATGATACTATTGATATTTGGGACTGGATAATTCCTTGCTGTGGGGGGTGTCTTGTGCATTTAAAAATGTTTAGGGTCTCTGGTCCCTACCATCTACCCAGTAGATGCAAGTAGTGTCCCCATCTCACCACATGACTATCAAAAATGACTCCAGTCATCACCAAATGCTCTGTGCTGGGCAAATTCCCTCCTGATTGAGAGCTACTGCTTTTGACCCTTCCTCTACAGTATTGCCTGATGAATTATTTTTCTAAAATGCAAATCAGACCCACCACTCTGTGTAAAGTCCTACAAGACGTTCTACTGTCCCGGGAAAAAAATACAAACCCCTAAGTTTGGTCCCTAAGGCCCTGCATGGTCTGGGCCCTGGCACCTCTCTGACTCCTACTCTGGATCAGTTCAACGCAAGTAAGACACTGACTAAGATCACATGACCACCCCTTACTTTAAACTCCTTCATGTTTTACCTCTTGACTACCTTCCCAGCCTCTTCTCTCACCAATTATCCTAACTTTCTATTCTATTTGAAATTCTCTCAACACTCTACATTCCCCTTTGTATCCAGACTCTGGCCTGGGCTGCTCTTAAAGCTTGGGGTGTGCTTCCCACCTCCTCCTGCATCTAGCTTAAATGGCAACCACTTAGAAAGTGTTCCTGCACGTCCCCCACTCTGCAACATGTCCTCCTTCTTCCAGCAGGAACGCATGGATACCCTCACTTAGTGTTCTCATGATGCCTTGCACTCACCCCTATGTTTTGTGGCACAGTGGCCTGGATCTTTGTCTAAGCTATGACCCTGTACTCTCTTATGTTCCAAGCACGCAGAACAGTGCCTGTCACAAATGGAGTACTAAAACAATTGCTAAAAAGAAGGGAGAGAAGAAAGGCCTGGGTGACATGCAAACAGATGCCTGATAAGCTCACGGGGGCCTCAGTGTCTATGTGGTGAGTCACAGGTATGTGACACGACAGATTAGGTTATTTTAGTTTTCAGGGAGATGTCAAAATGACAGGATGTCCATACAGCACAGTATTTTCTACTGTCATAGAAGGTAGCAAGTTCATTTACCATCACAGATTTCCAGGGCCTGGCTGACATTACAAAAAAGCATGAAGGGCATTGCCAGAGGAAAATTGTTTCCAGTGAAATTCATAGTATAAAATGGTTTGGGGATTCACTGGCACATTTTTACCACTGGATTTAAATGAGGACTAAATGAAGACTCAAATTATAAGGGAGACCAATATGAACAACACTTCAGAGCCTGATTAAGAATAATAAATGGAGAGCATGGGGCATCCAGTGTGGGCTGAAGGGAGGGTAGGGGAAAGGAGGAAGAAAAAAGAATAATAAATCAAGTTTTACTCTGGCCATTTTAGAAAAATTTACTTTATTCACTGAGAAAATAAAATCAAAGCAGGGTAGGCTTCCATCTTTTCTATAACAGCATCATCTAAACAAGAACTGAATGAAGCTTTCTAAACTCCAACTCAGTTATTGTCAGAAATAAAAGCTGATTTGGTCCAAAGGTTCAACATTACAAAGAATACAAGCTAAAAACCTCTTATTTTACCATGAACTATTATGAAAATATTAGGCCATATTATCAAAAATAAAAATAAAACACAAAATGCAGTCTAATTTTCAAGTATATGAGAACATAAAGAGTTAAGGATACTGGGATTTGCTTTAAAATATTTCAGCAGCAACAATATTAACAAAAAAGGAGCTATATTTCATGTGGTAAATCTTGATAAATGTTAATCAGGAGGATCAGTACATGGTGGTTCATTCTATTAGACTATTATTTGAAACATTGCTGAATAAATATTAACATTGTTTACACTTAAAAAATCAGAAATCAATTCTCATACACACGCTTAATAAACATATTTCAGAAAAACCACTGTTTTAAGTAGTACTTATAAAAAAAAAAGAGCCTTGTTGGTTAATTTGGGTAATACCTTAACTTGTCTGGCCTTTACTTTTAGGTTAAATGTGCTAATCTGTCTTTTCCGACCTAAACTGAGTAAGGACTTGAGATTTTTAAATCTACAAAATAAACTTTGGACTCAGCAGGAAATTTCAGGGTATGTTTTAAAGAGTCTTCCAAAACAAAACAAGCAAACCAAATGACTACAGACAAGAGAAGTGTCATCACTGTTTAAAAATTTTTGAAAAGTTTCATGATGTTTACAGAGACTTCTTATTCAACATGAAAGTCTGAGTCAACAAAGTCATATTCACAAAACTGAACAGCTCCCCAAATTCCCTTGTAATGCAAATTCCAGCCACAACGCAAACCTTGAAAGGAGGGAGCTGCTAGCAATGGGAAGAGAGTATGACCTCTAACAAGACATCACGGTGCTGGAAGGACAGCTGGCATTAACTTATTAGAGCAGCTCTTTGAACTCCCTGAGAATGCTGAGGAGAGAGCTGAGAGACTGGGTCAAAATATGGCAAGAGAAGACCGGGGGACTCAACTCCGTTCTTGTGGTGACACTGGAAAGCAATACAATGAAACATTTGTGCTTAACTATCTGTAAGACTATAGAGAAGTCTTAGAGGCCAAGGAGAGGGTTCAGATTAGAAACTGTCTCACCTGCAAAAGAACTCCCACAAGTCTAGGTTTTGAATTCTCTGAATTCTTTTAATTCTGTTGCGATCCATTGTTTTCCCAAAGAGACTAGCAACTTCATTATATTCATGTGTTTGATGGTGCAAAGGAATAAGCTGGAAAAAGAAGTTGGCATAGTTTGATTGGGGTCCTTTCCAACCTCTCGTACAGTATAGTCAGTGCTGCTCTTACCTGGTAGGGTACTTCAGTATTCACGTTCTCCCAGTGCGGTGGCATGGGGATAGCCTCATTTTCACAGATGTAACTTTAAATAGCAAAAGATAAAACAAAATATTAGCAGCTGATTGTCGTTAACTGTTGTTAATTATTGTTAATGATTTAACCTTTTCTCCAAAGCTGAATTTTCATGTTTGAGGTGTTGTGACAAATGCAAGCAAGGGTAGCACATCTTTATTTTAAAATATTTATAAATGTTTACTGTGTGCCACTGTGTAGTGATACGTTGAGAACTTTCACAGAAAACATCACCCTGACATAAAACTGAGACTTCTAAAGAGTTGTTTATTCTGTCTTGTTTTTCTAAAACAAGCATTTTGTGAAAATGTAGGTAAGATTTTAGGTGAGGTAAAGGAATTTCCAAGAAGAAAATCAAACTTTAGTTTAAAGGAAACTTGTTAATAGATTCACAATGCCTCGTAAGTCAAATACAAACCCCTTGGTCATATATTCAATATCTTTCAAGATCTAACTTCAGTCTAAACCTTTCTCAATTTATTGCCCACTATTTTCCTACACAGCCCACATTAATTCAATTAGTACAGTTAGTGAAATTTTTAAAAACACTCTATCATGTTTAAGTGAAGAAACACAGAAAAAGATGGTGATGCTGAGGGGCTTAATGGTAAAAGGCTGAAACTGACACGTGGAGTTTGCTAGTAACTGGAGGTTATTGAAGAACTTTGTAAACCTCAAGTCTGTCTTTAGTTTAAAACTCACTTCCGTTTTGATTTAAAATTTGTTAAGTAGAAAGAAGCAACTAATGAATAATTTTCCTCCCATTCCAGTCATTGGTCTGTCCAATTCTCATCTGCCCCAGTTCCAAGTAAACATTTTTAATCTCTTGGGTATAATTCCAGAACTTCTTTAAGTTAACATAAGACAGATGTCCCCCCATACAAATGACAGTGTAAACAGCATGTCCTTTGCAGCTGTTTCTTTTTTTTTTTCACTTCTGTATCAGTAAAGAGAGAATATGCACATTCTCTAATCCTACAACAGAGCCTGACACATGGCAGACAATAAATACTGTTTGAATCAATGACTTCATTCTATCTGACAGATGCAAAGAATTCCATCACTGATAACAAGTCCCCTATTGATGATCTTTAGCTTGTGTTCAATGTTTTGCTACTGTTAAGAATACTGCAAAGACTAGGTTTGTCTATTGGTCATTTTCACGTCTACTAGTCAGTCTGTAGGATAGGAACTTTGAAATGGAATTTCTGGATCAAAGACTAGATTTATTCAAACCCCCCAAATACCTCTTAAAGTTTGTACTTATTGAAAATTCTACCAAAGATAGAGAATCCCTATCTCCCAAACCCCTCTCCAAAAAAATGTGTTTTCAAACATTTGAATTTTTGTCAGTCTGATAGTAAAAATAATCTGGTATAATTTGTATCTCTTTTATCATGAGTGAGATTTATGACCTGTTCAAATTCTTTGCTCATTTTTCTAATGAGCAGACCAATACTGGTTTTCTATTTACAGAAGTCAATTCTTACACTTAGAATCTACTTAGCGATTCCAAGAAGTACTTCATACACAACAGAGATTAACTCTTTGTCTATGATAGTAAGTAGCAATAGTTTTCCTAGCTTTTTTTTAAACTTTGCCTTAGTTTTCATTTTGGTATGCTAAAGTGCTTTTTTTACTTTTAACATAACCCTTAGCTTTAATTAATTTTAAGTTTCTTGCCAACAAGAAGCATGTAATATTCACCTTGCATGCATAAATGCTGAATTTACCTAAAATAAATAAACATTTCTATATCAACACCTACTCACCTTCATTACTCTACTGCCTCCTACCTAACTGTTCTTCCTCTTTCATTATCTTGCTTATTGTCCTCCATTCTGGTTAATTCTCTCTCTCCTGTCTGTTCTATGGTTTGTACAGTCTGTGACAGAACAAAGCACTTGATCCCATCGTGTGCTTCCTGCCCCACCAAAGTTATCGAATATAATAACATACAATTACAATAATAACATTTCCCATTATTATGTCTCATTTTTCTCAAGATTACATTCTCTTTGAAGATAAGTAGCTCCTCTTTCACATTCTTTGTAATTAAGAATGAGGATATTTTTTTAACTGGTAAGGAAATAATATTCTCTATATTCCGTAGAATATACTATGCCTTAACTGTACTTGAATAGCTTTTAAATCATGATGCTTAAGTATAAGTCAAAAGTCTTATGAAACAAACTCACAGAAACTTCAAACACTTCCTCCTTCAAACACTTCCTCCTGTTCAAAATATCTCCTTGGGAGGAGCAAATGGGATATTCCCTATAATTCATAAGCCAGGATGCTTTTATCAGGCTCATTTTAACTTCTTTGAACAGGAGGAATTTCAATACTTGCTTGATGAATCATTCCCGAAAATAGGTTGTAACACTCTAAAATTTTTTACCTTCAATTCCATTCACTTGAATAGCAAATATCCTCTGGTGACACATATATCTCTCTTTTCTGGCTATACATAGTCAGAGGTAGCAAAAGGGAAAACTTGCGACCAAGATGTGGGGAACAGGTAGCTGTGCTGTTGTCCCCTCTACTCCTATCTTCGTTGGGCCTAGTCACTACAACTTGAAAGTACTTCTAGGAGTTGCCTGATGGGGAGCAGAGGAGGTGGAGACAGATTGGACAACTAACTAGATTTATGGCCCAAGTGACCAGATGGTTCTCTGAGAGTATTTCCAAGTTAATTCAAACTTACCCTTGTAGGTTATTTTAAGGATTTATAGCAAAGACCATAAGATATTTTGTAACGACCATGCCAAGTGTTCTAAAGAACTGAAAAATCAATGCCAGAGGAAATGAAAAGGACAACAGGTAAGGAAACACTGGCAAAAAATACCAATATGGTTATTTCAGGAACAAATAAGAAATTCAGTAATGAAAAGATCAATATTGGGATCATTAAATAACCTATGCAAACCATCTTTGGTCTCTTTGTTTCTCTGTCCAATATTAAGAGGGAGAGGCAAACCCCATTCTTTTTAGCCCAATTCTCTTTACAATACCTGAAAGCACTGATAGAAAAGGGGGCTCTTTTTATTAAGCGCTGTTTGCCAGTGGTGAGATTCATTTGCTTCATTTCTGTGTACAAAGACAAAGATAGTAGATAAGTCACAGAAACAGATTGTGCTATACATTTTCGCAAAGGTTTGCAGCCATACCCCTTGATGACCAAGAATCATGGAGCTTTGGGAGCAGCTAACAAGAAAAGCAGATTAAGGCTACCTTCCCGTGTATCTATTTATCATGTTCAAAAAATGCTATTGAGGACCACGGCTTCGTCACGTGATCTAAGTTCACACACACAGATGCTGACCTTACAGGCTGCTCAGCGCACCCACCCTTCCTGTCTGCATCGCACATGGGCTAAACTGACATGGAAACCAAGTTCTAAACTTCGGGAAATCAAGAGCACTAGAAAAAGGAAGAAATGCTAGCATTTATTCAGTGGGAAAAAAAAATGTACTCTGATTTCTCCATACCTTTTGGAAATGACAAATATGTTACATTGCCACTATAAAACTTGTATAATTCACAGAATTTAACAAATTTATGCATTTTTTGCCTTCTCTTTCAGTTGTACACCTAAACTAGAAAACCTATCTACACTCGGTATTTACTTCTGTAAGCTAGTCTAGTGACAAAAGACTAATTAACTAAAGGTATCATTTTTCTTTTATCTATGTCTTTGTTTTGGCAATATTTACCAGGTTCATTTCTCCATTCCCACAGAGTTAAGTAGTAAGTCTTCATGTGAGATTCTAGTCAATTTATCCTGTCTAATGGCTTCATTCCATTCCAAAATAAAGGGGTTCATTCACCCCGGCAAAAGCTACTGTGTGTTCTGTTGTGTTCTAGACTCTGCATGCACTGGCATTACCAAGAGTGCAGGGAGAAAGCAAGAGCATCTCAGCACATGGAGAGAAAGCTGTGGTGCCTTCTACTAACACCATCTCATTGGAAGTTCACGGTGAAGTTCATGGTTCCCCATTCTTAGCTGGGGCTCCTTTTGCAAATAGTCCAGGTGCAGTGCTAATACCCATGCCTTTGAAACTGTATCCTTATAAGGAGGACCCAGGAACATGAGTGAATGCAGGGTACCCTATTTTTCAATAAAGGTATTTTTTAATAAATTGCGTTGTCTGAGAGGTAGCTCTCAAAACCTGCAGTACTAGAAAATACTCATTCAGAAACATTTAGTGCTGAGTTATCTAGCCAAGGATAACAACTGCCGTCCTCTGTAGGAAGCTGGTCTGTGCCGATCGGGATGCTTCAGTAGTGCCTCAGCAATGGTGCTGTAAGACTGTTTTCGGGGCTCATTTCTATAGGTTGTTACTAGAAATGTCACCGTGCACAAGACTAGATGTCCACAGACACCTTCTGTCTAGACTGCAGCAGAGACAAATGCCAGGGAGCCCTTACAGGCAGACTTTTGACTAAAATAATTTTTTTTTAAGGTATAGTTAGTCAGGAGTAAGAATCTAATGTTTTAACTCTTAATAATAAATCGACCCAGACTTTGTGGCAACAAAAATCATTGGATTTTTTGGGCTCAGTAACCTCTTAACTGGACAAATCCTCTTTCCCATTTCTGGGCCTTGGTCCAGCCAAGGCAATTTCCTCAGGTTCCAACACCCTCCCCCACCACAAGACACTACTGACTGTTACAAAGACACCGCTCAGAGAAATAGGGGAAGAAAAAGGAGAGGACTGAATTGTGAAGCAACCGAAATGCACTTTTATGAAGAAAGTTTCCCCATTCACGTCTCATTCGCCTCTTAGCAGCAAACAGCTGAAACCAGTAGGTTGAAAGTAAATCCAATGGGTTTTTTGTGAGATACCTAAAAACATACCCACGTATAATGGGTGAAATCCAAAATGGGGTAATTTCCAGACTAGATGGCTAATATAATATATGGAAGCCAATAAAATCAGAAAATGGCAGAAGTTAATGTCCATTAAAGAAATAGTTTTCTTACAAAGACACCTAAGAGATGGGTTACTCAGTTCAACATTGGTTTTAAAACTATCACCAGTTATCTATGACTTTGTCACTTAATTTCTCAGGCTGATCCTTAAGATAAAAAGGTTTCCTCATATTCTGAAAGGCTGATGGGATGATGAACAAAGCAACAGCCAGCAAGTGCTTGTGTTCCTCAGAAGAAGAAATTCCTCATATGACAATCTCCACACACATTAGTATTTAAAAGCATGTAGATACACTTTTATAATAGGCAAGGCTGCTCAAGAAGACTTTGAATCTTGAATTTTTGTAGCGGTGTTTTTGTGTTATCACAAAAAGGATTTATTTCCCTGCTTACAAATATAATCTACTAATCCTGATCTTCAGAACTGTAGATCTTATCATGCCAATATACTAAAGACACACAGCTATTAGGGAAAAAAACATACCTGCAAAGTCTATCTTGTAGCTGAATTTGGAAGTAGTAAAAGAAATGGAGCCACAAGGGTTTGTTTTGAAGCTTTTTTCGATATCTTCACTGCTAACTGAACACAGAATGTTGGTGTCCGGCTTTAAGACAAACCAGAAAGTTTCGTTTACCAGTTGTTCACATTAATGGCTTGGCCACAGAGGTCATACTGTGGTCACAGAGACAGAGAACGGAAGGACAAGGGAAACAAATCATCTGCTCTAGTTCCTAATAAACAGGGAGAATCACAGCTGAGCCAGCGTGTGGAAAATGGCTTAAGGATTTCCAGCAAAGAAACGTCAACAACTGGTTATAATCCGTTTTTCCAAATTATAACAATTTTTACAAATGACTACAACAATTATACCTCCTAAGTGGCTTATATTAAATCTTCTTTATGTAGCCTTGTAATTTAAAAAAGACCACAAGCTTTTGCATATGGGTTCAAATCTTGGTTTACCCATTTACTAGCTGTGCGACTCTGGACAAATTAGGGTAACTTCTCTGAGTTTCACTTTCTTTCACTGTAAGACAGAGTGCTAACACTGCTTCAGAGTTGTTGTGAGGATAAGGAGTAAATAATCTGTATAAGGCCTAATCTAATACCTGGCTTACAGAAAGCATTTAATATGAGTTTGTTCTCTTTCCTTTCTCTTTGTTCACCAAATCAGACCTGGAGTTGCTCAGAGGTACTGATAGCATGCAACTCGCGTCCCAGTCACCCTCTGCACACACTGTAAATACAGGCTGCCTCTGCTAAATAAATTATTGTGAAAACCTGAGGAGAAGAAAAGGAAAAGGACTAGAAGAAATTTCTAACTTTCCTTTTCATGAAGCTATCTGATTTCCTTCAAGTTTTATTTCTTCCAGCTTCTGCACTCACATTCATCAAAGCCATCAGCAAGATGGTGCTTGGTGAATCTAAATACCCACTGCCATGTTCAAGGAAAAGAGGTACCTGAAACATGTGCCACTTTCCACATTCTGCCAAGTAAAACCAGCCCCACTGGGTATCTGATGTGTCCATATCATCCATCTCCCTATCTGCTGTTTTGGGTAAGAATTCTTCTGCTTTATGAAACATCTCCTGAAAAGCCAGAAAGAGGTAAAGGGAGAAATAAGTAAGAAGCATACTTTTTAGACACCATTTTTCTTCTTGCAAACAACTGTATTCCAAGGGCCTTTCCCACAGTGACACTTTCAAAATTATCACTTATCTTGAGTATCGGCTCTGAAGACACACATTTTAAAATGTCAAACATCACTGCTCAACAAATAAGACTAATAATAACACACTTTGCCAGGATCAATCAGTGGCCACAACCATAGGTAAGCTAGGTGAACACCTTTAAGTACTGGGGCTTTTCATTACAGTGCCACAAAATTTTCGTCTTATGTATACATGCATTTGGTCAACAAGATCCATGCCATCACAACTAGATTAGACCAAATATACTTCATTTTTGTTTTAAACATTTGTTCACTTAATGGCATGAAAAGATGTTTACAATACATGATGTTGGGTAGAAAGGGTTATAAAAGTCAGACATAGTATAATCACATAGTATAAGCACACACAGAATAAGTCTTCAGGATAAACAACTACTTGTCAGTTTTTTTCTGAATGTTGGGATGACGGAAATAGTAGTAATAATAACCCTCTGAGGCTCTTACTATGTGCCAAGTGCTGTTGTAAGTACTGTACAGATAAGTCATTTAGGCCTCACAATAACCCTATAAGATAGGTACTGTATTATCCCAAACTTTCAAATGAGAAAAACACGGCACAGAGAAAATACACAATTGGGAAGGCAGGACAAATCCAGGCAGTCTGAATCCAAAGTCTGTCCCATGGTATAATGGCCTATATACTTCATCATCAATGATTTTATGCTTTTGACTATATCAAGTAACTCACTTATTTTTGAAAAGGCTTTAGCATTCATGGGTACAGATTATCATGGAAAGGAGGTCACCAGAAAAGGGGCAAAAAGAGGTAAGTCAAAGATTACGTTTTACCCAGAATGAGCTTCATTCTACAAGGACTTTTTAAATTATTAATTAAATTTACACACCTAATAGATGAAAACATTCTCCTTGCCAAAAATCAGAACATTCAAGATAAAGCTACTGACTTTATTGCCTACTTCCATTCCTGGTACTTTTTCACCCCTCCTTCTCCAGGTTGACCAACCATCAACCTATTGTGTCAGACTTTTCTGTGTGTGTCTGTGTGTTTAATCATATACACATCTACAGACACATATGATTGTTTGTTTAAAATTTGATTTTCTGTATCTCTGACTTTCTTATAAAGAATAGTTTGACTTGGGTAATTTAGAAAATGTTACCTTTCAATTTCATTATTTAAAATGTCCATTCCTATTTTTAGAAGCTGTATAATCTGGCATAAGTTCCCATTACCATGTCTAGGTCACAGTTTTCTCTTCATAAAGTGGAGATTATAAGCTCCTGCCTTATTGGATTGTTGCTAGAAATGAATGAGACATTGTGGGGCCTCCCTGGTGGCGCAAGGGGTTAAGACACAACCTATGAAGCTCACTGCAGCCACTTCAGCACAAGTTCGATCCCTGGCCAGGGAGGTGACCCACATGGCTCAGCAGACCTCTCCTGACTCACCCGCTGCTCCCCTCAGCAGTGTATTTCAGTCAATCTGCCTCTTCTATTCCCCCCACTCTGTCTCTAGTGAATCCCCTCACTCCCCAAAACTCTGGCCTGTACCCCGGTTCTTGTATGTATAAATAAATCTTTTTAAAAAAATAAAGAAGAGACAGCGTGGTAAAATACCAAGTACTGTACCTGAGTTCAGTGAAGGGGGCTTGTTATTTTCTATTATGTTTGGGAACTCTCTCCAAGGAATGCTTTGTGATTATTTTCTGGATTTGTCCTTCATGTTTTAGTGTTGATTGGCTGCTAAGAAATGAAAAATAGATCAGCCTAGGGGGAAGAGCTTCACTTTTAGGGACTACTATTTAACTTATATATTTTAACCACATAATAAAGGCAACAATTTAAACTTCAGACCAGTTGTACAGGCTAATTATGCACAGCTCCTGCTCCTTCTATTATTGTTCACATAAAAAAGAAAACAAGAATGACCTAAATCTAGTTTTTCTTATAAAAATAACCAGATGATTTGGAAGGATGGATTTGAAGCTATTAAGATAAATATTAGCCAAATGAGTTCTGTCTTTTCTCTAGTAGAAAAGGGAATGGGAAATAGAAAAGTGTCTTTTAGGGCCTCCCTGATGGCGCAGTGGTTGAGCGCTGGGCTGCGAAGCTGCCCGCAGAGCGGTTCAATCCCCGGCCACCAGCAAGGGTCCCACATGGTACACAGACCTTTTCTGTAGTGCCTGCTGCTCCCCTCAGCAGTGTGTTTCATCAGTCTGCCTGTTCTGTTCCCTGTGCTGGCTCTGATAAATTCTCTCACCCTCCAGGCTTCTGAATGTACCCAGTGCTTGTATAATTTTTTTTAAAGTGTCTTGTACACACATGTGCTTTGCTACATCACCCTCTCTCTAACATGACACTGGAAGCAAGTTCGCAGATGACACTGTTCACAAAGTACTTGCAGAAATTCTTATCATAAATAGCTTTGGGTGGGACCCAGACAGGTTTGTCTTAAATCCCTCCCTACTTTACAGAGGTCTGCACTATAGACAGGTTCCACTAGCGAACATTCCTAAAGCACTTCAAAATTTATACACTTATTTATTTATTTATATTTTACAACATCGTTCATTTTTGTGCAATGTATGCATATATATTTTCTCCTTTCAGGTGTAGCTCCCATAAAATTCCCAACACCAGTTCACCCGTGCACCATCACCATAGTCCCTTGTGCTCTTCTCTCCCCTGTTTTGATCCCTCTTCCTCCCCATCCCTTGCAGAATGTCTCTGATTTACAGTTGCCAGCTAATTTTGTTTATTATTATTATTACTGTAAAAACTTTTTCAACTTGTACCGTTTTTTTTTTCTTCCACAACCCAATGTGCCATTAGGTGGGGGAAGCAGCAGAAAAATACAATTACTTTGTCTACAATTATCAAGCCAGCAGTACAAAGAAGATTAAAAACACCCCAGGCAATGGCATCAGTCCTTCCCTAAGCCGCCGACCCCCACTGCCTCATTTTCATATACAAGACAGTTGTTCATTCTCTCCTGTTCCCAAAGCTTACTTTAATTGCTTTGCTTCACAGATGCCATGGATTTCTTTCCAAGATTCACTTCATAAGACTAAATTTTACAGTTTTATCTCATAAGTTTCCCTCCAAGAGAATAGTTATTCTGTATCTTTAGGCTCAAAGAGTAAGTCAAGTTTAAATTAATAACTGAAATTTTTCAGTTTCTTTTTTTGGTAATTGTAGTAATAATAACTCTAGGTTAAGACACATCAATAAGCAAACAAGAGGAAGGTATGTGAGTTGTCTGTCATGGATTAAGCAATTAATAAATGTTAGCTGAATGGATTAGTTCAGCCACAATGCCACACTCTGCCTTGATCTTCGTTTTTTAACTGGCAGGTAATAACATTTCCTGCAAATCAAGCTGTGAAGAACAAAAGCCTATATCAAGTAGCAGAGCATTTCATAAATTTTCAAGTGCAATGGCATGAGTTCTGAATGGAATTTGTCTGTAATGCTATGTATTCCGAAGACAATCTTTACGGAATCTGAGAAGAGTTGAAAGTCTAAATTATGGTCTCTATGAGGGAAATAATGCCATTTTCCAGGCTAGTCAAAAGCTTTCTGATAAGTATATTCTAATACCAAATATAATTTATTTTGCTAGTAATAGAGAATCCTTGAGGAAATCATATTTGGTGATGAAAACTTTCTCTCTCATAGAAAGGAAATGTAAAATCTGATATTAAAAACTTAAAAAAACAGCAGAACTTTTGGAATGACAGAGTAAGGAACTCAGTGGACCCTCTCCCATCAAACCCATATTTAACTGGTGAGCATTTTTTTTTTTTAAATCATTTAGTCTCTGGAAATTTTCCTAAGGGCACACAGTTCTGTTTATGGACAATCTACCTCTGGTGTGTAGTGAAGAGACAGGGGCTCCTTCTCCCTTCAGCTCCCAGTCTGGGGTGAGTTTCACCCTAGAAGAGAAAGACTAATGGTGCTTCTCATTTCAGAGGTGCAGAAGCTCTAGTCTGGCAACACAGAGAAAGGCTCTCCTTTCGCTGACCCGATTCCCACTCATTGGATGGGAGCTCTAGTCCACGCCTAACAAGCTAAGAATGCTGGGCCCTCTTCACCACCATCCCAGTTTGCTCAGAGTAAATGCTCCACTCCTAGAAAAGCAGACCAGGGCTTGTCACCACCACTCCTCCCGCATGCCTACCCAAAGAGTGGAGTGTCACTCTGGGGAAAAAGAACTCCCTATCTCAGCTCCAGTGGGACAGGGGTCTACCCAGGGGAAAGCCACACCATAAAGAGAAAGAAGACTCACTATTTGGAACAGGGAGTAAAGAACCCTATGCCTAAGGGCATTATTGAACATCCCATAAATCTTTTTTTTTTAAAGATTTATTTATTTATACAAGCACTGGGTACAGTCAGAAGCGCGGGAGGGCGAGAGAATTCACCAGAACCAGAGCAGGGAGCAGAACAGGCAGAAGGACCGAAGTACACTGCTGAGGGGAGCAGCGGGCGGCAGGAGAGGTCTGCGCGCCATGTGGGACCCTCACCCCGTGGCCGGGGATCGAACTGGCGCTGCAGAGGCTGCGGGCAGCTTTGCAACCCAGCGCTCAACCGCTGCGCCACTGGGGAGGCCCCATCCCATAAATCTTAATGAAAAACAGTGAAGGTGTGGTGGAAGCTCTGACACATGTAGAATGACAGAACAGGCAGAAGTACAGAGAACCAGGGATAATCAAGAAAAGCCCTCCTGGAATTACAGTCAACCCAAGGACTCAGGGAGGTTGTGTACAAGTATTATGCTATATCTGTCCAAGAATAATCAGAGGAGGTTTTGAGGGGCCTTGAAAATACTCCCTAATCTGCACACAGATCCATCAAAACAAGATGGAAAAGCCTCATGGGCATAAGAGGCCTAAACACAACCCTTACCAAACATTGACTGAACCAGAGGCTACTCTTACCAAGAGCAGGGGCAACCGCTATGAAGCCAGACTTAGTGGCACAGTCATTCTTGGTAGTAGGGAAGGCTGTGTGCAAGACCAAGGTTAAGCCTCCATAGGAATTATCCAGGAGAGATTTTCTAAACTACTAGTACTTGGTTAAATGCAGGGGGGAAAAAAAAGTAAAACTCCCTGAGCTGGAAGAGCAGCTTCCAAGCCACCACACACATCAAACACTTAAAGGTAAAAATCTACACTTGATCTTAGCCAAAAGGCCAAGAAGTGATAAGGTAAAAATCTAACTGGCTAAAGGAATACAAGTACAACCTTTGATAAGTGGTCTATCCCAAACCAGAAATGATGCCTAACTAGTCAAACTAAGAGACAAAAATAAGGGATGAGAGGGGGATGAGAGAGAGAGGAACATCAGAAGGACACAGTAAAGAAAATAGATTTTGTAGAACTAGTTTAGCTACATCACTAAACAGATGAGCAAATGACCAAAGAAACAAAAAATGTAATGGGGATTGGTATGCAGAGTTGCACAAATAAATTATGTAAGATGTAAATGAATTATGAAAATATTGTTTTAAAAATAATTATGAGACCAAAAAAAGGAAAATGTGCCTGATACAGAGAAAAAACTGCCTTCAGAAGAGGTCCAGATTGTGGACACAGCAGACAAAGATTTCTGATTAAAGACATATTCCAAGAACTACATGAAACCACGACTAAAGGATTAAGGAAGTCAGGATGACAATGCATTATCAAATAGAGAATAAAGAAATAAAAATTATTAATATGAACCAAACTGGAAATTCTGAAGCTGAAAAGTACATTAACCAAAATGAAAAACTCAAGAGGCCCAATATAGTAGATTTGAGCTTACAGAAGAAAAATCAACAAGTTTGGAAACAGATGGAGAAGTTCATTTATGAGGCTGGTATTACCCTGATACATTGCCAGTAAAAGAGATCGCAAGAGAAGAAAACTAGAGACCATTATGAATCTTTATGAATATAGGGAGGAAATGTCTTCTACGAAATATTGGCAAACTGAATTCAAGAACATATAAAAGTATATACCATGACCAAATGGGATTTTTTCCCAGGAATGGAAGGTTGCCTTAGCATATAAAAAATTGATTAATGTAACATAACACATTAATAGTACATTTTAGTACATAGAAAAAGAACCTGACAAAATCCAGTATCATTTTATGATAAAATGGTGAGCAATTAGAATGGAAGGGAACTTTCTCAAGCTGATAAAGAAAATCTACAAACATCCCACAGTTATCATAGTTACTGTTGAAAGATTTAATGTTTTGTGGGAACAAAAGGAGGGTGCCTGATTTCACTACTTTTATTTAACATTGTACCAGAGGTTCTAGCCAGGGCAATTATCCAAGAACAAGAAATGAAATGCATCCAGATTGGAAAGGAAGGAACAAAACTCTATTCACAGATAACAAGATTTTGTATAGAAAATTCTAAGGAATTCACAAAAGATTAGGATAAATGAGTTCAGCAACTTTCCAAGATAAAAGATCAAAATGCCAAACTCAATTCTATTTCCATATATTAGAATGAACATTCTAAAACTAAAAATTCAGGAAACGACATCATGTAAAATAACACTAAAAAGAATGAGATGTAATTTTAACAAAAGATGTGCAAGATACGTATAATGAAAACTCCTTAACATAGTTGAAAGAAATGAAAGAAATTCTAAGTAAATTTTTTAAATCCCACATTCTGGCTCATAAGACTTATTTAAGATGGAAATATGTCACACAACGACCTACACATTCAATACAATCCCTTTCAGAATCTGTTGACCTTTTTGCAGAAATTGATAAGATAGTCTTAAAATTCATATGGAAATACAAAGTCTCAGAATAGACAAGCCATCCTGAAAAAGAACAACACTGGAGAATTTGCACTTTCTGACTTCAACATAACTCAAAAGTACAGTAAACAGAAAGGGTGGAACGGGCATGAGTATAGATATAGATCAATGGAACAGAACGAAGCATGCAGGAATAAACCCTTCCATTTATGGTTAATTGCTTTTCAACAAAGGTGACAAAATGATTCAATGGAAAAAAGAACTGTCTTTTCAACAAATAGTTTTAGGGCAACTTGGTATCCCCATGCAAACGAAGGAAAATGTTCTCCTACCTCACATCATACACATAACTAAAATGGTTCATAGTCCTAAATGTGAGGGCTAAAATGATAAAACTCTAAGACAACAACATAGGAATAAATCTTTGTGATCTTGGGTTAAGTGGTGATTTCCTGGAAACAAAAGAGAAAATGGATAAATTGGACTACATAAAAAAAAATTATGCTGCAATTGATACCTCAAGAAAGTTAAAAGACACTTTTGAAAAGTAAATTGAAGACAACCTACCACAAAGGAGAGAGAATAATTGTAAATTATATATATATATGCAGGGCTTGTATCCAGAAAACATAAAGAACGCTGAAATCTCAATAAAAATGAACAAATGACCCAATGGAAAATGGACAAAGCATTTGAATAGACAAATCACAAATGGCTAATAAACACATGGGAAGAAGCTCAGTATCATTAGTCATCAGACTATAAACCAAAACCACAATGAGATATCACTTCCTTTATATTACATTATATTAATTATATTACAAGGAGCTGATGTTTCTTCTTCATTTGTCATTCTTATATGCAGTCTAGGAGAGTTGTAGTAGTTCCATAATCTCACAAAGACTTGGTTTGATTAGTTTTTACTTTCAGCCAATCCAGTAGATGGATGTACATGGTCTCTCACTCTAGTTTTAATTTGCACTTCCATACTGAATAGTAACATTGAGCATCTTTTCATGTCCTTACATTCCATCTACTTGTCTTCTTCAGTGCAGTAGCTACTCAAATCTCTAGCTCAGATTTTATTGAGTTGTTTCATTTTTATTTAATGGTTTGAGAGTTCTTAATATATTCTGGGTATCCGTCCATTACCAGATACATATTTTACAAAAAATTTCCCCAGTCTGAGGCTGATTTTTTCATTCTCCTAACAGTATGTTTTGAACAGTGTAAGTTTTTAATTTTGATGAGGTTTACCAATTTTTCTTTTATAGATTATGGTTTTGGACATATATCTAAGAAATCTTTGCCTGACCAATGTTACACAGATATTTCTCCTGTTTTCTCTTAGAAAATTAGTTCTCTTCTAGAAATTTATAGAAGTTAAAATTGCAATTAGATCTATGATCCATTTTTCATTAGCTTATATATGTGATGGCAGTGTATGAACTGAAGTTCGTTTTTGTGTGTACAGATGGATATTCAATTGCTCCAAAACTATTTTTGGATACAACTATCCTTTCTCCACCAAATCTTTTTTTTTTTTTTTTTAATAGAGGCATGTTTATTTATTTATTTATTTGTTTGTTTTGTTTATACAAGCACTGGGTACAGTCAGAAGCGCGGGAGGGTGAGAGAATTCACCAGAGCCAGAGCGGGGAGCAGAGCAGGCAGAAGGACCTAAGTACACTGCTGAGGGGAGCAGCGGGCGGCAGGAGAGGTCTGCGTGCCATGTGGGACCCTCCTCCGGTGGCCTGGGAGCAGCCGGGGATCGAACTGGCGCCGCAGAGGCCGCGGGCAGCTTCGCAACCCTGCGCTCAACCGCTGCGCCACCGGGGAGGCCCCTCTCCACCAAATCTTACCTTTATAAAAAAATCTTACCTTTACAATAATAATAATCATTATTTGTCTTGATGCTAACACCACCCTGTTTTGATTACTGCAATGTCATACTGAATCTTTAAATTAGGTAATGTCAGCTCTCCAAATTTTTCTTTCCAGAATTGCTTTGGCTAGCTAGGTCCTTTAAATTTTTATTAGGATTGCATAGTGAGTGATCCATCTAGTGAGAATTGGCATCTTAACAACACTGAGTGTTCTCATCCGTGAATGAGGTAAATCCCTTGACTTACTTAGACTTCAAATTTTTCCATAATGTTTTATACTTTTCAGGGCACAGACCTTGCAGATCATTATGCAAGGTTCATGATGAAGTATTTTATATTTTTATACTACTGTAAATGGTATAAAAGACATTTTAAATTTCAATTTATGCTGGTATATTGCTAGTTCAGAGACACATTGATTTTTGTATATGGTTTCCATCTACCCAACAATGCTCATTTTTTAGTTCTTGATCTTTGGACACCCCACCAGAATTTTTATATGCATCTGTCTACAAACACACACACACTTTACCTCTAGCATCTAGATGCTTGTTATTTCTTGTTCTCATCTGGTTGCACTAGTTATATCTCCAGTACAAGAGTGCATAAAGAGTGGGCATCATTTCTTTATTCCTGATCGTAGGAAAAAGGTACAGTCTTTCACTATTAAGTTTGATATTATATGTGATATATGAATATGTATGTATGTATGTATTTTGTGAAGGCCCTTTGTGTCAGAGGTACCCAAGATCACCTCAGCTCACAGAAAGATTCACAGGATTCAGAAGTTGTTTTACTCATGGTTAGTTAATTTCAATAAAAATATACAGAGTGGAAGAGCACATGGGGTAAATTCCAGAGGAAACTATGTACAAGCTTGCAAGTGTCTCCTTCTGGTAGAGTAACATGGTAGACGTGTAATTCTATCAGCAACCTTATGAAACAAGTGCCAAGTGCTGCTAACTAAAAAAGCTCATCTGAGTCTAGGTGTCTGGGGTTTTTGTTGGGAACCCATGATGTAAGCAAAGAGCACCGGTGTGACTGAGCTTACTAAAGTTCCAGACCTCCAGAGGGAAAGAATGTGTTTACCACAAATCACACTGCTAGTGTGATCACAGCATGGCTCAGAGCTCACACATGCAAATACATTGATTAGACAAGCCATTCCAAGAGCTCAATTCCCTGAAGCAGGCAAAGGACAGTCATGAAAAGAGATCTTTCTTGGGAATGTACAAGGATTAGGTAACCCATTTCCACACACTCTTATCAGGTTGAGTGAGTCTCTTCTAATCTTAGGCTGCTGATAATTTTTATCGGGAATACATACTGGATTTTGTCAAATGCCTCTTCTGCATGCACTGAAACGATCACTTGCCTTTTCATTTTACTTTTTATATGATGCATTACACTGATGGCTGTTCAAATATTAAACCAACCTTGAATTTTGGGGATAAATGCTATTTGGTCATATTGCATTAAATTTCTTGGATACTATTAAATTCGATTTGCTAAAATTTTGGTTAGAAACTTTTCATAGATGCTTGTTTTCATAGTTACTGGACTCTGATTTTCTTGTAATGTCTTTAACTTTGGTACCAGTATAACACAGTTTTGTAGATCAGTTGTTAAGTTTTACCTTCTTTTTAATTTTCTGAATATTTGTGCAGTAGTTTTCTTCATGGGTGTACTTTTCCTACAAATTCAAATTCTTCAATAGATATTGGGCTATTTGTGTTATTTATTTCTTCTTGAAGGATCTGTAGTAGTTTGTCTTAAGACAAACTATTACCTAACTTGTCATACTGATTGACACTAAGTAGTTTATAACATTCCCTTATTGTCTGCAGAATATGTGGACAATAATACTACCTCTATCATTCTCATATTAGCAATTTGTATTTTCTCTTTTTCTCCTGTTCTGCTTTGCTAGAAGTTAATGATTGCACTGATGCACCCCAAAAAGCAGCCTTCGGTTTCACTGATTTTCTCTTTTTCCACTTCAATGATTGCTGCTGCTCTAAATTTTATTTCCATTTCCCTGCTTAAGTTTAATTTTCTCTTCTTTTTCTAGCTTCTTAAGGAAGAAGCTGTGGTCAGTGATTTGCGACATTTCTCCTTCTCCAATATAGAGATTAATTTAGTTATGAATTTCCTTCAGTACTATTAAGCTGCATACCACAAATTTAATATTTATATTTCCCGTTTTTATTTCTTTGACCAACCGATTACTAAAATATGTGTTACTTATTTACAAAATACTTGAGAAATTTATAGATCCTTCTTTAATGATATCTAATTTAATTTCATTTTGACCAGATAACATACTTGATATGACTTGGATTCTTATAAATTTATTGAGATTTCCTTATGGCCCAGAATATGGTCCATCTGTAGTTCTCTGTAGTCGGAAAAAAATGACTTTAGGTCATTTCTTCACAAATAGTTTTGTCACATAACTGGTCCAAAGTCAAATTTGCCAAAGAGAAAAAAGTATGATGACAAAAAGTGGGACATCCAAAAGAATATAAACATGAAAAATTAACAAAATTAAAAAGACTTCTTCATATGTGTGTGTAGATTTGTGGCAATACTGTACCAAGAACAGATCTTCTTCTGTGGATTGTACCTACATATTTGTCTTCTAACTCTTTCATTCACATATTTATTATACAATTTCTTGTATTTTTTGGTAATCAAACTTGTTGGAAGTGTGAAACTGAGATGTTAAGTTAGGTCAAAGACTACTATAACTAGAAAATAATGTATCAGCTGGAAAGAGTTGGTTTCTTATTTCACTGGTGAAGAAATGAAACCAAGCTGATAATCAGGTTAAGTACATTAAAAGTTCCCTATCACAGCACTGGAGAAATGAAGCCAAGGAAAATGAAAGCAAATTGTCAATCAGTTCTCTCTTTAAAGAACTGAAACCAAACTGTCAACCAGTTCTTTTCTCTTTTATGGGAGAACAGCTGGATGGCCGGTTACGCAATAAAAATGTTGGTGGTTAACATACTTGTGGTAAAACAGCTGGATCAGGGAAAAACATGTATTTAGCTGTTGCTGGGTATAAAGGCCTATAAATGTTAATTAGCTCAAGGGCTGACAGTTTTGTTCAAGTCTTCTATATCATTATTCACTTCTACTTATTTTACCAATTATTGAGAGGAGTGTTAAACTCTCCAACTACAATGAGATTCACCATTTCTCTTTGCAGTTCTCTTAGTTTTGCTTCATGTATTTTGTTATTATTTTTTTTTTAAATAGAGGCATGTTTTGTTTTGTTTTTTTAATTTATTTGTTTGTTTGTTTGTTTATACATGCACTGGGTACAGTCAGAAGTGCGGGAGGGTGAGAGAATTCACCAGGGCCAGAGCGGGGAGCAGGCAGAAGGACCGAAGTACACTGCTGAGGGGAGCAGCGGGCGGCAGGAGAGGTCTGCGCGCCATGTGGGACCCTCCTCCGGTGGCCGAGGAGCAGCCGGGGATCGAACCGGCGTCGCAGAGGCCGCGGGCAGCTTCGCAACCCAGCGCTCAACCGCTGCGCCACCAGGGAGGCCCTGCTTCATGTATTTTGAAGCGTTACTACTAGGTGTATAAATGTTAAGGATTGCTCCTGATGAACTGACTTCATTATCTTTAGGAAATAGTGTTCTTTATCCCTGATACTGCTTGGTTTACATGGTCTTCTAAAATCTACTTGGTTTACATGGTCTGTGGTGGTGGGATATGGGTAAGTTGGCAATGGGTGCACTATGATGGTAATACCTGATGGGGGAATCCCAATATTGCCTCAATTAAAAATAAAATAAAATCTACCTTAATATTAACATACCAGTTAAGTTTTCTCATTACCAGTGTTAGCAGTGTGTCTCTCTTTCCATTTAGTTTTGTATTCTATGTGTGTATATTCAAAGTGGGTTAACTGTTAGCAATTTATACTTGGTTGGTGTTTTTTAATCCAGGATGGCAACATCTTTAAATTGGGGTGTTTAGAGCATTTACATTAGTATGATTATAAATGAGATTGGGTTTAAGTTTATCATCCTATTTGCTTTTTATTTGTCTTACCTGTCCTTTGTTTCCTTTTTCATTTTTTTCTATATTCTTTTGGTATTGAGTACTTTTAGGATTATACTTTATCTGCTTTGGTACCTTAATACCTATAAATTTTTATTTATCTACATACCATGAACAGACACAGCTCAGAAATATTACAAGTTTAGTTCCATTAGACTAAAACAAATATAGCAATAAAAATAAGTCACATGACTTTTTGTGCATATAAAAGTTGAGAGTACACTATACTGTTGTCTATTAAGTGTGTTGTCTATTAGGTAGTATGTCTAAAAAGACAACACACATATCTTAATTTAAAATTCTTTACTGCTGAAAAATGTGACAGAGACATAAGTGAGTATGCCCATAGACTTGCTCCATGCAGAGTTGCCACAAACCTTCAATTTGTAAAAATGCAATAGCTGTGAAACAGCTTGTATTTATTTCTTTATTTCCAAGCACTCCAAAACCTACTCCAATTTAGCTTTTCTAGTTTCTAGCCCACTGTCTCCCACTACCATCACCAAAAAGACAAAAACACCTGTAGGATCTCCAAAGAGCTTCAATTCATGTTGCTAAATACTATGCATTTTTGTCAAGCTTCATCTTACTTGACCTCTCAGAAACTTTCCACACAATTTACCGTGCCCTGAATTATTCTTCTCTTGACTTCCTTGAAATCACACTGAAGATTGCTTTTATATATTTTTTTAAAGATTTATTTATTTATTTATACAAGCACTGGGTACAGTCAGAAGCTCGGGAGGGTGAGAGAATTCACCAGGGCCAGAGCGGGGAGCAGAACAGGCAGACTGACAAAATACACTGCTGAGGGGAACAGCGGGCGCGGCAGGAGAGGTCTGTCATGCCATGTGGGACCCTCTCCGGCGGCCGGGGATCGAACCAGCGCTGCAGAGCCTGCAGGCAGCTTCGCAGCCCAGAGCTCAACTGCTGCGACATCAGGGGAGGCCCTGCTTTTATATTTTTAACCACAAATTCTCAGTCTTCTCTGCACCATGACTTCTCTTTGGTCTGTACATTTTTAGGGGTCCTTATGGCTCAATCCTAGCTCTGTTTTGCGTCCTTCATAGCATTCTCAAACACAGTCTTCAAAAATTAAGTAGTTCACAGGCATTTTCAAAGGAAAAATAATAAAAGATTTGTTCACATACATTTTGTAAAGTTGAAATATAAGGTTAATGATGTTCCATGAAAATCTCTTTATAAATGTTACCAATTTATTATAATGCCTAATTTGATCTACGTTTATCAGCTAGTATTCAGCAAATATGGTGGTGTAAAACCAAGTAAACGTTTACATCATTTTCACAGAATAGTCCAAATCAATTTGCTTTCTTGACAAGGGTAAAGGAGGGACTAAAACCAAAGAGGTTTTCTCAGCTAAAACAGGTAAAAGTTGTGACATTGCTGAGGTGTTTGTTAAACCCAATTTAATGTCCAATCTAAAGAAGCGATTGACAAAATTTCTTTATTAAATGTCACAATATGACAGAGAAATTATCACATGAATGATAATATAGCACATGAATGAGTTTCAGCTATATTTCATTTTAAAATTGAACAAACTACTTGTGAATAAAATATGAATCAGATCTAAATATATCTATGTGTATACACATATAGTATGTGTAAAGTAGAAACACTCAACTTAATGTGCTGCTTGCAATTTTTTCATTTAGACAATGATATTTTTATGAGCTGTGACGTGGCTTTACAAAGGTGTAATATCCAAAACTGAGAAACCATGAGTTACACAGATAGCAAGGAAAGGTACTGCTATATTACTTAAAGATGTTTTGAACATATGAAACAGAAGCCAACAACAAGCCTCCTGACTAAAATTGAGTGGTTGGAAATATTGAAAATTGACTATCATCAAATTTTGACTACTCAGAGTATGTTCTCTCAGATGTTGTGAAAAGAAATGGCTGCGTTTGCAAGATTACTCTTCCCACTCAAGTTTATTGGCTGTTAAGGAAAAAACATCTCTGAGGTGAGTTTCTGAGATGAGAGATGAGATTTAAAAACAACATTTTTCTTGATGCTGGTAATGCCAATAAAGTCATCTTTGCTTTGCAGAGGACTGGAATACAGCTGAAATATATTTAATATCTTAAGTAACCTGAAGTTACTACTTCAAAGCCAACATACTCCAATTTTTACTGCTGAGAATAAAATACCAGATTTTTCAAAATCAAGAAACTATGCTACAAAAAGCTCAGTGGCTAGGGTATGATTCCTCCCCCAAATCTGATAGCTATCTTTACTCATCAAGAGACTGATTTTATTATTGTGGGTATATATAGAACATACTCAAATGTTACAAGAAAACACGAGGAGATGCTTTCTAAAGAGTGAAGTAATCAAAGAATGACTAAAGATGTATTTGCCTCCATCTTCCAAATATCCAGGCTGACTGAAAACATTTCACCTTTATAGTTGCTTAATATTACAAGTTAATCAATTTGGTAACTGACAAGGCACTATAAATATTCCTGAAGGAGAAATCCTCTCATAGTTTCTCAGTGGATTTGATCTTGATATTCCAAAACATCTGATAGCACAAGCAAACCACTTGCACATCTTGACCATCTATAATTATAGCATGGGATTTCCTAAATTAGTAGAAATATAGGGGGGGAAATCAAAGTGTCTGGGTCGAACCAACATCTCAATCTATCTATCATCAAGTTAGGTACAGAATGAGAGTCTACATAAAATATTCTTTTCAATGATAATAAAACATTAGTTTTTAAAATACTGCTTTTTTGTTTAAAATTGGTGATTTGCATGGGCAATAAAAGTTTGAGAAACACTGTCCTCGGGCTCTTACGACATCTACAGAAGCTGAGGACAAATCGCAATTTCCAGCTTAGCGTTCTCTGAGTTCAACTCATCTAGCCAATGGCCTCTCTGACTTGAAGGCTTCAGAAGCACGGTAAACCTGTAATAGGTCCAAAACCAAACTCTTTATCTCCTCTGTATCTTTGCCTTTTTCAGTCTTCCCATCTCAGGGAAAGCCTGTCCCACTTCCTTGTGGACTGTGCCAGAAGCCTAGCACTTACCAATATGGAGCCTGAAGTAATCTACTCCTGCCTGTCTCCCACCACGCACCTAGACCAAGTCACCTTCAACTCTACCCTGGACTGTACTGCAGCTTCCTGACTAGTCTTGCAACAGCTGTGACAAAGTAAAAGGCAGCCCAGCAGGAGAAGGCCTGCACCAGTACGCAAATGTTATCACTGCTATCACCAAACAGAATGTAGGAAAGAGAATACAGGTACTAATATCATTCTGTTGCTTATTCACCTGATCTTGGGAAATCATTTCCCCCTCCCTTAGTTAAGCCATCAGATTGTCCTAAAAGCATGAGTTGATAAGTGGAATCTGGGAAGTATCATTGAAAGTACAGCTTTATTACTGCCATAGAAAGCTTATAATCCTGAATAGATGTTTGTCATTTTTCAGTTCCCCTCATCAGTGTGACAGAGAGAAGTTGAAATTCCCTCAGAGATAATACAGATCTACTTATTACAATTCCAATGAGGGATAAGACAATGACAAGGAGGGGGCCTCCCCAGTGGCGCAGCGGTTGAGCGCTGGGCTGCGAAGCTGCCCATAGCCTCTGCAGTGCCGGTTCCATCCCCGGCCACTGGTGAGGGTCCCACATGGCTTGCAGACCTCTCCTGCCACCCGTTGCTCCTCTCAGCCGTGTATTTCTTCAGTCTGCCTGTTCTGTTTCCTGCTCTGGCTCTTGTGAATTCTCTCACCCTCCCACGCTTCTGACTGTACCCAGTGCTTGTATAAATAAATAAATCTTAAAAAAAAAAAAAAAGACAATGACAAGGAGACAGAAGATCAGGATAGTCAGGATATAAAAAGTCAAAGGAGTAATGGCATTACCTTCAACTTCTTCCTGCAGATAGGCAACTTTCCTAATCTGGGGGACATAAGTCCAGGGATGCCTCCCAGTGGAGGAACAAATGCCAAGTACATCGGGACAGAGTGTGCCTGCTACTTCTGTCAGTCTGGTCTGCCTTGGGAAGCACCTTAGGCTTTCCTCAAGGTGTCTGGTCAGTGAAAAGCTTAAATAGAATCATCACTGACCTCATGACTATTGTGAAAAATAAAATTAGTGGGTTGTCGGAAAAGTCATGATGTATTTTTTTCTGGTTTTCGAAGGTCATTTATTCATATAAAGAAAGAAGATAAATCAATGATATATTCCCTGTTTTGTTCAATAATCTTTTGTCATCTTTCAGTGAGCGTGGTAATTCCTCGTTTATAGGGGGGAGCTGTTTCTATTGGTGGAAAACTGAACAAGGTGCTGATTTACAGCCTCATCTGAATTGAACATTATATCACGCAAGGGGTTTTTAAGAGTGAAATGAGTGGAAGTCTTATGGCACAAGGTCAAGTGAGTATGGTGGATGTGGCAACACATCCCTTCCAAACTCCAAGAATTTTGATGACCAAACTTGTGTGTATTCTCACGTTGTCGTGATGGACCACAATTCCTTTACAATTAATGAGCTCTGGATGTTTCTGGATGATGGATTCATTCAAACTGCCCATTGCTGACAGTACACATTTGACTGGATTGGTTGGTTCTTTGGTAAGAACTTGAAAAATATGACACCTTTAAAATCCCACCACAATGAGAACATAACCTTCCTGATACATGTCTGCTTTTGATGTCATTTGAGGCGAACCATCATGTTGGGACCAAGACCGTTGGTGACCGTTGGTGCACCACCACAATCCATTTCTCATCATTAGTTATCAGTCACCTCAAAAAAGGATCGTTTTCCTCACATTTAATGAGCATATTGCAGATGTTTATACTCGTAGTCAAATGAACTTCTTGAGTTCATGAGGAACCCAAATATAGAGCTTGTTTATGTCTCAGAGATTTTTCAGGTGGTTATGAATGCTTAAATGATGATGTTCAATGTTTCTGTAATCTCTCGTGTCGTGTAACATGGGTTTGACTTGATCAATGCCTTTATTTTGTCATCATCAACTTCAGTGGACTCCCTGACCAAGAAGCATCATTGTGACAAAAATCATCAGCACGGAATTTTGTGAACCATCGCTGTCACTGACATTCTTGTAGAGCATTGTGACTGTAATCTTTACTCAATTTTTCACAAGTTTGATGCATGTTCTTCCCTTTAGGGAAGTAAACCAGTAAACTATGGTGAAAATGCAGGGTTTGATCTTCCACCTTCAACTTGTAAAATCTCCAAAACTCAAACAAATCACTCCTTTTTTTTTTTAGACTGTAGCTAGGACTGTCAAATGACTAGCAATAACATAGATGTGAATACTCTAGTACTTCTAGAAATGAACTAGTGCAATCTCTTGCAAAAATGCATCATGCCTTTTCCAACAACCCAATACATGTACTGAGTTTACTTATAGTTCCTTGGGTATCTTGTCCTGGACTCCCCCAACTCCTAAGGAAATGTAAGCTCAGTAGTGATTTTCCACACTCAAATTATGTCATGGAAACTTTTCACCTGGAAATGGCCATGAGTACTACCACAACCAGAGTCAGGGTAATGTTTTCCTAAAACACTTGTGAATGGAATACAGAATCACACAGAAGGTGTATTTTCAAGAAGTATATCTGCAGATCATAGGTGGCATATTATGGTCATGAATGCTACCCATAATATACACGGAGGTACTAGGAAGAAGTCTTCAATGAAAGTAGTTCAAAATGATCTTCTTTCACAAAGTAGAATTTATTATCTCATCCAATGGTAAAAATGTTAAACAGTGATTTAAATTGGTTGGTACAAAATTCATCTGCATTTATTTTTAGGATGTATTGTATGTGTGTGTGTCTGTGTGTGTTTAAAAAATCTTCCCAATCATATTTGGCTTAGGCTAGCATTAAAATTAATCTTCATTCCATAAATACTGCTGAACAGACTATTCAGCTTCCTCCTCTTCTGAAAGAAACTAACAAGTATGACTAGAGAAACTCACATGCAGAACGTTGACTGCATTTTTAAAAATTAACCTGTCCTTTTAGACAGCATTCATATGTTTACAGGAACTAAGAAAATAGAGTAGCATTAAGAAATTGTAGGGTAGCATGATATGGGTCAAAGAAGAATGTGGGATTAAATGCGAAAGGTTCACAACTATTAACAAAAGTCAGTCTGCTGTACTGAAATCAAGCAAAGTTGCTATGATGACTTCAGAGAAAACAGCATTTCTTACAAAGAAATGAGACGCTATAACTAATCAGATATATGAGACATTTGTTAATGCATTTATAGTCTTCATAAAATGATCAAACAGAAAATTCTGATGTATATGTGATGGAAAAGAGAATGAAAGGTGGGAGAAAATGACTGTCTCTGGTACTGATCCAATCATCATAGCTAATTCAACACATATCTACTGAATGTCTACTATATGCTAGGTTCTGTTTTCTAGGCTGAATGTCTACTATATGCTAGGTTCTGTTTTCTAGGATACCATAGCAAACAAAACATACCAAAACCCTGCCTATATGGAGCTTCCAACAGAGCAAAGGATTTAAAACATGGGCTTTTGAGCAAGACATATACATGAATAACTCAAGGACTTGTTATGGAAAAAAATCAAGAAGGGGGTTGCTAATAAATATATATATATATATATATACACTCACATTTATATTCATAGAGATATGTACATACGCACAAATATATAAAAAGACTGTTGATGACAGTGAAACTAAATCTATAAGCAGAGAGCACATTCAAAAAATTATTTTTGCTGAAATCAAATACTGGCAAATACGTTCCTCTGATGAAGACTGATTAGACTATTACACATATGATCAAAAGGAAAATTTATTTAATGACCACTGCTATACAATGGAATGGGATGAAATCACAATTTGCAACCAACATATACAGAACAGACCAGTTTCCACTGGATAAAAACTTAAAAGCTTAAGTGAATTTACTGAAAAACTCTTGAACTTATCTAGAAATATGTTTCTGCAGTGGGGGAAAAAAAAAACAAAAGAAGTACTGATTATAACAAAGGAGTTACTGCAAGTATGGCAACTTACTGCAAAGATTATTAAAGTAAATTTACGCAGTGATCTCAGCAGAGGCGGCAGTTTCTGTTTAGTCCAACAATCGTTTAAAATCGATTCTGCCATTTTCCACTCAACCCATCGGTGTAAACAGTGTACAGTTGCCATGTTACTAGGAAATTTTAACCCTAACAAGAGATGAATTGGGAGTACTCTTGGCAATCAGATGCCACTACAAGGGCTGCACATTTCAATAAACAAACAAAAGCAAAGTAGACAAAAATACAACGCAGCCACAATACAAATGCCGGAGTCAAAAGCGGAGGAGGGAAACAACGTTGAAACGTTCCAGGTCATCAGTTCTGTCCACTGGAAAAAAAAAAACAACTAAGAACTTCACCATCTGGAGGCTTAGAACATACACTCCGTACCCCAAGTTTCCAGGACTGTCCACCAAGAAGGGGGAGCGAGTACACATGACTCCTCCTAGGCCTAACTAAGACACAGGTCGAATCCCACTGTACGGGTGGGTTGGCAGGTACACCTGGAGCACAGGTGAGTAACAGGCTCGAAGCCCAGTAACTCCCATCAGAATGCGAAACACAAAGTTTAAGATGACAGTGGAGGGAGCAGGCGGACAGTCACGGCAGCTAGAATAACTGTAATAAAGCCACACAGCCTCGGCGAGCCCCCGGAGCCATCTCTGCCATTCGGAATGGCAGTACCTGGCCAAGCCTCGGGGGCCCGGATCGTCGGGCCCCCGGAACTCAAGTGCCAGCCAGCAGCGGGTGCGGGGGGGACCGGTTCCCGGGAAACCCCTCCCGCCCCTCTCCCCTCAACCCCGCCCATTGGGTCCGCCCCGTCCCGCCGGCGACTCACCGGATTCGCTTCCCACATAACGGTGGCGAAATCCAGCGGAGAGAGCCTGGGGGAAGGGGCTAGCCGCGGGGCCGGGGTGTTGGGTTTTTTCCGAGGGTCCCGGGGAGCGAAGGCATGGGGAAGCCACCTTTTTCCAGGCCTTCCTTCTTCCCCTCCCTGTCACAAGCCAGCGACTCCAGCCCACCGAACCTCCCTACTTCCGCTCGCAGCCGGCCAACCAGCGCTGGCCCCGCCCACCCCCGGAAGCTGGCCCCGCCCACCCCTCCCTTCTGGACCTGGAGGGCGGCCGGGGGGCGTGGCTTGCGAGTGTTTTGGTTGTAAAGGAGCCGAGGCGCTTGTACTACCGCTAGCCCCGCGCAGGTCCCCGCCGCGCCGCCCGGCAGGTGAGCCCCAGCCACGATCGGTGTACTTCCTCCACTGTTTATTGATCACCTTATAGTGAGTGTCATGGGCAAGCGTCAGTCCTGGTTGTATGTTAATGGTTTAACCTTTTTTGGGTTAATTATTTTTGTATAATTATTACGTCATTTGTAATGAGTGATTCACTTGTAATTAAACTCAGAGTTACCTGTGGCATGTGGGATAAGCTTCACAAGCATGATTAATAGTGGGCGTGGCCATCCTTTAAAATCCCTCGCACAGTATTTAGCATACAGTACGAGCTCAATAAATAAGTGGCCTTTATTTGCCAGGTCCTGCCAGGCTCCGGAGTGAACAAAACTGAACTGTATGCAGTGCCTACCTCCACGAAGCTTAGGGTCAGAAGGGGGGAAAAAGGCAAAAAGTAAATTTAGATAAAAGATGCAGTGTGCTTAAAGATCGCATGGCAAGTGTTCTGTGTGCACATACTTACCTAGGTTGGGGTGTCTTCTCCCCTTCCACTCCAAGAAGTCATAGCTGAGACCTCAGGACTACTCCATTTAAAGTTATCCTGATAAGGAAACCTAAGAGAAAGAGTCTTCTAGACAAAGAAGTAGAATCAAAGCCTGGGGAAAATGAAAAGACAAAAACAAAAAACACAACAAAACATTTTGTTAAATACTCTTCTAGGCGTTTCTCCATCTCCACACATTAAAATTGTTTTCTTTGATCAAAGAAAACTGCAGATTTAGAATCTGATTTTTTTTATTTAATATTCAATCAAAATAGGTATATTAAAATAGGTAGAAAGCTATCTCATTTTAAAGGAATTCATGGAATTCCATTGTATGTATGTTACTCACATATACACTGGAAATAAGCCATTGTGATATTTAAGTAGTTTTCAACTTTTTACTGTTCCAAAAATCGGGGCAATAAACATTCTTGTAAAGACATTTCAATGCAGTTGTCCATTTACCTCCTTGAAATTAGTTCATGAGATGGAATTGTTTGGTACGAGTTGCACAAATTTAAAATTTTGATATTTGTTCCCAAAACTACCTTGAAGAACAGTGCGTAAATTTACACTAATTTATTCTGGTGAATGGGTTGAGATATACATCTTCACTTTACCTTTTTTCTTTTCACTTTTTGTCAACTGGTTAACCACTGGATCCAATATCACTTATTGAATAATCTGTTCTTTCCCCACTACTTTGAAGTGCTACCATTAATCACAAATGTTTGCAAAATTGGTATATGTGTACATTTATGCACATGAGATAATATGTTTCTGAACATACTCACCTATTAACTGTCTGCTTCCTATGCTGTTAAAATTATAGCATTGTAACATATGCACTGTCATAAAACAAGTTCTTTCCTAATTCACTTCTTTTTCAAAATTTTCAAAATCATGATTCTTTTCATTCAGGAACTTTTTCTTTTTTTTCATGTATTTAGGTCTTTATACCTTTAAATACATTGAAACCATTTTTTACATTGATTTGCACATTTTTTGTGAAGTTTCTTCCTAGATATGTTATAGTTTTATGGCTTTAGTGAATGAGGTGTTTTTCATCACTGTAAGTCAGAAAAACTATTAATTTTTGTGTATTAATCTTGTATCCCACTACACAGTGAAAATATCTTACTAGTTTGTCAGCTGATCTCTCTGAAGTTTTATGCCAAAAACCAATTTTATCTCTTCCTATTACCTTGGTCAAAACATCAGAAAAATTTTGAGGAATACACAACAAGATAATGGACATTAAGTCTTTAACGCAGGAATATAAATATTTACCCCTAGTTTGTGCTAGTAATTCTTTACATACGTCATTGTATTCTTTCTGTTCCTAGTTTACTGCAAGCTTTTAATTGAGAAAGGATATTAAATTTTATCAACTGTATCTTAAAGTCTATTACCGTGTTCATTTTGTACTCTGACTTATTAATACAGTGAACTATACTTAATAAATTTCCTAATGTTCAACCCATCCTAGCATATTTGAGATAAACTCTGCTTTATCATGTATTCATTGTTCTTTGGATACATTGCCAGATTCAATTGATTAAAATCTGTATTTAGGATTAAAATTTATAATCAATGAAATTGATCCATTCTTGCTGGTATTTTTTGTGGTTGTCCTTAACAAGTTTTGTAAAGTGAACAGTAGCAGTTTACATACTTTAGAAATTAGTTCTTCGCCCAAGGTAGAATGGATTTTTACCAAGTTTAACTGGAAAGATCAGGAGTTTAGGAACTGTCCTTAACCTTTTATGGAATTCTTCATTTCCTTGAAGGCTTAGGGTCCCCAGGGTTAGTGACCAGAGAGTGGGGTGGAGAGAACACAACTGGTATAGATGTATATCAGGTGGATAGGGTTTTAAATTATATACTACTATATGCCAAAGTAATAGGAAGGAAATGTATTTCATAAACCCCCCAAATTTGCATAATAATTTGCATAATTTTTTTCTTTTTTTTTTCTTTTAATTTGCTTAATCTTTATTGGTAGGACATATATAGAAACAGAGGAAAATATTAAATTAGATATTTGGTTAAATGCATCTTATAGTTTCTTAATAAATATTTATTAATTGACTAATTAAGCCAATTTAAAATACTCTGGACAGAGTGTAGCAGTAGCTTAATCCTACAGTTTGAAGTATATCTGCCTGAATTTAACCCCAGCTTCAATACTCTTTTTTTTTTTTTATAAATTTTATTGTTATATTCCCCATACAATTGCAGCCCCCCCATTCTGACCCCAATCCCTCCCCTCCCGCCCCCACCCCCCTAAAAGTGTCTCTGGTTCATAGTTTTTTGTTGATTTTGATTTTCACTTTCTTATAGTTATTCATTTTCCTGGTCCCTTATTTAAGTTTTCTAGATTCCTGCTATGAGTGAGACCATCCGGTATTTTTCTTTTTCTTTTTGGCTTATTTCACTGAGCATAATTTTTTTTCTTATTCCTGATTTCTGTCCACTAATGTGGATGTGTAGGAAGGGGTCATAATGATCATTTAATCTTGGGGTCACAAACTGATAGCTAGTGATATTTGACACACAGAGTCTTTAACAGTTTTGAGAAATGGCCACTATTTTAACACTGGGAAATTTCACATTGTATAATGTGGAGCTCAAGCTTCCCTGAGACACTGTATTCTCATATGCAAACAGTTAACCCCTGTGGGCTGGGAATTGGTTTTCACCTTTACCCCGGTTACCAGGCTAATAACTCATCCTCATTTAACTTACCTTCCTGGGCCCTTTAAGTCTTTGAGTTAGTAACTGATAATAACCTCCACTTTGCTGAGGAAAGGTAATGGATCTGGGACTTCCTAAAATAACTTTTAAATGTCACTGTACTCTCTCCTAACTCTCAAAGGTGGGCTCACCTTTGGGGCTCATAGTGTCTCAGGAGATTAACCCTCTGCAGATAATGCCTGCAATTTCCCTGTTGCAAAGAGTCTGGCACTAGGAGTGCTTCCCTCAGCATCATCGTTCGGGCACAGTGCCACAGCACTAGAAGCTATGCCTACTGACCGGTCCCTCATTTTCTCAGGAGGACTAGACAGGTGGAAGACATTTTACTTTCATCCATGTTTTTGGTGTGTTCTGGGTAGAGATGTCTTGAGCAGTGCTAATCCCAGACCAGGCATCCTGAGTGATTTAGCCCCCTCCCACCTGGCTGAGTTTCTTAGGTCTTTGAATGCCAGGAAGCGGAAGGTAACGCTGGAGGGAAAAGGAGCATGAAGAAGAAAAGGAGCAGGGGAGATCTATCACTGAAAAGAATGAAAATAATCCACTGGAGGGAGCAGATGAATGGAGAGAGTGATGGGTAGACTGGTGTGTGGGAATGAGGGTGGAGGAATCAATAGAAGAATCAAGAGAGTGGCGAGATGCCCGACATAGTACCACTTATTATTTCAATGCTATTGCCATCATTTTGGTTTTTAAAGACCACATTGATGGCCAGAAATTGGGGTGGGGGAGGCACTAGGAATGCATATGGGAGACAGCCTGGGCTCCACAGAAAGAAGCAAGAGACCGGAAGAATGTGCAAAAGGAGAGCCCAGGGGCCACAAGAGGGTAGCGGAGGATGGGAGAAAAGGCTGCATTTGTGTCCATGGGCCTTGAATATAAAGGCCCAGCCTCCTTCTGAAAAAGGGCCAACAATGAGGCGGCCCCAGAATCAGCCCCACTGCTGTCGAAGTCTGACACGTTAACAACCCCAGCAGGAATTAAGAGGTGAAATAAGCAGATGAAACATTTGCTGCAGAGATAAGCATTCCTGGGAATGAATTTCTCCCCCCCAAAAAAACAAATCAAAATGAATTCTGTAAATCTTTCTAATTAGGAAACATGACAAGGAATTAAATTCAATGGGAGAAAAAATGAAGTGCTGAATAACTCACCCACACTAAATGGCGAGGCTCTATTGAAAATACCACTGATTATTAGTTTTCGCTGCTCAGGGAAATGATCTCAGCACAACGATGGGCATCAACATGCAGCTCACAGCAGCAGTCAAAAGCAGCAGCTGAGATGTGTGGCCATCCTAATTAGAGGGTGGAGAATTCTGAAAAGCCTCTGGAGCTGTGACATTCCTGGCTGGGGCTTTCCTTCCAGGAATGCCACATTAGGGTTTTGGTCACCACATTGTAAAAAAAAAAAAAAAAGACTTAATAGGAATGATCCGGAAAGGGACAACAGAAATGACTTAGAAAAGAGAGTGAGAAGCTTTGAGATCAAAAATAGAAAGCAGGAAAACACTTCCATCAGAAATCATTTTAAAAACTAGGAGAGAGAGGCAGGCGAAGGGAAGCCTGGGTGGCGGGTTAGGGCAGCGGAGGGTGCCCGCCTGCTCTGAGGTCTCTCTGGACGTGTGGGGCTTTGCCTGCTCCTGGTGAGCCCGCCCAGGGAGGTCACACCAGATTATCTAATACCGATTACTCTGCCATTCTTCATTCAATAAATATTTAGCAAGCACTCTCCATGTTCCAGCAACTGCCTCTAGTCTCTTGAGACGTATCAGCAGACAAAAGAGAAAGAAGCCTGCCTGCCCTTGTGGAATTTACACACTGGGGGGTGAGCGGGCAGTGGGGCAAGGCAGGTGAGGCCATGTAGCAGAGAAGTGCATTGCACAGTATGTTATGAAGTGATGAGAAATTTAGGAAAAGATCAGGATAAGAGATGTCAGGAAGGGTCAGGACTTTCTCACTGAGAAGGTGATGTGAGGAAAAACCTGGAGGAGGTAAGGGGACAAGCTTGATGGACAGCTGGGCAAAGAGCATTCCATGCAGGGTATAGCTGGTGCAAAGCTCTTAAGGGGGGAGAGCGAGAAAGAGAGAGTATGAGCATGCACACACAAAATGGTGGGGTGCTTCTGTGAATTAATAACACCCTACAGATCAATAGGAGGCAGGTCAGAGCATAGGTTGCCTTTAAACACTAGACACTACCTTTTCTGCTACTCCAGAGGACATTGTGTGGGAGAAGTACGTCTATCACACAATGGCCATCAGCTCTTCTTTGCCCTCCACATACTGTTCCAGTCTCAAGACACAGCATCTTTATGCTAAAAAGCATAAGATGATGCATTTTAAATGGAGCATTTGAATGGTATGTGAATTTTATCTTAAGAGACCTGTAAAAACCATTATTTCTTTTTTTAAAAAAGATTTATTTTATTTTTATGCATACAAGAGCTGGGGTACAGACCAGAGGTGTGGGTGTGAGAGGATTCACCAGACACAGAGTGGGGGATAGAAAGGCAGATTGATTGAAATACACTGCTGAGGGGAGCAGCGGGCGAGTCAGGAGAGGTCTGCTGCACCATGTGGGCTGCTCCCTGGCCAGGGATGGAGCTCGTGCTGCAGTGGCTGTGGTTAGCTTCATAGGTTGCGTCTTAACCCCTTGCGCCACCAGGGAGGCCCTAAAAACCATTATTTCTTTGAACAGATAAGATCGTGACTTTCATCTCCATTGTTTATCCTCCTCGTGCCCTGTTCCTCCTTCACATGGCCTCCAGAACCGCATTCAGAAAGAGGTTCACCTTTCCTAAATCCCAAGCACTCCCCAACCAAATTTACAACTTTGCTTTGATGTCAATCCTTTTATAGCTTTATGCCAAGGAAAAGAAATGGCTTTTCCCCATTATACCTTCAGTGCCAGTTTTCCCTACTAGAAAAAAAATGGCATTATTTTCATGTTAAAACAAACATATATATATAAATATATATATTATGAAGTAGTAGGTAACAGTCATATATATGAAGTGCTTAAAGCACATATATATGAAGGGTTTAAAGCAGTGTCTTGCTTGTGGCTACCTTCTTCCAGCTGAGAATGGGGAGGCACATGGTCCTCCCTCTCCCCGCCATTTGGGAGAGAAGCTTGAGGTGTCATGTCCAAGTCTAATCCAGTTAGGTAACTCAGGGGCTGATCCAAGGACTAGTTCAACTAACTGAGAAGTATTGAGCAAGTCACGTCCTATTCAGGGACTTTCGTTTACCAACTAAGTAAGAGTTGAGATCATTGGATCAGGTGAGCCCAATGTCCCCATCAGGTCTCACAGTCCCATTTGGAGTCCTACAAATCAGTGCTAGACTCAGTCAGGCCAGTGCCAAGATGCTCAGAGATACAGGAAGCAAAAGATATGGAAGATACAGGAAGCCTATCCTGCCTTTGAGGGACTTTTTATTCACCGGGGGCTAAAAAGAGAGCCACATGTAAGACTTGACACAGATATGAAATAAATACACAAACCATGCAAAGAACGCAGGGACAGGAAGTAGCTGAGAGTAGTAATGAATGATCAGCTACCTAGTCCAGATAACCTTGCTTTGACTCACCTGTGAAGCTGATGAGACCATGCGGCTCTTACTAGGCCAATCCTGGCCCAGGTCACCATGACAAAAAGGCACATCTTACCTTGTGAATGACCTCAGGTTACAGAGTGAGAAACTGAGTGAAAAGGCAATATTAGAGACCATATGATCAAAACCCTCTGCATTCAGCATTTGCTCGTCTTGTGCTAACAATGTTCTTATTTGATAGAATATACTTAACATATCCCCCCATCCTGAATAATCCTGAAACCAGAACAGGAATACATAAATTGGCCTTCTCTTTACAGCCAGGTAGGCTAAATATGGCCTGGTTTTAGACATCTTATCACTGCCATAGAGTTGAACAAGATGGACCTGGACATCACTTCTCAAAGATCATTGCCCCAGAAAAAAAAAAAAAAAATCCAGTTCTTACTATCTATTCTAGGTCCTCATATGTTGCCCTAGCTCTCCCTTGCATTTTAGCTTCATTTCTACTCCCTAAGGCTCCAGCCACAAGCCCTTGCCTGTCTCAACCTGCCGTGACTTCTAAATAATGTGAAACTAAAAAGAAAGAGAAGGTAAAAAGCGTCATGATATCACCCTTTAACCTCGTTCATCCTCATATCCTGGGAGGTTTTCTTTGCATCTTCCCCTCTTGGATGAATGCCTCCTCTGGGGAGCAACAAAAAAATCAACATCTAAATATAATAAAGTAAAAATCAAAATCAACAAGCAACTATAAACCAGAGACACACTACAGGGGGGAGAAGAGAGTAGGATCAAAACAAGGTGGGTGGGAATTGTATGGGGACTATAACCAGGATGAAAATGCATACATTGTGCAAAAATGAAAAATGATGTAAAAAATAAATAAATAAATATCTCTGGGTAGGCTCTTAGGGAAGCCCTGCCCAAAGGTTACAGGGATATTAAATACTTGCTTCCTTGGGGGGGTTCCTGATGAAAATTTTTGGGGTGCAGGGACAAGTGGTGTTACCTCAAGGATGTTCTGAAAATTTGTTTGGTTTTTTTTTTTTTTTTTGCTCTCTGGCTGGAAAATGTGCACATTTGAACACTAGATGGCACCGGCACACAAGCTAGGACGGCTTGGGTTGAAAAATGTGAGCACAGACTTTCTAATAAGTGAGAAAATTCCTTTGTTTCTGGATGGGCTCAATCAGTGTCTGTCAAGCACATTTATGAAAACTTTATGGAGTAGCAATAATCTAATTGTGCTGCTCTACTCTAAATCAACCAAATGGTCAAGATTAAATTAAATCAGTAAAATATGTAGTTTCCTAACTACAGTATAGGTATTTATAAAGAACTATAAATTTCTAAATTATGCAGTGTCAAAAGCCAAAGATAAGTGGTCAGGAGACTTAACTGCTCACCACAGTCAAAGATGATAAGTTATAGACTCTTATTCTGATATGAATGGATCTTTCCCAGTTAAGATAACACTGAAAAGAACTTAGGTAGTTTCCAATTAAATGAACTCTCCCACTCTCAACAAACTATACTTTTAACATATTTGGATTTGAGGGTTATTTGATGGATAATTTGACCACCGATTCACTATTTGAACTACTAACCATGGGTCTGATAAGCTAACATCTGAATTGAGTCTTAGATTAAAAAAAGTGCAATCTATCAATCAATAGAAATTGATAGTAAAACAAAAACAAGTTGAGTCTTAGGGCTTTGGATTAGGAAAGTAGATTACATGGCCTCTGTCTTTCCCCCAGACTCCCCAGGTAACCTCTTCCACATTCACAAGGGCCCCCCCAGTCTGTTTCAACTCTATAACGTCAACTTGACCACTCAGAGAAGCTGTTCAAATATTTCGACAGTTCCAATAATTAGAAAGTTCTTTCTGAGACTGAGCCAAAGGGTGACTCTTTATAGCTTCCACTCACACATCCACATTCTTCCTTTTAGAGGAATACAGAATAAACTTCCCTTTTTTTTAAAGATTTATTTATTTATTTATTTATTTATTTATTTATTTATTTATTTATTTATTTTTACAAGCACTGGGTACAGTCAGAAGCACGGGAGGGTGAGAGAATTCACCAGAGCCAGAGCGGGGAGCAGAGCAGGCAGAAGGACCGAAGTACACTGCTGAGGGGAGCAGCGGGCGCCATGTGGGACCCTCCTCCAGTGGCCGGGGAGCAGCCGGGGGATAGAACCAGCGCTGCAGAGGCTGCGGGCAGCTTTGCAACCCAGCGCTCAACCGCTGCGTCACCGGGGAGGACCATAAACTACCTTTTTAATATGATTTCTTTTTTAAAAAGTGATGACTTAGGCATTCTTGAGAGTAAAATATCATCAGTTTCTCTACTCGTTTTTCACATAATATGAAACATGCAACATGGTTTCCAGATCTATCTAGATTGGTTATCTTTCTCTGATCTATCTTAAAATGTGTTCTGATCACATAGCCAGTAGGACTGTTAGCTCCTTGATTTAAACACTATGCTTCTTTGAATAAAGCCAACAGTTGATAAACTCACTTTACTATTTTCTCATCGGAGCCTGGGGTCAAATAAAACTCCACAGTCATTCATGTGGATGTGATGGATCAAAGCACCCAGCCCTTGTTGGTGCCATTGATTGTTAGAATTAAAATGCAGGTGTTAAGTTGGGTGATGCGGTGTGGATTAAAACTCATAGCTGTGTCTCTCAAAATGACATAGCATCATTAAATGCAGACTCTTGTGCCTGACATACCTGATACAGTATCTTCTTCCTCCCCTTAGGAGCTGCATCATCTTGAGCAAATGACTTGATCTTTTAAAGCATCAGTTCCCTCATGTCCACCATTGAGATCACGCTACTACCTGCCCCTAGGATGGGTCAATTTCACTGTGATCGTTTTCTGGAAAATTTTATTTACCACGATTCATAGCATGCACAAGTGCTCAGTAAGGGTTTGCTGTTGTCACTGTTCATATTATCCTACCATCCTTTAGGGGCGCTATCCCTCCTCGACTAAGTCAGATGAAACTCTGATAAGCATCTCCTTTAAGACACGGACAAAAATACTCTCAGGGAAGTGTGTACAAAGGAGAGGTCTCCACAGCTGGCCACCAGTTTCCCTGCAGGCTGGTATACACAATCTGCACTCTTTAGGTATAATTCCCACCCAGGCCGCGGCCGTGGCCACTGGCTTCCCGCCAGTTCCTGTCTTAGCCACAAGGTGATTACGCTAGAACTTGTCAAACGCTGTGCTGAAAGCAAGTACGGTTCCGATGCCTCTTCTGTCTCCCAGTCTAATATCCCTATCAAAAAGGGAATAAATGAAGACATGTTTTGTTTTCTGAGATTTCGGGTTGCCTCTGAGTGATCTCCGCTTTTCTAAAGACTTACAATGAGTCTACTTAATAATCTGTTCAGTTGATGGGTTAAAGTGGTGAAATTGTGGGTTATTTCCCCCTTCGTTTCTATTATTATAATAATGTTTGTGGAGTAAATAGCTTTTTAAAATTCTGTTCTAGAATTCTGCCAGGGATAATTGTCAAGCTGACTGGCTTATAGTTTTTATAATATGCCCCTTTCCCCCTTTTTGAGAATTGGGACAACTCTGTCTTCTCTTGTCTATTAACAGTTCTCCTATTCGCCATGCTTTTTCAAAGATATTGACAATGGTTCTGGGAGTTCTTTGAGCAACCTGGGATGTGATTGCCTACGTCTGGAGATTTGAATGTATTAAGGGGGGTGAAAAGAACACCACATTAGTTTCTAGCTCTGGCTTTGCCCTTTACTAGCTGAGTGAGTTTGCAAGTTTTGATTTTATTTTAGCTTAAATTTCCCCATCTGTGAATAAGACATTGAATCCAATGAAGTGGAAGGTCCATCAAGGTCTGATGGTCTCTGTTCTACATCTCGAGTAGCCTGACATTTTCTTACTATTCTCACTTATCTTGGCTTCCAGTTGCAGTATGACTCATTCTACCTTTTTTTCTTGAGATGTATTTTGGTGTATAATCCAAATACCTCAGTATGGCATCCAGAGTCCAGCATTGCCTGGCCCTAATACTTCACTTCAATATGATTTCCTTCCCCTCCCAGGTGTATACCTTCTTTCTGTTCAGGTGGACCTGTCGCCCCTCCACGTGCATGCTCCTCTTGCTAAGATCACTTCCCTGAGGTGGAATATTCTCCCCAGCTACCTCTCTGTCAGCATCGAGCCTTCCCATTTCAAGGCCTCATTCAGTTATCTGTTCTCTTGGACTCCTGGACACAGGATGCTCCTTTCTCAAAACTCCTAATGCATTCAGTGCAAACCACCTGACAATCATGGTAGTCCTTGTGGCTTCTAGGTGTGGGTGTGCTGTGGAGTTGTGTGGCTACCAACTTAGATGTCTTAGGTCTCTTCCTCCTGCCCTCTCCCCACCCTGTCCCGGGGGGTACTCAGCAAATCCTGGCAGGAGAGTGAATGAATTTCAAACCATTCGTTTGTCCTAATTGGCATATTTAGGTCTTTCTGTAACACATGGAAGGTGTTTTTTTTTTTTTCCTTATTAATCTTAGCAGTCATAGAAGGGTGAGCTCAGTAGCTTAATACTAGGAAACATTTCATTTTAAACAAGGAAAGGGTTTTAACATTCAATTGATAACAAAGCTAAAATCACCAGCTCATTTTTCTCCCTGGGCTACCACAGATCAGGAATTTCAGAAAAGTTGTCAAATGTACAAAATAACTAATTGGTTCAGGTTCAAGCCTGATCTTTGGGTGGTGCCTTTCCTGTTCTTTCTAATCTTTCCTATATTGGTCAACACAACCTAAAGTTTTGATTTGGAGGCCAGGTTTATAGTTTATCTAACAAATGGTTTGGTTACATTTCTTAGTAGTGGAGAATCTTTTTTTTGCATGTCCTATATCATTCCAGGTATACATCCTAGCAAACCTGGGTGGTATGAATATGCTACCAACATCTGTGAAATACTTGTTCATTAAATAAGTCATCAGTTGTAATGAGTCATCTTAACAGAACACGTTGGAATTGTACCACCGTCACAAATGTACTAGTTTCCAGAAAAGAGGTATAATGAGATTGTAACTGAGAAAAAATGAAATCTTTCCCCAAAGGAGCTGCACTCAAGCTCACAAGCATGTCAGAAACAGAGCTACACATTCACTTACTCAGCGGACTCTGAAGCTCTACCATGTCCCAGACCCTGTGGCACATGGGTGTTAGGGAGGTGGCCATATAGAAAAGATACATAGATCTTGCTCATAAAAAATTCACAGTCATGGGGAAGAGACCACTGAACAAACAGGTGGCAGTGGAAGGAGGAGGAGCACCGTAATGGTGACTGGGAGGCTACTCTGGCTGGAGCTGATGCCTAAGAATGCAGGCTACCTGCTTTGTTCCTGAAGGTTTCTCCAGGCAGCACTCACCGACACTCCCCCCCTTCTTTGCTCCTAAAACCTCCCCATCTGTGAGCCAAAGAGGTTCACTGACTTCCCTGGGGGTCACTCCCTCTGCCTTAGAGCTACTCTTCTGTTACCAGGAAAAAGTCAGGAACCAAGAGACCCGGATCAAGGATTGTTCTAATGAAAGCTGCAAATGAACAAGTCACTCCCAGGCTTATAAAACAGTGTTTGCACAGTTCTTTCATTGCCCTGCTTGAGGGTGATAAGCACAAATTTCCCAGGCAAAAAGAAGTAAAGCTGATGTTTAGTGAGCTCGTAATAAATGGGAGTGTTTATAACTGTTGAACATAATGATAACACTGGAACTCCTTGCAGGAAAGCAAAAGTAAAAGTGTGTAAAGAAACAGCCCAGCCACACGCATTGATGGCTGAACCACCAGACAGGGGAACATAAACACCTCCACCCAATGCCCCTGTAAGCTTTGCTTCTCCAGAAATTATACCCCTCAAGACTCATCTCCATGTCTCAAAGAGCACTCACTCTCTAACCTTGTTGCTTTGACCACACGAAGTACAACCCCCACTCCTGTGAAGCCAACCTTCTATCTGCCATTCCTGAACCCCCAGCCCTCAGCCCCCAGCCTTCTCCCAGTTGCCAATTATAGGCCAACCCATTGCCTGGACTATGGCTGCTGCCCCACGGCTTTCCTTGCCCACTGGCTGAGTGGGGGCTGGAGGTGGAGGCTGGAGGAACTCCTTTCTTCCCACCTTCCCTGCTGACCTCCTCCACCCTCAGGGAGGAAGGCAAGACTAACCCCTCCTTCCACCTGAGGAAATGGTGACCTGGGAAGTCTTGTCACGTTTCCAAGGTCACACATCTAGTAAGGCCCGGTGGGCCTGGAGCAGGCAGCGTGACCCAGGCCTGGCTCATGAGCCCCTGAGCCGTCTGCCCCGTGCGGGAGGCCCAGCTTCCATTTCTGCCTGGACTTCTTCCGCCCACAGATATTCTTGGTGAGGCTGAGGAAAGGGAGGATGGATGAAGCTTCCTTGGTACTGAGGCAGCACTGGCCTGCAATGAAAAAGCATGGAGTAGAGGGCTTCACAAAGGTCTCCCTCCTACTGGGAAACCCTTCACCTCAACAACTTAGGGTGGTGAGTGTGGGGGAGGCAAGGCAGCCAGGTGCAACCATTCTCTAGAAATAACATCAGTAGCTTCCAGCTCTATAGAAACACGAGTTCAATGGAGCAGAAGGGAAGGGTCCCTGGCTCTTCCTTTCCCCAGCCCTTAGTCTCTGAGCCTCCCTTTCTGTATTTATAAAACAAAGACAGTAAATACCTCATCAGGTTTTTTTTGAAGATTAAATCTGATGATAAACTTCGAGTATGTGACCCAGTGATTGGCATATTCAGGTTCTCAGCTGTATCAGCTTTGTGATTTTTCCCATAAGTAGATGATGATTTGCCTTGAGATTTTTTTTTTAGTGCTTATTGAAAGAACTTTTTAATATTATACTAAGTGGAAGAGAAACAGCGTGAGAAATAATGAAAATCCAGTGTGAATAATTATACAGCAGCATTGATTTTTATATGTGAATAACGGTATGTAACATGTTAGAAAATTTATTTAAAATTTCCTGGAAACATAAGTTGTAATTAAGTAAACTTACTACCTTATATCTAGCAGTTTATCAGTTGTTTTCTTTTTTTAATTTAAATTTTATTTTTATATTCCCCATAAAATTACAACCCCCTTATTTTGAACCCTATCCCTCCTTTCCCCGCCCCCCACCCGCCATAGAGTGTCTCTGGTTCATAGTTGTTTGTTGATTTTGATATTTTCTTTCTTATAGCTATTCTTTTTCCTGGTCCCTTATTTAAGTTTTCTAGATTCCTGCTATGAGTGAGACCATCCGGTATTTTTCTTTTTCTTTCTGGCTTATTTCGCTGAGCATGATCCCTTCCAGCGCCATCCATGTTGCCGCAAATGGCATGTGTTTATCTTTTTTGAATGCTGAGTAATATTCCATGGTGTATATGTACCACATCTTCTTGATCCAGTCATCTATTTTTGGGCATTTGGGCTGTTTCCAAAGCTTAGCTATTGTAAACAGTGCTGCTATAAACACAGGGGTGCAGGTGCTCTTTGGAATTGATGTTTCTGTGTCCTTTGGGTATATACCTAGGTGTGGAATTGCTGGATCATATGGAAGCTCTATGTTTAGTAGGTCCAGAAATCCTTGAGATGATTTTTTTAAACTTTATTTTTCTGAACTTTAATGTATTTTTTATAAATATATTAATGTATTCATAGAGAAAGACATCTTTAAATTAAAGAAAAGAGAAGTCTTTTTTTCCTAGAGTAAAAAATTTTACTGGTGCTTTAGCTCCAAAGACTTAATAAGCCATTTTCTAAGAGATAAGAAGAGCTGAGTGGGAGAGAAGGCACGAGGCTGTCTTATTCTACTGTGGCTTAAGTTTTTGGCTCCGGGTGTCCATAGAGGCCTTTGTAAAATGGAACTAGAAGAATGTGTTAGGACCCAAAGCACAATGCATTATTATTCCCCAAATGTTGCAGGGTCCGACCCTGAAGGCACATTTCCCACGAGGAAACTCTTGGGCCTCTCTTGTTGAAGAAATGAACCCTTTTAGAACACCCCTCAGAGAAACACATTCACATCCAGATTTAGAGGCATATGGGCAAAGTAAATGAGACATAAAGAGGAAGGCAGCGTAACATTTAATATCTGCATGTTCTGCTTCACATCTTCGTCACGAGTCACGGTCATCCCTCCCAGACAGCTCTGGGGGATTTCTAGGAAAATACATCTTGACGTCCCATTTTGTACGATCTTGTCAGGAGGCTACGGGACAAATGAAGGTCTTGAAATGTCCTCCCACCTTTCCTGTGGAGCTTCCTCTGCTCCCACGAGTCTAGACAGAGAGATCCTTCGGGATCTCTTGCCCATCTTTTCTCTTTGGACCCCTTTCTTCATGTCATCCTAGAAGTCCCTTTGCATGTTTTGCTTCCTCCTCACAGGGGCCAGATACGCCACGGGAGGGTGAGAGGATTCACCAGAGACAGAGCAGGGAACAGAACAGGCAGAAGGACGGAAATACACTGCTGAGGGTAACAGCGGGCCAGACAGGAGAGGTCTGCCACACCATGTGGGATCCTCACTGGCCCGGCAGGGATCGAACCGGCGCTGCAGAGGCTGCAGACAGCTTCACAGCGCAGTGCTCAACCTCCTGTGCCACCAGGGGAGGCCCTAATCTCATCATTATTGTTATAAACACCTTTCATTCCATGGACCAACTAGTCTCTGTCTTCTCTGAAACCATGTGTGAGTTGGCTGTGTTCCTGGCTACACTCTCACGAAGTACACTAGAGCCCATCCTGTTAATTCACTCAGATTTTGTCCTGGTAATTCTCCCCTCTCCTGAATCATCACCCCTTCTCTCTATACTGAGCACCCAGATAGGCTCCCTTAAAAACAAACATGGAAGAAGCCCATTCCAATGCCACTTGTATCTCCAGCTACCACCCTGTTTCTCTCCTCTACACAGCAAAACTCCTCGGAATGTTTATAATCATAGTCTCCAATCTCCTCCTATATTCTATGTTTAAATCATTCTAATTAGGATTTCATAACAGTGCACCCTCCCACCCCTCCCACACATACCGCCACTCCCAAAGCTGTTACTACTGAGATCACCAGTGATCTTTTCACCGCTCCATCCTACGGTCGTTTCTAAGTCCTCAACATTCTGGACCCCTCAGCAGAATGTGACAGCTGACCACCTTATTCTTTAGCATGTTTTCCCCACTTGGCTTTGGGGAAGCCCCTCTTTGGATTTTTCTTCTTCTTTCCTTGACAATCCTTTTCGGTTTCCTTTGCTGATTGCATCTTATGTCCCCACAATATTGAATGCTGAGCCCAGTCCTTGAACTTGTCCTTTTTTCTAATTTCTCTTTCTCCCTTGGTGATTTCATATAGTTTATGGTCTTAAATATAATCAATGTGTTTGTGATGCTCGTGTTTATAATGACACATGGACAAACCCTATTGCCTATTCACAATCTCTCTTGCAGTGGTTAATAAGCCTCTGAATAGATGTAGTACTGAGCTCTTGGTCCAAAGACCACTCTTTCCAAGCCTTTCCATCTCAGTTTATGGTATATCTCTGATTGCTCAGGCTTACAACCTTTAAGTCTCTCCTATCCCTACCTGCTCTTATCATCCTTCTGCAAATCCTGTACTCTTTACCTTCAAAAACTTACATACTATAACCAAATCACACTACTTCCAAAGAGGCCTCCTTAGCTGCCGTCATGTAATAAGCTCCTAACCTGGTCTTCCTGCTTCTGCCCTTGCAGCCCACACTCTGTTCTCAACACAAAGCCCTCAGAGGGGTCCTGTTAAAATGTAAGTCTGATCGTGACACTTCCCTGCTTCCCATGACAATCAGGGAGTGAAAATCAAAGTGCTCACAATGGCCTGCAAGTCTGTCCACAACCTGGGGCCTTGTTGCTGGCCCCACCCCAGTCCCAACTGCTCCCGCCCTTCCCTGCGTGGCCTCTGCTCCATCTCAGACAAGCTGGACATTGTCCCCCTGAGAGTCTGCATTCGCTCTTTCTGCTGCCTGAATGCTCTTCCCCAAACATCCACATGGTTCACATCCTTACTTCCTTTAGGTCTGTAGTCAAATGTCTCCTTCCAAGTGAAGAGGTTCCTTTATTTAAATATTGCCCCTTTGTTGTCTTATTAAAGTTCCAGAACACCCTACCCTGCTTGAATTTTCCCCACAGCCTATCTATCACCAACTGACATTATGTATTTATCCTTGTTAGTTATTTTACATTTTTTTTTGTTAGTTGTTTTTCTTAAGGTCTTTGTCTTCCTCTTGAAATGTAAGCTCCATGATGGCAGAGATTTTCATCTGTCTTATTATTCCCTTTTGAATCCTCATTGCCTAAAATATGCCAGATGTGTAACGGGTATATAATATATATGTCTGACGTACAGTAGACATAATAAATATATACTCACTGCCTGACTGACTGACTGAATGAATGAATGAATGAATGAATGAATGAATGAATGAATTTCCTCCTGCAAAACGATTCTCAGATTCCCCCTATTGTCTTCATTCCTAACTACCAGCCCTTTATTCAGCTTAGTCAATAGTTGCCTTTGGGGGAAATTTGGGTTCAGAGATTTTAAAAAGAAACTGGCATCTGAAATTTGATGTAAGATATCCTGAATCATAAATGTTATCAAAATGATCTAATTTTTGTAAGTACTGAGTGATCCAAAGACACATCTTTGGGCTGAAGCTTCCTGCCATGTAGGGGAAAGAGTATAAGTAGTCGAATTGTGCCCACTGAGTTTGACTCTTGGCTCTGCCCACTGGATCATGAACAAAGTTATTTCCTGTTACTTCACCTTGTTTCATTTTTTTCTATCTCTAAAATTGGGACAGTGCTTCTAGGATTCACGTGAAGATTAAATGGAATAAAGTAGTTTTGGTATTGGTATGCAATATTAATTTCCTTTCTTTCTCTAAACTCTGCCCTCTCCCCTCACTTCTCATTGCATAACAGACTGGAAGGAACAGCTCATCTACATTCTTATTTGAAGCAGGTTAAGCAACACTTTTTATCCTCTGTCATATGTTTTTCTAGGAAAGTTGACCCTGATGAGCCTAAATACATAATATCAATTGCTTAGCATACCTCATTTGCATCTATGGTTTGAAGTAAGCCCAAAAAAGTGTTTTGGGGGGCTGTTTTGTTGTTTTGGGTTTTTTTAAGGGTAAGAGGACAGAGGACATATTAGAGAAATATTCTTTCCAAAGTTAAACTCTGACAGTACAATCTCTAGTGGTGCTGATTAGGAAGCAAAGGTAGACCCAGAGCCAACAGAGGAAGCCCTCCGGCACTTTCAAGTTTTCAAAGAGCCTTTATGAACTGGGCAAGGAGGGGCGCTGAGCCAGAGAAGAAAAGCAAAGGGTGTCACAGGCTCCAAGCCTTTGTGTTAGCAAGGTTGGGGCTCAGAATGAGCTGAGACTTGCAAAAAAATGCTCAGGGATGGCAAAAGAACTTTGTGCAAGTATGTTCTGAGTAGGAAGAGTAGGGAAGGGCCAGGTCCCGTGCTGGGGCAGATGGTGTAATGCTAGCAGATGACAGATACAAAGCAGAATTACTCAACTCCGTCTTAGCTTCCATCTTCTCTATCTTCAAGAAGGATCTTCAAACTGGAAAAGGTAGTATAAACATGGCTAAGAGGAAATTGCAGCCCTAGGTGGGAAGCTCCTTAGAAAATAAATACCTAGTCTCTCCAAAGAAGCTCAGGTCTCCAGGCCCTAACAAATTACATCCTTAGGGACTGAAAGAACTTGTAGATTTAATCACAGAACCATTGTCAGTAATCTTTTAGGAATCTCAGGAGTGAAGCCAAAGGATTAGAGATGGGCAACTGTCCGAGTTGTCAAAAAGGGGAATATGTAGGTTCTGGAAAGTTTGCACCATTGAGTTTAACTTTATCCCTAGCAAACTCTAACATGGGTTATTAAAGAGTCAGACTGTGATCACTTCAAAAAGGAAGTGATAATCTCAAGAAGGACAAGTTCATGTAAAACAAACCACGTCATGCTAACATCATTTCATCTTTTTTTTTTTCCTATGTGGAAGTTTCCCAAGATTCACCAGATTGTTCCAGGGCTTTTGACCAAGTTTTCATGGTAAGATGAATTGATAAGGGCTAAATGATCTACAGCTGGTGAAGGCACAACTCGGCAAAGCCCTGCACCCCCAAGGTGTTGAATGTTTGAGCCAAGTCACCCAGAGAGAAGCATAGTGAGCAAGGTGCCTCTGGTCCTTGTTCGGGCCTTTTCTGTTAAAATGCTTTCAATGACATGAAAGATAGGCCAAAGTAGAAATGTGGGCTGACAGAAAATAAAGAAGTGTAAGTCATCTGCTGCATGACAGAAACAGGATATGGTCTGCCTGAACAAGGAGCCAAAACAAACAGAATGGAATTTAATGGGGGAAATGAAAGTTCTTCATTTTGATTTTAGAAAAACAACAATTCAGTTATTCAAACTATGGACAAGAGTTAATGTGAAAAAGTCTGGAGGATTTTGGTTAACGAAAAGTTCAATATGAGTCAAAAATTCTGACATAGGTACAAAGACACCCCATTTTTTAGGTAGCAGAGGGAAGTGCAATAGCAGACAGTTATCTTTGGCCCAACAACTTCAGAGCCAGGGTTTTGCTCCAGGAACCATGTTTTTCCTTCATTAATTAAACTTTGGGGGCTTCTGCAATTTTTAATTATAGAAACGAAGTATTTTTGTTGTAGACAACTTAGCAATGTAGAAAGGTGTAGAGAAGATAAACCACAATGATTTCATTCACCCTTCAACGATAACTCAAGGTTCTCCTTTTGACATTTGTCATGTAGGTCTTTTCTGTGTGACATGGAGGCCTATGGGGGAAGCATTAAACATGAGGTTTATGTGGGGGTTTGTCTTTGTTTTCTTTCTTTAAAATTAACATTATATCCTGAATGATTTCCCTACTTTATTATATATTCTTTGAAAATAAAGGTTTAATATTTACACACTTCACTGACCTATGGACATGCTTTAATTTGTTTCCATTGACTCACACACCCGCACACCTACCTTGTTTCCATTTAGAGGTGGTGGCAAAGAGGTGGCACCAGACTTTGAAGGGGACACTGACAAAGTAGTGAGCAACCCAGAGGTCAGCCAGTTTAGTGACATTCTCAGGAGAGGGGCAGTTAAAAACACTGAGAGTCTGTATCCCAGGGAAGGGCAGGTGGAGAGAGCCCAGACAGCTATCTTCAAGCCCTTAGAGAACTGTCAAAAGGAAAAGGAGAGAGAATTAGTTTTGTATCACTCTAGAAGACTGAATTCAGACAGGTCAGCTGAGGCTGGAGGGAGTCTGACTTTAGCTTCACTTCTGAAGAATCCTGGCGTCCGGCAGTGGACTAAGGAGCTCTACAACGGGCGTGACAGCTCCATCACGGGAGGTGTTCAAGTGCAGATGGATGGCCACTCAGGGTAGGGATTTGTAGAGACAATTCCTCCACTGAGTGGGAGACTGAAATAATAGCCTCAAAGATTCCTTCCCACTGGAAGATTTGGTGTTTCTTTCTAAGTTATAAAACTGCTCACCTTTGACCTTGTTCACATGAAGAATTTACAGCAGGAAGGAGCAAAGAAGTCCACAGCCTTAATTTTCCTGCTGGAGTAAGTGGTGTAGCTCAATCTGTCTTTCTGCTCTGAATGCGTTCGCATCTAGACAGCATTGTCTGGCCAGCAAAGAACTTTGCACAAATACCTTCTAATTTAATTCTTGTAACAGCTCTGTGGCACAGGTACCCTCAGGCCACTTTAAAGGAGAGAAAATGGAAACCCAGAGTGCTAAAAAGTGACAGAGCCCAGTTCTCCAGCTCTAATTTTCTGGCACTTTCCATGAGCCCGCTGTTCTGGTACGAGTCCCTGTGGGTGAACTCTTTCAAGGGCTGCCAGATGGTGGACCTTAGTCCCTGAGACTGTGTGTTTTTAGTATCTCAGGGCTAGATTCTTAAACTCCTTTGAGGAGGGAATAGATGTTTTTCTTATTTTATATCCCCATCCTCTTGCAGCCCAAGAGTCTTCTAAAATGTAGATCTGATCATGCCAGCCCCTATTTAAATTCCTTAGTTTCCCATTGCCTCCCTGAGGGACTCTAAACCCAATTGGGAGAGGACTGGGGTAAGCAAGGGCTGCACATTTCAGGGTCTAAGGAGGGAAGTAGTAGAACATACATTATTTGAAAAGAAAAATTAAAGCTGTTGACTCATAGGTACATTTCTGCTTGGTGGAGATATGCAGAATTACTCTAGCTGTAATTCTCAATCCTTTCAGGACAAGCTGTTATTTTGAGGGTCCAGGGGAAGACATGAGATCTCTATTTTTATCAAGGGGAACCACAGATTTTTTTGTTATTGCTGTCCTTATCGTTTGAGAAACAATGCCCTAAGGGGTGAAACAAAGCCTCCTCTGTCCTAGATCAAATTCCCAAGATGCATGGGCCTGCGTCTGGGCTCACCATCTTCTACTGGCCTACAGTTCTTGTATCGAAGCAATTCCATCTTAACTATTACGGCTTTGTAAGGTGTTTTGATCTCTGGTAGACTAAGTGCCCCTAATTTTTTTTTCCCTCCAAAATTGTCTCAGCAATTCTTGCCTTTTGTTCTTCCATATTAATTTTAGGATGAGCTTTTCAAGTGCCTTGAAAAAAAAGAACTCATTTTCATTTGATTGCTCTGAATTCATAGATTTAAATTGGGGAGAGCTGACAGCCTAATGATATTGGGTCTTTGCCTCCATTTATTGGGATGTGGCAGGGTCTGTCGATTGCCTCCCCATCAGCAACCTACCCCTTTCTTGCTGGTGGGCGTGCCTCCTGTGGCAGAGGCTGGAGTATGAGGCGCGTCCCAGCCTCCCCCAGCCAGGTGGGGACACAGAACTCAGTCCTGGGCCATGGGACATGAATGAAGCTTTATGAGGAAAGCTTTGTGATAAAAATGACCATATGAATGGAGAATTCCTTCTTTTTCCTTTAAAGATTTATTTATGCATACAAGAACTGGGGTACAGGCCAGAGGTATGGTGGGTGAGAGGATCCATCAGAGAGCGTGGGGAGCAGAACAGGCAGATTGACTGAAATACACTGCTGAGGGGAGCAGCAAAGCAAGGCAGGAGAGGTCTACTGTGCCATATGGATCACCTCCCTGGCTGGGGATCGAACTCATGCTGCAGATAGCTTCAACGTGCTGCACTTTAACCCCTTGTACCACCAACGAGGCCCTGAAGGGAAGTTTCTTTCACTGCCTTCTGAAAAGGGTTGTGTGAAGAGGGATACACTTAGATTGTAGCTAAGAGAGCGAAACTGCTACCCTAGAAGGCAAGCCTGAGGGTCAAGCCTACTGGAGATGATGCCAAGTGCTTGATGGCATCTTTGAGTTGCTGAATGAGCCTTTGCTGCACTTCTTGTTATGCTGAATCATAAATATTCTAATATTTAACACACCTCTGGTTGGGCATCTGTTACTTGTGTGTCAAAGAATACTGATTAACATATCAGGTCATTTGTCATTTCCTTCAATAACATGTCATCCCTTTCTTCACAAGTAACTAATGAATTTTTATGAGGCAGATATTCAATTAGTTAATTATTTACTTGTTTATTTACTCTCTTACATCTTTGTTAATGTTGGGGTAGTATTTGATTTCTTGCTTTCAGTGTAGTCTCTATAGTTTTCCCACCATTCACTATCCGTCATCATAGTCCCTGGTGCTCTTCCCGCCCCTGTTTTGAGGCAGACATTTTTAAATTACATTTCCATTTTTAATTATATTTCCAGTAAGTTTTTAATTACTAGTGATTTGTTCATTGGCTTTCTATCCAGCTTATATTGCTCTTAGTGATTTCAAAAGATTATAACATTTCTTACAGAGTATCATATCATCTGCAAATAAGGGCAGTTTTCCGTTTGCTTTTAAATTCTTGCATCTATTCTTATTTTCTTTATCTTATTATAGTAGCCAAGACTTCTTGCACATTAGTAAAAAGAAACAGTGATAGTGAGTTGCTCTGTTTCTTCCTGACTCTTAATAAGTTTCACCTTCAGGGTCTCTGCATGATCCCCTCCAAGGACCACATCACATTGCTTTGCTCATATGTGGACTTTCATAACATATCTTTAGAAGAAGTCTTCATTAAGTGACTTTTTTACAGACTTGGCTGTAAAAAACTCAAAGGATTATATAGCGGTGGACTAAATAGGATAGAAATGTACTCTTCATGCTCAAGATATCTAGAGGTGGCCAGTTCAGTAGTGCACTCCAGAATCAGACAGCAGCCTCCATCACCTTGCTGTTCCTCCATCTTAATGATAAAGGCAAGCATTTCTCCACAGATGAAGAAAAAGCATTTCATAGAATTTACTATTCTGTTGTTCTATTAGTTTAAAACATTTTTAACTTTCCACTGTATGTAATTTACTCTTGAACCCAACCATAACTTATTTAGGAGGGCATTTTAAATCACTCCTACATGTTTTTCAAAGAAAAAATTTAAGCTTAAAAGAAACCTCTCCTGGCCTCCCTGATGGTGCAAGGGCTTAAGACACAACCTATGAAGCTATCCGCAGCCTCCGCAGCACGAGTTCAATTCCCAGCCAGCCAGGGAGCAACCCACATGGCACAGCAGACATCTCCTGTCTCGCCCTCTCCTCCCCTCAGCAGTGTATTAGTCAATCTGCCTGTTCTGCTCCCTACTCTCTTTCTGGTGAATCCTCTCACCCTCCTAGCCCCCCCACACACACTTCTGGCTTGTACCCCAGTTGTTCTTGTGTGCATAAATAAATAAATCTTTTTTTTTTTTAAAGAAACCTTTCCTGGGGGCTCCCTGGTGGCATAGGAGTTAAAGACACAGTGCTGTCAAGCTATTATTGCCAGCCACCACAACATGAGTTATATCCCTGGCCAGGGAGCTAACCTCTCCTTGGCCAGGGATCGAACACAAGTTGCGGTGGCTGACAATAGCTTGATAGCACAGTGTCTTTAACCCCTGCGCCAGCAGGGAGACCTATATTTAGTAGCATATTTTGTTAAATTTTGTGCATTCCATTATTTTCTTCCATTTTTTTTCCCTTAAGAAAATGCAACTTACAATAAATGTAGTGAGAATTAATTGATAGTAAGATATTTAGCCTCTTCCTTTTCTGAAATATCTTTATTTTATACCTTATTCTTCAATGAGAGTTTGCAAAATATAAATTTAGGAATATAAATTTCCCTTAACACTTTAATATGATCCCATTATCCTCTTGGTTTCTATTACTGATGAACATTTAAGGTGAAGCTTCAGTCTAATTGTTAATCTTTTTTAAGTAATGAATTTTTCTTTTCTGATCTCTTAAAATTATTTTCATTGATAATGTCATGCCATTTCCCTGTGGTGCAGGTATACCTTATCCTACTAGGAACTTAAAGTGCACTTTTGATCTGGGTTCTCTTTAATTCTAGAGCACTATCTTTCAAAAAAAAATTCCTTCTCCGACGTACCTTCCCATCTCTTTACCTTTTTCTGGAACTCAAATAGAGTTATGTTGGAGTCTCTTGGTTTATCTCCATGTCTTCTGACTATTCTGCTCTTTCAGTGTTTATATTTCTTTGTTTCTTTGTACTAGACCTCGGTGAATTTGTCAGTACTATACTACTGTCTTCCAGTTTGCTAATTATCTTCTAAAATGTGCCCAGTTGAGAGTTTATCTTGTATACTGAGTTTCTTCTTTCAAGAATATATTTTTAAGTTACAAGATTTTTATTTGTTTTTTAAGATTTATTTATTTATTTATACAAGCACTGAGTACAGTCAGAAGCGAAGGAGGGTGAGAGAATTCACCAGAGCCAGAGCAGGGAGCACAACAGGCAGACTGACTAAGTACACTGCTGAGGGGAGCAGCGGGCACGGCAGGAGAGGTCTGTCGCTCCATGTAGGACCCTCGCCGGTGGATGGGGAGCAGCTGGGGATCGAACCGGTGCTGCAGAGGCTGCAGGCAGCTTCACAGCCCAGTGCTCAACCGCTGCGCCACCGGGGAAGCCCAAATTCCAAGATTTCTAATAGAAGATTTTCTATCTCTACAAGGGGTGGTTTGCAAAATGGCCATGAATTTGCTCCATCCAACATGCACACTTCTTTGCAGTGTGACTCTGCGGCTCTCCCTGACTCTCTCTGGAATCTCTTTCTCTGCCTTAACTGGTCTTGTCTGTGTGACTCGCTTTGGATAGTGAATGTTTGCAAATATGATTCAACCAGAGGCAGAGAAGTGCTTGTGCATTGGGGATTACCTTTTTGGACTCAGGAAGCCCCTATGTCAACAAGCCTGGACTGACCTTCTGGAGTATGAAAGACCACAAAAAGAGACCCTGACTGTCCACTGATACCAGCTAGGACCCTGGTATAAACTGAGACCAGTTGGACCATTTAGCTTCAGTCAAGTCAGCTCAGCTCAGAAAAACCACGCAGTCAACACAGGATCATAAGAAATGATACTTTTTTTTTTTTAAAGATTTATTTATTTATTTATTTATTTATACAAGCACTGTTTACAGTCAGAAGCGCGGGAGGGTGAGAGAATTCACCAGAGCCCTAGCGGAGAGCAGAACAGCCAGAAGGACTGAAGTACACTGCTGAGGGGAGCAGTGGGCACGGCAGGAGAGGTCTGCGTGCCATGTGGGACCCTTGCCAATGGCTGGGGATCGAACTGGCGCTGCAGAGGCTGCGGGCAGCTTCGCAGCCCGGCGCTCAACCGCTGCACCACCGGGGAGGCCCTGATACTTTTTTTTTTTAAGTCACTAAGTTTTGGGGTTGTTTGTCATGTAGCCGAAAATAATTGATACCTTTCTTGTTCAACTTCTCTGTTTTGTTTCACAATTTTTGTTCATTCTCAATGGTCTAATTCCTTTTTCACTTCTTTCATCATCTTAAACTTACCATTTAGCCTTTGTCACACTGCTTCACAAAATTATTTTTAGCAGAGTGAGTTGTTGATATTTTGAGTTTCTTAGCACTCATTTTCTACTTAGATTTTGGAAAGTTTGCAAGCTCCTTTTGGTGGGAGGCCTTTTGCTTTCTTTGTTTTGCTTAGTTTGCTCTCCTTTGCACCCAATTGAGAAAGCTTGTGGTTGCTTCCAGCCAGCATTCTGCATGCTCTTCCACAGCAGGTTTTGAAGATTTTCTGGCACCCCAGCCCCATGGTGATAATGAGAGTATTTACAGGGTTAATCACAGAATTTGGGGTGGTTCCTGGCTGGGCAGATGGAGCCCAGATCTCTCACCTCGCTAGTCCCACAGCTTCTAAGAGAGTCAGACCCTGTCCTCAGACTTTGCCTGCTTTGATCATCTTTTACATAGACACTTAGTCTCTGTTACCCTAGAGGAGCTGTCCAGACACCTTTCCATTACTACCTGATTTGGGCCCAGAGCCTTGCGAGTCCATGGCTCCCTGCTTTCAAGTAATTTCTTTAAAAAAAAAAAAAAAAAGATTTATTTATTTTATGCATACAAGAACTGGGGTACAGGCCAGAGGTGTGGGGGGTGAGAGGATTCACCAGAGACAGAGTGGGGAGCAGAACAGATGGATTGACTGAAATACACTGGTGAGGGAAGCAGCAGGCGAGTCAGATGAGGTCTGCTGTGCCCTGTGGGTAACTCTCTGGCCGGGGATCAAACTTGTGCTGCAGTGGCTGCTGACAGCTTCATAGGTTGCGTCTTAACTCCTTGTGCCACCAGGGAGGCCTGCTTTCAAGTGACTTCTAAAGTAAAGATACTTTTTCTTGATTTTGAGCTTGACTATATTTTCTTCATTTTTTCTTTTCTTTTCTTTTTATGTTTAGCCTTTCACTGCTTTGTGACTTAGGGCACAGGGACAGGGAACAGATAGAGGTATAAAATTCAAGAGCACCAACTCAGTTGGGGGTCCATTTTATATAATTTCCCCCCTAAAATTTAAAATATAAACTCCTTCCTTATGCTGGCATTCAAGAGTAGTTAAGATCTACTTCCCATTCTGCTGCCTACTTGGGTTCCACTCACATAACATTACCTGCCACTCCCTGGAGACATGCCACGAGCTCCTGTTATTCTGTATTTGTGCACATGCTGTTTTCTGTCAAGATGGCTCTCTGGTCACACCTTCAATCTCCAAAACCTTGATCAAAAATCATTTCAACTGGGAAGTCGGCTCCAGATCCTACAGGCTGAGTTATTTATTTCTCCTCTCTGCAATGTACTCAATACATGTGACTTGAGGGAATGAATGAACAACTCACACCGTGTGCAAGACTGAGTAAACACCCACACAAGTGTTTTACTGCCATGGTGCTAGTTCCATGGTCAATTATTGTTTATCTAAGTGTCTGCACTGAGCAACTGTGATGTATTATATTTATGTAGTGTTTTCAGAAATAAGGGGAAAGCAGTGGACACAGTTTTTCCGTGAATTTTGTCTTATAGCATGGCTGTCAATCTAATTCCGCATGAAGCCAATTAAGTTAGTCCAATAAACCTTTTATAAAAGTGTGTCTCTTACTATTCAAGGCAAGATGATTAGGGCCAAACGGTCTCATTTCCTTCCTCAATTTCACAGTATTCTTTTCAAAAGAGGAGAGGAGAGGTTAGATGAGTTCTATTGTTTCTTTTGAGAAAATTTAAATATTTGATTTAATTACTTTAAACTCTAGTATGGTTAGTAGAGGCTTTAACATCTATAAAAATCCAACTGTAGCTTTTCATTCATTATAATGCTACCTCAGGACCAGGGGTACAGGTTTTTGATCCCTTTTTGACAAGGAGAAGATCATTTGTCAAGGAAAATGGTACTAAATGGCATGATATTTTGAGCAAAAATATTTACCTAATTGTCCAACTTTTCTGGAATCCTTCAGGATACTATTTCTCCCTCCAGAACAGAATGAGGGCTCTGTGACATGGAAGAAACAGAAAGAGCTTCAGTCTGATGGGGGTTACTTATGCTTTCTTTTCCTCCAGCTCAGTTGCACAGCAATGGCAAAAACAGAAATTCAACTGAGTAGCATTTTTGTTCTTAAAAATATCTAACATTCATCTCAAATCTGTATCTCTTCAGGGGAGAGACACTAAATCCATTCTAACAAGTAATTAAACAAACAAACAGAAAAATCCCCTAAAACCACAGCCTCCTCTGGCGCCTGCCTAACACCCCCTTCCTGGCTGCACCCCCTCCCCTAAAGACCCAGTCAGTGTGGTCTCCTCCTCCACAAGCCACACTTCCCTGGTCCAGTTATCATCATGGCAGGGTTTGTTCTGTCCTCCACAGGGGATGTGCTGGACAAATAACGATGTTTTAAAACCATGCATAAGAAAATTAGACAGCAACTGTGAAGTTATCATCTCATTTAGCTTCAGAACTTTGCTTCTTAACCCCAGTAGTCATCACAGATTTCTGGAAACCTGAAATGAAACTTACGTAAGAAATCTCCCTAGAGATTCAGCAACAAAACAAAACAAAAAAAGCTAAAATTTTCTCCAAATCTCTATTTTCCCCATGTCCCTAATTGGAGCTCAAAGCTTTATTTATTGAACATCATTTAACAGAAAATTAATTACTCACACTGCTCCATGCAGTATTTTCTATAGATGCGCACTTTGAACCCAAAGTAGAGTCTCAGTAAGGACTTGGAGTCTAGATAATGTAGCATTCCAAGTCAACTTCCATATTTACAGAAAGGATTCAAAGTCGATAAATTGTCTTTGCTACTTGAAAAACCAACTATCTTGCTATACTTGACAGATCATGGCATATTCCAGAGAAGGGGGTAAGGGTCAGTGATGTGGGGCTTTTTATTTACAGGAAAAATAACTGGACATATCTCTGGTTTATTGTTGATCTTTTGTGCTAAGCAACTAAGAATTTTTGAAGAGGAGAAAAATATCAGTCACTAAGAGAACGAAAGTTGTGTCTTAAAAAATGTACCAGTCACAGTTCAATTGTGATATGTTCAGTTTCTTTCTTTTATAATTCCTTTTATTAAGGCTCTATTGGTTTGCAGCACTGGTATGATTCAGAAATAGAGGAACCTACCTCTTTAGGTCTTTGTTACCCCACAACCACCACCAAGGTGTTGCAAAGCACATTTGTAAACATCTGTGTTCTGGAGCAGCTGTTCAGTGGAAATACAGTGCAGGCCACGTAGGCAATTTTAAAGTTTCTAGTGACCACATTAAAATGATGAAAAAGAAATGGGTGAATGTGGCCTGTCCCTGCCAACCTTCAATCTCACGACACTACTTCCACCCTCTCCTCTTCTAGGTCCTTCCATAAGCCAGAGTCTCCTACCACCACCACCACCCCTCACACACATCCCAACCCTTGGGGATCCTCCGACAATCTCAGCTCTCTGCCTGGGGGCTCCTCTCCTATCTCCGCCTCTGTTCCTTGTCATTAGGTAAAGGGTGGCCAGGGATAACTGGTAGGGAGGGCCTGGGTGCTCAATATCCAGGAGGGTCTAATGAAGCAAGCGATGATACTTTCATCCAATCATCTAGAATGGAATTCACATGGTGGTCTGAGAGGCCCCACAACAATGGAACTGCCATCGATGATTGTATAGATTATTCTCAACATGGAACTTGAAGCCAAGGGGATGAGTGAGATTGTAAACTCATTCTTCACTCCCTGCCCCCTCAAGCTGTGCACCCTGCACACAGAACCATTCCTCCAGAGGAAAGAAGGGTTTTTCTAGTTTTTACCAAGCCACTGTATTGGCCAAGCAACTTTGTGCTAAGGGGGCTCCTGGGATGAGGGGTAGAGAAGAGGCCAGCCCCTCTGAAAACTCCTCTTGCAGGGGTCTCCCTGGTGGTGCAAGGGGTTAAGCACAGCACTATGAAGCTATCTGTGGCCTCCACAGCATGAGATCAATCCCCCCCAGGGAGGTGACACACATGGCGCAGCAGACCTCTCCTGTCTCACCCACTGCTCCTCTCAGCAGTGTATTTCAGTCAATCTGCCTGTTCTGTTCCCTGCTTTGTCTCTGGTGAATCCTCTCACCCCCCCCCCCATAACTCTGGCCTGTACCCCAGCTCTTGTGTGCATAAATAAATAAATATTTAGAAAAAAATCTCCTCTTGCAATGCCCCCTTCATTGTCTTTGTATAAGTTCTGTGTAGTCTAGGATGTGCCTATTGTGCGTTTGTGATTGTTCTTAGTTCTTAGGTCACAACTGTGAGATTCTCACAGGGAGAAACAGGAAAGGAACAGAAATAGCGATCATTTCAAGAAATCGTATTTTGGATGCACCATGAATCATGTCCCACCAAGTCTCAGGTTTTCTGATACTCAGTGGGCTTCGATCTCTCACCTCCAGATGTGGGAGGCCTCATGGAGAAAGGTGTGAGGCCATGGCCTTTGACAGGCACTATCCTGGTGCCATGAAGCTCCATGACAACATCATCCAGGTCTCCCTCTCACACCATTCATGCAAAAATATCCCTCTCATTTAAGCCACATTAGAACATTTTCCAAATATCCCCTCCCTGCCTCAATCCTTTCTGCCTCCTTCCCATACAACAGTCATCAGGCATACAAAAATGTTTTCAGTGCCCACTCTGAGTGACAAAGGCAGCCATAGTCAGTCTTTGGTCTCACAGGCCTTTTACTTGAGTTTCCAAACTAATTTCACCCAACAGAAAAACTTAAGTCTGAGGTGGGCTCTAGGAAAATGATTCAGATTTCCAGAATCCCTTGCTCCCCATTCGTCACCTCTAATGTATTCTTTTTTTTTTTTTTTTTAAGATTTATTTATTTATTTATGCAAGCACTGGGTACAGTCAGAAGCGCGGGAGGGTGAGAGAGAATTCACCAGAGCGGGGAGCAGAACAGGCAGACTGGCGAAGTACACTGCTGAGGGGAGCAGTGGGAGGCAGGAGAGGTCTGCACGCTATGTGGGACCCTCCTCCAGTGGCCAGGGAGCAGCCAGGGATCGAACCGGTGCTGCAGAGGCTGTGGGCAGCTTCGCAACCCAGCGCTCAACCGCTGCGCCACCAGGGAGGCCCTCTAATGTATTCTTAAAAGCTAAGTCACTGATTGTGTGTTGAGGAGAACGGTGCCCAGTCCTCCCGGCGAAATGAAGCAAGACCTTTCCTGTGTTCTCCCACCACAGCTAAGTCCATTCAGAAGCCCAGATGCCAAAACACTGACCTTCCAAACAGGACTCGGCTCACACCCACCTCCTCTCACACCTCTGTTGCTCAGCACTTCACTCCAGTTTTCTTAACTCACCCTCTGCATTGTTTCCATCTCTAGCTATTGCCCATCCAGTCTGCTTCTGGTCCCATCTCTGCAGTAGGTAGACGATTTCTTCTAGAACGTCTGTCCCTTCTGATGTCCTGAGAAACAAGTGTCGTGTATCCCACCTAATATGGGTTCCCCGGAGTTCTTCTCTTAGGAAAGGGTTAAAAGACAGATGAATGAAAATTTTACTTGATGCTGTCTTCAATGAACATACACCTTTTGAGGGGTACCAGATAGTTCATCTGGATAAAAGTATCAACATTCTGTGGGAAGCATTTTCAGTTTATGTCAGGCTGATGAAGATGGTTATTATTTGACTTTTCTGTCTATGTGGTGTTAGCTTACCAGGGCACTTGGTGGAGCGGGAAGGTTGGAGGCTAAGGATCCATGCAGCTAGGGCCTGACTCAGCCCCCCTGATGCCCCAGTTTAGTCATCTCTAAAGTGGAGTTGTAATCATAGTCGCCACAGCCTGGTGGGAGGACTGGACAAAAGATAATGGGCGTAAGTAGCAGGTAAGACGCTGGCAGGTAATCCTTAGACTGTGGCCTCCTCATGGTTCCCTTTAGCTTTCCCCAAGAGTGTGGGCTCGGGAGTCGATACCCCTCCTGGGAGGATGCAGGACTGGGGAGCAGGCAGAGCAGATTTCCTCTTGTCCACTTGGGAATGGAGTTCTCTCCCATACTAAAACAAACAAACAAACAAAAAACAAATTTAGGACTACAGAATGTGGAAATCTCCAGGGATCACCTTCTATCTGTTGCCAATGGATAATGAGCTGGATCTGATCTCTTTGGGTTTCTCTCCTCCCCAGTCCAACCCCACCCCCTCCACCTCCGGGGGGGGGGGGGGGGGGAGGGGTTGCGGAGGAAGGGGGGAAACTTCAGCTCCTTCTGCGGAAGCCCTTGAGGCCAGAGGCAAGAAGCCCTTTGTTTTCCTATAACCCGAAACAAGTCCCAGCCCCCATCGTGATGTCAGACCGGGAACAGCATGGAAGCATGGACTTGGGGAAAAGGAGAGAAAAAAGAAGGTAAAAAATGAGATGGGGAAGAAAAGGAATCTAGATAAGAGAGATGAGACACTGATCCTGGTGATCTATCTATGTGAGAGCAAGGTATGAATGAAATCAGAGACACAAAAAGAGGGAATTTGAAGGAGAGGAGTTTGTAGTGAGGTCTGGAAGGAGCAAACTGGAGGAAGGGAGTTATTTAAACTTGCTAGATTCCTCTCCTTGCTTTCCTGTGCCTTTCTCTTTAGATGAATCTACCTTTTAAAATATTCTTCTTTCCTCCTTTGCTCAGGCCAGGCAGTCTCTTGTCCTGAGATGACAACATCCCATTCAACCACCCCTCCACCCTACACCCCTCCCATGAATCTATTCATCTCGCAGCTTGGAGACCTCTCTTTGATCTGGTCTTGTCCCTCATCCACTCTGCACTGCACGCTAAGGCTTCTGGTGGTTCCCTGTTCCTAGAGGGTCAGGCCCGAACTCATCGTCACAGGCAAGTCCTCTGTAATGTGACCCCTGTTGCCTCTCAGCCTCCTCCCTGTCACAGTCTCTGTTCCACCCCCTTTAGACAACATGTCATCCCAGAGCAGGCCTGGCTGTCCTGCATGGCTTTAGCTGTGGCTCTCACTCCGTCCTTTCTCTTTCATCAGTCCTACTTCCATGCTTTTGAACATGGACTTTCCTCTTTATGTCCAATTCTTTCCTTCTCCATGTCATTCCAATTTGGTTTCTACATTTCAGCGCTCCATTTCCTTTTTGAACGCTTTCCCATTGTTGCCAACGCCCCATCTCCCAACATACTCATTCGCTGATAGCAGTCTCCTAAATACCCCACGCCAAGGATGACACACCATGCCTGCGCTCGCTTCTGTGTTAGTACTTAACACAGTCTGTCTCTGGTGCTAGGAAAACGACTTCAGGACAGAGACCCTCCTTTGCAAGCATCTAGAACACCCTGGATGGGTTCTGGGAGGAAGGAATGGATGATGTTGATTGAGTGAATGAATGGATAGGTGGACACTCAATTGGTGGCAAAAAAGAGGAGGTGTAGAAGATTCCAGTGAGAATAAGTGGTTTGGTAAGAAAAGAACTATGAGAAAATAAAGTGTTTGGATAAAAGAAGCATACTTACTTTTGCTGCGGTGGTAACTTAATTTTTTTTTAAAGATTTATTTTTATTCACGCATACAAGAACTGGGGTACAGGCTAGAGGTGTGGAGGGTGAGAGAATTCACAAGAGCCAGAATGGGGAGCAGAACAGGCAGACTGATGAAATACACTGCTGAGGGGAGCAGCGGGCGCGGCAGGAGAGGTCTGCTGTGCCATGTGGGTCTCCTCCCTGGTTGGGGGTCGAACTCTGTGCTTCAGTGGCTGCGGATAGCTTCACAGCTTGTGTCTTAACCCCTTGCGCCACCAGGGAGGCCCGGTAACTTAATTTTTAAGGGGAAAATTTTTCACATTTAAGTAATACATTGGTTTTGTTTTTTTTTTCCAGCTGCATCTGAAGCAAAAGTAGGTGAGGGGAAGGAAACATAGTCTCAGACCCTCAGACTCTATCACTAGCATCACTTAGGAATCTTCCCCACACCCAGGACCTCACTCCTTGGCCTCCAGATATCTAACTGCTTTGCATTGATATTCCATCCCTGTCGCTGCCTTCACTGCACCCCCAAACGTCCCCCTCCACCACCAACAAGCTCCCCAGTCTTTTCTATTGCTCCAGTCCCCACTTGCCCCCTCTATAGCCATCCTACTAATTTCATATGCTCAGTCCCTCCTCACCCCAGCTGCCCCAATTCACCCATTTTTCCATCTTCTAGGAGTTCCCGTTATTCAAACTTTTGTCCAACTCCCTCCCCAAAGGCAGGCTGCCCCCACTTTCCAGCTGCCTGAGGCTACCAAAGCCTCCAGGCTCCATAAGGATATTTATGGACAATCGCTTCTGAAAACCTCCAAGGCACTAAATTGCACCTACCAAAGATACCACTTTGACTCAACTTCTCTAATGCTGCAAAGTTCGCCTGGCCACAAAGATGAATGTCTCTGCTCTTCCAGGGTCAGTGACTCATGGGGTTTTATCAGCGTGGGCCGGGGAAGAGGTAATGGAGAAACAGACCCAGGGAGTCCTTTCCCCCTCCCCAGCCGTCTCCAATCCCCTCTCCTCTGGTGCAAACACTATCCCCAGACCCTGGGCACCAAGGTTTATTTTTATCTGTTTATTTTGCAATTAACAAAGAGAAGGAGCCTCTTTTTGATGTGCTGGTTCAGGGGTTCAATGTGTCTAGCTACCTTGACCCTTTACCAGCCTCCGACATCGCGGCACGGCTGCCCAACTGGGAAAGATTTATACTTATTTTTATATAATGGAAAACTCATTGCTGGACATCAAGTTACTCACTTTGATTTGTTTTCTTTGGAAGAAGCGGCCGGCGGCGGCAGCACCCCAAGCTGGGTCATTAACATGGCAGCCACAGCAACAAAGACCTTTACAGCCGCTGCCTGTAAACCGTGGATAAAGTTCAAGCATTTATTCTGTTTGAGGCCTCCCAGTGTCTATAAAAGCCCAGCACGATTATATGATCAGTGTCAAGACCCACTTTCCCCTCTTTGTGCTCCGGGGTGCATTTCCTTGCTCTGTCCCTCCGTGTTGCCACCGCAGCTGCTCCGGCTTTAATAGCAGCCCACGACACACCCTATTGGAGGGTTCCTCGGGCTTTGTTTTAAACATGGTTGTTGCTTGTGTTAACTACCGCCTGGCTCTCTGACACCCGTGAATGGGGCTATGCGGGGCTGTCAATCAACAACAATAATAATGCCATCTGGGTTTGAATAATACTAATGAGAAGAAGAAGAAGAGGGATACTGTGTATTAACACAGCACCTTTGTCCCAGAAGCTCAGAGGGCGTTCAAGATAATAATTCATGCATGCTCCAAGCACTGCTTGGCGGTAGATATTATGATCCCTCGGCGGGGTACTGGGACACAGAGAGGGCAAGTGACTGGCCCCAAGGTCACACAGTAAGTCAGAGATGGCATAAAACTTAGTGGCTCTGAATCCCCCAAAGCACTGGCTTGGCGGGGTCACACTGAACTATAACTTTCTGTGCATCTGTTTTTAAAATCTAGCTGGAAGAAGAGCTAAAGCATCTGGGTGTTCCTTACCTGTGTGATGAAGAAAAGCAGGAACTAGAAAGAGTGTAGGGGGATGGAGGAGAGCCCTCAAAATTGGACAGGCCACACAGGCCAGGTGCAAGAGAGGCCAAGGTGATGAGATCCATAGAGGCATCCGGGATTTCTGTGGGGGCAGGAGGATGGGGGGAGCCTGGGAAAGCAGAATGAATAAAGAAGAAAGAGAGATCTTCACGTGGGTGAGAAAGTGAGCTCATCTCAGAGTGAGAAAGCTTTCAGAAGGTCAAATGAAGGGCAGCAACCAGCTAGAAAGAAGGATACTGCCGAAAACATCAAGAATTTCTCCTCCTGGTCTAAAATCCCATTTTTCACTGTGCACATCACACCCCGGATTCCTAACTCTCCCTTCTAAAGGCCCTTAGCACCCTGGGGTGGGGACGGTTCCAACCTGACTGGAACCTGATTCACATCAAATCAGGTTCAATTCATGTCAAATCATCTTCCCCAAGTTCTCACTTCCTACCTGTACAAAACTGATTAATGACATTATCTCATGGTAATACCTATCTCTTGGGTCACCTAGCATATGTCAACAACTTCCAAATTGATTTTTTTACAAGATTTATTTATTTATGCATACAAGAGCTGGGGTACAGGCCAGAGATGCGGGGGGTGAGAGATTCCACCAGAGACAGAGTGGGGAACAGAACAGGCAGACTGACTGAAATACACTGTTGAGGGGAGCAGCGGGTGAGACAGGAGAGGTCTGCCGCGCCATGTGGGTTTCTCTCTGGCCAGCCGGGGAACGAACTCATGCTGCAGAGGCTGTGGATTGCTTCATAGTGTGGTGCTTAACCCCTTGCACCACCAGGGAGGCCCCCAAATTGATTTTAAATTCTTCCTGATATACATTATTGGATTGTTATAAGGAGTAAATAAACAAACATATGAACTGCTTAGAATAGTGCATGATGCATAAGAACTTCTTGATAAACAGTAGCCATTATTATCATGAGGAGTAATAAGAGCATTGTTTTTGCCATCTGCTCCTCCTCTTCCTTTTCTTGTCCCTCCTCCTCCTCCTCCTTAGCCTTCTCCACTTCCCTCTCTTCCTCCTCCTCAGATTCTTCCTCCTCCTCTGAGTTTGCAGGCCACTTACTCCTGGACAGATAAGGAATAAAACAAACACCATAAAGGAAGTGCTTAATTGTATAAGAACATATAATTAGGCCACCCATGGACTCCTCTCCTTGTCTACACTTTGCTGCACCCCACAGGCTAGCCCTTATTGGTTTTGTCAATATATGACCGAGGGGTACTCAGGGACTGCAAACTATTAAGGGGCCCATGCTCCAAAAGGGGTTTTTCCACCTGTGTGCACAAAGGCAAAAGAAGCAAGTTCTTAGTGTGAAAGATTTCTAATAGAGTTTGTGTGGAGGGAATGGGGTGGGGGGAGAGAGAGAGAGAGAGAAAGGATATTACTACTAAAACTCCAAAAATTACCCATCCTTCCCCTCATCTCTCATGACCAAATGCCCAGACAAATAAGCTTAGTTGGAAGAAGGGACACTGAGAGCCAAAATCTTGCCACAAGTCAAAAGTACCTTCTGACCGGAAACCACAAAAAAATGGGTATACAGTTCCCAGAAAGCTGGTACAGAAGGAGAGAGTTAAAATTCAAAATATGACACATAAAAATAATGGCTGCTATTGTTTCAGCCCAGGACCAGGAGCGGAATCCCCTATGTGCCTCTCACCCACATGTCTCCTTCAAATCTCTCTTCCAAGTGTCTCTGCATGCCCCTTCCCCACTTGCCTCCTCCAAGTCCCCTCCTAACAGTTCCAGAGTACGAGTTGGGTCACAGAAGCAAGAACATGGACCAGCCTTCTTTCTGTGTTATATGAGTCCACCTAACCACTCAACTCTACCCTTGGTTGCTTATATACTAGCTTTCCTGCTCAAAAAGTCCAGTTCATGGCATGCTGGTACTTGTAGTCCTTGGTACCTGAGATCTCTGCTGTATGAGATGAGGGTGGAATCTATAAAACCATTAGGGGGTGAATTTTTCCTCTTAACAGTCTCACTTGCCACTTGTGTTCATTTTATCTCACCCAATAAGCTCTAAATAACACAATAAAATACCAAATATGCCCTAACTCCTACAGCATGAGTGTTCCACTTGAGAAGCAGCTTTTGATGCATGTTATCTTTCCATGTTTTCTAGAACACTTGCCATGTGCTGGTCTTGAGCTGAGAGACTCCTAGGATTAATAGGGAAGGTTCTTGCCATGGGAGAATATACAGTTAACCTTTGAACAACACAGGGGTCAAGAGTCCTGATGGCTCAAGTAGCCTAAAATCCTCTATAACTTGACTCCCCCAAAACTTGACTACTAATAACTTGATGATCACCGAAGTCTTCTGAGAACACACACAGTTGATTAACACATATTTTGTATGTGTATAACATGCTATGTTTTTACAGTAAGTACACAAATGAAAAGAAATGTTATTAATAAAATCAGAAGAGGATCTTCTTATTGAGTGGATTGAGGGGGAGGAGGAAGTGGAGGGACTGTAAATCTGTCCATATATGACTGGACCCACAAAGTTCAAATTTGTGTTGTTTCAGAGTCAATTGTGTTTCTGCGGTAGGAGAAATCAGTCATATGAGAATAGTTGACAAATCTTAGAATTTCGCAGCATCACATGGAGGACTTGATAACACAGATTTCAGTTAAAATGACTTAGAATGTATCTAAATTTGACTTTTCCAGTGGAATTTTTGAGACTTGAAAGGAAAGTAACACGATCAAGTGTTTACTTTAGAAATCAGCCTTGTAACACTGCAGAGGACAGAAAAGACTGAGGAGACAATGAAGTTGAATGAATGAAGAAGAAATGAATTCTGAAGTTGTTATAATATGCTAGGAAAAAGAGAAAATTACTGAAATTATTAAAAAGGGAAACGATTGATTGAAATTGAAAGTCTTCAAAACCTCTCATGAATTCATTAAATTCCCAGTTCACTCTCCCTTGCTGAGTCTTTAATACTTGGTCTGACACCTTCTGCCCTTTAAGTTCCTTATTTACGGTATCCTCTGTCTTTTGTTTTTGTCCCTGACCCAGTTTAGAGGCACTTTATCACTGGGACTAAGTCTGAGGCACTCTCTAGTTTCCAAGGGAAGCATTCTTTGGCAATAAGCAAACAGATTTACATTCCTCCCCAGACCTTCCCTGCAGGAGAGCCCTGCTTTCACGTCTCCCTACGCTGAAGTAAATCTTCCTAAGGGTCTTGACTGCGAGTTTGATATGTTGGTTCTTGGCTTCCCTTTCTAGATTGTGAGCTTCCTGAGGACGGAGCCTACATCTGCCTGCACGTTTGAGTCCCTTTTTAGTGTGCTGCCAGACACAGTGGGAGCTTAAGAAGTCTTTATTGAAAACACATAAAGGCAAATGTGATTGAAAGTATGTAATACTTCTCATGTACTCAAAGATGGAGTTGCCACATCATAAGCAGCTATCTTGGTGCAAGTATCTAGGCTGATGGGATTTCTCTTTCAGGCACAATTCTTTATATCCGCTTAAGAACACAGTATGCATGAAGTCTTATTTCCAAAATAAGACATCATCACATCATTAGCAGAGTAGTCCTTAATATAGTTTTATATGCCAATTATACCTCAATTTAAAAAAGTGGGGGTGAAGAGGGAGTAGGATCAAAACAAGGGGGGTGAGAATTGTATGAGGACTATAAACAAGATGAAAATGCATACATTGTGCAAAAATGAAAAATGATAAAAATATATAAAATTAAAAAATTTTAAAAATAAAGGGTTGAGATTAAAAAATAAAAATAAAAAAGTGTAGTCTTCAAAAAAATACATCAGTTCCACCTGCCTTGCCTCCCGACTCCTTCCTCCCTACTTCCCACTTCTTCCTCTTTCTCCCTCCATATGATGACAGCACATGAAGCATTTATATCAGAACTAAGGGAAACCCTTTCTTTTTTTTTCATTTTACATATTTTTTACATCATTTTTCATTTTTGCACAATGTATGCATTTTCATCTTGGTTATAGTCCCCATACAATTCCCACCCCCCTTGTTTTAATCCTACTCCCTTCTCCCCCTCCACCCCATGTAGTGTGTCTCTGGTTCATAGTTGCCTGTTGATTTTGATTTTTACTTTATTATAATTAGTATTTTTCCTTGTCCCTTATTTAGGTTTTCTAAATTCCTGCTATGAGTGAAACAATTCAGTATTTTTCCCTTTCTTTCTGGCTTATTTCTCTGAGCATGATCCCTTCCAGCTCCATCCATGTTGCTGCAAATTGCATGAGTTTATCTTTTTTGATTGCTGAGTAATATTCCATTGTGTATCTGTACCACATATTTCTTGACCCAGTCATCTATTTGGGGCCATTTCGGTTGGGAAAACCCTTTCTTATCCTTACAAAGTTCAATATCCGATGAACGATATGTAAGCACCCAAAATTTAATTTTACAAATTGAATTTTGTCTGAGACTAGGATAAGGCACCACCAACAAAGTGAGTCCTTATGGAGAAACAGGAAAGGGGTCCCGCTCCTGGTATGAGAATGGGCAATATGCGAGTCAGCCCTCAGTGGGCAGGTAGCATTTCCAGTATGAGGTTTTTATTTTTTATTTTTTGGGAACGACATAGCCCCAGAGCGATTGTGGTGAGCTCAGGGAACGGTAAGCGACCACTAGTGTTTCTGATGAGCCTTGGAGAGAGGGGAAGAGGTAACAATGATTTTGTAAAACCACAGACATTGGATTCTGCTTGCAGGCAAAGGTAGAGACAAGTTTCTGGAATAGTTACACATACCCTAAATCTAGTTTGTTTTTTTTTTTAAAAAAAAAAAAGATTTATTTTATTTATTTATACATACAAGAGCTGGGATATAGGCCAGAGGTGGGGGGGGGGTGAAAGAATTCACCAGAGACAGAGTGGGGAGCAGAACAGGCAGACTGACTGAAATACACTGCTGAGGGGAGCAGCGGGCGAGTCAGGAGAGGTCTGCTGCACCATGTGGGTCAGCTTCCCGGCCAGGGATTGAACTCGTGCTGCAGTGGCTGGTGATAGCATCATAGTGCTGAGACTTAACCCCTTTCACCATGAGGGAGGCCCCGTTAAATCTGGTTTTGATGAGCTAGTGCTGGCTCAGACAGTTAGCAAACATCTGCCCTTGGCCTATGGCCCCTGGAAGTTTCTCTCCATGGCTGCAGAGGAAAGGAGCAGGGAGACACTGGATGCTTCCTCTGTGGCCTGGTACTGGCCTTGATCTGGGTTAGAGGTGGAATTGTTTGTCCTTACAAAGTTTTCCTGAGAAAGGGTGGTCCCTGAAAATCCTCTCTCCCTTCCCTTCACCCCACGGGGTATCTTTACTTTCTGCTGGAGATCGAGCTAAAATGTCTTTGAACCTCTCTGATGGATTGACCACCAGAACGAGCAGAGAGTCCCAGAGCGCCCGGCCCCTTCCCTGGCAGCCCAGGCTGGCCCATTCCTCACCATGTCACGGATTTTCCTGGAGGGAAACGGCGGATGCCACACGGTCATGACTTGAAAAGATTCCATGCTGTCTGCACAAACAGAGACTGGAGCCTCTGGGAACAGTCTAGCTCTCACCTCTCTCCCAGAAAGCCTCCCTTCCCTGACCCGTGCGAACAGGCCAAGAATTGTTGCTCTCCCTTCTACACAGTGATGCACTGTAGCACTGAGGCTTGGGGTTTTTGCCTTAAAAATACTAAATCTCTCCATCTCATCTCCACATTGGACATGCTTGTCTCTGAGGACCTTTCCTACCCAGACAGCCCAGGAGGCACAGACAAGAGGATTCTTGGGAGGGCCCTGACCTCACTGCAAGCACCGAGGCATCGCCCGTGTGGTCTGAGAACAGGGCAAGCCAACGACACCAGCCCCACACCTCATCCCCCACCCCGCCCCACACAGAATGAACCATTCACCACGGCTCACTCTCTTCTGCATTCCCATCCTTCTGCCCAGAGGCACGTCCTCCCCTGGTCTGCTCTGCTTGGGAACTCTATTCATCATTCAGTGCTTACACTTAAGGGTGCTTGTGCTGGGAAGGCTTCCCTAGAGAGTCTTCGTTTTCTCCTACTCTGTGCTCTTGGATATGCCTCAGGGATAGTGCTGATGAGACCGAATTGTGGTTGTTTGTTCAGATGCCACTTCTCCAACTATACTATAAGCTTTCAAGGGAGACATAATGAGGCCTCAAGGGACAGTTGCATAGGTTGTGCACTGTTCAATGGGATGGGGTGCCAGTCACACTGTAAATAAACCTGATACAATTCTAGGCAGTAGTTTTAAGGATATTTAGATCTTATTTTTAGAAGGATCTGGCAACGGAAAATTTGTTTGTTCAGCCTAATATAAGCCCACTGTTTGGATTTTTGTTCCTCCTACTCTGGGTTCCACAAAAGAGGGGACAATTACTAGTTAGACCAATAGTCTTACAGTGAGAAAAGTGCCAGCTCACCTGGGAGACAGCACACTTGCCTGAGAGGGAACTGAATGCCCTCTGAGACTTTCAAACAGATAATGACTGGTCGGAGGAAGTTCAAAGGGGTTTCATCTCAAGGGTCAGATAAGATGAAGAGATAACTTTAGTACTTTGGTGACTCTCTGAAGCACTAAACTGAGAAGTCTACTTAGCAACAGCCAAACTCAGTAGGGAAAACGTCCTGATAGACTTGTGACCTATTGTCTGCAGCAGTGGAATGGAGGCATGAGCACCGCCATTCTAGTGTGGTTCTGGACTCGTCACATGAGCTGTGGGTTCACACGACATAGAGTGCCTTTCTTATCCTGACTCCGGGGGCCTATGAGTGGTACCTGTATTTTGGCCCTTGTGAGCCAGGCTCAGTTCTACTTAATAAACTTTCCCATCCACATAATGAGATCATTTTGTTTTAGGATTTTGGAAAGATCAAGTAGAAGTTCAAGGGGGCTTTTCATAAAAGAAAAGGACTATCTGGGACACAGAGATGCCCAGGCATCTTATCAAACAATATTGGATATCACTCCATCTTTGCTCTGACAGCCATGATTTTCTCTGTCAGCCACATGCAGCCCCCCCTGCTCCCACTCTGGCCGAGATTAGGAAGAAGTGAAGCTAGGAGATGAGGAGAGCGCCTCTGAAAGGCAGTTATGGTAACAACCGTATTTGTTATGACTTGAAACTCAGTAGTGGGGTGTCCAAGGGCAGGGAAAAGGTTCAGGTTTGCCCTATTTCACTGGAAAGAGACCTAGAGGGACAGGGACAGGATCCCGGGCTCTGAGACCACACTGCCTGGCTGCACCCCAGTCTCTCCGTCCATTAGCGATGTGACAGTGGCAAATTGCTTGACTTGACTGTTCAGCCTCCTTGTCTATAAAAAGGCGCTGATAGTCACACTTACCTCACAGAATCGTTAGGATTAAGTGAGTTAATAAATATGAAGTGCTCAGAACTGAGCCTGGCTCACGGGAAGTTTCCATGGTTACTGCTGCTATTGCAGTCACCATGATCACATTTTATTGCTCCTCCAGCCCAGCCAGGAGGGAAAGTGGACTTGCAGCAGAAACACTTGAGAGCAGCCCAAGGCCACACAGTAGACCCATGAGTCCCTTCCTCGATCCAATTCCATGCTCCCTCCTCTCAGCAAGAGGCTAGCATTCCCTGGGAGGGCTAAAGCTGTCATAACCTCACCTTGGAGTCCTTTTTCTCTCTGAAGAAGTGAATGATTAATTGCCTTGATATGCTGGACACTCAGCTACAAACTTCTCTTCATCCACAGTGTCAGGCCCTCTGTCTTGGTTGCCAGCCAATTAATGAAAGGCCCTATGGGCATTTGCACCTACTGGTTTTTCAAATCCTGGGACAATTTTATGAAACATTGTGTTCATTAATTTAATTAGTATTTCTTTAGCGTACGCTGCTTGATCTTATGTTAAGTGTGAGAGCACAACCTTGGTGGGAATCAGAGGGAATTCTGGTCCGTTGCTCAAATATCGACACTTACTGATCCCTGTGCCTGAAATGCCAGTTCCTCCTTTGCCTACCTGTCAAGCTCCTATTCATCCTTCAAAGCCCAGAAAACTCTAACTTTTTCCATGAAGCTTATCATCCCCCAACCTCTAAGTAGAGTCAGCAATTTTCTTGTAAATTATTGTTGCCTATAATAAACTTTCTGACATTATGCTCTAATTGCTTCCTATACTGTAAGCATCTTTAAGGCAAGAAAATCCACATTTGCCTTAGAATACCCAGCACCTGCCATATAACCTTTCTCTGTAGGTACTCAATGCTATCTGTTCAGTGAGTCCTTTCAGCACCTCTTTGGGGTTCAATGGCACCCTAAGTTTAAGACCAGGATTCATGTTGTGACCACTAGGTTGCCAAAGGAGTGAGAAGCTAAGATTTGTCAACAGTTACGGTCCTAAAACTCTGGAACAACTTACTAGTGAATCTGGATTCTTTATCTTGGATAAATTTTACAAGTGAGAGAGCTGCTGTGGTCATGAGCCTGTTTGGAGGTGGAGATAAACCGTTTGGCCTGCCATGGACTTCTCCAGTTCCAGAAACCCGTAAGGAGTCCTATGGACATTTGTATATAGGATGCATGTGGGCAAGGAGAGCACCTGATCCCCCCACATCTGCTCACCCTTTCACTCCATTTAGGGTGCCCAGCCCATAGTGCAGCCTTCCCACCAGCTCAAGTCCCAACGTCACTCTTAACCTCTTCCTACAGCTCCATCCGGGCAATGTGACATTTACCAGACCTCTAATTGGTTCAGGGATGTTACTTGACTTCACGATGGGAAATTCTTGTGAGAAAAAAAAAAAATTATTTCTCTTAGATTGCTTGTTCCTTCCACAGCAGAGCACAGTTTGGGGTGTGTGTGTGTGTGTGTGTGTGTGTGTGTGTGTGTGTTGACATAGCAACACAACATGCATAATCCGAGTCGAAGGTCCTGGTGTCCTACATCTGGAACAAAATAAGCCCATTTCTGACATCTTCCAGTATGTACAATGTCTCTGAAACATCAGGATCTCGAAGAAACAAAACAGCTCCAAAGCAGGGTGGAGAGCAGACATTCTTTCCTTGCTGTCCGCTGGCCCTTCCCCCTGCCCACCTCCCCATATACAGAATGGAAACTTTCAGGGGAAAAGAATTCCGAACAGCTGTTGGGAGAGACCACACAGGCTTCCCCACATCTGCTCGCACACAGCCAGTGAGCTCATTCCCCCCGGGGGAGGGAGTCTGAGTCTGTGGGGTCCTCTTAAGTACACCTTGGGAGGGGCTGAGGAGGAAAGAGGAAGTGGCCCCAGGTGGAGGGGGAACTTTCTCACATGAGGAAACTCACTGGAGACAGACTAAAGGGCAAGTGGTCCCCCCCCCACCCCCCGACGCCTTCCTTGATGAGGAGCGTTTGCTGTGCCCATCGTGGGTAAAAGGAGGCATTATAAATTCAAAAGTGATTTTTAAAAGAAGCTTGACTCCCACCAAGTCCTCCTCCAAAAAGTCTAAATCAAGAAGCAATTTCTGGTTAGAAAATACCTTCCCAAGGAATATGGTCCCGGGGCCTCCACAGCTTTCCCTGTTTTCTGGTGTTAAAATAATATTCTGGTTTCTACAGTGCTCTATTGTCTCCAAAGAGCTTTCACTCATGGTGCTGCATTTGCTCTTCAAGTGGCGCTCTGGGAGAGGCAGGGCAGATGTTGCGAGCATCAGTCTTAGCACCAGAACCAGTGCTGAGGAGGAGATTGGAGTTGGCATTAGAATTAGCCCTCATTTTCTGACATTGCAGGTGAGGTTACGGAGGTCTCCCACATGACCCAAGTTCACAGAAGAAAAGACTTGGTCTCTTGCATTGACTTGTGAGCATGAACCTCTCCTTTAGCAAAGCCATGACATTGTGACTCCCAAAATGGCGGCTGGTGGGTCAGCTGGTTTCCACTTCTCCCACTTCTTGGGACCCCGGTCTCACCAATCCCACCAAGCCCTGGCATGTATGTGTAAGGATGTGTGTGGCAAGTCCCTCCCCACAGGAATTTGGGTTGGTAGAGCAGCAGAGGGAAGGTTCACCAGAGCATCTAAGCCCTTTGGAAAGTCCCTCTTCCCCCTCTGGAGGTGGAGCTGGGGCACCAAAGGTAGACAGAGCAGCAGGTGGGGGGCTGGGTGCTCGGCCACCTCTGTCTCCACTGGGGCACACGTCAACTCTCCATCTATCCAGCGCCTCTGTCTTTCAGCCTCCAGGTAAGGGGCCGAGGCCAGGCATCACCTGGTGCTCCCAGCACTAGTTCTGTGATTTGCTAACTGAAGGGCACAGGGTGGAGAATTTCCCTTGAGGGAACCTGGGCCTTTGAGACCCTTCCCTCTACGCTCATCCTCTGGCCCCCCTCCTGCTGTTGGCCTGGCCCTGGCCTGGCTCTGCCTGGTTGGGGACGCCATTGTGCTTATCGGTTGAAGGTTTGGGTGAGGGCGGGCTGAGGCCAGCAGGGGGGAGACCCACTGGGGTATTTTTTTCAGATGCATATGTCCCCTCTCAGGCAGCCCTTTCAGAGCGCTGGACAATGTGCTCTTTTTGTCCCCAGCTCTTTCAGCCGCCTGTTCATTCTCTTTGCATCTGCTGTCACACAGGACATCCCGGCTGGCAGGCGACCACGGGGACACATTGTGCTCCCTTAATGAAGCATGGGGCTGGTGATATGGGGGTAGCTGGGGGCCTGCAGGGACTAGGGGTGAGTAGAGGGGTACCCCATCTTTCTCCTCCAGGCTCCACTTGAGAGAAAGGACAATGGGCCTCTTTTTTACCTCCCACAGTTCAGATGGATGGGCTGGAAGAAAGGAACTAGTTGCAAGTCAGAGACTTTGGAGACCGGAGTGCCAAGGGGTTGTGCGGGTTCGGTGTTTCTTCAAGGAGTGTCTCTGCTGGGAGGAAGGGAGAAGGACCTAAGGGGAGCATCAACCAGGAGCTGGACCTACGTCCTCTCCACAAAGAGGTGCCCCACACATGCCATCCAACAAGTACACGGGGAGGGGAGAACCCCGGGGGCCCCGTTCATTCTTTAAAAATGACTGTGTCACCCTGCACTGGGGAGTCACGTCTACGGGGTCATTCTTGGAGCCAAGAAGATCAGGGACACGGCCTCTTAGAGTCCCTTTGGTCTCCGTGTGTCGTGATTAGAGACCCTCTTCCATCCAAGTAAAGAAGAAAAAAAAAAAAATGATGGCTACTAGAGCTCTATCACCACTGGATAGCAGTGCACACATGAGCAGCAGTCAGAGGGGGAGATAATGGACGAATCTTTTCCCCACTCCAAATGTTCTGTAATGATGTGCTCTTATGGGCCTCCCTGGTGGTGCAAGGGGTTAAGTCACAGCACTATAAAGCTATCACCAGCCACTGGAGCACGAGTTCAACCCCAGCCAGGGAGCAACCCACATGGCGCAGCAGACCTCTCCTGTCTCGTCCGCTTCTCCCCTCAGCAGTGTGTTTCAGTAGATCCACCTGTTCTGCTCCCCACTCTGTCTCTGGTGAATTCTCTCACACTCAACACCTCTGTGCCCTACACCCCAGCTCTTGTATGCATAAATAAACAAAATAAATCTTTTTTAAAAAGTCCTCTTATGCCCGCAGCCCCCACTGGTAAAGAATAATGAAGTAGGTGGAATCAGGGGAGGAGAGTGTTGTCACCCTATGTATCTTGCAGCCACAGACCTGTGGTCTCTGCAGCAGAAGGTGATGTACAGACCATGACTCCCTGCTGTGTGGGTGCGGCTGGCAGATGAGGTGGCTGCTCCCACTGGGGAGCCAGAAGATGAGGCTGCCCTGATGTTTTCAGACAGGGCTACCCTTTGCAGCCTGGGCACTGCCTGCAGCTTGCAGGGCCAGCAAAGTCCATTCTCAAAAGGCAAGGCCCTCACGCCCAGACCCCTTTTTACGTGCTGCAGAGTCACCTTGCAGAAGTCAGGTTCCCTGCCATGTTCTGGCACGTGCAGATGTCTTCCCCACCGCCGCTGCAACTTAGAGTTTGTCTTTCTGGTATGTTTACCGTGCCCCCCACCCCCCACAGCAGTCCACTCCTCAAGCCTCCTGGCCTGCCTACCCACCCACCATCCTAAAGAAAAAAGCCTGGGCCTTGTCCAACAAGGCCCCCTGTCCCCTTTAACAAGCGAAGTGTGCTGGCATTGCAATTGGTGGTCTTCTCCCCTGAAGGTCGTTAATTAGTACAGAATGTAGACTTCAGTTGTCTTGCCAGACCCGATGAAAACGCAGCTGGCAGGTAGCCGAGACGGAGGAATTTGTCATAGGTTAGATCAGCCCGGGCTCTAAGAACCAAGTGTACAGCTTATGCAAATAGTTTTGCTTAGCATGGATCCTGTGTTCTTATTCCCCCTCTCTCCCCCACCCCACAACTTTTTTTTTTAACTGAAGGGTGGGGGAGGTTGGGGGACCAGGGAAGGAGGGAGAACAAGCACTTACTTGCCAGATCTCATTCTAAATCAGAAAGGAGCAAATTGCTTTCCCTAAAAAAGAAAAAGGCAGGGAGAAAAAGAAGACAAAACACCCATCCTTTGCTCTATGTACCAAGCATTTGAAAGCTGAATTGCTCAATAAGAAAAGCCAGCCTTGAGTGTATTTGGAAAGAGACTATTATCCCCCATCAAAACCCATTCACACTCTCTGGGAGGCCTGCTGAGCACCTGGGTGGGGACTTGGAACATGGGGTTCTATTCCTCTCTTTGCCATGATGGTGTTACCTCCTCACCCCTGCCTTGGTTTCACCAGTTTTGGCAGATGCTGATACTAGTTAGCCAGAGGATCCGGGAACCCACAAGTCCCCGGAGGGAGAAGGCTATGGTAGCTTCTCAGCAGCTATGTCTGACTAGCAAGTCAATTCTGAGCTCTGTGATTTGGGAGACAACCTCTAACTTCTTTGAGCTCTAACTTCCCCATCTGTAAAACAGCAGGGATAGCAATCCTTCCTTCATATTGAAATAATATACCTGGAACATAATAAGGGCTCAACGAATATTGAATGAGAAATGTGGAGCAAGGTAAGGAGAAGAAGCAATGAGCAGACTCTCTGAGGGGCTACAGACAGATGGCAAGATGTTGGCTCCATCTTGACAGGCTTCATATAAATGGTGACAATCCCCAAAACAATCAAGAGAACAGTCAAATATCAAGGTCAGAAAACAGAGCTGGAAGCATCAAATTGGTTGAACACTAGGTGCAATGAAGAAGGTTGCCAGGTGGAATGGAGAAAGAAAGCTGCAAGGCTAATCCAGTATAGAGTTTCTCAACCTCAGCTATTCATATTTGGGACTGGATAGTTATTGTTTTTTGTTTTTGTTTTTTTAGGGGGCGGTGTCCTGCCCAAATTAGGATGGTTAGTAACATCCTCTACCTGCTAGATGCCTGCAGCAGCTTCCTTAGTTGTGACAACCAAAAGTGTCTCCATGCACTTCCAAATGTTCCCTGTTCTCTCTTGATTCAGAATGAACATTGATCTATGATGATTTCCTCCAGGCAAGCAGATTAGGGGGAACTCCACAGACTGTAGGCCTGTGATCCTTACATTTCAGCTGCTAGCTGACACTGACAGAAATAACAATTTTTTGCCCAAGAGTTACTATGCAGGTCCAAGGAGAATGTGAACCAGATTTTTATACATACCACGTATGGAAAGGGTCTCCTAGATCTGGTTTCTGCTTTGGCACAGAAAACTTGGAAGTTATTACTCCATCCTGACAACAAGTGAAAGCTGAACAAACTGAAAAACTGACAGATCTTAGATTCATCAGAGTAGTTGCAAGGCAAACTACTGCCTTCCACCCCCCAAATTGGAAAACGACAGGCCAATACAGAAAATCACGACTTACTGGAACAGAAACCCATAAGCAGAAACCTTCATAATCAGCCAAGGTAGGAAAACCGAAACTACAACTGACAGCTTATTGGCGGCACAGAAGGGACGAGTGTGAGTTTATAGCTCCAGAGGGGTCCCACATGCTTGTCAGTTTTATCTCCAGGATCTCAATGAAGTTCTCACAATGAGTGTCCCCTCATGCTTCTGGCAGGGAATTGGGGGACGGAACCATTTTGAAATATACCAGAGCATTCTGCCCATGACAGGGCCTGCTTCAAGAGAGATAATTTTACCAAAATCTAACCCACTGAAGTCTTCAGAGCCCAGCCAGTGGGAAAGGGAAACACCACGTTACAGCCTGCTCTAGCATTCCATGTGGGGAGGGAGACAGCCGCTCTAGGCCACTAGACATCCCGCCTCACCTACAGCATTGGGGTGAGGGACTGAAACGTACTTGTGTTGGTCACAGTCCTCGGGCGCAGAGTCAGTTAAAGACTGAAGCCTAAACATGGGATTATAGGCAGCGTCCCCTTGTGCCACACCTCAGCACCATGTTACTAGAGACCTGTTTACTGCAGTTCCCTTTACTCAGGAAATCATGTCTGGTTAGGAAGAAAAAATTACAAGCCATACTGAAAGGCAAAAACCAAAGTTTGAAGAGAGGAGTAAGTATTAGAAGAAGACTCAGAAGTGACACAGATGTTAGAATTGTTGGACTGGGAACTTTAAACAACTATGATTAATATTCTAAAGGCTTTAGTGGAAGAAGTAGATCAGCAATGTAAGCAGAGAGATGGAAATTGTAAGAAAGAATCAAAGAGAAAGCTAGAGATCAAAAACACTACAGCAGAATTGAGTAACTGCAACAAATGCAGAATGCTTTTGATGGGCTCATTAGTAGATTGGGCACAGTTGAGGAAGGAATCCCAGTGCTTGAGGCTATCTCAACAGACACTTCCCAAACAGGAAAGCAGAGGAGGAAAGACCTGGAAAAAAAAAAAAACTGAGTATCTAAGATTTATCGGGCAGCTACAAAACGTATGTGTGACAGAATATCAGAAGAAGAAAGAAAGGAACAGAGGGAATATTGAAGTAATATTGACAGAATTTCCCCCAAATTAATATCAGACACTAATTCATAGATCCAGGAATCTCAGAGAATACCAAGCAGGATCGGCACCTCAAAACTACACATACACATATCAAATTCAAATTGCAGGAAAGAAAGAAAGGGAAAGGAAGAAAGAAAAGAAAAAAATCTTGACATAAGCCAGAAGAAAAAAAAAAAAAACCTGCCTAATCTCTAAAGGGATAAGAATTATATACAACTTTTCCTTTGTAACCCTGCGAACAGAAGGAGTGGAGTAAAATATTTTAAGCATTGAGGAGAAAAAAACTCTACCAAACTTAGAATTCTGTATCCTGCAAAATTATCTTTCAAAAGTGAAGGATAAATACCTTTCTCAGAGAAACATTAAAGGAATTGTCAGTGTATTTGCAATTAAAGAAATATTAAATTCTTCAGAGAAGCAAAATTATATACATTGGAATCTCAGATCTATATAAAGAAAAGAAGAACATCAGAGAAAGAATAAGTGAAGATAAAACAAAAACTTTCTTAATTCATCAAAAAGGTAAAGGTTTGTTCAAAATAACAATGCATCCAATTACATATGCAAATATATGCTTATGCGTAAGTGAAATGAATGACAGCAACAATACAAGGATGGGAAGAAGGAATTCATACTATTTTGTTAATACATTGTATTTACATCACATGTAAAATGGCATATAGTGTCATTTGAAAGTGGATGAATTAGTTGTGACTTTATACTGCAAACTCTAGGGCAACAATCAAACAAGTAGAAAATGAAAAGGTATTACTGATATGCTAAGAAAGAGAGAAGATGAATTCCTCATATGAAATGCTCAATTAAAACTACAAAAGGGGGGCCTCCCTGGTGGCACAAGGGGTTAAGCACTGTGAAGAAACCGCAGCTGCACTATGAAGCACCACACTATGAAACAATCTGCAGCTTCTGCAGCACAAGTTCGATCCCCCAGCCAGCCAGGGAGCAACCCACATGGTGCCACAGACCTCTCCTGACTCGCTGGTTGCTTCCCTCAGCAGTATACTTCAGTCAATCTGCCGGTTCTGTTCCCCACTCTGTCTCTGGTGAGTCCTCTCATCCTTCAAACATCTGGCCTGTACCCCAACTCTTGTATGCATAAATCAATAAATCTTAAAAAAAAATAAAATAAAACTACAAAAGGCAGTAGATATAATACCAAAAGCACAGACAACAAAAGCAAAAATAGACAAACAAAAGATGACAGCAGACTTCTACACAGCAAAGGAAATAATCAGCAGGATTAAAAGGCAATTGATAGAATGGAAGAAAATGTCTGCAAACCACAACCCACGTACACACACACACACCACCCCCACCCACACACAGTATTTATATACAAAAACATAAGGAACTCCTATGACTCAGTAGCAAAAACAAAAATAAAACAAAATAAAACAAAAAACTACCTTTATTTGAAAATGGGCAATAGACTTAAATAGGTATTTGTCACACACAAAAAAGATGTCCAAACGACAAGAGGGATATGAAAAGATGTGCAAGATCACAAATCATCAGGAAGTGCATTTCAAAACCACAATCATCTATCACTTCACACCCATTAAGATCGTCACTATAAAACAAAAACAGAAAAGAACAAATGTTGCCAAGGATGCAGAGAAATTAACCCTTGTGTGCTGTTGAGGGAATGTAAAGTAGTGCAACTGCTATTAAAACTGGATGGAGGTTCCTCAAATTTTTAAAATAGAACTACTAAATGATCTCCTATATGATCTGGGTGTATATACAAAAGAATTGAAAGCAGATTCTCAAAGAGATATTTGCACTCACGTATTCTCATATTCTTGCCCCTTTATTCACAATAGGCAAGAGGTGAAAACAACATAAATAGGCAGCTACTGATGAATGGATGAAGAAAATGTGACCTATACATGCAGTGTAATAATATTAGCTTCAACCAAGATGGAACCCTGCCCTGTGCTATCACATGAATAAGCTGTGCAACATTATACCCAGAGAAGTCAGTCAGTCACAGAAGAACACATGCTGCATGAACATTCCCCCTTACTTGAGGTATCTAAAGTAGTTAAACCTATGAAAGGGGCCTCCCCAGTGGTGCAGCGGTTGAGCGATGGGCTGCAGAGCTGCCCGCAGCCTCTGTAGCGCCGGTTCCATCCCCGGCTGCCGGCGAGGGTCCCACATGGCACGCAGACCTCTCCTGCCAAGCCCGCTGCTCTCCTCAGCAGTGTGTTTTTTCAGTCTGCCTGTTTTGTTCCCCGCTCTGGCTCTGGTGAATACTCTCACTCTCCTGCGCTTCTGACTGTGCCTAGTGCTTGTATAAATAAATAAATAAATCTTTAAAAAATAAAATAAAATAAACCTATGAAAGGAGAACATAGAATGATAGTTGCAAGAGTTGGGTGAGGGAGACATGGGAAATTGCTGGTCAGTGATACATACTTTCCAGTCATGTAAGATGAAAAGTTCTAGAGATCTGGACAATGATATGCAGATAGTTAACACCATCATACACTTAAAAAGGGTTAAGATGGTAAATTTTAGGTTGTGTGTCTTGTACCACAATGTAAAAGAAATGAGAGAGTGGCAAAGATATATGGATATGTGAAAGAAGGCAGTAAGAAAAGGCAAAATAACATTTTTCTTTCTTGAAAATAAAGTTCATTATCCTCAGTGTCCTCCATCTAATCCTGTTCCACAAAGAGCTACAGAATAAACTATGATCATTTAATCTCTTATTGAAAACTCTAGGACTCCTAGAGCCAAAGGAGTGCTTTTTTGACATTCCTTTGAACAACAGCACAACTTTTTTTGTTGCTGTAGTTGTTTTTAAAAGATTTATTTATTTATGCATACAAGAGCTGGGGTACAGATCAGAGAGGGGGTGAGGGGGTGGGAGGATTCACGAGAGACAGAGTGGGGAACAGAACAAGCAGACTGACTGAAACACACTGCTGAGGGGAGCAGCGGGTGAGACAAGAGAGATCTGCTGTGCCATGTGGGTTTCTCTCTGGCTGGCCGGGGATCAAACTCATGCTGCAGAGGCTGCGGAATGCTTCACAGTGTGGTACTTAACCTCTTGTACCACCAGAGAGGCCCACAACTTTTCTATATGAAATATTCAGCCGTCCATAAAATATAACCAATAGCAGTTGGAAGCAAGTGATCCACCAAGTCCTTGAGACTCGAAATCTCCTGAAGCACTGCCAAAGGGCCCCAGGGTTCAGTAGAACAGAGCATGAGAAACATCAACCTAAAGGACAAGATCATTGGTTTTGCCTGACCCTTGGTTTTGTTTCTCTTTATTCTACATATAAGAGAGACCATATGGTATCTGTCTTTCTCCTTCTGACTTATTTCACTTAGCATTATCTTCTACATGGCTATGTAAACACATAGCCATGTTCTATCCATGTTGCCATAAATGACAAGTATCCATCTTTTTTTATAGCCGAATAGTATTCCATTGTGGATTTATACCACATTTTTCAGACCCATTCCTCTGTCCTTGGACACTTCAATTGTTTCCATAACTTGGCTCTTGTAAATAAGGCTGCAGTGAACACAGGGATGCATACATCCCTTTGAATTAGTGTTTTTACTTTCTTTGGGTGGATGACTAAGAGTAGAATTGCCAGGTCATGTGGTAGGTCTGTTTTTTAATATTTTGAGAAACCTCCATACTTTTTTCCATAGGGGTTGAGCCAATCTACACTCCCATCAGCAGTGCACAAGGGTTCCTTTTCCTTCACAGCCTCACCAACACTTGTTGCCTCAAAGCAGGAACAAACCCTTGACAATTTAACAGCAAAACTGAGGCAACCAGAAGGGAAGGGTAGTGGATAAGAAGGAGGGGAGGGAGGAGGCCCAATGGAATGTGCTGGAGGATTATGGGGCCTTGGCTGATGGGTATGATGTGAAAACATACATTTGTGGAGTTTTGAGCATATAACCCTTAAAACAAATACAAACCAGTTTATACTAGCTTTAACGCAATTTAAAAAAATTCATAGAATTAAATATATATATATACCTCATTACAAGGGATTCAAAGAGACGAAGCATTAAAGATAGAAAACAAACACTTAATTCAAATTTGTTGAACAGTATAGCCCCAGAAAAATATGTGTGCATCAGGACTTGGGGGAAAAAAGAAGACAAAATGCAAATTTGTCTTCTTGACACACAAAGCCCTTTACAGTCTGACCTGGAGATTTCCAGACCACCCCCATTCTACTTGCCCCCTTTTTATACCTTCTATCCTACCCTCCACCTGACATCTCTGTTCCTTTCCTTATCAGTAAAATGGGGATAATATAACTCACATGACTGTTGATTACACTTAAGCTTTAGATAGTGCCTGGCTCTAAATAACTGTGCAATAAATTTTAATTAATCTCTATTAATTTTTCACATTAGCCTTTCACATAGCCATATAGGACTGCTGATTAGCCTCCCAAAAAAGTGTTTTAAGAGTATATTTATTTTGCATATATTGTTGCCTCTACTTAAAAACCCTTGATCACACTCTTTTCCTTTACTGCCTGCTAGACTCATCCCTCAAAATCCATCCCAAATGCCTTCTTTGTGAAGTGCTCCTAGTTTCCAAGGCCAAAGACAATTTTCCACTCTCTCTGCTTCCATAGCACCTGCTCTATAACTCTACCATGGCCTTCCTACATGGGGCTGAATTATGACCCTGGTCAGCAGTGAGCCCTAGGGCCCCAGAGCATGAGTTCTGACATGTAGCTGTCACGCAAGAAATGTCTATCAGGTAGAAATGCAGTGACAAAGATAAAAAGCAAAATGGGTTAGTTGCAAATTGGAGTAGGATTGATTTTAGATTTATTGTTAAAAAAAATGCCCGCTGACAGTGTCTGATACTAGTTGTTACTGAGGAGGAGCACCTCGGAGAGGAAAAGGTCAAAAAAGTCCTCTTCCTTTGGTTAGTGGAGGAGAATGCTGTGTCTGTTGCTTGCCCTTGGAGCCCAGCAGAGGAACAATAGCAGACCCATAATAGGTAAGTCTGTGGGCACGGGAGGATAGAGGAGCATTGAGGGGAAGGATGGGGTGTCAGAACTTCAGGGTAGGTCAAGGATAAACCATTGCCTGCGATGACTCAAAAGGAAATGAAAGGCTCTTTGCGCAGAATATTTCTTCCACCAGCCTGAGAGAATGGCTGCAGTGCCCTCCTGCTGACTCCGCCTACACCTTTACTGCACTAGAAGCCTCTGGTCAAATACAAATATTCAACCCAAGAGGAGTGTCATTTTATACTGAACGTAGCTGTAGCTCCGAGTCAAGCATAAGGAAGGGGACACCAGTCAGGTAAGCCCTGAGGAGTGGGGGCAAGTCAGGGAGGATGGTTTCAGGAGAAGACATCCCCCTGGAGGGATAACCTAGTGAGGGATGCGATGTCTGGCTAACACGAGCCAGAGGAGAGGGATACTCGGGGAGCTTTAGGACAGGAGGAGAGATACCTAAGATAAGACTTACCCACCTCCCTATTTTGCTCAGTTATCTGAGCCAAATGTGAATCTCACTTCACCGTGTCGTGAGGAAAACCCTGAGCAGGGAGTCCGGGTTAGGTTCTCTGTACTTCCCAAGATTCGGGGTGCTTGTCTCCAGCTGTCTCACACACCTCCGGAGTGAAGTGGGTTAATGATGTTATTCTGTTCTACTGCTCTAGAAACTTTGAAGATGAGGGCGTGGAGACTGTCTGGTATAGCTCTTCACTCTTCCCTCAACATCTGGCATGGCTTCCTGCACTGTGATTGACTAAATAAACAAACAAACAAGCATTAAAAAACACACACCGCAAAGCACAGTAATTGCCAGCAAGTGAGCAAAGGCAAAGCAACAGTGGGTTCTGCAAGGAAGAAAAGATCTGGGAAACTGATGCTGTCACAGAATGAGAATTCAGACATGCACAAAAATATTCAAAGAGGGATTATTCAGAAGAGTCTAAAATTGAAAAGGATCCAAATGGCCCTCAATAGCAGAGTGGAAATTAAATTGTGACACATTTTATGCAATGAAATAGTTTACATCGGTTAAAACGAACACACTATTGCTTTACACACAAAATATCACGAAGCAAAGGAATACAAGTATACATGCTGTTAGATTCCATTCGTAGGAAAGAGAAAATCAAGTCAGACTAATCTATGATATAGCGGTCATAGCGGTCTCCTTTGGAGAGGAAAATGTAGGATAGTAACTGGGAAGAAACAAGAGGGGATGTTTTGGGTGTAGCTGATATTCTATTTCTTGGTCTGAGTGGAGGCCATTTGAGCATATTGACTTTGGGACAATTCATCAGCCATACACTTGCGTTGCGTGATATACACTTGTCTCTGTGTGATATACCTGAATTTAAATGTTTAAAGAGGGCCTCCCCTGGTGGCACAGCAGTTGAGCGCTGGGTTGCGAAGCTGCCCACAGCCTCTGCAGTGCCGGTTCGATCCCCTGGACACCGGAGGAGGGTCCCACATGGCATGCAGGGTACCTCTCCTACCACCCGCTGCTCTCCTCAGCAGTGTACTTCAGTTCTTCTTTCTGTTCTGCTCCCTGCTCTGGCTCTGGTGAATTCTCTCACTCTCCCGCGCTTCTGACTGTACCCAGTGCTTGTATAAATAAATAAATAAAATAAATAAATCTTTAAAAAAAATGTTTAAAGAAATTTTAAAAGTCATGAACCCCAGTGCTATCCCTGGGTGAACCCTACCTAACCGAAATGTTGCAGAGAATTCCTATAATATATAAATTGTTCAAGAGCAGGGGACAAAGGATGGAAATACAGAATACTCATTTTAAGAATCTAATATAACCCCAGTGACAAAATAGCAAAGGAATTATAAGCCAACTTCACATATGGACAGATGCAAAATTCCAAAATAAAATGTTAGCAAATCAAATCCAGCCAAGTAATACAAGAATAATAGCTCATGACCAAATAACATTCACTTCAGGAATGCAAAAATGGCTCAACACAAGGAACATAATTTGTATATTAACATCATGAGGAAAAAATCATGTTTTCAAACTAGGAATAGAAGAAAACTTTCTCCAGTTTATGTGGGTTATTTCCCAGGAATGGGAAAACAGAAGTCTACCCGTAAAATGAGGACTGAAAGAAGAATGCCTCAATTACTGCTATTATTTACCAGAGATCTGGGCCAATTCATTATGTAAAAAAAAGATATGAGGGTGAAACATTTGAAAGGAAAAAACAAAACTGTCATAGGCACATTACATGATCATCTACCTTGAAAATCCAAGATAATTTATTTTTTGTTAGAATCAATAGGTGTCAGTAGATACTAATGTCAACAGGTACATGATCGATATATAATAACCAATGGCTTCCCAATAAATTAGCAATAACCAATTATTAGTTTTTAATTATTAGTTAATTGGTTATTAACTAAAAACCATAATGATATTTGCCAAAGCAACAAAATCCTTAAAGTACCCAAACATATAGTAGTAAGAAATATAAGACCTATATGGTTAAACTAGGATGCAGTGCCAAAGACATAAAAAATATTTGAATAAAAGGAGGGAGCTGCGACAAGATGAAAATGTTCAATATCATCAGGTCAATTTCCCCAAATTAATGTATAATATTTAAAATTCCAAAGAAAATTACAATATTTTAAATGTATATTTACAAACTGATTCTAAAATTAATCTAGCAAAGAAACAAAATAAATACAGCCAAGGGCCTCCTTGGTGGTGCAAGGGGTTAAGCACAGCACTATGAAGCAAAACGCAGCCTCTGCAGCACAAATTCAATCCCCGGCCATCCAGAGAGAAACCCACATGGCGAAGCAGACCTCTCCTGACTCACCCGCTGCTCCCCTCACCAGTGCACTTCGGTTAATCTGCCTGTTCTGTTCCCCGCTCTGTCTCTGGTGACTCCTCTCACCCCCTGCATCTCTGGCCTGCACCCCAGCTCTTGTATGCATAAATAAATAAATCTTTAAAAAAAATAATAATAAATATAGCCAAGACTGTTCAACATAGAACAATATTACCATTGAAGTTCCCTAGTGAAATTCGGTTAGACCAGCTAGCTAGTTAGTTAATAGAAAACATTAATGAAGTAAGTAATAATAAAAATACTACATATCGACTTTAAACATTTTACTCACCCACCAAACTTGATATAGCACTAAGGTATTTGTCTACTAACTGGAACTCACCATACTCTTTCACAGGAAAATCCTAACATACACAGGGCTTGTTTTGTTTTTGCTTTTAAGTGATAACTAAAGCAATCACATGCAGAATTATTCTAGATTTTAGTGATGTTTCCTCCCATCTTTCAGAGTTATCTCAAGCAGTTTTAAATAAAGTTTTTTTAAATGACTTTTATTAACTCCAAGTCATTCAATTTTGTTTCCATAGACAGGAAAGCTCTCATATCACTCATAGTTACCTAGTAATAAATAATATGATTACAATAAGGAATACAACTGGAGTTCACAGATTTGAGAACAAGCAGAACTGACTCACTGGCATACACATCAACCGTCTCCAAGACAGTATCTACAGTCAGTTTTCAATGTATCTTGCACTCAGTATACTTTGCAGAATGGAGAAGGTAGATAAATTGCACAGCTTCCTTTAGTGATTTCCTACTGTCAAATTACAGTGTTTGAAGCACAGTGGGAGCTCCCACTCCTTATATGTGGGCTGTGCATGGTAATATGTTTCCAATGGGCACAGAATAAAACGAGCGAAAGAGTAACTTCACAATGGAGGCAACAGACAGGTGATCCAGGTCAATACCAGAAATCAGGAGTCATGTAGATAATATGTACCTTTGATGGGATGAAAAATATACTTTCTTCTGTGATCTTTCCCCAATTTTATATCCCCAGTCAAGTCATGAGAAAGACATCAGACAAATTCCAATAGAGGGACATACTGAAATATACATGATTAGAAACCCTCACAATTATCAAGTTCACCAAAAATAAGGAAATTCTGGGCCTCCCCAGTGGTGCAGTTGTTGAGTGCTGGGTTTCGAAGCTGCCCGCAGCCTCTGCAATGCAGGTTCGATCCCCAGCCACCGGCTAGGGCCCCACGTGGCAGGCAGACCTCTCCTGCCGCCCGCTGCTCCCCTCAGCAGTGTACTTTGTCAGTCTGCGTGTTCTGTTCCCCGCTCTGGCTCTGGTGAATTTTCTCACCCTCCTGCACCTCTGACTGTACCCAGTGCTTGTATAAATAAATAAATAAATCTTAAAAAAAAATAAGGAAATTCTGAGAAAATGTCACAGTCAAGAAGAGCTCTCAGTGACATTATGACAAAGTGTAATGTGGGCCCCAGGATAGAATCCTGGAACAGAGAAGGGGCATTAGCTAAAAAAAAAATAATAATAAGGAAATCTAAATAAACTGTGGCCTCTAATTAATAATCGTGTTGTAATATATGCAACATTTTGCTGGAAGATATTAATAATGATGCGGGGTATATGAGAACTCTCTGTACTACCTTATCCATTTTTTTCTGGAAATCTAAAACTGCTATAAAAAAAGTTTTCTATTTGAAAAATAAATAAACAAACAAACAACATAAATAATACTCATTTCAAAAGATCAGAACGCTTTCCCTGGGTGATGGACTTCAAGAGAAGTTTCAAGTATCTCTTCTTTATGTTTTCTACATGTTTAACAGTTTCCATGATGAACATGGATTGCTTTTGTGCACTAAAGAATCCAATTTAAAGTCAAAAACAATTCCAAAGGTATTCCTTTATTCCATCCTCTGACCTACTCTCCGTCCTTTCCACACTCTGCCTCTTGTAGGCATTGGACCATCTGAGAAGAAAAAGCAGCTGGTGATGGGTTATGAACCTTTGGTGAGGAGTTTGAATTTTCTGATGGAAGCTGGTGAAGCTGAGGAGGAGTGGTCATTTGTATGAATTTCATAGTCCAGCTGGAAATTGAATTTCCCTCCCTCTAGTTCTTCCATACAAAACCAACTGAAGATGAAATATAACAAATTACCAGGATGTTTTTGTGGATGGGGAAAAACCATATGTGGGTAGTTCTTTAGGGAAGTTGAATACAAAGGTCACATTCATTTTAGATTTGTTTTAGAAAGCATCCTTTTCTAAGAACCTGAAAACACTTAAATCTTAGCAATGTCACATGGCATTTTCAGGTAATTGACACAGAGCCAAAAAAAAAAAAAAAAGTGCTCATTTTGCGGAGTCAAAATTGAGGATGACAGATTCAACATCCTGCAAGATCAGAGAGCTATCTGCCTAGAATAATGCCAGGTAAAGATTCAACAGCCTCCCTTACAAAACAGATTAATTCATTTCTCTAAGGTGCAGGTGGAATCAGGAGGCCAGGGTGGTTCCAGGGAGACATCATCAGAGCTGCCCCACTCTCAGCCCCTAGCAACTGTGCTAAGTGTCCTCTTTGCTCTGATAGCTCATCATCCAGGTTAAACCAAGGCACAAGAGAGATAGCAAGGGCTCAAAGAGCAGTTGACATGGTGATTGACAGCAAAAGACTAAAGGTTTTGCCTCTGCCTCTCTGGAGGTAGGGCCTGGAGATCCACGAGCCCACGGGGAGCCTCAAAATGCCCTTTACCATCAAGTGAAAAGATTTGACAACTCATGTGTAAATGCTCCTTTAAAAGATGTTAAAATATAACTGCAGCTGTATGAAAAAACTGCAAAAATAATAAAGAATTTACATATGGTCTTCATCCAGATTCCTCAAAAATTAACATATTATCCTGATTTAGACTTTTCTTTCTCTCTCTCTGTGTGTGACTGTGTGTATATGAACTGTGGGAGAGTAAATGGCAGATGTGATGGCTTTTCACCCCTATCTATATTAAAATGTCTTTCCAAAAACAAGATATGCTAACATTACCATAATGCAATGATAAAAATCAGGAAATTAACATTGATAACACAACTACAGACTTTATAAAGGTTTTGCCAGTTGTCTCAATGATGCCCTTTATTGCAAAAAAAAAACACCCCAGACTCATATTACACTCATTTATCATGTCTCTAGTCTCTCTTAATCTGAAACAGTTCCTCAGTCTGTCTGTGTTTCATGCCATAAACATTTTTCAAGAGTACAGCTTAATTCTTTTGTAGAATGTCCTTCAAGTAAGGCTTGTCTAATGTTTCCTCATGATAAGATTATGCATATTTGGCAGGAACACCACAGAAGTGATGCTGTGTTCTTCTTAGTGAATCATATCAGGGAATATATAATGTCAGTTTGTCCCATTACTGGTGATATCAACTTTGACAACTCAGTGAAGAGGATGTATGCCAGGTTTCTGTATGTTAAAATGACTATTTGCCCCCCTATGTAACTAATAACTATCTCATGGGAATATTAATGGGCAGAATGAGGGATAGCCCGGGCCTCCCAAACCTGCCCACTCTAAATGGGTTCTGCCATCAGCTACATGAAGACAAAACATACCCTAGTGTACAAGACCTTCAATAGAAAAGAATTTTAATACAACTAGTGTGAAATAGAGACAATTATTGTGCAATAGGGGAAGAGAAAAAGGAAGATTATAGTTTTCAAACGAAGCACCCAAAGTCGCCCATCCCCCTTCGTGGGTAAATGCCTGGCCGAAAAGGGTTGGTCCAAAGTGGGGCCACTGAGGCCTCAAAGCTTGGCACAAGTCTAAGGCACCTTCTGGTGAGGACCCATAGGAAAGGGGCAGAAGGACCAGGCAAGTCTGGAAGGAAAAGAGCAAAATCAAAATCAAGATAAAGGGTGGGGGGTGGGAGGGGAGGGATTGGGATCAGAAAGGGGGGGTTGCAACTGTATGGGGAATATAAAAATAAAATTTATTATTAAAAAAAAATCAAGATAAAGGCTGCCATTGTCAGCCTCCCCACAGGTCTCTCACCCACATCTTGGTCTCTTTCAAGCATCTCCTTCCATGTCCCCCAAGTCCCTAGCACAAACCGAAGGCCAAGAAGCAAGTGTGGCTTCTTCCCCTGTCCTTGTGCTCCATGTGCCTCCTCCAGTCTTTTTCTTCCACCATCTCTCTCCCTCCGTTTCTTCTACTGCTGCTTCCCTCCCCAGTCCTTTTCCCCAGTCCTTATTACCTTCACGCTCTTCCAATTCTTAGCTTCACCTTCCTGCCCAGCTCCATCCTTCCTTAGGGTGGGACAGGGAACTTACACTATTACAGGAAGATACTGAGATTCTATACACCTCAATCTTTTCCCCATTAGTTTTAACACCCACTGATATTTCTTGTACAATTCGATCCTTCTGATGATGGTTATCAGATGGTGATTTTCTAATCCCATCATTTCTTCTATATTTATTAGTTGACTTTCCATAGCAAAAAGAAGCTTCTCCCTGTTATTTATTTACTTACTTATATACTTATTTGTATCAATGTGGACTCACAGATTCTTATTTATCAATGGTTATCTTCCTTTAGTATTATTATTTATTTGAATATTTACATTGCCCTAGATTTTCTGAAACCTTGTTTAACTTTGAAATTCTATGAGAAGTCTGAGCATTTACTGACTCATAAACACTCAAGATTGTTTTTGAGGTGATGTTCAAACTGTAAACCAATTATTGAGGTACTACCTAAAATTCACCAAGAAAAGAAATACCATGGTTGGGTACCCATGACTTAAAAGAAAAGATTAGGTGCTTTGAGCCCAAGTGCTTGTGTGGGGTAGAGAGGAAACAGCTATGTGAAGAGGGAACTGTGAGGACAGCTAAGTCTATGAAGTATAGAAACTCTCTGATATAATGGAAGGTCTGAGTTTCTTTTCACTCAGGTAGTAGCTGAAGGTAATTTAGTTAAACCTTTTCACAAGCTGAGTCCAATCATCCATGCAGCCACTGACATTTTTATTCTCATCATAGACAGTCAACTCTATTTTCCCCTCAGATCTTCCTCCACCTTCCACCTCCACCAGAAAATCGATCCTCCAACTGTCACTCTTATGCTGAATGAATGATTTGGAAATAGTTTCTTCAAACATATAGAATGTCATTTTTCAACTTCCGTGGCTGGTTCGTTTGGAGGGGAAAAATAAGCAAAGACAAAGCCTTACTGGGTAGGAGATAGAGTTCAGAGTTGTCCCTTGTGTTGAGTAGAACTTGACCTCATGCATTCTCCATCCTTATCCCAATCCCAACTTTTAGGTAAATCACACATATTGGTTCAGACTGACAAGGATCTCTGAAACAGGTCTCCATTCATTCCCTGCAGAAACAACAGCATGCCTGAAAAATTGATTGGAAAAAAATGAATGCCCATCTCCAAACACTGGATAGAAGGAGAAGGTGGGATGCATGGGAGGGAGCAGCCCCATTCCCTCTCAGTCGCCCCTGGAAACTCAGCAAGTGGCTGGCACCACAGGAATCTGCTTTGATGAGGCCAAAGAAGCTTGCACTTTAGGTGGTATTTAGCTGTTCCTCTGAAATGCTAATGAAGAGCTGATTTCAGAATTGCTAACAAAGTTCTGACTTGTTAATGCATCTCTCCTCCTGAAACCAGAGACAACACTAGACAAATGGCTTGAAATGCAGCAAAAGGAATTATTGCCTTAGCTGAAAGACTTCCAGCAAAGACAGTTTCTAGTTCTCCTTGATGCCACATTCTTTTTCTTCAGTTCTCTGGCAGCCAATATGCTGTTTGTTTCCTCTACCCTACATCTCTTCAGCTGATTTTAACCTAATTTCCAGCTCATCCCCCTTTTCAAGATAGATTCCCATAAACTCTTACTCCTTTCCTGTTCTCCCTCTCATTTTGAATTAAGGAGAGAAGGAAATTGGGAGGAGAGAAGAACGTGGAGGCTGACACTGAGCACTCCTGGGGTCAGGTCATGGTCAGCACATGTAACCCTCACAACAAATGAGCCAAACCTAAAGAAACACTGGCTCAGGAAAAATAAGTGATTTGCCAGATATCGAAAACCCAGTCTTTTACCCTGTCCTTAGATACCTCTGATGAGTTGGAAGGATGAGTCCGTAGGTATAGCCTGGCTACAAGTTTTCCCTATGACTTCCTGCAAATCATAAAATTTCTTTGAAACTGTTTTCTCAACAATAACATAGAGATGTGTGTGTGTGTATGTGTGTGTGTTTACATCTTGGGGATAGGCCTCCCCAAGATGCTAAGAACAGACCTTCCCAATATGTCACTTTGGCATGTGGATTATTTTGAGCCAAGGTCAATTTGGGCCCTACAGGCTCATGAGAAACTACCACTCCCCTAACTACCTACAGAATGAAAATAGAGGGTATTTTCCAGAATTGGGATTTTTTATCAGAAATAATCTTTCTATCAGAGAAATTTATTTACATGGAAGAAAAAACATTTAATATGTATATGCATTTATACACAAATATGTGTTTAAAAATGTGTGTACACACATATATACACACACATACACACACACACACGTATTTCTCCCAGAAAGGATTTGCAGAGCCTCCATCTCACTTTGCATTTCATCATTCCAAGAAACAGTTTTCAGTGCTATCACTCCCCATTGCCAATTCCAATGGATATTTGCAGTCCTTATTTTACTCATACTCTAGGGAGCACTTGATTCCTCTCTGTCTTAGAATACTTTCTTCCCACGTCTTTTACCTCCCAAAACCTCCTAGTTCCCTTCCAACCACTTTAATTGCTGCTCTCTCTTTCATAGGTTTTTTATCCTCTGTTTAGCAATTAAATACTGGACCTCATTAAGAAATTGCCTTCTCATTCTGGATTCTTGCCTTAGGTGATCTAATCTTTACTTCTGTTTCCCTCACATAAAGACGATTGTACATTTTTATCTTAAATCTACCTTTTTCCCAATAACCAGACTGAAAAACTAACATACTTAAAGCCAACTTTGACTCTCCATTTACACGTCCAAAAGCAACTTTAGCTGGAAATTTCCAAAATCTAAGTCAGGATTCTTCCTCCTAAAACATAATTATTTTCCAGTGTTTGCTACTTGAATGACTAGAAACATCATTCACCCAGTTTTACAATCAGAAATTAGGTGTCCTCATCTCCTCTCCATACTGCAGCCTGGGTGAGTGATCATCATGAAACTGAAGTCTGTTAATGTCATACCCTCTGCTTCAAATCTTCAGTAGAGGGCCTCCCTGGTGGTGCAACGGGTTAAGGCTCAACATTTGAAGCTATCCTCAGCTACTGCAGCACCAGTTCGAGCTCCAGCCAGGGAGCTAACCACATGGTGCAGCAGAGCTCTCCTGTCTTGCCCGCTGCTCCCCTCAGCAGTGTATTTCAGTTGGTCTGCCTGTTCTGTTCCCCACTCTGTCTCTGGTGAATTCTCTCACCCCCCGCGCCTCTGGCCTGTACCCCAGTTCTTGTATGCATAAATAAATCTTTTTAAAAATTTAAAAAAAAGCAAATCTTCAGCAGGTTTTATTACTACTTTTGAAAACCTCTTAATCCTTAATGAGGCACAAAGTCTTTTGCTCTTACCCTCCTGACTTCTCCACCTCATGCCCCATGATTGTCCTCATTTTCTAGGTTCCAGCTACACTTCCAGTTTCTTTCATGGCTCTGAATAAGCCTTGTCTCCATTCTTCCAGGGGGACTTTGCACATGCTGTTCTATAGCCTAGAACACTCCACTTCCTTCAGCTATGCAAACTCTTGCCCTGTATTTTCATTTCTTTTTATAAGAGTTCTCCTAAGGGGCCTCCCTGGTGGTGCAAGGGGTTAGGGCACAACATTATGAGGTTGTCCACAGCCACTACAGCCCAAGTTTCATCCCCAGCCAGGGAGGTGACCCACATGGGAGCAGTAGACCTCTCCTGTCTTGCCTGCTGCTCCCCTCAGCAGTGTATTTCAATCGGTCTGCCTGTTCTGTTCCCTGCTCTGTCTCTGGTGAATCTCACTCCCTGCGCCTCTGGCCTGTACCCCAGTTCTTGTATGTATAAATAAATAAATCTTTTTTAAAAAAAGAGTTCATTTAAGTCATACTTTCTGGGATTCCTTCTGTGTTTTTCTTGACCTAGTTGAATCTTCTTAAATACTTTCACAGCATTAATGGCAATAGAAACTCTTAACCAACCTCCACTTAACTGAACTTCCAGATTCAGCAACATTTTCCACTTTTCTATGAAGAACCCTGATTGATGCCTGTGGTCTTCTGCTGGAAGCTGCCAGTCCACTCTAATCTGACTGCATATATATGCCTCTGGTTTATGTTTTGCTTATCAAATTTGTATGTCTCCCCAAATTGATTCATGATGTTGTATAGACTACTGTAATTTACACAGTAGAATGAAATATTATCATCACCAACAAAATGTGAGTACAAAAAGATAGGTACTTATATAAAAACTAAATAGGATAATCTAAAAAGACTTGATAAAGGTGAGGCAGCAAAATTTGCTTAGGAGTGAGTGAAGAAATTGTAAACAATTGCGGAGGGTATTTAAAAACTATAGAAGAATTAAGCAGTCAGATTTCTTTTCACAGGTGCCTTTAACTTCTCCCACCACTTTAAAGAAATGAAAACAGGAAATTATAGACGATGCAGTAAGGGTGTGGTTTATAGAAAAAAAGATGACAGAGAAAAGACATTGGCTCTGCATCAAAAGATGCATGCAGATGGTGTGTGCATGTGTGTGTGGTGTGCATATACATCTTTTATGTTAAAATAAACATTTATGGCATGTATCTTTTTTTAATACCTTCCTCCAGTAAAGATCAAAACCTTCATGCAGGTAATGACACTAGTGTATTCACATCAGAACTAGTCATGGAATTCGTAAAGCCTATAAAAAAGGAAATGGAAATCTGGTTGTTCAAAATGTACTAAGAATTTCAAGATGGTGAGACAAAGCATCACACCAAGCATGGGACCCATCTTAGTGTGAGTTCTATGGCCTTGGGGCATTACCAGCAAAGCAGGTTATTTTTTTTAAAAGATTTATTTATTTAAGCATACATGAACTGGTGTATAGACCAGAGGTGTCAGGGATGAGAGGATTCACCAGAGACAGAGCGGGGAACAGAACAGGCAGATTGACTGAAATACACAGCTGAGGGGAGCAGTGGGTGAGACAGGAGAGGTCTGCTGCACCATATGGGTCACCACCATGGCCGGGGATTGAACTCATAGTGCAGTGGCTGCGGATAGCTTCATAGTGCTGTGTCTTAACCCCTTGCGCCACCAGGGAGGCCCCAAAGCAGGTTTTGATTCTCATCTCCTGGCACAAAACTTGGCATGTAGTGGGAGAGTCTTTCACTCAACAGGCATTTATTGAGGCTGGTCAATGTGCCAGACAGTGCTCTAGATTTGGGAAATACAGTATGGAACAAAATCCTTGCCCTCATGGAACTTCATTTCTGTTGACTATGTTAGGGAGCCAAGAGAGATCTATTTCTTAGCAGCATACCTTGACTTCCTCGCAGAACCAAGTGAGAATGCAGTTGTGAACATAAATAAACATCAGATACTCTGATATGAAGGAAGGTATTAGTATTAGAATCCTTACCTAGGATAAAAGGGAAAACTTTCCATTGTAATATCTTTTTTTTTTTTTCCTGAAAGGATGCTAAGTAAGTTCTTCCTTGTAGGAAAATACATTTTCAAATAAGCTAACATCTTGAAGCTGAAATCCAACAATCCCTTCAACCCACAAAAGTTTCAACCAGGGCCTCCCTGGTGGCACAAGGGGTTAAGACACAACCTATGAACCTGTCCACAGCCACTGTGGCACCAGTTCGATCCCCGGCCAGGGAGATACCCACATGGTGCAGCAGACCTCTCCTGACTCACCCACTGATCCCCTCAGCAGTGTATTTCAGTCAATCTGCCTGGTCTGTTCCCTGCTCTGTCTCTGGTGAATCCTAACACCCCCACACCTCTGGCCTGTACCCCAGTTCTTGCATCCATAAATAAGCAAATCTTTAAAAAAATTAAAAAATTTTTTAAAAAGTTTCAACAAGTCCATTCCAGTTCCAGTGATCTCCCTTCTCACATTTAGTGGAAGGAGATCACATGCCTGGTTCTCCTTAGTAGAAGGAGATCATGTGCCTGGTGGGCAGTATATTAGACAAGAGGTCCTCAATTTCCCACCTCCCCTCCTCACCCTCTACCCCCAGCTACACCCCAGTTGGGAGCTGAGGCTAACAACACTTTTTCCTTCTGTTGCTCCCTCATAATCCCAAGTTTCCAAATTGTTATAGCCACAGGGAACCAGGTTGGCTCCTCCCCAGTACCATGGACATGTCTTTTTGCACAGACAGATCCAGAACCAAGAACCTGTTGGTAGAGAAAATCAACTACACACATTCCTCACCTTCCCATCATTCTACCCTCTCATCCTCTTTTGCTCCACATCTTTGGTCTTATGTGCTTTCTTCTCCTCCTCACCATCATCACATTTTCTAATTATTTATTCTCAGTTTTAGAAAGACAGATGGTTCAACAGGACTTACATCTCAACAGAAGAGATGGCACAAGTAGACTAGACTTAGGTCTTTGCTTTCTTTGTATCGGTTCTCCTGCATCTGTATATATCTTCTCTCCCAGCCTCTGACAACCAAGTAATGATCTTTATAACTTTATAGGGAAGGAGAGGGAAATTTTCCTCTGCCTCTTGATGCATCTCAGGCTGGCCAAGCCATCAAATTAATACCAAATGGATTAGTAGGAGAAAGGAACAAATTTAATTACCCACGCATGGGTACTGTACATGGATGCAGATTCTAAAGTAAATGGGGGCAAAATGAGGGCATATATCCTGGGCTAAAGAACAGGATAGAGGCCCAAGGATTTGAAGAGGGAGGCTCACACGATGAGGAGAGGGTAACCAGATACTTTGTTATTAGATGCTTGTTCTGCCATACAGATAAGTTTCTCTGATTGAAAGGTTATTTCTAGCAAAAATCCTAATTATGGATTATAACTCCCTCCCCTCTTTTCATTTTTCTGGTAGTTAAGGGAATGGTGAAATGTTTCCTGCAAGCTTCCAGAACCTCGGTTGACACCATTACAGACAATCCATATGCCAAAGTACTACATCTTAGGAAGGTTCTGGACCTCTTGGGGAAGCCGGTCCTTCAACTTCAGAGAGACACAGTTTGATGGAAAACAAATGAATATAAAGTACCAGCTACCTTGCTGGGTGCTTTATCTTTTATCTAGATGGAAAAAAGACAACCTCACTAGGTCAGAAATGTCTTAGAACCCTGGAAGGGATTCAGGAAGTTAATTTCGTGTTTCTTAAATAACATTTTAAACAATAAACCTACAATTTCTCTCAGCTACCTGTTTCAGGCTGTCCTGACTAAACATCAACCCATGGAGACCACCTACAGACAAAGAGAAGAATCTGAGCATTTCTAGCAAAGGTGTTTCCAGACTATGAATCTACTGCTAGTTGAATTTCCCCATAAAGTGTGAAAGGAAAAGCATTCTCCACCAGCCACACTTCTGGTAGTAACCATTGACACCAGCCCCCTCACCGGTACCCACTGAGGTATCAAAGAGTCACCGTTAATAGAGGGGAACTGGTTGCTGCGGGGCTTCTATTTTAGGCCTCACGCTGGTAAATATAACTCTGTTTACAACGACTTGAGTCTGGGGCATGCTGGGGCGGCAACAATGGCTGTGTAACGCGCACCTTAAATGTGGTCTTTGAAACTCTGAGCTGTGGGACATGTGGTCACATCGCTTTCTTTTTCTCTACTATGGTGGAATTGGAAACTGTTTTTCACTGACTTGCATCATGTCAGTGTGAACAAGGCAATGACTTAGGGGGAGGTGGGGTGGGGGGACTGGGGCTTGCAGCCCACCCCCATCTCCTGTGCCCTTGTATCTGATCATTCAAAAATATCCTCTCCCCTGTCCCCTCCTCTCTCTGGGAACCTGCATCCTCCAGTCTCGCTACCTCCCAGGAGGTGGCCTAGACTCACTCCTTCCTTGGAATCGTGGTGGACTCGTCATGGTTCTTCCACCGGTTCTCTGGGACTGAATGCTGGTGGCTGCCCAGTCAAGATCAGCCCCACTTGTCAACCGTCATTGACCAATAAATTTGTGAGGTTTTGCAGTTTATTTCTATCCTGGAAGGGGTCCCTCCCAAGCCATCTCATTTTTTAAATCCTCCTTCTCCCTCACCTACTACAAATCCTGCCACTTTCACCCTAAAACTGGTCTCCACCTTAGGTGAAGTCCCCATGAATGTCTACCTAATATGATAATGGCCTACTAGCTTTCTCTCTCACCAGACTCTGTTTTCCAATCTATCCTCAACTTGCCATCATCTTTTTTTTTTTCTTATCTGGGATTTGGATCATGACTTTTCCTTTAAGTCAGAGTTCTCAGTGGCAGTTCTATTGACATTAGCAGTCAGTTAATTCTTTATTGTGGGTGGCCAGTCCCTTGCATTGTGGGATAGCCACATACCTCCCTGATGCTAACAGTTGGCAAGCAAACATGTCTCCAGACATTGCTAACTGTCCCCAGGTGAGAACCACTGCTCTCAGAACGTTTTAACTATATCCCTCCAAGTTGATGAAGTAGGTTTTTAAATTTGTTCTAAGTATTTTTTTCATTTCTATTATGAGTTTTCCTTTGACCTATGCTTTCATTAGAAAGGTTTTAGTCTATGCTTATGTTTCTGTTTTAGTTACCTTTTGTTGTTTGTTTACAGCAATTAGATTTAAGTTAGAGAAGGTAGACTATTTGTTATTTATTCTTTGGCATTTGTTGAGACTTGCATTATGGCTTTGTACCTTTGCAATGTCTGTAAATGTTTCTTGTGGGGTACAGGCTTCTATATATGCCTGATAATCTCATTCATTATGTCATTCAAGTCATAAATTTGTGCCAATTTTAATACCATTTGATCTATCAATTACCTATAAAGTACATTTGATAATCTCCTATAAAGATTTGTCTCTTTCTTCTTGTAATTCAGTCAACTTCTGCTTTATACGTTATGGAGATCAATAAATAATAATAAATAAATAAATTGGATTTATTATGTTTTCCTGTTGAATTGTTCCTTCAATCACATAATAATCATCATTTTGTCATAAAGATACTAACTCTGCTACAATCCTTGTAGTTGTCATTTTGTCGTGACCAGCATTTGTGTGGTGCACCTCTCTTTATCCTTTTACTTCCACACTTTTTCAAAGCCTTCTGTTTTAGGCATATATTTTGAAAACAGCATAACCAAGTTTTCATGCTTCCTAACATATTCAGATTTTTTCCCACCATTTCTTCTTATACTTCCTATTTACTCTGCTTTGTAAAGTCTTTACTTCCTTTATGCCTTTTTCTTTTGGATCACCTTTCTGCATCACTCTCTTCTCCTCTATTAATTTGGAAATTGCATGTTCTATTTCTACTCTCACTGGTTAACCTTAAACTTTTGTCAAGCATGTGGCACCTGACGTCTAAAATTAACATTGCTACTCTCTTCCCCAATAGTACAGGGAACTTAGAGCATCTGAACCCATCTTTCATAATATCACTATCCAACATTTCTGATATTTCCACCTTATTTTTATACCCTTAACTTTTTTTAAGATTTATTTACTTACGCATACAAGAGCTAGAGTACAGGCCAGAGGTGGGCTGCTCCCTGGCTGGCTGGGGGATCGAACTCGTGCTGCAGAGGCTGGTTAACCACTTGCACCACCAGAGAGTCCCCCTATACCGCTAACTTTTATTATTATCATTATTATTGGTTTTTTTGAGCCACTAATGCACCTTTTGTGGCTAGATGTTTATGAATTTCTTTAATAATCATTCCTTCCCCTCATAATCCTTTCTTTGACTTGAATTTCTTCTTTCCTGAGATACACAGGCTAGAAATGAGTTTACCTTAAATGATAAATTCTCTTAGTCATTCTTTTAAAATAACTTTATTTCTCCTTATTTTTAAATGATAGTTAAAGGAAGTAAAGACATAGGATGACAATCATTTTCTCTCAGAGCTTTAAAAATGTTACTTCATGGCTTCCATTGTGGCTTTTGAGAATTCAATTATCAGTCCAATTATTATTATATATTTGTGAACAATCTGTATTTCTCCCTTGTTGTTTATAAGGTCAAGTTATTTTCTGCTTTTATACTTTTGGCTATGATGTTACAGGGTACAAATTTCATTTTATCTTTCTTAGGACTCATTTCCTGCCTTAAAGATTCATTTCTTTCATAGATTCTGGAAATTTCTTAGCTTTTTCTCTGGTTTTTCTCTAGTTGTCTTAATATCCTCCTTCTGAAATTCCCATTACTCATATGTTTACTGTCATTCTATCCTCCATGTCCTTAATCTTGTTTATTTTTTTTCTATCTCTCTATATCTTTGTTGTGTTTTAGGGCAGTTTTCAGAAAGCTGCCAGTCTTCACCTCTGACTTCTGCTATGTATAACCCATGTCAATTATTATGCTTTGTTTTTCTAGGTTCTATTTTTTCCTCCAAATCTGTCTGAGTGCGAGTGCTTTTTTTTTTTTTTTTTTCACAGTGTCTGATCATTGTTTTCTACTTTTCCCCTTTATTTACCCTTAATGATTAAAAAAAAAATACAAATTCATAGTCTCATCATCAGCTCTACTTTCTGAAGGTCTGTGCCTGTCTGCTGGCCTTTGCCAATGGGAAGCTGTGAGACTATCACTTCATAGTAGAAAATTCACTGCGTTGGTCACCAGAATTTTGCAGAATCTGCTGATCACATGTCCTGCGAGGGCTCTCCATGGGGTCCCAGCTGTATAATCCACCAAAGATGATTCCTTGTTATTTTATTGACTCGGCAATTCTTTGATCACTCAATTAATGTGAATGAAGTAATTGAATGTGGTTTTGAGATAACAAGGATGATTCTTTTTTTTTTCCCCTCCACTAATAGACTTAATAGACAGGCTCAATAGACAAGTCTTAATAGACAAGCTTACTTAGCATTTCTTTGTAGGTGAACAGAATGTTTCCTCATAAATCTCTTCCAAGCTTAATTTCAACCCTCCATCTAGTATGGACCTAAGGCCTCGTATTCAATTTTCTCATGGGCCTAAAACACCTAATCCAAATTTATAAACTGCAAAATCCTAAAAGCCCAAAACCCAGTCTGATGCCCAAGTTTCCCTCACATCTGCTCATTTGCCTGCTGTGCTCATATTAGTTCTTGCTTATTTTGCCCCAAGAAAATACCTTTCATATTGTGTTATATTTCTAGGGGTTTTGAGATAGGAGAGTTTATAGGTCATCTTATGTGCCATATTGTAGAAAAATGGGGATCTCCTGTATTTCAGTCAGTCTGCCTGTTCTGTTCCCCGCTCTGTCTCTGGTGAATCCTCTCCCAATCCTGCGCTTCACCAGACAGTCAAAACACTATTTTGATTACTCCGTATTACCTATACATCAAAAATCAAGCCCTTTGGCAAGACCTTTAAAAAGCTGTCAGGCTCATACAACTCGCAGTTTTACAAATTTCCACACACCTCTAACTGTCAAACATAAGCTTTGCCACAATCTTCTTCCACGAGATCCTTCTCACAATCCCTTTTCTCTTTTCTGGCCAAAGAAAATTGCAAATATTGGCTCCTCTGTAAAACCTACCCCAGCGTCCCAAAACCTAATTAATCAACCCCTCTTCTATACTCCCATTGCATTTGAACCTACCTCGTTTATAATATTTATCACATTGAACAAAGAGTTTTCACATCTTTAACTGGATTCAGATCTTTGAAAGGGTCAGAGCAAGATTTTATCCACCACCCCCAAAATTTAGAACAGTACCTGGCACATAATAGACAGTCATAGATACTATAAAACTTTTCTTGAGTTATCAAACTGCTCAATTCTTGAGCAGAGAAATAGAGCTCAAAATTGAAAAGCAATCTTGTTGCTGAGAATCCCTATAGTTACTAATCACCAGTGGTGCTAGGTGAGTCACAGTACAGAACAAATAGGCCCAATATAGCCCATGCTTATAGTTTTATTTGATGTTAGTCCTGCTGCATGCTAAATTCCACTTCTTTATGTGAATGAGTAGTCACTTATAATCCAGGACAGACAATAAAGCTACAAGACATAAAGACAACTATACAAAAACACTATCAGACTATCTTTCTCATTGTTGTAGTCCTATAGCATTCCACCCACCTGGGGTAAAGACTCGGTGAACACATGCATGAACATGAATGAGTAGGCAAGCGGTTATAAGAGGAAGAAAATACATATTAGGGCCTCCCCGGTGGCACAGCAGGTTGAGCGCAGCGCTGTGAGGCTGTCCACAGCCTCTGCAGCACCAGTTTGATTCCTGGCTGGCCAGGGAGCTACCCACATGGTTCAGTAGACCTCTCCTGACTCGCCTGCTGCTCCCCTCAGCAGTATATTTCAGTCAGTCTGCCTGTTCTGTTTCCCACTCTGTCTCTGGTGAATCCTCTCACCTTCCCGTGCCCCTGGCCTGTACTCCAGCTCTTGTATGCATAGTAAATAAATCTTTAAGGAAAAAAAGAAAAAAGAAAATACACATTAGCCAAGTGGCAGGCAAAAGAAGTTAGATTTATCTGCCTCCCCCACTGGACATAGGGCTTGCATTGTGTCATATCCATCTTTGTATGTACCCAACTTATAGAACACAGTATTGACTAAATAAATAGATGATTAAAAAACTTAACTAGGTGGAGACTAAATGAAGAAAATTCCAGAGATAGAATAATCACCAGACCAACATTTAAGATAAGGAGGAAAAATATAAGCTTCCTAAAATTTCTGAATTTTGCTTGGTTTATGCATGCTAGCCTTACTTGTTTGATTCTCCTGTCCATCTATCTATCCATCATCTGTCCATCCATCCATCGTCCAGCCATTCACTTATTATTAATCATTCGCACAAAAACATTTTGCAAGCATCTATTATGAGTCAAGCACTATGTTTTGGGATTGCTGATTTTAACGTGGTGTTGAGAAAAACTTGCTGCTTCTTTAGTAGCAAAATAATACCATTGGGTGTGCTGGGAGCTGATACTTCTCAACACTTTCATTCTGTGATTGAAATCGATTTACTCATTCAACAAATATCTTTGAGTATATTTTGTCTGCCAGACACTGTATGAGGAAACAGGGATTCTTCCTTATTTTATGTATTCATTCATTCAACAAGCCATTCTTAAGTACCTATAAGAGCCAGGCATAGATAAGGCCTCTATTTTCAAAGGGCTTACATGTAGGCAGTTATAAGGGTCAGGCAATAGATAAGTAAACAAACTGCTTTAGACAATGAGAAGGTGGAAATAATAAAATGGGTCTCAAAGCACAGAAAGCAAAAGATTTCTAAGAAAATGGAGCTGTCACAAGATAATCTGCCTACCTGGATCCTTTAGACATTCAAAGCCTTATGTGTGCACACATGAAGTGTGACCTGGCCTGGGGGTAGAGAACTTGGAGAGAATGGAGCCAGAAGGACAAGTCCCCATGTGAAGGCTGCCCGGCCAGCATGGTGTGTCACCAGGGACAGAAATCCTTGCCCTCTGGCCAGGCTGACCTGCCCAAACTGTCTTCTGGGACGATAAATATCTGTCTTAAAACTACTCAAATGAAGCTCCCATTCTATCCCCCATGACGGGAAACTTTGACTCACTGTTGACCTGGTTTTGAACTAGTGACCTGGAGGTGAATGAGTCCATATCTAATTACTAATTCCCTACAGCCAACCGCTTCCCTCTGCCAGCATAAGCTGGAGAGTTTGGCAGGGATGGGGACAGAAGTCCAGCTGGGGGCTCTGAACCCATCAGTTGCAGTGTCCACCCCAGATTTAGCCCCTGCCATCTGGCCTCCTGCCATTTCCTTGTCCTTTAGCTTGGCCTGACTGAACAGGTTTTGGAAGAGGCCAAGGTCACCCTGGGGCCGACCTCCACAGATGGAGTCAGGCTGAGACTACAGCTGTGGTCCAGTTTGACCATGAATGTTCTGCGTGGCACACAGTCCTCTTCTAGGACTTATGCCAAGTGAAGTCTGGGCCTCAACCAGGTATGGTCTGACCACATCCAGAAATGATCAAATCACCTTCTTCCTCTTGACTCCTCCTATTTCTCCACCCTATTTCTTCTTGGGCCCCATTTTATCACTTTGCAGTCCTACTCGTTTTCCACTCACTCTTGTTCTCAAGATACCATCAGCACTTCTGTGAGGTTAGTGTTCAAGGGAGAAGATCTCCATCCCAACCTGGGCAAAGGCTGCTGAGGAAACATCATTGTTTCCAGAAGCTCCATCAGGAAAATTCAGCAAAGTGCTGGACCCCACAATTCACTGAGCAGATGCCCATCATCCTCAGGGGCAGCCATGCCATGGAAGATCCCCGGGCTTCTGGAGCCAGGCTGAAACTATTAGAGGGTGAGTGGGTGCAAAACACTGAATTCTTACTCAAATGGCCAAAATTGCCATGCTCTGTGCTGTCAACACACAAGTTAGCATAAAATACATATTTTTCAGTAGGAATTTATGATACCAGAAAGAGGAAGTGCTTCATCTTCTCTAAAAATTGTGACCTTAACCACTGCACTTTGAGTCTATATCTATAAAAGCATATTTTGCAACATAATGTAATATTATCTTTGTACATCTATTTCCTCCACCAGACTGTGAACTCCTCAAAGAATAAGAAAAGGACCTTTTCTTATTCATGTTTTGCTCTTTCATTGGTGACTAAGTAAATGATGAATACAACAGCTATGTAGATACCCAGACAGAGTGAACTCCACTTTTAGTCCACACCTCTTCAAGTTATCTTAGCTAATGTCAACTAAGGCTATACCAATAACTCAGACAATAAAAGAAATCTAGTGTTAATTCAAATCAACCTTTACTGAAAAAACAAATTAGGAGGTGATGATACATTTTACAATAGATTCATTTTAAATGGTGTATTTCAAAATTGATTTTGATTCTATTCTATTCTATTCTATTCTATTCTATTCTAATCAAAACCAAAATTGATTTTGATTCTATTCTATTCTATTAAGTTCAGTGTGCTCCCAGTCTTGAACTGTAACAATCAGGTTGATGTGAGATGAAAGAATATCACCAGAACTCAGTTGACAACATATTTCTTATGATCACAAGGCACAAAATCTTGGCTCTAACATCCACTAGATGATTTATCTCCTACAGCTTATCACCCAACAGCCTCAGATTCATCCTGAGAATCATCAGCTTCACACAGAAAACCAGCCAAAGGCATTTTGCTCTTTAGCACATGGCCAGTATTTGAGCAAGAACTTTATAAAGGGACAACTTCTCCAAACTTTGTCCTAGTACCAATTTCCCTGCTGTCATCACAGCCTTCCTTCCTCCTGTCGAACCCTCACTTCACACTGGCTTCTCCTCTGAGTTGAGAAATCTTGCTACCACAGTGGGAAGTGAAAGACCCACTTGGCTCCACTGGCACCCATGTTTCAGCATCTGACTTGTGGGTTTCCAAATAAATCTTCTGTCTCTTTTCTTCCTTTATCAGCCCTTGTGCCCTTTCATTCATGAAATTCAGCCATGCATCTTAAACTCGTGTTTGCAGGTCATCCTCAAGCTCAACACGCAGTCATGTTAATAAACCAATTCACTTCCGGGCCTCCCCAGTGGCCTAGCAGTTGAGCGCTGCACTGCAAAGCTGTCCGCAGCCTCTGCAGTGCTGGTTCGATTCCCCACCGGCCAGGGAGAACCCCACATGGTGCAGCAGACCTCTCCTGCCTCACCAGCTGCTCCCCTCAGCAGTGTCTTTGGTCCATCTACCTGCTCTGGCTCTGGTGAATTCTCTCACCCTCCCGCAGTTCTGACCTGTACCCCAGCTCTTGTATAAAATAAATAAATCTTTAAAAAAAAATAAAATAAAATAAACCACTTCACTTCCTCTGAGACAGTGAACAACTCACTGTGCTCCCCTCTTTGGAGCCTTACTTTCTTCATCTTTAAACAAGGGGGCCCTCCTGTGTGGGGTGTGGCTCTGTTCACACAGAGATCTGGGGGTATTTGTTGCTTTCATGAATGAACCCAGTGATGTAATGAATCCACGGATCACGTGGTGGTGGGGAGGGAGGAGGCACTTCGCTTCAGGTCCTCCTTGGGTCACTAGCTTGCTGAGTACACTAGGTCAGTTACTTCCCCTTCTCTCAGGCAAGGAGGGAATGCTATTTCCCCAATGTCATGCAGCTAGTTAGTGCAGAGTTAGGGCTAAATGCAGACTTGCACTGCTTAGAAATCAGGTCTTTTTTAATTCGAGAGAGGGGACGAAGGACCCATTGACATCACTTTTCTATCCAGACTCTGAATTTAGAGCAACAGCCACAAGCTCAAGAAAGAAAACATGGCTCAAGAAGGTGCCTCTGGGGGCCTCTACCCAACAGTCTCCCCATACCTGCCAGCAGCGATAAGCAACCACCCAGTGGGCTGAATGGCATGGGCTGGCAACAGCCCGCTCAGCTTGGGTCGCATTTTCCTCCTAGGGGCAGTTCATGCCTGGGCTGGTGGCAAAGGCGTCTGCTTCTACTACCTCTGGGAGTGGGATCCAGAGTCCAGAAGGGGATTCTGAGAGTCTGAGTTTAAATCAGAACAGTTTCCTTGAACTTAAACTTTCTATAAGAACAGAGATGGGGGCCACCCCAGTGGTGCAAGGGGTTGAGACACAGCACTATGAAATTATCGGCAGCCACTGCACCATGAATTCCATCTCCGGCCAGGGAGCAACCCACATGGCACAGCAGACCTCTCCTGACTTGCCCGCTGCTCCCCTCAGAAACGTATTTCAGTTAATCCACCTGTTCTGTTTCCTACTCTGTCTCTGGTGAATCCTCTCACACCCCACACCTCTAGCTTGTACCCCAGTTCTTATTTGCATAAATAAATCTTCAAAAAAAAAAAGAACAGAGATGACCTCCCTTCTTGATGGTGGAGAATGTCTGTTTGAGGTGACCTGAGCTGGAGTGGGGGTGATCAATCTTTCGGGCCACTCCTGCAAGATCAACTCCACTTTAGGCTTCCCCTGCTGCCCTTCTCCTTAGCTGGCACATTGACTCAAGGGTGGGCTTGGAACCAGATCCCAAGACACTGATTCCCAGGACAGAGTCTCACTGTCAGAGGAAGCAGAGAGTCCTGTGAGAAGCACGGGCTTTGATGTAAGACAAACATGGATTCACGTCCCGGTTTTGCTGACTTTGCAATGGCTATTTCATTCTCTCTGACTTTTGCTTTACTCATCTGTAAAATGGACATAATAACAGCTGTCTTATGGCATTGTTGCGAGAACTAAGTGTGTAATGTATTTAAAAGCCCTAATACAATACCTGAAATACACTCAAGCTAAATAAACACTAGCCAGGTAAATTCTCTGGTACCATCTAGCTGCCTGGGATGGTGAGATTTTTCCCCAGGATCTTAAATGCCCCTTTGGTGGGAAAGGGAGCAGGGAGGAGGAAAATGGGTGAATTCATTGATCCTCAGCTTTAGCTAAAGAGATGCTCTGTTAGCTGTTGTCCACTTCTAAGAAAAGTCTGAAAGTTTTACTCTACTCCAATCTTACATAGTGGATGAGGAAGCAGAGACCCTAGACCTTAGGAATGTCACCTGGCTTGTCCAAGATGGCGCTGGACGCCAGTGGAGTCTAAGAGAAGAGGCTCCGCAGTTATGCTGCCTGGTGGCTGTCTGGTCCATCATGGGCTCACTTTGCAATTTGGAACAAGTCACCAAACTCCACTGCCTCAATTTCCTCATCTTTAAAAAGAGGGATAATAGACGTGTCTATCTCTAAGGATTTTTGTGAACGTTAAATGAGTTTAATCACTAATGCGTCACAACAGCTTTCTGTGACATCTAGTGATCTAGTGGTAAGCATTAGTGATTATTCCTAGGATATGTGACTCCCTTCACAGTCTAATAAAATGCATCTCTGAGGGGGCCTCCCTGGTGGCACAGGGGTTAAAGTCTCAGAGCTATCAAACTATAGCCATCCACTGAAGCAGAGTTCGATCCCAGGCCAGGGAGCAACCCACATGGTGCAGCAGACCACTCCTGCCTCACCCACTGCTCCCCTCAGCAGTGCAATTCAGTAGGTCTATATGTTCTGCTCTCTACTCTGTCTCTGGTGAATCTTCTTGCCCCCTGCACTTCTGGCCTATCCCCCAGATCTTCTATGCATAAATAAAAATAAATCTTTAAAAAATAATAAAATGAAATGAAACTCCCAGTAGGATTTGAGTTTTAGTCTGCAGGATATTCCATGAGGTGGACAAGGTTCGGCACACAGTGACTACCATTGGATATGAAGTGTCACGTACCCTCCAGTCAGGCCTCCCAGGCTTGGGCCAGCTGGCTAGGAAAGTGAGTGGTGAATAGATTTAGTGAATGAAGGAGGAAGCCTGTAGACAGCAAAACAGAGAATCTGGAAGGAGAGAGGCTCTACTCTAAGCAATTTCTTCCCCAATGGACATCCCTGGGGATACACTTGTGGAAAGGATATATGGGACATTTGGGTGCCATTTTGACCACTAGAGGTCAGTGGAATGTTTATTATCTTTAGAGTATGGGTTCCTGAGAAGAGGTAATGTCCACATTAAGATTAACCATCGCACCATCACCTCCTTCATCCTTGAGTGGACTTGAGTTGGTCATTTTTCCAAGAGTCCAAGTTATCCTATTTCTTTCCCTGATCATTCTGTGACAAGTTAGCATTAACAAGAAAGACTCTGGCTGAGAATGGAGAATATGGTATAGGACTAGAGATCACTTCTGCTTCTAAGGCCAACTGGCCCAAATGTTCAAGACCCTCAGTGGCCCCCACTTTCTAACAAATTCTGCCTAAACTGGTCAAGGGCCTACTGAGACTGTCTTCCCTGACTTCTGCTCTTCTATTTACAACATCACATTATTGGGTCCTCTTCATGCATTTCTGTTCCCTTTCTGCCCCACTTTGCCCCCATCACAGAGCCAGCTGGAGGATTTTCAGTCATTTTCCAAGGCCTACATCAGACACCAGAATTAGAAGAGTTTTCTCCACATCAATTTCATAAAACATTGTCCCTCTCCTATACCATGTACTGCACACAGCTGTATGAGACAACTTTTTTTGTACTTGTCTAAGCTTATCAAGTAGGCTGTAAGTTTCTTGAGGTCTTGGATTGTGAATTACTTATTTTTCTGCATATCTATAATTATTCACCCACATGTTATGTCATAACTATTTGCTGAATGAACATATGAGTGAATGAACGAGTATGGTGATTATTTAAACTCAGAACATATTTTTCATTGCAGGTAACTGAGCTCACTGGCCCAAAGTAGTAGGGAAGGCTTCTGGACAGAAGAAAGGTCCAAATGCTTCCCAGAGGCTGTCCAGTCCAGCCTCTGTCTCAAGGCATTCTGGAGACTCAGGTCCTTGTGTTGTTGGTGCTCATCATGGCCATGTTCTCTCCCTCTTCCTGACACGTAATTAGATTACATGTTCTAGCTTCCCTTGCAATTAGATGTCATCGTGTGACTAAATTATAGTCAATGGAATGGGAGCAGAGTGATGGGTACTCCCTCACAGCCTGGCCCATAGAAATCTCCTGTGTACCATCCCAAACTCCTTTTTCTAGAGGATTGTAAGTAGAAAGATTCTTGCATCCCTATTTGATCAAGTCCATTTGCTGAGTCCATCTTTAACAGAGCACAAGTCACAACTTTCTGGGCTACTGGAAGGATCAGGCCTTGGAGGAATTCAAAGATCAGGGATTCTTTTTTTTTTCTCTTTACTATTGCAAAATATATGAATCATAGAATGTTAGAGCAAGAACGAATGGCCGTAGCACCAAAATTTTATTTAACAGATAAACAGATTAAGGACCAGAGAAATGAATCAACTCACCCAAGGTCACTCAGCAATTTGGTAGCATAAACAATATGAGGATGGAGGGCTTCTCCTTCCATCTATTGGACTCTGAAGGATGTCCCAGAGTCAGCTTGACCAGTTCCGGGAAGCCAGACTCTGTGCTACTACTTCCTTCTGTTATTCTCTGTTGCTGCCTTGCAGCATAAAAAAAAAATCCAGCTTGTTGCACAATTGCTGAGAAAATGTCAAATAAAGATATTAAGTCTCTATGATGATAAGAAAAGAATGTTTGCAGTCCGGGGACACTAGAATCGAAAGCCAGGGATCCAATATCTAAACAAGAAAGCTAGCTAGATTACAGAGGAAGCTTGGGATATCAGGAGGTAAGTTAACAGGAGAGGGCATCTTACAAATGTCCTGTGCCTCAGTTTTGACCCAACACCCAGTGTAATCACCATGAAGACTGTATTCATCTGAGGAGAGCTGTAGAAGAAGCTCCTGTCACCTTAGAGAATGCCTATATAATTAAGGCCGGAATGTTGTTTGAAATCTGGATCATAATGGAATTCTGGTGAGGTCTCAGATGAAATGAGGGACATGTTACTGGAAACTGGAAGAGAAGAAATTCTTATTATAAAATGGCAAAGAACGAATCAGTAGAGAAGTCGTGTTCAGGCTCTAGAGTTTTGTTCTAGTGTTTTGCAGAATTTGCAAATGATGACACTGCATATTTAGCTGATATTTAGTGTGGCTAGAGTAGCTTGGCTCCCCCTGACTTAATCAACTGTGTCATGAAAGAGATAAAATTGCTAAGCAAGATGGAGCCAGAACTCGGAGGTTTGGAAAATTCTCAGTTTATCTATCTTGCAAAAAATGAGGGGCTTCCCTGTTGGCTCAAGGGGTTAAGACACAGCACTATGAAGCTATCCACAGCCACTGCAGCACCAGTTTGATCCCCAGCCAGGGAGGTGACCCACATGGTGCAGCAGACCTCTCCTGACTTGCCCGCTGCTCCCCTCAGCAGTGTGTTTCAGTCACTCCACCTGTTCTGCTCCCCACTCTGTCTCTGGTGAATCCTTTTACCAGAGGACCTATCACCCCTTCTTTCTCTCCTATTTCTCCCCTTTGTGTGAAAATGCTTATTTTATGCTTATCCACTATTATATTTTGAAAGCACTTGTTTAGTTTCACAATTTCAGAGCTTGAGGGGAATTTTGCCTCAGGATAAATTGCCTCTTGGGTCTCATTCATATGTAATTTGGATGAGACAGGAATTTAGACTTTAGAATTGATGCTGGTTAAGACTTTGGGGACTATTGAGATGGAATGCATGTATTTTGTGTGCAAGAAGGACATGACTTGGTGGGGGGCAGAGGAAGAATACTACTTCCTCAATTTCCTTTGCTGAAGTCTTAACCCCCAGTATGATAGCATTTGGGGATGGGCCTTTGGCAAGTATTAGGGTGAGTTGAGGGCATGGGAGTAGAGCCCCATAGTAGGAATAGGGTCCTAAGGAGAAGAGGCCATATGAGGACACAACAAGACCATTGTTGATAAACTGAGGAGAGGGTCCTCCCCTGACCCCTATCCACCCAGCATCTAGATCTTAGACTTCCCATATCCAGGCCTGTGAGAAATGCCTGCTTGTCATTGCAGCCATTCAGTTGTTTAAGCATTTTGTTACAGCAGCTCGAGCAGACTAAGACAGTGACCAAGAGGGTTTTGCTGGTCACCTCCCAAAAAAAACCACTGGCTCTACAGCTTAGCTGCAGACAGATGGACAAGTGACAAGGAAGGCAGACGCCCAAGAAAACACACAGATCTGGGGCTGGAAATCAAATACACGAGTCATGATTTAGGACGAGCACCCTCATGGTGTTAGGGGGAAAAGGATGTCCCAAAGCTAATTCCATACAGGCTTTGTGGACTCCACCCCCACCCCAGGCCAAAGCCAAAGACACTGGGAACTCCAAATCCCATCACCACCAAAGGGAAGGTGGCTGGGACCTGAGGGTGGGGTTAAGCAGCCAGGTGGATATAAAAGGCAGACATGTGGGCTTTGGGGATCCCCATTTTTGGCTTTCGGCCAGCTCACAGCGTCCGGTCAGCTCTGAGAGTGACTTTGGGTTTCCAGGTCGGCGGATCGGGTAGGACGCATTAAAAACTTTATTTCCCTATTTTCTCCCTGAGTTGTACATTTTCCTTATTTCTTTTTCTCTTGTAAATAAACCTTTTATTAACCTTTTGTGTGTGTCTGTAGTAGAGTATTCATAAGTCCCTTTAAAGCGCGTGGGTGAGGACCCACAGCCAGGAACACGTTCAATATCGGGGTTGCTCTATAACAAGGGGATCAGAAATAACGGAGGCTTTTGGGTTTTTAAAAGAAAGATTACGTGCTGAGAGATCAGACATCTCAGGTGTGTTGCAAAATCACTTCCTTCAGGTCTTCCTGAAATCTTCCCGTGGGTTTTTTCCTGAAGGTCTAGCAACTCAATCCACAGAAACATTCCCCGTGACAGCGTCATTCACCCAGCCCTGTGCACAGTCTTTCCTGTCCCCACTGAGTGCCGAACAGAGCAAAAGCAAAGCATTCATTTTCATCTCATTCTAGGTAGCTCTTGCGGTAGCAATAACTCCTCACACCTCTTCTGGCACCTTACGTGATCTTCACTGATGCTCATAACCCATGTGAGGTGTGTGGTATTGTCATTACAGATAGGAAAGTGAAGTAATTTACCCAAGGCTGTCCCGCTGTTAAATGACAGAACCCCAGAGCAAAGCATCTGACCCCAAAGGTCATGCATTTATCATGATGCAGTCGTATCTCTCCAGGCATGAGTGTGAGTGTGTGAGTGTGTAGCAGTGCTCACGTATACACAGGGAATAATTTCATTTTGTCCATCCGAGCTCTTTGAGTGAAAGCTTCGCTCCTCAAGGGTGAGTTGCTAATACAATTTTATTATTATTATTAATGGAATAACAGATTTTCATATTATAACACTATTAGTAATAGTTTTGTTTATAAAATACTTATTTGGAAAAATTCCTTCCAAAATGAGGACTGAGGAAGGATGTAGCAGAGGCAGGGAGCTGGTCTTTGCTATCCCCACTCATTCGTTCATTCAGTCATTCAACAAACATTTGTTGCATCCCTCCTTAGATAGAGGACTGGGCTCTGCACTTGCAGCCCCCGTGCTCAGTGAGTTTCCTCTCCTGGGACCAGACTGGCAGTCTTTCAGGGCTACCTCCAGCCAGGACTCCCCCACACCTGTGTAGACAACCTCTGAGGCGGATGTAGCCCTTGCCCTGGCATTCAGCAGTGGCGACAAGAGAAGAATGTGCTTTCATTCTTCCCAGGCTCTCCCTGGGCGTGGTGGGGCCGCTGTCACTAGAAGGCTCTGTAAATAAAGCCTGCTTAATCTCCTTAGCGGATGGCAGTGTCAGCCGACTTGGAGCCGGCAGGAAAGCAGCACCATGCCTTAGATTCCCCAAATTGTTGGAGGTAGTGGGTGAGCCACAGCAGATCCCACAGGAACACAATGACCTGCACTGGCTTGCCCAAGGGAGGGGAGTTGACTTCAGGGGTTTCTCTAGGTCTGCTGATCTGGGCATGCTCCGCCAGGCTTCCCTACACACACAGAGGAGCTAGCACATTCCCCGAATGCCAGGCCACTGGGCAGTTCCCAGGAACACCAACGCTGCCACTTCCTCCCCACTGGACAGCTCTCCAAGCTTACGATGGCAATCCCAGCTCCTCAGCCTGGCCAGCAGGCCCACCACAGTGACATGTCTAGAGCCGTGTATGGGTGGGTCTCTGAAGGGATACAATTTTCAGGTCCCTCTTCTTAAAAAAGTATTCAAACAGCTAGAACCCTTCCCAGGGTCTTGGAAGAGAGAGGTGCGTGGCTGTGAGGAGCCTGGCATCTAAAGCTCATGAAAGACCCGCCTTTGCCCACACTCACCTTTCCTAGACCTGTTCCCTTGACCGCTATGTGGATCCTCTCAGTCCAGTCAAGTGGGCGTCTTCCATTTCCTCTGTGGCATTCTGACATGTGTGAGGAAAGTCTGCATGTGGGATGATGGTAAGCTGAGATTAACACTAATCACGATTAGAGCTACTGTGTTACTGGACGCATCCGACACGTCAGCAGTGTGCTAGAGGCTTACATCCTGCAAGGGAAGAGATATTGAGATACTATTCTTTTCATATTCTGCACTACATGCAGAGATAATAAATGATTTTCCACTGGTCCCATAGCTGGCAAATCACAAAAATAGATGCAATTTAAAAATTACCTCTTTCTGACCCCAAATTCTAAGCTTTTCTTATCTATATCAAATTGCCTTCATTCATTTCTGTGTCCTCTGCAATGTTCCCCACAAAACACAGTGACAACCACATAATTTGGTGATTCTTCAAATCACCTGTACTTGGACGGAATATGCTTTTGAGGTAAATGGGACCAAAAATTTGCAATTGGGTCTCAAAAAAATTTAAGATTGATTATCACCACTGTATCTGAACTCTTTAATGTCTGCTCTGTAATGCCTATTCATTGACTATTTCATCACTCATCCCAGTTCCACTTTTCACATGCCCTGGCCTATCTATGTATATCAGTTAGCTACACCCCAAGAATGTTGTGGGGAAAATCACCTTGAGACACATACAACTGTAAGCATCTACTTCTTATTCCTGCTCCTCTGAGCCATCTGGTATTCACTGACCCAGGTTGGCCTCCACTGGACTTGGCCAGTTTCTGGCATGTTCTATAGGTCTCTCATCCTCTTTGGACCAGTGGTTTCCAAGGGTAAACTCATCTCAGGGCAAAGACAGGTGCCCAAGAGGGCTAGACCCACCATCTAAGCATATACAAGGTTTTGCTGATATCATGTCGCCTGACATGTTGGTCAAAGAAAGTCTTACGACCAAGGTCAGAGTCCTGCCCACCATGAGCCACAGTGTGGGGAGAGGTACACGGCCTCACTGCAGGGTAAGCACTGAGACCCGTGATCACCTACCACAAAGTAACATCTAAGACAATGATGACCCCCAGCCGATCTGATGCTCAAGATGGGATTCTGGACCTCCTCAGTGGCGCAGCGGGTTGAGCGCAGTGCTGTGAAGCTGTCCGCAGCCTCTGCAGAGCCGGTTCGATTCCCGGCCGGCCAGGGAGAATCCCTCATAGCGCAGCAGACCTCTCCTGTCTCACCTGCTGCTCCTCTCAGCAGTGCTTTTGGTCTGTCTGCCCGTTCTGCTCCCTACTCTGTCTCTGGTGAGTCCTCTCACCCTTCCCTTCTGTGACTCTGGCCTGTACCCCAACTCTTGTATAAATAAATCTTTAAAAAAAATTTTTAAAAAGATGGGATTCCAGTTAATTCAAGGAGTGTCATGATATTTTTTCAAATATCTTCAAATTACTTTAATATCAACTGCAAATAAACACGTGCTGTGGATCATTTGAGAGGCAAATAGGACAGAGGACAGAAAAATTAAAACAAAGAAAGCTGAGAAACCCGGCTTTCAAGGGAAATGGGCCTTGTCAGTTGAAAACCACATTTTAATAACACAGCATAGACAGCTTGAGAAGCTCAAGCTCATTTCTAGGTCTTGAGTAGGTGTAACCAAGGTTAGAGGAGGGTTCTCCCCCCCACCGCCACCTATAAGGAACTTTTCAAGTCATTTGATATCAAGAAATGAAGCAGTTTGCATTCTTTTTCAGTATTATACTGTGATTAAAAGTTTGGGGTCCAACCAGCATTTGAGTTAGCAGTCTACCTGTCAGATTGGACTAACTCTTGCCTGGGGGAATGTCAGGTAAACAGACGAAAGCAACTGCAATGCATTCACAGTAAAACAAAGAAACAAAAGGAAAAGGCACTTTGGAATTCTTTGAGAAGAAACCCATACTTAAGTTGTCAGGGGATGCATTCTCCTTTTAAGACTGTTTTGCCATTGTCACTAGTAATTAATGTCAAGGATTCCTTTAAAAAAATCTTTTAAGAAACATGTGTAGTAATTATGCATTTTTTTAAAGTTCCGGAACGGATGCCCCAGAAGTAATAAAGATCATTTCTACTTAGTGGAACCATAAGCAGTTTCGATTTCTCTTTTATTTTTATGTTTCTCTTCTCTTGATCATGTGTTCATTATATAATAAATAAAAGTGGAAAAAGAAATAAAATGTTGCTTTTCTGGAAATGTCCAGTTATGCAGAAAGTGTGTCCTAAGGTGTACAAAACATACTCTGCAGACACTGGGTTCTCTGAGCAAGTAGGTTTCTGGTGAGGCCATAGGGTCTATGATAAATAAATTTGGGAAGAGTCATCTCAAACAAAATTAAAAGTAAAATAAGCAAATAAAAAACAACAGCCACAAAACCCAAACTAGAAGAGCTAATCCCCAAGAAGAGGGCAGAGGAAGCAGCATCCAGCCACAGGAGACCAGGGCCCCATATTTCAGGAAGAAGCTCTCCATTGTCATGTTCCAGGGGGAAGGAGCGGGGGACAGGAGGGGGAAGAGAAGGGAGAGGAATGTTCTGGGTTTTGTGGACCTCCCTTCCCTGTCCCCAGCCCTCTCCTGACTTCTCCATCCTGCACACCCTCTCTCTATCCTCACTATAGTAGAAGAACCAAGATAGCAACTGGACACGTGCGAATTCCTCAGTTGAGGCTCACAGCAAACTGGACCATACTTTCACATAGTAGATTCCATCCATTCAATCCATTCCATCATTCACCGACTCAATCCATTACTCATTTGAAAATGTGTGCCTTAAAGGAGCCAGGCACGGTGCTGGACACTAGGGATAGGACCATAATAAAAGAACTCGCTTTGCTCTCTCGGAGTTTAAATTCTAGTAAAGACACTTAAGACATTAAAAAAAAGTAGATCAAATTATTATGGAATTGGTAATTGTAACAATTGGGTGGGGGCTAGAGGGAGTTGTTTTTACTGTTCTCTCTGCTTTTGCAAATGTTTAATATTCCATCAAAAGGATTTTTAATAAAAATAATCAAACACTAATCAAATCAAATATCTGTAGCAAGTATTCTGAAGGACAGAGATAATAGGGGAGTCAGATGAAGTCATAAACAAGCTGATTCTAAAGAATGAACAGTCACTAAGTGGCTAAAGACAGTGGGAAAAGCCTTGCAGGCACAGGGGACAGCAGGAGCACAGGGGAGGCACTGCCAGCCCCAGGGGACTAAGAAAGCCAAAATCACTGGAGTCTGAGTAGGAGACAGGGGTAGGAAGGGCCAGGCTAGGTTGGCTGCCTCCATAGTTTGTTTCCACCAAAGGGAGCGCTGGGTTCTGTTCATTTCTAACCTTGCGTCCTCTCTGTAGTATCTACGAACAAATCCAAAAAAGAACAACAAAAAATGAGTGATAGGGTCAAGGTTAGGAAGAGGAGAAGCCAGTTTCCAGGTGAGCTACTCAGATGTTCTGGTTCCTGTGCTTTAATTTTTCTATTTTAATCAAGTAACTTCTAGTGCAAATATAATAAGTTCACATGCATTTTACATTTACATACTCACAGCAAGATAATCACACAGACTAAAGTTGCAACGCTTTCCCCAGTGAATCTTGTGAGCCTTCCTCGTCCACTTCCCTGGCCCAGCCCTTCCCGCCTCTGAGGCCCAGTGGCTGATATAGCAGAGCCCAGGATCCTGCTCTGATGCTCCACTCCATGGGAAAACACCTCCTGGTGTCCCGAACTCCAGGCCTCTCCACACCCCCTCCTGCCCTCTGCCCCAGGGGAAGCAGATTTGTTTGGTGGGTTTGGAAGGAGAACCTGAGTGATACTTCTCTTTTTCTCTTGGGAGCCAGCTGCACACCCCCATCATGCATTCTGCCCTGTTCCTCTGTGCCCCAGTTTTACAAGAGTTCTGTCTCCCAGAGATAGCAGCATGCCCAGTGCTGCGGTGACTTAGCAGGCTGACCAATATTGGGGTTTCTTGCTCACTTTATACTCCAGTTTATCAACTGAAAAAAAGGATAGCTCACCCCGTCACTTCCTCCTTTGTCCAATTTCTCTGATGGTTCTGAATCATGGGCCTGGACTTCATGCTCCCACCAGCCCTCCTGAGGACACCACCCTCTGAGGCTCCAGGAAACCGGCTTACCCTTGAACTTAAACTTTCTCTTTGCTTTTAGTCCTTGCTAGAAGTTCTGACTCTCACTCTTTTATTCACTTATTTAATAAGTAGTTTCCTTCTCCCAAGAGATTTACAATCTAATGAGAATAGGACACAAGAAAGAAGCACATTTTAAAAAGAAGTAGGTAATTGCAGAGAGTAGAAGCTACCTAAAATAATGGAAGGCATTGTGATGGAGACTCTGTGGGAAAATTTAGGCTGAGTCATCAGGAAGTGGTATTTAGATGGAACCTGACTGGTAAGAAGTAAGCGAGCAGGCAACTGAAGGAGGAACAGGCTGTGTAGAAGGAACACCATTTGCAAAGACCCTGAGGGAACAAGCTCGATGTGTTTGACAAGAAGGAAAGATGTTATGGCTGAAGCGCAATGGAAGAGGGCATCAGGGAGTGAGGTTGGCAGGGGCCAAAACATACGGGGTCTCGTGGGTGTGGTGAGGAGTTTGGGTCATAGCGCAATAATGAGAAAAATGGGCATTTGTTGCTTTCTTGACAGAAGCTCTTGGACTTCAGTGTTCTTGACCCTAAACCCACTTTAACCATCTTTTAAGACATGTCAGGAAGAACTCTGGGCCTTTCCCATGATACTCAGTGTTCTCAGAACAGGTCATCAATCTTGTTAAGTAGAAAATGAGATTGTAAATCAATATGAGCTTCGAGTTTCGGGTGCTGCTCTTTCAGGTGTACCCATGGCTGCTTGTTGGGTTTTGTGTTACGTTGTGCTCTAATTTTGAATAATTACAGTAAAGGGTCAATGCTTAACCCAAAGCAGTGAGTCGCTGAGAGTAGAATTTCAGATAGTTCTGGGGAAAAAACCTTCGGGCCCCCTGCAGCGGTCCAGACTAGGTAACCCCCTCCTTGGTGTGTGTATAATTCTTGAGTCAGGGGTAAGCCCTGAGAAAAGTACAGCAAGAGTGGGAGGGAAAAGCCAAAAAGAGCTGATGATTTCAGTAAAAAACATAAACTGGAAGTGCACCCCTGAAGAGAGACGCACATTGCACCATTGCTGGGAAACCCCCTCTTTCACCAATGGTGCACTTTGAGGAGCAGACCTGAGCAGGGAAGAGAGGAGACCTAATGCCTCAGCTGCTTCTGGAGCCCATTGTTCAGAGCAGATGTTTTGGGGGAATATGGGTGGGAGGGAGATTTGCATGCTCAGCTGGAAAATACCCTACTCGAACTAAAAACTCCCCCTTTTACATTCTGCTCTGGGCAAGACAGAAACGTGAGGCTCTACAGCTCCATAGGACAGTGTTACCCCTGGGAAGACTTCCCCTCTTTAAAGCAGCCAGAATGGAGCTCTGTACCTGGCTGACCTGATTGGCTGTCAAGCCTTCAGGCTCACCTGTCACTTCCTGTAAATGAGAATGAGGGTTGTGTTTCTAGAGACCAAGTCTCCCAAGTGGGAGGAAACTTCAGATGTCATAGTTGGTCTCAGTCACAGGACAACTTGGATTCCTCCTGATATTAAAATATCCCAGGACACAGGGGTCTCTACTTCACACATCTGTAGAGACCCCTGGTGAGGTGCCCTCTACCCTTCTCCAAGCTGCAAACCTGGATTCACACACTTTGCAAATAGTCACTGTGAAGCCGGAGGCAGAAGTTTGCAGTATTATTTGGAACACTCTTTCTTTGATCTGTGTGCCATGCTATCTGGAGCAGAAATCAGAACGAGGCATTCAGCTTTGCTACTGAGCCAAATCAGGAACCGCTGAATCCCCTAGAAGTCCCCCCCTCTCTTGCAGTGCCGGGAGTGGGGGGGCAGTTTGGCGGGGAGCCCGGCAGAGGAGGCTGTTAGCCTCTTCTTCTTTCCTTCGAGATCTCTATCTCCAAATTGCAGCCTGAAACCTGCCCTACAGAGATAGCCAGGGAGATAGAGCTTCTGGGGAGACCTGGGTAAGCCAGGTTACCAGTGCAATGTAGAGTGAACAAAGCTATTTGAAAGGGAAGTGAGGTATGCAAGGAAGCAAGAACATCCAGGGCTTGTTCAAGTTGAGTTCCTGTCTGAGCTTGAGGCAGGATGGATTTGGGAAAATGCCTTCTTCTTTTCTTCCTTTCCATGTAGCATTCATTTCCACCAGGCAGGCGTCTCCTGAATGTCTGCAATGTACCAGCTTGACTCTGGCATGGTCTCTGCCCTCGGAGGTCTCATGATGAAGGGAAGAATCAGCTGGCAAGTGCAGGGGCTGGCCTACGATGCATATGCCCAAAGTGTTTGCAGAGCCCACAAGCTGAAAACAGTGGTCAGCCTTTTCATTTTTTAAAAGAAATCAAAAGAGAAATTATATGTGTAGCATGGGAAAATTATATGAAATTAAATTTCAGTGTCCATAAATTAGGTTTGATTGGAAGACAGCCAGGCCTGTTCATCCACTGTCCACGGATGCTTCTGCCCTGCAGGGCCTGATCTGAATACTTGCAGCATAGACATAGGGTCTGTGAAGCCCAGCTCCTCTTTGCCCCTGAACAGAAAAAGTTTGCCAACTCCTGAGCTAAAGCTGTGTTTCCAGCGGCTTTTGACAGAAGGTAATAATCCAAGCTCATGTCCCCTATTAAGAAAAATCCCATCCTTACCTGAGCATTTGGGGGTATCCTGTGACTTAAAATGACTTGATAACTTGGTTTGATAGCCACACAGCTGTGTTTATGTGGGGGGAGTTAACATTCTGGAGAGAAAGGACTCAGCTTCATAAGAAGGTTCTGAAGTGAGACGGGGTTGAGTATGGGGTGATTTCAAGCAAGTGATGGGGTGCTTTTGAGCAGGTTGCCTGCAGTGTTATGGGTGCTACTCAGAGCTAGGGTTTCTGGGTTCAAATCTAAGCCTGGGGCCTCCCTGGTGGCACAAGGGCCTTCAGCACTATGAAGCTATCCATAACAACTGCAGCACAAGTTCATCCCCGGCCAGGGAGGTGACCCACATGGTGCAGCAGACCTCTCCGGACTTGCCCGCTGCTCCCCTCAGCAGTGTATTTCAGTGGATCTGCCCGTTCTGCTCCCCACTCTGTCTCTAGTGACTCCTCTCACCACCCCCCCACCTCTGGCCTGTACCCTATTTCTTGTATGCATAAATAAATAAATCTTTTTGAAAAAACTCTAAGTCCCACAACTAAAAATATGCAGCCTTGGGTAAGCTGCTTACACTGATTCTGCCTCAGTTTCATGAGAAATACATTGGGCATGAGGAAGACACATCACCTAAGTATGCTCAGGGAAGTACGTCAGATGGACAAAGACAAACATGGGATGATTTCACTCCTGTGAGGCACATAAGGACACGAATTGAATGAATTAATTAAATAAAACAAAAATAAACTTTAGACTACTAGAAAAGAAAGGATATTATGTCACTGAGGTGGGGTTTGTCTCCATTTTCCCGCTCCTTCTGTTGTAAAACCTTTTGAAGGTATTAAGCACTTTTTTTCCTTTGTAAGAATGACAACAGTAATTGACCTAGTAGGGTTTTCCTAAAGATTAGCCCATTATACGCACGCACATAAAAGAGCTCTCAGCCTCCAGGAAGTGTTAGCCACTGTTAGTGGGTGAACAGCTCCTAACTTTTACGTTTCTTGCAAACCTCCTATCTGCCTTTGTCATTAGTGAGGCTGACTCAAGTTGTCTATGTGTTGCAGTGGTATTTTTTGGTTTGTTTTAAAACAATCTTTGGCCCGAAGTGACAAGGAACTCAATTCCTGGTAAAATGAAGTTGAAATCTTTCTACTGAAAAAAACAAAACAAAACACACACCACCACAACATGACATAACTTCATTTTCTACAATACCCACACAGACAGGACCAGCTGAATGCTAACCCAGCCAGAGAAGCAGGATGTGTTTTTCTGCTGAACATTAAAAGAAATTTCTTGTGGCAAAGAAATACAGAGCAGAGGGTTAAACGAGTTAAGGACACATTAACCCTGATAAACAACCACAACAGAGTAGAAAAGTGAGTTCATGGCTGTTAAAAATAAATCTGGACACTCCCGGTGGGTGAGAATTTTATTCAGCACTGTTAAATAACTGGGAAGTTAAATACCAAGATCCTTATTGTTTTCCCGGGCCTATTATTTTGAACTTTGATCTAATTTGCCCAAGGAGACACTAGGGAGTGATTTCAGTGAATATTAAGATTATAACCAATCTAATAAAAATTATCTTTAAGAGAACATTTAACTTAATAAATTCAATTTAAATAAATTACATTTTGTAGAAAAATCACTGAAGAGCTGATCCCACCTTGTAAAAGCTATCTTCACCTATAGAAAAAACTGGAGGCCTCTGAAGCCAAGAGCAATCCTAAGTGTTGTTAGAGGGGTGTGACTCCTCTCAATGCAGGAGGGATTCTTCGGTTTCCACAAGGCTTGCTTTTAACCCTCAACCTTTTGAGTGATAATATCCCAGGGTGTCAGAGGTGATTCTTCTGACGTCACAAACACCCGCTCTCTCGGTGAAATTCAACAAACCCTTACCCTTCTTACCTCCATTTTCACATTTGACAAAAGAGGGAAACCCACTGGTTGAACTTCAGTTTCCTCTGAATTATTAGATACCATGACCTTTAAGTTGCAAACTGGCAGGTTGACTGTGTCATCTCTCAACTATATTTGGTTAACTCTTGCAGGTCTGCAGTCGGGGTAGAGGTAGGAATGAGAGAGATGACGAAAGCAGCTGACAGATACTCTAAAAATCTGTTTTCTTCTTCTGTGAAAGGAACTCAAGAAACCAAGAGTGTTATTTCAGTTTGACCTTTCAACCTCCTATTAAACATCTGTTGTGAGCTGATCTGGATATGACACGATCTCTGATGGAAGATCTGCCTTTCATTGTTTCCCGGCGGCTTTCTGTATTAATTGCTGGGATGATGGCCAGGCAGAAACCAAGGAGAATCTGAGTTCTCCTTCAGTTATAAGGAGAACACTGCTTTTGGAACCACAATTGAGCATCGCCCTTTTTTTCCCCCCCTACTCTCATTTCTTTCAACTTGCTCCTCTGCCTCCTTTAGCATGCCTCAGGCTTGGGGAACCCAGCACACCCATATTTTAAAACAAAAGAAAGAAAAATAATAACTATCCCCAGAGAGAGACATACTCCTAAGACCCAGATTCAGATCACTACCACAAATCATGTATTTGGGACATCAACTAGACAGAATGGAGGAACCCAAGACCAATGAGACTTTGGAAGACAAATTCTTATTTCATGAAAAAAATGCAACCAGAAAGAGGTATCTGTATTTGATGTCCATGCTGTTCAACAGTATTGGGGTTGAGGGGAGGGGGAAGGAAAAATTACCCAGATCAGGGAAATAGTGAAAGCTTTTTAAAAGGTGCTTATGACCCTAAGAAAGCATGGAAACCTTGGAAGCAGGGAAAAGAAAGACCTGAAGGCTTGAGGCAATTTGTTGTAAGTTGGGAGATCAAATGGCAGCCACTTTAGAAAAGATATCTTTTTTTTAAAATATTTATTTATTTATTTATACAAGTCAGAAGCGCGGGAGGGTGAGAGAATTCACCAGAGCCAGAGCGGTTAACAGAACAGGCAGACTGACGAAGTACACTGCTGAGGGGAGCAGCGGGTGCGACAGGAGAGGTCTGTGCGCCATGTTGGACGCTCGCCAGTGGCAGGGGATCAAACCTGCGCTGCAGAGGTTGCGGGCAGCTTCGCAGCCCAGCACTCAACCACTGTGCCACCAGGGGAGGCCCTAGAAAAGATATCTTAACCAAGGGAAGTGAAGTAGCTGCCAAAGTCTCAAGAAACTGAAAAAACTAAGGTGCACTGAGCTTGAACCATGGTATACCTGTAGTTACTAACTGTCCTTGGTGTGGACCCTAAGCCCTGCCCATTCCACATGTGCACATGACCAAGCAGTCACTTGGTGATGATAGAGAATCCCAGAGGGCCAGGGCTACTGCCAGGAAAGCAAAAAGGGCCAGTTTAGTGCAAAGACCACCCTCTTAGAAAGACCACAGTCTCTTGAAGACACCTTCAAGCCCCATTTTTCTCTACATGCTCCTCAAGAGCCGGATTTTTTTTCTTTTTTATCTTTGTGTTCCTCGCTACTGCCCAAGTGCCTGGTACACAGTAGGTGCTCAGTAAACTTGCTGACTGATTGATGCTAAGACTGAGTCTGTGAACTTATCTGAGGCACACCAGAGCACAAGTAAAATGGAAGAGACAGGTGCTGGCAGAAGCTGCTCCTGCTCATGGGTCAGTGCTCCAGTAGGCATCTGAGGTCAGTTCTTCAAGACATAGACTCAGAGATGAGTCTGCATGAGGGAATAATTGTAGAGAAAGTACTTATGAAGAAGTAAAGGAAGCAGGACAGGGCAAAAGAGAAACTGCAATACATTCCCAACAGCCTCAGAGGAGCCCAAGAGGAGTTCTGGAGCTGAAATGACAGCTTAGAGCTATCTACTCCTGATGGAGGGGTACCAGCCACCTACCCTGCATGTGCTCTGCCCTGGTGGAGTGTGTGGCCTTGGAAAAGGTGGCAGAAATGTACTGCCTCCCACACTTCCAGCAGCTGGGGGGAAGGCAGTGAATGTGTCATCCTGGAGGTGGATTCTGGGCAGTGCGTCACAGCACCCACTAAGGTTGGCTTCCCTGTAAGCTCGGAGATGAGTAGCTAGCCATCCACTGGTCCCTGCCATGCTGGGGGTGCCTGTTTGACCTTGGGCTCCTCAGTAACAGGTCACAGAAACCAGTTCTGGCACCTTAAATGATTGATGGGATGGGACGGGGAGAAATAGATAGAAAACTGCAGGACTTGGCAGGACCACAGAAGGGGAAGCTGAGCTGGTATCAGAAGAGCATCTGGACACCTCTCTGGCCACTGCCCTGCACGCCAATGTGCTTCTTCAATCTTTCGTGTTGTTCATGCTTCCAGCTCTCTGCTTAAAGTCCTAAGAATTAGGAGAGAATCCTATGGGCTTAGTTTACTTCATGTATCCATCACTTAGCTATGGGGAGGGAGTGTCATGAGGAAGAGGAAACGGATGTTTGCTCGGACACACACATTCACAGACAACCTGATAAACCCACAAGTGTACAAGTGTAGCCAATCAGCAGCTAAGAAGAGGCATCTTTCTCCCAGCTAGTCAAAAAGACATAAGCAATGGACTCCGACAGCACTCTGGGGAGTGAGAAACACCTTCACAAGAGTCACATCACACCTCCAGGTCACCAAGGAAAATGACATTTTAAAATGAGCAAGATGAAGTTCGAACAATCTAAACAAGATTCTTTCCAAAGGAAGAATAAGAGGCAATGTCTTCTAGCTAGGAAGTTTTGCATCATTGTTTTCTAGAAAACAAAACACTTGTTCAAGAGAATAACCAAACAAAAATGAGATTTATCCTGTCACTATTTTGCTCCACTTTGCCTTTTTAATTTAATTATCCCATGGAGGTTCTGACTGAGTAAGACAATAAAAGAGGATGAAGCAGTAAAAGCAGATGGAGATTTTACTCATCGCTCATGGAAATGGGGGGCATCAGGACTCCTGTAGGGAGGGCTTCAGGTAAGACCAATAAATTATATTCTCTGCAGCCCTTTTCCCAGGAGACAGGGAGCTCTCATTACCAAGTCCAGCAGAGGGTCAGGCTCCGAGTGGGCACCCACTGGGCATTGGAAGTAACCTGGAAGGGAGGAAAATGAGAAAGGAAGGGCAGAGAAAGGCGCAAGGAAGTAGCCCTTTGACTCATCAATGTTTCCATTTCAGGGAGCTCACACGTCATACTCAGACGTGACCTTACCTGACTAGTGACCATGTGGAGAGTTCTAGAGAGAGACTTAGGGGTGGGAGGGGGAAGCAAGAGTTACTGAGCATCTCCCTCTGGGTAGAAGAGTGTGTGTTTTAGTCAGGGATAAGGCACAGCATGGACTGAGAGTCTTCTCCTGCTTAGTGATTTATTCAAAGAACTTGTTATTGAAAGACTAAGAGTTTTGCTGGGAAGACTTGGAATGGCAGAAATTTATAAACCAGGTCTAATCCCACAGTCTTATCGCTGAAGACACAAAAGGCTAGAACAAGCCAGGTGAGCTTCCACTTCTGGCTAAAGTGGGACACTGGGGATACCAGACAAAAAATTCCCTTAGGACCAACATCTGCCTCTCTCTACTCTTTAAAAACCAAGTTGGGGTCCTCCCTGGTGGCGCAGCGGTTGAGCGGTGGGTTGCGAAGCTGCCCGCAGCCTCTGCAGCGCCGGTTCGATCCCCGGCTGCTCCCCGGCCACCAGAGGAGGGTCCCACATGGCGCGCAGACCTCTCCTGCCGCCCACTGCTCCCCTCAGCAGTGTACTTCAGTCCTTCTGCCTGCTCTGCTCCCCGCTCTGGCTCTGGTGAATTCTCTCACCCTCCTGCGCTTCTGACTGTACCCAGTGCTTGTATAAATTAATAATTAATTAATTAATAAAAACCAAGTTGGGGCCCTCCCTGGTGATGCAAGGGTTTAAGACACAACCTATGAAGCTATCCGCAGCCACTGCAGCATGAGTTCCATCCCTGGCCAGGGAGATACCCACATGGCACAGCAGACCTCTCCTGACTCGCCCACTGCTCCCCTCAGCAGTGTATTTCAGTAGATCCACCTGTTCTGTTCCCCGCTCTGACTCTGGTGAATCCTCTCACCCCCCCCCCACACCTCTGGCCTGTACCCCAGTTCTTGTATGCATAAATAAATAAATCTTTTAAAAAGAATAAAATAAAATAAAAACCAAATCGGAACTGGAGAGTAAGATTGGGACTCTGACGAGACAAGTGACGCATTCCTGCATGACATTGAGGACAGACATCTCCTTAGCTCGAGCACCCTTGGTCCTCAGCTCAACGCTAGGGAGCAGCTGCCTGGTGCGTGGCTGAGGTGAGCCTCTAGGTGAAGAGGCAAAGAACTTCACCGAGCACTGAAGCCCCACTGAGCCTCAGAGCTCCTCTGCTTCCCCTCTGATGTGGTTTTGGTTTGGACTCTACCTTTGATGAAAACAATGCCTCACATAGCCTCCCTGTCTTCCACCCAAGCCTCTCCACTCCCACCCGCCTCCACTCAGTGGCCATCATTCTGATGCCCCAGTGTGGCTGCTGCCTTGAGCCAAGATGCGGTTGGGGTCACCTCCCCCACATGTGGTCCTGCCCAAGCTCTTTCCTGTCTTCCTGGAGCACCAGCCACCTGGCTCTTCCAGGAATCGTCTGCTCTCCCCCAGCATTGCGTGCTGGCTTCAGGGCCTCACGCCCGCATGCGCACGTATGCACCCATCTAACCTTCCTGGCAACCCCCTCTTTCCCTCTGCAGCCAGGACTCTGGCTACAGAGAACTTCCCAGCAGGTCGGACGCACAGGCCTTTCCATTTTTCAGAGAGGATGATGATGCGGAACGTCTGGGTGGAGTTTGGGAAAAGTTTGAGTGAAGAGATTATGAGAAAAGGCGAGCTAAATGCCTCTGTGGTTACAAGTCTCTGTTTTCTAGCAATCCAGGGACAGCGGGACTGTCCCTCTCTAGAAGTCAAAACAAAGCTTAGAAAACTACGTACAAATAACCCTTCTCTCCTGTGTTGTCCTGTGTTTCTGCTTGACGTGTAGCGCACACCCTCCATAGACGCCGGTTTCCAGCCGGCACCCTGGGTTAGGCCCCAGCCCAGATGGAAGGAAGACAGATGCCACTCCCTTATCGAAGTCAAGGACATCACTTAAGATAACAAAATCTTAGGTGCGGGAGGCTCCCTGAAAGGTCACTTCATGCATTATCCAGGCTCCAGCTAAGTTTTTATGTGCTCGTCCGCAGACAGACCCTCAGCTGACTGCCCTCCAGGACACGGCCCCTGCTCGTGAATCACATCATTCCTGTGATGGACCCTTCCGTGAGCACGCGGCGGGCAGGCAGGACCATCAGATGTCTGACGCTGTAACGCAAACCAAACTCTCTTGTGGAGAAGGGAACAGAAAGGACGGTGGGCTGAAGGAAGACCAGAGGCCGAAACCAAGGCAATCGAGTCCAAGGCCAAGCTCACGGAGGTCGCTAAACCTTTGCTAAGCGAACTGGGGTCCCAGGATCAGCAGCTTCACCTGAGGCCTCAGAAGGAATGCAGAGACTCAGGTCCCACCCCAAGGCCTGTGAGTTAGATTCTGCATTTTTATCAAGATCTCCAAGTGATTCGTTTGTACATTAAAGTTTGAGAAGTGCTGGGTGGGCTGGGGCTTACTCTCCATTTCTTCTTTTTTTTTTAAGATTTATTTATTTATGCATACAAGAGCTGGGGTTCAGGCTAGAGATGCAGGGGGTGAGAGGACTCACCAGAGACAGTGGGGAGCAGAACAGGCAGACTGACTGCAATACACTGCTGAGGGGAGCAGCGGGCAAGACAGGAGAGGTCTGCTGTGCCATGTGGATAGCTCCCTGGCCGGCGGGGGATCGAACTCATGCTGTAGAGGCTGTGGATTGCTTCATAGTGTGGTGCTTAACCCCTTACACCACCAGGGAGGCCCTTACTCTCCATTTCGAACTGGGTCTGGGGCCAGGAGCCTCCATGTGGAGCTAGATGGTGGGTCTGAATCTGTCCCTACACAATGCTCCCCTGAGCCCTGGACAGCAACTCCCTCTGGCCTCCAACCGCAACCCGAAGACTTTGAGTGATCCTCCAGGTGGAGGGACCCATAGGTCTTTGCTCACACAGAGCAGCCCCTCTGGCACCCACAGTTATGGCCCTGCTGTACCCCCAACCTCCCCCTACTTTGGAGCTGTTTTTGCACTTCACACCGGGAACTTCAATGTGTTGGGTGGCGATGTGTTTTCTTTGCGTGTGTGATTCATTTTGATGGCTTGTTTTGTTTCTTAACAAGGGTTGTTTTCGTGTTTCTGACTGACACTCTTGTGGCCCCTGTTACTCCAGCCCCCTTTGAAGCCAGGCCTCTGTTTTCAAGCATCAGGGTTCTGCCACCCGGACCTGGTGAGGCATATTTAAAGCTGTTTAAATTGACAGACCAGGCAAACAGGATTAACTCTGTGGGCCCAGAAGGGGAGATGGGGGGCAGGGGGGAGAAGTTGAGAATGGTTTACATGGATGAGCAGGAGGACAGCCGGCTGAGCTGGGAAGGGGCCTGTCACTGGAGCCGGCCAAGAATTCTCGATCTGGGAGGTAGGCAGAGAGCTTGCAATCTGCCCGTGATTGGATTAGACATGGTGTGAAATTCGGAGCAGGGCTGCGCGGCTGGGGCTGGGGCCCGGGCTGCTGTGGGGCCAGGCTGCTGAGGCCCCGCTGCGGAGACCGTGTGGGGAGGCCGGTCCCTGCCCCAGCAGGCCTTGGAGACAGCTTCGATGTCACCACCTCCCCCAGTCTCCCCCACCCCACTGAGTCTCCCCTGCATTCTCAGGGAAAGCAGAGGCTGCCTTGGTCCCATTCACAGGGGCCGTTACCCTTGGCCTCTCGACAGAGGAAGGGAGAAGCCTCCCCTTTCAAGTCTGGGGTCCTGAATAGCTCTCTCTTGATACCGTTCTTCTCTTTTTTCTTTGTCTTTTTTTCTCTTCTCTTCTCTCTCTCTCTCTCTCTCTCTCTCTCTCTCTCTCTCTCTCTCTCATACATTCTGGTCCATCCAGCAGGATTCCACTGCATCTGGATTTGTTCAAGAGCCCATTTCAACTTACGTTTTGCTCTTTTTCAGGGATTTGGGAATTCTGATTTACATCTTTGAGGATTTTTGAAACTTCTTCCTGAAGCCCCACCAGGCAACTGGAGCTGGAAGGAGTGGGTGTCTGGGGGCCTTGATCATGGCTGAGAAGTTGACAAGGTTTAAGCCTTCCTGGCAAAGGCAATACCACCAGGTGCAGTTCTCAAGGCGGGAGTTGGCCAACGATGATGGAAGAAGTTGAGAGGTTGGAAATGGATTTTAGTGGGCATTCCCACCCAATAAGAAGAGGGCTGCTTTTGGCCAGGAGAGTCAAGAGAGCTGGCCTCTGGAGGGACAGCGAAATATAGCCCATGACCAGGGTAGGGACCTAGACCCCCGCAGAGGACTGAAGCCTGTCCTCTCTTGGCCTCCCTCTGACTTAGGTCATAAAAAGCAAATTCCAGGGGAAAAAAAAACTCTAAGCCTTCACACCCATGTGGGGAAGTCTTTAATTCTAACCCTGCCTCTTGAGCTGCTCCCCAAGTACAACTTTATCAGCCAGTTGCCTTCTTCTCTGACTCAGTTTCCTTGCCTACCAAGCAAGGAGGTAGTGATAACATCCCCTTGCTCTGCTTTGAAAGTCATCCAACTTTTTGACACAGGAAAGCCCTCCTAAGGGCCAGAGCATCCGGGAAGTGGAGAAGATTGTAGAAACAAGCGCCATTACTTTACACACGATGAAATGGAGAGCTCTGGGTTCTTAGCATCATTTCAGGGTGTACAATTATTTCACCAGCTTCCCCTGTTCAATGACCAGTTGACCCTCATTGAAAAAGAGCTTGAAAGAGCACATAGGTCTCATGCCCTGGGCAGTGCCCCTTCCTCTGGTCCATGACTCCATCTTGAAGGACACCTGGACAATTTCCAGCAAACTGCAAAAGTTGTGCTCTCCTGTGACCCAGGAAAGACCTGTCAGGAGGGCAGCTTTCTCTCTCCCTGCTCCCCTATTCTCTCTTGCTCTGTGTGTAAACTGAACTCAAGGAGAGCCTGGCCTCAGCTTTCCCAGTCCCAACGCTCCTGCAGACCTCATCTCTTAATCGGGGACAGTAAGGGCCCCTTGGATGCCATTTAGAGCAGGCAGCCTTGGGAGTCTGTCGATTTTATTGCATGTGCCGATCAAACCCATCTGTGTCAGCTACTGAGTTTTTGTGCTAACAAGAATTCCAAGTCCAAGTCTGTGTTCACTAGGGAAGAGTGTTGGCACTGGTTGAAATGTCTGCCATGGCGAAGGGAGAATGGCAACACTTAAACCACAACCTATGAACTTGGCATAGAAAGAGGCAAGCTGGTGTGCCCCCAGAAGAACATATGTCCCCAAACCTGCACCAGCTCCACCCATGTTTCCAAAGCCAAGTCCTCCGCCCCCTTCTAGGGAGGCTCCCTCCCTCTCTTGCAACAGCCTATGGCAAATATACTTGGGGCTTCCCCAGCCTCTCATGCCATTAAGAGAGTGGCTTTCCAGCAGAGAAAAGTGTTTTGAACCCCTCAATCCCCAATATGAAAAAAGATATAGAAAGAGGATACTGGCAGCCCATGAGTCTGACTCAAAATGTCCCCACATTCTGCTGGCATCCTCAACCCACGGTCCTCAATTCACTACTGGGGTGGCATTGATTCTTCAGAGCTGGCCCTCACCCTTTACTTACATACAGTTCCTCCCATCCAGAGTCTCCTTTCCTTCCCCTTGACATGTGCTGGTCTGTGACTAGACTGACCCATAGAGTTTGGCAGAAGGAAGTACTGAGACATCTAAGCCCAGGTCTCCAGAGGGCTGGTGGCTTCTGCGTCCTCTCTCTGTATGAGTCAGCATGGATGTAAGAAGTCCAGCCAGGAAGGGGTCATGCTCAGCGAAATAAGACAAAAAGAAAAAGAAAAATACCGGATGGTCTCACTCATAGCAGGGATCTAGAAAACTTAAATAAGGGGCCAGGAAAATGAATAACTATAAGAAAGTGAAAATCAAAATCAACAAAAAACTATGAACCAGAGACACTTTTTGGGGGGTGAGGGGCGGGAGGGGAGGGATTGGGGTCAGAATGGGGGGGTTGCAATTGTATGGGGAATATAAAAAATAAAATTTATTATTAAAAAAAAAAAAAAAGAGAGAAGTCCAGCCAGCCCAAGCCCACATGCTATGAGGAAGGCCAAGGCAGCCACAAGGAGAGGCCATGTGGAGGATCAAGAGTTACTGGCCACGTGGCTGAGACCTTGGATTCTCTGTGCCAAACTAGTCATTGGCAGAATGCAGCCAAGTGAAAGCCCACAGATGACCCTCAAGGTCATAAGGATTGCCTAGTTGAGTCCTGCCCAAATTCGTGGCCCACAGAATCATAAAAAATAATAACTGTTGTCTTCAGCCATGAAGTTCTGTGGTAGTAGGGTCAGTTGGGGACCTGGCCTTTGGGGTCAGAAATGGCCCACCACCCACTGGAAGGCCTCACTTTTTTTTTTTTTTAAGATTTACTTGGTTATGCATACAAGAACTGGGGTACAGGCCAGAGGTGTGGGGGGTGAGAGGATTCACCAGAGACAGAGCAGGGAACAGAACAGGCAGGTTGGATGAAATACACTGCTGAGAGAAGCAGCAGGAGACACAGGAGAGGTCTGCCGTGCCATGTGGGTTGCTCCCTGGCCGGCCAGGGATCGAACTCATGCTGCAGAGGCTGCATATTGCTTCATAGTGCTGTGCTTAACCCCTTGTGCCACCAGGGAGGCCCTCACTTCTTGTTTGGTTCTTTTCTGGGTGACAGGCCGGGGATGACCTACAACAAAAAGCATCCAGGTACAAGCTGAGTCCACCCAGCACCACAACTTGTTGCAAAAGTCCATTAGCTGACTGCCACATGGGCTGCAAGCTGCCCCCATGAGTGCCTCTGTCCCTGATATCAGGAGCCACCAAGGCAATCTGGGCCTCATGTAGAAAAGATTGGGATGGTGTAGAATTGTGGTGGCACAGGAAAGGACAAGGGTGTCTATTCCATTTCTTTTAAGCCCACAGCCCAATACTGGTTCATCTGTTCCGTGTTTCTTTTGTTCCTTCATTACTTCACCTCATACGCCTGTCCGGTTTCGATCCCCTGCAGGTGACTTCTGGCTCATTGCCAGGGTCATCGTCTCCATCCATCCTCTTCGAAGGTCCCATCATTCTTCTCAGAGGATTGTCCCAGTGAAGCTCTTTTCATCACACCATTTGCCAGAATCAGTGTGGATCTTGTCCTGAGAGGCAGTGTTTTGTCCGTGGCTCTGGAGAGTTCAGTCTTGTGTCCTGCAATCCCAGGAATGTTCTCAGAGCTCTTACTGTACTGTGAATCCCCAGGAATGACTCAGGTATGTATCAGGCAGGTAGACCTCCTGCAGTAACATGACATTAAACAAGGACTAAAATTGGGAGAAAGAAAGGAGCAAAAATATTTAACTAGTATGAGCTCAAGAGCACTAATTCTAAACCCACCTAGAGACTGACTCCATTAACCACAATATTATCATGCAGTGGAATATTAGAAACTCTAAGAAATAATGAGTAAATTTAACAACATATTGATAGGGAAAGTTATCCAATGGATACCATTAGGTGAAAAAGAAGGAACCAAATGTGTACACACTGTGCTTCCCTTATGCATATTTACATGGGTTTGCATTTGCATAAAGAAATATTGAGAGGATACCCATGAAGTTAATAACAATGGTTACCCCTGGCAGAGGAGAGAGGAAAGAGGGGGCAAAAGGGTAGATTGGTGACATGGTGGGTTGAAATTTACCATAAGCTTTTTTGTTGTTTTGATTTTGGACCATGTGAATTGCATTACCTAGTCCAAAAAAATGTCAGGGGGAGAAAAGGATACGAACTTGTCCTAATTTGATTAAAGAGTAGCACAAGAAGAAAAACCAAGATCAGAAGCTTTGGATGGAACCACGCCTATTTAAGTTCCCTGGGATAACCCCAGGATGAACAAAGAACTTCAAAATGGAAGGAAGGAAGCCAGGCAAAGGGGATACTTTATCATGGTTTTGGAGAGAATTTGAAGCCAGGAGGGTGCAGAAGGGGGGGTGAAAGAAATAGGCTGGCTGACCTGAAGGACTGGCTAGACGGTAAGAATCATTAACGCTGCTTTCCAACTGGACTTGAGAATCTCACACTCTGATTTATGTGCATTTTGACTGACCTTCCAACCCATGATTCCATGATAATTAGTCCAGTCCAGATGTTCCTTGACAGTGAGAGAGTTCTTTCTCTAGCTGTCTCCTAATTAAAGGTACACTCTGTAGATCTAAAGGCTGCTCTGTGATTCAGGGTGTTTGTGATTTGGGCACTAAGCCTGGACAAGGTGAAATAAATTAATAAATTATATTCATTAAATGAGCATTCCCTTCCACATTCTAGAAATACAGTAAATTTCTTACCAGCAAGGACATACACACCTTACCATCTCAGCTACCATGTGTTGAATGAATGAATGAATAAAAGTAAAACCCATGAAATACATTTTATTTTTAAGTTGCTTGAAAAAAACTAGTTTACAATATGTATTATTACAATATGCCAGTTATTTTCTAGAATAGTGAGGGTTCCAGGCTGTTTTTATGGAAACGATAATGCAGCTGCCAGTAGAGGGCAGTGGTGTCTTTACTAATTAATAAAAGAAGGCGAAAGAGAGAGAGAGAGAGAGAGAGAGAGAGAGAGAGAGAGAGAGAGAGAGAGAGTGTGTGTGTGTGTGTGTGTGTGTGGGAACGTGAGCACTCAAGCTCACACATTCTCTATTCCTTTGCTTCAAAGTTAGCTTCTTCCTGCTGTTTCTGTGAACACAGAATGACCTGTCTTGGGTCAATACAGATACATCATTGATGGACACTTGGAGTCACAGTTCTTGACCCACAAAACCCCCTTGACTGGACTTGGCAAACCCACTGTGTGCTGGAATGAACTTGAATTCTACATTAATACCTTCTTAATAACATTCAGGAACTGCGGGGATTGTTTTCTGGGAAAAGAAGATACCGCCTCCTTCTCTCTTTCCCCAGGGGCCTCTGACCCCTCTTTATCTGCTGACAGGCACCATATCTAATCACGGGAATGAAGGGTAGCCTCAGCAAGACCTGGGCTCTTTCCGGGTGGAGGGAGCAGGCAGCGACAAGCACTGGGCCACGATTGTAGGCTGCTCAAATATTTAAGGGCACAAAGAAGCAGCTGTCGAGCGCTTGTGCACTGGGGAGGGAGAAGCCCGTCAGACTGATAATTAGCTGCACCGGTTCCTGCCATAAGGCCTTCTCATCCTCCCCGGGGGCCCCCTGTACCCAACTTACTGCATTCAAATCAGGGCCAGATGAGGTTGTTTCCTCCCCACATCCCTTCCAAAACTCTGAGAAATACAACTTCTAGTCTGGCGTAAAAACCAGCCACCACGGACTTTAAGTCTGAGTTTTTCTGGACCTCAGTTATTTCATCTGATTAGTGGGAGAGCTAAACTCACTGATGCACCACTTCCAAACCTGTCCTTCGTGGGCGACCTGTGCAAAGGTGGGCCTGAAGAGGCAGGTCAATGCACTGACAGGTGGCGGTACCCAGCAGGATGCACCCACTCACACAAAACTGACTCCAGAAAGTCAGGGACATGGAAGTCAGGTTGCCTGGTGAAGCTGAGGTGGGGTGGAATAAAACCAGGCCCAGGTGGGCAGAGGGTCACATTTGCCGCAGGGACCTACCAGCTACCTACCCAATAGGCCCAGGGACCAACTAAAACCTCAGGGGGCAGCCCCTTTCTAAGCATTCAGTGGGTGCCAGCGTTGGTGCTTATTTGGCTGGTGGATTCAGAATCAGTTCCCTGGCCCATTCTTTCTGCAAGCCTTGAAGCGATACAAGGCAGTGTAGAGACTCAAGATCCCTGCGTTTCCCAGGGAGAAGACAGATAGCTCAGTTTGAAAGATCCAACCAGGTATTCCTGGGCCGGGGTGGGGGGGGGTCTCCTAAGAACTCCAAATCACCTCCAAACGTTAGGGAGGAGGGTGCTCACTGGCTGTGAGCTTGTGTTGCTACAGAGCTGGAAAGAAGACAAAAAATGAAGAAACCATCAGTCTTGATTTTGAGAGGGACAGAGGAAGGGATCTTTGGTGTTTAGGATTCATTTTACTCAAACATCACAAAGATCCACCATCGTATGTGTCCTGAATATGAAGGAAACTCCAGGAAGGTGTAGAGGGTACAAAGCAAGTATCCGGTACTGCCCTCTTACTCCCCAGGAATGAAGGGTGCCTCTCCTCTCCCTGGTGTGAGACTGTTCACAGTAGTGAGTATCGGGAGTCCACAGAAAGCCTGGCTTCTCATGACCCACGAGAGCTGGGAGGAAAGGTGTGGTCTGGGGAGGGAAGCCACTGTAAACAGAGGTGGAGTCAACAGGATTCTGGGTGACTTGTTCCAGTCTGTCCTAAAGGTGTTGTAGAAATGCTTTAGGATAGAGTCAACTGGGTAGATCACTATTCCCAGGTAGAAATGACTGGAAATGATGATGATGCTGCTAATCATTATTATATGATTGTGTCCTGGTAGGATATCACATTTCATAGTTTTCACATGCATATTCTCTCACTGAATCCCCAAACCTGGGATACAGACAAGGCAGAAGTTATTCCTGTTCTCTCACAGATGAGGAGAATGAGGCCTAGAGATGTGAATTGACCAAGGCTTTGCAGCTTGTCCAGTGAGCGGAAACTTAGACATGGGACTTCTGACTCCAGGTTTACCCAGTTTTCTTTCCAGTTATGTTAGGAGGAGCAAGAACCAGCCCTGCAGCACGGGATTCCCAGCCCCTTTGTGGGTCCTGTGGGGTCCAACTCCAGGGAAAGGCAGGACAGAGTCATCTGCGCACAGGCTGAGGCCACTGGCAGAGGCTCCCCAGGACATCAGGAAGCCTGCTTGGCTCTGTCCACTAGAATATGAAGAGGGAAGCAATGAGGAGGGCGGGGGGCGTGAAGGACAGCAGAAAGAAATGAGAGAAAAAGCCATGGGCTTGGAATCCAAAGTCTTGGGGTACGATCCTGACTTTGGTTCCGACTGTAATTTAGGGAAAGTCCCTTCATCTCCCTGCGTCTCAGATCTACCCTGTGCAAAATAAAGTATTGCAGCAAATGACTCTAAAGCTCCCTTCTAGCTGTGAAATATCACGATCACTTTTCCCTCTGGATTCGCAGGAGCACACACACATAGGGTGCATTGCACCTAGATCGTGAGTGTTAACACTAATTCATTAAGTAATGATGTCTATTATGTGCAAAACAATGTTAGTGCTCAAGCATGGGTTAGCGGTGAACTTAGGCCAGATCATATTTGATGTTCAATGTAAACTAAGCTACTTATGTGGTAGATCAGCCTGTGTGTACAAAGAAAAGGATTGGGCATAGGTTATCACATTGGTGATTTGAGCTTGCAGCTGAGCCCCCACATTAATGCTGATCACTAGAAAGCTATCAGAGACTATCTTGTTATACATTAGCTAAACCATACATCGAGGGCCACATGAAAGCATAGTGAAACCGAATGCATAGGCCCAGTGAAAAATTTCACATGTCAAAGTCTCCAATAAGAGCCAATGTGCTCTTAAGACACAGATCCTTCTTTTATTTATTTGTTTGTTTGTTTGTTTGTTTTTGTGACACAGATCATTCTAAGTAACCCCAGGCCATCTGAACTTTCTCCTGCATTAAAATAGCAAAATGACTGGAGATGAGAAAGGGTTAATAAATATGGGTCTGGCCTCCCTGGTCACACAGTAGTTGAGCGCTGGGTTGCGAAGCTGCCTGCAGCCTCTGCAGCACCAGTTCGATCCCCAGCTGCTCCCCTTAGCAGTGTACTTCAGTCCTTCTGCCTGCTCTGCTCCCTGCTCTGGCTCTGGTGAATTCTCTCATCCTCCCAAGCTTCTGACTGTACCCAGTGCGTGTATAAATAAATAAATCTTTAAATAAATAAATAAATATGGGTCATTTGCTATGATAGTAGGCATGATTTCATGAGTATGGGCAAAGCAAACATCTCTCTTGTCCACTCTGCTTAGTGCTACCTAGGATGAGACATTTCCTTTTACTTCCCAATTGCATCCACCCTCCTAATCCCACTATGAGGCCTGGGCAGAGAGTGAATCTCTCAGGAAGAAGAGAGCCAGTTCACCTAAGATACAGAGCGGTTAAGCCAATTGTTTCGGCCCACACAAGGAAATCAGATGCAGGAGTCATGACGCAGCCCTGGAATTCACGAGCTCCATCCAGGCTTTGCTTTTAGACAGATGTTTGTGTCTTCTCCAATGTTTGTTTAATGGCAGAAACATTTCGTAGAAACCAGAGACCTGGCTTCTCTGAGGCTCACCTGTTGCTTTGGAATGTATTTATTTGTACATGGGGCCTCATCTCAGAGGACTGTTCCCTTGCTACAGCCAGAGGGCTGATGTGCTCACGTCATGGTCTCCATGGCAACTAACTGTGACATTACAAACAGCAGATTGTGCCTGGAGGTAGATAGCAAGTGGGCCCAGCAGGTAAAGTGGGCCAAACAAACTTCCTGTTTCCAGGCAAAATCTAAAAGAAGAACAAAAAATGTTATCCCTCCCACCCCAGCCCCCTTGCCCCCCCCCCACACATCCACATACTAGTCATGCTCTTCTTCTGAGCAACAAATACTCACAAATTAAGGTCTAGTTGTTGTTTTTTTTTTCCTCATTAATTTTGCAAAGTGAGACAGAAGCATTTCTGCTTTCCTTACTGATCACTGCTCCCCACCTAATCCCATTCCCCCATCAGTTTCTAATTTACTCATAAACTAAAGACCTAGAAGGAACTCCAGCTCCCCTTGACACAAGCATGGCTGAACATGGACCCTACGAGGTAAATGTGCTCTGCTCATGGAGGTGATGAACCATCAAGGCTCTATACTGAGTCATCCTCAAAGGCAGAGGAAACCTAGCGCTATAGCAAGTCAAATTTCTACCTGTCGACACATCTATTTCCATGGAGCCCAGAGTGCTGGAAGCCCTTCTTATAGTTTGGCCCCAAGTATCTCTGACAGCCTGACCACACATTTCCTACTAACAGCAGGCTGCCAGCTGGTTGGGTCTTTCTATGAGGTGCTTTCTTCATCTGACTGCTGTTTCCTGGGGCCACTAAGCCCAGAGCCATCATCTGTACCATGACATTGTTTGGGGCCCTGAGGATGTGGTGATTGGAAACAGAGGAAGTAGAAGTGAGCAGGACATGCATGGCAGCCCATGTCCTCCCTTAGACCCCGTTACCACCACCTACCTCCTATGACTTCCTCTAAGTCCTCCTTCTAGGGCGTGGCCACAGCTGGCTGGGCATTCTTGGCTGGGCATTCTCAGGTAGGCATCAGGACCTTCAAAACTTGTGGAGCTGAAGGAACTGAATGAAGACTGAAATTTAAGTGTGGCTAACTCAGAAACTAAGGACTTTCCTTGTTTGTCACCCTTAGCTTTGGACCATACCAACATCACGCTACCACCTGCATTTCACATAGAATATGTTTGCCTATAGCAAACAAGTCTAGTATCCAAATTGCCAGAAAGAGGACACCTTAACAGCAGTCTGGAGAAAGAGGAATCCTCGTGAAGGCATTCTCTGTCCCCATCAGTAATGCATGTGCAAATCTTACCCATCTTGTAAGACCATGGAAAAAGACCCCTGCCCCTCCACAAAGCTTCCCTAAAACACAACTAGCTGGAATCTCCCTCCGCAGACCCACAACCCATAATCCAAACCTCTCTCCAGCTTTGTGTCACTTTCTGTCATGCTGACAGGTGAGCTATGCTCTATCTTCCTTACTAGATTTAATAAGCTACAGCAAAACAGAGTCTATGTCTGATCACATTGCACCTCTTCTGCCTTGAACATAATAACTGCTTAATAAACTAATGTATACAAATAAATGATTCTAAAACAATGTAATGTGTGGACTTCACTATCTGGTCTACTTCCACCCACTTTTTCCTTTCAATTCTTAAAGGGTTCTTATCCCTGTCTGCCAGCAAAAGTGCTATTTTATACCCAGTTGATTACTTTGCTGCAAAACACCGCTCCCCACCACCACCTTACCAGCCCAAAAGGGGGCATGGAAGTTAATATTACCCCAGCAGTACCTTTGGGCAGTGACATTCCAAAAAGAAGCATTTATTTTTCAACTAAAAACAGAGATCTCTTTGAGATTTTGCTCAGGGTTCTAGAATCTACCCTTGAGATGCAGGAAAGATTACTTGACCTTTATTAAAGTCTATCCTAATCTACCATATCTCTAGAATGACTATTCCTTCTAAATGCCCCATATACTGTGTTCTTATAACAATTTAGTTTTAGCATTGGCTATAAGTGTCAGAAACCCAACATACTGTTGGCTTAGAAAGATGGAAATTTATTTCACCATATCATAGAACAAATCTGAAGGAAACATCTCAGGAGAGATAGGGGACATTCCCAAGGTCATCAGGGGCCCAGGATCCTTTTATTTGGCCTGCTGTTCTTATAACTTAGCTTCTACCTCATAGTTCAAGATGACTGCTGAGCTCCAGCATTCACACCAAGAATCCATCTGCTAAACCCAGGAGGTAGTCGCTTTGAAGACACCTCCTGGAATTTGCCCACCACATTTTCCCTAAAGGCCACTGGTCACAGGGGAGTTGATAGATGTCACCCTTATTCTGCTTCAGTTATAAATCTCCAAATTTAGGATACTAATTCTCAGGGTGAGGGGCACAAGCAGATTCAGCTTCACTTTTTGTCCTGAATAATTAATTTGCCATCTTGGAGATATCAGCTTGCTCCATCCTCATCCTAGTGGTCAGGATTGGCATAATCTCTGTCCACTTTTGTCCTTCATAGACTAGGAGTTGAGACAGGCGGGGGGGATGCAGACTAGAGCAGGTCAAGCAAACTTCTCGTGACACACAGCAAATTAAAACCAAGATAGGCACGACAGGAAAGTCCTGAGCAGGAGCGAACCTAACTTGCACAGAACCCTGGGTGCCAGGATGGGGAGATACGTGGGAGTATTAGCCAGAAGTAACCTCGGGAAGCTGCAGATAAGAAATCTGCGCCCAGTGGCCCTAGTTCCGGTGTGCCTGCTCTAGGTACAGCACGTGGGCTGTGACAGGCCTCCCCGGGCCGTCTTGGCCCCTGTGCCCCACCCTGGTCTCAGGCCAAGAGCTGCTGCACCACCAGCACCAGCCAACCAGCCTCTGGCAACACGACAGACTCCCACCACCTGGCAGGTAGCTGGGGACCATGCAAACCACATGGCTACACCCATTCTTGGGGGCCTTGAGTTTCCAGGCAGATGAATCCCTGCCTGGGCTGGTGGCTACGTGCAGACTTTGCTGTTATCATCCTGAATCTGGCCCGGCCCCTCCAGCTCAATGCTGCCTACCTGAGTGGCACCTGCCCTCCCACTGATATTTTCTCTCCACAGGGCCTCAGGAAAGGTATTTAGGCTGGCGGTTTGCCTGTCTCCTCTCCTTGGGTGCCGGGTCCTCTGAACAGCCCACAGACAGAGGAGGGACGGCTCCGGTTTTGAAACATGTTGTACACAGAAGGTTGTAGCATCCTGGGGATGTGCGGGTGTGCCAGGCACGGGACGCTCTTGTGCTGGAAGGTAGGGTGCTGGGTGCCTGTCAAGTGGCTCATGAGTGAAGTGAGAGCATGTCCTGCCTGAGGTGTCTTTGGGGAGTGTGGGGGGAAAGGACAGGGTTGCTCAAATGGGGTAAATGGAAGCTCTCCAGGTATCCATCCTTCAGAAATGTACTTTTCATGGGTGGGTTCTAGAATCTGTCTACTGTCTTTATTCCAGTAAATTATTCTTAATTCCCTTTCACAGATGAGCCCATTTGAAAAATTTCCCATTTAATCTACATATTTTGTGCAGGTCATATGCTCTCTCTACAGAGATAGAGGAGCTACATTTTCCCTAAGGAAACCATTGCCAGTTTAGGGTGTGATCTCATATCCCCAAGGGTATAGAAGAGTTTTCTCCTACAGAGCAATAGACCTGGAGAAAGAGACAGGTTTGAAAGTGTCCTCTCTGCACCAAATTCAACCATTTCCTCCTCCTTTCTCTCCTCAAAGAATCTTCGAAGAGCAGCTACACCTCAACCCTTATCCACTGCTTTTAACTAAGTTCTCTCTTACACACCCCTCTTCAAACCCAAACCAAAGGGGCCAGAGAGAGACCATCCCATTGAGGGAAATAAGTGGGCATTCACCCGTGCCCGGTCCAGGCTGTGGTGCAGAGCCACAGAGGTCTGAACTCCAGGGCACAGACACCATGGCAAGTCCCCAATCTGCTTGGAAGAAGTTGCCCCAGGCTGATCCTGGCTGCTGGACCCTGCTTTCCAGAATGGAAACATTTGGAGAAGTCTGACACCTGGGCAGGCTGGCCCTCACCAGGACTCCACAGAGATCTGGCGTGATCTGTAACATCTCTAACCATGTCTGTAGGCAGACAAGGCACAATGGAAAGATCATCAGTGGAGACCATTAGGATGCAGGGTTCTGCTCTTCTTGCCCAGTTAGACCTTGGCTAAGAATTTCCAGTATCTTGTGTTGTTGCCTCCATAGGCAGGAGGAAAAGGGTTTGTGTCTTCTTCCTCCCTGAGATATCTGAGTTGGAAAGGTTCAGATTTTGGAAGGAAACAGCTAGGAATTAAAGTAACAACATGCAATGGAAAGACTGAGTCTTCAAATACTGGCCTTTTCTCCTTGTTGACTGTAGTCCTTGAGTTTGGTTTTCCTTTTAACATCTGCAGGTCTCAGATGCTTGGTCTAATTTTAAAATATTGAAATTGATCTTACAAAGTGGTTCTGAAGCAAAATGACATTGAAAGGAGCCAGCTCGATATTTGGCACATGATGGGTAATTGGTAAAAAATTAGTTTTATAATTGGTGTCATTTGCTCTGAGAAAGGCATTGTCTGACCTCAATTAGTTTGATATAATGGACTTCACGCATTTAAAAAAAATAATTCCTTCCACACTTCCAAGTCTCTGGACCATCACAACCCCCAATCTTAGTGGCAAGCTGGAAGGTTTTTAAAAATGTGTCTAACAATGGTTCATTGAGCAAGCGCTGAAAATGAAATGGACAGCTGAGGCAATTTTCCAGATAATCCCCACCCCAAATTGGGGAATGCCTGGCCTGAGTGATTAGGACAGTTGTCTGGGGTCTCTGCCTCATCTTGTCCACTGTTGACCTAGTTGTTTCATGAGTCTTGGGGTAACACATTTGTTGCAACATAATGTTAATTCACTAGTTAGCTCCCATTGTCTGAAGGAAGCTCAGATTGTCTTAAGGGAAGAGAATGGTCTTATCTCTTAGTCATCATCTCAAGTATGTTTTTTTTTTAATTTTTTTAATTTTTAAATTTTTAATTAATATTTTATTTTATGTAATTCTTACATCATTTTTCATTTTTGCACAATGTATGCATTTTCATTTTGGTTATAGTCCCCATATAATTCCCACCCCTCCCCTTATTTTGACCCTAATCCCTGCTCCCCCGCCACCCCTGTAGTGTGTCTCTGGTTTATAGTTGCTTATTGATTTTGATTTTTACTTTGTATTAATTAGTCTTTTTCCTGCTCCCTTATTTAGGTTTTCTAAATTCCTGCTATGAGTGAGACCATGGTATATATACACAATGGAATATTACTCAGCAATCAAAAAAGATAAACACATGCAGTTTGCAGCAACATGGATGGAGCTAGAAGGGATCACGCTCAGCAAAATAAGTCAAGTATGGGTTTTTAATAGGAGTTGACTCTGGACAAATAATCATCAAAGAGTCACTAACGAGTGACCTTTGGAAATGCCAGAAAAATAATCTTGAGTGTTGCTTCATTTGCTTTTACCATAAAGGGTCCAAGGTATCTATGAGTACTATCAATTTGTAAGGACAAAAATGAAATTCAGAGAGAGTAAGAGGCAGGTCCATGGTCATGCAGGGAGGCTCCAGTCACATCTGAACCATGACCTAAGTCTCCGGATTTCAACTATGTATGAGGGTGTTAAAGGGGCCTCCTTCCATCCTGTTGGGGGGGGGGTCCAGTTTCACAAGTGATAGCTGATGCCCTGACAGCCTGACATAATTTCAAGAATGCTCAAGAACCACCCTTCCTCCCTCACCCCCTTCAGCCAAAAAAATTCCTCCCACTTAGATGCCTGAAGTGATTCATTCTTTGGAGGATTCCCAGTCACAGGTCCAAAGATGATCTGGGGCTGGCTGCACACTGAGTCAGTCAGCCTGGGGGTGGGGGGGAGGGTTGGGGGGGTCCCAGAGGTTGATTTTTGCTAAAACATCCCCAGGTGCCAGGGGATGTGTCAGAATTTAGAACTACTATCTAAACGGAGCCATGCCTTCCCAGCTGGCCTCATGGGAAAAGGAGGGAAACCCAGGAGGAAGAAGCCAATGGGAGAAAGAGCTGGAACCTTAATGCAAAACTGCTGAGAGTGGCCCTCAATCAAAAGGTTCCCTGATGGAACATGCTTAGCAACGCTGATGACACTTGCTGCCTTCTTGCAGATTCACAAATTTATGAACAAGGCAAAGGCTGTCAGCATTCTTAATAAATCCGCCTGTTCTGTTCCCCACTCTGTCTCTGGTGAATCCTTGCACCCCCCCGCCACACCTCTGGCCTGTACCCCACTTCTTCTATGCACAAATAAATAAATTTAGAAAGAAAGGAAGGAAGGAAGGAAGGAAGGAAGGAAGGAAGGAAGGAAGGAAGGAAGGAAGGAAGGAGGGAGGGAGGGAGGGAGGGAGGGAGGGAGGGAGGGAGGGAGGGAGGGAGGGAGGAAGGAAGGAAGGAAGGAAGGAAGGAAGGAAGGAAGGAAGGAAGGAAGGAAGGAAGGAAGGAAGGAAGGAAATCTGGTTAGTATAGCATTTCCCAAATGTAGTTCATCCAGAAACCTCCTGTCTACCTTTTCCCCTCTCTAATACCTGTAGGTATTCCACAGGACACACATTTTGGACAATGCTGACTTTGTGGAATCACTGTAGCCTTCCCCTCTGGGTAGCCTAAATAAAAAGTAAGGGAAGAGAAAAGACCTAGAAAAGTTCAATCAGGTTAAAATATAATACCAAGTAAAAGCTTAGTCTATTTCATAGTTGTATTTGAATCCAGTTTAATGTTTAGGTTTTATGCAATACTCTGTAGAAAAATCCCACAAATTTGGGTGCATCTGTGGGTGGTTTTTGAGTTGATGAAGCCCTCAATATGTTGATACAATATAATACGTGGAGATGAATATTAATATCTCTGTTTTATGATGAGAACACTGACACTCAGTAAGCTTAAAGGACCCATTTGAGAACTATAACAGGTTGCAAATAAAATCTAGACCATTTCAGTCCACCTCAGAGATACCTGGCAGCCATGAAAATCATAGGTTCCTGTAAATTCTGCTGCTGTTGTTCTTGAGCAGGGAGGAAGCCATCCTTTTAAATAACCCAGGTGATTCTGATGCTATCTGTCTGTGGAACCATGTTGGGCCTAATCTCTTTTTTATTGAGAAAACTAAGACCCAAGAAGATGAACGAAAGAGCCCCCAAATCACAGAACTTCCATACGGGACTCAAACATGGATTTTCCTCATTCCACATGAACTGCTCTTTGCCCCTGAATCCTCGAAGCCTCAGCTGGAACACAGGACGTCATGGTGGAATGAGGTGGTTCATGTATGTAATGAATACATCTAGAGGCAAGAGGTAAATGCACTTGGGAAAGCCAGTCCATAGCAGACATATCTGTCCAATTTTCCTTATGACATCAGGGTGTGGGTCAAAACCATTTCCCTGAATGAAGATTTTCACATTTGACATTTCATTATTTTTCTTTTAAATGCGATTCGGTCCCTCAGAATCTACCGCCACACTTACACCTTTCAAAACTCCTTCCTGGAATCATCCAATGCACCCCATAACTCTTCTTGCATCTGAGCCTTCTTCAGCAGTTGTATCTCCCCTTCAATGGTCCTTGAAGATGTGCTTTTGCAGACACGTTGGTTGCAAATGTTCTTGAAACCTTTTCATGATCTGTGTCCAACCTCCTCAACAGGTAAAACCTCCTGACTCTCAGTCTCCACTGGGTCTATACCAAGTTAATGAACATTGCTGGCCAGCTGTAGAAGGAAGAATCCTGGCTGACAGTCAGGAATTCTGGGTGCCAGTCCCAGCTCTGCCAACAACTCGCTGGTGCCCTGGGGCTTGCCACTTCCTCACTTTGTGCTTCAATTTCCCCATCAGTGAGTGAACACAGCAGGCTAGATTAATATTTCCCAAGACATGTTCCCAAGGACAGTTTCAGGAGGTTAATGATTGCTACAAGAAAAAAGGCCCTCTGTGGTTAAACCTGTTCAGAAACACTAGATTAAATGGGTCCCTAGGGCAGGAAGTCTCAGCCCCTTTAATGTGCATCGTGGATTCCACTAAAGGGGTGGCATCTCGTGAGGTTAATGTTCTGTAAAACTCAATTGGCCGGAGGCTGGGCAGGATAAGCTCCAGGGTCCCTTCCAGAATAAACAGATGAGGACCATATACTCAATCAACTAGGACAAAAGTCAGGGGACTTGGGTTTAGAACTCTTCTACTTATTTGCCAGAGTCTCATGTTCCTCAAATGCACATTTTAGGCTTGTGGGAGGCTTATGTGCTATCCTTGAGTGAAACAAGGGCTTAAATTATATTAGAACTTGGCTTTCTCCCTACCTGGCCCTCAGTTGTATTTCCCACCCAGGTTTTCATCGACAGCTGCATTGGATTTCCTCCTGAAGTAGTTCTGCTCCCCAATCCCTAAACTATATAATTTTAAAGAGCTTTGAATCTATGCTTGAAGACCCCTGAAACTCTCCTAACCAAGGCAGGGGCCGTGGGAAGGTCGCTGGGATCACTCGGGTCAGCGGCTGAATGGTTTGCGGCGTGAGCAGAATGGACAGCTGCCAACACATTACACGACCCACTCAAGCCTCAGGAATGTTATCACCCTTCCTCACCGGAAAGCAGGTGTTTGTCTAGGCTGACCCAGGGTCAGGCATACCTGGGCTGAATACAGCCAGTCTTTTCCTGAGGCTGAGGCTGCACGTTTTGACCCACTTAGGGTCAGGGGTCACTGGAGATAAAGGTCAGAGGTTGGTGTTGGTGACAAGGGGTGGATTTCCAGTGTATTTTGCCTTCAATGAGGAGTCAGAAAAAGTTACTGGACTAACAGACACGTCAGTGTGGGTCGTCAAGGAACCAGTGGCTCAGTCGTCATCAATGGCTCAGCTACTTAGGATTAGAAGCCAGTGGTTCTGAATTTGAGAATCTGATGCTTCCTTCCTGAAACAATAAGCAATGCAGGTACTATTCCAAGAAGCTTACATGTGTTAAGTCCTTTAATTCTCATTAGTCTGGGAGGCCGCTTCTATTGTTTTCCTCATTTGCATATGCATACAGAGGTTAAGTAACTGGCTTAAATTTCCACAACTGTTTCAGGGATGTCTGGAGTGAATGTATCCCATTCACCTAGGTTGCCTCTTTACAGTTAAATAGGGTCTTCCTCTTTGAAGTCCAAAATGGACATGTAAAAAGCATGTTCGTGCAAGCTGCTATCTCATAGAGCAAGGCCAGGTGAGCTTGCAAACAGAACAAGGCCAGAAACCTGGAATTGGGATCCAGCTTAGCTCACTCACCCATGTGAGTTCTACTCAGCAAGATGGTCTTTAAGGCTCCTCCTTGCTGCTTCCCTCTCCTGGGGCAAGGCCCTCACTCCCTGCCTCAGGCTTCACATACATCTGACCAAAATAATTTGAGCTGCTTTCACCTTCACCGCCATTCTCCTGGTAGGCTTTCTAACTGTAGGCGGTACAAAGGGGAGGAAAACAAAGAAATTACCCGGAGAAATGAGAAGGGCCAGCACATGGGGCATGGCCATTTACTTCTCCATTCAAACAGTATTTGATAAACTTCTGGCAGGACCAGCACTGCTAGGGACACAATCAACCCAAGGAAATTAGATGAGGATACTTGCCCTTAGCAACTCCCACACTTGTAAGTGAAAAAATAACTTTGTAATAAAGGGGCTACAAAAGACAGCATTAAGTGTTCAAAAAGAAATAAGAAAGTTGAATAGGCTTTAGGGGGAAGCATAGTATAGGGGTAATCCCAGAAGGCTTCCTGGAGGAAGTACAATTTGTACTCCTGCCATCATCCAACAGCTGTTCTGAGTTCCAGAGCCAGTGGCTGAGCCCTCCTGGACTTGCTTGCAGGATCCATCTCAAAGTTCCGGCTCCCATCTGAGAAACAACCCACAAGGGCCCAGCCAGCCCCGGCCCTGCCTACCATGGCTGCTTATTCAGGGGGACCTGTCAGAATTTCCTGAAGAAACAGCTGCATGAAAGCAGTAGGGGGAATAGTTTGCAAGTTAATCCACCAAGAGTTTGCCTGCTTCTTCTCTGTGTTGCCAGGCCCAGCCCCTAGGAGACAGCCTTGCTGTGCGGTACAGGAGAAAGGACCCTGTCCTAAAGACAGGACAATAATGAGGGCAATGAAGCATAGCAGGAATAGAGATAAAGGCGCTTTCTTGGGCCTCACTGCCCTGGGGTGACTTGTCCAGTTAATTTTTTTCCTTTCTCCCCTCATTTTTCCCCCCTCAACTGTGCTTGCTCTCAAGACCCCAGAGAGATATGTGATCATATTCATATGAGAATAGCTTAGAAGGTTGAGGCCCTGACTGTATTTGCCTTGAAGCACTTTTGTAAGAAGACACAGAGATTGGTGATGATGTTGCTTTATGGCTCAGATGAGAGGTGGGGGTGGCTGGAGGCAAAGACCACACAGCGAGCTGGCACCCAGACCCCTGAAAAGCATTCAAGGCCCCCTAGCTCCAGTGAGCATTATTCCCTAAGCTGATGGTTAGTTTTTCCCAATCATTCACCCATTTCGCCATTCCGCACAAATTTGTGGAATACCTAACATAATACAGATGTGACATCAAAAATTCAGTTTTGTCAGTGGCTCAGAGCTTTCTTAAATATTAGTCTTCCAAAAAAAAAAATCTAACGTGAATTAAAAGAGGAAAGTCTTGATACATTTGGGGGCCCAATCCATTTGTTTTAGGGCACGGTTGCTTGCGCCTGGTTCCACCCCAGCAATACCGCCACATGCCATAATCATCGAGCTGATTTATTCTCTGAGAACAGATGCCCACATATATTTGCTGCCATTAGCCATGCATTTATTCATTTATTCATTCATTCATTTGGAAAACATTTTTCAAGTATTCATGCTACTGAGTTCACTCTGGTGGGGAGAGCTGAGTTACTGGTAGGGAAGAGGATGGACATGTGGCTTCAAAACAGAATTAATATCTCTTTGTTGTCTAGATCCTCTGTCTGTTGCTCTGGCTTGTGCTATAGTCCCCTTTGCAGAGGGGAAGAAAACAAAACAAAAATGGAGGCTCTGAGTTTAGGTGACTGCCTCAGGGGCCCATGGCTGCAAGGAAGTGACAGACAGCAAAACTGATTCCCACACAAAGCAAGCAAGTGACAGTTTGCTGAGGAAGAGAAGGAGGCAAAGATCTCTATGTGCAAAGTCTGTTAAATACATCTGTAAGAGCACAGGCATCCTTGTCTTGGGCAGCCATTCAAGGGCCTTGTGGGGAAAGGGGTGATGTTATCCTCCCAGGGAAGGAAGACCAAGATGGCTTGGCTATTCCCATAGATGTGCTCCTGACCTCTCCGTGCATTCATCCTGTGTAGGAAGTTGCTTTGGAAGAGAAAAGGGGGTAACTAGAGGCAGCACAATTCGGTGGTTGAAATGGAAGCCATTTACTTTGTAACCACAGCAAAATGGAAGAGCAAAGCTTTTAAAATAATTTTTAGAAATAAGTCCAACCAGGGTATTTGGGAAAAGGTGGCAGATGCACCCCTGACTCCACTGGGGGTGGTGGGGGGGAACAGAGCGACAAAGAGGATAGAGCCCCCTGACTTGGTTCAGGCTACAGGATGGATGAGGCCCGTCCCAGCAACCTCAAGGTCACTGCAGTGCATGTCCCAGGACCATGTCCAGACAAGGCTCCCAATTACTCATTAGCCAGCCCTGGTGCTGGCCCTCCTGTCCCTGTCCTTGGCCACAAACAGAGATGAAAGCTGAGCCGCCAGCTCTGGGAGAGGCAGGCCTGATAGTTCAGGAGTTATCTCAGCCCCTGGCATTATCAAAGCCTGGGGTAGCCAAGACAGGGGGGAGAATGGACTTTCAAACACTTCTGTGCCCTTCACAACTCCTCCTCCACTCCTTCCCCTCACCCAAACAAACACCACCACCAACAAAAAAAGGTCATCATTAAAGCAGAGGGGACTTTAACAGATGGCTCCTAGGCAAAGATTCCTTGAGTCAGTTTCAACAAGGACATGCCAAGAGTTGCTGCTGAGAAAGAAGGGGTCCGGCTGAAATCCTTTTGTGGTGTTAGGTTCAAGGAACAGTCAAGCCCTCTTGAGACCTTAGTCTTGCCCAACCTCTGCCTCCCCACCCTTCCCTTCTCTAGAGACTGTTCATGTGACCATGCCCCGCCTTGCTTCTCCAAGCTTCTCTCTCCCATCCCTCATCAACTGAGGTCATGGATGCCCAGAAAGCAGCAAGTCCTTCCCACCACATCATCTTGGGGCAAACAGCTGGCTGCCATATTTTCCCCTTCCACACTCCAAGCCCAGCTCTCAAACCATCCACATCACAGGATGGCTTTCAGCCCCTGTGTCTATGTCCACTGCCCCATAAATGGAAATTGGAGGTTGCTATTGTCCACAGAGCAGCTGAAACAGAGAGGAAGAAAGGGCTGGTGTTCTGAATCCCCAAAGATCCTTGTTCTTGCCTCGCAAGCTTCCTCTTGATTAGTATCTAATAGCGACGTAACACCAACAAGGCTAAATGGTTATGGCCACAATAAACAAAGCAACAGGAACTGTCCCCATTTCTAGGAAACATTTCAAGAGTGGCTATAATGTTTCAGGTGGGGGCAAATGATGGGAGTAGATACAAAGATCCGGTTCCTCCCTGACCACCAAGTGCACCTAAATTTGGGCAAGAATAATGTAAATAACGATAACTATAACAACGAGCGCTACCATCTAGTGAGCATCCTTTGATGTGCTTGCTCTCACAGGGATCCTGCAGGATTGTGTTGTCACCCTTCTCCATGGAAGAGGACGTGCATGCTAGGAGATTTCAAGGCCAGATGGCCAGCAGGGAGTCACACCCCAATCTTGGAGGTATGCCTAGGGTAAGGCCACCTAGAGACTTGACTTTCTCCTCACTTGGTGTCCCAGGTCGTTCTCCTCTTACCTGCCCTCCATCTTTTCTGTCTCCTTTGCTTCTTGCCTTCATCCTTCTAATCTTTCAGTCTAGCTTGGAATCTTACCTCTCTTGTCTACTCCCACCCTGCTGTTCCATCCATCCCTCACTTTTCAACGTCCACCTGTTTTACTTGCAATGTTCACACTGTCACTCCAGCGCTTCCCTCACTTCATGTTCCTGATCTGCATTCCGTCTCCACATCTTTTCAGATTCTTCAGGACACCGTGTCATTCTCAGACTTCTTTTCTCAGGACCTCTTGAACCCTAGCTTGGACTCTTTCTATAGCCTGAATATACCTCCAGGGTCAATTTGTTCTCTTCCTAGGCCAGGATTCCATGCCTATTCTTTTTGAGTTCTCTTGCTAAATATTTTTCTCCATCACAGCCTTACTCAAACATCTTCAGTGGCCCCCTAAAAGCAATGGAATACCCACAGAGTTCCCCACATTCTGTATTCTAGAATAGGTGTCCATCTGTTCTCTCCTCAGTTCTACAATCCAGTACCCAGGAGGACTCACTGTTTCCCCAGAGGCCTCCCCTGCCTTTGTTCCCTGTGTCCTCTGGGGCACCTCTCCTTAGAGACTCCTCCCCACCCCTCAGGATACACTACAGCAAATGGCGTTAATGGGGCTGATTCTGATTCCCACAGCTGGATGTGGACTGTCCCCAAGCACTTAGTTATTTCACATCCTCACTTAGCTGTGCTTGGCCTTGGTACCAGGGAAGGAGCTTAGACATAAAGTTTGAATTCTGGCTCAGCAGCTTCCCAGCAACATGATCTCAGATCCTTTAAATATCTTTTTGTTATTGGGCAACCCCAATGTGAAATGGGTTGGCCTGACTGTGGGCCCTCACCTGTGCATTTAAAAGGCATTTATAATGAGATTCAAATGCAGGCGCACACAAAAAGGGTAATAAAGGGTTTATTTACAAAAAAGGGGAAGCGGGCCTCCCTGGTAGCAAAAGGGGTTAAGTCTCAGCACTATAAAGCAATCCCCAGCCACTAAAGCACCTGGCCAGGAAGTTGACCCACATGGTGCAGCAGACCTCTCCTGTCTCCCTGCTGCTCCCCTCAGCAGTGTATTTCAGTCAGTCTGCCTGTTCTGCTCCCCACTCTGTCTCTGGTGAATCCGTTACAGGGCAGGGAGAGGGGCAGCCCAAACCCCGCAAACCTGCCTATTCTAAATGGGTTCTGCCATCCGCCGCATCAACACAAAACATATGAGACTTTAATGGGAAGGAACTTTAATACAACTAGGAAACAATACACGTAAGGCAAAGAGTCTAGTTTCTAAATGAAGCACCCAAAGTTACCCGTCCCCTCGTGGGTAAAACTCCATCCATATGGGATCGGCCCAGAACAAGGCCCCAAAGCCTGCCACAAGTCTAAAGCATCTTCCAGTGGGGACCCACAGCAAAGGGTCAGAAACAACCAGACAAGCCCGGAAGGAAAAGAGCAAAATCAACATCAAGATAAAAGCTGCCATGGTCACCTCCCCACGGGTCTCACCCACATCTGTGTCACCCCGTCCACAACCAAAAAGACAAGCTGTTTCTTCACGTGTCTCTAGGCTCCATGCGCCTCCTCCAGGTCCCCTGGCTCCATCCTGCTTCCTTCCTCAGTCTCTTCTGCAGCTTCTCCTCTTCCTGCTCAGCTCCACCCTCCCTTGGGTGGGGCAGGGAACCTGCCCCTCTCCTGGAGACCACCCTGTTACAAATCCTCTCATCCCCCACCTCTGGCCTACACCCCACCCAGTTCTTGTATGCATACATAGGTAAAATAAATCTTTTCTTTAAAAAAAAAAGAAAAGGCAGGGGGAGTGAAGAAATGATTAACTCAGGGAGAAAGAGACAGATAAATTGGTGACTGTTTCCTACCCCAATAGCCTGCTGAAAGCCAGTGAAAAACCAAAGCTCCCCAAGGCCCACATGTCTGGTTACATACCAAACCTGACTCCACCCTCAGTTCCCAGCAATCCTCCCTGCGGTGGGGATGACATTATGGGATTTGTAGTCCTTGGTGTCTGAGGTCTCTTTGGGCTGGGATGGGGGTGGGGTCCAAAAAGCCTATTTGTGGAGCTTGTTCAGGACATCCTTTCCCCCCAGTAATTCCTCTTTTTCACCTTTTGTCACCATTTCTGTGGTGATGAAGGTCAAATGTGTGGATGCTGGGGTGCTGCAGCCTCAGACGACAATTTTTCAGGGTTCCAGTTTGAAAGAAAATCAGTCAGTCACCAAGCATTGGCCATTGTGGCAAATAAAAGTAGAGTTTATTCAGAACATTTTTTCCTCTCATCTATAAAGTGACAGCACAATCTCCCCCTGTTGTGAACGTTAGAAATAATACATAAAGGAAACAGCCTACACCAACCAGTGATTTTTTTTTTTTAAAGATTTATTTTTTTATTTATACAAGAGCCAGGGTACAGGCCAGATGCACAGCAGGGTAAGAGGATTCACCAGAGACAAAGTGGGGAACAGAACAGGCAGACTGATGAAATACACCTCTTATGGGAGCAGTGGGTGAGACGGGAGAGGTCTGCTCGCCATGTGGGTTGCTCCAAGGCCAGCAGGGATCGAACTGGCCCTGCAGAGGCTGTGGACAGTTTCACAGTGCTGCGCTCAACCGCCTGTGCCACCAGGGAGGCCCCCCCAACCAGTGATTTCTAAGTGGTAATTTTTAATATTATGATGCATTCATTGCTTTATTTCCCACTGAAACATAGTTTCCTTCATACTTAGGGTGACCAATTTAATTTTGTATCAGCCCTCATCACCTGCACAGATCCAGGCAATAGGACTCTTTCAAGCTACATTAGTTGGATGCTGATCTCTTTGCTACAGCCCTGTCCTAGACGTTTCCAGGATTGTGACCACAGTCCTTGCTCTATAACACTTTCTGGCTGTCAGCCTGTGTTTCCCCTCCCCAATTACCTCAGTAGCCACCCCATGTCAACATTTAAGATGTTATGTAGGATTGTTTCATGAAACAACTTAGCTGTAGGTGGAAATGAATGTTGAGAATTTCTCAGTGAAATAAGAATCACAAACCACTCTGGAGTTAGGAAGAAACCCCAGCAAGCTGTGCCATGCAAACCACAATTCCCTAAACCACTGTTCAAAGTGGCCCTGAACCCCCTGGAGACCTGGCAGGAGATCCCTTTCTCTCTGTTGCTGGGCATTTTGCTGTTCTAATTCTGGCTGACTCCTAGCATCCCAGTGGCATATAAAACTGAAAGATCCTAACACCCAGTCCCCGGATGAGGATGCTACTTTCTCCATTAAAAGCCTATGGAGCTTTAGGTTATGAATAGGAACATAAAGGGGGACTAAACTATTGGGACGGCTTTTTTATCCCATCCTCCTGGCTCACTTCGGTTGGCCTAACCGAGAATCAGGGCCTGAGAGTGTCCCTATCTCAGGTGGGTGTCCCAGCCAATGGGTGATCACAACTACCCCCTACTTATGCGAGGGAATGCTCTAGAGGCCAAGGCCCTTGAGCCTGGGAGGGAAGAACAGTGGTTGCAGATGCGAGCTTACAGGAAGCTTTGATGTTCCGAGCAGGATCAGGAGGCGTGGGAAGTGAGACTTCTGTTCCCTGGAGCTCCCACAAGGCAAAGGCTTTCCGTTATCTTATAGGTCTCAGCATAGCCTAAAGGTGCTGGCTAAAGTCTGTCTTGGCCCAGAGAAAATCAGGCCAGAATCAAAGAATGCACTTGAATCAAAGTGGAAAATTAGACACTGTGCCGGGGAGAGCTCTTCTCTCCAAAATATATATGCATCCAAGTGTACCCCAGTCTAGCTGGGACAGGAGCCATCAAAATGCAAATGTGGGTTTTGAGAATGCTAATGTTGGAAGTGGAGAACAATACCGAGACAGACTTCTTGGGACCAGGGAGAGGGCCCCGGGGCAGGATGTGGGAGCCGAGTGGGGGGCAGGGATGAAAGGGGGAAAGGAAGCAGTGTGAGTGAGCCTGGAGATGAGAAAACAGCAGGAGTCAATTGAGGTTGAAAGACTGCGGGGCAGGCCTAGCAAAGGGGAGCGCTGCAGAGGACGGGTCAGGAGACCTGACCGCTGACCGCCGACCTGCGGCTGCGTGCCCAGGGAAGAGAAGGGTGAGTTCAGGGAAATTTCTCTGAGTGGCAGCTCAGCGGGGTGGAACGTCAGGACGTGCCTGGGGTCTCAGGCTTGGACTTGAGGTCAAAGCCTGCAGAAACAGACAGAAGGATCCGTGTTCCTGTGAGGGCAATGCAGCTCGGAGACATCTCTGCTTGGGCCCAAGAGGCATGTGAAGCAGAGAATGAGAGGACCTGAAAGGAAAGCGCTGAGAGGGGGTGGTGGGCCAAAGCAGGACTGGGATGTGGGGGGTAGGGGTGACTCTGGGACTTCCTTCCGGGGCTCTAAATTATGTTCTTGCCTCTGGAGACAAGTTGCTTCCTCTCTGTACCTTACTTCCTTATCTGTAAAGTAGAGGTTTTGCTGGGAGGTCTGAGTCGATTAAAACTGAACTGAGCACATGATAAATGCTTGGTGGGTAACTGCTATTGTCTTGGTCTATTAAGAAGCTGAAGCTCAGGGAGGCTTCACACTGGGTGCAAGTCCAGTGAAACAGTGATGGAAACTCGATCCCAACTCGGACATACCCAGTGCAAGTCCAGAGGTGAGCTGTGGGGGCCCAGGGAGGCAGAAGAGCACTAGAACATGGGGCCGATGGTGGTAGGAACAACCAGCCAATGCCCAGAGCTGGTGCTGATCTTGAGGGATAGGGAGCTTGTTTTTGGTTTTAGAGTCTGTTCTCTCATCAGTTCTCAGCAGTGCTTCCTCCAGCCACAGCTCAGTGAATCACTGTGGCACGAAGACCTGCCCTCTGGACTCTTAAGTTTCTGGAAGGCAAGATTTGTGTCTGCCTTTGTTTTATATCCTACAGCGTCTGGCCCACAGGGCAAATGAAGGTCATTTTACTGAAGAGTCTCTGCTGTGCTTGGGAGGTAGCGGAAATACACAAATGCAGGGATTTGATTCCCATTCTGAAATAATTCCTTAGTCTGGTGAATGATTAAAGGAAGGTATGAATGGAAACTGGAAAAGGCCTGGCCATTCTGCTGATGGCTTTATGAGGGAGGGGAGAGCACAGAGACCCTCAGATAACCTACTCCCTCCAATGCCAGGCCCACGTCACACCCAGCCACCTGGGTACACTGAGTGTGGTAAGTGGTTGTGTCTGGGTCTCAGAACTCTGAACAACTGCTGTGTGTTATAGAAAAGGGGGGCACATGGCACTGCTTTCTCCCCCATACACTCCAGGTAGAGAGAGAGAGATGACTGGGCCCCCTATTCACTGGACTCTCCTGGGACCAAGGGCTGCCAGGGCCACGAGGGAGCTAGATTTTCTTTGATGTGAACCATTGTGTCTCCCCCCAACCCCTATCTCATGCAACACACTGAGGAATCACTGGGTTTCTCTCTGTGGTGAGCCAGCCAGGAGCTCTGTGAATCTGTTACCCAAAGCTCTACCTTCCCAGGTAGAGACACCTTCCCTCAGAGGTCAGGGGAAGGATTCAACGAAAATGTTGGGTTTCATAAAGAAGGGCCCCTTTGTGAAATATTCAAGAACACAATTCCCTCAGGTAGACAAAGCTCGTTTCCTATGGGGTTAACCACAGGAGTAGGTGATCCAGTATCTCTCCAGTGGAAACACCACAGCCTGAGGCAGCTGTGTGTGAGCCAGGAAACGAAAGTGAAACTGGCCAGGCTGGGGGCATTTCTAGAGCTCACAGGAACAATAAGCAGGAGGGGCAGAATAACCAGGCCTGGAGCTGAGGCTGGCAGGGCTGGGGTAGAATGGGTCTGTTCACCAAGGGCCTGCTCCCCACCAGTTTCTCCCTCAGAGTCCACACTGCAGGCTCTGAAGTGCCACTGTGTTCACCACCAGAGGAGTCCAAGGGACCAGGAACAATCCCTGCCTGGAAGCCAGTCTCAGTGAGAAGCCAGGTCACCCTCCAAGGAGTGAGGATATATGACTATCAGAGGAAGGGGGCGTGAGAGACTGACAGCACCTAGATCCACATGGTGTGTCTGTATTTCAGAGGGCATGAGAATGAGGGCGAGCAAATACAAACCAAATCTGGTCCAGGGCTAGTAGGTACGAAAAGGATGGTTTTACAATCTGACCTGTACTTTCTACTTACAGAAATTGGGGGTAAATCGAAAACTGGGTTTTGAAGTTAGTTCAGTGTTGATGAATTCCTTTTAATCTGATAAATTCTCTTTTTATCATCATTATCATCATCATCCTAGTTTCCATCATCATCTCTCCCCTTCTAACATGACTCCCCACTTCTCCTGTGCCTGCCTTCTCAGGCCCTTCCTCAGCTAACCGTTGCTCCATGCCCCTGCTGGTAATTCTCTCAGGTAAAGCTGGAACACATACTTGTCATCTTAAAACCCTCCAGTGACTGCCCATTGCTCTCAGGATCAAAACTGAAGTCTCTAGCATGTTCTGCCAGGCCCTGAGCCTCGTGGCTCTCTTCTCCTCCTATCCTCCTTCTAGCCACGCTAGCTTTCTCTAGTGCTCACTGGTGTGCAAAGGGCTCACCTTTAACACTCAGTTTGGTTTACGGTTACATGCCTATGGTGATGGTTTGATTGCTCGCTGTTTAATGGCATTGATTGATGTTTCGGTCAGTCTTTCTCCCACTGGATGGTAAATTCTCTGAAGACAGAGACCCCAGAAAGTTTTGCTCTCTCTTGCAGCCCCAGGGCTGGTGTTCCTGGTGCATCACAGATGATTAATAAATGTTTGCTGAGTAAGCGAAGGAATAAAGGAATGGAGCCAGTTCTTCATTTCTTAGATGCTTCATTGCTGGAAAGCACTTGTGCCAGATGAGGAGCCTGGGCCTTGGAAGGGCAGTGACTTTCCAGAGATCACAGCCATTAACAAGGAGCTGGACTTTATCCACTCTTCTCTTCTTTATTTCCTTCTGACTCAGGCACTTAGCAGTGGCAGGGGTGGTGGTGTGTGTGTGATGGAGCTGCCGGCCGGCTTCTAGATCACAGATAAAGGAATGGTAGCCAGAAAATCTCTTGTCATGCATAACACTCTGGCTTTGAAACTGGGGTCCATGGTTTCCAACTGAAACGGGACTATAGCAGGGGCTGTAGCCTCCAAGAACAGCGTCCAGTAGAGGACATGTCACTGTCCGTGGGTTTTCACCTGCACACAATTGCAAGACCACTCGGGCTCAGGGAACAACAAACAGGAGAAACAAAAAGTTTCTAAGGCCACAGGTGGCTGGCTCTCTCCCCCAGATAGTGTCCACAGTGTCCAGAAGTCTCAAACAAAATGTCACTCATTCAAGGTGGCACTATCCCTCTTAGAGCGTGGAGCTCAGGCCAGGATCCAACTCACTGCCTTTGGAGATACTCACAGGCAGAGCTGCTGGGGTGACATTGCAGCAGCCCGCAGCAAGTCTGAAGGTCCGGATGGACCGCATTGGATGCTGGACCAGACGGCAGTGGAGCTGGCAGCACCAGGAGGCAGTCCTGGACAATTTGTAAGTTATTGGCCCACACCAACAACAAACAGCTCTTTGAGCTGGACCGGGGCCTTTGGTGTTCTTTTTAGGCGGCATCAGGAGCAGGACCAGAGGCAGGTGCAGCCACTCAGGCAGTGTGAAGCTTTTTGGCTGCTGGGTGCTTCTTCTTTCTTCTCAGGAGGCAGGAATAGAGTAGGAATCTGGGAACCTAGGCCTTCCAAGATGGCTCCTTCCCTGCCCCACATCCTCTCTTAGGGTCCTTCACTTTAGTTAATACCTGCCTAATCAGACCATTTTCAATTCTTTTGACCAACTGGACCATTTTAGGACCAATCAGCCCATCTGGTGCTGAATAATTAACTAATAAGCTGATGAACACTATTTGTTCATTTAGCTTGCACCTCATTGGTCCAGTCTGATCCAGCCGCCTGTGGCCATCAAGCCACAGCAGCGTGGACTTCCTTGGAGCCATCCTTGGAGGCTGTAGGACTGCCTGGGCGCTGCCCACACGCAGCCAGCATGACACACCTGCTCAGGCTTCCCGCTGAGACCCGGCTGGCATATTGGGAGGGGCTGCCCACCAGCAGCAACTTCTGGCCCTCGCATGCTTTTCCAATGCCCCTGGCTTCTTATCCAGCAATGGGAAAGAACCACTTTTGCCCCACAGTCCATGCTGTGGGATCCTGGTTTCAGCTTTAGCATTTTTCTTCTTTAGAAACAACCATAGTTGGTTCCTACACTTGATTGCTATTCCACAGAAACAGCAGCATAAATCTTGAAATTCTGCCAGGCTTGGGAATGCCTTATTTTAGTCTAATAGAAAATATAGGCCAAACCTACCACAGAACAGCCTGAAACAAAGACAATATCAGAATACATAGCCAACACCTTTGACTAAATGGACAGTAAGTTCTGCTCTTTGGTAAACAAAGCTGCTCTGGTCGCCTAAGTTCACACTCAGCTTGTGTGCTCTGGAAGGGACTGTCCTATTTACCGTTGTACTAGTTGCTCCCTAAATATTTGTGGAGTGAAGAAGAGAATGGAAGTTTCATTGGGTTGGAAAGAGCCCTGAAGGGCAGAAGCAAAACCAGGGCACCTGAAGTGTTTATTCTTCTAGCACTTACTTGCTATCTCTTGGAAGACCTGTTCTTTGATAATACAATTGTTTAATGGAAGCAAAAGACCAGAGAGAGAGTTGAACACCTTTGGCTTTTGCAATGTAGGGAAGTTACCTGACCTCTCTGAGCTTCCATAGCCCCATCTGTTCAGTGGCACCGTGATTCATTACTCTCCTGAAGATAAACTTTTTAATGAATTCTACATAATATTTACTGAGTGCTGGTCAGTGTGCGAGGCGTGGGCATGTGGTCCAACGCAGCATGCGAGTGACCTCTGTTCTTTCTAGTGGAGGAGAGATTAAGCAAATAAATACAAAGGAACTTAGAAAGTTAATGTTTGGGAGATGTGCTATGATGTGGAAGGATTGGGGGCCTCAAGCTAGAACAGCCAGAGGGGCCACATTCAGATCTGGGTGCAGGGAGGGCCTAGGAAAGCACCTTCTCTGCTGGGCCTCAAGGATGAGTTAGGAGCTGACCTGGGGGCAGGTGTCTATGGGTGGGTGGGTGGGGTGGCATTGTAGGTAAAGATCCCTGGGAGGAAAGAGTATCAAGGGGGAGCTAGAATAGCCAGCCGCCCTGGAGAGACTGCCGGGGAGAAGGCTGAGTGGAGAGCAAGACCAAGGAGGTTGCAAAGGTTTAAAGGAGGGAATGACACCATCCGGCTCACAAATAAATAAAAGCACATGGGCCGCTGGGACTGAGCAACAAAGGACCAGATCTCAAGATCCCTCTCAGGGTTACAAGATGAACCAGAATGTTAGTGTTAGGGGGAAAAGGCTGTCCTAAAGCTAATCCCATACAGGCTTTGTGGACTCCACCCCCACCCCAGGCCAAAGCCAAAGACACTGAGAAAGACAAATCCCATCACCACCAAGGAAAGGTGGCTGAGACCTGAGGGTGGGGTTAAGCAGCCAAGTTGGTATAAAGGCAGACACGTGGGCTTTGGGGGGGGGTCCCCCATTTTGGCTCTCCACCAGCTCACAGCGGACCGACCAGCTCTGAGAGTGACTTTGGGTTTCCAGGTCGTCAGATCGGGTAGGACGCATTAAAGACTTTATTTCCCTATTTTCTCCCTGAGTTGTACATTTTCCTTATTTCCTTTTCCCTTGTCAATAAACCTTTTAGTAACCTTTTGTGTGTGCCTGTAGTGGAGTATTCATAAGTCCCTTGTAAGCTCACGGGTGAGGACCCACAGCCAGCAACCCGTTCAATATCGGGGCTGCTCCATAACATTAGGGCTTTAAAGAAGATGGGGCCTTAAACATCTCATTGACAAAGACGAGGGAAAACAAAACAACACAAGCCTTACACTTGCGGAAAGACTTCAGCCAGGATCCCATATTGACTTAACTAAACCGGGTGCGACCCGGGACCTTTGCTACCTTTCTCCCACCCCCCTGCAGCGTGCCTGCCTCCTGCAACCGGGGTCCCGGAGAAAAATGACTAATGGGCGAGGGAGTTCTGAGGGCGGCCGGAAAACGGGCCGTCTGGGGCTCTCAGGAATGCGCCCCCGAGCAGGGCCCAGGGTGGGGAGCCTCTCGCGGCAGCCGCTCGCGCTCTGGAATGGAAACTTGGAGCTCCAAGTCCCTGCGGCAGCCTCCCGTGTAGGTGGCGCAGCCCTTTCTTTTCACTTCCCGCCCGGGCCTTACCTGCCTAAACAAACAGTCAGCGCCTCCCACCCGCGGCACCCCCGCCCCGGGGACAGGAAACAAGCAGTGACAGCTCCCCGCCCGCGCCGCCCGCGCCCCGCGGCCCCGGCGCGGCCCGGCCCGGCCCGGCTAGCAACCCGGCGCCGCCGCGCGCCCATTGGCTGCGCCCGGGGCCGCGGCGCGCGCTCGGCCAATGGGGGCCCGAGCCGGCGCCGCCGGGAGGCCGCGGGCGCGCGGGCTGACATGCCTGTGGTATTTGCTCAGAGGGGCATGACCACTCTGGGCAAGTCTTTAAATGTGAGTCAGCTTTCGGCCGATCCCTGGGAAAAATTCCTTCGGTGTTGTCAGGCAGGGTTCGCTAGCTGCAGCGTTTAAAAAAAAAAAAAAAAAACAATTCAAAAGGGATAATCCCACTGAAAGGGGAAAGGCATTCGGACCCTGTCCCAGGCTCCCCCCAGGAGGCCGCGGGCAGCTCCTGGAGGGGGCTGGAGGGGTGGGGGGGGCACCTCAACTCTGTGGCGGCGCCCCAGGCTGCATGCAGGCCCCTGGGAGCTGATTTCTGCAAGGTCAAGGCAACTGCCCCTGCCTTGAGTGCACCCCCCAACCTTCAGAGGGGTACGCCAGGGCGGGGAGAGGTCACATAGCAGGCAGTAGGAACAGTGCCCCCTGGAGTTGTGCAGCAGACCTGCCTTGCCATGGGGAAGGCGTGGTCGTCCGCTCCCCTGTCTTCTCTTACCTGCCTCTCCTCCAGCTGCTCATGGCTCTAGTCTTGGACCCCATGCTTCATGGCAAGGCCATGTTAGATTCTCTCCACTTCTTCACCCCCAGGCCTCTTTTTCCTCACTGGCCAAGTCAAAGGCAGACAGTTGATGAAGTGAAATAATAAAGTGGGAGTGTGGGAACTTGGGGTGTTCACCTCCCTTCTCTCCGCAACCACTTGGGCAATTCTGCACTCCTGGCCTCAGTTTCTACATATGTAATTGAGGGAGTTGTTGTAGAAGAATCTTTAGGGCCGTTCCAATTCTGAGTGTAGTTCCCTCTGGTCATCCCTGTGGCCTCCTGCTGGGGCTGGTGCTGGAGGTAGACAAAGCCCAGTGACTAGCCTGCCTCCTCCAGCTGCTCCCTCCACACCCTCTTAGGCCCCCCAGCTTTCGCTCCCTGCTTGTCATCTCAGAGGTGCCCAGCAGACAGGCCTGGGAGAGATGAGGGGAAAAAAGACCAAAAAAGGTCGAAGACAGATGGAAATGAACAGAGACTAGAGAGATTTATGTGCAATTTGATTTTAGATGAACATCTCGTGCAAAAGAAGAGGCAGTTTGGCACCTGTTACTGGTGAGTTAATAGCTGAGGCACTCTTGGTAATAGGGATGCAATACTGTGAAGACCAGATTAGCTCATGTGGCAGCAAATTATAAAAAGAGTTGACCAGAGGAAGGCTGGGGAGTCTCTGCCTGTGACTTTTTTAAATATTAGGTAGGCACCACACTGCTGAATTTGAGGGGCTTTGGAATCCAGCCCGATGAAACTTCGTGTCTTCTGAATCCATGCGGCCATGGAGCCCTGGATGTGCCTGGGCTTGTGTGTGAAAAGCATGGTGAGATATAAAGAGAGTGGCGCACTGCTGCCAACTCAGGGGCATGACCTTGGGGAAGCCACTCACCTTTTAGAAGTCTCCAGTTCATTTGCTGCAGGATGAGGGATGCAAATAATTGAACTCTAAAGTCCCCTCCGGTCTGACAGTCAATGATTAAATGGAATAACATGTGAATAATGGTCTTGAAAACTAGAGCACTGGGGGTCTTTCTGTGGTTACTTTTTTGGAGACAAACCTGACCTGAGCGTTCATCGAGCTCTGACTGGCTGCAAATCAGGTCATCTACTGCCTGCCATCTGAGGCCACAACAGGGCATCTGTTTGGTGACAAGGTTTTGCTGTGAGTCGGTAGTTTTTATTCTGTTCCTGCTATCAACTCAGCTTCTACCCTGCCTTTACAGACTAAGCCAGCCATTGTCCTCACTCCATCTTGGTTCTCCACTCGCCTTTCTAACTTCCTGTGATCTAGATGAGTTGGGTCATGCCTTTGCCAAGCTTAGAATCCCTGGGAGCAGAACTGCAGTTCTGCAGGAAGAGAAACGAGCGCCAGATTGGTTCCCCACCACTAGGTGTGACCATGCTCCTTTTTCCTACTCTCTTCTTCCCATTCTCCTGGGGTGCTGAGCTTTATTGGAGATCGGAGAGGAGAAACAGAAAAAAGGCAAGCACCAATCCTAAAGGACAGGAAAAGACAAAAGGCTTTTTTCTTCTTTTTTAGTTGTTTGTACCAACCCAAAAATAGAGGCCATCTAAACCATGGGAAAGATCAGATGATCACCCTACCACGTGAAAGAAGAGGACCCCTAAAGATGGTGAGAATCTAGTGGAGAGTTTGATTGTGCCTGGGCAGCTCAGGGTAGCCTTCAGAGGAAGTGATACTGGATACTTTCCCCCCCCACATTTTATTGGGGGTCCCAAGGGAAGGGGCTCCTCCCAGTCAATGGAGGCACTCAGCTTCTTCAGTCACTCCAGGTTGCAACCCCGAGGGTCCTGAGGGTGGCCAGTCACGTCAAGCATGTCTCTATCATCCGGGAGAGGCACTGGGTCATTGCAAGGCTTGGCCTGGTTGATCATGATGGCATACTTGGTGTGGGACTGAGGGGGCCAGAATTATAGTGAGGCCCCTGATAATGTGGATGCAACTAGCACCAGCTCCTTGGCCCAGGCATTCTTGAGGACTGTCGCAAGTCTTGTGACCATCTTGTTCTTATCTGGGATACTTCTGAGGCTAAAGAGAAGTTTTTCTAGCACCGAGAGGCACCTCTAGACTGAGGGTCAGGTGTGAGCAAGACAGAAAAACAGGAGGGTTCACAGCAGACTTGGATTTCCTGGGAAGGTCAGTGCGGGTTGTGTGGGGAGTGTGGGGCGCTGGAGTGAGAATGGTAGAACTGAAACTGGAAGGTGAAGACCATTGTCATCTTAAATAGGAGAGATGAGTGGTGAAGGATATTGTTCAAACTTCAGGTTATATAGGGAAATTCAGTTCACGGCCAACATTTAAAAAATGGAATGAGCGAATATAGAATGGAATAGAAAATGGCCAAGTCCATGCATGCAGATAGTATTGCGTCACAAAATGTGTGTGTGTGTGTTTGTGTGAGTGTGTGTGTGTGTGTGTACAAGTTCTTGTTCCTGTGGGTCATGGTCTTAAAACTCTGGAATCATTGGCTTTGTAGACCCTCCAGCTACACCAGGGAGGGTGGGCTGGTGGGGAAGAGACAGGAAATTCTTGCAGGCTGGACAGGTGACTTTCATGCCTTCCCACTTCAGGGAAATTGTCTGACTATTGAAGGGAGTAACTGTCTTTACAAGGCCTCCTCCTTCAAGGAAAGGTGATTCTATTTGTCCTCCCGAGTAATGGAGGGGACTGTAGAGGTATTTGGTCTCCTGCTTCGTGGCAGGGCACTTTCCTAAGAGTGCCCATAACAGGACCAACGGTTGGGATGGTTCCTTCCAGTCTCTACCACGGACCCACGTCACTCTGGGACACATCGTGACCCTGTAACTCAAACATCATGGTATTCTTCCCTTCTCCCACTGTTGTGCTTGCAGTAGCCAGCGTTTGCATACAGGAGATGCATGTGGTATCCTGGTATCACCTCAGCCATGATCTCCGAACCATGAGTCATGGCCGTGTAGCTAACACGCTTAAGAAAGGCTATTTCATACAATCTTGTACTCGGTCATGCCAGTTTCATAACAGACCCGAGTGCAGGGATGCCCGCTGGGGGTAACATCACCCCCTGTTGATGGAGTAGTTTGTCCCTTCTGTTAGCCTTAGAAAAAGTGGAGAGCAGCTGGCTGCTCTCTGCCTTGTGACATACCCATTACTTCAAGACTGGTTTTAAGAGTCTACGTTTGCCTTTTTCAGGAAACCTCACATGGAATGGGGGCCTGTTTACTTTGCAGAGTCCAGCCTTGTGGAGAACACAGCTCCCTGCAATACGACATGTCCTATTCCTCGCTTCCTTTTTAAGGTGGCACTTAGCCCTCTGAATACATAGCATGCTCACCCCTCACCTCCCCTCCTTGCTCCTAGGAACTCCCAACTCCTTTCAAGTGGTGCACATACCTGTTCATTTGTGTAACTCCAGACACAGCCTCTTGGTTACACCTTCAGGGCAAACATACCAACACCTTTCTTTGACTCCATACATTTGCATACCCTTCCTATCAAAGGTAGGGTTTTTCCATTTCCTTTGTCCTTTGTTTCAAACTGGGAGCAAGTCCTTAATAGCAGGACAACCAGTCATGGTTGGAACAGGACCCTGTGTCAAGCCTTATCCTAGATGCTACATATTCAGCAAAATCCCAAAACATATTATTCTCTCTGTTACAGATAAAAATGAAGAAGCTTGGAAATTGTTAAAATTTTCACATCTTGTTAATGAGCAAGTTGAGTTTCAAGACCAAGTCGTTCAAGATTGTAATCCCATGCTTTGACCTTGGAGATAGACCACTTACCCTGGTTCCCTTCATTACCCTCCTTCTACAAAAGCTGGGAATACCATCTCTCTCCCTATTTCTGTCTTACAAAAATCATGACCCCCCCATCTACCCCGTTAAGAGAGGACAGGTCTAAACAGAATTTAGTTTTGCATTGGAATTCTTGCAGAAGAACTACATCCAAAAGTATGATGTCCAGTGCGCTGCCTCTGGACTGACTTCCCTGGCTATGCAAGAAAGACTTGTTCCTGGTGTGAGATAGAGGAAGAGAAGGAAGGAAAGCACCCCAAATTACACAGCGCCCGATCTAAAGAAGCTTGAACTAGGAGCCAACCATGTGCTCCACTGTACTCACCCGATACCCCATCTTCATCACTTCTTCATTCCTTTGCCCTCCATCCCTCCCTCCCTTTGGACATCCACCAAGTGTCAGGAACACTAATCAGTCATTCCACAAATACTGGAGTAGATCTATATCAGCCATAGTTAATGTGAATAACTGTACTTTTGGCACAGAAGTAATTATTCAAAGCCTCGGTACCAGCCACTCTGTGGCCAGGGATGAGATCAGCACTGGCCGGTTGCGTAGGGAGATGCACATGGAGGGGTGTTCATGTCCACACCTGCCAGACCATCCCTGTGACCACCCTGGCATAGCAATGCTCGCTCCTTTTCCTCTTTGTTTGGAACAAAGAATCACAGAATTCATAGAAATTTTCCATCAAGTCATCTAGCCCAGCCCTTCCCACCTGATGCAGACTTCTGACTACAGTTTCCCTGCTAGTACGCATCCAACTCCTCAAATCCCCCACATAGGAGCTAATTTTCTATTTTACCAGGACTACTCTCTCCATTTTGGGAAGTGATTCATGTAATTCTCTAGCATGCTTGATTTGATCCCCAAATACTTTCACTCATAGATTCCATTTCTACCCACCCCTATTTTTTGAGTCTACGAAAGTCCTAATCCCTCTTGCACCTGATAGTCCTGCAGATATGGTGAGATCCTTAGCTGTCCCTCCTTCGTTTGTGCCAGTTTCACAATTGCGTTGTTCCTCTTAGTAATATCAATCTCACTGCAGGGCAGACTCAAGTAAATGAATGAATAATGAGCTTTTACTATGTGTCAACCACCTTCAAAGATGTCATCTCATTGAACTCTCTGTCCAGCCTATGAGATAAAAAACACTTTCCATTTTATGGTGGAGAAAATGATAGCTCATGAAGTTAAGGATTTAGACCAGTTCATATAGTTAGAAATTGACGAGAATGACAAATTAACTTGAATCTTTTGTTAAACACACGAGCATTATTTTTTCCTTGAAACATGAGTTCAACTAGGGCAAAGATGGTCCAAGACATCCGAGAGATAGAAGGTCTCCTTAGCTAAACACAAACACTGAGAAAGGATGAGACCTGCGTCTGTAGCCTCAGGTGTTACTTTCTAGAACCCTTGCCTCCCACTCCATCCCTCCCACCTGATAGTGGCTATAGGTATGGGCAACCTCTCCATGTTGCAGAGAGGTTGATGGTTTCTCTATGTTGATTAAGGGACACAGTGTCAAAGCCAGAACTGCATCTCCAGTTCAGACACGACTGTACACAGAAACAGAAAGTGCTTCTCGCACGTGTGGGCTTGGAGTGGAAAATACTGGAGACATTTGTCACTTTTCCATAATATTTTTGGAATACAGGAGCCCTCTGGTGGCCAAAATAGCAGGAAGGTGTCCTTGGGAAAGGCAATCTGAGAGTTCTTGCCAGAACTTCACTTGGTGATCTCTGGCTTCATTTTAAGGTTACTCGCTTTGCCTTGTCTTCTTTTTTCCTCCTTTACTCACAGAGGGTTACTTGCTTTTTGCCCAGCTTCCCTTCTTTCCCTTGAGTTCTCCTCTGCATCTTCCCTCCAATCCCAGCTGTGACCCCGATACCCCTGGAATCTCTCCTTCCTGCAGTCTTTGGCCTCAGAGGACCCATTCTGAAATCTGGCCAGTTCCCCTGTGGCAGGTGCTGAGCGACAGCTGCTACCCCCGCTGCTGCTTCAGTAGTGTGGAATTCAGTTCCCTTGAGGGTGTTTAGAGCCTGCAGATGGATTAACTAATGATGCCTGTTCTTCAACAGACATTTGCAGTGTCCTGCTAAGCACTCGGGGGATGCTGATCATCACCCAGAACCAACCTTTCTTAGAAGAGCAGATGAGATTCCTCTCTCTTGGGCATCAGGAGCTGACCACACGGTCACCTGGCCTCTGGGGTTGGCTGACTGACTAGAGCCCAGCCTTTCTGAGTTTCTGTATGAAGTTCTGACTTGCGCAGAAGTCTGCTTCCTTCTGAACCATCTGTCTCTGTACATTCATGTGTGCCATTCACCAGCGAGTGAAGACCCCCCAAAATAGCCAATCTTCATGTGGATAATTGAGAATTGATCATTGGTGCAGAGTCAGAAGCTATACTGGTAACTTAGTGGACTTCAGTGAACCAAATCAGGGGAAGAACCTAAGATAGGGCAAAGCAGAAATTTTGGTGAAGATTTTAGACATGATTCCTCTGACTTTTAGCGCAATAAGGTGATGGAACAGCATGGCACTTACAAAACCCTTTGGACTATTGAGAAAAGGTCCTCCTGTCAAAAGAGCTCGTGATTTTATGACATTAAGATGCTTTAGCATAGGGCCATCAGGTGAGATGGCCAATTCATAAGATGGCCAACTCTAGAGAGGATCAGAAGAGCTCTTTACAGGATCCAGAATATGTCATGAGAGGGTGGGCAGGATCAAATTTAGCAACAGTGTTTCTGTCCTAACAAGTAACCAGCAATAATAATAGTAGCAGCAGCAATAGTAGTGGTGGTGGTGGTGGTGGTGGTGGTGGTGGTGGTGGTAGTAGCAGCAGCAGCAGCAGAATAGCAAGAGGAGGGGTCTTGGAGGGTCATCAAATTTAGAAAGCTACAAGTTCTCATCATCTGCAGAAGAAATGTCTAGAGAGGGTAGGAGGGTTACAGAGGGCAGAGACCATGCTCAACGGAGAGATTTGTGCTGTCATGACAAAAGCCAGGTTTCTAGATCTACTACCTCCCTGAAAAAAGGGAGTGGCCATTGGATTCAGGATCCTAACTATGGGGATCAGGGGAGTATAGGAAAGTGTCACCTGGGAGGCTGCAGAATTCTCTTCTCTAGATTATAAGAAAATGTAGATAAGTCTTTTTGGAAACCAGCAGGTGCATGTGGGTGAAGCTCTACTTCAAGGATAGATGAGCTGACTTCTATGGATGTTCTTCCCAATCTTGTCATTCTAGAATTGTCTCAGGATTCTTGATTCCCAGCATTTTATGGATTTTTAAGCCATGCTTTTTCTGGGGTGGGGTTGAAGAAAGATGCTAGAGAGTATGTTAAATCTGCCAAATTAGTCCAGTTTCTCTCCAAAGGCTACTTCTGTGTCCTTCATCACCTCCCACCAAACAACTCTGCCCCCTCTGTCACTGGCATAACTTACAGGATTCACTCTAATTTGTCATTCCACCAGGAGCCCCTTATTTACTTCCTGCCTAAGTCCCATTTCTGTGCACTTACCTTGGTGTAACTTTTCAGTACAGCTGTCTGCATTGATGTGGTCATTCTCTGTTCTCACACTAAGCTTTGGGCAAAGAGCCTGGATCATGTCTATTAATTGTGCTTTGTTTAGTAGCTCATTCCCAAGACAGGTGCTAAATAAATTATTTTTTATGCAGTTCAGTCCTTGCCTAACCATCAACTAGCCTTGACCTTGAATATCTCACGGTTCTCTGACCTCAGTTCTATGTGAATTCAGGAAGGAACTTTAGATCAGCTGGAAGGGCACCTCCAGCTCTGAAATTTTCTACTACCACAGTGGTCTCCCCACTTGAAAAGACTAGAAGTTCCTTGGGGAGCAAGGGAAAGCCATGCCTGTAGTATCCCCAGAAGGTACCTACAGGACTCAGACCTAGGAGCTTTCACATACATTTGTATGTTAATGTAGTTGGGGTGGGGGTGGGATGTGAGGCCAACAAAAGTTCCTGCCAATAGATCATCACATCAGCCGCTTTCCAGAGTTGATGGTAGTTTAGGGGTAAGAGGTAGGAGGGACTGGCTTTCTTTTGATGCCACCTCTTACTGTGCTGTTCATTCACAGGGAACTACTGAAAGGCCATGGTCCTGGATCTGGAGAAACACACAGAGGCAATGCACCAAATTGCAGGCTCCAAACTGGAGTCTGGGGCTGAGCCAAGACCTGCAGGAAAAAAAAAAAAACGCTCTTCACCCCACTAAGAGTTGGGAGAACCCTCCTTTCTCTAGCCAAGGCAAGATTTATGCTTTTCTATGAAAATATTCATGTAAATGGAAAGAATGGGCTAAGAAGTTTGGGCACAAAGCCGAGGTTTTGTGAAGGGTAAGATTCCTCAGCTGTCATAAATATCAGTGGAAGGGGAAACAGGTGGTGAATCCCTGCTTTCCTTACGCAAATATTTTAAGTGGATCATAAACCCTCTCTGTTCTCCCAACCAGTAAGTCTTCATAGTGTTTTAGTGCTTGCAGCTTAGAGTGCCAGAAACTCTTCCCAAGCCAAGGAACATCACTCTGCAAGTGACTGCTGGTTTGGGGATAAGTAGATGGTGGTTTTGGTGGCTTGGGTCCTAATTCCCTTACTCAGACAACTGATGAAGAAACTGGCTCTACCTCCTGGGCTTGACTGACTTAAGGGTTGTCAATGGAAATGTGTCTTTATTTCTGATAACCGAGCCTTAGCATACAGGAGCTATTTGCCAGACAGGCGAGGTGGGAAGTCTTGGCAGCGGCTTTGGGCGAAACCAGGAAGAACATGATGAGGCCAATTGAAATAGGACGTCATTGGTTTCTAATGAGGGGGTGCATGTCAGAGAAGCAGGCCCTGGGGGAAGAAGCCCTTTCATGAAAGAGAAAAGTGAGGTCCAAAGGGGTCATGGATTCTCCTCAGAGAAGGGAAATGCCCCGAGAAGTAGAAAGGGCTAGAAAATGAGGAGACAGATTATCTGAAGATATCTTAAAGAAAATTACATCTTGTAGAGAAAGAGGCATATGGGAAAACACATTTTGTGAGCCTGGGGATGATTCTGTGCAACCAAAACAAGGTAGCTTAAAGTCCTCTGGGGTCAGGCCCTTCGTTTTATAGGTGAATAAACTAGGACTTATTCTGGGAGTCATTGAGAAGGTAAGACATTTTCTAGTACAGCAGTATAGTTGGAGGGGACAAGTGTGCATTTTTGAGTCAAACCGATGAATCAGAATACCAGTCCCCCATTTTTTCATAACCCCAACCTTGGAGGATTACCTACCTCTTGGGACTCCTAAGAGAAGTAAATGAGAAAATGTATGTGAAAGCTCCTAGTCAAACTTGGCCCTGTGCTCATTAACATATCCTGATGAATAGCCACATCTCTTCAATTAGAATTATGACACTCAAGGCTAATTGCGTCTGTGCTGTTCTAAGAATGAATGGAGAAACCTTAGTGTCACTGGATATGCCAGACACACTCCTGTTTTATTTCAGGCACTCAACTAATTATTGCGATCATATTAGTCTAATGAATAATTGTAAAAATATTAAGTTATGCTAATAAATCTATAATAACAGTGGTGGTAACAGCAGTAAGTACTCTAGACTCAACAGATGAAGTGAGCATAAGTAAAAAGAAAAGTTGAGTTGGCTTTGGCATTAGTTTCTGAGAGCAAGTGATCTGAGGCATAGGAACACTATGTGGTCATTCATTCATTCATTCATTCACTGGACAAACACTGAGGTCCTACAAGGTGCCAGTCACTGTCCTAGCAACTGGAGACATAATGATCCACAAAAGCGAGGACCTTTCCTTAAATAGCAGTTACATTCTAGGGGAGGCAATAAACAAGCAAGAAAATAGATATATTGTTAGGTAGTGATAAGAACTATGAAAAATAAATAAATGGGGCAAGAGGACATAGAATGATTGAAGAGATAGCTATTTTAGTAAGGGAATGTCTCTCCCAGGAGGTGACATTTGAGGAGAGATCTGAGTGGGTTAGGGAGGTGGTCATGGGAATATAGGGGGTGGGGATGGATTCCAGCCAGAGGGAAAAGCCCTAAGGTGGAACAAGGAGGTCACGTGTTTGGAATGTGGTATTGACCCCCGCTGGGAATGTATGCTCTATTTCTGCCCGAATGCAGAAAAATGAAGGGTTCACTGTAAAGAGGTTGCTTTCTACTGAACTTCAAACCAGACTTAGGCCAGTCATCTTAGGATGAGGCACAAAGGGAAGAGGCAGGCCAAAGGAACCAGCTCCTTAGGGTCTCCCAAGTCTGGTTGTCTGGAGACTCTGAGAAATGGCACTTCCAGTCAGAACCATGACTTGGTCACTGTGGGATGCCCAAGGCTTGTTTGGTGGAGAGGATTGCCTCCCAGAGTCAGCCCCAGAGGATTGGGAAACTCCCCAGCTCCTAAGTTTTCTTCCCTGACCTATTTGAGATGATCAGATATGAATTTTCTCAGTTGCTTTAAAAGATATCTTTATTTCCCCAAAGTATTGTCTTTTTTTTTTAACTTATTTTATTTATTTATGCATATAAGAGCTGGGGTGCAGGCCTGAGGTAGGGGGAGGGGCGAGAGGATTCACCAGAAACAGAGTGAGAAGCAGAACAGGCAGATTGACTGAAATACACTGCTGAGGGGAGCAGCAGGCGAGACAGGAGAGGTCTGCTGCGCCATGTGGGCAGCTCCCTGGCTAGGATCGGGATCAGGATCAAACTCATGCTGTGGTGGCTGACGATAGTTCTGATAGCACTGAGACTTAACCCCTTGCGTCCCCAGGGAGGCCCCTAAAAGTACCACCTCTTTTTTTTTTTTTAATAGAGGCATGCTTTTTATTTATTTGTTTGTTTGTTTTGTTTATACATGCACTGGGTACAGTCAGAAGCGCGGGAGGGTGAGAGAATTCACCAGAGCCAGAGCGGGGAGCCGAACAGGCAGAAGGACCGAAGCACACTGCTGAGGGGAGCAGCGGGTGGCAGGAGAGGTCTGCGTGCCATGTGGGACCCTCCTCCGGTGGCCGGGGAGCAGCTGGGGATCGAACCAGCGCCACAGAGGCCGCGGGCAGCTTCGCAACCCAACGCTCAACCGCTGCGTCACCGGGGAGGCCCAAGTACCGCCTCTTAAAGTCGACCCCCAAGGGCAAGGATCATGTCCAACTCATGGAATCCCCGTGGGAAACAAAACACTTAGTACAGAACTTGCCAGTCAGACTGAGTGGGTCCTGCTATTTGTTATCGACAAACACCACAAGTTTACTACTCACCTAATAAAGGCCTGCCTTTTCATTTGCTCCACATTTTATCTCATGCCAGCTTCTAGGGTTACCCCAAGATGAAGGTTTTAGAAGCAGCAAGCAAGCCTTTTCTACTGGTTCTGGTCCTATGTGATCTTCCAGATGGGACTTATCTCTGTTTGGGGCCCTCTCTCTAACACCGGGATTCTTAGAGGCCCACAGGCCCACATTCTTGGCTGGGGGCACTGTCTATAACATTTACTAGGTGTGCAGCCTTGTAACCCTACCTCCAGGGGCCCAGATTTCTCATCTGTAAGTGCTAGACAACATTCCTACATTTTATAGGGCACCGTCATAAGATGTTAGGAAGACTAAGTCAATATTATACGTACTTTGTAAACTCAAACATGTGCATCAGGGGTGTCATCATTATATCAGCAATATTCTCCCACCCACCCCCGGAACATTCCAATTGTCTCTTGCTGAACTTTTACAACTGTGAAGCTTTCAGTTGTTGTTTTTGTTTTTGTTTTTAAATGGACAAGGGAACATTGGATTTTTCCAAAGATGAATGTTTTCTCCTTTGCTTCTGGCATCTTACCTTCACTTTTTCCTTCTTGCCCTTTGGGATTCCCAAGAGCCCATTGGGTTGGTGGCTTTAGGGGACTTTAGTAGTCTATAATGATTGCCAGATTTTCTCCAAAGACATCAATATTTGGAACCCACTTTTCTGTCATGCAAATTTCAGCTCAGTGCACATGGAGTGAGCTCCAGATCAATTTTGTAGATTATATAACTGGAGACCAAAGGAATAAATAGATGCATAATAAATAGATGCACAGCTCAAGCGGGTATAACAAAGGCACACATAAATGTGCCCCCATGCAAAATAAAGTCAGTGGCTTTATACTAAAGGACAGTCTATCGGATATGCAGGATTGAGCAATCAAAAGTGATCAAAAGGATTCAGGTCACTTTATCATATGACTTCTTTTCCTACTGGTCATTTGTGTGCCCCAAGTGTGCCCCTTCTGCCTGGCAAAAGCTGAAAGATTGGCAGGGGGCACATTCTTACCCTATTGGGAGTGGGTTATATAGGAAGAGTGTGCCCCATCCTGAGTGAAAGAAACTTCTGGACCAGTGACTGGAAGACCTGGAGGGAGGGGATGGAAGGTTGGGTCAGGGTTTAGACAGAGAAGCAAACTTGGCTTGGCAGGGATCTGTCTTGTAATAGGACCTCTTGTGGGGTTTACATCAGGACCCGTGCTGTGGTGCTGCTTAGCGTGAGCCCTGGCAGGAGACTTCAGCTCACGGGGGCTGAAAGGAGTCTGGGCCCTGTTGTTGAGACCATCCAGCCAGGCTCTCTCTCTCTGTCCTTTGTGGGGCCCAGGAGGCTCCGTATCATTACTCCAGAGCATTCTGCTTCCCTCTGGCCTCATTACACAGTACATTAGCTGTGGGAACTAAACCCATTACAAAAAGGAGGGGGTGGAATTGGCACTCAGGGAAAGAGGCCTTCTCAGATCAAGCTAACTTGTGCCTATTCACTAAAGATTGTTAGAGATTTCCATCTCCTTCTCTCCTTCCTCTGCCTTGCCCCCACCGTCATCACTTGATGTGGAGGACACACAGGCTCACACCTAAATTGACGATTCTCCTGCACACTCCGCATACTTGGGACTTGTAGAAGGAGTCAGCTGGAGATGGCCGTGAGCCATCACTTTGCGTCACATTAGATTTACAATAAGCAGGACCCTCAGAGATGGCTCAGTGGAGACAGAGACTGAAGCAAATTAAGTCTACTTCATGAATATTTTTTATTGCCTCCTATCAAAATAGACAAGGGATGGTTTTGTCTGTACGAGTCAACAATCTGAATATTAATGTCAGAGAGTGACTTTGAGATGAGTTCATCTTGAGCTGTTTTTACAGATGGGCACCAAAGCCCAGAGTAAGTGACCTGCCTCGCACCTCGCAGCAACTATGCAGATCTGTTTGCCAATCTGGCATTCTAGTCTTTTCCAGCGAGCTTCCTGCAGTTTTCTCTTTCAATTTTCCGTTAGCCTTGGGCTTGCTTTCCTGTCTCCTTGGCTAGGGGCTAGAGAATACTCTCGAGGAAATCCAGGAAAGTATGTTTGGACTTTGGAGCATCAGTGACTTGCTCCACCTCTCTCCTGTGTCGAACACCACATCAAACAAAAATCCACCACAAACAAAAACTCTATACAACATGACCTTGTCCCTGGTTTGGGCAAAGATCTGATTGAGCTTTGTCTGTTATTCCTGGTCCAAGTGAAATAGGAGGTCTCACAGCCCCTTCCTACCTCTACAGCCTCCTCCCCACACCCATGACTCGACCCAGACACTGACCTGGAAAATGTGCCTTCAAGTCCATGTCTGCTCTTCGCCCTGGATGTCTGAGTTCAGTCTAAAACTGGGCAAGCAAAGAGGGGACAAGAGCCCAGAGAAGACGAGTCATGGTGTGGCTCTTCTGGCCTCCTCTTCTGGAGGAAACACGTTTGGGGGGAATTACAGAAATGCAACCATCTTGGTTGTGTGGAATACTGAGGAAAGATATTTTCTCCTTAAACCAGAGCCCCTTTTTATTTGTGTGTGTGTGTGTGTGTGTGTGTGTGTGTGTGTGTTTACTATACTCTGTAAAAAGGTCTGATTAGCATTTCCTTTTCAGTTGCTCCTTCTCCACCCCAGCTGCACCAATTGTGGGCTCGAAAGCAGAATTGGTGCAATAGTAATTCAGGAAAGCAGCTGAAAGGGAAAAAGTGAAGAAAAAAACAAGGGGTGAGTTTTCTTAGAGCTTGAAGAAACTACTCCAATTAAAAAGATACAGAGAGGAGATATGAAACAAGATATCTGGAAGGAATAGATAAAAAGACTCCAAAGAAATAGGAACCTGAATGAAATGAAGAGAGAGGAAGGCAATGCAAACTATCTCAACTGAGAAATAGACAAGGGGGAGAAAGCAAATGCAAAAAAAAAAAAAAAATATGTTTCAGGAAATGGCTGGAGTTGGAAGACATGAAAAGATAATGATGGAAACCCCCTCATTTCCTTTCCCTGGGTTTTCTTTTATTAGTACTTGTTTTAATATATATTTTTATAATAGAAGGAAATGAAATTGCTTGGTCTTCAGCCACAGAAGAGATGTGGCTTCTTGCCTTTGAGTGACTCACACTGTGGAGTTGATCACTCCATCCTTCCTCTGGGGTTGGATCTGATTCTTGTTCTAACTTTGCCCTTGACCTAAAGCATTCTTCTGTTCTGCTAAGTCACCATCTTCTTCCCTCTCTCACGTCAGGAGATGTTAAGACTTCATGAGGTGATGTTGGAGAAGTGCCTAGCACTCGATAGAATAAAGGCTGTGGAGAAGACTTTAACAGTGCTCACCATCGCGAGCTTTGGGGGTCCTGTAAAAAGGTTGCATGAAGACTTTGCTGTGGCTGCTCATTTTCTAGGGCTTATTACTCACCTCCCCCCCAAAATAACCTAATCTGGATAGTCATGTCTCCAGCTGGATCTCAGTCCCCAGGAGGTCATTCTTGGAAAATACGACCTCCTGCCTTGTGTGTTTGCAGACTTGTAAGCAATGCAAAGGATGTGAACTTTATTGAGAAGTGTCAGTACTGTTATCCACACCAGGAGGCAACCACCAGCGGTTAAGAAGGGACCTGGATAGATGCACAGGACAATCCCCCTTTGGCCATTATCACTGGTCACAGCATATCAAGCATATTTGCATGACTGCACAATCACCCTATACCTTGTTCTCTTAGGACCCAGGTCATACAGCACTGTCTATCAACAGTGGTTTGAGACCTTGAGTCAAATAGACCTGTATTTGGATTTCAGCTCCTCCACTTAGAAACTAAGCAAACTTGAGCAAATTACTTCATTTGAAAAATGGGATGCATTATTTGCTACAGAGAATATCTGGAATGATTGTTAAAAGGCATGTTAAATACCTACGACATCATCAGTTCTCATTAAATTCTAGAAACACTATGTTATGGATCAAGAGATTGGAGATCTGGGGTTCAGATAAGCAGGAGCTCAAAAACCGGCTCTGTCTCTTCCTGGTTGTGTGAGCCAGGACAAGTGAATGAACTTGTCCATGCCTCAGCTTCCTCATCCATGAAATGTGGGTAAAGTGCCTACCTCATTGTGTGGACTAAATAGGATTTGTGTAAAGTGCATGACACATACGAGGTAGACAGTGCATGGTGATGATCATTCTTATGTTTGTTTCCCAGATCCCAGAGTTATCCTGCCACCAACTAGGTATGTGACCTTTACCAGGATACCAACATTTCTAAGATCTCAGCTTTCCTGGTTCTTTGGTGACCCTCTACCCCTCCTCCTCTCAGCTCATAAACTCATTGAGCTGACACTGCCTTAGACAGAGAGCAAAGACTCCCAGGAAGAAATCACCCTATATTTGATGAATCCACAGTAGAGTTAAAAGACTGAGGAGAGCTAGATATGCAAGAGAAAGATTGATACACAAAGCAAATCTCAATATGTTCAAATGAATGTGTTTATATGGAATCAGGGTTAGAGCATGGATGGGCTCTGGAGTCAGACTGGTGATGGGTTCAAATTCCACTCCCATCACTTATAGCAGCTGGACTTGGGGTAAATAAATGCCTTTCCACTGACTAAGTTTTGCTTTCCAAAAAATAGTTGTTCTTATGAGGATTAAATGAGATGATCCATCAATGCCAGTGATAGCACCATGGATGGCATATCATGGCCTTCAAATGCTAGCTATTACTATCATTAACATTCTTCTGTCATCATAGTTCACTGAAAAAGCCTCACAGAAGACATACATAAAGGACAATTTTGAAGGGAGGGACAGAGAGTAATAAAGTCTGGGACATGACCAGTGGAAAGCAGCACATCCTTATGAATGTCTCATGGAAGAACCCAACATCTGTAGATTGAAAGAGCTTTCCAGGTCACTGGGCTGATAGGCAACCAAGACAACCCAGACAAGATATATGCAAGTGGGCCCCTAGACAAGGCATTGAGAGCGCTTGTCCCTGAACTTGCTGCCTGGCCCTGGCAGTCTCTTCACCTCAAAGGATTTCAGTTCCTTCTTTCATAAAACAAGGAGGGAGGATCAATCCTAAGTGATCTCTGAGTCTCCAGCTCTAATTCAAGGATCTTAAATGGCTTTTTTGGATTGAATAGAAATTCATAATAGGCATCATTACTCATCGTTCCTTTTCATTTCATCTCTTGGAAAATTTTCTCAAGCTGACAAGCTCTTGAGTGAGCCCTCTGGGTCTTCCCACCACACCCCTGCTGGGTCAGTGCATGGATTATACTAGTTCATGCTCCTGTCTGACATGGTCTCTACCTGGCACCCTGGAAAGAGGTCAAATTGAAAGCCCATTTGCAGGTGACAATTCAGAGATGGGCTCACTGAGTGACTTGGGACTTTGTAATTGTGTAACTGGGAGCTTCTGATCATAATCATCACTAACATATTGAGCATTTACAATGTGTCAAGCACCGTAGAGAGAGTTTTAAGACTTTCATCTGGTTTAATCCTTACAATAGCACCGTGATGATGGCATGATCATTCCCATTCTATAGCTGTAGATGTAGAATCTGAGGCTTAGAGAGATTAAGTAACTCACCCCAGATCACACAACTAGTCTGTGCCATAGGCAGGACTATGGAGCACTTGCAGTGCGGCTAGTCCGAGTTGAGAATGTGCTGAAAGTATAAAGCACATACTGGACTGCAAAGATTTCATATGAAAAGCCAAATACAACATTAATAACTTTTATGTTGATTACATGTTGAAATGATTGTATTTTGGAATTATGGGTGAAATAAAATATAAAAAAAATTCAGTGTCCATCTACCTGTTATTACTTAATATTTCTGATGTGACTTTGCTAAAATTCTTAAAATTGCATGCAGGGGCTAGCATTTACAGTGTACTTTATATATGTCTTCTGCTCCATTATATTTTTGTTGGAAAGCACTTGTCCAGGGTGAAATCCCTTGACTTTGAATCCCAGCTCTGCCACATCTTTTCTGTGCAACCTTGGGCAAGTTAATTAATCCCTATGTGCTTCAATTTCCCCGTCCGTAAAATGGGAATAACAGCAAGACAGATTGTAGGGCTGTCATGAGCCTTTAATAACTTACATTCCTCAAATAGGACCTGCCTCTTTTTTTTTTGCTCCTTATATTAGTCATTGATGCCAGAACAGACCGGGTTTGTTCCCTGCTATACAGTGCTGTTTTTTTCTTCTCTCCCCACTTCCTCGCCACCTCTTTGGGTGCTACATCCTCCGAAACATCATGGCTTCTCAGAACTCTTGAGAGATTTTTGCTGTTGTCATTGACACTCTTGCTTTATTACTCATCATTTTAAGTGCATACCCGAAGTACAGCTTGAAGCAGACTCTGTGCTACAGGAAGGCAGGACCTGTGTCTTGTTTATCTTCGAATTACCCTTCCTGGCAAGTCCTCTTTGCACCAAACACAGGGCCTGGTCAAGTGATGTTGCCTAAATGAATATTAATGGACAAACTGATAAATATGCGACGCCCACCCCCCTGCCAGGAAGTTGAAGATTTTCCACCTTCTCTGAGACATACAACGAAGCGGTCACCTTTCCTCTGCTCTTTCCCCAGCACCATAATCTCTCCTGGTTACTCTCTCTGGCATTAAACAATTCCACCTCTTTCAATACTAGAGAACACTTCTCATGCTTTCAATAAGGGGATAGCTTTTTTTTTTTTTTTTACCATATGACTATTGAGATCAGCTATAATTTCAATCCTTAAAAGAAGTGCCCTGTGTTTGTTAAATCCTAATTGTACTGATGGTAAAAGAAGGTATTTGCCTTCATGAAGAAAGACCTCCTTTGGCTAATACTACGGCAGCATGGTGGTGGTGGTGCTGGTGCTGGTGGTGGTGGTGGTGGGCGATGCCTGCTGCTACTGAGAATGGTGAATATTTATGCAGTGTTGAAGGTTGTTCAGAAACACCGAGGCACCCCCCTCAGGCAGCCCAATCTTCATGTCTGCCGAGGATCTAAAGTCTGTCATTACCCTTCTTGGGAGCTTACAGGAGGGGAAATTTTCACCAGCTTTGGAACATGTCTTCCAGGGAAATAAGCTCCTCCAAACAACATACACCTGAAGGGAAGGATTCCAGTTTTGAGTTCTCTTGACAATTCAGCTTTTAATAAGCCTGGGCAGGGACCCTCTGTGAGGCTAATGTTGAATTGCACCAGTAACAGCCCTTTCTTTGAATTCATCATGGTGTCCCTGAAAACCACTTTTAAATGTTCCTTGACATTTAGGAGATGGTAACAGTGAATTCTGAGTCTTTAGGAGAGATTCATCCTGAGATTCTGAAATACCAGGATGCTCAAAGGAGAGAAATGAGGGGTGCAGGATATGAGGGTAACCATGGGGAAAATTCTGCCAACTTGACTAGCTTTCCCAAAGCCAGTCCTGAGAGTGCAATCCATCCCAGCCCACCTGCAGGTATTGAACCCCAGGTGTAGCTGATGCTGTGTGGCACTGCCCACCCTCCCTGCAGGACTGAGCCTTCTTTTCCTCACCTTCTGGCAAGGCTACTGTTTACAGCACTCCACTGTCAGTCTTTTCTGGAACTGCACTTGCTGAAGAGAGATGCCTTGATGCTGCTCACAGACTCTGGGCCCATGACAGAGGAGCCTTACTCTAGGACTGGCTGTGCAAGGAGAGAAAGACTTGGGCTCCTGACTCCATCTGGTTTAATGCTGAAGGGTGGGTCGGCTATGCTAGGTGTGTTGGCTGAGGCCTGGTGATTGTGTACAACATGGCTTCACCTCTGGGGCTCCCTGCTTCCATGTCGACACTGAGAGCACCTCCCAAATGTCCCTGTCACACGAGTCCTTCATTGCAGAGTTTTCTTTTTTAAAAAAGATTTATTTATTTATGCATACAAGAACTGGGGTACAGGCCAGTGGTGTGTGTGGGGGGGGTGAGAGGATTCACCAGAGACAGAGTGGGAAACAGAACAGGAGGACTGACTGAAATACACTGCTGAGGGGAGCAGTGGGTGAGTCAGGAGAGGTCTGCTGCACCATGTGTGTTAGCTCCCTGGCTGGGGATTGAACATGTGCTGCAGTGGCTGCAGATAGCTTCATAGTTCTGCGTCTTAACCCCTTGCACCACTAGGGAGGCCCCTATTGCAGAGTTTTCTTCCTGGAAAATCTTACCTGCCACAGCTGGTCCCCCTTTGGCCTCCCGGGTTAACTGTTGGCTTCCAACACCCTTGCCAACACCGACTGTTGGATGGCTTTCAGGACCCACTTTCTTGTGAGTCTATTCTTATCTTTCTGAATGGGTGGTGTTGTCTTAAGTTCAAGCTGTCTTGAGTTCATGTCTTAATAGATACACATCTGCTGTCCCCATCTGCCAAGCACAGCTCACTCACACTGCCCACCAGGACCTCCTGAGGGAGAGAAGTGTGTGTCATTTTCTCATTGTATCTTCCCACCATACTCTTTTTTAGACACCTTCTTTGGCAGAATAATAGGGCTGCCTGTCAATCCTGGCTTCCAGAACCATCTTGGACATAATGACCCTCTGAGCCTGTCATGGAAGAAAAAATGTCATAGACTCCGGCTCTCAGTGGGGAGCTCTGAGGTCATTTTCATCTCACTCTAGCAGAAGCCCTTTTTGGCATCCCTGAAAGGTAGCTACGCTTTAGTTGACATTTTAATCTGGAGTCAGCAAGACTCACTGCTAGGCACTGGTCCTAAACCAACCGCAAGCCTAGCTCCTTAGTCATCTGTTATTCATTCCAGCAAAGCAGGTGAGGAGGCTGCCGAGAGATCAGTCAGCTGACAAGAGCAGTCAAGGAGCCAAAGGGTAAAATGAAATTGTAATAAAAGGCCAAACATAATTAATTTTGATTTGCTTATTTAAGAGCCAGGTAGGTAAGTTGAAAACTGCACTGAGTCCCACACAGTCTTGAACTGCGACATGCTTCCCCCACAGACCAGCTCCATCTTCGCCTTAAACCTTCTAAACCAGCAGCTCACGTGTTTTTTCTTTAGTTGTAAGCAAAGAGTTTCTTCAGACTCCCCAGCCACCCCTCCTAGTACCTTTTAACCCAGACAGGTAGGAAGTTCCTGCTGCCACCCAATCAAAATCTTCCTGGTTCCCACAACACCTGTCCTCAGTGAAGGGCAGGGAAGAGCTTGTCCTTCATTCCTCATTGTACTTGAGGACTTGCCTGCACTTGAACTGTCAGTCCTTGCTGGGAAAATGGTTTCTCTGGTGGGGTGCGTATGTGTCCACAGCACCAGTCCCCATGGCCAAGTGCCAAGTGACGAAAGTGTCGGGGCTTTTGAAATTGTCAGAGAAACTGATTTCCTTGTCAAGTCTCGTCCTGTAGATTTGGAGGGCCAAATTCTACTTTCGTGTTAGCTGCCACGCAGATCAAAGGCTGCTGACAAGGAGCTGAAGGGTCTGTGCCTGGTCCATTTCAACCTTTCCTCAGTCCAGCATTGGGAATGCTCCCAGCTTTCGGCTTTCTTGAACTCTCTTATCGATCCTCCTTTGTGACCCCACGGATGAAGGGCCTGGGAAATAATTTTGAGGGACATAACTCAGAGAGAACATTCTTAAATTTGCAGGGGGACAGAGGCCAGAGAAAAGAGAAGAACAGAGTAGGTATGGGCAGTTATCCATTGCTTCAGAAATTGCAAACCTATTAAAAGCCCAGAAGTGGCTGATTTTGAAGCCTGAGTTTCAGAGGAGGAGATGGGATGACACATCAGATCCCTATGGAAACTAGAGAATCTCTACTCAGGGGGCTGTCACAGCAGGCCTGGGTTTTTGCACTGCTAAGTTTTAGGTAGTGCTTGGAGGTAAATGGAGATGACTTCTGCAGCCTCTTCCTAAATTGTTTATGATAAAACCTTAGGGAAGAAAGGTAAGTGAGTGATGGACAAATTCAGGTTATCATTAGCCCCAAATATATCTAAAGATATAGAAAAGTAAAGGGTAAGACATGGTGGGAGTAAGTAATCACAAACAGGCAGCTGTAGAAATCATCCCTTCACCTGAGGAAGAAGGTCTGGCGATAACCAGAGGGTGGAACATGGCACCAGGAGAGTGTGCATCTCCCAAGAGACTCCGTTGCTGACTGGTCAGTTCGTGCTTTCTCTTTGGTCTTTTGGACAGTGCTAAACATCTGATTAGCTTCTCTTTATCCTCTTCTCCCCAGCACCCCTCATTTTTCTGAGCAGAATAAGCACCCCACATGCTTCTCCCTACAGGCAAATCTGCACACCTCAACAGAACCAGGCAAAAGTGATTCTCAGACTTTTCTTTGGAACCACATGCAGACCCTATGGAAGACACCAAAGTCTCAAAAATGTGAAGGGAAAACATCTCCAGAAGAGACTGATTATGAGGGTCATACCACACATTTGGCCTGGAAAGTTTCCTTTTTATATAACCTGACAATGGGAGCAGCAATATCCCAAAGTTGTGGTGACCCTCAAGGGTCATCTTCCTGTTCTCAGTCAGCTCATTGTACTACACAACACTCAGTGGTGTGCTGCCCAGTCTATATGGGATGATTCTGAGCTATAGTCAGGATGGTAAATTTGCACAGAGCAGAGTCCCACATTATCTTAATTTATTTGATTACTGCATTTCAGGTAGTACATAGAGATAATCCTGATGTTATTCAAAAATTTAGATGAATCTATTAAGTTCCCAGATTTAGGTAACAATATTTTGCTTATACTTTGATTTATTCCCGTGAAAACATCTCTCACTTGACAGTGGGTTTCTTAACAGCAGACATGGTGTTTCTGCTTGGCACAAAATGCACTGCCTAAATATTTGGTAAATAGATGAAATATGATATGAAAAGGATACATCCACTTCGGGGTTGATGAGCTGGACCAGATGGGATTGAACATAAGAGTATAAAAAGTACATGAAAAAAATTCAAAATCATAAAACACAACTCTCAATTCTGGGTGTCTCTTAGAATCATCCAGAGAGTTTTTAAAACACACTGGTGTTCACATCCCATCCTGGGCCAACTGAATGGTAATGGGGCTTTTGAAAGATTCCCGATGATTCCATTGGTAATCTGAAGTCAAGAATTTTACTGCTCTCATATAATCTGCTGTTTCTATTGGAAAGCCCCATGTCCTACATGTGTACAAGTCCTACTGGTAGTAAGTTTAGCCTCTACCAGTTGACACATGTAGAGAAATCATCCTACTCACAGACATTTGTTTATTTGCATGAAGCCAAATAGGCAACACCCAGGTGAACCATCTGGGCCATTAAGAATGTCAATATAACTTGACTACTATCTTCATTTCCTGTGAATTTACTAAGCCCAGCAGAATGCTACTTGCAGTGAGAATTATGAAAGGAACCAAGGCCAAGGACCTTGTTTCCAAGGACCTTGTTTCCAAGAGAGAAACAAGTCTAAGGCAATACACATGAGCCTTTATGATGCAACACATGATAAAAGTGTATGGCGGGGATCACATGGCAGTAAGAGGAATGGATTACACGGGGAGTTCAATCTTGAATTGGACCTCAAAAGATGAGTAGGATTTGAAGAGGGGAACAGGAGTGAAAAGAACACAGCCAACTCCACTATAGGAATCAACAGTGTCAGATTTCTCTCACACCTTTGAAATGCATCCGGTTCTCCCTTGTGCCAGGTAGAAGTCCCATAAGGACATCTTTCAAGCTTCCGCCCCCTGCTTGTCTCATCAGCTCCCTGTCTTTTTCTTCCTGACCCTTTACAGATGAGTAAGAAACAGCCTCACCACCCACCAGAGTTCCTTTGATCCAAGGATAGATTCCCCCGTTCATACTTCCTGGGCTTACAGTCTTGGTTTTGCTCTCTTCAGCATCCCCCAAAGCCTTCAGAGAGGGATGACAGTGTCTACTACATGCGGCTCCTGAACTTCTCTCCAGCTGAGCTAGTCCACCCTCCTCAACTCCCCGCCAGCCTGTGCCTTAGAATTCTAGGCCTTGTCAAAGGCAGGGCAAAGAGGAAGGTAGCAGTGATGCTCAGTCTTACAAGAGTGCCTCCAACCTCCTTTGCATATGGAACTCATAAGAAAAAATGATAATAGTCACATAGTAAACTGGGCTACATACTTTCTGCTATCTTGCACAGGTGACCAGCCCTGATGGGTGGGGGGCTTGCTAGCTGCACACCTGTAACTGAGCAGCTGCACACCAGAGGAAAACTCCATACATCTCTGGTGCCAGATAATGCCCTAACCTCTGCCAGCTTCCAGACCAGTAGAACTGTATTCAGGTTACCCACAACTCACAGTAAAAAAAAAAGGGGGGGGAATTTTAAGAGATATAGACATTAAAGTCCAAAATGAGGCATTTTGGCTTCAAGAGCTTTGATCGCTTGGTAGGACACAGAACTGGTTCAGACTTGAGCATGTGTCTTGTCACAGTTATTGAAAAAGAGGGAAATCGAAAGGAGCTGAGCAGTGTTGCTTCTCCCAGTGAGGGTAGAATCTCCATTCACTAGTGCGCTTCTTGAGCCATTTTCAGCTGAAGCCTCCTGGTAGCAGCACAGGAAGTGTGATCTGAAAGCAACCTCCTACCTTGGTGGGAGAAGATAGGATGGGCGCAAGTTCCCATGTTGCTGCTTGGAGCTTCCATCAGGACAAATCAGTGTTCAGGGCATGTACTGAAGCTCACTGTGGCCCAGGGAAGCAGTTGGTAGGGTTTCTAAGACAGAATAGTAGAATGTCCCAACAGGTGGGCAGAATGCTGATATCCAAGCAGGAAAGAGGATACCTGCATTGCTGGACACCTGAATCTCAAGCCAGAACGAACAAAGTTCTAGACACCTGAGCTGCTCCCTCTCTCCTCTGCCACCACCATACTGTGGAACACCCATTGGGTGTGGATTTCAAAACCATACTGGAGAGTCAGATTACAAACCTGGTAATCTGGATGGACTAAGCGAGGGAGCGAGAAATAAACCTGGACATGGACATGGGGAAGAGAGACATTGAGCTAAGTGGAGTCAGTACTAGAGCAGATGAGCATCCAAGATTAAAGTCACCCTTCAAAGTTAGGGAGCAAGTCTTACTTATATACGTAGTGTAGAACTGCATGAATGAATGAGGACAGGACTGAGCCCGAAGTCATAATTGTGAGGACCAAGTCACAGAGTTAAGTGCTCAGGGGCTGTGAAATCAAACCAGGCTGACTTGCTGTGTGTCAGATGCCTGTGATGTCCATTGGAAACACGCTGGTGGTTTGCAAGGGGAGCACTGCAGACAGGAGAGAACCAAGGTGCAGGGTGAAAACAGCAACAATAGTGCTTTACAATTTCATGGCATTTTCAGGTTCGCAGAGGGTACTCGCATACCTTATCCTGGGCATCTGAGCTGCACCGCAGCCTCCTGAGGATATCCAGGAGTGGATTAGATGTACACCCTGTCCTCAGACCATGCTTTTCTTCCCGGAGTGCCAATCAGATGAAGTGGAAGCCAATGGATTGTTTGCCTATAACACATGTGGAGTGGGAAGTCAGAAGGCCAATAGAAGAAACCTTGGCTCATTTCGAAAGCCAGCTGTGCAAGGAGCGCTAGTGAATGAGGGACCAGGGAGCCAGAATAAATATTGAACTTTCATTTTGAAAGACTGTTCTGGTGTGGCAGTCGCCATTGTGGTGGGCAAGCTGTGAGGGCTAAATATTTACACTATCTAATTGTTCCCACCAAACTGCTGCATGCCCTCCTTCTACTGTAAGTTATCTGTTCATTCATTCATTCATTCATTCACTTGCTTTCTTATTTTTTTAATTTATTGATTCATTTGGGATAGAAGCTGAGGGTGGAGGGGGAGGAGAGGCAAACAGAGGTTGAGCAAAGATTCTCTTCTACCTCGCAGAAAGGAAATAAAACCACAGATGGAAAGTAAAGGCAGAAAAAGTGCTGACTGGCTTCCAGATCTTTTATACACAGTTGCATTTTTTTTTAAAGAAACCTTTTCATTTTGGGATAATTTTAGATTTACCAAAATCTTGCAAAGATAGTCAAGTGAGTTCCCACCTACTGGCTTCCCCTCTGGCTAGCATCCAACTTCATCCCTGTACATCTGTCAAAGCTGAAAAATTGACATTGGTACTATGAACTGAACTCAGTTTCTCCAGAATCACCGGTTTCCCCATGACTGTCCTTTTTCTGTTCCAAGAGCCATTCAGATGCCTTGGTGCATTCAATGGCTATGTCTCCTTAATCTCCTCTGATCTGTGTCAGTTTCTTTTCTTGTGTGTGTGTGTTTTTTTTTTTTTTAATATGACTGACAGGTTTAAAGGCTGACAGTTGGGTATTTTGTGAATTGTCTTGCAATTTGGGATTATCTGATGTCTTCTCATGATGAGACTGAGGTTACGGGTATGGGGAAAGAACATCGCGGGAGTGAAAAGGCCTCACTGCATCCTGTCAGGGGAGACGCTGTCAGCGCGACTTACCATGGTCACATCAACTTTGATCACCCAACAAGGGGGGCGTCTTCCTATAGAGTCACTATTTTTCTGTAGAGTTCTTATTTTTCTTTCTGTATTTTATTCTTTGGAAGAGAGTCACTAAGTCTAGCTAACACTCAAGGAGAAAGGAATTAAGTTCACTTTCTGCAGGGGGATTATCTATGTTTATTATTTGAAATAGTTTTGTCAGTGGGATTTGTCCCTTCTCTCCTCCTATTTGTTTAATGAATTATTTCTATTAGCAAATTAGTTTCTTAGGGGTTCCATAACAAATTACCACAAATGAGGTGGTTTAAAAGAAGAGAGAAATTTGCTCTTTTGCAATTCAAGAGGGTAGAAGGCTGAAATCCCCGTGTTGACAGAGTTGGTTCCTGGGGCTACAGGAGAGGGTGGGTACTGGCAACACTCGGTGTTCTTTGGCTTATAGATGCCTCACCCCAATCTCAGCCTCCATCTTTGACCTCCCTTCCTTTAATAAGGGCACCAGTCATTGGATTTAGGGCCCACCCTAAATCCAGGATCATCTCATCTTGAGTTCCTTAATTAATTATATCTGCACAGATCTTATTTGCAAATAAGGTCACCTTCTGGAATTTAAGAGAAGGTGATTTTTGAGGGTACACAATGCAACTAGCTCTGTATAATCGGTATGGACTCAAGGACATTTAATTCATTCTTTGGATTAAAATATAATCATTTGTTCATTTCCTTAAGTTGACCCATCTTTGGCCAGCAGGAACTCTTTCAGGTTAACATTTGTGTCCTTTGACAGGTCCTCATCTTCCTTTCCTTCTTTTTTTTCCCCTGGGGCTCTTACTCTCTCTCCTTCCTTCCTTCCTCACACTAAAAGATGCTTGTGTTTTCTAGCCATAGAATCCCCCATTTCACCGTGGAGTCTTGATTCCTTTCATTGGAAAATTGTATCTAGACCTACGATGCACGTGCTGGGTATGTTTGTGGTGACTGGGGTGTCGCTGCTTTCGGGCCCTCTCTGTGGACACAGGAAATACGTGGGTGTGCGCACACCCATATATACACACATAGACACATTTATTCCTGTTATCGGTAGATCTTCACACATTTTAAAATAAATGAATTCTTACCACTATCTCCTTTTCTATCCAGCGCCCTGGACACTAGCCCTCTCTCCAGCTAAACTTCTTTCTCTAACAGAAACTTGGCTCCCATGAGCCATGGTTTATTTACTTATTTGTTCAGCCCCAGTATACACATAAAGCAGTTTCCAAATTGCCCATCTGCACCTCTGTGGGAAACAAGTTTTCCAACTAAAATATGTGTTTATGCAGTTCTCCCTCAGCCATGTCCTATTTGTGAGCTATTGAAAGCTGTCTTCATTTCTGTTACAGTATTTTTGACTTTTAGAATTCCTTTTAGGATCTCTCTCAGAATTCCCACCTTTCTGCTGACCTTGCTCTCTGTTCTCGATGGCCGTCTGAGCCATGAAAGCCCTTAGCATATTAATCTAATTAATCTGTTTGGATTTTCAACCTGATCATTCCAACACTCTTGCTACATGACTCTGGTTGTCTCTTCAAATCCTTTTTTGTCTTTTGGTAGTAGTGATTTTCTCCTGAGAGTCAGGGATGAAGGGCCGGGTGAAAGAAACCTCAGTAGATAGGCCTCTAGTCGCCTGATGGTGAGTGGTGGGGCAGGGGAACAGGCCCCACTCTTAGGCTAGACCTCAGTCTTTTAGTGTATCTTTGCCCCACTCTTTAAGGGGCACAGGATGGCTAGTGTGGGCTGGAGGTTGGGTGTTTCTTTCCTCACATTGCAGGCTCTGATAAGAACCCAGCCGGTTAGGACAGACTTGGTTAAGCACAGAATGTGCCTGTACTTTTCAAAATGGCTCTTCTTCCCTTCTCCCTGCTGGAAGCACGAGGGGATTTCTCTCCAATATCCATTCACCTTGAGAACATGGTCGAGCTCCGGGAGACAAACTGACAGGAAGCTGGATATCCCCAAATGACTGGGTTCCTCTGGAATTATTATCAGACATGTCCACAAGGGCTTCCAGAAATTCCTGAGTTTAGATTTCCCTACTGGGTGGGGGTTCCCGCAGAGGTTTCTCCCTGTGGCTTTCTGCTCCAGTAAGCTGGGAGTCTGTCTACTCCTGTGCTTCTCTCCAATATTGGGCTCAGTGATTAGCACTGGCACCTCATTTCCCTTGTGAATGTAAGGAGGCCTATTATTGGCTTTGTTTTGAAGGACCATTATGGACCTAGATTTTTAAAATCAACTTTATTGAAGCATAATGTACTTAAAGTTTGCTGTTCCCACTACGACAAATGTGTAACTTACCACGTAAACCCCACTATAATCAATACATGAAACCTCTATTACCTCCCCTGCAAAGTTTTCTCTTACCTCTTAGCAGTCAACCGACATTTCCATCTCCAGGTAATCATGGGTGTGCTTTCTTTCACAATTAATGAGTGTGACTGTGCTTAACTTCAATGTACATGGCATTATACATTATTCTTTGCATCTGGCTAGCTTTTATTATTATTATTGTTGAGTAGCATCCCATTTTTTTAATAGACCACATTTTTTTTTTTTAACCTATTCATCTGTTGATGGGCATTTAGGTATTTCCAGTTTTTGGTCTATTTCAAATAATATTGCTATGAGCATTTATGTATGAGTTTCTGTATGGAAAAATACTTTAATTTCTCTTGGGTAAATATCTAGAGTAGGGCCTCCCTGGTGGCACAGCGGTTGAGCGCTGGGTTGCGAAGCTGCCCGCAGCCTCTGCAGTGCCGGTTTGATCCCCAGCTGCTCCCCGGCCACTGGAGGAGGGTCCCACATGGCGCGCAGACCTCTCCTGCCGCCCGTTGCTCCCCTCAGCAGTGTACTTCGTCCGTCTGCCTGTTCTGCTCCCTGCTCTGGCTCTGGTGAATTCTCTCACCCTCCCGCGCTTCTGACTGTACCCAGTGCTTGTATAAATAAATAAATAAATAAATAAATAAATAAATAAATAAATAAATCTTTAAATAAATAAATATCTAGAGTATAACAGCTGAATTGTGTTGTTGGTGAATATTTCACTTTGTAAGAAGCTATCCATCTATTTTACAAAGTGATGTACTTTTGCATTCCCATCGGCAACATGTAAGAGCTCTAGTTGTTCTATATCTTTGCCAACATTTGGGTTTGTCATTCTTTCCAATTTTAAAGTAGAGGCTGTGAAATGATAGCTCATTGAGGTTTTAATTTTTACTTCCTGATGTTAAATTGCTATGAGAGTCCTTTCATTAGACTTACTGGCCATTTAGGGCCTCCCTGGTGGCACAGCGGGTTGAGTGCTGTGCTGTTAAACTGTCTGCAGCCTTGCAGAGCAGGTTTGATTCCTGGTCAGCCAGAGAGATTCCCACATGGTGAGGCAGACCTCTCCTGTCTTGCCCGCTGCTCTCCTCAGCAGTATCTTCGGTCCTTCTGCCTCTTCTGCTCCCCGTTCTGTCTCTGGTGAATCCTCTTACCCTCCTACACCTCTGGCCTGTACCCCAGCTCTTGTACAAAAATAAATAAATCTTAAAAAAAAAAAAAAAGACTTATGGCCATTTATACATCTTCTTTTGTGAAGTGTCTGTTCAAATAATTTGCTTATTTTTCATTAGGTTTTTTGTCTTCTTTATTATTGAGTCACATATTCTGGGTATAAATCAATCGTTGCATTGAAAATATGTCCTCTGAACTCAGGTTTTTATATATTTGATATGTTTCAATTCATTGACCTGTATTGTCCTATTCTTTTTTTTTTTTAAGATTTATTTATTTATGCATACAAGAACTGGGATACAGGCCAGAGGTGTGGGGGAGTGAGAGGATTCACCAGAGACAGAGTTGGGAGCAGAACAGGCAGACTGACTGAAATACACTGCCTAGCGGAGCAGAGGGCAAGATAGAAGAGGTCTGCTGCGCCATGTGGGTTGCTTGTTAGGATATCGAACTTATGCTGCAGAGGCTGTGGATAGCTTCACAGTGCTGAGCTTAACCTCTTGTACCACAAGGGAGGCCACTGTATTGTCCTATTCTTAAGATAAAGCCCTTGTGTATGGAAACATATCAGAAATGCACCTCTATGGTTTTAAACAAAATCTGTTGAGTTTATACTTTTTTTTTATAAATCATAAGTGTCATAAATACACAGATTTATTTTGGGTCTGATAATGGAGAAGATGCTGACCACTAACAAATGATGCTACCTCACCGTGGGTTATGACTTGAAAAATAAAATTGGTTTTATAACAAACATGCCAGAACTTCTTAAACAAAATGTGACTTGTTCTTCATGCAATTTAGGAGATTGTCTACCTATTCCAAGGCAGTAGACTGATGCAACTCAGCACTTTTTTAAACTCTTCTTTGGATGGCCTTCAGATACCATCTAGGAGCCTTACAAGGAAATTGACTTATGCCCTTCAACCATATTTAAAAGCAGCCACTTACTGAGACTTGACTCAGGGCCAGACATGGGACTAGATGCTTCATATCCATCATCATAGTTAATCTCACACAAATCCTGAGAGATGGGCATAATTAGCTCTATTCTACCAATTATGAAACTGACATTGATAAAGATTATGTTCCATGCCTTAGGCCACACAGTCACCAAGTGGCAGAGTGCACTTTAAATCAGCTTCTCTCTGGATCCGAAGGCTGTGCTCTCACAATGTACCATACTGCCTCCCATCATTTTGATTGGTTTCAAAAAAATAAAATGCACTCTAGATGGCAGATTTGCCAAGCGCACATAGACTCCAAGATGTATTTGGATGAACCATAATAGTGATTAAGGGGAATCAAAAGAATTCTGTTTCTGTGCGGGATAGCTGCTGGCAATGGGCAGTTCCAGAAGAGCAGCCATGTAAGATAGAGAAGATGGTCAGCAGAGAGAGAGACTAGGTGCCAGCTTCTTCTCTACTTGATAAGCTGGATCTTGCAGCACTAGGTTGAAAAACAGTGCCAGTGAACATCCTTGTCCTGCTCGTGATTTTAGGGGAAAGATTTCAGTCCTTCCTCACTAAGTATAATGTTAGCCATAAGTTCTTACAGATGCTTTTTATAAAATTTAGGAAGTTTCTTTCTCTTCTTTTTTTTTAAATTTTTAAGCATGAATGGGTAATTGAATTTTGTCAAATGCTTTTCTATTTTGGTTGACATGATCATGTGCTTTTTTTTCTTCTTTTGCCTATTAATATGGTGAATGGCTTGATTTGAAAATATTGAACCAGCATTTAGTTCCTAGAATAAACCTCACTTGGCCATGGTGTACGTTTCTTTCATGTATTGCTGAATACTTTTTTGTTAGTGTTTTTGAGAATTATGTGTTGGGTTTTGGTCTGTGGTTCTTGTTATTTTTGTAATGTCTTTGTCTGGATCAGAGCACTAATAACTTCATAAAATGAATTGGAAAATGCTTCTTCCTCTTTTACTTTCTGGAAGAGATTGTGTAGAATTGGTGTTAATTCTTCTTTAAATGTTTTATAGAATCCTCCAGTGAAGCCATCTGGCTCTGGAGATTTCTTTTTTGGGAGTTTTAAAAGTATGAATTCAATTATCTTAATACTTACAGGGCTGTTCAAATTTTGAATTTCATATTGTGTGAGTTGTGGTGGTTTGTGTTTTCCAGGAAGTCATCCATTTCATTGAAGTTTTCATACTTACATGTACAGATTTAGTTATAATTTCCTTTCTTCTTCTTTTGGTGTCTGCAGGATCTCTGGTGATAGCCCCCGTTGTTACAGCCCAAGGTCTAGCTACAGCCTGGCAAGAATGGAAGGCGAGGATCCCTCCTTGGCCTTCAGTGGTCTGGGTGAACATGGGGCCACAGGATTTCTGTGGCTTGGGCTGGAATGGAGCAGTATTGCATAAAAGCTTTCTTACTAGGGCCATCCCTTTCCTGGCCCTTTGGTTAGATGGAATAAGCTGTTGAGGCTTTGTTTGGATCTGTTGGTATTTCTGGGTTGCCAATTTCAGTTCCAAGTCTAGGACTCTGAGACAAAAATAGAAGAGTAATAATCATCATTCAGAGAACTCACTACTGTCTTTTCAGTGGGTCTGAGGTCCCAAGCCTGTCTGCCTTTTTCTCTTCACCTTCCAGTCTCTGTATGTTTGTTTTATATATAATGTCCAGGACTTTGCATTGCACTCAGTGGGAGAAACAGCGAAAGCCAAGTCTCTCCATCTTTCTGGAAGCGGAAGTCAAGACTGTCATCTTTCAGATCACCTGAGTGAAGTTTCACTGGATCTCTAATTTAAGAATTTTACAGTTAAGGTGAGGGGACATGATAACACACATGAAATAGGGACCATTATTTGTCAGAATTTAATCTAAGGCTAACTTGTGCAGTGTCAGTAAATCAGGACAGGAGGTATTTGAAGAAGGAAGGAAATAGAACAAAGATAGGGCAAAATATCTGTGTGTTCAGGTATATATCATAGGACCTTTTGTTTGGATAGGCAAAGAGTGCTCTTGCTTCAACAGCTGGCAGTTTGAAAATGAACTGATAATTATATGAGCTATTTATTTGCATAGACAGGCTCTGATTTCCATATTTATCAGTGCAGTACTCAATACTATCAATTCACTGAGTAGGTTTATTCAGAGATCAATATCACGGTGAGTCATATTTCATAAAGGATCTGTTAGGTCCAGTGCACCCACATGACTGGGGCTCCAAGGACTCAATGCCAAACTCCAGATGTGGAAAGACATCTATTTTAAGAAAGAAAACTCACCAGTTTTCGATCTGCTAGATATGTGACATATAGAGGTCTAGTTTTCTCCATTTTTACACATGTATGTGGACACTGTGTTAAACACAACCTGCGTCTCCCTTGCTTTTAGGGATAAAGGGAGAGGCACAGTTGGAGTAACGTGGGGTGTGGCTTCATCAGGAAATAAGGTGTGTGCCAGCCAGATGTAACCCTCCAGGGCTCCTTGACTTCCTTCTGGTTTCTCTGTTGCTTTCCTCTCCACTTTTCCTGTCTCTACTGCTGGATGAGAAGAGTAGAGATTTGAGGACCTTTGGGTCATCTCACTTGTATCTTGATAGATTCCTCACTTGCAAATGGTAGGATTGCAATCTACAACTTTAGTTGGTCAAATTCACTGTTTCAAACTGCAAAATAGGATTCTGTAGCTTCCCCCTTGTTGAAAAATGGCCCTTGGAGAATTTATAAATTCTGAATTTACAACGGTGGAGGAAGATACAGCTGACCTAACACAGTCTGTCTCGTGATGGATTAGAGCCGTATCTGTCTCCCAATGCAGCAGACACACGTATGTGGCATAGTTCCATGTGGCATCCACTGAAACCACAAGAGTGGGCAGAACAATCCTTATTGTCACTTTATAGAGACGTGACAGTGATTAAGTCAGGACCTAGGACTTGAACCCATCACTATAAACACGTAACAAGGCTTTATACTGGGCAAGTCCTCCAAAGAGTGGGTGCCCCTCATGACAAGGTCCTTCTTCCATGCTCATCCTCAGGCCATCTTGCTCCTGGACACTCCTCCAGGCCCAAGACATGACAGAGGCCAGCTCAATCCAGCCACAGTTTTGGTAGTGGGGACTGGTTTCTTCACCCAGCCTGCCTCTTCCCACAAGACTCTGAGCCCCACACGCTGCCTGGAGGGAGTGCAGGATTCCCCCAGCAGCCTCAACGTAAATCATGTGAAGGAGGAAACCGCGTTCCCGAGGGATTGGCCTGAGAAATGTTTTCTTTTCCCAGGAGATATATTTGACAGCAGATAAAGGGACCGTGTGGAAAACAAACTTTACAATGTTGTGCTTGGTGTCACTGCTTGCTTTCCTCCTTCCCCCTCCCCCCTTTCATGCATTTGAAGACACCACACTGTAAAATCAGCTCCTTTCCATGGGGATTTGCTGCCTGGGAGGTATTTCTCTCTGGGATACCGTTTCGGTGATCCTCTTGGTTGGGTGTCTGTGGGCACCACTGTCCCTCGAAATGAGCAAAAGCCTCAATCTTTGTTCACCAGTGTTTCCAGGGAAGGACATATCTTGAGAGAATCTTGTTCTGGAAAAGTGTCAGTAAGAATGACCCAGATGCCTAAAAACTGGCTAAAAATCTTTAACTTCTGGCCCAATTGCCACCAGTGCCAACAGCAGCAGATTTGGTTTGCTCAACCTCCTCTAAGCCCTGATGGAATGAGCTCCCCTAGCAGGCCTCCCACACTCCAGGATTCCAGCAGAGTTTGAGCAAATTCTCCATCCATCATGCCCCTTCCCACCCCCTAGAAGTATGCAAGCGTCAGAAGATAAGCAACCAGCTTTTAAGAGAGTTCAACACTATATTTGAGTTTTCTATGGCAAGTAGGACAAGAAAGACAATTTCTGCTTCTTCCGAGAAGCCCTCCTTGATCTGCCAATTCATAATGAAGTGTCTTTAAATCGGGAATAGTCCTTGCCTATATCACCCATACGTAAGCTGTTCTGTTTTGTTTTGTTGTATAGTGTTAAATCTTCCCATACTCTGCACCTTTCACCCTGACACCTTCACTACAAGCTCCCTGCAGGCACCTGACATGCACAGACAGCTCCATCTCTTGTGCATTGCCCTGCATGATGTTTACTATCTCAGGTCTCAAAAAAATTGCTCCTTGATAGCTATTATCAGAATTCACTAAGGAATATTACTCAATCATCAAAAAGATAAGCTCATGCCATTTGCAGCAACATGGATGGAGCCAGAAGGGATTATGCTAAGTGAAATAAGATAGAAAATGAAAGACGTATACTGGATGATAGCACTTAGAGGAGGAGTATAGAAAACTAAGCAAAGGGTGAAGGACAAACTTTTTAATCAACCCTTCAAAGCTGACCATAGATCTGCAGGGGAGGGGAGAGAGGAATGGGTGAGAACAGGGGTGGGAGATGGGGGCGTTGATGGCAGAGAACACAATGGACTCTGGTGGAGACTCTGGGTGCTTGGGTGGTGGCAGTGCGTTGGTGACTATACCCAAGGGGGGATCTCTTATCCTGTCAAATCACTGGCAAGAATGTGAAACAATGGTACTTGGATAACAAAAACAAACAAGCAAGCAAAAACAAACAAAAACCCACTACCATTTGCCATACCATTTGCCTGGCAATGTGCCGGGTATTTGTATATATGCTTTCATTTGAATATTCCCACCATTCCAAGAAGGAGGTGTTAGGTCTGCTTCAAAGATGAGCAACATTAAGTTGCATGACAATTTAGAAATTTCCCAGTATCACCAAAACCTGAGATTTGAACCCGAGTCAGTCTGATGGAAGCTCTGTGGGGCCTCTCCTCAGCAGTCACCCCACCTCTGCCTGTGCTTGTTCTGTAGTGCTGCGTAGGATTGCCACACTTCGGTGACTTCCCTTCTTTTGCCTCAGTTTCCCAGATCTGGGCTTGTCCTGCTGCTGAATAAGTGAAGCAAGGATAAGAGGACGTTTTTGGTGTGTAAGTCTCACTATGAGAAAAAGTAAAGCAGCAGAGGGAACTAATTGTCAAGTGCCTGTTCTTGCTCTGTAAGGCAGCCCAACAGTCTCTCTGCCCCCTCTCTACTTCCCCGGCAGTCCCTTCCACCTCCAGGCTGGGACAGCTGGTAAAATGTAGTTCCTTCAACTAGTGACAACGGCCCCTGATTCCTAACAGAGACCCAGAATGGTCATCCAAGAGGGCTTACAAAACACTCTCTGGATCCCTCATGTGCTGAGAAATCCGGACCAGCTGGATGACATTCTCCTCCCAGTGCTCCTAGAGCTACAACAATTAAGAGGAAAGGGCTTGGCACCAAGAGGTGGGGTGGAGTCCAGCTCAGCGCTGGAGAAGCTGCCCAAGGCCCTGGTTGGCTCTCTCTGCCCCCGATACCCCTCACCCCGGGTGTCAGTGCTCCCGGCTTCCCAGCACGGAGCCAGGCCTCGGTGGGTCAGTGGTCAGCTCCCTGCTTTCAGTCTCTTTCCCTGCAGTCTTGCAGAGGATGCGGTAGAATTAGATGAGGGGGAATTGGGACTCGAGGGATCCAGATTGGAGACCGGGGTGAGTGATCGTAAGAGTCTGCTACTGCACCAATTTCCGTATCTGTCAATTAGGGAGAGAAGCCCACAGCATGTTATGGAGCAAAGTGATTGAGAGGATAAAAGGTAATAGTCTGGATTTTCTGTGAATCCTTGAGAGTCAGAGAGTAGATCATTCATAACAGTCTTGGCACAGAACACTCCCGCGCTGCTTCCCCACTCAGTGGGAGTGTGCTTCGGAAATGCAATTATAAAGACAGCCTGAGTAAGCCATAATTAGTGAGAGAAATCTGCTGTGAAGATATACATCATGGAATTTCAGTGCTAAAAGAAACCTTAAAGTCCTTTATTTATTACAAATAAAATTATTCAAGTAACTACTTGAATAAATGAATGGATGGATGGATGATGTGGTACCTGACCTGGTTCATTTATTACAATGATAATGACGCTAAGTAGAATGATGTTTAGTCATCTATTGTTTGGTGCTTTTGTTCCCACAGCATAAGGGATGGGGAACTGATAGGCAGGGGACTGTCCTGTTCCTGGGTCCACCATTTGCTTCCCTCGGTATCATAATATTGTCTCTCCAAGACCCCTGTGGGGAGCAGGAGGCCAAGGACTGGTCCTCAGTTCTGCAGGCGAGGAAAGTGGGACACAAAGAACCGGGAAAATTTAGGCCTCCCCCCCACAGAGGGCCACGTGCATAAATTAAAGTGATCTCAGGATTATAACAGTCCTTGTCTCTAAGTAAAATGCAGCTTCTTGTCACAGAGCCTTATTAGAACAGGAAAAAGTCTACTGAAGATAGGTCCTTGGATTTCATTAGTAAATAGTAAAAAACATGAAACATTTACTACAGGCTATGAAAATATATTCTTAAGAAATTAAATTTGGGTTACAGTTGCTGCAGTATGCAAAACATTAGAATAAATCATTCAGTAATCAAAAGTTGAATTGTTTGGGCATAATTTTTCATGCACATTTTATGACACCATAAAACATGTTTCAATTCATGTTTGCCTTTCAAAGTGCAGCGCTGTTCCTTCATTATCTCAAGGACTGTTCCTTAATCCTTTAATACTAAGACCTTCCTCTTTGGAAGTCGGAGGCTAGTCCCCACCTCCGTGCCCTTTCCCTGACTGACTCAACCAGGTCCCCTGCAGTTGATGGCTCTGGCTTGATTTGAGGGGTTCCCCAAATCACTTTCATCAGCCTCATCAAATTTGGTATCTTTTGCAAGGTTTGCTATCTTATTTTGTGCATGTATACTTGTGTTAAGAAGGTAGGCTAATTTTAAAGATCAGTACATTAATGAGTATTTGAGATGGGATGATGTCCCTCCCCCACACCCAACACTGTAAGCACAAGGGTGGGACAATGAATTTTCAGATGACAGGTCAATGCCTCCACATGCCTCCTTATTCTTAGCCAATACCAGGTCTGGTTAGGTTGGGTTATTTTTTTAAATCTAAACTTGTAGCAATGGTCTTCACCCCATTTTGACCCTCCTGGGAGTCTGAACAATTGAGATGGACTCTATATTCCATGCAGGAGACATGATTTCTGAGCCACAATTTCCTTAACCTAGGACATCACTGCCTCGATCCACTGCTATTGTCAATCATTAACCCCTGCTAGACCTGGCGAGGAAGAACACTGCACAGGGAGAAGGAGGGAAGGCAGAGTCAGTTCATTCCAGACCAGATGGCAAAGCTTCCTCTCCACCACTTTTACTTCATTCACTCATCCATTCACTCAATGAATATTGATTGAGTGACCCGAAAGGAAACAGTATTCCTCACAGATCAGGTAGCACTTCAACCATTTATTCAAATAGTTATCTACCCAGGAGACAAACATTGAACAGCTAGCAATAGGCATAATTCCAAATATTATAAAGGTAGAAATGGGTATGACGCAGACATTATCTCTGTAGAACTTCAAACGTAGTTGGAGTGATAAGATATAGACATGAGACAATGATTAATAGTTACTACAGTAGTTTCAAGTGGTTCTGTTTGGGAAAAAAAACTTTTATTTTAAGTGTTTTCTTTTACCTCCCAGGGTGAATTGGGTGCAGAATTAATTTATAGATGAGAAAACTGAGATTCAGAATAATTCACAAATACTTGATAGAGCCAGATTTCTCCTTAGTGAGTCCAGTGCACTTTCTAGAAAGAACATTCGTGTGTTAGCCTTTATGAAAATACCAGAGTTGTTATTGAGTCATAGATGGAGTGACTATCGATATGTGCCACAACGTGCAGGAGCCTCCAAAAACTTGCGAAGTGAAAGAAGCCAAGACAAAAGGTCATCTATGGTGTGATTCCAAGTGCGTGGAAATCCAGAACTGGCAATTCCATAGAAACAGAAAGCAGACTGGTGCTTGCCAGGGGCTGGGGCCAGGAAGGAATGGGGAGTGACTGCTTAATGTTCTGGGGTTTTCTTTTGGGGCGATGAAAATATTGGGTAATGAGCTGGGGAGGTGGTCACACAATACTGTGAATGGACTAAATGCACTGGACAATCCACTTTAGAATGGTGAAGCTTGTGCTGTATGAATTTCACTTCGATAAAGAAAGAACTTTAAAACACCAGAAGTGAATAATTGTAGAAGAGATGGCAGGATCCCAGTTAGGGTCAAAAGCCAAGTGCAAAGCGCTATCTGTAAATATCACACTGTTGCTTTAACAACTGACTCCCTTGCCATGAAGACTGGAGGGTGTGCGTGGGGTGGAGAGTACTCAGGCAGATTCTTAATGTGTTCTCCGGACCCCTGTGCTTCTCCTTTGCAACAATTACCACAGGGTTACCAACAAATACCAAAGGAATGACCATAATTCCTTCTGTGTGTGTCTCTGACTCGTGAATGTCTACCTTTCCCATTAACCTCCAAGCTTCTCCAGGGTGAGACCACCCTTGTCACCCACCACACAGTACTCAATGCCTAGAAGCAGAAACGCAGCTCCTCAGCAGAGCTCTGGCTCTGTCCCCCCATCCCCTCTCAACTGCTGTGCATTAGAACTTCTGGGGTCTCATTTCCTAGATTCCAGACCTTTGCTCAGTTGTCTTTCTGAGCTCTGGACACAATTTGCACAATCAACCTGGCTGGGGCGTGTTGCTGCTGAGTTATTCTATAAGGCTGCTGTTGCCCTAGTAACAATGCCTCTGGGTATTTCATCACACCAGAGGACTCTCTGTGTTCTGGGCAAATGATACCAATATGTTATTTTTGTGGACCCATTGGGGATTTTTTTCTCTTAGGGAATATTGCCACTTCCCATTGTATTTTATAAAGGAAGAGGGACAGTGAGGGTAAGCTACTATTTCTGTGCCTTCCAAAGATTTTCTTAACCTCTCCAAAGAGCTGATCATCGAAAGTGGTCAGACCTTTTCCATACTGGCCCCTTCCTAGCCACACAGTTTAGGATTTAATCTCACAACAGCAAGGGAGCACTAACCTCCCTCGCTGTGCAGATGGGAGGACAGGAGACCAAGAGCAGTGACTGGTTCAAGACCCACAGAGAGTGTCCGGGCTGAGATCAGACCAAAAGTCAGGGCCCTCGGCCCTGCTCTGGAATGAGCGCTGAGTCAGGCTCTGGGGTCTCTCCTGGCGGTCTTCAGCAGACGGGGACAACCGCCATCTGGAACGGGTTAGCTTCACTCCTGCCTGGAGGCTGGAGGATGGACTAAATGACCCCTGCAGGTCCCTTTCTTCCCTAGGCCTCTCCAATTACCTTCTCTAATTTCCAGCAAACATGCTTTCTCTAGGGAAAAATGAATCCGGGGCTCTAGCCTCCCTTGGGAGTCTGTAAACGATTTCAATTTCCAGTTTGGGGAATATGAGCTCCATGAGAGAAAATGCGCAGCGGACCGTCAGAAGGAAACATTTCAACAACAACACACTATATATTTAGAATCTTCCTAGCAACTAATGCTCCTAGTGAGTGCAGCACAGACTGGGAGCCAGACTGGAGTCCCCTTCCTGGACCCCCACACCTCTGCTCCGTCTGCTCCCTTCATTGGCTCAGGTCTGGGCTGGATGCATAGATGCCCTGCACAGCATTGGCCTAAAAAAGTGCCCTCTCTCTCTCTGGCATGGACCTTAAGGTTAACGAGGCTGCTGCCTAGCTTTGTCCTTGGGGAACCTGGTGCTGTGTGTGTGTGGGGTGTGTATGTGTGTGTGTGTGTGTGAAGGTGGCAAGAGGGGGCCATTGGTTTCATAATTTTTCCCTATTCTTCTCTGAATTTCAATTTTTGATCCCAAGCAGGGACACATGGCCTGACAAAGGCTTTCTGAGATGCTTTTGGATTTAAGATTAACAATGATAATAGCTTCTATTTCAACTATTCGATCTCTATCTATTTTACTGTGAGCTTTGTGTGTGCTTGTTTCATTGACTACGCCAGCAACCTCTTAAGGTAGGGGGCTCAGAGAAGCTGGGTGAGCGGTGGGAGGCCACCAGCTGGTAAGTGGCATAGCTCGGATTGCAATCTTGTCCCATCTGACCCACAGCTCTTACTCTCGACCATAACACTGAACTCATGGACGTAATTAAGGGCTTTGCAAAGAGTCACATATCATTTTGACACCAAAACACTGGCATTTCCCAGATCTTTTAAAAAAAAATTTTTAACTGAAAGTTTGAAATCATCCAGAAAAGTCACAAGAACTGGAAATGAACTTCCATCCCCCAGGTTCCACAATTATCAAAATTTTACCAAACTTGCTGCATGGATCCATTCCTTCCTTTTCTTTTTTTTTTTTTTTCCTATCGTACTTTAAAGAAAATTCCTGACATTGTGTCACTTTACCCCTAAATACTTCCATATGTAGTTCTAAAAAGGAGGGAGGGATTGCTTACAGAATCATAAAACCAAACACCTAAAACAGATAAAAGTTTCTTAATATCACCTAATACCCAGTTCAACTCTAATTTCTCCTTGAAATGATTTGCCAGAAAAAATCCACATACCACATTTGGTTTTGTCACTTAAGCCTCTTAATTTAGAATTTTATTTTCTTTTTTCTGTCCTGTGTTATTGAACATTCAACAAACATTCTGTTTTCCTGTAGCATGTTTCTCATCCTGAATTTGTCGAATTGTTTCCTGGAGGTGGTAGGAACTTTTTTCCATTACCTGTATTTGCTGTAAAGGTATAGATCTAAAGACCTGCTGAGGTTCGTTTTTTAGCAAAAACAGCAGATGGATGTGCAGTGTCCTTTTATTGCATCATTCCAGGAGGTCCATAATGCCTGGTCCAACTGCCTGGTCAGTTGAAGTATGAAGAAGCATTAACGGGTTTAGCTGGTTCCTGAACATACTCATAGCTTATAGAGACAAGACATAGAATATTTAAGTTCTATATTTTCTTAGATGAGCTAGAGTATCTACTATATTCTCTTGAGTGCCAGATTTTAAGGCTACTCCTAGTTACATGGGAAAATCAGTTCCAGTAGGGTCACAGCCTTTGGTGTCCAAAAGCCTCCTGCTTAGGAGAGAGTCACACCTAAGGTGTGGTGGAGGAGCTCTTGCCCATGTATCAGTATAGGCAACTTGTCCCTAGAATGCTATCCTGCAGGTGTGGTCTGCATTCATGAGCCAACAATCCAGGAATTAGAAGGTACCTGGCTGACTCTGGCCCCGGAGTGCCATCCCAGAGACAGGAAGTCTAAACCAAGTTGAGAAAGAGGCAGGCACACGCTCCACATGCCAGGTGATGACGGAGGCAACTTGAGGAAGGAGCTACAGGAGAGACTCTGGAGAGACCCTGATGCTTCTAGAGAAAGGGCGCAGGAGGAGACTACCTTGGCAGAGCTTGGATGAAGGAAAAGACAAGTTAAAAAAAAATCAAATCAGGGCCTCCCTGGTGGTGCAGGGGCTAAAGACAGCGCTGTCAGGCTATCGCCAGCCATTGCAGCACAACTTTGATCCCTGGCCGGCCAGGGAGCTGAGCCACATGGTGCAGCAGACCTCACCTGTCTGGCCCGCTGCTCCCCTCAGCAGTGCACTTCAGTGGATCTGCCTGTTCTGCTCCCCACTCTTGCTGGTGAATCCTCTCATTCCCATACCTCTGGCTTGCACCCCAGTTCTTGTATGCATAAATAAATAAATCTTTAAAAAAAAAACTGCAAGGAACTGAATTCAGAATGAGAGACTAAAAAATCAATAGTATTTGTGACTTTGGAATTACACATGGAATTGGCTAGACAAGGGTTAGAATCAGAGTCCTCAGACTAAACAGTCCTTATATGTCATCTGGCCTTACCTTCTCCTTGTGCAGATGAAGACACAGGCAGGGCTCAGCCAAGAGGAGTCAATACTGAAAGTGACACAGACTTATCCTGGGATAAGAACCCAGTCCCTTGTTCTCACCAAACCCTTCCCACTACCCCAGACCACATGGTCCCTGTTTTTTAAGGAGTAAGGCTGGCATGAGGAGAAATTTGATTGGCCTGAGGTGAAAGAGGCTGGAATTGAGAAGCCAGGCTCCATTTGTGGTAAGCCAGCTCAAATTAACCCTTGGACTAAGCTGAATGCCTGTAATTTGCTTAAATCCATAGAACTTGGGCCCTGTTAATCCTTTCACTGTGGAAATAAATTAGCACAGATGATAATGTGTGTGGATTTAGATGTGTGTGGATTAGGAGACACAGAGTGGGGCTCTGTAGTTCCATCTCTAGGTTTAAAGAACAGTGCCCCCACACACCTTCACCCAGTGTCCATGATGGCGCTGGAGGCGGGAGGACAGGAGCAGACCCAGATCGTCCCCTGAATGGCTGTGTGATGTTTGTGTCTTGGCAAGTGATGCTATCCTTGAGGGCTGGGAGCTTGACTTGGCCACCTATATCTTCCTAGTACTTAAGAGATGCTGTAGAACATAATACCAAGTGGTACTTCATAAATTCGGGTTATTGAATGAATGAGTGACTGAATGCAGGAGGAAATAAAATCCAATGGTAAACACCATCTTAATCACACATTATCTACATCCATCTCTTCTCATGGATCTCAGCACTGTGTCCAGAAATGTGGTCATCAAATGTTGCTTGCTCATTCAAGAACCCCCCCAACATACAATTTGAAAAATTATATATTGCCTCTTTCATTCATAAATTAAGTTTATGTAGTTCAAGAGAATGTAATTCCCAGAGTATTATACCATTGACATTTTAAAATAAAACTCTGAAATCACTTACATGCATCCAATGGAAAATAGTAACTATAATTATTTAACAAACAGCATCATCCATTAAAAAATTTATGAACAAATTCTTTTTATGGCTAGAATCTTGTATTGTTTCCTTTTCTCTTTGAAATTGTATTTCATTATCACATCACCTGTTGTAATTTTCTTCAACAAAATTATGTTCAGAAACATAATTTTCAGAATTCCTATAACTGTTATGTTCTAGTTGCCAACTTTTTATTCTATGTTAGATTAAAATAACAGTTTTTATTAATATGTAATATAAAATATATTTTGATTAGAAAATTTTAAACATAAAAAGTTTATAGTTTATGAATGTAGACCATATCCTGGGTCATAAAATAAACCTCAACAAATTTAAAAGAATTAAATCACATAATGTATGTTCTCCATGAACAATGGACTCAAACTAGAAATCAGTAACAGAAATATAACTTGAGAATATCAAAACACTTTTACATAATACATGGGGAGAAAGCAAGTCTCAAAAAATCCAAAAATACATCAAACTGAAGGAAAATGAAAATATAGCTAAGCGGTGCTGAGAATGAAGTATGTAGCACTGAATGCTTATCTTAGAAGAGAGGAAAAGGATCAAATCAGTAATTAATGTCCCACTCCGAGAAACCAGAAAACAAAAAGCAAATAAGTAAACCCAAGGACAAGCAGATGGAAGGAAACAATAAAGATAAGAGCAGAAATCAATGAAATTTTAAAAACAATATCAATAAAGAACAACTTATGAAGTAGAGAGCTGGTTCTCTGAAAGGATCAATAAAATTGACAAACCTCGTGTAAGAGTACAAGGAAAAAGGACATAAATTACCAAGTACTATCACTGCAGAACCCAAGACATCAAGATAAGAACTTTTACAAACAACTCGATTCTCATGAACTTGACAAATAAGATGAAACTGACCAATTTCTCAAAAATCACAGACTTACAAATAATTATATGTACCTTCCATGAAATAGAATGTAACACTACAGCCATTCAGAAGAATAAATTCATAATTTTATTTTTTTTTATTTTATTTTTTTTAACATTTATTTATTTACTTACTTATACAAGCACTGGGTACAGTCAGAAGCACGGGAGGGTGAGAGAATTCACCAGAGCCAGAGCAGGGAGCAGAGCAGGCAGAAGGACTGAGGTACACTGCTGAGGGGAGCAGCGGGCGGCAGGGTCTGCGCGCCATGTGGGACCCTCCTCCGGTGGCCGGGGAGCAGCCGGGGATCGAACTGGCGCTGCAGAGGCTGCGGGCAGCTTCGCAACCCAGCGCTCAACCGCTGCGCCACCGGGGAGGCCCAAATTCATAATTTTAAAACACCCCTAAATCAAATCTCCAAACCCAAATGGTTTCACTGGAGAATTTGACATTACTAAAGAATAAACACCAAATCTATACAAATTTCTCACTCCTACACATCCCAGCAATGGCACTTCTGAATATTTACCCTGGGGAAATGAAAACTTATGTGCACACAAAAACTTTCATGAATGCTTATAGAGACTTTATTTGCAAAGGCCCAGTGGAAACAACCTGAATGTCTGTGGTGTGGTTGAACAAACTGTGCACATCAGGTGGTGGAATATCACTCAGAAAAAAAGAATAAGCCTCTGCACATGTAACAATTTCAGGGGCAGTCTCCAAAGAGTAATGCTGAGTGAAAAAGGTTGATCCCAAAAGGTTACAAGCTATATGATTCTATCTATAGTAACATCCCGAAAATGACAAAATGATTGAAATGGAGATGAGGTTAGTGGGTGGTTGAGGGTGGAAATGGGTGTGACTGAAAGGAGCAAGATGAAGAATCAGTGTAATGAGAGAGAGGTTCTGTATTTTGACTTTATCAAAATATTCAAGACCTGGTTGTGATATTGTACTCTCATGTTACAAGATGTTACCACTGGGTGAAGAATACCCCAGATATCTATGTATTATTTCTTGAAACTACATGTGAATCTCTTTTCTTTAAAATAAAAACTTCGGGCCTCCCTGGTGGCACAAGGAATTGGGTACCGCATTATGAAGCAGTCCACAGCTGCTGCAGCACGAGTTCGATACCTGGCCGGCCAGGGAGCTACCCACATGGCGAAGCAGACCTCTCCTGTCTCGCCTGCTGCTCCTCTCAGCAGTGTATTTCACTGGGTCTGCCTGTTCTGTTCCCCACCCTGTCACTGGTGAATCCTCTCACCCCACCGCCCCGCATCTCTGGCCTATACCCCAGCTCTTGTATGCATAAATAAATAAATCTTTAAAAAAAATAAAATAAAAACTTCAACTAAAAATTTTATTGGAATATTAGCACTTAATGAAATGGATAAGGCTTTTCTTTTTAATGGATATCGGGACCCATGCCTAGTATCACTTATTAGAATTATTAAGGGGCAGTAACCATTCTATTCTTGTTCTAATTTTTAGAAAAGAAATGCTGGGAAACTTTGTTCACATTAATAAGTTAGGATGGAGTTTTATTATAGCAATATGATTTAACTCTCTGAACTCTTTCCAAGTTCTAAGCCAAAAATAACATACTGCTCTATCATCAAGAATTATTTTTAATAATCTATCAGCTGACAACTCTATTAGGTTCTCCGTGATATCATTTACAGCAAAGAATTAGAAAATATCTGACTTATAAATATCTATTTCCCATTCTTTGTAGTTGTTAACTTCCTCTGTTTCTGAAAAGTCACTTAAATATAATATTTTACCAAGACTCATCAAATTACTATCAGTTATTCTTGCTTTTTTTCTTAGTGGCAACTTCTAATTTGAGAGACTTAGAAAGAGATGAATTGAATTATTGTTCATTTTAATACACATATAAAAACCTTTTCTTGTAAAATAATTTTGCATTATTATATGCTTTTTTTACTGTCTTCAAATTTCTTAAAGCTGCAGATTTGACATTTAATTTATAACAACTACAATTTAACCCAATTATTGAAGTCAGTCATCACTGTAGAACTAATTACCCAAAGCAGATTTATTCTGTTAAAATAAATGAAACGGGGCCTCTCTGGTGGCACAAGGGGTTAAGACGCAACTTATGAAGCTATCTGTGGCCTCTGCAACACAAGTTTGATCCCTGGCCTGCCAGGGAGCTCCCCACATGGTACAGCAGACCTCTCCTGCCTCGCCCGCTGCTCCCCTTAGCAGCATATTTTGGTCGGTCTGCCTATTCTATTTCCCACTCTGTCTCTGGTGAATCTGCTCACCCCCACACCTCTGGCCTGTACCCCAGTTCTTCTATGCATAAATAAATAAATCTAAAAAAAATTAAATAAATGAAGCACTTAGTCTTCACTTTTCAATCCATGTCAGTGTGTGCTTATATATGTCCGTACAAACATTCTATAATCTAATTATATACAATTTTTTTAGATATTTATTTATTTATGCATACAAGAACTGGGGTACAGGCCAGAGGTGTGGGGGATTGACAGGATTCACCAGAAACAGAGTGCGGAACAGAACAGGCAGATTCACTGAAATACACTGCTGAGGGGAGCAGGGGGTGAGTCAGGAGAGGTCTGCTGCACCATGTGGGTATCTCCCTGGTCTGGGATCGAACTCATGCTGCAGTGGCTGCAGATAGCTTCATAGGTTTCGTCTTAACCCCTTGCGCCACTTAACCATATAGTGCCCAGGGAGGCACAATATATAGATATTTTATATAATTTAATTTTTTAAAGATTTATTTATTTATGCATACAAGAACTGGGGTACAGGCCAGAAGTGTGGGGGGGGGGTGAGAGGATTCACCAGAGACAGAGTGGGAACAGAACAGGCAGATTGACTGAAATACATTGCTGTGGGGAGCAGTGGGCTAGACAGGAGAGGTCTGCTATGCCATGTAGGTAGCTCCCTGGCTGGGGATTGAACTCGCACTGCAGCAGCTGCAGACAGCTTCATAGGTTATGTCCTTGTGCCCCTACGGAGGACCTATTTTATATAATTATACATATACATATAGAGAGAGAAAGATGAGAAAGGATGTGAAGTCTTACCATGAATTTATCACCTGAATGAATTAGGGCACTGTAACCCATTATTATTTCCTACCTTCCCTCATTGTTTGAGTCCTAAATAATGAACAAAATAATGAACAATATCTAGTTTAGGTGACTAGTACTTAAATTTAGATTTAGTGCAATGGTGAGATACTAAGAAAGAAAAACCTAATGTCTTCGGGAAGTAAGCAGTCCATGACAAGAGGCCAGATAGACATATATGAAGCAAACACCGCACACATAAAATGTGCATAAGAATATGGCAGACACATATCTTATTGGAAGAAAGGAGGCAACTGCTTGAGGATTAAAGGAGCTGGAAATACGGGTCCTAAAGATTGGAGAGATTTCAGAAGGTGTTGCATTTGTTCAAGAAATTCAGAAATGGGTACAAATAAGATTTGATGAAGTAAGGTCAGTGGACTTATACCTTTTAAAAATTTCCACAGGTTTCTTTTAGTAACTGAAAATGTTTTTGCAATCCTCTCCTTTCCACAAATAAGATTTTGCTTTTGTGCCAGATTTCTATATTCAAAGATGAGAGAGAGAAGAGAAGAAGGGAGAGGCGGTGAAGGCAGAGGAGGAAAAGGAAGACAATCAATTTGTCATCTCCTTGAAATTTCAGCTTAACTTCTGGACTAGTTAGTGGTAATCAGTTTAATTTATACTAAAGTGTTAATGACTTACAACAGCTTTTCCCTCCAAAGATCCTTTCTGGCTCAAAGGTTCTGTAAGATTTTGTGTACAATAAGGAATCAAAATTTTAAAAGCAATAATAGGGAAGTACGATTAGAGAAAAGAATGGAGGAGCTGACTGTTTCTTGTCATTCACTTAATCCAATCAAGAAAATCAGTAGCAATGACTTATTGAGCACACCTACAGGGCTAATAGATACCATCTGCCAGTAGATGGCGGTCTTCATATTAGCTGTTCACTGGAATCGCCCTTCTTTCCACCAGATTCTGTCTGTAGAGTTGGTTGGCTTGATACATAGGTGGAATAGGAAGCTTTTTGTACAGTGTGAATTGAAGAGCTCTAGGTGAGATCTCCACCTACTCAAAATTAACTCCCACATCAGCCTTGCCATTTATGTCTAAAATTCAAATTTATCCAAACCTGGGGGTAAAGGTTGGTGGCAAAAAAGGAAGGTGAGCTGGGGTTAGCCATTAACACTTTAGCAGGAACTAATTTGGTTTATCAAGTCAAGAGAGAAAGGAATCTGAAAAAAATTAATGAAAGATAAGTCAGTTCTAAAAAGAGGAACTTCACAGCATTGGCGGGTATTTGTAGGGCATTCTATATGTAAACTTGAATGCGGAGGCACTGGGCTCCTGAGTTACAACCTTCTGAAAATATTAAATAAATAAAAAGGTAGGAAGAAAAGAAACGGTAGGGTGGAAGGATCTATTTTGGCTGAGTTCAGATCTGAACTCCCTGCATTATTTCCTTTAGCTTCTATCCCACCACGGAGGACAGGGCCCCCACAGATTTGCTGAAAGGCCCATAAAGCAAATTACACCTTGGTTAGGTCCAGATGCCAGAAAATTCCTTGTCACTGTACTTTGATAGTCAGGGCCGTGGATGCTCTTCATTGGTAGGATGGACCAAGAAGTGAGGGGACTTAGACAAAGAACTATGTAGGGAGGGGTCAAGATGGTGAGAAATTGGAAACTGGAAACTGGAGAAGACTCTTAGCCAACAAGATACTCTTCAGAGTCTCAGTGGCATTAATATGGAACAAGTCAGGTAGATTCTGTGCAAGCTTAAAGATAGAACCAGATTTATAGAGAAATTGATCAGAATGCAAGATAAGGAAAATTGCACCTTCTCAAACCCATCTGAAAACCCACTGACAATAAGGATGATGATCTCTTCCACTTATGCACCCACCACCTGGTGTCAGGCACCTTGCTTCACTTGCCTGATCTCACTTAATAACAACAGCATTCCTGTGAAATGGGTATTATTATTATCATCACCATTTTACAGATAAGGAAATACAGGTTTTGAGGAACATAATAACATTCACAGGCTGACCCGAGCATTTAACCAGGGGCAAGCCTGCCTCCTTAGACTGAGCAGGCTGTGCTGAGTCAACAAGTTTGTGGACACAAGACATGGAAGTAAAGATGGGGGACATCTGACAGGAAGCCTATAAAGGAGACTCATTAGATTCAATTATCTTAAAAAGAAAAGATTTATTTTATTTATTTATGCATACAAGAGCTGGGGTACAGGCCAGAGATGCGGGCGCTGAGAGGATTCACCAGAGACAGAGTGGGGAACAGAACAGGCAGACTGACCGAAATACACTGCTGAGGGGAGCAATGGGTGAGTCAGGAGAGTTCTGCCTCTCCATGTGGGTTACTTCCTGGCCGGTTGGGGATCAAACTCATGCTGCAGAGGCTGCAGATTGCTTCACAGTGTGGTGGTGCTTAACCCTTTGCACCACCAGGAAGGCCCTAGATTCAATTATCTTAACTGTCCCCCCAACCTTCAGGGCATATGGATTTGTTCGTTCAAGAAACTTGCATGGAGTACCAGGCAGTATCCTAGAGAGATCATATTACCAAGAGGATGGGTAGGGAGGGAAAGAACTACTAAACAATTTGGTTGTTTGGTTTTTTTTTTTAAGCACATATGTGACAGGTACAATCTTGAAGCAAATAAATGTACGGGGATATAATCAATTCTGAGCAATCAAGGGAAGTGACATTTAAGCTGAACCCAGAAAGCTGAGTAAGAGAAATACTTAGTATGAAGTGGGGCAAGAAGAGGGGAAAATATTCTAAGTAGAGGGAACAGCCTAGAGTTTCTCTCTTTTTTTTGTACAGATTTATTTATTTATGCATACAAGACCTGGGGTACAGGCCAGAGGTGGGGGGTAGAGGATTCACCAGAGACAGAGTGGGGAGCAGAACAGGTGGATATACTAATATACACTGCTGAGGGGAGCAGGGGTGAGACAGGAGAGGTCTGCTGCTCCCTGTGGATCACCTCCCTGACCAAGGATCGAACTCTTGCTGCAGTAGTTGTAGATAGCTTCGTAGTGCTAACACTTAACCCCTTGTGCCACCAGGGAGGCCTCCAGCCTATAGTCTCTTTTGAGACTCAGAGTCAGGGGGTGGGGAAGGGGATCTGATCTGCAATAATGCTGGAGAAGTAGAAGGGGTCGTACAGAAGCAGGTAGAAGCCTTGTTGAGCAAAAAGAGGATTTTGCTGTGTTTGGAGCAAGGTAGAGAAGTGAGCTCTGTTTTCAAAACTACTACGGTTGCTGTTTGGACTCTGGAATGGAGCGGATCAAGATGTGATGCTAAGGAAAGCAATGAGGAATTCAATATAAAAATCACCCTCTTTCCAAAAGCTTCACAAGGCACTGCCCACCCACAACAACTGGTATGCATTTTCCCAAAGGGGCAGGAAACCCAGGAGTAGGGAGAAGCTGGGCTTGCAAGCAGGGGTAGGTATCCAGTGGCCTGGCCTACCAGCAGCTGACCTTTCTGGTCAGCACCCTTGTTCAGGTTTTCAAATCTCCATTCAACAATTCGGGAACAGAGCAGGGGGCTCTTGTCACCCCTCCGTAATCAAGGACAGCTGGACTGAGCTGTAGCCCCAAGTGCCCGCCACCCACTCTGCCCAAAGTCACTGGTTCCGTTCCCGCCACCCAAGAGGAAGGTGTGGGAAGCCAGTACTGAAGACAGAGTGCCAGGCAGCGGCTAGGGAGTCAAAGAGAAGGAAAGTTTATTCTTCAAAGAAAAATCCCAAATCAGATAATTATTCTAAATGCACAAAATGGATCTATAGTTGACGCAGATCTGGCAAATTACGGGACTGACAAACCATGTGGTGGGAAGAACAAAGGGCTGGGAATTAGCAGAGCGCCATCTACTCCTGGGTTCTGCCCCAACTTACTGGGAGGCCTTGGCTAGGACTTTTGACCTTTCTCTCTGTTTCTTCACAGGCAGAGATCATAGTATATGTCACTTTTATCTTGGAAGGATCCTGTAATCCTCAACTTTGAAAGAAAAGTGTTCTCAAAGTTAAAACCCTGACATAGAAGCGAGGTGGTGGGCTGGGGAAAGAGCTAGCCTTGACTTCCAGGCATCCATGAGGCCACCGAAGCCTTACCTCCTTGGTGGAAGCAGCAACCTCTTCCGTCCCCATCCTTGAGGCCCCACTTTCCTGTTTCCTTTTCTGCAGACTTTTGCCATCTCTAAACCTTCTTATCAATTTGCTCATTGTCTGTTTCTCCACTAAAAGGAAAGCTCTTCATTGAGAAACTCTCTTATTTAAAACAGTAACAATTTCCAAAACAATTCCCGATACCCAAATGAGTGTCAGCGGATAGTAGGTGCTCAGTAAACATTTGCTTGATGGATTGAGTGAGTGCTATCTTTTTCAAAATGTGTAAGCTATCCATTATCTGTCTCTTTTTACCAGAATACAAAATTCCTAAGGGTAAGGAAGTTGGCCATGCTATCCTCAACACCTGGGACACCCAGCACTTGAAACGCACTCAGTGAATGAATGAATAAATGCCAGAGATGCATAGAGGCTGGGGAGTCCAGGGAAAATTCCTGGAGGAAAGGGAATCTGAGCTGGCCTTGAAAAGATTAGTAGAATTTGGCTTCCATCATTATTTAATCTCATAATTCTGTGAGATCTGATGTTAATAATAATAAAGAACTAAAATTTACTGAGTATTTGCTCTAGGTGAGGCATTACTTGGGGTGATTTAGAATCATATTTTGAGTCTAGAGAGCATACTTGGACTAGCTTATAAGTCAACTTGAAGCAATTTTCTGCGTTTAAAAAAAAATCGATTTTGACACATTCTTGTCGCGGAAGTTAACCATTGTTCCAGTGATAGTCTGAACAGCTGCAGTTCAGAGGAAGCCAGAGGAAGCTCCTCTGGCCTGCTGTTTAAGCAGCTGGCGAGTTAACAGAGACCACCCCAGACCCTTCAGCTATCAGCAGCTGCTTGAGTGGATGGAAATTCTGCTGCCAATATAGTCCAACAGATGAGAACAGAGGAGTAGACTTGGCCACTGGTATGTCAATTCTAACATGGAGGAAGTCTTCTCATTCCTATAGGTCAACCAGTTAGCCAGGTTTGGATGGGACATCTTCAAGAGTTGTGGCAAGAACTTCTCTGTATTGTTCTTGCAGCCAGGAACAAGGGCCACCCCGGTGGCTGGGGTGGGGAAGGTCTGTTGGCTTGACTTCCCCATAGCCCTCAGTTTCCATACATTCTTCAGCCCCTTGTGGGACTACAAATCCCAGTTCCAAGATTTGTAGAATGTTGGAACTGGAAAGAGTCAGAGATTATTTTGATGGAGTCCCTCATCTTAGGGATGAATCCCTCACTTGATGGTTCCCAAAGGCACATCCTCCTACCCCAGGCCACATAACTAGCTGATGGCAGCTAAAGAGCCAAGCCTTTAACCCATGGTCCTTGCTCTTGTGTCCACTGTATTCTAAACAGTTTTTGGCAGTATTAGCCGATCTGTTGTCATCTTTTTTTCAAATAGCAATAATTAATAAGTTACTGGTAAGCAATACTATTATTAGTAATGTTATTATCACTCAAGCAATTCTATGTGAGACTTAGTGCTGAGGGTTTTATTTAATCCAGTGAAGACCCTAACAGGGGTAAATAGGGTGGTACTGACTGGGAGGGGGACAGGAAGCATTCTGGGCAGGAGAAATACATACAGAAAATTCATCCAGCTATACACGTAATAGTTGTGCTCTCGAGGCAAATTTTATCGCAATTTAAGAAAAACATTATTGCAATGTGTTGTGATACCACAATAAATTTCCAAGGAGTAAAAAGACTCTAAAAGGGTTTTACTCCCTAAAAGGGAAGAAAAATCTACCACCCCAAAATATGTCTGGCAAAGTTTGATTTCATGGGTAGTGTTCTGAACGTTGGGTAGGAGTTGCTTTTGATAGTTATCTGTAAACTTCTCCCTTGGGCACAAAGGAAATCATTCTGTGCCCCTCTGGGTTCTTCTAGGCTGGTAAACAATCAAACAAGCATCAGACAGATTGAGAAGAGAAAAAGTCACAAAGAGGTTTAATAATAACATTTATTCCTCCTCTGTACATGTGAAAGTCCCAGTTTGACAGAGTCTCCCTCCCACACGACTTCAGACGCCATATTTAAAATAGGTTAAGACAAGGGAGGTTGGGGAAAGAAAAGGGAAGTTTAGTTAGGGAGCTTGTGGTGGGACAGGGGAAGCACTGTAGACAAAGCTAGGTAGATTTAAGTTCTGCCTTCTCCACTGAAAAGAGATAAGGAGATTAGGTCTCTCTGAGAGAGGCCCTACCAGAGAGAAGTTTACAGATAACTATCAAAAGCAACTCCTACCCAACCTTCAGAACACGTCCCATGAAATCAAACATTTGCTATTTTAATCATTCTTCATTGTGCAATTAAGTACAGTCACATTGCTGTGCAAACATTCCACCATGCATCTCCAGAAGTTTTTCATTTCCCAAACTTTGACCCCATTAAAGACAACCTTTCATTGAGGTAGCTGTATTATCACCACTTTATAGGTGAGGAAACTAAAACAATAATATTAACAAAATTAATCATAATATTAGCTTTAATGTGCTAGGCCTGCAGCTCAGGGCTTTTGTTACAATAACTCACTCAGTCCAATTTAAAACTTTATGAGGTTCTTTTGTTCTTTTAACTTTTTAGCTTATTGTGGTAAAATACATTTGCCATTTTAATCATTCTTCATTGTACAATTAAGTAGTACCAAGTACAGTCACATTATTGTGCAACCATTCCACCATGCCTCTCCAGAAGTATTTCATTTCCCAGACTCTGTACCCATTAAATACAAACTTTCCTCCAGTCCCTCTCAACTGACACTACTTTCTCTCCATAAATGTGACCCCTCTGGGTGACTCATGTAAGGTGGGGTCATATATTGTATTTGTCCTTTTGTGTCTGGCTTATATTGTTTAATATCATGTCTTCATGGTGCATCTATGTTACAACATGCATCGGGATTTCCCTCTTTTTCAAAGCTGAATAATATTCCACTTCACGACTATATTACACTTTGTTTATGCCTTCAAGTGTCAGTGGACACTGGGAAGGTATTTTATTATTCCCATTTTATAGAAATGTTTGGGGAACTTGCTGAAGGTTTAAAACAGAGTCCACACACATAACTATTTATCCAAAACAGGGCCTCCCTGGTGGTGCAAGGGGTTAAGCACAGCACTATGAAGCAATCCGCAGCTTCTGCAGCACGAGTTTTATCCCCGGCCAGCCAGGGAGCAATCCACATGGTGCAACAGACCTCTCCTGACTCACCCGCTGCTCCCCTCAGCAGTGTACTTTGGTCAATCTGCCTGTTCTGTTCCCCACTCTGTCTCTGGTGAATCCTCCCACCCCCCGCATCTCTGGCCTGTACCCCAGCTCTTTTTTCTTTTAAAAAAAAACCTATTTATCCAAAACAATATTAAGTGCCTCAAGCAAGCCATCAGCACTGGCCAGGTGCACATCCTTGATAGTGTGTTCCACTCATTGAGAAGACCTCATAGCAGTCCAGGAGACACGGTGGGAAATTGCTCATTTATAGGTTTCAGTTGAGTTTCATACTATAGCAATTATTTGCTTGTGAATGGACACAGAAAAATCCCTTTGGGTCAGCTCACACGGCTACATGATCTCACAAACATTATGCAGATAAAATCATGCTGTACATAATGAAAATGTTGGGGATTATTTACATATTATTCTAGGAAATTGCACCATCAGCTGTAAGGCATGGAAATAATTTGTCTCACCAACCCACTTGCTCCCTGAGTCGCTCTTCACAACATTCACACTCCAGTGACACTCTCAGGACATTTTCATTTATACAAAATGAATGAAGTTTGGGCCTCTCTGGTAGTGCAGGGGTTAAAGACAGTGCTATCAAGCTATCGCCAGCCACTGCAGCAGGAGTTCAATCCCCAGCTGGCCAGGGAACAACTCATATGGTGCAGCAGACCTCTCCTGCCTCACCTGCTGCTCCCCTCAGCAGTGTATTTCTGTTGATCTGCCTGTTCTGCTTCCCACTCTCTCTGGTGAATCCTCTCACCCCTTGCACCTCAGGCTAACATCCCAGTTCTCATATGCATAAATAAATAAATCTTTTTTAAAAGCAAAATGAATGATGTTTAAGGTTGAATAAATTATCTACTAGGCCAACCGCCTTGTAGAAATCAGAGAGAAAGCTCTTAGGCTTTGGAAAGAGAAGACTCGTGTGCTCCAGTCTGGATGCCCCACCTGCCACTGTGTGACCCGCAGGCAGGTTGCTTGTCCAATCTGAGCTTCAGGCCCCTGGTCTTTAAATCAGGGAGAGCAAAACTGGATCCAAGCTTGGTGCCATCCTACCCTGCCACCCTGGCCACCATTTGGACCAGAGATGGGCCCCTGCAGCCCTTGATGGAATGCCAGTTGCCTGGAAACAGGGCTGGTCAGTGACAGTGGCTGGTGGGCATCTCTAGTGGACAGTCACTGACTCATTAGGGTCTCATGGAGAGTTGAATGTTCCCTGAGAGGTTACAGGGGGGCCTGGAGTTTAGAGACATGGACAGCAGGACACATGGAAACCATCTGCAAACCAAAATGTTGTGGTGCAGGAAAGAAGAGTGGAAAGGAAATCAGTCATCTGGGAGCAGGCGTTCCAAGGGAAAAGGTGGTCACTGCCAGCCCCAGAGGCAGGACAAGCCTAACAGGCAGATGGGAAAGGAATGAAAAGCACAGCCTGAATAGTGGGGGAGAGGCGGGTCTGCAGACAGGGAAGAGGTGCCGGCAGCGCGGACACATTCCAGAGTGCTCTGGGGTCCCTTCAGCTGCTGTGGCCTCCAGACCCTCCACAGGCAGCTGCTCCCCCCCCACCCACCCCCCCACCCCTAGCATCTCAGCACATTCTGACAGCTGCTTTTTCAACAGAGTTCCTGGTATCTTGCAGAGATGAGAAAACAGAAGATGTGGCCTTTACCCTCAGTGAGTGCTTAATCTTGCATCCTCATAAAAGCAGGAATAGTCAAGAGCACACCAAACAGAGCCTAGTAGCCAAACTCTCAGGCTTTTTCACGGAGCAGAAATGGACGGGATTCCTGACTCTATCATTTGCTAACTTGGGGATCTTGGAAGTTTCCTGCTCTCTCTCTACTCCGTGTCCTCATCTGTCAAAAGGGTACTGAGGGTCCTCCCCAGTGGCTCAGCGGTTGAGCGCTGGGTTGCGAAGCTGCCCGCGGCCTCTGTGGCGCCGGTTCGATCCCCGGCTGCTCCCCGGCCACCGGAGGAGGGTCCCACATGGCGCGCAGACCTCTCCTGCCTCCCGCTGCTCCCCCCAGCAGTGTACTTCGGTCCTTCTGCCTGCTCTGCTCCCCGCTCTGGCTCTGGTGAATTCTCTCACCCTCCTGCGCTTCTGACTGTACCCAGTGCATGTATAAACAAACAAACAAAACAAAATAAATAAATAAATAAATAAATAAATAAAAACATGCCTCTATTTTAAAAAAAAAAAAAATTTAAAAAAGGGTGTAACAGGGTGGTCCCCAGGAAAGGGGCTGCCCCTCTCCCTGTCCTATAACAAGGGTACTGAGACAGCACCTCTGCCTATGGCTGGGAGCAACCTGCATTATCAGAGCTCCTTAGAGTCATGGGCATCCCTGCTCTCTGAGATCCTATTCCCCTGATTCTGCTCTTGTGCTCAGATTCAGCTCCCTGCTCTGTGAGGTATGGAAGCAGAAGAAGGAGAGACCAGTAACACAGGGAGAGAGAGCTGCCTGCAGTTATCACAGGGGAGGGAGACCCACAGCCTGACTCCATCAAAGGAGAATCCCATCAGTCCCACCAGGGATCCAGGGCACCGAGCTGCACTTGCCACCCCACCCCCACCCCACACTGGCGCCCCCAGCACTGGGCCTCCGAGAGCTGCCGTCCTGCTACAGAGAGGGCCATGGACAGGGACGCTCCAGATGCAGGCCAGTTCCTAGAAAGTCCAGTGGAATGGATGTCATTCCTTTGCTGTGAGTAATCAGCCCCAACAAAGCCCGCTGGTATTTCCGAGTCCATTCCCAGTACCCACAGCGGGGCCAGCAACACAGCAGCTGCAGGAAGAGGAATGCAGCCTGAGGCACTTTGTCCTGGATTTAGCCTTTGGGAAAGACTCCTGGCTAGGAAGTGAGGAGACAGTCTGAAGCTCATCTCAGCCAGGCCCCTGCCTTAGGACCCAAATATTATAAGACATGGGTATTTGTGGGGACCCTCTATAGCCCAATCGAGTGCAAAGACCAGAGAAGCCTCTGTGAGGATTCTTTTTTTTTTTTTTTCATTAAAAAAATTATTTATTTTTGTGTAGAAGAACTGGGGTGTAGGCCAGAGATGGGGGGGGGGGTGTAAAAGGATTTACCAGAGACAGAGTGGGGAGCAGAAGAGGAGGATCTACTGAAATTTACTACTGAGGGGAGCAGTGGGCGAGACAGAAAAGGTCTGCTGCGCCATGTGGGTCAGCTCCCTGGCTGGGAATCGGGATTGAACTCGTGCTGCAGTGGCTGGAGATAGCTTGATGGTGCTGAGACTTAGCCCCTGCGCCACCAGGGAGGCCCCTCCTCGGGTGAGGAATCTAAGTATGCAGGAAGGGGATAAGAAGATATCTTTTCCTCCGTCTCTCTGACCTTCCTCTTGAGAGGAGAATGAAATAAATAACAGCAGACCCCGCCTCCATCTCTGCTGGCCCCCACCTTTCTCTTCTCCTTCTTTGGTGTCCATGTCTCCTCATCCCTGCAACTTCCCCTTCTCTGTCACTAGTGAAAAGCCCATGGCTGTCACCATTCCAGAAAGCACAGAAATACGGGGCTTTCCTTCCTTTTCCAAATCTGGGCAGATCACACTGGAAGCTCGGCTCACTGAGTCATGGCAGCATCCCTGCTGGGAAGGTGTGGTCACATCATGAGGAAACCAAGGGAAGGCAACATTAAATGACTTTAATGTTCAAGATCCTTCAGCTCCTCTCTCCAGGACCTGACAAACCCTCTGGAAACTGAGGCTGGCAGCTTTCCCGGCTCCCTGGTCCTCATCCAGCTCTCAGCCAAAATGAAAGGACAGCACCGCACAGGCCACGAGCCACGGTGCACGGCCTGCAACTCCACAGGAAGAACTATGAAGTGTCCTCTCCAGAGGGGAGGCGTTTACCCAGCTCAGTGGCCAGGCAGCCCTAGAGCTTCCCAGACCAGCTCCCGGAGCACTTCCTGAGCAGGCAGGGCCCACTGGAATTTCCTGGCTTCCCCAGGGGGTCAGCAACAGCCCCACCCCCCACTCCCACCCCCTCCCCGGAGAGCAGGGGTATCCTGGGGTCAACTCTCCTCAAACCTGGTATCTTGTAAACACCCTGGTCATTTTGGATTCATCAGCTCCAAAAGGAAGGTTCTCGTAAGCACACAGTTGCCTGAGACCAGGGGATGATCTCAAAGTGCTCCGGGTTCCTGGGCCCGCAGCCAGCTGCTCTGGATGGTCAGAAGGTGAAATTTGAATGCTGGTGAATGGGAGAGCGGAAGTTCAGCAAGGCTGAGTTAAGCCCATTCATGAAAAAGATCTAGTCTCACTTCCTATTGCCAGGAGTCGAGCACGTGAGCGTGTGTGTGTGTGTGTGTGTGCGCGTGCGCACGCGTGCACGCGTGTGTGTGTGTGTGTGTGTGTGTGTACACGTGGATGCTTGCACTCCATGGCAGTTTCACTTCCCCACTTCAGCTCTTTTCTTTCTTTGCTTTTTTCCCTCTCTCCACAAGATCAAAATTTCATCCTCAGGAAACTGCCAAAGAATGTGTAAACTGCTCTGTGGTTTGTGGAAAAAAAAAAAGGGAAGAAAGAATAAGACAGACACATTCATACAAAGGCACTATGCTCTCTCTCTGAAAACCTCTCACGCCCCCCCCCCCGCCCCCCGCCCCCCACACACTGTATCACCATTATAAAAGAATGAAAACATGATTTCCAGGCTGCCCTCTGGCCACGCCTGCCCTGGGGCTGCCCTGGGGCTGTCCTCCGTCCTGTCCCTCCAGTTTGGGTGGTAGAATCAGCCCAAATGGGAGGTCAGTTGGTCAGCGTGCATAGGAGCATGGTCAGGGCTGACCCTTGGGGAGAAATCCACTGCCATGGGGTGAGGCCACCTCAGTGGGTGTGTGCAGCCTCTGGGGGTCGTGCCTGTCAACAGTGGCTTAACTTCCAAACATTTAGAAGACCACAGTGTGGCTATGAAACCTGGAGCTAGCGAGCCCTCTGCAGCCTCAGGCTCCTTGTCAGTTCATTGGGGACAATGACTGGGGCGCCTGCTCCCGGGCACTGCGGTGACCAGCACACACAAAGGGCTCACGCAGCACAGTGGGGACATGGGGAAACGTACTGTCGTGCTCACGCCTCTCCGAGATGGGACTCTACATCTGGAGACCATCTGTTTCATGTTCAGCCACACTGTGAAGATGCCACCAGCTTCGCTGGACATTCTGAGTCTTGGGAGAGATGGAGGCACCTCTTTTGCTTCTAGAAATAGAAACAAATTACCAAAAAGAAAAGAAATTTGGGCCCAGCTCAACTTGCCCCTCTCTCTGGTTCACTGGGGGCCCCAGACCATTGGCTTGAGAATGAAGATACAGGGCAGGGCAGGAGATGAAAAATCAAGTCCCTGAAATGATTCATTGCTGCCTGAGATTTTAGGTCCACAGCACCTCTCAGTTGTTTCTTTCAGACTCTAGCCCAAAGTGCTTACGGGGCACCCACACCGACTTCAGAGTACTCTGGGCGAAGGTGCACCTGCCCTGGGTGGAGGCCCCTCGGCGGGCGCAGCAGGTGGCGGGACACTTAGGTGCTTTCCCCACCGAAACTGTGCTGCCCCGTGAAACCGCACCCTTGCTGATCCTGCACACTTGAAAGCTCCGTGGTGACAACGATCACTTACGAAATCCTCCCAAGGAGGGAGTGAAATCACTTGGATGGGTGTATTGTTCTCCCCATTTTACAGAAGAAACACAGGGATTCTGCCTCTGGAAGTTGAAGTTGCTGGGCTTCTCCAAGCTGCTCTACCTGCCTCAGGGTGTTTCCCCCCACGCGGTGCAGTGGACACAGGGCTCTTCTCCACTCCAGCCGGAGCTCTTCTGCATCCAGCTGGCCAGGAACTGCTAGCCACCCTCTGAGTTCCCTCCCAAGGGACTCCTCCAGGAAGTGGGTTGTCCAGCACCCCTGCCTTTGGTTCCACTGGACTTGGCCGTGCAATTAACACTCATCGGGTACTTCCTAGAACTTCAGGGGGGCGGACACGCCCAGCCTGCAGATCCCAGGGGTAGAAGGATGGCACCCCACTACAGAATCTCTCTTACTGCTTTCATTTCCTTCTCCTCACTTTGCCCTTGTCTCCAAGCCCTTTACAGTGAAAGAGGAAATATCTGGTCCTGGCTCAGCTCCGATAGCCTGGTGTCCGGAGGGCACGTAGGAAGAGATGTTTGGAGATCACGAAACCTTGAAATGAACCAATGGTTCGGTTCCAGCACCTCACCACCACTCTCCTTTGCTCCCGCACTTCAGCATTACCCCAGCAGCAACCCCTCCACCATGAAAGCCCACCCCTGCCACCTCCCAGCAGACAGCTAAACCAGAGAGATTCATAACCAAAGCGGGCCTGCACATCTTCTCCAAGGCAAGGAAGATGACATGAGGGTAGGAGGCACCAGATACACTGCCAGATCTCCCTAAATGTTCTCTGTCTCCAAAGCTCCCCTTCATGCATCTCTCTTCTGTTCTCCGATCATAATAACCATAATGGAACACTCACTCTGTGTCAGTCACTTACACAGATTATTTTATTTAATGAACAGAACAGTTTTGCAAGGTAGGTTGCCATTGTAGATGTTAGTCTAAAAACACAGAGAAGTTAGGTCACTTTGTAACAGGGTGGTCCCCAGGAAAGGGGGAGGTTCCAGGTTTCCTACCCCGCCCAAAAGGAGGGTGGAGCTGAGCAGGGAGAGAAGAAGCTGCAGAGGACACTGAGGAAGGAAGGAGGCAGGGTGGAGCCAGAAGGAGACCTGGAGGAGGCACATGGAGCCGAGAGACATGTGAAGAAACTACACTTGTCTTTTGGTCGTGGACTGGGTGACACAGATGTGGGTGAGACCCGTGGGGAGGTGACCATGGCAGCTTTTATCTTGATGTTGATTTTGCTCTTTTCTTTCTGGGCTTGTCTGCTTGTTTCTGACCCTTTTCTGTGGGTCCCCAATGGAAGATGCTTTAGACTTGTGGCAGGCTTTGGGGCCTTGCTCTGGGCCAGTCCCATTTGGATGGAGTTTTACCCATGAGGGGACAGGTAACTTTGGGTGCTTGATTTAGAAACTAGATTCTTTGCCTTTCCTGGATTGTTTCCTAATTATATTAAAGATTCTTTTCATTAAAGTCTCCTATGTTTTGTGTTGATGAGGCGGACGGCAGAACCTATTTAGAGCAGGCAGGTTTGCGGGGTCTGGGCTGCCCCTCTCCCTACCCTGTAGCAACTTGGCCAATGTCACACAGCTGTGAAGTGGCAAAGCTCAGATTCAAACCCTATCAGATGCCAAAGTTTGTGTTTGGTGTATCGACATCAGGTTGTCTGTCTGGGTGCCCCTTGGGTCCTTCTTTTTCTCCCACTAGACCCACCAGTATTCGGGCAGCAGCCACTGTCTTGTAAGAAATGGTATTAGTCAGCCATCTTTGTCCAGATCTGTCAGCAAGTCTCCATCTGTTCATTTTAACCATTCCCACCTATTCTGGATGAAGACTTGCTATCCGTCAGGGTGAAAACTTGCTATTTGTCAGGTGAGGAATAACAAACTGTTCTTTTTTTTTTTTTTGTTAAAGATTTATTTTTTATTTTTATGCATACAAGAGCTGGGGTACAGGCCAGAGGTGCTGAGGGGAGCAGCGGGCGAGTCAGGAGAGGTCTGCTGTGCCATGTGGGTGGCTCCCAGACCGGGGATCGAACTTATGCTTGCAGTGGCTGCGGTTAGCTTCATAGGTTGCATCTTAACCCCTTGCACCCCCAGGGAGGCCCCCAAGAACAAGCTGTTCTAAACACCACCCCTACCTTCTGCCCAATCAGTGGGCCATTCACAGGCAGTGAGAAGATGAGCTTATTTTGGGATGGGGAGGGAGAGGAGACATGATTCAATGCATAATAAGTAGTTCAATCCTCCTTTTTTCGAGTGCTGTGCCTCATCTTTTCATTAGTTATTCTTGCTGCCAATTCTCCGTTTCATCAATCTTCTTAAAAAATTTTTTAAAGATACAATTTTTTGTTTTTAATTTTTTTTAAATTGCATAGAAGAAATGGGGTGTAGGCCAGAGTATGTGTGGGTGTTGGGGGAGGCAGAGTGGGGAGCAGAACAAGTGGATCTACTGAAGTGCACTGCTGAGGGGAGCAGCAGTTGAGACAGGAGAGGTCTGCTGTGCCATGTGGGTCAGCGCCCTGGCCAGGAATCCAGCTCACTGATACCTGACAGCGCTGAGACTTAGCTCCTAGGCCACCAGGGAAGCCCCTCATCAATCTTTTTAAACAAGCATTTTTTTTTTTTTTTAGCTAGTTAATCCCATTTTATTATCTTTTTTTCCTGTTAATGAATTCTACTCTTTCTTTATTCATCCCAACTGCTTTTTAAAAGATTATTGTTTCATTTTATTTCTTATTTTGGTGGTTTGTCTTACTACAGACTTTCTTCCTTCCTAATATATAAAATGTATGTTTTCTTTCTTTCTTTTTTTTTTTTTTTGTGGGACCCTCGCTGGTGGCTGGGGATCGAACTGGTGCTATAGAGGCTGCAGGCAGCCTCGCAACCCAGCGCTCAACCGCTGCGCCACCAGGGGAGGCCCATGTATATTTTCTTTTTAAAAAAAATTTAAGCTTTTATTTTCCTCTAGATAATTCTAACCACTGTTTTAACTTTCTCTACTATATTTTAATATGGAATATCCTTATCAATCAATATTAAGTGCTTTCTAATTTCCATTATGATTTCTTCTTCGACCCTGGAGTTATATAGATTAAATTTCAAAATACAGAATTTTTTTAGTCATTTTCTCGGTTTTTAGGTCTTACTTAGTACCTTTGTAGTCACAGTATCTTATCTACAAGATCCTAATCCTTTGAAATTCCCAGACTTGATTGATGACATAGTATGTAGAAAATTTTCTTAAATATCCCAAGTATGCTTGAAAAAATGTTTATTTTCCATTTATTAGGTAGAAAATTCTATATGCATCCATTAAACCAAGCTTATTAATTGTGTTGTTCAAAGCTATATGTTTTTATTTTTCTATGACTTGATCTATTAAATATTGAGAGAGAATATTTAATTTTTCTGTTAATGGAGATTTGTCTATTTCACCTTGTCTTTTCCAAAAAGACCCACCAGAAATTGTCTGGGCTTCCACATCATACGAATTGTTGAAACAGAGGGTATTTCCCTGCTGCAGTTTCCCTAGTTCATAAGGCTATATTCCAGCATAATGCCTTCATGTCTTCCAAATATGTAGAGATCACTTTCCTAACAATCAATCAAAAAAAATTTTAAAATCTTCTTCAGGCCATAACTGTCCCTGTGTGGATTTTGGAGCATGGTGTTTAAAATTGAGACGATCCTCCAAAATCCAGATCAGTACCAGCATGGTTCTGAATTCATTATCTAACCTGTTTTCTCTCTGCCTATTTTTCTTATTATTGTGTCTTATAGAAATCTCTCCCATGTGCTATACCTTCCTAGACTTGAAATTCTTAAATCACCTCCTAAAAAAATGGTTATCAGGCCTTCCTGATGGTGCAAGGCATTATGAAGCGGTCCGCAGCCACTGCAGCACAAGTTCGATCCCCAGCCAGGGAGCTACTCACATGGCACGGCAGACCTCTCCTGACTGGCCCACTGCTCCCCTCAGCAATGTATTTAGGTCAGTCTGCCTGTTCTGTTCCCCACTCTGTCTCTGGTGAGTCCTCTCATCCCTTGCACCTCTGGCCTATACCCCAGTTCTTGTATGCATAAATAAATAAAGCTTTTTAAAAAATAGTTATCAAAGGACAAGCTTAAAATAATTAAGGGAAAGAAGGAACGGGGAGTAAAAAGGAACCATCCTCATTTTCAAAAGGGTCAGGCAGTCTCAGGCCTCTGCATCTGAAAGTAGGAGCGAGATCCAGGCCTGTTGTAGATAAATACTCAACTTCCTTCCTTGGTAACATCATTGAAAGAGGAACCTTGGAGCTGGAAAGTTGACCTCAAGTGTTGATGTGGCCCAGATCCTAGCCTCAAACAGGGAAGAACTAGTGAGGTCATTGTCTGGTCAATGGTTCTCAAATATTAGGGAGCATCAGGATTCCATGAGAGTTAGCGGAGATACATATCTCTGGGGAGCTCTCCCAGAGTTGCTAGTCTGCAGGTCAGGGGTTGGTTTCGAACCTGCAATTCTGTGAAGTTTCTAAGTAATGGTGTTGCTGGTGTCCAGGGGCTGCATGCATGGCAGGAGCCTGCTGCTCTTTGCCACCCCGCCTGCCAGGTCCCAGGTCCCAGCATCTGGCAGGTGCTCAGGAATGTCTGGTGAGTGCCTGAGTTAGGAGCTACCTTATAGTACTTCTCTTAGCCTCGATTTCTGCGTGTGGGTAAGAGCCCACCATTTAAAGGGAAAGTTAAGGAAGACTTAAGGGAGTCAAGCATTTCAGGTGTTCAGATGAAGAAACATGTCTAGAGATGGATGCCCTCTTTCCAGGACTCTGGTCAATTGCCCCACAGCCTTCTGGGCCTGTCCAGCCTTGAGCAAATGGAGAACTAAGTAAAAGAGAAGTGAAGAAGCCTCAAGAGGGCAAGTGGAAGTGGTGAGCCTTCACCTTCAAAGCCTTAAAGGGAGGAAAGAGAATCACGCCTGAAGTGGAGGCTCTGAGTGTGACAGGGGCACCAGGCGGGCTCCCTCGTCCCTCCCTGCAGCTGGGGGCTCTGAAGTCATAGGCTCGCCCCAGCTGGCAGCTGCTCCAGGACACCTTCTCTTGGGGAAACAGCTGCTGCCTTTCCCTTCCTGAATCCCTGCCACTTGTCCAGTCCAGTCAGGAGGTCATCGGGGTGTGATGCTCACACACACACACACACACACACACACACCCCTATTGATGAACCGATTTTCAAAATTCTCTCTTCTTCCCTTCTCTTACTTCCCCCTCCAACCACCCTCACAGGCAACAATGGCTCCAGCTGCTCAGCCACCTCCACCTGGGCCAGCCTCTCTTCCTCTCCCCAGCACCTACGCCCCAACACCTGAGTACCAAGGCCTACTTAACATACACTCTATTCCCATCACCATGACAGCAATGGCAGCGGAAGGCTGGGGGAGGGGATGACAACTCTGTAGACTGTGGCTGATTTGCTGCTCCTTAGAGGACCTAAAACCCTTTCTTAAAGAAAAATGCAGCGAGGCCCTAACTCCTGATTGGTTAGCGCCTGACTCTGGAATGCCTCCGTTACCGTATATGCTCGCATAGAAGATGCTGCCTCCAAAGAAACGCGTCCCATTTGCCAACCCATGGTTGAGGAGAAATGGCAGCAGAAGCAGCATGAAGATGCCCTCTTCCTTGCCAGCCTCCACTCTCTTCGGCAGGACCAGAGCCCCAGCAATCCGGTTTTGCAGGGGCCGGGTTTGGGCTGGAAACTATAGCAAAAGTAGGAAATTGACACAAGGGAGAACAAGGGCTTCTCTGATGATTTTCTTTGAGCCTCATCATTTAAATGTAACTACTGATTTTCCCAGGGCGTCTCCTAGGCAGGTATATATGGTATTTCATGTGAGGAATGTTCTATTCACAATCTTCCACCTTTTGGGATGAGGGGAAGGGATTAGAATGACCTTATAGTTGATCAATTCTCCAGTGCCTGAAGCATTCCTTCCCCACAACCTCCTGCCCCCAACCAGAAACTTTCCTCTCCTACATCTCCACCCCCCTAGACAGCCCCACATTTTTTCACCCCCAACCCGGACAGGAGGACTTAAACAGAGGAACTAACAGAGGGGGGCAGGGAGGGAGAGGAAGTTTCTGTCTAAATGTGTGCTCCAGTTACATTCCAATGGCAAACAGAAAGTGAAATGGGAAAAAAAAATTTAAGTTAGTCACCACTGTTTTGTGTAACGCACGCCTCTGCCCCTCTCCATTCATGCGGATAACCGCCAGCGGACAAGGGCTCCACGAGGGTCAGAAACGGAAAGGCCCAGACTGTCATCGCCTGTCCAGCGCAGTTTGCGGTAGACAGCTCCATGGATCAGAGAGGTCGAATGTCTGACTAAGACCGCACAGCCGGTTGCCACAGAGGCAGGACCAGAGCTCAGGTCTCCTAGAACTTGGGTCAGGCTCCTGTCACACCCCACAATTGGTTTTTATTCACACACCCCATAAGTGCTTATTGTCTGTCTTCCTTCAGACAGCCCCCAGGGATAAGCCTCTGTGAGAACAGCACCGCAGGACTTCGGATGGGTGTTCTGTCCTCCAGGAGAGGAAAATGGGGCTGCTAATTGCAGCAATGGCCACACAGACCCAGAGCCACGCGCAGGCCCCCTTGAGGACCAGGCAGTGACAGACTCACAATGACAGTCGCACAAACCCAGGGCAATTGAGGGGAACTGAAATTCGATCTTTTTCTTTCTGTCTGTCTTTTTATTTTCTTCCTGCCACAGGGTATGAAAGAGGCTCTGAAAACCCCCGCAGACACACTGGGTTGCCTCAGAATCATTGAGAAACAGAGGCCGGGGCTCCCACCCCTTCCTGGTGATTTGGGGAGCTGGAGAGAGCGCTCCACCCTGGCATCGCCTCCTAGCTGCAGGGTCACAGGGGCGGCTGCAGCCAGGCCTCGGCCCGGTGCGGCATCCACGTGGGTGCCAGCGCGTGCCTGCACCCACGTCCGCGGGCCCTGCTCTGTGCTGCTTTCACACACGCCCGCTTCCTCTCTGCGCCCGCACAGCCGCAACCCTCGGCGAGGCCAGCACAAGGTTTCCATTAGTGGAGCACATTTTTGTGCTATGGATATTGAACGGGGGAAAGAAAGCAGACTGTTGTCCGTGATGGATGGGTTTTCTAGAGGGCTACCCAGGGTGGTCCTCCGGGGCCAGGACGGAGCCTCGAGGACGCACCGCCTCACAACGTTCTCTTGTTTGGCTTTGACGTCTGTGTTGGGGGTCTGTCTGCCCTGCCTGAGCCTTCCCACCTCTATTCACCCCGCCTTAGCCTCCCCCTGCATCCTGCCCTTCCCCCTCACACCACGAACTTCCAGTTCAAAAATACAAGTCTTGGGCCTCCCTGGTGGCGCAAGGGGTTAAGCACCGCACTGTGAAGCAATCTGCAGCCTCTGCAGCATGAGTTCGATCCCCAACCGGCCAGGAAGCAACCCACGTGGCGCAGCAGACCTCTCCTGTCTCTCCCGCTGCTCCCCTCAGTAGTGTATTTGGTCAGTCTGCCTGTTCTGCTCCCCACTCTGTCTCTGGTGAATCCTCTCATCCCCCCCAAACCTCTGGCCTGTACCCCAGCTCTTGTTTGCATAAATAAATAAATCTTTAAAAAAAAAAAAAAACAAGTCTTCTGCGTTCTCTCTTTAGAATAAAGAGAAGCAGGTCGCCTGTGTTTCCTCGTCGTCACTGATAACCAGCCCCAAGAGGAAGGGCTGGTCTGGGGAATCAGAGCACATGGAATATCACCCAATATTCCTCCATTTTATTTTTTTTTTAAGATTTATTTACTTATGCATACAAGAGCTGGGGTACAGGCCAGAGGTGCAGGGGCTGAGAGGATTCACCAGAGACAGGGTGGGGAACAGAACAGGCAGACTGACTGAAACACACTGCTGAGGGGAGCAGTAGGCCAGACAGAAGAGGTCTGCTGCGCCATGTGGGTTGCTCCCTGGCCGGCTGGTGCTAGAACACGGGATGCAGAGGCCATGGATTACTTCATGGTGTGGTGCTTAACCCCTTGCGCCACCAGGGAGCCCCTATTCCTCCATTTTAAATGTGTTTGTCTCCTTCTATTGAATGCTGAGGTTTTTTTTTGTTTTGTTTTGTTTTTTAATAGAGGCATGTTTTCTTTCTTTCTTTATTTGTTTGTTTTGTTTATACATGCACTGGGTACAGTCAGAAGCGCAGGAGGGTGAGAGAATTCACCAGAGCCAGAGCAGGGAGCAGAGCAGGCAGAAGGACCGAAGTACACTGCTGAGGGGAGCAGCGGGAGGCAGGAGAGGTCTGCGCGCCATGTGGGACCCTCCTCCGGTGGCCGGGAAGCAGCCGGGGATCGAACCGGCGGCGCAGAGGCCGCGCGCAGCTTGGCTACCCAGCGCTCAACCGCTGCGCCACCGGGGAGGCCCTGAATGCTGAGGTTTTTTTAAAGCCTTATAAGCATGATGGACCAGAATCATCTCCCTTATCAATGCACAGCCCAAAAGAAATGAGATGGGAGGACAAGAGACTCTTCTTTGGGCTCTCAACTTCTGCACAGAATTTGGCCGCAGCTGGCATGAGTTGGATAAATGATTGATAAAAATAACAAGGAGTCTGTGGAAACTTATGTGATAAATCACTTCCCCAATTTTCAGTGGAAGACAGAGATGAGTCTCCAGGAGCTCAAGGGACAGAACGGGGAAGCAAAGCTAGCGCCCTGGCTCCAGGTCCCATGCTAATGGGTGCTGGGGGGACTTAAGTCCACTTTTCCAAGGACCTCTGCCCTCAGAGTGCTTTTGCCCAAGTTGGGGAGTCGGAACCTATAGAGGAAATAACACAGAGCAATTCAGGGAAGTAGATGCTAATAATGCAACACAGAAATGCTTTGGGGCCGATAGCCCCTGAAGTCGGGAATGAATGGAAGCCCATTATCCCGGTTCAATGAGGAGAAAATGGAAGGACCATAAAGAATTGGATCAGTTCACCCAAGGTCAAATCACTGAGAACAAAGGCGAGTTAATCAAATCTTTAATCCAGTTGAAGGGTTTTCAAAGAGCTCTGCGGGACAGGTGGAGTGGCAGTCCAGAGACCCAGACCTCCCAGGAGACATAGGAAGATCAACGCCCCACTCCGTGTCCCCCCCCACCCCCTTCAACATAGGGAGCAGAAGAGCCCAAAGTCAGTTGCAGGGTATACTCCAGTCTCAAAACTTCCTACTATGCAAGTCTTGGGAATTTACATATCAAAGACTCTGAGAAGTCCTGCAAGCAAACTCAAAAGGAAACAAACAAACACCCAAAGTAAGAAACACTCTCCAAAAAATGAGGAAGAAAATCATTTTGTTTAAAGCTATTTGACCCAGGAACTCATTTTTTTCCCCTGTCTCAAAGAATACCTATCAATAACCCCAGAGCATACGCTGGGGAACTATGTCCAGAGCCCTCTGACTTGCAGCAAGGGGTTCGGTAGACAGTGAGCTTCCTGGCCCTGGCAGTGATGAGCAAAGACTAGATTCCTTCAGCAAAGAAGGAAATTGCTTTGGATGCAAGCAAATAGCCTCTGGGCCTTATCTGACTTGAGGTTCCCTGTCTGACTAGCAGAGCCAAATTCTGTCCTGTCCTGTTCCCAGGATAATTCAGAGTCCTGACCTCTTCCAGGGACCTGCTGGCACATAAGAAGGGATCCTTTGTCTGGATTATTTGGGGGCCAATGTTGTAGAAAAGTCAACACTGGTTCCTGGACCTAACATTTGGTGAAAAGGAGCTCAAGCTGATGTGTCAAGGGTCTTCCCAGCTCTTGATCTCCTAGCTCAACATAAAATTCCTTCTTGAAGGAATCTCAGTCCCCCCCCAGACCAGCACACATAGGTGCCCACACCTGCCTACTGAGCACACAGCAGGCCTCCCCTGCAGAGTTGTCAGAAGTGGCATCTCATTCACCCACCCCTCTTATGCCCAGTGCCTGGCATGGAGCATGGTGCATAAATGTAGGTGCATTAAAAGCCTGAGCAGAAATGAATGCACTGCACCTGTGAGCTATTCTAACACGTTTTCTCTCTTTTCCTCTTTTGCTCCCCAAGAGAGCCCATATCTAGGGTCTCCCAAAGAGCTAAGTTTGGAGGTGTGGAGATACCACTGTGGGGGGTCCAATGTCCCTAAACAAAGCTCACTATTCCTTTCTACCTCCAGCCCTTTGATCACTAATGGCCCAAGAAGAAACCTTTACCCTCAAATCTCTTTCCCCAAGTTGATGTGGTGGCTGCACACTTCTCTTTCTCCTGCCCCCTCACATTCACTCTTCTTCCTCTCCTATTCTTTCCTCAGCTTCATCCTCTTCACATTCCTTTCCTCTCTCTCCCTTTTCCTCATCCCTCCTGCCCCCCCAACTACAGCTTTCTTTCCACTTATTGAGCTGTGGGTTTGCTCCAGCCAGCCTCTGGCTCCAGGGAACCTCTGTTTGGCTGGGCCCCGGGCCAATCCCTTCCCTCCAGCTGCCCGATTCAGGATGATCTCAATAAGAAATGTATGTGTAGACTAGTGTCTTCAAAGGCTGTCCTTCCCCGGTCTTCCGGGTTAAAGACACACTTGAGAATATCACATTTGGCTGGGGCAGCACATCTGGCCAGATTGGGCACATGTGACCATGGCCTCAGCCCCCGTGGCCACCGACTCTGCTGCCCAGAGGGACGCACGTTTGCAAGGGTAGCTGCAGAGTGTGTCTCCACTCTCTCTTAGGGAGAAGGCATCCTGCTCCATGTCACTGAAAGAGTTGGTTCCAGGAGAGACCCAGGCTGGTGTGGAAAATGCACATGTGTGTTGGAGATGAAGTAGAAAAGGGAAGCAGACTCATATCCTGCCTCCACACCCAGGCTCCCTCTGAGGGTAGAGCTCAAGGGAGAGCCAAGATAGAGCAGAGGGAACTGATGGTGGCTGGGCTGGGGCTGGGGTGGGGGGGAGCTGAGGGGGATGGGGGCCGGGAGGGGAGAGGCATGAGTAGTCACTACATGGGCCAAGGGCCCTGCAGCCTGGACCCTGGTGAAGGAGCAGGAAACGGGAATGTCTCCGGGTCCTGACATGTGATTGTAACAATCACAGACCCCTAGAGCTCCAAGGGACCTCAGAGGTCATGTCCTCCACCCTCCTGCTTCCGGGCAGGGCTAGATCTAAACTAGTCAAGATGTGCAGGCAGCTTTATTCTTAAAGGTTCCCAGGCAAGGAAAAATGAGCTCCTTTTCACCAAATATTAGGTCCAGGAAATGGTGTTGACTTTTTCCACATCATCCAAACAGCTCACGGTTTACAAAGGCTGTGTCAGACGCTGCTTTGTGACTAAGCTGGATGTCAGCTCTCCTGCGCCCCTGTCTGCAGTGCATTGCCATCCCAAGTTTTCCCATCATGCAAGCTCTTGCTCTCTGTTTAGTCTCCCTCGCCGTTCTTGAAGCTCTGGCTCACCTAGATCTTAGATGCAAAGTGTTAAATGGTGCTTGGCACAATATGAATGTTACAGAGTGTTAAAAACTATTATAATTGCTGCTGTTCTTGCAGCTTTCAGTGGAAATGAAAATTAGTTGTTCATCAGTTTCCTTCTCAGAATGCCCTTTGCCTGTAATACTGCCCCAAAGACAGAGAAGGGATGTGGGGGAGCTAAGGTGTCCCCCCTGACCTGCCTCTATTCCACCTCCACTCTGCCTCCCCAACCATATTATCCCCCCACCTTCTGTGTCCCCACAGACACTCTGCTGACCTCTTGGAAAGAGCCAGTAGCACGGGGCACAGTCAAGCCTAGGGGTCCCAGCAGGGGAGCCGTGTCACTTTGGAGCCAGTCCAGCATGTCTGGGGATTGAACTCGTGCTACAGCAGCTGCTGATTAGCTTCATAGTGCAGACACTTAACCCCTTGGGCCACCAGGGAGGCCCTATGTCTCATTCATCTTTGAAGGCTAAGTGCCAACCTAGCACACACGAGGTGCCCAATGACGGCCTAGAGAACCTTTCTCAACTCCCATTTATGGAATACAGAGGTAGACTGACTGGCTGCCTTCACCCAAATTGTAACATGGTAACCCCCACGGAAAGGGGAGGTTCCAGGTTCCCTGCCCCATTGCCAGGAAGGGTGTCGCTGAGAAGCTGGAGAACGCTGAAAGGAAGAGGAGCAAGAAGGCATGGAGAGGGCACTTGGAGCAGAGACACGTGAAGAAGCTGCACTTGCTCCTCAGTACTAGGGGCTGGGGGACATGGAAGGAGACAGTTGAGATACAGACATGGGAGAGAGACCTGTGGGGAGCCTGACAATGGCAGCCTTTATCTTGATTTGAGTTTTGATTTTGCTCTTTTCCTTCTAGACTTGACTGGCCCTTTCCTTGGGTTGCCAGCAGAAGGTGCCTTAGACTTGAGGCAGGCTTTTGGGCTACAGTGGTCCTGCTTTGGGCCAACCCTGTTTGGCTGGGCATTTACCCACCAGGGGATGTGTGACTTGGGATGCCTGATGTGGGAATCATAATATTCTTTCTCTTCTCTTCTACTGCACACTGACTGTATTAAAGTTCCTTACCATTGATTTTTTTTAAAGATTTATTTATTTATACAAGAACTGGGGTACAGGCCAGATGTGCGGGAGGGTGAGAGGATTCACCAGAGAGAGAGCGGGGAACAGAACAGACACACTGAAATACACTGCTGAGGGGAGGAGCGGGCGAGACAGGAGAGGTCTGCTGCACCATGTGGGTAGCTCCCTGGTAGGCCGGGATCGAACCCGCTCTGGGGACAACTTCACAGCGCTGCACTCAACCTCCTGCGCCACCAGGGAGGCTCTCCATTAAAGGTCTTATGCACTAAAGTGTATTTTACCTTGATGTGGCGGGTGGCAGAACCTATTTAGAGCAGGCAGGTTTGGGGGTCACAGGGTGCCCCTCACCTTGTCCAATAACAAAATGGGACAGTATCGTATACCCCAGCCCCAGGGGTGGGTCTGTCTGGAGTTTGGGCACCGCCCTGTAGGAAGCCTTGCTCCAGCTGCTTCCTTTCAACAGCCCCACCCTTGAGCTCAAGTTTAACAACCTGGGCTGGGGTGGAGCACAGGTTTGCTGGGAAATCTGACTGAGAGATCTGAACGTTAGATGGGTTTCATCCTAAAATGACTTTGAGTGAAAATTGAAAGTAAAAGTCAAGCTACCCACTTCCCCTGCTTTCTTCCCTGCACAAATGCTGAGTTTGGCCAAGCTAAGCCACCACTGTCTTTGAGACCCACTAATACTGCGCCTTCACCCCCCTCCCAAGAGACCCCTCTGCAGACTGCCCAGGGACTTTGGCCCCCTCCTCTTACCCTTCCCCCTCCCCAAGAATTTGGAGGCAGAGATGGAGGGAAGAAACACTCCTCGTGCAGGGCAGACACCCACCATTTTATCAACCCTACCTCTTTTTTATGCTTTGATTCCATTTACTAAATACAAACCAATTCTACTACTTAAAAAAAAATTATCACCAAAAATTGTATCACCATCTACAATACCCAAAGCTTCTGGGCTGCATATTCTGCTGTTTCAACACTGAACTGGTACCATGTAAGTCAAAAGCAGAAACATAACATTTAAAAATGCAAAAATAAATATCTGTGTATTATTTTGTACAAAAACAATATACATTCTCGGGGCCTCCCCGGTGGTGCAGCGTTTGAGCGCTGGGTTGCGAAGCTGCCGGCGGCCTCTGCAGCGCCAGTTCGATCCCCGGCCAGCGAGGGTCCCACATGGCGCAACAGACCGCTCCTGCCGCCCGCTGCTCCCCTCAGCAGTGTGCTTTGGTCCTTCTGCCTGCTCTGCTCCCTGCTCTGGCTCTGGTGAATTTTCTCACCCTCCCGCTTCTGACTGTTCCCAGTGCTTGTATAAATAAATGAATAATAAATAAATAAATAAATAAATAAATAAAAATAAATCTTTAAAAAAAATATACATTCTCAAGGTACAGACTCAAACACAGTGGAAATAAAAGACAGGATTCCCATTATGTCATCCTGTCAGGGGGAAATGAAGTCCTGAGCTAATCTCATACAGGCTTTGTGGACTCCACCCCCACTCCAGACCAAAGCCATCAGGACATTGGGAAAGACAAATCCCGTCACCACCAAAGGGAAGGTGGCTGGGACCTGAGGGTGGAGTTAAGCAGCCAGGTTGGGTATAAAAACCAAACACGTGGGCCTTGGTGGGGCTCGCTGTTGCTGGCCTCCTGGCTTCACGGCTCCTGGCTGGCGGCCAGCTCTCAGAGCGCCATTTGGGATTCCTGATCCGCGGATCGGGTAGGACTCATTTAAAACTTTGTCTCCCACTTTTCTCCCTGAGCTGTACATTTCCTCATTTCCCCTTCCCTTGTCAATAAACCTTTTATTAACCTTTCGCGTGTGCCTGCAGTAGAGCATTGACAAGTCCTTTTAAGTGCGCGGGTGAGAACCCACAGTCAGGCACCCCGTTTTGTATCGGGGTTGCTCTACAACAATCCTCCAAAAATCACCTCCTAATAGTGTTGTATGTCTCTGCAACAGGATTGCTAAGAATGCACGCGGTTACCCAAGAGTATGAGAAATTCAGGAGACTTAGGTAAGATCATCCAGCTAGGAGGTGGCCTGAGACATTTGGTGGCCTGGTAAGAGAAAGGGAGGGGTAGTAGGGAGGGCAAGAAGGGAGAGAGGAGAGGAGAGCCTTAGGAAGAGGCAGAGGGAGAAGGTAGGAGAGAAAGAGAATGGGCTGGGGCTGGGTGGGGTAAGGGAGGGGAAGCAGCTCGCAGCTGGGGTCCAGATCACCTTTCTGGGAGGCAGTAGCAGCTTCCACAAATGCACAGATGACCCTGTAGACTGTCCTGATTGTTGGAATGAAATATTTAAAGTTGGGATGCAATTTAGGGATCACTGAGTCGCACCTCTTAATTTTTCGGTAAGAAACTGAGACCCGGAGGACCGCGGGAAATAGATCAGTGGGTTTCCTAACAGGGGTGCAGGGAGACCCTTCCTGAGCTGTATGAGCCTGGCCAGGTGAAGGGATCAGTTTCCTGACTCACCTCCACCTGTGCAGGGCTCACTCCCATCTGGATCCTCCTGACGTCTTCCTCCACCACTGCCTTTCTCCCACTTCACAGAGGAGAGGTGGGTCGCCCACCTGTCCCGCCTCCCCCTCTTCCCAGCTGCAAACACCCAGAGTCACCAAAGGCCTTAAACACAACCTGGGCGTCAGAGGATGTGTGTCCCTCGAGTCTCTTGTCTTCCACATTTATTTCAAGATCAAAGCTCCGCCTTAGAAATGGGGGTATTTTGGGCTTTTGTGGGATAAATAAAAGGATTCAAGCCAGAAAGATGACAATTTTTTATTTAGCATCCTCACCTTTTATTTTCTCCTGTAGTAGTTTAAAATAGTCTTGTCCCAGAAAGAAGCCTATAAGAACCAAGCCAAGAGGGAACTAGTATAAACAAGAAAGAGATCATCCCCTTATATTATCCAAGAGCTAAACTCAGCAATTCCACGCCTTTTCTAATAATCTATCTTAGAATCAGAGCCTCACGCCTCCTGAGGCCTAGTTATCACGGCTCTGTGGTTTTAGCTCCTAGCTCAGTCTCTCCTGTCGTCTCCTGTTCATCAGGCTGGACTTTTACATCTTAGAGAGTTGAATATGCAGTAAACATGGTTCCTTGGACATCTCTTTTCCAATGATCTTGTCCTCCACCTTCCCCCAGCCACCTCCTACCATTCGGGTACACTAGACCTTGTCATCACCAGTAACGTAAACCCCCAACCCCAGCTCATTCCTTGCATTACACTATTTACTTCCAGTTCCCATCCATCCAGCTTACTCCTGCTAGAAGCTCAGCTCCCATTCTCCTGGACCCCATCCTCACCTCCTTTTCATCTTCTCTCCTTTTCACCTGCCTCACCCTTTTTTTTCCTCCTTGCCTCCCTTACATTGCACGGCCAATCATATGCTCACTCCTTGCATCCCTCCTGGATTCCTCGCCCCTCTCTTGTTTTATCACAGCAAGATCTGAGCTGAGAAACTTGAGGAGCTGGCTGCGGCTGCGGTACCCAGAGACCACCCGGGGGTGTGTGGAATGTGTAAGCATTCCTTGAGGCTCCTCAGAAACACCGGGACTCCCTACCGCCACAGAGAATACAAGACTCCAGCCCGTGTTACTGGAACAAAAAGCAAAGAGCATTCCTTGAAGGCTAAAGAATGTGGGGAGCCTTGGTTTATATGAGGATTTGTGAGGAAGCCTAGGAATCCCTGAAAGCCCAGCAGCTGTGCTGAGAGGAGCCTCCAGGGCATAGGCCTTCACTGATCAGGCCTTCTGGGAGAGCACAGCCCAGCCCAGCCTTGCTCAGGACACAGCTCGAAGCCCCTCACTCCTCCCGGCTGTACTCACAAGCTCCATGAGGAAGGATCCGACTGGGTCACGCTGTCACCGTCCCCAGGGGAATACTCTGAGGGGACAGAATCTTTTGCCAAGACGCCTCAAAGGAGCCAGACCTCTGGCTTGAGCATTACCTGCTGGCCAGAGAGCAGGCCCACAGCCTGCCGAGGAAGGAGCCGCTGTAAGGAATGCCTGGGGGTCTTCCGGGGTCCCGGCAGCACAGCAGCGATCACACCGCTTCCCGTTCAATTCTGAGAACCACTTCTTCCTTTCACCTTTTGCCAATCCAGAAACTCCAACATCTACCTTCAAAGGGGATTTCGCTGTCAGGCCCCAGCCTTTCAGAAACTGACTCACCATGCCTTGGTCAGGACAGAAAAGCTACTAGTTCTGCTCCCCTAACCGCACTGTCATTTCATTCGGAGACCTTCATGGTCCTCTGACTTCAGACATCACTGTCGTGGAGAGCACAGGAAGCTTGAGAGCAGGTGGAGGTGGGTCTTTCTCTTACTAAATGTGAGGCCCTGGGAAGTTGCCGGAACCCCCGAGCCTTGGTTTCCTCATCCATGCGGTGGGGATTGTGGTAGTTACCTCTCTGAATCCTCATGAGGCTTGATGAGCTGTAGTTAGTCATCTAAATGCTCTTCCCAGCAAGGCAGAACAACACATTGCCAGTATTTGCTTATCCTACCCTCCCCCCCCCCCATGCCCCTGGAGAGACACGAAGGAATCCCCCTACATATCCTGGGGCCATTTTCTTTTAAAGGTTTATTTATTTATGCATCCAAGAACTGGGGTGTAGGCCAGAGTTGGGGGCACGGGTGAGAGGATTTACCAGAGACAGCGGGGAGCAGAACAGGCAGATCTACTGAAATACAAGCAGGTGAGACAGGAGAGATCTGCTGCGCCATGTGGGTCAGCTCCCTAGCAGGGGATCAAACTCGTGCTACAGTGACTGGTGACAACTTGATAGCGCTGTCTTTAACCCCTTCACCACCAGGGAGGCCCTGGGGCCATTTTCTATAGCTAAAAAGCTGGAGTGCTTCCATTGCTGTTTGTCCTAGAGTGAGAAGATCTGGGTTGACTCAGCATTATCCCGTGTGACCCTGATGATGTCGTGTGGCCCTGATGATGTCACTCTGGCCCCTCAACACCCCCATTTTCTTCTCTGTAATATCGGGGACCGAGTGGTTAGATGACCTTTTGCTTCCTTGTGACATTGTAACAGGGTGGTCCCCAGGAAAGGGGGAGGTTCCCTGCCCCACCCAAGGGAGGGTGGAGCTGAGCAGGAAGAGGGAAGCTGAAGAAGAGACTGAGGAAGGAAGGAAGCAGGATGGAGCCAGGAGACCTGGAGGAGGCGCATGGAGCCTAGAGACACGTGAAGAAACTGCGCTTGTCTTTTGGTCGTGGACTGGGTGACACAGATGTGGGTGAGACCCATGGGGAGGTGACCATGGCAGCTTTTATCTTGATGTTGATTTTGCTCTTCCTTCCTGGCTTGTCTGGTTGTTTGTGACCCTTTTCTGTGGGTCCCCACTGGAAGATGCTTTAGACTTGTGGCAGGCCTTGGGGCCTTGCTCTGGGTCAATCCCATTTGGATGGAGTTTTACCCACGAGGGGACGGGTAACTTTGGGTGCTTCATTTAGAAACTAGATTCTTTGCCTTACCTGTATTGTTTCCTAGTTTTATTAAAGTTCCTTTTCATTAAAGTCTCCTATGTCTTGTGTTGATGCGGCAGATGGCAGAACCCATTTAGAATAGGCAGGTTTGCGGGGCTTGGGCTGCCCTTCTCTCTGTCCTATAACAACCTGGCATTCTGGGATTCAAACCCAACACTCATAAAGTTGAGGGAGGTGCCCATGGAGCTCCCAGGGCTGGTGCCACCCAGAGTGGAAATAGGAATTAGGAGGGGCTGCCTGAAGGAAACGCAAACCACAATAGAGGGCTAGAAGGAAGGGTCCCTGAGCTGCGTTCCCGTGATGAAATCACGCACGCAGCTTCTCCAGCCTGTCTTGACTGGAATGGAGGAGCATCCCAGCCCTTTCTCCTAACCTGACCCCACAAACCAATACACAACAGCCTCACTCCCAGGAAACGTGACCCCCAGAGGTCAGGATGGGAGGTGTGGGGGCTGAATGTAGATCCTGCCCTGTAACTAGGCTGGGCTGTCTCCTGCGGTGTCCTGCCCCCACTGGGCTGCTATGAGGAGGAAATGCAAGAAGATGAGGATATCCCCTTGTAAACTCTCCTGCCCTGTACAAAGGTTAACTGTTCCTTGCTGGGATTGTCTCCGCTGCATGTTGGAGCACCCCTTCCAAACAGGGGCTGACACCCTGCGTGTCTTAGGAATGACGGGTGACGGCTCAGGGCCAGCCAGAGCCTCAACATAACCATTTTTTCATTCATTTCTCCCCTCTGACATTCAGGGACAATTACGTTCATTTTCTTGATGAGGAACTAAAACTGCAAATTAGGTCATTTGTCAAAAGATCAATAGTTACTAAATGACTGAACTAGGATGTTTTTGTAAGTTCATTTCGAAACTCAATCGCTCAAAATTCATGTTACCAAAGTTTATAGGATGGAAAGACTCCTTCCCAGCCCTATCCCCCGTCTCTCCAGGCTACCAGGATAAATCATTACATACGATTCCGGTGGATGATATACATTCTAACAGACTGCGAATACTTTCCAGTATGGATGTTCTTCATACGTTCTTTTTAGCCCTTATGGTAATGTCCTAGTGTTCTGCATTTTGCTTGTATATAATAGATATTTTGAAGGCTGCTTCTTTTTCTTTCTCTACATGTGTGGGCCTTGTAACTGGATTTATCAAATCTTGTACACTTAGGAGCACCAGTTTAGGGTGAGATGGGAGGATCATGGAGCACGGAATCTGGAAGCTACGCAGAGGCTGTGCAGTTCATCACCGTTTACAGGTGAATCTGCCAAAACCACACGGAAGGCACTAGTCTGGGAGGCTTTGAGGACAGGACCCGTAGTGAGTGATTTCTGCAAGGGGTGGCCTGACCCGCAGGTGGTGGCAGAGTCACAGCAGGCAGCCACGGTGTCTCTGGTGCCCACAGAGGAAATCCCTGACCTAAAGTTTTGATTTCTCTTAACCAGAGAGAATTCTGAGCATATGCCCTCAGCCCCAGCGACAGGGGCAGCACTGAAGTTCACAAGCACCCTCTCCCGAGCTCCTTTTTTCAGCCTCTTCCCTGCAGGTACAGGGTACAGAATGCCAAGTCCAGCGGACCAGATGGAACTCTTGGAGAGTTGTGTAGGCAGCAAAACTTTTCCCTCTGCTCTTCTAGGTTTTTATCTGAGACACCCCCTGTAATAAAGGACAGATTAACAGGAGAAAAACAAATTTAATGTACATCCATGGGCTTCAAGGACATGAAAATTAAGGGCAAGTCAGACAAAAGCAGGTTTTTTTTTTAAAAGATTTCTTTATTTATGCATACAAGAACTGGGGTATAGGCCAGAGGTGCCAGGGGTAAGAGGATTCACCAGAGACAGAGTGGGGAGCAGAACAGGCAGATCCACTGAAATACACTGCAGGTCAAACAGGAGAGGTCTTCTGCACCATGTGGGTAGCTGCCTGGCCAGGGATTGAACTCATGTTGCCGTGGCTGCGGAGAGCCTAATAGCTCTGAACTTTAACCCCGGCGCCACCAGGGAGGCCCAAGAACAGGTTTATATGCCATCCTGAAGTAAGGAAAATGGGGTAGGGGTTTTGACTTTAAAAGGGAGGAAGATGAGGGCCTCCCCTGGTGGCGCAGCAGTTGAGCGCTGGGCTGCAAAGATGCCCACAGCCTTTGCAGCACTGTTCGATCCCTGGCTGCCGGTGAGGGTCCCACATGGTGCACAGATCTCTCCTGCCGCCCGCTGCTCCCCTCAGCACTGTATTTCTGTATTTCGTCAGTCTGCCTGTTCTGTTCCCTGCTCTGGCTCTGGTGAATTCTCTCACCCTCCCACGCTTCAGACTGTACCCAGTGCTTGTATAAATAAATAAATAAATCGGTAGAAAAAAATAAATAAATAAAAGGGAGGAAGATGAGAAGAATGCTTGTTTGGTAAACAAATGTTTGCCTTTCAGTGCAGAGACAGACACAGAGGAATGTGAACAAACAGGCTTTCCTAAGCCCCCCAGCCTACCACACCCAGCTCACATTCCCTGGAGGTGTCTCCATGATAACTCCCTTTCTGCTCAGGCCCTATATCTAAATTACTTTCAGCCGTTAAGAGGGAGGTTAATATTTTCTTGCATCTGTTGGGTTTTGATTACCTTCACCTCAAAAATGACCCAAATGCCAAAGTAGCAGTCTCGGGAGGCCAGTTCTGTTGGCTAGGTGATCAGAGTTCAGTGGGAGATCTAGGGCTCCACCTCACCCTCTGGATCTCCATTCACATTGTATAAAATTCCCCCCTTTCACATTATTAAAAAAATCAGAAGCTATACTTGAGGGAACTTCCACACATACCCTTTCTTCCTGGAGTGGAGAGAACTGCATTTAGGAGCTGGAATCACATGCATTTTACCATGAATCTGGAGTGTAAGATTTTGCTTCTGGGACCCTTAAGGGAGTCTATGATTTGAGATATCAACCAACTACCATTTCCCAGCATTGATTTAGCACCATTTTACTTGAAAATTAGGATCGCCTAAAACACAGTGTTTCCCATTTCATAAATGAGCAAAACTTCACCAAGAGATTAAGGACCCATTAAAAATTAATGACTTACAGGGCCTCCCCGGTGGCGCAGCGGTTGAGCGCTGGGTTGCGAAACTGCGCGCAGCCTCTGCGGCGCCGGTTCGATCCGCGGCTGCTCCCCGGCCACCAGAGGAGGGTCCCACATGGCGCGCAGACCTCTCCTGCCGCCCGCTGCTCCCCTCAGCAGTGTACTTCGGTCCTTCTGCCTGCTCTGCTCCCCGCTCTGGCTCTGGTGAATTCTCTCACCCTCCCGCGCTTCTGACTGTACCCAGTGCATGTATAAACAAAACAAACAAACAAACCAGCAAACAAATAAATAAAGCATGCCTCTATAAAAAAAAAAAAAATTTAAAAAAAAAAAATTAATGACTTACAGTTTGCCAAGTAAGAATAGAGAGGGGCATGGGGGAGGAGAGAGAGAAATACAGATATAGAAATGCCATTTGCTATCAAAGAAAGGCTATTAAAATAACAAAAGGAAAGACAGTGTCAGAATTAAAACACTCTTTCAAGGAATATTCTACTTACACACAGTCTTCATTTTTCCTTCAGACCAGCAAGAACTTCATCAAAAATCTTCAAAGGGGTCTCCCTGGTGCCACAAGGGATTAAGTCTCACCACTCTGAAGCTATCAGCAGCCATGGCTGCTTGGCACGAGTTCGATCCCCAGCCGGTCAGGGAGCTACCCACATGGCGCGGCAGACCTCTCCTGTCTCGCCCGCTGCTCCCCTCAGCAGTGTATTTCAGTCAGTCTGCCTGTTCTGCTCCCCACTCTGTCTCTGGTGAATCCTCTCACCACCCCCCCACACCTCTGGCCTGTACCCTAGCTCTTGCATGCATGAATAAATAAATCTTTTTATTTTTTTAAAAGAAGCTTCAGAGGGCCACCACAAACCCTCATTTGGAGCCCCTGACCTGGTGGGTTTCAAGCATGCTCTCAACCAAAGGTGTCTGCTGTCTGTTTCTTTAATTCATCTTTCAGTCCCTCCGTCCTTCCTTCTCTACCCTCTCTTTTTTTGCAAACGTTTATTGTGTTCTTGTCACCTTTACACCATCTTTTTTTTCTGTAACATATATTTTTATGACCCCAAAGAGCTCGCCTACAACTGGCATATACAGGGAGACTGGTTACGAAGCGAAAGTTGGGCTGGTGCTCATGGACCTTTTTCCCAGCCAGAGTTGGAGTGATAACCTCCAGGAGCAGATAACAAACCAGGGGAAGCATGATAACCTTTAGCAAGAAAGGGAAAAGCCCTCAATGTGGCTTCTGCTGAGGCCAGAACACTTTCAGATATATATTAAGAAAATTTCAAATGCATGCCTGCACCTGGGGTGTAGTCCCCGAGAAAGACATCCCAGGAAGTAGGTTGCACTTCCTCCAGTGCCCACCTGGCGGGGAGTCCATCTCTCTGTCTCATCACCTGTGGCAGCTGAACCTTTCTAGAGTTTAATAAACATCCCCAGAAGCAACCCTTCGATGGAGAGCTATGCGTGACTCCCACATCCTGTTCATCTTGTCAGGGTGTGAGTGAGCTCTGTCCAAGTTGCATAATGTTTGAAGGTGTTGTTGTTTTAGCCTGTTATTTTTAGGGTGCAATTTTTTAGAATGCCAGATTATTCAAGAATGCTTGTATTAGGGGATAGCACCAAAAAACCTGTACTAAACAAATGCCACTTTTCTTCAACGAGCTACAATATAAGCATACCCACACGACACAAATGTGCAATTAAAATAAAAAATGTAGAACTATGTGGAAAAATTCCCTCTGCACAGTAAGTGAAAACAAAATGGGCAAGTCACAGTACAAAGTATACAGTGTGATATTATTCATGCCAGGAAGGGGGAGGTGGGCTGTGGGGAGAACCTTCAAAACAGCACCTTTACATCCTGAGGGTATATGTACTGCATGTCGGGAAGATATGAGGTGGTGCCCTCACCACCTCATATCCAGGCGAGGGAGCCCCGCTCATTCCCCCTCTGGACCCTTCCCTCTGATCAGTTACCCCCTTGAATTAACTGCACTTCATGCGTTGGCATTGGACCCCAGAGTCCTCTTTCCTAAGTGTACTGAGCCCCCTTTTAGTCCTGGGTAGGCCCCCTTTTTTGATTCATCCCTAGGCCCCAAGGGAACCAGGGTGGGAAGAGGAGTGAGGACTAGGCTTCCATTGGCACCCCCTGGCCTGCCCTCAAATGCCAGGGGCAGGCCTGAGAGCCACCATACAGAGGAAGGCCCTCTGGCTCTGCAGAACCTTATCTGTCAGGTTCAAGGTTTACAGGGAGAATTACTTTGGCCTTACTATGTACTTAACATTCAGTAGAACGTAATAAAATATGGTATAAATACTACCAAAGATGGGAACTCGGAGAGTCTTAATCCGACATCTTGATTGGGGAAGGAAAAGGGGAAAATGAAGACAAAGGGGAACAGAACTCTGATTACTCTCAGTGACAGGTGTCAATTACTTCCTAATTTTAAACACAGAAGCATATTTTGGTAGCTGTAAAAGGGCCATGGGGGTGAGGGTGGAATTCCCCAGAAACAAAGGCCACGGCAATTAGTGGACTTTCCAGCCCATTCCACCCACGGTCTTGAATCCAGCTCAGGGCTGAGCTGAGGGGTGTCCAGGAAGTAGCTTTGAGCCTGCCCTGGATTGCAGCGCATCAGGCAGATGGTCAAAACTGTCTATGAGAAGGGCCACAGACCAGGGGATTTCCTGTGGGTGCAGTCCCAGGCAAGGTGCCTGAGCTATTTTGAGGTACCCCCCAGATCCCCCACACTCGATTCCAGGAAACCTGCCTGGGATTATCAGAAAATGGCTTTCTTGGCCTCAGCTGTATTCAACAAGACTTTAGGAGGGGGGCAGGCCACCTGGTAATGAACTGAAAGAGCCCAGAATCAGAAACCAGCTGATCTAGGTGTGGGGCTGTGGAGGGGCGGGGGGGAGGGGGCGCAGGCATGTGTGATTTTGGGCAATCCGCTTAACCTCCAGCACTGCTGCCCTCCACCATGTGTCAAATTGGAGTCTTTCATCTTAGGTAACTCCAGAAGACTGTAGAGGACATTATCTAAGATAATGAATGTGAAAGCAATTTGCAAACCATAAAGTGCAATGAAAATATAAAGGCTCATTCTAGCGGCTCAGTTCCTACCAGAAGCCGCTCAGATGTCACCTCCTCGGGGAAGCCCCCTTGGTTCCCTAGTCAAGCTTAGGAATCTCTATTTTTGCCTCTGTAGCTGACCTCTGTAGCTGACCATGGTTTTAACACCTCGTAATCCTATTATAACTTACATTGATGTACTTGGAGGAAAAAATCTCACTTGTTTATCATCCCCAATTTCTTTCTTTTTTTTTAAAGACTTATTTTATTTATTTATGCATACAAGAGCTGGGGTGTAGACCAGAGGTGCGAGGGCGTGAGAGGATTCATCAGAGACAGAGTGATCAGAGACAGAATGATCCACCAAAATACACTGCTGAGGGGAGCAGCAGGTGAGACAGGGGAGGTCTGCTGCACCATAGGTGGGTCAGCTCCCTAGCTGGGAATTGAACTTATGCCGCAGTGGCTGGCGATAGCTTGCTAGCGCTGAGACTTTGAGCCCTGTGCCGCCAGGGAGACTCCCCACATCCCCAATTTCTATCACCACTGTGGACACCACAGTTGCCATGACAGAAATGCATAAGTGAGTGTATGGTCATTCTCTGCCTCCCTCTCTTCGCTCTGACTGATGTGGAGAACCCAAGGACTCCTCCGAGCCACAGACCCATATCATTGTGATACCATTGTTGGGACGTCACATTAAATATGTTGAATCTGGGCTCACTGTGTTTCTTTCTGTCCCTCCATATGTTCTTCAGGTGTAGCCCCAAGATCTAGACTCTAATCCCTAGATTTCAGGGGACTTGTCTAGCAATAAATAAATAGTAGATAACAGATAACAACAGTAATTCAACTGTGATTAAAAAACAACAAACCACTCAGTCAAAGAGAGCAACCCCTGTTGAATTTAAACATGCATGTGCACACACACACACATACACAAACACACACACCCACACACTCAGCACTAGTCCCATGTGATCTCAGGGCACAAGTTTGATCCTCAAGGCCGAACTGTATTCTGGGACAGGCTCAGACATTCAAAGACCTTGGGGGAAGGGCGAGCCCCTTGTGCTGTGCTCACCCATCAAACCACTCCCTGGGGAGCAGCCTCCAGCTCTCTGCTGGTCAGAGCCCTCAGCTCTCCCGGTGACCAAGCAGAAGGCCACGGAGGCAGGAAGGAGGGTGTTCAAGAGCACAGAGAGCCGCTCGTGGGGAGGATGTGAGATTGTGGGACACCAGCCCAGAGCCACTGAGGAAAGGGCCTGATCTTTGACTGAGGCTGGACATACGAGATGGTGGTTAGGCGGGAGATGGTAGTTAGGAGGAAGCCTGGGCCCCCTCGGGAGGCCAGGAGCAGGCAGCTGAGGAAACGCCGCAGGTGAGCAAGAGGGGCACTGAGTGGATTTCTGGAGCAGAGACCACAGCTGGCAGAGACGGACCCCATTACACAGGAGAGATGTTCCGGGTTAGATGTTGCTGCATTCGCCTCACAGCCCCTGCCAGCTGCGAGCAGTTCCTGTGTGACCCCTCCTCACCTCGACACCCATTTTGCCAGGTGCCTTGGACGGTTTTGCTGGCACTGGGGACATCCGAGGGCATTTATTCAATGCACAGCGATGGGAGCAGGTGAGCTGGAGCGGGGCTCCTCGCCCTAGGCAGCGATCGAGATCTCTAGCAGTCTCCCTTGTGAAACAGGCACGACCCGGTCCTGCGAGCTCACACGGCTGTTCTGAAAAATTAAATGAAGATGATGAGCTTTGGCTTAAGACGCCCAAGGAGATCTGGCCAAGGTCAGGGCAACTGCAGTGGTCCAGGCTTGGGGCTGGCGTGGGGGTTGCTCTCCTCCCATCACTCACCAATGGGGGCTGGAGATGGGGTGCTCCAGCCCCACATGCATATCTGAATCCCTCACCAAGTTCTGCTCTCAATCTCCCCCAGCTTTCTATTGTTAGGAAAAGAACGGAGTGAGTAGTAGGTATTTTTCAGGGGGTGCGGAGGGGGTTGAGAAGGGGGAAGAAGGAGGAAGATGGGGGAACTTGGGGAGCTCCTAAGGGGAGCAGGAACTAGGAATCAGCCATACCAGTGCTTAAATCCTATTTCTTCTGCCTGTCAACTGTGTGATCGGGACAAAATACTTAATCTCTGTGTTCCAGTCGTCTCTGGGTTAGATGGAGAGACATGGAAGCTGGTTCTGAGAATTGAAGTCCAGGCCCATGCAGCAACTCAATAGATGTGTTTTCTTCACGAAGCTCCCAGTTTTCTCTGTGCATCTCAGCCTCTCTCTTCATCATGGATTACCCCCCACCCCTCCACCACCTCCTCTAGTCCTCCCTTAAAAGATAGCCTGGCTTAAAGTGACAGGAGGTGGAGAGAAGCTCCTCAGAACCCATAGGTCAAAAGCTGCTGGATCCCAAATACCTTAAACAAGCTCAAAAAGTCCACAATCAAAAAAGCCTCAGAGCTCCTACTCCCTACTTGTTCTATTGAACAACCCCCTCTCCTTCCTCCGCCACAACTTCCCTGCCACAGGTCACAGAATCTGAGGGGACCAGGGGAAGGAAACAGGGCTTCCTCCCTCTCTGGCCTGAGGAAGCACTGCCCCACATCTCCCTGGCATTTCTGGCTCCATTTTCAGGTTCCCAGGGCTCCCTGATCATCCCTCGAGGGCTTCTTCCTGGCATGACCTTGATGCCTTAACAGTGACTGGGATTGTTTTCATTACTATGCACCCTGGAGGGAAGCTTCTTCCACAAGCAAATTATCCATGACCAGGAGGAAGTTGAAATTTAGGGTGAACCCCATGAGTTGGAGATAAATGGACATCCACACACAGGAGGAGGAAACCATGGAACACACACACACGTACACATGTGCCTGTACACACATGCACATCTGCACCTGGTGCACACTCATGCACACACCCAGGAAACACCTACCTTCCATGCAGCTTCTGTAACACGTAACTTACAAGGCAGAGCAGAACAAAGAACTGCTGTCTGCTAGGACATGCATGAGTCTCATACTCTTGAGCAAATTTAGTCAGATGTGAAAGACAATATGTTCTAGAGGATTCATTTCATATTGAGTTCAAAATGGGCAAAAGGAACCTATGTAGCTGAGATAAACAGTCATATGTCCATGGAAAACTCCTGACCATGAACTAAAGAATGTCCCTCTGTTTGGATTGACCTGATGTGTCCCCATGGTTAGACTGAGCTCATGTATGTTGAGCTATTCTTCTTCGCACATCACAACAGGAGCTACTTAAAGTCAAGATTTCTCATGTCTGGTGATATTTACTTTGACCACTTAGTAAGCTGGTGCCTCCTAAATGTCTTCACTGTAAAGTTATTGTTTTCCCTGTTGCAATGAATAAATGTCTTGTGAGGAGATGCTTTGAGACTATGCAAACATCCTGCTTCTATTTATTCATATTCGTATGGACTTGTGAATATTTATTCTGTTCTTTTCTACTTGTTATAATCCATTGCTATCTTTATCACATTACTTAAATGGTCTCAGTCTTCACCACTAGGATAGAACTGATTCTTTTCTAAAAATCATAATATATTTCATTCTTAAAATCACCTAGCAAAGTATATCAAAATACATACTACCAGGACCTCCCTGGTGGTGCAAGTCATTATGTCTCAGCACTATGAAGCTATCAGCAGCCACTGCAGCACGAGTTCAATCCCTCGCCAGGGAGCTAAACCACACGGCGCAGCAGACTTCTCCTGTCTCACCACTGCTCTCCTCAGCAGTGTATTTCAGTCCATTTGCCTGTTCTGCTCCCCACTCTGTCTCTGGTGAATCCTCTCACCCCCCCACCTACACCACAGCTCTTGTATGCATAAATAAAATCAATCTTAAAAAAAAAATACATACTACCAATAGAGCAAATAAAGAAACCAACATTCAGTCATCATTATGTAATTCTCTACTATTCTTGGTCATTTAGGAGAAGTGATTCTTGAGAGATGAGTAGGTGCTTCCCAGCCAGAACTCAGAAGGCATCAGAAACAGGGGAAGTATTTGCCGCAAGGCACCAGAGCGTGAAGCAGTCTGGGTGATGCAGATGGCAAACTGTTCAGAACAGCTCGTAGCAAAGGGTTTCGCACATTATGAGAGACAGCCAGGCAAGACATCAGTTTGGAGAGCGGAGTACAGTCCAAGTCAGGGCAGGGAGGACGAAGAGCCAGACGCCTGACTCAGGGATAGCGCCAGAGCTTGAATTGTGATTGTGCAAAATTCCTTCTGGGTACCATGAGAAGGGGAGATGTACAAGGTTCTAAGCAGACAGGTGACTGGGGTACATGTTCGAGAGTTTAGCTTTGAGAAGAGGAGGGTCTGATCCAAGGAGCTAGCTGTGGGGGTAGAGAGAAGGTGGACCTGAGAGATGTTAGGGAGGTGACTCTAAGTGTTTATGACTGAAGGAGGTGGTGAGAGAGGAAGATTCTACAATGACTTGGCTACTTTCCTTGTGCACAAGGAAAAGTAGAAAAAACTGAGCTCCCTTTGGGACATTTTTTTTTTCTTTCTAGAGATCTCTTCTACACACTTTTTAACTGGATAATTCTTTTTCCTCTTTGTACATCCGGTTGAGTTTGAGGGCTGACTGGACATGCAGACATAAATATCCAGTAGGATTTTGGAAATCTGGATTGGGTGTTCATTGGAGAGTCCGGACTGAAGATGTAGTTTTGTGAGTCAGGAAAACAGACATAATCACTGGGGAAGAGAGGTGTAGAGTGAGAACATAAAAGGCCCAAGGTACAGCCCCAAGAACAGCAAGAGCCCCAGTGGGGAAGTGGGAGACACAGGAGTCAGCCTTCAAAGAGAAAAACCAGGTGGGTTTTTCCAGAAGCCAGATAGTTGAATGACTCTGAGAAGTCAAATAGGATTGAGTTGATCAGATTTGGCCATGTGGCGGCCAATGGGGACCTTACTAGAATGTTTTCGGTGTGCAGAGAGAGGGCGTGATGAGCAGACACTGCCCTTGAGAAGACAAGCCGGGGAGGAAGGAGCAAGTTGGGGCAGCATCGGAAGAGGAGGAAGCTTATCTCGTTCAGTCCCCACATGCACAAATAAACTTAGGTTTTTAGAGTCCCCTCCCCTCACAAAAAGCAGTTTGTGCCGTGCCTGCAGGATTCCTCCTAACTCTGCAATGGCGAGTTGTTTATACCAGAACCCTGGGAGTTTTCCTCAACACAACGATCTCTCTCCCTGTCTCTCTCTTTCTCAGTCCCATGTTCCATTCATTGCCAAATCCTGTGGATTTTAACTCCCTTTTAAATGCTCAAGCCCATTCTTCTCACCTCCATTACTGCCTTCTATTTCAAATTCCCTGCACCTGCCCTAAACCAGTCTCAGAACTGTGTTCTCCACTTCTGAGTTGTACTCAGAAACCAAAATAATCACCTTAAACCTCAACATCTGATCATTTTGCTCTCAGCTTAAGACACGCTCACCCTTTCTCACTGCTCACCCTTTCTCACTGAATTTCCTCCTGGAGGAAAGTCAAAATCCATAACAGATCAGGAAGTCCTGTCCCGTCCAGCCCTGTTCCCCTCACTCCATTTGCACCTTCCTCCCTGGGCTCCAGCCACTCTGAGCCTCCAGTGCCTGATGGCACCACATTCCTCCCACCTCAGGATAAGTTACATACCTCATGGCCTTTTACCCCTAAATACTTCTCTGTGCATTACCTGCAAATAAGGATATTGTGTTGCATACTTACACAGAACAGTTATCAACTACAGTAAGTTTAACAGGGATACAATTCTTTCCCCTCATCTGCTACCTGAATTCCAATTTTGGCAATTGACTCAATAAAGCCCATTTTTTTCTCCTTCAACACTGGTTCTTCTCAAGGATCAGCTCTTTTTGTTGTTATGTCTCTTTAGCCTCCTTTAATGGGGAACATTATTTTCAAGTAAAAAACATGATCTGAGATACAAATGCAAGCCACATTTTTAAGTGAGAATTTTCTGGTCGCCTCATTATAAAAACAGAAAGAGGTAAAATGAATTCTAACAATATGTTTTTCTTTTACACACAATCTCAAACATTATCATTTCAGCATGTAATTAATATAAAAATTTCCATTATTTTTTTAACATTTTTTCTTACCATGTCTTTGAAATCCAGTTTACTCTTCCAGCACTGCTCGGGGTCACTAGTACTCAACAGTCATTAGTGGCTAGTGGCTACCATATTGCACTGCGTAGATCTGGAATATTTCTATAGCCTTGCTTGTCCTTTTTATGACCTTAAAAAGAAAATGAATACAGTCCTCCATCCTCATTTAGGATTTTCTTTCTTTTTTTTTAAGATTTATTTATGCACACAAAAACTGGGGTACAGGCCAGAAGTGTGTGTGTGTGAGGTTTCACCTGAGACACAGTGGGGAGTGGAACAGACAGACTGGCTGACATGCACTGCTGAGGGGAGCCAGGAGAGGTCTGCTGTGCCATGTGGGTCTGCTCCCTGGCAGGCACGTGATCGAACTGGTGCTACCGTGGCTGTGGATAGCTTCATAGTGCTGAGACTTAACCCCTTGTGCCATCAGGGAGGGCCCATTTGGGATTTTCTGATGTGGCTTCCTAATTAGATTCTATACAAATGCTGTGTCCTTCTCAGGGCATCATGGCTGGAGGCACACGACGACCATCTGTCCCCCACCGATGATGTGAATTCTGATGACCTGGCCAAGGTGTTGTCTGATTCCTCCTATATTTTTTATTTTCTTGTAATTCTTAAGTGGAAAATCTGATTTACCCAAGTTTGTACAAATGGCAAGTGGCAACCTGGGATTTGAACCCATGTCTTTCTTTCCACCACAGGTCCTATCACCTCGATGGTGTTGCTGAGTTCCGACCTGGGTTGTGGAGCATGATCAGACCTTCTGAATTTAGGCTTTTTTTCTTCTGTGGCTCACTGCTAGAAAACAGTGACAGACCAAGATCTGTAGACACCACTCAATAACTCAATCCCCCTTCAAACCAGTGGTTCTTTAAATATTTGTTCAATACTCTTTGACTCAGCAGGGAAGCTTCCAGAAATTTGAACTACAAATGCACTTAGACATATAAAAATTAACATTTGCTCAATCCACTGCAGGATTATTTGTAAAAGCAAAAGGTTAGAAATGAAATGTCCATCAATAGGGAACTGGTTAAATAAATTTTAATACATCCATCCCGTTATATATCATACAGTTGATGAAAAAAAATGAGGTGGCTCTGTTTTTACTAATGAGACCCATATCTAAGATATTACTGCTAAGGCAAAAGAGGAAGGTGCAGAATATTATTTATTGTACATCACAATTTGTTTGGGGGGAGGGTTCCCCCTAGCTAACTAAAATAATAGTTAACAGTTACTGAGCACCCACCTCATGTCAGGCACAGTCAAAGTATTTCACAATTAATCTTTACAATACTAAAGGCAAATATATTATTACTTCTGTGCATTCCAGACACAATTTAGAATGGGAGAGAGAAATTAGATTTTTCCACCTCTAAACAGAGAATTAACTTAATTTTAAAACTATTCTGACCCATTTCAAAATATGTGTGTGTGTTGGGGTGGAATCACACACATGCAATTTACACATGGAGTACCTCTTAAAGAGGCATTTACATACAAGAAACTATGAATGCTAACTTAAGGAGGCTTTGAGGGACCCCAATAAATTGTAGCTCTTCATTCCTAGGTCAGTTCCAACTGAAGACAGATAATCAAAGTATTATCTAGTCAAAGTCTTGAGATCGACTATAGGTATTTTGTGTAAGCAAGTTCCCTAAGATTCCCCCACCCAACATGGCCCACTAGCCCATGTGTGATCACTGACGGCAGCAGCTGCAGGTCTGCTGAGGTGAAGCAGGAGGAGCAGAGCAGACTATTCTCTGCCTGCAAGCAAAGAAAGGAGAGCCCGAGGATCATGCTCAGTCCCTTCTTCCAGAATCCTCATCAGATGTGGGTGAGGGATGGAGAGGGACAAGAGTTACACTAATGGAGGGTCTTCTACATGGAAATATAAAGAGCTGGGCACACATCTTCCCAGCTAATATTTGAAATTCTTTCTTTGTTTGCTGAATTCAACTTACTTATTAAGTTTAGGATTATTAAGGGATGTACTGTCCCCTGGGTCAAGGAAGTTTTGCTGCCCCATGAAGAGGCGTTTGCCCCAGCCACAGACAGGCAAATTGGGTTTGGTTGCCAGAAGGTCAGAAACAAAATAGAGCAAGACAGGGGTTGTGGGTGTCTGGGTGGGAGTTGGGTTTCCTCAGCAGCCAAGGCCTGGGCTGGGTCTAGCTGGGATGAGCGTGGTTTCTTCAGCACCTCAGAAGGGATGGTGACCCAGTTTCTCTCAGGAGCCTCATCTAAAAAGTGCCTCAAGGGCTAGCAAGTTGAAACCAAGAGATGAATGCTGTGCCAGTCACACACGCAAAAAATCCCCAGCTCTGGGAGCTGTCATCACAAGCAAAAATTTATTCCCCGGGCCTCCCTGGTGGCAAAGGGGTTAAAGACAGTGCTATCAAGTTATCGCCAGCCACTGCAGCACAAGTTCAATCCTGGCCAGCCAGGGAGCTACCCACATGGCGCCGCAGACCTCTCCTGCCTCACCCTGTGCTCCCCTCAGCAGTGTGTTTCAGTAGATCTGCCAGTTCTGCTCCCCATTCTGTCTCTGGTGAATCCTCTCACCACCCATACCTCTGGCCTGTACCCCAGTTCTTATATGCATAAGTAAATAAATCTTAAAAAAAAAAATTATTCCCCATGGGTCCCCTAGGTAGTGTGGCAAAGACCAAGGAGAGACATGCAGGGTGTGAGGAAAGGAAGCTGTGGACAGAAACGTTTTCCCTTCCTCCAGGATGCTGGCCAGACTACATCACACTGGGGTCTGGAGTCCACTTAAGCCCAACAGGGGCAACTCTCCCCTTCAGAGGTTACTCTTGTCAAGAAGCAAAGTGCCATATGGGCTGAGGACACCAGGCACACTGACTCCTTGAGACCGTGCGTTGGAGACTTCCTCACCCTTTCTGCTAAGTTTAGTGATCTACCGTAATGGCAGCTCCAGGCACCAGGTCTTCTTACTTGAGGTATCTTCCTTTCTCCAAAGGTCAAACATTTTAATAATGTCCATTTCCCTTTGCTCTCCAGTGCCTCCTTGGGCAAGTGTATCTCCATCTGCTTTGTGGGCAGGTCCTACTCAGCCCTGGGAAACCTGTCTCCTAAGAAATACACCCCTCCGTGGTCCACTTGTTCCAGTTGGAGGATTGCTTGGCAGAATCCCAAATAAGAGCTGTGGTGATGCTTCTGCTCTGCATATACTTCTCCGGAAGTTCCTCTTTATAGATATTTAAAAATTTCAGCCCTTTGATTTCATTGTTTCTGTCTTATCCTTCCCTGCTGTGGTAGGATACTGCACGAGTACTTTCTCTCAATTCCCCCCTACTTCTTTTTTTTTTATTTTTATTTTTTATTATTTTTTTTAATAGAGGCATGCTTTATTTATTTATTTGTTTGTTTGTTTTTGTTTATACATGCACTGGGTACAGTCAGAAGCGCGGGAGGGTGAGAGAATTCACCAGAGTCAAAGCGGGGAGCAGAGCAGGCAGAAGGACCGAAGTACACTGCTGAGGGGAGCAGCGGGTGGCAGGAGAGGTCTGCGCGCCATGTGGGACCCTCCTCCGGTGGCCGGGGAGCAGCCGGGGATCGAACCGGCGCCGCAGAGGCTGCGGGCAGCTTCGCAACCCAGCGCTCAACCGCTGCGCCACCGGGGAGGCCCTCCCCCCTACTTCTTTCAGGAAGCTTCTTTGAGTCAGTTTAACCTGTTTTTTAGGTTGGCCTTTGATTTCATGAAAAAACAGTCCTTTCTTTGGTTTTTCAACAATGATTTTCTGAACATAATCCTCCAGTTTTTTCTTTTTTTATTAAAAGATTTATTTATGCATACAAGACCTGGGGTGTTAGCCAGAAGTGTGTAGGGTGAGAGGATTCACCAGAGAGAGTAGGGAGCAGAACAAGCAGATCCACTGAAATACACTGCTGAGGGGAGCAGTGGGCGAGACAGGCGAGGTCTGCCAGGCTGGGGAATTGAACTCGTGCTGCAATGGCTGGCAGTGGCTGGTGATAGCTTGATAGCGCTGTGTCCTTAACCCCTGTGCCACCAGGGACACCCCTCTATTCTTTTTTCTTAAATGATTTCCCAGAATGAGAGAGAGATGAAATCATTTACTCTGGGTCTGTTGCACACCCCCACTGTCTAAACAAATCTTGCCCACCTTCCTTACACTAAAATGTAGAATCCTATCCAGAGGCCCTGGTTGAGGACAGTATTCACTCCAGCCGGACTTGTTCTGTGTTTGTCCTGTCTCACTGTACTTGAATGTATCTCTTCTTCCCTGTGCTTTGCCTTAGACATCAAATTCCTTGAATCTCTCAGTATTACTTTAGGCAAAAAGGAATGACATAATTTATTGAATGTTTTACAATGATCTTTCTGGTCTTTCATTTGTAACCATGTTGGAGAGCTGTCCTATCCTACAAGGGACAGTTGCCAATTGTTTCTACAATGCACTCCCACTCTAAGCCCTTCTCACGGCAGAGCTCAGTGGACAGACACTTCTCAAATTTTCCTGGATCCTGGCTGGCCTGTGAAAGTCATTCCAGTCCTTTGTACTATTTCACTTTTCTTCTTTGTTGAACTTCAGGGGAATCCAAACACCATTTCTTTATCGAAAATATGTGCATTATTTTGATTCCCCCTTTTAAGAACAATTAATCTTGTTCTTGGATCTATTTCTAAGATATATGCACTAAGATCTATGTCACCACTACAAGCTTAGAAGATAACATTCTTTATGATAAAGGACAACACTCCTTACTTTTTTTTTTTCCCTAATAAGATCTTCTATTTTTCTGGAGGAGAAGCCTTAATTTGAATGGTTGATATTTAGAGCTATAGTCAGAGTTTGTAACTAATCTGTCAGAGTTAGAAATCACAGGTTGGGGGTTTCTCTTGAACTTGTGGGCAAGTTTTAATAAGAATTAAGAGTTAGGGCCTCCCCTGGTGGTGCAGGCGATTGGGCACAGCGCTGTGAAGCTGTCCGTAGCCTCTGCAGTGCCGGTTCGATCCCCGCCAGCCTCGGGGCAACCCACACGGGACAGCAGACCTCTCCTGTCTCGCCCGCTGCTCCCCTCAGCAGTGTATTTCTTCAGTCTGCCTGTTCAGTTCCCCACTCTGTCTCTGGTGAATCCTCTCACCCTCCAGCACAACTGGACTGTACCCCGGCTCTTGTATAAATGAAATAAATCTTTAAAAAAAAAAAGAATTAAAAGCTAGCTCCTCTGTGGTCCCCTCTCTTGGTCATGAAGGCAATTTAAAGCAATATTTTTAAAAAGAACAGAAGTTTGGGATAGTTTACATTTTTCTGCCTAAAGAGATCTGCTGCTAGTCTCTAAAACTCAAAACACTGAAATTCTACAAAATTTGCAGACCCTCATTTTATTTTTTTATTAGTGTGTGTATATATATATTTATAATATGTAATATATATATAATATTTATTTTGCATTTGTCTTTTAATTCCCCCCCCCCAAAGTTTTTGAGGTAAAGTTGGTTCATATCATTGTAATTGTTTTAGGGGTTATACACATTTGTCACACATACCACTACCAAAGCCCCGAGAATATTGTATCCCATACTCCAGTGCCCCTCCCATAACTTCACTTTAAAGTCCTGATTCCTGATGAAAAACCTGCTGAGAACCCCGGTACAATTGTCCTGCCCTCTGACACCCAAGAAGACCCATGTAATACTAGCATTTCTCTTTAATCAGATCCTTGTCTCCTTCATCTTCCATTACATCTCCTATTCATCAAATTCTTGCTGCTTCTGCCTCCTAATTCCATCTGAAAATCACCCCATTGCCGAGGTCCAACCTGCCTCTGTTCCCATGTAACCAGTCATTTCCTTGTGTAACATTCAGCTACAATGGCCCACCAGCATGAGTGTCCCACATGCCTGTGCTTACCAAAGGCTAACATCACCTGTCAAGCTTGAGCTAAGGAAGATATACGTAGAGAAGTTCATCCTGTATAACTGAATTTATATCAATTACAAAAGCAAACAAAACAATATATTCCTAGAAACCAGGATGCTATTGATAGTTGGCAGGTAGTAATTTGCTTAAGGCAGGCACTGGGTACATAAGAGTGTTCATGTCATCAAATATCATCAACTTGCCTACCTATGATAACTGTACTTCAATGAAAAGTCACATTTTTATTTATTTAATTTTTTAAAAAAGATTTATTTATTTATGCATAGAAGAACTGAGGTACAGTCCAGAGGTGCAGGAGGGTGAGAGGATTCACCAGAGACAGAATGGGGAGCAGAACAGGCAGATCAACTGAAATACACTGCCGAGGGGAGCAGTGGGTGAGACAGGAGAGGTCTGCTGCGCCATGTGTGTATCTCCCTGGCTGGCTGGGGATCGAATTTGTGCTGCAGAGGCTTCACAGTGCTGTGCTTAACCCCTTGCACCACCAGGGAGGCCCAAAACTTACATTTTTAAAAGTCAGGTGCACAGCCATCCAAACTAGCCACAAAACATCATGTAAGCAAACTACCAGTTGTCAAGGTCAAAGCTCTGAATGTTCCAATTGCAAAAGTATAGCCTCGGCACCCCCGGGGCCACACTCAAAGTCTCAGTCACCACAGGTCAGGTGCTCCTTATAACTGTCATGGTCCATTACTCAATGTTCTCTGCTCCTTGATGGAGTTTAGTGTTTGGGGGAGTATAGTGGGTAGTGGCTACTTCGTGGGTAGTATAGGGTTGCCGAAAATGACATGTCCAAATCTTTTTTTTTTTTTTACTGTGAGTTTTTTTTCATCTTTTTTATTTATTTATTTATTTATTTAAATAATAAATTTTATTTTTATATTCCCCATACAATTGCAACCCCCTTATTTTGACCCCAATCCCTCCCCTCCCGCCCTCTACCCCCCATAGAGTGTCTCTGGTTCATAGTTTTTTGTTGATTTTGATTTTCACTTTCTTATAGTTATTCATTTTCCTAGTCCCTTATTTAAGTTTTCTAGATTCCTGCTATGAGTGAGACCATCCAGTATTTTTCTTTTTCTTTCTGGCTTATTTCGCTGAGCATGATCCCTTCCAGCGCCATCCATGTTGCTGCAAAATGCATGTGTTTATCTTTTTTGAATGCTGAGTAATATTCCATGGTGTATATGTACCACATCTTCTTGATCCAGTCATCTATTTTTGGGCATTTGGGTTGTTTCCAAAGCTTAGCTATTGTAAACAGTGCTGCTATAAACATAGGTGTGCAGGTGCTCTCTGGAATTGATGTTTCTGTGTCCTTTGGGTAAATACCTAGGAGTGGAATTGCTGGATCCTATGGAAGCTCTATGTTTAGTAGGTCCAGAAATCTCCACCCAGCTATCCATAGTGGTTGGACCAGTTTGCACTCCCACCAACAGTGCAGGAGAGTTCCTTTTTCTCCACACCCTCGCCAACATTTGTTGTTGCTAGTTTTTTTAATATGTGCCATTCTCACTGGGGTGAGATGATATCTCATGGTAGTTTTGATTTGCATTTCCCTGATTAAAAGTGATGTTGAACATTTTTTCATATGCCTGTTGGACATTTGCATTTCCTCTTCAGAGAAGTTTCTTTTTAGCTCTTCTGACCATTTTTTGACTGACATGTCCAAATCTTAACCCCGAACAACTATGAATGTGATCTCATGTGGAAATAAGGTCTTTGTGCATGTCATTAAGTTAAAGATCTCAAGATAAGATCATCCCAGAATCCAGTGACTGGTATCTAGATAAGAAAAAGAAAAGGGAAATGTGGACACATGGACATAGAGGAAGAGATACAGAGACAAAGGCCATGAGAAGACAGAGGCCCAGCCAAGGGTCACAACTGCCACACACCCAGGAACACCAGGGGCCCCCTAAGAGAAACTGGGAGAAGCAAGCAGGGGGTCTATCCTAGGCTTTCAGAGGAAGAATGACCCCATCAACCCTCTGGTTTTAGACTGAACTCCAAGATGTGCAAAGAATAAATTCCTGATGCTTTAAGTCAAACAGTTTGCAGTCATTTGTTATTGTAGCTCTAGGAAACTGCCGCAGGGTGCATATATATAACACTCGTTTTCCTGCCCCGGTTCTAAACTGAGAGGTAGCTATTAGACTCAAACAGGTGGCTATCAAAATTCTGCTTTGATATCTGATAAAACCATATCAGATGACATAATTTAAATCCCACCAGGTAAATGTGCTAATAACTGCCTGAGAATTGAATTTACTCCTCTAGGCTCCAGACCTCCCTACCAAGTGTTAGAATCTGCTATAAAATGCATAAGATCAAATTTTATCCAGAAGATGTTGAACATTGGTTTAGGGTATTATGCTTCCTAGAGGGACACAGTAAGGATACTGTTACCGGGGAAACACGAATCCTGTTTGCTGTCACTTCTATCTGGAATCAGAAAAAAATCAAGAGTGGTGGTTACCATGGGCCAGTGGGTGGGGGAAATGCGTGACATTGGTCAAGGGATCCAAACTTCCAGTGATAAGATGAAAAGCTCTGGGAATCTAGAGTATAGTGTGGTGATTATAGTTAATAATATTGTATTATACACTTGAAAATTGCTAAGTGAGTAAATCTTAAATGTTCTGACTGCAAAAAAAGAAAAGGTAGTTATGTGATGGGTTGGAAGTGTTAGCTAATGCTATATTGGTAATCATTTCACAATATATAAATGTATCAAATCAACACTTGTGCACTTTAAACCTCCACAATATTATATGTCAATTACATGTCAATAAAGCTATGTATAGCTTCATATATGTATATATGCATATGGGTATACGTGTGTGTGTGTATGTGTGTGTAAAGATGCTGTCTACTGTCCCAAGTGATTCAGGTCTGGCCCTATACTTGCACACCCCCAATCAGGAAGACCTCGAGTAGATTACATCAAGTCTCCTTGAAGGCAGAGCAGGGTCTATTACTTGTTACTTGAGTATTTCCCTTGGGGTTTCACCAATACAAATATCCACCAAGTGAGTCATCTAGCCACACATACATATACCCAAAAGCTGTTATTGCTAAATAACATTTTGTGTTTGGTTATATGTCACTGATGTTTTAATACCCCTTACAGAATGTTATCCCTCACAGCTGCTTGCCTGGCCAGGCCCCAATGCTGCTATGCTGTGGAAACGGGTGGAGAGATACTCTCTTCGTGGTTATACAATCAGACTGTCAATCCCTAGGACAGAAAGCAGGCTGGACATCACTTCCTTTTGGAAAGCCTGCACGTGACAACAAATTCCACTTTCTAACACTATCATAGTAACCAGACCCAGAAAACACGAGACAAATAGCAATAAGAGTCACCTTTAGCTAAGTCCTTCAGTGTTCCATCAGCTTTCCCAGTAAGAATTTCTCCTGCCGCATGTTAACCCACTTGGACCATCTGTGCTAGGCACTTTGCCTTATTCCAAAATATTTTTCCCTCCTTTTGCTGCATCTCACCCCATCACTCAGCTAATTGCCTGGGCAACATTTCAACTGATCCTCTTTAAGGTAGTGTCAGAGAGAGCATGTAGTATCTTTCTCAAGGATATGTACATTTTAGAAGAAAGAAACTGATGATAGTAAGACCTGAAATCACAGGAATTAGCCAACTAGAGCAAGCAGAAAGATCTTATAGACTCAAATAAGGCTGTGTGACTAAATACCAACTCTGTTGTGCCTGAAATTGGTTAAGCCATCACTATGTCACTGTAGAGTGTGAAGGTCACATAGGGACTTCACTTTTCATCACAGGGACACATGATCGAAAGTGGGAAAGATAAGAAATTAGTCTATGAAGCAGGTAGCACTCCAGCACACTATCATAAGGAACTTGCACTTTCTGGTACACTTGATCGTGAGCCAGAAAGGGCTTTGTCCAAGGGAGGGTATGGTCAGATCTGCATTTTAGCCAAATCACTTCACAGTGGTATGGAGGATGGTTCTGATGGAGCTGGAGAACTCAGTTTGAAAGTTGAGATGTGATGTCTACGACTACTCTAAAGCAAGAGTAGAAGATGGAGAGGAAGAGAAGGGTTTGAAAATCCTGGGGAGACGCTCTGGCTCTGGTGAGTTCTCTCACCCTCCCGTGCTTCTGACTGTACCCAGTGCATGTATAAACAAAACCAAACAAACAAATAAATGAATAAATAAATAAAAACATGTCTTAAAAAAAAAAAAAAGAAAATCCCGGGGAGATAAAATCAGCAGTCCTAATAAGATGGGGGGAGATGCAGCATAGTTTGTGGCCTCCACATCCCACTCCTTATAAAGGGGTGTCATTTGGACAGGGAAGAAAGGGACTGAGCAAGATCTCAGGTACAGGCAGCTGTCAGTGTGGACTTCAACCATATCGGGCTTGGGTCTTGGTCCTTTAAGCCACAGACTGTCCTCGGGGTATATGAACATGGATCATTTGAAAGGAATCCATCTCCATCAACTTCCTCATATAAGCTTTGCTCAAACCTGGGCATTGAAGATGGGGGACCCTCCACAACCAAAGTGTCAGGTTGGATTTCTGTTCTCACCTCTCTTTCCACCAACCCCTTAAGCCATGTCTCAAAATAAAAATGCACCTCTCTTCCATCCTGGAATTGCACATCGGTATGTTGCTCCTGTGTCTTAAACCTCTGCGGCATCAAAAAAGGGGTGCAGTTTGAAAGACTGGTGTCAGCAAAGTCTTCATCAAGGCACCAGGGTGCCCCTTCTTTTCTGTTTTATACATATTTCTGTCAAGGACAAAACTTGGCCTTAAAAATGGGCTCTTTTGTCCAAGGGTGGAATGTTCTTAAATCCACAAATTGTAGAGTGGAAGGGAAAAACAGCTGTTTTCACGGACTACTCTCTTCCATCCCTCTGTTGCCGAAGGCTGCGTAGTTTCTGAGGGTGAGTCCTATGAGAACATGGCTTAGGGAGCCTCAGTGGGGAGCAAGGAAGGACCCACCTGCAGACTTCATCCAGGTGGCAATCGCTCAACAAGCCTCCCTGTCATTGCTTCTCATCTCTCTGTCAATTGAATCCTGAAGTGACAAGCGTCTTACAAGGATTCCTATGAACACAGTTTCTGGAATTGAGGAATGATAGCAGGCTCTTTGTGACAGCAGCTGTCTGATTGGGCTAGTGGGTTGATTAGTTAATATTAGCACGCTAATATTTAAATATTAAAACATTTCCTATCCATTCAATATTTTCTTTTTTTTTTTTAAAAAGAAATTTTTTTTTTTTTTAAAGATTGATTTATTTGTTTGTTTGTTTATACAAGCACTGGGTACAGTCAGAAGCACGGGAGGGTGAAAGAATTCACCAGAGCCAGAGCAGGGAGCAGAGCAGGCAGAAGGACCGAAGTACACTGCTGAGGGGAGCAGCGGGCGGCAGGAGAGGTCTGCGCGCCATGTGGGACCCTCCTCCAGTGGCCGGGGAGCAGCCGGGGATCGAACCGGCGCCGCAGAGGCTGCGGGCAGCTTCGCAACCCAGCGCTCAACCGCTGCGCCACCGGGGAGGCCCCCATTCAATATTTTCTACAGACTGAAAAAGCTAAATCTAAACCACCATGCTTCTGATGGAAATGTATTTAAGGCAAGTGACTAAATAAAAGCATTTTGAAATAAAGATACAGTAAAATTACCAAACATTTCTTTTTTTCCTGAATTTTTCTGTGTCCATCTGGTTAAAGAAACTGCTTTTAAGTGAAAGAATAACAGTTATAATTAATAGTCATAAGTCTGGGTAAAATTGAATTCCCAGGAACTGAAGAGAATGGCACTATTTTCTGAGTACAAATACAACTGTAAGTTAAATGGCTTTTATTTCTTTGTTTTCAAACAATTGAAGGCAGACTTAGCACTTGATATATTGTCAACTGACCAAAAAAAATCGTTTTGACTATACATTGCTACGCGATTTGTTAGCAAATAACTTGGAAGTAGTTCAAAGAGTTGAGTGACATTGCCATCATCAAATTTCTTCCCTTGCCATGTACTTTTTATGTAACTAAATGTCCGTAAAAATTAAAAATGAGAGTGGAACTGATATTGAACCCCATAAATAACACTCATCCACAGATGCATGGTGAGTTGAGAATGCTTTTCTTTTTCTTTCTTTTTGACAGTTGTCAATAATTAATAATTATTTATAAGAATAAGTATATTGTTAAAGTCATAGAAATAAAAATTCCTCTCAACTGCTATCCACACTCTCGTGGATAACAAAACGATCAATAAAGCATTTTCAAACATAAAAATCACCATCCCAGATAAAATTCTGTGGGGTTCAAGCACTACAAGAAACTATGTAAAGCTTTCAACTCCTAAGAGCCTATAAATATATTTTTAAATGAATAATAAGAAGCAGGTTAACTGTTAGATTCTACTTGATACATTTTAAAGTGATATAACCACGTGAATTTTGTAAGGTCAATAAATTGTCAGTATGGCAAAAGTCACACTGATTACAGCTCTTTAAAGTTACGATGAGACACTTTCGATGTTAATGGGTCATTTTCAAAATAAAGTTCCAAGTGAATTTAGAAGGCTGCAAAGCCAGGTCCCTGCAGCTCTCCAGCCAGTGCACCCTGTTACCCCCAGCGTGTGGGAAAAAACATTGTTCCCTATTTCCTCTTTCTCTGTAGTTCCCTTGTTTTCACCCCCTTTTCAAGAGAATGTTTCCATGGGCCACATCACAGCCATTTAATGTGTCACCCTTTTCCCCATTCTGGTAGCTGATGGTGCCTGCTTTCCTGCAGGGAATGTGCTGGAGCAGGGGCCTGCTCTGCAGCCACCTCTGCCCTGGTGGCCCCACAATGCCCCTCTGCACCCCTCTACCTCTCCCAGGCTGCACCTCCTCTCCCAACCTCTACCTCCCAGCCAGGTGTCTCCTGACCCTCTCCAGGCGCCTGGGGGGCAGACAGGCCTCACTTTCTGCCCTCCCCCAAGAGTGAAGGTTGGGCCCCCACCCCCGTGCTCACATCACTATTATGTAATTCCAGGCCTGGCCAAGTCAAGCCTGGCCCTTCCCGCTCCACATACATTGCAGTCTCCGCTTGCCTTTCATCCCGAGGAGGAGCTGGGGAGGGAGAGGATGTGACCTCATCTGTGAGGCATCTGAGCCCAGGGGTGCCCCCAAACCTCCCACCCAGGCTGCCTCTGTGTGCCCAGCTCCCCGCAGAGGCCCCTCTCTCCATTCCGGAGGGACTCAATGGACAACCAGAAGGACTTGGCTTTGAAGGAGTGGACACTGTTTCTGGGAAAGGGGCAGACAGGAGGAAATGGACTTGGCGAGACACTCACTTTATGTAAAACATTCCCCAAACTGGAATTCCATACGCAGAGCCACACACACAGGCACACACACATACACACCCCTAACTCACTCCAGCCCCAACAGCATCAGGAGCATGAATTCAGACGGTCTTTTCTCCTCTGTTTCCTTCCCACAGCGCTATCTGGAGGAACAACTGGGAGCTGAATCCTGGAGTTATCTGGGAGGATGGGACCAGCAGGCCTGAGGACCCCATCTGCCAAGCTCACAGTCCCTTCCTGGGGCTGGGGTCAGGCTGCTTGGTTACTGCACCTTTCTCTTTTCTCCTGCCCCCAAAGAAAACTTGGTCTCTGCTTTCCATGGTGCCTGAATATTCTCAGTGTAGTGGTTTCATTCCTTTGGGCTTTTCAGTGTTCCAGGATTCTTGGCTTAAATATAAGTACCTCATGGAAAGGTCTTTTTCTGTTTGTCTGTCTGTCTGTCTCTCTCTCTCTCTCTCTCTCTCACACACACACACACACACACACTCACACTTTCAGGGAAACTGGACAAGGAGTGGATGGAGGAAAGCGTGAGACTCAAAGAGGGGAATTACCCTGTCCCTCTCCCGAGGGTGGACAGCAGGGAACTAGGTTGGCACCCTCAGGTGCTGGCCCCTAAGCAGGGTTTACAGAGGCAGCTGGCTATGCCGCTCCCCTCTTATCTACCCACCCCCAGAATAGTCCCTTCTGAGAAATTTGCAGAGGTATCTTTAAGCCTAGGTGGAAGTTAGTCACCCAACAAAACTGATAGGAGACAGCATATATAGCCAAATTTGCTGCTTCCCCATCTCAGTCTCTACCCTTCTTTTCTGCACACAGGGGTCCACCCACCACCAGCTTTCCTCTGTCAAGATCTCCATCAATGAGGCATCCTCTATTCCCTCTATCTAAAGGTGCTCTGGAGGGAGTGGGGGTTTTCTATCACCTGATCTATTTCCTCCCAAGCACTTGTCATTATTTGACTTGATCTTGTTTACTTATTTATTAAGTGAGCACCAGCATCTCCTCCCCATTCACCCCCCAAGAACGTGAGTTCTACAGATGAAGAGAACTTGCCCAGCTCACCTCCTGTACAGATCCAGGATGACCTGGCATCCAGGAAGTATGGATTTGTTGACTTAGTGCATGCAAGAAAAACGAGGTATTGCTGATGCCTGGTGCCCTCCGTGTCCTTCTGAGTTAAAGATTTTTCACTTCAAATTATTATTTTAATGTATAAATATCTATATTAATAGATGATATATCTACATTAAATATAATATGAAAATATATAGCATAATTTCCAGTGTCTGCTTTCTATATCAGATTGTGACTACTTGAGGGTGTTAAAATTATCTGAATTCTTTCTAGAAGTCTGCATCAAGCCTAGAGCCTGACAGAGGTATGAATCCCAGAGTCTGTTGACTTTCTTGCAATGTGTTGTTGAACAAATTTCCTTATTTTGAATAGTAAGTGATAAATCTTGCCTTTGTGCAACTTTTGGAAGACTGCTAAGTTCTTCCACATCTATTTCATCCCCACAATGCTAAAAAGTAAGCATGGGGCCTCCCTGGTGGCGCAAGCCGTTAAGTCTCAGCACTATGAAGCTATCTGTAGCCACTGCAGCCACAAGTTCGATCCCCAGTCAGCGAGCTACACACATGTCACAGCAGACCTCTCCTGTCTCACTCGCTGCTCCCCTCAGTAGTGCATTTCAGTCAATCCTCCTGTTCTGTTCCCCACTCTGTCTCTGGTAAATCCTTTCACCCCCCCACACCTCTGGCTTGTACCTCAGTTCTTGTATGCATAAATAAATAAATCCCCCACTTTATGGATGGACAAAGTTTGCAAAAAGCAGAGTGATTTCTCCAGAGTAAGAGTTAATAAGAAAAGGAGCATTGACATCTCCAGCAATAACTGTGGAATTACCTGTCTCTTCTTTCAGTTCTATCAGATTTTTGGCTTACAAGTCTTGAAACACTGTTACCTTAAGTCCTTTTTCACACCTTGGAATAAGGATGGACTTATGCTGTCTTCCCAAATGTGGGCTTTCTTTTTCTTCACCAAGTTTTGTGTTATTGTGGGTTTATCCAAGATTCAGTTTAGATGCCCTTTCTTCTTAATAGCTTTTCTTGACTGCTTGAGCGGAACTCCTCACTCCTGCTCCCTATTCTTAGTGTACATTGCAGATAGAGCTCTTAATACTTTCACTCTCATTATTTGCTTTTGTGCATGCTTCACCACTGGCTCACCTACTCTTTTCAAGATAAGACTCTGTATTGTTCACCTATGCATGTCTCATTCCTACCACAAGCACTTGTCCCTTGTAACTTTAAGGACTTGATTCTCTCTAGATGGACTTGATTCTCTCTAGATGGACTTGATTCTCCATATCACAGCAGGAGCTTAAGGACAGCATCCAGAAAGACAAGATAACCCAAGGCATGGACAGCCACCGGCATCCCGCCCCAAGAAAGCACATCCTACGGTGAGGAGTGATTTGTCAGCCTTCTGCTCAGGGACATGGTGTGCTCAGAGATATTGGTGGGTGGTCCCATGCTCTTATTTCCTCTCCCTTTGATGGCCTGAAAAAGCCACCACCTTTCTTTCCTAAGCAATACTATATTCCCCAACATGGAAGACATGCTGTGTTTGTTTTGGAAGCCTGTAAATGGGAACCTAGGGTTGAAAGAAATTCTCCATGGGGGAGTGATGAATAAATGAGACCCAAGGAAAAGTGGAGTGGCTAGGCAAAGAGCAGTGTAGGTAGAGAAAACAGTATAAATACAATAGTGACTTTAATACTCAGCCGTAATGTCATGGAGGCAACAGGTTGAAGACTAGAAACGAGAGCGCTCGTGCCCCTGTAGTGGAACAACATATTATGGTCATGCAAGCATGGTGGGAGGAGGGGTGTTAATGTATATTCCAATTTTTCAAAAGAATCTGGAAACCTGGATTTTTATGAGAAATTCTCTGACTTTAAATGTCGGCTCAACTTAAGAAAATATACTGTATGTGCCAAATAAAACACACCTGTGGGTTTTAATGGGCCCATGGGCCGCCAATTTGGGAACTCGGGGTTAGAATGTATATGAAGTGTGAGGCAGGACCTGGCTTACAATGAGCAAAGGTGGAGGCTGGAGGAGAAGGAGTATGCAAGGCTTGTAAAGGAGACCAAATGGTAATGAAAGTCTATTGAAGAATTTTAAATATGATTGGGTTTTATATGTTGGGAGGGTATACTCTGGTTGCAATCTGGAGAGTCAGTGGGAAGCCATCAGCGATATGAGTAGGAAGGGCTGTGAAAAAAACATACCATGATCACATGGGAAGGCAACACAGAGAGCAGCCATGGCCTGGTCTCAGGTGGTGGCACTGGAGCAGGCTAGAAATGGATGCACTTGAGAGATTTTCTGAACTTTCAGTCACAGAACTCTCTGTCTGGGTGATTGTAAAAGGTGAGAGAAAAAGAACAGTCAAGAATTATGTTCAGGTTTCTGGCTTAAGACCCCTGAGTGGGCTGCCACATCATTTAGCAAGGGAGAAAGTATAAACCCAAGAGCATGTTCACCATGTTGAATTTAAGTTTCCAAAAACACCCCCAGATGGAAATTTCTAGTGGACGACTAGATTTCCACTGAAGAAATCTGTACTAAAAATATAGATTTAAGAGTTACTGGCAGATCATAATAAAACCACAAGGGAGGTTGAGGCCTCTGGGGAGAGAGCGCTAGGTGAGAACAGATAGAGGCCCAGGGCAGAGTCCATTAGGGGTGAGTAGAGTTGAAGATGTTACAAGTAGAGCAAAGAAAAAGTCAGCAAAGGAAGAAGAAATCCCGTAGAGGGTCGGCCTTTTGTTTCATGGAATCCGGCTTGAGGTACGTTTCCAGGAAGCAGTGGACACCGTGCTAGATGTCGAAAAGGATGGGTGGAAAACCTGCAGCGAATTCCTGGTGGGGACCCATGGTCACCTTCCCTACCTCAGGGTTTTTATCCTTTGCAGATTATTTCTACATTGTCAATTGGTAGCTCTTACATTCTTGTCTGAAACCATGAGTCACACGCTTTTAAACTGTCATTCTATATTTAAATCTTTTTTTTAGTGTGGCTTTTCTATTTATCTTTTTGGCACTAAGTAGTAAGTTAAACCATATGAAATGGCCTATATTTGATCATTTTCACTCCAGAAAAATGCCAACTTAATAAGTTCAATCTAACAGTTATTCAAGAGAACTTCTTAGGTGGTCTATTTCCAAAATTTTTCTATGATTAAATATATCTGTTAGTGCCTCTATGTAATGTGACAGTTTTTGGTGCATATCTTCATGAGACACTTTTTCCTTGAGGTTTGGTAAACCTTGCTTCACTTTTCTTCCACCTTTAGAATGTTCTTTAGATCTTTCAAGCCCGCCTGATAGCATTCATAGATGACTATAATTTTTGTTTGGATACCCACAAGATTGTCATTTTAGAATTTTCAAATTTAAAATAATTCTCAGTCCTAGAATTCCAATACTTTACTGAGATATGCATCAGTTGTGACAATTTATTATCAAATATTTTCCTGAAAAACCATTACAATGAGCATATTAATGTCTTTTAGAAATGTTTTCATCTATAATCTACTTAATGCTTTCTCATTTCCAACATTATCTTCCTTAAAAAACTCGTTGTACATGCTAGGATTGTCCTGATCTTTGATATTACCATTTTTTGTCTCATATTCTCTTTTTTTTTTTAAAGATTTATTTATTTATGGGGCCTCCCCTGGTGGCGCAGGAGGTTGAGCGCAGTGCTGTGAAGCTGTCCACGGCCTCTGCAGCGCTAGTTTGATCCTGGCCAGCTGGTGAGGATTCCACATGGTGCACAGACCTCTCCTGTCATGCCCACTGCTCCCCTCAGCAGTGCATTTCGTCAGTCTGCCTGTTCTGTTCCCTGCTCTGTCTCTGGTGAATCCTCTCACCCTCCCGCACTTCTGGCCTGTACCCCAGTACTTGCATAAATAAATAAATCTTAAAAAAAAAATTAGAAAGAACGACACAAAATTCAGAAGCTTACAAGAAAAATGAATTTTTACCTGTAAAAACTTTTTGCGACTCCTGTGAAACAAAAACAAAATAACGTTAATAACAATGCCTCCGTGAAAAGGTAAACAACAAACTTGGAAGAATCATTTATGTGTCTACTTCATAAAGACTCCACATTATATAGGCAGCATCTTCTCAGGAAGAAATACTTTTACACATAACACCAGTTAATGGCATTCAGCATCTTCTGACCTCAGTTTATTTTTTTTTAAAGATTTATTTATTTATGCATACAAAAACTGGGGTACAGGCCAGAAATGCGGGGGATGAGAAGATTCACCAGAGACAGAGAGGGTGATCCCAGTTTATTAAAGAGGAGCTGGATAATCGCAGAAGCCTCCCCATAAGGTATAATATCTTCAAGGGAGAGTGACCTCACATTTCGCAGTAGAAGCCTCCAAGTGGTAGAGCACAAGGAAGACCTTAGCCATCACCACAGAGCCTCCCGGGACCTTCCAGAAGGGAGGCAGGAGCCTCAGCAAACTTGGGGAACAGAGCTGAGGTTACTGAGTTGTGGCATAAGCCCTTCATTGGGCCCCAGGACATTGTTTGTTGTCAGTAAGAAGCCCCATATTCCAGCAAACAGATACAACCTAGACAGCCGGGCACCTGGAAGTGACACAGTCAGCACAGTGTGTAAATGTGAAGGTGAGTAAGATCCTCTCCCTGCCACCCCCCAGCTTCCGCTCTCCTAGAAGAGCTCTCTTAGGGAGCAATGACAGAGCAGCCAGGTGAACTGGAAGGGCAGTGGGCAAAAGGTGGAAGGGAGTTGGGGGGTGGGGGTGGGAGGTTGGAAAGACTTAACTGCCCTGGAGGCATCTAAGAAGCTGGAGCGGACAACTGCAGGTGAACTTGTCTCTACAGTGTCAGAGGTGTGGGCTGTGTCCTGAGGACAAGGCGCTGGGTGGGGCAGCTCCCACTTCTGGACATAGAACCTGCAGAGTCCGAAACTAATGTTTATCTGGCCATGTGACTCTGGGGAGCAGGGCTGTGAAAACAGAGAAGGGAGGGTCTGTGTAAGAACTGCTTCAACGAGGCATCCCTGGTGGCTCAAGGGGTTAAGATGCAACCTATGAAGCTATCCTGCAGCCACTGCAGCACAGGTTCGATCCCCAGCCAGGGAGGTGACCTACATGGCGCAGCAGACCTCTCCTGTCTTGCCTGCTGCTCCCCTCAGCAGTGTGTTTCAGTCTATATACACTTGTTCTGTTCCTCACTCTGTCTCTGGTGAATCCTCTCACCGCCCCCCACACCTCTGGCTTGTACCCCAGTTCTTGTATGCATAAATAAATAAATCTTTAAAAAAAAGCGTCACAGGAAATTCTGAGGGGGTGAGGGGAAGCGAATATTGTCTAAAAAAAATTAAAAAAATGATAAATGTTAAGGTAAAAAAAGTAAATAAATAAAATAAAACCACCAAAGCATTTAAAAAAAAAAAAAAAAAAAAAAAAAAGCTTCTGGGCCTCCCCAGTGGTGCGGTGGTTGAGCGCTGGGTTGCGAAGCTACCCACAGCCTCTGCAGCGCCGGTTCGATCCCCGGCTGCTCCCCGGCCACTGGAGGAGGGTCCCACATGGCGCGCAGACCTCTCCTGCCGCCCGCTGCTCCCCTCAGCAGTGTACTTCGGTCCTTCTGCCTGCTCTGCTCCCCGCTCTGGCTCTGGTGAATTCTCTCACCTTCCCGCACTTCTGACTGTACCCAGTGCTTGTATAAAATAAAATAAATAAATAAATCTTTAAAAAAAAAAAAAAAGCTTCATCGAGGTGGTCACCGCCAAGGGTGACTGATGTTAAATCCCTTGAGAATCCTGAGCAGCTTAAGAAACACATCTCAGAACCACAACTCTGGAGTACAAAGGAAGAAAGCATTTACCCTTCAACTGATCCACCTGTCACTCCAGGGGGCTCTGCAGTTGAGCTGTGAGGGGGATCTCCAGGGAACACAGACCCTGATTCAGGGAGCAAGAGGTGTAGACCAACTTGAGTGAGTTGTTGCCAGGGTACCTGCATGAGTCTGGGCAAAGCCTCTACACACCTGGTCACTACACAGAAACTGGACCAAGAGACCTGGCCAAGAAGTGCAGTCACAGAAAGGAGAGAGGGAAAGGCCCTGAAGTAGGAAGGACACGTTTCTACCTGGTTAGCTCCCCCATCCTTATGGGACATGGTGCCTCTAGTGGCTACTGGAAGGGGAGGGGAATGTGAGGAGCAAACAGCAGAGGGGGGCCTCCCTGGTGGCACAAGGTGTTGAGCGCAGTGCTGTGAAGCTGTCCACAGCCTCTGCTGCATGAGTTCAATCCCAGGGCAGGGAGCTACCCACATGGCACAGCAGACCTCTCCTGTCTCACCCGCTGCTCCCCTGAGCAGTGTGTTTCAGTCAGTCTGCCTGTTCTGTTCCCCACTCTGTCTCTGGTGAATCCTCTCACCTCCTGTGCCTCTGGCCTGTACCTCAGTTCTTGTATGCATACATAAATAAATCTTAAAAAAGAAAAAAGAGCAGAGGGGACCCCATGGCCCATGATGAAGGTCTGTGGGTGCCTTGGTAGTGGGTGTGGTGTGGTAATGCACATAGGACTAGGGTGAACCTGTACCTCTCAGTTATACACAGAGCCGTAAAACAATGCTGCCTCAATAAAGAGCAATGAGAGAGCAAGCAAGGGGGAGAGAGAATGCAGGAACGCGGGCATATCTCCCAGCTGTGCAAGTCCCATCATTCCTTCACTGTTGGGACAGCGAGCTCTGCTCCCAGCTTCACAGTCCTCTTTCCAGACCTCCTCGTCCTCCAAGGCCATCCCAGTTTCAAAGACCATCCAGGCCATCCCAGGGCCTCTAGCTGGTATCTTTTTCTTTCACTCCACATTTCCTGACCAAGACTCCATTTATACTTGGGGTTAATCTGATTAGAGCTGAGGTGCTAATAACTTGAATGAATGCCATTAAACAGCGGCTGATAAAAATCTGCATTTAAACAGGGGCTTCGGGAGGACAAGAGGCTGGAATGTCAAGCATCTGGGTAGGGCCTGGAGCTGGGCCACAGGTGTTAGTTACCCCCTTCCATCTTTGGGATGCCTCCCACTCTCTATCTCTTAAGCCCTTCATTAGCAAGGTATTTTAGCTTTTGCAAAGCAATATAATCTTGATTTTTCCAGCAAAAGGGTCAGCATTGTTCTAAGTGTGTTATATACATTTATCTCATTTTATTTTCACATCAACCCTATGAGATTGGTAGCATTGTCTGTCTCCATTTTGCAGAGCAAGTACTTGAGGTTGGGTGAGGTTGAGTGTGTTACAGAAGTGAAATCCAAATTCAGTTTGAATGCAGCTTAATCCTTTCCTTATCTAATCTATTTCGCCCTCACTATTAGTGGAAGCTTCAAGGAGTAGATTCACGGGCACTCCTAGGTGATGCCATGGTAGACGGGAACATGTAGCCATACAGCCCACCCAGTCAGGTGAGCTCTGGCTTCCCTCCTCTCCCCCGCTGTCCTCTCTCCACCTGGCCCTTCATAGCTAGCGAGTATCAACCTTCACTGGTGAAATCCCATTTTTCTTGAACTGACTCCACCTTCAAGCCAGCCTTGATGCAGATGGCCTTGGTCCTCCGGGGTCTGTAGATGTAGCCATAGTTGGCCAGGGAGTTGGAGCAGCCTTGTGGTAAAGAGACCAAGACTCCAAGTGTAATTCACTAGTTCCTTCCCACTCACTGAGTGCTGGAAAGTGCTGGGTTTGAGATTCCAAATACAAGTAAGATGAGTCCCCTGCCCTCAGAAAGCATTCAGTCCACCAGTGGACTAGGAGAGAGGGGCAAGGAGTGGGGAGAATTGGGGTCAGAGCTTAGAAGACAGGCAGTTTTTTGAAAAACCCCACAAGGACTGTTGGTATTGCTTTCCCCAGCACCTGCTATTGAGAACCATTTTTACAGCCTCTTTGCATGTTCACACCTGTAATCCCATAACCCGGACAGTTATTCCAGGATGTGCGCGCTTGACCTAGACGACAAGCTAAAGCGACATACACGAGCCATTTAAAAAACGTACCCCTCCTCTTATTCACTCATCAGTACAACAAATATGTATTGGAGGCTACTTTGTGCCTGGCACTGTTTGAAGACCTGGCAGTACAGGCGACAAACAGATGTGTCTCCCTGCCTTCAAGGAATTTACCTTCCAATGGGGTTGCTGGTCATCTGCCCTTGGAGCTTTTATCCTGGGCTGATTGCTTGTCCAAAAACAGCTGTTCCCCTCTCCTGCAACCTACCTGTTACCTCCCACACATCCTTGGTACCCTCCCCACTAAGGACAGGTTTTCTTGTTAAAAGTCTGTGACAGTTGGGAATTGTATTTGCCTCTAAGCAATTATGACTCCCCCCACCCCAATAGTGGCTTAAACAACATGGGGGGCACCTGGTAGGACGGGGTTCCTTTCTCTCATGAAACGAGCAGTCTAGAGGTGGGCACCAAGATTGGTGGCAGCTCTACCATGTACCCTAGCTCAGAGCCCTGGTCCTCCGTTCACCAAAGGGCGTCCAAGACACCAGCCATTACATACCTCAAGAAGATCCCCACCCATGAGCTTTTACTGGATGTCATTACCCCAAAATTAGCTGAGCAGCCATCCTTACCTTCAGGGAGGCTAGACAAGGTAATGTTCTACCTGGTTCCACTATTCTCTCTAAGGGATTGAGTGAGTTAATAAAAGGGGAGACTGGACATTGAGGAGGCAACCAGCAGTCTTTTCCACAGATGTTTTCACAGAATAGTTCCCCTTCCTTCAACACATTCCCAGAGTTTGAAGTTTTACCTTGGGCTTAAGCTCCTTAAGGGAAGACTGTTCAGTTTCAGTCAGGATTTAACTGCGCATGCCTAGAGCAGCACCTGGGCATGCAAGGGCGCTATAGATATTGTGATAGGGAGGAAGGAAGGAGGGAACAAAGAAAATATTAAACCATTTGCTAGTATTTTCTTCCTCAAGGCATTTCTAGCCTGTGCAATTCCTAGTGACTTTGTAGGGAAAAGGATAAAGTGACAACTTCATCCTCCATGTGCAAGGATCTGTAGACAAATGGAAAGAATCCTGGGACAAGTGAGTTATGACTTCCCTAGAAGCTGTCTGCAGAGCTAGAACATTGGTTGGCCCCAGACCATGATATTAAACACATAATGCTTAATATTAATTTCAGCAGGAGACTAACATGCCCCTGGCCCGCCCTGGAGGGCCCACTGCTTAGCATTAGACACTGTAACATAAAAGCCTAGAGGCCCACAAATTCCTGACCTTGTTATGTCATTAACACCCAGGACTTGACTTGGAAATGGCAGATTAATTCCCTGAGACACACACATTGTCCAGAAGCTTCTAAAACACCAACATCTATAGTAGAAAAAGTCAATACAACACTACATTTTACAACACTACATTTTCATAAACACTGATCCTGGGAAGTCTGTCATAGAATATTTATTCTGTAAAAAAGCTTAGCAATGACCTTGCCAACCTCTTCATCTTGCAAATGAGGACCCTGAGGTTCAGAAAGATGAAGGGCTTCACCTGAGCACCTGGCAAACAAAAGCAGGAGACCTGGAACTCAGGACCCCACCTTCACATGAAACTATCCGGCTCCTCAGAAGGCCAGCATGCAGAGGACCACAGTGAGAACAAGGACTCCTTCTCCACCTCATCCTTCTTCGCTCCAAAAGATATTTAAAAAAATTGCAAAATAGAAGATCAAAGTGTCCTACTTCCATTGGACAGTTTCCTGGCAAACTTCGATTTTAGGGGCCTCCCTGGTGGTACAAGGGATTAAGACGCAACCTGTGAAACCATCCACAGCCACTGTAGCACCCCACATGGCGCAGCAGCAGACCTCTCCTGTCTCGCCCACTGCTCCTCTTGTAACAGGGTGGTCCCCAGGAAAGGGGGAGGTTCCCTGCCCCACCCAAGGGAGGGTGGAGCTGAGCAGGAAGAGGAGAAGCTGAAGAAGAGACTGAGGAAGGAAGGAAGCAGGATGGAGCCAGGAGACCTGGAGGAGGCGCATGGAGCCTAGAGACATGTGAAGAAACTGCGCTTGTCTTTTGGTTGTGGACTGGGTGACACAGATGTGGGTGAGACCCATGGGGAGGGGACAATGGCAGCTTTTATCTTGATGTTGATTTTGCTCTTTTCCTTCCGGGCTTGTCTGGTTGTTTCTGACTCTTTTCTGTGGGTCCCCACTGGAAGATGCTTTAGACTTGTGGCAGGCTTTCGGGCCTTGTTCTGGGCCAATCCCATTTGGATGGACTTTTACTCACGAGGGGACGGGTAACTTTGGGTGCTTCATTTAGAAACTAGACTCTTTGCCTTACCTGTATTGTTTCCTAGTTTTATTAAAGTTCCTTCCCATTAAAGTCTCCTATGTTTTGTGTTGATGCGGCGGATGGCAGAACCCATGTAGAATAGGCAGGTTTGCGGGGTTTGGGCTGCCCCTCTCCCTGTCCTATAACACTCTCAGCAGTGTATTTCAGTAGATCTACTAGGGGTAAAGGATGTCCCGAGCTAATTCCATACAGGCTTTATGGACTCCACCCCCACTCCAGACCAAAGACTTTGGGAAAGACAAATCCCATCATCACCGAAGGGAGGGTGCTGGGACTTGAGTGTGGAGTTAAGCTGCCAGGTTTGGTATAAAAACAGACATGTGGGACTTGGGGCTCTCCCTTGGCCACCCAGCTCTTGGCTCTTCACCAGCTCTCAGCGTGCCATTGGGATTCCAGGTCAGTGGAATGGGTAGGATGCATTTAAGACTTTCCTCTCCCTCTTTTCTCCCTGAGTTGTACATTTCCTCATTCCGCTTCCCTTGTAAATAAACCTTTTGTTAACCTTTTGTGTGCGGCTGCACTGTAAGTCCCTTTTTTTTTTTTTTTTTTTTTTTTATAGAGGCATGCTTTATTTATTTGTTTGCTGGTTTGTTTGTTTGTTTTGTTTATACAAGCACTGGGTACAGTCAGAAGCGCGGGAGGGTGAGAGAATTCACCAGAGCCAGAGCGGGGAGCAGAGCAGGCAGAAGGACCGAAGTACACTGCTGAGGGGAGCAGCGGGCGGCAGGAGAGGTCTGCGCGCCATGCGGGACCCTCCTCCAGTGGGACCCTCCTCCAGTGGCCGGGGAGCAGCCGGGGATCGAACCGGCCGCGGGCAGCTTCGCAACCCAGCGCTCAACCGCTGCGCCACTGGGGAGGCCCACTGTAAGTCCCTTTTAAGAGCGCGGCTGAAGACCCACAGTCAGGCAACCCGTTTTAGAACAGGGTTGCCCTGTAACAGATCCACTTGTTCTGCTCCCCACTCTCTCTGGTGAATCCTCTCACCCCACACACCTCTGGCCTGTACCCCAGTTCTTGTATGCATAAATAAATGAATCTTAAAAAAAAAACACTTTGATTTTAATCCCCATAAATTCTCACATGAAGAATCTGACTTAATAGACCTCAAAATGAGCAATTCCTGAACAGCTGTCTGTGGCTCTAGTCTTATTCATCCAACTGTATCAATAGGCAAAGCAGCTTCTCTAGACCACCAGCTGCCACCAAATTGAAACAGAGTTGAGTATTTCCTGCTCTGAAATACCTTAGATTCCATCAGAGGGCACCCCCAAGTGGAGGTGTGAACCCAATCTTTGCCCAAGGGAAGCCACTTGCCTCCTGGCCCTGCGCTTTATCCTCACCTTCAGGCAGGAGGATGCAGGGAGACCCCAGTAGTTGTGATCAAACAATTGCTTCATCTAGGTCAGTGTTTTCAGATTAGTTGTAAGATCAGGGGCAATAACATAATTCCTTGCTTACTAATCTCATTATTATTCAAGAAATGTTTTTCCTGAATTCATGTTTGTTGGTTGATGACCCAAATGAATGAATGAATAACACCGAGGTATTCAATTCAGCCTTTTGAAGCATTTGCTGCTAATAACTTCAATCAAAATTGCAGTCATTAGCATGTCTTTATTTTATTTTTTATTTTTTTTTAAATAGAGGCATGTTATTTATTTATTTGTTTGTTTGTTCGTTTGTTTTTGTTTATACATGCACTGGGTACAGTCAGAAGCGCGGGAGGGTGAGAGAATTCACCAGAGCCAGAGCGGGGAGCAGAGCAGGCAGAAGGACCGAAGCACACTGCTGAGGGGAGCAGCGGGCGGCAGGAGAGGTCTGCGTGCCATGTGGGACCCTCCTCCGGTGGCCGGGGAGCAGCCGGGAATCGAACCGGCGCTGCAGAGGCTGCGGGCAGCTTCGCAACCCAGCGCTCAACCGCTGCGCCACCGGGGAGGCCCAGCATGTCTTTAGTATATACTAACTTTCAGACACACTAGGAGTATTATCTTTAATTCTCCCAACAAACCTACAAAGAAGGTGTATAAAGAGGGTATCATTTGCCCAAAGGCACGTGGCTTTTTAAGTAGCAGAGATAGGATCTGAACTCAGTTCTGACTGACTCCAAAGCCCTTTGTTCTTACACTACCCGCTACCTTTCAACTTTGCAAAATGTGCTTGTCCAAACAATTACACCAGGCCCCGCTCTTTCTACCATGGGAGCCAAATGAAATGTGCATTTTTGTTCTTCAACCCAGCTTACTTTGTTCCATTTTCTGGACCAGTAGGCAAGCAACTATTTGCAAGAGTGAACACTTAGAAGAGGTAGGGTGGGGTGTGGGAAGGAGCCTCCCTTCTGCAAATAGATAGGAAGCAGGCAGTGGGCATTCAAAATATTTTCACCAGGGAGGTATCCTTAGAGTGACGGAACTGCTTAAAAGAAACAGGCCAAGATAAAAGGGACCTCTCATTCCCTTTACAGTTGATGTTCTGTTAGCACTCCCAAACACAGAGAACAGAGACCCATCTTTCATGTGACAGATTGTTTAGACAATGCTTTGCCTCTCTGGTGAAAAAGGTCCTGGGGTTAAATCTCCTATAAGGACTCTCCCACCATCTCATATCCCTTGGATCACTGGAGGGGACACGAGGATCAGTGCCAGTGTGGAGGGGATGCACGGAAGGGAGGAGAGGGAGGGGCGGAGGGAGAGAGCCAAGATTCCACTCCAACCTAATGCAAGGTTATCCATCAGCCTCTTTCCTTTCTGACTCCAGGTTGTTTACAAAACCCTCACCCTAGTATGCACTGGGCCGCCTTAAATAGCCAGAGTTCCTTTTTTCAGAAGGAGGCATAGCTTTTGTTATAGGAAAATCAAAAGCCTTAACTTAGCCCCCAGGCAGGGCATAGCCAAAAGCTGACCTGGGGGAGATGTGGCTGCTTCCCGTGTGAATTCAATGCCCTTGAAGTGTAACTAGTTTCTTTTCATATCCTCCAAGACCCTCTCTTTCCCCATTGCTCTCTCTTCTCCTGTGCTGCTTCAGTGAGTTTATCTATTATAAGCAAGGGGTGGGGAATGTCAGAGTGTCATGGATTCAAAACATAAGGCGTGAAGGACTAAGGTAGGCAAGAAAGGCAGATGCTAGGTCGCTTCCCAGGGATCTGTGTGTCCCAGGTGAGCCCAGGGCCTGGCTAGAGAACTTCTTAGTGAGTAATAAACTTCTTTCATCACGTGCTCACTTGTGAGCAGGGAAGTGAGGGCAATGAGATCTGCATGGGGTAGAAGCCAAGGCTAAGCATCAAGCACTTTAGCATGGGTGCAGCCAGTAAAATTTAACCTGCTCACCCCAAAGCTCCAGGGCATGAATAGACCAGTTGACCAACCCTGAGTCAGAAGATGCTCCTCTCACCTCAAATGAGTATAAATGAAGGGAGTATAAATGCTCCCCTCTGACCTCAGCACAGACCTCCAGTCTGGAGACCCTTTGTAAACAGTGTGATAGCCACAGAGGGGAGGTGCCAGATACCCTGCCCCACCCATAGGAGAGAGGTGACAGAAGGGGCCAAGCAAGTCTAGAAAAAAAAGAGCAAAATCATGAGCAAGATAAAGGCTGCCATTGTCAGCCTCCCCACAGGTCTCTCATCCACATCTCGGTCTTTTTCAAGTGTCTCTTTCCATGTCCCCCAAGTACCTGGTACAAGTCCAAGGCTGCGAAGCAAAGCACAAATCCATTTTATAACCTTTAAGAGAACAGCTGAAGGTAGGCCCGTTGCCTGCCTCCACCAGGAAAGGACAAAACACAAAACAAAACCATTCTTAAATATACCAAAGGCTTTGTGATCCCTGCATCCGCTGATCACGGATTCAAATGCATGTGTTACAGGGCAGGGAGAGGGGCAGCCCAGACCCCGCACACCTGCCTGCTCTAAACAGATTCTGCCCTCCTCCACATCAACACAAAACATAGGAGACTTTAATGGGAAGGAACTTTAATACAATTAGGAAACAATCCAGGAAAGGCAAAGAATCTAGTTTCTAAATCAAGCACCCAAAGTTACCCGTCCCCTCGTGGGTAAAAGTCCACCCAAGCAGGATTGGCCCAGAGCAAGTCCTCAAAGCCTGCCACAAGTCTAAAGCATCTTCCAGTGGGGACCCACAGAAAAGGGTCAGAAACCACCAGACAAGTCTGGAAGGAAAAGAGCAAAATCAAAATCAAGACAAAACCAGCCATTGTCACCTCCCCACGGGTCTCACCCACATCTGTGTCACCCAGTCCACGACCAAAAGGCAAGTGGAGTTTCTTCATGTATCTCTCAGCTCCATGTGCCTCCTCCAGGTCTCCTTCTGGCTCCCCATCCTGCTTCCTCTTTCCTCAGTTTCCTCTGCAGCTTCCTGCTCAGCTCCACCCTCCTTTTGGGTGGGGCAGGAAACCTGGAACCTCCCCCTTTCCTGGGGACCACCTGTTACACATGGACTCACCTAGAGGCCCCCACTGAGTACCAGCTGACCAGCTGCTCCCTGTGTAGAAGAGGAAGCCGGCCAGACTCCCAGTTTGCTCAGACATCTCTCATTTACTGTAGCTTGAGCTGGCAGACCCCAAAAGTATTTTGCCCCCAGCTTGTCTTTGCTTGGTTTTCATTTCTGGACTTCAAGGGTATTGTTACTCAACGGCATCTGAAGGAAGCTCAGCATAGCCCAGGGAAGTCTGGTTTGTGAAGACTGTGATGGCAAGGGTGACTTCCTTTTCCTCCTGGTCTTCTGCGCCCATCTACTCCAAGTCCCAAGCCTGGCTGCCAGCTGAACTGGAGAAGCATGACCCCAAAATATCCCATAATCCCTATTTCACAGATGAGAAGACTGAGATCCCCTGCAGGCCCTGGCAGTTTGAAAGTGAGAGAAGAGAGCTTTGAACCGGGTCTGCCCAGCTCCCAGGACCTCCCTCTGTACCACACCATGTCCCCGGGACCCAGACTGCTGGGCCCCATGATGCCCAGCAACAGCTCATGGTTCACCTGGCTTCCCTCCTGTTTCCTCATTCTGAAGTAACTCCACCAGCAGAACTCTAGAAAGAACATCTCACAGGTTCCCAGCAACACAGCTCTGATTTATACTATGCCATCAGCAATGAAAGCTTGCCCAGTTCTGTGCAGCTAATGCTGGGTGCTGGGGGCACACACAGCATCCGCATGGTGTAGAAATCCACCAGGCCTCAGGACACCAGCCCTAACTGTGAGTCTGCCTCTCAGGGGCTACATCATGCCAGGACTCAGGTTCCTCGTGTGTAAAACAAGAAGATGAGACGGCTGGTCTCCAAGACTCCCTACTCTGACCATCTGCAGAGGGAGCTGGTACAAGCATCTTGGTACCAGAAGATAAGGCTGCTCCAGAGGGCATCTGAAACCAGAATAGGACAGACAGAGCTGCAGTTACAGGCAGAGGGTTTGGGGTTAAAGCAAAGGGCTGTCTGACAGCTGCTAAATATGGTGGTTATTAGGAAGAATTTGCAGAATCTCTTTCCCAGGAATTATGCACACATCATCCTCACTAGGAAGCGTCTTCCTAGGAAGACAAACTTGAAAACTTCAGGACTTTTTAGCCTGGAGAGACACAGCTGAGAATGGGCTGCCTCGTGAAAAGAGGCAGGAGTTCTAACCAGTCCAATGAGAGCATCCTGCTTCCTTTACAGAGCTGCCAGCATCTAGTAAGATAACATCTCTAGAGCATTTTGTCAGCTGGTTGGTGCCAAAGGAAGGACAAGGGAATTGTATTGTGTGCAGGAGCTGAGGGTTCTCTCTAGAGGCTTGAAGGATAAATAAAGGCAGAGCTACTTTACACAGAGGGGAGCAAGCCACTCCACTGACAGGAGTACAAGCTGAAAGGTACAACAGATGCCAGACTGAGCGGGAAGAGAATGTGCAAAGTGCTCAAAGCCTTTGAAGTCAAAATCACTGTGGCTTAACACAACCACACAGCTCCTGGTCACCCACCAGGTGTTTTCCACCTTCATGTTGACTCTCGCCACACCTCATGGGGACAGTTCAATGAGGTGTCACCCCAGTCAAAGTTCTCAGGGCTAATCCAAGGTGATATAGCCAACAAGAGGCACAGCCAACTCTTCTGAGTCCATGTAGATGTCAGAGTCCTTTGTACTATAACTCACTCATGTGATTCGTCCCTTCCTTCCTTCATTAACAAATATGTAATAAGTATCTCTGAAACAAAGGATATTATAAATTGGAGCATATTTTCTTTCTAGTCTCATTGTGACATTGGAAGATTTTCCAGGAAACAAGATCATCATGTCATTCCTCTGCTCTAAAATAACCCAATGTCCAAATAAATCAATTACATTTTAAAAAAAGACCATGTGAGAAAATAAATCATTTAAAAAATTAATAAATGGGGCCTCCCCGGTGGCACAGCAGTTGAGCGCTGGGCTGCAATGCTACCCGCAGCCTCTGCAGCACCGGTTTGATCCCAGCCACCAGCGAGGGTACCACATGGCGCGCAGACCTCTCCTGCCGCCCGCTGCTCCCCTCAGCAGTGTACTTCGTCAGTCTGCCTGTTCTGCTCCCTGCTCTGGCTCTGGTGAATTCTCTCACCCTCCCGCGCTTCTGACTATACCCAGTGCTTGTATAAATAAATAAATCTTAAAAAAAAAAAAGGTTACTTTCATTTAAAAAAATAATAAATGAATTAAAAAATAAAACACAATAACCCAAGGTCATCTTGTCTTTCACACATCTTACAGAGGCCGACAAGGTCTTGCAACCCATCTCTCTGACCTCATCTCCTGCTTCTTCCCTGGCCTTTCCTATGTACACTCACCTTTGAAGTCTCTGACATCACCAGCCAAGCTCATTCCTGTCTCAGAAGCTTGGCACATGCCGCTTGGCCAGTTCTCACACATCTGCCACATTCCCATAATTCAGGTCTGAGTGTCTGACTATGCTATCACACTCCCTCGAAACATGCAACCATCTTTATCATAATATTCTTCATTTTATTTATGACTCTTATCAAGATGTAAAATCTTCCTGTTTATCTTTACCTTGTGGTTTGCCTTTTCTCAACCTCCCCTCAGAAATGTAAATTATAGGGGAAAGGAGACTTTATCTGTCTTGTTGATTATCAAAGTAGTTTCTTGTCTTGTGTTTAACTCATAGCAAACACTTGGAAAATAGCTATTGCATAAAATCATTAATCACTGGTCAAGGTATTTACTACACTGCATTTACTTGCACTTGCATACTATGTAGAGGTGTTAAAAACTACAGGTGGGGGCCTCCCTGGTGGCTCAGGGGGTTGGGCACTGCACTATGAGGCAGTCTGCAGCCTCTGCAGCATGAGATCAATCCCTAGTCTGAGAGGGAGCAACCCATGCGGAGCAGCAGACCCTCCTGGCTTGCCCTCAGCAATCTGCCTATTCTGTTCCCCACTCTGTCTCTGGTGAATTCTCTCACTCCCTGCATCTCTGGCCTGTACCCCAGGTCTTGTATGCATAAATAAATAAATCTTTTTTTTTTTTAAAAAAAAAGCTATAGGTGAATGAAGAAAAACCTTCTTTAGGGTCTGTTGAAATCTAATTGCTTACAAGAACAGCAATAATCAGGCTCACACACAATATGACCCTGGATAAGATACTCCATTCTTTATTTGTTTGTTTACAAATGACACCAGTTTATGAAGCCAAAGGCTCCAGTCTCTGGTAAGTGCTGAATGTGGGAGAAGTATTATTAAGTTGTGCGCAGTGAACAAAAACCTCTTCTGAGGAACCATGAGGTAAAAAAATACCGACCATCCACAGAGGGGTTGTGTGTCTGGACAGAGCTCTATCTAGAGCTCAGGTCCAGACCTACAGGAAGCAAAGCTGATTTGCTTTTAGCTCCAGAGTCTCCTCTCTCAGCAACATTTTACTTCATGGCTGGCATCTTTCCCTCAGTTACTTCTCATTCTTATTTCTCCCACTTCCCTGTCTCACTTGCTCTGATGAAAGGAACTGAAAGGCTCATTCACTTTAAGGTATAAGTGACTGGTAACCTTCCAGGTATCCCTGTAGACTGAGGGAAAAGAAAGTCTCACTAAGGAAGGAAGTTGCTCTGGAACATCAGCCATCCAACTTTAGGGGGGCCATGAGAGCAGCCATTGGAAGGAGTCTGTCCTCCTTCTGTTCTAGCCCTAAAACATCTTGGCAGAAAGGTCTCACAGACCATCTCATCATGCTGCTAAACACTGAGTTCAGGAGACCCTGAATCTACAGACATAAAAGAGCCTCATTGCAATGTTAAGAACTATAAATCGTCACATGGCCAGAAAATAAATTTTCTGGAGGGTCCTTCAAGAAATACAACTGGGTCCTCTTTATATCACTTTTTCATGGGAAATCTACACTGGCAGATGTATCTTAAAGGCATTTGGCTGCAAAAATCTTGTTATCTTGGCTCAGTGATAGGGGCTGCAATCAGAGAAAAGGAGCATGGGTTTAAGGAACTTCAAGAATACCATTATTCATTGACATGCTTTTCTTTAGAGCTGCAAGGATGGGGCAGGCCCACCTCTAGCTTCCTTGTAGAGGTTTGAACTATGTTATATTAATATGACCCTCAAAACACCATAATAAATTTAGCTTCTATTTATTGGACAGTGTTTCACATGACGCAGATAATTATCCCATGAAACATAATTTGCTAGTCCCATTTTTAAAGGGCAAGAAAATGAAGGTTCTAGAAGTGAATTGAATTGCCCATTTTTATATAGTTAGGAAAGGGCAGAGCCAGGAGTCCTTGTGAAACTCAAGATCTTGATCTTTCCTTTAGTTTTCTTACTCACATTTTATTTTATTTCATTTTTTAAAAGATTTATTTATTTATGTATATAAGAACTGGGGTACAGGCCAGAAGTGCGGGGGGTGAGAGGATTCACCAGAGACAGAGTGGGGAGCAGAACAGGCAGATTGACTGAAATACACTACTGAGGGAAGCAGCAGGCGAGTCAGAAGAGGTCTGCTGTCTGTGCTGTGTGAGTCAGCTCCCTGGCCGGGAATCGAACTTGTGTTGCAGTGGCTATGGATAGTTTCATAGTGCTGAGACATAACCTCTTGCGCCACCAGGGAGACCCTTCCTCACATTTCAAGACCCCAGTGAAGAAGGATGTTTTAATTCTCACTAGATGGATGTAATTACATTTTTAATTTCCTGAGTTAAGAAGTGAATTTCTGGCTAAGTTTTGAGTTCTTGCTTCCATTTGGGGGTTGATCTACTGCTACACATTTCTTAAAACATTATTTACTGAACAGATACTAAGCACCAGATAGTACTGTTGAAGAGGACAGAGAAAAGGCAGTTAACACAACGTCTCAACAGCCTTGTCTTCAAGGATCTTATAGTCTAGTCAGGGGAGTTGGAGAAGAAACAACCAAGAGGATGTAGACTGTCAGATTGTGGGGATGAATTAAATGGAGAGGGGGAGTAGAATAATATGAAAGGGAAGGGTTGGAGCTCAAGAAGTTGTCACTAGGAAGGCATCTGCGGCGGACACCTGAGAGGTGGTATGTAAAGCAGGCAGCTCTGGGGAAAATTCATTCCAGGTGTGGGGGACAACCAGAACAAGAGTTCTGAGGTGGAGCGTGTTACTTTTGCTCATTTAGTTACAAAAATAAGTTTGTTTTATGGAAAGTAGACATACAAAAAGTTGTTTGGTTAGTAAGTAGGAGGGGGGATCCTTCATGTCTTGAGATAGAATCAGGATGAGTGTGCAGGGGTGGAGAGAAAATTTCCCTCCACCCTTCTGGGTTCTTCCTGGGTTGATTGAGCAATCAAATTAACACCAGATATATATGTAGGAGAAAAACCAAATTTAATCACATACATATGGAGAAGTTACATAGACGTGGATTCTAAAGCCAATGGGGCAAAATGAGGGTATATATTTCCTCGCTTTGAGCCAAGGAATGGAATGGAACATCAAGGACAGAGGAGGGGGACTTGCATGACAAGGAGTGGGTGACTCATGTGATAAAGATCAGATGCTCTATAATTAGATTTTTGCCCTAACATTCATATAGACAGGGTCCATCCAAAAAAAAAAAAAAGATTCTTTTTGGTAAAAATCCTATTTCTGGACAATACACTCCAATGTTCATTTTTCCTACATAGTTAAGGGGCTAGGAAAAAATTCTTGTGTGCTTGCATTGACCTCAGCTCCAAAAAACCCACATGCCAAAGTGACAGGTCTTGGGAAACCTTATTCTCAATATTTTAGGGAGAACTGTCTTTCAAGTAGTAACCCCTGAGAGCAGGGTATTGCTGGAAGGGGGCTGAAAGGGTCTGCTGTGGTGGTGGAAACATTCTACATTTTGATCAAGGTGAGAGATTAAATGTTTATAATCACCTCCTGTACATTATAACCTGTGTACCTCACTTGATAAAGTTATACTTCACTTTGTTTTTTTTAATTAAAAAAAAAAAAAAGGTCTTCGTTCTGGCATCTGAATTCTGTAATATCAGAATTTTTAGTGTACATTTCATGGTTTCTTCTCTGGCAGCCTTGTTCAAGGCCACCAAAGTCGCTCAGCAAAATGAAAGCTTGAAGAGAGCTAAGTTGAAATCTTTGCTCTCTCTTGGTGGGAGAGCTGATGGTTTTTCTCTGGATCTGTGTCTCTAAGCTGTGAAATAGGGCTGACAGTGATGGTGTCCACCTTAGGGAGTTGCTGGGAGACTGAAACAAGGTGATGTCTGTGAAAACTCTTGTGGAACAGCAAGACCACAAAACTTTCCTTAACATTATAATTATGGAGGAAGCCAATGCTTCAGCGCGAGTGGTCAGCCAATACCTGGGCTCTGTGGTGCTTTGCTCTGGCACTGTCATCCTCTGCTGGGTACCGGGAGCCACTTTGGTACAGCAAGTACCGCGGCCAAGTGGCACTCCACAGGGAGGGGGCAAAGTGATTCCTGCTACTTTTGGATAATGCTCTGTTGGTTTTAAAAAAAAACCAAACTGAGTTAGCTGTACCATAAATCTCAAAGGATTTAGTAAACAACCCTTTCTGTTACCTCTACCCCAAACCCGCAGGACTCAGATCTGAGCTCCCAGGACAGGGACACAGACGTCAGAGGCTGCTGTGTTGAGAAATGTGATGATCACTCTGCAGTTAGACCTGTGAATAGATCATAGAGTCCTTCCTGACTCCTTCAGGAGGAATTTTCCCAGCTATCAAGGTGTCCAGGGCTTGACGTAAGATATTATAGGTCATAATGAGGGGCATTTTCTACAGAAAATTTGAGCACACGAATGAAACTGAACTCAGTGGACCATTTTTTATCACCACGTGCCTGCAGTTCTAAACAAAATCCGTGATAAAGTGTTCCACACCTTTCAATCACATGTTGGTCTGAATTTTAAATAATTGCTGCCATTACTGTTGAGTTAATTACACACACACACACTTCAAATTAGCACATTTTCATTACCTATTTTCAGTAAACATTGTCATCAATATGGCAATTAATTAGGAGAACTCCCAGTTATATAATCTGCACACCACCCACTCCATCCCCTCAGACTCAGCAACAGACCTCTGTTTCCAGAGTATGTTCTTAATGGTGTGATGATTTAGAATTGTTGGGGTGCTCTTCCTGACACAGTCTCTATATTCACTCCCTGGGACACTGTATCTTTTTTGCATTTAAATAGTTGATTTGAAATAAATGGTGTGATACCATGATTTCTAATGTATTTTGATATTGGTCCAGGGTTCCTGACTCACAGCTCCCCAAATGGCTTGGAATTTCTAAGCGATTAGAATATAGGGACATATTTTGTGATACTATTTGGACTTTGGTTTCAGAAATCATTTCTGAGCCATAAAGGCAAAATGGGTATCTACTCTTCCTAACAAGCCCCTCTCAACCACCACTGAGCTTATGTTAATGACGTGACTTTTGGAAATCCACTGAGGGTGGGTCTGATTGCTAAGGGAACCAACTAGGACTACAGGGTTAGAACTTTCAGTTCTAGTCCTCATTCCTCCAGGGACTGGAGGTTGAATCAATCAGAGAGACCAATGATTTCATCAATCATGCCTATGTAGCCGATCTTCCATGAACATCCAAAAGAAAGGGTGTTTCAGGTTGGGAAAACAGAACGTATCTTTGTGCCAGGAGGGTGACCCATCCCAGACTCCCTGGGACTGAAGCTCCAGTGTTTAGGACCCTCTCGATCTCATACAATATAGTTCTCTTTTTATTTTAAGATTTTATTTATTTATTTAGGCATAGAAGAACTGGAGTATAGGTCAGAGGCGCTGGGGGTGAGAGGATTCACTGGAGACAGAGCAGGGAGCAGAACTAGGAGATTTACTGAAATACACTGCTGAGGGGAGCAGCGGGAGATACAGGAGAGGTCTGCTGCGTAATATGTGGGTCACCTCTCTGGCCGGAGATCAAACTCAGACCATTGCAGTGGGCCTTGGTGGTGATAGCACTGAGACTTAACCCCTAGGCTGCCAGGGAGCCCACCCCACCAAGTATCTCCTCATTTAGCTGTTACTTGTATCATTTATACCTTTTGTAATAAACTGGTAATCTAGTAAGTCAACTAGTTTCCTGACTTCTGCAGACCACTCTAGTAATTGATTGAACCCAAGGAGGAATCCTGAGAACTTCGGGTTTATAGCCAGTCGGTCAGAAGGTCAGGTAAGAAGCTGCACTTGGAAATGGCCGTCTTTTGGGGACTGAGCCCTTAACCTGAGAGATCTGACACTCTTGGTACTAATATCAGCATTGAGTTAAACATGTGGGAGACCTGGTATTTGCCCACCGAGACCTGTAGAGTTCTTCAGTGGTGCTGATGAAACACAGACACTGGAAATGGTGGCAGCACCGTGACTGTAAAGGTGAACAAACAGAATTTAAATCCCTCCAAGTCTGTTGTTTCATGTGCAGACTGAGAGTCTTTATTTGTGTTTAAAATCTAAAACAATAAAACAGAGTGTGACTAGAAGATATTTTAGTTTGTGCAGGAAGTATATTTTATGAAGTCTAGATGATATCTTTAATATTACTCTTTATGTTTTTCAATTGTTATTTTTAAATTAAAGAATGAATCAAGAAAATGATTATTACACGGTTATTGTTGGGAAATAATTTTGATGTATAGAGGGAAGAGGTACAAAATAATTGATCCAGGTATGAGAGACACTAGGTACATCAAAGACTGTGTGTATACCAAATCACACAGACCAAATCCCAATGGTGAACATATTTTGCTCTCAAGCTCTGTCTCTGCTCACATCATTTTTGCTATAATTCTAAGATCGTTTCAGATACACCCTTAGTAGAAAGCAAGGAGTTAATGAAGACGACACACGACATCTCTATCTTGATTCATTCAAAAAGCACTTAGTGGGCCCCTTTATTATCCTTTTTATGTTCAGAGTACTGCACTTGACCCTGGCGAAGGTCATAGGGCTAAGAAGTTTATTTTCCTATTAATTCCAAAGTTGAGAAAAATAGCCACAGATGAAGGTTCACTCTCTTAGTCTTTAAATGGCTACAATTATGGTATCATTTCCAAAATGCACCTATTAAAAAGGGAGGTTTATAGGAGGGAAACACAGTTATAATGTAGTAGTTGATAAACAGAAAGTCCGTTTATGTTATTATATATTTATATGATGAGTCCTAACCTGTTGTTGAGAGACCAGTAATTGTAGAGAAACTCCCTCATAATAGAGAACAGCACATGCTCCAACACCATCAGAGCACTTAGAGTCTCTTGACGTGTCTCTGGAACATGTTGTAAAGTGCATTTTCCTGATTTATTTAATAAAAGCAATTCTTGCTCATTATTCCTCTTATTATCATTGGTGGTAATAATAACAGGGTGTTTGAACATGTTACCTTAGCTCAGAAGGGCAGGCTTATGTCCTGCTGTTTATTACTCATCTAATAATGAAGCCCTATAAACCAGCTGGTCTGAGCCTGGGGGTGGAGAAGCAAGATACTGCCCCAAGGGCTGGGGACAGACGCAGCCAGTGTTATGGATGTGTCTTGGAGGGGACAGATCCTGCCATTGAAGTCATTCCTTAGCCATCTGATGCTAACAAAAGGCTGGTCCTATCGGTCCTTCTGACAGTGTCTGTAGGATATCAGACATCACAAGTGAACTATGCTCCAAGATTGACTAACTATAGTCTTTGAACCAGTCCCAGCATTATGGAAAGTTCAGCTCCATTTCTTTCTGTGACATGCAGGCGCTATGACACGCAGGCGCCTACTTCATTAGGCTTTCAAGAGAGTGGTTAATAGAAACAGCCATAGGAGAGACAAAACCGTTTATTTGAGACATTGTTATCCCGGAAGTTGCGGGTACCCAGAAGATGTCGAAGCCAACTCCCTCTCTGTTAAAGCATGGGTGGAAACTCTCTTCCTGGGATGAAAATAAGAACTGACAATTTCACCACATGCTGGAATTTACAGTAGGCTTACCCACATACCATCTTAGTGCTAACAGGTCTTTTAACTTCCTGTAGAAGATTCAGTTCCTGATGTCCTGGGCACAAAGGAGCTGAAAATCAACCAAAAAGACCGGAAATGCAGACACCAGCACTGACCTGGGTTTCAACTTCAGCTCCTGCGATTACCACTCTCAATCCACACAGTTTCCAATTTTTGAATCTTTACTCCACTGTTAAGCCTTCCTTGATTAACGCCTTCTTTTCAGATCTCAAACAATCTGGATTCTATATATTCCTGACACTTGAGAGCATGAGCTGTGAGGCATGCACGTGTGGATTTGGGTTTTATTAGCTGACTTTAGAGCCCAATCCCGGCTGGGAGATAATCCAAGGTCTGTGGGTGTCTTGAAGCTTATGCAATTTGGGGGATGCTCTATGGGAAAGAAAACCAAAATTACATAGGCATTGGAAGAAGTCAATCTAAGTAAGGCATTCTAAATCTCATGCTTCGTAGCTTAAAGCATATGGACAGAAGCTTCCTGCGTCCCCATGTAAGTTACACCTCCAATCTGGCTACTCTTGGGCGAGGTGCTAAACTTGCAGGCTTACCCCGCTTCACTCTCACAACACAGTGAAGAAGAGATGATGGTTTCGATTTTATAATCCGACTCCTCTCCAATTTGTAGTTCTCAACCCAAACTTGAGTTTCTTGAACTCAGGGATTCTGCTTTCTCTTTCTTGGTTGGATGTCCCCACAGAGCCAAACACAATCTTGAGTTCATTCATGTTTTAGGAATGAATGTGTATTTGAGCAGATGAATGAATAAAACATATATCTTCAATAGCTACTTGTTGAATTTATAGAAAAAAATTTAATGATTATAATAATTACCATTTATTGAATATCTCTTATGATTTAGCCAGTCCTTATACATCATCTCTAACCACACCAACCCTGCTGGATTGGGATTATTATCTCTATTTTATAGCTCAGAAAACCGAAGCTCTTGGTGTTTAAGTCACTTGTCTAAGTCAGACAGTAAGTGGAAGAGACAGATCTGATCAGCTCTCAAGTTCAAGTTCTTTCTACTTCACCCTACATCTCAAAGACAAGATCCAGGACACTTCAGGGAGGGGAACTGTATCTGGCCTGGCTCTGTACCTGCTTACCACATCTTCCTCACCTTAAATGGGGCGGTAAAGGGAGCCCCCTTTCTATTTTAATGTCTTTTGTCTTCTCCTGCCTCCCCTGTTCCCAAAGTATCTTGGTCATGCTCTGCCCAGTAATGTACCAGTCACGTGGATTTGAACAATGGGCAAAATTTCCTTAGTGGATCTGCAGTAGAAATTAGATTTAAATAAATCTATGGTTGCAATGGCACACTGGACACCAGGGTGTTGAGATCCTCACTCTGGAATCACCCCCGGGCCCCAGTTCAGGGGTGGAGGCAAGCAAGAGACTCAGTGCTTTTGTCTCCTGCCCCAGACTGCTCAGCAGAAAGATGCCTTTTGTGGTCTCTTTGGACCAACATGATTCTGTGATCATTGGGGAATGTGAGAATGAATGCCAGATTCCCACCGAGGGCTGGTAATGAGCTCTTTCTTGGGCAATTTTTATATGATGAAAATGTGGAGATGCTTTTAAGAGGTTTCAAAAGCCTTAGGCAAAAGATGCTCTGATAACTTGAGAATGAGGTGCTCAAAGGTTTTCACCTCCATTATCTCATTGAAGTCTCTTTAGCCCTTGAGGGTGAGGAGGGAGGTGGTCATAGTAATTCCCACTTTATAGAGGGGAAATTGGGAGTTCAGGATCATAGAGCCCAAAAGTTCACTGTATTTATTCTATATCTGGCGTAGCAAGTGATTGGCTCTGATAGGAGTTTCCAGGGGACAAGGAAAGCTGGAATCAATCATTTACATTAGAGATCAACCTAGCATCATAGAGAATTTAGTGTTTTCAAAATTCTGGTGGATGGTGGAAAAGATGGTAATGGTGAAAATGGTGATGAAGATATGAGGACCATGACCAAGCATTCAGAGACCTGAATTCATCCAAGAATGATGGCACAAAGGACACTGGAGTGCCTCAGTGGTTCCTGAGTGCTAGAGCCCAAAGACCTTGCAGAGGTGTGCAAGGTGACACACCACTCCTGACATGAGCTGCAAAAAAATGAGGACAGGGGGAATAAAATCAACTTGTTCTTCAGTTTATAGTCCAGCTCTATAATCCAGGGTTCTGGAATTCCAGGTGATTCCTTGAACTATTCATCCAGCCAACAACCATCCCTCTATCCCCGCGAGGGGGCGGCGCGGGTCCCGCCGGCCTTGCGGGCCGCCGGTGAAATACCAACAACCATCCCTCTATATTGTTTTGTCTGGGGCAGCTGGCTTTGTCTGCGACACTGGTGGATAAGGACATGTGCTGCTCAGACCCCCTGGCCAGAAAGGACTGGACGAGTGTGGCTAGTTGATGGGTTTCCATCAGTTTCCAGATACATCAGGGTTCATTTCAACTTCCTTGTGAAAGAGGAGGTGGTACAGAGTCCTAGCAATTTCTACCCAGGGTGGGGCTCCTCAGCTGGTCAGTCTTTACCCTGCAAATTCCCGTGGGGCTGACAGATTTTATCTCATGTGCACTGGGGTCTTTGGGCTCTCCCTGCCCAATTTTGCTGCCTCCCTGATACAAGAAAGACCTTCATAGGCTTTTCTTCCTACAAAAAACATTTGCACTTCTAACTCCACCTCAGCACCTGCTTTCCGCACAATCCTACCAAGATACCTGCCTCAGTCTTCAAAGTCACAGAGGAACTTAGTACCTGAAAGAAACTAGAATCATTGAAATTGTCTACCCAAAAAGGGGAGAAAGAAGAACTGGCTCCTAGGCCAACAGAGGAAGAAGAGAGTTAAGTGGCTAGGGAGGTGAAAGTTACCACTAGCTCCAGGGTTAACCCTGAACTTTCAGGCTGCTTTCCAAGCACAGCTCACAAGATTTAGATGGTGACACCAAGGCACTGAGCTTTCACCTTCCGAAGAGCTGTGGCTTGGGAAGTAAGGTTTTCTGCAAGCGCTGCAAGCCTCAGTTTCCCACTATGTAAAAGGGGACAAGTGACAAATATTGTTGAGGTTTCCATTTCACATGGTCCAGAGATGAGTTGTCCTCAAATCCCATGTTTGGGTCAAGGGCATTGACATTCTTGCTCTGAACTGTGTGCCTCAATGAAAGACAAAGATCCAAGGAGGCCAAAATATCCCCTGTCACACATGATCTTCCCCATAGTGGATCTGCAGGAAGAAGTAGTCTTACATAAAGGTTAGCTTGGCAAACAGTGTGACATACTAAGGAGACTGAGATACTTGAAGTCTACACTAGAAAACTACCACTGGGGCGCAGGGAAGAAGCAAGCAAGACATTCTAAGTGCTTTTACCTTCTGCCCCAGAGAATTGACCCAGGTCTGGAAAACAGCCTTCTCCTCCATCCCAAAACCTGAGTCTTCTCTGAGTGTCTGAAGAAAGATCAACCTGCACACAAGTATACTCAATGCTCCTCCATGTGTGATCAGGGGGAAATTGCTAGCTGGACTCAAGAAGACTCGATTAATCCCAGCAATGAATCCAACCGAGGACATCTCTTGCACCCAGAAGTTCTGGTTTCTGCACTTTCAGGACTGAGCAACTGTTATGGGTATCAAGAAGCAAGAATTGGATTGCTTTTTTTAAACATTATTTTTATTGACATAGAATGTGTATTAAGAAAAGTACATAAATCAAAATATCAACATTATAAATCATCAGGGAAATATGAATCAAAGCCACGATGAGATAACACTTCACACCCACTGGGGCTGGCTATAATTAAGAAGTGAGATAACAACAAGTGTTGGTGAGGAGGTGGAGAAGTCGGAACCCTCATCCACAGCTGGTGGGAATGTAAAATCTCTGCAAAACAAGCCTGGCAGTTCTTCAAACAGTTAAGTATAGAGGGATCATATGACCCAACAATCCCACTGTAGGCATCTACCTAAGATAAATGGAAACATGTCTCCACAAAAACGTGTACATGAATGTTTATAGCACATTTCATAATAACTATAAAGTAGAAACAACACAAATGCCCATTAACTGTTGAATGGACAAACACAAATGGCATATGCAGACAAGAAGATAAGATCTGACCACATGAAAGGGATACAGTGCCAATAAATACCACAGCATGGATGAACCTTGAAAACATCATGTTAAATGAAAGAAGCCAGGCACAGAAGACCACATGTTACATGATTCCATTTATACTAAATGCTTGAATAGAGACATATCTATAAAGACAGAAGATACATTTGTAATTGCTCAGAGCTGAGGAGAATGGGGCTATGGGAGAAACTGAAGAATACAGTTTCTTTTAAGCTGGTGAAAAGATTCGGACATTGAATATTATTATGATTGCCCTTCTCTGTGAAAGACTAAAAACCACTGCATTATACACTCTTAATGGGCGACCTGTATGGGAATGAATTGTATCTCAATTTAAAAAGTTATTATTAAAAAATGTTCAGTTTAGTGAATTGTTACAAAATTTACAACACACAAAAATCACGTAGATCAAGAAATAGAATATTCTAGAATCCCAAAAGTCTCCCTACCTCCTGTGAAGAGAAGCATTTTTGTTTGTTTGTCCCCTGGCTCCAGAAATCTCACTGCATATCTTCAGAATAGTTCATCCGGTGAGCCAGGTCTCTTGTCCTAGAGAAAGAAACATCTTTAGGGGACCTAATTGTTGTCTTCCACAGTGCCACATGGAAGCAAGTGTGCTATGGGGAAAATCTAAGACATGAGGAGAGAAGGTGGTGTTGATCTGTACAGTGCACTACTAGCACCTGACATGCAAACATCACCAAAAGCAGTTACCAACAGCCGAGATTGTGTCTCACGATGGATGCATCATCACATATCCCCACAAAGATCTCGCCAGGTGGGTTCAGTTATCCAGATTTTGGAAATAGGTTAACTGGAGAGAAGATAATGCTGATGGGGGTGACTGACTCTGTGTGGTGCTCTCCAGTCCCAACACCATTATCCTGCTTTAAACGGGCCTTTAAGTTTACCCCCCAAAGAACAGTAAGAGGCTGTCTGGAAGAGGGAAGAGAAATCGAGGGGAAAGGGAATTTCCCAAGCTGCCTGCTGGTGTGGTCTTTAGAGCTGTCCTGGGTCTTTCCCCAAACCCTACCCACATGCTCTAGACTCAAGTTAAGCTCAAGAAAGAGTTTTTCTTGCGTTTACCCCAAGTTCTTGCTAAAGGACCAAGGAGCACCCCGTGAGACCAGAAGGCCAGAATGCCATGATGTAGAGCAGGTGAGGCTGGGAGTCTGCCAGAAGGAGCTGGTAGAGAAGGAAATGGAAAACACAAACAGGCAGAGAAGGGCTGTGACCATGGGGATGCGACCATCCCGGGGGGTTCTGGCCCCTTCCTGGAAATTCAACAAGAATCCCACTCATCCTGGAGGCCTGTTCCCCGTGCTGGATTCCCCCTAGCTGTGCTGACCTCTCTAGATCCCGACATCATCCCTATGAAATATGCAGCAGCATCCCTGGCTTAAAGAGGATGAAGCCAAGGCTCAGGAAGTTTCAGTCACTTTGCTGAGCCGAGACCACCAGCTGCATCGCCTGCTGGATGGGATGCTGTTTTAGAGGCTATTTTAGGCTTCTCCATGCTCTTCCTCTAACCTGCTGTGAGCGACCCACACGTAGCACTCTTTCCTAGGACACAGTTTCCAAGCTGTGAGCCTGAAGCCCTGGAAGAAGGTCATGCATTGCTTAAAGATACGGCCTGAAAAAAAAAAAAAAAAAGTACTTACAAAATAGGTCCACCTACTGGCATCCAACACGCAACCCTCTTTCGGCCAAAATTGCTCAAAATATTGATCACAGAGAAAATGACTCAGAGGGCTGAGATTTGGACAGATGGTGTCAAGAGATTCGAAGAAGGTGTCCTAGATTTGAAAGCCAAGGATCCATGCCCCCAAGTGGCAAATGCTTTTGTCTCTGAGGCTCTGGCCAAATCTGTGTGTCATGAATTTGTTTTTCGCTTCCTTTGACAGAGGTGAGAGCTGGTGTGGGTGGGGGAAACCTGCCCTTCCCTCCGTCTGGAATGCCTACTTAATAAGCTGCAATTATGGTGCCCCGTGAGGGCACTAACAGCTTCTGAACATTAGCCTAGCAGCCTGCTCCACACCCCTGCCTCTGGCCCTGGTCCAGGCTTCGGAGTCTTATCTGTCAACTTTAATAAAAACAGGAACTGGATCCTTAGTGATCTGGTGGCTGATTCTGACTCCTTTCTTGTCTAGTCTGACCTTGGCCCTCCCATATGGCCCCCAAGCCAACTCGGGGAAGGGTCCTGAACATTCTGGCTTCTTAGCCTTGCTTTAGCATTTAGCCTCATAGACCCAGAAGAGCTGTTTACATGCTGAGAGTCATCCACTGCCTCTGGGCTGGCCACAGGTTGGGTTCCCAGGTCTCTCTGCCTCCTTGTTTCCTTAGGCCACACCTGTGCAGGCCTCGTGAACCCCTAATTAGATCAGGCAGGTATATCCAGATTGTCACCATCCCATCCCTTTAGAATCCTGAGGCGGGCATGGACGGTGCACATATTTGCTTTCTGCCACTTGAGAGCACGCATGGTAGTTTTGTGACTTACATGATTTAGACGGTGTCAGGTGCAGCCCCTCACCTTGCCCTGGGCTGCTCGGAGAGCCCCCTCTCATAGCACTCTCCTGAGTCCAGGATTGCACACCTACGTGACCCCAGCACCAAGCCCCTCTGTGTAGCAAGCTTGACAACCTCACTTGCGGTCTTCACAGCACCCCAGGATCCTAAGCAGAGAAACCTTCTCCAGTTTCAGTGAAACCCAGGAAAATGTGTGATGGGAAAAGAAAAAAACCACAGCCTCTGGGATTGGCTGTGTTTTGTGGATGAGCGAGTTCCATCTTCCTAAGATTTGATCCAGCCCACATTAAAGTAGTTTCACAGTTTCTCTTGGTTCTTTGTGTACCTAAGAGTGGAACATCTGGGGCTCAGGAAGACTACTCAACAGGGCTCACTGACATTGAGGTGAAAAGCATAATTGCTCTGTGAGTTGCTAAACAGACATGTTGATGTCATACAGGGTTGGGACCTTGGAAGAGAGCTGATCGGCGCAAGGGATCCCCAGCAACCTGGAAGGAATGCAGAACTAAGGAGAGCCATGACCGATGGAAAATGTTTTGTGTCAGAGAAGGACCAATGAGTCACTTCTAGAAATAGTAGAGTCTGAACTTCAATAGATCGGTTTTCCTGCCCCATGCCATTCAGCCAGCTTTCCCCAACCCTTGGGAAATTCTGGTAAGCACAGCAGCTCTGTGTTAGTGTTGCTGTGGGGAAAGGAAAACGGGCTGTCGTCTGGACTCTAGACAGGAGGAAAATGAAGACCAGCTGACCCGGCATCGAAGTAGGGAGTGGCGTGTAAATGAGAATCAAGAATTTCATCGGGGCAAGAATTAGGAAGCAAATATGTCCATGAGACTATAACACTCCCAAACAGAATCCTTTCAAATATTGGGGAGGGCTCTGGGAAAGATTCTGGGGTCCTCATGGATTGGAATCGACGTTCAATCCATATTATTTGGGTATTAAGCAAAAGTCACCCCAGAAAAAAAACAGGAAATGTAGATTCACTTAGTGATGAATGGACAGAGGGGCTTCTGGGGATGGGATGATCCCGAAACATACAGGGCATCTTTAAATCCAGTCTGAGTCCATCATTTCACAGTTGCTTTGCGGAAGAAGCAGAGCCTGTAAGTGAGAGATGCCAGAAGCTGAAGGATTAATTAGCAGAGCTGAAAGATGACCATCCATCCCTGCGGGGCTCCTGTATCCCAACCACAGGTTCTTCTCTGAAACAGAGCCAGTGGAAGGCAGATGTTGGCTGCGATCTTTTCTCCTACCACCCACTCCCCTTGCTCACTGGCCATGGGTATCAAGACCAGAGAATATCAGTCAAGTGTGTCTGAGGGCAGGTAGTGCCAAATAAGCTTGGATGAAGCAAGAAGTAGCAACCCTCCATCAGGGCACTGAGCCAGGTGTCCTATGACCGTGGCTGCTGACAACTGAAAACCTCTTTCTCCCCCTGTCTCTTGTATTTTTATATTGTGGTACAATATACATTTTAACCATTTTTAAGTATACACTTCTGTGTCGTTAATTATGGTCACATTCTTATTTACCCATCAATCACTATTATTTCCAAAACTTTTTTATTACCTCAAACAGAAATTCTGTACCCATGAAACAATTTCCATAATAAATCACCAAATTAAGAAAAAAACAAAAAACAACTTCCTTCCTCTAGGCTCTGGTAACCTCTCATCTAATGAATTTCACTACACTAGGTACCTCACGGGAGTGCAATTGTATCGTATTTGTCCTTTTGCATCTGGCTTGTTCACTTAGCATAACACCTTCAAGTTCTGTAGTAAAGGGCCTCCCCGGTGGCGCAGCGGTTGAGCGCTGGGTTGCAAAGCTGCCTGCAGCCTCTGCAGCGCCGGTTCGATCCCCGGCTGCTCCCCGGCCACCGGAGGAGGGTCCCACATGGCGCGCAGACCTCTCCTGCCGCCCGCTGCTCCCCTCAGCAGTGTCCTTCGGTCCTTCTGCCTGCTCTGCTCCCCACTCTGGCTCTGGTGAATTCTCTCACCCTCCCGCGCTTCTGACTGTACCCAGTATAAATAAATAAATTTATATTTATATTTAAATTTATAAATTTAATAAATTTATAATATTTAATAAATTTAAATTTATATTTACCCTTGTATAAATAAATAAATCTTTAAAAAAAATGACGAGGAACACATACACAAGGTGACATGGAAAATAAAAAACTGTTGAGATGCTAGGTATTAGGACATTAAAAAAAAAAAGTTCTGTAGTAAGTACAGAACTTCATTCCTTCTCATGGCTGATCAACACTCATTGTATGTCTATATAATTCTGTTTGTCCCTTCTCTGTTGATGGAGACTTGGATTGTTTGCATGTTTGGTTTTTGTAAATAGTGCTTCTGTGGACAAAGATGCACCAGTATCTCTTAGCCTCTGCATTTAATCCCTTCGGAAATATATTTAAGAGCAGAATTGCTGGATCAATGGTAATTCTATACTTAATGTTTTTTAAAAGACTAACAAGTTTCTTTTCATTTTACATTCCTCCATGAATGCATATGTGCTCTAATATCACCATATTTTTGCCATCATTGTTCTCTTTTTGATAATAACCATCCTGGTAGGTACGTGGTATCTTACTGTGGGTTTTAATTTGCATTTCCTTATTAATTAATAATGTCAAGCATCTTTTCACGTGTCTATTGGCCATTTGTGCTTCTTCTTTAGAGAATTGTATATTCAAGTCCTTTGTCCACAATTTAATTATCTTTTTTAAATTTTGTTTTGTTGAGTTGTAAGAGTTCTATAAGTATCCTATATATTAATTCCTTATCAGTATATGATTTGCAAAATTTTTCTCTCATCCTGTGGGTTATCTTTTCACTCTCTTGATGGTATCTTTTGATCTACAAAAGTTGTAAATTTTGATGGAGTTCAATTTTCTATTTTTCTTTCATTTCCTGTGCTCTTGGTGTCACAGGCAATAAATCAACAAATCCATGTCATGAAATATTTCTGTATGTTTTCTTATAAGAGCATTATACATTTAAATCTCTGATCCAATTGAGTTTTTTTTTTTTTTATATAGTACAAGGAAAGAACTTCATTCTTTTGCATATGGACCACTTATTGAAAAGTTCTCAGGACTGCTTATTGAATAGTCCTTTCTAAAAAGAAAAGAACTTTTCTATCAAATGGTCTTGGCTTTCTTGTTAAAAATCATTTGAGCATATATTTGAGAAAGCTTATTTTAAGCTGTTTATTCCATTCCATTGGTTTATATGTCTGCCATTATGGCAGGATCATACTGTTCTGATTATTATAACTTTGTAGTAAGTTCTGAAACCAAAAGTGCATGTTTCAACTTTGTCCTTCTTTTTCAAGATTGGATTAGCTATTTAGGCTCCCTTGAGATTCTATATGAATTTTAGGATAGGATTTCCTGTCCTACTAAAATTTTGATAAGAATTATGTCAAATTTCTAGATAACTTTAGGTAGTATTGTCATCTTAACAATATCAAATCTTCCACTCCATGAACACGGGATGCCTTTCCATCGACTTTTATCTTCTTTAATTTCTTCTAGCAGTGCTTTATGTTTTATGTATAAATTAGCCTCCTTGATTACATCTTTCCTAAGGATCTCAATGGAGTCATTACAAATGAAGGGAATTGGAAAAGGAGGTATTTTGAGGAAGGTGCTCAGCTGGGAGTATGTTACCTGTGAAATGTCTTTATGATATTTAAATGGAAATGCCAAGTGGTGGTTGGAGATGCATGACTGCATTAAGGAGAATCATTTACACCACAGATAGAGTTGACCACCATCTGTGGCAGGGACTGCCACAACCATCTTTCCCACTAACTAGCTAACTGTGCCCCACTTTTGTCCCCATGTGGAGGGGATAGGTTTTAAGAAGAGGCCAGGTCCTCATCCAGACTCAGCCCCTAGCACTATGGGTGAATCTTGGTTCACTCAGTACAATCATAGATAATTCCATTCCTTTTACCGGTATTTAAGTAAATTATGCAAGATTAAGTTAATCTTAATCTTAACTAGTTAACACAGTTCTGGACAATGAAGTGAAAGAGGATGTCCACAAAGAAGAATCTGAAAAATTTAAGGATTCATCTCTTTTTTTAAAGGAAATAAAGAGTGAATCCTCCCCTTGTGACCTCTTTACAAGCTCCACAAGAAAGCCTTGCCTACAGCTGTAGCAACCATTTGGTGAGCATGAGGGACAAACCGGAGGGCAAACCAACATTTAGGGAGCAGAAAGATGGAAAGAAGCTGGGTCTCTGGTGGTATCATTGAGCCAGCAAATTATCCAACCCCAGCAAGAACCTCAGGATTCCTTGCTGGTTGATCATGAATGAGCTCCTTATTTTAGCCAGTTGAGTCAAGGTCTCCGTTGCTTGATGCCAAAAGTATTCCAACCAAATACACCACTAGTGCCGGTAAATATCTACATGACAGCGGGGCCGCTGCAGCCATGGGAGTGCTTATAAAATCAGCAGTGTGCAGGGAGGGAAAAAGCTATGTGGAGGGCCAAGAGTATGCAGTGAGAGACTTGATAGCCAAGGAGACAGAAAGAGCACCATGGGGCCGGGGGAGAATTAGAACACCTTATGGCAAACAAGCCAGTGGAATGAAGGTTCAAAGAACAAAATAACGTAAGTGCAATAAAATCATGTGCAGAAATAAGGCTGTATTCGTTCTGTAACAATAGAGAGGTGGGGGCCTCCCCTGGTGGCGCAGCGGTTGAGCGCTGGACTGCGAGGCTGCCCGCAACCTCTGCAGCACCGGTTCGTTCCCCAGCCGCTGGTGAGGGTCCCACAAAACAAACAAACAAACAAAAAAACAACAACAACAACAATAGAGAGGTGGCAGAACCAGTGGGAAAAGAGGGGGAAGGAAATAAACATGTGTTGGTTGATTGACTACCTGTGAGATGGACGGCTTGTTTGCCAGCCCCCACTGGTCCCCCTCACAGCAACTCCAGGATGGCCAGAGTGAGCCCAGTATGCAGGACTTGGGAAGCTCTGACCCTCTGGGAGAGAAGGAAGCTGTCTGCTGCAGATACAAAAGTCACAGACCCAGGACGTCTGGGACAGTGGGGATTACAGAATGCTGCCTATTGTTGCACCCTGAGTCCCAGCACCTGGTCCTGACGCTATCTTCTGTAGACAGAACATGAAACACAGAGTGTCATTTATCAGTTGTAACTGGAGGGAAGTCATTATGTTGCATTCTTGTTACCAGTCCAGCAAACAGCCAAGCTTCCTGACACTCTTCTGTCTCCTTCTTCCTTCCTCCTTGCTTCCCCCCACCCCACCCCCAGGGTCTAGCATACTCTGTCCTTCCTGTCTTTGATCACGGGGGTTCCCACTACCATGAATGTCCTTCCTCCTCACCCCATCTCTCCTAGTGAATGCCTCTCTTCCTGTCCTTAGGACTGGCACCTCCTCCATGAAGCCCTCCTAGTTGCCCCCTGGATGGAAATCTTCTTTGACATGTAGGTGTTCCCCTTCCACTTGGCTTGCGCCTCTGTCCCTTGCACATCAGAGGGTGAAGAATTCGGAGCACTTACGGTTCACGGAGACACCAGAATGCAGACCCAGAAAGCAATTCCCTACACAGATAAACTATGGCCTGTACCAAATAGGCCCCAGCCTGTGCAGAGGATGGGCAGGGCAAACAGTGAAGTGACTGCACCCTCTGCTCCCAATAGCCTCACCCACTTCCCTTCGCAGATGACCTCTAGGACAGGTCAGCCTCAGCACAGCAGGCAGGGACATCTTCAGACATCGCTGGGGGTGGGGGGGGGAACTCCAGGCCAACTGTGCCTGGCTCACCTTCCTCAACTTCAGAGGGTAAATGTCCTGAATGACCCCGATAAATGTCCACTTCCTGCTGAGCTGGGCTCCCTCTGAGGGCCTCCCTCTGGTTGGCCTCGCTCCACTCTCCAGACTTTCCTCTTGGGCTCCACGCCCGATGTCTCACGGCTCCTTCCACTTATCTCTCCTTCTCCTTCTTTATCTGGCATTGTTTCTTTCTCTGTCTGCCCATTTCTCTAAGACTCTGGCCTTGTCCTTCCTTGGCCCTCTTCCCTTGTCCCTCATCCTCCCTGACTGAAGTGGAGATCCTCCCCCAAAAGCAAGTGGGCTTCTGGAGAGAGAGATGATGATGTATTCTGGGGAAGCAGGAAACCGACCCAAACCCCTGGGACTTTGAGCTGCCCGCAGCCTCTGCAGCGCCGGTTCGATCCCGGGCCACCGGAGGAGGGTCCCACATGGCGCGCAGACCTCTCCTGCCACCGCTGCTCCCCTCAGCAGTGTACTTCCTCAGTCTGCCTGTTCTGTTCCCTGCTCTGGCTCTGGTGAATTCTCTCACCCTCCCGCGCTTCTGACTGTACCCAGTGCTTGTATAAATAAATAAATAAATCTTAAAAAAAAAAAAGCTTACACATGTTCTTCAATCTTGATTAGACCTTGGAGTAACCTCCCTAGTCAGGCTCAAAGAAGCCTGAGCCACAGAGGAACCTATGTCCTGGTTGGGTCTTAAACTGAGGGCCTACCCATTGTGTTGTGTTGTGTTGTATTGTATTGTATTGTATTGTATTGCACTGTACTGTATTGTATTGTATCATCTGACTGGAACCTTTATTATCTCAGGAAGAAGCATCCCGTATAACTCGAGGTGTTTAGAATAGCTATTTCTTGATGAATGTAATAAATATTTGTCAAAAAATACCAATCATCTAAATAATCATAGCATTTATTCTCTTTATTAAGAATATCAAAAAATAACTCTCCTGTAAAAAGACATATAAATGACTCCTGTAAAGAGTCTATAGGGATGGTGTAGCCCTCTCAGTTTTTTAGAAAACAAGCAGTACCCTCCACAGGTGCTTATTTTCCTCCTTCTCAGTCATAAATGAAATAAAATCATCCACTGTGGAGAAGATTGTTGCCACCTGACATTCCTTTCTTATTCTTCTAAGATATTAAATCCCCTAAATTTTATTTTATATTTTTCCCCAATTGAGTCAGGGGTTTTTCTCTTTCACTGAACCATGATATTTATTGTATTTCTCCTTAATTTTTATGGAGGTATCACTGTTGGCATCCTTGTCTGTGTATTCAAAGTATAAGATCTCCCCCCTGGTGTAGTAGCCACACCTCACTCACCACCAGGACATCCGCAGTCTATGACCACAGGTGCTGCTCCCACTGTGCTCTGCCCCCACAACCCATGGTAGCCCCTGAACTATATAGTCAGCTTTCTTTTTTTTTCCTTTTAAAGATTTATTTATTTATTTATGCAAGCACTGGGTACAGTCAGAAGCGCAGGAGGGTGAGAGAATTCACCAGAGCCAGAGCGGGGAGCAGAGCAGGAAGAAGGACCGAAGTCCACTGCTGAGGGGAGCAGCGGGTGGCAGGAGAGGTCTGTGCGCCATGTGGGACCCTTGCCAGCGGCCGGGGATTGAACCGGTGCTGCAGAGGCTGCGGGCAGCTACGCAGCCTAGTGCTCAACCGCTGTGCCACCGGGGAGGCCCTATATAGTCAGCTTTCTAGTGAAACCCTGAAGCCCTGCAAGTTAGCCATGCAAAATGAAGACTCTTATTTTTCTTGCTGCAGCAGCCAGGTGAAGCCATTAGGATTAAGTTCTGGTCAAAGGCATGGAGAGGGAATGGTGTGTAAATTCTTGACCTGCTCCTGAAGCAAGCCCTGGGAAGCCATTTTAGGCTCCAACAACAGACCAAGAAGGTCCAGCAGTTGGGGGGACAGAGTAGAGGCCTCTGTCCCTGGAAGTCTGATGGAGCAGAGACTTTGTAGCAGCCTAGACATGTGTCTCTAGAAACTTCTATCCAATTTGAGACCCACAGTTTTGCTGTATTTTTATAATGATGTCATGTGCATCATAAAACATATGTAAACTATAGACTTCAGAAAGGAAGTCTATAAAGATTTATATTTATATTTATAGAAGTCTATAAATAAAGATTTATTTTATTTATTTATGCATACAAGAGCTTGGGTGTAGGTCAGAGGTGTGGGAGGATGAGCAGATTCACCAGAGACAGAGTGGGGAGCAGAACAGGAGGATATGCTGAAATACACTGCTGAGGGGAGCAGAGGGCCAGTGGGTAGCTCCCTGGCCAGGGATCATTTTCGTGCTGCAGTGACTGCAGACAGCTTCATAGTGCTGAGAATTAACCCCTTGCACCACCAGGGAGGCCTCAAGGATGGTATTTTTAAATAAGCTTATTTTAAACAATCAGTTTACACTTACAATGAATTTGTAAAGAGCCTTCAGAGATTGCACAAATATCCTGCACCCACTTCCCTTTTATTAACGACTTACTATAGTAGATTTGTCACAATTAATGAACCAATATAGATTTAATATTGTTGAGAAGCTCCTGCTTTACAACAGTATATTTTTAATAAGTAAAAGTTTATCATTTTCTTCAAATGCCCTTCATCTTCAGCACTCCCCGGGGGTGCATGCTGTGGGCTAGGGTGGGCCCTTGCTTTAAATGGTCTCCTGTCAGTCCCCCAGCTGGTCACATAGCACAGGACTTGGGCACTGAGGGGGAACACGATAGAGGAGGAAGGCCAAAGAGCATAAGCACCGAGGAGGCCCTGAGAAACCGATGCCTGGAGTCACCAAGGATGAGTCCAGAAAGCTTCTTGGAAGTCAGGTTTTGCCAGGAGAAGCAGGGACTGATGGAAGAAAGGGGCCTGCCATGCTCAAGGCGCAGAGCCCAGGAGTGGAAGGAGCAAAGTCAAAGTGGGGGTGGCAGTGGGGGAGAGACTGCTTTCACTAGGAACAAGGGTTGGGAGGCAGCGCAGAGCAAGTCTGTTCAAGGATGGTGCTGCAGGCTTCTGCCCTGAGTCTCAGGCACCTTCCTTCTGGCAGAGCCTGTCTGTATTTTTTTTTTTTTTTTTTTTTTTTTTTTTATTTTGTGAGCCCAAGACACCATGTCCCCTGGGCTCTGTGTGGCCTGGCTCGGCATTAAAGAAGTGGAATTGTCCTTGACCCTTGGGAGCCCGTGTATTTGGAGGGCAAGCATAATCTTGGAGACAATTCACAGCAAGACTCCCCCTTTCTGGACCTGCCATGAGATAAAAGTGATGAGGAAAATCTAACCCTTTGCGGGTATATATGTATATATATACAGAATGCGACCATGTCATACCAACACACCTTTTTTTTTTTTTTCCTAACACACCTTTTACTGACAGCTTCTGTTTAAATTGTGAGGAGCAGGGCCTCCCTGGTGGCGCAAGAGGTTAAGATGCAGCACTATGAAGCTATTGGCAGCCGCTGCAGCACAAATTTGATCCCCTGCCAGGGAGAGACCCACATGGCGCAGCAGACCTCTCCCGTCTCTCCTGTTGCTCCCCTCAGCAGTGTATTTCAGTAGATCTGCCTGTTCTGCTCCCTACTCTGTCTCTGGTGAATCCGCTCACCCCCACATCTCTGGCCTGTACCCCAGCTCTTTTATGCATAAATAAATAAATAAATAAATAAATACTTAAAAATAAATAAATAAATAAATTGCGAGGAGCAGGAACCAGGCCTTACATGGCTGTGCAGGGAGGATGCATGTGGCTCAAAGGCGGGCAGGAAGCAGGGCAGTTGGGGTCACTTGCACTTTTTCTCATTGGAGAGAACTGAGCACAGGAAGCTATGGCTGGTGGTTCTGCAACCTGTGCATGACCTGGGTCTGGTCTCTAGAGACAGAGACATAGAACAAGGAGGTGACAGACAGTCATAGTGGGAGGAATGTGCAGACACTTGTGACATGCTAATGAAACCACCTGTCACCTGCGTGTTTACCTGTGGATGGCGAGTAGTCCTTGATCTGTTTGGGTTTCCTAGTTCAGGGCCTGGCATGCAGAATATGCTCAATGAATTACCCATCCAAATCCACTAACCTCCTTCATGGTAGAACCAACAGGTGCCTGGGGATCCTGAGCCTTGGGCCTATTGTCATTATACCCATTTACTGAATTGCTTCTGGACCTAGGTTCATAGATTGTGGTGACCTTTTTCTGCCGGTCGTTTTGGGCCCTCACCCCAAATATACCCATGCTTCCTTCTCAACTGTGTTGATTAGAGCACAGGGCTGATGAAGACAATGGTGGCCTCAGGCTATTCCTCATGTGGACTGGTCAGCTTGTCCAGGCTGATCTTCCAGCTGTAAGGTACATGCAGACGCCAGGACTAAGGCCCCACTGAATCTAGGCAGTTCTGTTCAAATCCGTTACTTTCAGTGGGTCCACAGTGCCTAGAGAATGAAATTTAAAATCTTTAGGACAGAATTACGGTCCTCTATAACTTGGCCAGGGGCCCCTGCATCTCTGACAATGTCATTTTACATTGGCCCAAAACGTCACCCTCTGCCTCTCCCTCCAAAATGCGACTGTCCTCCAAAAGCTGAATCAAATCCCACCTCCCGTCTACAGCTTGGGAAGCAAGGATCTCCTCAGCATCTATCTCCCCATAGCCACATTTATTCCCAGGACTAAAGTTCATTTTATATTCATGTGTGGAAAAGACTGAGTTGTGGGGAACACGTGTTTACTCTCAACCCCACCTCTAGCCCTGAACCCCAGAGGTACTCCTGGTACATCTGACACTGGGGTCGGGGGAGGAGATCAGTCACATTTCCTCTACAGTGGGAGAAAGGAGATTTCTTACTGGTTCACATTCTAAATCATTCTAAGTCAGAAGATCCCAAGTGGACTGTCATTCCCAAAGCGAGGTGAGGCCATTAGTCTGCAAGGAGATGATTCTAGATCTTGGGAACCATGAGATGATCACGCAGAGATCACTAGACTTAGCCTGTCCCACGGTAGGAGCAACCAGACCCAGGAGGAGGAGCTTGCTTGGAGCCTGGACTGGGAGAATTTGGCTGGCCCAGTCCTTGGGAAAGGTCATCCGGGTCCCCAAGTGGGTAGGAGGACTGAGTTAAGGATTCCCAGGAGGCCCCATGGACCCAGAAGAGGCAAGGGAGTAAGTTCGGACATGGCCATGAACCCACCCGCCCCTCTTCCTGCTCCCTCCTCCTCCCAAGCCCCATCCCACCGCTCTCTGCAGCTAGGAAGGAGAGAGGCAGGAGAGACACACAGGAAAGAGGTCGAGGACATGCCAGCTTCCCTTTTTTGCAGCCTTCTCTGACACCCTTGTAAAGACAGGCTCCAATTTACCCCTGGGCATTTTACCTTTAATCCAGAAGAAAATACATAAAGTTAGTGCTCTTTGTGAACTTTGTCCATTTGGCACAACAAACCATTCATCAAATGAGTGTTTATAACTGTTTCCTCCATGGAAGGATCTGCCAGGCCATACGGATTCCAGTGTGGCCTCTCCTCCCCTCTGTGGGGTCCTGGGGCACAGTCCATGGTCACCATCTCCCACCTGCCTACCTGGTCTTTCTGCAAAGATCTCCGGGGAAGCGTGCGGTGGTCCCCAGAAAGTCCCTGCACGCGGAGCCTCAGCAAAACTAGTCTCCACAAAGGCGCCTGTGCCCACATCCTCCATGCCACCCTATTCCCACTCCTCGCTGCCGATCCCCTCCTAGGGCTACTGGGGTCCTCGGGCGGAAGGCAGGCATTTGGCAGGTCCGGGTTTCCCACACGGCAGCTTTGCCCCTAGACTGAGCCCTGGGATCCCCCGCCCCCAGGCAGCCATGACCCTTGAGCTTGGAACCAGAATCATGACATTCATTTTCTTCTCACTCTCCAAAGGGGGGCGGGGTGGGCTGGCTTCTGGGAAGCCTCTGCATCCCCCACAACCCCATGCAAAGCTCCACTCCTGACCCTGGGCACTGACAAGTAAACAGTCTGGGGCCAGTCTCTCCGTGTTGTCTGTCCAGGGCCGCTCACCTTGAGCATGAAGCATAAGCTGCCTTTCCTCCGTCATCTGTCAGGCCCTGCCACTCCCAGGTGACAGCATGGGACCCTCCACGCTCTGTTGCAAGGAAGAAACGGCCTGGAGAGTACAAAATTGTAAAGACCCTCAAACCAACTCTGTTTGGATCTGGAGAACTTTATGATCCTTTTTTTTTCCTTTTCTTTCTTTCTTTTTTTTTTGTCTCAGGAAAATGCTTTTTAGGGCAACAGCATTACTCTTTTTATCCCTCCCTACCACCTACTCTTAGACCCCTTATCCCTTCCCCTCTCTGCTCCCTCTTCACCTCAGCGCCCTCCCTCAGCAAGTTTATTAACACCTGCGCATTTTTGTAAGTATTTGACTTTTAGGGTCGTTTTTCTTTCCCTGAAACTGACTTTCCTGATGCTATTGATTATGAAAGTCCATACATTCCCTGGACAGGGAGGAGGGGAAAGTGGGTTCCTCATGAGAAATGGCCACAGACAAATCGCAGAGCACACAGCCACATGGACATGCCCAAGAGGCTGTTCTCTGAGTTTTTAAAAAGTCATGGGGGGCCCTCCCTGGACATGGGCATGAACCCACACAAGGGGTTAAGATGCAACCTGTGAAGCTGTCTGCTGCCTCTGCAGCACAAGTTCGATCCCTGGCCAGGGAGCTACCCACATGGTGCAGCAGACCTCTCCTATCTCGCCTGCTGCTCCCCTCAGCAGGTATTTCAGTAGATCCACCTGTTCTGTTCCCCACTCTGTCTCTAGTGAATCCTCTCACCCCCCACACCTCTGGCCTGTACCCCAGCTCTTGTATGCATGAATAAATAAATCTTTAAAAAAAAAAAAAGTCATAGGCATCGAAGTGAGCCTGAGTGCTGAGTGTGGTCAGTATTTTCTCAGCTTTGTGAGAAAGACCAGAGTCAAAGCATGTGGCTCCTGGAAGGAGGCTTGACAGCTCTGAGTCCCCCCACCTTTGCGTAGGTGAGGAAGCGGGAACCACCGGCAGGTGGGCAGCTGCAGCTGCAGGTCACAGCACATGCTCCTGTGCTGGGAACTCCAGATCACATCCCCTTCCACCCAGGAGCCACCCTCCCCACTTGCTCCCCTCATCCAGCAGCTCCTCCACAGTCACATGGAGATTTCTGCCCAGCTGCTACTTCTATGCACCTGCTGGGTGTGTCTTTTGTATGTGTCATTATGTACATTTTAATGACTTACTTCCCCTATTAACCTGTAAGCTAGAAAAAACGGAGTCCTTTAGGTTTCTTCTTGTAAACTCCACGCTAATGACTCAGTGACTCAGCACAGGCACCTAATGACTTCCCACGACTGCCTCCCGCAGCCACCTCCGCACTGCAGCTGTCCGGCTTTCAAGTCCCCACTCTACCGCCCTCCAGCCTTGTGATCTGGGGCGAATGACTTAACGTGCCTGAGAAGAGGCACCAAGGAGTGGCTGAGCGGCACCCAAAGAAGATCATGGTCACTCCCCAAACACACAGTCACGACAATGCCTAAGAGAACCCGGCTTTCAACACATCTCCCGGCACCCCTACAACCCAATTATGATTGATCCATAAATTAAACTGATTAAAACCTGGAACTTCCACTGTTCCCTCATCCTCCATTTCCTCTCTGGAAAAGGGTCTCTAATAGGGTTCTTAGAAAAGAATACCTTCCAGGGCCACAAGGAAAGTTAAATAAGATAATCTGAGTAAAGTACTTAGCACTTTGAAAAACAGGTCAAAAGACATTTACCCCAATAAAATACATAGAAGGAAATATAGGCAAAACACTACATGACATGCACCTCAAAGACATCTTTACAGACGCATCACCCAAAGCAGTGATAGTGAAGGCAAAGATAAACAGCTGGGACTACATCAAATTAAAGAGCTTCTGCACAGCAAAAGAGACAATAACAAAAACAAAGAGAAACCCCACCGACTGGGAGAACATTTTTGCACCCAACACTAATGATACAGGACTGATCACAAAAATCTACAAAGAGCTGATGAGACTCAACAAAAACAAAGAAAATAATCCAGCCAAAAAGTGGGCAGAAGAACTAAAAAGAAACTTCTCCAAAGAGGAAATGCAAATGGCCACCAGGCATATGAAAAAATGTTCAACATCACTTGTAATCAGGGAAATGCAAATCAAAACTACCATGAGATACCATCTTACACCAGTGAGAATGGCACATATTAAAAAACTAGCAACAACAAATGTTGGCGAGGGTGTGGAGAAAAAGGAACTCTCCTGCACTGTTGGTGGGAGTGCAAACTGGTCCAACCACTATGGATAGCTGGGTGGAGATTTCTGGACCTACTAAACATAGAGCTTCCATAGGATCCAGCAATTCCACTCCTAGGTATTTACCCAAAGGACACAGAAACATCAATTCCAAAGAACACCTGCACCCCTATGTTTATAGCAGCACTGTTTACAATAGCTAAGCTTTGGAAACAACCCAAATGCCCAAAAATAGATGACTGGATCAAGAAGATGTGGTACATATACACCATGGAATATTACTGAACAATCAAAAAAGATAAACACATGCAGTTTGCAGCAACATGGATGGTGCTGGAAGGGCTCATGCTCAGCGAAATAAGCCAAAAAGAAAAAGAAAAATACCGGATGGTCTCACTCATAGCAGGAATCTAGAAAACTTAAATAAGGGACCAGGAAAAAGAATAACTATAAGAAAGTGAAAATCAAAATCAACAAACAACTATGAACCAGAGACACTCTATGGGGGGTGGGGAGTAGGGGGTGGGGAGGGGAGGGATTGGGGTCAAAATAAGGGGGTTGCAATTGTATGGGGCATATAAAAATAAAAAAAAATTATATTAAAAAAAGATATAAATATGGGGAAAAAATTGTAATAAAAATCCAAGTGCCCCTTTAAAAAAAAAAAAACAAAAAAGATAAACACATGCAATTTGCAGCAACATGGATGGCCCTGGAGGGGATCATGCTCAGTGAAATAAGCCAGAAAGAAAAAGAAAAATACCGGATGGTCTCACTCATAACAGGAATCTAGAAAACCTAAATAAGGGACCAGGAAAAAGAATAACTATAAGAAAGAAAAAAAATCAAAATCAACAAACAATTATGAACCAGAGACACACTTTGGAGGGGGGCGGGGAAAGGAGGGATTGGGGTCAAAATCAGGGGGTTGTAATTGTATGGGGAATATAAAAATTAAAAAAAAAATACATTCACCCCAAGGTCTGTGCCTGGCTGGGTAGCCCACAGCAAAGAAAACCTGTTCCCCACCCTTACCTGCTCACAGAGGGGACACGGAGGGCACAAAGGCCGACCAGGGATGGCTGTGGGGTGCAGGTGATGGTGGACGGAAGGACGAAAAGGACAGTGCAAGCGAGAGCAGTGCACAGCTCTCTCAAGTCCTCTAGGAGACTGGGAAGATTCCCAGAGGAGTGAAGGCTTGAGCAAGAATCTGAAGCAGGGCCTCCCCTGGTGGTGCAGCAGTTGAGCGCTGGGCTGCAAAGCTGCCCACAGCCTCTGCAGAGCCGGATCAATCCCTGGCCGCCGGCGAGGGTCCCACATGGCCGCAGGCCTCTCCTGCCGCCCGCTGCTCCCCTCAGCAGTGTACTTTGGTCTTCTGCCTGCTCTGTTCCCTGCTCTGGCTCTGGTGAATTCTTTCACCCTCCCGTGCTTCTGACTGTACCCAGTGCATGTATAAATAAATAAATTAATCTTAAAAAAAAAAAAAAAAAGAATCTGAAGCACATGGGCCTCCACAGTAGCACAGTGGGTTGAGCGCAGCACTGTGAAGCTGTCTGCAGCCTCTGCAGTGCCAGTTCGATTCCCGGCTGGCCAGGGAGATATCCACATGGCGGGGCAGGCCTCTCCTGTCTCGCCTGCTGCTCCTCTCAGCAGTGTACTTAGGTCCATCTGCCTGTTCTGTTCCCCACTCTCCAGTGAATCATCTCACCCCCCGCATCTCTGGCCTGTACCCCATTTCTTGTATAAAAAATAAACAAATCTTTTAAAAAAAAGAATCTGAATCACAAATAGCAGTTTCCTGGGCAGGCATGTGAGCACCACACTGACCTGTTTTATTTTTTTTTATTTTTTATTTTTTTTTAAAGATTTATTTATTTATTTATACAAGCACTGGGTACAGTCAGAAGCACGGGAGGGTGAAGAATTCACCAGAGCCAGAGTGGGGGGCAGAACAGGCAGACTGACGAAATACACTGCTGAGGGGAGCAGTGGGCCAGACAGGAGAGGTCTGTTGCGCCATGTGGGACCCTCGCCGGCGGCCGGGGATCAAACCGGTGCTACAGAGGCTGAGGGCAGCTTCGCAGCCCAGCGCTCAACCACTGCGCCACCAGGGGAGGCCCCACACTGACCTGTTTTAAATAAGCCATGTGTGCTTATACCTCACAGCACCTCAAGAGGTGTGTGATGAAGTAAGGGGAGTGAAGAGCACAGCGGACTCTTGAACAACATGGGGTGAATTGCCCAGATCCACTTAGATGCAGATTTTTATTTTAATAAATATGTACAGGTATTTTCTCTTCCTAAGGATTTTCTTTTTTTTTTTTTAAAGATTTATTTATTTATGCATACATGAACTGGGGTATAGGCCAGAGGTGTGGAGGGTGAGAGGATTCACCAGAGACAGAGTGGGGAACAGAATAGGCAGTGTGATTGAAATATACTGCTGAGGGGAGCAGCAGGTGAGAGAGGAGAGGTCTGCTGCGTCATGTGGGTAACTCTCTGGCCAGGGATTGAACTCGTGCTGCAGAAGCTGCGGATAGCTTCATAGGTTGCGTCTTAACCCCTTGTGCCACCAGGGAGGCCCCCTTCCTAAGGATTTTCTTAATAGAATTTTATTTTCTTTCTTTATTTATTTCTCTATTTTCTCTTGCTTTATTGTAAGAACACAGTATACAGTACATACAACATACAAAATAGGTGTTGACCAACTGTGTGTGGTCGGGAATGCTTCTGGTGGTTTGGTTAGTAGTTAAGTTGGGGGGGAGTCAAAAGTTATATTTGGATTTTCAACTGTGCAGGACTCGGCCCCCTGGCCCCGAGTTGTTCAAGGGCAGTGGGGCAATGTGACTGGAGAGAGCGGGAGAGCGGGGTGGAGGAGAGGACATGAGCTTCGAGCCAAGAAGACTTGGGTCTCCGCCAGGACTTTATCACTCACCAGCTATCTGAGCAAGCAGCCTCAGTTTTCTCAGTTTTTCTGCAAAAAGGGCAAGATCGCAGAACAGCTACCACCCATAAGAAATGCCTGCAACTTAACAGATGGCACTCCCATGGTAGCCCATGGTGCAAGATTTCTCGTGGTGCACCCCAGAAGCTCCCCCAGCCATCCCTGGTTTGTCTGGAAACCCACAGGGTTCAGGCTGAGTGAACACAGATCTCAGAAAGAACTGGCTGGCTGGAGGTTGTGGCGGTGAAGGGGACATCCTTCAGGCTGGTACAATATTCCAATTGCCACCCCACAATTCCACACCTGGCAGGGTGGGGGTGCCAATGGAGGAGAGGGTCAAGGTATATGGAAGCAAAACCAATAGTTTCGTGAAACTAAAATGAGGTGAGTGATGAGAAGAGGACTTGAGTATGATACTTCACCAACTAGAATGCTACATTTTGGGGGTGAGGATGAAAAGAAAAAGAATGAGAGGAGCACAGGAAGACAGATAAAGCTAGCACAGGCCTCCCTGTTAGTACTGAGTTTCCTTCTGGAGGTAGGCCAGCCCCTCTTCCTCCTTTCCAGGAGGAAAATACCAGGGCCCGAAGAGGCCAGGTCACTGTCCCAGGACTACCTGGGGGTGGTAATGACCAGCGCTGGACTGAAGCAGGTCCTAGGAACGCCTTAGCTAAGTGAGTCAACGCTGTGGGCCCAAGGGCCATGTATAGGAATAACCACACACTTCAGTTTTCAACACTGAGTCCTGGGCTATTTGACTTGGACTGAAAATGCTGTGTTCTGCAGAGGGGATGTGGTGCCATCTATGGAGTCGGTTGTTGTCATGGGTCAGGCCCTAAGAGTGGCCACCTGTGTCCAGGATAAAAGTGCATCAGGAATTGGGCCTCCCTTGGTGGCGCAGTGGTTGAGTGCTGGGCTGTGAAGCTGTCTGCAGTCTCTGCAGCGCCGGTTTGATCCCCGGCCACCGGCGAGGGTCCCACATGGCACGACAGACCTCTCCTGCCACACCCACTGTTCCCCTCAGCAGTGTATTTTGTCAGTCTGCCTGTTCTGTTCCCTGCTCTGGCTCCGGTGAATTCTCTCACCCTCTCGCGCCTTTCGGCCCAGAGCACTGGGGGCAGCTGTCCTGCCTAAGGCTGATGTGTCTTTGACTCCAAGTCACAGCCCCTGCCCTGAGTCATCCTGCCTGACTTGGGGCTGGTACATGGGAGAACTGGAGCCTGGCATAGACATACGCCCACAGGAGCAAGCTAGAAAACCCTCTCCATTTGGGGGCCCTCCAGAGGGTGGAACTGTATGGGGGGTGGGGACTCTGGCCTTGGGAGGGTGTGGTAGAGAAGAGATGGGGGGGTCTTTGTACCCCAGGAGCAGCAGGTGCGGCCATGGTCTTTCATGTATTTCTAGCCATTGGAGGAAGAACCCACCAGGTTGGCCCAAGTCCCCTCTGGTTCCAATGGGCTGGGTATACCTTCTGCCCTGCCTTCTCTCCTGTATGACCCAGCATGGCCACCGGAGACAGGGTGTGGGAACTGCACCTACCATCCAGCACAAGCTGGTTTGACAGGCAACCTCAGCCCAGGGCAGGTGGTTTTGAAAACCGGCCAATCAGGCTTGAGACCCAGGCACCCTGAAAGGGGTATAAGCAGGGGCAACAGATAGATTTACACTCAGAGCCCTGAGACTTGAGCAGACACCCTCTCCTGGGAAGACGTTTCCTTCAGATCTTCAAGACCTTCAGTTTCTGACTTCGAGACTCTGACTCATCACTTCAAATATCTGACCACTGCTCCTGCCTCCACCTCTGCCTCCACAGCGCCCGTGATAGGGGCCGCTGGTCTGGCCTGTGTGGCTACTGGTACCCGATCATCTGCACCTCTTCTCAGAGAGCTGTCCAGCACTACTGGACTCTCCATGGTGACACCCACTGACTGCCACTGGCCAGTGCTGCTGACTTGTCCTGCCATCTCTGAGAGATGTCCATGCTTCTGATCATCCAGCAATGCCACCTGACCTCTGCTTTTGCTTCTGGCACGACTAGCATCACCTGCTGTTTGTCCCTGGTTCTGCTTGCCAGGCTCTGCATGGGTGTCCTTGGCTGCTGTGGTGCTGCCTCTGCAGCACCCCCTGTGGTTACCTCCAGCTGTCACCGTGAGTTGGGTCCTGGTTCACCATTTAAGGGTGTGCCACCAGCTCCAGGCTCTCATTGGAGAGACAATGTCATCTTGCACAGGCAACTTTTGGTTTGGACTACTGGACACTGTGGACACTATCTGGAGCAGGACAGACAGCCATTTGTGGCCTTAGAAACTCCCTTTTATCTCTTCCAATTTTCCCCTGTAAATAAATCCTGTTATTATGCTGAGTCTGAGCTGTGTCTTGCAGCTGTAAACACATGGGCGATATAACCCATGAATGGTGACACCTCCTCAGGTTTGCACAGTTTCAGTCCCAGTTCTGGCCCTCCCTCCCCAAGCTCCCCACTCACAGCCCCCCACACTCTGCCTATGCTGAGAGCAGGCAGCGGCCCCCAGTCCTAGCGCAGTCTGGCGGGAGCAAGACAAGATTCTCCTAGCTTTCTACCCTCTGGCTGTCACTCCCCATCCTGCCCACCCTTTGGCAGAGAGCAGCCCCCACCCCCACGCCAGTCTGGTCCAGCAGACACAGCTCAAGTTTCCACAGAAATTCTGACTTTCTGGGGATTTGGAGCAGGCTGGGCAAGGAGAGAGATGGTGGGGGAGGGGGTGTAAGGGGTAAGGTAACGGGGCTCCAGCCAGCCATAATTCTAACTATGATTGGCTTCTGGAGCCCCTCTGCACCCACGGCTTCTGGCAAGGAATGGTCACTGCCCCTGCAGAGTCCTGGAAAGTTCTGGCAGAGGGAGCCAGGCAGCCTGCTATGGCTTCCTATTCCTCCACTCCCTGAAATCCACTATAACAACGATCACTTTCAGCCATTTGCAGAAATGTCCACATTTTGTCTCACTTGATTGTCATGATCACCCCGAGGCAAGCAGGATAATTAAGATGAATCCCTTTTGACCAAAGGAGAAACTGAGACCAGAAAGAATGGAACAACTGGCCTGGGGTGCTCTGGTGCCATGGCTGGTTAACTGGCATGCAACCGGTCAAGCCTTTCCCAGGCCACATCACCACACCACATCCTCTCCACGTGGCACCCTGGGCCTCCAGAGGCCACTGTGAAAACATCTGTGCTCTGCAAAGCCTGCCCTTGCAGGAAAGAACCCGGAGCACATGGAGCAGCTGAGGGAAAGCTACTCACTCTTGGGCAGCCTCACCCCATTGGGGCACTGGGACCTGTCCCTTCTGCTCCCCCAGAGCAGAACCTCTCCGAAGTCTGAGGGAAAATTGTGCTTCATGACCAGTTCTGAGTCCTGGGCAAGTCTTTTTCTTCATCAGCATGGGAACCCCAGAAAGAAAGATGCTCTGCTCTGCTTTTTTCCATAGGGAGCTTCAAAGGGCAAAGGAAATTAGAAAAGATTGGGAGGTGGGAGGACAGAGGAGGAAACATGTGTGGCTGGAGCCAAGCGTGCCTGGGGCTGGCTCTACAGACCTTTTAGCATTTCTTGTGTGGACTTATTGACTTGATCCCACTCTGGCCTGGGAAAAGAATGCTTCCAAAGGCTACCGGTGGCGACTCCTTCCTGAATCCACATTCATTCTATCATTGAGTCCAAGCCCCCGCCTCTGCCTGCCCAGCCCTAAACTGCCCCAGAGGATGAGTCTGAATCCTAATCATAATGATTTCAGGAGGCGCTATCTCCTGGCTCTCTATGCTCAGGAGGCTTTGCTGTTCTTCCTTGGGTCTAGCCTAAATCTTTCATGCTGCATTTTTATTATTCTTAAAAAAAGATTTATTTATTTATTTATTTATTTATTTATTTATTTATTTATTTATTTATACAAGCACTGGGTACAGTCAGAAGCGCGGGAGGGTAAGAGAATTCACCAGAGCCAGAGCAGGGAGCAAAACAGACAGACTGACCGAAAACACTGCTGAGGGGAGCAGCGGGTGTGGCAGGAGAGGTCTGCGCGCCATGTGGGACCCTCACCCGCTGGCCAGGGATCAAACCGGCGCTGCAGAGGCTGTGGGCAGCTTCGCAACCCAGCGCTCAACTGCTGCGCCACCAGGGAGGCCCCTGCATTTTTATTATTTTTTAAAGATTGTTTATGCATATAAGAGCTGGGGTACAGGCCAGAGGTGTGGGGGGTGAGAGGATTCACCAGAGACAGAGTGGGAAACAGAAGAGGCAGACTGACTGAAATATACTGCTGAGGGGAGCAGCAGGCAAGACAGGAGAGGTCTGCTGCGCCATGTGGGTAGCTCCCTGGCCAGGGATCAAACTCATGCTGCAGAGGCTGCGGATAGCCTCATAGGTTGCGTCTTAACCCCTGTGCCACCAGGGAGGCCCTCATGCTGCATTTTTAAAAGACCTCTCCTCTCTGAAGGAGAGCGGGCATGGTGCCAACTGGCAGGAAATGAAATCAGGACGCTGGTCATTTCCCTCTTTTCTTTCCTCTCCTCTCCTCCCTCTGCCTTCCCCAACACCCCCTGCCCCCACCCTTGGGACTGCTTGTCAGATGTCTTCACTGTGATGAGCAATGCCTGTGTGTACAGTGCCTTTATGTGTTGCAGATTTTCACCATGAGCCTCCAGGCTTCTCCTGACAAGGGAAATCCCATAATGAAGGATTTCACGGAGCTCCAAGGGCCAGGAGAGGCTTTTCTTTCCATCTGTCACTTCACTTCAAGCCTTGACCTTTCTGTCCCCATGTAAGGCAGGGCCAGGAAGCCGCCTAAGCTGGGGCGCACATGTCTAGGTGGGACCCAAAACTGGGTTCCTGATGAACCAGAGTAGCCTGGGTCTGGATGGCATTAAAATGGGGGCTTGAGGACAGCACCCACTTCAGGGAGTGTGGATGGGATCAGGGAGAGGAGTAAGGCGAAGAGGTTCAAGAGAGAAACATCCCTCAGTTTAGAAGGAGGATCTATGTGGAAATTGAAAGACAGAACAGGGCCTCCCTGGTGGTGCAAGAGGTTAAGATGCAGACGATGAAGCAATCCACAGCCTCTGCAGCGCAAGTTCGATCCCCGGCCAGGGAGCTATCCACATGGTGCAGCAGACCTCTCCTGTCTCACCCACTGCTCCCCTCAGCAATGTATTTCAATCAATCTGCCTGTTCTGTTCCCCACTCTGCTCTGTCTCTGGTGAATCCTCTCACCTCCCCCCTACACCTCTACCCCAGTTCTTGTATGCATAAATAAATAAATCTTTAAAAAAGAAAGAAGAACATTAAAAAAGAAAAGAAAGGTAGACAATCTAAGAGCCCCCTGTTGGGACCTTCCTGGCCAGATGCTCAAGGGTGCCATCTCTACCCAAAAAAGCTGGGGCTTGGGAGTCTGAAAACATCTGGCCTTAATCCCTGGCTCTGCCTTTTGCTTCCCATGTGACCTTGCTCCTTCAGGCCACATAACTTCCTTAAGCCTCAGTTTCCCCATTTGAAAGTGAGAGATGGCAACAGACTTCACAGCATTGTTTCACAGGTGGAGCCCGGGGGTGTCCGGCACTGAACCACCAGCCTGCAGACCCTCACTGGGGTGGCTAGGGTGTGCTTTGCAGCAAAGGTAGGACCACAGCATACCTGGATGGTGCCAGCATCCTGAGAGCCCTTCCTTGGCCTCTCCTGGCTGACCAAAACCTCAAAGTCTCCACAGCGACACACAACCAATAGGAGAGCAGCTCGGGGCTTCTGACCAACTTTCCCATGTCAGGTCGATAGGGAGACAAAAAAAAAGAAAGAAAAAAACCCCCAGCCTTCAAGGCTTCGCGACCCGAGACCCGCCCGCCACGGCTTGGAAAGGGCAAAGCCTGCGAGACGCACAAGGATTGTGATTGTTTGAAATGTTGGTAACATTTCATCTTCCCAGAGACCTTGTTCATTTATCAGGGTTCTTAAAACCCTTTTGTTCATAAGCTGGTGGTGAGCACAGAAAACATTCTATCTAATATCAGAGCACAGCTGCTCCACCACGGAGACTTGGGGTGAAAGTCCTTAAAAAAAGGAAGGGGGGGGCGAGAAGAAACCCACCAGGGATGCAAACATGGGAAAAGCAATCGGGGCAGAGAGCCGGCCTCCCCAGCAACAGCTGCTAACAAGAACATGCTGTTTGGGGAAGTGTGAGAACAGACTCCCCACACTGACAGGCCTCCAGCTCCGTAAACACCAGGACAAGGTGAGGCCTGGGGTAGGGCTCCTCCTGGCTGTAGGGTTCCTGGCAATCACGCATGAGGCAGCAGCCAGGGCCCCCAAAAATGTTTTAAGTAGGTGTGGAGTCTTCAGTAACATCTTCTTAAGGGCCAGTATGGCGAGAAGAAAAAAAAAAACCTAGTGGAAAACTCTGTCCATCCAAGGCCACAGAAGACCAAGAAATATTTTTTTAAAAGGGCTTTGATTGCTCCTGAAAGCACAAGTCTCGGTGAGCAGGCCTGGCCAAAGCAGGGACTCAGTGATGCTGGCTGTGGGCTGGGGAAGCTGGGGGCAGATAAGTCCCGACTCTAGGATTTATTTTCCGCTCTTAGTTATTTAGTCGGGAATCATGCAGAACTTCACGAATTTGCATAAAGGAAAATGATGTCCTTGGCTAGGAAATGTCTGAGCAATAGAGATTATTTTGCATGCCATTTTATTTCGTAATATTTTTAAAGATGTTTTTATTTATGCATATAAGAGCTGGGGTATAGGCCAGCGATGTGAGGGGGTAGAATGGATGAGAGGATTCACGAGAGACAGAGCGGGGAACAGAACAGGCGGATTGACTGAAATACACTGCTGAGGGGAGCAGCGGGAGAGACCGGAGAGGTCTACCATGCCATGTGAATTGCTCCCTGGCTGGGGTTCGAACTCCTGCTGCAGTGGCTGGTGATAGCTTGATAGTGCTGTCTTTAACCCCTGCACCACCAAGGAGGCCCCTTATTTAAAGCAAATTCTAAAAGGGAAATGTTTTCATTTCAGCCTCTCTGTGCTGAATGTTTCAGCCTCTCTGTGCCTGGTTTCCTCATCAGAAAATGAAAATACAATTACCTACTTTACAGGATTGCTACTGTATAAAAATGTTTAGAAGAGAGTGGGAACCTATGGAGGCCCCATCAAAGCAGAAGTTGTTATTTTGATGAGGGGGGTTATAATGATATTTTGTTGCAGTAAGAAGGAAACATGGGTGGTCTCACCTTGACCACTAACTAGATCCTGTAACACCAGGCATAAGTTTCTACTTATGCCTGAGACAAATGATATCCATCTAGCCCATCTGACATGAATGCCTTGGGTCAAAGAAGCTTACGAAGTGCAAAGGCACATATATATATTTCAGCCATTTTATGAGCATACACATGCGTGTCTGTGTGTGTATGTGTGATCTATGGTTATTATAAAATATTCTTATTATGCAATTTCTTTCCCCTTGTTCAGCAAACATTCTAACGCAAGACTTGGATCAGCTCACCGTTCTAATCTTCAGTTTTGTTTGGATCCTGGTTTTAATAAATCCATTGCAAAGGGCAAAGAGACAGACAATTGGGGAAATTTGATGACATTAAGGAATTATTGTTAATATTGTTAGTTGTGATCATTTTACTGTACATACATATGTATGTACAAGAGGGTCATTACATGTCACAAGGAGTATTTATAGATGAAATGACATGATGTTGGGACTTGCTTTAAAATCCTCTGTACAGAGATTTGGGGATAAATAGGGATAAAAGAAGACCAGCAATCCATTAATCATTGTAGATCCTGAGTGAGGGGTACATACAGTTGTTTATGTTATATTCTCTACCTTTATGCCTGAAATTTTCCCATAATAAGAGAGGAAAATACAAAAATAACTCCAAAAGGGGGATTAACGATAAAGCATCCACAAGGGCCTGGTAGAGTCCCAGCTAGAAACAGTCCAATATTTTGGATGCAAGGAAAATGCCCAACAATAGCAGAAAGCTGGAAATTGGACATCTGCCACACAGAAAGCCTTGTGATGTGACCACGTCACTTAATTTCCCCAGGTCACTGTTTCCTCATCTTTAAACTTGAGGATGTGAAATTCAAGTGCCCTTTTCAACTTGAACATGATATGATTTTTAAGGATTTCAAAAATCAATTACAGTTTGTCAGATTTTTTGAACGGTATCTATAAATCTCATTGACAACGAAATGAAAGCATTTTAAATGTACCAGGTATGCTCTCAACATAAAGAAGCACCACGTGACTGTCTGGCTAAGTAACAAGTGTTTTGTGAAGCTCATACCTTCTTCCCCATTTATTTGTGGCTTCTGATTTGCTTGTTACAGCAAAAGTTCAATTACCCAAAACATACAGAGTTTGGAGAAGTTATTTCAACCATTTTTATGAACTAAATTTAACTTGAAAAAAAAAAAAGGTACTTCTTGCTTCAACTCTTGTTACAACAAAATCTCTCAAACATAGGAGTTTACTTTCCTATCTCAGCAAGTGCAGAGAAATCAACACAACCTTCCTGGAGATGTTGGTTAGGGACTTCTGGCTTGAGGTTACCCCAATACAGGTCTCACTGCCCAGTCTGGAGACACAGAGGAGGCAATGATCAAGTCAAGTCTCCAGTGATGCCTGGCACCTTCTAGAAGGTACATTTTCCACATCAATCCTTGTAGAGAAGCCGACTTTCTCCTCCATGCTGGAGAATATATTCTCCTCCAGGTGGAGTATAGAAGGAAGAAGAGCGCTGAATGAGGAGTTTCGGATGGGTGGAGCAGACAAGTAAAGGTCTTACTGCACCCATTCCTTAGTGTTTCTTGAATTTCTTTGCTGCTATGAATTGTGTTTCAAAGCACTAGGTACACAGTACAAGGTTGGGGAGAATCTCAGGTACAAGTGCTTCAAGCCCCCTGGAGTTGGCACGCGCCCAGGTTTAATTGATTAAATGCTTGGTTGTTGGTGATTATTTAACTCAATCTCCAGTGCCTTTCTCCTCCCAGGAGGTACGGGTCCCAATCTTCTAATCATGCCTGAGTCTGTCTTGTGACCAGCCCCATCCCGAAGCTCTCTGGGAACCCATCAAAAGTGGCCTTATTACAACAAAAGGCTCTCCTATTATTCCCATCACCCAGAAAATTCCAAGGGATCTAGGAACCCCTGCATCAGGACCTAGGCACAAAACCAAATATATATTTATTATTATATTGCCAGTACCCGAAAGATTTGGAATAAAATGTTCTAAGATATTGCCTGCAATTTTCTCATTTCTTCCAAGAAGTACCTGTTTTGCCTAGTAAACAATCAACACTTTTGTCCTCTCCAAAGTACCCTATCTCAATGATCATCAGAAAAGCAGACGAGAGGGCCTCCCCTGGTGGCTCATCGGTTGAGCTGGGCTGCGAAGCTGCCCGCAGCCTCTGCAGCGACGGTTCAATCCCCGGCCACCGGTTAGGGTCCCACATGGCGTGACAGACCTCTCCTGCTGCGCCCACTGCTCCCCTCAGCAGTGTATTTCGTTAGGCTGCCTGTTCTGTTCCCTGCTCTGGTTCTGGTGAATTCTTTCACCCTCCCGTGCTTCTGACTGTACCCAGTGCTTGTATAAATAAATAAATAAATCTTTAAAAAAAAAAAAAAGAAAAGAAAAGCAGACTAGAGAACTTCAGTCAGTCAGCATTTACTGAACAACTGCTATTACAATCATTCACTGCACACAGGAGTAAGACAGCCCCTGATTTCTCTTTGTTGAGACCAAATCAGAGACAAGTCCCAGACTTTGATGTCTTGGGTTTCAACAATATGTGCAATACAGCTTGTTCCTTAGCTGCTGAGGACTTGGGCTGCTGTTTCCTTTTCTATGATCTGATGATAATAATACCTACTCATAGGGTTGTTGAGACAATTAAATGAGATAATCCCTGGAAAGCAGCTACAATCATGCCTGGCATGTGATAACTGTTCAACTAGTGTTGTCTGAACATCCAAGAAACGTATTTGTGCCAGAAGCTGTTGTTGATACCAGGACACCTGACACCAGTGAACAACAAGAGGACTGATGCCCAAGGTCAAAATAATGGTAGAACAGGGTCGCAGGTGGGAGAGATTCTAGAAATCACTGGACTAGCTTCCAGACCGTCTGAGGCATCAGTCTCCAAATGACTGGTCTGAACCTCAGTCCCCTGGGGACCCCTGCTCAAATGAATGTAGACCAGCCTGGCACTCAGAGTTCCTAAACTTTTCATATCCTGAATAGAGAGGTGGGGATGACCAGTCAGGGAGGGCTTCTTGGTGGAGGTGGCATTGGAGCTAAGGCCTCAATGATGGCCAGGGTTTCAAAAGCTGAGGAGACAGAGATAAGGAAATGGCCAGTTCAAGAGTGGCCCATCTCTTCTTTTGAGTGCCCCCCCACACCCCAGGTACAGGGGAGGTCATGGTGACCTCTTCTAGGGTTGAATATTGTACATTTTCTCCCTGAAATCCCCTTCCCATGGCCCAAACAGTAACCTACTTTTCCTTGCCTGCTCTTGGGAGAGCTGCTCCCTACATCCCCCTATTCCACAAAACAGCCCTTCTCAGATCTGAAGGCTGAAGCGGCGCCAGTCCCTCCTGGGGGTTCTGCTGGGTCCCTAGAAGCCAAGACTTGTTTGTGTGAGCCGCCCAGCACAGGGCGCCAACCCACGAGTGGGCTTTGAGGAATTCCTGGCCAAACACCGGGCTTGTGGCTGCTGTCTCTGCATCCTCTCCTCCACCCTCCACCCACAGAGCTGCAGTGACCTGTGGCTATCATGGCTGCCCCTGCACAGTCAGCTCAGAGACTCCATTCTCAGTGCCCTGGCCACTCACTCTGGACTAAGGGAGAGTTCAAGTGAAGCACAAAACAAAAACTGAGGAATGTCTTCCTATTTGTTCTCAAAACATAAGCAGCAAAACATAGCCCCAGCTCTGCCACTCAGCAGCTGGGCAAGCTTGGGCAAATGACATAGCCACCCTGTGCCTCAGTTTCCCTATCCATTACACAGAGATAATAGCTGTCCCAACATAGAGTCCTTGTGAGGATAGACTGAGTTGCTGAAAACGAAATATTTGAACAGTGCCTTGTAGAGAGCCAGCACTATTAGTTTTATGTGGTCATTGCAACTGTGGTTTGGAAGGTGGAGTAGGAATAGGAATTGGGCAGGCTACAGAGACCTGGTGAGACACTGGTGAGTTTCAGTTCTTCACCTTCTTAAAATGGGACAATAGCAGGGCCTCCCTGGTGGCGCAAGGGGTTAAGACGCAAACTATGAAGCTGTCCGCAGCCTCTGCAGCATGAGTCCTATCCCTCGGCCCACCAGGGAGCTATCCACATGGCACAGCAGACCTCTCCTGGCTCGCCTGCTGCTCCCTCCAGCAGTGTACTTCAGTTCATCTGCCTGTTCTGCTCCCCACTCTGTCTCTGGTGAACCCCCTCACCCACCCACTCCTCTGGCCTGTGCCCCAGCATTCCTATGCATAAATAAATAAATCTTTTTTAAAAAAATGGGACAATAGTAGTGCCTACTTCATTCAACTGCCAGAAGGACAAGTGAGATGATGCCTGTAAATGGTTTTATTTGATAATGATTTAACACCTTCCTTGACATACAATGCATCTGTTTATACCATAATAATAATAGAGTTTATACCATAAGCAAGAATTTTGAATCAGAGTGAGAGGAGGGGGAAGGAAGGGAGGCGTGAAGGGGATGGGAGTGAGGAAGACTATCTAGAAAAGGAATGACCGACCCCTCAGAGAGCTAAGAAGACAGGCTCAGTCTCCCAAACACAGGCAGCTACAACATGCCCCACAGCCTCCTCCAGAGTGTGGCCACATCTGGATGCTCGTTGCCCCGTCCACCCTTGCATGCCCCCCATGAATAGCGCAGTCACTGAAGTAAATTATTGTTGAGTGACCTGCGTCAACATACCTACCCAAACCCCAGAAACCAGGAGAGTAACTCAACCCCTCCCACTGAGGAGGGGGCTCCTGGGCGCAGGACAGGCATGAACCAGCCACTTGGCTCCAAGAAATGAGTGGCCAGCAGCCCAGGCTCTGGCTTTTGAAAGACAGCGTTCAACCCTTGAGTCTGTTAGTCACAGACTGTGGAGTTTAGGTAAATTTTTTAATTCTTCCTAGGCTCACCTTCCTCCCCCATAAATTGTAAAATTGATCCCAACATGAAGTTGTGAGAATTCAATGAATTGTTTGTAAGATGTCCAGCAGTTTCTGGTAGACAACATTCATTTTAGCCATTATGACCAGGTCTGGATTTCTCAAACCCCTAAAGACAGCAGGGCATTCCACTCAGGAAGTAGTTTTAGGGAGAAGGTGGTATCTTAATTTTTCTGATGGGAGCTCAGGAGAAGGGTCTGGACATCCACCCCACCCCACAAAGGTTTCTGCCCATTGGTCCATCATCACTGCCATGTGCCCATCTTGCTTTGGGGTCACTGTTCTCCTCTGGCTGCAATTGTCCTTCCCATCACCATCAACACCCCTCCTTCTGCAGGGGCATGAACACGCTGGCATTGTTTCTTCCGGGGAATAGCTCCTCTCTGGCCTGTGATTGGTACCCTAGGATTCCATAGCAATCCAGGCATCCCAGCTATGTCAGCGTGACTCAAGTTGTGTGTGTCTGACATGCACGTGGCCGGCTCCAGCAAAGGGTTGCTTGGAATGCTGCTGAATGTTTGGTGGCTGTCAAGTTATCTTTTTGGGGTTAGGTCATCAAAGTGCCACCCGATGTTTTATAGAACAAATTGTATGTTGAAATTCATGGTGCATGGAGAGGATTTTGATGGCTGTAGACACAGTGACAGCTGAAAGTAGGTAGTTATGTTTTTCCTAAAACTTTGTTTTTCTTCCACTATTCAAAGCCGAATCAACCCTCCAAAAGTGAAATGCAGAGACTGTTATAGTAACAGATTCAGTATAACCTGGAGCTATCAGGTCATCTCTAAGGGACAAACACCTGGATCACCGTATCCCTATCAGAGAATTGTCTGCATTGTCTTTTAAATTCTCCACCCACACTTCATCACAGACTCAGAAGAAAAACCCTTTTCCAAGCAAAACTAACATCCTCCTGGGTGCTTTTAGTCCATACCCCTGACATCTGTGTATCTCCTCACTCTTCTGAAGAGACCCATGATGCTCCAGCCTCACCACCCTGTTCTTGGTCCTCTGACCACTTTTGATCCTGGGCGTTGTTTCCTTTGCCCAGAGCATCCTTAACTGCCATCTCTGCCACTACTCACCCATCTGAATAGTCTAACAAAGAATCCTGTCCAATAACAGACAAGTTATCGAGTAATGATAGGAAAATAAGCAGACTAAACATCAGCCTTCCTATCCTCCAAGCTCTGACTCCAGTGCCACCTCCTTCAGGCTGTATTCTCAGTTATCACTCAGCTGCACCCTCGTCTCTCGCTTCCTGCATTCCCATAGCATTACTGCTCTCTCTCTCTCATATTAAAAGCGCCGGTTCAATCCCCGGCCGCTGGAGAGGATCCCACATGGCGTGACAGACCTCTCCTGCCATGCCCGCTGCTCCCCTTAGCAGTGTATTTCGTCACTCTGCCTGTTATGCTCCCTGCTCTGGCTCTGGTGAATTCTCTCACCCTCCCGCGCTTCTGACTGTACCCAGTGCTTGTATAAACAAAACAAACAAACAAACAAAATAAATAAATAAATAAAGCATGCCTCTATTAAAAAAAAAAAAACCTTTAATAAAAAATAAAAATTAAAAAAATTTAAAAAAATAAAGTACCGCTGTGGAAAAAGCCTAATTGCAATAAAGTAAAAATCCAAATCAACAAGCAACTATAGACCAGAGACACACTACAGTGGGGAGCGGGGGGAGGAGAAGAGGGATTAGGGTCAGAAAAAGGGGGTGGGAATTGTATGGGGAATATAACCAAAATGAAAATGCATACATTATGCAAAAATGGAAAATGATGTAAGAATTATATAAAATAAAATAATTCATAAAAAAATAAAATCAAGTACCGTTGTGCGTGAACTGGTTTGCTCCCTTATAAACTGGAAGGTTGTTGATGTTAAGGACCTCAAATATTCATTTTCTATGTTGGTTCACTTAATTTATAGAATCTATTCTTCAAGACATAGCTCCTCCCATGGACACCTAAATGTACAAGAATCAAAGTAAAACGACGTTGAGGGAACATTATTTATGAAAGCAAAAAATAAAGTGGTGGCGGGGCATCCAAATGTTCATTCACTGTAGGAAGTGGTTAAATTATGATACATTCTTACAGTTGAAAAGTATTTTACCCTCACAATGACTGAAGTGGATCTCTATATATGGGCAAAGAAAGACTTCAAGAGATAATTATTAACTGAAAAAAAATCCCAAGAACAATATGTTTGCAGGATCCTTTTTCGGTTTTAAAACTTTTATTCAAAAAAGAAAAACAAAGATTTCCCCAATGTGATTGGGAAGGTGGTGGGTTATTTGAAAAGATTGGGAAAATCACTTTGAACGAGTCATAATATCTTAAACATTTCTGTGAAGTAATGTACATTTATCAAACAATCTCCTGATGTATGAGACAGCTCTACCTCATCTATCCTGTGTAAGCCACACCCAGATTGCATTGTCTAATGTTTCTAGTTTCACTTTCTGTCAAGTGGAATGAGAATTTAAAGACACAGATATAATAATTGGAGTGCAAGATCCTAAATGGTGAGATGTAGAAGCTGTGTGACCCACACAAATTATGTAAACTCTCTAAACATCAGTTTCTCCCCTGAACCCAGGGCATAACAATAGGAGCTATTAGTAACAGACAGCATGCAATGCCTAATGCTCAATCAGGCTGAGCTCATCGAGGTGGGATTTTACATTCCTATTATTATAACGCTGCAGGAAGATGAAGAACAGCATGGAATTACCCTCCCTGCAACTCTGGTCACTTTCTCTTTCTGCCTCAAAGATGCTCAAAGTTCATAGAGCCCAGGGGAGGTGAGGACGGCAGTACAGGTGACCGAGACTGCTCGTGACCGAACTGGACTGGGTGGCATAGCAACAAACAGCGTAATAAGTTAGTGTTTGTCCCCTAGGACATTACAATCTAATGGCAAAGGAAGGTGATAATAGTAATATAGACTATCAATGAAAATATTCTTCTTTGCAGATGCTAACAAAGTAGCTTCAGTACCAAAATTTTTTTTTAAAGATTTATTTATTTATTTTATTTTATATAAGCACTGGGTACAGTCAGAAACGCGGGAGGGTGAGAGAATTCACCAGAGCCAGAGCGGGGAGCAGAGCAGGCAGAAGGACCGAAGTACACTGCTGAGGGGAGCAGCGGGCGGCAGGAGAGGTCTGCGCGCCATGTGGGACCCTCCTCCGGTGGCCGGGGAGCAGCCACGGATCGAACCGGCACTGCAGAGGCTGCGGGTAGCTTTGCAACCCAGCGCTCAACCACTGCGCCACCGGGGAGGCCCTCAGTACCAAATTTTTTAATTGACTCAGGCAATGGAAAATTCCAGAGGTCAAGCTCATGTACCAATTTCCGACTCAATCATTCTAACAAGACGGCTGGGATGGTATTGATCTGCTTGGGCCAGTCAGGACCCACCCCTAGATCTGGCGATGGAGTCAATTTATTGAGGCTTCTTTCATGTGTCAGCACTGGGCTACTGGCCTCTAACATTCATCCTCACGTTTATGCTCGCAACCACCGACAAGGTGCGTGCTACTAGCCTCTTGAGATGGTAGCCAAGGAAATCAAGGCCCAGAGAGCTTAAGCAAATTCCCCAGGTTTGCAGAGATAATAAGTGGGACACTCAGGATTCAAACTTTGACCTGTGGTGATAACCATAAGACCCTAGAGTCTCCTAAAGCAAAAGTCCCAAGGTGGCGTCTGTCCTGCAGGGCACACAGCGCTTTCTGGATAGACCGAGAGGGAAGAGCACTCGCCACACTGAGGTGATGCTAGAAGCAGCAGAACTTGAGCTGGGGCTTAAATAAGGGTGGGAAAATGAGAGCAAATGAACTTTCATAGACAGGAATCACTCTAGCAGAAATAACAAAGGCAGGGCCTCCCCTGCCGGCACAGGCAGTTGAGCTCAGCGCTGTGAAGCTGTCCGCAGCCTCTGCAGCGCGGGTTCAATCCCGGCTGGCCGGGGAGAATCCCAGATGATGTGGCAGACCTCTCCTGTCTCACCCGCTGCTCCCCTCAGCAGTGTATTTCAGTCGATCTGCCTGCTCTGTTCCCCGCTCTCTCTGGTGAATCCTCTCACCCTCTCGCACGTCTGACCTGTATCCCGGTTCTTGTATGTATGAATAAATAAATCTTTTTTTTTTTAAAGAAATAACAAAGGCAGTGGGGTCAGAAGGCTGCCAAATTTGCCACTTAGATATAAGCTGACTGAGTTCTTTAACTTCTCAGCGTCCACAGGTGAAACAGGAAGCCATTAGAGCGAATCAAAGAGGAGAGAATGTGCGGGGAGAGTCTAAAGAGAGAAGAGGGCAGAGAATGAAACCTAGGAAACCCGGAGAAGGACAGTAAAAGGCAAGTCAAATCTTAGAGAAAGTGGAAAGTCCTTGTGAGTAGGGACTTTCTAAAGTAAGCAGAGTAAGAAGCCCCGACTCTTGGAGTTACTGCAGTGACAAGCGTAGAGCAACTATTCTACTGCAACCGTACTACTTGAAGCTAGGAGAGAAGAAAGAGGAGAGTAAAGATGAAGCCTCAGGAACTATAATATACTAATAAAGAAAGCTTATTATAATCACCCAATTCTGGAACTGAATGTGTCAATAGAAAACATGCAATATCTCATTATTTCACAGATAAAAAACACAGAAAGAGGCTTACGTTGTAAAGTGACTAACACAGTAGTAATAGATACTAGTTCTTCTTAGTTTTTTTTAAAGATTGATTTATTTACGCATACAAGAACTGGGGTACAGGCCAGAGGTGTGGGGGGTGAGAGGACTCACCAGAGCCAGAGCGAAGAGCAGAACAGGCAGATTGAAATACACTGCTGAGGGGAGCAGCAGGCGAGACAGGAGAGGTCTGCTGTGCCTTGTGGGTAACTCTCTGACCAGGGATGGAACGCGTGCTGCAGGGGCTGCATATTGCTTCATAGTGCTGAGACTGGAACCCCTTGCGCCACCAGGGAGGCCCTAGTTCTTCTTAGCTTTGAAGGGATTTATCCAAGGTGTCAGAAGTTGATTAATGACCAGAAAAAATATGAGAATCCATGTTTTTAAACACCTAGTATAGATCTGCCCACTGCTCTTACTTTTTTTTCATCTAGGATAAATTTGAGATGAAGGATGCCCAATACCACTGAAAGAAGGGGGAAAAAGAAGTCTCTCTCACCAAAGCCAGCAAACCCCCTTATTATCCAAACTTGGGAAAACTATCACAGAAAGAGAAGATTAGAATAAGCATTGAACAAGGAGTTTAGACACCAAGATTATGGATGCTGTCTGGTTAAAGTTCTGCCTTTAACCGGCTCAAGGATCTAAGCAGCTTGGACCCCAGTTTACTCACCTATAAGATCAGAGATCTGAGTGAAATAATCTCAGTTTCCTTCCAAGTCTGAAATTCTACTTTCTATGTAAGTGGCTTCCTCTCTTAATAAGAACACATAATTGAATTCGAGGAAAGATTGTATAATACAAAGGTCATGTAAAAAATTAGAAGTAAGAAAAAACGTGGCTTAGTTCAATTATTTAAAAAGCTCTTTAGACACACAGGGGTTAAACTTACTTTGTGTGAGCCTGTAGAGGACAGAAATAAGACCAAGGAATAAAAACAAAGGGAGACACATTTATGCTCAGCACAAAACAGAAATTTTTCATAAACTTTAAGGGCAATTTTATTAGATGTTCATATTTATAACTGTCAATACTTCTGGATGGATTGACCAGTTTATTATTATAAATTGTACTTTTTGTCTCTGATAACAATTTTTGTTTTAAAGTTTATTTTGTACAGTAATATTATAGTCACTCAATTCTCTTTTGGTTAATGTTTGTATGAGATATATATATATATATATTTCCATTCTTTTACATTTGTGTCTTTCAATTTAAAGTTTGTCTCTTGTAAACAGCATATAGTTGGACCATATTTTCTTTATTCTGTCAATCACTTCCTTTTATTGGAGTGTTTAGTCCAGTTACATTTAATGTAGTTAGTGATAAGGTAGACTATATAGCTGCCATTTTGTTCTTCTTATAAGTATTAAGTATTTTTGTTCCTCTATTTTCCATTAATATCTTCTTCGGTGTTAAATAGTATTAGTATGTGATATAAACTCTCTATTGCTTCATTTCCTGTTTTTTAAAACAATATTTTCTTAGTGGGTATTCCACAAATTAAAATAAACACCTTTACTGAAAAAAAAAAAAACCATAGTTTTGATTCATACCAATTTAATAGCAACAATATACAAAATATTTACTTCAATACATCACTATTCCCTGTCAGTCCTTTGTGCAATTATTGTCATACAATTATATCTTTATATTTTATAAGTTTATCAACATTTTTATAATTATTGTTTTATGCAGTTGGTTTTTCATTCACATAGAAGAAAACTGTTACAAAAGGAAGAAACTTTATTCATATTATTTTTTATATTTACCTAGATGTAGTTACATTTACCAGTGTTTTTAATTTATCTGTGTGGCTCTGAGCTACTGTTTAGAGTTCTTTCAGTTAAGTCAAAAGAACCCCCTTTAGTATTTCCTGTAGAGAAGTTCTGCTAGTGACAAACTCTCGGGTTTTGTTTATCTGGAAATGTCCTTCATTTTTGAAGGATAATTTTTTCAAATGTAGAATTCATGGTTAATAGTCTTTTCCTTTCAGCACTTTGAACATGTCATGCCACTGACTTCTGTCCTCCACGGTTTCTGAAGAGAAGTCATGACAATCCCTTGTAAATGATAAGTTTCCTTATCTGGCTGTCGTCAAGACTTTCTCTTCATCCCTTGAAAGTTCTACTATGACATTGTAGGTATAACTATCCTTGAGTTTATTCTACTTATAGTTTGCTGAATTTCTTGAATGTGTAGATTAATGTTTTAAAACAAATTTGTGGCATTTTTAGTCATTACTTCTTCAACTATTTTTCTGTCTCTTTCTCTCCACCCTCTCTTCTGGAGCCCCTATAGTATGTATTTAGGGATGCATAAATTTCCAGAAAGCAGGAAGTTTCTGGCCCTTAGCTAGCTGTGTGACCTTCAATAAGTCATACATTCTATCTGTCCTTCAGGATCCTAGTGGCATGTGGTTCTTGGGAATACCTTGTAACAGAGAGGAGATAGCTCAAGGCCTACCACTAGCAAGTAGATGCTCACCAATGTACTGATGATGATCCTGTTCAACTTCAGAAAGCACTTAGACCGGATGGACAATGGGTTTACCTTATAGGATATGAGTTCCTCATCCACAGAAATGTCTGGGCAGAGGCATCCTCTATGTGTCAGGGGTGCTCTAATGGGGTTCCTTCCATGATAGATGGAGGTATATCCTGGGAGATTCATGGACTTCCCATATAACCCTAAAATGTTGTCATCTCATACAAGTCTTGCCTGCAATCCTCAACCCCAAGTCCAGTTGTTCTCTCTGTGACCCAAACACTAGTCATTGTTTTCTACAGAGTAAATATGTGTCACTGTCCAAAACAAGCCCAAATGCCATTTTTTAATTAAAAGTTTCTCTCCCTCAGTACCCACACTTTAACAAGGGAACATGTTAACAAACACAATTTTGTCAAGTAAATAATTTACATGTAAGTGAATTTTATTGGAGTACAAAGAGCCCTGATGAATGAAGTTTCTTAGACAGACAGTCAGAGCAATAAAAAGCAGCAGAAAGCTTGACTCACTTGTTCCCAGATGTTGGATATGCCAAGATGCCCAAAAGCAAGGAGGAAAGTCTTACCTCAGGATTGCAACTCTGGAGAATTTGCTGTATTCCCTTCTCACCAAAGGAGTTCAATGCCACTAAGAATGGGTCTCCCTTGGGCCTCCCTTGGTGGCGCAGCGGTTGAGTGCTATGCTGCGAAGCTGCCTGCAACCTCTGCAGCACCGGTTTGATCCCAACCTGCCTGCAACCTCTGCAGCACCAGTTTGATCCCCAACCCCCAGCGGGGGTCTCGCATGGCGGGCAGACCTCTCCTGCCACACCCACTGCTCCCCTAAGCAGTGTACTTTTGTCAGTCTGCCTGTTCTGTTCCCCGCTCTGGCTCTGGTGAATTCTCTCACCCTCCCACGCTTCTGACTATACTAGTGCTTGTATAAATAAATAACTAAATCTTTAAACAAACAAACAAAAAAGAATGGGTAAAGAATGGGTCTCCCTCAAATCGACCACAAGCTCTGAGCTGTCATTTAGTCATCTATAGATCATCTGCAAGTTAGAGGTCATTCAAAGCTCTGTGTCTCTATGTGCTCTAATGGGAGCTACCTTTGAGTTGTAGGAAAAAGATTAGGTTCATTTAACCTATGAGCAGAGGTTCTTCTTAGACATCCAGGAACAGGCTATTGATTTCAGATAAGGTAAATAGCATTTGCCATCAGCTGACAATAGGCATTAAGTCCTCACCTATATGTGAAACTAAATTTAAAGGATTCCAGTTAGTGATGGCTTCCTATCTCTCAGATACTGAGGATAGACCTGCATCTACAATTTAAGAATTGTTACACAAAGCTTAAAACATATAAAAGATGTTATTAGATTTGATTTGTTTTGATGATGATGATGATAACGATAAAGCCATGGGAACTTTAGAAATTAGGGCTGAAAGGGACTTTCAGGGTCATTTTCTATAACTAGCTGATTTTGTAGAAGAGAAACTTCAGAAATGGAAACGTAAATTTGTCCCTAGGTCACAGAACTGGCTGGGGGCAGAACAGGAGGCAGAAGGCAAGTATCCTCAAGTCTAACCTCGTGGCATCATGATACTGATCACAAGTGTCATGATCCTAATGACAAAGACAAGATTTTCAGCATCAATTCTAGGAGACATCCAGGCTCATGCTCAAAGGTCTATATTCTACCCTGTCAATGTCTGCGCGATCTGGGACAAATAAATGAGCTACTCAGACATCAACTTCCCTAAGCAAAGGAGAGAGATTCTAATCAATGCCCTGTGAGATTCAGGGAGGGCTCATTCAGACCAGAAACAGATGGTCTCAGGACTATAACTACTCCTGCTATCAGACTGGCGGGTCGAAAAAGCTGCTCATCTTTGGCTACTTTCAAAGAACTAATCAACCCCCAACAATATGACCCAAACATCCAATCAATGAGTTCCAACAGATGATAAACAAATGAAGGACATAATTTAAGAATAACTTAAGAACATGCTTTAAAAAAAAAAAAAGAACCAACTCTATGCAGCTCAAGTAATAATTACATGACTAGACTTTTAAAGAGAAAAGTCCACGTCCCTGGTAACTTTTTTAAAGCATTACTTGGGGGATTTTAGCTCTTTCCCGTGATTAATCACTAGACAATATGCTGTTTCTCACGGACAGGGGCTGTATTATTCGGCTTTTTCTCCTTCCTGCCTGCCTGCTTTCCAACACATTCGCTCACTATGTGTAACTATGTCCACTATCTCCCCGAATGCCTAGCCCACTGTTTGCACATAGTAAGGATTTAGTTTTTAATCAAATAAAAGAATGATTAAGTTCCAAAAGCTAAAGGTATTTTCCAAAGTATAGAAATCTCAGCATATTTAACCCCTCCATAAAAACCTTTTAAATTCTACCTTACAAATCTGATACATGTCCCCAACATCCTCTGATGTATCCCTGCACAGACCAGTGATGTTATCAGTTTAACACATATGCGATCGCTCAGCATGAATAACCTTGATGAATACTATATAGAATTTCAATTGCAGACTCCCAGACACAGAAGGCATATTCTATGACTAGCCAAAATGTCACAAGGCTCTATAGTCCATTCCCCTGTTTCCAAGCAAGACTACATGCAATCTATCATAGAGAATAAGGTTTTTCTAAATCTGAAAGATTTCCACTCAATGAAACATACAAAGCAGCCTAGGCAAAGTCTTAAGTGTCTAAAATGGAAGGTCAGATTTTGATTTCTTGAGGCAAATATGGTTTTCATCTCAAGTGTAGCAAATTTCACTAGAGTTCCATTACTGACTGACTTAAATCATTTGCTAGATGACATGAAATTGCTGGTAATTAGACTACAAAGAGTAATTACATGAACCCTTTTCCGTAGAAAGGCAAGTAAATTTGAGCCTTATTCAATATTCTGTGAGGGAAATTTTTAATTAGATATTACATTTATTTAAAGAGAAACATTAGAAGAAAATGCATTCAGTAGTTGGGGAGTAGAAAAACTTGTTATTTCTTGGACTCACACAATAGAGATCTCCTGTGTGCTATTTGATACAATTAAATTTCCCAAGTTTAAGTAATTTTAGGAAGACCCACACAAAAGGGCCTGCACAGATCTAATTCATGATCTAGAATCCCCTCTCTCAATATATTTATAGAGAGAGGCTTTTAAATAATGTTTCCCCGATTCTGAAATAATCAGTGACCCTGGGATGCCAGACGGAAGACATTTCATCTGAAATCTTATGCAAACTAACCCAAACCATTTGGTTGAGAACATCTTCTGCAATAGCAGGAAAGACTTTTGGTCCCAGACTTGCTTTTGTCCATAGGACCAATTTGCTGCTTTCAAAAATGGAAACATATGTGGGTATGATCAAGGAAAGGATTTGGAAATCAGAGGGGTTTCCATATTCCTTTTAAAATCCTGTGTTTGGTTTTTTTTTTCCCCTCTCTTCCCCTAAACAATCAGCATACTAAACTTTGGGTGACTTTTTATTTTCAAAAATGTGAAACAATGGTTTTGGTGGCACTTCCTAGGAAAACAAACCTTACTTTAATATCCGCTATTTTTTGAAAAATTACAACAAGTTAAAAAAAATTAAATGGAAGTCTATACACACATTCATTCAAAGGAGACAGAGGAATTATCATCATCATTGCCATCATCATCACAAAATAGGAGTTGAACTCAGCCCTATACATCACAAAGAAAGACATTTGGTTTATAGCTCATGGACAACAATGAAAGTTTGAGATAGCTAACAGAAGAAATAAGTTAGGATTTTCTGCTCTGATTTCACCTTCTACATGAACCCCTCTGCTGTGGATTTGTGCTTTTTCTGACTTGTTTACATAATGCATAGGCAGACTTTGTTTCAAGTTCATGGAAGAGCAGATGCCCTTACTTAAGGCTAAGTAAAGAGGAAATGCATTCCTCCTAAAAGTCTAAATCCAACCTAGCTGGGATTGTCTAGCACACACAAACTGCCTGCTTTCAGGTCAATCCTAAAATAGAAATCCTATATGTCTCCAGAGATGCACACTTTAAAATTCATAAGACTTTAGAAACACCCTATTTCACATTTCAAAATTCATTCCTTTTAAAAAGACCACCAAGAAAATAATTTAAAATTTTTTTTCAATGCCTACTGAAATTTGCCATCAGGAAAAAAAAAAAAAAAAAGCCTCAACAGGAAAACTCTTTGTCCGGTTTTTATTAATTGTTTTTTTTTTTAAGTTTGGAGAATATGAATTCAGCATGTTGTAGAATTCTGTTATAAATTGGACTAACAGATGCTGGCAATCCTTGTGTTTAAAGAGTGAAAAATATAAAATAAGAAATATTTATTAGAAGTACTTTCTATTGCTTTAATTTAGTTGTAACTGATACATAGCTGAATAAAACCATGATATCGAAAGAATATTTAACCACACTGAGAAACTGGATATTTTAAAGGAGAATGAATATTTGAACTTGGACAAAATTGAAGTGTTTAAAAAACAAATAAAAATGACTGTTGCTCAAAAAATTTTTCTGGTGGGGATAATCTTGACACTTTATTTCAAATTCAGACCTATAAAGTGTTTAACTTGCTCTCCCACAACTTAAATATCTGAAATTAATTGAAAGCAAAATTCAAAGGACATCTGTCTCTTTTTGGTTTTTTAAACACTTCCTTTGACCCCGTCCTTACCCCCCCATCCAATAATTTATTCCATTTTTCTGCCTTTGTACACACAAACCCCAGTGGCCATCAAATCAGACACCAAAAAAGCAAGTATTCACACACAGGTCACTAAAGCTGAGCTTCAACACCGAGTATTGCCATTTTTATTAATTTTAACTAGTTTTTTCCTCAGAAGAAACAAAACAAAGTGTCTTAAGTCAGATCAGCACCCAATAAACGAAAAAGAAATAAATAATAAGTCAAAAGTAGAGGGTATGTCTTTAAACAAAGGAAGAAAATACTGCTCATCACCAAACTCTGTCATCTTAAAGAAGAAACATTTCTATTCTTCATATCTGATTGAAATAAAAAGCTTCTTCTTTTCCTTTGAAACAATTCAAGTTGAAAGTAATTCCACCCCAAATCCACATTTTCAAAGAAGCCCTTTGCTTTCAGCATCCGATTTCTGCAAGTTTCTTTACCTCTTTAAGGTAAAAAGTTCCTATTTACTATTTTTCCTCCAAACACGCCCACTTGAGCTCCTTGTAAACTTCAGCATCATCTCAGAATTGGCACCGTGGGTTTAAAAAAAAAAATGACATATTTTCAGAAACAACCCCCCCCCCCCCCCCCCCCCCCCAGATTTCAAGAGCACTAAGACTTTACTCAAACTGAGGGGAAATAAAGGTGCGTGGGCTCACTCAGCAGCTGGGAGTTTTCAGCCCTTGTACTCTGGAAGGTTCCTCCTGAGCACAGATGCCGCAGGGACATCCAGAGCCAGGGAGGCAGGTCGCCCCACACTTTCGCCCATCCATTCATTCCTGGGGCTCTTTTTGACAGATGCATTTCTAGGGGAAACCCGTCCACTATTGCTCCCGTCTACCCTAGGACCTCACAGCTAATCACCAGCTCACCCACCAGCCCTGCTGGGATTTAAACAGCGCCCGAAGAAGCGGGGGGGGGGGGGGGTCGGGGAGGAACAGGTCGCGCGTGGAAACTCCTGGTGCAAAAGTGCATGCAGAATCATCGCCGGAGGAACAGAAACACACAGGCGCCTGCCCTGCCCTGGAGGGAGCGCAGCGGGCTCCGCGGCTGGGCGTCGCGACCCGAATCACGATATTCAGCCCGACCTGACGCCGACAGCGGCGGAACCGGACCACAACCCCAAGAAATCGGCTTTTTCCGGAGCCGAGAGCGGCGCCCGCCTGCAAAGTGAAAAAATAAACTGCGCGGGGGTGGCCGAGGGCGGGGGGAGGGAGAGGCATGGGGGGGGGGGTCGGGCTGGGGGGGCGCCCCGCGGCTCCGGGCCGCGCGCACACCCTCCTGGAGGCCGCCGGCCCGCGCGCGAGGCCGCGGGCACCGGCGCCGCGTGCGCCCCCCGCGCAGAGCCGGACACGCCGCCGCCGCGCCCCGCCCGCGGCCCCCTCCCCCGCCGCTTCCCTCTGCTCACCCAGCCCCTTCCCCCACGTGTGGGTGACGTCAAAATTCCGCGAAAAAGCCGCGTGGTGGCTCCCCGTGCAGAGGCGCGATTCCGCCGCCCCGCGGCCCCCTCCCGGGGGCGCCTGGGGGGGGCGAGGGCCGGGCGGGCCGGTGCCTTCCCCTCCCGAGGCCGGGCCCCGCCGCCGCCCCGGGCCCGACGCCCCCTCCCCAAATCCTGGAGGAAGAATTCACTTTAATAAAGCGAGTGCATTTCCAGAGCTATTTTCGGCCGCGTGAGGCGTGTCCTGCAGCTGAATCAGACAGGAAGAGGGGGAAGTTCGGGTCTTTTTATTTTTTTATTTCTTTTCCAAGGGGGCTGGGTGGGGGGAGTGAGAGGCTAGGTGGGTGAACAGACGGCAGGCGCTGGCCTGGCTCATCCACGCCTGCAGCATCTGCTGCCGCAGGAGCCAGCCCCGGTCCCAGCCGAAACACACCGAAGGCGCAGTTGGAACACCCAGGCCGGCCCGACTCGGCCCCCCTGGATCGCCAGCACCCCGGGGCGCGGCGGGCGGGCGGGCGGGGGTGGGTGGCGGGGAGGGGGTCTCGGAAGGCGATGCACACCTGCAGTCGCGCTGCCCCGGCCTTCGGGGATCCTCGCGACGGCTCTTGCCCGACGTCCCCTGGGCTCTCCAGTCCCCGACCTCACCCTCGCGCACATTTTTCTCATCTGTGTTTAAGCCCGTCCTTTAACCTACCAGTTCTTTTTTTCTGCACCCCCTGTAGTGCCTTCCCCGGTTCTCGGGAGAGCCCGGAGCCCAGACAGGGACCCCTCACCATCCACTTTTAAAAACGTCGGGTTTGGGAACTTGATAACCCGACCGTCCATTCCTCAGTGGAGGTACAGACATAGCTCTAATTTTTTTTTTTGGGGGGGGGTGAAAGGGCGAAGGCTCTCCTTCCTGAGTCTGAACACACTCCCCTCCCCCCCCCTTCGGCTGGATAGCGGGTTAGCGGAGCCAATGGGACTCGAACTCATGTGGCTCCAGGCTCTCTGAGCGCGTAGCGCGATCACCTGGCCGGCCAGGCACACGCCAGGTGAGCTTAGGAGCATGTGTGCTTAGCGTTGCAGGTTTCTGCAGAAATATGCCTATAAACACCCAACACCCGGCTGCACCCTACACCTACAGGGTTTTGTACACTTTCCAACCGAAACTCCAAAAACGAGAGGAGTAGGGGGTGGGGAGCTGACAAGGAGGGAATAAAAATCCAATAAAACTTGCCTTTGCTAAAGTTTATCACTGATCCTACAAAGGACAGGATATGGATATGTGTGTGTAATAAATAATATATATTTTTTCCCCTAAGGGTGAAAAAGAGATAAGGAAGCACCAACATTGTTTTATTTTTTTCCTTCCAGAGTGACCAGCTTTGACTTTAAAGTCCAAAGCGCAGGGGCGTGGGCTTTTTCCCCTCAACCTAAGGCTACATCCCAAGAAAATGCACACGTTTGTGCAGAAGGCAACGTGCCTTTTCCCGCGTGCTAGGCGGAGCGCTTTTGAACAAGCAAAATTAAGGCTTGCGCACATGGTCGGAGCGGTCACCAACAGGGAAAACTCAGTTTCCAGCCCAAGCCTCCCCGAGACATTCCTGCCAACCTCCGCACCCACTCACGCCCCACCCCGTGTGCTGGAGACTGAAAACCGACTGGGGGACGGACTCGAGACGAAGTTAATGTTAGGGAACAGCCCGTAATAGGAAGGGGAAGTGAATGGGGGAACTAAAAGGGGCGAGCCGGCCACGCGCGAAGCTTCCGAATTCAGGGGGTCTCAGTGAATGAAGCGCACGGCGGCGAGAGGGGGGCGTCCGCCCCCAGCCCTGTGTCCCCCTCCCCTTCGAGGGCCACCTCTCCCCTCCGGAATTTCGGTGTCAAGCAAGACCGGGGTACAGCGCAGGGGTGGGGGTGGGGGGGGGTGGAGGGGGGGTTGGAGGGAAGGGGGGAAGGGAGCAAGAGGGCCCGCCACCCAAGCTTTCTCCCCAGGGTGGGCGAGGCCTGGAGGACGACCCCCCGCCTCCTCCCGACGCCCTGCTCGCTTTTCCCACAGCGGGAGACTCAGCTCTGGACGCTTTCCCTGCAGGGAGATGGAAAAAGACCGTGCTCGGGGAGTTATCAAGTGATGTCAGAGGCTGGAAGCCCTCGCCGGCTTCTGTCCTTGCTCATCGGGATAGATTTATATTTTAAAAATACCTCCCTCGTGCCTACTGCCCCCCCCCAACCCCTCAGTTTTCTTTGATCCCCTCTAAGGTGGCTGAGTCTTAGTATGCGTAATTCATTTATGGGGTCTTAAAATGCAAGTTCATGGATGGATGGACCCCGAGTGGCTCCAACGCTTGGGTCGGGAAGTCCATCTGGACAAGAATCAACTGGAGCGGGTGCCGGGGGACTCCTCGGAGGGACGCTGCACCCCGTTTGTCACGGGCTGCGCGGGACTGTTTCATTTTGAGTTTCCAACTTGGGGTTTGCAGCGAGCTTTTCCTCCTCCCGAAAGCTAATGGCTTCCACAGCAATTAGGCATTTTCCTCGCCCGCCCCTGCCCTCCCCTCGCTTTACATACAGTAGATTGGATCCTAATTCCCGCGGCTACAGATAAGGTCGGAGGCGCCCGGGCCGCTCCCCAACCCTCGCCCGCCCCAGGCCCGGCTCTCCCTCCGCCTCCCTTGGCTTCCTTTTGATGTAGCGGGGCCGGCGTCCTACTAGAAGAAAAAAAAAAACTAATCTGCCCGGTAACAATCAGCGCGCAGTAGCAGGAGCCTCAGAGCTATTGGCTATGCAAATAGAGGGAGGGGAGACGGCGCCCCAAACTCTTACTCACCCTTTTAAAGCGATATCCCCCCCACCCCTTCCGCCCCACCCTCGTTTAAAGGGGCTGGCCCTGCCTGCGTTAATCGCTTGCACCTCAGGTTTTATTCGCTCCCCACATTCTCTAGTGCACCCCCCCACCGTCGCTGGGAGCGCAGTGAACAGCTCACTCTTCCGTCGCCCCCCATGCACCCTCTTGCTCCCGGGGCCCGCGTCCGGACCTCCTTTCTCGGTGCAGGAGGGACGCGCCCGACCTCCGAGTGTCCGCAGGGTGTGCGCGCCATGCTCGGCGCACGTGCCAGCTCGCCCGCGCGCGGGGGGCTCCGGGCTCGCGCCCCTTCCTCTGAAAGTGAAATCGCCCCGATCGGCCGGGTGGGGGGTGGCGGGAGGAAGGAGGTGAGGAAACGCCACCGTGTCCCCTGGAATAGCAACCTTGACCCGAGGATGCATTGGAGCACATGTCAGAGCCGACCGCGCAGGCGGCGTCCCCACCGCGCGCCCGCTGCCGGGCAGAAAGCCCTGGCTGGTGAGGGAGGGAGGCGTGAACCCCGAGAGGTCGACGAGGATGCAGGCGGGGGGCCGAGGGGGGAAGTCTCGGGCCTCGGAGGCAAGGAAGGGGTGGTGCAGTTTGCGCAGGGGGAGCGAAAGGGAGCCAAGCCGAGTCGTTCCTTCGCCCCCCTCCCCCCTCCCCGGCTATTTCCTAGAAAGCTGTATCAGTGTGGCCACGCTCGGAGCAGACACCTCGGCCCGCCTGTCAGCAGATGCGAGGGCGAGGAAGCGGGTTTTTCCTGCGTGGCCACTGGCCGCGGAGGAACCGCTGGCAGCCCTACCCCCGGCCTGCGGCAGCCCCGGGCGCCTCGCTGCGCCTCCCAATGGCGCCGGTGGCGCCCCCAAGAATAGGTTGGTTCCTCCTCCAGGGTCACATTCTATCCCGTCGGGAAGCCTCCCCCACCCCCCTGACACTCACCCTTCCACCTCGTCCTCCCCACACATCTGCAGGGGACGCGCAGGGGGTGGGGGGACTCGCTGTGGTCCCTTTAAAGGGGCTTTTGCAACAACTTCTGAATGATCAGAAACAAATTTCAGAGCCAGAACCTCTCTCACCCTGCGTCCGCGAGGTTGCTATTTTCTAAGATCGCCCTGATTATTTTTCACTTAAGGGATTTGTTTCCAAACGGACTGAGCTCACCCCATCCGTCATTGCTGTCATTTCTGAATCTATTAAAATAGATGGGCAGGAGCGTCATCATCAGTTTGGTAGAAGCCGAAGTGGGTGGTGGTGGTGGCTGGTAGGGGGGTATCTTGGCGCGATACGCGTGCAGAATGCGCAAGATTCGAGGGAATAAAGAGAAATCGGTGGCGTTTTTTTGTGGGTTCCCCTATCCGGGGCCCCTGGCATGCGGGGCTGGATGGAGCGAGAGGGCCTCGGCGGGCTGGGAGCGGGCCGGGGGGGCGGGGGGCCGCGTTTGAAGTTAGTTCGGGCCAGCTGCTGTTCTCCTTAATAACAAGAGGGGAGAGGCGGGCGGGCGGGAGAGATTGAAAGGAGGAGGGGAGGGGCGGGAGGGGCGGGAGGGGGGAGGAACCAGCGCGGGGAGCGAGGCTGGAGGGTGGAGAACTAACTGCCCAGCTAGTTTGCGTCACTGCCTCGGCGAGCAGAGCGGAGAGCAGGCTGGAGAGAGCGAGCCCGGCTCCACGGGGCGGGCAGGCCGAGCGAGCAGCCCCCGAGGCGCTTCTCTCCCGCCGCCCACCCCTCTCCTCTCTTCTCCTCCAACTTCTCTCTCCGGCCTTAAAACTTTTCCCCCAACCCCCCTCATTAGCCAAAGGAAGGCGGTAGGGGGAACACCACCCCTCCCCCCTCCCCCCCCAAAAAACTTTTCCAGCCCGGAGAAAAGTAGGGGACCGAGCGGGCACCCGGCTGGCCATGGAGCTGCTGTGCTGCGAGGTCGACCCGGTGCGCAGGGCCGTGCGGGACGCCAACCTGCTCCACGACGACCGCGTTTTGCAGAATCTGCTCACGATCGAGGAGCGCTACCTTCCCCAGTGCTCCTACTTCAAATGCGTGCAAAAGGACATCCAGCCCTACATGCGCAGGATGGTGGCCACCTGGATGCTGGAGGTAGGTCTGCAGACGGCCGCTCCGTCCGCCCCCACCCGGATTCTCCCCTCCCCCGCCCCGCCACGCAGGGACCCTAAAACTGGGCGAGGACAACCTCCGCGCCCGCCTCTCGGCTCCCGTGCGCTAGGGTTCCCCGCGCCCTTTGGCGAGACGCGTGGCTCATTTCTGCTCCTTGCAGGATGCGTAATTAACTGGGGGGCCGGGGGAGAAGAGGGTGAGGAAAATCGGGGGGCAAAGAGACTGTCCTGGGGCGGGGGTGGGGAGCAGCCCGCGCGCGTGTGCCTGCATGTGGCTGCCTCTTCCCACCCCCATCCGGACCTGTCTCTTGCAAAGCCGGGGCTGCTTTCGTGCGGTGGAGAAGGCAGGAGGAGCGTGAAATCGGGCGACAAGTAGAAGAGCAGCCCCCCGCCCCCCCCCCAAGGCCAGCGCCAAACCGCCCCAGCCTCAAGTCCCCGCATGTGGTCGCGACTCCGCGTTGGCACTTAAAGGGGGAGGGGGGGCGGGTGGAGGGGGGCGGGTGGAGAGAAACGGGGAATTCAGGAGCCCCGGAAGTCACCATGAAGAAACGTGTGTTTTAGGGGAACCCAAAGGAACCCCTTCTGTACCCTCGCTCCCAATCCTTGCGGAGCAAGCCATGTGTGCCCACGTATGCACAGCTCCGGACCTGCCGTGGTTTCGCCATGTTGCTTTGCAAACTCGGGGTGGAAAGGCTGGAAAACGTCTCCAGCTCCCCCTCGCACACAAGTACCCCAACCACCCCACTTCTCCTAGAGCCCTCGCCCGCGCCCCCCAGCTCACGAGGGTTACTTACAGTTTGACTTTCCACTTTCCTCGGTGCGGAGATTTGGGTGGGGTAGGAAGGGGGGGTGGGGAGGTGTGTGTAGGGAGGGGGGTATACTGGGGCACCCCTAAAGGAGAGGTCAGAGTCCCCTGTGCCTCTCCCCGGCGACTCCCCGCTCCTCGTCTTGCCCCCGGCTGGTCATCGCGTCCCCCGGTTCCTGCCCTTGTGGGCCGCAGCCGGACGCTCCCGCCGTGGCGCTCGCCCCTTCAGGTTTCCCCTCGGGATCCGGAGCCCCGGCAGCCGCGCCGCAGACCTTTCCGGCACCCGAAACCCGCGTTTCGGGAAGCCTGGATCCTCTTCGGGGTTTTCATGCCAAAAGGGCTTTTCTAGGATATTTCCTCGATTTTTAATTATTTTTTGAAAACGCTCCCCCCAGCTCCGACTCCAGCCGCCCGAGCCGCGGCTCCAGCCTCCGCGGGCTCCCCCGCCCCCCCCAGTCCCCACCTCTCCCCACCCACCCTCCCGTCGGCGGCGCTGGGGCCGCGGGGACCCCCCGGACAATTTTTCCAATTGTCGGGAATGATAGAGCAGGGTCTGGGGGTTCGGATGGGTCCAAGAAGGAGCCCCCCGGAGCCTCCAGAATATTTTTATTGATTTTTTGAAAAGATGACGAAATCCAAAAAAGAGGGTGAGTGAGTTGGAGCGAGCAGAGAAACGCGCAGCCACAGGGAGCGTCGCGGGCCGCCGGCCGCCGCCGAGCGTTCCTTGGACACTCCCCGCCTCCCAGTTTGGGATTTTTAATGCACCCCGTTTTTTTTAGGCCAGTGAGCCCTACCCAAGCACGGATGGGCTATTTAGATTTACTCCCATTTCCTCATCTTTATTTTCGTCGTATATCCTGCTCCTCTTCCCCACTGAAAATGGTAAATAATTTTTGTTTGCAGACATTACTTTTTTTTTTCCATTTTCCCCTCTTTTCCTGATACTATTTTCTACTCTCCCCGCCCCCCCTCCCCAACTTTGTCCCACTCCCGATGTAGGTGTGTGAGGAGCAGAAGTGTGAAGAGGAGGTCTTCTCTCTGGCCATGAATTACCTGGACCGCTTCTTGGCTGGAGTCCCGACTCCAAAGACCCACCTGCAGCTCCTGGGTGCTGTCTGCATGTTCCTGGCCTCCAAGCTCAAAGAGACTATCCCCCTGACGGCTGAGAAGTTGTGCATCTACACCGACAATTCCATCAAGCCCCAGGAGCTGCTGGTAATGAATGACCTTCCCTGTCTCTCTCTCTTCTCTCCCCTCTGGGCTCTGGGTTAATGGGGTTCTGCCCACTGCACCCAAAACAAATTCTTAGCTTCTGAAAGTCCCCAGCACTGGAATCCTCACACTTAGGGGGGAGATACCTCTTTTGATATGAGACTGCATTCCTACTGCGTGCCCTACACTGTGCTAAGCACAGAAAGAGCAGACGTCAGTCCATGAAGAAGACCCTCCTGGAGTCAGCACCGGTAAGATCTTTTCTGGCTGCATGTGCACGTGCACATGTGTAGGGAGGCAGGAAACACAGACATCTAATTCAATTCCAAATTTCCAGTCATTGCATTCTGAGAAAAGAGTCTGACTTCTCACATTATAGGAACATGTGGGGTATTTATTTCTCCTAAAAACCCCAGGTTCAAAGGCAGCCTCATATATCTGCAAAGTCTTCGGATACCTGCACAGAGTAGCTGTTTGCAAACTATCAGCTCATTCACTTTGGCACAAAGTGGAAGTGTGACCCTTTATTGGAGGAGTCTCAGGCTTGGGCACCTACTTAAGTGGGGTGCTGGCCTCTCCCACCTCAGGGGTCCTGTGCTGACTGATTTCCCTGCAGGCCCCTGTTTCCCACCCAATCTAACTCTTTTTCCCTGCACAGCTTTCCACATAAGATGTCCACGTTGTAGCAGCACTGGAATGGCAGAGCGGCTCCGAGGCCCACCCTCAGTGGTCCGCACACCTTTCTCCGCCCTGTTTAGAAAAGGGGCCCCATTCTTACCGCCTCCTCCCCCTCCTTACTGGCAAGGCCTGCACAAAGTCCAGGGGCTGAGACTGGCTGCTGGAACTGAGCTCTTTGTAAGAGGCCTTCCTTTCTGGGGCTGTGCTGCCACCTAGTGGCAGACATGTGCAAGGATGGGGGCGGACTTGTGAGAATGTACAGGGGGGCCTGAATGACTTCACCTTTGAACCGCTGCCAGATTTCAGCTGCTTCTGGTTTGGTCCGAGAGGCCCAGAAAGGTGCTTTCTTCTGGGAGATCTGCTCCCTTTAATAATGGTACCAAAAGAGTGGTTTAAATTCACATTCCCTTTGGAGAAGGAAGAGCTGGAATTTCAAGGCATCTTAGAACATTCTATTTTACTCCAACTTATTGTCACGAGCCAGAGGCCGATTTTAAAGCTTGTAAAGAAGAAAATGTTAGATTTGGGAACTACTTTGTTCTTCTCATGGGGGACCAGGGAAAATAATCTCACATTTGATTCATTGGGTTTAATGTAATGGTGATCTCAAGTTTTCTTAAGGACACCCCAATTTTTCCAGACCACACAAGCTCCAAACAGACCTGCCATTTTCCCATTCCCAGTGTCTTTATCCCTCCTGTATCTAGAAGGAGGGCTCTAGAGGAGTTACCTGATTTTACTGGTGAGAAAGGCCCCCAAGGAGGGAAGGAAATCACTCCACAAGCACCTTACCACACGGCACTCAGGCACTCAGGCACTCAGGCCAGGGGGGGCTGGGGCCCTGGTGGCAAATGGAGTCAGGCTTCTTAGAGTCACTGGGACAGTGGGGTGCACTGGCAATCTCGTCTCTTTCTCGCAGTCTTATGGTAATTCATGGGAAAATCCCTCAGATTCCACATATTCTGAGGTTTTCTTTTTGACTTATCTCCCGTTGAGTACAGAGTACAGACCTCCCTCCAAAGTTTCCCAATAAGGGAGAGAAACCGGGTTTTTCATTGGGTAGGCTGAGGATGGGAGGTGCAAAAGAGGGAGTCCTCGCATTTAGACGGAGGGAATCTAACCACGCTTTGACCCCAATCCCATCCGGCTGCACACGGGGGTCACTGATGGCCACCCCGGCCCTCAGTCTTGATGACAAAGGGCTGTGAAACACTTAAGCGAAAGGGTCCCCCGTGGCTGTCATTTCCCCAAGATTTCTCCACGATGTATCCAGGGGACAGTTTTAACAGCAGCGAGAAAAATGGCACTTCCTGGCGCCAACTACAAGCAAGCTAATTGGTTGCCATGGAGTCGGGCCAAGGAGCCTTATTTTGAGCTTTATCTGTGTGCATCATTTTTCCATGAGGTCGGAAAAAAGACTATTAATCCAGCGATACAGACGGACACAATAAATCACTAGCAAAGGGCCGCCGTGACCCTGGCAGTATCTTTTTGTGGGTTCAGCTCTCTGGGTGGGCGGGCATCCACACCGCAAGGCAGGCAGGCTGGGGTGGGGGTGGGAGCACTGGAGAGTAAAAGAAGTAGAACGAAGTGGAATCTTGGCACCCGCTACCTGGGCTCTCATTATTTTCAGTGGAGCCTGACACTGGAAGCCTAAGAAGAGCCGTCAACAACTTCAAAGCTTTAGGAGCTCCCTGACAAATGGGCCCGCCTTACCATCATCCAGCAGCGCCCTAATGAGCATCATTAAAATGGGGCTGATCCCAGCCCCCCGAAGCCTGGTCAGCCTTCGGGTTTTTCACTCTGGCCTTCTCCCTTCCGTACCAGGAGTGGGAGCTGGTGGTGCTGGGCAAGTTGAAGTGGAACCTGGCGGCCGTCACACCCCACGACTTCATCGAGCATATCCTCCGCAAGCTGCCCCAGCCCAACGAGAAGTTGCCTCTGATCCGCAAGCACGCGCAGACCTTCATTGCGCTGTGTGCCACCGGTAGGAGCAGCCGGGCACCGGGAGGGGGCACTCACTGCCAAGGAGCCCTGGGGTGGTGGGGGGAGCTGCTGGGGAGGGCCCGAATGGGGTACTCACCTCTGGGCCCCGGTGTGTGGGGGAGGGGCGGCCCCGATTCAGCCACAGACCCAGGATTTCATTTCTGGGATGTTTTTCTTAACCTGAGCTGGTATATGCTCTCGCTAACCTCATAAGTGGTTTATGAGGACAGGTGTGGTGAGGGCAAAAAATAGCGCCTGTAAAATATTCTTTATGATGTCTGAAGTGCTCTTTGAAGATTATACGTGCTGCTCTCTGGTTGTGTTTAAATCTTTAATCTTTTGAGGAAAAGGATGACTTGGAGATAAGCCCAGGAGGAAATTTAAGGGGTGGGGACGAATCAGGTTAAAGGAACACTGTCAAGATAAATACACCATCAGTCCTGATAAGTGGGAAGGGAGACCAAAGGAATTCTTTTCACTGTCGGGCATTTATTGCCTTCTAGCTGTTGCCTCTGTGGGCGACGGTGTGGGGGGGGGTGGGCCTGCCTGCCTTTCTGCAGGACCGCCCTTCCTACCCCCGGCTTCTGCTGCTCTCTCTTCCCGTGCCTTTTGCCACCCTAAACTTAGCAGCAGGGAGGCTTTCATCCACCCTGCTGACCCCACAGTTCATACATAGTTCTTGTATGAGCCCATTTGCTTTGATACTGTCTCAAGAAACTTACCTTTGGCCAGTTCCTATTCGCTTCCTGGCGATAACCCTGGGAGAGACCCTGGGACCGCATGTCCAGGGGAGAGACCTCAGGAGTTCCTATTTTCACAGTCTGTGGGGGCAGGTAAAGAATTGTTTGTGCAAAGCCAAGAGTTTAGCTCGTTTGCAAGCTGCAAGATAGACAGGTGCTCCGAGGGGTTCACTTTTTTGAATAACTTGCTACATGTTATTCCTGTGTATGTGCAGATACAGAGTTGTATGTGCTTCCTGCTCTCGGTCAGAAGGTCAGGCTTGGCTGTCTCTCCCGGTGACCCGGCATAGACTGCCTAACCTCTCTGACCCTCAGCTTCTTTGTCTGCAAAACACCCCCTGTGGATGCCTGACCTCACGGCCTTTTCAGAGTAGGCAGGGAAATGAAAATCAGAAAAAGATGATGTACCAGGAAGAAATCAGCACTGATGGTGAAAATGTTAACCCCCCCCCCACTCAGCTAAGTGAACTTGAACAGAGCCCTCCTTCAGCTCCAGCAGGACCCCTCCTCTGCCTGACCCGCTTGAATGTGGGATTCCACAAGCTGCCCCCCATTGATTCCAGGGTCTGGATTTCCTCTGACTGGTTTTTTTTAGTCCTGCCCCTCCAGATGCAGTCCAGCCTCATGGCGCCTTGTCTGCCCTGTGCCTCTCCGTGTGCAGCCCTAGGGGACCATTCTTCAGTGCCCTGTGGGTGCTGCCTTTCAGACACCAGCCATTCTTATGCTACCTTCCCTTGCCCTGCTGTCTGGTCTGGGCTCTGGAGGTCAGCCCCTTACTGACTGACCATTTTGTCTCCCAGATCTGACTGTCCCTTTGCTCGCCATTGTCAGGATTCACTGTGGGGGAGGGGTCAACCAGTCCTTTCTTCCCCGGGCCTCCAAGCTGACCCCCAGCCCTCTGCTCCCCCACTGCCCAGCTGCTGAGAGGCAGAATCCTGCCTTCACCTAGTCTCCTGCCTGATAGGTCTTTTGGGGTCTGCCCACCCATTCCACCTCTCTAGTCTCTGATTGGGGTAAGGGTGGAAGGTGGAATTACTGTGGCATGGGCAACTCCCCAGATTCTGTAAAGACTCATTCTCTAAAACTGGGGATCCCATCCCCCATTCCTGGCCTTCTTGCCCAGATCCTTGGGGTAGCTGCCAACTTTGAGGCCAGAGTGGGGAGCTTGGGATTCAGAGACTGAGGATGGAGGCCCAAGGGGGAGGCAGAGGAAGTCGTGAAGACGGTCTTCGGGAATCCCGCACACACTTTGGGCAGGAAGCGCAGGAGAAAGGACCCTTCCAGCCCAATGAAAAGCACGGCAGCCATGGCGGTCAGAGCAGGGAGAGCACCTTGTAGATTTCCTGCCTTTAGAAAAGCTGGACTTACCTCGGGGATACATCTTACCCTCATCTGAGCTTGGCGTGAGTAACTGAGTCTCATAGAATCCCCACCACCTGAATGTGCACCAGCCAGGAGGACACACCTTCCAGTGCAATGGGAATCCACGATCCCGGGCCAGGCTGCACCTAGTAGGCGAGGACCCTCTCACATCCACCTTGCAAGCACAGAGGCCTTGGGGTGTGCTACTCCAGGCAGTGTCCGGTCCTTCTCTTCTGGCCTTTGCACCTCGGCCTCTTTCCCCCCAACCCCTCTCTCCTGTCCAGGAGCTAGATAAGCACCTGCAGCCAGGGTCTGGGAAGCCCACGGGGATCTGAGGAGACGATCACCAGCCTCAGGCTGTGTGGCTAGTTCATGGGGAAAACTGGTTGTGAAAGAGCTGGCAGGAGTTGTGCAGCCTGTGTGGAGAGCGTATGTGTGTGTGAAAGGGGACGAGAGACCAGGGGAGCCTGGGGGCCCGAGGAAAGGGCAGCACTCGGGTAAGACGGTAGCACGACAGAGAGATGCCCTCCTTCTCAGCCCAAAATGGCTTCTGAGGTAGAGACTGCCTCAGACTGCCAGGGATCCCTCTTTAGGCTGGTCCCGGTTAAAGGAGGTGTGGGGGATGGGGGGTGGGCAGAACGTCTTTATGACAACCAGCTCCTCAAGTTCCCCCTCCTAGAAATTGGATCCTGTGCAAGCACACCAAGCCTTAGAGCGCCCTGGTTGTAGCTCTGATGGTAGGAACTTCCCCCCCATTAGCCAATGAGGAAAGGACCATTTGTGATGATTCAAGCTTGCACCCCAGCCTGGGGAGATTCTTGACATATGATATCATGCCCAGCAGATGATTCCAGTTAGTCTAGAGGAGCTTGAGTTCCTTTAGACATTGAGTTTGCACTTGGTAAGGAGGAGGCACTTTACCTTTCCACCCACCGCACCCCAAATCTCCCTCATTTTGCAGCAGGAGCCCCACCTTAAGAGGCTGTGTGGGCTCTCTGTGCATGGTCGGCCTGAGCCTGGGGTTGTTAACCCAGTGCTCACCCAGTTCTCGTGGCTTTTCCTGGCGATGCTTCATGGCAGTCCACCCCAGGTAGGCCCTGGAGAGCGCAGAGGCTGGCCCTTGATCCAGAAAGGGGCTTTGCTTTGGTGGTTGCCAGGAAGGAAGAATCGAAACCTACCTTTCCATCCATGAGCCTCTGGGCCTCCGAGGTCACAGGACTGAGGGGAAGTAGCTGTTTAGCCTGGTCTCAGTTCTTCTGTGAGTGCCTGTGTGAGGACAGCTATCTTACTTCCCTTCTGGCTGTGAGCTGAATGAGGGGCCGCCTGCTGCCTCCTCCCTGGGACCTCCCTCCCACCCAGGCCTTTGGAGTTCAGGCTTCTTAGCTGGTCTGGCTTTCCTGCCCCATGGAGACAGGGTCTGCTGAACTTATTCTCAGGGTGGCGGAGGAGGTGTGCGCTGGCAGCGTCGTTGGTTAGCCGTGAGCCCTCTGTCTGTCAGCCTGTTAAAATTCCTCCTGATAGCAGGTTGGAGAGGGGAGATGGGTGGCCATCAGGCTTCCCTTTTTTCAGCCTAAGAGCAAGTATCTCGCCCCCTAGTGGTGGACAAAAGCAGAGCACATGTTCTTGCACTTGAAGGCCTAGCCATGTAGCCAAAACAGTCAGCGCTGACCTCACTGTGCAGGAACAAATAACCACTGATTTCGCTGAGAACTCTTTCTAATGGGAAGTCTCACCAAGCAGCACAGTCACCAAGTTGATGATGATGATGATGGCCCTGGCCTGGCCCTGGCCCAGAGTAAGGAGCGCCTATGGCATCTTGTGCAGGGCCACACAACTCACTGGTGCCATGGCCAGGTCTGGTGTCCAAACCTTTGCCTCCTGAGCCAGGGCTCACTCTTCTGAGTCACTGTGTCATCTCTCAGTTGGATCATTGCCTCATGGATGATCAGTCCCAAGCCTGGGACTCCCCTGGGTGCAGCTGGCCTCTCCCACTTCACCAGGAGGGAGGAAGTCATGTCAGAGGCTTCTGGAACATGGTCATTATTCTTGTCCCTGAGAGATAAGTGGGGTGCACTGGGGAGAAGATTGGCATCCTCTTTCCTTCCTTGTATGCTTGTAACCTCTCCCATTCCCTATGGGTGCTCGCTCCCCATTCCTGACAAAGCAGCAGAAGCCTCACTCTGGAGACTGGATGAGGTGATGTGTAGGACATAGCACCCTGACGCTGAAAGGTTCTGCAGGCAACACCAAGCCCTCACTCAGCCTGGCCTCAGCATCTGCATGTAGCTCAGGGCTGCCAGGTGCCTTTCTCTTTACCCCTGCAGGTGCTGAGCACAGTCTCCAAGTCAGAATTGCCCATCACGATCCCACAGGACATCCCAGTGGGAGTCTGGTGGTGACAGCCAGGATGACAGTAGCGCCTGACATTGGTGGCTGGCCTGACCTGGGCCTATGCATCTATGCAGGCTATTCTAGTTAAATCCTCAGAACAACCCTCTGAGCCGAGTGGCATTATTATCCTCACTAGCAGGTGAGAAGACAGAGACTCAGAGAGGCCTGGTACCCTGCCCGTCTCCACACCGTGGGTGAGGGAGACAACAGCCTCCCTACTCTCCTCTCCTCTCAGTTTTTGAAGGGTCTTGACTGTACAGCCCAAATACTCCCCTTGTTCTTGGAGAGTCCTGTTAAGTGGCACGCCTGTGCTATCCCCTTGAGCACCTTCTTTCTGGTGAGAAGTCTCTCTGGAAGTCCCCCGTGTAGCATGCACCTCGCCATGTAGAATACAGTGCTGTTGTGTTTCTACATTTCACATCTTGGAAGGAATCAGGATGGCTCGCTGCTCAGTTAACTGTCTCTCTCCTCTGGGAGAAGGAGGGGTCTCAGTGGACATCTCGCTTCTGTAGGGGGCCAACCCACAGTGGAGAGAGACCCTCGCCCCCAGGATGCCTTCTGCACCTACAGCTTGTTGCATTTGTGACCGAGAGACTGAGCTATCTCTGATAGGTTTTTACTGTTTTTTTTTTTTTTTTAAGATTTATTTATTTATGCGTACAAGAGCTGGGGTACAGGCTAGAGGTGCGGGGGTGAGAGGATTCACCAGAGACAAAGTGGGAAACAGAACAGGCAGACTGACTGAAACACACTGCTGAGGGGAGCCGCGGGCGAGACAGGAGAGGTCTGCCTCGCCATGTGGGTAGCTCCCTGGCTGGCCGGGGATCGAACTCGTGCTGCAGAGGCTTCGGATAACTTCATCATAGTGTGGTGCTTAACCCCTTGCGCCACCAGGGAGGCCCTACTGGGATTATTTTTTGCTAAAATATTATTAAAATTTTACAGATTAATCATCTTTCCCCCACCTCAAGGTAGGGGGATTTCCATGCATTTTCCATGTACCCACCTAGCGGCGTGCACATGCGTTTATATGTTAATGGAGAGCTGTGATTTGAACATAGTACAATGTATGAAGTTTGATGAATTTTGCCACCCCCTCCCCACCTTGCCCAAGTGGATATCACAGCATGTGCCAAACCAAAGCTAAATCTTAGTTTCCAGGAATGGCTGAGTGGGCTCGGTGGAACTTTCCATGGCTGAGTGTGGAGGTCGGCCAGCTAGAGCCAGGACAAGCACGCGCCCCTTCGGCTGGTTCATTCAACATCTGTTTTCCCTGCAGCAGAAAGGGGGTGTCCCTGAGAGTGGTCCCGGGGCAGCCCCTGATGCTGTGTGAAAAGATGACCTGTGACTTTGCTGCCCTGTGGAAATCGACCTTGTTCTCTTCCTCTCTCCCTTATTCTTTTCCTTGGATTTGCTCTCATTCTAGATCCTTAAGTAAAAGCAAATTAGCGCTGGAAGCCACCTGGGAGATTAGCCAACCTAAACTCACCTAAACCATGAAGGAAGAATTACATTTTATAACACACTCCAGATGCACTTAAGCATACATCAAGCTGATACAAAAGTTTCCCGGAGCAATATTTACTCTCACTGTCTGTATTCCTTCCAGATACTTTCTATCTTACTCTGTTCACTTCAACAACAACAACAACAAAATGCAGGTCGTGACCTTCAGAGGAACCCCCATGATTCATCAGTAGTTGCAACTGGCAGCTTGAAAAACTCTGCTGTGACCCAACCCCTTTTACACAAATGGAGCTCCAGGGGCTTGGAGGAGGGGCAGTGACTTTCCCAGGGTCCCACAGTGTGACCCTGGCTTTTTAGTGCTCATGTCGCCTCCTTTTGATTAACCAGAGGAGAGCTGAGCTGAGGCAGCTAAAGGAAGATGCTGCTCTGCCTCTGTGTGTGGCAGAGGAGTAGCACGGGGGGGGGGGGGGGTCAGCCTGGCTTCCAGCACCCCTTCTCTTGCTGTTGGTGCTCTCTGCCCAGTCTGTGACCCTCTGAGCTGCCCAGAGGCAGCCATGTCCTTTCACACAGTGCTCTGTGCTTCTGGGGGGGGCAAGGGACAGCGTCCCCAGAAGGCTCTCCCAGCATTTTCCTAGCGACCCGAGAAGAGAAGCACACATAGTCCTTCTGGGTGATTGTAGCACCTGCTGCACCCCAGGACCACCCATGTCTACTCCCTGGCTTCCAGAAATTAATTAATTTGCTAAAAGTGGGAGTTAGCTTTGCATGCAGCGGGACAACAAAGATAGGCATGTGGGAGTGTGCTTCCTGGTCAGGCCTGGGGCAGAGGGGAGGGAGGGCCAGGCCATTCTTCTGCCCTTCCCTGCCAGATGCTCCCACCCAGGGCCCGTATGGGCCCAGGGCCATGGGCTGGCTGCCTCATCTACAGTATGAATGTCACAGGGGGAAGCTAACAAGGTTATTGGGCAGAGAAACACTCTCCTGTGACCTCATGTGGAAGAGACCTACAGCAGAGCAGGGGGCAGGGAGGCCGACTTTGTCACCAGCCATGGGGCTGGAAAAGGCTCGGAGGGGAGAGAGGACAGCAGGCGGTGGGTGGAGCGCCAGTGTCCCTCGAGAGGTGGAAATGGCTATTGGGCTATGGGAAGAGATCCCAGGGACAGACCGACCGACACACAGCCAGGCTTGTTCTTGGGGTTTGGCCCAGATGGGAGGGTGCACGCTTTGGTGATTCAGCGGTGACTCCAAAAACACCCCTAACTTGATGCAGGACAGTGGGGTCACCAATGAAAGTCTTCCACGAAACAGTAGTTCTAATTGGGCGTTTGGAGGAAGAAAAGGAAAGAGTAGATTGAACTGTTTTTGCAAGTTCAACCTAATATGCATGCTATGATTTGAGGGGGGAACCATGTCTTCCCTCTACACCCCCCATTTATTTCTCCTTCCTCCTCTGCGAACTCACTGGTGCAGTGCTAACCCTAGAGACGGCGTACGCTGTGGGGCGTTCGCTCCACGGCAGCACGGTGTAGGATGAGTGATGAAACTCGAGCTTCTTTAACATGATGAATCTGCACAGGCAGTGGCAGGTGGCTCTCCCATCGCACCAGGAGAAACCGTTGCCTTAGGGGTGTGTGGTGTGGACTGAGCGGCTGCGATCTGCACAGCACTGCGCTGTGTGGAGTGGGTAGCTGTTAGCAGTGCCTTGATGTCTCCAGGATGGGTGGAGCAGTGGATGATCTTGGTCCCCAGACCCTTTGGGGGAGGGCTCAGAGGGAGTTGAGGTGTTGGGGCTCCCAGACTGAGCCTTCTGACCTTGGAGAACTGGAAGCAGAAGAGGGGGTTGATCCTCATCTTGGATTTGTCTCTACGCTCAGGGCTGGAGAGAGGCGGGAGGAGGAGGGCTCACTTTTGTGTGGCTGACTCTTGCCATCCTGTTTCCGAGTACCTTCCGGCTGGGATGCTCCTGCATCGAGTGCCTTTGCGTGCTGACCTTCCTCTCGTTCTCACAGACTTCAAGTTCGCCATGTACCCCCCGTCGATGATCGCAACTGGAAGTGTGGGAGCCGCCATCTGCGGGCTGCAGCAGGATGAGGACGTGAGCTCACTCACTGGCGACGCCCTGATAGATCTGCTGGCCAAGGTCACCAACACGGATGTGGTAGGTGGCCGAAACCTTCTCGGTTCAGACCAGATGTCTTTGTTCTCAGTATAGGGAGATTGTGGGTTTGACGATGACGGTGATGATGATGATGATGATATGTTAGAGGCATTTTTGTTGGTGGTGGTTTCTGTTTTCTAAGTTCCACATCACAGGTAGAATTCAGCAGGTGAGTCCTCCTCGGAGCTTTCCAAAGCCTGTGTGACATCCAGCAGAGAAGAGAAGGCAGTGAGCAGAGAAAATGGGGGAGGGAGCATGTTTACCAGTTTCCCTGTATGGCACTGGCTCCCTAGTAGCCCTGAATTGTGGCTGCATTTCCATTTATGTCCACACCATGGCCAGGCTGCCGTCCTCCACGGCTAGAGCTTCCAGGTCTGCTCCCACATGCTGCAGCTGCAGGCACTGGGAGGAGAAGGGATAGCCAGAGCTGGGATGGATCTGGCAGGGAGTGGCGACACAGGGGCGCCCACCTTGAAGATGGTGTCTGCCTGGACGGCCTCAACCCCGTTTCTCACTTCCCTTTTGTTCACTGGATCAAGAGCACTTGTGCAAGAATCAAGTGCTCTAGAAATTCAAAACACTATGGCCATCTGTAGATTTTTTTTCCATTTGGTGTGCCCCATGGAAGGCCCAGGGGCTGGAATTCTGGGTGCCAAAAAGGGAGCGCCTTAGAAGAAGAAAGTTGAAAAGACCAGGGTGAAGAGAGGCTCTGATTGACCCTTGGGAGGGAGGTTGCTGGAGGTCTGAGAAGCTGCTCCTCCTCCTTAGGCTGGAGGGAGCACCCAGGGCAGAAGCCAGCAGTCTTGGTGAGAGGGAGGGCCTACCCAGAGCTGGAACTAGAACCTGGAAGCTGACAGTGGGCCTGGGACTCTGTGCCCCACACCAGCTGCAGCTCTGTCACCCCTTGGTTTGAAAAAGACCTTTGGTTTAGAGGCAACTTTAGAGACCAGTCAGCTCTGAGCCCCTTGGGAGTGACCATGGGAGGCTCAGAAAACTTCAAGATGACCCTCTGGATGTTCTGGGGGCTTCTGGGGGAATGCAGTGGGTCCGTGTGGACCTGATGAATAATGTGGCTTACTGGTCTGGGCCTGAGGCCTCCACAAGGGCTGTGAGCTGGAGGTTAAACAGAAGAGTCCAGGCTATATTTTGCCTGGGCATTTACTATCATCTCGAGAAAATGGTGCAGGGCAGAGCCAGAGGGCTGAAGGAACGACCCTGTCCCCCTGAAGCCAGGCTTCGATACACTTTTTAAATGCTGGCTCTCAAACAGGCTTTTAAAAGATGGTTTCTAGAACTCAGATGGAAGGGATCCCTCCATGGTCATTTCACATGAAGAATGCTTTCTAAACCTCTAGAGACATATCTTGGACAGAAGTCAACATTTATTAAAATGGTGTGTGTCCTTCCTTTCCTGAGTATCTCCTATTAAGGCTGCCTGACAAAAGGAACTCCTAACCCTTGTCTTAAGACCAGTTCTCCATCGACCCCCAGAGACAAAAGTGTCACTGACAAGAGTCCCACCCCCAGGCATTGGAGCCTCTAGCAGATATTTATAGGCCTACTCTGATTGGCTGATTACTCCGGGGTCTCCAGCCTTCTCCCACATTGCTCTGTCACCCCTCATGGCTCGAGTGGACAGAGGTCCTTCTTGGAGTGTCACTTAGTTAGTGCCTGGCTTTTCAAGACTCCAAATTCGTTTTTCATCTCATGCTGGAGGAACTGCTGGCCCTTTTCAGATACTGTGTGGCCAGTGCATTCGTATCTGCTGTCAGATTGTATCGAGACAACCTGGGTTCCTGGTCTGCTCCTTGAAATCCCAGCTACTGAGCTGGGGATGGCCAGGGTTAAACACTTGGCTGTTGAAAATCATACATCATAGTGGACTAGAGAAGCCACATTGCTTTTTCAAGTAACAGTAGCAGACCTCTGTAAGATCTCTGGTGGCAAGAGTCTGCCCACGCTTCCCTTGGAATGTGAGCTACAGGGACAGGGCGGCTGTCCCCTCTGCCCAGGTGCCAGGTCTCAGCCTCGCAGGCTGCATTCTCTGAAAAGCTGAAGTGCAGAGTGAGGCCAGTAATAAGACTAGGATTGAAAATGCTTTACCTTGGAGAGAGGGGAGTTTTGCCTCCTTAGCTCTGCTTCCCATTTCATGAGTCAAGAAGTGGTGTGTTTTAAGCACTTCTCCATTCATTTCTGGAAGTATTTGTGGAAGGCTCGCATGTTGCAGGTATTGTACCACGAACAAGGCGTGGCCCACAGGCACCATGGTAGAAGTTGGGGTGGGTGGGTAGTGAGTGGACAATAAGACATGAGGTTTCTGCTTTCAAGGACTTAGTGATTATCTGGACAATCAAGAGCAAAAGCATGTGAAACCCTAGCCAATGAAAATCATGAATGAATACATGCTAACTGATGTATTAGGAATGTGAAATACAGTAGGAAATCGATTCAGAGGAAGGAGCTCACAACACCTAGTGAAAATACAGTCCTCCTGACAGTGTAAACTTGGTGATAGAAAATGTCCTTGGAACGGAGAAAGAAAGCATGATGTTTACATGGGGTGGATTTCGTTCAGCCTTAGCAAGAAATGAAATTCTGATACAGGCCCCACCGAGGATGAACCTTGAATGTTCCACTCCCTGAAGTCAGCCAGTCACAAAAAGATAAATGTGTAATTCCTCTTACAGGAGGTACCCAGTTAGTCAAATTCAGGGAGATAGGTGGAGACCAGAGGGTGTCAAGACCAAGAAGTGGGGGGGAGGGGCAGGGCTTAGTGTTTCCTGGGCTTGGAATTTTAATTTGGGATAATGAAAAAGTTCCAAGGATGGAGAGTGCTGATGGTCGAACAACAGAGTGAATATATTGAGTGCCACTGTATACATCAAATGACTAAGTGGCAAATTCTATGTATTTTTTGTCACAATAAAAAACCACGTGTCTATGTCCACACACCCCTATGCATACAAATACCATGCCCTCGGTCCCTAGCATGAAATGCTGCCACATCTGTGTGGTGCCCTCCCACGGAGAAGCCATGTTGTGTGTCTGTCCTTCAGGCTCTGGAGCCACTGACGATTGGGGAAGAGTTGACACTTCACCCTAAAGTCCCTGTAGTCTGTGCTTGTCCTCAGCACCTTGATTTTTGGTGATTTCTTCCAGTTTACAGTGTTCTCTGTGGATGGTCAGGGAACAGACTCGAAAGAGGGTCCCCTTGGCTGCATGGAGACAGAAGTTTCCATAGCGTGCAGGCCAGCAACAGGCAGCTCTGATAGGAGGACCCAGGCGACTCTGAGAAAGTTGCTCTTTGTTGCTCCCTCTGGTTGCCAAAATAAACCGGAACGCCTCATTCCAAAGAGAAAGCTGAGTGAGAAGCCTGACAGTTTTACAGGGAATAAAAGTCTCAGAGGGTGGTGTATTTTAAGTCCTTTTTCCTTCCACTCGTAAGTGTTGCTAAAAACAGACACCAGCCAAAGAGGCAGGTCTGGCGATGGGGGAGCGTCTGTCAGGGCTCCTGTTGCCAAGGGCGAGTTGGAGAGGACAGATCCAGTGTCCTGTTTCCCCTGGAAGAATCGGGGTTCCTCTCCGGTCCCCTCGACACTCAGCTCATGCCCTGTGCCAACAGTTATCTCACTGATCACTTGTCTATAGAACCTTTTGAACAAGACCCAACTTTTACTCAGCTCTTTATCCAGAGCCCCTGGCAGAGTCCTCGGGAGTGAGGCTGAAGAGAGGGAGGGAAGGAGCAAGGAATGAGGGACCAAGTGGCGTGGGTGTGGGGAAGTAGGCCGATAGGTCTCAAGATGGGGTTTCCAGTGTGGCCTCCCCGTGTCTCTCTGACAGGCTCACTGTTTCTTGACATTGATTCCACGTCATGGTCTCCTGAGTCTCACCTGAATTTACCTTGGAGCGAGTCACTTAACTTTCACATGACTCACAGTTTGCTGACTCACTAATGCAAAAGTGGCCTGAGGCTCACAGACCATGGAGACTTTAGGGAGTGCCTGGAAGACAGCACAACAGATCCAGGCTCCGGTCATCTGGCCTTGGGTGCATCCTTGCCTACCCAGCTCTCTTCTCTAAATATTTTGTCTATCCTTCTGGCTCTGGGGCCGCTGATGAGTGGCAGTAGGAAAGCGCTGGCTCTTCACCCTAAGGTCCCTGCAGTTCTGTGCTGGGGAAGACTCAGAGAGAAGACTCCAGGACTGCCCGTCCTGAGGCTCATCCTGGCACTTTGTGGCTGGTTTGTCCTTGAGCTATCCCAGGAGAACCCACAGTGCCTAGCGGTGTCTACATTTTGACTGATGCTCTTCCCGGGGCCCCCAGCATTGTGTCACTGTCCCCCTCATTCTAGAGGCCCCTGGATGACTGAGACTATCCCTTGCAGACTCCACGGGGCCTATGTATGGTTGGGAATCCTGTGAGGTTTCTGGAAGGCAAGCTGGGGGTGGGGAGGGGAAGAAATAGAATCTGAGGCGGATGCCGCCCTCTCTTGCCTTATTTTTTCTGTGGGCCTCATTTGGTATGCAAGGAAATAAGCCAAACAGCCTGTGAAGAAAGAGAGAATGAGATAGTTTCCTAAGTTGTCTCTGCCTGAGTTGGCCGCGGGTCTGGGGCTCATTCAGCCCTTTGTCCCCCTGTTGAGTGCAGTGCGTGTGTGGTGACAATGGGTGATGCAGTTACACTGGGGCTGGTGGTAGGAGTTCCGTCGGCCCATTCATGGCGGCGAGGAGGGTGCAGGGCGCGGGGCTGGAGCCAGCCAGCAGAGGAAGTCGGGGGCCTGTGGAAAGAGCTGGAGATCACAAACACCCTGTTAGGGCCCTGGGCCTGGGGGGCTGCAGGCAGGGGCGGGGCCCATCGTCCTGGCCCTTGGAGGCTTGCCCGACCTCCAGCACTGCGGAGCGCCACCTGTCCGGGCTGATAGACGAGCTTTATGGCGCTCCTTTTAATCAGCTTAATGTGGGGCATCGTGACACAATGGCGGGTGCTCTTGGAGGCCGCCGGGAAGCAGGGGTCCCGAGGCTGCTGGGCTTCACACGCATGTAGCTTCTTTTAAAGGCAGGCCTTGTGGGGTTCTCCCTGCCACGTGGGCTTTGTCCCCCTTTTGCAGAGAAGCAGAGGTACACAGGGAAGAGAGTTTTGGAATAGGAGGCTTGCCCTTTCAAGGCCAGGCTGAGCTTTGAACTGTGTGGAGCCCTCATTGGGGGGCACACAGCCTTCAGCTGTGAAATGAGGGTGTTTGGCTGTTTGAGCACCAAAAGGCCAGAAGACTTACACTTTCTCAAATTCTGTCAGGACCTGTGGATCGTTTCCTAAATCTGTTCTTTTTCTTAGCCTCCCTTCCTCTCCAGCCATCTTGTTTCCTTGCACCTTCCTTCTCTCAGCTTGACCTCCTGGCACAGCAGCCTCGGGGTTGAAGGCTGTGCTCCTCCTGCCTTCAGCTCACTGCATCCCTCCAGTTAGGCCCTGAGACCGTCCTGCCTTGTTGCTCTGGAGCTCCTTGGGCAAAGCGTGCTGTGTGGGGTCAGCGGGTCTGGCTGCAGGTGGTCCCCACTACACATTATCTTCTTCCCTTTCCTTCCATCAGCTCATGGAATATTCACACGCTCCTTGGAAGCCCAATGAGGTTCCTGGCAGAGCCAATCCAAACTAGGGGGCTAACGTGCAGAGAGTGTGCTCTCACGGATGGGGTGCTGATCTCTCTCTTCCACCGTCTGGGAGTAGAAGATTCAACATGATTTATGCAAGACAGGCTCTCAGCTTCCCAGAAGCTTTTCATCCAGCTAGGAATGAGGGCTCCACACAGTTGAAACTTGCAAAGAAGGGGAGCCTGAAGGAGAGTAGGGAGAGACTCCACAGAATGTTCTAGAGAAGTTACTGCTCCAAAGAGCATGAACTCCCTGCTCTATCACAAGGTGAATCCAGAAGAGAGCAGGGAAAGGGAAGGGGCTTAGGAGCCCCCATTTCTGGGGTAACTGTTTTAGTCATCACCTTTCTTTTTAAGAGTGAGGAATGAACAGTCACAAGCTGGTGATTAGTAATGACATTACTAATCACCTGTTAGAGGGGAAGACAGTAAAGCTCTGGGGCCAGGAGATGGCAGTGGCACAGGAAGTGTTGAGAAATGCTGAGATGGCCCAGGAAATCTGAGGTGTAAGTGGCCCTCAGTGGCCAGTTCAACTCCCCAGCTTGTTGGGGTGGCACAGAGAACTCTGCAGACTGGCCTTGTCCCTCTGGTTCCCAATTCATTGCTGGACACTCGGGGTCCCCTTCGTTAGTCCTGAGCAAATGCTAATTTGTACCTCATTGTAAATCAACCTAAAGAATTCTTTCAGATTTCAGGACCTGATTTATTGTTATTCATGATCAATAATGATCATCGGTTGGACTTTTCACTTCACTGCAGGATCTCAGTCAATCTTGACTCTGAATATGTCATTGTCCTTGCTTTTCCAGTGGGGAGACTGATGCCAGAGCAGGTAGTAACTGCCCAGGAGCATGGTGGGTTGCGAGCCTGTCCCTCCTGCTTCATCCTTCTTGCATTCACATGGTGTTCCGGGTCTGCCTGTTGGGCAGCTGTTGTTCCTGAACTTAATCTTCCTACAAAGCTGTGACTTGGGATGTGGAATGGACCAGAGGCGGGAAAGGGAAGAAATAGGGGTGTGGAAACTCTTCCAGAGTAGTTAACTCCAACTGGTTTCGAATCTTTGGAAAATAAAGATAATGCCTTTGTGCTGGGCCCATTGAAAAATTGCACAGTGAAATGTGTTGCCTATGAGCCCCAGGGGACATATTGCAAGAAAGGCAGGCTGGGGACTAGTCACTAAGAGCAGTTTCTTCAGCTCACACTCTCCACTTGCCAGTAGGAACCGCTGTCTCTCCCGAGTGAACCCATAAACTATCATCACGTTCCTGGTCACCTCACTAACAGAAGCCCTCTGCCTGGGGCAAACACTCTGAATTTCCCCTACCAAGTTGAGACTGTTACCATTTTTGCTCTTCCTCCAATTGGACAGCTCACGTGTCCAGAATTTGTGTAAACACGGTATTGTATTTTTTGATGAGCATTCAATTAGTAAATAAGCAAAAATGGGGAGGTGTTTTGTTTTTTAAGTGTTTACAGAGTTTGTATGAGGGTCAGTACCGAAGTCCGTGCTCTTCTGTTCCCAAGGTGCTCTATCTGCTGCTGTAACTTGAGCTTCCCCTTTTTTCTGTGAGAGAGAAGAGCAACTTCCCCAAGCAGAAAGCATCCAACTGACCCCTTGGTCACAAGGCCCTGCATAAACGGCTCATGCTCTGAGCCAGTTCTTCTGAGTCCCATGTGCTACCGAATCACCTGTGCTTCTGCTAAACTGCAGATATGGGTTAGTTAGCTCAGTCCGGAGTGGGCTGAGAGTTGCATTTCCTGCACACTCTTGGGTGATGCTGATGCCGCCTCCGACCCCAGGGGTTGCCTCCAGGCTCCCTGGCCCTTCAGGCACATGACAGATCATGCAACACTTGCATTGTGTATGTTTTCTACGTGAGATGCTCTGTGCCCCACTGGTCTTGCTAACCAGTCTGGTGTGGACTGTTCTCCTTCCAGGATTGCCTCAAAGCCTGCCAGGAGCAGATTGAGGTGGTGCTGCTCAACAGCCTGCAGCAGTTCCGCCAGGACCAGGGTGATGGATCCAAGTCCGAGGATGAACTGGACCAAGCCAGCACCCCCACAGACGTGCGGGAAATCGACCTGTGAGGTGGTCACTCGGGCCGAAGGGAGAGATGCGTTCCAATCTGTTCTCTCCTTCTCTCTGGTTATGTTATGTTCTTTATGTTTTAGGATGCAACTTAAAAAAAAAAATTCTGCCCCCACCTAGATCATTTGGAAATATCTTTTAGAAGTGAGAGAAAAAGGTCCTATAAAAATGGAATCATTAAAAGCATTTGGTGCCTATTTGAAGTACAACAGAAGGGAATCCCTTGTATATGCGAACAGTTATTGTTTGATGATGTTGAAAGTAATAGTGAAATGCTTACAGCAAACTGCAGAGTAGCTAGAGAAAACGTCCGTCTGCAATATGGGAACAAATTAGAGGAGACTTTTTTTTTTTTCATGTTACGAATTAGCACATACACCCCTTTTAGGATAATTTCAAGGGACTGCGTACGCCATTTATGGCATGATCAGATTGCAAAGCAATGAACTCGAGAAGGAATTAGAAATGAGGAGGGACACGATGGGGAGGAGAGTACAAAACAATCTCTCAGCGCGATTGAACCATTTGGATGTAGAAGCCCCTTTGCTCCCAGCCACCCACTTGTTCTAAGTCAGGAGCATTGCTGCACCTCTGTTAAGAACTCTCGCTTGTCTACAGTAGCTGCTACCTTAAAAAAAAAAAAAAAAAAAGATGTTTTATATTGCCAGTTGGACACAGGTGATTGGATCCTGGGTTTTCATATTTTTTGACATGTTGCTTCTCCTTCCAAACGTGGTTCATTGCAGGCATCACCATACTTGTATCTAAAGGGGCGATTTAGCAATGCGCCATCACCAAAACTCAAATGAACAGAGGCAGATGGAGACCAAGGGTGTGGGATCTGGAATGGAATCTTTTCTCTTTGGGTGTTAAAGAGAGTGATGTGACCTTGGCATCCCTGATGAGTAAACTTAATTTTTTTTGGTGCTGATTGGTATGTCTGGCCCACAGTATAGCATTGTTATAAACCATTCCATTCGAAAAGCACTTTGAAAAATTGTTCCCGAGGGATAGATGGGATGGTTTATGCAAATCATGCTGAATAGACTCCTCCCTTTTCCTGTGATCCTACCCCTTGTCCCCTTGCTTGGTAACTGTCCACTTCTGGTAGCTGACATTTTCTGGTACATAGTTCTGGGGTCTCTAACCAGGACTCGAGAGACACCCCTTTCTGCTTACATTCCCCATTACAGCGTTCCTCAGAAAAGCCTCAAAACGAAAGATCTGTTACCATTTCAATGACACGGAAGGATCTTAATTCCCACCATATATACTTCTCCTTTGGACATGGAAAGAAAAGTTATTGCTGGTGCAAAAACAGACAGCTGAACATCCTCAGAGTGTGGCATTTTGTTCCCTTTTCCGTTTTTTGTTCATTTCATTGCAAAGTTGTGTTCAGCGTACTTGAATTTTTTTCCCTCTCCACTTCTTAGAGGCATTCAGTTAGAAAAGAGGTTGGAGCAACAACTTTTTTTTTTTTTTTTTTTGCACAATTATAATTGACAGGTAATGAAGCTATTTGTTGAAATATTTGCCTTTTGTAAGTAAAAAACAAATCAGAACAGGGCTTCTTGGAAGAATTATTTTAGACACAGAATCTGCCTTGTTTCGTAGTAGGATGGTGGAAGATGGAGAAAAATCTAAGGGTCTCTTATTTTTCATTTTATTGTGTTCAGTTTTTTGTTATTTTTTTTTTTTTTTGCGCTGCTAAGAAGCTAAGATCATTCATCCTTATTCACATTAACAGTACCTAGCTGTAATGTTTTCACAGAGTGTGCTGCTATTTTATAAACATTTTTATAATATATTATTTTACTGCTTAAATTCGAAGTCCTGAAGTGGATGGTTGAGATATGAGTTCTTCGTACTGGACAAGCCCTTCCATAGTTTGTTTTTTTTTTTCTGGTAGCATATTCATGGTGATTTTTTTTTTCTGGTTTTTGGTTTTGTTTTTTTTTTTTTTTTTTTCATTTTGGGTTTTTTTTTTTTTTTCTCTTGATCAACATTCTTCAAAGACAGAGTATTCTTTACCTCAGGTTTACTGGATAAAATCAATAGCTACAAAAGAAAATGATTCACATTTTTGTTTTCATAATACCTCACAGTCGAACAGTTTCTGCTTGGGAGCCCATCGGTGTGGGAACGGGGATGGCAGGGAGGAGGCTGAATGAAGGCCTCTCTCTGGTGGAAGGCAGGGTGGATTTGGCCCCCGGGTCTCTTACCCAGGGACCTTTCCAGTCAGCAAGGTCATCAGGCTTCCATTTTGACTCTGGTATCCTCCTCATGATGGAAAAAATACAAATGAACCAAGGGATTTCCCCCCCTATCCCCCCCCAAGGCAGACATTCAGCACAAACATTTATGCAATGGATTAGGAAGTCAGGTATCAGGAGACAGACGAAAAAGCATTCCAGCAGGCAATTTCGAGGTCCTCATCTTGCAGGCCTTCCCGAAGCTTTCATCTGCTTTCATGTGCTTAGGGGCCTTCCATCTTGAAAGTTTGCCCTCTATCTTTTTTCCTTCCCTGACATGGGCATCCCCAGTTTAGCATAATCTCAGCAGTTTTTAGGAGTGTTAGAATCTCTAGAAGTTCTAGGTCTGAATCATGTGTCTGTGCATCTGCAGGATGCAGCTTTGTGGGGGTGCCTGCTCCCTGCCTCAACCCACGGCAGGCGCACGCCCCGCATTGCCAGACCCCCTGGCAAGCGGTGCTAAAAGAGTTTTCAGGTTTTAAATCGCATTGAATTGGCATGGTTGGAAAAATAGGTGAGATGTGTACTGAATGGTAGTCGAAGGGAGGTGGAGAGGCCACTTATCTGCAGAGATGCATTCCAGATGAGTCGGTCTCTCTCGAAGTGTGGTTAAAAGTGTTCAGGACTTGGTGAGTTAGCATGACCCTAAGGTTCTAGGGAATTTCTGTTGGGGCAGTGGATGGGTTGTGAATTCTGAAGTTTTGGAGAGGAAAGCTGAGCAGCCAGATTTTTCTAAGGGCCCACCTTGCACAGGTCACTCTCCTGGGGCAGCCCATTGGCTGGAAGAAGGCAGGGTCTCGAGAGTCCTTGGCATCTCGGAGCCTAAAGGGAAAGCAAGGTCATTTCATGGTGACCAGCCCTTAAGCTCAAACAGAAGCAGCAAATGACAGAACCTGACAAGGAAGGGAACAGGCCAACAGACTCTCCCTGCAGTCTGGAACTTCCCCTGTCCCGGAGCCTCGGGTACCCTTGGGGCTGTCCAGCTTTTCTCCTTCCTGTCCTGTCCTCAGGGCCTAGTGTGAGGGAGTGAGGGGTCACTGGGGGAAGGTGCTAGATTGTTTGGCTTTTCTGCCTGCCCCCTCAAATGGAAGGAGGAACCCTGGATTTGTTAAAGTGGCTCATACCCTCCCCTTGGAGCTGGGTTTCCTTGGTAGGGTTTTTTTTGGTTGGTTTTTGTTTTTTGTTTTTTGTTTTTTTTTTGGTGCCGGGGGAGTTTGCTTCTCCCCTGGATTTTTTTTTTCTCTTTCTCAACCTCCCACTAAAGGGGTTTCAGGCCTATTCTGGTCTCTTTCTATCCTGTCGTCTTTCTAGCTCTTCCTTACCTCCTCCTCTCTCTGTGTTTTTATTCATTCCACCAGTGGGGGCCTGAGTTGTTCCCCTAATCTGCCAAATTTTGTTCCTTCCCCTATTTTGGCCAAATCCTAGGGGGGATAATCCTAGTATGCCAAAAATATATGCCTACGCATGACAAAACGCCGTGCGGGTTCCTAACAGTCAAGAAGCCTGTGGCAGCAGCGGGGACAGCACCCTCAGCACTAGGTCCCCCATGCGCTGATAGGAGGGCTCCTGGGGAATGGGCTTCTCTAGAAGAGAGTTTCTTCTGGGACTGCCCAGCCCCCCACTGAAGAGCCCACCACGTCTCACAGCCAGCTCCCTTTCGGTCTGCGTGCTCTGTTCCAGAGGTTCTAGACTGAGGCTCTTCCCTGCCAGGTCGGGGCACGCCTGGCTCGGAGACCACCCTCCAGCAGGGGCTTAAATGACCAGGCTGGAGGAGGAAGCAGCCCCCGGCTAGCAGGAGGGGCTCTTGGACGGGAAGCTGGTGCCTCCTCAGCCTTCCACACAGGCCCAGGGCCTCTGGGACAGACAGGTCGAGAACATTAGGCAGGATTGCATGACTTTCTCAAAGAGGGCAGGGGAATTTACTCTCCATGGGCCACCGGGCAGGGCTGGGAGAAGAAATAGACTTGCACCTTATATCATGTAAATAATGATTTTCTAGTTCAAGAAGATAATATTGGTAGTGTGGGGATGGGAGGTAGAAGTGGGGAGGAAGTGTGAGTAAGCCAGCTGGCTTCTAAGCCAAAAGGATTCCTCTTTGTTTATCTTTGAGACAGTCCAACCCTGAGAATAGCTTTAAAAGGGAAATTAGTGCTGAGACGGTAAAATCCCCTTAAGCCAACCACCGCTCTGCAGCTCCAGGACGAGTGCCGGCTTCCATTGGGTGGGCTCGGAGCCGTGTTCGAGAACTGTCCCTGCAGTTGTCCATGTGTACAAAATAGGGCAGAGAGATTCCAGAGGATGTTAATGGCTTCCTCAGACCACGTGGCTTTTCATGATTCTGGAGTCTAAACAACCCAGAACGGTCCTTTCTGCCAGAACGATTCCCCTGCATTTGTGTGCTCTCTGCCTTTAGACTTGGCTGGGTTATTGGACCCGATGCTTGGCTCAGGTTTCGAGAAGCCATCAGCAAATGTATGTATGCATGCTGTAGCTACCACATTTACTCTTTCACCCGCAGCCTACTTTGGGGAAAAAAGTGCCTTACTGACTGTAGTCATTACAGTATCCAATGTATTTTGACAGGTGCCTGTCCTTAAAAAAAAAAAAAAAAGTTTTGTTTTGTTTTGTTTTGTTTTGTTCTGAAATTGGTTTTCGTTCTTACTGCTGGCCAACTCTTCAACCCCCAGCAAATCACCGGGCCATTGGATTTTTTTCCATTATGTTCGTTGCCCTTGTACTTTGTACCTCAGATCTCTCTCTTTCTCTCTCTCTCAGTTATAGTTTCTTGTCTTGGACTTCTTTTATTATTATTATAATTTTTTTTTGCTTTACAATGAGTGTGATGCCATATCAAGTCAATGTTATTCTCTCACAATGTACTCTATAAGAGGTGTGGGTGTTTATTTGGTCGGGATGCTAGCAAGTGCTAAAGTAGCATGATCAGTGTACACGAGAGGGTTTTAGGAAGTAAGGAAAAAATGTTCTATTGGCTATGATGTGACACGGTAGAGTCAGCTGCCTTTGAAGAGGCCCTATCTGTTCAGTGTTAAGTGATTTTTTTAAAAAATAATAACCTGTTGTTCTGATTAGCTTAAAGATGGATTTGAAATGGTTTGGGATGCAATTAGGTTGTGCTATTTGGACAATAAACTCACCTTGACCTAAATCTTCTGGTCATTTTGACTTATTTCTCCACCAGCATCTTTTTTGTGTCACAACGGTGTTGGCAGGAATTGGTAGTGGCCTCAAGTACAGACCCTCCCCTGAAGGTCATCTCCTCTCACCCCTGTGTTGTCCAGTCCAAGTCCCTATGGATTTTCTTTTTCTTCTTGAGTCACCTGTGCAGCTATCTCACAAATGAGATGGTTCAGGCCACCTTCATGAAGGAGCACCTCAATGAGATGAGGACTGGGCCTCCCTGATTCTGGAAGCTCCTCCCTGTTTCCTGATTGGCTGTGAAAGAGCATCTCTTGGCTTAGGAGGGGCTGGAACCCCCATTACCATCTCTAGATTCTGGGGGGAGGGGTCTCTGGAGAACCCTGTCACTGAGCTTCTGTGGTGCCAAGCTAGATTCCTGGTCTCTTCCTGTGAGTGAGGAGTGGACCACGACACCCTAGGTGCTGCAGGGGTGTGAAGCAGAGCTGGGAATGGGATGGGAGAGTCAACACCTGGGCCCTGGGCCCTGCTGCCCCTGGACCTCCGATCTTCAGGCCAGCTTCTTCCCAGGAGTGATGGGAAACACCAAGGACAACAGCCTAATAGCCATTTTGCTGTTAACTGCAAAAAATTTGTTTTCTCTATGGTACCATCTCTTTCAAAGTCACTGAAAGCTATAATCCACTTTAATTCTGACCTGAGTCGCAAGCAAGCAGTAAGATTAAAACTAGTCATTGGCCAAGTCCAGATTGAGATGTTCCCTGTTCATCTCAAGTAACTTCTAATAGGATTTTGAATTTTACAAGGACCCTAGAAAGCCCCCTGTGATGCCTACAGTTCCTGGGCCCAGCAGGGATAACCTTTAACTTGGGTTTCTGCCTGGTGGCGTCTGCTGGGCCTCTCAGGAGTTTCCAAGGTGTCCCAGGGCCACTCCACACCATCCTTGAAATCTGCTCGGAACCTGTGGTTCAGCGAGGTGCGCACCCCCTTGCTCCCCATGTGTTTGCCTTGCAATGGCGGTGTTCCTTCTAACACTCCACTCCCTTCTGTTCAGAGCCGTGATGTTTAAGGGGAAAGTAGGCTGACAAAGCAGGCACTACCTTCCGCTCGCTGCCTTGTGAGCCTTCTGCCCCACTTTATACGTCCTTTAAGACCCATTTCATCTTACAACTGGGAAATCTCAAACTTGAGACAAAGATACTGTTTTTGAAGGTGGAAGTCACTTTTTAAAAGCAGAGCGAAGACCTGGACGTCGCAGGCTTTCGTGTGGGGCTTGAGTGAGTCCTGGCATATTTCTAATGACTTTGTAGAGGCCTGGAATTTTTATTCGGTGGCTAAGGGTAATTCCAAAACAAAACTTTCTGCTTGGCTTAATACTGTTCTCTAACACTGTCATGAAGCAAGTGGTCAAAATTGAGTATCATGCCAGTTGATTTCTCCCCTGCTCTTTTTTTTTTTTGCTTAGAAGAACTGGGGTATAAGCCAAAGGGGTGTGTGTGTGAGAGAGAGAGAGAGAGAGAAAGAGAGAGAGGGAGGAAGGGAGGATTCACCTGCGACAGAGTGGGGAGCAGAAAAGGTGGATCTACTGAAATACACTGCTGAGGGGAGCAGCGGGTGAGACAGGAGAGACCTGCTGTGCCATGTGGGTCAGCTCCCTGGCCGGGGATTGAACTCAGGTGATAGTTGAGACAGCACTGAGACTTAGCCCCTCGGCCACCAGGGAGGCCATCCCCCTACTCTTAAAAATAGTAACAACAGCAAAACGGCTGGTGGGGGTGGATATGAAGGTTGGGTTTATCCAGAAAAAGTGAACAGCCATTGCCAACGCGTCGGTGCAAGGCCTGCAGAAAGAGGCAGAGAGAGCAGCCCACACCCCATGGTTTAACCTTCCCAACCCTCAGGCCTGGATCAGCATGAAAGCCCAACAGCAAAGGCAATGCATGTGGGGTCTCTGATGCTCAGTGGGGGCGGGGTGCTTTCTGACGACACAGGGCCTATTTCCAAGGGCAGAGGCCTTTTAGGAAAGCAATTTTGGTAAAATACAGGCTAGGAAACAATAGAAACATTTGATTTTTCTTCTTTTCCCAAAAATAAAGGGATGGGAAGAATGTTCTTAAAAATGAAGGGATGATGTCAAATAGCATGAAGAGCACACACAATATAATGAATTTTAAATACTCTCAACATAGATGTTAACCTCACACAACAGACTAAACTCGTCTAGAAACTGATTTAGGATTCCCACCTATCCAATTGTTCTGAGCCTTAAAGAAATGAAGCTGCAGGTTGGAGCTGCTAACTGGTGGCTTCCCTGGGCTGGGCTGGGCTGGGCTGTGGGAGTTGGGGGGGGGGTGTCCCTCCAGTGGAGGGGAGAGGCCCTCAACACCCATCACAGACTCAAACAGAACTGGGTGACTGAAAAACAGTAAGAGAAGGCCCCTCTGGTTTTCCTCAGACCCTACCTCAGTAGATCTTGGCTCTTGTACTTAGCCAAGGCACGACTTCAAAACGAAACTTCCATTTCATGCATGATGGTTGCCTTTGGCTGTGGTTTGTCCTGGTTCCTGGCCTCCCCTCTGGCCTTTGTGGGAGTCACACCATCTCAACATAGGGCGCTTCTTGGGGAGTCCACTAGGTGGCACTAACACAGCAGAGGGGAGCTGCGCAGCCACAGGTGGTGCAGAAAACCCTTCTGGCGACCAGCAGGACCTGGCCCTGCAACCATGGCGACCATCAATTCACCTGCTTCTCCAGGTCTACTACATTCTGACTCTTCTGGGAATGACTGCTACCCTTCACCACTTCTCCCCATCAGCAGATGTACTGAGTTTGACTCCCAGGGTGATTTCAGTGGCCTTGAACTTGCTAGTAAGAGATGAAAGCTTTCATGTACAAGTCAGGATTTGAGGGGCCCTTGAGGACACCTGCCCTTCTGGCAATGACAGACTTAAGACACACAGCGAGGGCTGATTGCTTTTGCTGCTCTGCCACCTGCAGCACCTACCTGCCCTGCTTGGCTCACTGATGTCACCTGTCTGTCCCCTGATGAGTTTGCAGCTCTGCAGCCCCAAATGTGCCTTACCTCTAGGTGTGAAGGACCCCTGTAATCCCCAGCAGGAGCAAGACAAACATGGGACCCTCCTTATTAAAATGATCTGCATCCTCATTAGATTTTGTTGTCTCCTTTATCTCTTTAAACATTTTTACTTACTAGATAAAATCTCAAGGGTCTTTTTCAATCATCCCATCCATTAAAAATACTTTTCATCAGCCCCTTTCTCACGTGGGGCTCCTGGGCACTGCTTATTCATTCCACAGATGGGGTGCTCTGCATTCCTGGATGTCAGTGGCTAATGGCAGACACAGACAGGAAGTCATAGTCCCACAGCCACTTGGGGCCATGGAAAAGAACATATGCTTGGGGACCACCTGCTCTGGAACCCCCACCTAAGAGTCCATACCCCAACCTTGTTTTGTAACCTTGGGCACATGGCTTACCCTCCCTTGATTCAGTGACTTTATCTGTGAAATAGGGTTAAAAAAAATGCCAGTACCGGGGCCTCCCTGGTGGCTCAAGGGGTTAAGACTGAACCCTATGAAGCTATCTGCTGCCACTGCAGCATGAGTTTGATCCCCCGCCAGGGAGCTGACCCACATGGCACAGCAGACCTCTCTTGTCTTACCTACTGCTCCCCTCAGCAGTGTATTTCAGTACATCTGCCTGTTCTGCTTCCCACTCAGTCTCTGGTGAGTCATCTCACCCTGAAGCCTGCATCTCTGGCCTGTACCCCAGTTCTTATATGCATAAATAAATAAATATTTTTTAAAAAATGCCAGTACCTCCTGAGTTAGTTCATTGGAGCCTGGCACACAGCAGAGCTCGATCAATGTTAGCTGCCATCAAGGCTAATGCAGAATGTAATGGCTCTGCTCATTCAGTATTTAAAAATTAATTTTGCGGACAGATAGCAGTCATTTAGCTAGGCAATACTACGCACTCATGCACAGATGTAGAAAAAGATTCTTTAATGGAAGTAATATTGATTTACAACACTGCGTAGTTTTCGGGTATACAACTTCTCAACTCCATGACTATATATGTCACCCCACACCCACTACCAAACATCTTGCACCAAGCACTGCAAACCAGTTGGTCCTTCTACTTGTTCCACCCCACCTGTCCCTGCTGGTAACCCCCATTCTGTTTTTATAGAGTCCAAGGCTTCCTTTGTGTTTTGTTTATTGATTTATTTTTCTACTCCACAAATGAGTGGAAATCATATGGTATTTGTCTTTCTCCTTCTGACTTAGCATAATCCCCTCCATTTCTATCCATGCTGTTGCAAATGACAAGACTGCATCTTTCTTTATAGCCGAGTGGTGTCCCATGGTGTGGCGATACCACATTTAGATGGTCTCCTGGTGGGGAGCACTTAGGTTGTCTCTGCATTGTGACTACTGCCATGAACATAGGGGCACACACCTCTTTTCAAATCAGTATTTCCATATTCTTCAGATAAATACCCAGTGGTAGTGGTAGAATTGCTGGATCATATGGTGGTTCTATTTTTAACTGTTTGAGGAACCTCCAAACTATTCTCCATAGAGGCTGCCCCAATTTACATTTCCCCAACAGTGCATGAGGGTCCTTTTTCTCCACATCCTCGCCACTTACTGGTCTCAACTTTTTATTAGTGGCCCTACTAACCAGTGAGATCAAATCCCACTGAGATTTTGATTTGCGTTTCCCTAATGATAAGTGATAAAGAACATCGTGGGCCTCCCTGGTGGTGCAAGGGGTTAAGCACAGCACTATGAAGCTGTCCACAGTCTCTGGAGCACGTGTTCCATCCCCGGCCGGCCAGGGAGCTACCCAATGGGGCAGCAGACCTCTCCTGTCTCGCCCGCTGCTCCCCTCAGCAGTGTATTTCAGTCAATCTGCCTGTTCTGTTCCCTACTCTGTCTCTGGTGAATCCTTTCACACCCCCAGCACTGGCCTGTACCCCAGTTCTTGTATGCATTAATAAATATTTTTTTTAAAAAGAGAACATATTTCCATATGTCCATCTGTCTTTGGTGAAATACCTTTGGACAGATCCTTTGTGCATTTTTTAAATGGATTTTTTTTTTATCATGGAGTTGTATGAATTATATAAATATTTTTGATATATAAATTTTATCCCCTTGTTTGAAATGTGATTTGTAAACATCTTCTCTCAGCCAGTAGCTGCCTTTTGCTTTAATGGTTTTCTTCCCATTGGGCAGAAGCTTTTTAGTTTGACCCAGTCCCATTTGTTTAAATTCTCTTTTGTTTCCATGCTGTTGACGATGAATCCATAAAGACATCATGAAGGCTGATGTAGAAGTGCTTATCATCTTTGTTTTCTTCTATGTATTTTATGTTTCAGGTTTTAGAGTCAAGCCTTTAATCCAGGAAGACTTTTTAAATAATTAGCAACTACAAGTGCATTCTGTAGCTTTAGAAAAAGCTTTCCACAAGCACCTCCTGTCATCCTCACATCCCCCAAAGAAATCGATGCCTGGTCTGGCAGCCCAGTGAACTGAGGGTCCCACAGGTGAGCCAGCCAGGACTGCCACCAGAAGTGGCTGCCTGCACCATCCACCATGCCGTCCACCACACCAGGCTGCTTGATGATTTGTATTTTGCTTAGTGAGACGGGAGCTGAAAGAATGAGACTTTGAGTCACATGGGGTGGATCAGATGATCTCACTTGTTGAAACCACTGCGAGATGGAATATTAGCTTTAATGCAGACAAAGTCCTTGCAAAAGAACTGAGTTTGTCGCCGGATTTATGCTCTGGGAGTAGCCTTCTGCCCAGTTTCTTGGTTCTCCACAACACTCTGTTCAGCTCCCCCCAAGGACGTGTGCTTTGCCAGAGCTTCCCGGTGTGAAAATGTCCCCACTGTCCACTGAAGAATCTGATGCTCAGGGCTTTCATCCCTTGCTCTCCCTCCTCCCCAGGTGTGTGTTTCACTTTGGGTTTGCCCAGTCACTCACTAGGGTGGGGTAGAGGGAGGGGGTCTCATCCTCAGGCCTCCAGTTCAAGCTGGCAGAGCCCCTTGGGGATCCATGACTTGAGTGTGGGCACAAGCAGATTCTTTGATTCTTTCTGTTGATATTTGTAGCCACTATAGTAAAACTCTGAAGTGTGTGAGCGGTGGCCATCTCTTACAACCTTGCTGTCAATGTACAGTGAAAGCAAAGCTTGAATTATGTTTTGTGGCATGTCCATGGAGACATTTAGCAGACACACAGCTGGCCCTAAACCACTCACCCCCTCTGTCCCCGTGGCACAGTGACACTCCAGGGCTTTGTCTCTGCTATCACCTTGCATGAGAGTCACAGCTCCAGGCAAGTATTCCAAAGGAAGGGCCAGCCACACGCATGAGACAGATCTTATGGCCAGACAGAAGTCTGGGAAACAGATAAGACTTGGTAGCAGTCCTGGGGGGCATGCAGAGTCTCCCTGTGTTCTGCTCATTTAGAGGTGAAGACGACCACCTGGATCTCAAGATCTCAAGGAGGTCTTTTTCTTTCTTTTTTTTTTTTTTAAAGATTTATTTATTTTTGCATACAAAACTGGGGTACAGTCCAGAGGTGGGGGGGGGTGAGAGGATTCACCAGAGACAGAGTGAGGAGCAGAACAGGCAGACTGACTGAAATACGCTGCTGGGGGGTGCAGTGGGAGAGTCAGAAGAGGTCTGCTGCGCCATGTGGGTAGCTCCCTGGCCAGCCAGGGATGGAACATGTGCTGCAGAGACTGCAGACAGCTTCATAGTGCTGTGCTTAACCCCTTGCGCCACCAGGGAGGAGGAGGCCTTTTTCTAACTTGCATCATGATAGTTGACAGAATGTTCCTTTCACCAATCAAATCTCATTTCAGGATAATAATTAATAAGGCATTATCAGTCAAGATACAGATGACAGAAGTTCTTGTGGACTGTGATTCTGATGAGGACACTCGTGGACCACCCTTATATTATACCTTCTCTTTAGAAAGAGTTTGGACTAAATGTCTGTGCTCCCTCCAAATTCCTATGTTGAAACCGAAACCCCAGCGTGATGGTATTGGGAGGTGAAGCCTTCGGGAGGTCATTAGGTTATAAGGGCACGCTCATGAATGGGATTAATGTCCTTATAAGAAGAAACCAAAAGGCCAGCTACCTCTCTTTCGGTCCAATGAGGCTAGGAAGAGAAGTCAGTAGACTGCAGCCTGGAAGAGTTCTCTCCTGGCTCGCTGGCGCTTCCTGATCTCAGACCTCAGTCTGCAGAACTGTGAGAAGCAAATGTTGTGAAGGCCACAGTCTGTGGTTTTCTGTTACAGCAGCCTGAACTTGACAGACAGGATGCTGATGGCGTATGGGTAAGAACTACCTAAATCACCCATGTGACTGCATATTCTGAAACATTTTCAAGAAAATTGCGAACATTGTAACTATGACTTTCCTGATGACATTTTTGCTGCTCTTAGATGTAAAAGAAATAGTCAACCCTGCCCGGGTTAGTGTCAAACCATTGTCTTCTGTCCCGTCGTGTGTGCTACACAGCCCCTGCTTCTCTGGGGCCCCACCACTCCCGGGGTAAGGGGCTCTAACTGAGGTAGGGGCATGGGTTCTGCATTTCTCCCAAATATGTCATTAAAAATCACCACATCTCAGGGCCTCCCTGGTGGTGCAAGGGGTTAAGTCTCAACATTATAAAGCAATCCGCAGCCACTGCAGCACAAGTTTGATCCCTGGCCAGGGAGCTAACCACATGGCACAGCAGACATGTCCTGTCTCGCCGCTGCTCCTGCTCCCTTCAGCAGCGTATTTCAGTAGATCTGTCTGTTCTGTTCCCCACTCTGTCTCTGGTGAATCTTCTCACCTACCCCCCACACCTCTGGTCTGTACCCCAGTTCTTGTATGCATTACTCAGGGGCACAGCCTTATGTCTGCTGCTGCCACTTCTCTCCAACATCCCTCCCGCTCCTGCTCAGCCCGGAGCTGCTCTATTTGCAGGAGTCAGTGATGCCTACCTCCTTTCATCAGGGCCTCTCAAGCTCATGTCCCAACTCCTTCCACTGTCCCCCAGGCAGAGATGATCTTTTCTTTGGCAATTCCCTTTCCTTTTTGAAAAAGGCCCAAAAATTGCAGGGGAAAAATACCAGAGGAAAAACACCGATTAGTACTAAAAAAAAATATTGTCTGACTTAAGCAAGACCTGGATTTGACTCCCAGGGCTGACACTTATTATCAGTATGTGCTCCTCCCTCTGCTTGTTATTTTATAAAAATAGAAAACCTCTCTGGATTATTAAGAGGATTAAATGAGGCAGTCTGTGTAAAGTGCTTAATACATAAGAAACTTCAGCAAGAATCAGAGAACCTGAATATATGCAAACACATTGACTGCCATGGGAATGATTTGCAAAGGTGTTATATACCCACATGTTCATTTCCCCCAAAGGCAGAGGTGGAAGGGGATATTGTTTTTCCATGGATCCTGAGGGAGGAGACTGCTCTCGTCGATACCATGGCAATAAAACCATAAGCATTTACAAGTTTCAGAGTATCCCCTTCTTGCCTCTACCATTCTTCCAAACAGCAATGAACTTGGGCTTGGGGAGAGTTCTTTTCTCCACTAAATGACAGGCAAAAAGGCAAGCATGAAAAGGGATTAGTGGATGCATGTATTCAAATACAGGGGAGTGCCCCACAGTCAGGCAAGAAGGCATCCTTCCCCTTCCATCGGTAGAAAAGCTGTTTGACTGGCAGATATGATTTTTTGGAACTAGCAATAATGGGGAACTCTGGGTGACAGATGTCAGATGTTGGCAGAGTGACTGCCAAAACAAATCTCCCTCCACCTTCAGACATCAAGCTGATGGAGGACTGGGCACAGTTGGGCTGGCAGCCCCTTCTCGCTTGGATCATTGGTCACATTATTATTTCTCAGTGGCTGGACAAAGCAGATGGTTTACCATGTATTGGTGATTTTCTGTTGGCCGAGAAATTCTGTTCCTCCATCAGGCTACAGCATGTAATCAATTATGACATTGGGTGGTGCAAGAAAATCCCTGCCAGTACAAGTCCAAGACTTTCTCTTTTATTAAATTTGCATAAGCCACTATAATTTCCAACTTAAAAGCAATGGAAGGAAAAAAATCAAAAGGGGGGTGCTGGAAGTAGCTTGGATAATTGTAAGAGCACAGTTCTCAGTTGGTGGCAAAGACTTGTATGTGCTGATATCTTTCTAGTTCGTCCGTTTTTAGTCTTACAATCTTCTTATCTCCACTCTGATGAGTCTTAACGAGCTTTATCTTGGAATCAGAGTGTCAGAATCAGACATAAGCAGAACAAATGCCGGTCACCTACCAATCAACTAAGATTTATTTTTAAATTGTCAGACTTGTACTCTACTAAATGCTAATAATAATACTAATAAATTGGCTTGCCTTAGTGTGGAGGCGTGACCACACTGAGGGAACAAAATATACATGCTCTTTCTTATCCACCCCGCAGATAATTTCCTTTGTGAAGGGTGTATTGCTTGATTATGGGCATGGACCTGGTAAGTGGGGAAAATCTTTCAGGAATAGAATAGAACAAGCACTTTTAACATTGTAAGTATCACCTAGAGGAGCCCTTAATACAAATGACAAGCTTTCTTTTGTTTTTTTATTTATTTTATTTTTTTTTAAACGATAGTAATATTTTTTTTTTTTAAGATTTTATTTATTTATTTATTTATATAAGCACTGGGTACAGTCAGAAGCGCGGGAGGGTGAGAGAATCCACCAGAGCCAGAGCGGGGAGCAGAGCAGGCAGAAGGACCGAAGTACACTGCTGAGGGGAGCAGCGGGCGGCAGGAGAGGTCTGCGCGCCATGCGGGACCCTCCTCCGGTGGCCGGGGAGCAGCCAGGGAATTGAACCGGCGCCACAGAGGCCGCGGGCAGCTTCGCAACACAGCGCTCAACCGCTGCGCCACCAGGGAGGCCCTTCCTTTTGTTTTTTTAAACATATATATTGTTTCTTATAAAATTAGGTTCATAGTGAATAGTTTTCGATCCGGCCTTTCTTCCTCATTTAATCCCATATCAAGAAAATGCTACTACTTCATTAAATCTTCTTTGGGGACATGATTTCTAGTGACGACAAATACTGATTGGGGTCCTATAATGGGTCTAGCGTTATTATAGATTCCAATGAGTCTTTGGTTTTGACCAAATATTTCCCCTCATATTTTGAAAGAGCCAGTGGGTTTCAAGGAGGGAGCGTTTACTGTGGCTCACACAAATGGAGAAGGGCAGCACGTGCCCCTAGCCCCCTCTCAACCTGAGAGCGGTGGGGGGTCTGTCTTTATGGGGTTGGTACTAAGGCGGGGTAGCTGGGAGCAGTGTCACAGCGTGTTTCATGTGGGGCTATGCTGGGGCATGTTCAGACCAGCTGCGAGCTTCTTCATACCTCACACATCCCATCAGCATCTTAAGTTTCCACCCAGGGGTGTGGGCTTTGGCATGTTAGTGAGTGCCCAGTCACTGCAGGCCAGGTCTTCTCCCATCTGGATGGCCATCAGGTTTCAGCTGGTTCTGGAACCATTGTCTAGAGAGCAGAAAACATCTGCAATAAGGGTGGCGGGTCTGTTTCTCACTGGTGATTGGCTGAATGTCTACTAACCTGGGGGTTAGGCAATCAAGGTCAGGCAACCAAGACTTCAGGCCACTAGGCCCTGTAACAGCACTGTGCCTCCACTGAAGACATAGAACACGATGATCTCTACCCTCCAGGAATTTGCTTCTAAGAGAGAGAAAGAGGCAACGAACCTATAAGAACAGTAAATAAGTAGAATTTCCAATGGAGGTACTATAAACTAGGATGATAGATACAGGGTGGCTGCTCTGCTTGAGGGACAGTCTCCCTAGGAGGTGACTTTTGAGTTAAGATCCAAGGGCAGAGAGAACCATGCCAATATTTTTTGGAAAGAGCATTAGAAGCAAAAAAGTGCAAAGGCCCTGAGGCACAAATGGACATGACTTGATCTAGGAACAGAGGGAAGCCACTGTGCCTGGAGTCTCGTACAGAAGGGGAGTGAAGAGGGAAGAGGGAGTGAAGACCTAGCGGGGCCGAGTCACACAGGTCTTGCAGGTATTGGGTAAGAAGTTGGTACTTGATTGTAGCTGCAATAAGAATGCATGAGAGGGCCTCCCCGGTGGCGCAGCGGTTGAGCGCTGGGTTGCGAAGCTGCTCGCGGCCTCTGCGGCGCCGGTTCGATCCCCGGCTGCTCCCCGGCCACCAGAGGAGGGTCCCGCATGGCGCGCAGACCTCTCCTGCCGCCCGCTGCTCCCCTCAGCAGTGTACTTCGGTCCTTCTGCCTGCTCTGCTCCCCGCTCTGGCTCTGGTGAATTCTCTCACCCTCCCGCGCTTCTGACTGTACCCAGTGCATGTATAAACAAAACAAACAAACAAATAAATAAATAAATAAAACATGCCTCTATTAAAAAAAAAAAATCTAAAAAAAAAAAAAAAAGAATGCATGAGAGAATTTTCTAGGAAGGAAGTGACGCAAAGTGATGATAGCAACATCTCTTTGGCAGTTGAGCAGAGTTGGTCTATAGGGTATAAGCGTGCAGAGCCTTGTCCATGGTCTCACAGTTTTCCAGACAAGACGTGATGGAGGCTTAGCCTAGAAAGCAGACTTAAGACACAGTAGTCGACTTAAGACATAGTGTACTGATAAAGCCATAGAAACTTAACATTTTCTTAGGTTTTAGGTTCCTTTCCTTCCCTCCCTTCCTTCTATCTGTCTTTCTCCCTCTCTTCCTTTCTTACTGAAGACCTGAACATAATAAATAAACCTGATCCGACATATCTAGAACTTTGCACGCAATTATGAATAAATCCAAATTCTTCCCAAACATACATCCAAATTCTTCCCAAACATATTTATACAAAATGACTGCAGACTAGTTCACAAAACAAGTCTCTACAAATTTCAAATGCAGGCATACCTCATTTTATTGCACCTCACTATGGAGCAACTCTGTTAGAGGAGGTGCCATGTTCCCCACCCCCACTTGCATGCAGCCACCTGGACTAGCTCCTGGAATGAGGGGCGGGGCTGAGTGGTCAGGTGAAGCTCTGTAACACAGAAGGCAGGTGGGCTCTGAAAGGGGGCTCATGTTTCTCAGGCTTTGCCTTGCATCTGGGGACCTGGGGGCATTTGGCAGGAGACGCGTGGAGGGAGGACATGTAGAAACACGTGGAGAGTATGACAATGGCAACGGCTCTCTTGAGGTCGTATCTCTTTCTGTCTCAGCTCTTTGGAACCTGCTTCAACACCCCTTCTGCCCCCTTGATGAAGTTCCCTGCTAGAAGATATCCTAAACTTGTTGCAAGCTTTCAGGTTAGGGTTAGGCCAACCTTGTTTGAGTGGGTATTTGCCCATGAAGGCATGGGTGATTTGGGGGGTTTTTATTCGAAAACTTTTATTAGGAATATTCTCTCTTCCTTCTGCAGGCACACTAACCTATTAGAGATCTTTCACAGTAAGAGTCTGCTTCCTTTTTTTTTTTTTTTAAAGATTTATTTATTTATGCATACAAGAGCTGGAGTACAGGCCAGAGATGTGGGGGGGGGGGGGTGTGAGAGGATTCACCAGAGACAGAGTGGGGAACAGAACAGGCAGACTGACTGAAACACACTGCTGAGGGGAGCAGCGGGCGAGACAGGAGAGGTCTGCTGCGCCATGTGGGTTTCTCCCTGGCTGGCCTGGGGATTGAACTCGTGCTGCAGTGGCTGCGGACAGCTTCATAGGTTGCGTCTTAACCCCTTGTGCCACCAGGGAGGCCCTGTTTCCTTTGTTTTTATGGGGCAGATAGCAGGACTGCTTCAGGTTTGGATCAAGGGTATCTTTCTGTCACGTGCTAACAAGTCTTAACAGTGCCACTTTTTACAACAGCACGTAGTCACTTTCTGTCTCTATGTTACATTTTCGCAATCCTGGCACTATTTCAAACATTTTTCATGATCATTGTGTATGTTATGCTAATCTGTGATTGGTCATTTTTGATGTTAGTATTGTAATTGCTTTGGGGTGCCTTGAATGGCACCCATAAAGAGGGTGAAATTAATTAATAAATGCTCCACTAACTGGGCCTTTCCCTACCTTTCTCTCTCTCCTTAGGCCTCCCTATTTCCTGAGACACAAAAGTCTTGAAATTAGGCTAATTAACTAACCCTACAGATAGCTCTAAGTGGTCAAGTGATAGGAAGAGTCAAATGTCCCTCACTTTAAATCAAGAGCTAAAAGTGATTAAGCGTAATGAGGAAGGCACATTGAAAGCTGAGACAGGCCGCAAGCTCGGCCCCTGAGCCCATGGTCAGCCAGGTTGTGAGTGCAAGGGAAATGTTCTTGAAGTCAGTTAAAAGAGCTACTCCAGTGAACACACAGAAGATCGGAAATCAAAACAGCCTGTTGCTGATATGGAGAAAATTTGCGTAGTCTTGATAGAAGATCAAATCAGCCACAACATCCCCTTAAGTCAAAGCCTAGTCCAGAGCAAGGGCCTAACTCTTTTCAATTCTGTGAAGGTTGGAAGAGGTGAGGAAACTGCAGGAGAAAATTTTGAAGCTGATGGAGCTTGGCTTGTGAGGTTTAAGGAAAGAAGCTGTCTCTGTCATATCAAAGTATCAGATGAAACTTGGACTTGCATAGTTAGAGAAGAGAGGTAAATGCCTGGTTTCAAAGTTTCGAAGGATGGACTGACTTTCTTGCTAATACAGTTGGTGACTTGCAGTTGAAGCCAATGGTCATTTACCATTCTGACAAACCCGGGGCCTTTAGGAATCCTGCTCTATAAATGGAACAGCAAAGTCTGGGTGACGACACATCTGTTTATAATATGGTTTACTGAATATCTTAAGCTCTAATACTCAAAATTCAAAATATTATTGCTCGTTGACAGTGAATCTGGTCACCCAGCTTGCTCTGATGGACATATACAAGGAGACGAGTGCTTGTTTTTATGCCTAACACAGCACTCATTCTGTGGTTCATGGATGAAGTAATTGCAACTTTTGAGTCTTATCATTAAGAAATGTCTTCATAAATCTATAGCTTCCATTAAAAAATTGATTCTTCTGATGGATCTGGGCAATGTAAATTGAAAACCTTTATTTATTAAAGATTTATTTAATCTTTAAATAAATTATTTAAAGATTTATCAATAATTTATTAATTTATTATTAAAAATCAATTTATAAATATTAACAAATTAATTATTAATTTAATTATGAAATTAATTATATTTATTATGTTTTATTAATAAACTATTGAAAGGTTTATTTAATCTTTAAATTATTTAATTTATTTTAAAAATCTTTTTTTAAAAGCTTTATTTTTCAAGATGCTATTTTTATTTATTTATTTTTTTATAATAAATTTTATTTTTATATTCCCCATACAATTGTAACCCCCCCATTCTGACCCCAATCCCTCCCCTCCCGCCCCCCACCCCCCAGAAAGTGTCTCTGGTTCATAGTTTTTTGTTGATTTTGATTTTCACTTTCTTATAGTTATTCATTTTCCTAGTCCCTTATTTAAGTTTTCTAGATTCCTGCTATGAGTGAGACCATCCGGTATTTTTCTTTTTCTTTTTGGCTTATTTCGCTGAGCATGATCCCTTCCAGTGCCATCCATGTTGCTGCAAATGGCATGTGTTTATCTTTTTTGAATGCTGAGTAATATTCCATGGTGTATATGTACCACATCTTCTTGATCCAGTCATCTATTTTTGGGCATTTGGGTTGTTTCCAAAGCTTAGCTATTGTAAACAGTGCTGCTATAAACATAGGGGTGCAGGTGCTCTTTGGAATTGATGTTTCTGTGTCCTTTGGGTAAATACCTAGGAGTGGAATTGCTGGATCCTATGGAAGCTCTATGTTTAGTAGGTCAAGAAATCTCCACACAGCTCTCCATAGTGGTTGGACCAGTTTGCACTCCCACCAGCAGTGCAGGAGAGTTCCTTTTTCTCCACACCCTCGCCAACATTTGTTGTTGCTAGTTTTTTAAATATGTGCCATTCTCACTGGTGTAAGATGGTATCTCATGGTAGTTTTGATTTGCATTTCCCTGATTACAAGTGATGTTGAACATTTTTTCATATGCCTGTTGGCCATTTGCATTTCCTCTTCAGAGAAGTTTCTTTTTAGCTCTTCTGCCCATTTTTTGACTGGGTTATTTTCTTTGTTGTTGTTGAGTCTCATCAGCTCTTTGCAGATTTTTGTGATCAGTCCTTTATCATTAGTGTTGGGTGCAAAAATGTTCTCCCAGTCAGTGGGGTTTCTCTTTGTTTTTGTTATTGTCTCTTTTGCTGTGCAGAAGCTCTTTAATTTGATGCAGTCCCAGCTGTTTATCTTTGCCTTCACTATCACTGCTTTGGGTGATGTATCTTTAAAGACGTCTTTGATGTGCAAATCACGTAGTGTTTCGCCTATATTTCCTTCTATATATTTTATGGTTTCAGGTCTTATGTCTAGTTCTTTAATCCATTTTGAGTTGATTTTTGTGTATGGTGTGAGGTAGTGGTCAAGCTTCATTCTTTTGCATGTAGCAACCCAGTTTTCCCAGCACCATTTATTGAACAAACTTTCTTTGCTCCAATGCATAGTCTTTGCTCCTTTGTCAAAGATTAGTTGACCATAAATCTGTGGGTTTATTTCTGGATTTTCTATTCGATTCCATTGGTCTGTATGTCTGTTCTTGTTCCAATACCATGCAGTTTTGATGATTATGGCTTTGTAGTAGAGTTTGAAGTCTGGGAGTGTGATGCCTCCATTCCCTTCTTTCTTTTTCAGGAAGGCTTTGGCAATTTGGGGTTTTTTGTGATTCCATGTGAATTTCATCAATAATTGTTCTATTTCTTTGAAGAATGACATTGAAATTTTGATTGGAATAGCATTGAATCTGTATATTGCTTTTGGTAGGATGGCCATTTTAATAATGTTTATTCTTCCAATCCATGAGCAGGGGATGTCTCTCCATTTCTTTGTGTCTTCTTCTATTTCTTTTAACAGTGTTTTATAGTTTTCTTTGTATAGGTCCTTTACCTCTTTTGTTAGATTTATTCCCAAATATTTGATTTTTTTTGTTTCAATAATAAAAGTGATTTTTTTTTTATTTCTTCTTCAGATTTATTGTTTGTGTATAGGAAGGCTACTGACTTTTGCGTGTTGATTTTGTATCCTGCCACTTTACTGAACTGATTGATGAGTTGAATTAGTTTTTCCGTGGAGTTTTTGGGGTTCTCTATGTATATTATCATATCATCTGCAAATAATGATAGTTTGACTTCTTCTTTTCCTATTTGGATTCCTTGGATGTCTTTCTCTTGTCTTATTGCTCTGGCTAGGACTTCCAGTATTATATTGAAAAGCATTGGTGAGAGTGGGCATCCTTGTCTTGTTCCAGATCTTAATGGAATTGCTTTCAGCTTTTCACCATTGAGAATGATACTGGCTGTTGGCTTGTCATAGATGGCCTTTATGATGTTGAGGTATGTTCCTTGTATCCCAAGAATTTCAAGGGCTTTTATCATGAATGGGTGTTGCACTTTGTCGAAAGCTTTCTCAGCATCTATTGATATTATCATATGGTTTTTATATTTCTTTTTGTTGATGTGTTGGATAATGTTGATTGATTTTCAGATGTTAAACCATCCTTGTGTCCCTGGAATGAATCCTACTTGGTCGTGGTGAATTATCTTATGTATACATTGTTGGATTCTGATAGCTAAAATTTTGTTGAGGATTTTTGCATCAGTGTTCATTAGGGAGATTGGCCTGTAGTTTTCCTTTTTTGTGTTGTCCTTACTCGGTTTTGGTATTAGTGTAATGTTGGCTTCATAGAACGTGTTTGGTATTGTCTCTTCCTTCTCAATTTTTTGGAAGAGTTTGTGAAGGATAGGCACCAATTCATCTCTGAATGTTTGGTAGAATTCGTTTGTAAATCCATCAGGTCCTGGGCTTTTGTTTTTGGGGAGGTTTTTGATTATCATTTCAATTTTGCTGCTTGTAATTGGTCTGTTTAGGTGTTCTATTTCTTCTTTATCTAGCTTTGGGTGATTGTAGAGTTGTAGGAATTTGTCCATCTCCTCTAGATTGTTGAACTTGTTTCCATACAACTCTTCATAGTAGTTACTGATTATTCTTTTTATTTCTGCTGTGTCCGTTGTGATTTCTCCTCTTTCATTTCTGATCCTGTTTGTTTGTGCTTTCTCCCTTTTTTCCTTTGTGAGCCTGGCTAGGGGTTTGTCTATTTTATTGATTTTTTTCGAAGAACCAGCTCTTGGTTTCATTAATCTTTTGGATTGTTTTTTTAGTTTCAATTTCATTTATTTCTGCTTTGGTTTTTATTATTTCTTTTCTTCTACTGGTTTTGGGGTTTTTTTGTTGTTCTTTTTCTAGATCTTTGAGCTTTGAGATTAGGTTGTTTCTTTGAGTTCTTTCTTGTTTCTTGATGTGAGCTTCTATTGCTATATATTTTCTTCTTATTACTGCTTTTGCTGCGTCCCATACATTTAGGATATTGGTTTTCATGATGCTATTTGTGATTTAAGGGAGGAGGTCAAAATATCAACAGGAACAGTTTGAGAGAGGTTGAATTCATAGGGAAGCAAAAATCTGCCACCCCAAAACATGTCATTGGCAAGAGGTTTTATAGGCGGGATCCCAGGGAGGCTGCTTTTGATTTTTGTATCTCAACTTCTCTTTGTCAGGGTCTATTCCAGGAAGGCCTGTTCCCATTATCTTTTCTTTTGAGAAAGCAAAATTAAATTTGTTTTCTCCAGGAAATGCCCTACATGAATTTCCCATTTCTTTCCCCAATCTCCCCCATCCTAGCTAAGCTATTTAAGATGGCATCTAAAGTTAGTGGATAAGCAACTCCAACCGCTAGGTTTATCTCATGCATACAGGGGATACACATGTTATTATTAAACTCCTATATGGCTTTTTCCTTATCTGCCTGATGCTTGTTTGATTATTTGCCAACCCTCATAGGCAATAACTATGAGGGCAAATACTGGCTCTGTTTCATTATTTCCTTGACTCATTTCAAAACTTTTGGAACATAGTAGATACTCAATTAAAATTTATTCAATGAATGAATGAAGAATACCTATGATCAATTTGTCAAAGATATATAGACATACATATGATAGATATCATATAGATACAGATAGACTCATGTATCCAAATTTTTTGGTTTTCTATTTCTTGAGGTACCATTAGTTTACAACACTCTTTAGATTTCAGGTGTCCAATGTCTCTCCCCAGCAACTGTAGATATTACACCACACCTACCACCCCATGTGCACTCAGCACCCAATCTTTCTCGTCTCTTTCCCCTCTGGTCACCACGCTTCTGCGGTCAGTATCTAAGGTTTTCCTTTTGGCTTTGGTTTGTTTGTTCTATTGCTTTTCTCCCCTTTATCTTCACACATGAGTGAAATCACCTACTACTGTTTTCTCCTTCTGACTTATTTCCACTTAGCATAATCCCCTCAAGGTCCATTTATGTTGCTGCAAATGGCAAGATTTCATCTTTTTATGGCCAAGTATTTTTTCACTGGGTATGTATACCATAGCTACTAACTCCCTTCACCTATTGTTGGGCACTGAGTCATTTCTATATCCAACAAGAACACTGCTTGTTCTCATGAGAGCAAGCAATGTTCTTATCCTCTACCTGTAAATCTGTTTTCAAGTCTCTATTATTTGTGTTTTTCTTCCAACATCGCTTCAGTCTACATGCTCACTCATAAATTATGACTCTAATTTTTTCCTCTGTGCTTTCTTCCTGTATTAGTCGTCAGATAATTACCTAATATAACTTTATTTTTCTAGTTCAAATTTCTAGGATTATTTGTTGGACTGATTCACCCATCCAGGCATTCAGAACATTTTATGTTCTGGCAGTGTACACCTCCCCCATTAGGGCCTTCTCAATTATTCCTTCACCCTCATCCTGAAAATGCCTCCAGGTTCCCTGGGAGTTTGTTAGAGATGCTGAATTTGGATCCCACTTCAGGGCTACTAAATCAAAAATAACATTTGAACAAGATCCCAGGTGATCTGTGTGCACTGTTAAAGTTTGAGAAGCACAGCTTTACACTTCGCAGCTCTCAAAATTGGCTGCATGTAAGAGACATCTGGGGATTAAAAACAAAGTACTGATGTCTAGGTCCCTCCCACAGAGATTCAGATTTAATTTTTCTGGGGTGCAGTTTGGCATTCAAGGATCCTGGATGATTCCAATGTGGAATTAGATATGAAAAATCTCTCACTAGCCCCGTGTCAACAGCTGTGAGGCTGGACCAATTGCTTCGTTTCTTTCTAGGCCAGATTTCTCCTCTCTTAAGTGAAGATCATATAGCCACTCTGTGCAACTCCAAGATGTCCTGAGGGTCAGCTATGACATGTGAAACTGTCTTTGAAACGTGTGCCTATCAATCTCTGTCCCATGCATCACTTCTGTTTTTAAACCCTTCTTGGATATTAATTGAGGATTCAGGAAATAAACACATTATAAAATATGAGAATTTGTTAGCACATGTGACCAAAGGGCACCCCTGGGCCCTCGAACTTGCGTGCTCTAAAGGCAATCCGAACACACAAAGGCAAAGCTAACACTTAATGTAAAAGAATTTTAATAGAATTAGTGGGGAGAGAGCGGGAGAGAGCAGGAGAGAGCGAGAAAGAGAGAGAGAGCAGAGGATATTAGTTTCCCAATAAAACACCCCTGAATTACCCATCCTCTCCTGTGTAAATGCCCAACCAGACAGGGTTAGCCTGAAGTGGGGTCACTGAGGTCCAAAAGCATGCCACAAATCTAAAGCACTTTCTGGAAGGGCACCATAGGAAAGGGGTTCTGAAACAGGTCCCAGAAAGCTGGGACAAAAGGAACAAAATCAGTAATAGCTGCCATTGTCAACCTCCCCACGTCTCTCACCCATGCCTCCTCTTTCATGTATCTCCTCCAGGTCTCCCAAGCCCCTAATGCAAGTCCAAAGCCTAGAAGCAAGCAAGCTCTTCTCCATGTCTTTCCCCAGCCCACCTGCCTTCCTTGCTCTATAGCTTCACCTGGCTGCTCAGCGCCACCCATTTGGGGTAGGAAACAGGATAACTCTCCTAACAAACTTACCAACCTAAAGCTAATATAACTAAGCTTTGCCTGTGTCAATGCCAGATGGTCTTAGCCCATTTTACCTATCAGTATTTGAGGGCTTCAGAGATTGACTAAGTCCCCAAAGGCTGTTAAATTATTTACCAGAGGCCATTTAAAAATGCCAGAAGGGCCTCCCTGGTGGCGCAAGGGGTTAAGCACCACACTATGAAGCAATCCACAGCCTCTGTACCAGGAGTTTGATCCCCCAGGTGGCCAGGGAGCAACCCACATGGCGCGGCAGACCTCTTCTGTCACTGCTGCTCCCCTCAGCAGTGTATTTCAGTCAGTCTGCCTGTTCTGCTCCCCACTCTGTCTCTGGTGACTCCTCTCACCCCTGTCCCCCATCTCTGGTCTGTACCCCAGCTCTTGTATGCATAAATAAATCTTTAAAAAACAATAGGGGCCTCCGGTGGGGTGCAGCGGGTTGAGCCCTGCACTATGAAGCTGTCTGCAGCCTCTGCAGCACCAGTTCGGTTCCTGGCCGGCCAGGGAGAAACCCACACGAAGTGGCAGACCTCTCCTGCCTCGCTCCTTGCTCCCCTCAGCAGTGTCTTCGATCCATCTGCCTGCTTTGCCCCCCCCTCTCTGGTGAATTCTCTCACCCTCCGGCGCCTCTGAACTGTACCCCCCTTCTTGTATACATAAATCTTTAAAAAATAATAATAAAAATAAATAAATAAATAAAAAATGCGGGAAGACTACTCAGGATTTTTGCAAAGTGGGAGAGAGATGATCTTCAACTCCAAATAAAACAGGGACCCAAGGAGATGTAGAGCCGGGGGGAGGGAGAGGGAGCGGGTGGAAAACTACTAGGTGGAACTTAGGTATGAAGCGCAGGAAGGCAGGCTGACTAGCGGGCCAGGGAACCTCCATGAACTGGCTTAGCAGGATTCTTCAGCAAAATCGGGCTCAGTAAGTCAAGGACCGGGCCTCGCCTGGAAAACGGCTCCGGGAGGGAGCGGGTCAAGGTGCAGCCAAGGACTGCAGACCGGTGGGTCCCAGCAGGCAGCCCCAGTGTGTGGCGTTCACCAGCCAGCCTCCTACGACGCGCTCTGGCGGGCGCTGCACACCCTCCTGGCAGCCTTCCAGCCTCAAATCAGATCAGCCCCAAATCCAAGCCCCGGCTCGCTTATCTACCCCCGTGCGCAGGATGTGAGCCTGCCCGGGCAGGAATCGCCTCCACGGCGGGGCTCAGGGCGGGGCGCACGCACCTGCCGCGCGCCAATCACAGCCCCGCGCGCGGGGGCGCAAGCGCCACGGTCCTGGGCGGGGCCTCGCCCCTGGCCAATCTCCTGCGACCTGTCCGCCTCCCGGCGCCCTGATTGGCTTTCCTGGGAGGACGTCAAGGCCGGCTCGGCCTATAGCAGCGGGGCCGGCTAAGCCGCGGGGATGGGCGGAAGTGGGGTGGGCGAGGCGAGCCCGCAGTGCGGAGGGCCGGGCGCCGCGGGTGCCGGCGACGCGAGCGGAGCTGCGGCCTGGCTGCCCTCCGGCCCGGCGCCAGGGAGCATGGTGCGCTTCGCCCTGACGGTCATCCGCCAGTGAGTATTGCTGTCGCGGGGTTTTCTCCCTTTCTCTGCTTGGAGTGGGTTTGGGGTGCGCGAAGGGACCTTTGACCTGTCACTCCGCTCGCCCCGTCCTGCGCACCCCCGGGGCGGCGGGCCCGGATGCGGCTATTTTCCAAGTGTTGGCGTCCGCGCTGTCTCCTCTCCACCCCTCCTCCCCGCGCACTGCAGCCGGGGAGGCAGGTCTGAAATAGCATCAGTCCGGCGTTGCAGCCGAGAGTGAGGTCTGGGGGGGCACATGATCCTGGTTCCCGGCGACCTGGTGCAGAGCCAGAGCTGAAGAAGGACAGTCTCGCCTCCGGACTGCTCTGTGCATCCATTTCGCCTCCCAACAGGTTCCAAAGAGGGTGCAGCCTCGTCCCAAGCTGCTGTTTTGGATGTCGGCTGCTGCTTCCCCCTCGTTACCCCCTCATTTGCAGGACAGTCAGCCCCCCCCCCCGTCCCCCCATGCATGTATCTGAGATTTATTTCTTCCGCCAGAGATTACATACCCGGGAGAGAAGAGAGTCCCCCCCCTCTCATCTCAGCTGATCACATCACCCCAACACATATTTTTTATCATAATGTTTGGAGCTAAATGCTGACAAGACTTTAGATCTCTTGTCTCGTTCTCTTTCAACATTGATTTGCCGAGTGTTAGTGGGAAGTGAAATGCAGAACGGTGAGGTGCACAGATTTTTTTTTGAAGCAAGATAGACCTAGGTTAGAATCTGGCCCCAGCTGGGAGCCTCGTAACTTGGGTTTCAATTAACTGACTTAAATCTTTCCCATCTCGGTTTCCCGACATGTAAGATGAGGAGGATAACGCTATGACCTACCTGACCAGGTTAGAGTGAGAATTAAATGGGAACGAGGTAAAGGTTCTAGTAACATAAGGGAAGGTAAGACATATATCTGAGAATTCTGCAGCTTCTATTTCCTCAAGGACACTAATACAAATACAGGTAATCCTCAGTAAGTTTCCGGGTCAACATTTTGAATAGGTACTTTGTGCTAGTGGACTGGGTTGTACAGATAAATAAGACACCATTTTTGTCTTAATGGAATTCACAAGAAACACTCATATTATCTAGCCTCGTCAAGCTGACTTGAGCTGCTATTTTTACTGTCTTTCTTCCTTCATAGGAAAGTAATCTTGGCAATCATCTGAAGTTGAGTTCCTATTTCTTCTCCCCTTCTCCATTTTATAGAAAGTTTTATGACTTCCTTAAAGTCTAGAACTAATCAGTAGCAGAACAGGAACTGTGGCATCCTGGTTGCCCTTTCTTCCATTGATAACTCACTCACCTTCTGGGTGCCTTCACTCAGACAGCTTGGTGTTTGACATGCCGCTGATCCTCAGAAGTTGTAGGAAATCTGGGTTAAACCACCTCTTTTGAAATATAAGGTGATCCTTATGTAGAGTCTTCTTCCAAATAGTTACAAGATGAATGTGAATTTTGTCCTTCCTTCCTTCTTATAAAGAGCTTGATTTCTTAATTGATTCCTCATAGAAATCCTAGAAGGAATTTATTATGTGCTAGGCATCGTTCTAATTAAATTCTAACCATCCAGGGAGGGAAGGACTCCTTCCCAGTTTGCAGGGGAGGAAATTGAGACACAGAGGGCAGGTGACTTGCTTAAAACCACATGGCAAGTTGAGGGTGGGGGCAGATTTGAGCCAAAGCAACTATTCTCTCAACTGAAACGCTCTCCTCTTCCCGTTTTCTTTCTTTAAAACCTAGTATGTATAGGTTGTTAAATATCACCAGCCATTTTAGAGGCTAATTTTAATTTCTCTTACAATTTATAAGAATTGTTCATTCTGTTCTGTTGTATTCATAGGAAAGTGGAGGAGAAGTGTTGAAATAAATGATAGAGTTACGGTTAGCTCTTGTCCTCCTGAACCATCCTTTTACCCCTCCAGAGTTGTCAAAGCTAGAAATTGGTGACCCTTTCAGGAACAGAAATTATTTCAAATTGAATTGAGACTAATCACCATAGTTAACTATAATGATTCTTATTGGAATCAGCAAGATCTGCTCAGTTAGTGGAATGAAAATGGGGCACAGGTGTTTTCTGTTACTTGATTGCGTCTAACTCTTGAGATAGTCACATGTTTTGATGCCATGATCAATTTTTTTTTTTTTTGAACATTTGGGTACTTCTTTGGAATAGTGCATTTTCAGATACTGCAAGAAAACTTTATAAACAATTCTTTATGTTCAAACAAATCCTGTGCTGTTGCTATGTGTATATTTTTCTTCACATTTGGAAGTAAAACCACCAGTGTGTATCATTTTTGGAATAGAAGGTGCAAAATTTCAAACTTCAAGGCATCTGATATTATTAAATTAACTTCTCATGATTTTAAAGCACAGCATTGTTGAAAACTCCAACCTGTGTAGGCTGGTGCTTCTATCAGGAGATCTTGAAGGCCCTAGCTCCCTTGTAATGTTATCTGTAGGTGTTTGACTGACTGCACACCAGTCAGTCATCTGCAGTCAGTCATCTGCAAAACCATCCCATTTCACTTCCATTTTTGCCAACCTCTTAAAACATTTTTTAATCGACTTTTGGTGACTTAAATATGATGAATTAGTGAAGTTATCGATAACAAAACATAATTGCTGTCTTCCTCTGTTGGCAGTTATATTTTGTTGAAAGGCAGTCATTGTTCTGGTCATTCATAAAGCAAACAATAGAAATATTAGGTCATCTGTAAACTTTTATAAAGATAGGTGTAACCGTCAAGTGACATTTGTTTTCTGGAAATGAGGCTGATCACTTCGGAGAGCCCCTGCAACTAGGATTAATTGATATATAAACAAAAATACATCATGAGTTGGGCCTCTTACATTTTTTCCATCTCCAGCCATCTATTTGAAATCTTCTACATTTCAAGTAACTTAATTGGTGTAGAGGAATTAGGATAAAGCTGTATTAGGTGAGGCTTTATATTTCCATGTACACTAAACCATATCTATTTTGAAAACTTGCCCCAAATTTTCCATAATTTGTCAACTATTTGTCTGTTGGATTTGAATGCCTTAAAAGGAAATGATTGGGAAATGAGGCTTTCTATGTGATTTGTAAAGAAATGCCATGGACTTTAAACCAAAATTAGCAAAATAAAATACCTTTTCAAGCGAACAGCAATATGATAATCTACAAAATGAACGATGCGTGTTTGCAGAGCCTGTACAAGACAGGTCATAAGACTTGGCATAAGCATTTGGATTTTTGCAGAGTCGGGTGTTCTGTTTTGGAAATGGATCCTACTGCAGATTTTGCAAATGAGTGGTGTTATTCCTGACTCCCTTAAAGTATATATTCCTCTGACCTTTCAGCTCTCTCCACTCTGCTGCTATCACAAGCCAAACTTTGGCTAAGGAAAGTAGATTAATCGTAAAACTATTTTAGCCACCTATTTTTCTTTCCCACTCCTCAAACAGACTTTAAACAGTTGCGTCAAGGATTTATACAAACTTCTTGATAAAGCTGATAAAAGCTATAAAACTAAATATTTATGAAAGTTTTTGGAAAAATATTCTATTTCTAGATTCTTACTCTAACATTTACAAAGTGATTTGAAGGCAAAAATACCCTATAGGAAACCAGTGATCGTTACTAATACAATGTCTGTAGCAGTTTCTTCTGAGTTAGAGCTAAATGGAATTCTTCACTTTATTATAGCTATTTTTGTCTCCATTTACTGAAAATGGTTAGATGTTGGGGCGGTACCCTTATAAAGTGACTTAAGTACTGGATTCCATTTTTATAGGATGACATTTTGATATCTTTGATTCTTAATCTTTTATCAAACCAACTGTTGGGATGGAATGAAAATCCTGAGCTAATCTTTTCAGCAAACATACACAAAGTAATCACGTTTGCTGAATTTGTATAAAAGACCTGGACTGACAAAATTATCACATTTCTCCTCATCCTGGAAATCTATAAATGACCCAGAGAGTTTATAATTCACATAAAATAGGCAAAACCGTTGAGGTTCAAAATAATTATGGGATTGAAGGAGGGGAGAGTTTCTGAATTTTGTTGGAAACTGAATTGGCTATAAAGCCACTGTCTAAAGAGGATGTTACTCATATTTAAACAGCAGTTCCCTTTTTTTCTTGGTCTCAACAAGATTATGAGTCTAAGATAGGAAGTGAACTAAATTAGGGAAACCACTTTCTGCTTAGAAATGACAGTTTCCCCGATATTGCCTTGGATGCTTTACCCCTCCAAATGCTCGAGGTTACAAACTTCTTTTACATCCATTTCATATGATTTTGGAGCATGAGAAATATTTTGTAAATAGTAATAAAAATAATATTGGAAAATTAGTGGTAAATAGTTCTGTGTAATTTCATTCATTTGTTGTGATACCTCTGCATGTGGAGAAGTCAGAACAAGTCCCCTTAATCTTCTGTTCACCTCACCCCCGGGTGACAAGAGTTCTTAGTGTTTTTGTGTACCCTTCTAGTGTCTGTGCAGATCCAAATGTTTATTCTTTACTCTCCACCTTTCTAAAGTTAGCGTTCTTTTTATATCACCTCTGAGTGTCTAATTCGGTGGGGTGGGGCCTGAGAATTTGCATTTCCAATTTTCCAGACAGTGCCAATGGTACTGGTCCAGGGGCCACACTTTGAGAACCACTGCCCTAGAGAATCTGATGCACTCTGTACAAACATAGTGGTACCAGCATAGCCCCAAAGTGGAAACAGCCTTCCAAATATCAACACTAGGCCATATAAGTATGTTGTGGTAAAGTCCTAAGTGTGAATATTATACAGTAATGAGAGCCACATTCAACCACTTTGTTGTATCTCACAATGTTGACCCAAAGAAGCAACACACAGAAGAGTACATACATTAACATGCAATTCGTTATAAAGTTCAATAGCAGCCAAGCGAATCTGTACTCTGCATGGGGAGTGGGGAAGCTTTTGAAGAATGGCAAGCAAATGATTATGAAAGGACCAGGTAGTGGATCCCCTGGGCTGGGCGGGGGTCGGGGGGTTAGGGGGAGGCAGGAGGGGGGATCCTGTCATTGGAAAGGGACTGAGTCTGGGAGACTGGCAGTGATTTGTCACTTTGGATGGTGTTACCCAGGTGCTGGTATTATAGTAATGTTATTTGTTTATATTGTTTCACAACTTTTAAAGCATTAAAAAATTAAAAATACAGTAAGTTCAATCATTGGCTTTTGTACAGATCTTCCAAAAATGACTTATAACTATTGAGTGCTTACAAAAACTAAACAGAATTCTCAACACTTAACCTATATTGGGCTTTGATAGCCTGATAGATGGAGGTGAAGTGACTCGAAAGGATTTTGTCTCATTCACACAGCAGGGTATACATGTGGCCTTAGACATTTGATTTCAAAGATGGAAATAACTGATCTGAAGAAACCTGTTTGCTTTGACCCACCATTCCCAGTTCTGTCCACTTAGAACAAACCAATTGTCTTGGAGGGCAATGCCCTGCCATCCCCACACCCCAGTCTTTGCATCTCCAGACACTCACACTGTACTTAGCACATCGAAAGAACTCAAAAGAACTTCAACAGAAATCTCCTTGGCGGTGACTTATTTTGGGTCTACTGTGTCATCAATTTTGTCTCGGTTCACCCACCCACCCCAACCTCCATGGACAATTATTTTGTGCCAAAGTTTCTACTCCTGTCAATCTTCTGGTTGCTTCAAAGTTGGTTTGCTTTTTTTAATTCTTAAAAATATAGTTAGTACCCAAACCTCAGTTCTTTAGCTTGGTCTGCAAGACAGTTCTCAACAGGACAAAATGGAAGAGCTTGAGAAAAATCTAGGAACAGAGAGATGGTGGGGATTGGAAGACTTGCCTGATTCTTTCCCATGTTGCTTAGAGTCCTTGTTCCTTGCTCATGTGGTCCGACCACAGGCGGATGGACTTGCATGTTTTGGTCCTGCTGCCTATGGAAGTAGTTTGATCAATGTATTTATTTTATCAAGATTATTCAGCAAAAATCAAAGGTATGCTTTTAATAGAATTTTTCCCACCTGCAATTCACTTAAGATTGGTTTTTGATCTATAGATTTTAATTTGAGGCAATTTGAAATGCTTAGTTCTTCAGTTGTATACATCGAGCATAGACGATTGAAAATATTAGAGTAGCTTGGGGTTGTACAGGTTAGATTATGAAGTATGTAACAAATGTCATATGTTGTTTGTTGTGAATATCATTACCTTTGGTTGCTGATTTTTCTCTCATCTCAGAAATAACAATTTGGTAATAAAGATTCTCCCTCCCCTTCTCTGTTTTAGTGGCGAAACAAGACTTAACAAGGAGAAAATAATTCAAGGTTGGTATACTCTTTTGTTTTGGTTCTCTCTTTTAGTGTTAATGCGATATGTGTTAATCAGATTTGGTGGGGCGGGGTCGCCTGGGGGCAGTTCTGTATTATGAGTTGGGATTACAGAATTAAAGCATCACAGTAACAGAAATAGGATCCCAGCAGAAGGTAATCAGGAGGAATAAGTCTCTTAAATGAAATGGATGTAGAGAACAGCACCCTAATTGTTCATTGGTAGTGTCAAAATTGCCCAGTCAGCTGATTAAATAGTTATATTGGGGGTAGTTGTCTTAAAATATAACTGCCAGGATATAAAATGATTTCATATTAGGAAACATGAGTTTACTGGCTGGTGTTAATGTTCTCTTTCTGCTGCCATAGTTATATTATTTTTAGCAGTAACAAAGAAGGGGTTTGAAAAGAGGACTGCTGTTCTCACGTGGGATTGTTGCTTTATTCTGAACAAGTTCTTCCTCCCTGGCTCTGTTAATTTGGACTCGGATCTTTTAATCTCCCTGAGAACCAGCTAGTCTGGCTTTGAAAGAACATCTTGGGGGGACTTTCAGCTAGACATGCTCTTTCTGGGCTGTGATTGTAAGAGCATTTGGTTTGATTTGTTTGGTGAGGGACATCTGGGCTTTGCAGAGTTTGATTTCATAGTCCCTCTTCTAGAAACCAGTCTGGTAGTTACTGGAACCTTTGTTTTCCTTTGGACTTCTAACCCTAACCACTCTGTCCTCTGGTGCTGCTTATTTGTTTCGTATCCTTAGAGTTGAGCATGAGTAAATTTTTTGTGTTCAGCAGGCTCTTTGTCCTTAATTTTGTTAAGTCAGATGCATAATTCTTTTAAGTTACAGCCTCTTTTTAAAAAAGAAGTATTGACATCTATTTTAAAAATAGCATTTTTCTTGCACACCTACAGTTTTAATGTGTAGTCATTTCATAAGTGTGTAGCATCAGTATCTTAAATTTCCATTGTGATTTCTTTATTCATCAGTGAGGTATTCAGAACTGTTTTTAAAATTTCCAGAAGATGGGGCTTTTGGGCTTTCTGTATTCTTCATCTTCAGTGATTGAATTATGTGATTGCTTGTGTTCTGAGAGTGTGGTGGTGTTTTTTTTTTTTGTTTTTTTTTTTGATACTACGTCTTTGAAATTTGTTAACATGCTCAGTTTTTTGTTAATGTACCATTGTCTGCTTGAGAAAGATCTCTGTGCCCTAATAGTTGGGTTTTGAAGTATCTATCAAAGAATCAACATTCTTGAGTTTGGTATTCAAATCGCTTACACTTCGCCAATTTTGTAAATTTACCTGCAGGACCTATACTATCCATATTTGAGTGAACTAAGTTCACTTTCCCACTTTGATGGTAAAGTTATCTTTCAGTGCCTGACATTACTTCCTAGTAAATTGGGTGATTGGTGATTTGCAGCGATCCTCACGATCACTACTAAGACTTTGGTCATACAGTCCTGCCTTTCTTATAGTGGTGTTTGGGGTTGGGGTTTGCCTGGCATGTATTTTCTTTTCATCCTTTTCCTTTGAACCTTTCTTTTTTCCTTTAAAGATTTATTTATTTATGCCTACAAGAGCTGGGGTACAGGCCGGAGGTGTGGAGGCAGTGAAAGGATTCACCAGAGACAGAGTGGACAACAGAACAGGCAGATCAATCGAAATACACTGCTGAGAGGAGCAGCGGGCGAGGCAGGAGAGGTCTGCTGCGCCATGTGGGTTGCTTCCTGGCCGGGTATCGAACTTATACTGCAGTGGCTGCGGATAGCTTCAGAGGTTGTGTCCTAATCCTTTGAGCCACCTGGGAGACCCTGAACCTTTCTTTCTACAGATGCCCTAAGGGCTACCTTGATTCTGTCTTTTAGTACAATCTGTCTTTTAATTAACAGTTACCTTTCAATTATTGCCATTTATGCCAGTAGTTCCTAATAAGATTAGCATCTCCTCAGAAAATACAGAGAACTTACATTGCTGCTGTCTAATATCTTAGTCTTATCCTTTTTTGAACCCTGTGATGTAGGCATTATTATTTAGCTTGTTTAAATTTACATACATATTAGCAGTTTCTCACGTCATCATTGTTCTTGTATCTCAGACCTATATTCCTGAAGTACTTTCCTTGAAAGCTTGCCTAATGAAGATCAGTTGATGGTAATAGTTGTAATTATTTCTAATCTAGAGAGCTCTGTGTTACTCTAGCCAACCGCTTTCAGTGTAAGTCATTCTAGAGTGACAGCTCTCTAAGCACTTGGAAGAGAATATTCTGCTGATTTCTAGCTTTCAAGTCTTTGCTCAGCCAGATGGCATTCCATGGCAGGTAATCTATCTCTGGAACTAGTACTAAAATCTCCTGTTTGCTTTTGGCATTCTACAGTTTCCTTAATATTTTTAGGAGGGATTTTTAAAAAATTTATCCTGCTTGGCCTATATTGTGTTGCTTTTAGCTCTCATTTCAGTCTTGTTTCTGGAAAATTCTCAACCATTATGTCTTCGTATTCCCTCTCCATTTTCTCTCTTCTTTCTGGTGTCCCAAAGAGGGGATGTATGTTAGGAATTCTCAGTCCTTCCTTCCAGTCTCTGACCTATCCGGGAGTGCTTCATCTCCTTGTCCCTGGGCTGCGTTCTGAGTGACAGTTTCAGCCCTGTCTTTGGGTTCATTAGGCCTCTCTCTCAATCCATCACGCACACACGCACACATGCACGCACGCGTGGACATACACTTAATTTGTAGGAAGGCCCTTCAGAGTGTCTAATCAGCCTACCTGGAAACAGAGGTTCCAGAGTGCCTTTAAAATGAAAAAGAAAGTAAAAGAAAGGAAAGAGGGGAGAAGCAATAGCGATACAGAAGAAAGGACTTTTAAGGTGATGATCTTACCAGCCAAACATAGCACCTCAGTTGAGAACACAAGAGCCCAGCCAGCACTCCTAAAACACAGCTCATGAGGAGGTGGACAGACATGACAGATGGGAAAGCGTAAGACAGTTGAATTCTCACATGGTCTAGTTCCCATCAGGCAAGCATTCTTAAGGGACACACATTTGGATTTGGGTACTGGAGCCTGTATGGATGTGACTTAATTTTGTCTACTCTTGGTTCTCTGAAAACTTACATGGAAAAATAGCCACGGAGATCTTTTGATAAAATATAGATAAATGCTGTTTATGTTCTCTCACATCTGATTTAATTTGTATCCTTATATATTTTTTGAATGTTACTGTTGCTTAATACCATAGGACAAGGAGTAGATGCACCTCTTTCAGAAACTGGATTTAAACAAGCAGCTGCGGCTGGTACTTTTCTTAAAAATGTGAAGTTCACCCATGTTTTCTCCAGTGATCTTACGAGAACAAAGCAGGTAAGTCTAGAGTCAGATTTTATGCCGATGAGCCAAAAGTTTCATCAGTTATATAGCCTTGAAAAATCTGCTGTCAGAGTCAGTAGGGGATTAAACACACACACACACACACACACACACACACACACGCCAGTCCTTCCTTCCCTTGAGCAGAACTTCTTTTCTACTTTATTTTTCTGTGGTAATTTGTAATCAGAATGGCTTGGGGGAAATGTCTTAACAAAACATCTTTAAAAAAGAAAAAAAGACAAGGTGTCATGAGAGAAAGCCAGCAGAAACACCAGACAGCAGGAGAATTTAACCCACAAAGACATCAGTATTATACTCTTGGTACAGTTTTTAAAATACTCAGCTTTGTTGCTATGAAGAAATAAATGATGTGTCTGAATCATCCTTAGGGAAGAGATGGCAGAAAAAATAAATCACCTCAGATTAAAAAAAAAAACAGATCAACTTCTAAAAGCTCAGTGGAAGGTGGGCTATGTAAAAAAATATAGAAATATAACAGGGTTGGAATTTAAGTCTCCTTCCCCCACCATTAACAACTAGAAAACTGGACAAAATTTGTGAAACAACTGTCCTCAGACATTGGCCTTCAGGCAGAGTGGGCCTGTAATCTCACAGTGAAGTGATCTTTAAGGGGTGATGGAATTCTTCTAGATCTTGATTTTGGGTACTGCTTAGATGAGTGTATACAATGATCAAAACTCAATGAACTGTAAACTTAAAATAGGTATATTTTGTTGTAAAATATACCTCCAAGTTGATTTAAAAATACGGGAACTACTTAAAAAAAAAAAACCCCAAAAAACCCTGGTGGATGTACTGAATCATGGGTTAGACACAGTGGAAGTGATCCTTAACTTATAGGTAAAGCTAGTAACTTAAACGTGGCAGTGTGACAGATTAAAAATATGAGGATTTAAAAGATAAGAACATGATGAAAGGTCTGAAGGAGATAGCAGAGAGAATCGGAAAGAGGCAATATTCGAAGAGGTCATGGTTGACAACTTTACAGAATTGTTGAAAGTTGGTAAATGCTCACATCCAGGACATACAACAAATCCAAGTCAGGACAACTAAAAAGAAACCCACATCTACATTTATCATAGCCAAACTGCAGAACTCCAAAGAATAAGCAGGAAAAACATCATCCACTAAAGGCCGCCAGTAGACTGTCAGCAAGCTTGTCATAGCAGTGATGATTCCTTTACTGTATCGAGAGATAATAAGGATAGTGAGTTTTGTACTCAGCAAAACATTTTCTGGAGTGTAGATGAAGTGGAGACATTTTAGACAATCAGATTGTAAAGAAAATTTCAAATGATAATTGAAGAAGAAAACTAATTCCATAAGGAAGCTTTGAGCTTCAAAAAAGAATGGAGAACAAAGGAATTGGTGAATGGTGTAGGCGACTATAAATAAGTGTTGACAGTTTGTGAAACAGCAGTAATGATGATGTCTCCCGAGAAGAGTGTGAGGGATTAAAAAGTAAGGCTGATTATAGACAAATGTTTCCAGTTTTGCAAATACAGCATTTCATGATCAGAAATAACCAGCACTCAATGAGAGAAGGAAACATGAACAAAACTGAGCCAAAACCAAAAGGCAGCAGCCACACCACAGGAGTTCGCCACTGGTACAAGCCCTCAGACACAGAACTTGAACTATGTCATGTGTGGGTAAAAGGCGACATTGAGTATTTCAGCAGAGAACTGGAAACTAGAAACAAGAACCAAATGCAAATTCTAAAACTGAAAAAGTAACTGAAATTGATTTGACGAGTGGGTTTAACAGCATTTTAGACCACACATGAATGGAGAATTAATGGACTAGAACAAGGGTTAAAATTAGCTGAATGGGAATTGATGAACTAGAATGTTTTCTGTAAAGAGCTAGATTGCAGATAATTACATTTTGTGGGTTCCATGGTCTCTGTCACAACCGGTCATGGCTGCTGGTGTGCTTGAAAGCCTCCACAGACAGTACGTCAATGACCATCTTAATAAAACTTTATTCACAAAAGCGAGCCATGGCTGGATTCAGCCTGCAGACTGGTTTGCTGACCACTGAACTAGAAGATGGGTCAGCAGGAAATGTCAGAACTGGGCCTGGGAGACAGGATAAGCAGCACAGAAGAGAAGTAACTTTTGCAAAGGGAAATTGTTTCTAGCCCTTCTTTATTTACAAAGATGGAATGTATTGTGTTGGCATTTTGGCAAGAATCATTATTTTTATGAGAACAGTAACAGTTGCCTTGATTTTGCAGACCATGCAGGGGATTTTGGAGAAGAGCAACTTTTGCAAAGATATGACAGTGACGTATGATTCTCGACTTCGAGAAAGGGTAAGTAACTTATATTGTCCTTTACCATAAGTTATTAATGAACCAATCCAGTTCATCACAAAGCTAGAAAGTAAATGCATTCCTACTAGAGATATGGAGACTGCTAACATGGTAAGATCTGTGTGAAAGTCACTGTTATGTACTCTTGACACAGACACGGTATCTTATTTATTAAAATCATATGAGAGAAGTATCTTAAATCATAAAAACACGATATAGAAGGTAAGCAAGAATTTAAAACGTACAGAAAAGTTTTTTTTTTTTTTTTTTTTAGTCCAAAGAGTTTAAAGTAAAAGTGAAAAGTTCTTTCCTTAGCTTCTCAATTGTACTCCCTGACTTTAAGCACAGACTTTTGTGTACTCGTTTTATGTGCCAGAAATGAGTCTTCTGGAAGCTGAGGTTTAGTTAAAGCCATACAGCAATTTCAGATCTGAGGTTTGACCCCAGATCTCCTAGGGCAGAATTTGTGCTATGTGCTAAGATCGTGACCTTTAGCTGACAAATGTCCCTGCCAGCCCTATGATTCCTTCTATTCCTGGATGGAAATGTAGAATGACTTTGGGGATTTTTAAAGCCTTGCTTTTCATAGCTTGCACATGTTCTCTGTTACAGTTCAAAATATATGCTAGAGCTCCAGCATGAATACTCCTTAGGCAAAAAGCTCGCTCTTTGCCCAGGAATCAGTGCTCAGATGCTGTAAAGAAAAATAGTCTGAGCTGCAGGTAGTACTGCAAGATGGACCTCGTCTCAGTCTGTACTCTGAGTGGTTTCAGCCTCTCCTCTGATTTCCCAATAGACGTTTCTGACTTCTATCACCCCCTTGCATATCAAAGTGCTTTCTGCTGTGTTCAGGCCAGGGGCGTGCTCTATTCACCCAGCTCCATGCTTACCCAATGGTTCAAACCATCTATCCCTGACCCCTCACTGCCTCCCACACTGCATGTCCAATCATTGTAAGGCTGTCATGTCATCAGTCATCAGCATCCTGCCATAAACAGTTCGTGCATCCTTCACTTTTTCCAAACCCAGTGCTGTCACAGTTCCCTATCATCTCACGCCAGAATGGGGATTCTTCTGCTTTGTGTCTTGCTCCTCCTTTTCCAGTCTAATCTCCACACTGCAACCAGAGTGATTTTTTTTTTTTTTTTAATTTGGCTGCTGTGCCACTGGATGAATCAGTTCACTTCTTTTTTACCTTCAAAGGCTGTTTGAGCACTAACCTGCCTCTCAACGTGCTGTAGTGTGATCTCTGCCTCCTCCTACCTCCTCTTGCTTCCCTGTGCCCAGACTTAAAATTGGTGCACAGAGGTCAAGTCCACATGCAGGGACTGGTCTGGTGGAGCTTGGATTCTGCTGGAGGCATCTGGCCCTGGAGTCTGCTCTGGACCATCAGCCACATGCCTCTCACGAGTCTTCTCTGTGTTGCCCAGACACCAAGTCCTTTCCTCTCGGAGCTCCTGAAGCTGTACTTCACTTTGCCACAGACCTGGCCAGCTTCCTCTCACCCTGAGGCTGGCTCCTCTGTGATTCCCAGTTACACGTCCCTGCTGTGGGTGTCGTCCCTGCTGTGGGTGTCGTGCGCCGCCCTCAGTCACGGGGCTTTGTCACTACCTCCTGGGGTTGTCTCCCTGCTGTGCGGCCATCTCAGCCCAGCTGGGAGCTTCCGGGGCTCCTGTTCTCTCCTCACTGCTCTGGCTTCATTGCCTAATGTATCTCAGCGTAGCATTTGGAATAATCACCAAACGTTTCCATTCTTGTAAAAGGAAAGCAAGTGATTTTTAATGTCCCTGTTTATAATAAAGGTTGCTCCAGGTGTGGTAGAGGGTGTAAGCACTCGGACTGGAGGACTAGGAAGAGCAGCGGCAAAGTGTGCATGCACTCATAAAAAAATTAACATTTAACTGTTAGACTTATATCTGACGGTGGTGCCGAAATCTCACAATCATCAATGCAAACCATGAGGGATGATTTATCTCTTTAAATATTTTATTGTACCAGTAACACAGTGTTGTAGGAAATTAAATGTAAGAACAGTTTGGAAAAAGCTGTTAAAAACAATTGAAATTTCTACCTTGCACACACAATGTAAACATTTTGATATTTGTGCTCCTGACTTGTTTCGTGTTTGTCTGTTAGTCCATCTGTCCATGCATCCATCCATCCGGTCATGGATTTTTGTAAATGTAATCCTGTATTATTTTGCAACCAGTTTGACTTGCTATGTTTTTCAGTACTCATAAATGCACATCAGTAATATCACCTGTTTGATATTATACTGCATTATTCCAGTAACCAGACGGTGCATGACTTACTTAACCAAATTACTCCTGCAGGACATCTAGGTGGTGACTAAATTTTCCACAGATGCAGATAACATTAAAGTAAACATCTTTGTACTTAATTCTTTGTACGCTTACCTAATGCATTTCCTACAAATGAATCACTTAGTGTGTTCTTTTATAGATAGATAGATAGATAGATAGATAGATAGATAGATAGATAGATAGATAGATAGATAGATAGATAGCTAAATTTCCTTCCAGAAAAGCTGTGCCAATTTTTGCTTCCGTGAATGATCCAGCAGGAATCCTCTCTTAACATTAACACTAGATGTTAGTCGTCTCTTCTAATTTAGTTAACTTGTGAAAGGTGTCGTCTTAATTTTCACATCTTGGGTTCCTAACGAGGTAGATTCCCATGTTTTTGGCCACTTGTTTCTTTGTAACTTGTGTATTCTTTCATAAGGCTCAGTCTGATAAACCGAAAAAGCTAATTAGCTTTGCAGTCACATAGATCTGGGTTTGGATTTTGACTTTGCTAATTACTAGCTGTGAGAACACAGGCTAGTTGCTTGACCTCTCTGAAGCTGAGCTTTCCCTTTCCTATGTATATAAGCATGGAGATGAAAGCCCTGTCCCAGGGGGCTACTTTTAGCCCCCAGTGAGATGGTGCGTGCGGCTAAGCCGGCTACTCTGGGCCTTGCACATCTTGGTCTCTGGCCCTGGAATCTGCACGTCCCTGTATTTGTCCAATGAAGCCCCACTGCTCCCTAGGTTAGCCCAACTGAGTTACCCCATTCTACCCACTGGGACATGGTGTGCAATGCGAGGTGTCAATGGTATTTTATAGGAAGCCTAACCTTCCAGAGGAGCCATAACAACATGGAAGAGAGCTAGTCGACTTCCTGGGGTGGTGGTTCTACATTTGCCATAAACATGGACTTAGATGTATTGTAAATTCATTTGAGGCACTTTTGTCTGTTGGACCATTACAGAAATACGGGGGTGCAGAAGGCAGGGCGCTAAGCGAGCTACGGGCAATGGCTAAAGCGGCCGGGGAAGAGTGCCCTTCGTTCACGCCACCCGGAGGAGAGACACTGGACCAGGTACGTAGGACTGGCAGGTAGCAGGGTGATACACCTGCCTGTGCCACCAGAGCTGAATCGGACTCATTGTGTAAACTAGAAGTTTCTTAATTGTCACTAGTCAGTTTGGAAGTTCTTGGTTCATCAAACAATTGCACAGTAGCACTTTTTTCCTTTTTAAGTTTTTGTATCTTTACTGTGAAGTTGGCAGCCATTGCTGGAAAGGGATTTCAGGGACATGTTATCTGATGGTTGTGGTAAGAAATCTCTGGGAATATGAAGCAGTAGCTTGAGCAGTGGTTGCCCGTGAAGCAAGCCTAGTCCTGTTCAAGGAGAGTAAAAATATCCAAGAGGTGAAATAATTCAAGGTTCAGAATCTTCCGGCTTGCCTGCCTCTTGGGCTCTGTGAGTGGCAGGGTTAACCAGGCTCGTATTTCTGGGAGTATTCTGCTTTTGAATGATATAACTGATGATTTCCCACCTCTACCTCCATCCTTTATGTTCATAACTTTCCTGTAGAGATTTTCTGTTCATTGACTTACAGGAAGGTTTGGTTGTTGTGCTAATTGAACCGAAGTGCCACATACTCTTTGCTGGTTAACGTTATTTTTTATTTTATTAAAGATTTATTTATTTATGCATATAAGAATGGGGGTACAGGCCAGAGGTGAGGGCGGTGAGAGGATTCACCAGAGACAGAGTGGGGAACAGAACAGGCAGATGACTGAAATACACTGCTGAGGGGAGCAGCCGGTGAGACAGGAGAGGTCTGCATCCCCTTGTGGGTTTCTCCCTGGCTGGCCGGGGATCGAACTCATGCTGCAGAGGCTGTGGATTGCTTCATAGTGTGGTGCCTAACCCCTTGCGCCACCAGGGAGGCCCTACTTTTTTTTTTTTTCCCCAAAAAAAATATTTATTTATTTATTTGTTTATTTATGCATACAAGAACTGGGGAACAGGCCAGAGGTGTTGGAGGGGGTGAGAGGATTCACCGGAGACAGATTGGGAAACAAAACAAGCAGATTGACTAAAATACACTGCTGAGGGGAGCAGCGGGAGAGACAGGAGAGGTCTGCTGCACCATGTGGGTTTCTCCCTGGCCAGGGATTGAACTCGTGCTGCAGTGGCTGCTGTTAGCTTCATAGGTTGCATCTTAACCCCTTGCACCACCAGGGAGGCCCTAACGTTATTTGTTAAATGAGCTTTTGTTGACTTGATTAGACGGAATGCTTTGAAGTCAGGCGTGCTCCAATATGTTTCCAGAGACCAATATTGTCTATGGAACTACTGGTTGAATGAACAGGACTACAGATTGAGTTTCATCTGCTTAGGTAGTGCTTCTGTTGACACACTAGGAAAATCCAAGCACTTAAGTTTGATGTTTAAATGTTCAGTCACTAATGCATCTCTTCTTTCTTTCCTTATAGGTGAAAATGCGTGGGAAAGACTTTTTTGAATTTCTTTGTCAATTGATCCTGAAAGAAGGTGATCAACAAGAGCAGTATTCCCAAGGAGCTCCAAGCAACTCTCTGGAAACTTCTCTGGCTGAGATATTCCCTTTAGGAAAAAACCATGCCTCCAAATTTAATTCAGACAGCGGTGCTCCAGGATTAGTAGCCAGTGTCTTAGTTGTGAGTCACGGCGCATACATGAGGAGCCTGTTTGATTATTTTCTGACTGACCTTAAGTGTTCTTTACCAGCAACACTGAGCAAATCTGAACTTATGTCAGTCAGTCCCAATACAGGGATTAATGTCTTTATCATAAACTTTGAGAAAGGAAAAGAAGTCAAGCCAACAATTCAGTGTATCTGTATGAACCTACTGGATCATCTAAATGGAGCAACTGAAACACACTAAAATTAAATCTACATCAAAATTAACAGTTTTGAGCCCTAGAGGGAGTGCCTTTAACTTTGGCTTTATTTATTTTGGTCCTCTGCTTGTGCAGATTTGGAAGCAGTTAAAGAACGTCTATTATAGCAGGTTATAAAACACAAATGGAGTCATAGCCACATAAAACACTAATGGAAAACCTATTGGAATTGAATTATTTTTATCTGAGTATAGTTGGCATTTTCCAGAGTAATTTTACCCCCCTGCTCAATTGCATCTCTAAATTATAAATGGATGAAAGAGCTCAGTATTACGAACTGGGGGGTTAATAACCTCCTTACTAGGTTTTCTTCCCTTTTTTCAGTGTTCTAGCCTATTTTATTTGCTCTTGATAAGATTCTGGATGTTTTATGCTGTCTCATCCAGTGTTTGGGAGAAAGAACTAATTATAATTCCCACTGCATACTTATAGTGACATATATGTTATATTTTTAAAGTCCTTTCAATGAAAAATGCTTGCCTTCATAAGTTTACAAGTTATATAAAGCAAAGTGACACTAAAATGTTTAACATCAAAATCCACTGTTGGAATTTTTTGCTCAAGGGCTTGAAGTGTGGCTGTGTGCAGACTGTGATTGCAGCATGGTCTAGTAAAGACATTTATATAAAAAGCATAAAACACGATGTCTGAGCAGGACAAGCTAAACAGCACTGCTTGTCTAATCTGTAGGCTGAAGATGTAGTTTGAAAAGACTAAAGAAAATGGTGAATAGTGTAGGACCCAGTAACCTCAGAATAAAAGAGGGAGCTTGGTCAAGAAGTCTGATCTTGTAAACCACAGCTGGTTGTGTGTGTGTGTGTGTTTATGTGTGTGCGGGGTACAGATGACGTTGCTTCATATTCCCACCAGATGGCACTGGAGGAAAGGAATTGTGCTTAACAGTCTTGTACATAAGATCGACCCTTCAGGAATCTGCATCTAGATGAAGAATGTGTTGTAAGTGTAGTTTACTTTTAATCATCATGTTGATAAATACCATGTCTCAACTTTTAAGAAGATTATCACTTAAGTTGACCATTAAGGCTAAAATTGAGTGTTGACAAAATTTACTTTGAAGATCATTGAAACCATATCTAAAGCTCAGTATTATGCTGACCTCAGTGTGTCCAACATTGCCAGCTTCCCACAGTGTGAACAGAACACGTGATCAGGCGCCAGAGAATGCATGCTGCAAATAAATGCTTGATAAAAGAATTGAAAAGACAATAAATATTCACGTTCCCACCTTCCAGAACTAAAAACTTTACCTTAAAAAAAGAAATTCCTGTGCTCAGTTCTCACTGTCCTGTCTCCTGTTCCCTGCAGAGGTGGCCACTGGCCTGAGTTTGCATGCATCCACACTTAACGTTTTCACCTTGTTTCATAAGGAAATGGTATTGTTTGCATTACTTTTTTTAAATGTACATAAATATCATCAAGTTGTCTGTAACTTTATTCTCAGTAGATCCTGGAGCTCCGTGTTGATAGGTACAAGTCAAATGACTGATAACCACTGCATCCTATTGAATAAATACAGCATGTTTTATTTGTTTATTCATATTTAATGTTTTCCTGTACAAAAAAGGCTCAGGAAGCAGCCTTTCACATCTCTCCCTGTGCTGGGTCATAGAAAGTGTGCCTTTCCAGGATGACAGGCACCAGGTTGTTCTCCAGAATGGCCGCGCTGTCCTGTCCCGCCAGCAGTGATCAGACATTTCTATTTTCCAGCATGAAGCTATCTGACGAGATTGCATTAATCCAACAAGTGAAAAATAGTATGTCGCTATTTCAGTGAGCTTTTTTTTTCTGTTATTGCTAATGAGTCTGGGCGTTTTGTTTTTTTTCATGTGTGTATGGAAATTAGAATTTTCTAACTGATAAATCACCATTCTCTATTCTTTGCCTGGCTCTCTGTTGGGCTGTTTGGCTTCTTAGTGTATTACAGGAATACTATTGCAGATATCTTCAGGTTGACTTGTGCTTCAGAAAAGTATTTTTAAGTCAGACCAATATATCTTGTCCTTTATGTTTTTCTTTTCTTTCCCTGCTGTCTTTAAGAAGCTTTCTCTGTGCCGTCATATAATAATTGACTTTTTCTCCCTGACAGTTCTAGAGGAGTTTTGAATACTAATTCTTTAAATTATCTGGAATTTATTTTTGTATGGTATAAGGTCAGAATTAAATTTCTTTATTTCATGTGCTGAAACCGTTACTGCAGCTTCATTATTGGGAGTCTTCTTTCCCAGTCGATACGTGATTCTACTCTGTTCATACCCACATACACCCACCCGCACTTGCTGGAGTCTGTCTCTGGACTGTGTTCTGGTTAGTGATCTGTATGTTTCCATGACAGTAGCACACTTAGATGCTATAGCCTTGCAACCACATATCTTAATGTGATGAGTACGTCCCCTTGTTCATTTTTGTAGTTACATTAGCTATTTATGCACCTTTATTCCACATATATTTCAGAATCGGTTGGTCAATTTGCTGAAAAATCTGTTGCAAATCATTGCAGTTGCATGCATTTGTTTATCTAGTCATCTAGTAAATACTTTTTGTGCATGGCATGCACCTGCCAGGCTATTATTAGAACTATTAGAAGAACTGAATATATAGCAATGAACAAAAAATAGCTTCGTCCCCATTCTTGTGGAGCCTGTATTCAGTCAGGGAAGACAGATAAATACATATGTCAAAGGGGGTCGGTGCTATTGAGAAAAGTGAAGCAGGACAGGGGATCCAGACTGGAAGAGGAATGCTGCTTTAGTTAGGGCAGACTGGGAAGAACTTAGAGTTATACCAAAATAATGAAAGACTCAGTGGCTGTGTAGACTAGACTGATGGAGGAGCCTTGTGACTAATGCTATGACTATGGGGTCATCTGTTGATGGTTAAAGTCTGATGGGGTTAGGCAGTAACACAGGAAAGGTTTATTATTAAGAGAACTACTTTCAAGTTCTAAGCCTGGCTCTTGGTCATTTTGTGGGTGAGCAAGTCTCCATATCCCTGAGTCCTATGTCCTTACGTGATGTGCAGAATACGTACAGTAATGTGTATGTGTGCTGATAGCCTTTTACCTTTGCTTTATCAAATCTGCAGTAAGGTTGTAAGAATTATACAAGGAACTCCAGTGCATCCTTCACCCAGATGTGCTCACTACCTGCTTACGTTTTGCCCCATCTGCTTTGTCATTTGTTCTTTCTCTTCCCACTCCTGTTCCCCTACCCCCTATTTGTCCCCCTTTCTTGTTTTCTTTCATTGTGTCTCCTACATATAGCCATAAAAGAACAACAACAACAACAAAAAAAAAAAAAAACAGGAAATTTGCTATTAATACAATCTATTCTGGGCCTCCCTGGTGGCGCAAGGGGTTAAGATGCAACCTGTGAAACTGTCCGCAGCCTCTGCAGCAGAAGTTCAATCCCCAGCCAGGGAGCTACCTACATGGCACAGCAGACCTCTCCTGTCTCGCCTGCTACTCCCCTCAGCAGTGTATTTCAGTCAGTCTGCCTGTTCTGCACTCTGTCTCTGGTGAATACTCTCACCCCCTGCACCTCTGGCCTACACCCCAGCTCTTGTATGCATAAATAAATCTTTAAAAAAAATAGAATCTATTCTAATCCACACAGCGTATTTACATGTGGTCAGTTACTCCATTGATGTTCCTTTTGGCTGACTTTCTTCTGAGTCCAGCATCCAATCCAGGACCACATGTTACCCTTAGTTGTCACGCCACTTCTTTTCTCCATTAACCTGGAGTTGGACCTTAGTCTGTCTTTGCTTTCTTGACTTTGTTAGCAAAAAGAGTCAGGTTCGTTGTTGGATTTTTCTCGTTAGATTCAAGTTATGCAGCCCAGAAGGGCAGTGCCCTTGGTGAGTCTTGTCAGGAAGTACGTGCTTTTATGCCCTCTCTCTCCACATGAAATTTCAGTTCATCTGGTTCCTTATGAACATTTTACCCACTCATTTAATCTCTGTCGACTAGTTTTCTAACTATTTCTGTATTTATTGGTTGGTTTTGTACAGTAAAGAGGACATTTTTCTCCTACATACCACTTAAAATCACCTTTTGCTCCACATACCAGCATTCAATGATACCAGTCTTTAATTTGAGCAATTCTGGTGGGTATGCAATAGTATCTTACAGTGGTTTTAAGTTTTTATTTCCTTATTAACTAATGCTGGTGGGCCATTAGTTATAGTGGGCCACATATTTATTGGGTGTGTATCTTCTTTTGCTAACTTTTAAAATTGTGTTTATTTTCTTATTTTTGAATTTGAGTTCCTTCTGTATGTACAATTCCTTTTCAGTTTTCTGTGTGTATATACGTGTATGTGTGTATATACATGTACTTCTATATATTTATAAGTGTATTCAGTCTAAATTTGTTAATAAAATGTAATTTTATTCTTACTAGTGTTTTATGAGAAAATTTCATGAGACTAATTTCATAAGACTGCTTACCTTGGTTTTATGGTTATTGCTTTCTATGTGTTATGTAAGAGTCCTTGCCTTCCCCTTGGTTATGGAAACATTCTGTCTTCAGAAGTTTATAGTTTCACCTTTTACTTTTAGATCTTTGAAACACCTGGAATTAATTTTTGTGTATGGCATAAGGTAAGGGGTTGAGATGCTTGGTTTTCCTGTCTGTCATTGCTGTCCTGTCATTCCAGCACCATTTGTTGAAAAGACTTTCCTTGTCTTCAGAATTGCTTTGGTTCCTCTGTCAAAAATCAGCCATTTAAATGTGGGTCTATTTCCTTATTTTTGTCTTTCTCTTCCAATTGCAGGTCCTTTGTATTTCCATACATACATTTAATAGACTGTAGTTTTTAGAATTGGAATTTAGATTTCCAGGAAAATTGAGTAGATAATAGCACAAGTTCTCATATCACCACAGTTTCCCCTGTTAAGCAAAGCTCATCGTTTATTGGGATTTCCTTAGCTTTACCTAATGTCCTTTTCTCTTCCAAAACCCCCAGCTCCGCCCCAGTCCACACTACATTCACTTATCTTGTCTCCCTAGGTTTTTTTCTGTCTGTGATCATTTCTCACTTTGATTTTTGCTGCCCTTGGCAGTTTTGAGGAGCGCTGGGCAGTTCTGCAGGGGCCTTTCCACTGGAATCTGTTCGATGTTTCCTCCTGACTGGAGTGAGGGTATGGTTTTGGGAAGGAAGACCCCAAATATCATTTTTTGTCACCTCATCTATTGTATAAACTGACTTGATTTGTTGATGCTGATTTTTCTGTTGATCTTTGTCACGTGGCCAAGAAGTTCTTGTCAGGTCTCCCCTCTGAAAACTTACTCTCTCTACCCACTTTCCATGCTGTAGTCTTTGGAAAGAGGTCACTGTGTGCAGTAGGGGTTTCTGCTTTCCTCCTTGGGGTCAGAGATTCCACACAGATTATTTGGAATTCTGCCTGAGAGACTGGGCTGACCCCAATCTGAGAGACCGCCCCTCCCCCCCCCCCCAATTTGCTTACTTATTCTATAATTCGTCAGGTTTTGAACTTTTGTGTTGAAACTTGTTTGTTGGGTTCAGTGTTCTAGAAAATAAATTGCATGAAGGTCACTAAGTGTTGCTCACATGTCTCTGTCCTTACTGTCCTGCCTATGTGCTTCATCCTTTGCTGGAAAAAAGGGGTTCCCATTTCCAACTGGGATTTGTTCCTGTCTGTTTCTCCCTTTAGTCTTGCTCCATGTGTTCGAGTTCTTGCTCTGTGTGTAGAGACAGATGTTTAGGATTTTTATGATGGCCTGAGTTTCTCTGCCCTGACTTGGTTAAATCTCTAGTGTGTCTCAGGTATCCCTCCCTGAGCCGGAGCAGGGAATCCCACTGAGTCTCTCCCTGCGCGTGTGTAGCCCAGTGTGAGAGCTGCACGGAGTGTTCCTGCAGGCTTCTTAATCCCTCTCTACTTGGCTTCTTCTCTTTTACCCTGCCCCACGGAGTCTAGCTGCTTTCTCGGCTCAGGGAGATTGCCACCCACGGGGTTCCATCCCCCGGTCCCGTTCTCCTAAGGCAGAAAGATGAAATGTGTACAGAGGGATGGAAATGTGTAGCAGCATCTTTGCTTCCTGTGTTTTTGTAGTGGTCAGATAGAGAGTAAAAGCAAGAATTCTGGGGACACTCAACTTCAGATGGGGAAGACGTTTGGGCTCATTACCTCTGCGTCCTGCTATCGGGGTTCCTACGGCGGTGATGCTGTGTGCATGAGTACCTGGCATCTGGCTCCCTGGAAATGCATATGGTTGTGCCTGTATATATTTTTCAAATAAAAAGGTGCTCTTTTTACTTTATTTTACTTTTTACTTTTTAACCATAGTCTTTATTTTAGGGCTGACTGGGGTTTACAGAGAAAATTAACAAAAATTCAGAGTTCCTGTATATTCCTTTCCCCCCACCTGTCCTAACCACCCCTACCTCAACCACATATTTTTAACATCTTACATTAATGTGGTTTATATAAATTATTTGTTATAATTGATAGATGAATATCAATACATTGTTATTAGTCAAAGCAATGCGTTTATATTAGGGTTCACTCTTTGCATTACACAATTCCATGGGTTTTGAAAAATGTGTAATGCTTTGTTTGCACCATTACAGTCTCATGTGGATACTGTCATATAGAATAGTTTCACTATCCTCAAAATCCCTGTGCTCCATCTAAACATTCTTCCCTCTCTCCCCTCTGAACCTGTCAAACACTGATGCTCTTTCTTTATCATTTTGCCTTTTCCAGGATGCCATATAGTTGGAATCATACAGTATGTAGAATTTTCAAACTAGCAAACAGGTGCTCCTTTTAAAGGAAGCAGTTGAGAGCCAGTGATCAGAAATTCAATATTTGTGAACATTTTCCTTGTTTTCAAGAATTCTATCTGGAGTAATCAAAATTGCTGAGTCTGTTCATGAGTGGAAGAAATTTTGAATTTTTTCAAAATCTGATATTGCCTCTCAACTCTGTCTTCTCTAGATTTTTCCTAGTGCTCCTCTCCCATAATCCCATTCATTCTTGTCTTCTGACACGCTTTTGCATTGTAATACAGAGAGGAAAAACTAACAGGAGCTGAGATAAATTTTATTTTTCATTTAAACAGAAGAAAGGAAGAAGGCAAGCTTACATTTTTATAAATATCTATAAATATAGAGTAATAGGCAAAACCTTCCAAATAAATAAATAAATATTGCCACGTGCTGAGGGTCATAGGTAGTGGGGGTGGGGTAGGGCTGGGGAAGATACCTTAGATCAAAGAGAAAATCTTTGATAAATGGTTCTGAGTTTGGAGATGACAACTGGTTTTCTACTGAAGCTCTTTTGGGATTTTTTTCCATCTAGGTATCAGTATTGGGGACCTTCTCAAAGCTTTTATGCAGTGAACATCTCCACTGGGAAATGAAAATTATATCAGGAAAATATCTGCCATGCACTGCTATATAGTATTATACAGAGTTTTAGTATTTCAGAGCAGGGGCTGCTCCTTCAAGCTCATCTGAAAACCATCAGGGCAAGCAGTTACCCAATGCTTCTCTCAGAAGTGAAAAGAATGGATCCGTAAGACCAGGTAGGTGGTATGGGTGGGAAAACTGGGAACTTGAAGAAGCCGTTGTTTACATCTACGCTGGTGGTTTAATCAGCTCTTTGAAGGGTCCAGGGGAAAATGAGACCCTTTGTAGGAGAGGCCAAGGCAGGGGTGAGGGAGGTGAAGGCCCAGCATCGCGCCCCCTGTGGCGTACTCAGCTGTTTGTTAGGTGAGGCTTTGTTTTCCTCACAGTAGCATCGGGCTCCTGGGGCTGAACTGACTTCATTTACTGCCCCCCAAATTTCCAAGTGGATCAAGACCCAGACACATCAGTCTCAGGGTGCTGTATGTGTCACAGGTAACCCTCTGGCCACTGGAGCAGGTAGGTGATAGGTGCCCTCTCCACAACCCCTACGCTAGGCCCCTGGAGTCCCTCCCCACCCTGAGTCCTTGAGGCCACTTCACTGAGACACCAGGACACGCTTTCCCAGTCCACAGGGAACTAAGCCAGAGCAGCTTGTGTCAAGGCCCCCTCCCCTGTATTTATAGAACTAGATTTCTGTGATGCCTCCAGGATGGGTTGCTACTCAACTTGGAAGGAAGGAGAGGTTTCATTCAATGCCTTTTAGCAGAGTTTGAACTTGTTTCCATTTTGAAAAACAAATCCTACCAGGTTGGAGCCAGTATCAAAAACTTAGGTCCCATTCCCTAAAGCCAAAGAGACAGGCTGTCGGGGCCACGTGGGGCCACCCAGGGCACCCTGGGCCCTCGGCTCTGGCTGCATGACGGGAGAGAGTGTGGCAGGGGCGTCGTGAAGGGAGAGTGTTCTAACCACGATTCTGTTCTCCAGGGCATTTTAGTCGAGCTTTGACCACCAACCACTGACCTTTTAGGAGACTCTCCGGTGATACTCAAGAAGGACCAAAGACTTGAGATTAGGATTTTCATCAATGTGCCCAGTTCAGCTGTCCATGCCCGAGGTCAAGGTTACAAGGTCAAAGGCCAAACTCAAATGCCAGGCGGAGAACAGAAACCCAAGGAGGCATGAATCCTTAACCTGGGGCGCAGTGAAGCCACTAAACCCTTGCCTTGCTTTAAATGCTCAACGGATGAGGAGAGGCATAGGGACAAGTAAGAGGGCCTGGGGACCCCACAACCCCTTCTTTCCTCCTTGGTGAAGGGGAAATTTCTGTGTTACCCATGGGGTTTCTTAATTCATCCTCACCCATAGGTGGGGCAAGGAAGCTGGGAACCCATTATTCAGGCCTCAAAGTCAGATTCTCAGGGGACCTCCTGGGGATGGGAATGGAGAGAAGCTAATTCCACACATCAGCCCCACCTGCCCCTTCCTTGGAGCGTAAAAGGCGTCAGTCTCTTGAAGCTGGTTTAGTTTGGGGAAAGATTGGTTAGAAGGAGCCCCTTTCGGGTTTGCCTAGACAAACCTGGGGAAGGGGCGGCACCGCTCCACGCCCAGCCCCCCAGCATGTGTGTTCACCCTGTTGCCTCTGACCACCCCCAAGGGGTCACTGGCCACCAGGCTGTTGTCTTCCGCGCTCGGGAGCTCCTGGGAGCAGGAGGCGGGCGCGGGGGTCATCCGGGGCCGGGGCTTCAGCACATTCAGCGGGTCCAGCTCCGAGTTGTCCTCGGCGCTGCGGGTGTGGCGCCGGGGCCTGGGGGTGTTGAAGTGCAGGAGGGGGATCTCGTTCTTGCGAGACAGGAACTGGGAGTAAGGTGGGGGGTTGGTGCCTGGCAGGAAGGCCCTCTTGGGCCGGCCCAGGCTGACGAGGAAGCGGTGCTGCGGGGAGTGGTAGACGTCATAGCCGTTTTCCAGCCTCCGCTGGTGGAACCTGCAGCTCTCCGGGCTGAAGTGATGCTGAAAGGGCAAGCAAGCAGGTGAAGGCGGGAGTCTGGGCCCTGGCCCCGCCCCTGCCCACACTCGGAGCCTGCCAGCCGGGTGCCCTGGAGGGAAGCGATGATGTGGGCAGTCTCTCTTGGGAGGGGCATCTAATCCCTATTCTCTTCTTTTATATATATATATATTTTTTTTAACATCATTTTTCATTTTTGCACAATGTATGCATTTTCATCTTGGTTATAGTCCCCATACAATTCCCACCCACCTTGTTTTGATCCTACTTCCTCTCCCCACCCCCAACCTGCCTAGTGTGTCTCTGGTTTATAGTTGCTTGTTGATTTTGATTTTTACTTTATTATAATTAGTCTTTTTCCTGGTCTCTTATTTAGGTTTTCTAAATTCCTGCTATGAGTGAGACCATCCGGTATTTTTCTTTTTCTTTCTGGCTTATTTCGCTGAGCATGATCCCTTCCAGCGCCATCCATGTTGCTGCAAACTGCATGTGTTTATCTTTTTTTGATTGCTGAGTAATATTCCATGGTGTATATGGACCACATCTTCTTGATCCAGTCATCTATTTTTGGGCATTTGGGTTGTTTCCAAAGCTTAGCTATTGTAAACAGTGCTGCTATAAACATAGGGGTGCAGGTGCCCTTTTGAATTAATGATTCTGTGTCCTTTGGGTAAATCCCTAGGAGTGGAATTGCTGGATCATATGGCAGCTCTATCTATCTTTAGCAGGTTGAGGAATCTCCACACAGCTCTCCATAGTAGTTGGACCAGTTTGCATTCCCACCAACAGTGCAGGAGAGTTCCTTTTTCTCCACAACCTCACCAACATTTGTTGTAGCTAGTTTTTTTAATATGTGCCATTCTCACTGGTGTAAGATGGTATCTCGTTGTAGTTTTGATTTGCATTTCCCTGATGACAAGTGATGCGCAACATTTTTTCATATGCCTGTTGGCCATTTGGCCCTATTCCCTTCTGAAGGAAAGCGATTTTTGACTAGTGCCTTTCAAATGGCCTAAGCACAACGCACAGTTCCCGCTTCTGGGCCTGCTGCCCACCGGGCCCCTGGCTTGCTCCCAGACCAGGCAGGCAGAGCTATAGCGCTTCTGGGGCCGGCTTGCTGGAGGGAGGCTACGTTAGAGCTTATCCCCCATTTTTCTGTCTCTTTACCTGCACAAAGGAGGTGGGGAGGTGTATGCATGGTCATACATAAACCAGGGCCCTGGCACCAGAGATGGAACATGATGGGAAACCAGAGGCATGAACTTCTACAAGAGACCACCTAGGGTAAGCCCTCTGTGCCTCTGCTTAGTACCAGGTTCACCCAGTGCCTACTTGGGCCTTCACACATCATTTCATTTCATCCTCAGACTCTACAGTTAGTACTTTACAGATGAGAACTCGCTGTGTGCCAAAGTATGGGCACCAGGTACTGACATTGCTTGCCTATATGTTCAACAGATAGATACCTGATCTTGTCAGTGCTGGGCTAGAGCAATAAGCAAAAAGAAAGTCATTGTTCTCATGGAATTCCTAGTGGGTCTTTCTGGTGGTGAGAGGCTCCCAAGAGAAGCTGTTCTTCTATTTCATTATCTCAAAATCCTTCGGACTATGTCTGCAACCTATACTGGGGAAATGCTTTGCACACAAATCTGGGTGACCAGCCATCACAGCTGGAGTGGAGATAATTATAGATCTTTGTAGAGGGAGCCCCACAGGGCGCATGGCCCATCCGCTTCCCTTTTTCAGGGAGAGGCAAGTGCAGTTTAGGGAAGTAGGAGGACTAGCCCGGGGTCAAGGTCAAGAAGGTGTGGCTGCAGAATTATAAAGACACCTCTGGCTTCCTGCCCTTTCTTGGATGACACCAGGAGAGGACTGGCAAACCGGGTACCTGTGTTAAATATGAAAGTGGGCGCCAGTAGGTGAGTCAGACAGAGGCTGCAAGCCTGGGGCCCGGAAGCCAACTGCCTGGCTTGCAACCCCTGCTGTCTCAACCCGAGAATCAATATTTGGACTGAATCAAGTGTCAAGTAGAAACACAAGTTCCTTGGAATCTTTAAGCTACGATTCTCTGTTCTGGCAATGAAACTAACCGTTTGCCAGTGGTGACCAGCACGGCAAGGTACTTACAGATCCAAAAATGTGGCCTCTGAGGTCCATGCAGAGATACCTTCTGCTCATCACACCTATGATCACCACAAAGCCGGCGTCCTCCGATCTGATCATCAGGGCACCTGCACAGAAAATCCTCCAGGTTACACACTTACTGGGCATCAAGGTCCCCCTGAAAACCAACCTTCATGGAAATACCTTTGATTTTAAGAGGAATGGTGATTTCACGTAACCCTCCCCTTGTATGTACTTATTCAGTCTCATTTCTTCTGAGGCTCCCTATGTCCCTCTCCCCTGTTCATCGTGCCTACAGAACATGCTCTGAGCAACTCGGCATGCCTTTGTGCTGGACTGTCCCCACAGGTCAGCCATCTGCCTGCCTGCTGCCTCTTTACTTGGTGGCATTCTCCCAAATCTTTGTGATTTTTAAATCTGTGCTGAGGTGTCTTTTGAGGTGTCTTTTGAGCTGGTGTATAGAGCCTGAGATTCTCCATCCAGATAGCTGTGTGATAGTCTACGATGCATTGGCCAGTGCCCATTATATGTCAAGAACTGTTTTAGAGTTTACCTTTCCCTCCCTTCTCTGTTTACTGATGCTACAAAACATCAAGGTCAGGTTCAGATGTCACCTGAGGTTCCTAATGTTCCTCACATAATGAATTAGCCTTTTGACTCTGCTCCCCTGGCACCTCAGCTCCCCAGGGACACCTCACCTGCAGCATGAATTGCATCCACCTTCCCTTAACCAAGCTTATGCTCTAGTGCCTCCCTAGAGCAAGCTACTTAGGAGCAGAGGGTTTATCTCTCCAAGTTGAATCGATCCCTGGGAGGCACAGAATTTTCTTCTTGTGTTCTTCCTTAATGGCCTTTTTCCTTTGCTCATTTGGTGGGGTCTCCTTCTGGTGAAGTCCCTGAGTAGGTCAGAGAAGGGGTCACTGAACCAAGAACCAAGGGTCTGGGGTTCAGGGCCCAAGGATGCCACCTGCTAGCTTTGTAACTGCGTGGCAGCATGTGTGGGACACGTTCCTGGTCCTCAGCTCCAGTCCCTACAGAAAACAGCCTGCAGAGGAACTGGGAGCATGCCCACTGACGCAGACCCATGGAGGACACACCCACTGAAGCAAACCCACAGGATCAAAAGTGTAAGTTCAGAAACTGTAAGAGGTACATTGTCTCTTCCCTGTGCTGCGTTTTCACAATGCACAGATTCAGGGGCAGCATTGGGCAGGAGGAAGGAACACATTCTTGGTTGCTGGAGCCACAGTCTGTGAGAAGCAGGCAGGCTCGGGAGACATGTCCTTCCGTGACAGAGAGGATCTGAGCGCATCACCCTGGGGAGAAGCCTGGGATTCAGAGTCAAGGTGTCTTCAAGGTCATTTACTACCTCTGAGACCTTGAGCCAGTTATCTAAGTTCATTAACCTTTTTTTTCTCATATACTGTACAATCATATCATTTGACCTTCTGAGGGATGTCATTAGATAATATTTTTATCCCCTATAAACACACTTTGTCAATGCCACTCAACCTCTGCCTTCAAAGTAGAAAGTGATCTAGTCTGTCCTATTCTCAGAGGCAGCAAACAGTAAAAAAAAAAAAAAAAAATGATATAAAGGGCTACAGTTCCTCAAAGGAAAGATAGTATTTTTTGAAGAGTCAATGGGACCGAGGATAATTCAGTTTCAAGTAAAGAAAGTGTGTACAGAGAAGGTGGAGGTGGTGAAGCCATCAGGATTTAGGAAACCTGATTTACCAGGGGTAGCAAGCATCTCCTTTCTGCTGTTTCCGCCCTAGGGGGTGGGGGTGGGGGTGGGGAGGTGGTCTTGTGTATAATTGCGCAGAAGATGCTCAGACCCTGGCGCTGAGCCCCGAGGGAGTTTCTGGGGTCCTGTCTGCATATCATTTCACAATGTGCTTTGGGCGCTTGCCTATGCAGCAAGAATTTACTAAAGCACAAGTGACCCAGATTCCCCTGCAAAAAGTATGTGAATTATGAGGTAGAAAGCACCTGCCGTGTCCCAGGAGTGTGGAGCATGGTGTAAACGTGCTGAGGAGGCAATCACAAATCCTTCACTGCTCTGTCGATTGGCTGGGTTGCTTACCTCTTTTCTTTTTGGTAATTTTTAAGTCTTAGTGTGTAAACTTATGTGTGTGTATACACAGTCATTTATTTGAACAGTTCAAAAGGTTGGATAAACCAAGTTTGTGTTTTTTCAGAGGCACAATGCTTAACTAGTGTCTACACCTGACAAACTAAATCACATTTCTATTAAAAAAAAACAACACTGGGCCTCCCCCGTGGCGCAGCGGTTGAGCGCTGGGCTACGAAGCTGCCCGCAGCCTTTGCAGTGCCGGTTCGATCCCCGGCTGCTCCCTGGTCACCAGAGGAGGGTCCCACATGGCGCGCAGACCTCTCCTGCCGCCCGCTGCTCCCCTCAGCAGTGTACTTCGGTCCTTCTGCCTGCTCTGCTCCCCGCTCTGGCTCTGGTGAATCCTCTCACCCTCCCTCGCTTCTGACTGTACCCCCAGTGCTTGTATAAATAAATAAATAATCTTAAAAAAAAAAAAACACAACACTAAAATTAGTTCCATTCACTTTGCTGCTTTTTAGTCATTTAAATTCATTCCAGCTAGTATGCAGTGCCTCCTGGAGGGTGGATGCTAGTGAGTATTTAAGGGGAAAGTTGTTCAATTCACATTGCCTGCTCAGTGTGAATTCTGCTCTTGTCCCATTCACATCTCTAAGGAAATTGGGGTGTGGGGGTCCTTTCAGTGAAGGGACTCCATGATTCTAAGCAACTTTTATGAGCATTTTCTGGTTGTCTGCAGCTCTTTCCATCTATGGGAATCAAAATAATTTACCATACTTCACCATCCGGCATTTTAAATCACCTACCGTGTTGCATTAGAATTGCAGTGGTCTTTCAGCAGAGCTATCACCTAAAAGCCTAAAAATGAGGTGGGAGATGAGCTGGGATGAAAGTCTAAAACTGGGGTGCTAGATGGGCTGTGTCTTCTTCTGCTGTCCCAGCCCCAGCTCAGTGCTGAGGTCAGGGAGCCCCTCTAACACCTGCATTTGCATGTCAGCTACATTGTAGGTTGTTATCTACACATTGAATGAGCACCTCTGTGCTTGCCTTGAGTGTATTCAGATTCATTTTATTTCTGCCACTAGACTCAAATTTGACTTCAAGATGTTGACTCCTGAATCCTGCCTCTTTAGTATTTGGAGATCCTTCCTTCCTCCTGTGATCTCACGACACCCTCCGCTGTCACTGGGAAATTTCTCAACTGCTGACTTTGCATGTCACTTATCTTACTACCAGGTTTAAGGACCTTTGATTCCTAGCAGCTAGAAGGCTTTGCATACAGCAAGCCTCCAGCAAATGATTGCTGCATTCATTAAAACAATACAGGGCAGATCATTCTTCCTAAAAAAGTTTTCTTCAATTAAACAGACTGTGAGTGCTCTTTCTTTTGATTTGGCTAATATTGAATCTATTTGCATTTTCCTGTATCCTTAAGGTAATTTGTACATGTTTTCCTAAAATAGAAGAGCTTATCTTTTTAATATCCCCCTCCCATCCCACTATCCCTTATAGGGTGCACACAAACGGGCCCTCATTTGAATCACAGTTCACCGATTGACTCTTGTGAATTGTGCACCAACTTTCCACAAACCTAATCTTTAAAAACACCCAAGTTGCCTCATGTTGCCAATGTGTTCCTAACTAGTTCCACAAGGGAGAATTACCAACTCACACCAAAATGGTATGGAGCTCTGAAGCTCCTAGGATGCATGGGTGGGTAGGTGGATGGATGGTTGAGTGCATGGAGGGACCATGTACTTGGCCAGAATCATTAAGACCACATATCTGGAAAGTCAGTCTGTGGTAAGTTTTGCCTGAGAATTTTTATAAGGCCATCACACTAGCAACTCAGTGTAGGAAGAGCCCCTGAGCCTGAGATCATTACTCTCATTCTTGATACACACACACACACACACACATACACACAAATCTTCTTTACAAACTTCAAGGCTAACCCACTCCCGAATTCGTGAGCTAAAACATTGTCTATTGACCTATCTGGTTTCTTTTCCTCTCAGCCACCTTGCCATTCTTTCTGTACAGTTTTTTGACTTTGGATAGAGCAAAGAGAAAATGGATATTTTGGGAAGAGGGTTTTTAGTTAAGACAAATTATTCATGTTGGAGAAACTGGTAGACATTCGTTAGAGAGGTAGCAGAATCTTCTCACAGTAACACACACATAGGGATTTGAGACAAGACCCTAGGAGGCTGAATTTGGCCCCCTGTTGCAGCTCAAGGCCTCCCTGAGTCCTTTGAGGTAGAAGGACAAAAGAACACCCCCTTCTCCCCAGCCTGGAGGAAGCCCCTACTCACTGTAGATGGTCTGGTGGGGTGTGCCATCCACATGGCCATCCTTGTGGATCTGCAGGTGGTAGCTGTTCCTGGCTGTGGCCGTGTACAGGTGGGTCAGGTCTCCGGAGCTGGAGCCCAGCAGCGGGGAAGCATTGGGATAGGCTCTGGCTGCACAGCATAGGAGGCAGACCAGGAGCCCCAGGCGGGCCCCCCACATCGTTGCTCTCTGAGTGGCTGGCGCTGAGTTTGAAACCTGACACTGCCTCCCTGACTCCAGGCCTTTTCACTTCTTCCTTTGCCTGAATCTGGCCTGAGGCTCCTAGGCTGGATTCCCTCCTTTTTCCCTGGGGCTTTTAAAGGGTAGCAGTGTGACATCAAACAGGAAAAACTCCACTGTCCACATCCTCTGTGTAATCAGCCCATTTGAAGAGAGTGCAGAGACCGCCGAGGCTTACGGAAGGCACGGTTACACACACACGCACACATGCACACACACACACACCCCTCAATTTCAAGCCAACCTCCAAAAAATGAATGATGTGTGGGCAAAAGTTATCTACAACTCTGGGTTGCGTGTTGACCTGTCCCACTTCCACCAGGAAATGTGAAGGCAGCAGCCGTTCCAAAAACGCCAGCTTCAGCCATGTAGTCAACAGGCTCCTATGCAATTAATCTCCCATGGAGTCCACTCATTTTGGTTTTCTTGGTGCTTTGAGTTCCAATCAGGAACTCCATCCAGAGCTTTGTCTGCACAGCGCTAAGTGGGTGTTTTGAAAGATACAGAAATACAGTACACCATCAGGCCAATGGCATCCTTCGAGACCCCCTCCACTGGGAGCAGAGGCACAAAAAACCAAAGTTGCCTTGGGGCGATTCCAACATGGGGAGAAAGAAAACAAGGTCTTAAGGTCACTGCTGCATTATATTGAGGTCACTGCTGGCTTCTCAGTTTCCCAGTTTGGACTGTTTAGGGCAACTAAATTGGTATAGCCTGTCAAGAGTAAGAATTCATGAATTCAGGGGGCCTCCCTGGTGGTGCAAGGGGTTAAGCACTGTACTATGAAGAAATCCGCAGCCTCTGCAGTGCAAATTCAATCCCCTGCTGGCCAGGGAGCAGCCCACATGGTGCAGCAGACCTCTCCTGACTCGCCCACTGCTCCCCTCAGCAGTGTGTTTCAGTCAGTCTGCCTGTTCTGTTCTCCACTCTGTCTCTGGTGAATGCTCTCACCCCTCTGCATCTCTGGCCTATACCCCGGTTCTTTAAAATCTTAAAAAAAAAAGAATTCATGAATTCAGAGACCTCGTGAAGGTGGGGAGACCATAGGCTGAGCCTGGAAGACCAGAGTTAAGGAAGATCCCAAGAGCAGAGCACAGCCCAGAGTATCCCCACAGGACACCTGGGGATTAGATATTTTCTTGCAGTTGCTGCTCACAGGTGTGCCCTTTGGGAAGCTCCTCTGTCGTAGGGGGCTAGTCCTCCCAGTGCAGTCCAATGGGGAACAAGCTCCTGGGGTGCATGCTGGATAGACACACAATAAATTTCCTATTTTTGGGGTCTGTACCATGTGTGGGCATCTGGCCAGACATCACGGGTGATGGGAGAGCAAGATGTGATTTTTGCTTTAAGGGGCTAATGGAGGAAGCAGACAAAAAAAAAAAAAAAAGCCATTATCCAAGGCATGATGGGCTACACAATTGATCATACAAGTGCAGGTAAAATGAGATATCATTTGTTACCCAATATTTGGACAAGTTTTTACAGTTCATGAAAGTTTTTTTTGTTGAAATAATCTCACTGAATAATCACATAATCTCACTGAAACTCTGTGAAATGGGCATCAGGCATTATCAATATTTGAATGTGATACAGAGGACCGTGGAGACCTGGGGACTCATATGTCCAAGTCACAAAGAATATAGGAGAGCTCCAGGACAAGCTGCTTCTCCAGCCTAAACCACAGTGACGGCAACACTTGCTGAGCGCTTATTAGGTGCTCACGTCACGGAACCCATTTAATCTTCAAAACTTCACTCGGGGGAGGTGTTATTCTTTCCTTTATTTACCTGAGGAAGCCGATGCCCAGGGAGTGTCTCTGACAAGCAAGGAGATGGACAGCCACACGTGGAGGATGCTGGCTTTGGGTCTGAGTGTTCTGACTCCAGGCCCCTGGCTCTCAGCTCCCTGAGTGGGCCTGCCACCATGAGAGCCAGGGGCTTGGTAAGAAAGCGCAGGTGGCAATAGGACAACCTTTGGCCAGCATGTGCTTTAGGCTGCTGGAGGCCTTTTCTCCAGCTTTGATAGAAGATTTATGATATTCAAATGCTACTTATAAACGTTTATGTGTAAGTCTTTTTTAATAATGGTCACACGATAGGTTGTAAGTGTAATAGCACATCTTGGCTGATTGAAGGAAGAGCCAATGCTCAGAATGGAAATGCAGATCTTTCAGAAAGAGTTGCCACCTGCTAACTACATTTCCTCTTTCTAGTTTTCAGAGGTAAAGGGATCAGAAGCACTTGTGCAATAGTCAGCAGCCACCCACGAGAACCTTCTCTTGGTAGGAGAGAAGGGAGGAGGGAGTTACAGGAGTAAAAAGCAGAAGTAACCTCAAGGAGCTAATAATGTAGTTGAATGAGAGGGACTCAGTGGCAGGACCTGTGAGAAATCCTGATGGCATACAGAGAAGGGAGAGAGTCCTCCCACTGGGCGCATGATTTGGGGAAGGAGGGCTTGCAAGGAAGGGAGAGTTGGGGAAGCCTAATGGGATTGACAGGGGAGGTGATGCCCAGCACCGGCCAGGTGTGGGGCTGGTGGGCTGGGAGGTGAACCCGGTTATTTGGTTCCTGAGGATATTGCAGGGGAAGCTTCCCTGGCTGCTTCAGCTTGTCTTGTTAAGGAAAGCCACTTATTCTGCTTCCAAAGACTTCCCTCCAGGAAGCAGCCCCGAATGCCAATGAACTGAAGGAGACCCTGGGGGAGGTGGTTTATTTCCCAGGTGAATGGGAGAGAAAAGCAATCCCAACACGGCGAGGATAAAGGCAGGTACAAGAATCTCACACTAATTCTTCCACCCAGGAGATGGAGGAATTGGGGGTGGAAGGCAAGGCTTTGCCCAGCAGCACACAGAGATGGTAGACCTTCCGCTCCCTCTCTGGGTTCTCAGCCTGGCTGCCCATCAGCATCACCGTAACTACTCAGGACTAACCTTAGGGACTATCCTTGGACACACGCATGTGCTGGGGTGAGACCCATATATTTGCAATTTTCCCCAAACCTACCTGGGAGAGTCTAATTTCCCATACGTGCATAATTATCAAGAAGCAGACTCTGCCCATGCACTGGGGTGGGTACAGATAACTAAGTCCCCCTGCTTAATTTTCATTTTCCTTCTCAGATTTCGGTGGCACCTGGGACATTATGTGTGGGGACCCCTACTCTTGTCCTGCCTGCCCTCAAGCCCCTGCTCTGGCTTCAGGAGCATTAGCCCTGGGGCTGTGTGAGGGCTTCTGGCCCAGCCCCTGAATATATACTCGGAGAATCAGGCTCTAATTGTGATTGGAGGCCCTCACGACTCTCTATTGCCTCAGATCATCCCGTCCCCTATCTTCTGATCTTCCTTTTTACTTTCTTTTTTTCCCCCTCAGAATCTTCTCTGAGAAGGGAGTAAAGAGGACTTGTCCACAGGGTCAAATTCTCTCAATGTGAAGACTTTTCAACAATTTTCAAAAAATGACCCTCCCTTGACTGCCCTCAGGTTACCATGCGGGGGAATCAAGGAGAGAGGGAAAACAGGAGGAGGGAGGTGCCTTCAGGATGGCTTCGCTTTGGTCAAGTCTGTCTGAAGGCTTCTCTGTAGCTTGTAGCCCCAGAGCCTCTCCTGCCTGTTCCACCCTCTGTGTGGTCATCTCTGTGATGGGTTTCCCATCATCTTGCCTGGCCAGTCCCTGAGTTGGGGAGATGATGCTGGAGCCATCTGGGGAGGTGCTCCAGCCTTCCTGAAAGCGCGCCCCCCACACCAATGTGCTCCCTGCACTGTGAAAACACCTGTTGATTCCTACTCAGCCAGCTTCTCTCTCACTCTCCCAAATGTGTCCACTCAGTTAGCACATAACCATTTACAGAAATCCTATTTTGTGGCTATCACTGTGCAGAAGACCTTTAGAGAATCCTAAGGATGAAAAGGGAGAGTCCTGAGCTCTCAGGACCTTACTACGTCCTGAGCAGAGACTATCCGCTTTGGTCCCTCTCCCTCAAGCACACTGACACCTGGTGCCCCCTGGGATGCTCACCACAGTCCTGGGAGGTGGGCCGGGCGCTCACTGCAGGGCGGACATGGCTCAGTCCAGAACCGAGAGCGCCCTCTTGTCAACTGCATCCACTTCCTCTTTTGCTCCAAATGAGACATTTCTAATTTCTCCTCCCAACAGAAATCTGTCGCTGATTTTGGTTATGGCCGAACAGAATAAAGGCTGACAAGAGGCCTTGACTGCGGAGTAGGCCCTTCCCCAGCACCCTGAGCCTGGAGAGTGGAACACCAAGGCCTCAAAGCCACGTCAATGAGGGGTGCTCCTCCCAGGCCCGGCAGGGAGTGGTTTCCACTCCTGCCAGTGACCCCCCCAAACTTGTGGTGATCTTGTAAATCTGTAAATATTGGTGCTGATACAGCCTAATGACTTGCTGAGAAGGAGGCATCTGAGAACCATTTACTTAAAGCTTTTGAAAATAAGCTGTGCTTTTCAAATGGGTAACATTCAACTTCATCGCCTATTTTGGACATAATACAGAGCAGAAAAGTGGTTTTTTTCCTAGATGTACAGCCAGTGATGCAGAGCCTTTCATTACAACTAGATTTCTCTGAATGCTTGTTTACTTAGTGGTTGGAAGTTTTTGAAGCATATAAGACAGCTTGATTCTGAGGATAAGAATTCTGGAGAAAGTAGAGCAGAGAGACTGAGAAGAAACGGATGACTTGGATGAGAAGAAGCAGAAAGCCCCAGGACCTGCCACAGGAGGTGCAGATGAAATAAATCCATGGGCCATGACCTGGGAGCAAGGCTTACACACCTGCGCATCTCTGTGAGACGGGGCAAGCAGGTGCAGACCACCCACAAGCCACACTCTCTGCAATGTCACCTGTGGGTTATTGTCACTAGCTCCATCCACTCTCTGGGATGCTGCAGCACCAGGAAAGCTGAGTAGACAGCGGACACCCTAGCAAAGGACTGGAGGATTCCTAGGGCAGGAAATCTGTTCTCTATTATCATGTCATGGGGATGTGTGAGTCCATACCTTTGTCAGAACCTACAGAACTGCATGACACAAAGAAACAGCCTTAAACTACCAAGTTTACAAAAACATCATGTGTGAACATATTGGTTCATCAATTGTAATAAATGTCTCTCCCCCCTAATGCAAGATGTTGATAAGAGGGTAAATTGTGTGCAGCGTGGGAAGAGCAGGGTACCTAGAAAATCTACTTTCTTCTTTTTTTTTTAAAGATTTATTTCGTTATGCATACAAGAACTGGGGTACGCCAGAGGTGTGGGAGGTGGGTGAGAGGACTCACCAGAAACAAAGTGGGGAGCAGAACAGGCGGATCTACTGAAATACACTGCTGAAGGGAGCAGCGGGTGAGACAGGAGAGGTCTGCTGCACCACGTGGGTTAGCTCCCTGCCGGAGGATTGAACTCAGGCAGTAGTGACTGTCAATAGCTTCATAGTGCTGAGACTTAACCCCTTGTGCCACCAGGGAGGCCCAGAAAATCTACTTTCTGTTTATTTTTTTTCAAAATTGTGGTAACATTGGTTTACATTATTGCTTGTGTTTTAGAGGTGCAGGATCTCCCCCTCAGGCGTTGTTACCACACTGCACTCCTGCCAAACACCCACAGTCCGGCACCACCATAGTCTGCTCAAATTTTTTTTTTGGTGAACTTATAATTGCTTTAAAAGCCAAAGTCGAATAAACAAATGAGAGCAAAACTCAGCAATGGTGTTGGACTCAACAGGCATCAACTTCTAATCGCTACCGGGAATGACTCATCTCAGGTCCATGACTTGTGCTAAAGCAGCACAGATGTCACCACTTACACCTCGTCACCTTGCATTGCTTTAAAATAAGACACAAATTGTAGCAACAGCTAAAGGAGAAAACACTAAGAATAAGACAGAAGCAAATCTCTCAGCCATCCCGGTCACAGGGACTGCACAGGCATGAGCTTCCCTGACAGAAATGGAACTTATTTATATTTCAGTCTGTACATGCACCCTGAGGTGCATCCTTTCCTCTCTGTGCGCCTAAAGCCCCCAGCTGCAAACCGAGGCAGTGGGATGGATGATGAAATCATCTCTGAGTTTCCTCCTCCAGGGCATTCCTTCTGGGGGTTTCTCTGGGAGCAGTTTCTCTGTCTTGTATTTCAGCTTCCCTGCCCACAAAGGGCTGCTTCATCACCTGCTGCATTTGCTCACCTACCTGAGCGCCATCCCTTGGGGGTGGTGACCGGAAGACTTGATTCTCTGCTGGTGAAATTGTGTTGCTTATAATCACACTGGATGGGGAGTAAACTCTAGATTCCTTTAAACTAATATTCAGTGCCATCCACATTGTTACACCTATTTTATAATCTAACATTGTAGGTCACTATAATATCAGTCTGCATTCAGCATTTACTCAAAGCAAATGAAAGTATACACAGAAGTTGACTGCGTTATAATTCCACAAGAAGACACAAGTGGCTTCTGTAATACACAGAAACTGAACCATCGCATCTGCTTTTGGTAGCTTTAGTGCCGCAGCAGATGCTGATTGTGCCAGGACACAGCGGGGTTAAAGCTCTAAGATGCCTTTACCGGGGCATCTGTGAGTTCTGGTAAACCCAAGGTCACAGGAGAGCTTGGGAGTTGCGGACCAGGGAGAAGCCCACGCCACTGATCAGCAACCACGGTCTTATCCCTCTTCCTCCCTTCTCAGCCCCTGGCCCCCTCCTTTTTTCCGCTAACGCCCTTCTTCCTACTGGAAACCCTCTCCTGGCCTCCACCTCTACCATTGTGATAAGATGTTTGTCCCACGGCCGGGGAGGCCAAGCCTGTGTGAACAATTTCACAAAAGGCTCCCTTTGAGTGATAAGAACAGGGCTACATGTTCTTCTCAGCAAAGCCAAAGAGTGGGGAGCGGGGGAGGGGGTGGGGGGTAGGGGTGAGACACAGCTGGTGAACTGAGGAATCTCTGTGGGAAGTTTAATCAGTTTGCACCCTCCCCCAACTCTGCTCATATTTGCACCCCTGGGGGCTCTGTGACTCTCATTTATTTTTTTTTCCATTGCTCCTTACCCTCCCAGGAAAAAAAATTAAATTTTATATTTAAATAGGACTTCTTCACTTTTCAAAAGGCGCTCATAGTGGTTATTTCACCCCCCAGCCCAGCCATTCTTCCCACACATCAGCATGGAATCAAGTCTCCCGTTGACCAGACTTTGAGGCCCTTTCTGGGGTGACTGACTACCAAGCTTTTCCACCCAGTGCACCCCCACATGTCTCCTCTTTGTCTCTCTCTGAATCAGATCCTTACCTGGAGATTTTCTGAGCTGAGTTTTGTGAATTCTGAATCCATTCTCTTTCCCCATTGCTTTCTCTCTCCCCCATGCAGGGTGATTAAGAGTTCTCTTCCCACTTCCCTCTTTGTGTGGGTCCTAGAAATACAGACCTTCAAAACTGGACGCTGGAACTTGGCAGTTATCACCGTAAACTGTTTTTATCACCAAGAATACCAAGGCTCAGAAGGGTCTTGCCCAAGATCACACGCTGAGTGTGTGACTGCGCTTAGGGTTAGAATTAGGCTTCTGACCCTCAGCAAACAAGCGGCCTTTGCCCCATGCCACACCTGCATTTGTTCATCGGAATAAATTCTCTGCGGGGATCAGGCTCCTTAAGCCTGTCTCCTGATGAGCAAGCGATTCCTTGCATCTGCTTCAAACGGGTAGCTCATGCCTTACTAGTGCCACGTGGAACCCAGGGGCTAGGGAGATAATGGAAATGGCAATTGGGCATTGGAGGAGTCCCTCAGCTGACCATCCTTGCCTGTCTCGTTTAACCCTGGGCCCAGGCAGGGAAAGTTTGTCTTTGTATATTTTCCATTTCCCCCATTTCGGTAACTTAATCCCTTCCAGCGCCCACAAGGAAGGTTCTGGAATCAATCCTTGCACAACTAGATTATCCCTGGCCCAGATCTTACCCTTACCAATTCATACTGGGTAGGGAAAGTTCACATCTTGAAGGCAGAAGTCCTAGAAGTGACTTTTCTTATCTCATCTTCATTTTTATGAATTTTATTCCTGTTCTTTGTTGGATAAAACAAATTCAACTAGAAGGGTTGTTCTCCGAGACATATCCAGCTCTGGAACCTGTACAGCTCAGTCCACAGTCATCTACTCTGTCCCCTGGCATTGTCATTTCTGGAGCCAGAAAACTTGCTGCTAAAATGAAAATAAAATATTGCCTCTCTACCAACATTTTGTCTTATTTATGTTTGATTGCTTGTTTCAAGAAATAAGAATATATGATGCTTGGGCCTCCCTGGTGGCTCAGCGGTTGAGCGCTGAGTTACGAAGCTGACGGCAGCCTCTGCAGCGCCGGTTGGATCCCTGGCTGCTCCCCGGCCACTGGAGGAGGGTCCCACATGGCGCGCAGACCTCTCCTGCCGCGCCCACTGCTTCCCTCAGCAGTGTACTTCGGTCCTTCTGCCTGCTCTGCTCCCCGCTCTGGCTCTGGTGAATTCTCTCACCCTCCCGCGCTTCTCACTGTACCCAGTGCTTGTATAAATAAATAAATAAATCTTTAAAAAAAAAAAGAATATATGATGCTTTACATGGAAACTAGTTCCTTTTCCTATTTAAAAAATTGTTTCTTTACAGTCAGTATTTATTACAGGTGTATGGCTTCCATTGTTAAAATATATTTAAAATTTTATTCTTTAGTAACCTTAGGGGGGAAACATCACACCAGGATTCAGAGATAAATGCAGAGACCCCAAAACAGCTGGTTTCCCAATCATGCCTAAACCCAGCCAGGCGCCCTCCAGCTCTGGCCTCAGTCTTCTATCCACACCCTGGTCCCAGAGCCACTGGTTGCAAAATAGCTTCACTTCAGCCCATGGCCTCTTCCTAGGACATTCCCAGTGTCCTCAGGCTTGAGCCTCCCTTGTTCCTGATTGGCGGTGTCACTCGGCCAGGGACTGAGCTTCCGCTTAACCTGAACTTTCTCTAAGTAAGTCTTAAACCAAAACCTCAGTGAGATCTGAGATTCCAGAACCTCAGCACAAGCATGACTTTGCTCACTTAAAGTTTGGGATTCCCGATCTGTGAGGGTCAAATACGGCTTCCAACAATCTTCCAAGCTTTTGGGAACTTTCATCCCCTGGGGACAGCTTTCTGTTCCTGCACTGTTCCCATCTTGCCTGTCTCAAACGCCAGTGATTTCAGGTTTATTTTTAGTGTGTGCATAAACATGGATGAAGGCATTTTTTTTTTAAGATTTATTTATTTATGAATACAAGAACTGGGGTACAGGTCAGAGGTGTGGGGGTTAAGAGTCACCAGAGACAGAGTGCGGAACAGAACCCCAGACTGACTGAAATACACTGCTGAGGGGAGCAGCAGGCAAGACAGGAGAAGTCTGCTGCGCCATGTGGGTTTCTCCCTGGCAGGCTGGGGATTGAACTCGTGCAGCAGAGGCTGTGGATTGCTTCATAGTGTGGTGCTTAACCTCTTGCACCACTAGGGAGGCCCCTAAAGGCATTAAAATTTTTTGTGGTAACATTGATTTATAACTTTTACCAATTTTTAAGAATTTGTGTTTTGGTTCAGTCATCCCAACAGCATCTAGAAACTGCTATTATCCACCAATCAATCTCACTTTTTTTTTCCTGAGGCATTTATAATTCTAAGTTAGAGCTTCCTGAGTTGTGTGTCTTGAAAGTCCCCAGTGGGTAACAGGTGGGTAAAGGCATTGACTGACTCTCTAGGCCTGTAGTGGTTGAAACTTCTGAATTGATGACCTTTGGGGTCCTGGGCAGCCAGCACAACATACAGACGTTATTGCTGTCTATGTGGCCATGACATAAAAGATGGAAAGCCCTGTTCTCGGGTCAACACACTAGCTCCAGGTATAATAGCCAGGCTGAGTGCTGACTCAACCTTACTCTGGGCCCGACTAAACCACAGGGGAGCCAGCATGTACCATAATGGTTTGAACTGACCGTGGGACAAGTCCCCTGTCACAACAGAAGTCACTCCTTATGTTAATACAGAACTTTCCCAACTGCTTACTTTTAAAGCATCCTCACAGGCATTCTCTTATTTGAATTTCCCAGCAACTCCATGAAATATTAAGAATCCCTATTTTAGGGAAACTGGAGATCAGCATGTGACCTGACAAGGTTGCACACTGAGTATGTGGCAGAAGTGGGGGCGAAACTCAGGTCACCTTGCCCTGCATTCAGAGCTCTGCCAATTCAGAGCTCTTACCACACTCCTACCACGCCCCTGCTTCCAGAAGTGTTTCCAGCATGTGTCTTCATTCTCTAAGACCCACACCACTAGAGCAGAAGCCCAGTGGGCAGCGGACAGAATTTGGGGGCATAGTTGGCAGAATGTGATACCTTGAGAACAAGGTCCCTTAGGGGTGAGCTCTGGAGAGTTGTTTTTGTCTAGGAGGGTTAGGGAGGAACAATGTCTAACGAGCTCGTTACTCTGCCTGCTGGGCTATGCCTGGCTGGCCTCACCTATCAGCCCTCTCTGCTCCTATGGCCAAAACCAGAGGGAAGAAAGTGATGTCCACAGTTGGGATTCTACCCAGAGAAAGAACAGCAGAAACCTTGGACGGCAGAGGGTGTGTGTGTGTGTGTGTGTGTGTGTGTGTGTGTGTGTGTGTGTGTGTGTGTGCAAGCGCGTGTGCACAGCTACACAGCCTGCTTGACCTGATTGGTGCTCAGAGGCTGCCCATCAGAACCCAGCCCGCCTCTCAGGATGCCTGGGGCTTGTCACGCAGCCCACGTAGGGGAGCAGACATCCTGGTTCCCACTCATCTCTTGGAGCCGTGACCCAGGCCCGCCCACCACGTTTGGGATTCTGCACATCCGGGCCTGTGTTATCTCGGGATGCTGGGGCTCCTTGGCTTCCCCGCCCTGCCGCCTCCCCTCCCCGTGGACACGTACTGCCCTGCCGCCTCCCCTCCCTGTGGACACGTAACCGCCGCACACTTCTCGGAGGGCTATTTCTAGCCGAGGGGCCGTAACTCGGCCGGGCTGCCAGGCCGGGCTGGCTGTGTGCTGCAGCTGCGACGGGCGGCCTGACACGTTGTGGGTTCAGCAGAGTGCAGGATGTCGGGGCTTCCGGAGCCAGGCATCCCCTCGGCCCAAGGGAGGTCAGGGCTGCTGAGGCGTGGGGGTGGGGGCAGGCAGGATGCTTCTCTGCTCAGAGGAGCTGGGTGCCTACTGGAGAGGCAAGAACTGGCCTCCTCACACCTCCAGGCAAGCTGTCCTTTTCCTGGCGTGAATCACAGCAGGACTTGGAGATCACAGGATCCTGTGATGGAATCCAGGCCCTGGGGGTCCACCGTGGGTCAGAAACCAAGTTGCTCCCACAGCAGGCTGCCATCTGCCTCATTTCTAACAAAAGAATAGAGGGCCGAGTCACTGTAGAGTTCAGACAGTCCTTCATCTCAGGTAAAGTGCTGAGGTGATCTGCATGGTGTGTGGTGAATGTTTCTTGTTCTTCCTTTTCCCACCAAAGGTAGTTCCTACATGTCTCTCACCTGCTGTCAGAATTCCTCCCAGGTGACTTTCAGGGTTATTGTTCTTTCAGAGTTAGTTCTGATGCCTGCTTCACGTAGGTGCTCTCTGAATAAAGGATAAATTTTCCCCTGAGCGTGACATGATGGGTAAACACTGAATGAAAACAAAAACAGAATGAGAGACCTGGGCGACCAGGCTGCACTCCCACAGCTGGGTGTTTGACCCACCCAAGGAAGCCTGAACGCTCATCCCAGTGGCTCTCAGTCTCCTAGCTTCAAACTGAGAGCCCCCGCCCCACATTCTTCCTCAGGTTGTGCAGACAGATGGCAATGGTGTGACACTTCTTTGGAAACTGGGAAGGATTGTGCAGTTCCCCATGAATCTTCATCTAGTCACTTCAGATTTCCCACTCTAGGGAGACAGAGCCTTCTGTTTAAGCCCCGTTCTCACTACTATGTTCTTGACCGGTGCCGGGTTTGCCCTCACTGGGCCAAAATCTCTTATTTCTTTTTCTTTCTCTCCTTCAAAACATGGGACTCCCTTCCTGAGACAACTCATCTCATAAAAGAAGTCTTCCCCACTAGCTTCACCCAAACCAATAGCTCAATCAACTCCTCACTCCAACGCTCAACAGAGGCACTGAGTAACACACAGGATTTTCCTTTGGGTTTGTTCTCATATTTTTGAGTCATTCATTCATTCATGCATTCATACGCATGATTCCATGGTCCCATCTAGGCACTTCTTACTCCCTTGGTGTCTTTCAAAGTAAGGTCACAGGATCACACTTGAGCTTCACCTCAGCTCTGTGAGGAATTTGAGATGGATTATTACGTTCATTTTTATTGGTGGATACACTGAGACCTAAACAAGGTAGTTGACTCACTCAGGGTCTCCTAGCCAGTGAGTTGTACCCAGTTCTTCAATCTTTGTGTTACAGCTGGAGATCCTGAATGTGAGTTGGTACATACTGGGGTTCTTTTGATGGGTCACATAGCATGAGAGCACTGACTTCATACCTGTTAGTGTGTGGGTTCCAGTTCTGCTTTCTGTCTTACTGGCTGCCATCTTGGACTAGCTACTTGGTCTCAGAGTTTAGTTAACATGTCTGCAAAGTGGGGTGTATCATCTACCTTCTATGCAAAGTGCTTGACCCAGGACAGGTACCCATCATTCCCTCCCATTCTTTATATTTCCTCAAGTGCCCAACAGTTGTTAATAAGTATATACACATTATATTATCTTCTATCCCTGCCCCCAGGGAGGTGAACTGAAAAGCTGTCCAATTAGTGAAAAAATAGTTATTGAGCACCTGCACCTAATATATACCAGACATTTTACTGGATAAATGGGTGAAAAGTCATTGTCCTAGCCTTCAAGAAGCTTATGGTATAGTGAGGAAAGGACTTGATGTAAAGAAAGAGACATTGTGTGATGTGCCATGGAGGAAGCAAGTTCAAAGGCGCTGGGAGGGAGCTGGCCAGGGAGGCCACATGAGGCTTCACAGAGGGATGACAGCTGAGCTGATGTTCCATGTCACATGTCAGTGGGAAAATGCAAAAAAGAAAAAAAAAAGATGCCATTATGCCTTTGTTAAAATATCCAAAATTGGGCCTCCCTGATGGCGCAGGTGGTTGAGCGCTGCACAATGAAGCTGTCCACAACCTCTGTAGCACTGGTTCGATTCTGACCAGCCAGGGAGAAACCCACATGGCACAGTGTATTTCGTCAGTCTGCCTGTTCTGTTCCCCACTCTGTCTCTGGTGAATCCTCTCACTCTCTCACTCATCTGTCCTGTACCCCGGTTCTTGTATAAATAAATATATCTTTAAAAATAAAATAAAATATTCAAAATTCTGGACACTGCCAATACCAAATGCTGGCAAGCATGTGGAGCAGCAGGAACTCTCCTGCGTGGCTGGTGGGAGTGCAAATGGTGCAGCCACTTTGAAAGACAGCTTGGCAGTGCCTTACAAAGCTACTTTTACCCTATGCTCCAGTAATTGTGCTCCTTGGTATTTATTCAAAGAAGTGGAAAACTTATGTTTATGAGAAAATCTGCACAGGGATGTTTATAGCCATTTTATTCAGAATTGCCAAAACTTCAAGGTCAACAAGTCCTTCAGTAGGTGAAAGAATAAACAAACTGTGATGCAGCTAGACAAGGAATATAAAATAGCACTGAACATAAAATAGCTATCAAGTCACAAACCCTCAAGAAAACTCTAGATTTGGGGTGATTATGATATGTCAGTATAAGTCCATCAATTGTAATAAATGTATCACTTTGGTGGGGGGATATTGATGTAGGGGCGGGCCATACATGTGTGGGGCAGGGAATATATGGGAAATCTCTTTACCTTCCTCTCAATTTTGCTGTGAACCTGAAACTGCTCTAAAAAAATAAACATTTTTCAAAAATGATTTCCTCCTAAAATGTCTGTGCAGCTATGGCTTGGTAAGCCTGGCAGAGCCGAAGATTCAATTTAGAAAATAAACAGCAAGTGCTCTGTGCTGTTGTAGTGTTTGTGTTGTGCTGCAACGTCAGCATGTGTGTCTAATAAAGAGTAATTGGCTAGAGCTGCTATGTGATACCTTAGCAGTGAAAGGAATCACTCTCAAAAGATGCTGTGGCCAGCATGGAAGGAAGAAAATTATATTAGTAACATTAAAGTATGATAAATCTTAAAAATCCTGATAGAACACCAACCCCTAGGTGTGGTGTGTGGGGGGGTGTCCCCTAAGCACAGGTGTAGGGATTAGCAAATAACTAGGAAGAATGATGGTGGTTAAGAGCCGAGATCCAAAAATGAGCAACTTTGGAAACTGCAGAAAAGTAGAGAGGTAAAAAATATCCATAATCTCTCTGAACATAAGTAATTATTTCTTAACAGTAGTGTATTTTCTTCTGATCTTTCTTTCTTGAATAATCGTTTCTATTTTGTGAAAATAAAGCTACTCAAATTACTTAAGAAGTAAAGCAATAGGGCCTCCCTGGTGGCGCAAGGGGTTAAGCACCGCACTATGAAGCAATCTGCAGCCTCTGCAGCACGAGTTCCATCTCAGGTCGGCCAGAGAGAAACCCACATGGCGCAGCAGACCTCTCCTGTCTCGCCCGCTGCTCCCCTCAGCAGTGTATTTCAGTCAGTCTGCCTGTTCTGTTCACCGCTCTGTCTCTGGTGAATCCTCTCACCCCCCCCACACCTCCGGCCTGTACCCCAGTTCTTGAATGCATAAATAAATGAATCTTAAAAAAAACAAACAAGTAAAGCAATAAATAAAAGAACAAATTTTTAAACCTGACCCATAAATATGCACATTATGAATGAACATTACTGTAGCTGTATCTATTTGTATCTTATGGAAAGAGCAGTAGATTCTTTTTTATTAAAAAAATCATCCCATAGTGCATATTTTTAAGGCAAAATGTTTTAATGAGATAGTATTCAGATCTTACAGATGAAAAAGGGATAGAAGTGAAATGGATGCGGGGATTGGTGAGCTTTAGGTAAATATTTCATTTGCACAAGAGATTTTTTTTTAAGATTTATTTATTTTATTTATACAAGGACTGGGGTGTAGTCAGAGGCGTGGGATGGTGAGAGAATTCACCAGAGACAGAGCGGGGAGCAGAACAGGCAGACGGACCGAAGACACTGCTGAGGGGATCAGCGGGCGAGACAGGAGAGGTCTGCTGTGCCATGTGGGAATCTCCCTGGCCAGCCGGGAATTGAACCGGCACTGTAGAGGCTGCAGACAGCTTCACAGCACAGCGCTCAACCCTCTGCGACACAGGAGAGGCCCAAGAGATTTTGTTTTTAATAAAATCCTTCCACATTTAAAACATTGTGAAAATACTGTGAAAAACATTTAAAGGTTAGAATCATTGTCCATATATATTTTTGTTACTGATTTAAATACAATTATATAAGTAAAATTTGAGCCTGGATAAATGCTATAAAAAATAAGATAATAGTACTTCCACATGTTCTCTCCTCACAACTCCCTGTGTATGTTAATTCTATTCTCAGTTTTGCATTGTTAGAATTTGCACTGTAATTGTAATTTCTACAATGGTCTAGTCTTCAACTGTAGCCAGATCTTCTGTTTTTTTTTTTTTTTTTCTGGATTGGCTAGAATGAGGCTCGCTCTGAAAATTCCATATAGGTTTTGTTTAGATTATTTAACTCCTTTCCCTTCTGAGATTTGGTTAAGTATTTTGTGCTGGGGTTATTCTCTCTTCTAGACTTTTTTCAATGCCTGCAACATATTTCAAAAATTAGTATAGCCACAGTGGAAGAAACCATCATGAAAATGAAAAGGTGACCTATTAAATGGGAGAAGATAGTATCCAAAAATGGGTTAATATTAAAAAAAAACAACAATAACAAAAACCAAACAAACTGGACTGAAAAAAGGACAGAGGATCTAAATACACATTTCCCAAGACGAACAAGCGGCCAGTGGACATATGAGACATTCTGTAGTCTCAATATCACTAATCATCAGGGAAATGTAAATCAAAAGCACAATGAACTAACACTTCACACTTGTTAGAATGACTGTTATCAAAAAGGCAAGAAACATAGGGCCTCCCCTGGTGGCGCAGCGGTTGAGCACCGGGTAGCGAGGTTGCCCTCAGCCTCTGCAGCGCTGGTTCAATCCCCGGCTACTGGCGAGGGTCCCACAAAAAAAAAAGAAAAAAAAAAAAGGCAAGAAACAGTAAGTGCTGGCAAGGGAGTGGGGAGAGGGGAGTCTGTGTCCACTGTTGGTGGGAATGTAAATTGGTGCAGCCACTATAGAAAACAGTATGGAAGTTTCTCAAATAACTAAAAATAGAAATACCATATGACCCAGTTAGTCCCCTTCTGGGAACAGGCCCCTTTTCTATTATCAGAGGGGGAAGGAGATGGGGGTGCAGGTAAAGAGGTGGGGGATCAATTTGTGGTGGTGCATAGAGAAACCAGATTTTCTGTGGAGAGCATAGTGTAGTGTATACAGACACTGAATTAGAAAACCATATACCCAACCTTCCAAAAACTATTCCAGAAGAACTGGCAGAGGTGGACTTTGTGAGAGACATAGATCTCTCTTACAATACCTTCCAGAAGGACTTTGAAGGGTCTTTTTGACTCTGCATTCTGTTCCACAGAAGTTTATATTCTGACACAATCCTCTGAAAAAGTCACACATGGTGGTGGCATCCTAGACCCTACAGGGGTGGGCGGAGCTGAGCAGCGGAACCCAGTCACTCATTGGTTCTTGGTGATGCCAATCTCCACTTCCTGGGACTACTTGGTTTGTATACTTATTCTATAGTCTTAGAAAATTCAGGGGGAAAAAAAAAAGAAGAGATCAAAATCAGCAGTAATTTCATACTCCAGAGATACTAACAAATGTTAACATTTTGGAATTTTTCCTGAAATTTCGCCACACACATATGTGATACTATCTATTTAGTATCATACCATTTTTTTTAACTCAATTGTATACAGCATTTCCCACACCAGTAAAGATTTTTTAAATTTTTTTTTTATTTTTTACATCACTCTTCATTAACATCAAAGCTATTCAAAGTCATACTTGTTTTTTATCTTTGTGATGTTTAAGCTGACCAAAATAACACATGCATGTAAAACATGAGTGTTTATCAATATTCTCTATATTCCCCCTTCAAGAGAAAACCAACAGATTTATCAGAATTCATTGAATTATTCTCATGTTGTTGGACATTCAGGTTGTTTCCATTATTAAAGATAACATTTTGATGAATATCCTTGTACATAGATTCTATTCACATTTCTGATGATTTCCTTTGTGTCGATTCCTAGAAGTGGATTTACTGGGTTAAAGGGTATACATTTTTTTAAAGCTCCCATGCATATTGCCAAATTGCTTTCTGGAAGGAATGTACCATTTATATTCTCACCAGCATTTTAGGAACAACTTACTCCATCGTCACCAGGATTTGTGAACCTCTTTCAGCCATTTTGCAAGACAGCAACACAGTTTAGCAGAAAACATAGTAGTCAGAGGTCCAGCTAATTTTTTTTATACTCAAATGGGCAGGTTTATTATAGTCTGGGGGAGAAGAATTAAGGGCACTTGTACAGACACAAGCAAGCAGAAAAAGCTGCCCTTGAAAGGCTGACAAGAGAGGCTGTGTAGTCACAGATGGGCAGCCTTGGGAGAGCTGCCTCCGCTGCTTTGCAAAGAGAGTTCAGTGAAGAGAAGCCTCTGCATAATCACAGAAGAGCTGCCAGGGAGAAGGATGGGCAAGAGATACTCCTGCATAGGCACAAGTGGTCAGAAGGGCTGCTGCCAGGTCCAGCTAATTTTTACTGGTCCTAGTGTGAAGTCTTGATTTGAAGTTCTTACTTCTCCAGATTTTGTGTGAGACCTTAAATATGTCACTGCACTTTTCAGTTTACTGTAGTGGACAATGTGGGTTACCTGCCCAGTAATTAAGTCTGCTTTCCTCTTGTCTAGAAGAACTCTGAGTTTGCCCAGATATGCACCCCTTCTCTGTGTAACCCTACAGCTTCAGCCATGTGCACCCCCTCTCCCAGCCCCAGTTGGTGCACGCTGACTCATCTGAGCAGCAGTTCTCAAACATCTTAGTCTCAGGATTCCTTTATACACTTAAAAATTGAGAAACTCAAAGAGCTTCTGTTTATGTGGATTATATCTGTTGTTATTCACTGTACTTGACACCATAACTGAGAATAGTCTATGAATTTACTGAAAGAAAATGCCAATGAGTCCATTGTGTATTAGCTTGATTATCATCTTTCTATGAAAATTTGCAAAACCAAAAACATTGAGTAAGTCAAGTGGCAGTTCATCATTCTTGAAAAATCTCTTTTGAGGCCTCCCCGGTGGTGCAGTAGGTCGAGCGCAGCATTGTGAAGCTGCCTACAGCCTCTGCAGGATGTGCTCAATTCCTGGCCAGCCAGGGAGATACCCACATGGCGCGGCAGACCTCTCCTGTCTCACACGCTGCTCTCCACAGCAGTGTGTTTCAGTCCATCCACCTCTTCTGTTCCCCACTCTGTCTCTGGTGAATTCTTTAAGCCTCCCGTGCCTCTGGCCTGTACCCCAGCTCTTGTATAAATAAAAATAAATCCTTAAAAAAAGAGAAAATCTCTTTTCAGTGTCTAGCCTAATAAAGGACAACTGGGTCCTCACATCAACTTCTGTACAAGTCTGTTGAGATACCCTCAGCATGGGGTCTCTGATAAACTCCACTGAGACGGAAAAAAAGCAACACTGATGAAAATAGCTTTGGCCTCATGGACTCCCTGAGAGGATCTCAGGAGCCCCTGAGCACACTTGAGAATGGGTATGATGATCTCATTGCCCTTACCAGTGATGGCCCAGATGAGGACACATAGACCAGTTTGACCAAAGAGGCCTTAGGAGATGGTAGACTGTGGGGAAATTCTAGCTCCCAAAGAAAAATCTCAGGAAAGGTGTGATCGCGCCTGTGTGTGGTGCGAGGAGACACTATAGCTAACTTCCTACCAGACTGAGGAGGAAACCAGCGCACACAGGGGTCAAAGCCAAGGGGCGCAGGCAGGTCCAGCTGGCGTCTTGTGGGCCCAGCGGCATCCGCGCTGATTATGGGGGTAAGTGGAGCCGGAGAAGGCAGGTGATGGGAGCTACGGAATATTAAGGGAACTGTGTTGCCAGAGAAACTAAAGTTTTTCAAGAGCCAGGATAGTTCAAGTCCCTCAGGCAGTCCCTCCTCCTCTGTGCCTGTATTTGCTGAAACTGTGCGTCCTGCGATGGCCATCTTGGATGTGACCGTTGAGAATTCATTTTTCTTTTTTAAAATTTCTTTATTTTCTTACATCTTTGCTAATTTTTGGACAGTATTTGATTTCTCCCCTCATGCATAGTCCACGTAGTTCTCCCACCACCATATCACCTGGGACCCATCCCCACACACACAGTCCCTTGTGCTCCTCCCGCCCCTGTTCTGGCCTTCCTCTCTCCCCCTCCCCTACATATTCCTCAGATCTGTGGTCAACTTTTGTCTTTTTTCCTGAAACCTTTGTTTGGTTTCTCTATAAGAACTCATTTTTCGAGCTGATGAGACTCAACAACAACAAAGAAAATAATCCAGTCAAAAAATGGGCAGAAGAGTTAAAAAGAAACTTCTCTGAAGAGGAAATGCAAATGGCCAACAGGCATATGGAAAAATGTTCAACATCACTTGTAATCAGGGAAATGCAAATCAAAACTACCATGAGATACCATCTTACACCAGTGAGAATGGCACATATTAAAAAAACTAGCAACAACAAATGTTGGCGAGGGTGTGGAGAAAAAGGAACTCTCCTGCACTGCTGGTGGGAGTGCAAACTGGTCCAACCACTATGGAGAGCTGTGTGGAGATTTCTGGACCTACTAAACATAGAGCTTCCATATGATCCAGCAATTCCACTCCTAGGTATTTACCCAAAGGACACAGAAACATCAATTCCAAAGAACACCTGCACCCCTATGTTTATAGCAGCACTGTTTACAATAGCTAAGCTTTGGAAACAGCCCAAATACCCAAAAATAGATGACTGGATCAAGAAGATGTGGTACATATACACCATGGAATATTACTCAGCATTCAAAAAAGATAAACACATGCAATTTGCAGCAACATGGATGGCGCTGGAAGGGATCATGCTCAGCGAAATAAGCCAGAAAGAAAAAGAAAAATACCGGATGGTCTCACTCATAGCAGGAATCTAGAAAACTTAAATAAGGGACCAGGAAAATGAATAACTATAAGAAAGTGAAAATCAGAATCAACAAAAAACTATGAAACAGAGACACTTTTGGGGGGGATGGGGGGCGGGAGGGGAGGGATTGGGATCAGAAAGGGGGAGTTGCAATTGTATGGGGAATATAAAAATAAAATTTATTATTTAAAAAAAAAAAAAGAACTCATTTTTCTACCAAGGATCTATCCAGCAGATCTCTGAAAATGCAAATACATAGCCCAACAAACAGCAATAATACTACTAGTTGTTTTATGAACCAAATATTTGACATCCACTATTACATGTAATCCTGACGATAACCCTATTGATTTGATATTATGGTTCCTGTTTTGCAGATTAGGAAGCCAAAGCTTAGGTTAAGAAACTTACTGGATTATTCCTGACTTTAGAACCTGCTTGTTTTACTCCATTGAGCTGCTAACTGTTAGCACTTTGGTATTAGCTGACCTGAGTTCCAAAGGTCAGAGAACCCACAGACTCTGGAAGCAAGGGGGGCGACAACAAAGTCCTCTGATTCCCACAAGCTAGACATGAACTTGCCCTCTATGAGGTAAGCACACTTATTGAAATGCACAGAGACCCAAAGTAGTGATTCAGATTTTCTTAAATGAAAATGAAATTTATTATCTCATAACAGGAAGTTCACAGACAGAACAATTTTCAGGCAGGTCGACAGGAGACCTGTTGTTGGTTGGAAGAAGGGATCCCACAGTAATTTCTGACCCACCGGGAGTCACATCATGTGAGTTGCTATATTTGCTGTTGTTGTTGGGGGACACTGGTACTCACTGGCTCCAGTCTCCCCCTCATTGACTTCTGGGTGCATGATGCTCATCCAATATCCATCACCTGGCTCACCACCCAACACCTGGAGAAGATTCACCTCGAGGTACCCCCTGATGAACCTTGGCCTCCCGGACCATCGATGAGCTCCATAACCTCTCAGCTTGGAGATGCATAAAAGTAATTATGAGCACAGGGAAAGTCAAATACAGATAGTAAATGAATTTGTTACAAAATAATGCATCATAGGCTTCTTTTTAGAACACCAAAGTTACCCTGTTGCTTCTGACCCAAGGACATTTAGTTCTGTATCCTGTTTCCTTCAACTTCAAAATATGGTTTCTCAGAATGGTGGAGAAGGAAGGGGCTTGGAGGTTATCCGGTCCAACCCATCATGTTTCAGGTGAGGCCCAGAGTGGGGGAAATGACTTGTCTGAGTTTGCACAACTGATTAGGGGCATAGCAGAGTAGACCCCAAAGCAGGACACATTATTCTTTTGGCTCTTAGCCTCCAATGTCAGGACCCCCAAACATAACCATTATAGTAATTCATCCATTCACTTACCTAAATTTCTTTCCCATCCCTAACCAGATTGTCAGTCTGTATTAGCATTTGGCAGTAAGGCATCCTGTAATGTTACTACCTGCATAAAAACTGATAGAACTTATTTATTTTAAACTTTTCTAGAACTTCTTATGTTTTTGTGAAGGGAGCTTAAATTTTTATATTTTGAGATTTGCTGTCAAAACTCTATAGGGAGCCTCATCCAGCTCAGCTACTCTGCAGACATTGATCATGTCGTGTTTGTGTCTTTTTTTTTAGTATTTATTTTTTAAAAGTCTTTAGACTTAGGTCAAAGTGTGGGCTGATCTCAAAAAATCATGAAATTTGAAAGCCAGAAAGGATCTTCAGTACTTGGTACAAGTCTCTAGTGTCCTTCACCATAAACTGTAGAGGAGAAAGTTTGCTCAGGGTACTTAAAGATTTTTTGTTGCTTTTTTTTTTATTTTTTAATTTTCATTTATTTTTTAAAAATATTTATTTATTTATTTATTTATTTATTTATTTGTACAAGCACTAGGTACAGTCAGAAGTGCGGGAGGGTGAGAGGATTCACCAGAGCCAGAGCGGGAAACAGAACAGGCAGACCGACGAAATACACTGCTGAGGGGAGCAGCGGGAGTGGCGGGAGAGGTCTGCGTGCCATGTGGGACCCTCACCGTCGGCCGGGGATCGAACCGGTGCTGCAGAGGCTGTGGGCAGCTTTGCAGCCCAGCACTCAACCACTGCACCACCAGGGGAGGCCCCCTTAATGATTTTTTGTACAAAATTTATTTAGGGTGCAGTTTTCATGAAGACAGCAACTACATAAGGTGATGTTCATCTGCATAAGGTTGTCTTCTGGAAATGGTCTTTTTATCACCATCAGAGGCTGGACATAGTTGAGTTCTGTGGTGACTGTTGCCTTCTCCCAGCACTGAAACTGGTCTGAGCGCACAAGAAACTCAGTGACTGCTGACGGCGTGAATGGATTAACTGAATGGATGCAACCCATGAGGGAGCCTCGCCTCTCTCTAGGTGAGGAGGGGCCCAAGCAGAAATAACACGCTGATTCCAGAAACAGCAGCCAGGATACCATTCCAGTAAAGAGTAGAAATGCCTTGTTTCCGGCAAGCATCTGCCAAAGTTGGTCCAGGAAGGAGGACAGCAGTGATGATCATTTCTCAGAAAATGTTTTTGTCCAGGCACGGATGCAATGGCCCTGGGAAACGGAATCTCACAAAGGCATGGAGCCCGGGGGCGTATCTGACCATCCACCCCTACCCTTACCCCAACTTTCTCCTCTTCCCGCCCCTACATGTCAGCATTGTAGACCAGAGTATGGTTCATATTCCAAGTACCTCTGGAACTCGGGGAGAGCCTGAGGTCATAAGAGCTGAAGGAAAGAGAGGCCTTGAATGTCTCCCCGTGGAACTTAACTGGCTATACATTTTCTAGTTCCTTGCTAATGAGAAGGGGTGAATATGGGTCCCATGGAAAGGTAGAAACATCAGAAATCATGTATACAAAACTATGGGGTCACTTTAAAGAAGATCTTAGCAAATACTATTTGGAGCACAATCTACTGGGGTGATGTTTTCTGCAAAAATAGATAAGATGGGAGCTGTATCTAGAGATCAACAAAGATAATTAGTTTATTCAGCTTAGTGAGGACTGAGCCAAAGGAAGGGTCCATTTGTTACTGTTTGACCAACATGGACTATATGATTTAGCCTTGCTTGTCTTCTGGGCACAAGCCATACATTCGACTTTTCTGAGAAATTTGGACATCCGGGTCATTATAAGAAGGACAATCAAGCATCAAAATCATGTAACAGTCTAAGAAAGCCTCAGATGTGGAACTAATATTGTATCCCGCATGCTGCAACCTTTGACACTTGGGGTGGATTTACTGTATTAAGATGGGAAATGTTCAACTCTTCCAATTTATTTGGAGTCATAAAATTATGATGAGTGCATATTCTTTTTTCCCTCCACCTGCAGAGGGCTTGAGAACAGTAAGGGTAACATCTACCTAGAGGGGATGTGGAGGAGAATATAGTGAAGAAAAAAGAGAATGCCAGCACTCCCTGGAGTTCAAAGAACAAGTTTGAGCTCATTATGATATAATGACAGGGAATATTGGGGGCAGAGGCAACACACTGCCCCCGAGGCTCACGCATTGCAACCAGATGTATTTCTTTTGAAGTCTGAAGAGCGGTATTGTACCCACATAGTTAGAACTGACCTCAAGTTATTTACCCTCTCTAGGTATGAGTTTTGTCCTTTACTAAATGAGGGGGTTACGTGGGATCACTCGCTCCTTGCTGAGACTGTACATTAACCACCTGGGAATTGTGAGATGTAACTGCCCTGGGCTGCATTCCTGATGAGGGATGCAGAAACGATTCTGGATTCAGAATCCAGAAATGGTTAGGTTGGAAGCCACGCATGGGTACCCTGAAAATGCCCCACAGCGATTGTCCTATGCAGCCTGGTTGACATCTGCAGACACAGCTGGAGGCCGTGGTCTCACATTAATAACTTCCACATTTCAGTGCTTTGACCCACGGGTAGCTGGATAATAGTAACGTGTTGCAATTATTCTTTCTCACGTGCAAGCACCTCTAAAGGGACCCTTGTAGAATGTACTTATTTGAGGGCTGGAGGGCGGGCAGGGAGGCTCTCTTTGAAAAATTTGGAGGTCTTTGATTAAAACCTGGGCCACAAGCCCCCTAAGGTCTTTTCTGTCGGCGCATACGCGCATGAATTTGCTTCTGGTGACCTTGGAAAGTGGCATGGGTAGGCAAGCATAATCAATTTTAGAAAGGTTTGCTAATTCACTGGCTAGTCAGTTAAACAAGGACCTTTCAAGAGCACTTTTCTGTTTATCCCATCATGTAGCCACCAGTAAGATTTGCCGGATGCCTGTTTTCTACACTGATGCTGGGCCAGGTCAGATGAGGTTGCTGAAAGCCGGTGCTCTCCTGAACGCCTGGCACAGGAGGAAGCCTCAGTTCACTGCTAGCGGGAACCAAGCAGCTTTTCTCCTGCTCCGATAGTGCCAGTGCAGACCCAGCGAGAGAGCACGGACCCACTTGCTGTACCGCTTGGCACATCTGTGTCTCTAAGCTCAGGCTCCACATAGCAGCAGCTAAAGTTTACAAGGAGCTTACTGTGTGCCAGGCTTAGCCCTTCACATGTATCGACTCATATAATCCTCCCAACAACTCTAGGAATGGGTTTTATTATTCTGTTTATTTTTTTAAAAAGATTTATTTATTTATGCATGTAAGAACTGGGGTGTAGACCAGAGGTGTGGCGGTTGACAGGATTCACCAGAGACAGAGTGGGGAGCAGAACAGGAGGACTGACTGAAATACACTGCTGAGGGGAGAAGCAGGCAAGATGGGAGAGGTCTGCTGTGCCATGTGGGCCAGCTCCCTGGCCAGGGGTCAAACTGCAGTAACTGGCAATAGTTTGATAGCGCTGAGACTTTAACCCCTGCGCCCACCAGGGAGGCCCTTTTATTATGTTTATAGGCAAAAACACTATGGCATAGAGAGGTAAATAATGTGTCCAGGGCTGCATAGATAAGACACTGTCCTTGTATAAGCTCCCACATTGCAGATGGACTGCTCAGAACCTCTCTTCTGCCTTACACTCCCCACGCCCAACCTAAGTTCCTGTTTCTTGCTTGGGATCCAGTGCAAGATTCATGGGCGGCAGGGGGTGGGAGTGGGGCTCCTCACCACGCTCGGACCCTCACCACACTCATGCTTTTCCCCTTCTAGCCACTCAAAGCCCGTCACTGAGCTGAGCCCTCTCCTTTCTGCATGTCAGTGAGTGAATGCCTGGTCAGCTCTGCATGTCCCAGGCCTCTTTCCCTGCAAGTGTAAACCCTGAAGAGTTTGAACTCACCTTTATAGTTCCCTCTACCAGGCTTAGCCCAGAGCAGGACCTGTGTGAATAGCCACGGCGTGCTTTATGACTGATGAAAAAGGGAACAGATTGATAAATATTCTCAGTTCCTGCTTCCCGAGATAGTGTCAACCAAAACACCAAGGACCCCCTCATCGAAGAATTCCACATGCTCACCAGAAGCGAGCCCAGAAGCGAGCTCTCACAGCATTCTTTCCAAGCAGTTATCTTCACCAATTAAAAAAAAATTAATCAATTTTTATTGCGGTGACATTGGCATACAATATTGTATATGATCACCCCCTTCAGTTGTTACCACACCACGCACACCACCAAAATACCCATAGTCCAGCGTGTTCTCCTCCCATTTTGCTATTCTCTCTCTCCCTCTGGTACCCTCAATTCTGAAGTCCAATTTCTAGGGTTTCTTGTTTTGTGTATCTACATTTCCCATATAAGTGACATCATTCAGTATTTGTCTTTCTCCTTGTGATTCATTTTGCTTAGTATAAAACCCTTCAGCCCCATCCATGTTTTCCCTCATGGCAAAAGTTTGTCTTCTTGACAGCTGAGTAGCATTGTGCATATATACCACATCTTCTTTATCCATTCATCTGTTGTGGAACCTGGATTGCTACAATAGTTTCAATAACTTGGCCATTATAAATAGTGCTGCAATAAACACAGCAGGGCATGCAGCGCTTTTTTTTTTTTTTTTAAAGATTTATTATTTATTTATTTGTTTGTTTGTTTATTTATTTATACAAGCACTGGGGTACAGTCGGAAGCACGGGAGGGTGAGAGAATTCACCAGAGCCAGAGTGGGGAGCAGAACAGGCAGACTGATGAAATACACTGCTGAGGGGAGCAGCGGGCATGGCAGGAGAGGTCTGCGCGCCATGTGGGACCCTCGCCGGCAGCCGGGGATCGAACTGGCGCTGCAGAGGCTGCAGGCAGCTTTGCAGCCCAGTGCTCAACTGCTTTGAGTCAGTGTTTTGGCATTCTTCCAGTAGGTGCCCAGGAGTAGGACTGCTGGATCATATGGTAGATCCAGTTTTAATATTTTGAGAAATCTTCATACTGTTTTCCATAGGGGCTGCCCCAGTCTATAGCTCACCCATAGTGCAACAGAGTTCCTTTTTCTCCACAGAGTTCCTTGTTTATGGTCTTTTTTCATATAGAACATTCTCACAGGTGCGAGGAGTTAGCTCATTGTGGTTTTGTTTTTATCACAATATCTCATTGTGGCTTCAAAATGGACCTGCCTGCCCTCTCAAGCTAAAGAAGCAGTTAGAAAACAAATTCCGTGTTTTTGGAAAGTTGTGGTTCTTATCAGAAATGAAAAGACAAATGTAGCAGCTGAGGCCGAGAGCAGTGAAACAGACCGCCAACGTCACATAGCTGCTGAGAGGCAGGGCTAGCCTTTGGGGTTCCAAACAGACGGAGCTCTAGCTGATTGCCCTGTGCAGTTAAGGCCAGTTGGAAAAATGTCTTCACTCTCTGAGGGGTCACTCACAGAACAGGGCATGGCCACCCTGGTGGTCACCAACCCCAGATCACAGAGAGCACCTCATCCCACCTTCCTACCTTCAGCAAGGAAAGAACAAGTTGATGGATTCCTCCCAACAGGACTTTTTCATCTTCTCAATTCTGCTGCGATCCTGTGTGAATTTTAATGACATCGAGGGTCAGACATTACATGGAGAAATGTGTGCCGAAGACCATGATCTGGTCTGACTTTGGCTGCTTGTGAGACGCGTGGCCTGGGCAAGATACTTAAATCTCATTTTTCTGCTTTGCAAAATGACAGGTCTGTGTTCAGGTTGAGTCTAAGGTGACTTTTGCTTTGCTCCATTCCATGAATTCTGGGAGTAAATAATTGTCTTTGTCACCTCTCTTTATTTCATTTTATTGAATGAGAGAAAGTATAAAAGTATCCTGTAACACTGCGAGTAGATGGAAAGACGTGTCTGTTGTGCTTGTATTCGTAATGGCCTGTCTATGTACGTTTGACTCCCCGCAAATGTCACAACAAGAGCTGACAATTTTGACTCGCTACTCTTTGCCAGGCCCTGGGCAGAGAACATCAGGTGTCCTTAAGTAGTTTAATTCACAGAACAGCCCGGTGAGGAAGGTGGTAAGGATCACACTCATCTTACCAATAGGGAAACTGAGCCTCAGAGAGTTAAGTGACTCACCTAAGGTCATGTGGCTAAGAAGTGGTGAGTCCTGAATCTGGCCCAGGTGGTCTGTGTCTAGAGGTGATGCCCTGGGGCCACTTGTCCCCTGCCTTTCCTTGAGGTGGGGATTGCACAGCACAGGTCTCAGTGTCCTTCCACCGTGCCTGGTGGTGCTGGGCACAGGGCAGCCGTGAGCCAGTGAATGACCTGGTGGAAATGGATCCCAGTGCAAAAAGAGGCCAGTGGTGGGCAAATTCCCTTACTGGAGAAACTTCCAGAACAGGCCCCTTAGACAGCTGCTGGTTATGTCTGAAGACATCTAAGATGGAGGAAGTCCTTGGGTATGTCAAGGCTGGAGGGGAGCTAGAGGCTCATTGCTTCCAGCCCAGGATTCAGTGTTCCGCCTGGTTCCTAGAACTGTTGGCTGAAAGAGGAAAGCTTACGATAAACCACAGCCCGGGACTAAAGGTGACAGGAATCACGAGTTGGCCTGATGTTTATCTTGGGGGCCAGCCGGCACAGGAGACCATTTACTAGCATTTCATCAGCTGTGTAGGGCTTTCCCCATCAGCTTCCTTCCCAATTACTCACAGCCCTGCAAGAGGAGGGGCGGAAACGGCACATGTGGCGGAAGGGATCTCCTGAGACCATCCCCCTGGGGCCCAGGGGCTCTCCAGCGACTGGCCTGTTTGCTGACTGCGCTGGAGGCCCTGGTGGTCCACTGTACCAGGGACCAGAGCCCAGGGCTCAGTGACACGGGACACTCATTCACCTCATTCACTGGCTGTTTTATTCTCTCAACCCACAACAAAGGACTCCCGCTGAGCACTCGTCAGTACCATCGATGTTCTTTTTTTAATTCATTTTTCTTTCAGCCTGATTTTTTAGATATAATTTCATTGATTTACCACGGGTTTGCAAAACTACTTAACTTTTAGGAGGAGCGCATCACAGTGCAATATGTGTTTATTTCTCACCTCACTCACACCAAAGTTGGGGTGCCATTCCCACTATCAAATTATCCCGCTCTCCCCCACAGATCCCCTCTGGTAACCACCATATTTTTCAGTTATTTTTGTGGTGTTTTATTAGTTCTTGTATGTGAGAGACACCATCCAGTAACTCTTTCACTTTCTGGCTTATTTTGATTGACTTAGACACCTCCATTTCCACCCATGTATCTTTTTTAACAGCCAGTTTTCCACTGAGTTTATCTGGTGCAATGTCTTTACCCAGCCAGCTGTTGATGGGCATGGGGTGGCTTCCTCATCATGGCTGCTTGAGGAAGGCTGCCATGAACATAGGGGGGCATGTATCTTCTCAAATTAATGTTTAATATTTGGAAAATACCCAGGAGTGGTATTGCTGGGTGAAATGGTAGTTCTAGTTTTTAAGGAATAATTTTAAGGAATACATTCCAATCAACAGCAATAGCACCATCCTATCCTAGCATATCCATGATCAATATAACATTTCAATGCAAATTTTATAATGTAATTATATCCCATCAATATAATATGGTCCTTTATCATATATCATATCATATTATAGTATATTGATTATTAGTTTGGGGGCATCTCCTTAAATTTTGCCCCAAGGCAGCTGCCTCTCTCACCTGTCTCTACCATGGGCACTGGTGCCTAGACTCTCAAAATCTTGTTCTTCTGGCCTTTCCTGTGTAGCACCAGGGCCAGAAAACTCCACCCAGCTGCCTGGGAAAACCCTCAAGATGTCAGGTCACCAGGGGGTGGCCAGACTTGGCCTGTCTACACAAGGCCTCCCTAGGCAGAGCTTCTCACACAGGCAGCGGCCAGGGATCCCCCAGGTCAGTGCCTGAAGCACCAGCTCCAAGGAGGAAGCTGCTTCTTGGGCCAAGATGTCCTCACTTTGTGGAGGTGAGCCTCCATCAGTCCCTGTCTGTCCCGTGTGTCTTCTGCTTGGAACTGATTACTCCCCTTTGGTCAAATCTCCACATGGAGATGCTTCCAGGAAGAGATCTGGTGTGAGGGTCAGGAAGCAAGACTCATAGGTGCCTCCTGTTGCCAGGACTTCAGGGACTGGGGGTGCAGACTGCTGAGGGCCTGTCAGTGCAGCAAAGGAGAAAGTTTAGGAGGCTGCTGAGTCTTATCTGACCCCCAAGCAGGACACATTGGATCTCAATATTCTGGGTACAGGGCAATTGCCTCTGGGCTTTCCACCATGCTGTTTGAACCTCTCCCTGCAAGCACTCCCTTGCCAGACAGCTGTGGACAACCACAAGAAGCAAGGGCGGGGGCTGTCCGGGACAATGGTGATTAACCCTTGCCGTAACTGTAACAATAATCCCCATAAATGCGGTGAAGAGAAAGCGAGCAGATCCTGCCACTCCATGGTTAAAGGAAAGACAGAAATGTCAACCAACCACATTCACATATATTGTATCAATTGATCCCTCAAGTCACCCTGTGTGGTGAGTATTTTCTTTTTCATTTCAGATGAGGTTCGTGAAACTCAGATCAACTGATTTTCTACCAGCTGGATGTGGAGACGAAATTCAAAGGCATTCTTTGAAGTATGAATTCATCTTCTTTCTTTTTTTTTGCACGCTGCTTACATTTGTAGGTATAAATGGCTGTAAAGGACAAGGAGCTTCCCAAGGGGGTGGAAGGGCAGTGGGACTGGGGTTCTAGGGAACAGGAGATGCCCAGTTAAGCTGAAATTTCAGATCAAGTCCACGTCATTTTTCTTGCATGGGGGCATACTCACACTAAAATACTTTTTTGTGGGCCTCCCCTGGTGGCGCAGTGGTTGAGCGCTGGGCTGTGAAGCTGCTGCTCAGCCTCTGTAACGCCGGTTCGATCCCCGGCCGCCAGCGAGAGGGTCCCACATGGCGCGCAGACCTCTCCTGCCGCGCCCACTGCTCCCCTCAGCAGTGTATTTTGTCGGTCTGCCTGTTCTGTTCCCTGCTCTGGCTCTGGTGAATCCTCTCACCCTCCTGCACTTCTGACTGTACCCAGTGCTTGTATAAATAAATAAATAAATCTTAAAAAAAAAATGAAATGAAGTACTTTTTGTTGTTGATCTGCATTGCTCTTTCATTGGGCATCTGTATTTCTGTTGGCTGAACCTGGCAATCCTCCATTAGGAGTGTGAAAAGTGTATTTCCAGGACAGGAGACCAGGGACCTGGAAATACACTATGAAATTCAAAGTGCCATGTCAGGCTAAGTCCGCATCCTCTCCCCTAAACGACACGTGGGAGAGGATGCTACATGTACTGTTAAATAGGGTCAAAATATACATATATCTTACCACCTATGTGGCATATGCCATATGTGGCATAGTTTACCACAATTTAAAAAAAAAAAAAAAAGAACTCCATCCGAGGTCCTGCCATGTCTTTAAAAGGATTCGGGGAGAACAGGGAGGGTGGGTTGCAGCTCTTGTTAAGGTTGCTCCAGACAAGAAAAATCTAGATGAAGCTAAGACTTCTTTTGCTGCTCAACATCCAGCCCACAGGGTCAGGGGTTTGGTGCCAGCTGGAGGGGGCTTATGAGACTCAATTAAGGTTGCATTGAGCAAAGCCTCAGAGAACCCAAGTCTCCCACTCTCCAAGGTGGGGCCATCCTCGGCCTTGCAGGGAGAGAAAAACATGGCATCCTGCTCTCTCCCTCCTCCCTCCACCCCTGCTTAATGAGCTAATGTCCCAAAAGAGGCCGGAGCTCTTCTCAGAAGGTTGTTCTATAAATACAGCATCTTTTTGCTAATTGTGACTGGGGTGATGGGCAGATAACCAGGAGGATCCAGATAGGGGAGGGTCCCCAGGGGACTTAAATTTAGCGCAGGCATCTCAACCCAGGTCATGGCTGCCCCAGGCCTTTGTGCTGCTATCCCCAGGAGAAATCCTCAGAAGAATACTACTTTGTAATTTGGGGGCTTCCACTTTCCCCCAGTCACAGCCATGAGCATCATGGAGTCATATATGACTTTGGATACACAGTATAGAGTTCTATGAATGACTTAACACATCCTCCCCTGCCCTTGCTGGGACGTGCATGGACTTGCTAAATTCAGTCCAGACTGAGCGGCTGCTCAGACAGACCTTACAAGGAAGCTGAAGAGGCACCGGGTGAAGGCGACAGCTCTCCATCCACCCCCGGGACAGGCCTTGGGGGACTCGGGAGCTTGATCTTTACCTTCTCTACTTACATGAACTAACACAGTCCTCTCCTGTCACACAGCCACACAAAACAGCACACTCAACAACAAATATTTTATAATACAGTCTTTACTATCTTAAAGGGAAACTCATAGTTAATATAACTTACGGACACATATCACATATGTGTGATCTCATGCTTTAACTATAGGAGAAATAAAAGAAACACAGCTTGAAATAGTCTCTATTTCTGTATCCAAATGCTCAGGCATGGCTACATTAGCAGATGTAGAGAGCATTCAGGCGCTGGCCCCTGCGGTGCCCCCTGCTTATCCAGGTTTCCCTGGATAAGTCAACCACAGTCTAAAAATCATGTACAATAAGATATTTTGAGATAGAGAGAGAGACTATAGTCACATATCTTTTGTTATAGCACATTGTTACAATTTTTAATTTTATTATCCTACTCGTTAATCTGGAATAATAAAATATTATATATTATATATTGTATCATACATATATAATATACATACTATAGACCTGTGCATTATATATACTTATATAATATATAACATGTAACATAATGATATATAATCATATATTATACATTTCAATACAATATATTGCATATATAATTATATAATTACATATTATAATAATAGTGTAATATAGTAAAATATGATATACTCTAAATTAAGCGCTATCATAGGGATGTGCATATAGGAAGAAGCACGGTGTCTGTATTGGGGTTGGTGTGTTAAACTGCTGGGAAGAACGTTTTCTTTTTTTTTTTTTTTTAAAGATTTATTTATTTATTTATTTATACAAGCACTGGGTACAGTCAGAAGCGCGGGAGGGTGAGAGAATTCACCAGAGCCAGAGCGGGGAGCAGAGCAGGCAGAAGGACCGAAGTACACTGCTGAGGGGAGCAGCGGGCGCGGCAGGAGAGGTCTGCGCGCCTTGTGAGACCCTCATCTGTGGCCGGGGATCGAACCGGCGCTGCAGAGGCTGCGGGCAGCCTTGCAGCCCAGCGCTCAACCGCTGCGCCACCGGGGAGGCCCATGGGAAGAACGTTTTCTGCTTTCTGTGAAGCCTTTTGGCCCTACGCTCAGACGTGGAAACAGTGTCTCCCCTCCATGTGAAGCAGAGCGGAGGGTGCCTCTGATCTGTGGCCTCTGCCCACAACGCCAGTAGCCAGCAGCGTCCCCAAGCACTGTGACATCAAACACCCCCCTCCCCCATCATGCCCACAATAACCAGGACAAGCAGGCCCTCAAGCGCCGGCTCTGACGCAAGTGTTTCCTCCCTCCCTTCCTCTCCTTTTCCTTTTCTCCCCCTTTTCTCCCTTTGTCTCTCAAGATGAGTCTAAGTAGGAGAGGGACAAAGGAGCAAACGCCTCTGTCTGTCTTGCTGTGTGGCCTGGCTGGGGAGGAAGGAAGCAGAAGGCGACAGCAGCAAAGGGGGCTGCAGGGCAAAGGCACCAGGAAGGCAGGAAAAGCCCCTGGTCTGCAAAAAATTCTTCTAGGTGATTTGCTCAGGAGAATCTCTCTACTTCCATCATCTCTTTGGAATTCACATGCTGATTCAGCGTGTGTTGGGGGCTGTAGGCTGCCTTCAGGGTGGGGCAGTAAGCTGCCTTTAAGAGATGAAGAAACCAAGGCACAGGGAGCTTCATAACTGACTCTTGGGGGGCTAATCTGCACCCCTGCTCTGTGCCCGTCCCCACGGCTCTCCCCACCAGGGCAGTGCAGGGGCCAGTGCAGGGGCGACCACAGGGACTGTCCAGTCTCCACTGTGTAAAGGCCCTGGTGGGCAGGTGCCGCTCTCACTGTAGTCCACGGTCCTTCACCATCACCAGCACGGCTATTTAACACTAGCGAGTTTCAATAAATATATATTTGTTTTATTTCTGTATTTCTATAAATAAGGAACATCCGATAAAACAAACGAATCTAGTTTCCTTGTATCCAATCTTTTCATCCTCTTCAAAGAATTCTGGGCTTAAAATAGGATCTCATGATCCACTTCCCTGGTAAAAACCAGCTCACCACTGTCTGCAAGGTAACCTTGAGCTCAGCTTGGCATACGAGATCTGGCTCCAATGTCCATCCCCCTTCACACTCACCCAGGCCATCCCCATTCTGACACAGCCGGAGCTACTTGCCTTAAGCTATTCGTGGTTATGGAATAGGTCTGCCGGCCAAGCACTGTGTGAGTGTGTCCTAAGATCATGCAGCCCATGACTGGCACATCTAAGACTTGACCTCCCCACCCATCTGCCACGCAGGTCCAGACTTTGGCCCCAATGCGAAGGTGAGCTGAACACATGCTTTTATATATATCGACTGGGACCTGTGCATAGGCTCTTCTATGAGTCTAGAATATTCCCTCCCCTTCTCCATGTGCCTTCCATGCTGTAGTCCTGCTCCATGGTCCATCCCAGATGAGGCTTCCCGACCTAAACACTCTGGGAGATACTTTTTCTTCAGCAACTTCAAATGTATTCTGACTTAAAAAATCACCAGCTGGACAGGTGACCCTCTTCCACTCATGACCATGAGCTCTTTGTAGGCAAGGACTATGATCCATTCATTTCTAAAATCAATGCTGACGTGCCAGTTTAGAATTGGCATTCAGAGGATCCCCTTAGCACACCCAGGAGAGAAGTCTGGTGTTGCAATCATCGCTAAGGAAGTAACCACAAGGGGGCAGTAGCAAGGGGCCTGGCAATGGCCTACCCACTTCCATCTCCGAGACTGGTGTTGGTATGAGATGCTGGGGCCAAGGCTAATCCAGGCATAGAAGAACTAAGATGTTCTTAGCCAAAAAGCTGAACAACAGTGTGAAATGTGGGAGGGAGATTGGAAGAAAGCGAGAAAAGGAACACTTCTGTTGAACTTTTGGAGTTTTTTGAAACTTTTGGATTGATTTTTTTAATTGGACATTAAACTGTTTTGGGGGGAGCCCAAAATTTGGTGTTGAAAAATGTGTGAAATGCAAAGTGACCAGCTTTCTGTACCAGGTTGCGTGAATGACCGATTTTCTTTCCATCCACCTGGCCTTACCCCAGCCAGCCAGCCAGACTCCTAGCAGTGCTCCCTGCACACAGGCTCACCCCTTCCAAGTCACTTAACTCAGGATAGTCCAGTGACTTCTCTAAAGGCCCTGTCTGGGCCTCTAAACTCAACCGGGGGGAACACAGGTCTGCTCACGGGGAAGCACAGCAGGAGAAATTGTGAAGTGAGAGAGGAAACAAGAGTTGTGGTTGCTGGTCCAGGCTGTGTGACCCTGGGCAGGAAACTTGAACTCTCTGGTCTTCTTCCTGTTTTAACCTATAGAAAGATTTTTTAAAAAATAATTTATAGTCTCTCTTAGGTGAAATGATCCCCTCCTCCTACTGGACCTGTGCTTTTCAGAATATCAGAATCACCTGGGGCGCTTGGCTTGGTGCTGCAGTGGCTGCTGAGCCTGACCCAGGCCTGTGGATCAGGCCCTCATGAGCACAACTGCGGACTCTACATTTTCACCAACTTTTGGGTGATCTTTAATGCAAGTTGTTGAGAGGATGGCGACTCTCTTGTTCACCTGCATATTCCAAAATCTAACCCAGTGCAGAGACAAGGTATTCAATAAATGTTTCTTGGTGGGTGAATGAGTGCATGAGTGAATGCCAGCGAGGAAAATTGTGGCCGTCTGGCTTTTACCTAGGCAGATGGGGTGGAGGGCTGCTGCCTTACTATGGTCCAGTGTGGCTTCCTTCTCCTTCCTGGGCCAATTTCCCTTAATTGCCATAGATCTGTAAGGACCACAGTGCCATGAATCGGTAATATCAACACCACCACACATCTGTAATAATCCTTGGTGCCATGAGTTAATTAATAGTCCACGGGGCCATGGATCTGTAATTATCCACAGTTCGGATCTCTATGAATCCACAGAATCATAGATCTGTGATAATCAACAGAACCACGGATCTGTAACCATCTACAGTGCCACGTATCTGTCATGTTGGTCGCACAGAATATACTTTCTGCTTCCCCTCCCCGCCTCCTTGAGAAGTGAAGAATATTCAAAAGTCAACCATGACCCAGAGATTTGTTGTCAGTTTTAATAGGAGGGGTGGAGTCAAACAGTTGAGAGGAACGTATAAAAAGACCTTTTACTTTTCGCTGGAACATGGTATGGTTTGTGCATAGCACATACATATTAAAAAAATAGAAGTGTCACATTTTACAAGCACATGACTCAACAAATTCTGAGTTTTCCCACATGCTGAACCCGAGCTTGAGGACAGCTCTGTGCTGGGACCCAGCCTGAGGTACTTGCTGATTTCTAGAAAGGGAAACCCAGGGGAGGACACGGCTGGTGAATGCTGGAATCTCGGTAGTTCAGTGAGGTATACAGACCTGGTTCCAGGTTGGCTCTCTGCACACTGGGTACATTTGGGGTGTGCTCTGAGATAATCACTCCCTCCTCCTGTTCTGGGAAGAGGTGCAAGTGTGGCCCAGTGTGCTTCTGTCTGTCCTTCTGCCTTGTCCCAATAGCTTTGGCATTTTTCTGGCAGGGGACAGAATAAGAGTGGCAGTTCCTAGCTGGGAGGAAGCAGGACAAATATCAGGCGAGGGAGGGGCAGATGCCAGACAATACCTGCTCAGGTACAATTGTCCCAGCGTCCTGGGGTGAAATTGTGGACACACACTCTACAGAGGTGTGTCCACATCAAAAAGAGCAGAAGAGGTCAGAGTGCAGAGAGTACATCAGCATCCTGTCGCCTCGGGCAGATACTTCCCCACTGAGGATTGTGGCACAAAACAGGCCAAATCCAGGGGATCGACTCTAAGGCAGGAGAACCACAGCTGGTGCCATTTTCTGCTCTCTTCTTCCTTCAGGACTTGTATAAATGAGAGCTTGGGGAATCTGAGGTTGGGGGTCACAAAAGGGGCCCAGAATCAATCCAGGGAGGAGAATTCCAGAATGCCCAGGATAGACCCATGGTCAGGAGAGAATTTTGGCTGGGGACATTGGCCTGGGGAGAAGCCAATATGTCAAAAGGAGAGAGGTTTGTAGCCTGGATCAGATGACAAGAGAAAATATCTCTTTCTTAAGTCAGAGAGTAGCCCTGAGCAGGATCTTGCAGGTGTGGGTCGGGCATAGTGGGATGGAGGATGGTGATGGGGCATTAATTACCAAGTTACATGCTGCTTCCAAGGGAGGTTCAGAAATGCAAGGGAAGTGGACAGGGAGGAGTGTGAGCAGGCAGTGAGCAAGTGATGAAATGAACATAATCAACACTTCCAACAGGACAGCTTTCTGGTCCCCCCTCCCCCATCTTTCTATTGTCCTGAGGAGGGTGCATATTTTACTAAGTGCCTGGGGAACACCCCCACCCCCTACTGTTTCTGAGCTAACCTCTTCCTTTAAGGGTGTGGCCAGAGGTTGCTCTTCCCTTTATTATTTGCTCTTGAAGAGGGTTTATGACAGCACCTGGGCTCCTGGACCCCCATATTTGTGTGCAGCTGCCAGAGAAGGTTCAAGATAGAAGAGACAATTAGCCCCAAAACTCTGTAAGCTGGGGTTACAGTTTGGGATTTCAGGGAGCTGAGGACTGAGGTCATGCTTAGTACCTCTTTAGCAGGAAGGTGGGGTTTGCTCTTTTTTCCCTGCGTAGGCCATGTTGCCTCAGCTTTCAGGGGGCTCAGTAGATCGGGTCAGATAGGAGACCACCACACTCTCACAGACACAGCAGGAGAGAAGGGGCAGAGAAGCCCCCTCTGCTCTCACTCTGCTCCTGCCCCTTCACCCACAGAATTGACTTTTCTTCTGCCTATGTTACTTAAAACCTTCGGGAGAATTCCTGTGAATGGGAAGGATGTTGAAGAGTCATGATACGCTCCTACATCCAGGGGTGATCTTCAAAACACCTGGCAGTGAGCACAGCTCGGGTCCTGGTTACCAGCTGGAACAGGCAGCAGACACCCCACTTGGTTCGGAGGCCCAACCCAGGAAATGTGTGTGTGTGTGTGTGTGTGTGTGTGTGTGTGTGTTACCACCACTGGGGCTGGATCTCGAGCCTGGCCAATCCTGGGCATGTCACAGCTTCTCCTTCCCCCCCGCCCCCCAGTATGAGAAAGGAGGGTGAGCACTTAGGGAAACTCCTTGTCAGGATTTGCCGAGCATGCTGGCGAGCCTCTAGAGAGATGCAGGAAAGGTCTAGCATCCGGGGCCTTGAGACTCTCCTTGGAACAGCAAACCCTCTTGTACTGGGTTCGTGCGAAGATCGGGGAAGAAAGGAGCTGATGCTTTGGGACCTAACACCTTGTCTCCGATCCAGCTTGCCGTCTGTCTGTCCGCCCGGTCTTCTACACCCCCACCACCTTCCTTTGGGAATCCTTAAGCGGCCTCCGGTTCTGAGGGCTTTTGTTTCTTTTAAAGAACTGATTACTCAGGACCAAACAAGACTGCCTGAAAAATAGTCCACTTTGTCCCCTGCCTCCGAGCAGACCTGCCCTTCAAGTTCTCCTAACAGTCAAGGTAGACCAGGTTTCTCCCCGGCCCACTTATTCCCCAGCTCATTGCAATTTCATTCGAGGCTTGACTGTGTGTGCTCCTGAGCCCTGTCTGTTCAGTCTTTGCTCACCTAGGGTGGCCTTTGCCCACTCGCCAGCACACATGCTCCTGGTATTTGCCGGGCAGGGGAGGTGGCCTGGCAGTGTCTCTCCCCGATCGCCCGCCTCCTGCTTTGGCTCAGATCTTTCTATAGATGGACACATCTGCAAATAGAGAGGCCTGTCCTAGATGAAGTTATTTGCAGCAGATGAGGGGCTGTCTTGCAGGCAGGGGCCCCCCAGAAGTAGCAGAGGGTGTCAGGTCATCGTGTAACTCGACGGTTCCCGTCTGCTGAAAATATTTGAGCTCTGATCTGGCTCTCTCTGGTTTCAGATTTAGGAACAGCCCAATGATTCAGGAATCTGAAGGCTCCAGGCAGACAACATTTATAGTCACTTGGGGAGCCTCTGCTTTAAATACTCTCAAAGGCCAGGAGACATGAAGACACTGCAAGACAAGGAGCCACTCCAGCTTGGCTGTTTGGTTTCACGGGATTATCGCTCTTCTCTGCCTGGAGGGGGCTAGAGGGGCAAACTCTGGAGGTCAAGGTGCCCGTGCGATTGCATCCAGGCACCCGCGCGTGTGTGAGATGAGGATGACCAAGAAGGAAGTGAGAGTATCGGGTGAGAACTTGGGTGAAGTTCCTGGACGTAGCTGGAGAGGATTTATCATCTGTGATCCAAAGCCTCTCTACTTCCTTCATGCCCTATTTCCCAGCCCCTTGCCAAAGAGGTTGCCATTATTAGGATCCTTGTCATCTGAGGATAAAATAAGACCCGGTTCAAAGTGAGGAAAAGTTACGGGCAGGCGGCCTGGCCCTGGCCTGTTCTTGGAGCCACGTGCAGCCCTGAATCCTCCAGGCAGAAGGGCCCTCCACAGAACATCCAGTCCCTTCCTCGGCTTCCAGCAGGCCTTCCCCAGGCGCCCTAGACACCACTGTGCCCCCTTCCCTGAGCAGGGAACCCCTCTCCCCTAGCTTCCCTGACAAGATCCCCCAGAGCCCTCCCAGGCAGGAAGTGGGCATGTTGCCCACTCTCTTTCCGGTGTACAGTTAAATCTTCCCTCTCTCCCCTCCCTCGCTGCACTTAGGGGACCACTGTTCCCCATCACCCACGCTGCCTGTGCAGTCAGTGACCTCTGAACGGAAAGACGAATGGAAAGAGGCATCCCGGAGAACACATCCATCCTGCTGGTTTGACAAGTGACTTTGCAGACAGAGAGATTCCTGCAGAGAGGCTGCTGGGAGCAAGAAACCCGATGCTTTGAAATGCCTTTGCTGTGACAACGTATAGAGATGTATGGAAACACCCCAGCACCCACATGCTCCTGGCTTGGCCTTTTCCTGTGCACCTGGTCACATTCCACAGTGTCATCTGTATCGTCTTTCCTCAGGTCAGGTCGGAGCGCAGGTCCCGCTGCCACTCTGCAGTGCTGGCCGCAGCCCCTCTCCGGGGTGGTGCCGTTGCTGCCGGTGGCCAAGGGAACCCACGCAGGTCTCCCGAGGAGTCAAGGAGAGAAAGGGGCATCGTTCACATGTGCAAAATTCCGGTGGGAAAGATGTTGCTTTCACTTGTGAGCCTTCGTTCAAGGCACTACATCCTGGGAAGGAAGTGGGTGACGGTCATGATCGGGGACACCTTGCTGCCCCGCTTGACCCGTCCATATTTGCTCAGCGCGATGTAGGTCCCTCGGTGCAGGTCTGACTCGTAGGCGTTGTAGTTGTTGGGCAGGAGGGTTTCTCTGAACTTGCATTCCTCTTGGAAGCTGGGCTGCGAGAGAAATGGACAGTGAGGTTCAGTTATAAGTGGGGAGTGTGGCCAGCACCCCAACTTCCCTCTGCCAGGAGATCTAGGCCCTGGGGGAACAGGAAGGTTAGAACCGGAGGAGACCTTGGCTCTGTGCTGGTTCCCTTTCTCCCTCCTTCCTTCACCAGGACGAAAGCAAGGCAGGGAAGGGGTGGGTGGTCGGTGTCACATGGGTTGGAGCAAAAGCTGGAAAATTCAGGTCTTTTGACTTTCCGCTCAGGACACCTGGATGGGGCAGGACATGACCATGGGGAGGCTCTGCCTCCTCAGCCTCAGTTCCCTTCTCTGCAAACTCTGTGGTGTGGGGAGCAGGCAAGGGGCGGGGTGAGTAGAGGGAGGGATGAGCCCAGGTCTTTTCCAGAACTATCTGCTGTATATATCATCTGTATTTCCTTGGTCTTTCTTTTTCAGTATGAGTCCCAAGGTGCCAGCCCCTAGAGAAGCCCACTTTGGGTTTAGTTTGAGTCCTGTGTCTCCTAGACCTTCAGAGTTCTCCAGGGACGTGCAAGAACAGAGATGGTGAGAAGCAGCAATTCTTGCATGGGAAAAGACCCTGATCCCTGATGTGGCAGGTGGTGCCATGGAGTCTAGGGTCAGTGACAAATCGCCCCCTTGGTGCTAATTTGGTTGAGTAGCCTGCGAGCACCTGTTTGGCAATAAATGCTGACATCCCGTCCCCCATCAGCAAGTTCATTCCCAATAAATCACCCAAGTTCTCCTGTATTCCTAGAAAAGAGGGCCTTGTGCTCCCCAGGGCGTCCTGCCTAGGTGGTGCCAGGGAAACTGCCCTGTGCTTTACTTGGGAAGGAACTAGTGGGATCTAGAGGATCAGAGGGCAGGGCAGGAGACTGCAGGCCTGGGATCTAGTCTTTAAACTAATAGAGGGTCTCCCTGGTGGCACAGGCGGTTGAGCGCAGCACTGTGAAGCTGTCCACAGCCTCTGCAGCGCGGGTTCAATCCTGGCCAGCCTGCGAGGATCCCACATGGCACAGCAGACCTCTCCTGTCTCGCCCACTGCTCCCCTCAGCGGTGTATTTCGTAAGTCTGCCTGTTCTGTTCCTCACTCTGTTTCTGGTGGATCCTCTCATCCTCCTGCACATCTGGCTTGTATCCTGGTTCTTGTATAAATAAATGAATGTTTTAAAAAAATAAAGGAATAGAGAAGGCAGCAGAGAGAAATAGATGGAGTATAACTTCTGACTCTCCTGCTGACAGAGGCCCTCGGCTATGAAAACACACTGGGTGGGCTGATGCGCTGTGCCAGAGGCATCCGACCTTCCTAAAGAAATCCAGGTGGGGGGCATGCTTGCTGGGGCACCAGTGGGGTTCCTGGCCTCAGAGGACAGTGTGTGAGCAGACCTCTCCTGTCTCGCCTGCTGCTCCCCTCAGCAGAGTATTTCATAGGGCCACCTATTCTGTTCCCCACTCTGTCTCTGGTGAATCCCCTTGCTACCCCCCCACCTCTGGCCTGCACCCCAGCTCTTGTATGCATAAATAAATAAATCTTTAAAAAAATACGTAATAATAAAGTTTCATGTATGATGTCATCATTCCAAAAGGAGCAACGATTTAAATGTTTGAAAAAAAGAACTGTGAAAGTGAGGCAAAAACATTTTAAAAATAATTTGAGTCAGGAATACCTAAGGATATAATTGGAATACCTAAGGATAGATAATTGGAAACCATAAAAAAAGGATAATTTGAAGCCTGGAAAAATTGTCTTAAACAAAATGAAACTATTAATAGCAAACAGGATAAAAAAGCATTTACGATGCATAGATGTCAAAGAGTATATTTTGTTACTGTGTTCAGAATCCTTAACTCATTGAAAAACGGACAATGTCTAGAATAGGCGAGACTCAGAAAATTCTAAATAATTTTAAATATATGAAAATAGGTCCAAATAAACTCATGCCATTTGCAGCAACATGGATGGAATTGGAAGGGATCATGCTCAGTTAAATAAAAAGGAAAAAGAAAAATTTGTATAGTTTCGCTTACAGGAGGAATATAAAGGAACCAAATAAGAGATTGGGGGAAAAAAAGACAACATTAGCAGGCAACTATAAATTGGAGACATTCAGCAGGGAAGAGGGAGGGACAGGGATTAAAATGGGGTGGGGGAAGGCGAGCACAAGAGACTATGGTGGGCCTCCGCGGTGGCACAGCAGTTGAGCGCTGGGTTGCGAAGCTGCCCGTCAGCCTCTGCAGTGCTGGTTCGATCCCCGGCTGCTCCCAGGCCACCGGAGGAGGGTCCCACATGGCACGCAGACCTCTCCTGCCACCCGCTGCTCCCCTCAGCAGTGTACTTCGGTCCTTCTGCCTGCTCTGCTCCCCGCTCTGGCTCTGGTGAATTCTCTCACCCTCCTGCACTTCTGACTGTACCCAGTGCTTGTATAAATAAATAAAATAAATAAATAAAATAAATAAATCTTAAAAAAAAAAAGAGACTGTGGTGATGGTTCATGGGTGTCTTGGTGGTGGGAATTTTATGGGGACTATACCTGAGAGAAGAAATCAAACATTGTACAGAAATGAACAATGATGTAAAATATATATAATATATACATATATATATTTAAAAGAAAAAAAATTTTTCTCTTACACCAGTGAGGGAAAAATGTCAATCAGAACTTTGTTACATTGCAAAGAACAAGTGTTTGATAATATGCTTTTATTGGTGAGGGCAAGGAGACGGGGAATTTGCATTTAATGTTCATTGGTGTGTGTGTCATGAGGCTCTCTAGGTAGAGCCATTGGAGAATGTCTATTAGAATAAAAAAAAAATGAATATAACTTTGGTGTAATTCTGGTCTAGCAATTTACCTTCCACTGGTGCACTCTCACACGTGTACGACAGTGACTCCCTGCGGCATTATTAATAACAACAACGGACAGAAGACAGTTGAAGTATCACAGGAAGGCATGGTTGACTTAACTCCTGCAGACCCACTAGAGAAACAATAAGAAACTGCTTTGTGCACTGACCTGAGATGGTCTCAAAGATTCTTTAAATGGAGACACAAGGTTGAAAACAACGACACACAGAGCTACTGACAGTGGCTGCCAGGGGCAGGGACTCCAGAGTGAGACATTAATTCCATGGAATATTCCTTTTTTTAAATTGTGTATGTATTACCTAGTCATATATATATATTATTTTATATATAAAATAATATATAAATTATTTTAAGGAATTCAGGATGGAAGGAAGTTTAGGAAATGGAGTAAGAAAACATTTATTTCAGAAACTAGGGGTCTTCTCCTTGCCTGTTACAACCCCCCACCATTCCAACACCTAGGCCATTCCTGTTCTAACCATGCAGAGTGAGTCACACTATCAGTGTCCAGAAGAATTCGTTTCTGATGGGACAGTGGTTAAGAGAGAGGTTTCCTCTGTTGTTTGCAAACCCTATAGGGAAAATCAAATCTTGGGGCTGAGAGTGGGGAGGGAGAAATTAGGGTGCTCAGGAGGCATTTGCTCCTAGACTCTAGTCTAGGATGGGTCCACTTTGAGAAACCAGCCTTTCCAAGCCTCTGGGTCTCCTAAAACACCCACTGTTTAAATGTGCATGACAGTGACTATGCACGGTGCTTTGTTCATCAGAATTTGATTCTTTAAATACCCCCATTTTTATTTCCTACTATTTTTTCATTTGCCCCTTTTCTCAGCCTAGCTCACATTCCCAGACTGCCCCAGAATTCCATGCAAATCCAAAATGAGAGAGAAGTACATGAGATTTGCTTTGGAAACCCTCCCTGACCTTTCTCTTGCCCATTCCATTCAGCAGGCCCCTCCCCGTCATCCCTGGGGTTCAGGTGGCTACCAGGCCCGTGGCAGAAGGCCAAGGCAATTCCCCTGGACTCTCTGATGCAGCTGATGCTTCAGGGGGTTCCTGTGGCCAAGATCAATGCTCCAGCTGGTGTCCAGCCCCAGCCCCTCGTGCACGGCCGTGCATCCCTGAGCTCTGCGTTCTCACGGCTCAGGAATGTTGGCGCCTCAGCTCTGGTGAGAAAGCGCTCACGCCAAGTGAACACCGTGTTAATAAAAGCAGCTACCATATATTATTACTTGAACAAATGAAAATAATTCCACCAGATCACATTTCCTGAGCCTGCCAGGCCTCTAGCCCCAGCGTGACAATGTCTTGAATTCCATGTAGGGCTGATCAGACTCATATGGGACTGAACTGCAAAGCATTTAAGCTCTCACTATGACTATGGAGAAGGGCAATTTGCAGAAGGGTATTTCAGCATGAGTTACCTCCAGTAAAAATGCCCTTTAAAGTCTGGTGTAAACCAGACATCCACTCCCCTCCCACTCCTTATCTTTGGGCATGGCTGAGTCATGTGGGCCTGTGGAGGGGCATTCTTGTCTTTAAAGCTCTTCTTAGGGTTGCCCTTGGCTAAATGCCCCTGTCACTCCTCTGTGTGTGCATGGCAGAGGATGGAGCTGGAATGAGAAGCTGGGCAGTGAGAGACCAAAAAAAAAAAAAAATCCTGAGACCATTTCCTCCTGTAGTCCCTGACTACTTATTCTTTGTTCTTAGTTGCAATGGAGAAGTGACATTGCCAGCTCTGAAGAGGTCTGTGTAGTCTAACCTCTTGTCCTAACATGCATTTGCATTGGCAACTTAGAAGGGTTTGAAAGAGCTTTCACCTGGTGTATTCTTCTCATTCCTGTGTAGCTCTTTATAGCAAGCAGGTCACAGGCAAAGCCAAAGGCTCTGCTAGATGGGACAGCAGCTTACTGAGCCAGGGAGACTGGGATTCCTAGTCCCTCCCCCCCACCCCCACCCTACGCAATGCTGGATAATCAAAGGTCTCTGCAGGAAGCAGAGTCTGCACCCTGTCCTGCTGCTACCAATGAAAAGGGTGCGGACAGTCATCACCAGTAGAACTAAAATCACTCAAAGGTGAAACTGAATTCCTAGGAGCTTTTTATCATTCAGTATTTTCCTCAAAGGATTCTGATAGAACCACTGTCAGGTGCAGACCCTTGATTTATTTATTTAGTTAGTTTAAAAAGAATCAAGGCGCTAGGAATCCACTGATTGCTGCCTCAGTCTACTCCTGAGGGAGTAGAGAGGTCCAGGCTGGGAGGTCAGTGACTGCCCAAATGCAGCTGGAAAGTCTGGCCCCATCTGTACCTCAAATGCCCCCTGCTGCGGCCTTGCCTGCATTACCTGAGGAGTCTCAAGGCAGATCCAGTCAGAGCTCCTTCTATAAAGCAAGGGAAAGATCCCAGTCTTGGAAATCGCTCCTCCGGGTGTATGAGGAGGTAAATAATAGGTGCTCAATACTGGACACCTCTATTGTCCAAGGAGGGCGAGGCGTTGCCTTGAAGCTCTGCACCCCTCTCTCTAGAGGTGAGACTTGGGACGACCATTTTTCTAGCTGGGTTTCCTCTGAACACGGGTTGTCCCCTGCTCCGCTCCCCCAGCACGGAGGAAATCCCATTTAGTCCCAGCAGCTGAGCCCCTGGGAGAAGAGACAGCTCCGGGGGGCTTAAAGGGAAATGGTGTGAATGAAATCATCACCCAGCGGGAGTCTTCCTGGCTCCGGGGATCAGTTGGCGATTGTTTTTTTAGACTGTGCGAAGGGCCCGGAGGGGCGGTGAGGGAGCATCTGGAGCCCAACCCTGCAAAGCCCCGAGGCCCGGGCTGGAGCCCCCGCGGGGGAGACCCGGAGCCTGCTGCTCTCAGCCTGCCTGCCCGGCCGGGTTGTGAGGAACCCGCAGACCCTCGCGCAGACATTCCGCTTCCCCCGGGCTCGGACTCCGCCTAATGGGGACCCTGCAGGTCTCAACCTCCTTGAACCTTTTTGGAATTCTTTTCCTCAAAGTGTTGCTGCGAGCGCCCCACCATCTCCATCTGGACGCAGCCCCATTCCAAGACCTGGCTCCCTTGCTTTTGCTACTCTGAGGCCTGCTAAGCTCTGGACAGCGCTTCTTCTGATTCCCAGGCACCCCCAGCTTCTCCCACCAGGGCAGCCAGACTCCCCGACTCAGATGAATCCCTTTCTGGGCAAGGAGAAAGAAATACTAAATAGCTTGTTAGGAAAGGTGGCAAAAATAGGGCTTCTGTGCTAGTTTCGTGCTTCCTTCCAGATTGCTCTGCTCGAGTCCCCTGCATAGGATCCCATAGCCCAAACCCCAATTTCTGTGCCCTTTCAGATCAGTGGGAATCCAGGCACCCCTGTGTGCAGAGGAGCACACCGCCACCAAACTGGGGTGGGCCCCATGCTGCTGTGCTCTCAGTCACTTTTGCAGAGTGGTAAACGTGTGTAAGAATTGCAGGTACCAGGTCTCATTGCCTCTCCCCAGCCCTCCTGGGCCCTGCAGCCTGATGGTCCCTAGGCCTGCCTGTGCCTCAGGAACACCTGAGAAACTTCCAAAAGAAAGACAATGAAATCAAATTCCAGGCCCCACCCCAGTTCTCCTTAAATAAGTCACTGAGGGAGGCCCTGGAAATCAGCACTTTTAACAAATCACCAGGCTACGATGTTAGTTCAGATGGTCCTCCAAGGAGTCTCACCTTGAGGAAAGTGGGGTGCTGTTTTGTGCAGAGCACCTCATCCTCTTTAGACAATATAAGTGACTACCTGGTTCCAGAGTCCTCGGAGTGCTCTTACCTAGTCTTCCAGTACCCCAGGGAGGGACAGTGGTTCTTTGCCCTCACTTGACAGGTGGGACACCGGGTCTCTGAGGTCTCAAGCCCAATCACAGCTGTGTGCAGACCTGCCTGGGCGCTGCAGGCAAGGCCACAGCGGAAGGGCCTTTGCTGTGCAGATTCGGGTCCTGAGTTCCAACTCCTGAATCACCTGCCTGCCAGCCACATCTTAGTTTTGCTGATTTTAGTCCATGCCACGTCCCTGTTTAAACTAACACAGGCTGAAAGGTATAAGCGTGACAGATGACAGGACAGAGGCCACCTGGGCATCCCATTCGGGTGTTTAACAGACCTCTGTTGGGATCATTCCCAGAACCGGGCACCAATCCCAGAGCTCTCTGTTCACTTCCTGATCCTCAGTCTGTCTCCAAGGGAGGTGCAACAGCCCTCCACACCCTCCCCATAAATAGCTATGGTATTCCTCCACCATTGCTTCCTTTTTAGTCTTCTGATATCTGTCAGAACTGTCAGTTTCTTCAACTTCACAGGGATGTCTCCCGGCCCATATTTTCAAATAAGTCAAATCATGGACAGAGACACCCAGGAAAGAGTTGGTCAGAGAAAGCAGAGATTTGGGTAAATGCACTTCAGCATTGGCTAGATTAACAAAGGGCTAGTGCACCCCCTCCCAAGGTGGTCTGTGACAGAGAGGAAGAAGGAGGTGCCAGCCCAGGGGTATGTCAGGGAGGCCAAAGGTCGAAGGACTTAAAACCCTAAAATAAAATTTTAACACACTGATGGAAGTAAGGAAATTAACCTTCATCTCTATTCCTCCCAGGAGAGGAGAGTGCGCCTCTGGGGGTGGCCGTAGAGAAAAGCAGACTCAGACTGAAAGTCTCACTTCTCTGGGACTCTTCAAGTTAGGGAATTAAACCTGTAAGGCTGGATGACAGCTTGATGCAGGAAGGCTGGGCTCCCTTAGGCCTCATAGTCCTCTGAGCTATGGTTCCTGCGCGATCATGAAGACCGCAGCCAGCAGGGTGAGATCCAAGGCAGAGACTAACTGTGATGCTAAGGAAGAATCAGCTTCCATGCCCCTCCCTTGCACAGGCTCTGCCCACGACCCCTTCTTCTTTTATGCCAAATCTACATTCACTTTTCTCCTGGAGATGTTGCATGATCTTCTTCTCCATGCAAGGTCAGGGCCCATCCCACCAGGAGCCTCCTGGCCTGGTAGACTCACCGTTGTGTATAATCTTCCTTTACTGTTCATGGCAATGAAGAGGGCACTTTGCACGCCAAAGAGACTCACCACACCTCTCTCCACTGTGGAAATCTCCAGCAGGCCTGACAAAGAAATGGGGGCCTGTTACCTAAGGCTTGTGCAAATCAAAGGGATCTTCAACCAGGGGCGACCCTCCACTGGCATTTAAGCCCATGCCCCTGCTTGGGATCCTGCTTGCAGGATCTCTAGGATATCCTGCTGCCAGACTTGGCAGGTCCTGCTGCTGTACTGTTGACAAACCCAGTTCTGCAAGGGATGGTTCTGACATCAGAGTGTGGGATCACTGGGGCCACTTAGGTGACTACTCAGATTGACATTCACTGGCTTCATTACAGGGCCTTTTGCCTTGGGTAGAAAAACGAATTCTGATTAGTTCATTGATTTCTTTTTTTAAATATGTCTTCCACAGGTTTCAACAAATTTGTTTGCAAATTAATCTTGCAAACACTGGAGCCACACAGAAGCTGATGGCTGCTGGGCCCCACCCTCTGGGATGGGAGCGCCTGCCCAGTCAGCAACGTGGGTTAAGCACCTGAGAGGGGGCAGTAGGCCAAAATTACAAAGGAAGGGTGTGCTTCAGCTGGAAATTTTGTAAGCTATTGGCTTTCCTTCACAAAGAAGCTTGTTAAATAAAAATAAACTTTGGTCTAATTTGGCTCCAACGTCCTCATAAGCTTCCCCCTCTCTTGCCTCATGGCTTTCCAGTGGTCTTAGAGTGGGGCCCGTGATGCTGAAGTGAGCAGTGTCCCGGGGCTCTGGAGGGTGGTGGGGAAGGGCACCAGGATGCTTGGACCTCGGCACGTCGAGCACGCACCTTGGCAAGGTGAGGCAGCTCTGATTATTGGCATCCAAATGGGGAATGATCACCCCCCACCTGGAAGACCCCACGCGCAGAAGCAAGTCCCCTTCATCTTTAGCCCCAGCTCCCACCTCCCCAGTAGGCTGCAAGTGGCACTCACTGTAGGGGTTCTCCTCGTGGGTCCCGCTGATCCTGCCGTCGGGGGCCACCTGTAGGTGGAAGCCGATGCCCACGTTGCAGTAGAGCCTCCGCTGCCGCTTGATTCCCACCAGGTAACCGCTTTCCCAGTTCACCCCGGCAATCTCTCCAGCGAGCCCGGCGCGAGACCTGGACAGCAGCGTGCCCCAGCCGCGGGAGTCCAGCAGCGTGCTGTTGGCGCGGGTGCCTGCAGGCAAGGGCACCACCATGCCCGCTAGGACGCCCAGGAAGACGAGCGCCTGCAGCGTGCCCTGAACACGTCCTGCTCCCCGGGACATAGTGATGAACAGCCTCTGTCCCAGGGCCATCCACCTTGCCTCTCAGGCACGTGGTCAGAATTAATGTCCCTAAAAATACCGCCCTTCTTGTTTTTCTCCCCTCGGCATGGCGGCAGGGGCTTATTTTTGGAAGGCAGATGAAGGCTGCTGACATGAAACCAAAGCCTGCTTCGGGCACTTGGGTCGGGAGCAGCGAGACCCAGGCTGAGCCATGGCTGGTGGGGACCATGGCTTGGGGACGCCACCTAGCTCGCCTGCTTGCTCCGTCCCGAGCCGATTATATTTGATTTGACCTATCTTTATAGTTCAGCAGCCCGGCCCTCCCCTCCACCCATCATCACCCTGACGTCAGCTGACCCGGCTCACTTATCCAGGGCTGTAACTTTAACCTGCTCCTGGGCCTGGCTGCCTCCCCAGACCCCCATCACCCTGCCCACACCCCAGGGATTCTGGGAGCCACTGTCATTTCAACTATGAGGCAGGAATGAAGTGAGCAGGGAGCATCTCTGCGAGGGAGGGAGGGGTTGGCTGGGGGCCCAGGAGAAGAGGGAGCCGAGAGGCCACCCAGGACCCAAGTTGGGCAGAAGTTCCTGGCCTCACAGCACTGGCTTCCTTATTTAGTGGGCAAAAGGGAAAGGCAGGCACGAGGGAAGACTTGGTGGTGGGTGATGACAGTGGTTTCCAAGGTACCCTGGGAAGAGCTCACATGGGGGTTCAGGAAGGCTGGGGGAACCCTTGAAAGACTGAACCCTTTTACTGAGAGGTGTGTGCAGATGCTGGGGGGTGGAGGTGCAGCGTTTAAGGAGCTGTAGGACTAAGGGGGGTGAGGAGGGCTAGGACCGGGCTTCTGCTCCCTGTTCAGGTCATGGCATTCACCCAGCCCGTGGGGTGGAAGCCATGCCTGGCCCCTGACATAGCTACTGGCCATTTTCCTGCCTGGGCTCAGCTTTGGGATTGGCTATTATTCCCATTTTACAGCTGAGGAAGCTGAGGCTTTGGAGCCTCCGTGACTTGTCCGAGTTACCGTAGCTAATAGGTGGCAAAACCAGAATGTACAAAGTCGGCCTGAGTCCAAACCCGTGTTTTTAACTTCGGCGTGATTGCCGGTAGCAGAAGTTAGATTTCCAGGCCGGCCCACTATGACCTTATTATATGTCAAGAGCATATCGGAGAATTATTTCAATGGCACAAAATGATTCAGCCACGCACCCACTGGAGCTGCAGGCAGCCTGAGGAAATCTGGGCGGAACACTGATGCTCGGGGGTTCTTGGAGACACCCCCTCTTGCCCTCTGATTCCAAGCCTCCTGCTCAGTCAGACCCCAGGCTGTGGTTTCTGCCTGCCTTCGGCCTCTCTGCCTAGTTCATTTGGGTTGATGCTTGGATGAGAATTCCTGCCAAACCACACATTTCAGTTTTGCCCTAGATCTCTGAAGCCCAGACATTTCTCATACCCTCAGCAGGTGAAATGAGGGGGAAGGGAATCCACACACATCTCCTCAATATCACCCTCACATTCAGGCCCCCCAGGTCCCATCATCTCTGCTGTCTTCTCTCCAGCCTTGTCAGCAGCAGCAGCATCATTGTTTCCCACAGCAACCAAAGACTGGCATCTCGTGGGCACGGATGAAGGCTACTGCATAGGTCTTTGCTGGAAAATTGTTCAGATGATAATAATAATAATGATTATAATAATAACCAGAAAAGGAGGAGGAGGAAGAAGGAAAAGGAGAAGCAGCTCTCTGCAGAATAGCAGGGTCACAAGTAATCCAAAGACAAAATTGTCCAAAAAAAAGACCTTTATTTTGGGTATCCAGCATCATTTCACATGGGGAAGCTTTCACATAGGCAAAAGCAGCAAAACCAGTGGAGACACTCCCTTGATGTTCAGTTTGGGATCCTGTGTTAATCGTGCTGCCCACGCTGACTTAGGGAAGAGGCAGCTGAGAAGCACGTTGGATGGTAAAAAGTTAGTCTGAAATGAACACTTGCCTTGGATAATTGAAGAGGTGTTCATTAGCGGAGGTCAAAAGCGCTGTGAAATTCTTCCTGGAACCCATCCACCTGGGGACTGCCTTAGAAGAGCGATTATAACAAGGTGTGATGCCATAGATTTAAAAAAAAAATGCTAAATCTCTTAGACTTAACTAAAAAAAATGCTAAATCTCTTTGGATTTAACTTGGCCCAGATTCTTCTCTGCAGAGACTGTGCTTGGTCTTATAAAGCAATGGACTTTGGAATGGGGGATTTCTGAATTTGAGTCTAAATTCTACTACTTACTCATTAGCTGTGTGACCCTGGGAAAATTTTGAGCCTCTCTGAGCCTTGTTTTTTTCAGCTGCAAAATGAGATCATTACTTCATAGGGTTGCTATAGGGATTAGCCACACTATAGATAAAGGATCCGGTATAACGAACACAACATAGTTATTATCCTCATCCTTCCGCTGAAATACCGTGAAAATCTCTCACCCTATCACAGGAGAACAAATCCATACTCAGAAAAACCATTTCTCATCTAAAGAAGTGGAAGAGACCCTTGGGCTTCCAGTGCTTAGCTGCTGGCCACGAGTGCGTACGAGGTGGTGGCTGTTAGCATATGCAGAAGCAGCCTGGATTCCTAAAATATTCCCAAAACCAGTAATAGCCTTGGTATCGCCCCCTGTTAAATATAAAACTTAAGTAATTCATTCTATTAAAAAGCCTGGGTTTTATTTTTATCGGGTGATGTGATGAGGCCCTGTTCTAAATGCGCCTCCCGTGCCTGTCCCTATAGCAACTCCGCTGTGCTCGTATATCCATATATTTTTCCTGAAGGCTAATTAAGTTGACAACTGCTAGGGCTTCTTGGTTTACCAGATTTGCACTTGACCCTTCTCTTGGGGCTTAGGGACCCCAATGGATGTGAAGTGATAAAGAAAAGAGGAACAGGTGGAAGAGGCCTCTCTGAGGACCCCTCTTTCAAATAGTTGTCCAGCAGCTTTTGGGGTTGTCAATCACTCTTTCTGGATGAGGGACAGACGAGTTATTGGAGGTGAGTGGGAAAAATGCTAATGTCTCTTGCCTTCCAGGACAATGTACGTGTCTGAATGAGGCGCCACTGGGCAGAACTCTCCATGGCTGCCGTTGGTTACCCAGTGAAGTCAACACGCAGGTGTGACCACACGAAAGCAGAGGACTCGCAGCAGAGCCATGTACACGTGGGCTGTGAAGAGCTGTTCTTGTGTTTTTACATAGGTTTGGAAAGCCAGGTTGGACCCTGCAAGAAGGAGTCAGGGAGCAACTTGCTAGCTGGTCCACAGAGGGTCCCCTTCCCTAAGGGCTGGCAGTCTTCTCCAGCTCCCACGCACACAAATGGGAAACGTGAGCAGTAGCATAATCCAAATTGCTTGTCTTCACCAGCTCCTGCCTCACTCTCTGGTGTTACAGAGCCCATTTCACATGCATTTGTGAACACGAGTGCCTTGGTCTCCTGGACTGCTGGCACCTGCACGGATTGCCTTGGGCACAGGCCTTCTGTGTCCTCTGGGCAGCCAATGGGCATTGCTTTTCCGGGAGCCAGCTGCTTAATGTTGTTTCAAACCCAGGGCTACTAGCTTAGCTCCCTTCCTCATTATTATGCTGACCAGTATGCTGACCAGGAATGGCTGAACAGTAGTACATGTGATGTGGATTTGGAGGTTATTTTCAGACCCACTTCTGCAGAGGATTCATTCTCCTTTATGGGCCAAGTTCAGCAGGCTGGTTTCCCTTCTCCTTCAGGATGGATTCTTGTTCGGGCAGCACTTCATCTTTCAGGGAAATAGACTGCTGCTGGGGCCAGCCCATCTTTGTCTTGCTATGTTTGAATCCTGAGACCCTGCTCCACACTCTGCCCTACTCTCTCTCCACTGGGGGATACTCAGCCTTGGGATCTGGTTGTCCAAGGATGGGCAGATTCTGCTGGGAGAAGGTAAAGCCTTCTCAAGACTCATCTTCTTAGGTTAAAGAACTTCGTAATCTCTGCCTTGAGTCTGAGCCCCTGTCTTGCTGCCTCTCACGGTGAATTCCCATCTCCAGGCCTTCGCCTTTCTTCTCTCAGTCTCACTTGCTCTCTTCCCCACCCCTCCCTTTTCGCCCCGTATGTACACGCCTAGAGGGTTAGCCAAATGCCAAGGAGGCAGCACCTCAGAGTTGGCTGACCACCACGGCCACACATCTCAGCTGAATTTGCAAAGGGGCAGAGGAGTCAGATAACGTTCTGGAACCTCAGAACGTAAGGGATTTTGGCTCCACTGGGAGTTTTGCAGTTTCTCAGATTTGCCTTTCATGATCATCATCTAATAATACCTACTGCGTGCTGAGGTGGGCAGGGCCCCTGCCAGCCACCGTGCGGAGTTATGTAAAGGACTCAGCCCTTAGTGGCAGGCTCCCCAGTGTGGCATGAGAGGCCCTTGTGTCCTGACCTCTGCTGGCCTCCCCAGCTCCATCCTCTGCTTCTCCCTCTCTGGGAATTTTTGCTCCAGCAACCTCAAGTGGCCTGTTTGTGTTAAGCATACTTCATGCTACCTCCACCTTTGTGCCTTTGTTCAAACTGTCCCCCCTTTAGCTTCCCATTTGAAAGACTCAGCTTAAATGTCACCTCCGGAAGCAGTCCCTGACAACTTTCCACCTGTCTCGGAGATGGATTTGGTGCCATTCTCTCCCCTCCCCCACATCCCCGCCTCCTAGTACTTTGCATGTATCTCCGTCACTGCCCTTAGGCCAGGCTATGTCCTACCCATTGGAAGGGGTAGTCACTTGAGGCTGCATCGAATCCTTGTTTGCCTCTGTATGTTCAGAACCTAACACAGGGTCTGCTATCCAATAAGGTTTATGAAACAGTTGAATGAAAAAAAGCTTGGAATCTCTGGATTTCACTAAAATAGGCCATGACTTCATGGGAGGGGTGATCAGAATTTTGGTGTGGGTTTGTGTGGGGTACATTCGTTTGGAAAAAACAAGGGCCTTTGGTATTATGATTTACATTTTATCATTGAAAAGAGTTATATTGGAGACTTCTGCTTTCACGTGGTAGGGCCTCTTGGACTAGACCTGCATTCTACTCATAAAAGGCAAGGAAAGTAGACAATTGTACAAAGCAGCTGCTTTTAGACATTGGGTAATATACAGCACAGGGCAATGATCCTACGAGGAAGGAAACAAATAAGCCGGATGCTCAGGTGACATTTCTGTCTGCCTCAAGGTCCTTTCCAGACCACAGAGAAGAGCACAGGGAACACAGTGAGTTGAAGACACCCAGATCTAAGTCTGGGGAGGCTAGGGTAGCCAGAATCTTCAGAGAAGAGTACCAAAGAAAAGGAAAGATGTAGAGAAATTGTTCTAGAAATCTTCATTTAGCCTTAGATTTGTTGCTAGTGACCAAGCCACAGAAGTACAGGGTAAAACCCATGAATCCAGGAAAGCACAACCAGGGAGCTGTGGGCTGAGCAATTTCCAGAGCTCACACGGGACTGCTTGTGTTTAAACAGCCAGAGTGGATAGCACTGGGTTTCTTCAATTCAGTACCTGCTCCAGGAGGTCTCCACAGTGGAAACAGATACAAAGAGGCCTGGGGTGAGACTCTGCACCTTCACCCCAACATTCTTGAGACATCTACTTCTGGTCAAAATACTGTAATAAATGCTGGGTTGCCTCTCCAGCTCCAACAAATAAAAAACTGGGGAAAAAAATAAAACAAACAACAATTTCAAGACATTAGACATCAGGCAACAAAGGACAGTGCTCCACCCCCCACTCCCCTGCCACCCTGATGGAGAATTAACAAGGTAAATCCCATGATTGTCCCAGCTGACTGTTCTAAGGAGGTTTACAGGCCTGGCTGAAAGAGAGGAAAACCTAGGCAGAGCCTGGCAAACACCTTGATGAGGAGAGGAAGCCAATTGAGGGGCCAAGCAAAGCAAGGGGCACAGTGGCAGAGAAGACAGAGCTGCCCAGAGCAGGCACTCAGAGATGTACAGAGGGATGGCCCTTCGAGTGAGCAGTCAGATGATACTGATTAGCCCATGTTCAAGTAAGCCACCTGAGGTGGGGACAGACCACCTCAGAGGAGGAGAGAGAGCAGAGCCTGTAACGACACAGGACTGCAGCAGTGCCTGCTCCCACCAGACAGCCTGGAAAATGCAGTAACTCATGGGACACCGGTTTGAGTGCTAAGAAGGATCTACCTTAATAGTGGGGAATAGGGCCTCCCTGGTGGCATAAGGGGTTAAGACGCAGCACTATGAAGCTGTCCACAGCCACTGCAGCACGAATTTGATCCCCAGCCAGGGAGCTGACCCACATGGCGCATCAGACCTCTCCTGACTCGCCATCTGCTCCCCTCAGCCGTGTATTTTGGTCAATCTGTCTGTTCTGCTCCCCACTCTGTCTCTGGTGAATCCTCTCACCCCCCACACCTTTGGCCTGTACCCCAGTTCTTGTATGCATAAATAAATAAATCTTTTAAAAAATAGTGGGGTATAGAAATCCTTAGGTCAAATTCTCCTCTGATCCTACCTAAGAAATATTAAAAGGGAAACCCAAAAGGATCAACCTGTTTTCAAATAACTGAACTTCACTCCTAGAAAAACACTCAAGAATATTCATAAAAATATAAAACATCCAGACTCTCACAAAGCGAAATGCAAATGCCTGATCTTTAATAAAAATTTACCAGTCATACAAAGAAGCAGGAGAAGATGAATCATAAGGAAAGAAAACTTTAAAACTAGGAAACGACTAAGAACTCTCATGGGCGTTCAAATTATAAGACAAGGACACTATTACAATTGTATTTTATATGCTAAAAAAGTTAATAGATCAAACATGTTAAGTAGAGACACAGATAATGTGAAAAGACCCAAACTGAATTGTTAGAAACAAAATCCACAATGCATGTGATAATAAATATGCCAGATGGATTAATGGCAGATTAGACATTGTAGAAGGAAAGCTTATTAAAATTGATGATATAACAGTGGAAACTACGCAAAATGAGTCACAGAGAGAAAAAATAATTTAAAAAAAATGAACAGAACATCATTCAAGCAACCTAGCTTATATGTAATTGGAGTCTCTGAGAGAAAGGAAAGAAAAGGAAAATATTTGAGGAAATGATGACGAAAAATTTCCAAATTTAAGAAAAATGATCAAATCACAGACCTAACAAGCTCTATAAATCCTAAGATCAAGAAACATAAAAGAAAACTGTAAGTCAATCACATTCAAGTTATCACTGAAAACCAGTGATGAAAAGGAAATCTTAAAAGCATTCGAAGAAAAAAGACATAATATGTACATTTTCTGTACAGAAAAACAAAGGCAAGGACGACAGTGAAAGTTGCAAATGAGAAGGGCATGAACCAACATCTTCAAATTACTGAAAAAAATATCATTGAAAATTCTAATGTTGGGCCTCCCCTGGTGGCGCAGTGGTTGAGCGCTGGGTTGCAAAGCTGCCCGCAGCCTCTGCAGCGCAGGTTCGATCCCCGGCCACCGGCGAGGGGCCCACATGGCGCGCAGACCTCTCCTGCCACCCGCTGCTCCCCTCAGCAGTGTACTTTGGTCCTTCTGCCTGCTCTGCTCCCCACTCTGGCTCTGGTGAATTCTCTCACCCTCCCGTGCTTCTAACTGTACCCAGTGCTTGTCTAAATAAATCTTAAAAAAAAAAAAAAAGAAAGAAAATTCTAATGTCCACAAAAATATCTTTTAAAAAAGGCAAAATAAATTCTTGCCGTGAGTGAGACCATCCAGTATTTTTCTTTTTCTTTCTGGCTTATTTCGCTGAGCATGATCCCTTCCAGCTCCATCCATGTTGCTCCAAATTGCATGTGTTTATCTTTTTTGATTGTTGAGTAATATACCATTGTGTATATGTACCACATCTTCTTGATCCAGAAAGCCTAAATAAGGGACCAGGAAAAAGACTAATTATAATAAAGTAAAAATCAAAATCAACAAGCAACTATAAACCAGAGACATACTAGTGGGGGTGGGGGGAGAAGGGAGTAGGATCAAAACAAGGGATGGGAATTGTACAGGGACTATAACCAAGATGAAAATGCATACACTGTGCAAAAATGAAAAATGATGTAAAAATATATTTAAAAAGGCAAAATAACATCATTTTTAGCTAACAAAAATTGCAAGAATTTATCACTAACAAACCAACACCTTAGGAAATGTGAAGGGAAAGTCTTTTGGGAGAAGAAAAATGATACTAGGTGGAAGTGTGGATCCACACAAAAGAATGAAGAGCACCAGAAATAAGGACTATGTTGGTGTGTCCATTAGATTTTTAAACCATTATTTAACTCTCTTAAAAATGATAATTGAGGGCCTCCCCGGTGGCGCAGTGGTTGAGCGCTGGGTTGCGAAGCTGCCCGCAGCCTCTGCAGCACCGGTTCGATCCCCGGCTGCTCCCCTGCCACAGGAGGAGGGTCCCACATGGCGCGCAGACCTCTCCTGCCGCCCGCTGCTCCCCTCAGCAGTGTACTTCGGTCCTTCTGCCTGCTCTGCTCCCCGCTCTGGCTCTGGTGAGTTCTCTCACCCTCCTGCGCTTCTGACTGTACCCAGTGCTTGTACAAATAAATAAATAAATCTTAAAAAAAAAAATGATAATTGAGTGAGAATGCAGTATACAATTTATAATAGAAATAATATGTGTAGAAATAAATATATATAGAAATAAAATGTATTACAGTAACAGCAGAAAGTCCAGGAGGACAGAAATGTTGAAAGGCTCATATACATATAATGTAGCATAGTGTCACACATTGTTATGTCAGACATGTGCCGTCTAAGCCCTAAAGCAGGCACTGAAAAAATAAAATTATAGCTAATAAGTTAACACATGAGTTAAAATGGATTCCTTAAAACACTCAGTTAAAAGAAAGTAGAAAAAGGAAAATGAAGGCAAAGAAAATAAATAATAAGATTAAACTTAACCATGTCAATAATCACATTCAATGCAAATAGACTAAATTTGTCAATTAGGAGTTAGAAATTGTCAATCAAATTTAAAAAGCATGACTGAATCTATATTGTCTAGACAAAAGATACAAATACATTAAAAATAAAGCAAAATAAAGTTGGAATATATACTAATATCAGAGAAATTATTTAAGATCTAAGAATAGTATGAAAAAGAAGGAAATTCACTTCATAATGGAAAGGGGTCAATTAATTAAGGGAACATAGCAATCACAAATAATTGTGTATCTGATGCTAGAGTTTTAGAAAAAAGCAAACAGTGATGTAACTACAAAGAGAATTGGACAAACCCACAATGACCGCTTTTAATGTGCTCTCTCAACAATTCATAGAACAAACATTTCAAATCAGTACATACAGAAGACCTGAACTACATTATCAAGCAACTTGACCTAGCTGACATGTATAAAACTCTGTACCTTCCAACAGTAGAATGTCCATTATCTTCAAGGGCACGTAGTACATTTACCAAGATGGATTACATTCTGGACCAGAAAACAAAACTTGATAGGATTCAAGTATATAAGATATGTTCTTTGACAACAATAGAATTAGAAATCAAGCGCAGGAAATATCTAGAAAATCCCCAAAATATCTGAAAACTAAATTTCCACTTCTTTTTTTTTTTTTTAAAAAAAGATTTATTTATTTATTTATACAAGCACTGGGTATAGTCAGAAGCGCGGGAGGGTGAGAGAATTCACCAGAGCCAGAGCGGAGAGTAGAACAGGCAGAGTGATGAAGTACACTGCTGATGGGAGCAGCGGGTGAGACAGGAGAGGTCTGCCGCGCCATGTGGGTAGCTCCCTGGCTGGCTGGGATAGAACCCATGCTGCAGAGGTTATGGACAGCTTCACAGCTCTGCGCTCAACCACCTGCGCCACCAGGGAGGCCCTGTATACATGTTATATTTTAAGACACTTGATTAAAATATGACCCTGAAAGTTCAAGAAACAAAAGAAAGTTTATAAAATAGATTCAAAATGAATTTTTAATACATAAAATAAATAAATTTAAAAATTTTAAAAGATTTATTTTTATTTATTTATTCATAGAGAAGTGGGGAATAGCAGGGGAGATCTGTTGTGCCAGTGGGTTAGCTCCATGGCCGGGGATCTAACTCATGCCTCCCTCCTTCCTCTCGCCTCTCTTCCCCCTCCCAATCTCCTTCCCTTCCCCTCTTCTGCCCAATACAAATGGTTGAAATAGCAAGACATTTAAATTCATTGCTTATGAATTGAAAATCCCATGCACAGGAGATCTTTCTTGAAACAGACAGGCATGCACATGCGCTTAAGTGCACACACATAAAACCAGGCTGGGCAAGCTGGGCATGGAGATGTCATACCCTGACCCATAATCACAGAGCACTTCTCAGCTCTGGTCCTGCAAAGAGGAAGAGGAACAAGAGTAATTCCAGCTATTACAGGCTCCTGGGCACCAAAATGAAACACTGTGCTGTAAATGGTATATAATCAGCAAGGAAGACTTTCATTTCGCCGTGGTTACGAATGGGACTTTTCCTTCCTCTCGTCTAGGAGGAAAGGAACGGGTTTAGATCAGTCTGGAGGAGTTTCATTTGGCCGAGATGCCAGAACTTTCTCTGAATCCTAACAGGGCCCCTGTCCTATATTCAGGACCTATGTAAACAAATTCTTAGGTCTCTTTTCTTACACCAAAGTTTTACTTCTCCTTACGACCCTATTTCAGTCTGTAGGACCCAACTACAAAGCGGCAGAAATTTTTAGATGCCCAGAAGAGAAGCACACATAATAAAAAAACTTCTGCTTATCTTACATTTTTGCAACTTTATCCACATCTTCTCTGCCTTTTGGGAGCTCACGCTTTTATGGGGAGACCAAGTATTTGTAGGACAGTGCTAAATTATAGAGGTCTGAGTCCTTGAGAAGCATGAAAGGGAGGGCCCCCCAGATAGTGCCTACATGTTTTCCCCCTGCACCCAGGCAGGCTGGACTGGTTTCCTCAAGATTAAGTTTTTAGAGATGAACTTTCCAGGGGCAATTGGTGATGTCCTACAGGGTGCTGATGGTGGTGCTGGAGATTGGAGCGACTCCAGTCCTCCCACTTCTGTGCCAGGACAGTCCTTAAACACGTCTGCTCTTAGCCGCACGCTGGGTGGGACACCAAGAAAATGGAGAGAGCATCTCCGCATATGTCAGGGACATATTCTTCTAGAATGGAGGCAAGAACTGCATACACAAAGCACTTAAGCCAGACAGAAGAAAATACATTCTGAATTGGTTGAGAACAGGTTATTCCAAAGTGGAGGAACATAGCCTGAATGTTAGGGAAGATTCAGCTGAGCTGAGTGGGAGTGACTGGGGAGACAGGAAGGGGCAGGGGTGCACCCCAGAGGCTGGAAGTCATTCACTCCCTCCTGTCCGATTCCTGGCCACCACCCTTCCTTCTATGCCCCCTTCCTGCTTTCTTTTCCACTTCGCATCTGACATTATTTTCTCTACCTCTTTCTGAGTTGATCATCTCTCATCCTATTAGTTACAACTGGCCACTGTTTTCTTTATTCTTTTCTTTTCTTTTTTTTTTTTTTTTTGTGGGACCCTCGCCGGCGGCCGGGGATCAAACTGACGCTGCAGAGGCTGTGGGCAGCCTTGCAACCCAGCGCTCAACTGCTGCGCCACCAGGGGAGGCCCCTGGCTGCCATTTTCAATCTCTGTGTTTTCATTGTGTGATCAATCTCAGTCTCTTTTCATTTCATATCTATCTATCAAATCATGTCTCCATTCCTATTTATCTTCATGTAGCTGTTTTTATTTTGCTGTCCATTCTCCCTCATATCTAAATGGTTGCCTACCTTGTGCTTCAACCTTAATATTTCCTTCATTCTTCATTCCGCTTAATCATTTGCCCACTCTTGTTTCCACTCAGTAATTCTCTTTTATAGCGTGACATTCTCTTCCCCAACTATTTGTTCCTTTCCATTCACTAATATTAACAAGCAAACATTTAGTGCGTATTTATGGGACAGACAGTAGTATAACTGTCGTGCAAATATTCATTCATTTAATCCACATAGCAGACTTGACTATCATTATCCCCATTTTGAGCAAACTTAGGTACAGAAAAGCTAAGAAACACATCCAAGATCTCACAGCTAGTGTAGCAGAGCCGAGGCTCAAAGTGACAGCTGGTCTCCAGACTCTATTAACCACTATGTTAGACTCTCTCTTAAGAAGGTCTCGGGGCCTCCCCTGGCAGTGCAAGGGTTAAGATGCAACCTATGAAGCTATCCACAGCCACTGCAGCATGAGTTCGATCCCCAGCTAGCCAGGGAGCAACCCACGTGGTGCAGCACACCTCTCCTGACTCGCCCACTGCTCCCCTCAGCAGTGTACTTTGGTCAGTCTACCTGTTCTGTTCCCCACTCTGTCTCTGGTGAATCCTCTCACCACCACCACCACCACCCCACCGTGCCTCTGGCCTGTACCCCAGCTCTTGTATGCATAAGTAAATAAATCTTAAAAAAAAAAAAAAAGTCCGTGGTGTTCAACTTATCTAAATGCAGCTCTGAGCCCAATTCTGCCAAGCCAGTGGGTAACGCAGCCTCCATCATTATTGGGGCTCCCCAGGGCACAGCAGGTTTTCAGGAGTTTTATGCGGAATAGAATGCTTAGGAGGGCGGTTCTTAGGGTCTTGGCCACTAGGTCAGAGTTGAGATGTTTACTGTGCCACACTTGGACACAGGACCCTTCTTGAGACTGGGGACCTGGGCTAGAGCCCCAGAGGCACCCAGCTGCCCCCCTTTGGGAGGCTCCACTCCTTTCAGAACCAGAGATTACTGGCTCGTCAAGGTTTTGGGAAGTCTCCCTTCTTTGTTCTCTCAGTTTTAGCACCCACTGCTCCCAAAGAGTCTCTTTTCTCTCTTCAGCAACATGACTTCCAAATTCCTAAAACAGAAGGGAGACTGTCAACTCACTTCTAGTCTAGCTCCCCAAACTGTTAGACTAGGGAGCACAAATTTCTCACCACCTCATTAGAATGAGCAAGGAAAATACAAAGAGAAGAGAGAGATTGTTATCTCAATAAATCCCATGGTGGCGGGAGAAGACCATAGACAGGAGGCGGCATCTGCCCAATCCTAGCCCAGGTCCCCAACCCTCCCAGCCTGCTTCTGCGTCTAGCTTCTCCCCCCATAATCATTCTTGTTCCTGTATCTGGAGCAATTTACTTGACATATATAATCTTATATAGTTTCTGTCATCTATGAATTCTTTGTGAGGAAATGTTCAGAAGACTACTGTCCGTTTTGGAATTAGATCCATGGTGAGGATTGCATAATTTTGTGAATATACTCACAATGACTGAATTTTACTGAGTTTTTTTTTTTTAAAGATGTATTTATTTATGCATACAAGAGCTGGGGCACAGGCCAGAGATGTGGGAGGGGGTGAGAGGATCCACCAGAGACAGAGTCAGGAACAGAACCGGCAGACTGACCGAAGTACACTGCTGGGGGGAGCTGCGGGTAAGTCAGGAGAGGTCTGCGGCGCCATGTGGGTTGCTCCCTGGCCGGCCGGGGATCGAATACGTGCTGCAGAGGCTGCGGATTGCTTCATAGTGCAGTGCTTAACTCCTTGTGCCACCAGGGAGGTCCCTGAATTTTAGTGAGTTTTATGGTGAGCCATTGGTGTAGGTTATTATCCCCACTTTGGAGCTAAATGACTGCTCTTTCAAAGTCTTCCACGATGTGATCTTCATTGTCTTGCCACGTCAGTGATGTCATTTCCCACAACTAAATAATTTTCTCCTGTTCACAAACCAGTTCAAGTTCTATCTCCTTGATGGAACTTTTTCTGACTTTAGGCTCTGTTGATTCTTTGTCTCTAAACCTCTTTTGCATTATGGATTCCTACTTTGGCACATTTTCTGGTAAACAAATAAGTCCTCGGGTGAAGGGAACTTGCCTTTTCATCTCTATGATTCAGCATCCCACATAGTACTTGGCATTTCCTAGACACTGCTAGAAAATTAATGAGAGGATGAATAAATTGTGTTGTATTAATTTCTAAATGTCTTATATGTGCTTGTGTTTTTTTTTTTTAAGCAGATTGTAAAATGTTGCAGGAAGGGTCATGTCTTCACCTGAGATGCAGCACTAATTCAGAACAAGATATATGGTTGGCCCTTCAGTTACTTAATTACCTGTGGTTGCTACAGAAAGTTGCCCTTTTCCTACTTTGTTGGTGATGGGCTGGAAAGGAAAGACACTGAACAGGCAGGGAGAGTCCCCAGGATGCCTGGCTGAATGGTGGTTGCTCCACCCATAACCACAGATGGTTCATTGTCCACCGCCTTTGGCATCTGCAACAGCCTTTGGAAAGAGATGTAGCAATTTCCCCCTCGGGGCTTATTTTTAAAATTAGTGGCTGAGAATACTTGTCGGAAGCGGGGTCAGAGAGCTGAAAGTTCTGAGTTGCCTGGTGGATAGGATGGGAGATACAGTGGTTGGGTCTTAATTTTGGACATCTATTTCCCTGGAAGACGCAGCCAGGCCAAAGGGAAGGGATAGAGTGCTGAAAACAGATCACAACTTCCACAGAGATACATCCTTCTAGACAGACGGTGTTTTCCCAGTCCTGAAGTTTTAAGAGTGGGGCTGGGCCAGCCAGAGGGCTATAGACCTTCCATTCACTCACTGGAAAAAATAAAAGTTTTACTGAGTCCTTTTCTGTGCCAAGAACTCTGCTAGACACTAGGGATTAAAACATGCATTTTCTGCATTCAGAAGTTTATAGACAAGTGGAACAGATAAGTATGTTAATAGGAAAATACACAGTGTTGTAAGTGCATCAATAGAGGTAAACATAGAGGAAATCTGTGGAGTCTTTGAAGAAGTGATATTCAAGCTGAGATTCATGAAGAACTGAAGGTAGCCAGACAAAGGAGAGAGGCACTCCAAACAGATGGCAGCCTGTGCAGTACTTGAGATGAAAGAAAATACCGTGTCCACTTGTAGGCAATTTAGTTTAGTCTGAAGCAGGGGTAACAAATAAGGGCCCTCGGGCCAAATGCTGCTTAGCCACTTGTTTTTGTAATTAAAGTTTTATTTGAACATAGGTCCTGTCATTTATTTATCCATTGTCTATGGCATCTAATTGCATCACAATGATGGGTAGTTGAGCAGTGGCAACAAAACCATATGATTCTCAAGCCTAAAATATTTACTGTACTGACCTAGAAAAATAGTTGGCAGGGGAGGGGGTATTGGAGAGGGGCAAGAAATGAACGCTAGAGAGGTAATCAACAGGCAGACTCTGAAAGACCTTGAAACCAGACTAAAGATTTCACTTTTTTTTTTTTCAATGAAACAAGAGAGTAATTGATGTGAAGGAAGAATACAATATAATATTGCACTGATATTTGGATTTTAGATAACTGAATGGAATAAAAAATGAGGAAAAAATGAAGCCAGGAATACCAGTTAGGAGGAGGATTTATAAGAAATGGTGCCCTGGACAATGAAGACACCAACAGGATGGAGAGAAATGGACAGACTTGAAAGAAATAAGTATTTGGTGATTACTCAGATATGGGAGTGAGAGGAAGGGACAGTTTGCCCTGTGTGCTACATGGAGAAACTCTCCAGGTATTTCAGAAAATCCATAAATTTTTGTCAAATGACCTGGTTAACTTTTTTAGACCTTTCGCTGTTTTACATGAATCATGTGTGCTCACATTTGTGAGATTCTCCCTCCTTTGAAGGTTAAGTTTCCTATTTCCTGAAAAAAGGATCCTTTAGAAGATATTTTAGTGAGCTCTTTAATGGAAAACTCTTTCTTTAACTTAAATGTATGTGTATGTATATTTAATACATATTAATGTATACATTTATAACTATGTATTTCTTGTGCTTTGTAACAATTTCTTTAAGAGATCAAAAAAATCAAATTAAAATCAACACTTGGACTCAAAAATGTCCAGTTTCTGAGCTGCAAAACCAAATATAATGGAAAAATTCAATGACATTTAAAAATGCCTGGTTAATTCTTGTCATTGAGTTCGTTTACTTGCATTCACAAATAGAAGAAGTGTTGTACCCATTTCAGGCATTCTTTAGCTTTAGCAAGATCTTTAAATTTGTACTTTGGCCCATTAAAATGTGGTTGCTTTGATTTCTTATGGAACAACTGAAAAAATTACCTTCTTATTTTAAAATAGCTGTATAAGCAGGATGCTATTAAGTAACAATGAAGTATGCAAAAAAGGAGCATGGGCTTTGCAAATGTGATGAAATATGTAACTTGTTCCATGATATCCCAAAAGTACACCTGGGAGATATGTATGTATGTATATATTTGTACATGGCTTCAACAATATTTTTGTTTGGTATATAATTTTAAGTTGATAACTATTTACTCTTAGCTCATTGATCATTTTCTAGCATTTATTGTTGCTGTTGAGAAGTTGACTATCTTTGAAATCGTAATTTCATCTTTCATTACTTGCTTTAAAAATGTTAAGAGAGCCTGAAGATTTTTATCTTCATCTGGATTTTCTACAGGTTTATCATGAAGGGTGTATATTTATTTTTTCCCCAGATCTTAGAATGATAAATATACTATAATGAAAGTTTGAAATTCTGTGAAAAATAATTAAAAAGTAAAAAGAAAATTATAAACTAGGGAAAGAGATATACAAGAACAATTTATAAAAGTTTACCCCAATATGTAGAAAGAATGTCTAGAAATCAATATAAAAAAGACAACCCAACAGGGAAAGAAAACAATAACAAACAGACAAAGGATTTAGTCAATTCATGAAAAGGGAAATCACAATGGCCAACAGGCATATGCTATGTTATTCAATATCACTAGTTACCAGAGAAATAAAACAAAATAAAACAGCAATTAGAAACTATTTTATACTTGTCAGTATCTAAGACTATGGGGAAAAAGAAGTACTCACATACTCCTATTCCCTAGTAAAAGGGGATTTTAGTATAACCATGTTGGGGTTAAATTTGGAACTATCAAATGTGATGTCAGTACTCTGTAATCCAGCAGTTCCACTCATAGATCTATACCCTGGAGATAACACATATGTGCAATGACACATGTGTAAGAATGTGTACAAAGCACAGTACAAAGTGGCACAAAAGTGAAGGCAAACTCGTCCATTAATAGGAAAGTGAATTTAAAAATTAGGTTATATGTATATAATTCAGGATAATTCAAAAATAATATACACCTCTAAAATGAATATACTAGCTCTACCTGTATCTATGGTTAAATCTCCAAGACATGAAATGGGATTTTTAAAAAGCAAGTTGTTGAATCAAGTTTTCATTATAGTACTTTTGGCATAGTTTAATATCACTCATTTTATGACTTCACGACATAGATATGGCTACACTAGACAGATATATATTGAAACTACAAATAATCCCATGAGGATGAAGAGCAACAAATTAGGATAGTGGTTACTGCTGAGGAGAGAGGCACCATTAATAGCAAAAATATTTCCAATTCTTTTCCCCATACTCTTGGCAATGTGACGTTTGTAGTATTTTAATCAAAATTTGGAGTTGGTGAATTTGGAATGGCTTTGTGACTTGCTTTGACCAACAGAATATGGTAGAAGTAATTGTGTGTAGATTTTGAACTATGACTCAAAGGTATTGCCTGATTCCACTGTCACATATCCCTGCTACTACTGGGTGAGCAATTTTGGGTTTGAACTAGTGAAGGAATTTCAGTTGTCCCAACCGAGGCCATCCTACCCTAACTGACAGCCAGTCACCCCCAAACACGTGCAGCCTAATCACCCAACTGTCTACCCAACTTACTTCAAGAGGTGCGAAGACTCACAAATGAACCCAGGTAAGGCTGGAAGAACCACGAGGTGACCACTGGAGTCATGAAGAATAAGGAATGCTTATTGCTTCAGTCACTAAGTTTTGGAATGGCGTGTTACTTGGAAATAGCTGGTATAAGGAGGGAGAATAGAAAAGGGTTGGTGGGATTGGGGGTGCAGTGAACAAAAGGACAAAGTTTCAACTGACTGCATCTTTGATGTTTTATGTCTAAAACAAAGACAGATGGAGTCCAATACAGGGAAATGTTAAGATTTAGCAAATATGGGGAGTAGATATATGAGTGTTTGTTATATAATTCTAACTCTGCTGTGTTCAAAGAATTTTACTATAAGAGAAATTTTAGATAGAGGAATAAATGTGCAAGTGCGCCCACCAGACACAATAGCCAAAGAACTCTGAAAAAGAACAGAGATGTACTTATCCTATTATCCCTCCCCCTCACTGCCGCCACACAAGCAGACTAGTGATTTTTGTCTTCTCACATCATCTTCTCACATTATAGCTTCTCAGATAGAGGAAGCACATCTTCCTTCTATCTTCCTAGCATTTAATCTCCTGACATCATCTCTAGGACAAGAAATGAGACAATGACAAGAGAGTCATAAGAAATGAAGCAGGTGAGCCGGACAAGGGCAAAATTCTATGGAGCCGCTACATGGGTAGAACTATTTCATAACTACTTCATACTATTGTCATGTCTAACACCTAGATCCACCTGATAAAAACCTGATACTCCTTCCTGCTCCACTCAAACACTGGGTTAGCCACCTAGCCTGTGACTTCCTCCTGACATTCTAACCTGTCCAGCCCTTTGTATCTGGAGTTGCTGCTTCTGCTGGCACAGGTGGCATTCTGTCTGTCTGCCAGGAGGATTTGTGCCTGACCTATTGAGAGTAACCAGGGCTCCCAGAAGATACCCACTCGATGCCAGAGAAATGCAGGACTGAGTGATCTGCTTGCAAGGGGCTCAACTGCCCTCTGGGCACAGGCATTGCTCATGTTTCTATTTTAACTTTACAGCATTCTACAGACACTTTATTCTGCACTGACTGTATACCTCATTATATACGGGCTGGGACTGTCAATTACCTTGTGTGCCTTTCCTACTTAACAGGGCGGTAAACTCCTTGAGGACATGGTGTTTTAAGTGACTTAGTATCCCTAATATCTACTGAAAGGAAAGAAAGGTCAGGCAGGAAGGAGGAAAGGAAGGAAGATGAGACAGGAAGAAATGGAGGAAGGATAAGAGCAACACATATTTATAGAATAACCACATGCCAGATAGTGTGTGCTTTCTTATTTAACCCTCACAACTACTCAACGAGGTAAATACTACTCATTTCCTCCTAGCCTACACATGAGGAGACATATCAGGGGGGGTAAGGAATATGCCCAATGTAGTCATCACAGTGGGAAGCGCTTGAACTGGGTTCACTTACCTCGGGAGTGCTTCCTGTGTCTGACACTGTGCTGTCTCTCTGAGGAGGGAGTTGTCAGCACAGATAAAAGAAACCAGGAATTCACTATGAAAAAGGAGGATAGGCTAGAAAGTAGGAGGGCATAAGCATTTTCCTCCTGCAGGCGTTTTACCACACCTGTGGCAACACGGGTACTGCGAGGTTCCTCAGTATCTCCAGATAGTCCTGAAGCGCCATGCTTTGAGACGTCTGTTCTTTGTATACAAGTCTGCTGCCTCCTTAAGGTCTCTGGAATGGGAATATTCCCATGAATTCCTCTTTCCTTTGTGGAAATTTTTCCTTCTGTGAGAATTAGCCAGATCCAACGGCAGTGTCAGCTCCCAGACAGGCTGAGCTGTTTTTGTTGAAATTCTTTTTCATGCATTTCTTCCATTCTGGAGACAATGTCATGCTAAGGGACAGCTGGTGCCATCCTTCCTGATCAATGGCAAAGTTATGGCCTTGCTTGTGTTGTGCTTTGTGAGCAGAAGCTGGAGGGAGGAAAGAGCAGTAAAGAACGGAGATTTCAGACCCAAGACCCCTGGCTACTTTCCAAAGCACATGTGTAAGGCTGTGAGGACCACGCTGTCATCATAGAGCAAGTAAACTGTTTACACAATTGTAAAGCTTCTACTCACTGAAACATTCCTACTGATGTTTGAGCTGAAGTCCCCGAGGCATTCCCCGAAGGCTCCTGTCATCGGCTTTTCTCAACTCACGGGCTGTTTGTCACTGCTTTCCTGTGGGTTCTGTGCCCTGTGCCTGGAGTGCCCCTTGCTGCTCAGCCTGCGAAGGGACCTTCTTCACATCACTCATGAAGTATCTGCAACCACACCCTCCAAGGAAGGCTGTGGGACACTTAGAAAAGGACCATTGGCTCACCCTGCCCAGCCCAAATACAAAGCTCCAGACTTGGCTGCTTCACTAAATCCCCCACCATGCGCATGCATTTAATTAGTACTTTAAGTTATATGTTTGCTGTCAGCTTAGTTTTTGGTGTGTCTTCACGCAGTGGTATGGAACAGCGCAAGCATGACCTGCCCATCTTACTACTTTCATCTCAATATAGTGCCATGTGAAGAATGGATACTAAAACATCTATCTTGATTTCATAGGCAAACAGTACTTTTAAGTTGCCCTGAGGTGAAAGTCACTACTTACCATAACTAATACAATAAAACAGCTTTGAGATGACCCAGAGGCTAGGGGCAGCAGGGTCACCAAGCTTCCAGGGCACCTGGCTACACCTTTCAAGCTGCCCACTGTGCATTGACCTTGGCTACAGAATCCTGTGGGATGAGTCTCAGTTACCCCTTTTGAGAGCCTTTTATCAACCCCACTCCACCCACCTCCACCAACTCAGCCTGGCATATGAGGAACTATCTGTCTCTGACACTGCATTAGCACGCCTGTTTTCTACCTCTCTAGCTTGCTCTGCACTAGAATCAGTCTCAATGATAAGAGGGGCATCTAGAAGAGAATTTTTTGCCCTAAGGGCAGAATACCTACCTTCTTGGTGAGAACCACAGATCCCTGGCAAGGGATTTGGAAAGTGTTAGTGTGGAACAGTCATGGTCTGGGTAGGTGACCTTAGTGCTGTTACTTGGACAACTATTCCCTTGCATAGAAAGTCAAGGCATATTCTGTGCAATGAGAAAGCATCTTGTGCCACAAGGGCCTTTGTGTGATTGCATGTCGGCATATGCAAAGTGTGTTCTATTTCTTGGAATCAATTAATACCAACTCATCATGTCCAAGGTCCTCGTTTCTTTCCACTGTCCAGTTACCACATCCATTCAGCCTGGATTTGATGAAATTATTGCTTCATACATGCCTTTGCTCAGTGTAGTCAATCCTCACAGCAAACATGATATAGGATAAATCAGTGATATGCAGTGTCTGATAAAGTAGTTCTACAAGGAAAGTCAATGGAAAAGGAGGGAAAAGAGAGCAGAGACAGAAATGGGGACATCAGCAAAGAGATGCAAGCAGTAGAGGAAGAGGTAAGGAAGTTGAGAATGCAGGAAGGATAGAGAAATAAAAATGACCCTCCTCCTGACAGTCACCATGTTGACGAGCGCCGAAACACTGCCTGCGCTGGTCTAGACCACCTTTCCAGACTGAGCTGGCAATGTTCACCATTTTCCCAGCCTAAGAAGTATTAATAACAGGGCACATTCATGAAAGATGAGGCAGGGAAAGAATCTAGTCATTGTCTAATTCTAACTTAAAGAACTTTAGAAGGAATACATTAAAAGTGAGTTCTTGAAACAGGAGATTTTGAAATAAGCACACTTGTCTCATTATTGTTTCTACAAAAAGATTTTCACAGGAAATCCATACCTGTAATATCTATTTCCATTCTTTTTAATTTTCACGTGGTAAATAAAGTTGAGGGAAGACTTGACTTGTATGCTCAGCAAAGCCTTACACCTGACAGGATGCAAACCTTTTGGAAAAGCTAAATGTCTCCATGAAAACGTAGTGAACAGTCTCTTACACCAAGTGAACATGGGTGATATACAGGAAGTTTGAACTTATTAATATCTACAGATGGGGTCTAACAGTAGGAAAAAAAAGCTTTTTTTTTAATGAAGAAAGTTTAGAATTAATGTACTAAAGGGCAGGTCACTAGTCTGTACAGTGTATACATTTTTGGAATGTTCAACAGCTGTATCGTGATTGGTTGTGTGGCGTGAGTTGCAAGTTGTCTTTCTGGATGGCTTTTGCTTGACAGAATCCCAGCATTGCCCAAGTTCCTGGAGAGTTTAACAATCCTTCTGCCAGCATGTCAACCTATAAGGATTTAGTGCTTGGATGTCAGAGTAAGTGTTGATGAAACTCGGAAGATCTGAGGGAGCATGTTACTAAGCTGATAAAACATTTCTTCAGAAATACTCTGTAAGGGGTAAAAAAAGAAAAAACAGTTTGAGCTTGTTAGATCATTGGTTTTTAAATTTCTAACAGATTTTAAAATACGGACCTAGTTATAGACATGGGAGTGAAATGTGAAAATTCTCATGAAATTATGAAAATCAATCATGATTTAGCTGTGTGACTTTTTTGGCTGGGGTGGGGAGGTTGTGCTTCTGGCTCCATCTTCTGAGAACTGCTGCTATTTCTGTCAAATAAGTTCTGTCAAACGAGAAACACCCCTGATGACACTAGTATAACTGGTAATGAAAGTACTACTGAATTTGTGAATTTCTACACACAATCATTCTTTACTAATGCCCTTCTTTATGAACTCTTTGAAATCCATGTAACATAAATGTGGAAAAAAACAAAGGAATGATGAAGCAAATCTGGTTTTGGATTAAACAGAAAATCTCTTGACCAGCAGATGCTGTCATCTTTGACAATAAACTAAGTGACTTTCTGGTATCCAAACAATGTTCTCCTTGAGAGAGAAGCTGTTTGCCTGTTCTTACTGAGTTTAGGGCAGCACATCGGCTGTGAATATGAGGAATATTGTAACAGAGATTCAAGCGTAGTGAGACCTATCCAGATAACAGACCTGTGGTACCAGAAACTGCACCGTCCTAGAAATTCCTCCATCCCATGAAGCCATTTCCATCATGAAGCCTGAAAGAGAACAATAAATTTTGTTGAATTGTGAGTTCTGGTCCTTTACAGAGATGAAGTGAAATTTCATGCCTTGACTTTTCAGTAGCCACTTGCCTGTAGGAGAGGTTAGGCCTAGAGGACAGATAAACTGCTATCCCTAACTCTCCATGCCAGAGAGGCTGAGCAGAGTTTTGTCAACACGCTTTTACTTAGGATTTCTCAAGTCTCATTTAGTCTCCATACACTGAAGCTAAAGCAGTTTAAGAAAAGTTAGTTAAGTACATGGTTCTATTTTTTTTTCTTTTTAAGGAAAAAAAAGGCAATAGAGAATAAATCAGAAAATTCAAATATCTTTGCATTTCAACAGGGCTGGTTTATTTTAAAACTGGAAACAGGTAAGTGAAAAAAAGCCCACTGTGAAATATCTACTCGTTAGATCATTTAAAGATGACAGTGGTAGCTTTCACATACTTTCTCCTGGGCTGATCTACTTTGAATGTTTGGGAGAAAGAAATATAGGTCATTATTAAATATAAGGGCATGCTCACCTTTGACACACTTAAACACAAGTTCTGCTCTCCTTAAGCACCATGGGATAGTCATTTCCTAAAAATAGAAACAAGACAAATCATGTTTTTAACAGAACTTTGTGAAAAAATACATAGTGAGACCTTCATTTATCTATGCTGCTGACCATCCACCTTGTAAAGAGACTGATCTGGGTAACTATTTACAGCTGGATTTTGTCTAGGTTTTAGACATATAACTACTTCTAGTTGTTGGACTACACCTGTGGAGTACAAACTAATTTAATCCATTTTGTAAATATAACTAAAAAATAAGCATATCCTTAAAAATTTCCTAGATAATTAATTCTAAAAACAAAATAAGTGATGTAGGAACTCTACCTACTAGTTTCAAAATATAAGCATGAATAATTCTATTAAATTATATAAGTGAAAAATTAATGCATTAAAATGTCTTTCGTGCATAACATGTTATTAGAAATGGAAATAAACACCATAACCCTATCACCTAACTATATTGCATTCATTTTTCTACATTCCTTTCTTTTTTTTGCTTATTGATGTGATACCTTTTCAGATTTTCACCTCCCAATAGAATTTGTTTATATATCACTAGCATTTAGGAAATGTTCAATGATATTTTTTTGAAAAGATGAGTGGATGAATTCTATGTTCCTTTCTAATCTTTGACTAGATGCACTTTTAAAATTTTCCAGTTATGATCAGAGATTATATCACTTTAAATACCATTTCTTTTCATTACTATCAGAATTATTTTATCATGTTGCAATTCCTCAAGCTTATAACTATGAAATGTGTTATTTCATGGCCATATCATGGCTTATTTCTCAAACGTTTTGGGTCTTAGGAACTTTTACACTCTTAAAAATTACTGAGGAGCCTAATGAACTTTTGTTTATGTGGACTGTAGTGCCTGATACTTTGTGCATTAGATATTAAAACTGAGAAAAATACACGCATATTTCATTTTAAAATTAAGGGATATTTTTGAACACCAACAAACAGAATATACATTATCTCAATGCACTGAAATCAGGTTAATGGTAGTAAAAAGAAAGACCTGAGGCACAAGTTAGAGAAGGGATGGTTCTAATGGTTTGATGACAAAAAAGTCCTTTCATTGCCACACGCCAAAGATCATCAACTTTTTCCATTAATATCATACTTTCTAGCTTTTTATATATGTGTGGTGAATATTACGATCTCAAGCAAATATCTATGAGACACACCAAGAACTTCACACCTATCAGAATGATGTCAGCTAGTGACAAAATTTCATCAGTGCTATTCAGAGAACATCCCAAAATATCAATCATGGCAGGTTCCCAGGATATATCTGAAGTGATAGAGAACATAATTCTCAGATGATAGAAACCCTCATATTCTATTTAATTTAATGTTGTTTAGCAGCATATGAACCAGACATCTGCATGCACATCCAAATTGTTTTTAAGATTTCTTTTTTTTTTTTTAATAGAGGCATGTTTATTTATTTATTTATTTGTTTGTTTGTTTTGTTTATACATGCACTGGGTACAGTCAGAAGCGCGGGAGGGTGAGAGAATTCACCAGAGCCAGAGCGGGGAGCAGAGCAGGCAGAAGGACCGAAGTACACTGCTGAGGGGAGCAGCGGGCGGCAGGAGAGGTCTGCGCGCCATGTGGGACCCTCCTCCGGTGGCCGGGGAGCAGCCGGGGATCGAACCGGCGCCGCAGAGGCCGTGGGTAGCTTCGCAACCCAGCGCTCAACCGCTGCGCCACCGGGGAGGCCCAATCCAAATTGTTTTTAAATCTCTCATATGCCTGCACAGAGGCTCCCTGCCAAGCTTTCCTGTCATGTCTCTGATTAAAATGAGTTCCTAAAAAGAATGGTTTTGAGTACTTGGAAAAGGTAACCATAACCTTTAAAGTCAATGAGGTTGTGACAAGACATGACTTCCTGCTACCGTGGGATGTGGTCTGCAATCCTACAAGGAGCTGACTTCTGGAAATAAAACTTAGATTACACAGCAGATGGGCATACAACACAGTGGGTCAGGAAACAATGAACAGCATTACTGATTATGGGTTCTAAATAATGGCAAGGCAATGAATCTTAGTGTCACACCTATGAGAATACACTGTGCATGGACTTAACTGAAGAAGCTGAACATATCATGTGAAACCATTTTAGATTTTGGAACTGAGTCAGAAGATTGGGTCCTATGGTTATACTTCAGATGACAAGTGGGCGCTATACATGGAATAAATTCTAAACCTGTGAAAATGACATTGAATGTGTCAATTCTGATCACAGGCAATATCTTCTATCTAAAGTTAATGCAATAGTTGACTACTCAACTTAAATCTTCTGGTTAGGGTAAGACTGAAGTGTAGAATGATCAAGATTTATAGGTATATAGCTTTAGGTCTTCATCATATGTCTTGAAAATTAGACATAAGAATCATTTTTTTGAAGTTTATGCACTTATGGGGAAGGTTGCAAGACTGTTCTTTATGTCTTAAGTATGTGCCTTTGAAATATTTGCATCATTCAGTTTCACAGCCATTATAAGATGGTGAGAAATAGTCTGGCTTTCTTATTTTTCATATCTAAACATAATGGATTAAGTACAACCACTTTGGAAAACTTTTATAGCTACTAAAGCTAAATATATGTATACCCGGAGACTTAACAATTCCATCTCTAAGTATAAAACCAACAGAAATAGCAAAATATATGTGCTAGAATGTTCACAACACCCTCTGTAGTAATAAACAAAACCTGGAAACCACCCAAATGTCCATAAATAGTAGAACAGTTAATAATCACGGTCTAGTCACACAATATATGGCAGTGAGAACAGATCCTCTGCAGCCACAAACAACAACATAGTGAATTTCACAAACATAATAGTGAAAGGAGACAGATATAGGTGTATATACTATATATATATGATTATAGTATATATATAGTATACTATGTATGATACTATATACTATATATCTGATATAGTATATATGATATATATGATACTATATATGATATATATTTTATATATGCTATATACTATATATACCATATATCATATGATATATATATATGATTCCACTTACATAAACCACAAAAGCAAGCCTAACTAATCCTTGGTTTCCAAAGAGAAAACAGTAGCTACCCTTGAGAGGAATGTGGTTTAAGGGTGGCTTCTATTTCATAATCTGGGTATTAGTTACATGGGTGTTCAGTTTTTGAAAATCTGAGGTATAAACTTACAATATGTATACTTTTCTATATGTGTATGATACTCCAATAAAAAGCTTAGAACAACATCTCCTAAACCACAATAACACAATTAAAATCCCTAATTCTCAAGTTTTTCAACAAGTGAATAGTAAAAGTAAAAAGGAGTCATGAACTCAGGATTCTTGCCTTGTGGGTTTGTTCTGCATTGATAGGATGCTAACTCCAGTGACAGTATCTTCAGACCACAAAGATCTGTAGAGATTCAAAAACTGGTAATATCAGTATGACTGTCTTTTTCCTAGTAGATTAGTTTTTCCTTTCCTTTTTTTTAAAAGCTACAATTAATTTCTACAGTTCTTTTTTGAAAGGCAGCTATGCCCACCACTTCACCACCACCACTCTACAGTTCTTTTTTAAATCTGCCAGAAGGCACAGGCTGTTTGAAACATTGTCATCATTATCTTGCACACACTAAAATGGGGTAACTGAGTGTCTAGTAAGTCTGTGTGTTAGAGGAGAAAAACAATACCTGAAAATGCTTTGGGCTCCTAGCACAAGAACTAAAACAAGTGCTACCTCTATGTCCTGTGCTGTCTGAGTTCATAGAATAAACCTTTTGACCTGAATGGATGTTTAAATACAACAAATGGGAGGATTATGACTCAATATACTTTTGTGAATGAAAATGGACACTTTGGAAAGAAACTTAATGTCCTGCAGCTGGCTGTCCCAATTTAAAACACGGACCTTCTGTGACACTGGGAGAGGGAATGCTGGTATTATCAGATGTCTGGAAGTAAATCTGAACTTGGTGACTTTTGGAAACACTGTTTTTGAGGTTGTTGCCCACCTACATACACCCATTTTTATAAACTGGTTAACCAAGAGTCCAGCTGCAGGAAGGTTGGGATGTTTCCCTGTGGCTGGAATTCATCACAAACTTTCTTTGTTACTCCCCAAAGACCCTTTTATAGATGGACTAGTTAGTGATGATCGCTTACCGATGGCTAAATATTCCTGATGGAAGTAAAACTTTATAAAGCTACAGGAGGAAAAACATATTTGTCAATCTCTCCAGATACCATATTAGGTATGAACAAGACTACAGAAGTGAACAGAATGAGAAATCAGAAAGTCTGGTGCAGTTTTCCTAGAATGGTTCAGAATCCTCTACATCAAAACAATAATGCGCATGGTGAAAATACAAATGGATTCTAAGTGGGGCATTGTTTAAAATCATCTTGCCTTACATGGAGCTGATTATTTGTGTGTTTATATAAGGTATTGCATTTAAAATGAGGCCTAATGTTATAATGACTTAGTCGATCTAAAAAGCAAAATAAAAACTCTTTAACAATGCGTGTTATAACATAGCATTTGCACACCTCTTTTATTTCGATAAATAACTTTTAATAATCAATGCTCACACTTCCCGACATTTACAATCTGCACTTGACAGTCAGCTATTTTGCTTTGAAAAAAAAGCTACCTCAAAACATACAGGGCCAAGCTGCTGATGGGGTGCTGCCCATCCAGGTTGGTCAGTGGCCCTCTAAGGCCTTGCCTGTATCCATTTGGTTTTGAGGGTACTTTGTTACTCCTGACTACTTGAGGTTGAAATTAGTTTTTATATTAGTTCTACAATCATTCCAGTCTTTTTGTGGTCAAGGGAAGAAAGCAAGGAGAAGAAGCAGCCAGGGAAAGAGATTTAAAAAAAATAAATAAATAAAAGTATTATACATAACAAAACGAAGAAATACTTATGTGACATTTTCAACTGTGGGAGCCAAAATTTGCATTATCCAAAAGAGCATCCTTGAGAAAACGGCTTCTTTTAGTCATCTAGCATCTCTTTCCAGTGCCTGTTAATGAGTCCCCAGAAAAGGCAAGTAATTTTAACGTTACCTGGAGCCAAAGATAAAGTGGAGGTAAACCTAATTCTACTTAAGACAAAAATGGGGAAGGAAGAGGAGAGGGACAGAGCAAAGGAGATTAGGAGCACATGCTTTATGCAAAGCTAAAGGTAATCGTGATTTTCCAGTTAACCTACTTAACGCTGTAATTCTCTAAACATAAATGATAAGGATTATTCAGCGTTTTCTATTATACATCACTCAATTCTACCAACCAGATGCGAGATGCAAAGATCCATTTGTGGAGGAAAAAAGTGCCTTCAAAATATAAATCTGATTATCATTAATATACAATTTGAGGGTTAACATATTTATAAAATTAAAGTATTTTCCCGTCTGCTCACCTCTGACATATCATGCACCAGCAAGAGAGGGATGCTTATTGTTGTGATGTCATGGGTACAGCAAACCTTGAGGATATTTCGGAGTCCCATAATGGCAGGATCACGAGCAGTGATATTTCCTGATTTCACATTGTCATCCACACAAAGGTGGAAAGCAACATGGATTTCTGAGAGATTCGAATGCCGTGTAATGTAAAATTCTCCTGTGAACAGGAAATAAAATCATGACTTTCAAATGCATAAATCACACTCTTCAATAGGCCTTACAAATAACTGCAATGGGCAGGCCATGTGCTGAACTAGAAGAGTTATATCAGGAGGCTAGTGGACTTAGGATGAAGATAGGATTACTGCTGCTTCCACATTCTGGGAAAGAAATTGGTATGAAGAGGTGACAAAGTAGTAAGTCAGTCACATGAGTACTCATAGTCACCATTTTGATGTAAATTCTTGAAATGGCCCATGTTAGATGCTACTTCTTAAGTCTATTAAGGTATTTCCAATACCCTGAATCCGTTCTTCCCACCTTAATTTATGGGACTAATCTTCATCCAGTTAGTTAATCTGGACAAAAACTAACTGTTGCCCTCAATTACTTCCTTTCCCTCAATCCACAATCCAGTCACCACCAACTATTTTCATTGTTATTGCCAACAAATATCTCAAATCTAAGCACTCCATCTTATTTTTTTTAAAGATTTATTTATTTATGCATACAAGAACTGGGGTATAGGCCAGAGGTGCAGGGGGTGAGAGGATTCACCAGAGACAGAGCGGGGAGCAGAACAGGCGGACTGACTGAAATACACTGCTGGGGGGGGCAGCAGGCAAGTCAGGAGAGGTCTGCTGCGCCATGTGGGTAGCTCCTTGGCAGGGGATGGAACTTGTGCTGCAGTGGCTGCAGATAGCTTCATAGGTTGCGTCTTAACCCCTTGCGCCACCAGGGAGGCCCACACTCCATCTTATTATTATCACCTCATCTCATTGAGGTTTTTGTAATAGATGTCTATTATTAATTGAGCTCTCTGATTCCATCCTTTCCCAACAAACCATTTCCACATTATGGCCAAAATGATTTAAATATAAATCAGATTACATTATCCCTCTTTAATATCCAACAGGCTCATATTAAATTTAGAAAAAACTCCAAATGTTTCACCGAGGTCCACAAGGCCTATATGGTGTGTGTCTTCCCTACGTGTCTAAAGTCCTCTTTTCTCCTATCTCTCCTCCTGTTCTAGCCACACAGGCTTTTGTTCAGTTCTTCAAAAATGGATACCTTGGGCCTCCCCAGTGGCACAGCGGTTGAGCGCTGGATTGCGAAGCTGCCCGCAGCCTCTGCAGTGCCGGTTCGATCCCCGGCTGCTCCCCGGCCACCGGAGGAGGGTCCCACATGGCGTGCAGACCTCTCCTGCCGCCTGCTGCTCCCCTCAGCAGTGTACTTCGGTCCTTCTGCCTGCTCTGCTCCCTGCTCTGCTCCCTGCTCTGGCTCTGGTGAATTCTCTCACCCTCCCGCGCTTCTGACTGTACCCAGTGCATGTATAAACAAACAAACAAATAAATAAATAAAATAAAATGTCAAAAAAAAAAATCCATGCTTCCTATAATCACTAGTATGTATAACCATCCTAATCAGAAAAAAATCTCATCAGCTTTTGTATTCTGCAGTTTCTGTCAATGCAAATAAGTGAAATATAAAAGATACAAAGAATATATATTTGACAAATATGTATGCATCACTGGACATCCTGACATGTCCTTCTAGAAAAGCTTTGCTCTTCTAAGAACTACTCTTCCATTCCTAGGTGCTGTTCTCACAAATTCTGCTCACCCTTGCTTCAGAGTCACTATTTCAAGCTTTTACTTGTATCTATGCATAAATATCTAGTATATTTTAAGTTCTTTATACACTTCTGTGCAATGTTTAACCACTCTTATGGACAGTTCATACACTGTATCCATGGACAATACTGACAGGTTTTAGGAAAATCTCTCTTTTTAGAACTTAAGATAAAAGAACGAGATACACATAAAAAAAAAGTGCTACAGAGATACTAAAATAAACTAGACAAAGAAAAAACCAACTAATGAGCACCAGTATAATGACTTCCCTGAAAGACAATGAAGACACAGACTTCTGACCAGAAACCTGGTAGACTATGTAAGATGCTATGCTCTGGACCCATTCAGTATATTACCTCCTCAACCCCTGCTGAGAATTTAGATGATAGAGGCTGCAGCATTGAGAGGGGCTATGAGCCAGTAAGTAGTGAAGCGGGATGAGTTAATGAAGTAGCCAGGAGCTCCTCATCCCCAAACTGGCCCTGCTTTGTTTGACCTTAGTTGACTTGTCTTTCATCCTCACTGTACCCATCAGTAAAATGGGGGTCATGGAGCTGGGAGTAGTAATCAAAACAATATGATATAGCAGAAAAGGGGGTAGATTGGGTGTTAAGATCTGGTCTCCAGCACTGATTGGCTGAGTGTTCTTGGGCAAATCAATTCAACTAGATCCTCTGTTGAATGTATGAAAAGGGATAAATAATGTCCGACTCCCTTCCTTGCAAAGTTGTTACAAGAATAAGATGATATAGGGGCCTCCCTGGTGGCGCAGGTGGTTTAGCGCAGCGCTGTGAAGCTGTCCTCAGCCTCTGCAGTGCCAGTTCGATCCCCGCTGGCCTCAGAGCAACCCACATGGCGAGCAGACCTCTCCTGTCTGGCCCACTGCTCCCCTCAGCAGTGTGTTTTGTCAGTCTTCCTGTTCTGTTCCCTGCTCTATCTCTGGTGAATCCTCTCACCCTCCTGCTCATCTGGCCTGTACCCCGGCTCTTGCATAAATAAAAAATAAATCTTTAAAAAAAAAAAGAATAAGACGATATAAACTGTAAATTCTCAGATAATGGTAAAGCAAACCTACAGCTTAAAAAAATATATACAAAACTGTTTTTTCTTTGCCACTTAAAACTTTAAAAAGAATTTGGAATTTGGAACTTTTTTTTAATCTCAAGTCAATTTCCTGGCTGTGTAGGAATCCTTTAACTAAATGGAAATTCAGATGCTATCAGACTAACTGAACAATTTAATATTCTTTATCTAGTCCAAACTTATGACATATCCTCCTGATTTGATGGTATAATGAGATACTAACTTCTAGACTTTTTCCAAAAAGGAGTAAAGAGAAAATAAATGTTGCAACAAAGAGTTAAGTTTCAAAAAATCAGACATCAGTACCTCTGGAATAGATAGCAAGATTGGTACATTTTAAGAAAGTAGCAGAATATGGATGATCTAAATTATGGATCTATGAAGAGAAATACAATAAATCCTGTCTCAATGATGGTATTTTTAGATGGAGAGGAGGTTAGTTTCCTGTTCTACAGAGTAGAGGAAATGGCATTTGGTGATGTAATCCTGCTCTAACATTATCCACTAAGGTAGGGTATTTGAAGGTGGGAGGAAATTCGGAAGCTGATGACCACAAGCTAAGCCACTGGGACTGACAAGATGGATACCAGAAATGGGTATGCTATTTGCTTAGATTAGATGGGATGTGACCTACGTAGAAAATCTGGGGAAGGAAGTATGAGGAAACAACCTCGGTTATTTATGAAATGGCAAAAGTTACCATTCGTTCAACAAACTTTATGCTTATAAAGTAAATAAATAGACCTTCCTTGTATACCCTGTCTTACAAATACTGATAAGGATTATTACAATGTATTCAATCCAGAAGGGACTCAAGAGGCTAAATTTCTCACTGATAAGGAACATATTCAAGAATAATAAAGGGAATAAAAGAAATGAAAGCAACAATTTATGGGGAAATGGAAATAAGAAAGATTTTTAAGTCAGGTGACCCCTGTTTCTTCAAGTTCAACTGTTTAGATCTCAATGTACTACTGTTTCTATTTCTGAATAAAAAAATATTTCTTGGTTTATTTATTAAGAAACAATGTATAAAGGGTAAAATGTGAAATAACACATGATCAAATGCAACTTTTCTTTCATAGATCTAGAAAAAAGTCAGTACTAGTATAAGACTAAAGATTTAAAATGTAGAATAATTGTGAAAGTGTACTACAGAAACAATTTTGCTTCAAAGCGATGCACCACAAGCTTTCTGCAATGCATGCCCTAAGGACTTAGATTTCCAATCCATGATTTCCATGTTTGGAATTATAAGAAAATGACAGTTTAAAATAATACTTACCAGGTAAAATATTTAAATAGTTTCTATCTGCATTTTTAGTCTTATCATCATTTCCTCCATTTCGGTTTCCAGAATCTGGCCATAAGATAATACAACAAGAAAGAACACAACAACATAAGAAAACATATCAGTACCATTATTCCCAAGCAATCACAACAACAAAATTAAAGATCTCTAGGAGCCAGGCATTCTGATACATGCTTTACATGAATCAGCTCCTTTAGTTCTTATTAAACCCCTAAAATCATAACTTTATGATTTTAGTACTTAAGAGATAAGTACTACTACTATCTTCATTTTACATATGAGGAAACAGAGGCTTAGACAGGCTAATTAAAGTAACCAAGGATGGATGGATAGGTGGTGAAACTAGGTCTTCAACTCACATACTCAGATTTCCAATCCTATGATCTTAACCACATTACACCTGCCAATATCCTATTTTTCATCTGGGAGGTTCAGGATACTAAATTAACTACACATAAAATACCTTCATTAGATAGCTGTCGTGCGGCCATCTTTATTTTTAGAATCTGAGTCACTGTTGTTGATATTAACTTGTTCAGGACTACAAACAAATGGCTAGTAACACCAGGAATCACTTGAAATTTAGCCCACTTCTGAAATTTGTTACTTCTTGTCTGACAATTACATACAATTTATTTCAAACAGATATGAGAGTCTCTTTTAAATGAGATTTTTAAAAAAGATATTCCAAAGTTTTATCTTTTTAGAAGACATCATGTTATTTAGAAGCATAAATGTTTGGTGAAACAAGACACATCACAACTGATCATACATTATTACAGCTGAACATAAGTTATTTTGCATACATACATATATTTCTAATAGAAGATACATCTGTACTATGGGTGTTTCTCAAATAACTAAAAATAGAACTACCCTAGGATCCAGCAGTTCCATCTGAAGCATAGGAAGTCATCAACCCCAGAGCTGTGTACACCACAATGTTTGTGACAGCACTATTTACAATAGCTAAGATTTGGAAGAAGCTAAGTACCCGCTGATAGGAGAAGGCACAGAGAAGATGGCATACTATTCAGTTAAAAGATGACATTTTGCCATTCAAAGAAAATGGAAAGAATTCAAGGGATTGTGTGAAGCAAAATTAATTAGAGAGACAAAGCAAATGCTGGATGATTTCACTTATGTGAGCAATATAAGGAAATAAAAGGGATGAACGGAGAAAATGAAATAAAAAACAGCATATGGACACTGATAGCTGACTTGAGGTTACCAGAGGTGAAAAGGTAGGAGTAAGAATAGTGGGTGTAATGGATGGTGGTGGGTGCTTTGTTTTTTTCCTTACAAAACAAAAATATTATTTTTAAAAAAGATTGCTTTTTAAAATAATGACAAAAAATAGAAAATACACCTGATTTTTATAAGAATTCTATCAGAGCTCAAAAATGCAGAATAAGTATTAGCATTCCAAGTGGCTTTTTTTTTTTTTAAAGATTTATTTATTTATTTATACAAGCACTGGGTACAGTCAGAAGCATGGGAGGGTGAGAGAATTTACCAGAGCCAGAGCGGGGAGCAGAACAGGCAGACTGAGGAAATACACTGCTGAGGGGTGCAGCGGGCATGGCAGGAGAGGTCTATAGCGCCATGTGGGACCCTCGCCAGCAGCCGGGGATCGAACCAGCACTGCAGAGCCTGCAGGCAGCTTCACAGCACAGCGCTCAACCGCTGCGCCACCAGGGGAGGCCCCCAAATGTCTTTCTCTAAGAGACTATGTATTTATTACAATAAAATAAGAAAATATTTTGGAACGGTTTTCATGATCAGAAAATCACTTGAAAATCGCCAAAACTTCAAATGAATAAACTGCAAATGTCCAGGGGATATTACAGTTCAAAAATATTTAGCATAAAAATAACTTAATATTTTTATCTGGTGACTACTTTGACAACTTGATTTATAACATAACTTGTAAAAACATGTATTTTATAAATAAGGGACAGTGGGAGAAAGAGGCATTGAGAGAAGCTTCGTGTTGCCAGGATCCATAATTAATGTAATGTAATTAACATAACAGCTTCTCATACAGAGCTATAATTGACAAGCTTTGAATTAATGTCATAGCACACTAAAAAAGAAGACTAACTTTATGTCCATGAGATATAAACAAACAGAATCCTTATTAAGTGAACAAGAGAGAAGAGTTCACAGTTCATCCACTTTCTCCCACTGTTTCCCCCCTTTCATGTTTGTTTTTTTTTTTTTAACAGAGGCATGTTTTTTATTTATTTATTTGTTTGTTTGTTTTGTTTATACAAGCACTGGGTACAGTGAGAAGCGCGGGAGGGTGAGAGAATTCACCAGAGCCAGAGCAGGTAGAAGGACCGAAGTACACTGCTGAGGGAAGCAGCGGGCGGCAGGAGAGGTCTGGGCGCCATGTGGGACCTTCCTCCGGTGGCCGGGGAGCAGCCGGGGATCGAACCGGCGCCGCAGAGGCCGCGGGCAGCTTCGCAACCCAGAGCTCAACCGCTGCGCCACCGGGGAGGTCCTCCCCCCTTTCATGTTTTAATGGTAATATCTTGTGATACTAAGAAGATGGCTATTTTTAATTTAAAAAAATGTATATTAAGTATGCACAAAACACACTCTTTTTGACTTTTCATCATGGACTGTAGAAATGTAAAGATGCTAATCCAATAAATACAGTAAGGACAATGACAGAATGTCTTAGAATAAACAGGTACATGCGCATCAGGAGATAAACAAACAGAACAAATACATGGGCATCACAGGGGAGGGAAAGGCAGTATTTTCACAAAACTCTCCTAGAACAACATGCAGCTTCCTTTAAGAAAGTTGTCTTTTATAAACCTACTTGTTTCACTGACTCACTTAAACCACAAAATAGTTGCTTGACAAGAACAAAATAATACCATGATGTACAAGCATTGCCTTAACCGTATGTGGTTTAAAAACTTCCTGTCATTTACTGCACACTTTCTATCTCTCACAAATATACTTAGAATCCTCCTCCTTCTTCCACACCTGTCATGATCTCAATCTGCATGCTTTTAGTCACTACTAAGAATAAGGATAAAATGTTTCTGATCACTTCATTGCTAGTTTGAATGGGATGGCCGAAGAAAGTGTAGAAGGGTAAGAGGAACTTTCTAAAAGGCCTTTTGTTAAAATCTATTTCCATTTTGATTTTCTAACACTTAATCTGGCTCTGTCATAACATGCATTTGCCACAGCAAAGTCATAGTCACCTTTAGTGGGACTATCAACTGCTGGAGCTACTATCAGAGAAGTTGCTGACACTATCAAAATGATAAATAAATATATGTGCTCTTAAGCCCAGAAATTTCCCTTAGGGATCTAGTCTATAGCTAGGTGTACCCACATACATACACACTGACATATGTGCAAGGTTATAAGGTTATTCATGCATTATTACTTACAGTAGCAAAAACTTTAGAACAGATTATATGTCTATCAATAAAATACTGACTAATAATGGGACATCCTGCAATAGATGACTAAGCAGCAGTAAAAGATGAGAGGGTGCCCTTTATGTACTGATGTGAAATGGTCTTCAAGATAATCTAATTAGTGAAAAAAACAGAGTACAGTAAAGGGTGCAAAGGGGAAAGACTGCCCACATACATGTGCTCACATATGCAGAAACTTATGTCAGGAAAGGTACAGATGAGATACCATTGGCTACCTCAGGAGTGGGAAATTAGATATCTGGGGGACAGAGTGATGAAGACTTTCACTGTATGCTCTTTTATGCAGTTTGAATTGTGAGTCTTGAGAATGTTTTACTTGTTTAAGAAATTATTAAAAACCAAAATGTCTTTTTAGCATCTGTTGAATAAATAAGGAAACAACAGTGAATGCCAATCAAGTTAAGTCTAAATACATCCTAGCAATAAGAGAAAGGGAGGGACCCCGGTGGCGCAGCGGTTGAGCGCTGGATTGCAAAGCTCCCCGTGGTCTCTGCAGCGCTGAGTGCCGGTTCGATCCCCGGCTGCTCCCCGGCCACCGGAGGGGGGTCCCACATGGCGCGCAGACCTCTCCTGCCGCCCGCTGCTCCCCACAGCAGTGTACTTCGGTCCTTCTGCCTGCTCTGCTCCCCGCTCTGGCTCTGGTGAATTCTCTCACCCTCCCGCGCCTCTGACTGTACCCAGTGCTTGTATAAACAAACAAACAAACAAATAAATAAATAAAACATGCTTCTATAAAAATAAATAAATAAGAGAAAGGGAGGGATTCTACAATTTACAGGAGGATAGAGGACAAAGACACCAGGCAAAGTTATAACAATATCTCTTTGCTTAATACAAAACACAAAAGATATGAGCCAAAAGTACTGAGATGGTTTGTTTTAAACACTACAGTTACAAAACAAACAAAAGACACCCAGGAGGGAATTTAAAGGTGTGACTAGCCACAATTTTAAAGCTTGCCATATTCTGTTTCCTGAGCAAGACCATCAAGTTTTCACAAAAAATAATAAAATAATGTGTATTTATTCAAGACAGATAAGAGCATGTATTGTGATTTTATGTCTGTGACACAAAATGAAATGTCAGAAAATATTTTTAAATGAATATTACTCTTATATTTAGCTCCTAACTAAAAAAAAAAAAAAAAAAAACCTATGGCTCTGATTTAATTTATAAAGTACTTGTTTAAGCTTTCATTATTTCAATTAAACACAGAATTATGCTTTGAGCAGGATTTTTTTCTTTCACGTATGTCTTTCCTTAAGTTTCTCTCTGTACATATAGAAAACGTCTAAAGAGAGGCCACAAACTTTTTCCATAGCTTTAAAAACATTTTCCAGAAATTTACTAAAAAATTAGAAAGAATGTTTATATTGTGGATAAATATAGAAAAATCAATTATTCAAAGAAATAGCAAATTTTTGAAGGAACAACTACAAACAATTGATTTCATGATACTTCAGCAAATCAAAGATGGAACACAGAAAATGGTTGTACTTTGCGCTACCATGTCCTCTCACTTCAATACTCTATAATGATAATGATATTCACTTTGGAGCTATATCACTTAGATTAGAGATCAGTAACTTTCCACAAGAGCCAACTTCCAGAACAACTATGGAATTAAAATTTAAAGGCAAAAAAGACAAAACTAACAGCCAAACGATTAACTGGAGGCATTCATTAGGGGAGGGAGAGGGAAGAACACAAGAGTCCATGGTGACGGTTCACAGGTATCTTGGTGGTGGTGATTTTACAGGGACAACACCCGAGAAGAGAAATCAAACACTGTATCAAATGAACAATGATGTAAAAATATATAAATTAATAAGCAGAAAAAATTTAAAGGCAGCTAAGGACCTTGAGCAAAACCATACAAGAAAGGAAATAACAGAATTTATCGGGCTTCTGAGATCTTGACTTTCGCTCTTAATTTCCTTCTTCCATCTTTCCACCCACACAACTTTCTGTATTTTAAAGACAACCCTTATGCTAAATTAGAGTGCTTAGAGAAGAGTGAAAGTAAAATTTTGTAAAATTTGAGTGTGACTCACCATTTGTGTCTTTCACCTTACTCCTACGCTGGGTTCTGGCATAAAGAACCACTTGCTGGACGATTTCCAGTTGCTCTTCAATTCGGGGAAAATGGAAGTCAGTGCATTCCTGGCAAACTGTGGCAAAATCTAAGAGACCCAGAAGATTTACAAACTTCTAGTGGTGAAAAGTGAAATACTAAGTATATACTTATTAGACAATGAGTTCTAGTATAAATAGAATATTTAAGATTCCCTAGTATGATTTCTTATATTTGTCCTTTTAATAAGTTAGGATACAGCAATTTTTTTTTCTAAATAAAAACAATTCCACAGAATTTATTACTATCTGGTAATAACATAAGGGTAATTAAAACAATAAGAACAAATGTTTCAGAACTATCTTCCCAACAAAGAACAGGTAAAAAAAGCTAAATGCATTAGCTTCTCCACCATTCCTCATTTGATTGATCATTTTAGTTGGAGACACTTTGGAGCAGAGTAATGTTATCGCCTTTCAGCATGATCGAACCCAGTTGTTTTCTTGACTTTGTTTTAGAATGAATCTCTTCTGCATCATCTAATATGAGGTTCATATACTAATCAAAACCAATGATACAGCCCTTTATCTGCATATTCACTTGCTCATAAAGCCACACCTGAATCCGAGGTCGATTCTGCAAGTATCTGAAGATGAGGTTGATGGGTTGCACCATCACCTTCTGCACTTTCTGACCCTGGCCTTGGTACACCATGGTGGAAGCTCACAAAAACCACACTCAGGATACAGCAATTTTGATTAAAAAACTTAACCTCTCAATCACTCAAAAGAGTAGATAATTAATAGACAGGGAAATTTTAATATAATTCAAGACTTTGTTAAATAGTAGATACTGTGATCATAATCCCAAAAGTGCTACAAAATACAATTAGAGTCTTATATTTATGATAGGAAATAAACTCTATTCATGTATTTTTAAAAATAGTTCAACATTTCAACACATTTTTATATATTCAAAAATTTTCAGGTTATCATAAAAAAACCAAATAATAAATGAACTAAAATTCACTGAACCAGGATCTGTTTTTAAATTGAAACATACATTTATGTCATGAGTATTCTTTTTTAAATCTTAAAACAAAGATCCTGTAAGAGTATTATTTATAACATAAAAAAATCATAAGAATTAAATATCCTGAAGCATTCTGTCCATGCTGACGTATGAAACAAAAGTAAGCCTGCTATGGCCAAGTAAATGTGCTACTGGTCTACTGGGGTGACCAAGAATATTTGAGTTTTTCCATAAAACCTTTGTAAGAATAATATTACAAGGAGAAATTTAAAGAAATAACTATGTATGATGTTAACTTACCTCTTTTAATACCACTATATGAATTGATTCGATTATCTACGAGTAAAACCAGGCCACAGAGAGATGTGGAATAAAGCGAGAGTGCTGTCTGGAGTCGGTGGAGTTTCACACCACTTCGATGATTTCTTTTGTGCTTACAGAAGTCCAGCATATCTGCTCGCAGTAATCTCAAATTATGCATGGTCTTCAACTGGGCTCCTATGGGGGGAGGCAATGGACCCAGAAAGATGCTTAGACAGCTGCAGAAATCTTGTATAAACGGGGGGAGTGGCCTCCCTGGTGGCACAAGAGGTTAAGATGCAACCTATGAAGCTAACCACAGCCACTGCAGCATGAGTTTGATTCCCGGCCAGGGGGGGCTACCCACATGGTGCAGCAGACCTCTCCTGAATTGCTCGCTGCTCCCCTCAGCAGTGTATTTCAGTCAATCTGCCTGTTCTGTTACCTACTCTGTCTCTGGTGAATACTCTCACACATCCCCACCTCTGGCCTGTACCCCAGCTCTCGTATACATCAAAATAAAATAAATCCTTAAAAAAAAAAAAGAAATCTTGCATAAAAGGGGTGCAAATCTTAATGGTAAGAATCCAGAGAACCCTACACTATAAATAATTAAAAATGGGTGTTGAGATATTCCATTTTAATAACTGATAGTATTCAATCTTTCTATTTACAAAAAATAACAAAGTTAAAATAGAAAAGCTAAGCCAACAAACAACAGGTTTTCTTGGAGCAGGACATAATTTGGGAATAAAAATAATTACATTCTACTTATAGGCTAGGATTTTTCTCTTATGGCATAAAGAATTTCACAAGTTAGATAAATTAAGAAGGCAAAAAAGTAATACTTACCTAAGTGAATGGTAAAGCTTTCTTCTAACTTTCTCTGTTCCTCATAAATCCTTCCATTTGCTTCTACAGATTCTCTGAATTGACTTGGCTGAACTTTAATTTCCTCACTGAAATTAATAAAATTATGGATATTTTTTCTGTTTGTTAAAAACTTTTCTTCAAGAGTGCTTTATCAAGAGAAAAACTAAAGAGCTGAAAACAGCATTTAATTTATTCCTAAACTCATCTTTTATCCATGGTGATTAGTAGGATCATGAACAATAGTAAGTTCTAAAACTCCCACTTATTCTTTCATTTCCTCACAGTTAAGTAATGCATATTATTCTTTTCAGTCATTAAAATATCAATTTATATATTGCCATTTAATAGTTCTAATGGCCTGTAAGAATAATTAAATGACATGACTCACATTACTTTAAAATAACATATTTTAAAAAATACATCCTATACCGGGGCTGGCTCTAGCAAAAACAGAAAATAGACAAAGTGACAGAAATGATATTAAATAGTCAAATGAAAAGGAATTATTAAAAAAGATGTTCACTTTGATATAGTTACATCGTCTATTGTTTTAAACCATTTCCTGTCTTCCTGCCCCTACCCCCCACCATTCTCCTCCGTAGGAAGATTTCTCTCTTTGCTCTACTCTGTTCTTGAATTGTCTAAAAAGATTTCCCATGGAGGCACTATAATTGTCCAATTGTTCATTTCAAATTTCACAGTATGCAGTGGATAATGTAACTCTATAACAGTAATCCATTCCCCTGACTAAATTTTTGGAGTTAATAAAGCTGACTTCATTAGTAAATATGACAAATGTAACCTAAAAATAAGCTTAAATCAATAAAATATCCTACTTCAGGGTGTAGAAAGCCATAAGAGAACATATTTCCATTGTAATAACAAGAAAAAGCCAGATAATCATAACTTTCCTAGAGCCCATCAAAGATTTGAGGTGACAAGCAAACTAATGAAATAAGTATTTTCTTTTTTTTCTTTTTTTTTAAGATTTATTTATTTATACAAGAATTGGGGTACAGGTCAGAGGGGCGGGAAGGTGAAAGAAAGAGCGAGTGGGGAGTAGAACAGGCAGATGGATCGAAGATAAATAATCCACATACAGTCTATAACGTAAAAAGCCTTAAAAGAAGCACAAAATTATCTTGAATTTTCATTGGGAATTTAAAAATACCTTCAACTAAAAAGGTTCAACTTTGCACTAAATATGAAGTATTACTAACAATGAGCTTTCATGCAGTAAGAACAATGTTTAGTTAATACCTGAGGGAGCTATTGTTGGGATTTTTTAGGTCTTGATGAAGTTTTATCACCCATTCCTGATACTCCTGCTTTTGGATGGCAGTTGATTGTTTTAATTCATTAGACCATTTATTTTCTAAATCCTAAAAAGAGACAATATACCCTCTGGTTACTTTTCTTACAAAAATGATAGGTAAAAGAAAACATAACTGCAAACCTAAAAGTCACTGTACTTGACTTGCCTGCTGAGATTCAAAATGTTGAGCAGCCAATGAATTTACATCTTGATCTGTCAATGATTTCCCCAATTCCTGCATCACTTTTTCCATTTCAATACCCTGTCTAAAACATAAATAAGCAAATCAGGTATTCATCAACTAGAAGCTGCCAATTAACTATTAAGACTCGAACTGATATTAAGTGCACAAAGTTGATTTAAATAAATAGCCCTTAAAATGAATTTATACTTTTTAAATAAGAACTGGTTAAGATATATATGATAAAACAAATTTTTTTACTATACATTTATACATTTCTATGTATACCTTCAATACCATTTAGTCCCCACTGACCTCATTAACTTTTTAATAACTACTAAATCAGATAAAGATAATACTTCCAAGTAAGGTTTTCATTTAATTTACTATAGAAATGATCATTGACAATATAGTCTTATAATTTAAAACGGATATAACTGCTAAACATTGACTAGCTTAGATATGCATAATTAATATTTTACAATACACATGTTCCCTCTAGTGGATAAAAGGTATCATTGCTATTTTGAGTTTAAAAGAAATCTGGTTTGCTTAAACAGTACATTTCCAGTGAGGAAAACTACATTTCAGCAAATAAAATTTCACTAACCTTTATTTCACCTTAAATGCAAATACCAAGTAGTCAGTTATACAGTTAATGACACAAATTAAGTATTTTCTATGATTAAGATAAAAATTATACTACATCTCAGATGAAATACTAACTACATATTGACTCAATATGTCAAGCATGACAATTCTATAACCTTAAGACACTTAAGAAAAACAATCATTATAATTATATTAACGCTGTGCTAAGGAACTATAAAATGTAAAATGCCTTTTTAAAACTGTAAAATGGGGGCCTCCCCGGTGGCGCAGCGGTTGAGCGCTGGGTTGCGAAGCTGCCCGCAGCCTCTGCGGCGCCGGTTCGATCCCCGGCTGCTCCCCGGCCACCAGAGGAGGGTCCCACATGGCGTGCAGACCTCTCCTGCCGCCCGCTGCTCCCCTCAGCAGTGTCCTTCGGTCCTTCTGCCTGCTCTGCTCCCCGCTCTGGCTCTGGTGAATTCTCTCACCCTCCCGCGCTTCTGACTGTACCCAGTGCATGTATAAACAAAACAAACAAACAAATAAATAAATAAACAAACATGCCTCTATAAAAAAAAAAAAAAAAAAAAAAAAAACTGTAAAATGGCATTAAAAGGAGAAACTTGAAAAATGAGTCATTTCTGCTCATGAATTGGATATATTAATTTAAGCACCAAAATTCTGGATGAATTTCCACAGATGCAAGTGAATTACACCTTACCTTAAATCATACTATTCACCTTCACAATAAATATTACCTACATTAAGTGGAACATAGTTCACTTTTCCTTTTAAGCTAAAGCTAGCAGTTTGGACATGTGAAAAATAAACTACAAACTATTTTTAAAGTAAAGCATTCAAATATTGCTTATAAGTTCAGGGGCAAAAAAGCAAAGCTCCATCAAAAAATATAACAAAAGAACATTTCAAAATATAAACCAAAGCAAACCCCTACTGAAAAACAACCCCAAGACAGAAAAAAGACCCATAAAGTACTGGTAAGTGCAAATAATTAATCAGTAAATTAATTCATCTTCCCAAAGGGTAAAACGTTGTATGGAAAGGAAATATTCTTCTTATTTAAAAAAAAGAACAATTACGGAATACTGATGGCCAGATATGGGGTTTTCTGGTAGGTGCAGTAAGTGGGCCCCAACTTAGAGTAGTTTATCAGTTGAATGAAAGGACTAGTAATGGCAGTAGATGTGAAGTACATATCCAAGCTGGTAATTTATTAATAAACCTAAGCAGACAAAACTAATGTAGTCCCTGAAAACCTGGGATCCAAGAACAGATTCAGAATGAGTTGAAGGTAATGTAGTTTAAGCCTTAGTAGGAAGAAATCAAGCAAATGAAGTCCAACAAAAGGTAAGTAATCAATAGTATGTGATCAAATTTCTATATATTTTAAAACCTCTAGTTTTTCATTTTTAGTTTAAATATATATTCACAAATTTATTGGCTATCTAATAAAGAACTAGAAAAAATATCAAATTTTTGTCTTCTCTAGGGACAGCTTCAACTATTTACCTGGCAGCAACTACTCATATTTTAGGTAGTCCATCTAGACAGAAGTAAACCATCTCAATACAATTAATCAGCAAACTCAAACCCATAAAGAGTGAGAAATGCCTCAAAACATGTCCTTTTTGAAACAGATAGTTCTACTATTTTACTAGATTTGAGAATAAAAGGTACAGGGAAGTAGGAGAATTGTAATAAAAATGCATAAACCTATGTAATTTAATAAAAATGCCCATGTGGTACACATTCCTTATGAGAAAAGGTTAAATCTAACTGCTTATGATTTTCGTGTTTTAAATTTTTTTAACTATGACAGCCCTCAAAATAACTGATTATTCTCATCTTGCTCATTCCAGTGTTTTCTAATATGAAGTTAATCAGAGCAGGCCCACACATCATTTTAAAATCAATTATTTTAAAATTAAGTCAAGTCACAAAAAAAAAATGATTTAGTGCTAATATACTCATGATCAAGGAAATTTACAAAACAACACTAAAAACATTATCGTAAGGTCACATAAGCCTAAAGTCTTTTAATGTTTTTAAGGTAATAAATATCATTAGACTCTTCTAATGCATGTCCTGGATTATTTTAAAATTTATAGAATTACTAGGAAAACATTCTGGGAAGTAATAAATACCACCAGCAATATTTACTTTCTCTGAAGAAAAATAATCACAAAAGCATTGTTGTATGAAGCAATCCATACTGAATGAATTTAAATCTAATTAAAATTAGGAAAAACAAACTGTCATTTTTTCCCATTGTAAATAAACTTACAAAATGGACTTAGTTACAGAAGGATTTTAAATAGGTTCAGAATAGGGAGACAGCATGGTATAATGGTTAAGAGATTTGGTTTCAAATTCCAGCTTGTCCTTAGACAAATCACCTATTTAAGCCTCAGTTTCCTCATCTGTAAAATGGGGATGATGATCACAGTAAAAGGTGGTAAAGATCAAATGAGATAGGGCATCTGTTATATATTGCATGTCTGGGTCCCCCCAAATCCATATGTTAAGATCCTAACCCCAAGTGTGACAGTATTTGGAGGGGGGACACAAAGGTAGAGCCTGCATGATAGAATTAGTGTTTACAGGAAGAGATGCAAAAGCTTTCTCTTGACTAGAGAAGCACACAACGAGGAAGAGCCAGGTGAGCACACATGGAGATGGCATTGTCTCAAGGCCTAAGTGGATCCTCGCCAGACACCAAATCTGCTGGCACCCTGACTTGGGATTACCCAGTTTCCAGAACTGTGAGAAATACATTTCTGTTGCTAAGCACTTTGTATAGTGCCTGGAACAAAGTAAACCTTCAAGAAGTAAGCTATTCTTCCTATTAGAAATAAGAATACAAAAACCTACCATAATTTATTTAGGTAAGACAATTGACATATATGCCTATGAGGACCTTCCCAGTACATATTACAGATTTATACACACAAGACAATTTCTAATATTAAAGATTTTTTTCTATTTTATTCTTCACTCTTATAAAATATGAAAACAAGTTGTTCTGCAGACTATCGCATTTGACAATGTAACACTAAATTATGATAATGCAAGAAATTTGAAATACCTCTCTCGTAATTTTTTCAGCTCCACATCTCTTTCACTGATCAGTTCTGAGATACTAACAAAGTAATTATGTTCCAGATTGAGGAGCGTTTCAGAGGCGGGAGAATGGATTAGGTCATGGTACACATCTGCAAAATCTTCATCCCAGCTCGGTTCTTCAGGCCTTGCATGCTCTAATGTGGTCTGCAAGATGATACACAGACATTCTTCAAACATGGGATTGTGTTTTTATCTAACACTCTACTAAAAAATTATATACATTATGATTCCATCTTTGTATATCAGACAATGACAGAAACACCATCTGTTTATAGATCTGTGTGTACCTATGGATTGCATAGGATTACCTGAGTATACAAAAATATGGGAAGATATAAACTAACTTGTTAATATGGAGGCAGGGATCAAGGGGAGGTACTAATGTAGCAGAAGGGAAAGTATCAGGACACTGGGATTTCTGATACTATTTTCATATTTAAAGTATTAATTATATCATCAAAGAAGAGTTTTACATTTCTAAAAAACAGGCTCTGTATGTATACAATGAGATTACCTATGTGGTTACTGTGTAGTGATGCACTGACCTTGAAACCCCATGCATGACCAGGATTTTATAACAAGAGATACATGGTAATTTTCTTGATCTTTCCTAGTACCTGCTTTCTTTTTAAAATGCAGGCATGTTTTTAACAATATAAAAATAGTAGCTACCAAAAGGACAAAGGGACTTAGAAAACACTGACAAAAACACAGTGGGAAGCAAAATATGAATACCCTCAGCACACACACAGGTACATCTGGGGAAGTGCAGATGCAGGTTCCAAGGACATGGTACATGGCAGCACATCAATACACACAGTGCTTTACAGGCGAGAGAAACTGATAAGCTAAGAAGTTCCCTGCCAAGGATCATATAATTTAATGGAAAATGTGGAAATTACACAAAGATTTCAAAGTTTTATTTCCCCTACTATTGATCTCTGCAGTCACCAGTAAAAAAAATGACAATTCTTTCCTTTTTTATCACATGACTCAGAAATAATTTACCTTAAAAATAAAACAAATGAGGCCTCCCTGGTGGCGCAAGGGGTTAAGACACAACCTATGGAGCTGTCCGCAGCCACTGCAGCATGAGTTTGATCCGGCTGGCCAAGGAGCTACCCACACCGTGCAGCAGACCTCTCCTGACTTGCCCGCTGTTCCCCTCAGCAGTGTACTTCGGTCAACTGCCTGTTCTGTTCCCCACTCTGCCTCCGGTGAATCCTCTCACTCCCCGCCCAACGGCCACTGACACCTCTGGCCTGTACCCCAGCTCTTGTATGCATAGGTAAATAAATAAATCTTTTATTTTATTTTTTTTAAGATTTATTTATTTATTTATTTATTTATCTATCTATCTATTTATTTATTTATTTATTTATTCATACAATCACTGGGTACAGTCAGAAGCGCGGGAGGGTGAGAGAATTCACCAAGAGTCAGAGCAGGGAAAAGAACAGGCAGAAGGACCGAAGTACACTGCTGAGGGGAGCAGTGGGCGGCAGGAGGGGTCTGCGCGCCATGTGGGACCCTCGCCGGAGGCCGGGGAGCAGCCGGGGATCGAACCTAGCTTCGCAACCCAGCGCTCAACTGCTGCGCCACTGGGGAGGCCCTAAATAAATCTTTTAAAAAATAAAACAAATGGTTAAATCACAGAAATAGGTATCTTTTCTTTTTTGTAAATCATTAATCTTTTCTTCTTACTTTATTTCACTTATATGTCAATCAATTGCCAGATCAGGAGGGGAGAGGTTAGGAAGGCGAGCTGAAACAAGAACATGAACTTCACTGACTCTAGGCCTCTGAAAACCTGAAACCACGCTGCTCTTCCTCTTGAGACCTGGATCTGCTCTTGGAATTATAATCAGTCAAAGGGATTTAAGCTCTGTTCAAAATTCACTTCATGTTTAGGATGAAATTTTGTTGTAAGGAGTCAATGTGTTTGAAAGTCAGTGTGTTTGAAAGTGAGATCATTGCAATCTGCTTTGGCCATACATAATACCAGAGATTCAGTAACCCCACCAGCCATTTCAGCTAACCATAATAATTTGCAGCATCAATTAAACTGAACTTATGAAGATACCTACATGAGAAGCATTAGGTTTTCCTTGACCTAACTCATGCCATTCTCTCAAGGGAGCTGATACTAGAAAGGGGAACGTAAAGGCTGAGACAAATGAGATGTTGAGTAAGAACCTGCAGAAAAAAACTATTCTCTGTCCGTACTATTACTTTTCCTCCTCGACTTTCAAACACAAAGCTCAGCTCCTTTGAGGCTCAAACCATTTGGCACATCTAATAATCACATCCACTGTTTTCTTATAAATCTACCTGCCGGGCCTCCCAGGTGGCACAAGGGGTTAAGACGCAACCTATGAAGCTATCTGCAGCACGAGTTCGATCCCTGGCCTGCCAGGGAGCAACCCACATGGGGCAGCAGACCTCTCCTGTCTCGCTCGCTGCTCCCCTGCAGTGTACTTCAATCTGACTATTCTGTTCCCCATTCTGTCTCTGGTGAATCCTCTCACCCCCCAAACCTCTGGCCTGTATCCCAGCTCTTGTATATATAAATGAATCTTAAAAAAACCAAACAAACCACAAATCTACCTGCCATTTATTCTCATTTAAAACTTTGGCGCTGAATCTACAGACTTTCTCTCTGTCCCACATCCTGTCATTGACCTGGATCCCTTGGATGTCCACATGGATAGGCTATGTGATGCCCTGCCTTCTTACTTTCCTGAGCGCAATATCATTAATAGTTCTCCACTCTACCTCAGTCACCCATTCCATATCATCCCCATGAACAGCTTAACCAGAAAAATTCATTCAGTCTCTGACTGTAACCCTCAACCAAGACTTCACATTGTACTCCAAGGCAATTGATTCTTTAACCTCATCACTACCTGCCCTCTACAGATCCTTCTATTTTGTCACATTTTACCAGCCATGAACTCACACCCCACTTTACTTTGTTCCTATGTCTCTTATTTCCCAGGATCCAGCCTTCAACCACTGTCTTCCCAAACTCCTCACTCCCTGAATGGGTATTCTTTCTCTTGTCTACCTAGCAGAACCCTAATCATATTCCTCTTCTTTATGCCTGCAGTCAGGCAGTACAGAGCTGCAGCATAAAAATCCAAAGGTTGGGCCTCCCCTGGTGGCTCAGTGGTTAAGGGCTGGGCTGCGAAGCTGCCCGCAGCCTCTGCAGAGCCGGTTCGATCCCTGGCCGCCAGTGAGGGTCGCACATGGTGTGACAGACCTCTCCTGCCATGCCCGCTGTTCCCCTCAGCAGTGTACTTTGGTCCTTCTGCCTGTTCTGTTCCCCACTCTGGGGATTTACTCTGGTAAATCTTCTCACCCTCCCACACTTCTGGCTGTACCCAGTGCTTGTATAAATAAATAAATCTTTAAAAAAAAATCACAAAGGTCTAAAGTTTACAGCAGCAGATTGGGGCCACTCAACCTTATGTTTCAATGATGCCTAATAATCCTACTTTTCTCTGGTCAGTTCTCTCCTCAAACAGCCAACTATGGCATTAGTCCCCCCACCACATCTGAAAAAAAGTCATGTGTGGATGAAATGGATTAAAAGTATCCATTTCCAGCTGTAAAACAGATTAGTCATGGACATGTACAGCATGACAAGTATATAAATAATAATACTGTATGTTTGAAAGTTGTATGTTTGAAAGTTGCCTATCACATACACACATTTTGTAATTATGGTAATGGATGTTAACTAGACTTATAGAAGTATGATGTTGTACATCTGAAGCTAATGTTATTTGTCAATTATAGCTTAATTCAAAAAAAAGAACTTGGGCCTCCCTGGGGGTGTAGGCTGTTGAGCACGCACTGTGAAGCTGTCCACAACCTCTTCAGCGCAGGTTCAATCCCAGCCGGCTAGGAAGAAACCCACATGGCACAGCAGACCTCTCCTGTCTCACCCGCTGCTCCCCTCAGCAGTGTATTTCATCAGTCTGCTGGGTCTGTTCCCTGTTCTGTCTCTGGTGAATCCTCTCACTGTCCAGCACATCTATACCCCGGTTCTTGTATAAATAAATAAATTTTTAAAAAATATTTATTTATTTATTTATACAAGCACTGGGTACAGTCAGAAGCACGGGAGGATAAGAGAATTCACCAGAGCCAGAGCTGGGAACAGAACAGGCAGACGGACGAAATACACTGCTGAGGGGAGCACCAGGCGGCAGGAGCGGTCTGCACGCCATGTGGATCAAACTGGTGCTGCAGAAGATGCAAGCAGTGTCGCAGCCCAGCGCTCAACCGCTGCGCCACCAGGGAGGCCCTAGATATGTCCCTTAAAAAAAAAAAACTCTCGTTTTCTTACTTGACCATACTTTCCCCTACTTCTCATACATACAGTACAAAGGCAGTGCAAAAAAGTAGTGTGTCTTATATACTTATTCCCACATAGTAAGTAAGCACATAAGCAGCAACTTATACTGTATATTTCAGAATAAATTTTTGTATGTAGAGAAAAAATTCTCAATCAATTTTAGTATCATCTTAGTAATTTAAAAATCCTCGTCTAAGTGCAGAATTACAATCTGATCTATTTTCTTACCTCAGCATAAGCTTTGGCCCATGTACTTGCCAGTTGATGTAAATCTACTTCACCAGATTTCACAGCTTCCAGGGATGCTTCAGCATCTCTGTCATAATCTTGGAGAGATTCTTCTTCTAGGAACTGACTGAGAGCTTCTTTCAAGTCTTTAACAGGGAAAACAAATAGTATCAATAAAATCCAGATGTAAATAGGAAACATTTTACCTAGCTAAGCAGGTAAAATGTGAAATTTTATTTTATCAAGTTATAACCTAACAGAATGTCTAATTAAAATAAAACCATTTTAGGAGATCATTTAACTAAATTCACAATTATTTTCATTATTACAGGTTATTGTATGGAGAATGATCAAAATTCGTAACTCTTATGTACAACCTTGAAACTAATTTTAAAATAAATGTTAATTTCCTAAACCTGATTCTTAAATTTGAAGAAAACTTACAGATTTTGAGAGGCTTCAGGTTATCGTATTGAAAGTTTCATATGGATATTTGTTAAATTAGAATTTGAAAGAAAAATGGACTTAACATATTAAAACTGATTTAATTCAGATTCCTTGTATCTAACCTCGTATGATTTAACATATTCTCAACTTAAAAGTTTTCCTCATCTGTGAGATAGAACACAGACCTTTTATGATGGTTTAATACAAATGACTTTATGGAATTAACTTAGGCCAACAAATATTATTCAAGATTACTATTTCTCAGGAATGAAGACTAGATTATTTTATTTATTTATTTATTTATTTTTTTTAAGATTTATTTTTATTTATTTATACAAGCCCTGGGTACAGTCAGAAGCGCGGGAGGGTGAGAGAATTCACCAGAGCCAGAGCGGGGAGCAGAGCAGGTACAAGGACCAAAGTACACTGCTGAGGGGAGCAGCGGGCGGCAGGAGAGGTCTGTGCTCCATGTGGGACCCTCCTCCAGTGGCCAGGGAGCAGCCAGGGATCGAACTGGTGCTGCAGAGGCTGCGGGCAGCTTCGCAACCCAGCGCTCATCCGCTGCGCCACCGGGGAGGCCCAAGACTAGATTATTTTAAAAGGGCAATACAGTTAGCAAAATAATCCTATACTACCCTAATTAATAATAGCTGAAATGCCTTACGAATCCACCCAACTCAAGTAAGAGGTTAAGAGCTCTAATCTAGACTATGTAACCAATTTTTCATTACATAATTTAATTTTTATACTAAACTGCTACTGCCTTATAAACAACTGTAAGGGTTATAGGAAAAAAACCCTGCATAAAACCAAGATCAGATAATCTTTTTATTCTGAAAGCAATTAAACACTTCATATTTATGGCTGTTTCAAAAACTTCTTAGGTTTATGATATCAACATAAAACATCTATTAACAGAGACTAACGGAAAATAAAGTGGTATTTAAAAAATCGCTCCTACCTTTTTCTATAAAGCATGGTAAACCATGCAGCAGCATCAGACGTCCATGTAAATGACTAGCATTCTCCTGAACAGGAAATTTGAGGGGTACCCTCAGTTCTAAGCACTGACTTCCAACTTTAAATTTATATACAAATTCCCTCTCTCTGTTGCTGAATCTTTCTCTGTTTTTCTTCATCTTCTTTGGTAAGATTTCTATAAAACTAACAAAAAAAATGAAGCAGGTTATAATTCCATGAAAAACATTGTTTCATTATTGCAGCACCACTCCGAGATTTTACTTTTGTAAATCTGTGCCAATTATTCCAGATTTTCCTACATTTACTCTTGCATTTTCAGCTTTGCGATGAAACAAACCTCTTCTTTTAAAAGTAAAGCAGTGTTTTAAAACCTCATTTAAGGAAAAAAATGCCCATAATATACATCCCCTAGGTAGAGTTCTCTAGAATAGGAAAATGACATGAGGAGAAGAGGGTTGTTGTTGTTTTGCATTTTGAAAGGGCAGGTTTATTAGGAAAAGGAGAAAGAAAAAAGAGACACCTGCATAGCCACAGGCAGGCAGGAGAGCTACCAGAGAAAAGATCCTTAAGAAGTGAAAACAGGCGGGAAGATAAAGAGCAATTGACAGTTGAATACAAAACAAAACAAAAAGATCAGGGACCAAGAAGTGATCTAGGAGGTCTTAGAGGTTGTGGGTATGAAATCTGATTGGGGTGGAGAGAAGAGGAAAGATTTCCATGTGGGAAGAAGATAAAAAGAATATACAAAGTACAGGATACCCCATAGAGACAAAGTGGTCACTAGTCAGAAAGAAGATAACCAAATCAAATTAGTAAGAAGATCTATTTATGAGCCTTCTACCTGGACTCCCTGTCTCTAGGCTTTCCCCATCAGATCAGTTCTCATATTATTCTCTACACTGAAGCCATAGTAATCTTTCTAAAATGGCTATCTGATCATGTTATTTATTTACTTAAAACCCTTCTATGACATTCCATTGCTCTCAAGATAAAATTTAAACTTCTCAACCCAGTTTACAATGACCCTGTTTCTCTCTCCAGGCTCTTCTTAGAGCAGCTGCACCCTTCCTTCCCAACATGCAAATTCGCAAACTTTATTTTCCAGCCATACTCAACTTCTTTCAACACTAAATCCCTCTTTCTGCTCTTTTCTTGCCTAGAGCACTGTTAACAGTCTCTTCTTTCCTTAGCTAACAACTACTCGGTGTTCAGATCTCAGCTTGGATAGGAAACCTTTGAATTGATAGGTGTGTCATAAATATTAGTCAAATAATAAATCTGGAGCACCAGACAAACACAAGATGATCAATAAATTGAAGCTAGTAGCAATAAAAATATATAAAAAGTTACCTAAGAACATATCAGTAAAAAATGAAAAACACAGGCTGATAACTCAATACACATGATGAAGACATAGGCAGTAAAGGAACATCATAGTAGAGAAATAAAAGTTACACAAATATGGGTGTACTTTCTATTCTTGTTTAGATTCAATATTTTCAATAAATAAAAAAAATTAGCTCTGGTTTCAACTGGGTTAGCATTTCGTGTTTCAACAAAATGATACTTTCATTTCCTCTAATCCCTTCCCTTGCTCATTTTTTTTTTTTTTTTTAAGCAGGGGTAAAGTCAAGGAAGGACTTCCATGCTAAACTGGAGTTGGGGAAGAGGGTTAGATCGAACTCATAACCATCAGGGTGAAGGCTCTGAGGCTTAAACTGGGGAAAGGAAGTGCAGGCTGTAACCGAGAAGCACCAGCCAAGTGAGGGCAACAGCTCCTCCACTGGAAGGGAGGCTTCAGTCTAAAGCAGCTTCCTCGTTCTTGGTTCTGGGCTTACCTCTCCTAGGTCGTAAGTCCTGAGCAGCCCGCACACTCCCAGCTGTCAACCAGGAGCTGCGCAGGGAACATCAGCTGATTAGCCTCTTGTTACAGACAACAGATCCGTTTCGGCAGATTCGACAAAACCTTTTCCTTATTTCTCGCACCTTATAGAAAATACCTCCATCTGAGCGCCCCATTATCAATTTAATCACTTAAAAGGTGCAACCAGGCGTGTTTCTACTGATATTATGTATTTCAGAGACGGAGCAGAAGCCAGTGTCGTGACGAAAGTGCGGCGGCAGAACACAAACTCAGCCCTGGTGGACCGGATGCGGAAGGGCGGCGCCTCGGAAAGGGCGTAAACACACCCCGCTCTTCCTAGAGCGCACGCGCAGCTGCAATGGTGGTTGGTAGCGATTGGAAGGCTGGTGGCAGGGGGCGGGGAGCGCCGAGATCTGGTTTTGGGCGGGAATAGAAACGGCCACTTCTGCCAACAAGAACTTGAAAGCTGCGAGTTTCCATCCTTGAATGGGACCATGGTGCGGCCTGTGAGGTGAGTAGGGGATGACATCGGCGGGGATGGAGAGAAAGAGGAAGATGCTGAAGACAACTTCTCCTAGCCACGATCGAGGGCAGGAAGCCGAATAGGACGGAAGGTACCGATGGTGGCGAGGGATCTCCTGTTTACTGGCAAACCCTTGAGTCTCCAGCGAGAGCCACCCAGTCCTCTGAAACATCCTTCCAACTTTTCCCTTCCCCTTGCTTCCCTTCGTAGCGATGGCCCCATTTAAACTAGTCCATGTGTTAACTTTAGAATAGCGCTTTATATTTCACTAGCCCCTTCTTAGCTGTTACTTCGTTTGTCTGTCACTCCAAATCTTTGACGTATGAAAGTTTAGGTCTTCCTGTTTTGTCTTTTTAAACTACAATTCATAAAAGCCAGTTCATCTGAGTAACACAACTGGTGACAAGGGTACTCAAATCTAAGTCGCCTGACTCTAGATCCTCTATACTTTCCATTAGATGATTCGAAAGATTCCCCTACCTAACAATAATTGAATGCCAGGGAGACCTAGGGTCAGCCGTTGGTTCAGTAAAGCTATTGAATATATTTACTTCTGTGCTGTACTAGGTTACAGGAGGTTAGCTTCTAATGAAGAGGTGGAGTTAGGGGTCTAACACATGGCAATGACGTATAGAGTGAGAAAAAGGAAAACTCAACTTTAAATAGAGTAGTTAGGAATTGCCTCTCTGAGAAGGTTACACACCAGCTAAGACATGAATGACAAAAAGGGACAAGCCAGTGAAAATATGGGTCAATCCAGGTGGAGGGAACAAGAGCTAAGTGTCTTTGAAGGATAGAAAATCACCAAAACTCTAGGTATCAGCATGCAGTTGGGAGAACTGTAGGGCATTAGGTCAGAGAAATAGGCAGGGGGAAGAGCAGATAGACTAAGGAAAGAAGAGACTGTAACAGTGCTCTAGGCAAGAAAAGAGCAGAAAGAGGGATTTAGTGTTGAAAGAAGTTGAGTATGGCTGGAAAATAAAGTTTGTGAGTTTGCATGTTGGGAAGGAAGGGTGCAGCTGCTCTAAGAAGAGCCTGGAGAGAGAAACAGGGGCATTGTAAACTGGGTTGAGAAATTTAAATTTTGTCTTGAGAGCAATGGAATGTCATAGAAGGGTTTGAGAAAATAGCTTGAATTTTATTCTAAGTACAATGGGAAGGCAATGGAGAGTTTTAAACAAGGGAGGGAAATCTGATTTGGATTTTATAAAGTTTACTGGCTGCTGGTTGAGAATGAATGGACGGTGGGGTGACCAGAATGGGAGTAGGTTTAGCCAGTTAGGAGGCTGTTATATTACTGGGTGGTGGCTTGAGTAGGTTATTATCATTGGACATGGATGGAGCAGATGAATTTGCTGGCACACAACTACTTGCTATGAAGTAGTTGTGGAGGTAAGAGGGTGGAAAATAAGGAAGGATGGTTGACTTCATAATAGTTTTAACCTGAACTACCAAATGCATGATTTTTGTATTAACTGTGATGGGAAAGACCAGGAAAAGGAACAAGTTCAGGAGGTGTGGGAGATGCAGCATCCCATTTCAAACAAGTTAGGTTTGAAAAGAATTTTTAAACATCCAAGGAGAGAAGACATAGTCACTTTGTTTGGAACAGTAAATTTTAAATTTTTTCTTTGACCCTTTGTTTGGTTTCTCTATATTCCACATATAAGTTGTCGAAGTGTGGTTGTAGGCCCTAGTAGTGCCTCAGACCCTTTTGGGAGGTTTTTGAGGTCAAAACTATTTTCATGACTATACTAACACATTATTTGCTTTTTTTTTTTTTTTTTCCCTCTCACTGTTCTGTCATTTGCTCTGTAATGGTGGTAAAATTGTGGACATCTTAGCAGGAATCAAGACAGTGACACTAAACTGTATTAGTATCCATGGTATTCTTTACTGCTACACACTGAGTTTAAACAAAAGAAACATTGGTTTCACTTAAGAATATACTTGATGAAGCAATAAGAATCATATTCATTTTAGCTCAACTGTTAAGTAGGTTTTTAAATTTTATTTTACTGTTATTCAATCTCAGATTTTCCAAAAACAGTTTTCGTATTTTACTCTGCTCTCAAGTACTTCAACTCCAGAGAGTGAGAGAGTAACAACAGTAGACTTCTTTTTCACATCCTCTGTGAGGAAGTATGCAGAAAAGCCTTCTATGATGGTTGTCTTAAAGAAAAACACTTATGACATTGAGTTGTGAGCAGAACTAGCTTTCCTTTCATGCCATTTTTACTTAAAGAACAATTTACTGACAAACCAGGTTATTCATACTTGGGTATTTGGCAGAAGATAGAAACAAAAACTTGAATAATGTTTCATATAGTGCGTAAGAGGGGAGGAAGGAAATTATCTTTTTAATAGCACTTCTAGTACACCTCTAAAGTAGTATAAAGATTTGTTTCAAGTGGCAAATTCACTCTCCATTTTCTAAGTGTCCATTATTTAGTATTGTGGGAAGATGAAAGAACATGGATTTCAGTGTCAAGTTTATATTCTAACATAAAGAAAACATATCACATATAAAGCAAAACAAAATACAATGGGAACTGATAAATGCCTAATTCTTTGTGAATTATCTTAATTCATTTTTTTAATTGGACATATCAAATATAGTTAAAATAACTTTCAGCAAATGCTAAATCCCTCCTATAAAATCAAATCATGTTTTAGATTTATGTATTCTTCAGGGAATTCAAACAATTTTCATTTACTCGAGAATATTAATGACCTTAAGGAACAGAGATAAAAATTGACATATGTATAAATGAAAATTTTTTTTTCTTGTTCATAGGCATAAGAAACCAGTCAATTATTCACAGTTTGAAGCCTCTGACAGTGATGGTAGGTAGACTTTCTTATTTTTGCTTTAAAGATTTAGAAATGTCCTCAGGAATATAATTCAAATATACATATACATAAATGTATATATATATATTCAATACTTGAGATACACACACAAGTTAAATGTATGAGTTAAACAGTTATATATGTATAGATCTCAAATGTTGATTATAGTATGCAATTACATGTAAGATAGGTCCAGAAAACTAATTTTCTAAGCATTTGGAATAATTATGCTAGAATTACACTGACAGGAATCATGCAGGTAAGTGATAAATGAACAAGGCTAGGTGAAATTAATCTTTAGGTCTGAATTGCTATAGGTCCATGTTTCTCAAAGTGGAGTTCGTCTCTACTCCCTTCCTCTAAGAAGTAATACACTGTCTTTTGAGGCACAATTATATTACAGAATATAATGTGAAATCCCCATTAATTATACAATCAAAGCAATCCTTGAGCAGGAGACTTGAATAGATATTTTTCCAAAGGAGACATGTAGATAGCCAACTACCAAGTAGCCACTACGCTGGTACATGAGAAGATGCTCAATGTCATTAATCATTAGGGAAATGCAAATCAAAACCACAATGAGCTATTACTTCACACCTGATAGAATGGCTATTATCAGAAAGACAAGAGATAATATGTGTTGTCAAGGATGTGGCAGAAAGGAAACCTCTGTGCACTGTTGTTGGGAATGTAAATTGGTGTAGCATTATGGAAAACAGTCTGGGGATACATACAAAAATTGAAAATAGAATTACTATATAATGTTGTAATGTCACATTTGAATATTTATCCAAAGAAAATGAAAGATATCTGTACCCCCACCATCACTACAATGTTATTTACACTAGCCAAGATAAGGAAGCAATCTAAGTATCTATTGATGGATGAAGAGTTAAAGAAAATGTGGTGAATATATGCAAAGTAAACTGGACAGAGAAAGACAAATACCTTGTATCATGTAACTTACATATGGAATCTAACACAATCAAACAAAAATTGCCAAACGCATAGATACAGAGAACAGATTTGTGGGTGTGAGAGGTGGGAGGTGGGCAAAATGGGTAAATGGGGTAAAAAATACAAAATTCTAGTTCTACAATAAAAAAGCAATGGGAATATAATCTACAGCATGGGGACTATAGTTAGTAGTACTAACATAAGAAAGAAAAATTTTATCTATTTTAACTACCTTAGGGGAAACTTTTCATATATTCTTTTGTTTTTAATTCACACATAACTAGATGATTTTGTTTCTGCAACTATACCTTCAAATAAGAAATCACGAACAACATCAGAGGAGTTAAAACTAGAAAAACCAAAACCTAAATTGAAGACTCTCCAGAAAGAAGACATCCCAGTACAAGAGAAAACCCCTAAAAAAAGGTGAGAGGTAAGATGTACAGTAAATAGATATTAGATGATTTCAATAGTTATGCAATTTTCTTGATATTAATTTGTATTTTTTCTGACTCATTTTAACTAGTTTTATCACATTTATCTTTTTTTTTCCTAAGATTTATTTATTTATTTTTTTATTTATACAAGAGCTGGGGTACAGGCCAGATGCGCGGGAGGGTGAGAGAATTCACCAGATACAGAGCGGGGAACAGAACAGTCAGATTGACGAAATACACTCCTGAGGGGAGCAGCAGGTGAGACAGGAGAGGTCTGCTGCGCCATGTGGGTTGCTCTGAGGCCGGCGGGGACCGAACTGGCACTGCAGAGGCTGCGGACAGCTTCATAGCACTGTGTTCAACTGCCTGCGCCACCAGGGAGGCCCCACACATTTATATTTTTAATTATCATGCTTGTGATTTTATTAATTTTCTATCTTATTTGTGTTTACTCTAGTTTACCAGTTCCTGCTCTTATCATTATTACTTTACATTATTTCCTTTTAGTCCAAGTGGATTCACTTTTCTTTTCTTTTTTTTTTTTTTAAAGATATATTTATTTATTTACACAAGAACAGGGGTACAGGCCAGATGTGCGGGAGGGTGAGAGGATTTACCAGAGACAGAGCAGGGAACAGAACAGGCAAACTGACGAAATACACTGCTGAGGGGAACAGCGGGTGCAACAAGAGAGGTCTGCCACGCCATGTGGGACCCTCACCAGCCAGCTGGGATCGAACTGGCTCTGCAGAGGCTGTGGACAGCTTCACAGAGCTGCACTCAACCGCCTGCGCCACCGGGGAGGCCCAACTTTGTTTTTCTTTTCCTAGGTCCTTTTCCTGGAGACTTCTACAGTGATTTAATTTCTTTATTATTTTCTCATAATCATTTGAAGTTATGCATTTCTCTCTAAGCATTAGTTTGCCTTCCATAAATTTTGATAGATGTTTTTTCCTCATCATTCAATTTACAATATTTTCTTTTTTATGTTATTTTTTGCTATTTTGTATTTAAATTAATTTTTAAATTTTTTTTACATCATTGTTCATTTTTAAGCAATATTTGCTTCCTCCCATCCCCTCAGGTATAGTCCCCATAGAGTTTCCTTTACCAGTGCACCCGTGCACCATCACCTCAGTTCCCTATGCTCCTACCTCCCTCCCTCTGATCTCTCTCCTGCCTCCTCCCCTGCGGTACATTTCTGATTTATAATTGTGTTTTTGCTTTGTTGTATTTTGAACTGTTATTATTTTTTTACACTGATGTCTTACTTAGTTCCCCTATATTCCTGCTATAAGTGAAACCATCTGATATTTTTCTTTTTCCTTCCTCCTTTCACTGAGCATAGCTCCATCCACAATGCTGCAAATGGTATGAGTTTATCTTTTTGATTGCTGAATAATATTCCATTGTGTATATATATCACATCTTCTTGATCCAGTCATCTATTTTGGGGCATTTGGGTTGTTTACAGGTTTTACCTATATTACAGTATTTTCTAATTGCTCTTGTGATCTTCTTTGATCCATGGGTTGTTAAAAGTTTCAATTTTGTTGAAAGGTTGTTAAAAAGTTCAATTTTGAAATACTTACAGGCAACTTCTCATTTTTAATTATCATTTAATGTTATGAGTATACATTATAATACTGTATGATTTAAATCTTTTAAAATTTTTAGATACTTGGTTTTTTGATCCTATGTATTATGTAACTTGGTAAATAGTCTATGCATTTTTGGCCACCATGAAGAGGAGACATGATAATCTGCTTAGCTGGGATAATTATTAATATGTCTTATTTCTCTACCCTCCTCATTAATTGCAGTATCCTTGAGGGCACTTTCAGTTTCCTACCTAGTGCAGTGCTTAAGTAGCTTAAGTACTTGATGAAATGTCTGTTAGAGTCTAGATTGTGGAGAACACATATAAAACAAAGTAATTTAAATTTAATGTGAGCTATAATAGCAGTTTAAGGAGGTATGGGTGAGGTCAAAGAATATTTCTAAGTGAACTGATGTCGCAGCCAAGTCTTTATTCTTGGTTGAGCGGGTACTTCCTACCTGGATGGAGCTAGTAGTAAGGAGAGACATTACAATGACAGGAAATAGTAGGTGCCGCAGCACATGCTTCTGCTTCTTGTCTGTTATACTAGAGGTAAAATGACTTTGTAGTGTTGTAGAGTGTTAACATTAAAGATTGATTCTGATTCTGATTATTATTCTAAAAACATTTTTATGAGGTTGGTAACTCCTAAATAGTATTCTGAAAACCTCAAATTTTGTTGTTTAGTTGAGATTGATATATTTAAATAGTCATTATATAATTTGTGTGTCTTCTTTAGGTTGGCTTTAGATGACAAGCTGTACCAGAGAGACTTAGAAGTCGCACTGGCTTTGTCAGTGAAGGAACTTCCAGTAGTCACCACTGATGTGGAAAAGTCTCAAGATGAAAGTAACTTCATTTTCTTTGTATTTTCTTATTTCTTTGGCTGACCCTTTACAGGAAAGTAGAGTTTTAATCGTTTGGGCTATAAATGGAATAATTTGCACAGGGTACAGCTGAATTCAGTATTTTATTTAGCTGCATAAATGTCATATATACACACATACAACTCTGCTTAACAATCAAAGTCAACTTGAGAACATGGAAGATCAGTCTGAATGTCTGAATTACCTTTGTCTGAATGTCTGAATTATACCTTTGTATACAGTGAAAATTGAATTTCTTGCTCAAATGAATTTATATATCCTAATTATCCATCTCCTTTCTCTTCAAACTCATATAGTTCAACATCACCTAATGATGGTAGTTTTTACTATTTATAAATGTTACAGATAATAATTTGGTAAGCACGTTCAGAAGACTTAAGAAATTTATGACATACTAGATTTCTCTGTGGGGATTTTCTCCTTTATATTTCTGGCAACTGTACAGCAGAGGGCAATACTGATATTCTGGAGAGGCAGAAATCATTAGTAGTAATCTATTTCTAGGCATTGCTTGATTAAGGTGCATCTAAATCTACTTTTCTTCCTTATATGTAGGCATTGAAAAACAAGTCAATAATGAAGCAGAAACAAAGAATAAGAATAAGTCTCCCCATATCTCTAATTGTAGTGTAGCCAGTGATTATTTAGGTAAGTTTTTAATATTAATCATGTGTATTTTTTCCATCAACAATTTTTTCCTTTTTACTTATTTTCTTACATAGTTCATTTTTATACAGTATTTGGTTTCTCCTTTCAGATAGAGTCCCCATGGTTCTCCCACCACGGTATCACCAGTGTTGTTTTTCTAATCTTTATTTCAACTCCAGAACCATAGCTAGAACCAAGATCTTCTTTAAATTTGTCAAGATTCTTTTCACCTCTTTTCCTTTGTTTCTTTATGTTTTAGTTTTCTTCTCTCTTACTGCAGACCCAGTTTCTTCCCTGGTAGACCATCACGGCTACCATGGTTTGTAGTTGACATTTGACCACTAAAGAAAGAGGCTGTATTTTCCCAGCTCCAGTTTCTTTTTATTATTATTATTATTATTTAAATTTTATTTTTATATTCCCCATACAATTACAGCCCCCTTATTTTGACCCCAATCCCTCCTTTCCCCACCCCCCACTCCCCATAGAGTATCTCTGGTTCATAGTTGTTTGTTGATTTTGATATTTTCTTTCTTATAGTTATTCTTTTTCCTGGTCCCTTATTAAGTTTTCTATATTCCTGCTATGAGTGAGACCATCAGGTATTCTTCTTTTTCTTTCTGGCTTATTTCGCTGAGCTTGATCCCTTCCAGCTCCATCCATGTTGCTGAAAATTGCATGTATTTATCTTTTTTGAATGCTGAGTAATATTCCATGGTGTATATGTACAACATCTTCTTGATCTAGTCATCTATTTTTGGGCATTTGGGTTGTTTCCAAAGCTTAGCTATTGTAAATAGTTCAGCTCCAGTTTCTTGTGAAAAATTCTAGAGGAAAGAAATTCTTGGGGAAATGTTCTCTCAATTTGGATCTTGGACTTATCTTTAAACCAGACCCTGTTCCAGGAGACTGATATATTATAATTGATCCAGATTTATAAGCTATGTGGTGTGTTACTAGAAGCAGGGAAGCATTGAAGCTGGACAAATAAGACAGACAACAACAGGAAGCAGTAGGTTTCATAGAAGTGTTCTCTGTAATTTTTTAAATATTACCTATCACAAATTTTTCCATTGATTTTTATACCTCTCCTGAAGATTTAGATAAGATTACTGAGGAAGATGATTTTCATGGCGTCCAAGGGAAAAGAAAAGCAGCATCTAAAGCTGCAGCACAACAGAGGAAGATTCTTCTGGAAGGCAGTGATGGTGATAGTGCTGATGACTCTGAACCAGACTTTGTAGCTGGTAAGTTTTTTCTACCTCAAAATGAATCCTATGGCAATTCAGTAAAAATGTATGCAGAGCACTGTGCTCAATATTTGGTAGATGCAAGCTGGAGGAACACACAGGACAGTTACGCGCAGCCCTGGCATTCAGCTGTTTGGAGAAAGCTTTATCTGAAGGTGACCTGTAAGCCATGCCTTGAAAAATGAGTAGTATATAGGCGAACTAAAGAAGTAAAATGGCATTTCTGCCTGGTAGAAAGTCATTAGTAATGCAATAGGCAAATGCAGGCTTGCAGGGAAGAATGTTGGAGAAGAGGCTAAATAGGCAGATTGGCTGGCACTAAAGCAAGGACAGTCTTAGACCCATTCTAAAAAGTACAGACTTTTGTCTTTAAGTTGTAGAAATTCATAAACTAGTTTGAGGTACAAAACCTATATTTTACTGTGAAAGTTGTTTTCAGATTTGTTCAGAAATAAGGGCAAATGGAAAGCACAGCAGCCTTAAACAGCATAAAGCTGTATTAATTAAACAATGAAAATAATCCATAAATTTATGCCAAATTATGCACTAATTAATATGCTGCCTGCAAATAATGACAAATTTTTAATCAACATTTACTCAACAAACATCTAAGTTCCTAGTATATGCACTACACTAGGGACGCAGCCTTGAACAAAACAAACAGAGCTCCCACCCTGGTGGACCGACTTCTAGTGAGGGGAGAGTGACAACAACCAACTAAACACCTAATGTGTCAAGTGCCATGATAGAAGAGCTATGAAGAAAAGGAAGACAGGGTAGGGCCCAGAAATCTGCATTGTTAACCAATACCTGCCCCCCTATCCCTGACCCAGGTGATTGCAAGGCAGGCAGTCTATGGATATTACTTTGAGAAACACTGATGTGAGCACAACTACAAAAAAGCAGGAGCCAGTGAGTGGTACTACCTTGAGGAAACATAGTAGAACGTGTATCCCAATTTAAGGTTACTTCATACAAAGAACCCAATATCATCAAAATAAGTCTTGGCAGTTTAAGTGTCTTGTTCAGGGCTAATAATTGTAGCACCTGCACACTGTCTGGATGCATGCTTGTCAAAAAAATTCAATAAGAATTCTAAAGTATTTTGCATGCCAATGAGATTAATTTTTTAATCTTTAATAAGGAATTAAAATGTTTGCTATGCTTGTGGGAATGAAATTACTTGCTGTTTGTTGGGATATATATATATATATATATATATATATATATATATATATCGCCATATATAAGCTATGGGTTATATTTCTAGAGGTATAATAGATATTTGAAAAGGAGACTTTTATATTCCAACCACAGATGATCTCTTTTAAGTCATTTTATAAAACAAAGGCTTTGTGGAAATCATGATTTGGATGGTGACTTTAAAATCTCCCCTCATAAAAATAAATAGTTAAGGACCTGAATAGACATTTTTCCATAGATGACACACAAATGGTCATTATCATTAATCATTAGAGAAATACAAATCAGGTTCAGATAGCACCTCAGTTGTACCATACCAAAAAAAAAAAAACCATCTGTCTATCTATCTATCTATAGCAAACTATTGGTAGTTGTTGAGTGTGGTTATAGTTTATTGTCTACTGTTGTTTATGTTTGAAAATTTTCATATGTATTTTTACTTTTTATTTAAAATATATCATTTTTTATAGATTGGAAGGTGTTATATCAGTGGTATAACAATGGTTATCTCTGAGTAGTGAGATTGGGGAGTGGATTTTCTTCTTGAAACCTCTGTATGGTCTATGTTTTCTGCATTTATAATGTAAAAAATATAAAACATCTTTTTATTAAAGTAGGACTAATCCTTATTTATACTTTTTTGGGGTGTACTCTTTTTTTTAGATTTTTTTTTATGCATACAAGAGCTGGGGTACACTCCAGAGATGCGGGGGGTGAGATGATTCACCAGAGACAGAGTGGGGAACAGAACAGGCGGACTAACTGAAATACACTGCTGGGGGGGGGGGGCGGGTGAGTCAGGAGAAGTCTGCTACGCCATGTGGGTTGCTCCCTGGCCGCCCAGGGATCGAACTCTGTGCTGCAGAAGCTGCTAATTGCTTCACAGCGCAGTGCTTAACCTCTCGCACCACCAGGGAGGCCCTTTTGGGGTTTACTCTTTATAAAACATGATTTTCTAATCCTGTCCTCCATGCAGAAAAATAAAAGCATCATTGTTTAACTGTTGGGTATGCTGATGTTTTTTTTCTGGAGCAACTGCAGCTACATTCCTCAGTCCATTCCTGGCTTATATTTGTCCCATGCAGTACAAAAAGGAGTTTGTGATAAGGTAGAGGTGTGTCGCAAATGAAATCCTCTAGAGGCTTATCAGTTAGGATTGTTGAGGTGTAATTAGTCTCTTCTTAGTTCCCAAGGGTTTTTATTCTAGAATGCTGAATGACGTATTTGTGATTAAAGGAAGGTATTGTGTTACTATTACCATCAAGGTCATCATTTTGAAAAAAATAGCTACTGTTGTTCCTTACCATTCTTTCCAGAAGTTACTGAGTTAAACTGGTAAAATCAGAAGTAGAGACACTAATAGGAAATTGTAATGATGATAGGAATAGAAAACAATTCTGTTTTGCTGACTATATGTTAGTTGTTATTCTAAATACTTTACCTGTGTTAATTCACTTAATCCGCACAACAACTCTATGATGTAGGGTTTATGGTAATGTCCACTTTGTACTTTGGAAACTCAGGCACAGACAAGTTAGTGACCTGTCTGAGATCCCATAGCATGTACGTGCAGGGACCAGGATTCAAACCCAGGAACCATATTTTCAGCCACACCATTGCTTTGCACAGCACAAAAATCTGGTGCAAAGGCCGTAGATGAAGTTCAACCTCACTATTTAGAACAAAGATGAAGTATATAATTTTCTGCTTCAGGTGAAGAGTCTGAGGATGATTCTGATTTTGATGAAAGTGAAGATGATGATGAAAATTTCACTGTAAGGAAAAGTAAAGTTAAAGAAATTAAAAAGAAAGAAGTGAAGGGCAAATCCCCAGTTGCAAGAAAAGAGAAGAAAACCAAGTCCAAATTTAGTTCTTTGGGTAAGTTTAGTCCAAAACACTTAATTTTATAAAGGAAATGTATTTGGCTCTTATCTTTTACCTCGTCCTCCTGAACATTTTGCCAGGGTTCATTTCTGTTAAAGTACTTGTAAGAAGGCAGGAGGGGTGGGAAGGGAGAAACGCAGACAAACATGTGGGGCCACTCCCTGGCTAGCACTTTCTCTGATTACCTCCTGTTAGCACTGACAGACATCTTTGGAGGTAGCTCTTCTCACCAGCCTTTACAGCAGAAGCTGGGCTCAGAGGGGATAAAGAATGTGTTGGAATCCTTATAACTAACTTAAACGAGGGGCTAAAATTTCCACAAAGATTTGTTCATTCAGAGCCTAAACTATCCTCTGAACCACAATTTCTCCAGACAATGGAACAGGGTAGTCTGCATAATACTAATTTCTTGCTTTCACACTAGATTTAGTCTGTGATCTGTGGACCTTTCTCTACATGCTTGGGACTGCTTCTTTGAAATTATCAAAACATTCAGTTATAGACCATTTTTACAATAAAACTCAGAATTTGTGACGACTCAAACATGGATTACATGGATTTGTATAAAAGAAGTGAGACAAAAAATTTGAGTTCATAATAGATGATTGATTATTATAAGTATAACTTCTACTATGATAGACTTATGGTATTTATGATTATCTGCTTTGGATAGATCATTGTAAAATATAGCATCCATTAGCTGCATTTGTTTTCTTTATTCTTTATTTCTTTCTTTATTTTCATGTCTTCGTTGTTTGATACACTGTTTTTAGACTAAGATAGCCGTTACTTAGATTCTGTTAGTGGGAGCTGCTCTGCCTTAGCTAGTATGATGCTGAACATTTACTAAAACTTTTGAGTCATATTCCTCCCTCTGCTCTACTCTGAATTAGTGAGGTTTTGATTAGTGTTTTTAAAATTGACAAATTCAACTTGTTTCCAGAAATTAGATTTCAAATGCAGGGGGTTTGCAATATAAAATTGTGTGTTAGTTTCCAATTGCTGTTGTAACAAATTACCACAAACTTGTTGGCTTAAAACAACACATTTAGGGCCTCCCCGGTGGCGCAGTGGTTGAGCGCTGGGTTGCGAAGCTGCCCGCGGCCTCTGCGGCGCCGGTTCGATCCCTGGCTGCTCCCCGGCCACCGGAGGAGGATCCCACATGGTGCGCAGACCTCTCCTGCCACCCGCTGCTCCCCTCAGCAGTGTACTTCAGTCCTTCTGCCTGCTCTGCTCCCCACTCTGGCTCTGGTGAATTCTCTCACCCTCCCGCGCTTCTGACTGTACCCAGTGCATGTATAAACAAAACAAACAAACAAATATAATAAATAAATAAATAAAAACATGCCTCTATAAAAAAAAAACACACATTTATTACTTTATAATTCTGAAGGGCACAAGTTTGAAAATGGTTTCCACTGAGCTAAAAGTCAGGCTCTTGGCAGGGGTTCCTTTGTGGAGGCTCTGGGAGAGAACCCATTTTCCAGCTTCTAGTGGCGATCTGTTTTCTTTGGTGACCCACCTCTGTCTTATAAAACCAGAAGTGGGGGTACTTTCTAATCTCACATATCTCACTCTTCTGCTTCTCATTTTTACTCACTATTGTACCATGGTTACAAGCATAGACTTTGGAGCTAGTCTTGGTTTCTAATCCTCACTGAGACTTTTAGCTATTAAACTCAGCTGTTAAACTGCAGGCAAGTTACTTAACCTCTCTGTTTCTTGTCTGAGAGTGGGGATAGTAGTATCTGTATCACAGTTGTACTCAGGGTTACAGGTAGTATATGCAATATGCTTACCACTATACTTAGCATATATATGCTCATAAGGGCTAGTTTTTAATTTCTCAATGAATATCTGTTCCTTAATAAAAGCTTTTCAAATTTATAATTGCCTTTTTTCAAATTTTATAAGACTATGTAGCTTTATAATTTTTACATATACATGCTTCACGTTTTCTCCCTGTTTGACAAACTTTGTATATTTTTCAAATACATGACTTCGGTAGACTCTGCTCCAGCTGCCGTCAAACCAGAATGTCAGCCCTCACCAAAAATGATGTCTCTTTCTTCAGAAGCCACTAGGAAGCCATTGCAAATACTCAGTCCTTCAGCAGAAAGCAAGAGACCCAAGTGGGTCCCACCAGGTATGGTATATTTCCTTACCAAGGGCTGGGGCTAAGAAAATTACTCATAGTAGACTGTTTTCCCTACTTCTAAATGTTTCTCAGTTTCCATGAGAGCATTTCTCCATATCACATATTCCTCAAAACCAAGATTTTTAGTTGTTGCATTTATTTATCATTCCCTTATATTGCTGATTGCTTACTCTTTTTCATTGTTATAAAGTTGCAATAAGCTCAAACATCATTATTTTAGAATTCTGTGAAAATGACCCTGATTATTTTCTTGGAATAAATTACTAGCAGTAAAATTACCATGTCAAAGAGTATTAACATTTGATTCCTGATATTTTTGTTAACAAATCTATTTACTCAAGATTTGCTAACCTTCACAGTTTAACTGAAGCCTCAGAACTTATATGTGAGAAGTCAAGCATTTAACAAATGCCCTAGCAAGCTCAACCTCCAGCTCTTAGAAATTTGACCTCTTTCTTTCTTTTGCTCTAATGCCAGTTCTCACTGCTCCATCAAGAATTCTTTGAGCTTCACTTTCTTGACATTACTAAAAACCTAATCTGGACTCTGTTCACTTCTTAATCAAATTATTAGTGGCTTCCTAATGAGTCCAGTTTCCCTCATCCAACCACATAAACCCTTTGCTCCAGTGAAACAGATGCATTTTTTTGTTCCTTAATTAGTATGAGAACCTCTCCTTATCCTCTCTCTCTCTCTCTCTCTGGTTTGTCTTCTTCATTTGTCCCCATTCCTTTTCTAAGTCATTCCATCTGTTTTTTCCAGTGACATTTCTTGATTGGTGCACAGTGGTCATTCCCCTAATGATAACTGTATAGATTTAGGGATGAGACTGCTTGATTACTTAATTTTTCTAAATCTTCATTTCATCATCTGAAATATCAGGTGTATGTAACTGTTAGACTTATTCTGGTTTACAAATTCCAAGATTTTAATGGGGATTCAAAACTCTTTTAGAGAAGGGTTCCTTTGCTTGGTTAATTACTGAAATAATGATGCCATGTCATTTAAAGAATAGTCCTTAGTATATTTCTCCTGAGAATAGTGATTCCCCAACAAAAGAAATTTAAAGGAAGTGACATATGGCTGTAGGAATATAAAAGGTAGCATAATCAGGTAGGTTAAAAGGAAGTATCAAAAGGATGGATAAGGAATTAGTGTAAAGAACAAAGTGCTTATAGAGTTATTGTGTGAAAAGGCAAGGCAAGTAATGTGAGTGACTGAATTGGGCCCATGTAGGAAACTTGACTGAGTGGGGACTGTGCTAAACTGGTGAGCTCATCCCCTTTGGAAGGAAGCAGTTGTTTAACATTATCCATTGTTCAAGAGAAGCCATAAATACGGATTTTTATGTGAAATCTCTTAATTTTTAAAAGTTGACTTTTTTGAAACACCACATGCACTGAACAATATATGTAATTGTTGAATTTGCCTCTCAGGCTGCCAGTTAGTTACCTGTCTTATATAAATTTGAGACCCTGGTAGGAATATGAGCCAAGGACATAAACATGCTAATGCTCCAAGAAATAAAACTAGAAATGAATATAAAAAGAATTGTGGCCTCACTAGTAATTAAGTTAATATAAATTTAAAAATGATGCATTTTTATACCTCTTAAGCTGGAAAGTTGTATAATCTAGTATACTTTGGGTTGTGAAGTAGCAGGCATATTTACTTACCGTAATTTTATAATCCCTTTATAAGACAGCTTGACAAGAGCCATAAAAATAAGCCCATCCTTTGATCTAAGAACTAATCTTGGAAATGTATTCCTTAATGAATTCAAAAGAAGAAAAAATGGGAAGATTTCTTATAACCATTTATAGCAAAATGGTGAGAAACTAGAAACAACCCAGGTTTGCTGGAATTTGATTAAGATAGGACACATGCATGCAATTAAAAATGATAAATTAGCAGCTCTCTTGCCTTTCTGTGGGATCTTTTTTCTTCCTCTTTTTCCTAATAAACCTGCCCTTTTAAAATTTAAAAAAAAAAAAAAAGGATGGATATCAGATGGCTGGAAACATGAAAGTGTTTATGAATTTTCACCTTAAAGAGGTGCCCACAGATGTTCATCTGGCACAGTTGTGATCAACTCTGAACATATGTGCTAAACTAAGGAATTTAATACTTGGTGAGAATCATTGCCTTGTTCGAAGGGTAACATAAAACTTAATAAATAAAAACGGTATTGGTCCTGTTTAAAGTTATTTACTATTAGAAAAATAGAGATTCATAGAATTAAGGAGTGCTTGTAAAAGTTCAAGGATTTTAAAAAATGCATTTGTTTTTTCTACTTTTATTGTGAGCATTTCTCTATGGCTTTACATTCATTGCTGTGTCCTTGTTTTGACAAGTTAAAGTGGAAAGTTTTGGGGTCATTACCTTGGCTTGGGCACTTAGAACGTTCCATTCTTTTGATCTAGTTTATAACTTCATAGAACCCATATAGCACATGAATGCTTAACTACTTTTTTTATTTGCTCCTTTTGTTCTATAAATTGATCCTTGTTAAGAAATTTCCAACATGACCAGCATCAGGTGATATGTTTTCTTTCAGGAGTATCCGGAAGGAGCAGCAACAGCAGCAGCCCACTGGCAGGGGTGTCTGTTAAGTCCCCAAGTCACAGTCTCCGCCTTGGCTTGTCCAGATTAGCACGAGTTAAACCCCTGCATCCAAATGCCACTAGTGGCTGAGTATGGTAGCAAAGAAGTGTTTGAGTAAGAGAATTTGTTTTATACAGGTGATTCTACTTGAGGAGGATACTGTAATATAAAAGACTGCTTTAACATGTATAAATTATCTCTACCCATTTTGTGTTATGTTCCCTGAAAAGCTATTCAACACTTCAGCAAGAAACTTGTTTAAGAATTGTCTTGTACTGTCATTTCCTGATAAAGGGCAGATTCTGTTTTCTTTATGTATAATAAGTTATTGCCATTAAGTGCTTGTCAGTTTGACAATGAAGCTCACATTACATGCTGCTCTTTCTGGCTTCATCTACTTTATGACACCTTCACTTTAACTGTTCAGAGTTTATCTGGCAAGAGGGAACATTCCCATTTCTTCCAAGAGATATTTCTGAAATTGTTTAAGCTGCATAGTCACTTTCATTGCAAGGATGTTTCCTATTTTAGTCAATTATTTTTATAGATAGAATTCAGAATTATTTTCCGAACGAAAACTATATTACGGCGTATTTCCCCTACTTGGAAGTAGATGGTTATTGTACAACAAATAAAATTTCATGACAAGTTCTCATTGTCAAGACCTTTAGTAAAAATGAAAAAGTCTTAATATGCTCTTTTCCTTGATAGCATTGCTTCCATCTGTCTCTGAATGCCTACATTTCTTGATGAAATGAGTGCTTTGCCAAACATGTTATCCTTTTTGTTGTAAACATGGCAGGGGCAGAGGTGGGGCGGGAGGCAGTCACTTTATGGTAAGCCAGTGCTTTCGAGGGTGGCTGTGGGTACTTACTGGCCCCTATTGCAATGTTAGATAATATGATAATACAGCTTTTCAGGAAGTTTAGATATGAATTCATTGTGAATAAAAACAATAATAGATATTTTATATTTATGGTAAGAATAGCTCTTGAACATTTTTTAATAAAAACTCTTCAAATCATGTTAACCATTAAAAAATGTGTAACACTTAGCTCAGTTCTTGGTTTATGGAAATTCCTATGTTAATGTGAAAATAAATAATTTAGAATAATCACCAAAGTGAGCATTTACCTCTTCTATTGTACATTCATTTTCTTATCTAGTTTATATTTTTACACTGTTTTACCACTTCACCTACCCCACCCCACCCCCTTTTGAAAATATGTTTTCCAGGTACATAGTACCTGGTATGCTGTATGGTGCAGTTCAACAATAAACTTTTTTTGTTTGATATTTTAAATTGTTTATTTATTTTTGGATTTTTTTTTTTTTTTACTTGAGGTAACATTGGTTTAAAACACTATGCATGATTTAAGGGGCTAGGTTCACACCTTTCCAGATGTATGTTACCACTCCACACCACCACCAAAATACCCATAGTCCACCACAATCCATTGCCCCCCTCCCTTTTTAAACAATATTTATTAAAAACCTGCTCTGTGTTAGGTGCTGGTATTATCATCTGACAGCAGCATCATGAACCTGTTTTCTCCATGTTATTTATATTACTACTTTCTATAGAAAAATACCTAAAGTTTGTTAAAACTACCCTTGCAGAAAGCATTAATGGCCTTCTTAGTGTCACATCCAGGGTACATGTTTCTTATCTTATAGACCCTATTCTTCAGTTCACATAACACCATAATTTTCTCCCACCTCCCTGCCTAATCATTGTTTTACAGCTTTCTAATCTTTGTACCTATACCTTCTTGAAGAGGCAGGCAGGGACCAGGCTAATTTGAAGCCTCTTTTGAACTCAATAAACAGACTAAGGTGTATGTGTGTGGATTTTAAGAGGTGTATTGATGTTCACATATTATTTTAGAAAACTCCCTCTGACAGTAATGGCCTGAAGAGTATGAATGTGACACGTTATAGTATCATATTCTGTGTGACATCACCCCTTCCCACCTCCCCTTTTTATCAAAGCTTAGGTGACTCCCCTCCAGTGGTCACCTCCATGCCAATGCTCCAAGTCAGGACCTTTGCTCCGGATGCCATTGCCTGATGTCATCACTACATCCATCACATCTCATGCCCCCAGCATTTCCCCTCTTATATTTTGTTGCTGAATGGTGCCATCAACAACTCAGGTGCCTAGGGCACTTGCACTCTCACCTCCAGGGCTGACAGTCCATTGCCCCATTTGCTCAAGCCTCTCTCCTCGTGCTGCCCTTACTCTGAAACTTCTACTTCCAGCAGGCATCCATCCTTGTATTGATTAAGATACTTACTCTGGCTTCCTTTCCATACCATTATTGTCAAGAAGGAGTTCTTTAAAATAAAATGTGAACATCAACACCCCTCTTAAAATCCACACACATACACCTTAGCCTATTTATTGAGTTCACAAGAGACTTCGAACCAGACTGGACCCCACCTGCCTCTTCAAGGGCCGCCTGCTGGCCTGCACCGTGGTCCCTGCCACACCAGAGAGCTGACACCTGTGGTGCTTGTGGCCACATGAAGGGGCTTTCCACACTTTTCTTACTGGCCCTCTTTACATTGCTAATTCCCAATTCAACTGCAATCTTTCAAAAGGTCATTTGAATCTGTTTCCTTTCTGGACCAGACTATTCATTCCTCTGTCATTCAACTCTAACTTTGCTTTTCATGCTTTTAAAACCTGGTGTAGCATTAAGTGTTCAAAAAAGGATTCATTTGCGAATAAAATCTCTCCAGAGCTTTTGCTTTGCGTTTCTGGCAATCACGTACGTTTTCAAGAGGGGCAGGAGAGGGATAACTCCATGCGTGTGATCTGTGCGTTCCGTCCCAAGTTCTCCATCCTCAGATGTCCTTCAGTTCTCATCCTGCACATAAAGAATTGAGGAAAGAGAACGGGAGTCGGAGGAAGAGACAAGTGTTCTTCGGCTACCGTGAAAGGAGGTTTGGGGCTGGACCACAGCCTAAGTCCTTTCAACTCCAGAGTCACAAAAAGGGTAGAAATAGTTTCTATAGCGACAGGGGAAGGGCGTGGTCCTCTCAGCCCCCGCGGGTTACCTGCCCGGACCCCCTGCTGCATCGGGCTGTCGGCGCCCTCCGGATGCAGCTCGACCTGCTTCCAGCCGGCGGCGGAGCAAAGTAAGGGCGGGCGAGGCGGTGGGGGGCTGGCTGAGCCAGCTGGGGGGCCAGGCCCGGGGCTCCACAGAGAAGAAGCATCAGGGGCCCCCGGGGGGGCGGGGGGAGCAAGGGGAATGTAAAGGGTCTAGAATATTAAAAAGTAGGAGGCGGAGTGCGGGGTGGGAGGCGAGAAAGCGATGAGTGTGGGTGGGGAAAGGACAGATCGATTTTCGATCTTGCTCTGAAGACCTGATTCCTCAGAAGCCACAGCAAATGGGCCGTTCTTTCCATAGAACGTAGCACCGCCGGCTGGGGCTGAATGTGAGATGGGCAGGAACTCAAAAGACCTGCCCTGAAACTCCTCGTACCCCTGACCTGACAACTTGGGGCACAAAACTCTCTCCCCCTCTTTCTTTATCTTCAATTTTGGTAGCCAAGACGGCACCCTGCCCCGGTGCCTCGCCTAGTCGAGGATCTGAATGATAGGAGCCTGTTCTGAGGCAGCCCTATAGCACCCGCACTAGACGCAAAAACACCTTCAGGAGTGTGTGGCTCAAGCAGCCAGAGCAACAATTTCCTCCAAGTGGCGCTTGCCGCTCTAGGTAACTCCCAGTGTCGGCAAATGCTGCCCTTGAAAAGGGGGTGACCAGTGCAAATCTGGGACTTTTTCTTAAAAGTCTAGTTACTTTGTAGTATTTGCCATGTTTGAAAGGTCTATCAGCCTCTACAGGGCCTAAGGGACTTGCACCCCTGACTTGTCTTAAAGGACTGATGGTCACTCATCTTAATTCAGGCTTCACTATCCAGGCTTCAATGGAGACTTGGCAGAAGTGTGAGGCCATTGAAATGGAAAGTTCAAGCTATGATAGGAGACATGTAAGCATCTGTGGGCGTTGGTCTTAATTACTTACCTGCAGTAGGTATGTAAAGTCTCGAAGTTGGGAGGAACTCTTCAAACATGGAGTGTGTCTAGGTAACTCTGTGACTTAAGTCTGTGTTTTCCTCTTCTGGTTTAGTGCTTATCAAAGGAGCGATGGCACACAGGAAGGGAGTCTCCCTGACTCCCTGCTCCCTTCTGCAGCTCCCCATGGTTGTCAGCAGCTTGACTAGAATACTTGCTTCTCAAGCTTTTGTCTGGCGCTGGGACCAGTGGTTTTAGCTGCCTCCAAACCCAACATGAATTGTCATGACAGTTAAATAGAGCAGAAACACTGGTCCAGGCTATAGAAATAGAAATGCAGGAGCGATGTAAATAAATTTCTGACTGCTGGACTTAGCACTGATTCGTGCATCCTCCAAACTCTAGAATGCTGTGCCACACAAAAGATCATTAAAAAAAAAAAAAAAAAAACCTAAACTAAGAGAGAGGCCACTGCAGCCCAGGCTCTCTCTGTCCTGCCTGGAGCTGTCTGGAATGAGGAGGGCTTTGCAGTAAAACCACAGAAAGTCTGGAGAGGAGAGGTCCTGGGAGTAAAAGGCTGCTGTCCCAGTATTCAGGGACTCGTGAGTGGAAGAGAGAATAGATGTTCTTTGTTGCTCTGCAGAGAAATAGCAAGTATCAATGGGAGAATGTTTTACTGAATATCATTTCTTCTAAGCAAGATGTGTTGAGCACCAACTGCATGTAAATTAACAGTATGGTGCAAAATGGGTTGCCTAGATAAATAGCTCTGACTCAGATATATTCACGCAGAGAAGCAATTATTACTTTTAAGCATTTTTTCATATATATGTAACTATGCATTTTCATATATATTTCATGTATATGTGTATGTATAAAATCACCAAATTATCACCAAAACAATAACAGTCAAATATTCATCCATGGTAAATGGATCAAAAATTGTGATAACCTTACAAAGGAATACTTCCTGCCAGTGCCTAGGATTAACTACAGGATTGATATATTCCACAACATGGTTAAATCTCAAGTACATTATACTATTTGAAAGATGCCAGAGTTAAAAAGTTATATACCTATGATTCAGATTTTATGACATTCTAGACAGGCAAATAAAAAAGGCAGAAATCATGTATATATGTGTGTATATGTGTATATATATGTATATGTATACATATATATATATATATATATATTAGAGACAGTGAGTTAAAATTTACATTCCTACTCTACTCTCCCAGAGGTACTTTTTAGTTTTATCTAGATCCTTTAATATGCCTATATAAAGGCATGCAAACCTCTTAATTTCTTCTTAAATAACTATGGAATCATATTACTCAATGTATTTTCAGCATACATAAAGCTCTACCTCATTTTAAAAATATTTAATTATTTATATTCTATAATCCATGTGTGCCATATTTTTTCATTTCTTGTATAGAGATAGTAAGTTCTGATTTTTCAACATTATACTGCAATAAATGTTGTGACATGTCTTCAATCTTCTGAATAATTTTGACATTATTATGCTGTCAACACTTACAGTGGTGTTTGCAAGTCCCTGTCAATGAAATGATTCACAGAAAGAGTGAGGACGTTTGCGTCGGTCCCTGTTCTGTCCCTGTTTTCTGTTTTCTTAGTTCCAATGCTTCTTGCTAGGATTTGGAGCTGAAAAGGACTTCCAAAGGACACAAAGCAGTCTCAGCGGGGCTCTGCTAATGTGACAGGTGCATAACAATGACATGAAAGCCTCTGAGAAACGCAATTTGACATCCACATACTTCATCACTTTAACTACATTCCAAAAGCCTGAATTACTTTTTCATCCTGCAGCAAGTTAAATTATTCATAGAGCTAAACTCTAAATGACCAAATGTAAAAGGTGTATAAGGGCCCAATCAGATCCAGAAAAAGCATTTCTACCAATTGTCCCTCCTTTCTCTTTCTAGAGGCATTAAGATATTGAGGTGACCACTAATAGAATCCATATTTTAGGGACCAAGGTGTTTGTGGCAAGAGAATGGTTTACTTTGCAGTTAGCCAAAAAAATGTCTTTTTTTTTTTTTCTTGGTGACCTAATGTACTACCTACCTCATTGACTCATCCATTCTTGGCTTCTGTCTCTCTGCCCTGAGATCATTAGGACTAATGCCAAGATACCCTCTCTGCTGACCTCATTCAGCCACTAGAAGGGAAACAAAAAGCAGCAGAGACTCAGTCACTGCCTTTAGTCTACCATTTTTTCCCTCTAAATCTGCCCTTTATTCTTCCCATTCCGGGGGGGTGGGGACTATTATGTGTTCTTCTGATAACCAAAAGCATGATGAAAACTCTTGTAAACCAAAATGCCAGAAAATGGAGAAGCTGTTAGAGTATTCCCAGACCCCCAAAATAACCTACTAAGTAACACATAAAACCTACAGTCACATCAGCACATAGGAAAGCAAGGATTGATCAGCTACTTGAACAGCCTATATAAAGTCCTTCTGGGGGGAGGGAGCTTAGCAGGGCTGCTCTCTCTGCTTGAGGTTTTGCAGTATTGCTGCAAAACCAACACTGTTTCTGCTGTAAAAGTGAAAGTCCTCTTCAGATTTCTTCCAGTTAGCAAAAACAGCTACTTAGTAGGAATTTTGTAGGGGCATAGTGGCAGGATGAGAATGTTCCCAAAAGTTCCAACTGCCAATTTATTTTTTTACTCTCTCTTGCAGAACTAAAATGGATGCTAAAAAGCCAAGAAAATGCAGTTTGACATCCTTCCCAGTTTTGAAAGCAAGAAAGAAACAAAATTTCACCTCTGTACAGGTAAGGATCCTTACATTTCATGTATTAGAGAGGCATCATCCCCAAGACTCGGGTACCCAGAATCTGGAGTGGCTATTGTGTTACATCCCCTCTGATAGCAGGATGAGGGGAAGGTGTGGGAGGATCCTGCTGTTGGCAGAGATAGCTCTGGATGGGCTTGGAGGGAAGTGGGCTAGAGACCAGAGTGAAGTTTCCCAGAATTCAGAACTGCAAGGTCATAATCTAATAGGAGACTTGTGTGTGAGAAGCCCACGTCAACAGCTATTGACAGTTACTTTTATTCTGCTCTGTATACCTGAAACCATGCAAGAAGCATCCTGTAGTGGTTCTAAATGGTATCCAAGAACTTATCCAGAAAATACCTGTGGGCTTTTTTCTAACACAGACATGCCTCAAAAATTAGGGAAAAGTCATATAGCACCAAATGTACTGGTATGACAAGGTACTTTGTGATGATCATCTGTACAATCAGCTTCTAAAGCAGGTGTATAGTTTTAATCTAATACCTTCAGTTTGACGGTCATAACTTGTTCAAAAGAGCATATTGTTTGGAATCTTCATTCTGAAAAAATTTTGCAACAAACTTCAACCCAGGGCATCCAGGTTTCACTTTTTAAACCTTGCCTGCATTACTGATGGGGGAGCCAGGCTTCAGCACCATATCTAAGACCTGGTAAAAATTCTCCACTGGGAGAGCAGACTGGTACAACCACTATGGAAAGCTGCGTGGAGATTCCTCAACCTGCTAAAGATGGAGCTTCCATATGATCCAGCAATTCCACTCCTAGGTATTTACCCAAAGGACACAAATATTAATTCAAAAGGGCACCTGCACCCCTATGTTTATAGCAGCACTATTTACAATAGCTAAGCTATGGAAACAACCCAAATGCCCAAAAATAGATGATTGAATCAAAAAGATGTGGTACATATACACAATGGAATATTACTCAGCAATCAAAAAAGATAACCTCATGCAATTTGCAGCAACATGGATGGAGCTGGAAGGGATCATGCCCAGTGAAACAAACCAGAAAGAAAAAGAAAAATACCGGATGGTCTCACTCATAGTAGGAATTTAGAAAACCTAAATAAGGGACGAGGAAAAAAACCTAATTATAATAAAGTAAAAATCAAAATCAACAAGCAACTATGAACCAGAGACACACTATGGGGGGAGGGGGTGGGGCGGGGAAGGAGGGAGTAGGATCAAAACAAGGGGGTGGGAATTGTATGGGGACTATAACCGAGATGAAAATGCATACATTGTACAAAAATGAAAAATGATGTAAAAAATGTATAAAATAAAAAAAAAGAAAGAAAAAAAATTCTCCTCCAAATAGTTTATACGCCACCACCTTAGGTCACCTCCTCCAAGCGTTGTTCCTGATTTAACCCTTTTATCGGCTCCCTTGGGATTATAACTCACACAAAATGGGCCCTATGCAAAGATTATAGCTCTCAGTTCCTACCCCTGCTATCATCACATTCAACAAAAATAATCGTTTTGAAATTCATAAAAATGTATTAAAACCTGAAGCACTTCTTTTGCTAAAATGAAATTAACATGGAATTATTTAAATAGTAAATCTGCAGCAAAACATGGTGATACAATGAGATAACATCTGTCAGTTCAAATTTAAAAATATTGTGCAAACAGAATGTTCTCAGTTTTGATTTCACTTTAGAAAAATCATGAGTTTTGTAATTTACTTTTTTTAGCTTCTTGAATTAACATTTATATTTAGATGCCTCTTGCATGAAACTTACAGGCAAGTACTCTAACTATCTCCATTTTGCAGATGGGAGAACTGAGAGTCAAACGCAGTTAACTATCTTATGGCCATAAGCCTAGTAAGTAGATAAAAGAGTTCAAACCATATTCTAAAATACTCTCATTTTATGCCTCTTTGCTGAGTTATGTCAACTGTCAAATGATGTTCTATAAGGTTCCTTTGCATATTTAAAGCTATAGAAAGCAAATTCTGGGGCCTCCCCAGTGGCGCAGCGGTTGAGCGCTTGCTTGCAAAGGTGCCAGCAGCCTCTGCAGCGTGGGTTCGATCCCCGGCCACCGGGCGAGGGTCCCACATGGCGCGCAGACCTCTCCTGCCGCCCGCTGCTCCCCTCAGCAGTGTACTTCGGTCCTTCTGCCTGTTCTGCTCCCCGCTCTGGCTCTGGTGAATTCTCTCACCCTCCTGTGCCTCTGACTGTACCCAGTGCTTGTATAAAATAAAATAAATAAATCTTTAAAAAAAAGAAAGAAAGAAAGCAAATTCTGTTGTAGTTATTGTGACAAGAATTGTCAAAAATAAAATTAAAAATAACATTCAAGATAAGCTCATTTACGTTGTATTTTTCAACTTTTGGCAAATTGACAATATCATTTAACAATGCTTTTTAAACTTATAATTATTGGGCCTCCCTGGTGGCACAAGGGATGAAGACGCAACCTCTGAGGCTATCTGCAGCCACTGAAGCGTGAGTTCGATCCCCAGCCAGGGAGCTACCCGCATGGCACAGCAGACCTCTCCTGACTTGCCCGCTGCTCCCCTCAGCAGTGTATTTCAGTCAATCTGCCTGTTCTGCTCCCCACTCTGTCTCTGATGAATCCTCTCACCCCTCATACCTCTGGCCTGTACCCCAGATTTTGTATTCATAAATAAATAAATCTTTAAAAAAATTTAAAAAAATTTATAACTATTGTCTTTACATTAGTAATTATTCTATGGACCCTAAGTAGATGTCTTTTTATCATCTGTTCATTTTCTGCAATAGAACCCTTGACTTGGAGTGAGTCCAAATGAAGGTGTCTGTTTTGGCAAATACACCCCAGAATTCAGAGACTTGGTATGAGAAAATGAATATAAAACACCTAATCAATCATTTCTTTAAAAATGGGATGAATTTTATAGTGTGTTTATACCTTGATAATGTGAAAGAATTTTATACTGATTACATGTTAAAATAGTATTTTATTTTGTATGAAATAAAATATGATTGGTGTTTACATCACCATTTCCTCTTAGAAAATTTTAAATTATAGGGCTCATATTTTATTTATTTTTTTTTATAAATTTTTCTCCCCCTTTTTTATTTTGAGTGTGTGTGTATTACTTCTGCATTTTACTGCTATTGCACGGTGCTGCTTTCTAATGGAAACCCTGTATCAGCACAGATATTCGGTCAGGTTCAGTGCTGAGTCCCCAGATCCTGGGACAGTGGCTGGCACAGGGGAGCCTCGCATGTCCTCATGGGGTAGCCACCACTAGTGTCTATTCATTGTTCTCTCGATAAGTATATATTGAGTGTCTGAGCATCTCAAGCATCATCCTAAGTGCCAGGGTTTCAGTGGAACACAAAGCTGACAAAAACAAAAGCCAAAACCAGCTTGTCATGCAGTTTACAGTGGGGATTCTTTGTGGAAAGACCACATGGTGTCAGGGTGTGTGATGACCCGCCCTCGCTTTCTTCAGGGGTCAAAAGCTGGAATTGAACTAGTCCAGTGGTTCTCAAATTTGGTTGTATTTTTACAATACTTGGGGATGGTTTTCAAGACCAAGAAATCAGAATTTCTAGGATCACTTATTTTTTAAGTTCTTTTCTATTAGGACACAGATGTCCATTTAATTGCCAACTAAGACTCCCTGCTTAGATGATTTAGTCTGTATGTTTTTACTGATTGTGAAATTGAAAGTTAATCCTACATCCGCTCCATGCGGTGGAATGAAATGAAATCAGACAATAGGAGCTTGCTGGCTGGCAGATATTGGAAGACCAATAAACAGTGGCTGCTCTTTCCATGTCCCCTTTAGTAGAAAGGGGTTTTCTGTAGGAGACAGGCTTATTATAGAGCCTGACACAGTAGAAGAAGGTATCCTAGTTCGTGTATCTCATTAGATCTCCACAGGAAAAAAACAATCTGAGCATCTGTCTGGCAAAGGAATCGAATTCACAGTCAATTATAATTGAAGAGAGAACAGTCAGCAGAGATTCCACTGGTGTAGGTTTTCACTGTGGTACTCTGTAAGTTATGATAATGAATTCACTTTTGAAATGCAAGTGCAAGGTATAGATGAGAACTTATAATGATAACAGAACTGAAACATTTAAAATATGATTGTAAGCATTCAACGTATAATTGGTGGAAATTAGGTATATAATAGAATATTTTATCTACATTTGGGTGGACTCGAAGTCCTGAGAAAGAGCGCTAACATACCTTTGCTAACATACCTAATAGTAGGATCATCTCCTAGGATCCTATTATTCCCAGGCAGATCCACTTAGTAAGTATCAGTTCCTTTGTTCTGAGTTCCCACTGGCCCTCTCAATTTAGAGAGACAGGAAAACTAAGACTTGAGATTCCCTGCAGTGGCTGGGACAGGATGGGATGAGACAGGATAACTCTGGGTACCGGAATTAATGTGAGGGAGATTACTTCTGTTGAAAGCTTCCCCAAGCCACAAAAAAACAGAGCCTAATGGCTGCCCTGGTGGCGCAAGGGGTTAAAACACAGCCTGCGAAGCTGTCCGCAGCCTCTGCAGCACAAGTTTGATCCCTGGCTGGCCAGGGAGAAATCTACATGGCGCAGTAGACCTCTCCTGACTGGTCCGCTGCTTCCCTCAGCAGTGTACTTTTGTCTGTCTATCTGCCTGTTCTGTTCCCAGCTCTGCCTCTGGTGAAACCTCTTACCCCACCTCCCCCACACACACACCTCTGGCCTGTACCCCAGCTCTGGTATGCATAAATAAATGAATCTTTAAAAAACAAAACAAAACAAAACAAAAAAAAAGACAGAGCTTATTCTCTTGATGCTGGAGGCAGAGACAAGATTGTAGAAATAAAACTCCGCCCAGTATGTGATTATAGCCTTTTATATTTGCTCCTTTCAACAATATTAAGATTGTCATCACTCCTTTTTTAAAAAGGAGGAAACTAAGGCCCAATGACATTAAACCAATCACGGAAACTCGTTCAAGTTAATAAAACTTAAAATCAGGATTCAGACTTTATTCTGTAGAAATTAATGCTTTACCAAAAAAAAAAAAAAAGAAAGAAATTAATGCTTTACCTTTTTTGATTATTAAGTGCTGAGTATACATATAAATAGGTAAGTATATATGAAAAGTCAAAAGAATAACAATATAATGCATACCCTGTGTGTGTCCAACGTGGCTTAAGGAATTCGGGTGTGTTCTTCCCCCATCATGTCTCACTCCCTCATAACCCCACTGAGCAAGCCCCTCTTGTGAACTTGACATTTATTATTCCATTGTTTTTCTTTATATGTTTCTAGACCTCCTACCTTATGTACTGATTAGCTTTGCATGCTTTTGTTTTTTATAGACGTGGCATCAACTGTTTAATTTTCCTTTTTTTTTTAAAGATTTATTTATGCATACAAGAATGGAGCACGGGTCAGAGGTGCGGGCAGAGACAGAGTGGGGAACAGAACAGGCAAACTGACTGAAATACACTGCTGAGGAGAGCAGCGGGCTAGTCAGGAGAGGTCTGCTGCACCATGGCCTGCCGGGGATCGAAGTTGTGCTGCAGAGGCTGCGGGTAGCTTCATAGGTTGTGTCTTAACCCCTTGATCCACCAGGGAGACCCAACTATTTAATTTTCTTTTGCAACTCTCTTTTTATGCTCAGCACTTAGCGAGTGTACCCTGGTGCCCTGCTGCCTGGCTTACCCTTGGGCTGGTTAGGACTCCGTACTGGTTGACCAGTGTCTGTGTCCTCTGTTCTTAGGAACCTACTTATTCATCATTTTCACTGCTGTATCCCATTGTATGGACATGTTACACCTCTTGTCAGTTTTACAGCTGATAAAGATATTTTTCTTGTGTTTTGTTTTTGTAAATGGTTCTGCTATGAACGTGGCTGTGCATGTGTCTTAGTGTGTGTAGGCAAGAGATTTTAGAGTGTATACTTAGGAGGGGTATAGTAAGGCCTGTGAATGTTGGACTTTGCCCAATAATTCCCACCAGTCTATAAGATTTAGCCATCATTGTACCTTGCCACCAACAGTCCCTTAGAATCTAGCTGTTCCACATCCTTTTTATCACTTATTATTGTATGACTTTTTCTTTTGTCAGTTTGGGACCTGGGTAACAATATTTTATCGTATTTTGATTTTCATTGTGATGATTATTAATGGATTGAACCTCTTTTATGTGTTTGTTGATCTTTAGTGAAATGCCTGGTCATCTCTTTGCGTAAATATTTTTCTGTTGTATTATTTTTTCTTATTGATTTGTAGAATATTTTATACATGTATGCATATATAATATACATGTTCCACAAGATGTAAACTATGCATGAAGAGTAGATACATATATTTATCTATAAATAAATATAAACTATTCAAGGGATGTGCTAATCCTTTGCCAGTTGTATGTGCTATAAATACCTTCTGCTGGTTGTTGACTTGCCTATTTTTTATGGACTTTACTTTTTAGAGTTTCAGGTTCACAGAAAAATTGAGCAGAGTTCCCGTGTGCCCCATTCACCCTGTGAAGTTGCTGTGTTATTCCCCCACACTGGGCAGAATCTCCTCCCTTCACCTTCATTTTGCCCAGGACCCCAGAGAGGACATGACGTCAATGCAATGATGTGCTCGCTTGGTCCTCCCAAGTGCTGGGCTCGTTCACTCAGCTAATGGGTCTCCAGAGCCCAGCGTGGCTGTGGATGTCGTCAGAGGGATGCTCGCCTCTGTCCAGGCTCCCTGGCTCCTCATGTACAGCAGGGGGGCTTAAGGGTAGCATCTTGGCTAGAAGGGGCAGTGGGAGAGGTGCTGTGATTTGCTGAAAGGCTGTAGCACATAGTAGCTTAATGCCTTCGCTGGGGATGCAAGGACCCAGGCACCTCCCTCTTCTCCAGCTCTCTGCTGCTCTGCGGGGGCCTAATTGTGGAAGGTGTTGTGTTCTGTAGAGAATACCCAAAGATTTCTTTCGTCACACCCTCGTCCTGCATTAATGCATTTGTTTTGAGCTCCCAGTTGTTCTGGCCTCTGGGAAGAGATTATGGAGCCTATAAGAAGGAAGCTGTGATTTGATATCCCAGAACTTGAACTACAATCTTGACTAGGCATTTGGGATTTTTTTTTTTCCTTTTTAAACTGGGAGGAGAAAGAGGCCAGGAGGAGTCAGCTGAGGAAACAGAAAAAGAGCCGGTGAGGTAGGATTTGGGCTGGGAACCTTGGTGGCAGCATGCCTTTCTGAGAAGAGTGAGAGCATGAGCTAGGAGCAGGGGACCAGGGCGGCCCTGATGCCTACTGGGTATCCCTTGCTTTCTCCCCTGAACTTCAGAGATGAAGACTTCCAGGTAATGGGGAGGCAGTGCTGTTGGGGCTCTGGCATAGGGGTCAGGCCGTGTGTCTTTTCGCTCTGAGTTAGGGGCCGGGAATACACCCCCATGCCACCTGTGGATAAAGCCAGAGCTCTCTACACAAGGGGAAGCAGCATGTGTATGGTGGGGTGGGGGCCTGGCATGATGGAATGCAAGGAGGGGGCCCTGAAATTTCCTTCAGCCCCTGAAAGTCTTCTCTAAGTGGAGGTGCACTGTTGGGGAGAGCACCTCCAGGCACACACTCTGGAAATGCAATTCACTTTGAGGGGTGAGTATGGGCAGCATGGATTAGGCAATCTGGAGGCTTTCCAGGCAAAAGGTAGTGCCAAGGAATAGGAGAGCCCTGGCTCCTGGTGGGTTGGCAGTCTCTCAAAGAGGGATGTGGCCAGGATAGGTGGCCTCAATTGGAAGGGGAAGCTGAAGTCCAAGCTCAACCTTCTCCCTGGCCACTTTGTCAGCTCAGGTCCTGATGATAAGCAGAAGCTCCATGTGCCTTGGTCTCTCCCTCTCTCCTTCCCTTCCCTCCCACCTCCTTTTGTACCCTTAGCAATCACTGTAGTGCCTCCTATGTGTGAGATATGGTATTAGGTTTCGGGATGCTGAGATTAGCCTGAGCTCTTTGCTTAAAACCTTAGAGCAGGGCCTCCCCGGTGGCGCAGCGGTTGAGCGCTGGGTTGCGAAGCTGCCTGCGGCCTCTGCGGCGCCGGTTCGATCCCCGGCTGCTCCCCGGCCACCGGAGGAGGATCCCACATGGTGCGCAGACCTCTCCTGCCACCCGCTGCTCCCCTCAGCAGTGTACTTCAGTCCCTATGCCTGCTCTGCTCCCCGCTCTGGCTCTGGTGAATTCTCTCACCCTCCCGCGCTTCTGACTGTACCCAGCGCATGTATAAACAAAACAAACAAACAAATATAATAAATAAATAAAAACATGCCTCTATAAAAAAAAAAAAACCTTAGAGCAGAAGGCAGATGTGAGCCAATCTTGTGCCCCAAGCTTTGTAGGTGCTGTAATGGTGTGTGTGTGTGTGTGTGTGTGTGTGTGTGTGTGTGTGTGTGTGTGTGTGTGTGTGAGAGAGAGAGAGAGAGAGAGAGAGAGAGAGAGAGAGAGAGAGGAGGAGGAGAAGTTTTCTCTGGCAAACACCAGAAAGAATGGTCACAGAGTCTTTCTAGAGAAGGTGGTGGGGCTCGAATGAGAGAGGATTTGCTGGCGAGTGACCCGGGCTTGCAGAAGAGGGCATGATGGGGAAGGAAGGAGTGGTTCCAAGCCAGACAGAGCAGGAACAAAAGTGCAGTGATGTGCAGCAGCGTGGTGTTTGAGAGTCCCATGTCATTCATAATTGGTGAAGAGAAAAGAGCAGGGGCAGGGCCACAACAAGGGATGGGGCTGGGAGGGTGTGTGTGCCAGATCTTCCATGCTCAGAAGTCAGCAAAGAGGTTGAAGCAAGGAAGCAACATGATCAAATGTCCTTGTTGAGTTTCTGAGATCACTTAAGTCATAGTGGATGGATTGGGCAGGGAAACTGCTTAGGAGACCATTGCCATTGGGTCCTGCTGGGCAGTCCTGAAAAGAATGGCTTCATTCTCACAGTTCTGCAGCTCACAGTAGGTAAGAAATCATAATGGACGACTAGCAGATTTGTAAAAAGATGTCGCAACCTCTCACCACCCCAAGTAAGAGGGTTGTGCTTGCTGCACTCAGTTTGTGTGGATTACTCTAGACTTGCACTGAAGATAATTCCCATGAAACCACACAGAAGCAGCCTGCAGATCTCGTGCCACCCCTGCCAAGGAGGAGGATACCTAATGAAGACCCCACCCCCACCCTGAGACTCTGGACACATCCAAGATTGATTCTGCAGGTGGTCCCAGCTCAGTCCAGGCTTGTGATGATGATGGCATGCCCCTTGGAGGCCTGAGCGGAAACTACACAGGCACGCTGCTCTTGAGGCTGGTATCTCAGAGAAAGCCCGGTGCTTGCAGCCATAGAATTTTGGAGGGAGATAAGAATTCATTAAAAAAATTTAGGATGGATACATAAACATCAATGGCATAAGGACACTGGGTTCAGAGGTGGGGAGATTAATCCCAAAGAAGGGGATTGCATTAGATTGTGGCTCTTAAATCAGCTGCATAGAATTCTCTCAGGGGCTTTTCTAAAAAACAAGGTTGTATGGGTTCTGCTGCTTGGGAGATTGGTGTCAGAACTGAGATCTGACATTTAAAAGCTCTTCAGTCAAAATTGGAAACACTGGTGCATCAGTGTGCTCAGTAAATACACTAAGAATAAATATATCGCTGGGCTGATGCACCCCTACTCCATGATTCCAAGTATCCTCCAGGCTAAGAGATGCAGGAAAGAGGTGTTTCTGGAAGAATCCTTAAGGCTGCATCTCAGGAATCTATAACTGGATATAGCTGACCTTTGAACAACTTGTTAGGGGCAGTGGAAAATCTGCATAAGAATAGTAGGTCCCACATTCTTGAATTTAGCCAAAGGATATCTGAGGATATCCGATAAGGGGTGCTTAAATGCAGAATGGGGAGGATAGGAAAAAAAATTGTCCATGTCAATGGACCCCCTGCAGTTCCAACCTACTTGTCCAAAGGTCAACTGTAGTTTGGCAAATTTCCAGCTATTTTGCATGACTCCTGGGGAGAGCATGGGGGCGGAGCAGCAGGAATTCCGCTTCCCACCCTTCCACAGCATCAGCTTCTAAGTTCAACTTTCATTTCAGAAAGGTGAGTTGGCTTTTGCAAAGTTCTAAGATCTGAATTACCTTTTTTTTTTTTTTTTTGGTTGAGAAAACGAAAGTAGTGCAGAAACTTGGAGGAGAGACTTGCCTAGGGAAAGCCTGCCAGCTCAGAAGGCAGAAGCACCAGAGAGGCAGCGGAGGGGCCCAGGGGCAGGACTGCGATTCAGGCCACCATCAGCCTCCTTGTGCATGCCTGGGGGCGTGTGGGTGCAGAGCCTGGACTGAGACTCCCAGGGAAGCACCCAGTTATGGCCAGCAAGCTTAGCAGGAGACCCAAGGGGAATCCCCAGATTTGTATGTGGTCCCAGAGGTGAGAGACTCTTAACCTGACCCTTTAGTGAATAGTTTTGGGGTTCAGGTGGTGGGGTCTGTTGTGTGGAGTTCTTGAGTCCCTCTGAGAAAGAATTCAGCATTTGTTCCTTCTTATCAGCACATGGCAAGTTTATTAAGCAAAGGGAAAAAGAGAAATAGTCCGGGACGTCTGCATAGACACAGGTGGGCAGGGAGCTGCATTTTGCCAGAGCAAGGGGCGTTCTTTTACAGGGTTCTTTGATGGAATTATTGTGGAAATTATCACCTTGGTGTCAGGTTGGGTGGGTCTTCTGTGATTATAATCCTCTCTGATTTATAAACCTCTGGCTGATAATCTTTTCTGACCCCATCTCAGATTCCTGGAAACGTCCATAACCAGGATTTAGCTCAAGATTCATTAATCACCCCATCTCCACCTTCGGTCTTTGTCCTTGTGAGACCTTCATCTTGCGTTTTTCTGTTGTCAGCTTCCATCAAAGGGCTCTCCCTTCCACCCATCTGCACCAAGCTAATACCCTGCGCTGAAGCTCTAGTCCAGGTCCCTGGAAGGCCCTTCTCCAGGTTGATTCTGTGTCTTTCAGGGAAAGCATGCTCTCCACTATGACGCCTCCATTCCTTTACGTCCCCACTCGCACATTGCACTGATCTAATTAGGGTTCTGTGTTGTAATATGTTTTGTTTTAGATAATAGTAATTTAAATGTTCTGTCTATGGTCATATTAAAAAGTTTGGATGCTGAGAAGGTGCCCAGAGCTGGGAGAACAGGGTCCTGGAAAGACCCTGGTGGCTCCTTGTAGCTCCCAACCCCACCAGGGGCTCTCTGCAGCCACTCCCCAGGGGCCTGACTGTGGACAGCCTCAGCATCACCACTTCTGCGGTCGGTGCTGTGATGACTCACCTCTTACACAAGGAAAGGTTAATAACTTGCCCCCTGTCAAGTGACTGGATGTAGTGGAGCTGAGACTCAAAACCCAAGAGTCTGACTTCCAGGTCCTTACCGTTAAGCATTATTTTATGCACATTGCTGCTGGTGGGGTCTTACTGAAATACTGCATATGTAATTCCCAACATTGCTGTCAGTGGTTCACTATAATTCATAATGTAAAGCATCTCAGCTTAGCATTCAGTGCCTTCCACCATCCATAGCGTACCTGGAGGATGCCCAGATACTATCGTTTCAGCCAATGAGCATGCTCTCCATGCTCTCATCCAATTAGAACCCACCCTCTCCTACTTTAAGCCCCTAGCTTCCTCATTCCCATGGGTGTTTTGCTTTCTCTGTGATGTCTTCCTTCCTTTTTGATACTCACTGTTCATGTCCCCTGTTTAGTATCGAGCCTGGATTGTGTTTGGTTAATGAACTTTTTTTTTAAAGATTTTATTTATTTATGATGTAAGAATTGGGGTACAGGCCAGAGGTGCAGGGATTCACCAGAGACAGAATGGGGAACAGAACAGGCAGACTGACCAAAATACACTGCTGAGGGGAGCAGGGGGTAAGACAGGAGAGGTCTGCTGCACCATGGGGGTCAGCTCCCCGGCCGCGATCGAATGTGCTGCAGCGGTTGCTGATAGCAGCCCCTTGTGCCACCAGGGAGACCTTATTTATAGTTTTTCAAGTGAGTATTAAATAAAGGGAATTACCATGGAATAACTGTCATCTGGGTACACAGTTATGTCACTTAGCCCACAGTGGGTTTACCCCTTTTGGAACACACTGTCCTGGTGTCTTGTCTTCCCTTCTTACCCTTTCCTGATATGAAGTCTCCTCTGGCCAGGTTACTGGAGTTCAGGCTGGGCTCCTGTCTCCTAATGGGTTCCCGAGGCACTTTCAGAGCCACTTAGATGGTAAAGGAATTCCCTAGAAAGACTATAGGCATTTTCTTTTCTTTTTTTTTTTAAAGATTTTATTTTTTTTAATTTATTTATACAAGAACCAGGGTACAGGCCAGATGCACGGGAAGATGAGAGGATTCACCAGAGACAGAGCGGGGAACAGAACAGGCAGACTTATGAAATACACTGCTGAGGGGAGCAGCGGGCGAGACAAGGAGGGGTCTGCCTCGCCATGTGGGACCCTCTCCGGCCGGCCGGGATAGAACCAGCACTGCAGAGGCTGTGGACAGCTTCACAGCACGGCGCTCAACTGCCTGCGCCACCAGGGGAGGCCCTACGGGCATTTTCTTTAAGAAGAGAAATTCAATTTTTATCTCTTCCCATGTCCAGGGCTTCCAGTTAAGATTTTATTTGGAGAAAGGGTTAAATGGGTTTTCTCCAAGAGTGTGAAAACCGTAGGACAAGTACCCTGGATAGACACCGCTTGGAAGATCATTTGTTTGCGTAACCGTTCATTCATGCATGTGTGCATTTAGTACTTCTTTGAGCTGCTCTTAGTTCTTCTAGCTTTGGGGTCAGAGAAACTGGCTTCTAGTATATCTTATTTATTGTAATGAAGCAAAATAAATATCTGAGCAGCATGAGCTGAAACCATGCCAAGCACTATTCCAATTCTCTTCCATCAACCCAGGTTGAGAGTAAGCCTTTGGTTCAAGCCCAGAAGCTACCTACCAAGATCAAGACTCTCAAAATGACCCAATTTTTTCATAAGGTAGGAAGTGATGCCAGTGTCTTTTCTCTAGCAGAGGCTGAGGGTAGGGGGGTGGCCAAGGGAAGCTTGGCATAGGCATTTTGGGTCAACTCATCATAAAATGATGAGCTCCATCCATGTCATCATCCTTCCTCTCCATGCAATTTCAAAGACTACTATTCTTTGAGAGTCAGTCTGCTTCTCTCCTAATCAGTCATCAATCAATCAGTGCAGGGGTGCAAGGACCCCAGTGAGTAGGTCAAGTCAGTCATGGAGAGGAAAATGAAACAAGAGCTTATGTGGCATCAAGGAAGAGTTGCACATGTACCAGAAAGAATTTCCCCTGTTAAGCTGGTAAATAAAGGAATGAAGATAATAATGCCTAGGTGTATGGACTATTCTACCCAGGTTGCCTCATTTACCTCTCAAGACCTTATGAGGTAGGTCCCATTTTTGTCTCCGTGGCAGTGATGAAATAACTGAAGCTTAGAGAAGGAGCTGGTGGGGCCTGTTTTAGTTCTATAGACTCAAAGTCTGTCTCCTTGGCCACTCTCTTTTCCAAGAATTTGCAAAATAGATTTAAGACTAGATTTGGTTTAGACTCATCCTTGCCGTGGACAGAGGATTGGAAGAAATGTCTCTCTACAGACCTTTTCTCATCCAAGGCATCTGTAACTTTCCTCATTTTTCCTCTTACAGAAGACAAACACCAGTGTTACTTCACTTCCTTTTGCAAATCCCAAACCGAAGAAGAACATGGTTAAATTCCCTCGTATTGGCAATAAACTCCCGCTCAAGCCACTCCTGGTGCATCAGGTGAGTGCTGAGGAGCAGCGGGCCTGGGAAGACCTGATCTCAGCCTGGAAAGAAGTTTAGAAAGGCCCGGGGCAGTTGGGAAAGAGTGTCAGCCCAGGAGCTGGGTGCTCTTTACAATCAATGTAAATGTCAACAAATGTCAACAAATAAGTTGTTGAAGCTCTCTTACCTGCAAAGCAAGTCCTCTGCAGGCTTGCCATGAGGGTTCATTGAGAGAAGGAAAAAGAAAAGGTCTGGTGTATACATAGTAAAAGCATCCAAACTGTTTAATTCCCTACAGAGTCCCTTACTTTTTTTTGTAAAGACCAAATGAGATCATGTGAGAAGGTGCTAAGGAGGGGACAGGGAATGCAGGAATAAGTTTAAGTATTTGAACTAAAGTATCTTTGGGCAAGTCCTGTGTGTTGGAATTGGCCTCAAGACCAGCAGAAACTGTTCCCATCTTACTGCCATTGTCACATATGGTCATGCATGAGGGTCTCACAGAGAGGACCCTGAGTCAGACGGATGCTTCTCTGGGGAGAAAGACTCAGAAAATCTACTGTCTCGGAATTACCATTTTTTCCTGGGTTAGGGAGGAGAAGCTGGACACGTGTGTCCCAGGTCAGCCAAATGGTCAACGACTTCCAGAGCAGTACAAGCGGTCCTTATTGCAAGTCTCTTTCCCTGGACAGGAGACTCAAACTTACAGACAGATGTCAGCCTTTGGGTGTAAACTTTCAGAAAGGTCTTTCCCCTCGAACATTAAAACCCAAGATCCCGAGTCAGAGGAGAAAACACCGAGGAAGCATAAGATGCCTCTGACATCGGCAGGTATGGCTGGGGGGCTATAGAGGGGATGGTGGGGTGTGGTGTTAGCTGGACTGGGCTGGGCTGGAGTGGGTAAAGTTGCTGGCAGTTAGAGTGGCTGGTTAGGGCAGCAAGCCAAAGGAAAAGGAATAGTTCAGCTGGTCACTCCGGTGATGCTATAGGCTAGGGGCTCAGGAGAGGACTCTGAAGCTCATCTGTGCCAATTACCCGAGGCTGGACAAAAGGTTCCTGGCTTTTTTTTTTTTTTTGAAAAGATCTATTTATTTATGCATACAAGAGTTGGGGTATAGGCCAGAGGTCTGTGGTGGGGGGGTACGGGTGAGAGGATTCACCAGAGATAGAGTGGGGAACAGAACAGGCAGACTGACTGAAATACATGTGGGTGAGGCAGGAGAGGTCTGCTGTGCCATGTGGGTAGCTCCCTGGCCAGCCAGAGAATTGAACTCGTGCTGCAGTGACTGGCGATAGCTTGATAGAGCTGTCTTTAACCCCTGCGCCACCAGGGAGGCCCTGTTCCTGGCTTTTTAAGGGAGAGGAGGGCCAGGGAAATGGCTAGGAGTGGAAATGTACTGAGCACCAAGTCAGGGTGGAGGGAAATGTCTGTGGATAAGGAGGTCTTGGCAGGAGCACCTGAGGCAGCCTTTGAGTAGAAGCTCCTGGATTAGGAATGCAGGTGAGGGCAAGGGCTGGGCCAGGCAGAGCAGCCTGAGTCCTTGACTGTCACTCTTAGGAGACTAGAATGATACTGGTGTGAGGTGGCAGCTCCCCACTCCACACCTGCCTCCTTAACCCCTATCCCTCACCCCTGCCCAGACCTGCCAGGTGTTTGTAATTGCCAAGGGTCATACCTAAAAGATCTCCTCAGAGATTCATAATCTGTAAGGGCTCAAAGCAAGAGAACCAATATCCACAGGTAACTGGTGTGCCAGCACGAGCTGAGGCTTGGACCCATGCTTTCAAATCAGTTGTCCCTCCTCTGCTTGAACGACCTCAGGAGCTCCCCATAAGGAGACCATTTTCATCCTGAGCTGGGTCTGCCTCTGCAGAGCCACTGTCTGGCTCCCTGTTCTCTTGGGCCTTGGTTCTATCCTCTGGGCAAAGAAGGTGCCTTCTTTGCCTTCCTCTTGAGAGCCCTTCACATAGATGAGGTCAGAGGTCTTTCCCCCACCCCTGATTCCCCATGCGCCCCCTCCATTGCTCCTCCCCATCACTTCCTTCTACTCTTCAGCAGTTTATCAAATAGCATGATGCTTCTCCCAGTCTTGGTTTCATTCCTTTGAGCCACTTGGGTTTATCTCCATCTATTAAAGTGTGAATTCCCCCCCACCCACCCCCAGACCAAACCCCAGAGCCCTGAGTGATTGACCAGGGCAGAGTAGAGAAGAGCACCCACATCTTTCTTGTAATCTAAGGGGCTCACTGGCTTACCTGGACCTTTAAAATCACATTTATGTTTTTTTCCTGATCCCTGAAGACAGAATAGTTGCAAAAGCTCTGAGGTAGACTCAGTGTAGCCATTAACTCAGACAACTGCTAATTTAACCATCTACTATATTGTTGCCACTAAGTTTACTCTTAGATTTTTTTAACCCATGCTGATGCAATCTGTAACTCTTTGGGGACAAAATTCTACCTTTCCGCACCTTTTTTTTTTTCCTCTTGATGTGTTGAAATCAGCACAAGACCTTGACATTCATCCTTGTTCTATTTCCCTCCCTGTGAGATTGAGATGCCCAGCCCCCAGAAAGACAGCTGAGGAAAGCATTGACCAGCTCTTGATCTAGGAGGGATGCCATCATCTGCACCCTGGGTCCCTCCCGGGGGTGCTACAACTTAACAGACAACCACAGTGCTTTTCCCACAGAGGCCCTCACGTGTTTTAAGAACCAACTCTCTTCTTATGAGCAAAGTGAAATCCTGGGCTACACAGAGCTGTGGTTCCTAGGGCTTGAAGCAAAGAAGCTGCACATGAAACCTGAGAATTTCTGCAAGACAAGTTTCGATGATGAACATGGCTCCTACATGAAGGTGATGAAGGTCATGGTAACTGCAGGGCCTTGGACTTGGGGGGGCAAAAGAGAGTCTGTAAAGAAAAAAGCTTGATGTTGTAGCTCATTCAGTGTTTATAGATGGGGGGCTAGGCACCCTAAAGGAATCTAGTAGTTGCTCAAACCAAAGAAATACCATGTTTAAAAACGAGAAAACACACAGTTACTATGCAAACCACTCAGCTCACAGAACTTTCTCCAGGAGTGTCTGGGGGAGCGGGTGTGCACTTGGGGTAACCTCCCACAGGCTCCTCTTCTGCACAGTCCGGGGCCCTTTGGAAAACACCAGAGTCTAAGATTAGAGGCAGTCTCTCCCCAACACTCCTTTTTGGAGTCTCCTCTGTAGAAGCCCACACGTGGGCCCTTTTTCATTTTGAAACAGACATCATTGCCCCACAGAACCAGTTGTCCTGGAGCGTGGGGCATGGCTTCCTCCAGTTTTCCAAAGAGAGACCGACCAACTCCCCCCCACCTCTTCTGACCTGCGCTCTGAGTGCCCCCAGCAGTGCCTCTCCCCCATCTGGGGGTGAAATCTGGGCAGTGGGTGTCCTGTTCACTTCAGGAAGTGCTTTCCTCTTCAGAGGATGCCTGTATGTGTAATGTTTAGTGGACAAGGCTCGTAAGCTGATGGGAATTTCTTCTCCTGGTTACTTCCCTTGAGCTCTAGGAGACAGGATTGTTCTCCCATGGCTTCCTAGGAGAAGGCAGCTTTTCTCAATAACATTTTAGGCAGTCTTTCTCAAACTTTACTCTGCACACAAACTTCTGGGATTTTGTTAAAAATATGGGTCCTTATCCAGTGGCGTTGGGGTGGGCCCGAGATTTGCCATTTTAAACAGCTTCCAAAGGATACTCATGGTGCTCGTCATTGGCCCAAACCTTAAGAAGCAAGATTTGGAATTTTTGACACCTGTCTTCTATCTAGAATCTTGGTTCTGAATGTTTTTAGGTGGGGAGTCCCTTTGGGAGCCTGGTAAAAGCTATAAGTCCTCATCTCAGAAAGGTGCCCTGAACATGCACAAAATTTTGTGGTTGTTACTGGCTCCTTAGTTAAGAATCCCCAATATAAATTTAGCTCCAAAATAACCAGGTACTCTCAACGCCCACCTATGACCCGCACCCCCACCCCAAATTGGCATGTAGAACCTGGAAAGTTCCCCAAGGATATCAGCACTACCTGTAAATTAATTAACCATAATTCCATTCCTTAATCTCAAATCTTGGCTGTGTTTTGGTGCAGTGGGAGGGATAGAGTGCTCCTGCTGTGTGCTCAGAAGCTCCATCTGTGTACACGCAAGCATACGATGTGCATAGCTGAATTTTCACACAAGCAACAGAGCTGCATTCTCACGTTATTTTCTTAGCAATGTTTATCGAATACCTAATTATTCAAAGGTTAATTGAATACCTCTGTGTTGAGAATCTATCATCATATGCAAAATTAAGCTGCTGCTCAGCTGCTTTCAAGAGTCATGAAATGTCCCAACTGGAAGGGATAGTCAGGGCATCCAACCTTTGTATTTTCCAGGTTCCCACACATGTAGAAAACCAGAGGTGGCAGCAAGATAGGGACTAGGATGCAAGTTGCCCAGAGACATTGACATTTGCAGTGTCTGACACTGACCAAGCCTGTGGGACTTGCCCCGCACCACATGGGTGGCCTGGGACCTGGGCAACTGCCTAATCAGTGCAGCAGCAGAGAAGGGTGGGATCTGCACATGTGCCCAGGGCAGCTCAGAGAGTTCCCCCCAGGAGTCAGCCATGAACTGAGGATGGGTATCCAGGAGCCCTAGAGCTCAGGAAGCCCTGAGGTCTAGGGCTCTGCTCCTCACCCACGCTGGTCTGGCCTCTGCAGGTTCTGCATGACCACATTGCCTACCGCTACGAGGTTCTGGAAATGATTGGAAAAGGGTCCTTTGGACAGGTGGCCAAGTGCTTGGATCACAAAAACAATGAGTTGGTGGCCTTGAAAATCATCAGGAACAGGAAGAGGTGTGGCTTGGGGGATGGAGTAGGACACAGAAGAGGGATCCCACATAGCTCTGATCCTTTCATAATGCCAACCTTCTTTCCCTGCCTCTTTCACTGATCTCTCTCTCTCTCTTTCTCTTCCTAGCCCTCACCCCCATCTAAGTCCTTAAGGAGGCAAACAGGAAGCAAACATATGGGGTTTTTAGTGCTTTCTGCCCCCCAGATAGTCCTGCTGGGGTCACGGGATGGGGTCCTGCAGCATGATGTGACACAGTGTCTTCTGTCCCTATTCCCCACCCTCCCTGCCGCCCCCCAATCACTTCAGATTTCACCACCAGGCCCTGGTGGAGCTGAAGATCCTGGACGCCCTCAGAAAGAAGGACAAAGACAACACCTACAATGTGGTGCACATGAAGGACTTTTTCTACTTCCGGAATCACCTCTGCATCACCTTTGAACTCCTGGGGTCAGCTGCTCTTTCATTTTAATTCGTTTTCTTTTGAAAAGTTGCTTAAGGATAGAAGTGAAACCTTGAGGCCAGAACACTAGACTTTTCTGGTGGTAAATATTCAATGTCTAGAATCAAAACAAAACCACGCATTATCTCAGGAGCCCAGGAGGTCAGCCCAGCCCCTGGTCATGCCAGTCACCTCCCAGCACACCCAGGACACACTGCCCTGGTGCTGGGTGCCGAATTGGGGGACATGATGCAAGCAAGGTCTCTGTCCTCAAACACTAGACTGAAATATGTAGATGGGCCTCCCTGGTGGCGCAGCGGTTGAGCGCTGGGTTGCAAAACTGCCCGCAGCCTCTGCAGCACTTGTTCGATCACCAGTGCGGGTCCCACATGGCGCGCAGACCTCTCCTGCTGCCCGCTGCTCCCCTCAGCAGTGTACTTCATCAGTCTGCCTGTTCTGTTCCCTGTTCTGGCTCTAGTGAATTCTCTCACCCTCCCGTGCTTCTGACTGTACCCAGTGCTTGTATAAATAAATAAATAAATCTTAAAAAAAAAAAAAAAAGAAATATGTTGACAAGGACTTTGTTGGTCCTATGTCCCCACTCCCTGGCTTTTTAACCCTAGAGTGCAGAAATTGGAGCCAAGAGAATGGCACCTGGTTGCTCAGAGTGGGGAAGGACTTGGGTTTTGAACAAATAAGGACAGGAACAGATATTTTTGGTAAAAGAGAGAGCAAAACCTGATTTAGACAGATAGGCATCAGCAGGTGGAATACGGGAGTAAAAAGGGTGTGCTAATTCAAAGGACATATTATTTTGATCACTTTTCTCCGTGAGAAGATCATCTGATGCCATTTAAATAAAAACTGGAGCCCAGGATGCATTTAGCAAAGAGAATAATCAGAGGGATTTGTCAGGATCCAGTACTACTGACTTTGCTGGACTGGTAGCTTGGTATTCCTGATTCCATCTCAGATGATGAAATTCTAGAAATTGGCTAAATTCAATTTCAGAGGGAGGCTTGGCATGCTCCTGATCACCTCTGGTGGTCGCTTACAAAATGTAGCCCACTTTCCAACATGCAGACTAGGAATGTCTTCTTGTCCAACGTGGAAGGCGTGGACGACCTGGACTGACTTTCTTCTTCTTTTCATCCAGTTTTGTTGAGAGGTGACTGACATATATTACTATAGAGGCTGAAGGCATCCAGTACCATGGTTTGACTCATGAAAGTTGTGAAATGGTGGCCACGATGGGCGCAGGCTGCCTTCTTGACCATCAGTCACAGGATGTCCTGGTGCTTAAAATAGCCTTGAGAGTTCAGGAGGGGCAAGTATATGGGGGGAGCATTCAAAGACCAGAGAGGGCAGAGCCTTCCTCAGGGTCACACAGTGAGTCAGACTGAGGTCAGAGCCAAGTCTCACATCCCCACTGTACCTCTCAAAAGTAAATGGCTTCCTAAGTACTGTGGGAGCTAGAAAAAGCTTAGAAATGGAGGCCTAACAGGAACCAGGTAGGGGGTGAATGCAGAACTATGCCCAGGTCAGAACCTTTGCCTCCTCTCTCCACCTCATAGTTTGACTCATGAAGGCGCCTGCATCATTTTTTCTTGTTGAAATTTTTGTATTTATTTCCAACATCTGTAAGTCAGCGGATTTTAGATAATAAATGTTTTATATAATTAAGGCTTTTTTTAATATAATTAAGGCTTTTATGTGAGCTTTCTGTCTGTCTAGAAATTTTTGGATGATCTGGCGAGGGCAAGCTGTCATTCCCACAGGGCGACAGTTAAGTGGACTGAGCAGCCTGGCTTGCTCTAGGTCACGTGGGGCTTCTCCCTTCTGCCCCTGTCTGCGGCTCTCTTTTCCCTTATTTGTCAGGAAACTGGCATCTTTAGACAGCTTTCTTAGGCCTGGACAGGGGTGGCTGCTTGGTTGAATAACTAGTGAATGTCCTGGACCCAACCTCCCCGAGGGCCTGAAGAACCTCGAATATTTCCGAAGTCCTATCCAACCATTTAATCAAAACAAAGTGACTAAATGACCTTGTCGCATCAGAAACCAGGGGGCAGCTGAAAGGCCAACAGTGTTGAGCCTTCCTCTGGATCCACCACGAGTCAATAAGCAGAGTTTATACAGCACAAAAGTCCTGCTTGCTCCAGTCTGAGCCTCGCCTGCCACTGGGGGGAACCAGCTGGTGGGGAATTGTTTGCAGGTTCAAACTCAAGCCTTATGCTTCCTATACTGATACATACTCTGCTCTCTTTTTTCTCCCATAGAATCAATTTGTACGAGTTGATGAAGAATAATAGCTTTCAAGGTTTCAGTCTGTCGATAGTTCGGCGCTTCACACTCTGTGTTTTGAAATGTTTGCAAATGCTTTATGTAGAGAAAATCATTCACTGTGATCTCAAACCTGTGAGTAACAACCTCTGTTCTGCTGAGGATGTGGTTCTCGGTCTTAGAAGTCTTTGATCCTTTCCATCTTCTAGTGGTTGCTGGGCCGCCATCTTGGCCAGGGACCCAGGGTGGAAACCGAGTGGCAAGGTCCATGGCACCACAGAGGCTTGCCCAAAGCGTGGTTATTGGCAGAGTGAAGAAAGATATGGTGTCACAGAGGCAGCTGGTGACAGAAAAGCCTGAGGGATTTCTTATGGAAAGTGTAGGGGTGTGCAGAGACATGTGCCATGTGGGGGGCCGATCGCTGTAGCTTACTAAATCTTCACTCTGTGCACTCTACGCTGATCCCAGGGCACAGCAATCCCTTTCCACCACCTCTGTTCCAAATGGACATGCCTGGATACACACTCTGCTGGTTTTCTGTACTTAGCTGTATGGTGACTACTTTGGGGAGCAATTTTGTTTCTTATCTTATCTGTATACTCTACTGGACTGCAAGCTTCCCCTAGGTGAGGAAACATGTTTTCCCACCACTTTTGCCCCCAGGACCTTAACATGGTGTCTGACAATAGTAAGAACTTAATAAATAAATTCCCTGTTAGAGGCATTAATTATTCATATGTGAGGACTACAGAGGGGTAAATAGGGAAAGGAATAAGGGTGGGAAGATATGGGGTCAGGAGCTGGTTCCCCAAACCTGACCCTCACAGATATGTAAATATCACTTAATATCTCCTCATCCCCCAATGTGGTTTAAACTTTCTTTTAATGTATTTTATTTTTATATAATTCTTATATCAGTTTTCATTTTTGCACAATGTATGCATTTTCATTTTGGTTATATTCCCCATACAATTGCACCTCCCCCTTATTTTGACTCTAATCCCTCCTCTCCCCCCCCCACCCCCTAGTGTGTCTCTGGTTTATAGTTGCTTGTTGATTTTGATTCTTTATTATAATTAGTCTTTAGCTATATGGAAATTCCTCAACCTACTAAAGATGGAGCTTCCATATGATCCAGAAATTCCACTCCTAGGTATTTACCCAAAGGACACAGAAACATCAATTCAAAAGGGCACCTGCAGCCCTATGTTTATAGCAGCACTATTTACAATAGCTAAGCTATGGAAACAACCCAAATGCCCAAAAATAGAGGACTGGATAAACTTTTTTTTTTTAACACTGGAACTCATTGGGTAGTCGGGGATAGTTTTACAATTAAAGATTGTCAAGATAGAGCTAATATTTAGGACCAGTAGAGCCTCATAGAATGTTGGTACTATGTTTTTTCTTTGCATCCAAGTTCTTAATCCTCGACTTTGCAGCTCCAAAGGGTCACAACACACATGTCCTTGGGCTCGAGGATATGACTCTTACAGAGAAATTCCTAAGACTCTTGGTTGCCAACATGCCAGGTAATAGATTTCTCTGAGAAGTCTATACATCAGCTAGACTGTGTCTGCCCAATGGGGATATGTACACACAACCAGAAGAGTGTGTTTGGTGAGTGTGGACTCAAGGCTGAGGGAATTAGTCTTATGGAGCTGGTGGTTACTGATGGGGGTGATGATCTGATGCATCCTTTCCCTCCACAGGCTGGAGGGCTCAAGCCATCCAGGGAAGGGGGCTGTCCACTGAGCTAGAGACATGATAGAAATACTTGCTCGTTAAAGGTTTTTTGCTGATCTTACTCTCATTTAACACAGGTATCCTTTAAAAAAATACTATGGACTAAATTTGTTCCTTCATTGTTGGTGGTGCGAAAGGCTTCAGAATAGGCCTGCTAGGGCAGATCTAGAATATTAGGGGCTCAGGAAGCTGTTTGCCCAATGCTCATAATAATCAATTTATCTGATGCTGAAATCCTTGAAACATGATTAGGACTTGAACCTTCTAGCCCTTGGTATGTACTCTCCTGCTCTGAGAAGGGGCCCGGAGCACTCCCTTCTTATCTATGATCTGTTAGAACACTGGGTCTCACATTTTCCCCAAAGTCAGCATATGAACTGTGGACTCCAGTCAAATGGTGGCGTGAGGTTTGGGTCCTCATGTGTAGATGGGACACCTCATGGAAACATCATATTCAACCAATGATATTTCTAAGGCCTTATACAAGCAAAGTGATGGTGATAAAGGACATAAAAATAAAGCCATATATTCAGGAGGTGCACAATCTAAATGGGAAAAGAAGCAAAATATGTGCAAAAGAAATACTGCAAAGCAGCAAATACAGGATCCAAACAAGAGGTGCAGACCACAAGTCGACTGGGACGTTAGAGGGAGAGGACAGTGGCATCTGGGGAAGATGTGGGTGGGCCACACTCGTGGGCAGTGCCATTTTTAACTGGTCCTGGAGGATGGCAGGCATTTCGGTGACTAGAGTATCTCATGATTAGAACTGACATGTCTTCTTCTTCTCTAGGAGAATATAGTGTTATATCAAAAGGGCCAAGTCTCTGTTAAAGTTATTGACTTTGGATCAAGCTGTTATGAAGACCAGAAAGGTAGGCCTATTCCAGCACTCTTGTCTGAGTTTCCTTTGCAAGTTCTTTCCCTCCATGAAACAGATTCCTCACACATGGGTGATCTGGACTCAATCACAGCAATTACTCTGTCATGATTTTAATCAGGGCACATCACATCCCAAAACCCAAGTTCCCCCACCTATAAAATGTGAAGATGGGACTCAAATCCCTTACTGGTCCTTTGCAATTCTGAAGTATGTTCTGGAGAGAGAGCTTTTCCTACAGGAGCTTTTGTTCTTTCCCCGGCAGTGTACACCTACATCCAGAGCCGGTTCTACCGATCCCCGGAGGTGATTCTCGGCCATCCCTACAACATGGCCATTGACATGTGGAGTCTGGGCTGCATCATGGCGGAGCTGTACACTGGCTTCCCTCTGTTCCCTGGGGAGAATGAGGTGGAGCAGCTGGCCTGCATCATGGAGGTGAGAGGATGCGCCTGGCTGCAGGGAGTCTGAGGTGCAGCCAGATGGCTGGCTTCCCTCTCAAGTCTCGGGCTACATTAGACTCACTGGAGGACAGAGCCCTGCTTGCTTTTCTTTTTTGGTTGGACATTCCCTAAAAGTATTTTTGAAATCATGTATCCCTTGTGTGCACTTTTGAGGGGATATCTAATATTTTTATCATGCATTTAATAGTTGCAAAAGATATCATTTCTAGCATGCAGACATACCCCATGTCATTACATGGGGTATGTAATGACATTTCAGCCAACAGTGGATCTCACATATGACAGTGGCCCACAAATTCCTATTGCCCAGCACCCTTCATAAAGTCTTAGCATCTTACTCTGGCAGGAGCCTCATACATTTCTATGATGTTCACACAAAGACAAAATTCCCTAATGTTCCATTTCTTAGAACGTGTCCCCGCTGTTAAGTGGGGCATGACTGTGTTGTTAATAATGATAATAAAAAATAAAACTCTTACATCAGACTGTCAGATATATTCAAAAGAATCTAGAAGCCGGGATGAGATGACACCCATCAAAATCTATCTATTATCCAGACACCCAGTTAAAAGACCTTTCTAGACTCATTACATGAATATTTATTATACTTGCTATGCTTTTACTTAAAGGGATCTTGTTATGGAACTAAATTAGACAAATAGGAGAAAATAACCCTAAAATTGGAAAGTTACATTTTAGAATTTTCTCTGTAAACAAAGATATTTTAACTCAGCAAAGTTCTAATTCTATTTATCTCTCTATCAGTCCACCCATCCACCCCAAACTTCTATTTTCTAGATTGTCTCAAAGTTACAGATAGTCAAATAGATATACACATCCTTAAGAGCTATTATTTATAAATAGGTCATTTCACTTTGTGGCTAAAACTAATAATCAACTAGAATAATTTGGGAAATAATAGCCATGAGAGATAGCCATGGGGAATGAACACTGGCCTGGGAACCCATGTACCTGGCTCTTTCTTTTTGGCAGGTCGCCTCCCTGCTCTGGAGTTCTGTAAAGTGAAGGCATCAGAGAGGATGGCTTCTAAGGTTGATGATAAATGATTTAAGGAAGAAGCTCTGAACCTGCTCCCAATATCAAGGAGAATGGGGAGCATGAGATCTGTGTTGAGGTTCTGACTGCACTAGGACTGATTCAGCCTCCTCCTGGCTTCAGTGTCAATAGGGTTGAGGAGAAGGGGGCAGGGTCAAACATAGATATGACTGGAAACCCTCTTGCTGGGAGAGGTGATGTGTAGGCCCGTAGCTTGCAGTGGGCTTTTTTCTTTTCCAGAAGGTGTTTTGTCATATAGTGATCTATCTGGTGATTTCCATATTTCCCAGTGTGCCAAGCTAGGTTGTCATTCCCTAATGCAGGGGTGGTCAGCTTGAATACTGGTTTATTTCCTCTGACGTCGAGACCTGGTTGCCATCAAGAGTGCCTACCTCTAGTTGAGGCCTAGTTAGAGTAGAATGGCCGGTGAAACAGCCAAGGTTGGGGTCAGAAGACTCTGGGCCTGCTCCACCACTGACTTGATGTTGTTACTCATATCCCGGTTCTTATCTGTAGAAGGCAAAGTTTAGCCAGAATCCCACCCAGCACTAATAGTGTTTGAATGAACCCACACCATGCATTTATTGAAGGTGCTGGGCCTGCCACCAACCCGCTTCATTCAGACGGCCTCCAGGAGACAGAAATTCTTTGGTAAGTTCTCTTTATCATGTTATGGTTAATGGGTTGTCACAGGACTTGAATACACCACTCACATCCCAAGCCCCACTTGATACTCTTTCCCTGGCCCCATCCCAAGCTGTGATTAGGAGTTTCTTTCAGAAAAGTAAAAAGATGCCAAGGAATGTTACCAGATGATGAGATGGAGGTGGGCTAGGGAGTCACATTTGTGATGAGTTAATGATTCTTGACAATGAAAATGCAGGAGGAGAACAACCATGTTCCTGGTCAGAAGATCCATCCATGGATCTTGAAATTTCAAAAATTACTACTGTACACTCTCCTATGAGTTCTCCCTGCATCACCAAGCAGCTTGACACCCTCACACTATGTACCGTGCAGAGAAATAAAAGAGCAGAAACTTCAAGAATAATGGAAAATTCCACTGCTATAGTCTATCAATAATGGAACATTCTTTCTTCCCTGCTGAAATTCTCTTAATCCCTCAGACCCTTACTATTCTAAGCTCATTGTAACATTGGTACAAAGTGGGTAAGCAAGGGCTGTCAGAGCAGATGACTGTGGATATGTGTAGCTTGCCAGTGATGTATAGAATATCTGTTTCGTTGCTGGAATTAAGCCTTACCCATGGCCCCATGCTGATTTTTATGATCTGCTACCTTCTGTTCAAGCAGAGCTATACAGTATGGTCCAACTGAAGCAGACTTCCAGGGCAATAGGCACCAAAAAGATTAGTCAGTCCCACATCTAAAATTCCTTTGAAGAACCATAAAAAACTAAGGGATTCCTGTGTAGAAAAATTCATAGTGATCCAAAGGTCAGCCAAGTGGAGCAAAACCATGCACAAGAGCCAGGGAGGGGATCCCTCAGACAGGGCCCTGTGCCACCTGGAATGACATTCTGACAAGCTGTAGTCAGGCTCCTCTGGCTGAGGCGTCCCATCATCCTGAGCCCTCCTACTTCATATTTTCAGCTGAAAGTAGTCTCAGAGTCACATGATTTATCTTCACAAGTTGTGCCCCATCAACAAAAGCATCAAAAACGTCTTCTTGGGGATCTCCCTGGACAAAGTGTTTCAGTCACATTGGTGTTCAGTCAGTATGTACTGGTTCAGCCACGTGGGGTTAAAATATAGTCTGTTTTTGTGTCATTTGGTAAAAAGTCACAGCCTAGAGTTCTTACCACAGCAACACGCTCCCTGGCCCCTCCTCCAAAACCCCTTGGGCTCCTCATGGCCTACAGACTAAAAGTTTAAGACCTGGCAAGCAGGTTGTCCATGGCACTACTTCATTGCCAAGGCTGTCATCTCTCTGACTGGCCGGGCCCTTGCATTCCAATGGTTAAATCTTTTAAACAAAACCTTGTAGCTATAGGCCTCCCTGGTGGCTCAGGGATTAAAGATAGCGCTGTCAAGCTATCACCAGCCACTGCAACACGAGTTCGATCCCCAGTCAGCCAGGAAGGTGTGACCCACATGGCGCAGCAGCCCTTTCCTTGCCTCACCTGCTGCTCCCCTCAGCAGTGTATTTCAGTAGATCCACCTGTACTACTCCCCACTCTGTCTCTGGTGAATCCTCTCATCCCCTGTACCTCCCCCCAGTTCTTGTATGCATAAATAAATAAATCTTAAAAAAAAAAACACCTTGCATTTAGGCAGGAACTTTGAATACAGCTTCTGAGAAGGGTCAGGGGCCTGGGTTGCCTAATAATGGTGCTGCCATACCTACCTTTCTAGAGCAGTCTGATGGTGGGCAGATGGTCTGGGTCAATCACTGGTCAGACTTAACACACAAAGCAATAAACTGACCTTTTGACTCCGTATTTACTTTCCCACTCATCACTTATAATTCAGTCTTTTGGATTTTGAAGGATTTGGGGAAAAAAAGTAGGGCTACTGGTGTTCCCTCCTGTTAGACAAAGTCACATCATAAGCCTAGAACACTAAATTCAAGGTAGTGTGTGGGTGGGACTGAAAGGATGTTATCTAGGATGTCTTGGGAAAAGTAAACCAAAGGCAGGTGACACATAGATGTCAATTTCATAGTGTCCAATTTTTACTGTCCCCACTAGGCTTTAGAATGGTGATGTGGTTTTGGAAGCCACATCTTTATATCTTCACTTCCTACATAAAGAAGGAATGTATTGGGAGCTGCATCCACTTTGCTGTTTCCAAGACTCTATTTGATTATGTAAATTGTTTTGGGTACTTGGCAAAAAGTGCTAAATCCACGATCCTCCTGTACAACTGGTGATACAGTAGGCTTGAGGTGGGACTGAGGACTCGTTTGGTAATAGCAGCTCCTTGTAATTCTTACAATTAGTATGATCACACCCAGTAATTACAAAAGTTATAAAACCAATTTATTGTGCACCTTCTAGAATGTCTTTTATGTGAATCCTACTGAATTTTTGTGAGAATTCAATTTAATGTGTACAATGTATGTGTGGGTGTATGCGTGTCCATCTGTTTACATGGTGTGAGCACAAGCAGTTAATTTTCTGAACATGTATAGGAGAATTTATATGTCCAAAGGGAGAGAGAGGCCTCACCTTCAGAGAACAGCACAAAGCACTCTCAGGAAACCTTTGGAGCTACCTTCAGGGCCTCTTTCCAGACAGACAAATCATACATTTGGTGGGGGCTTTCATCAGTGGAAATGGCTGAACAAAGTCATTCCAAGCTGTCTTCATCAACCAACCAAATATGATCATTCCAATTACAGGCAAAATTTTAATATAATTATAAATAAGTAATGAGATTAATTTGTGTGATTTTTTTTTTCCTTAAAAAAATTCCTCATTTATTTAGCATAGAGGAACTAGGGTGTATGCTAGAGGTGAGGGGTTTCGGGTGAGAAGATTCACCAGAGACAGTGGGGAGCAGAACAGGTAGGTCTACTGAAATACACTGCGGAGGGGAGCAGCAGGAGAGACAGGAGAGGTCTGCTGAGCCATATGTGGGTTAGCTCCCTGGCTGGAGAGGTGACAATGCTGAGACTTAACCCCTAGACCACCAGGAAGGCCCAATATTTGTGACTTGTAAGGAGTTCAGAAAGTGAATCGTAAACTTTCTCCTATAATAACTTATTATACCCCATGGCTAGGGTATAATGTAATGGCCAGAGCTAATGGGGAAGGATCAAAGGCATAGATAATCCAAGAATGGATGATATCTTTTTTGTTCAGAGTGAAATATTCTTGTCACTTCAGATTGAATTATCACCTCATTTTTTATATCATTTAATATCATCATTACTATTTTACTTTAGTTAATGTCAAGCTGTTTTAGCCATTTCATTGTTTCGGGGAGGAGGTGGTGGCAAGAAAGCTCAGAACACACTGAATAGCAGGAAAAACTTCATCAGAGTTGATTGTCTTCATTGGGTAATCTACATGTGGGTTATTTCAGACTGACTGCGTGTGATTGTGTGTCGGCGGGGGTGGAGTGCGGGTGGCAGGGGAACAGTACATAGAGAGTTACAAAAGCCACTTCAAGAAGCAGCATGGTTGAATGAGCAGCTGTGATGTGACTTATGAATATTTACACCTGGAACTAAACACAGAATGTTGTATCTCTAAAGATTCCAAAGGTTTTCCTAAAAATATAACCAACAACAGGGGGAAAAAAAGATACCCGGATTCCAAGGATCTCACAATGGTGCTGAAAACCTATGACAGCTGCTTCCTGGACTTTCTCAGAAGGTGTTTGGTGTGAGTTTGTTGGAGTCTTTTTGCCTCTGGGCTTCCTCATAAAATATGTACTTTCCTACATTGGCGGGTGAAAGCCTGGGACTGGGGGACAGTTACTAAAAACAACACTAATAAGAACTGGCCATAGAGCTTTAGAGTCTGCAGAATGTTCCCATCTGCTGCCTCACCAGACTTTCTCCCCATCCTATGTGACTGACAAGGGCAGATGATTTACTCTGTTTTGAGATAGAAGGGTGAGGCTAAGGAGATTAAATGACTTGCCTGGATTCCCCAATGTATGGGTAGACCCTTGATTTCTTTGTGGCCTCAAACTGCCTGGCAGGGAGGGGTGTAGGCATGTTCTAAAAGTCTTTATCCATGAACTCTTCAGCATGCTTGTAACTGTCTGCACACACTCCTAGTATAAGCTGGTTTCAGGGCCCCACTGAGATCCCCTAAAATTTAAAGCCTTAAATTATCTTGTACTGTGGAGTAAGGTAAAGGATGATCTATAAACCATTTATTCTGCATAGTTTTTAGACCCAATTTGCATATTTTGAATCTTAGAAATTAGCTTTTGTTCTTCAGTCAAGTTACAGTAAACAAGGATTAGCCACATAATATTTGACAAGTCATTGTTTCTGTGTCTCAGTTTCTTTTTCTATAAAATGAGGAATTCCTAAGGTCCCTTCCAGCTATATCAGTCCTATAATTATTCTGTATTTTTAGAAAACCTTATCTTTATGTTCTCTCATCCTTCCAGTGGGATGCAGCAGTTTAAAAAAAAAATGCTTTTCTGGCATTTGTGCACCCTGAAATCTAGGTATTAGCTCAGAAGATAATCAGTTAGGTAGATAGAAAATGCTACTCATCTAAAAATTGAAAATAGAGAAGGACGAGCCTCCCCCGTGGCGCAGCTGTTGAGCACTGGGCTGCAAAGCTGCCCACAGCCTCTGCAGCGCCGGTTCGATCCCCAGCCACCTGCGAGGGTCCCACATGGTGCGCAGACCTCTCCCACATGGTGCTGCTCCCCTCAGCAGTGTGCTTCGGTCCTTCTGCCTGCTCTGGCTCTGGTGAATTCTCTCACCCTCCCGCACCTCTGACTGTACCCAGTGCTTGTATAAATAAATGAATAAATCTTTAAAAAACGAAAAAAGAAAGAAAAAAGAAAATAGAGAAGGATCCTATACCCTACCCCACCTCAGCCTCTTGCTGAAGCTGTAGAATGAATATACACTTACAAATGACAGAAATTCACTACTGAGACAGAGGTGAGTTATCCAAAGCTCCAATTATTCAGAACACAGCTCAAAACCAAAAAGGAAAGTTTCTGTGTTAGTGTAAAGGGCTTGCTGCTCACAACTTGAAAGGCTACCTGTTGAGATCTTGTACCCGATCACTCCATTGTTCTCCAATTAGCAAGTCTTTGGAATGAGAATAAAAGCTTTGAGTCAAACTTAATACAGAGCAATGTAAAGTACTATGCCTAGGTTTTAGAGGCTGACTTTAGAAGTTCAGGAGTGGGCAGATGTATCTTCAAAGCAGTTTATTTGACAAAGAATTGAGAGTTTGACTTATGACTTTGATGTTTTCTGTTCTCAATATGGTAGACACTAATTAGATAGCAGTTGAAATTTCCTGTCTTGGAAGGTACAAGTATATCATGTGATCAATAATTAATAATGATGTACATGTTTTCAGATTAAGTGTTGTGCCATAAAAGGCAGACTGTCTCATTCGATATAATGCCAATGAGTAGAATTAGGATGTGACTCTGAGTTACTAGGATAGAAGTTCCTGGGACACGAATTTTAGCTCAATAGAAGTGAACTTTTAAAGAATTGGAGCTTTTAAAAGTTGGAATAGCTAGTCCTGTTAGTATTTGGTCAGTAAACTTACTCGATGGCACGAGGCTCCCATATTGGGGGTTCTGTCAAATGTATTTTGCTACTGAATTAGAAATTTGACTGGATAATATCTAAGTTCCTGATAATCCTACTATTCTAGCATTCTATAATGTTCTTTGTTTCTGGAGGCCCAAATTCTATAATTTGAAAATTGATATTAAGCGTCTTTGTTTTGATCTTAGTTAACAGGACCCTAAATCTTATTGAAATTTTCTATATTTCCTGTAAAGGAATTTCTAGAAACTCTGAAAGACTTGGATTCTAATATATTCCCTGTCTTGTCATATAAATTTTCTTAAAAGATTATTTCCAATAGCTGTTTACATGTAATTTAAAGTTATAAATCTCTTCTATATTGGTGTCTTTGTATTATAACATAGTTTAAATAGGTTCTTTAGAAAATAACTACTTTTAAAATGAACTACCTTATTGAGCATCTTTATTTGGGGGGGGGGTCTTTGAAAATGTTTCGTTATAAACAAGGGAAACAAAACAATAACCTGTGTTGGACTTCATTGGTGTGTAGATGGGAACCTTCTCTCCGCATGACTCCTGACCAGGCCCTTAGACATGCTTGGATTCATGAGCCACGGACCTTCAAGCCACGACCCAGGCCCCAGATTCTGAGAAAATCCAGTCTATATTTCCCTTCAGAGGCAAGGAAGGACAAGACTCAAAATTACCAACATTTGGACAAAAAAGGTACAGCCCCTCAACAAACTGGTCCTGTATCCACAGTCCAGGAGTCAGACATCTCTGGAGGATTTGCATGCCAATTTCTCTGAACTCAACCTTATTATTTTTTAAGATTTATTTTATTTATTTATGCATACAAGAGTTGGGGTGTAGGCCAGAAGTGCAGGGGGTGAGGGATAAGAGGATTCACCAGAGACAGAGTGGGGAACAGAACAGGCGGATTGACTGAAATACACTGTTGAGAGGAGCAGCAGCCGAGTCAGGAGGGGTCTGCTGTGCCACGCGGTTCAGCTCCCTGGCCAGGGATTGAACTCATGTTGCAGTGGCTGCAGACAGCATCATAGTGCTGAGACTTAACCCCTTGAGCCACCAGGGAGGCCCCCTGAACTCAACTTTGAGTAATTATTCTGAATACATCACTAGCAGCTTACCATTTCTTACTTTAGAATTTTCTTCCCTCAGAAGTGTGGTTCTAGCTAAGTTCTCCTCTCTTTTTCCCCTTTATCATTAGGACTTTCCATTTTTCTTCTGTCTTTAATTCCCTTTCTCTACCTTTCCTTCCATTATGTCCTTCTCTGCCCAGTAATTACTTTTGAATTTTTATCAGATTATGGCAATATGAAAAAATATTTTATATGCAATATTATAGCCTAGTGGTTATGCACAGAACAATGGAAATCAGGTTGCCTTGGATTAAATTCTGGCCCTGCCATTTACGTAAGCTGTTTCTTCATTTATGAGCATGAGTAGTGCCCATTCTCTATGGTTGCTGAAAAGCAACAAATGAATTAGTGTGACGTGCTTAGAGTAAAGCCTAGAACATAGAATGTTCTTGCCAATGAGTTGTTTTTCTATCATTATAACCAAACTTTCCCCTAAGCCTAGTGGGCATTTGGACTATAACTCACATTTGAATACTTTCTTCTGTCTCCTGGCAGATGTAATCAAAAAAGAGACTACAATCAAGGTAAAAAATGGCGGCCCTAAGCATGTTCAAAATTCAGGTGATCAGCAGGGCTCTCTTCAGTGTCCAGCTGAAGGTGTCCAGCTGCCTCATCTAGTAGAAGCTTCCAGAAAGCCAGAGGCAGCTGTCAGGCCAGAGGAGTCCAAGGCCTCCACAGAACAACAAGGCAAGAACTCCTCCCCCAGGAACTTGAACACTTTACCGCCTCTTGTGTGACTGTTGATGAGGGTGTGTCTTGTTTCTTTCCACCAATCATTTGTATTAGAGACGGCACTAATATTGTACAATATTTCAGATTGTTGTTTTTTAATGCATAAAGCTTTTTTTTTTTTTTTAAAAAAAAAGAACAACCTCTTCACATGGCCAGTTGGCGTGATTCCTCTTACATGCAGGATAAGAGGATGTCCTTCACTCCCTCCTAACATCCCTCACCAGATAAAACATGGGGTAGATGTGTGGTGGGGGCTTCTTTTAATTATTCAATGTTATAGCATTAGTAGAACCCCAAATAAAATTTTCTTCTTCTCCAAGACATAACTATGTCAGGATTCTTGTTTGAAAATTATAGAAGCTGAAATCAAACTAATTGTAATTTTTTGTTATTTTTTTAATTATCATTGTTCATTTTTAAACAATATTTGCTTCCCCCCACCCCCTCAGGTGTAGTCCCCATAGTTTCCTTCACCAATGCACCCGTGTACCATCACCTCAGTCCCCTGTGCTCCTCCCTCCCTCCCTCTGATCCCTCTCCCTCCTCCTCCCCTGCAGGATGTCTCTGATTTATAATTGTCTGTTTTTGTTTTGTTGTGTTTTGTACTGTTATTTTTTGACACTGATGTCTTATTTGGTTCCCCTATATTCCTGCTATAAGTGAAACCATGTGATATTTTTCTTTTTCCTTCTGGCTTATGAAATCAAGCTAATTTAAATAACACAGGACACTGGTTTATATAATTGGGGAGATAGTGTGGGGTGAGTTAAGTGTGGTTTCAAACACAGCAGGCTCTCAGAACACAAATAAGCTCACAGAGCTCAGACTCCCTCTCCATCTATTAGCCTAGCTTCTTTACATGGTAACTTCATAGTGATGACCAGCTCTGCCAGCAGGTAAGATGACCACTGATGTTCATATCTGGTAGTAGTGGTGGGACAGAGGGCTTTCCTAAAGAAGGAAAGTTGAACAAACAAAAGATGTGTATACTCACCCGCTGCCCCTAAGTGTAATCACATCCACTGATGTATTTGCCGTTCTAATTCTTATCCTCAGGAATATGTAATTGCTATACGGTTGAGCTTAAATTTCTTGTAAAAATTCTCTCTGTGGGCCTCCCCAGTGGCGTAGCGGTTGAGCGCTGGGCTGCGAAGCTGCCCACAGCCTCTGCAGCGCCAGTTCAATCCCCAGCCCCCCGCGGGGGTCCCACATGGCGCGACAGACCTCTCCTGCCACGCCCGCTGTTCCCCTCAGCAGTGTGTTTCATCAGTCTGCCTGTTCTGTTCCCCGCTCTGGCTCTGGCTCTGGTGAATTCTCTCATCCTCCCGCACTTCTGACTGTACCCAGTGCTTGTATAAATAAATATTTAAAAAAAATTCTCTCTGTACTAAGGTCATCATAACTTCACAAACAAATGAAAATATACCTGCTTCACAGTTTTCATCCCTAATATTCCACGAGGGGAGATGCCAGGTCACTGAAGCTACGGGTTTGGATGATAACACCCAGGGAAGATGATTAGCATTAGAATAAGAGGTTCAAGAGAAAGTTCTAGGAAAAATAAATATGGGGTTGACAGAATTGAGCAGCACATGCAAGAGGTATAGAACCCCAGAGGAACATAAAGTTTCCAGAAGGAAAAGAATTAACAACAGAAAATGTTTCTTAAGTGGGGCAACAAGTCAGCAGTATCCTAACAGGTGTCTTGTCCCAGGTTCTACAGACAGTAGGTGCACAGGGACGTAGGTATTCTGAACCTTTTTGACACCAACTATCTTTAACCGTGAATAGAGCTAAGGTGGATGGTAGTTCTATAGCTCTACAGAGGGAACAGGAATATCATAATCCAAATGATTTAGGCTGGATATTAGAAAACATTTCCTGTTGCATGATGATAAAAGGCTGAAATGACTTTTGATATATGTGGCTCGTTTGTGGGCACACTGTAGAGGAGGGGAGCTACAAGTTGGGGGGAATATGCAGGGAACAGGCTGATGGTCTTTGCCAGGCCTCTCAGCCTGGCACTGTTTTGCTTCTGCAACACCTGAAGGAGGGATGATTATTTTTCATTCCTGAGATTTCTTTACTGTCATGTCCCTTTGAGCCAAGGAAACCAAACACCTGGGGCCCTTTAATTGTAATTTTTTAATTTTTCGTCCTTGCTTGCATGGACAGGAAAATCTGCAAAATCCAATGAGTAGCATACGATGATCTTTCTTTGATGAGAGTGCTAGGTAGATAATGTGAGGGCTCTGTGAGAATATGGAGTTGGGGTGGGGGCTGTGGAGGTGAGAAAGAAGGCGGGCCACAGGGGGAGGGAAAGTGGCAGGTGGAGCCGGTCACAGGTTCAACATCAGCCAGTCCAGCAGCTGCAGCCGCGTGACGTTGCCCACCGCCTCGTCCAGCTGTCGCTCCTTCTCGTAGCGCAGCACCGACTGCAGCACCTCCCCCACGCTGCGGCCCTTCTCCACCGCGGCAGCAGAGAGCTGAAGTAGCTGTGGAAAGGAGAGGAGGCAGCAGTGAAGGGCAGAACATCCCACAGAGGGCTGAGAGGGCCAGCCCGGCCTAGAGCAGAGAGACCACATAGACTTTGGGCAACTGAGGCAGTAAGCACTCAAATGAGATGTTGAGAGGACATCCTGACCCATTCGACATTAGAAAGTTGGTAGATAAAATGGAATACCAAAAAATGCAGGAAGGAAAGATAAAATAAATAAAACAAATATTAAAATGACATCTGCCTCATGTCATACACAAAAAATGTATTCGAAATGGTTTGAAATTAGCAAACATTTAGAAGAAAACAAAGGATAACATCTTTATGACTTCTGGATAAGTCAGTATTGTAATCTGGCTCCACCAACCTTATGAGCTGAATCTCTGCCATGGGGCCTTCCATACACTACCACATGGTTAGCAGCAGAAGAGGCCTCTCAGCACTACACTCCAGTAACAAGCCTGCTCCCAGTTGAGATGACAAAATATATCTCTAGACATTGCCAAATGTCTCTTGGGGGCAAAACTGCCTCAAGTTGAGAACCACTGAGCTAGGCAAAGATTTATTAGTTATGTCATCAACAACATAAGCAAGCAAAGCAAACAATGATAAATTAGATGTTATCACTCAAAACTTTGTCCTTTGAAAGACTCCATACTAAGTAAAAAGACAACTCACAGATTGAGAGAAGTTTTTTGCAAATCATATATATGACAAAGGACCTGTAGCCAGAATGTATAAAGAGTTGTTTTAACTTTATAACAAGAAAAAAATCAATCCTGTCAAAATATTGGTAAATGACTTATAGCGAAAACTCACCAAAGAAAACATATGGATGGCTAATGAGTATGTAAAGATATTCAATATCCTTAGATATTTTAATGTATGGTTGGCACATTGATTCACAAAGAGGATCACTAATAATAGCAATAATAAAACCAAGAATAATTTTGGGAAAGATGTGGAGAAACTGAAATCCAAACACATACTTTGTTGCTGGGAATGTAAAATTGTAGAGTCATTTTGGAGAACAGGTTTTTAAAAAATCATAGTTACCATAAGGTGCAGCAATTCCACTCCTTGTTACCCAAGAGAAATGAAAATATATGTAAGTGAATGTTCACAGTAGCGTTATTCATAGTAGCAAAGACTGGAAGCAATCCAAACGTCTATTAACTGGTGAATGGATAAACAAAAGGTAGTATATACTCATATTATGAAATACTTTCCATCAATACAAGAAACTGAACACTGATACATATTACAACATGGATAAACCTCAAAAACTTTATGTTAAGTGAAAAATTGCATATGTTATGACTTACATAAAATGTTGGGAAGAAAGGCAATCTACGATAACAGAAAACAGCACATTCACTGTCTGTGGCTGGGGGCAGAAACTAGAAATGTATCCTGGAAAATTCTGAGATAAAGATATAGGGTGTCTAGTCTTATCAGATATTAAAACATTATAGAATTGTAGAATTAAAATAGTATGGTATTAAAATAGTAAGAACAGAAGAATTCACTGGAATAGAAGAGAAAGTTCAGAAAAAGAACCAGAGACATATTTATCTGGAAAAGACAGATTGCATCCTACCTCATGCCTTATATAAAAATTCATTCAAAATGGATCAGATTTAAATGTCTCTTAAATATTTAAATAACTTAATATTTAAGATGTAAATAAACATAAAAGTGGTGTAAGTAAACCACTTAATAAAAAGTGGTGTAAGTAAGATGTAAAGTAAGATGTGTAAGTAAGATGTAAGTAAACATAAAAAGAGAAAACATGGGAAAGTTCTGTTAACAGAATTTGCCACAATGTGGCACAAAATCCAAGAAATATAAAAGAAAAAGTGTTTTAGACTTGACTACATAAACATTTAAAAAATTCTGTATGGCAAAACAAAACAAAAGTGCCAACCAAAAGACCAATAACAAAAAGTATATATTTAATATCATAAAGACTGATTTCCTTACATGTATGTATATAAATTTAACAAATTAATAAGAAAAAGACAACCCAACAGAAACAGGGCAGAAGTTATGAAAAAAATCATTCATGAAAAAGGAAAATCAAAAAGGATCTTCATATTCCTACTGACCCCATTCATAAACACAATCATTCATAAACACATTCACTCTCACTTTTAAGACAAAATGCAAAGGAGGCCAACATTTGGCGAAGATCACAAGTTTGGCATTTACTGCTCGTTAAAGTATGGCAAATAGGCACTCCTGTGTTTTTTTAATATGCATGTAAATTGGTGTAAGTTCTTTGAAAGATAACTCAGAAATCTATACCAAATGTGACTTTAAAATTCTTTTCCTAGGTATTCAGCACATACAGATACATTTGATCTGTGTATACAACATTACTCAGTGTAACAAATATTGGATGTACTGATATATGTACACACACACACACGCACACGCACATAACTTCCATAGGGATATAGCTAGAATTGGAAGGTGTATATATACAGAAATACATTATTTGTAGTATTACCATATATAACTTTTAAAAAAGATATACGCATATAAGTATGATTAAAAAAAAGTCCTTATTTTTCATTGTGCCACCTTTTGATTTTGAACTATGCAATACATTGCTTATTCAAAAATGGCTACAAATCTGTTTAAAGGAATTGTGTTCATGGACATACCACTGTTACTGGGCTCAACCATCTGCATCAGCATGGAACATTTATATATGTTAATTAAATCTCTTTCCAAAAAAAAAATTCTGATAGTTTTTAAGTAGTTTCTTTGTTGTACATATTTCATCCAACTGTTCTTAAAAATATACTTTTGTTCAATGCAACTCTACTCATTAGTTGAAGTCTGGGTGTACTGTTGCCCATTCTTTCTACTCTTTTCCATTAACAAATTATAATGATCATCTTTTACAGTGAGCAAAGATATATGGGAACTTGTATGTGTGTTGCCTGGAGAAGGACTGCAAGCTTACTGTCCCTATTTTAGACAAGTATATCACAGGCATTATAATTCAGAATTATCTAGAACCAGAAAGTACGGCGTGTTACGTATGATAGGCTTGACTTAAAGGATGGTTAGCAGAACAAAAGCCTGTTTCATATAACATACTCATGAGACAGAGTATGTTATATGCTTCTTTTTCCACTTTTTATCAGTCTAAAGCTGTTTGAATATAGTCCCTCTGCTAGTTACTATGTATGTATACCTCACAACACATTCTGGATGTTCCCAGCAAGCAGCTCCTTCTCATCCTTTGGGTGCTACTGTACTATCCAAAATTCATTCTAAAGCCCAGACTTAACTGATTCTTTCACCAAATCTCTTAGCGATTCCTCATCTGTGCATTCCCACCAAAACATGCAGAAAATAAAAGAGAAAAATGAGATTTATACCTCTTTTTTCCCCTTGTGATGTACTTCTTATTGGAAAAAATCTAATATCCCTTTAACCATTGTCCTGCCAAGAGGCAGGATCTTCATATTCCTACTGACCCCATTCTACATTTCTTGGAACTATCTTTAGAACTTGAAGCCCTAATTAACTCTTAATAAATCTTTCCAAATTCCTCTGACTCTACTTCCTTACCTTCTCCTGGATTCCTTCGTCGTCACCAGCAAAGTACAAAATAGGGACGTTGAGCTCAGAGGCAGCTACCCATTGAAGTACAGCTTGGAGTTGCTTGTTCTGGACTGTGTCAGTTAGGTTGTGATTGCTGACAATCACTTTGGGGACTGCACACCCTTCAGGGGGCTGTCCTGATATACCTCTCAATTCATTATGGATAGCTTGATAGGCATTCTGCAAGAGCGCTTCTGCTGTCCCTGTGCCCTTGCCTGGTAAACATTCATATAAATTATCTGGTAGGGCTGAAGGTGGCCTGCTGACATCCCCACACTTATCATCTCCCAGCTCTGCCAAGGGATCACAGGACTTGGCAATAATGAGACACAATTTCATCACTGAGTCCATCAGATGTTCTACCATTTGTCCATTCATGTGACCCTCCAGCTGGTTGGCGACTACCTTGGTTAACCCAGCAAGGGTACCACCAGTCTCATCACCTTCATATAGTTTTATGGGCGAGGGGGTTACAGATCTTTCACACTGTTGCCTATCTTCCTTAACTGGCTGTTCTGAACTCTTATCAGAGCTACAGTCATTCTTGAAAATGGTCTCACTGAGTAAATTCCGGATAAGGTTGAAAAAACCACTCATTAGATCCTTCTTTTCCGCTGATGCTTGGTCATCTCCTACATGAGGAGATTTACCGCTGAACTTTTCAGACACTAAAGGGGACTTGGGGGGAAAGTTGTTGTTGTTGGCAGCTTCAAGGAAACTCTGTGCATCCATGCTTCCTCCCTGGGCCAGGTGGTACTGAATGAGAAGTAAGGCGGACACGATCAGGTCCTTGGCCCAGGAGTCTGAATCACACATAAAGTTCTCAAGTTTCTCTGGGTGTTGCATAGGAGGGCTGAGGTTGCAAGTATCCAGGGGAACTCCCAGTGGAATGTCTGGTGCAGGTTTATACTGTTTGTTGGGAGTTGCCAATGGGGCACCCTGGAAATCTGGAGACATTGCTTCTCTTTGCTGACTCTTATGCCACATGGTCAGTCCCTCTTTGATAAGGTGTTCACCCACAGTTTCAATACAACTCTTCTCTTTCTCTGGCTTGCAGACAGGGATACACACTTTCCCCCCCCATTTACCTTCAGATTTCATTGTTGCAAAGTTTACATTTCTGCTTTTCGGGTCTCCCATTCCTTTCATGGAGACAAGGGAATAACTTTCATACTTGTCCTTGTTTTTCATTTCGTCAGGTTTCTTAACAAACATCACAGAGTACAGCTTACCCAGCATGGCGTCCATGATATCTGTCGCCTTCTGGCTTCCATGACAGAAAAGACTTCTTTTCACAGCAGAAACAAAGTCTGTATTGGTCATGAGTGTCCCTGTGACATTGTGGAGGTTCTTCATGAAGGAGTCGATGAGATCTGAGACTACCTCCTTTGCGTGCTTCATCACCACCTTCTTAAGCAAGAGGGTGGCAATGGTTGTGTCCTTCACTTGGATCTTCAGCGTTTTCATGATGGAGACCATCATATCAGACACCACACTGTTGGCATAGGTCATGATCCCTTTACTAACAGAAGTTGTAAAGTCATCAGGCCTTTCATACCCTCTGAATATCTTCCTCTCTGCAGGTAAGGCTGACCTTCCACCCTCTCTGGCATCACCGGCATTACGCGATTCAAATACTTCCTTGTAGAAAAAAGACTTTTTAGAAGAAGGTTTATCATCTGGACCCTTGCCTTCCTTGGTGCTCTCTTTCATCTTCAAAGTGGTCTTGTATCTCAGATTTGGGGGACTCCGTAATGACCCCAAGGCTCTGTCACCAGAGCCAGGAGATTTATCAGCATCGGCAACAGCCTTGGAACATGTAGAGACGGTCTCATTGACTAGGTCTGATGCCACCTTACTCAGGCTCTTGGCGGGTGGGGGGTCATCTCCCATGTACAGTGATTGATGGATGCATTTGTTTTCAGAGCCATCTATCTTCTCGTTGATCTCCTTGCGTGCCATGGCTATGACTAGATTTGTGAGGCGGTTGGCATAGAAGGAAACTTCGTCTACTGAACGATTCGCATCTTGGGCCTGGGGTGGATTCTCTCTGTGACTCATTTCAAAATGCAGTCTCCCCGGATTGCCCTTGTTGGTGGTGTTGTAATAGTTCACAGTGAATGTCTTGCGAGGATCTCCTGAGCTGGTCTCTTCCCCACCTAGTGATGACTCTCCAGGCTTGAAACGAACATCCTGGAATCCTGCTGTACTTTTTTCCAGGTCTCTGCGGAGCCAGCTGAGCACTCTGATAGGATCAGTTGAGGCATCCTTAAAAACAGACAAGGATTCATCCGACTATAATAAGTAAAGATAGGGGATATTCAGGACAACCTCAAAGATCACCTCTCTCAAGCCTTAACTGCTCCATCACCATAATTACAGTAGTATTTAAGTGCTTACTATGAATCAGGTACTGTTTCAAGTATTTCCAACTTGATTAGCACATTTAATATTCTCAGAGTACACTTAACTGCTAGCTGTGTTATTATCCACATTTTTTCAAAGGAGGAAATTGAAGAACTGTGAGAGATTAAATCAGTCAATTATCTGAGGTTATACAGCTAATTGTGCTGGAGCAGGAATTCCAAAGAGGGAGTCTGACTCCAGGCCATGCTTTAGGCTACCACCCTGCATCACATGGAACATCTATCCTGAGATCTGACAGCCATTTGCTACATAGCAGGGTTAGCATTTGCATGGAATCAGATTTTTCTTGTAGTGATAATAATTACTGTTTTCTATGGTTTATCAGTTTTATTTCAGGTCTTTTATCAGACATCTAGTTTGCTAAAAATTAGAAGATCCAAGAACAATTGTACATAATTAATCACTTTGCCAGGCTATACCGCCCAATCTTGATAAACTAAATGGCTTCCAACTCAACATCACCTAAGTTAATCAGATTTATAGCTGAGGAGTTAACATCTGTGGACTATTTATTAGTTTTGAGTGATACAGATTCCTTTGGTGGACACTAACTACTAACTACATGTACATATTACATATTGTAATCTATAATCACTTGAACATAGGTTAAAATAAGGTTGTATATAAGGTATCCTAGTTACTATCAAATGTAAGGCATCCATGTTACTATTGGAGGGATGTGGAAAATGACCACAGCGTTTCCCATCGTTAATGAATAACTTGGTATTTGAATTGCCATATGTCATATATTTAGTAGCTCCAACTTGCTCAATGCTTTTGCCAGGCACAGTGCTAAATGTTTTAAGAACATTATTTCATTTACTCCTCATGGACACCCTTTAAGTTAGGTATTACTCTTCCACTTTCACAGGAAGCTTAGAGTAGTGAGATAAACAAGCTAGCATCTCACGGCTACTGCATAACAGGGGCTAGGAATTAAATCCAGTTCTGAATCTAAAATAGGCGTCTTTGGTGTCAGCAGGCTGTGTGATCCTGTCACAGTCTCTCTCCAAAGAGATCTGAAGCAGCACGGCTGAGGGAGAGGGAGATTTGGGGAGTTTTCCTATTCCCTTTCACTCTTTCTCAGCCTGATTTAGTAGCTGTTATTTGTATTTATTACTTCTGGAACTCTTAGAGTCTTTTTTTTTTTTAGATTTATTTTTATTTATTTATACATGCACTGGGTACAGTAAGAAGCGCAGGAGGGTGAGAGAATTCACCAGAGCCAGAGCGGGGAGCAGAGCAGGCAGAAGGACCGAAGTACACTGCTGAGGGGAGCAGCGGGCGGCAGGAGAGGTCTGCGCCCATGTGGGACCCTCCTCCTGTGGCTGGGGAGCAGCCGGGGATCGAACTGGCGCTGAAGAGGCTGCGGGCATCTTCGCAACCCAGCGCTCAACCGCTGCACCACCGGGGAGGCCCTTTTTTATTTTTTTTATTTTTTGCAAATCTGTCAGTAGTTAATCTAGTAAACTCTCGCTAAATTATTTTAATAGGAATAATTTTAATATTTTAATTTAAAATTATTAATATTCATTTAAAAGTTTAACACTAAATATTAATTCTTTTAAAATATTACTGGTGTTTATGATAAAGGCCCTTGAAATTCTCAGGATACAAGGAACATACCTCAACATCATAAAAGCCATATATGACAAACCCATAACCAGTATCATTCTCAATGGTGAAAACCTGAAGGCATTTCCTTTAAGATCTGGAACAAGACAAGGATGTCCACTCTCACCACTGCTTTTCAACATAATACTGGAAGTCCTAGCCAGAGCAATAAGACAAGAGAAAGACATACAAGGGATCCAAATAGGGAAGGAAGAAGTCAAACTATCACTATTCGCAAATGATATGATAATATACATAAGAACCCCAAAACCTCCACAGAAAAACTAATTAATCAATCAGTTTAGTAAAATAGCAGGATACAAAATCAACACACAAAAATCAGTAGCCTTCTATATACAAACAATCAATCTGAAGAAGAAGAAATCAAGAAAACCACCCCTTTTATTATTGAAACAAAAAAAAAGTCAAATACTTGGGAATAAACCTAACAAAAGAGGTAAAGGACCTATATAGAGAAAACTATAAAACACTGTTAAAAGAAATAGAAGAAGGGCCTCCCCGGTGGCGCAGCGGTTGAGCGCTGGGTTGCGAAGCTGCCCGCAGCCTCTGCAGCGTCGGTTCGATCCTCGGCTGCTCCCTTGCCACTGGAGGAGGGTCCCACATTGGCGCGCAGACCTCTCTTGCCGCCCGCTGGTTCCCTCAGCAGTGTACTTCGGTCCTTCTGCCTGCTCTGTTCCCCACTCTGGCTCTGGTGAATTCTCTCACCCTCCCGTGCTTCTGACTGTACCCAGTGCTCATATAAATAAATAAATAAATCTTAAAAAAAAAGTTCATTATCTTTAAAAAAAAAAAAAAAAGAAAAGAAATAGAAGAAGACACAAAGAAATGGAAAGACATCCCCTGCTCATGGATTGGAAGAATTAACATTATCAAAATGGCTATCCTATCAAAAGCAATTTACAGATTAAATGCTATGCCAATAAAAATTTCAATGACATTCTTCAAAAAAATAGAACAAATATTCATGAAATTCATATGGAGCCACCAAAAACCCCGAATAGCCAAAGCTCTCCTGAAAAAAAAGGGAGAGGAATGGAGGCATCACACTCTCAGATTTCAAACTATACTACAAAGCCATAATAATCAAACTGCACAGTATTGGAACAAGAACAGACACACGGACCAATGGAACTGAATGGAAAATCCAGAAATAAACCCACAGATTTACAGTTAACTAATCTTTGACAAAGGAGCAAAGAAAGTTTGTTCAATAAATGGTGCTGGGAAAACTGGGTCGCTACATGCAAAAGAAAGAAGCTTGACCACTACCTCACACCATACACAAAAATCAACTCAAAATGGATTAAAAAACTAGACATAAGACCTGAAACCACCAAATATATAGAAGGAAATATAGGCGAAACACTGCATGACATATACCTCAGCAACTTCTTTAAAGACTCATCACCCAAAGCAGTGATAGCAAATGCAAAGATAAACAGCTGGGACTACATCAAATTAAAGAGCTGCTGTACAGCAAAAGAGAGAGTAACCAAAACAAAGAGACACCCCACCCACTGGGAGAAAATTTTTGCACACAAAAGTAATGATAAAGGACTGATCACAAAAAATCTACAAAGAGCTGAAGAGACTCAACAAAAACAAAGTAAAGAATCCAGTCAAAAAATGGGCAGAAGAACTAAAAAGGAACTTCTCCAAAGAGGAAATGCAAATGGCCAACAGCCGTATGAAAAAATGTTCAGCATCACTTGTAATCAGGGAAATGCCAATCAAAACTATAATGAGATACCATCTTACACCAGTGAGAATGGCACATATTAAAAAACTAGCTACAACAAATGTTGGCGAGGGAGTGCAAACTGGTCCAACCACTATGGAAAGCTGTGTGGAGATTCCTCAATCTGCTAAAGATGGAGCTTCCATATGATCCAGCAATTCCACTCCTAGGGATTTACCCAAAGGACACAGAAACATTAATTCCAAAGGGCACCTGCACCCCTATGTTTGTAGCAGCACTATTTATAATAGCTAAGCTATGGAAAAACCCAAATGCCCAAAAACAGATGATCTGATCAAGAAGATGTGGTACATATACACAATGGAAAATTACTCAGCAATCAAAAAAGATAAACTCGTGCAATTTGCAGCAACATGGATGGAGCTGGAAGGGATCATGCTCAGCGAAATAAGCCAGAAAGAAAAAGAAAAATACCAGATGGTCTCGCTCATAGCAGGAATTTAGAAAACCTAAATAAGGGACCAGGAAAAAGATTAATTATAATAAAGTAAAAATCAAAATCAACAAGCAACTATAAACCAGAGACACACTCCCGGGGCATGGGGAGAGGAGGAGGAAGTAGGGTGAAAATAAGGAGGGTGGGAATTGTATGGGGAATATAATTAAGATGAAAATGCATACATTGTGCAAAAATGAAAAATGATGTAAAAAATATATAAAATTAAAAAAGAATGTTAAAAAAATAAAATATTACTGTGTGCTTTTCTTCTTCTGACTGGACCTTGACTTATACTACCTATACTAAGGATTTAATAAATGTTTATTGAATGAAGACAGAATGGCAATATTACTTAGATGAGAATTTACAGCTTGAGAATTTTGAGGCATTCCACATTTCAGAAAATATCTTTTATAAACTTTGGAAACATTCCTGTTTGAAACTAAATTCCTTTATGTTTGGAAATTAAACAAAATTTAAAGCTATGATATATAGATTTTTCATTAATTATAGCATATTTCTCTTACAAAATACCATATTATATGCTTTTTCCCAAAAGAATTATAGATGGGAATTTTTTTTTTTTTTGTTCTAAAGGAGTTTTGTTCTAAAGGAGTTTCCCCCAGTCCTCTTGTTAGGGGGAATGGATGTCCTGAGCAAACTCCATACAGACTTTGTGGACTCCACCCCCACTTCATCAAGACACTGGGAACTACAAATCCCATGATCCCCAAAGGGGGTTGGGAGGACCTGAGGGCGGAGTTAAGCAGCTGTTTTCTCCTTTGTGAATATAACCCACCATGTGAGTGGGGTCTCTCCCTCTTGGCTCTCTCTCTTGGCCAGGCAGTGATTGGTCTCAGCGGGTCATTTAGGATTCCAGGTCAGCAGAATGGGTAGGATGCATTTAAGAATTTATCTCCCTCTTTTTCTCTCCCTTGTTCATTTCCTCATTTCCCCTTTCCTTGTAAATAAACCTCTGATTAACCTTTTGTGTGTGCCTGCAGTTTAAGTCCCCTTTAAGCACACTGATGAGGACCTACAGTCAGGTAACCCATTTTATATTGGGGTTGCCCTGTAACATTCCCACCAAGAATTCCAGCTTCAAAAATAAGAGGTGAATGATGGTGGCAGAGAGAATAAGGCCACTCTTAAAGGCACTCCAGATATTCCTAACCCAGTATTTTTTTTATTTTTGCGTAGAACTGGGGTGTTGGCCAGAGGTATAGGGGGTGAGAGGATGCACCAGAGACAGAGTGGGGGAGCAGAACAGGCATATTTACTGAAATACACTGCAAAGGGGAGCAGCAGGTGAGACAGGAGATCTGCTGTGCCATATGTTAGTTAGCACCCTGGCCAGAATCAAACTCAGTTCATGGTGGTGATAGCATTTAACTGCTAGGCCACTAGGGAGACTCCCTACCCCAGTATTTATAAGGAGATTGACACTCACCATTTTCCAGTCCTGGGGTTGGCCGTCTCCGGGTGAATAGACATCAACTTTGCACACTCCATTTTGGCTTTGTAACCAGTCAACCCTCTCCGACATCTGGTAGTAGAAAAAAAAAAATTAAAAAGGGTCATCAAAAGGACGAGCCATACATAAGTAAGAAGAAATAAGGTAAGAGATACAATACTTTCAACAGAGAACTTCATACCCACATAACTCTAGATATCATCATCCTTGGTTCTCAACTGCAGAAGGGTTTCTTATATACCTCTCCAGTGCCAAAGCCAGCACCTGGTATAAACTAGAGGCGCTTTATATCAATTAGCTCAGGAACCAACCTAAGTAGCCATAAATAACCTGCCCCTGCTCTTTGTGTCTTTGCTTGACAGACCTTCCACATTTTGGATTTTCAGTAGACACTCAAATATCAACATAATTAAAAGAAAATTAATTTACTTCTCCCTTGCCTATTCTTGCCCCACCAACTTGTTTTCTTAATATATGGCATTTAATTAATTTTTAGAACACTAATTTAATTACATTAGCAATAAGTCTAGTAGCTCTTCTTAAGAGCAAAACCTCCTCCAATTAGCCAAGGATGCTAGGGGAATTCTCAGTCTCCATGGTTCAGACAAACTTCAGAATAGCAGATGAGAGGAGGCACATGCACCATCCAGTGGGCCTTTGTCCATGGACGTAGAGATGCCCTTCTCAATGATGATTCTTCTATCACCCTCCTAACATTTTGCTCTAGTCCCTATTCTCTGTAATGGCACCACCATCTCTCCTTGGTCTTCCAAGTCAGAAAGCTGATAGTTATTATAATTGTCTTCTTCTATGTGGCATATATACACACAATGGAATATTACTCAGCAATCAAAGAAGTTAAACTCATGCCACTCACAGAAACATGGATGGAGCTGGAAGGGATCATAATCAGTGAAATAAACCAGAAAGAAAAAGAAAAATATTGAATGGTTTCACTTATAGGAGGAATGTAGGGGAACCAAATAAGGGATCTGGAAAAAAAAGTAATTATTTTAAAGTAAATATCAAAATCAACAGACAACTATAAACCAGAGACATTCTGCAGGGAGAGAGGAGGGAGTAGGATCAAAACCGGGGTGAGGAAAGCACAAGGGACTATGATGATGGTGCACGGGTGAAATGTGGTGGGAATTTCATGGAGACTATACCTGAGACGAGAAAGCATATATTGTATAAAAATGAAGAATGATCTAAACAATATATAAAATAATAAAAAGTTTAAGAAAAAAATAATGGTCTTCTTCTACTCCAAGCTTCCCTCTAGCTGCTACTTCTCTCTGCTCTCATTTGTAGCCATTTTGTCTTGAAAGAATTGCTTATACTTGCTGTTTCATTGCCTGAACTCACAACTGAGCGTCATAGCCCCCCTCCCACATACTCCTTTGGTCTTTGGTCTTAGTCTCATGAACTTCCCACAGCATTGTACTCTCTTTCACATTCTTGGAAACATGGCTAATCATCATGCTATTTGGCCACGGGTCATCTTCAAGTATGAAAAGTTTCTCTTTGCCTTCTTTTTCCATGCCAGACTTGCATTATCAGGCTTCCACTCTGCAGTGTCCCTTCTTTCATTATTAACTTTGTCTAAATGAATACTTCTCAATAAGTAAGGTAGAATATGATGGGCAGCTTTTCCTCTCCAATATATCTAAAACTCTTGTGAAACAGACATATATTCATATTTTGATGGCAACAAAATACTGATTTAAAATTTTTAGCAAGGTTTGAAAGTTTAGCCTAACTTTTCAGAGCAAAATTGTAATTCATAAGAATTACTTGAAATAAGTGGCACATATGAGGGGGTTAATGTCTGATCAATCGGAAATATTTCTTTTAAAGCACTTTGCACTGTGGTGGGGGCAGACATCCTCCCTCACAATAAAACCAACACAAATTAGATGCAGTTTACACATATGAAATAAACTTCTTTATAAATGGATTTATATTTTTATTATTAAAAAGAAAATATACGATTATTCAATAGCAACTTGTTCTTTGCTCCCATAAGGGTTTGTATCCCTCAGACAACTGAGGGAAAGTTTCTTTTACTTTTCCTGATGCTGTAATATAATAGATACCTTTGGTGAGCGAAGGGTTCTCCATATTGATTAGATTACAGAATCGCATAGAGAACTGTTTAAGAATACTGAATTTGAGATATAACCCCCCCCAACCATTATTTCAATGGTTTTGAGTTGAGGAAACTTAGGCACTGAATTTATTTTTCTTTTCTTTCCATTTTTTTTTTAACATTTTAAAAGGACAAGTTTATTAGCGAAAGGAGAAAGAAAAAGGGAAGCATCTGCATAGTCACTGGTGGGCAGGAGCGCTGCATTTGTCACTGAATTTCTTAAAGGCTCCCTGCATGATACTAATGTGATTCTAGAAATGAGAATCTCTGGCCCTGGATTTGCCTGGAGAGATCCTCTGAAAAAGACTGGCCACCTCCAGAAAGACAGTTATCCATTCTTTTCTTTAAAACCCATTCTCTGAGATTTTCTAATCTTAGTAGATATCTTTTTTTTTTTCACCCTAACAAAAAGGTGGTTTAGATCTCTGACACTAAACCTTATATTATCTCTGAGGAGCTATTTTATATGAATATTCTTATAATTGAATCATTACCATGAAGAAAGGAATGAGAGGCATTATTACTTGATCAAAGAATGAGAAGATCTGGAACCAGGTTGTCCTGGGCAGTGTGAGTGAGAGCTACAAACATGTCTCTTACTCTCCAGTTTATATTTCATCTTAATGAATTACATCTAATAAAACATGACAAAACCAGTAAGATCTACTCATTTATTTTTAAACTATACATCACAATTAAAAATCAAGTATACAAATTAAGTATAAAAAGGAAGTTATGTGATCACTTACTCTTGATGAAAGGTGCTGATATGAGAAAAGGTCTTGATTAATTTGTTGCTGTCTTTACTATCCCTAAGTTTACCCACCCCTCCTGCCATGTAATGTAAGGAATCTGCAATGAAAAAAACAAATAATGACTAATTTTACATATGAACCTTACTAATTACCAAATAATAATTTTAACTTATTCAAGATTTTTCATATAGTACACCAAATAATGATTTTAACTTAACTCAAGATTTTTCACATATAGTACGTAAGTGGTGAGCATAAAAAAAAAATTCAAACTTAAATCTTTTAAAATTAAAAAAACAATTTAAACTTTTTTTCTTTTTTGGTGAACTGAGAAAATGGTTCCTAGATGATAAAAAAGGTTTCAACTTCTGATCGAAATTTCTGAAATGACTATTTTTTCCATTTTCCATTTTCAAATTACTGGCATATAGGTTTATTTAAAAATGAAGAAACGTGATGTTTTTAGTCTAATCTCAAACTTGCAGGTAGAAGAAATAAGAAATAGAATGGAAAAAAAAAACACTGTCCCAAATTCATGGATCTCAAAATACTCTGAAGACTTGAGAGAAATAAAGGGAATTCACAATTAATATCAACTACCTCCTTTGACTTCCTCCAATGAGAGTTTAAACAGAAGACATTAGAGCATCATACTCTAATATTGCATAATACTCTAATATTATCTACCCAATCCCCTAATAGTGTTCAAGTCCCACCCTTACTTTATAGCCCAAGTCAAAGCTTACACCCCTTATTTTCTAAATACTTAGTTGAATCTGCTCTCTCATCCGTTTTCATCATATTTTGTTTTAGCCTTCATATCCCATCTAGTATTTCAATTGTTCTCCTTAATTAGAAGGGCTTTATAAAAGGAAGATGCATCTACTTACCTTGGTATCTCTCATAACAGCTATCTAAAAGTTGGTGCATAATTATTATCTACTGAAAGCATGAATATATGAAAACTGCCTATTTTTAATTCCAGATAGTTCAATTTTTCTGTCTTAAATGGAAAAATCTGAGAACCAAAAAGAAATGGCTTGCTGAAATTCTCTATGGCAGTTAGCCATATATTCAGGCTTTCTTGAAGTTTGACAAACTACAGATCAAGCAGGACTGTGAATGGAAAGGAATTATTGCAGATACCACACTCCGCAAATGGGAACTGTGGAGGTGAGTGAACAGCTCAACTCGCCATGGAGGTGAGTGAACAGCTCTGGGGGCCATTAGAGGAAGATAAGGACCCTGCTTTGAGACCTGCAAATAGCCCAAGGCCAGCCAGTAAGCTTGTGTGGAAAAGCGCGGCAATTGGAGAGCAACGTGGGAACTGCCACTGAGGTGAATGACCCTCACTGAGTAATCAAAAACCAGGTGCACGGGCACAGGAGCGGGGTGCAAAAGGCGCCATTTCTGCGGACACTGAACTGGGCTACTGCCCGCGACCCGGATCTGAGGGCTTTGGAGCTGAGACCTGGGACATGAAATTTGGGGTGTGGGATCCCCACGACGCACAGCACAGGGTAGACATAGCACCCCACACCGCTGAACCATTCCATGTCACCCCCACTCAGTTCCCCAGAGACCCACGGGGAAAAGCACAGCTCTGGAAGGATACTAGGAAAGATTTCTTGTGCCATCTATTGATCAGAACAAAATCACCAACTTCCTAATAGTTGGAAGCCAGGGTTTTCAAAACCACCCTCATGCTCGAGAGGGGGGTGGGCCACGCAAACGGATAAGAAGAGAAACAAGGCGTGCAGCAAGACCTCATCCTGGGACTGAGAGCCAGGTGCAGGATCTGGAATGTGGGATGTGCCATAACAGTGGGCACTGCACAGGATGACAGCTGTCATTTTGGATCTGAGACCCTGAGATTGAGAACTAGAGTTCAGAATTCAGGGCACGGGATACACACAGCTGTGGGCACAGCCAGGTGAACACGGGGCAGACACAGCACCCAGCATGAGCAATAGCCCCTGAGTCGAGGTGCTCCCCTCCCCCTCAGTTTCTCAGAGAACTACAGGGGAAAAGCACAGATCTGCAAGTACAGGTCTCTAGCATCACCTAGTACCAGAGCAAAATCACCAACTAACTGATACCCTGCTGGAACTGAGTAAATACGGAGGGAGGGAACTGTAAGAGACAGTGTTCAGCAACACAGCCATAGCATCAACACTCTGGTGGACTTTTGGCCTACTAGTGCTGGTCTCAGTCTGATGAACAGTTTCTGACACTCCTGAAGGAGCAATCCAAAGTGATATCTGCCAACACCAGTGGCACAACATCCCAACACAGAACAAATTAGAAAGCAAACAGCAGGGAGAAGGAAAAATACAAATAACCAAGCAAGCCCGCAGGAGAAGGACACACCACAAAGAGAAAATCAGTCACCAGAACTCAACAACAATGACATGAAAGAACTTCTCTGCCTGTCAGATAGAGAATTAATAATCATCATGATTAAAAAGTATAATGAGGGCCTTCCTGGTGGTGCAGGAGGTTGAGCACCGCATTGTGAAGCTGTCCACAGCCTCTGTAGCGCAGGTTCAATCCCGGCTGGCCAGCGAGAATCCCACATGGCAAAGCAGACCTCTCCTGTCTCACCTGCTGCTCCACTCAGCAGTGCATTTCTTCAGTCTGCCTGTTCTGTTCCCCGCTCTGTCTCCAGTGAATCCTCTCACCCTCCCTCGCATCTGGCCTGTGCCCCAGTTCTTGTGTAAAGATAAATCTTAAAAAAAAAAAAAGTATAATGAGATGAGACAAATTAATCAATGAACTGAAGAATGAAAATGAGATCTTAGAAAGGAAATAAAAGGAGGAGACTAAAAGATTACTGGAGGAGACAAAGCCCTTGGAAAAGCATTGAAAACAGAACTGAGGAAATGGAAAACAGATCAGTACTCTTGAAGATACAGAAATAGAAAGAACCAAAAGAGAAAGAGAGAAAGAAATGCAAAGGAAGAAGAATGAAAATATCCTTAGACAATTATCAGACTCCATGGAGAGAGGAAATATAAGAGTTATAGGCATTCCAGAAGGTGAAGAAAGAGACAAAGGATCTGAGAAATTATTCAAGGAGATAATTGAAGAAAACTTCCCAAGTATGAAAAAGGAGACAAATATAGACATACAAGCAGAAAGAACAACACCCAATTACCACAATGAAAATAAAACTACAGCAAGACACTTAATAGTAAAGCTTGCAAGAGTTCAAGACAAAGAAAAATAATGAAACTGGCAAGGGGGAAGAAACAGATAACTTACAAGGGAAAATTAATCAGGTTAACCTCAGACTTCACCAAAGAAAAACTACAGGCAAGAAGAGAATGGAGTAACATATTAAACAAACTTCAAGACAATAAATGCCAACCAAGAATACTTCACCCTGCAAAGCTCTCCCTCCTCTATGAAGAAAAAATATGGACCTTCTCAGACAAACAGAAACTCCAGAAGTTCATTACAACTAAACCTGCACTCCAAAAAAATTCTACAAGAAGTCCTGAAGCCAAAACCAACAGAGGAATGACCAAGAAGAACAGAATAAAGCAAGGAATAAAATCACAAAAAAAGACAAACAAAATGGCAAATACAGATGCCAACATATCAATATTAACTCTAAATGTAAATGGATTAAACTCATCAATAAAAAGACAAAGAGTAGCACGCTAGATTAAAAAACAAAATACATCCTTCTGCTGTCTCCAGGAAACACATTTAACTACAAAAGATAAACACAGACTGAAAGTAAAAGGTTGGAAAACCATCCTAACAAGCAAATGGACCAAAAAAGAAGGCAGGAACAGCTATACTTATAGCAGATGAAACAGACTTCAAATTAAAGAAAGCAAAAAAGAGACATAGATGGACACTACATTATGATCAAGGGGACAATACATCAGGAACCTATAACACTCATCAACATATACTCACCAAATGAAGGAGCACCAAAATATATTAGACAGTTATTACCAGCTCTGAAAGCAGACATTAAAGAAAATACATATATAGTGAGAGACTTCAACACCCCACTCTCACCAATGGACAGATCGATGAGACAAAAAAATAAATAAAGACACTAGAGCCCTAAATAAAGACATAGAACTCATGGACTTAACAGACATCTATAGGACACTGCACTCAAAAAAATCCAAGTACACATTTTTCTCAAGCGCACATGTATCATTCTCCAGAATTGATCACATACTGGGCCACAAGACAAACATCAACAGACACATGAAGATCAAAATCATTTCAACTATCTTCTCTGATCACAAAGGCATCAAACTAGAAATAAATCACGAAAAGAAAACAAGGAACCCTCCCACTTCATGGAGATTGAAATCCACACTACTGGAAAACCACTGGACTAATGAGATCAAAGAAGAAATTTAAAAATACTTTGAGTTGAACGTCAAGGAGGACAACACTTTCCAGAATGTATGGGATGCAGCAAAAACAGTAATAAGAGGAAAATATATAGCAATACAGGCTCACATCAAGAAACAAGAAAGAACTCAAAGAAACAACCTAATCTCACATCTCAAAGAGCTAGAAAAAGAACTACAAAAAACCCCTAAAGCCAGTAGAAGAAAGGAAATAATAAAAATCAAAGCAGAAATAAACGAAATAGAAATTTAAAAAACAACCCAAAAGATCAATGAAACCAAAAGTTGGTTCCTTAAAAAAATAAACAAAATAGACAAACCTCTAGCCAAGCTCACAAAGAAAAAATGGGAGAAAACACATATAAATAGGATTATAAATGAAAGAGAAGAAATTACAACAGACTCAGTAGAAATCAAAAGAATAATCAGAGATTACTATGATCACTTATGTGCAAACAAATTCAACAACCTAGAAGAGATGGACAAATTCCTGGAACGATATAATCATCCAAAGCTGGACAAAGAAGAAATAGAACATCTAACCAGACCAATTACAAGCAGTGAAATTGAGGCAGTAATCAAAGTACTCCCCAAAAACAAAATCCCAGGCCCATATGTCTTCACAAATGAATTCTACCAAACATTCAGCAGTGTATTAGTGCCTATCCTACACAAACTCTTTCAAAATATTGAAAAACAAGGAATACTACCAAATACGTTCTACAAAGCCAGCATTACACTAATACCAAAACCAAACAAAGACAGCACAAAAAAAAGAAAATTACAGGGGACTGAGGTGATGGTGCACAGGTGCACTGGTGAAGGAAACTCTATGGGGACTACACCTGAGGGGTGGGGGGAAGCAAATATTGTTTAAAAATGAACAATGATGTAAAAAATAAATAAAAATAAATTAAATTGTAATCACTTCAAAAATACAGAAATAATTAAAAAGAAATTTATCCAAGGTATAAATACTTACCCAAAGCTTTATAAATGTAATTCCTATCCCAACAATAAAAAATAAATCAACCTTTTAAAAATATTCTTGTACTTCTTTCAGAAGCTTACACCTATTAGCGTCATAAGAAAGTACACTTATTAGTCATCCAGTAAACCATATCCTAATGTTTTTATTCTACTTTCTGTGTCTTCTGCATATTTTTCTGCACCCATGAAGATTAGACTTTCACCTCCCTAAATTGTCGTGATTAACAGCACATATAAGGAGGTACTTAATATCTTTTTGACTATAATGATATTCAGACTTCCAAATCTGTATACACTTCCCACAATGAAATGAAAAAGAGGGAAGGAAAATCTAACAAGTTTAATGGAATCAGTTAGTGGATGAATGCATTTCTTTTTTTAAAAAAAAAATTATTTATGCATACAAGAGCTGGGGTACTTGCCAGAGATGTTTGGGGTGAGAGGACCCACCTGAGACAGAGTGGGGAACAGAACAGACAGACTGACTGAAATACACTGCTGAGGGGAGCAGCGGTCGAGACAGGAGAGGTCTGCCTTGCCATGTGGGTTGCTCCCTGGCCAGCCGGGGATCCAACTTGTGCTGCAAAGGCTGCGGATTGCTTCATAGTGCTGTGCTTAACCCCTTGCGTTACCAGTGAGGCCCAGGATTAATATATTTCTTAAATTCAAAGTTGGTGAATAATATTCTGGTGCTAGTAACCTCATTTTGAATTATCAAAGTTGATGTGAACTATATACAATGTAAAGATAAAGAGACCTTCAAAAACCATTTATTCTAACACTGTCAATTTAAAGACTAAGAAACTGAGGCCCAGAAAGGGAATAGTAAAACCATTGGATACAACCCTGTAAATATTACAACTCTGTGGCTGACATCCTGGAAGATGTTTTTTTCTAAGATCAATAGTGGGGTCCTTTGGCCAACAGGCCAAAATATTTCTTTAAAATGTCAATGTGATTATTGCCTCACTAGTAATTGAGAAGTGCAAGTCTTGAATGGCAGCTAGGGTGGGGATAAAGAGCATAGAGGTTTGGCTATGGTTGCTGAATCCCAGACCACAGATCCTGTATCCATTGCTTACTCCTAAATTTAGAAAAAGCTTACATTATTCCCTTTCTCTCAGTGCTTGGCACACTGCACTCAATAAATTTGGCTAAAATCAGTTCCAGGGCCTCCCCGGTGGCGCAGCGGTTGAGCGCTGGGTTGCGAAGCTGCCCGCAGCCTCTGCAGCGTGGTTCCATCCCCGGCCACCGGGGAGGGTCCCACATGGCGCGCAGACCTCTCCTGCCACCGCTGCTCCCCTCAGCAGTGTACTTTGTCACTCTGCCTGTTCTACTCTCCGCTCTGGCTCTGGTGAATTCTCTCACCCTCCCGTGCCTCTGACTGTACCCAGTGCTTGTATAAATAAATAAATAAATCTTTTTTAAAAATTTAAAAAAATAATAAAATAAAATCAGTTCCAACTGATTTGGTTTACAAAAGGATCCAGGAGACTGTGTGTGCATATACGCATATACACTCATGTTTGTCTCTTTCAGTGTCACCATTCACTGTGGAGAGATCTCTACCACTTCCTGTGGCTCTCCACCCTTTTACTTTCCCATAGTAATAGCTTTATTCTCTAGTGCCTCATTAGTACAGATAATTTCTCCACACAGGTATAAACATCCTGCCTTTCTCCAATTCTGTTCTCTAGCCAAGACTTCAGAAATTGTAGTGAGAGGCTGAAAGTAGGTAAGAATTGGGTCTCAGTTAACACCATTCTGATCTTGTTATTAGAGCACTGAAAAGAACTTTTAGAATAGCCACACAATGAAGAGGAAAAGTCAGCAAGTGTTAAGTCTCCAGTCTCACTGTCAAATTGGGAAGCAGGGAGTAAGACTGCCCCCACTCATGTGCCCAAAAAGATGGTCAAGAAGAACAGGTCAAATCTACAACAAATGAAAAGTTCATCAGTAAAGGTAGTGGGTTTAGCTGTAATAGTGCTGATGGAGAGGCTCATTTAAATTAATTTAATTTTAAATTAAAATTTAAATGAGCAGAAAATTTAAATTGGGCAGAAGACAGAGGCTGGGTTGAACATTAAGAGTCACCCATCACTTGCCACTGATTGCCCCCTTTTAGCCAGAGAGGGTCAGAAAATAGGCTGTTTTATCCATTCAGTGGGATTTCCTACCTCTGCAGCACTGCAATAGTGAACCACAAAAGACTCCAGAATATACTTTAAAAATCAATGAGGATACTGGGATGTTCTTGCTCAGCTCAAGATCTTGTTTCCTCCTCTAGCCTTCCATGTACCTCCCCCTTGTTGGGACTGAAGAGTGACATCAGAATCAAAGCTGGTGATATCACCGTCTCTATGGCAACAGTGGGGAGGATCCCAGAAATTGACTGGTAAGGACAAAGGGAGGGGTGATGATACACTCCAAGGCTTTGATGCTTAGTTTGGAAGGACTGGGTTTGCTTCTCCCTATTAATTTTTTCCTTTAAGTGTTTAATTTAAGTAGGAGATATGGCTGGGAGAAATTTTGCCAGTGGACTCCACTTAAAATAACAGAGTATTGTACATTAGCAAATCCAGATGGGAGCAGAGAATTAGAAATAAAAGAAGTGAGTGCTTACTAATTTTTTTTTAACGCAAAGTCTATGGAATCACTTCATTTTGTGGGGTCCATTTTGGACTCTTGTATGAATCTTATATTGTGTAAAACATATTATTCTGCTGAAACTGACCAACTCTGGATTATAATTCATTTTAGATGGTCAGTGACACAGGAGCAGTAATTCCCTCTCACCCCCCAGTGCCTCCACCTGAAGAACTGTAGTGGGTAAATCAGACAAAAAGGTGTTTGGTTGGAAATTTCTAGCCTTGAGCTTGACTTTCATATACTTACAATCTCTTTGGATTGCAAATATCTTAGATAGGCTAATTCAGGACTAAAAGTTTCCACAGAGCAAAAAGAACCTCTCATTGAGGTCACATGATGAAGACAGTCATTGAATTTGACTGGTTTATTAAAGGCTTTCTTCAATGGGTTGTTTATTGATGATCTTTTAAATATCAGGTCTCAGTTTCTTCATCTTTCATAATTTGTGCTTATTGCCCTTTTGAGATCCCTTTCAGCTCTAATACTCTATGATTTTGACATTTTAGAGGTTTTTTTGAAAAGAAATGTATGTACAGGTATATAGCACTTTGACCAGGCACCTGCACACCTGTTATGTCATCTGATCCTTGCATTAACAGGCAGAGGCAACAGGGCAGGTATTAATTTCCCTGTTGAACAGGTGTAGAAGCTTGCCCAGGTCAAAACTAATAACTGGTAGAAGTAGGAATTGGGATCTAACATTCTGTTTTTAGTCAGTGCTCTGTCAATAATATGCCTTGAAAGGACTATTGAGAATAGGAGGCAATATTACACCTGTAGGTGTAAAATAACATAATTGACAATGTTGCACAGGTTGCTGATGAAATGACGGGCAGTGGGTCAATTTATTTTACACCAGAACCAGAAAAGTAGGTTTATGGTCACATTTACCCTAGATTCAATTATCAGTAAATTTTAAGTGCTGAGTGAACAGAGGATGAGGTCAAGAAATATGCCAGTGTAGTATTAAGTTTCTTTTCTCTTCCAATTCAGTTCACTAGGCGAGACTTCAGTAAACAGTGGTGTGGAGTGGGAACAATCAATCTTATGAGCCTAGTAATAATAGGCAACATCTACTTATGACAGGTTTTTGGTCCATCCCAGCAATTCACACCTCTTTCTTCCTGAAAAACAAAACAAAGGACTGAAATAATTTAAGTCTACAAAGATCCCCCAAATCTCTTTGTTTTCTGATGAACCCCAGGTGGCTGTTTCAGGACAGGTTGCTGTGATCAACTCACAGGTCTTGAAAAGTTGGGCAGAATGAAGTATTTAAAAATACAAGTGTTGGGCCTCCCTGGTGGCCCAAGGGGTTAAGATGCAACCTACGAAGCTATCTGCAGCCTCTGCAGCCAAGAGTTCAATCCCCGGGCAGCCAGGGAGCTACCCACATGGCGCAGCAGACCTCTCCTGACTCACCCACTGCTCCCCTCAGCAGTGTATTTCAGTAGATCTGCCTGTTCTGTTCCCCACTCTGTCTCTGGTGAATCCTCTCACCCCTCACATCTCTGGCCTGTAACCATGTACCCCCAGTTCTTGTATGCATAAATAAATCTTTAAAAAAATTAAAAAATAAAATAAAAATACAAGTGTTAAGTCTAATCTTTTCGGAATCTCCTCAACCTCTAGATACCTCTTTCTAGAACAAAGCAGATTCTCAAAGGGGTACACAGAAACAACAAAAGAACAACATTGTTCTACAGAGAACCACTTTGCATATTTTCTAGAAAAATGTGCAGCTGGCATACGAGCTCACTAAATGTGTTTACTAAATATCCTATCACTCACAAACACACTCAGGCTAAGTATCCCTGGATTAGCATGTCAGGTAGTGGTGGTGCTTTGATAAATCAAGGAAAGCAGATGGAGTGATGGCGCCTGAGACAGGGTATCAGGGGGTCACCTACTTGCAGAGGCTCGAGCTGACTGCGCCAGGAAAAGCAAGAGCAAAGCCCCGGATACAATGTGTTTCTCGGGTTCGAGGCGAATGTAGTTCTCGGGCACATTCTCATTTCTATCAATATTTCTGTTCCTCACGGTTTGCTCTGCTCCTTTCTCCCCTGGGCCCTTCGCGGCCACAGGAGCTACACCTCTTCTTCCCGGGTCGCTAGGGTGCCCAGACATTTTCAGGGCGCGGCGCTGAGAGTCAGGAAAGTAGGTCCCCTTCAGCCCGGGCTCTGCCTTTCCACAGGCCCTCGACTCAGTCATGGGGGGCTCTGGACGCCAGGTGCCTGGGCACTATGACGAGCTTTCCGGTACATTCGCGATCTGAATTTCTGACCCTCACACTTTTTCCTTCCTATTCCCCTTCTTCACTTTCTGCTGCACGCCCTGTCCCTGCCGTCTCGGGCTCTTTCCCCAGCACCCGTCTCGGCCACACTTAATTCCATCCATTCCCACCCGCCTCTTTCTTTCCGGATTAGCGCCTGCGCAGACGGGCGCGGACGATCAATTTTGGCCCAACCTAGGAGCCGTAGTCGGCCGGGGAGCCGGCGTGGGGGATTGTGGGAGAAAATGGCGGCCGCCGTTCATCCCCGGGTTGTCCGAGCCCTGCCAATGTCACGTAAGTGTCACCCGAGCGGCGGCCCCCGCTTGGGATTCTGAGGCCGGGATCTAAAGTTTTGGCAGCGGCGCTGTGCTGCGTCTGTCACGCCAGCTCCCCGGGCCTCCTTGTTTTTCCAGGTCCCGAGATGCCGCTGGAGTTTCTCCTTTCCTTCCCCGTCCCCGACTCGCTGTTGATAGGGCGCCTGGGAAGGGTCTGATCAGAGAGGACGCGAACAGTGGAAAGGGAAGGGGAAAAAGTGGGGCACTTGTAATGGATCCAGAGAATCAGAGTTCTGATGTGGTTGTAAGGGTTCGGGGTTCTGAGTAATATTTTTGTGGGTGGCGGGTGTGGGGGAGGAATAGGAAAGTGGAGAGAAGATTCTTCATGGATTGACTTTATGATCTTGTTCTAACCCTTAATCCATCTCAACTTCAGATTCTCCGGGTCACAATGCACATGACAATACCACAATATCTGGGAATTTCTGAGAATGTTAAATTAAGTATTTATAAAATCACCGTTTAAGTCGAAGGCATCGCCACTGATACAGAGTGTTTAAGTCCAGGTGCTGCGGTCTGGGAAATGAGCGGTGCTCAGAGAGAGAAGAATCAGAACTTGGTGGAAAGGGAAGAAGAAAGAATACCTTAGAATTTGTCGAAGCATCGCTCATCTTCTGTTTTGAATCTGCTGTCACGTCCTTTAATTGAAAACATACATTTGCTCTTCCACTCACAAAATCGGGGATACAATTACATTTCATCATCACTTTTCATTTTTTACAAACACACCCCTTGAATCAACTTCCAAAAGTTGTATTTTTCCATAAATGTGTTTTTGACGTTACAGAATATCATTTGCTGTCAAAATTAGCTACATGTCAGAATCATTCTTAGGAGATTAATAAAATATAGAAATGGTCTCACTGTAGAGCTATGGAATCAGAGTTTTTGAGATTGGCCTCTTGTAGCTTCCATTTTACAAAGTTCCACAAGTAGTTCTGATGTTAGCTTGAGGTGAGAACCAAAAGTAACTGAAGGATCATTGCTTTATTTTCCATCATAGAGCTCCTGCATACTAGGAAAGTGCTTGGTTTACATCATTTATAGTGGACGTTTTTATAGCCATGATTTCTTTGCAAAGAAACTTGCTGGGCTTTGTTAAACTTAATTGGTGTCACATAATATATAGACTGTGAATGATAACTGCTAGTTGTTGAGTGCCTGCATACTCATATAAATACTATACCTTATTTATTTTTTATTATTATTTTTTTAAGATTTATTTATTTATACAAGCACTGGGTACAGTCAGAAGCACGGGAGGGTGAGAGAATTCACCAGAGCCAGAGGGGAGAGAAGAGCAGACAGACTGATGAAGTACACTGTTGAGCGGAGCAGTGGGTGGCAGGAGAGGTCTGCATGCCATGTGGGACCCTCACCCAGTGGCCGGGGATCGAACTGGCGCTGCAGAGGCTGCGGGCAGCTTCACAGCCCAGCGCTCAACCGCTGTGCCACCGGGGAGGCCCACTATACCTTATTTAAAGAAAAAAAAAAAAGGAACCTTCTGTGTTATCCTGTTCCTTTAGCCTCATTTTCTTTACCCCTTTACACCACATCTCATCAGAAGAATTCTTTCTACTCCTCTTACCACTTGTCTCACATTCTCTCTTTTGCCTGCTCATTTCAGGTTTATTCCCACTGCTGCAGTAAAACTCACCCTTTCTAAGACCATTTAAAACCAGCGTTTTCCAGACCCTGTAATCCTCTATTCTCATCTGTTTTACTTTTCAGCAGTATTTGATAGAGTTAACTGACCTCTCCTTGAAACATTTTATTTGGTTCTGGATGCCATTTTGTTTTTCCCCCTTTCATTCATTGGGCTGCTTTTCATTTTCTTTGTTGCTTTTTAGGCTAGTCATGAGCCTTTCCTGAGCCTAAGTTTCCTGATTTGTAAAGTGGCAATAAAAGTAGCACTAAAAAAGATAATACCTATTAAGCACTTAGAGTAATGGTGCACTTTCTAAATTTAGCTGTTATGTTACTATTTTGTTATTATGTATCTGATCTGTGATACTTGTTTTAAATATCTGGTTTCAGTCACTGATAAACTAGACTTTTTACCAATTCTATGCTTTTGGATAGGAAAAGGCAGTGAGTGACTTCTGGGCAGAGTGCCCCTGGGAAATGATGTCCAGAAAACAAACACAGCTTTTCCCTTTCTTTCCTTCGTTCCTTCCTTCTGCCCTGCCATCCTCCTACCTTTCCTTTTTCCTTCCACATCAGCTGTCCTTTTCTTCATAGATTTTCTAATGTCATTCCTATTTGTTTCTTTCAGCTTTCCCCCAGTTTACAAAACAGTGCTAAGGTCCAGAGTTTGTTGATTGGAGCTGAAGTTTTTCAGTGGTTTTCCGTTTGTTACATGAAAGTTAGGTAACTTGTTCTAAAACTCAGCTGTGGTAAGTTTCAAGGGACTTGGAAATTGGAGTATATCCAAAGGAGTTTTATATTTCTGACACATGAAGAATAGTTGATGGAATTTCAGGTGTTTAGCCTGAAGAAGAGGATACCTAGTGGGGATATAATTGGTACGCTTAAATGTAAAGGGATTAGATTTGGTCTTCATCATTACATAGAGATAAAAGCTACTGAGAAGCAGTCATCGAGCTTTCATGCAGTAGAACCTTCTAATGAATGGCTCAAACCAGAGTGGTCTGCTATAGGAAGTCGTGAGTTTCCCAGCCTTGCAGGTATTCAGACTAACACTAGGTGATCTCTTTGCCAATACTATAGAGAAGATTAAGCACTGATGCAGAACTTTGAAGGTTCCTGCTAGTAAAAAGCCCGAGTTACTGGGAAAGAAATTTGGAAGGTTTAACCGATCACTTATTAACCTATCTAAAAGTCAAAAATTCTTTTTTCAAGCATGCCACTCGTTATATCAAAACTTTTGATGATTTCTGGCACTTTTTAAAATAATGTTCTCTATTAAGTCCTCTACTTCTACTCATCATCTTTATCTTTCATATGTCACCTGTGTCATAGTTTGTTCCAGGTAAGTCTTTTGCTGTCCCCTGCATTGGACTTGTTCATTCCCTCTCTGCATTGTTACATGTGGAAATATATTCTATTACTTGTCTTTATTTTTTATTTTTTTAAGATTTATTTATTTATACAAGCACTGGGTATACAGTCAGAGAATTCAGAGCCAGAGCGGGGAACAGAAAAGGCAGGCCGAGGAAGTACACTGCTGAGGGGAGCAGCGGGTGGCAGGGGAGGTCTGCATGCCATGTGGGACCCCGCCCGGTGACCGGGGACCGGGGATCAAACTGGTGCTGCAGAGGCTGCGGGCAGCTTCGCAACCCAGCGCTCAAACACTGCGCCACTGGGGAGGTCCCTATTACTTGTCTTTAAATACATTCTCAAAGCACGATCTTCAGGAATCCTTCTTCAAGATTATCTTACTTCTCCCTGACTTGCAGTCTCTTGGCTTCTTTCACCATGGTAGTTTATAACCTCTTAACTTGGAGCTGTTTAATGTTTGTCTTTTTATTTTTTTTTAAGATTTATTTATGCATACAAGAACTGGGGTACAGGCCAGAGGTATTGGGGGGGCGGTGAGAGGATTCACCAGAGACAGAGTAGGGAACAGAACAGGCAGATTGACTGAAATACACTGCTGAGGGGAGCAGTGGGTGAGTCAGGAAAGGTCTGCTGTACCATATGGCGGATTGGGGATCGAACTTATGCTGCGGTGGCTGCGGATTGCTTCATAGGCTGTGTCTTAATCCCTTGCGCCACCAGGGAGGCCCTAATGTTTGTCTTTTTAAATGAGATTTCTCTTCCTAGGTTAATTACATCTTATAGGGCAGGGAGTTTACTTTCTAATTTGTATTATTCTCCCATGTTCTACAGATCCTTTGTTGTAGCAGCTTGTGTTTATTATTGCTGTTGACACTTAAATAAATGAAGAGTTGATAGCAAAATAGTGTTAAAAGTTTCACTATTTGTATTCATGTCACTTCTATATTGACATTGCCATTCTGTATCCCCTGGGGTTTTGCTTAAGGTTCTTCTATTGCTGCTCTCAACACGTTGGTATTCCATGGCCCACCCCAGCGCCAGCTTCACCATGCAGTCATGCCTCACGGGAAAGGTGGGCGTTCCTCAGTCAGCGGGGTTGTGGCCACTGTATTTGGAGCAACAGGCTTCCTGGGCCGATATGTAGTCAACCACCTTGGTAAGTAAAGTTCCTTGAATTCAAGATACTCTGATGCCATTTCGTAGGGTTGCTTAATGCAAAGTGCTGAGCTGTGTTTCCTTTCATTTAACAGTATTATGAGTTACTCCTCTTCTGGATTTATATAATTTTGATTTGCACACCCAGGCTTTCTATATATGATGTTAGGAAATAGGGGACTCTGAAAACCTGGTGTGACAAAATATGCCTATTGTTAAACAAAGTATCAGTCATACTAGAATTTAAATATTGTCTAAATCAGTGCCATTTAAGGTATTCATATTATGTTGACCCCTATTAAATAGGGTTGACCCCTATGAAATAGGCTTTGTTAGGGGGAAAAGGATGTCCCAAAGCAAATTCCATATAGGCTTTGTGGACTCCACCCCCACCCCAGGTCAAAGCCAAAGACACTGGGAACTCCAAATCCCATCACCACCAAAGGGAAGGTGGCTGGGACCTGAGGGTGGGGTTAAGCAGCCAGGTGGATACAAAAGGCAGACACGTGGGCTTTGGGGGCGCTCCATTTTTGGGCTCTCCGCCAGCTCGCAGCGTCCGGTCAGCTCTGAAAGTGACTTTGGGTTTCCAGGTCGTCGGATCGGGTAGGACGCATTAAAGACTTTATTTCCCTATTTTCTCCCTGAGTTGTACATTTTCCTTATTTCTTTTTCTCTTGTAAATAAACCTTTTATTAACCCTTTTGCGTGTCTGTAGTAGAGTATTCATAAGTCCCTTTAAAGCGCGTGGGTGAGGACTCACAGCCAGAAACCCGTTTAATATCGGGGTTGCTCTATAACAGCTTGACCCCTATTTCAATCTGTTCTGTTTTTAGGTCGTATGGGCTCACAGGTGATCATACCCTATCGGTGTGACCCATATGACGTCATGCACCTTCGCCCCATGGGTGACCTGGGCCAGATCATCTTTCTGGTAAGAATCTATGTGACTGATTATTGGAGCTGACAAATGTAAGTGGCCAAAGTCATTTTTAGGAGAGAGCAGCAATGTAATAAAGCAGCAGTGAGGAATCAGAATGGACTGAGCCCATCTGGAGCATTCTTCTAAATTCTGAACTAGTAGTGGGCAAACTTTCTGTATAGGGTCAGCTAATAAATATTTTAGGCTTTTCAGTTCACAGAATTTTTGTCCTGATTATTCAACTCTGTCCTTAACGGCTAGAAAGCAGCTACAGATAATATGTAAATAAAGGAGAGTGTCTGTGTTCAAATAAAACTGCCCATAGACTGCTGGCTGGATTTGCTGATGGGTTGTAGCTTGCCAGTCTCTGTTCTAAATCTCTGCTGTCCAATATGGTCAGCATGTGGGACTCTTGAAATGTGGCTATCTGAATTGGGATGTGCTATGAGTATAAAATACCCAGCAGATTTCAAGCACTAGTTAGGAAGAAAATAATATATAATGTATCATTAATTTTTTTTATATTTATTACATATTGAAATGACATTGTGTTATATGGGCTAAATAAAGCTTACTATTAAAATGAATTCCACTTTTTTTAAATCTTTGAAATGTAGCTAGTAAAAAATTCAGAATTACATGACTCATTTTTCTATTGGACAGTACTTCTATAGACAGAAAATCACAAGTAGCATGTTTTATAACTTGTTTTCTTGGCATTGACTTATTAGAACAGTCCTTCCTGATAGTCCCTGTTGATTAATTTGAAAGTTCTTCCTTTAGGCCAATAATTGCCAATGGGATGAAGCTGGGGAGATGAGGTAGTGGGGAACCTTTGAGGGAGTGATTAAAGTTCTGTGGACTCTCTTCTGGAGGCCATACTTGTTTATGAGATTAGTATCGGGGTGCTAAGTGCCCTACGAAGCACAGCACAGACCCTTTCCACAGAGCCTGCAGTGATCCTAACGAGAAACACCCTGGCCTCGATGCCTGGGCCTGCAGTGCTTACATTTTACTTTACCTGCTTTCATCAACCTGGGTGCATCTGAGTTTTCCTGCTACCCACCTTCCCCCTTTAAGAAATGTTTGGGGGCCTCCCCAGTGGCGCAGTGGTTGAGCGCTGGACTGTGAAGCTGCCCGCAGCCTCTGCAGTGCCGGTTTGATCCCCGGCCACTGGGCGAGGGTCCCACATGGCGCGCAGACCTCTCCTGCCACCCGCTACTCCCCTCAGCAGTGTACTTCGTCAGTCTGCCTGCTCTGCTCTCCCCTCTGGCTCTGGTGAATTCTCTCACCCTCCCGTGCTTCTGACTGTACCCAGTGCTTGTATAAATAAATTAAAAATTAAAAATTAAAAAAAGATTTAAAAAAAATGGTAAATACCCATAATACCTCTGCTGTTAAATCCATAAAGAAAACTTGACTTATTTTTAATGTCATTTTCATTTATACTTTACTGAATATTCACAAGCTAAGTCTACTATATAATATTTATATTGGAAATTCCTGTTTCTAAGAAGTTTTTCATTTCCAGAGTCTTATTCTCAAATATCGTCTTCTTGGCATTACACTTACAAGAGTTGAGCTTTTGTCCTGGTTCTTTGTGACTAAAGTTGATGGGTCACCTTATCGGCTTTGATTTTATCCTTAAAATTAATGTGTTTCAGAAGTGATAGGTGAGAACTCACTGGCTTGCTCATGTGCAGTTGTGGGGACTGAGACATATGCCAGATACTCCACTTGGGGGCAGGTATTAATTGAGCTTATGCTGTGTGCCCGGCTTTGAGCTCTGCTCTGAGCATGTCTAGATGAGCAAGACCGCAGGGAGCCTGACAGCCTTAACAGGATACAGACACTAATCATGTGCCATAGATGTAATAGTGTTTACGGAGGGGGAAGTACGGGGAAGGTGTAATGGGGGTGTAAGGAGGGGGGTCTTCATTTTATTATTGTTTACTTTGAGAAGGAAGGACCACCTCAGGTGTGGGGCCTTGATCCCTCTGATTTAATCTGTTTGAAACTGCTGTCTCCTCTCCCAAGCTGAGTGTGCCCTGTAGCCCTGTCCCTGGGAATCTGGTTTCCTTTGGATTCTTCCTTTCCAGGGAGCAATCTTGGGCCATCCATGCCATTTTCCGCCCCCACCCCCCCTTGACATGTTTTCTGCAAAATTTTTTTAGCTTTTTATATGTAGAGTTGCCTATTTTTCGTTGACTTTGTCATTTACTGTGCTGCAGAGCTTACTCATACCAACTCCCTGCATTGTTGTATTTTCAGATTTTGCATGGAGCTTGGAGAGATCATTTGTACACACTTAGTAAATGCCAGACAGGAATTTGCATTTTGCCCTGCTCCAGAGCTGTTATTCTCTAGTTTCTCCTGTATCCCCTCTGCATCACCAGTTGCTAACTAGTTCTTCTTCATTTTAACTTAAAAAACCCTGTGCCTTTGTCCAGGGTTATTTAACCCCAGTCACTATTTTAGACAAGTGTTACCAATCTGACTTAAGTCCTAAGCAACTGCTCAGAAATAGAATTCTACACAGAAATCTACCATTGCCTCACCCTGAGGTTTCAGCAGGTCACTTCTTTTGCAATGTTGTTTTTATGTCTTTAAAATAGAAATGACTAGATCTGGGGTTACAAAGAGAGAAGAGTTTAAAAGAAACAAGAAAGTAGTCGGAAATGCTATAACGTCAACTTAATGTTAGCCTTTAAGAAATACTTCTCTGACCGTTGCTGCTAAATAGGGAGAGTACATTTACCTCCCAAATGAGCCTTGGTTCTTTGGGTATATTTCAGGACAGGACGATAGCTACTGGATTCCTTTACCAATTCGTGAGGACCAGCTGGGTGGGCAAAAATCTGTCATTTGACTCCCTGAATAAAAAATATACTTTGATTTGTGTCTAGAAGAGTGAGAAAATCAACAAGGAGCTTGAGACCTCAGAATCATTTTTGTTGTAATAAATGGATCCTGTATGAAATGGCACTGTGTTAGGACTACAACCGATCGCCCATCTGAACCTTACTTGGGGTCAGAGGGGGTGTACCGAAGTATCTAGTGCCAGGCTGCGCCCCTCCATTTTCATCTGATTGGTGGCTGCTGTTTTAGGAATGGGACGGGAGAAATAAAGATTCCATCCGAAGGGCCGTGGAGCACAGCAACGTGGTCATCAATCTAGTTGGGCGAGAATGGGAAACCAGGTATGTCTTTGGCTCCTTTCTTCTTTGCCTAAGCTGTCCGAGGGTTCAGTAGGTATGCTTTGGGTAGCTTCCTGATGCCAGGCATTGTACTTGTGACATTTTCTGGGAGTCCCTCTGTAAGCATTAGTTGAGCAACTATTACAAACCCAGTGAACCTGCCTTTGGGGATGTAGTGGGCAGTAGGTGTGATGTGAGCAAGCAGTGCGATGTGCTGCCCACAGAAGCCAGCAGGGCCTGTGTCATCAGCTTGATGAAGGCACCCGGGTGGACCAGCACTTAAATCTGATCAGCGGGGATGAGCTTAGGAAGGAGGGTTTTGCCCGACCCACTGTTCAACAAGCTGCACATTGGTTTCCCTTTGTGGACAGTGTCTACTGATAATCTCAGATGACAGGAGTGCTGGCTGCAATGGCTCTTAGCTGTTGTCTGGGTCATTTATCAACAAATAATGTTTTGATCCTGTAGTTCCACAGCCCTTTGTTCACATTTCTCTTATTTTTCCAGCATCTATAAAAGTTTGACTTAGATTTGTCTGCGTCATCATATAATTTTAAGTTCTTTGATGACTTGGTGGATCTTAGTCAACTTTATTTCCCCTGTAGTCTTGTGCAGTATGAGTATTTAGTTACTGTGGATTCAATTGGTCACAATATTTTTTTCTTCCCTGAGGGAAGCAAAGACCCAGGAGGGGTAAGAAGTGATTCCCCTCCAACCCCCAGCACTTCTTTCCTGCCAACCCAGCCAGTACAGCCACATTCTTTAAAGGCTGCAACCCTGGGCCTTGAGGATACAGAATATTGTCTGTGCTGATTTAGTATGCCTTAAGTTATTACAATAATGACAGTGAGCAGGCCTATAAAATAAAGTAAAATAAAATATATTTTTAAAATACACAAATTTTGACTTTGGGTTAAAACCTTGCTGTTTAAATGTTTAGTATGAATTTTAATAATATATAAAAACCAGTTTATCACAGAAAACTTTGAAATCCTGAGTCATGTGTTAACTAACCCCTATTTTTTTCTTCCAGAAACTTTGATTTTGAAGACGTTTATGTCAAGATTCCACAGGCAATTGCTCAAGTGTCCAAGGAAGCTGGAATTAAAAAATTCATTCATGTTTCACATCTGAATGCTGATATTAAAAGCTCTTCTAGATACCTGAGAAATAAGGTAATAGCAAGTTGATTTGGGGAGTAGTTCACAGAGTTGGAGCTTTTGGCCCCTTTGAAACCTGAGTTGAGAAGTGTTTCTTATTGACATATTCAGATTTAAGAGATATTAGATTTGAAAGATTCAGGGGTGTGTGGGTGTGTGTGTGTGTGTGTGAGAGAGAGAGAGAGACTGGTTGTTGGTGAACTAATTGGTATTAGCTTGAGAGCAAGTGTTCAGGGCCAGAGCCTAGAATATATGTAATGACAAGTGAGCAGAACTGAGGTCCTGGGGACAGGGGCAGGAGGCATTTTTTTAAGTGGTTTGGTAAGAGGATAGAGGGGGCAAGAGATGAGGGGGCATGTGGTATTGGAATTTCTTTTTTCTGTTAAGGTAGAAGATCCTGACATTTTCTAATACTGGTGGGAAGGTGGTAATAAAGAGAGTGAGACTGAAGATAAGGGAGAAAGTGAATCAGGCAGGTTCCTGAGAAGGTAGTGGCCTGAGCACAGGGGCAGGCGGGAATGGAGGAGGACATCACTGGAACCAAGAAGCCAGCACCCAGAGAGGTCCAAGTCCTCTTGGATGTCACCCACAGTGTTGGTGCTAGTAAGGGAAGCTGGGGTAGAAAGAAAGACTGAATAAGGATCCCATGTTTTTATGGAACAAGAGGTTCATCTAGGTGTGAGTAGGTGGCAACGAATATGGCTGCTCAGCAGTTGAGATTAGGAAGATGAATGTCCATCCCACCATTCCCACTGGCTCTGTGCTGCTGCCACTTCCTTAACTGGCCTCCATTACACTCTCCTTCTAACAGGCTGCTAGATTGTGGACAAAACCAGAGAATCTGATTAGAAGGAAAAATGGAGGCTAGGAATCCTACTCTCGTTTTTCTTTTTTCTTCTTTCTGAACTTGCCTAGAATAAATATGGGAAGAAATCCAACAGCTAGAAGAGAAAGGACATCTTTTATGTGTTTGTGTGTGTGTGTGTGTGTGTGTGTAACTGAGTTTTATGAATATGATTACCTTAATCTGGAAGAAGACCAGATCTTTGAAGTACAGATTGTGTCCTGAGGGTGGAGAGAATTCAGGCTTTTTTCACTCATCTGAGAGATCTGTTTGGTTGGTTAATTATTTTAGGCTGTTGGAGAGAAAGAAGTGAGAGCTGCATTTCCAGAAGCCACCATCATAAAACCGTCGGACATCTTTGGAAGAGAGGACAGATTCCTCAATTATTTTGCAAGTATGTCTTTCTTACTTACGGAAGAGAAGTTACTGGTTAAGCAAGTTGAAATTAAACATGAGCTTGCAGTGTTCTCTGACTTGACAGATCACGGTTTTCCTCCCCTAGGTTGTTGTTGCTTAGTGAGCACAGGCCTCCCGTGCTCTGCATTGCTCTGTGTCCAGAGAAAAGCACCTTAGATTAGGGGAGGGCGTGGACTTGGGAGTGAGAGAACCGGGGTTAAATTTGGCCCTACTAGCTAGTTATAGTTAGTATATAGCTCTATAGTTTTGGTTTATGGTAAGATGTGAACCATTTCTTTTTTTTTTTTTTTTTCCAAGTTAGTAGAATGATGATCTCAGCGTCATATATATTTAGTAATGTTTCCATTTCCCACATGTTTGTGCTGCTACACTCATCACATTCTACATTCCCTTTCTTACCAGCATCTTTCCCTGCAATTCTCTGTGCTCTGGGGCTGACGTATTGGTCCCTGTGCTCCTCCTTTGAACGGGCTACAGTCTTGGGAGTGGCCACACACGGAGCGTGATAGAGCAGAACACAGCAGTCTAGCCTGTCCACAGCTTTGCCTTGTCCGCTGTATCCTTACATATTGGCCTTTTTACTTTCCATGTTATTCAAACAGCAAGTGATCCTCCTTAAAAAATTATTAGCTTCCTCAATGTCAGCCACTTTTATTTTATTATTTTTAGTATGTTAAGTGATTGTGCTAATCATTAGTACCTGCAGATTGGTGGGTCTCATGACAGCTTAGGGCTTCTAAAAAGAACTCTTTCTTCGACCAGATATTCGCTGGTTTGGTGGTGTGCCTCTTACCTCCTTGGGCTTGAAGACAGAGAAACAGCCAGTATATGTAAGTACGCTGGATGAAGGAACTTCAGCTGAACTCAGATTTAGGTGATCTGTTTTCTAGTTTTGTTCTAATCCTGTAACTGTCATTTTCTTCTTTATCAACTTGCTTCGACTAGTTGCCTCACAGTAAATCTCAGTGGTGCATGCATTCTCTGTGTCTTCACTTCTTTCATTCATAGAAAATTTATTGACCCCTTAATGTGCTAATGAACACACGTTTCATGTTACTGTGGGTATAGTGAGATTAACTAGACAGATCCATTGCTCTCTTCAAGTTGCTAACAGTCAGAGGTAGGTCAGCAAAGAAATTTCATGCAATGTGATAAGTGCTACAATACAGGAGATTTTAGGTAATTCCATCAGAGGAATTTACAAATCTAGACTTGAGGATCAGGGAAAGCCTTTCAAAGGAAATGACATCTAAGGTGAGACCTTAATGATCACTGACATTAAAGGACGAAGGCCTTTGGGGAAGTGTTCCACACAGATAGAGTATGGGCAGGGTCCAGATGTGGGGGAGCATGATGGATTCTGTATTAGGTGGATCCAGGGTTTTTCAGCTGGGCGCTATTGACATTTGTGGACAGATGATTATCTATTGTAGGGACAGTTGTAGAATGTTTCTCCTGGCCTATGGCCACTAGATGGCAGTACCCTCTTTTTACCCCCTATTGTAACAACTGAAAATGTCTCTAGGCATTTCCCAAGTGCTCCCTTGGGGACCAAAATCACCCCCAGTTGAAAACCATTGGGTCTAAAGTCTTAAAAAAAAAAAAAATTTTTTTTAAAGTAAAATGGTAGACTTTTGGTAGTTCCATATGGGTAAGCGTAATAGTTTGTGATAGCTCAGTGACAGAGCTAGGAGGAGTGGTAAGGGGGGAGTTTGGAAAGAGCGGGCAAAGGCAAGTCAGCCAGGCCTCGAGAGCCATCTGAAGACAAACATGTCCTGTTAGGTGAACTTCCAGTGTGGAGATTATTCAGCGCCTGAGAGGTAGGATTGTTTTTGTTTTTGTGGGTTTTTTCCTGTTTTTATTTTGAGAAATAGGTTCTTTAAGAAGTTTTCTGAAAACAGACAATGTTATTATTTTATCATATTTTTGTTCTTGTGATTGACGTGTGCTCCGTTCTTCTCTCCCTCTTCCCACCCTCCATCCACTCGTCCTTTTTTTCTTTCTCTCCCTGTTTGTCTTTCTCTCCACAATTACTTTAACATGTATTATCATTTCTTACAGGTTGTAGATGTGTCTAAAGGAATTATTAATGCAATTAAGGAGCCAGATGCCAAAGGAAAAACTTTTGCCTTTGTTGGGTAGGTTGTTAGCATTTGACCTTAAAATGAAAAAATCATAATGTTTTACAGCATCATTAATTTCTAATCATGTTACTAATAGCTTTATTTATTTCATGTTTACAGTCATTGTTCCACTGTATTTTTCCAGTGTGTCTCAAAGAGCTAAAGGCTAAAAGGATTAGGGAAATGAGTGAAGAGATATTAAAATGTATTATAAGTAATGGTAATTTTTAAGTTTAGCTTATGCTGAAACAAAACTATTAAGATCAACGGAATAGGACAGAAAGTCCAGGAATAGTGTCAAATATATGTAAGAATGCAGCATGTGATATGGGTGGCATTCCAAAATATAGGGCTAGAAATGGTATTATGTCTTAACCTTTCATCCATTCAAAAATATGGTGCATGTGTTTAAAAAAAGGCAATAGACAAAATATAGAAATTTATGTCACTTGTAACTTTAGAGGGGTTTTCTAAATATAAAATCAAACCAAAAAGTAAAGAAATTAATAGTTTTTTTTTTTCACCATACACAATTACAATTTTTTTTCTTTTAAAGGATTCTTAAAATTTACTCAACAACTTTCAAATACGAAATTCAGAATTCATAAACTACAGCCACTGTGCTATACATTATATTCCCATGATTAATTTTATTTTATTTTATTTTTTTTTAAATAATAAATTTTATTTTTATATTCCCCATACAATTGCAGCCCCCCCCCCCCCATTCTGACCCCAGTCCCTCCCCTCCCGCCCCCGCCCCCGCCCCCCTAAAAGTGTCTCTGGTTCATAGTTTTTTGTTGTTTTTGATTTTCACTTTCTTATAGTTATTCATTTTCCTGGTCCCTTATTTAAGTTTTCTAGATTCCTGCTATGAGTGAGACCATCCGGTAATTTTCTTTTTCTTTCTGGCTTATTTCGCTGAGCATGATCCCTTCCAGCGCCATCCATGTTGCTGCAAATCGCATGTGTTTATCTTTTTTGAATGCTGAGTAATATTCCATGGTATATATGTACCACATCTTCTTGATCCAGTCATCTATTTTTGGGCATTTGGGTTGTTTCCAAAGCTTAGCTATTGTAAACAGTGCTGCTATAAACATAGGGGTGCAGGTGCTCTTTGGAATTGATGTTTCTGTGTCCTTTGGGTAAATACCTAGGAGTGGAATTGCTGGATCATATGGAAGCTCTATGTTTAGTAGGTCCAGAAATCTCCACACAGCTCTCCACAGTGGTTGGACCAGTTTGCACTCCCACCAACAGTGCAGGAGAGTTCCTTTTTCTCCGCCAACATTTGTTGTTGCTAGTTTTTTTAATATGTGCCATTCTCACTGGTGTAAGATGGTATCTCATGGTAGTTTTGATAAGAAATCAATAGTTTTGATGAAATGAAATGTTTAAACTTTAATATGCCACAAAATACTTAAACATTAAAAAGCAAAAACAAACTTTAAAAACATTTCCAACTATGTCATTAAAATAAAAAGCAGTTTTACAAATCATTATATATAGGGACTTAATGGAGAAAAAAGATGTAAATGTCAAAAATATATGAAGAAAAAATTAATTTCTAGCGTTAAAGTAATGCTAACTAAAATATTGAGGTACCTTTTTTACCTGGCTGGGAAAATTTTGTTTGCTAATTTTTTATAACTAAACTCATTTTTGGTGAGGGAACGACTAGCATTTTATGTAAACTGATGTCACTTCTTTGGAAGGCAGTTTGGAAGTATTTAAAAGCCCTAACATTTCAAAATATACTTTGATCTACCCTCCGTCTAGAATGTATTATAAAAACATAATTATGGATAAGTACAAATAATTCCTACTTTAAGAATGTCCATTAAGGCATCATTTTATAAAAGGAAATTATTTTTAGAAACTTAAATATACCAGAACTGGGATATTGGTAAAATAGTTTATGTGCAGTGTAACATGTATAACCATAAAGCAAACTAGAACATTCAGCGACAAAATGATGTTGTGATTTAATGTTACATGAAAAAGATAGTGCAGAGTAGGATGAACTGTGTGATCTTACATTTGTAAAGAATGTGAAGGATATATATTGAGTACATTAAGTCTGTCTTTGGTAGGACTGAGTGATTTTGTGTGTATGTGCTACTATATTGATTATAATAGATATGTTTATTTTACATAAGAAAAATTTAATTTTGTTCAATTAAAAAAAGAAAGCTTGTAGGGGCCTCCTTTGGTGGCGCAGCAGTTGAGCCCTGGGCTGCGAGGCTGCCCGCAGCCTCTGAAGCGCCAGTTCGATCCCCAGCCACCAGCGAGGGTCCCACAAAAAAAAAAAAAGAAAGAAAAAGAAAGCTTGTGAGGTGCAAATAATTTGAAGAACTCTGAATTTTCTTTTTATAGGCCAAATCGATACCTCCTTTTTGACCTGGTGCAGTACATCTTTGCTGTGGCCCACAGACCTTTCCTCCCATACCCCATGCCCCATTTTGCCTATCAGTAAGTAAAGTGCTTCTTTCTGTGTCTTCTGCAAAAGAGCTAACATGAAGCTTCATTTATAATTTGGGCTCTAGGGAGTATGTCTTTTACAGTGAAGTCTCCAAAGTGACAGAGGCTGGGCTGGGTTAGCTTGGATAGAAAGGCACCTTCGCAGCTCAGGGTGCTGGGGGATGTTGTATATCTTTTCAAAAAAAAAAACCAAAAACCAGAAATGATTCAGTGAGCTCCTGCCCCCATCACAGCCTCTCTCCGTGGGGCTTTATAGGCTGGCTTGGATATTGGCAGAGAGCAGCTTGGCACTTATGTGTGTTTATTCCTTCTTCTAGGTTGATAGGACGACTGTTTGAGATGAATCCATTTGAGCCCTGGACAACGAGGGATAAGGTGGAGCGGGTGAGTCTGTGTGGATGATCCAGAAGTGACATTTGTCTGCTTGCACAGGTTATTTTCCCACTTGTCTATTATCTCTGGAGTCAGCTGCACGGAAGCCCTGGAGCCCATCCGCGCTCCTGGTCCAGGCTGTGCTTCCTCCATTTTCTTCTCTCTGACGCAATGCCTGTTTCCTTTTCTGCTGGATCATGTCATCAGCACACAGACCTGCCTTTAAAACCCCCTGCCTTGTGCCTCCATGGTGACGCAGGGGCTTGAGAGCCGCACTGTGAAGCTGTCCGCAGCCCTCTGTAGCGTGGGTTCGATCCTGGCTGGCCAGCAAGAATCCCACATGGTGCGGCAGACCTCTCCTGTCTCTCCCGCTGCTCCCTCAGCAGTGTATTTCTTCAAGTCTGCCTGTTCTGCTTCCCGCTCTGTCTCTGGTGAATCCTCTCACACTCCTGCACATCTGGCCTATACCCTGGTTCTTGTATAAAAATAAATAAAATCTTTAAAAAAAAAACCCAAAAAACTCCCTGCCTTTTTTTAAGGCAAAATTCCTCTTCTGCTCACGCCCCTGTGAGCTGCCTTGTGTCTCTTTGTGTCATAACATGTCAAAGATGCTGTCTCTACTTGTGTTGACCGTATCACTTCATTCTTTGACCCCCTCCATTCCGGCCTTTATTCCTGTCTCTCCCCTGGCAAGGTGACCTAGCATCTCCTTTCTGCCACAGCCAGTAGTCAGCTCTCTGACCTCATGTCACGCCATCCATGCGCAGCTTTTGTCAGAGGGGCCCCTTCGTTCCCTGAAACCCTGAATTTCCATCTCTCCTTTGGCCCTACTCTCTTGCTTTCCTCCTCTCATTAGGCCATCCTTTTCAGTCTCCCTGGTTCACGTGCTTCTCCCTTATCTTTGCTTGTTCGGGGGCCCGAGGACCCCATTCTCAGCCTTTTTCTACCTTTGCTCCTGTTCTTTGTACCCCTAAGAAACACACCCCCCCCACCCCACCCCCCCCCACCCCCCCGCCTGGATCTTCCTTTCTCTCACAGTCTAGAGCTCAGCTTGTACTGTCTGGTAGAATTTCCCACAGTGATGAAACTGTCCTGTAACCTGCAGTGTCCAAAATCTAGCCAGTGTCCAAAATATATGAACACCTGAAATGTGGTTCGTGTGAATGCAGAAATAACATTCAAATTTTACTTCATTGTAATTAATGTCAGTTTCAATGGGAAGCACCCTGTTTGGGGGTGACTATGCGTTGAGCAGCTCTTATCTGGGCCCTTGGCAGGTATGACTCAAGTGACTCTCAAAATACAGGACTGACTGCTTTTCTCTTTCTAGTCAACATTTTATTATGAAAATGTTTATGAAAGTATTGATTTTTTTCAACTTATGGCAAATTAGAGCAAATAATTGTCTCCACTCTAATCCAGGCAGGTCAATGAATCCTTTCTTATTAACTGACCCGTCTCCTGCCATCTCTCCTGTCCCCCGACAGCATGTTGAACCCCACAGCCCTGGCCTTTCCATCTTGCCAGCTCCTATACTGCTCTTCCTCATTGATCAATTCTTGACTGCTCTAGAAGTGTTTCTAGGGAGGGTATAAATAAAATAAGAATACCGTCCTGTCTCTACTGTTGAAGAATTATTGACCTTTTATCAATTGGAAGGAGCCAAATTTCCTTTGGACGGTGACCTAAAAGCTAAAATATAGGAAAGATAGCAAAATAGTCCTTAGGGAACAGCTGTGATTGGGGAGCAGTAGCCTTCCCTCTGACAGGCTGGCTTGGGAAACTGAGACCATTCTCAAAAGATGTCTTGTCTGTGCCCAAGTGATAGGGCAGAGGAAGTAGCTGTCACAGCTCGCTAGTATGTCCTGCACTGATGTGCCCCTTCTGTTGACACTTGGGAAAAAGTGCTGATACAGTAGCCTCAGCAGGCCTGGGTTTGATGTGGAGCCTGCTTCATAGCACCTGGCAAACGAAATGCAGACTTCTGTGGTGGGGAGGATGAAGCATTGATGCTGCACCATACGCTTGTGGTGATCTGGGGTGCTCAGAGTTCATTTTCTTCCCGTACACACAGGTAGTTTTGGTTTATTTAGGTATATAGTGAGCATTGGTCACCCAGGTTAAATGTAGACAAAGTTACTGCATTACCTCTTAAACACACAAGGAACAAATGCTAATTGTTCCCCAGCAGTTAAACAGAAAAGAGTGCCTGTGCTCAGAGAGTAGACCCAGGGAGGGCTGGAGAGGGCCCTGTCTGCTTTTGCCCCTCTTTTATTCCTGAACCCCCTTATATAGCCACCCCTGCCAAGGGTGATGGCTTGTGCTTTTCGAATTAGTTTCTGTTTAAACCTTAGATTGGCTCACTTACAGCCAGTGTTCTGTGCTCAAGGATGGTACTGGAGACCTTTGAGCTGATATTTGGTGCCCTGGCCTTTTTTCCCTTAAGCTGTTTTCCTGTAGTGCACTTTGAGTGAATTCCACACTTCCACATAGCTTTTGAAAACAATCAAGTGGTTATCGGGCCTTTGGCCTGCCTGAGTGTTTATTTATTTTTTTTAAAGATTTATTTATGCATACAAGAACTGGGGTACAGGCCGAGGTGCTGGGAGTGAGAAGATTCACCAGAGACAGAGTGGGGAGCAAAACACCTGCCTGAATGTTTGAATATGTGTCTCACTTGGTGTTCCTGGCCAGTTTTCAGTGCTCGCTGTGGTTCTTTGTTTTCTCAAAGGTTCACCTCACAGATAAGACCTTGCCTCACCTGCCTGGCTTGGAAGACCTTGGTATTCAGCCAACACCCCTGGAAGCAAAGGCCATTGAGGTGCTCCGGCGTCATCGTACTTACCGCTGGCTGTCGGCTGAAATCGAAGATGTGAAACCGGCCAAGACTGTCAACGTTCATTGAATCCTGAGTTGCTCTTGGTTTTTGGTGTCATTTGGGTCACCTGGCTACCAACCAGTGCTCTTTCGTCAGAGAATCCTGTACATAGTGAATCAGATCCTTCCATTAAAGCATCTGAGCTTAAATTCTAAAGCACCTTTTCTTTCTTGAATTATAAAATTAGAAATTCAGCCATTTAGAATTTGGGCATAATTTTCTTTCAATTAATTATTTGATTTTTTTATAAATATATGAAATTTGTTCTCTGAAATGCTAGAGAGCTTTATTTTTCCTGTTATGCCCCTTCTAACATTGTTCTGGAAGACAAGAACACCTTGCCTTGTTAATGTTAAAATACTGTGAAGACCCCAAGTGGTAGGTGATCACCTTTTAATATCCATTAATTGAGAAAACATACAGTTTCCCATAATTAGTCTGAATATTTCACAAGGTATTTTTTTTTAATTTATCTTAATGACATAAAAGTATGTGTGACAGATAGTGCAGACACATAAAAGCATTGCCTGTAGGCATGGATTCCCACACCTCTCTCCGTGACTGCAGTCCTCTGCTCAGATCTGAAATACAATGTGAGTTGTCTCTCAACTTCCCTTTAAAATCTCTACACTAAATGTAAAACATGAGAGCAGAGCTTTTCATTCATTGTCTTCATGCTGTGCTCCTAACAGCTGAAACAGCTTGGCACTAACACTCAAATAGTTGTCAAATGAATGGGGTATGGAGAATCTTTCCTTATCAGGTGAAAACTCTGACCACAAACTGTCCTGATCTTGTTCAGGTAATAACAGTTTGGCTTTTGTAATAAAATCTCAAGTTATAATAGGCTCATATGGTCATTCCCATGCCCGGTCTCATGTGGCAATTAAATCCTGCCTTTATAACCCTGATTCTCTCTGTCCCCCAGCTGGGGTCCAGGAAGGTGGTGTAGATGGCTTCTTTTCTCAGCTTCACTTACCCAGTTTACCAGTAGAGATTGTCCTCTCTCCAGGAGTGGGCGAAGGGGGAGCAGAGTTTGAGGGGAAGGGGCAAAGCCTTACGGGGTGACAGATAGCCATCTGAACCTTCTTGGAAGTAGAGGTTTAAAGCTGTGTCGTGCAGAACTTTCATGAAAGTGCTGAAGGTTCAGGGTGGTAATTGAAGCTGTAGATGTTACATGGGCTAAAGTATCATATTAATAAAACATCACCCATATTAACACCTTAGCCTTAGCACTAATGAAAGGAGCTACATCTCACTGATAAGGACCTGAATAAAGTTGAATAAGAACAAATTATTTATAGAGGTGATGTGGGTATGAGCCATTGGATGAATGCAGGACTAAGCAATTTGAAATAAGGAGTTGCAAGCAATTTAAAGATTATCTAGTCCCATTTCTGCATTTCATAGTTAAAGAATCTAAAAAATAAGAGAGATTCCAACTCTATAGGATCTGGGTGGACAAATACTGGGGCCTCGCCGTCTATAAATACAACAATAGGAGATAGAAATATGGAGGAACGTTCTCCATGTAGAAGTAGGCCTTGCCTACATCTAGTGTCTCAAGAGAGACACGTGCTGGTTATCTGGTTGATGCTATTGGTGCTGTTTCACAACTTTGTAAGCTGTAGATAGCAGGTCTCAATGCAAAATATTTCTTGGCTGCAGACGTGAATTCTCTGCAGTGGAGCTTTAGCTGAGCTGCTCTCCCCAGTTTTGTCACCAATGGCACATTTACATTCCTGATTTTGGAGTCTCCTTTGAACTGGCTGTAACACCTTATCAATTTCCTCCTTAATGAATGAAATGCAGTCTTTCACATGAGCTCATTTTCGTGCTGTATCGGAGTTATGACGAACCTCATTTCAGTTATCCTTTCACAAGAGACTGTGGGGTGGCCCCATACCTGCTCCCTGCTGGGGAAAATTTCCAGATGAGGGCTTTTTGGTCAGTATTGTAACAGGGTGGTACCCAGGAAAGGGGGAGGTTCCAGGTTTTCTGCCCCACCCAAAAGGAGGGTGTAGCTGAGCAGAGAGAGAAGCTGCAGAGGAGACTGAGGAAGGAAGGAAGCAGGATGGAGAGCCAGGAGGAGACCTAGGGGAGGCACATGGAGCCAAGAGACACGTAAAGAAACTATGCTTGCCTTTTGGACGTGGACTGGTTGATATAGATGTGGGTGAGAGACCCGTGGGGAGGTGACAATGGCATTTTTTGTCTTGATTTTGATTTTGCTCTTTTCCCTCCAAACTGTCTGGTTATTTCTGATCCTTTTCTGTGGGTCCCCACTGGAAGATGCTTTGGACTTGTGGCAGGCTTTGGGATCTTGCTCTGGGCCAATCCTGCTTGGGTGGACTTTTACCCACGAGGGGATGGGTAACTTTGGGTGCTTGATTTACAAACTAGATTCTTTGTTTTTTCTATATTGTTCACTAATTGTATTAAAGTTCCTTCCCACTAAAGTCTCATTTGTTTTCTGTTGATGTGGCAGATGGCAGAAACTATTTAGAGCAGGCATGTTGGGGGGGCTGGGGTGCCCTGCCCTATAACAGTATCACCAGCCCACCAGTTCTTCAAAGAAGGATGAGAACTAATATTGGTTAGGTGTGAAATTTTTATTTTCAAATATTGACAAATAATAAGAAAAATTGGTGTGGCCCAATCTGGCCCACTGGCCATCTCGTTTGGTAAGGAAGCCTGGGACCAAGTACCACAACTGCCTGGACCTGGACCTGAAGACCAAGGGCTCCCACACATTGGCTGGTCCTCCCTGCAGACGTGTGTAGATATCGCTCCATTTTCCAGAACAGTTGCAGTGGTCAAGTATCAGACCACCAATGCCATCAGGAGGACCATACCCAGGTTTTTGGTCCGGTGTGGTTTACCCTAAAACTGGGAACTGTGGGGCTGCAGGAAGGAAGGAAAGAGGGATCCTGATCTCCAATTTTGTCTGAACCTTGTGGAAACATCTAATTCACAAGAAATGTCAGTTGTGAGATTCTTTTAACAGGTTGGGCTGGGTGGGTATTCAAAGAAGTTTTTATAACCCTGCTTTCTCCAAATGACCTATTTTTTCAGTGACAACTGAAGATATATTCCTAGTTTCTTTAAATCTAATACTTAGATTCTTTCTCAAAACAATTCCAATCTAAAGATTGTAAATCAAAGTGGAAACCAAATCATGGATGAACTATTAGCCTCTGCAATTTTGACCAGGGTACCTAAAACCTTCATTCATACAATAATAACTGATTTACTAAATTTACTAACACTGTACTGGTCTACTTGGCATGCCAAATACTTGTAAGACTCTTCCCCTTACTCATCTCATTCACTCATAAATGTGACAGGCAAGAGTTAGGCTCACAATAACCTTGAGAGGAAAATAGTATCTCCATTTTTCAGACAAGGACTGTCGACTATTCATAAACTCTTAGGAGCAAAATATGTTTTCTTACGATTTATGCAACAGTGGACATTGATATACAGTAAAATGCACACTGGTTATCATCCTCTGAATAAAAAGTTATTATTACATAGGTGGTAGATATTCCCATTTTATAAATGTGAAATTGTAAAATTGAAGTCATGGAAGTTAGTTCTGAAGGTCAAAGGCAGGACTAACTAGGTTCTATATCAGATACATTCTTCCTCATTCAACTCTATTTACTTCTCTTTCTCCACCCTCAAAAACTGGTAGTTGGAAAGAAAATTAGTTCATTAGAATAACTTCTGTTGTTTTCACTATAATAAGCATGTTGTTTTATGTGATAGTAAAATCTACAACAGAATGTTGTTTAAATTACCACAGTTGTCCGATCAAAGGATCTGTCAATTGGGTTTTCTTGTATTATAAAGGACAGCAGAGAACTATTGCTGAAATTTGGGTAAGGTTTGTCGATTAGATAATAGTACTGTATGAATGTTATTTTCCTGAATATAATCATTGTATTCTGGCTGTGTAAGATAATCCCTAATTTTAAGCATATCTTTAGTTATAATTTAATTTTAAGAATGGCCTTAGTTTTGCAAAACGCTGAATGGACTAAGGAAGAGCCATTATTTCTGAGATTGTGTGTGTGTATACTCTATCATCTATCTATCTGTTCTCTCTCTCTAACTAATGAGAGATTACCTGTTTCCTTTGCTTATACCTGAAAATTATGGAGAAAATGGGGCTTACAGATGAAGTGAATCTGGATGAAGCATAAAGGGTATACAAGAATTCTCTGTACTATGTTTGCAGCTTTTCTGTGAGTCAAATGTTATTTCAAAATAAAAAAGATTTAAAACAAAGTCAATCCATGAATGTCTTTCTATAGCTACATTAGCTATCTCTTCCTATTAAACTGTAACTACAAGTGGCTTGACCTAACTTTGATGTTCCTTTTTCTTTAGGGGAAATCTGTAACCTCTCACACTCATAATTAGGTTGACAGAAAGTGCCCCAGGGCCCCCCCACATTCCCAGAGATTCCTTCCTGCTGCTCTGGCCTGGAAGTGGGGCACTTCATTAGTTACAAGGAAGGTGTGAATCTGCTTCCTTGGCCTGGAAGCTGCTTTCCAGTGCTTGCCCATTAGTTGTCCAAAATTCTCAGAAATGTGCCCTCTGGTCACTGTCTTCTTCCAGCCTTCACTGGGCCAAGCACGAGAAGGTCATCTCACTGTCTTTAGGCCACATGGACTTGAAGGCAGATGCAGATAGAGATCTTAAAGTTTTTGTTTTAACCATGACAGCAGGTGTGCTTAAAAACTCATTAGTTCATGCAAAATTCTGGCGGATGATATTAGATGGTCAAGCCTGCCTTTTTTTAAAAAAAAAATATTACATGTTTTAAGGATTCTTTTAGAGCTGATTCTGCAATTACATTGTCTTACAGAAATTTTTGCACACCTACCAAAGAAAGTATTCCATATCTCCAAGAGTTTCAAAAATTTCTCTTTGAAGGCTGTCTATTAAGGTGAAGAGGTCTTGGATAGCTTTTAAAATAATCTCCTTTTGTTTGTCTATTCTGCAGTTTAGAGAAACAAAAGATTGGGGCGATCAGTTGTTCCCCATAATGGCCATTAAAGTTTTAAATTCTCTTTAGTAAGGTTGGTTAGTTTAGTGAAAGATGTGCATGAGGGGCCTCCCCGGTGGCACAGCGGTGGAGCGCTGGGTTGCGAAGCTGCCCGCGGCCTCTGTGGCTCTGGTTCGATCCCCGGCTGCTCCCCGGCCACTGGAGGAGGGTCCCACATGGCGCGCAGACCTCTCCTGCCACCCGCTGCTCCCCTCAGCAGTGTACTTCGGTCCTTCTGCCTGCTCTGCTCCCCGCTCTGGCTCTGGTGAATTCTCTCACCCTCCCACGCTTCTGACTGTACCCAGTGCTTGTATAAATAAAAAAATAAATCTTTAATAAATAAATAAATAAATAGCCCCAATTCTTAAGTCAAAAAAATACATGTTTAAAAAAAAAAAAAGATGTGCATGAGGTGGGGTTATTGCTTATAAATATAAAGTCAACTGAGGTCCCTGTAACAGCATTCAAATGATTGGGACTGAATCTCTCAGTGGTTTCTTAAGAGACAAAAAATGACAAAAAAAAAAGCCAACAAAAATTCCTAAATAGCCTGATTCAATAGGAATTTTACTGAAATCCTAGCATGCTTCCAAAAAGAAAACAATGAAAACTCAAACAACAAGAAAACAAATGAATACTCAGCAGAAAGGATGAAATCTTTATCTGAAAATGCAAGATCTTGGGCCTCCCTGGTGGCGCAAGGGGTTAAGCACTGCAATATGAAGCTATGCGCAGCCTCTGCAGCACGAGTTCCATCCCTGGCCAGGGAGCTACCCACATGGCGCAGCAGACCTCTCCTGTCTCGCCCGCTGCTCCCCTCAGCAGTGTATTTCAGTAGATCTGCCTATTCTGTTCCCTGTTCTATCTCTGGTGAATTCCCTCACTACTGCACCCTTGGCCTGTACCCCAGTTCTTGTATGCATAAATAAATAAATCTTTTTTTTTTTAAAGAATGAAAACACAAGACCTTTAAATAGACCCCGAACAAAATTGGGGAGAGTGAAAAGCACAGGAGGGGGCACTTGGAGCCCAGAGAAGCTTAGTCCTCAGGTCCAGGCTTGGTGAGCAGGCAGTGAACTCTGTGGGTTCTGTGAGAACCAGTGCCTGTTTGCTCCCCATCCTGAGGGGTATAATAGGGGGGTTTCTTCTTTGGGCCCCACTTCTATAATGTCAGCCTTAGAAAGAGAATGACCAGTTATTTTACCAGCAACGTGAGTTTATGTGACAACAGTAGAAGGCTAGCAATCTGGGTGATGCAAGCTTTGGCAGGAATTATGCAAATCTGAAGAGACGAAGAGAATATTGTTTTTTTTTTTTTTTAAGATTTATTTATTTATTTATACAAGAACCAGGGTACAGGCCAGATGTGTGGGAGGGTGAGAGGATTCACCAGAGACAGAGTGGGGAACAGAACAGGCAGACTGACTGAAATACACTACTGAGGGGAGCAGCGGGCGAGACAGGAGAGGTCTGCCGTGCCATGTGGGACCCTCGCTGGCCGGCCGGGATTGAACCAGTGCTGCAGAGGCTACAGACAGCTTCAGAGCGTGGCATTCAACTGCCTGCACTACCAGGGGAGGCCCAATATTGGTTTTATAGTGTCTAGGAGCAAATTGGGGAGGGACATTTAAATGAAGTCCATCAAAGGGAAACGAGAACTCAAAGTGGTGGTTCTTCTCATTGGCTGGGGTATTGGAAGGCGAGGTGAGATGTGTGGAGGGGCTTCGTGTGAATGCTCCTTTTGGTCCTCATGGTTCTGTTTCAAAGAATGTTCCCTTTTATTTCTTTGCACACCTTTGATGATCACCTCCTCAACCCCTGGCAACCACCCTTCTCTCTGCTCCTATGAGTTTGACTATTTTTAGATTCCACATGTAAGTGAGATCACACGGCATTTGTCTTTCTGCGTCTGGCTTATTTCACTTAACATAATGTCCTTTAGGTATGTCCATGTGGTTGCCAAAATGTCAAAGGTTTGCAAATTCCTTTAATAAAGCTGGTTTCTCATAATGCCTCCTCATCCTGGGTGTCGTGTGCTGCGCTGGCCACGAGAGCCACGTGGTGGGCAGCAGCCGGCTCCAGCCTTGGTGGAGTCACACAAAATCCTGGTTCTCAGGTTGTGACAATTTCCATCAGTTCCTTCCCAGTGACTTTCATTTATAAGAGCATCTCTCCCAGAGAGAAAAATTCTGTTAAAAACAGTTCACGCAAAGTGGGGTGTAATAGGGGCCTCCCTAGTGGTGCAGGGATTAAAGACAACGCTATCAAGCTATCAGCAGCCACTGCAGCACAAGTTTGATCTCCAGCGGGCCAGGGAGCTACCCACATGGCACAACAGACCTCTCTTGACTTGCCTGCTGCCCCCCTCAGCAGTGTATTTCGGTCAATCTGCCTGTTCTGTTCCCCACTCTGTCTCTGTTGAATCCTCTCACCCCCCGCACCTCTGGCCTGTACCCTAGTTCTTGTGTGCATAAATAAATAAATCTTAACAAAAAAAAGTGGTGTGGAATAATATATGCCTCCCCAGTTTCTTTAGATCCATGGGGGAAGTGAGAAAATCTAGGCGTATGGGTTGCACTAACAATGGGAAAAAGAGGAATCCAAGAATAGCACAAAGCTCTGGAGTCATAATCCATAGAACCTCTGTCTTCTAGCCCTCCCACCCCCAGCCTTATTATGGCACCCCTTTCCCTGTCTTCTGGAGCCTTTCCTGACAGATGGGCACAGGGCATGGGGGAGGTGCCACAGGGCTGGGGTCCAGGGGCTCTGGCACAGATGCTCTGCTGTCCAAGCCATGGATTCTGCCTCCCATGTGGGTGTCTGTTCTCCAGGAGCCGTGGGACACTGGGTCTGGGCAGGTTGCTGCTCTGGGTTCTGGCTCCTACCAGGCCTTGATTTTGTTCTCCTGGCTGGAACATGTCACTCCTGAACTGCACGGCATGGCCTAAGGAATAGGGGCGCAGACGGGAGTGGGAAGTATTGACCTGGAACCACAGGGGTGGGGCCTGCAAAGCCAGTTTGGGTGCTGGAGGATGCATGGGTGGGTGCAGGAGGTGTGGCTGTGAGGGCAGCATTGGCAGTGGGGGCTCCTGCATGCCCTGAGACAGGACCAGCAGGGAAGACATCCCATGGGGATGGGCCTGGTGTGGGTGGGCAGGGGTCTGTACTTATCTCCCCCGCTACTGTGGCGTGATCGTCAGGGGATGCTGGCAGTGGCAGGCAGCGGGTCAGTATGACCGTGTTTTTTGCTAGGCCTGGGGATTGACCAGGCAGGGACCGGACATGAAAGAACCCAAAGAAGTCACCCCATGCTGCAACAATCCGTGGGGGGACCGGGTGATTTCTTTTTTTTTTTTTTATGATAAACAAATTGTCTTTATTTATTTTTTTTTAAATAATAAATTTTATTGTTATATTCCCCATACAATTGCAGCCCCCCCATTCTGACCCCGATCCCTCTCCTCCCGCCCCAGCCCCCCTAAAAGTGTCTCTGGTTCATAGTTTTTTGTTGATTTTGATTTTCACTTTCTTACAGTTATTCATTTTCCTGGTCCCTTATTTAAGTTTTCTAGATTCCTGCTATGAGTGAGACCATCCGGTATTTTTCTTTTTCTTTCTGGCTTATTTCGCTGAGCATGATCCCTTCCAGCTCCATCCATGTTGCTGCAAACTGCATGTGTTTATCTTTTTTGATTGCTGAGTAATATTCCATGGTGTATATGCACCACATCTTCTTGATCCAGTCATCTATTTTTGGGCATTTGGGTTTTTCCATAGCTTAGCTATTATAAATAGTGCTGCTATAAACATAGGGGTGCAGGTGCTCTTTGGAATGGATGTTTCTGTGTCCTTTGGGTAAATACCTAGGAGTGGAATTGCTGTATCCTATGGAAGCTCTATGTTTAGTAGGGACCGGGTGATTTCTAATCTAGTTCTACTCTGTTTCGGGCTTTTGATATTGTTTGATGTTTTCAAATTAAGAAAACAAATGCTTCCCAAAAATCAATACTTTTACAAAATAAATGATCCCAGAATGAAACATCCCTGAGCACAGAAACCACATCCATCGAGGTGATTTCCTCCTCCGAGTCTGGCTCTGCCCTGGCTCACAGCAGACAAGCGGCCTTTGCCCAGGGATGGATGGGCCATTCAGAGGAAACACTGAGGACACGAGGAAAGAGGTAATGTCCAGCAGAGGACGGGGCCAAGGACAAGTGTCCTCTCTGGACTTCACTGCCACGGATATTGTGGCAGCTACCACCTTTCCCCCTCCCTGCAGAGGGCCTTTGGCTCTCACCAGAGGGCCAAAGGGCTTGAGGTTTTCTTACCCACCCTCAGATATGCCCTTGTATCCAGGATGCCTCAGCTGGAGCAGACACTGGCTACTACTGACCCATGAGATAACCAGCTCCTGACACCTTCCTGTTCACTTAGAGAGCAATAAGGGTCTCTGCTTAAGAACACTTTATTTTTTTTATTTTTAAAAAGATTTATTTGTTATGCATACAAGAACTGCAGTATAGACCAGAGATGTGGGGAGTGAGAGGAGTCAACAGAGACAGAGTGGGGAACAGAACAGGCAGATTGACTGAAATACACTGCTGAGGGGAGCAGCGGGCGAGACAGGAGAGGTCTGCTGCTCCATGTGGGTCATTTCCCTGACTGGGGATTGAACTCATGCTGTAGAGGCTGCGGACAGCTTCATAGGTTGCGTCTTAACCCCTTGAGCCATCAGGGAGGCCACAAACACTTTAGAGGGAACTTTAATTCCGCACAAACTGCTTCCATATATGATTCTTCTTTGTACTTCTATCCCAGTCCTTAGGAACTTGAGAAGTGATCTGTGAAAGTGTAACAGGGTGGTTCCCAGGAAATGGGAAGTTTCCAGGTTTCCTGCCCCACCCAAGGGAGGGTGAAGCTGAGCAGGGAAAGAAGAAGCTGCAAAGGAGACTGAAGAAGGAAGGAAGCAGAATGGAGAGCCAGGAGGACACCTGGAGGAGGCACATGGAACCTAGAGACACGTGAAGAAACTACACTTGCCTTTTGGTCGTGGACTGGGTGACACAGATGTGGGTGAGACCCGTGGGGAGGTGACAATGGTGGGTTTTGTCTTGATTTTGATTTTGCTCTTTTACCTCCAGACTTGTCTGATTGTTTTTGATCCTTTTCTGTGCGTCTGCACAGGAAGATGATTTAGACTTGTGGCAGGCTTGAGCAAGGCCCCAAGGCCTTGCTCTGGGCCAATCCCATTTAGATGGACTTTTACCCACGAGGGGACGGGTAATTTTGGGTGCCTGATTTAGAAACCAAATTCTTTGCCTTTCCTGTATTGTTTCCTAATTATATTAAAGTTCCTTTTCATTAAAATCTCATATGTTTTGTGTTGATGTGGTGGATGGCAGGACCCATATAGAGTAGGCAGGTTTGGGGTGGTCTGGGCTGCCCCTCTCCCTGCCCTGTAACAAAAGAAAGTAAGGTTCGCACCTATGGACGTACCTTTCTCCCTTGAGTTCTTTGGGAGCTGGGGAGATTTCTTAATATTCAGATGAGACACATCCTTAAAAAGTAAAGGCATTTCTTGTAGTGTGAACTGTGTAGCCAAGTTGGGGGGAGGCAGGGGGAGAGAGAGAGAGAGAGAGAGAGAGAGAGAGAGAGAAGATTCGGCTCCAATGCACGGGCACAAAGCAGTTGCACTGATGTCACCTCGGCTCCTCTCCAAGTGAGGCTCAACGGCCAGTACAGCACACCCTGGCCATCTTGAGCTTTTCCAAACATCCTGTTTATGCACAGAGGGGCTTGGAGAAATAAAAGCAGCCGAAGATCAGTTCCATCCAAAAGGGAAGGAAGGGACATTCTTCAGAGAGCAACCGAGGTGCCTGGGGGAGGGTGGCTCTGGTCAAGTTGGGCCTCTTTGGGCCAAAACTTTGGCCAGTCGGTCGGCCACTCCCTGAGCGTGATGGGCTAGAATAAATAGGCAACTGTTCTGAAATCCAGCTTGCCCTGGCCCCGGGCTGGCGCGGTCTGGCAAACCCAGTGGTGGAGAGATTTCCTCTCAGACAAGCTCTGAATGGAGCCCCCGCGAGCTCCGCGCCAGCCTCTGGTCTGTCTCGTTCATTCTTCGATCCTTTGGCTCCTCTTAAGATCAAAGGCTTCTGCTCTTTTTGGCCAGAAGCCCTGGAGAGGAAGATTTGTAGGAGCCTTTTTATTATGGGCTCCTGGTTGCTGGAATTTGAAATCTGGCTGTGAAGGCCTATTCCAGGCCAGCCGTTGGCACCCAGGCACACCAGGATCAGCTTCTACCCCCCAGTCACACCGCCTTTCAAGTCAACTGTGGAAAAACTCCGCTTGGCAGTTCTTTCCCCTGAACTGCCACCAGAAGAGGACAAACATCCCAGGTTTTAAAAAAGAAAACTATCTTGAATGAGGCGTTCTCTTCTGATGTTATTTTACTAAGTAATACCTTCAACTCGGTCACCACACTCGGATATTTGGGCCTCTATTGGGGGACATAAAGACACAGATGGGATTTGAAAAGCTCGTTGTATTAAAAGACACAGAATCAGAGAGAGAACTTAACTAAGTCAGTGAGTCAGGGAAGAGGGTAAACAAGCGCCCGGGGGCACCCAGGGCAGCTCTGGGTCAAGGTACTTTTCTCACCTACCCTGGCCCTTCTCTCCCCTGCCTGGAGGGCCTGCCTGTGGGACTGTGTCCTCACAGCAGGGACACCCTGTCTCCTCTCTGACAGATACTTTGGCTTCCTACCACAGTGGTCAGAGAAATGGGGAGAAAGACCACATGAGTTCCTTTGTCATGTTCTCTTGGGCTGCTGTGTGCTCACCAAGATACACCACATTATTATGCAAACTTAGTCAAGCTGCCTTTGAATTGGGTGTTGTTGTTGTTTTTTTTTTTTCCTTTTTATCTGCCCTGCCCACCTTCAGTGCTAATTTTCATTTCTACTTACCTTACACTTGTTGGAATCAAGATGAATGGTGCAGAAAGGGAAGCAAGACCCCAGGGAATCAGGGACGGGGCTAGCAGGGGTGGGCACGGGGTATGGAGAAGGTTCTCATTTCATGCCTTAGGTGTAGAAGGCTTCCCGACAAAGGTGGGATTTGAGGAGATGAGTGAGAAGAAGTGGACACTCCTGCTTAACAGGCTTGACTCTTTCCCAAGGATGTGACTGTAAGTGAATAGATGTGGAATGGGGGGCCCAAATAAATTTGGATTCTAGAATGAAAGCAAGCCCTGTGTTTTTGTCCTAAGACCAATTTCCTCATGAGTGTATGTGGATTTGCCTATAGCAAAAAACAATTCTCAGACCCAGGCAGGGGGTCCTAGAATTGAACAAAATTCTGACACATTTATTTGCCCAGAGATGGTGTCACATGCCACAGGTTTAAAGGCTCAGTTGCTTAAGACCATACTCCATTTCATGACCATACTCAACCATGAGCTCAGACTGTTACTTGCATTTCTGACCAAATGGCTACAGATTAAAGATCCCCAGGACCCATCCTTGTGTAACAGGGTGGTCCCCAGGAAAGGGGGAGGATCCAGGTTTCCTGTCCCACCCAAAAGAAGGGTGGAGCTGAGCAGAGAGAGAAGAAGCTGCAGAGGACACTGAGGAAGGAAGGAGGCAGGGTGGAGCCAGAAGAGGAGGTTCAGGGAGCCGAGACACACGTGAAGAAACTACACTTGCCTTTTGGTTGTGGACTGGGTGACACAGATGTGGGTGAGACCCGTGGGGAGGTGACAATGGCTGGTTTTGTCTTGATTTTGATTTTGCTGTTTTCCTTCCAGACTTGTCTGGTTGTTTCGGATCCTTTTCTGTGGGTCCCCACTCTAAGATGTTTTAGACTTGTGGCAGGCTTTGGGGCCTTGCTCTGGGCCAGTCCTGCCTGGGTGGATTATTACCCACGGGGGGATGGGTAACTTTGGATACGTGATTTAGAAACTATATTCTTTGCCTTTTCCGTATTGTTTCCTAATTGTATTAAGGTTCCTTTCCATTAAAGTCTCATGTTTTGTGTTGATGCGGCAGACGGCAGAAACTATTTAGAGCAGGCAGGTTGCGGGGTCTGGGCTGCCCCTCTCCCTGACCTGAAAAGATTTGGCGCCCAATGTGATTTAGGACAGAGCCATCTGTGGTTAGTCAGCCACACAGGGAAATTGGGCTTCCCTATGGCACTGGCTACCATAAGCACAAATGTGATTTTTGGTTTCTCTAGTGTGTTTGTTTCATATGTAGATTTGCTGTTGAAAAACTGGCTGGGCTTTGTGAAGATTCTGAGTGTCTGTGTGTAATTTGTTTGTAGTGACTTGCTAAGAAATTTGATTTTGTGGAAATTTTTTTGTGCAGCAGTTTTACTCAAAAGATTAGGTAGTACGTTGGACCATGAGGCCAGATCAAAGATGGCATCTGTGGCCACTTGGCAGGCTCTTGTAAAACTCAGAGGTTCTTGTTGCTAGGACTTCGAACCTTTCCCTTTTTGTGATCTCTGCTGTCTCAGCATTTCTAAAGGCAATAATGGTTCTTCAGTGATATGTTGCTTTGTTTTCACTACTTTTTGACCTCTGCCTGAAGGGTTTTGCAAGCTAACTGTGGAGCAGTGGTGTTTAAATTAGCAAATGCATGCCTGGGTGTTAAGGAAAGAGTAGCCTTAAACAGTAACTGATAATTAATTGCTGGTAGCCTTGATGGATTCTTGGAGATAACTTGAATTTTTGCAAAGTCTGGATCAAAAAATTAAAAAGATTTTGTCTGAGTCTGAAAGGATTTGCTGCTGTGAATTTTGTCTACAGAATTTGTTTTGTGCAGCCAGAGGTTCCCAGGAGCCCCTACTCATCTTCCATTGATTTGCTAGAGCAGTGCACAGAACTCACTAGATCACTGATTCATTATAAAGGATAGTGTTTAGGAACAGCCAGGGAAAGAGACACAGAAGTTAAGGCCTGGAGAAAGAGCACGGCACTCCATGGCCTACCAGATGCCCCTTTCTCCCGGCACCTGCTCATGTTCCCCATCCAGAAGCTCTCTGAGGACCCTCCTTTTTGGGCTTTTATGAAGGCATGATTGATGAATTGTCATTGGTCATTGACAATTAAACTCTTCCTCTAGCCTCTCTCTCCTCCCCGGAGGTCTGGGGATGGACTGGAATTTCAAGCCTCTAATCGCTGATTGGTTCCCAAGGCAAGCAGCCCCCTCTATTAGGTGTGTCCCCAAAAGTCACTTCACTCACATAACAAAAGACACTTTATCACTCAACACTTAGGAAATTCCAAGGCTTTCCTGTGAGTCAGAAACTGAGGATGAAGACAGAATATGTAGTTCTCATATATATTTCATCATCATCAGAGTGATGATGATGAAATATATATTTCTTATAAATCATAATATTGCACCTGAGAGAGACAGTGTTGGACCTGTAAGGAACACAGCAGACAACAGAAATGCTTCCATACTGCCTTCTCCTTGAGGAATGCATAGAGAAACAAATAATACAGAAATAATACAGTGGGACTTTTCATTGTACATTTTTCACTGTAAAAATTTCCAAAACCCATAAAGGCTAAAACAAACAACACATGAAGTCAGTCTTAGCACATTGATATCATGATTATAAATTTCCCTTTATTTCCATCTTGTCTTTTTTCTTTTCTTTTTTCTTCTCTTCTGTGGGTCTGAATAGATATATACATTTTATAAATGCTCTGCAGAGATGCAAAAGTTAGCAAGGAAAAAAATAAAATAAAACCTGCATGGCCCTCTAGCACATCGTTGGGTTAGGACAACTTAGAACTAGAAGCCCTTCCAATCAAGAATGATTACTCTCTTATGCCAATGACTCACCTACCTATATAAACTAAATTCAGACTTGTGTTTATTGGAATAGCACTGATAGAGTGAAATCTGCCAGACTGTTTCCTGGGTCAAATTCTCGTTTTGATTATCTAATAAACTCTTTGTCTAACTATCATTGAGACTTTATTTTCAGTTAACATGTGGTTCTTGTCCCCTTGTCTGACATGGATTTGTCACCAGGATGGTTCTTTTCCATATGCAGGGAGTTGCGGGCTACTGGGGGCATGTGATCCTGAGCCCACATTTCAGGTCCCTTCTGCTGCAGCATGTGTCTCTGTGCTTCTGTTCGGCAAGGAAGGAAGGTTCAGATTGTATTTCTTTCCTATCTTTAGTTCTCTTCCCCTTTCAGTGCTTTCTAGCTTTTTTGTTTTTTTGTTGAGTGCCAGCTCCACTCCCCCCAGCTTCCAAGTCCCTGAAAGGAGAGCCCCCAAGGTCAGGATTTGTTCCAATCCAGTTCTGTGTCCCTCTAGATCTTAGCACGGTGCTGTGCACATAGATGTTCAATTAGTGTGAACAAATGAATGCAGTTTTCCTTTTGGTACTTCTTTGCATGCAGTTTAAAAGGGCCTTAATTTCTTTCCCCTAGTTGGTAGTGTTAGCTGGTAGCGTAATAACTTACCAAAAACAGTGACAGTGACTTGAAGCAACATAAATTGTCTTAGCGCTCCTCTGGAGGTCAGAAATATGGAACAGGTCTCACTGGGCTAAATCAAGGTGTCAGTAGGATGTGTTCCTTCCTGGTGGTTCCATAGATTTTTTTGTTGGTTTTGTTGATTTTTCTTCAGCTTCTTGGTTGCCTGAATTCCTTTTCTTGTAGCCCCTTCCATTTTTGTAGTCAATAGTGACTGGTCAAATTTTTCTCACTTTGCCACTGACTCTTTTGCCTCCAGACTCCATCTAATAAGGGCCCTTGTGGATTAATCAGGACCACCTGGATACTTCAGGCTTCCCCTTTGTCTTTTTTTTTTTTTTTTTAAAGATTTATTTATTTATTTATACAAGCACTGGGTACAGTCTGAAACACAGGAGGGTGAGAGAATTCACCAGAGCCAGAGCAGGGAACAGAACAGGCAGACTGACGAAATACACTGCTGAGGGGAGCAGTGGGTGTGACAGGAGAGGTCTGTGCACCACGTGCGGGGGATTGAACCGACGTTCAGAGGCTGCGGGCAGCTTCACAGCCCAGCGCTCAACTGCAGTGCCATCATGGGGAGGCCCTCCCCTATGTCTTAAGCTCAGCTAATCAGCAGCCTTAGATCCATTTTGTTATGTAGCATAACAGAGTCATGAGATACAGGGACTAGGATGCAGACACCATTATTCAGTCTATTGTGATGCCAGGTGATTTCTCTTCAGGATTGTTTATTCACTCATCTACCCAGGTACTCACTAGCATTTGAGCTCTTTTAAGTTCCATGTGTGCTAGGTGATGGGAAATCAAGATTGTGTAATACATAGTGTGGTAGGAGGCAAGAATAACAATGCAAGGCAGTCTAACACTATAACGTTGATGCACAAAGGGACTACGGGAGTGTAGAAGAGGGACTTCAATTCCAGGCTGGAGAAAGAAATGGCACCAGACGTGAGCTTTAAGAGGGCTGGGACCATGAAGAGGTAACAGTGTTTGCAAATACCTGAGTGGCCTGGTGTGCTCTGGGAGTTAAGATAGTGTAAATTGCTGGAGCATAAGATGCTTTCCCTACACTCTTTTTGAACTTTCTTATTTTTCTTCTTCTTTTTTTTTTAAAGATTCATTTTATTTATTTATGCATACTAGAGCTGGGGTGTAGACCAGAGGTGCAGGGGGTGAGAGGATTCACCAGAGACACAGTGGGGAGCAGAACAGGCAGATTGACTGAAATACACAGCGGGCGAGACAGGAGAGGTCTACTGTGCTATGTTTGTAGCTCCCTGGCTGGGGATTGAACTCCTGCTGCAGAGGCTATGGACAGCTTCACAGACTTCACTCCTTGTGCCACCAGGGAGGTCCTTCTTGGGCCTTCTTTGAGAAGCACAGGGATAGGTAAAAATGAGAAGATCACGGTGGACCTTGTATGCCGTTAAGGAGCTGAACTTTAAGCTGTAGCCACTGCAAAGCTGCTGAAATATTTCAGAGGAGTGAGGTGAGCTGACCTGCTTGCCGAGTGAAATGACTTTCCAAGATTCTCTTTGTGTGTTGAGGACTTCCTTCCTTCCAGGGGCCACATGTGGTTAACTTTTTCTGATGTGAGCATGATGTCACCCTTTTCTGTCCTTGCCGTCCACTTCTCTAGGAACTCTGTAGGGTAAAGAAAATGTCAGGCTTTTCTGCCCTTCTGCCATCAGGATAGATGATGGATCCTTGTCCTGAATGCATGCCTGATGGCGGGCACCTGGAATAGGGTGTGGGCATAGGTAGATGGGATTCAGCTGAGCTAAGACTGTGCTTTTTAAGGGCGGTGTCACGGGGGGATGCCAGCAGCAGCAGCAGCAGCAGCAGCAGCAGCAGCAGCAGCAGCAGCAGCAGCAGCAGCAGCAGCAGCAGCCGGAGCAGAAGCCGAAAGAGAAGCCGAGAAGCAGCAGAACGAACTCCAGAGAGCCCAGATAGAGTGAAGACTTGCTGGGGGCTGGGAGGCCTGCCAGCCCCCCAGCCAGCACTCCTGCCTGCCATATGCCTGGTGAACCCCAAATAAAAAACCTGCAAAACTACTGAGGACTCTGGCTCCTCCTTTACCCGGTCTGCATGGGATCAGAAAACCTGCACTGTGCCCAGTTCCTGCCCCTTACAAACCCTGTTGCCTCCTGTTGACCAAGGCAGCTTTGAGGTCCTCAAAGGTAACTTTGCAGCATCTTTTTCCAAATTACACCAAGGATCTGGCCCTGATTTTTTTCTCTGCTTTCAATATTGTTTTCCCCAGAGCCATCTTCATTAAGGCCCTAATTAGGATAGCAAAAATGAACTGAAAACGCATTTGTATAAAATGATTGCTTGCCTCAGCAGATTTGTTGCTTCTCTCCAAGTCATAGAAGCAAATATGAAGCAGCTGTGATATTGTGGCAAAAATACTGGTTTTGGTCAGAAAATCTGGCTGTGAATCCCAGTCATTTAATAGCCATTTGATTTGGGGAAAGTAACATAGATTTTTGAGTCTCAATTCCATAACCTATGAATGGGGGGATGTTCTAGACAGAACAGTTACTGCTGTCACCCAAATTTTAGTGAATTAACTCAATAAAACTTTCTATTTTACTCATATAATAGTAAAACATGGGCACCTGGCCAGGTGGCTCTCCTGCATAGCTCTTCTCTAAGCTATGCCTTAGAAACGGGGGATCCCTCCATCCTGTGGTTCCCTCTTCACCCTTGGAATGCTCCCTGTTTGGCCAAAAGATGGGGAAAGGACAGAGTGTTAAGGTTTGTGGGGGTCTCATGGGCAGGGCCCAGAAGTGGCCCTTTATCCTCACACTCCATTGGACAGAACCAATCACATGGCTGCACCCAGTTAATTGCAAGGGAAACTGGGAAATGTATTCCAACTATGTGCGCAGGCCAGAAATGAAATGGTTCATGGAACAACTGGCCAATCTTTCCAACTATCCAACTAGAAGGATCCAATTGTTCCTAGAATTAAGTGAGCAACTAAGTGCCAGTGCTAAGAGCAACCCAGACATGGTTAGTGTGGCATGTGGGTTTGGTGCTTGCAAAGAGTGCCTCAGAAAACAACAAATGCTGCAGGAAGGAAATGAAATTGTGGGTTGTGAGAGCAGCAGTTGTTAATGTTTTCTTTTAGCAAATACCAGGAAACAACATTCTGTAAGAAATAGTCCATTAGTATCAGTTAAAAAATACTTCAACAGAAAAACAGTCCATTAGTCCCGCCACCCCAGGAAAGAGCTCTCTCTCTGACAGGGGTGCATTGCTTCCTGGCCCTGCCAGCCAAGTCCCTGGTGACCCTCCTCTTCCTTTGCTGCTTTTCTACAACTAATTACACCCCTCCCCAACCATTCTCAACTCACAATCACTCATTCCCCTCACTGAGGTTGTCTTGCAGTTGAATCAGGAGTGATAAGGGGCAGAGGTAGATTAAATCAGACAAATAATTTAGAGTAAAATATAAAACAACATTGGTCATTTAAAGGAGAAGTAAATGAAAGTTGGCCTGAGAGAGGGATCCAGATTCATTCAAAGTGCAACTGAGTATGCAAATCAGTTCAATAGAGATTAGAGGGAAAGCTACTGTAAAAGCTTTGTAATGAAGTAAGCCTTTATTTGCCCCAAATGTTAGGGCCCTTTAGCTTTTCCAATCCACTTGGAATTCTGTACCCTTATCCCCTATTTGTGGACGGGGACTTAGGAATTTGGGGACTTACTTGAGAATAGAAGAAATTTTACTTCTCTTTGTGCACTTTCCATGGCTAATCATTTTATTAGAACAAGTGTTTTTTAAAAGACATAATAAGAAGATTATTTCTTCTCCCTGTCACCAGTTTGAGCCCAACCTCAGAAAAAAAAAAATCTAGAAGAAACGATTAACCGAGGTTTCTGCTTTTAGAGCATCCTGGGGGACAAATGCATCTCCATTAAGTGTCTAGTTGCTGAAAGCAGCTATAGGCTTGATAATGAACTCTGTGATCTGAAGACTGGAGGTAGGCAGGGGGGGGCTCTAATGGTGACTTGAAAAGCAAGTCCCTCTCTGAAAATACCCAAGAATGGGTTATTAGAAGGGCGCTGCCGAGCCCTATGTGTCAGGGCTCAGGAGCAGGCTGCAGAGAGAGTGATGAATAGGGGTCATTTGAAAGAAAAGACATGAGGAGTTAAAGGAAAATAATGATTGCGGCTCAGGACTTGGAGCTTTTATCCAGCCACGAGCTATTCTTGCTCAGCCTGTTTAGGGGAGGGAGGCTGCAGGCTTCTGGTTCAGAGTGAGAATGTGAAAAGGAAGATGGGCCTGGTCTTGGGGTGCGTGGTCAGAAAAGAGGGTGTTAAGGCTTGGTGAAGGAGTCTGTGGCTGAGTGCAGACTCCAGTCCTAGAGCCCCTCAGGGTCGCCATTTCAGAAAAGAAGGACCTTGCTTAGTCGTTCTCATTGCTGGGCATCCCTGTGGCTGCCATCTGTGATGACTTCTGTTTCTCCTCATGGAAGGGGATTGTTGTTAAGAAACTGCATTTGAATTCCACTCTATCATAGGTGAATTGAGCATGCTCTTTCATCTCTCTGAACCTCAAAGAGCAGAGAGGATTAGAATGCGCATGAAATCGTAGAGTCTGGCACATAGCAATCATTTGTCCAAACCTGGCTGATATTGTAAAAAATGTTTAGTTTGACTTTGGAGCTGTCTGGAAACTTGGGAAGGCTTCCCAGGCAATGTGATCGAGTTGTCTTCATGCAAACATCTGCTATTTCCTGGGTGTTGTCCGCATTTGGTGTCAGAAGCCTTGGGTCTTAGTCATAGTGACTAAGCGGTAGCTAACATGCTGTCAGTACAATAACTAACTTGGGAGCTGCAGCAGCTCTAGTAAGCCTGTCGGGACTGAGGGCCTTATTTAAAAATGGGGAAAATATTAAATGTTTCATCTGCTTCCCAAGGGTTTATGGGGATCCATCAGGAAATTCAAGAGTGCCTTATGAGAGGGCAAATATGGGGGCCACTATGGTGGGTGCATGTGTGCCGTGCAGGGTAGTGACCCCCTGGGTGAGAGACCAGAACTAGAGTGTGGGAAGCCCCGTAAAGAGGAGAAAAGTGGGATGGGTAGAGTGTGAGAGGGGAATTGCTAGGAAGCTGTCAGGTAGTAGGTGAGGGACAGAGGTTACCCTGAGGGTGGGAAGTATCTAGGTTATCACCAGGAAGGACCAAACTCCAGGAATAAGGGTGAAGGTCGGAATCACGTAGGACTTGTTTTTTGCAAGGGGTTTCAAACAACAGGAACAGAAAGCCCACAGGTATTGAAAGTGTAAAATAGTGACCATGATAACAAATAATGATAATTGAGATCATTATTATTCATTTATTTGGCATGTCTTGAACACTTGCTATGAGCTAGGAGGTGTTTAAATGCTGGGCATAGGTATCACTGGTAGCAAAGCAGAAAAGCATCCCTGTCCTCATGGAGCTAATGATTTAAGCAGGAAAACAGAAGTTTTTAAAAAATAAACAAACACATAATCCAGCACAAGGGGATCTCCATAGTCGAACCCTGACATCACATCATATGAAAAAATAAACTCAAAATGGATCAGAGACCTAAGACTAAGAGCCAAAACTATAAAACTCTCAGAAGAAAACATAAGCATCAGCTTTGGGACCTTGATCTTGGCAGTGCATTCTTAGTTATAACACCAAAAACACAAGCAACAATAAAAAAAATGGATTAATTTAACTTCATCAAATTAAAAACACTTGTGCTTCAAATTACACTCTCAAAGAAGTGAAAAAACAACCCTTTTATTTTCCTGCAAACCTAAAACTGCTCTAAAATAATAGTCTAATAACTTAAAAACTCACAAAATGGGGACAATATTACAAATCATATATTTGATTGGGTGCTATATCTAGAAAATAAAAGAATTTTTTTTCTTTTAAAGATTGATTTATTTATGAATACAAGAGCTGGGGTGCAGACCAGACATGGGGGGTGAGAGGATCCACCAGAGACAGAGTGGGGAACAGAACAGGCACACTGACTGAAATACACTGCTGAGGGGAGCAGTGGGCGAGACAGGAGAGGTCTGCTGTGCCATGTGAGTTTCTCCCTGGCCAGCCGGGGATTGAACTCGTGCTGCAGAGGCTGTGGATTGCTTCATAGTGTGGTGCTTAACCCCTTGCACCACCAGGGAGGCCCAAAAATAAAAGAATTCTTTAAAAATAGGCAAAAGATCTGAACAGGAAAGTCTAGTTGTTTGTCAGTTTGCCTAAAAGGTGATACACAAGTGGATAATAAGCCTATGAAGAAATGCTCAACATCATTAACCCTCAGTGTAATGCCATTCAAGATGACAGTGTGGTACCATGTCACACTCACTAGGAAGGCTACCATTTGAAAAAGAGAACAGAACACTTGTTTGTGAAGATACTGAGAAATTGGCATTTCCTACACTGCTGGTGGGAATGTAAAATAATACATACTTTGGAAAAGTATGTATTATTGCTAGACTTAGCAGTTCTTCAAGAAGTTAAACTTAGAGTTACCAAATGACCCAGTCATTCCACTTCTAGGTCTCCACCCATGAGAAATGAGAACTTGCCCACTAAAAAACTTGGTACATGAATGCCCGTAGTAGCATTCTTCAGAATGCCCCAAAGGTAAAAACAATCCAACTTTTCATAAACTAATGAATGGATAAACAAGATGAAGTCCGCCCTTGTGCCAGAATGCCATTTGGCCACAGAAAAGAACAAGGTCCTACAGCACAGATGGCTTAGATGAATTTGAAAACGTGATACCATGTGAAAGAAGCCAGTCGCAAAAGATGCTGTGTGGTGCACTCTATTTATATGACATGTCAGGAATAGGCCAATATAAAGAGAAAGAAAGTAGGTGTGTGGTTGCCTAAGGCTAGTGGGAAATCGTGGAGGCCTGAGGGAGGTTTGGTGATTGCTCTTTGGAGGTGATCCATTCTTTGGGGGGAGGAACATGTTCTAACTTGGACCATGGTGATTGTTGCATCACTCTGCATCTACTAAAAACCACTCCACTGTGCACTTTACATGGGTGAATTATGCCTCAATTCAAGCTGTTTGCAAACAAATATAAATTATGATAGGTGGTGGAAGAGCTAGGAAGAAGAATAAAGAAGCAGGAAGGATCGGTGGGCGATGTTACTTAGCGAGACTGGTCAGGAAGGGTCTCTTCACAAATTGGACATTTCAGTGGAGACAGGAAACAAGAAAGAGAAAATTTCACAGATCTATTGGGGCAAGAATGGTCCAGGCTGAAGGAACAACAAGCACAAAACAGAGCCCCGGAGCACTTTCCAAGGCCAGCGTGGCTGAAGCTGTGTAAGGAGAAGAGGAATGTTAGGACCAAGTCTCAGAGCCAGCAGCAGCAGGATGATGCAAGACCGTGTGGACCAAGGTTGGGAGTTGAGATTTTATCCTTAGTGTGATGGAAGCTATTGGTTTTTGAAGCAAACCAAGGCAAATATGAGTGGATGTGCATTTTTTGATTACTCTGATTGTGTATTGTGGGGTAGTCTAAGGAGAGTTGGAGTGAGTAGAATGTGGAGGAACCAGCTTTCTGGAAGCAAAAAAAGATCCTGGTTTGCAATGTTTGCTAATTTCTGTGATCTAAATGTTCCCACCTGGCCAATTTCGAGGTAGCTCTGGTTTGACAGCAGGCTGGCAAGATTCCTGACAATTTAGCAGTCAGCTCTTGTGAACCAGTATAAGCTCCACTGGCAAGAGACCAATCTAGAAACTTCTAGAACAGTAATATGGCGTGGTGGGAAAATACAGGCAGATTTGGGGTACATTTTTAAAGTTTCTACTATTATGAATAAGGATCAGTGATAGTCTTGCTATATATCATTTAATAGCCATATTAGCCCAGAGGGTGCCTTTGTGCCACTTAGAAAAGAACACCTTTCTCTGGAAGCAAGCAGCCTCATGCCAGTGTGTCTGTAGTATGTGGTGTGCAGGCTCAACATTAGCCTCCCTCAGGCCAGTCACCCTGTAGGGCAGACCTGTCAATTCACATAGCGCATCCCTTTAGCTGTGCCATCAAAGATACTAATGTGACTCCCTTTTTATTTTTTTCAAGATTTATTTTATTTATTTATGCATACAAGAGCTGGGGTACAAGCCAGAGGTATGTGGGGGTGGGTGAGAGGATTCACTATAGACAGTGGGGAGCAGAACAGGCAGACTGACTGAAATACACTGCTGAGGGGAGCATTGGGGAGACAGGAGAGGTCTGCTGCACCATGTGGGTCAGCTCCCTGGCTGGGGATCAAACTCGTGCTGCAGTGGCTGGCGATAGCTTCAGAGTGCTGAGACTTAACCCCTTGTGCCACCAGGGAAGCCTCTGACTCCCTTTTTATAGATGAGAAATTGATAATCCATATTTGTTAAGTAACTTGCCTGAATGCAGGAGATGGGATTTAAATCCTAGGTATAGCCTCACATCCCAAAGTGAATCTGTATGGCTGGGTGGTCAGGTAGATGCTAGATTGCAAGAGCAAGGAGAAGAAAGATAGGAATGGAGAGACCTAGGGTTATAGGCGTTTATGGCAAGAAGGTTCTAGGTGTTTATGAGGAGAAAGAAATTGTAATTATTAAGTATCTATTTTATTTAAAGTATTCCATGTAGCTTAACATTAATTAGAGAAGAAGGGAAATTTTAGCTTCATTGTGGAGATGAGAACACTGAAGCTCAGAGAGGTTAAGAAATGTACCCAGGGTCACACAGTAAGTGGCAATGGCCTGTGGTTTGTCCAATAATCTCCCAGGAGCTTGAGCTCTCCCAGAGGACTTCAGTCCATCCTCCCACAGAATATCATAGACATGGTTGTGGTTAGGGAGCAAACCAGTCACTTCCTGAAATAATTTGGGGATTTGACATCAAACCAGTTGACGGATATTATTTTTTCATTCATGTCAAGAAAGTCTGAATGTTATTTATCAGTCACCCGAGCTAGGTACTAGGACTATAGTCATGAGTGAGGCATGGTATTTAACCTTGTAAATGACTCCACACTCCCCTCCATGTTCTCCCTTACACTTTGAGGTACAGATCTATTTACTTGCTCACCCTCAATCTGTCCAAGAATTTAAGGGAACCCAGGCGTCATGACACTTCTGACATTCCCTGAAGTAGTGGTAGAAAATGGTATTTGGACACTGGAAGGTGTCAAAATTGTAACTTCCCTTTCCTAGGCCCAAGTGTCACTTTGCCCCTTCCTGTGCCAATTCCCAAGCTGACAAAATCAGGAAAGCAGCAGAATTTCTAGCTGGCATAGGGCCAGCTCTCCACCTGCCCCTGCTTCTTCATCCTTGATCTCCCTCCTCTAGACAAGGGAGCAAAAGCCTGTTTTAGGAGGATGTGGGGCACTTCCCTAAAACAGGGCCCCTTCCTGGCTTTGGGAAGGACCAGAGGATTAGGCTGGACTTTTTTTTTTCTTTTCATGGAAATGGAATTCAAATTGGAACCTTATGTCTGGTTTCTCTGTGCTGCGGAGCATGGCTAGAGAATGGCCTCCATCAGCCAGATCTGGCATCTGGAGCTCTGCTGACTCCCTGATTAGCCGAGCTTCTGCTTTTTCCCTAAATGAGAGGCAGTGCACAGAGCTTTTTCCTGAGAGAACTCACTTCTGGTGATGAGATGGCATAATGTAATGCCCAGGTGTGTCTGGGTAAATATATGCTGTGTGTGTGCATGTGAGTGTGTGTGCGTGAAAACCACACATACACAGTATTGGTTCTGCATCCAGAAAGGCAGATGAACAGGCTGAGCATGGGCCCTCCTGGACTTTACCATCTTCCTCCTCCCAGGAGGCAGTCCCTGGGAGCAGCTCAGCTGGGTTCAACTCTCCACTCCATAACTTATGAGCTGAGTGCCTTTCTGCAAGTTCCGCGGCTTCTCTGAGAGTGCTGGTTCCGCATTGCAACCTAAAAACCTCAGAAACATCAGAGAACAATTTCTTCTTATTACATCTCACAATTTTGTGACCTAGGAATCAGCGGCAAAAATCCTATATATGATGCTGGGGTCTCTGCAGAGATGTTTGGCATGACCAAGGACTGAAGTAGCTAAGAGTTGGTTGGAGATTCTAAGTATGTGCGTGTACTAATGTCTGTCTGTCTGTGTGGATGCACGCATGCACACATGCATGTATTTATTTTTCTACTTTGCCTCCAGTTAGACTGTCCTTGGGTCAAGTTCATGATTATTCTGTTCAGCACTCTATATCTGCACCTAACACATTACCTGGCACACAGAAGATGCTCAACAATGATTTCTTGAATAAGTGAATGAAGCTTCCAGTATGTATGAGCAAAAGACAGCAGGCGATGATAAGAAAAGTGAATCGGCGTAAGAGAGACTACTCCCTCAAGGAATTTTCTGTTTGTTTTCTCCACCTACATATATACATGCTGCTCGATTCACCTCTGGGATAGCTAGAGAATTCTATTTGTTTTGCAGTTAATAAAGCTTATGGAGATCAGGGTTCATGGATTTTTATCTATACTATTGCCTGGCATAATATAAAAACGCCAGTGTTAATTAATGTGGGTTTTTCAGATTAATAGTTTCTGGGACTAAATGGGAGACACAGAGTACTTTGAGGTTTTCAGATGACAAATCAGCTGGAAATGTCCTCTACTGTAATTTTCACCTCTCCATATTTGGCTGTTAGTCTAAGAGCCTTCGGCTTCTACCATTCATCTTCTCCTTACAGGAGCACTTCCCAATATAGAATGGTACAGGAATACTCTGGAATAAGGAGAAATGGCACCTGAGGCGATGAGTGTGTTTGGATCTTGTGTCTCTCTGCCACTGGGGTCACTGCAGCTGGTAACTGGGTCCTGGGCTGGCCGGATGGGCAGGTGCATAAAGCCCACTCCTCACCCAGCGGGTCTGGCCTCATTAGAGTCAGGGCTGCCATTTAAGACCAGAACAGGAAGCAGGTCCCATGGGGCACTGTTGCTGCTGCTTCTTCCTACTGTTACAGGGCAGGGGTGGGGGCAGCCCAGACCCCGCAAACCTACCTGCTCTCAATAGGTTCTGCCATCCGCAGCATCAACACAAAACATATGAGACTTTAATGAAAAGGAACTTTAATACAATTAGGAAACAATACAGGAAAGGCAAAGAATATAGTTTCTAAATCAAGCACCCAAAGTTACCCATTCCTTTGTGGGTAAAAGTCCACCCAATCAGGATTGGCCCAGAACAAGACCCCAAAGCCTGCCCCAAGTCTAAATCATCTTCCAGTGGGGACCCACAGAAAAGGATCAGAAACTATCAGACAAGTCTGGAAGGAAAAGAGCAAAATCAAAATCAAGATAAAAACCACCATTGTCACCTCCCCATGTGGGTCTCTTACCCACAACTGGTGTCACCCAGTCCATGACTAAAAGGCAAGTGCAGTTTCTTCACATGTCTCTCTGCTCCATGTGCCTCCTCCAGGTGTCCTCCTGGCTCTCCATCCTGCTTCCTTCCTTCCTCAGTTTCCTCTGCAGCTTCTTCTCTCCCTGCTCAGCTTCACCCTCCCTTGGGTGGGGCAGGAAACCTGGAACCTCCCCCTTTCCTGGGGACCATCCTGTTACACTACCAGTTGGATGGCAGGTGCCCAAAGGCCTTCTGAAAGTTGGAATTAAACCCCAGAGTCCTCTCCTACAAGCCCCTCACTCTGTGAGAGTAGCAGAGACCTAGGGAAGTGCATCCCAGACCTGGAAGCCAGGCTCCCTGACCTTAACTTCAATGCCAAAGGCTCTGGATGTGACTGTCCTTGGCAACCTGTAAAGCTTCATGGGAAAGTGGGGACACTGTTAATGTCATCATGATCATGCATCTGTCCCTTGGTCACTTGGATGGGAGCAACAGAAGGAAGGTAATGAGAGCATGTCTGTGGTGTTCCCTTCTCTCCAGAACAGCCATCAACTCCCTTCTTTTTTCCCTGCACCCACTTCTACCGCTCCTCCACTGACTGCTCTTTCTGTCTCTGGACTCTGGCACCCTATAAATTGTGTTGGACCCAGGCCTGGGTGGCAACAACATATACAGAGAAGAGGGGCTCAAAGAAGGACCTTTGAGTGTGTGAAGGGTGCCTGGTGAGGCTCTGACCTGTTCAGAAAAAAAAAACCAATGAAGTCTGAGGACCTCAATGAAGTGCAGAAGATCCCCCCACCCCCAATCTCTTCCCTCACCCCTTACCTCCTGCCCCAATCTGCAAGGATTCGCAAGTCCAGACCCAGGAGGAACAAAAGCATTGCCACCCCTCTGTGGCCAGAACCCACTGACCTGTCCATGGTGTCTGGGAGGAAGGAGGACCTCCTTACACCAGGCCATTTCCAGATCCCCGAACCACCGAGAGCACAGGCAGGAGGAATGAATATTTTATAAAAGGCCATAAAACATAATTTGTTCCTTTGAGTGAATTAGAGGCTGTAGTTAAAAAAAGAGAGAAGTTACCATCCGTGGATCAGGAGTTTTGCATTATTTATCCCCAGCATTTTCATTACATCAGAAAAGGAGGAGAACCAGAACATTAAAATCACACCCTTTGCTCCTCAGGAAGGGAAGCAGCATCTTGGAGGTTCAACTACCTACACCTGAGACCCACTGGACTGGAAGGGGGGAGGTCAGTGACACTGCCTGGGGCACTTGGGGGCAGGACGACAGAAGGGCTTGGAGGAAAGCTTGGCCCAGCCAGACCTCACAGCTCCTATTTGCATCACAGGGGCCTTGGGCACTATGGGGGAGGGGTGAGTGATCCCTTCAGGTGGAGTTTCCCTTCTCTGTGAGGATCCTTCATTGCCAAGCGACCTTTCATTGCCCAAGATTAGAAGGAGAAATGTAGCTCTGAAGAGTGCCTAAGAGCAGACATCATCCCTTCTCTGTTCAGGACACATCTTTGAGACTTTGTCTTTTCTCTCTATTTTGGGGATCTACCTGTTCTACCCTACCTGTTCTACCTAAATTCAACTACCGATACCCCCAATTTCTGACCCTGGGGGAAAATTGAAAGCCTTTTTTTTTTTCATTTTGTTGCAGAGTGATTCAATGTCTTTCGCCTTAAGTTCTCCATCATCAACCATATCCTGGGCTTTGCCTTCTTCACCATAAAGTCCTTTCATTTGTTTTCATAACTAAAAGGGTATTCCACCCATGGCCTCCCACGTTCAGAAAAATCAAACATTTCCAAACTTTGAATCTATAATTTCTTGAACTATGTAAAGATTCCAGGACCATCTCTTGTTATCATACACAAAGGGAACGTCACTCCATTGGTGGGAGAGGTGGAAGTTCATTTTCTTCATCTTTCTAGAACATACCCTGAAAGTCATGATTGTTTTCTGGTTCTTCCATTATTGGACTAGCGTTTGGTACCTATCTCCTCATCCCTGCTATTGCGGGCCATGTCTGGAATTAGATGTGGCTGGCCGCTCTGCTTTCTTCCTTTTTTTTTTTTAAAGATTGATTTATTGGGCCTCCCCGGTGGTGCAGCTGTTGAGCGCTGGGTTGCGAAGCTGCCCGTGGCCTCTGCGGTGCCGGTTCGATCCCCGGCTGCTCCCTGGCCACCGGAGGAGGGTCCCACATGGCGCGCAGACCCCTCCTGCCGCCCGCTGCTCCCCTCGGCAGTGTACTTTTGTCCTTCTGCCTGCTCTGCTCCCTGCTCTGGCTCTGGTGAATTCTCTCACCCTCCCGCGCTTCTGACTGTACCCAGTGCTTGTACAAACAAATAAATAAATAAAATGCCTCTATTAAAAAAAAAAAAAGAGTACTGTGCTAGGACTCAAAAAAAAGAATAATTAAAAAAAAAAATTGATTTATTTATGCATACAAGAACTGGGGTACAAGCCAGAGGTGTGGAAGGTGAGAGGATTCACCAGAGACAGAGTGGGGAACAGAACAGGCAGATCAATCTGATGGAGGACAAGAATAGAAAACTGGAGAGGAGGCCTCACAAGCCAGGACCTGACATACACAAGGAGGTGGGGGTCGAGAGGAATAACAGGACCATTATCCCAGCTGTAGAGGTCGTGACACTTAGGCACCAGTGCCTTATCACAAGGCATGAGACCCAAGCAGGATTAGATGCTTCAGGGACTGGAGCACAGGCCTGAGGGTAAAGATATAGAGATTGGGCCCACCCTGGAATCTCTGGTCCCTTCCTGGTTTTGCCTGTTACCCAACATCAGCAACAAGCAGGCCACTCCATGGAGGAGAGAAAAGGGCTCTTTTCTCTCTGCCCTCCCAAAGAGAAGAGGGCTAAATCAGGGCAGTCTCTGCACAGGCTGGGGCAGCACTCCCCCTGCCCACCTGTGACTATGCGGGTGCCTCTTTTCACCAACTCTCTCCCTCTGCAGGTCAGCACTGGGTCTGCCTCCTGTGACTACGCAGGTGCCTCTTCACCAACTCTCTCCCTCTTCAGGGCAGCAGGCTCCTGCCTGCCTGTGACCTGTGCCATGCCGGGACTTTACTGACCTCCCTCGGCAGAGGCTGCTCTCCTCAAGGCTGCCCACCTGCCACCATGCAGGCCTCTCAGCAAAACCTGTCCCTTTCCCTAATAAACCTGTTCTTTAAATATGACTAATATCTCTGTCTCATGGAGAAACTCTCCTGGGAAACTCACCGCGTGCCCCTGAAATGGGAGCTCTGGTGAAACCTTTCCCAGAGTGAACCTGTTATAGAGCAACCCCGATATTAAACGGGTTCCTGGCTGTGGGTCCTCACCCGCGCGCTTTAAAGAGACTTATGAATACTCTACTACAGACACACACAAAAGGGTTAATAAAAGGTTTATTTACAAGAGAAAAAGAAAATAAGGAAAAGGTACAACTCAGGGAGAAAATAGGGAAATAAAGTCTTTAATGCGTCCTACCCGATCCGACGACCTGGAAACCCAAAGTCACTCTCAGAGCTGGCCGGACGCTGCGAGCTGGCTGAGAGCCCCAAAATGGAGAGAGCCCCAAAGCCCACGTGTCTGCCTTTTTGTATCCACCTGGCTGCTTAACCCCACCCTCAGGTCCCAGCCACCTTCCCTTTGGTGGTGATGGGATTTGGAGTTCCCAGTGTCTTTGGCTTTGACCTGGGGTGGGGGTGGAGTCCACAAAGCCTATATGGAATTTGCTTTGGGACATCCTTTTCCCCCTAACAAACCCAAGGACCCCAGCACCCTACAAAACTCCATCATTTTGGTGACTATGAAGGCACTCTTCACGTCATCTGGTGCCAACATCAGATCGACTGAAAAATACTGCTGAGGGGAGCAGTGGGTCAGTCAGGAGAGGTCTGCTGTACCATGTGGGTACGTCCTTGGCCAGGGGTAGAACTCATGCTGCAGTGGCTGTGGATAGTGTCATAGGTTGCGTCTTAACCCCTTGCACTACCAGGGAGGCCCCAGCTCTGCTTTCTTCTACCACCCAATCTCCATCCTGCTGTGGGAATGCGTGCACACACACACACACACACATCCCCCTAATCAATCATATGCAGCCACATAGGGTTTGCTTTTATTCCATCTTGAGAGGGTGGTGTTATTGTAGATGAAGGGAGATCTTATTGGACCGGGTGGTATTCCTTATATTACCTGCTTCCTAACCAATGCTCTCTGCATAGGCCACTCGTCTCTCTTTCTTGGTTACTTTAGCCTCCTGTTTCTCATTGTTATGAGAACCTGTTATGTGAAGGATATTATAGCAAGAGAGTTTCCTTGTGTTCACAATGTTTGAACTTTCTGTGAATGTGTGCTTCTCTCTCTGATTGTCACTGCATCCTAGGAGAGTTTGTTATAATCCATCAGGTAGAGAAGTCCTGTTGCACAGGGAATTGAGAGACTGGGATTTCGGTCACTATAACCATCCGACCATGGAAAAGTCATTTCCTCATTCTAAAGTCCTATTCTGGTATCAGCAAAATGATGCAGCTGATTGAGTAATGTTTACTGTCACTCCTAAAGCTGGTTTTCGATGATTTTATTTTCTCAAATTATGTTCTACAGTGCACACCTCTCCCAAAATGTAAGGTTTCATGAAAAAGAGGGTTTTGTGGCTAAATCCACTTGAGAAACATTGGGCTAAATGATAATAAATGTATTAGAGTCTTTAATCTTGTAATACTTGCTGTGAACCTCTCTGAGAGAGTGTCAGATTCCTACTTGGGGAAGGGCAGGGAGAGAGAGAGAGAGAGACAGAGAGAGAGAGAAAGAATGCAAAACTAGTAAAGAACACAATTTGAGAATGAAGAACAGAATCTTTACAACAGGAACTCTCGCCTCAGTTGCTTTTGAAGCTCAGTACCCAATAGTTCTGCAACCTGGAAAATTATTTAATTTCTTGTGCTTCAGTTTTCTCATTTTTATGAGGTAGCTGGGGAAAACTATCTCACAGCTCTTAGAAAAGTACTTAGAATAGAATAACATTCATTGAATGCTTATAATTAATTCTTACCATCTTTTGTAAACATTTATTAAAAGATTAATAGACAAAAGATATGACAATTTTTTTCATGAAGACAGACCAGTCCACAAGCCCAGATGATGTGAACCAGACACAAGTTATTGCTACCTTAATGGAACAAAGTTAGGTTAGAGAATTGACAAGGAAGAGCCAAAATTTGAAAGGGTTCAATATAAACACGTGAAAATCTCTACAGAATGATATGGTGTGAAGTGGGCTAAACAATAATGAGAAGAAAAAAGTTGGCCCAAGTTAAGCTTTTGAAATGATTTTCAGGCTATATATTCATTCATCTTGTGGCCACAGAAAATAGAACCTTCATGATCTCTGTGTTGTAATGTATCTTCCAAGCAGGAGAGTAAGTAGGTATATTAGGAGAGGCTAGGTTATGCTGAAGTAACAAACATTCCATTAATCTCAGTGGGTTATAGTAAAAGAGTATTTATTGCTGGATGGATACTACATATCCATCATTGGTGTTTTTTTTTTTTTTAAAGATTTATTTATTCATGCATATAAGAACCAAGGTACAGGCCAGATGTGTGGGAGGGTCAGAGGATTCACCAGAGACAGAGCGGGGAACAGAACAGGCAGACTGACTGAAATGCACTGCTGAGGGAAGCAGCAGGAGAGACAGGAGAGGTCTGCTGCACCATGTGGGTATCTCGCTGGCCAGCCAGGATTGAACCCATACTGTAGAGGCTGCAGACAGCTTCACGGTGCTGCGCTCAACCGCCTGTGTCACCAGGGAGGCCCATCATCACTGGTGTTCTTAATGGCTCTGCTCTATGTCTTTCAATCTGGGTCATTGGCTGATGGAGCAGCTATATTCTCACGTGCTCTGCATCTTCACAGCAGAGGAAAAGAGTCCTAGTAATTAAGTCCCACAGACTAGCTATGACACATGTTACAAGTCGCCAGCTAGAACTAGTCACATGACCCCACCCCACCAAACATGGACCAGGAAGAACACAATCCTACCAAGTGCTCAGTAGGTGGAGGATTGCAAATATTTTGTTAGTGGCAGCCTTGATGACCACCAAATGCTCTTTTAATCATGAAATGTTGAGCTTTCAGAGGCAAAATGCACCTACTCACTCTCCAAGGGAGACAACCCGAAGTCCTGTCTAGGCCTGGTATCAAGCTGAAATTCTAGATGCTACGGAGAGACATGTAACATGAGAGAGGGGTTCCTAGACCACTGTTTTCTTCCACTGGAAGGTTCTTTTATTTCTGAGATCTACCTTGGTCTTACCTGAGCTGGGCCTGTGCACCATATCAATCTTGGGGGTTAAGCAGCTTCTCAGCCTGCTTCTTGTCCATAAAAATTTAGGGCAAATTGTTTCAAGTCTTGAACAGCCACGAGTGGTTTAATCCATGCTGCCTTTGAGTCTGACAGTCTTAAATCTTCTGTTCTGTTCCAGGCAGGATTATGTGACAATAGCTAATGACCATACTGATGGTTCTTCTTGAGATGAACCTAATGGGATAATTTGACTCTTATCAGTTTTTATGGGAGGATTTTAAACCATTTTGTCCAATTCAAACGCCTTTTTTGAGGGGAGGGGAGCCACACCTTTAATTGGGTTTTTGCTTTAAAACACCTTATTCTCTTCCTAGATGTCAACAGTGGACATGGCTATCTTATGCTTGATTTGGTCCAAGATCTATCCTAACCAGCCCTTCTTGCAACAGAGGTCATTTAGGTTTTCTTTGCTTCTTATTGGACATGAAATCCCTGCATTTTGTTCTCTGCCTTGCCCATCTCATCTCTGCTTGCTAGCTGCTTCTTGTCTGAGCTCATCTGTCTTAAATTACAACATCAGACACAGCCAGTAGTAGCCACCACATAATACCTGCAATGTGTATTCAAACTGGTTCCTAGATATGCATGTTTTAAGGCACATGACCTGCTTTCTACGCTATCAAAGGAGACAGTTTTTCAAATATTTTGTCACTTGTAACATGGATTGTTTCCAGTAAAATTTCTTCACTGCCTGTCTATTGGCCACTGAGCCTCAAATTTTAGGCTTTGGGTTCGAACAGTTTCTCAATTCTGGGTACCACTATTTCTGAATCAGTTTTTTTTTTTTAAAGATTTATTTATTGATTGATTGATTGATTTATACATACATACATACAAGCACTGGGTACAGTCAGAAGCGCGGGAGGGTGAGAGAACTCACCAGAGCCAGAGCAGGGAGCAGAGCAGGCAGAAGGACCAAAGTACACTGCTGAGGGGAGCAGCGGGCGGCAGGAGAGGTCTGCGCGCCATGTGGGACCCTCCTCCAGTGGCCAGGGAGCAGCCGGGGATTGAACTGGCGCAGCAGAGGTTGCGGGCAGCTTCGCAACCCAGCGCTCAACCGCTGCGCCACCGGGGAGGCCCTATTTCTGAATCAGTTTGACTAACTATGCTGGGGGAATCACAAGATTCACCAGAGGATTAGAAGAACAAAGGACTATTTCTCACTTATGAACAGCCCTATTTGGCTGGGGATCCAGTCCATGTCACCTCACTCTGGAACTGCCCTCACTCCTCCAGAGCTGCCACCCCCTGCAGTGATGGTGACCGCTGCAGGGCAGGACTGAGGAAGACTTCTGGCAGCATTTACATTGGTGATTAAACATTTGGGTCCAGATCTGCTCATTCAATTCTCCACTTTTTGGTGGGTTTAGAGCTGGAGAAATTTGGGGAAAAGCACCAATAACCAGCTTAGTAGGGGAATGGCATGAAGAAGCAGGCTGCACACTTGTGATACCAACAAGCTCTCTTGGGATCCTCCCTGAAAGATGAGGCATTCTTTATAGATTTATTTCTTGGCATGATTACTCATTTCCTAAGGCTGTTGATTTGCACAGCACAGATGTCTAATGCATTCCTTTTCCAATATACAGCTTCACTCAAGCGAAAGCTGTTAGATTTTTCTCCAGTGAATTCTGGAGCTTCACCATCACCATCCCCACTTTGTGGCTGATATCATCATCACCACCACCATCATCATTAAAAACTGTGACAAGGCTGCTAATTACTAATGATGTTTATCTATAGACTATGTATTTGCGTTTGGTCCCAGGGAAAGTCCAGAAACAGCGAGGCAGGCACGGTGCTTCCAAAGACTAAAATTAATAGTGAGAGACTTTTTTTTTTAAGATTTTATTTATTTTTATTTTTATTTATTTATTTTTTTCCTTGCAGAGGTCATACTTTCTTTTTTTTTTTTATAAATTTTATTGTTATATTCCCCATACAATTGCAGCCCCCCCCATTCTGACCCCAATCCCTCCCCTCCCGCCCCCGCCCCCCTAAAAGTGTCTCTGGTTCATAGTTTTTTGTTGATTTTGATTTTCACTTTCTTATAGTTATTCATTTTCCTGGTCCCTTATTTAAGTTTTCTAGATTCCTGCTATGAGTGAGACCATCCGGTATTTTTCTTTTTCTTTTTGGCTTATTTCGCTGAGCATGATCCCTTCCAGCGCCATCCATGTTGCTGCAAATTGCATGTGTTTATCTTTTTTGAATGCTGAGTAATATTCCATGGTATATATGTACCACATCTTCTTGATCCAGTCATCTATTTTTGGGCATTTGGGTTGTTTCCAAAGCTTAGCTATTGTAAAAGGTGCTGCTATAAACATAGGGGTGCAGGTGTTCTTTGGAATTGATGTTTCTGTGTCCTTTGGGTATATACCTAGGAGTGGAATTGCTGTATCCTATGGAAGCTCTATGTTTAGTAGGTCCAGAAATCTCCACACAGCTTTCCACGGTGGTTGGACCAGTTTGCACAATAGTGGGAGACTTTAATCTAAGAGTTATGCTATCAAGTGTGAGTAGGAGACAATGATTAGTTTGTAGAACAAGAGGGTGCTATTGGCAGGAAATTAAGCCTTATAGTTCAAGGCATTGATTTCTTTTTAATGTAATTCTCAGATGACCAAATTGGGGTGTGTGTGTGTGTGTGTGTGTGTGTATGTGTGTGTGTGTGTGTGTGCGTGTGCTCACAAACGTACATATATGAGGAAGGTACAAAAGGAACAAAAGGAAAATAGCAAAAATTGTCTCAAAAATAAAGTATGACTCTTTCATTAATCTCCTCTGTTTCCCCAGATCAGAGCCTCATTTCTTTATCTCTCAGGAGAGAAAATGGGGACAGCCTAAGAGAAGGAGGTAAAATGAGCTAGAAAGAAGGGAACTGGGTCACGTGGGACTGTCTTAGGGTCAGAGGAACTTCTGTCTGTCTGTCCTGAAAGACAGAAGATGAAGGGCAGTGAGCCTTGCCAAGAGGTGACACAACAGTAAGATGAGGGACACGGTGTCTGATCCATCATCCCTGCCCCTTCCACAGAGGCAAGCTAAAGACAGGCAACTCTTCTTAGGGAGAGTGTGTGTATTCCTGTGCACAGTTGTTGACTCCGTAGGAGCCAAAGGAGATGCCCAATTACCAATCTTTCCCCCCACGGGGGCCTGCGTGTGGATAGGCAGTGAAAATATCCATTCTCAGAGATGATTCTGAGAAATGTGGCTGAGTCTACGAACATCATGCTCCCTTCCCAGAGAAAACTACAATGATCCTACTGCCAGGGACATGGCAAGCACACGCACTAGTGCACACATGTGTGCACACCCGCGCAAAGTAGAAGAAAATGTACTAAAAGAGACTGGGCATATAGAGTAGAATCACCATTTTTATACCTGGATGGTACCTCTTAGTGTCCAGGGCAGAATTAAACACACAAATGATTACCAAATGACATGTCACATATGTGTACTCTCTTGGCTGCCACATACGCCCATTGTTTGGTGATTGCTCCCTCCTGGCATCCTTCCCTTGTCACTGTGCACGCCTGATCTGCGTAGATAGTAGGTCCCCATAGATGAGCATGGGTTCCCACACGAGGATGGAGCCCTGGGGTCTGCTCCCTGGATGAACATTTTGTGTTTTCCTCCCACTCGTTGACAGCCCCCCATCTCTTCACTGTCTCCTTTTCCTCCTGAGTTTGACCTGGAAATGGTAGAGCACCGTGAAGGACTAGTTCTGGTCCTTGGTTATATTTCTTTACCTTGTCGTCAATATTCTGTCTCTCTAGAAGACTTCAGTGGCATGGGCTGAGATATTTCTAAATACTTTAAATTCACAACTCATAAATTGCTCTGCCATATTGCAGACCTGAACACAGTCACCTCCTTGACATCTGCATTTGCATGTCTAATTGGCCTCTCCAATTTAATATGTCTAAAAATGAGGTCTTGATTGATGCTCAAGTGTTTAACCCTCCTCTTCCCTTTCTCAATCAATGGCATCACCAGCCCACGCAGTGGTTCCAACCAACAACCTGGCATTTCTTTGTTCAGCACCGATTTATAATGATTCTATGTCCTTAATGCCTCCTCAAGCCCCACCACCACCTCTACGCCCCATCTCCACTCAATTTACTTGGTACAAATCCCTGTCGTCTTTTCCCCAGATTGCTGCAGTTTCCTAGTGTTTCTGTTTCTTCTTTTGCACCTTTGTTGTTCGTCCCTCTCACAGCCTTGATGCATCAATAAGTCATATCATTTCATCTCCCCTCTGTGTGAGATATTTGTTGGCTTCACATGGCCTTTTTTTTTTTTTTAAAGATTTATTTATTTATGCATACAAGAGCTGGGGTACAGGCCAGAGATGTGGGGGTTGAGAGTATTCACCAGAGACAGAGTGGGGGACAGAACAGGCAGACTGGCTGAAGTACACTGCTGAGAGGAGCAGCAGGCGAGTCAGGAGAGGTGCGCCATGTGGGTATCTCCCTGGCTGGGGATCGAACTCGTACTGCAGAAGGTGTGGACAGCTTCACAGTGCTGTGCTAAACCCCTTGCGCCACCAGGGAGGCCCCTTCTCATGGCCCTTAAGATAAATCCTGAGCGCCTCCCCCTATCGGCTCTCACCCCTGTTCTTCTTCCCCCTCATCTTGTCTTTTCTCCTGCTGGACCATTCTTTTTTTTTTTTAATCATCCTTGCACACCCAGGACATTTCCAGCTCAGGGTTTTTTGTGCTTGTCTGCCCAGAATGCTCTTCTCCTACTTCTAGCCTCATGGGTTCATTTTCCTCTTTGAATTCTCAGTTGAAATATTACCTGAACTTTCTCAACCACCTCTTCAAAATTAAATCCCCAGGTTTATTTCTGGCATAGCATCCTGTTTATTTTCTTAAAGCATTGACTACAATATGTAAATATCTTCTTTCCTGTCAAAACTTTCTATCTAAAACATAATGTATTTATTGCATGGAGATGTCAGCTCTTAAGGGCAGACAGCTTGTGGAGTTCACTTCTAAATCCCCTGCACCTGGCACTTTGCTGGGACCCAGTAGTTTCTCAAGAAAGTTTTGCTAAGTTAATAAATGACCCTACCATCATGTCTGACTTTAGCTACAGCAGGACAGATCCATACTGAAGTCAGCGCACAGTGGATGCTGAGCCCTGTCACCTGTCACTGGAAGCAGTGCCACCGCCTAGGATAGAGGACATGTCACTTGTCATCTTTACCTGGGAGCTGGCACTTCAGAAAGTGTGATTTTACTCACTCTTAATATATGCTTGAGAGGAAGGATCTAGGCATGGGGCTTTTCTAAAGCTAAGAAATGAGTCGATTTCACAAAAGAACTAAAAACAGAACTCTGATTCATGAATTTGCTAATGGCTTTTCCCTCCAGGGGAACCTCCCTGTGCACAGTGAAACCTCTCTTGGGGCACAGCCTCATGCCTGATGTGAAGGTAACCATGGGGCATCCGCTCTGCCTGCAAGTTGGCAGGCAGAGCCAGCCAGGCTTAACCCATGGGCTTCCGAGCAGTGGTTCCTGCCACCGCACCAGACCATGAGCCCTTCTGGCAGATCCTTCCCAAATTTATTACAGGGCTGCTTTGAAGCATGACTGACCTAGTTCACAGCCTGGTGAAGAAAACTGGCGATAATGAAAATGAACATGCAAATGAAGAATTCATTATACATTTTGAAAACAAATACAAAGAGAAATCATGAGTAAATCAATTTACAACCTAGAAAATAGTAACAGATAATTAGACAAGGGTAAAAGAATACCTTTTATATTGTATTTGCTGTTGGTTTCTTATACTTTTTTTTTTTGAATGGAGTAACTCACTTACTCAAAGTCTAAATTGCTTAATTACATAGCCTGTAAATAGGAAAACTATTGACTGGGTGACTCTATACACTTGTTTCTTGCCTTTCATGGAAACATGCCAGGTGAGAGGAGGGAGGTGAATCCAGCAGTGTCATGTAGAAAGGAAGCAGAGCTGCTGTCTGCAAGACTCCAGAGGGACAAGACTAGGGAATGAAGATGCAGGGGCATGCTAAGCTCCCCCAACCCACTCAGCACCTGACATCCCTGCTTCACCACCAGGAGCCTTGGTTCCCTATCTCTTTCTACCCTTCTGGGAGCAAATGCTGCTAAGAATGACTGTGGTTTTAAAAAAAACCAACACACAATACAAAACACTCCTGCATGTAGCTTGTGGTCTGATTGTACCATTAGGTATCATTCCTGTCATTATCAACAAAATGATTGAACGTGGTCAAGAAACTACACAAAACATCTTGTAGATGTCCTTCATTTCATTCTGGCCAGAGTCAGCCACAAAGGAGAAACTGAGGCAGAGAGAAGCAAATGTCAACCGTAGCTGAAAGTGGCATGCTAAACCAATCACCTCCACCTTCCCCTACCAGATCTCAACCCGTTGCACCTGGTGAGAAAGATGGGCTCCCTGGCAGAAATGGATGGAAAACCAACCTTACCTCTCCCCTTCTGGCATGTTAGGGAGAGTCCCTATCTACAAATTTTGGCTGCCACCCAAATACTGCCAGGCACATCTCCTTGTCACATCACCTGGCAGGAGAGGGCATCTTTCTCATCTGGTTGTGAGGACTGAAGGAGACAGTACAGGTAAGGCACCTGGAATGCGGCTGGCTTCTATCACCAAATGCAGCTATTATTTTTATTAACACATATTTCCACACCCCTTTCCCTCACCCTTTGGAGTGGTCTGTGTAATAACAGACTCTCGGGATGCATTCCCAGGGAGGCTGGGAGCGAACGAATTCCAGGGACTGGGCTGCTCCTCTGAGACGCCTCCATCTTCACGGAGGCTTCTGCCTTAAGTTCTTAGGTCTCCCCGGGAACACTTCTGATGGGAAGTGGAAGAGAGCTTTCCAGTGCTTCGTGCTGCCATCATTTCACACTTCAGGAGAGAGCAGCCTCGCCCTCCCAGGCTTGCAAGGAGAGGTATGGAATTCTCTGGGGACTTGCATGGGGGCAGCACCGTTTAAATTGGAAGCTCCTAAGACATCTCAAAAATATCTCCTCTTTTTTTTTTTTTTTAAAGTAAAGATTGGAGAAGCCTGGTGAATAGGTTTTCGTAAACACAGAGGGATAAACTAGGATTGATTTATTTATTATTAAACGTCTGGGGGAGCGCAGGCACAATGATCTGGGCTGTGTCCCGGGCGGGGTGTGTTTTCTTATTGATGAAATGCACTGCGCAGGTCAACTCCTCCGTAAACCGAAATGGGAAAAGCTGATTGCGGGGGTGGCGTGGGGGTGTGGTATGAGGGTACTGCTGCTTCTTTGGAGGGGGGCCCTGAGTGTGCATGTGTGAAAGGGAGAGGCGTGCCAGGAGAGCGCGGGAAAGACTCCCGGGGAGGCGAGTGTGTGTCTAATTCCAAGGCGCCCTGGTCGCCGCAGCCCCTGGCGGGGCGAGGGGTGTGATGTGGGGGTGGGGTGGGAGGGGGCAGCAGGCGGGGCCTGCCACGTCACTTGGAGAGTGTGTTGGGAAGGAAGGGCAGAGCCGGGAGCCGAGCCGCTGCAGCTGCGGCCGCTGCAGTGCAGGCTCGAGCGGTGGGGAGGTGGGTTCCCGCGCCCCGGCTGCGGGGCAGCCCCAGGGCCCTCTCCGAGGCCTGCGGCGAGGCTCCTCGGGAGGAGGTGGCGGCGGGACCGGCGACCTTGGCCAGACGCTCCCCGCGGTGGACGCAGGGCGGAGGCCGAGCCCCGCCAGGAGCCCTCGCCGAGCGGGAGGGAGGCGCATCTGGCGCCGCGGCACCAGCGGCAGCCGGGGGTCCTGAGCCGTGCGGGCAGCGCAGTGGGCGCTGGGAAGCGCCAACCGGTGTGGAGGGCGGACCCCGCGCCCGGGAGCCCAGGCTCAGGCACGGCGGGGGGCGAAGCCACGCGTCTTTTCGGGCATCCAGTTTCACACGGGCCGGTTTGCGGTTCCAGGTATCCCAGGAAGCTCTCGCCCCAAGCGCGGTTAACTGGGCGCGCGGAGCCAAATCCGCTGCCGGCAGGTCACCTCCCCAAGACCTAGCTTCGCTGCAAGCAGAGCTTCAGGGCTCACGGACCCCACCCCTAGGGCAGACCGCGAGCTCCGAGGATCGCGAGCCCCACCCTAAAAAGAGGGCGCCGCCGGGCGCAGGGGAACCGTGCCGCGCTCCGGGGCTGGTGCCGTGGGCGCCGTCCTAGTGGCGAGGGCGCACCGCCGGGGGGACATGCGATCGGAGAAATCCCTCACGCTGGCGGCGCCGGGGGAGGTCCGGGGGCCGGAGGGGGAGCAACAGGATGCGGGAGACTTCCCGGAGGCCGGTGGGGGCGGGGGCTGCTGTAGTAGCGAGAGGCTGGTGATCAATATCTCCGGGCTGCGCTTTGAGACTCAGTTGCGCACCCTGTCGCTGTTCCCCGACACGCTGCTGGGGGACCCGGGCCGCCGCGTCCGCTTCTTCGACCCCCTGCGCAACGAGTACTTCTTCGACCGCAACCGGCCCAGCTTCGACGCCATCCTGTACTACTACCAGTCGGGGGGGCGGCTGCGGAGGCCGGTCAACGTGCCCCTGGACATCTTCCTGGAAGAGATCCGCTTCTACCAGCTCGGGGAGGAGGCCCTGGCAGCCTTCCGGGAGGACGAGGGCTGCCTCCCCGAAGGTGGCGAGGACGAGAAGCCGCTGCCCTCCCAGCCCTTCCAGCGCCAGGTCTGGCTCCTCTTCGAGTACCCCGAGAGCTCCGGACCGGCCAGGGGCATCGCCATCGTCTCCGTGTTGGTCATTCTCATCTCCATCGTCATCTTTTGTCTGGAGACCCTTCCCCAGTTCCGCGCTGACGGTCGGGGAGGAAGCAATGGTGATGGTGCGAGCAGGGTCTCCCCGATTTCCAGGGGGAGTCAGGAGGAAGAGGAAGACGAAGATGATCCCTACACTTTTCATCCCGGCGTCTCCTCTGGAGGAATGGTAGCTGGGGGCTCATCCTCACTAAGCACTCTTGGGGGCTCCTTCTTTACTGACCCCTTCTTTTTGGTGGAGACTCTGTGCATTGTTTGGTTCACTTTTGAACTCCTAGTGCGCTTCTCCGCCTGCCCCAGCAAACCGGCCTTCTTCCGAAACATCATGAACATCATTGACTTGGTGGCTATCTTCCCTTACTTCATCACCCTGGGCACCGAGCTGGTGCAGCAGCAGGAGCAGCAGTCAGCCAGTGGAGGGGGCGGCCAGAACGGGCAGCAGGCCATGTCGCTGGCCATCCTCAGAGTGATCCGTCTGGTGCGCGTGTTCCGCATCTTCAAGCTCTCCCGCCACTCCAAGGGGCTGCAGATCCTGGGCAAGACCTTGCAGGCTTCCATGCGCGAGCTGGGCCTGCTCATCTTCTTCCTCTTCATCGGGGTCATCCTCTTCTCCAGCGCCGTCTACTTTGCAGAGGCTGATGATGACGAGTCACTCTTTCCTAGCATCCCAGATGCCTTCTGGTGGGCAGTGGTTACAATGACCACGGTAGGTTATGGAGACATGTACCCCATGACAGTGGGGGGCAAGATCGTGGGCTCGCTGTGCGCCATCGCGGGGGTCCTCACCATCGCCCTGCCGGTGCCCGTCATCGTCTCCAACTTCAACTACTTCTACCACCGGGAGACAGAGCAGGAGGAACAAGGTCAGTATACCCATGTCACTTGTGGGCAACCTGCACCGGATCTGAAGGCAGCTGACAATGGACTTGGCAAGCCTGAATTATCTGAGGCCACCCGGGAACGGAGACCCAGCTACCTTCCCACTCCACATCGGGTGTATGCAGAGAAAAGGATGCTCACTGAGGTTTGATTGACACAGGCAGGGCTTGCCCGAGAAGGATGGCGCTGAGCAAACAATCCCTTAGGCTTCCTTCTCATTCTCTACTGTTCTCACCCTAGCACCAGTTGACATCCTGACTCCCTCCCCTATACCCAGTGGATGGCATCCAGGACCAAATGCCTGAACTGTCAGCCTTGTTGCTCGATCCCTGCAGCATTCAAGGTTTATCCATCTAAATGACATTTTAGAAATTCTAATGGTGCCACCCATTCGTGACCATCTTCTGTCACTGGATGTGATTTCCATCTGACCTTCCCTCAAGACTCTGATTTTACATGTCTGGGGCTTGTGATGCTGCTAAGAACAGAGAGGTCAACAGGATGGAAGCCGGGCATACCTGGGTCTTGTTTCTTTCTGTAGTGTCCTTTGCCCTAGGACAGGCATCTGTCTTAGCTTTTGGCCACGTGGTAACTCCAGCAGAAGCTGGAGGACTGAATCAGTGCTCACCTTGCTGTTCCTTCCAGTGCCCGGTAACACCTGCTGGTCATCCTGCATCCCTCGGTCGACCCTTTAGTGCACAACCTCAAAATACATTACTCATCTTTAACCCTGGATGGAATTAGAGAAAGTACATAAACTTGGCCATTTGGAGGACATCAGGGGTCATTCTTGGACCAAAGGGACCCGTGGATTCGTCCAGGTGTGTTCCAGCACAACAGGTGTCAGTCTTTGGTCTACATTTAGGCCTCTCCACTCTGACCCCCTGACTCTCTCTAGCTTCCAGGAAGGTTCCTTCTCAAAACCAAATAGTCTTTTTGTGCAAGTGCCTTCCTGTGCAGAGGAACTGGAAAAATGCAGAGGCACTGCTGAGCAGAGGCAAGCACCTGGCTGGAGCACAAATCTGAAGACCTATGCCCTTAGGCATCTTTATCTGGGAGGGGCAGAGGAAGCTTGTTGCAGAAGGCAAATCCCCCTCCCCCTCACCCCTTTTTCCCCAACCCTCTCTAGCCTCCTAGCCTCTACCCATCTTTCTGGGAATTTGACTTAGGATTGCAGTGGAAGACTTTCTAGAGCCAGCTGCAGCTTAAGCCTGCAAACAGGGAAAAGCACACTTGGATGCTAGCGTGGGTTTCCTCCTATTTTATGGGCAATGAAATAGGTGGTGTAGCGTCAGGAAGAAGCATTAGTCCTTTTCCGATGGCCTCAGTGTTAGACGCTTTTTTGCTGAGTCAAGCAAACGTTCTCCTGCTCTGTCCCAGGAGCTGCAGCACCCGGCTCTCACTGGCAAGGTAATGTGCAGGTGTGCCCTCCCAACCAACCCATCTTCCTCCATCATGAAACTGCTGCCTGCACCTTCCTGCCCTCTCCCCTCATCTCCCCCCAGTAACATTGTCATTTGTTTGTTGCCTTGATAAACTGTGACATACTGTTCTGAACTCTTCTCGGTGCAGTGCAGAAACCGAAAGGACTGTTAACAGGTTTTGATTTTATATCTGTGCTTTAAATCTCTTTGATGAGGATTTAACAAAAATATTTTCTCAAAGAGCAGGTTCTAAGGGATGGCCTTTGGAGGGTGTTTTTGAGGGATGCTGTGGCTCCTGTGAGTGCCAGATCGACATCTGGATTTTGCCACAGCGTTACAGGGTAACTTTGGTGCCACAGTTCCTCTTTGTGCCTCAGTTTCCCCACCCATTCAATGGGAACATTAATGTCTTCCCCTCCCTACCTCACGGGGATATTGATAAACTCATCTGGGAAGCTGGGGATGATGCTATGCAAATGTGTGAGTTTTAGTCCTGGATTTGATCTTTAGTTCATTCCTCTGTCTCCCCATCTCCCAGAGGAAAGACCTCCCCTTACTAGAGTTCCTGCCTCGGATCCAAAGCCCAAGATTGGCCATTCTGGGCCATTTCTTTTTCCTTTAGCAAGGAAGAAGCTCTTTGGACAGTGGGATCCTGCTGAGGCCACCTTAATTTGGGAGTCTGGCTTTCTCCAAGCCGGAATCGCAGTAGGAGCTAGAGGAGCTCATGATTCCAAAAACCTGCTCTGAGGCCAAAGTGTTGGTTTTCCCAATTTCTTCAGTGACTCCTGGCTATTTGGGGACAGGTGAAGGACACTCAGAGGCAAAGGGGAGGCTCCCAGCCCCGGGGAAGTGGTGGCACAGGTGGCGTGTAGCTCTGTGTTTGTGTGTGTGGTCATCCTCATCACCAACCCCGATAAAGCATTTCCTTTTCAAGTCAGAGCATGTCTGAAAGTAAAGGGTTTGCGGAGAGCTGGGCTCTCCAGGGACTCTGGTTGCCGTAGCAACCTTCCAGACTGTTCTCTCTATCTTCTGATTTGGGCAGTAAAGGAGAACAGGAGACGACATCTTCCCAGCTTCTGAAATGGGAACACCTCCCACCTATTGGTTTAGGGGCTCGTAGGACCAGGACGGGAATGTGTGGCTTTCAGAAAATGAGGGGGAAGCAGGTTCCCTAAACTTCTTCTTCCTGGGACCTCTCTTCCTGACTTGCCCACCCAGTCATTGAAGCTGCCTCATCTTACCCCTGATTCTTCAGAAACTTGAATGCTCTGTTAAATCAGTTTAACCAATGTCAATGTTATCTTTTTCAAAATGATGAGGGGAACGGGGTAGGGCACACGTTCTTCCGGAGGCCTCCAAGCTGGGCCTCGCCGAGAGTCAAGTGGTGTCTGTCCATCCTAGTTCCATGGAGCTTATCCTCAGAGAGAGACTCCTCCCAGCTCCAGGACCCTGGGAGAGAGGATGCTCCTTCCTTCCGGGAACAGTCGCCTCCTGGGAGGAATCTCGTAGGAGATTCTCCTTAAGACATCGAAGACAATCTGAGAGGCTGTGCCCTGGCCTAGTTTCTGTGAAGGATTTTGCTAAAGCCATCTCTCTCTGACTCTGAGCCTCTTCATGTGGATTTTGTGTCCCAAGCGCTGCGAAAATAGGAACCTGTGTTGCTGAGATAGCTGGGGTGGTGATTTCCCAGCTGCCAGCACAGGCGGGGTTCACCTGACTCAAGCCAGCAGGAGCTCCCGAAGGTTTTCCTGGATCTGTCAGGCTCACCTGAGACTCAGGATGCCCCTCCGGCCCGCTCACCCCCCAGGAGAGAGGGACAGCTGGGCCGCGTGGCCTCTGAGGTAGGTGCTACTGTGGAGAATTTAATTCCTGGCTCAGCCCTCGGGGTCACATTAGAACTCAGGGTGGGTGGGGGAGCGTGCATGGTGGGGAGGGGGAGAATCAAGGTTTTACTCAGTGGCCACCTCGCTTTTATGTCTGTGTATTTTTCTTGTACGCTTACCCATCCAGGTTCTTGGTTCTGTTTCCTCGGTGTTTCCCTCTTGCCTCTGCCCCATTTAATCATCCCTTTCCTTGCATGTCCCTCTTACCTTCTATTCATTCTCACTTTCTCTGCCTTTTCTCCTTTCTTCTCCCACATCTGTTCTCTCCCCCTTCTGTTATTTTAACTTCTTCTTCCTTCTCTGATTCCTTTCTCTCTTTTTCCCCTCTCATACCTGCTCAGGGCCTGCAGCTGTCTTAGAGCATTTCTGTTGAGATAGCACTTTGAACTTGGGACAACTTTGATCTGGGGTGTTTTTTGAGGAGGTCATTCTCCAGCTGGAGGGTGTCTCTCTCTTTCCTGGCATCTCAGGATGCCACCCGTTTCTCCTAAGGCCCCTCTGTGGGGGGGGGGGATCTTTGACTTAGGAGCAAGAAGAGATGAATATTCCAGGGGAGAGAGAGAGAGAGAGAGAACCTGTAAATCAGATCATTTGCTATGTAGCACTGGAATATGCCCCTCTGGGGAGGGGGCTATGACCTTACAGAGAGGTTCCAGAAAGAAACAGTAGAAATAGCAAAAGAGGGAAAAAAAAAAAAGGGCTTCAGTGGAAGACATGAGATTGGAATTAGCCTGAAAAAAGCCTTAACGCGGTGCCTTTATTCACTGGAGGTTCTGACAGCATCCTACTATTTCTTTGTGCACTGAAGGCAGAACAAAAGCCAAGGATGTAAACCACAGCAGTGCAGGGGCAGGGGCTGCTCCTTGACAAGCTGGACTATGGTCCACTCTTCTTGCTGGAGGTCATAGAGCACAGGGCAAGGCCCCATGCATCGTTTGTGTGTATGTGTATGTGCGTGTGTGTGTGTGTGTGTGTGTGTGTGTGTGTGTGAGGAGAGATCAGTAATATAAATAACCCAACAAGCCAGTGAATTGTGAATAAAAAGGTGACATGAAGCTAATTGCCTTGTTATTATAATTTTGGTTGAGAAAATGGTTGATTACAAATCTTGAGAGGTTGCTTCTCTAAAGGTGGACCAACTGGATATCTGGGATGGAATGACACACAGGGATACTTTAGGGTTTCCGTGTCGCTGTTCCTCGCTGCTCAGCTACAGTGCCAAACTGCTGTTGTTTTTTTCTTTTTTTTAATTTTGACAATCAAACCATTGTGGGATTTGCATGTTTTTTCCCCTCTAGTCTAAAGATAGGTCAGGTCATTTTTGGTAAGTGCAGAGCCTAATTAGCAGGCTTTGAACTACAAAAAAGCTATGAGACATTATTTAGGACATCGGACCGGGGTCGTGAGCTTGCTCATGGGGCTGACCCTTTGCTGGCTAGGAAAACAAAACCAAAACCCTGCAAACAGACCAGGAAACCTCACTAATCTCTGCACCTGTACAGTCAGAATTCTTTAGGAAATAGCACAGAAATCAAAGTTTACTTCTCCTGGCCTTCCTTGCTCCATCTCTTCCCTGCATTGTCATTAACCCTTAGCTTGCTGACAGGGTCCCCGGGGTAGGAGACTTTGGGTAAAGACAAGCAGGATAACAGCCTCTGGTGAGCCCCTTGCTTCAGGATTGCCCGAACCCCTCCAGCCCAGCTGCTTATCATCCCTCCTCTGGCGGCTGCGTCTTTGCATTCAGAGGTACCCTGTCTCCCAGCATCTCTATGCAAATACTACGGCAGAGCTGCAGAGAATCTTGGGTAATGTGGCTGGGCTTGCTGTCCATCCCTGCCTGGCTTGACTGGGTTATTACCGCAGGAGGCAGAGTGGTGGGTTTCTAGCTTGTCAAGGTCACTTAGGGGAGGAAGAAATCTGTTCTTGAAACTGAAGAGTTTCCTTCTCCATCCCGCTTTAATGGGCTGCCTCTGGTTGCACAGACACCTCAGGGCAGAATAAGGCCTGGAGCTTGGGGCTTCTGCGGGGAGATCCTGTAGCTGATGCAGGCCTCTGGGAAGGACAGATGGGCCCTTCAGCCTCATGTTACTGCCCCTCCCCACGAACCCCTTGCCTGTTCTGGGCTCCAGGCCCCTGTGGGGTTGGAGAGTGTCGTGTCTCTCATGTCCCTTTGCTCTAAAGTCTTACAGAGAGGAGTTTGCCTTGCCTCTTTGTCCCCGATTGGTACTCAGGCCCCTTTGTCCCCTATGGGGTGCATAGGAGCCATTGGCAGCTCTTTTGAGGGATTACCCTAGGAGGGTGTGACTTCCTTATTCCTAGATGCTCCAGGAATTTTCACTCATCCTGGCTTCACCTCAGCTATTACTTCAACCTTAGGGGGCCTGGCCCTGGTGGGGCATATGATAATTTTTTTAAAAACACCACGCCCACCCCATCCCTGCTTCTGTAAGAAAGACGTCTCCTCTCTAGGCTGCCCTGGGCCCCTGCGAGTAGCTACACCTGCCCCTCGAAAACATCTGGAACCTTAGGCGCCTTGGCTGCAGCCTGCAGGGAATACAGACAGACCCCAGCTCTTTGGCGAGAGCCAAGCCGACATTTCAAGAGGAAATTGCAGCCGTGCAGTCTGCTGGCGCTGCTATTTTTGACATGCTTGCTGTGCTCGCGGGGCTTGACGACCGCTGTCTCCAGGAGACAGGCAAACCCGCTCTTGGCAGCAGGGATACTCGGCTTGGAAAAAGAACACAGGAAGATCTTGGTCCTGCAGCCCGCAGGGGTGGGGAGACCTGTCTTCCAGCCTGAAAGCTGGCACCTGGCCGCCCTGCCGCTGGTGTCACAGGTCTGAGGCTGGGGACAGCAGCACCCTCCAGTCTTTCTTGGCTTTCATCCTCCCCAATGGGAGTGGGCCTCGCAAGGGCAGGAGTGGCACTGTTCACTTACAAAGCATTTCACACAGATTCAGTGCTTTCAGACAGTGCATCACATAACAAGGCAGTCAGGAGCCTGGACTCGGGAGCCACGTTTTGAGCTCAAATCCACCTCTGCTACTTACCTGCTGGGCGATATTGAGCAAGTTATGAAATCTATCTGTGTGTCAGTTTTCTCCCTTGTAAAGTGGGCAATAATAACAGTAGCAATCTCCTAGGACTGTTTTGAACATTGGCATACACACTGTATACAAGTGGGCGACTCTGTTATTCTTATTATTCAACCACCAGACAAGGTGGGTCACTAGGCACTGCCTTCCTGTTCAGCAGGTGAGATAGTGGAGACTTAGAGGGGATGTGGCATGTTCAAGGGTATACAGCTAATGTGTGGTTCCTCGTCCTCAAGAGAGAACCAATAGAACAGAACACAGTGAGGGTCTGATTGGTACTGAGCAAGAAGAAAGAATGAACTCATGCTTCCTAAATGTGTGGATGTGTGGATAGACTTATTTACATGTGGGTGTGTCTCTTTAAGGCTCTGAAAGGACATAATACATGCATGTATACATATATATAATTGTAAGGAAAGATCCTTAGAAACACACATATTTCTATACATGTCTGTCTATCTATCTATCTATCTATCTATCTATCTATCTATCTGTCTGTCTGTCTTCCAGTAGGTTCTATCCACCTTCACTATCTTTCTCCCTCTCACATTTTAATGTTCTCCGGAGTTACCACTCCACTAGACCCTTCACCACACACTGGCATCATCCTCCTTGGGACAAATGCAAGGTGTTACAGTGGCTGTAGGGACAGAACCCATAAGCCTGACCCTGACTCAGAGTTTTCATACACTGGCCCAGTGGCTTTCAAAATCCCACCTCCACTGACCCTGTCCTCAGCATCCTCTTCAGTTTCCTGGCCACCTATATGTCCCACTGCACCCCCTGCCCCCACCACTCTGAACTCAAAGCTCCCTGATTTGCTTGCTTAGGATTGAGAGAAGTTGGATCTGAATCAACTGTTTATCAGCTGCATTTCATTTAATCCCTCCAGGCTTCAGCCTTGTCTTCTGCAAACTAAGGACATGAGACTTCCCTCACATGGTTGTTGTGAGGCTCAAATGAGGCTGCAGGTTAGGATTTAACAGGAAATACACTCTGAGCAAAGCAGGGTCCTTCCATCTGCAGGCACTGAGGGACTTCAGGGAAACAGACAGCTGGGGGACTGGACACCTGCACTCTGCAAGAAAGGCAGGGGGCACCTTTCTTCTCTGACACAAGCAGTTAAGGAAATATCACATAAAACATAGACTCAGGAGAGCTATCTATTTTACTAGAAGGTTCGTTGCAGATTGTCTTTATATCATGACACTTAACATGTGATTTGATATATAGAAATGTGATCTGGCTATATCTGATAAGAATAGGGCAGATAGACTGCTAGTATTATTTTCAACAACCAGTTTCTAACCAAAGTGGAATAATGAGGAACCTCACTCAGTGCTTCCCATAAGCACCAGAGCATTGCCAAGGGCAGTGTCAAGGTCACGGATGGACAGAGGCAAGAGCTAGATGGGGGTATAAGTATCTCCCTTTATGAAGGAGGAAATGGATGCAGAAATGTGAAATGACTTACCCAAGATCACACAGGCAATGTGGGCCTCTGGACCCACATTTTCTAACAATAGTATATTTTTCCATGCAAAATGAAAACCTATAGTTTATCTAAATATATATTTTTTAAGCCAACTATATACATTTCTTACCCAACCAAACCCCTTAGCAGACTTGTCCATGGGAATGAATTCATCTCTCTCTCCTGACTTTCCAGGGCAGAGAGGCAGTGGCCTGGCTAGAGAAATCCTTAGGCAGATAACCAGCATCTGGATTTTTAAGGAAGGGCTAACAATTATTACTTTTGTGAGTATGAAGGCATTTTCTCATGGGGCAAAGAAAGGCTTACGTACACAGGCTACGGTCTAGGGGCCAGGTCCTGAATGTCTACTCTCACTGAATAAATGCTTCTTTAACCTTTGAGGACTTTGCTTTTTCCGTGAAATTTTTTGCCTGAGCTGCAGGGAACCATCATAGATTGGAAATTAAGAAAGCAAGAGGTTGCTGACTTCTGCATTTTGTAAAGGAATGAAGGCATGCAGAAGGTTAGCATCTTACCCACAAGAGCTGACTTCTGTTGCCCTGGGAAATAGTATGCAGCTTCTAGATTCTTCCCTGCACTTTGTTGCCCTGGTAGAGAAAGAGAAGTTACTGCGGGGTACTGATCTCTTTTATAAATCACAGGACCGGTCTTAGGAAGAACAAAGTTTCCAGAACCATGGTTGCTGAGCCATAAATCAAGCAGGCGCTCCCAGCTGCTTTAGGGCAACTTGGCATTGCTGGAAAGGGAGAAAAAAGCATGTGTCTCCTGCAGAACTCTTCTCTGTGCTCAGGGGAGAGGCCGTGTTCTCTCAGAAGCAGCAATATGTGGGTGCCTGGGAGCCCAGGCATTCACCCACACCCAACAGACGCCATTCTGGTAGTCCCCCCTACTCATCTGGAAGTGGGTTTAGTTTTTGTTTTATTTATTTACTCTTTCTGCCGCTGCAACTCCCTAGTATGTGGCTTTCCAGTGCCTGTGGGATTCCAAATAGCAATCACAGAGCTTCTGACCTAAAACTGTGCAGGTTATTCCTGATAAGGGTCCTAATTTAGTGATTGGGACCAAATAGGACACAGCAATAAGAAATACTGGTTATGACAGTTACATCTCAATAAAGCTGGAAACAATAAAAATGTAAGAAATATTGGAAGATGGCACATGCTGCGGTGGATTTTGGGTTTCCTTTGAAAAACAAAAGGTCCAGTCTCTTTGATCCTGCCTTCCTGCTTTCGGAAACCAGCGAGGGGGGAGCTGAGCATGGCTCTCTCTTCAGAAGGGAGTGGGCTGTCCACTGAGGTTGGGACCACCTGCTGCCTTCAGAGTGTACCCCTTCTTGGTTTCCTGGCAGGTGAGCAGCATTGCCCTGTGTTTGCATTTCTGCCAGCCTGAATGGATACCTTGTTTAGGGAACCACACCCGGCCTACTTGATTGGTGACCTGTGGGCACTGGCACCTGTGTCTGCTCTTGAACAGCTTCCTGGGTGATGGCCTAGAGCTGAGTGGACTGTTTGATGGGAGCAAGTGGGGCTGCCAAACACAGGTAGTGATCGCAGAACAGCAGGCTGGCAGCCTGGGGAGGGGACAGAAGGGACCCGCAGGGATAAAGAACACCTTAACTTATGTTCTCTGTTCAGTTATGTAGGTAAGCAAATGTGTGATGCAATTAAGGATTTGCAACTACAGTGATTAAAATGAGAAAAAGACAAACTCGTGGTGCTTGGGTATTTCTGATTTGAGGATGGGCTTTTATTTCTGGCATGTCAGAGAATGAGAACGTTTTTCTTACAGGCTGAGTCTGAGATGGTTGGCTCCCTAGACACCAACTGTGCAGCTGTCTGGTTGTCTGTGTTACCTCATAGCCGATGGTTATCACCAATCCTTTCTTGCATCTCTTTCTGGCTACTTTCTAGTCTGTTTTAGCACCCAGTTGAATTCTCTTGTTTTGGGGAATTATTGACTAAAAGTTCAATGCCTCTGAAGTTGGAACTGCACCTGACATTCTTGCCTTGGGAGAAGGATAAGAAAGGCTCACCTCTTTTCCTAGAATTTCATTGAACTATTTCAGGATCAGTATTTAAGAAGGGAGTCTTGACAGCATTTGAGGAAATCTTTTTTTTTTTTTTTTTTTTTTTTTGTGGGACCCTCGCTGGCGGCCGGGGATCGAACCAGTGCTGCAGAGGCTGCAGGCAGCCTCACAGCCCAGTGCTCAACCGCTGCGCCACCAGGGGAGGCCCTTGACAGCATTTGAGCTAGAATATTTGGATTCCAAGAGTGGAGAAGATTTCGCACTGATCATTCCTCACTGGGGACAGCTTTCATTTCTGAAAACCCAAATTTAAAAGGATACCAGAACCCTTTTCCTGTTCTTATCCCTTCTTCTCCCTGCATTTGCCCTTTCAAAGAGCTGGGGGTGTGGGCAGGGTAAGTAAACAGGTTGGCTCTAAAGGAAATCCACCATAGGCCTTACATCTTAATGTTCCTCTGCTCACTTCTTCCAAGAGATGCACATCTAAAAAATTGGTTTTGATGTGTGCATGTCTAAAAACACAGATTTTTCTTGACTTACCATGAGCTTTTGTTTCAGTAAACCCATTGTAATTTGAAAATATCGAAATTTGAAAATGCATTTCATACACGTGGCCTACTGAACATCATAGCTTTTCTATCTTAAATGTGCTCAGGACACTTAGGTGACAGTTGGGCAAAATCATCTCACACAAAGCCTGTTTTTTAATATGGTGTTGAATATCAGACACAGATGGTTGTTTTGTAGACACAATGGGATGCGACATACAAAAGAAAATACCAAAACACCCTGGCAACTCAGTACACTGCATCGCTGACTGGGAGCTGCACTTGCTGAAGCCACCCAGCATTGTGGGAGAGGATCCCGCCACGTACCACTAGCCTGGGAAACAACCAACATTTAGAATTCAAAGAATGGTTTTCTACTGAATGAGCATCACCTTTTCATCCTTACAAAGCTGGAGATATCCAAAGTGGAACCATCATAAGTTGGGGATAGTCTGTAGTAGAATCACTTTCTTATCATAAATGTTTTTTAATACAAGGGGGCCTCTCCCATTTAAAACTCACACAATGGAATATTACTCACCTATATAAAAGATCAAATCTTACCATTTGCAACAACACGGGTGGAACTGGAGGGGATAATGCTAAGTGAAATCAGTCAGAAGAAAGACAAATACCATATGATTTTACTCAAATGAAATACAAAGAAACAGAGGAATAGACAAAACTAAACCAAATCAAACCTTAGAAATCTGACTGTAGATTTGAGGCTACTGGAGGGTTGGGGGTGGGGAGCAAAGAAGGAGAAGCCCCATGGATTGTACTGGAGGATTGTGGGGGACTTGGTGGTGAATGAGGTGTGATCTCATACAATAGAAAAGGTGTGAACTTGTGTCCCTACAGCAGGACAGTGTGGTAAACCACTCAATAAAAACAATACAATACAGGGCCTCCCCAGTGGCGCAGCGGTTGAATGCTGGGTTGCGAAGCTGCCTGCCGCATCTGCAGCGCAGTTCAATCCCCAGCTGCTCCCCGGCCACCTGAGGAGGGTCCCACATGGCACGCAGACCTCTCCTGCCACCCGCTGCTCCCCTCAGCAGTGTACTTCGGTCCTTCTGCCTGCTCTGCTCCCCGCACTGGCTCTGGTGAATTCTCTCACCCTCCCGCGCTTCTGACTGTTCCCAGTGCTTGTATAAATAAAATAAAAATAAATCTTTAAAAAACAACAACAACAATACAATACAATGAATAAAACACAAACCCCCAAAACCTCACACAATATAACTAAACTTAAAATAGTCTGTAGAAAAATGAACTTCAACTAATTTCATGCAGGCATTAATTCCTCCCTCCAGTGGAAGGAAAAGGCGTGCTGTGGTGTTAGAATTCTGGGCATTGCTGACCAGAGTTGAGAAACAGAGAACTTTTTATTCATTGGAGGAACTAGGGGTATTTTTCAAAATGTGTGTTTGAAAGAGGGAACCTTAGCAACTTTATGACAGTTCCCTGTTTTTCTTACTGCACGTTCACTCTTCTAGGTGGTGGGTTTGCAGGTGGACAGTGCTGTGGCTGTGTTAGGTGAGGCAGGATGAGGAATGTGGACATAGTTCCAAACCCCTTGGTCTCTTTTAGCCATGTGAGAAGGAGTGATGTCAGCCAACCCAGCCCCAGGCTGACGGGGTGACTGGGTGGCCTTGGAAACATGGGAATCTTCTCTGACCTTTGGTATTGTCCTCTGTACAGTCAGGTCCTCACATAACACCCCTCACGGTGGCTGGTGGGGTTAATGAAACAGTGTGGACTCACCAGGGCCTGACACGGAGTGGGCATCCAATAAACGTTGGTTTTTTTTTCCATGACCTCTTCTTTTTTGCCAGCTTCTGTGGGTTACTGAGGCACAGGCAAGGTCTCTGAACATTGCTGAGACTTTAGGAATAGTTAAAGCCATCCAAACTCCTGTAAAGTCAAGTGTTTGGGGAGATACAGAAGGAATAGTTTCTCTACGGCATAGGTTTAGATTTCCTGATGCAGCACTAACCATGATTCAGCTATTCTACCACCCAGTACTTGGCTGTAATAGAGATGACTCTTGTAAAGGGACTTAGGACCCTTTTAGAAAGAAAGCTGCTTCCATGCTAAAACAAACAAACAAACAAAAAAACAGCCAATAGAACAGAATATCCAGGGATCCTGGTACATTCCTTTAAAAGAACATAAGCGGAAGCAATGGAACTTCTAACAAGAATGAGGCAGGAGATTGAATTGGGGGGGTGGGATGTGGGGGAGGGAGGCGCTGTGAGGCCTGACTTCTGGGTTGACCTTGAGTGGAGAATGAGCTGTGAGGAGGCTGCACTTGTGGCAGTGGCAGTGCAAGAGCCGGCAGGCTCCTCGTGTACTTTCAGGTCGTGTTTGGGGCCGGTGTTCTCTAGCATCTTAATATACGTCAGTGGAAAACATGACTCAATTCGGAGAGCATGTATTTCTTTACATGCAGCATTTCTGGAACATATTTAATTTGCAAGGAAGTCAGCAAAGCTTGTGTAATGACATCAAAATAAATAAGACAAAATGATGTGGAATCATTGAGTAGGAGGAGACTTCCAGAAATTATGGGAGGTATCACACTGCCCTGCGTCAGACAGAGCTCCTGGTGACCCGGGCCTGCCCTGAAACATCCTCAGAGAGAGAACCCAGAACCTATACTCCTTACGCTATTTGTGTCTGAGCTTAGAAACCTTTGTTGTCAGATGTTTCCTTCCTCCTCAGTGACACATCAGTCACAATACCTGCTTTACTTTAAACTTCCTCTTATTTTGTACTGTTTTATACTCAGCTGGCCACATGGTATAGAAAGCTGCTTACGCTGAGTTTCTCTAGTGTGGTCTGCATAGCCGGTGCCCTACAGGACACACCCCAGAAAATGTCCCCAGGCGTGGCCTTTTCCCCTCGCTGCCTCTGCTGGGCACATGCATATGAGCGAGAGATTCAAGGCTCCAAGAAATCCTCTACATTTAAACTTGTTCTGCCTCTTTAGACCAGTGTTGTTCTAATTATTTTTACCACTCTCTCTGCCCCCTTTCTGGGGTAACATCTGTTTATGTCCCACAAAAACTGTTATCGAAGGAATGCATTTTGAGAAACTCAGAGAGATTCGAATCTCCTCGGGATGGAGGGAACTCATGGGCCTTCATCGCTTTAAAGGTTTTCTCGTGGACTGCTTTCTGGCTTCATATCAGCCCGCTCATGGTTCTCCACACTCCCCTGGCATATAGAATCAGCACTCCCATTAACCTCTGAGTGCTGTGAACGAAGACAGCCTCTTCTTGTTGAGCTGCTTAAGTAGAAGTCTTTGAGAAAAATAACCATAAGCGTTCTTATTTGTTCGATTTCGAGTTTTTGTTCTACTCTGCTAGCAAATCCACGCTGCAGATATACCTCTCCAGAGAGATGACTGACCTGCAGTATTGCCTTATGTGGTCACAGCCCAACTCCCACGCACACAGTTAACGAAATCAAAGAAGAATAGAATGCGTGTTTCTGTTTGCAAGCATTATTCGAACTAAACTGGACCTTTTAATTAATGGCCACATTCAAATACATTTTATACATAGGTATAAAATCTTACTCATGATCCAAGCCAGACAGGAAGAGGTAATGACAGCTATATGGAACCAGTTATTTTAGTCTTCTTGTCAACTTTCAAATAAAATGGACAATTTTAGTATTTGAATACTCATTTTCAAGGGTGATACTTGCTCCTCCTGTCTCCCCAGGGACTGTCTGCCCCGGGGGCCTCCCAGTTGGACCTGGCGCTTGTGGCGCTGGGTTTGTGTCCCCTGGGAAGTTCTTCCTACCAGGTGTTCTTTGTGCTATTGAGGGCTGTGGTCTTTGACTTCTCTTTGCTCATCCAGGTAGGACTGTTGCCTGCTCCCTCCCCAGCTCACCCAGAGCTATGGTTTCCCTTCTGTGCTGGAGGTGAAGGAGAAAAGGTGCAGTTGCACTTGATGTATTACTGCCTCTGTACCTGCTCCTTTTCTGGACTGTGAGGAGGCGTTTCTGGTATCTGATCCTTAAATCCACTCATTCTCAAACAAGTGGACTGTGGGGTAGTGGGAATTGCATCTAATTCTGGGGCTGTCATTTACCTGCTGTACACCTGCTGCACACCTGAGCCTGCCAGGCACTCAGCGAACGTTGGCTCTCAGTATCTGTGGTTCATTGTCTCTTCACCTACAAAGGGAAATGGTTGGATTATAATTTTTTGAGTTTTTACTTGACTGTTCAGTGGGTGCCCAAGACCATTCATTGAATGTTCAGGGGTTCTCTTGATAACTCCGCAGTCTCTATTGCTTGACTTTTGCCACCAGAATGATCTTTTAGAAAGAGAGCCGGACTTGGTGGAGGGTGAGTGAAACATGTACATGTGGAGGTGTGAAGGGAGCAGCCAAATGATGGAGTTATGTAAACAATGGGTGCATCAGTACATTTGAGAAAAAAACCCTGAGCTTCCTATAAAATCATTGACTTTTTGAGCATATCTATCTTCTCCAGCCTTATATTTTATAGAGATCAGAATTTAACACGTAAAAAATTTACTGAGTAGTTTACAGCAAAGTTTTGAAAGAGATGTAATGATTTTTATATAATGTCAAATCTCTTCCCTCTGCTTTTTAAATCCTTTCCTCCATCCCTCCCTCCCTCATACCCTCTCTCCCTGTCTCCCTTCAGTCCTTTCATCCTTTTTTCCTTCCTTCTTTTCTCAGATGAGGTCTATCTTAGTTATTAATTCCAGATCTTTTTTATTTCAAACTTACAAAATAAACATTTCCCGGTGTTGGCTGTGTCAAGCACCTTGGCATTATGATTGGAAAAATGTTGGGCATGGCAAGGCGCTTCTATATTAAGGAGGAGCAGGGAATGCAGACTAGCAGGGGTGCTTTCCAGTGTTTTCTGCTTCAAAGGCTCCCCACTCGTGAGGGAGTCTGTAGAAAGGACAAAGGAAAGAAAGGTTGGTGTGATGTTTTGCTGTCTTCACCCCAAGTAGAAGCTGGCTCTTTCCATTTCTGAGAAAGGGCAGCGACCCCCAAGGGCAGACACTGGACTGAATGCTGGGGGCTCCTGTACCTGACAGTGGCCATCTCGATCGAGATCCAAAGGCCTTGGCAACGCGACTAGCTTGGCGCTGGGAGCTGGGGTGCACAGTCCCGACCTCTCCCCTCTGAACTGGGTCTCAGTCCTCATAGCTGTGGCAGGTCCTGTGCTTCTTGGTCTTTGTTCACCCCGCTCTGCTCCTTCCTTCCAATTAATTTTGCTTCCTACTGCTCATCCAGAATCCTGGACAGAAATAGAAAGCCTGTGTAGGCTGCTAATGTTTTGTTTGACCTTGAGCAAATTGCTGGAAACAAACAATTTATTTTCTGACTTTAAAAGTCATATCTCTTCATTATGGAAAATCAGTACAATTCAGAAAATTATAAGGAGGAAAATACAAGTCCCTGTCACCCCACATCCAGAGAGCACTGGCGTTCTGTCATGTTTTGCTTCCAGCCAGACTAGCTCTGTCTCTGCCATGATGCCGCTAGGGAGCGCAAATGGTATTTCATCCTCAAACGTCATATTGTGCCTCCAGTTTTCTCATGCAGGTATGACATAGTCCTATTAATGCACTGTTATTTTCGTAACCTACTTTCATTGTGGGACATTTAAGTTGTTTCTAGTTTTTTGTTCTTCTAAAATGATGCAGCCCTGAACATTTTTAGTCTAGATATTTGTTCACATCTGTGACTTTCCTTTGGTGGCATTTCCACCTGAATCGAGAAGTGACAACTCATTTTCTAGACCTCAGCTTCCTCATCAGTACATCAAACAATGGAAAAGACAATACTTCATAGCAGCAAACACTTGTCCAGCAAAGGGTGACCCCGCTTCCCGTGTGCAAACTCGGCTGCTCTCCCCAGTAGCCCTGCCGCTGTCTCCCCATCACAGAAGCAGTTGCCCCAAGTCACACAGCCACTCAGTAGGGTGGTGGTGCTTCAACCCGGGTGGTCTGGCTCCAGAACCCTTGCTCTTAACTGCTGTGCTAATATTGTCCCCATGAAATGAAGGAACTGAACTGGCCCGACTATCAGTTCATTGTCCACATCTGAGCTAACGATGCTGCCACGTACACAGTGGCCTGGCGTGAGCTCACCAACCCCTTTCATTCTCCTCCTGTTTGTGTGTGTGATAAGCTTGGGGTCTGTGTGTGTATGTGTGTGAGTGTGTATGTGTGAGCATGTGTGAGTGTGTGGGTGTGTATGTTTATATAATCTTATCCATGGAACAGAAGCAGGAAAGTTCAGACAGTCCATTGACAAAACAAGAAAACATGGGTCATCTGCGCTCTCAGTTATTAGCAACTCATCATAGTTCCCTTTGCCTCTTAAGCTTCTCTTTGGCTCTTTGGCTGGGAGATTTGTCATTTTGTCATTAGACCATGGCCTCATGGAGCCAGAGCAGGGCGCGTGGGGTGGTTGGGTGCAGTCCTGTGCCAGCAGTGGCATCTGTGCGCGCTCCCTAAGCGGGAAGCCCATTCCCCCTGAGCTGCCCGTGCTGCCAAGGGCAGTGCAGGCTCTGGTTACTCATCCTGGAGGGGAGGGGACGATGGACAGACTTGGCACTGGAATGACATGTCCAAGCGGCTTTTATTGCTGCTCAGTATACTGATTGCCAGGCCTCCTTGAAATTCTGATTCTGTGGAGCTGCTTTTTCAAAACTTGTGCTCCAGGTGATGACCTTCGGGAAGTTGGGGAAGTCTTAGGTATCGGTCTCCACCTCCAAGGGCAACAGAATCACCTGAGAAGCTTTTCAAAAGGTACCACTTTCCTGCCTCCTCTGCTATCGCATCCCCCACTTTGAATAATTGATCTAGGGTGCAGTCCAGGCAGCAACTTATTTTTCTGGGCGCAGCATACTTGACTTCAAAAAGCTTCTGAAGACATTTTAGAGTATGCAGCCAGGGCCACAAGACACCCATCTAAGACATTCTGGTGATAATTCTACACGTTAACATTGAAATGCACTTCACATCTAACAAGACTCTTTCACAACCGAACATTACAACAATGCACTAAGGTTAGTAGAACAGGCATAATTCTTATTGCCCTTGGCTCAGAGGTTGACTGTTGCCCAAGGTTGCACAGCTTCTCCCTCAGCCAACAGTAGCCTTCTCTGCCCAACCCAGGGCAGCTTCCTGTCCTCTGAAAAGTCACCAGGATGAACTCATATTAGCCTCCATCAGCTGCCTTGCCTAGTGTTGATGCTCGCCCTGGAGGCTGTATTTTTAAAAAATCAGTTCCCTCCACATCCCTCCTACTGCAGCCACTTCCCCTCCTCAGAGAGCCTTTGTTGAAGCCTGCATTATGCTGTCCTCCCAAGCACCATCCCATGTAGCAGTGAGATGATGGGACTGAGGGACAGGTAGCCTGGGACCTGCGAAGTGTCTGACACCCACCTAGGTCTGACCCTCAGCCCCCACATCTGGCTTTCTCTGTTGATACCCTGCCAAGTGTACAGACCACCCGGGAGCAAGACACCCCAAAAGATGCACCCAGGTTGCATTCCCTTCTCACCAACTGTCCCTCCCATCTGGATTCTCACATTTGCCACCAAAGCTACTCTCCCTGCACCTCTCCCCTTCGCCCTGCTCCCCTCCCCAACAGCCTTTTCAGCCCACCTGGGTCCTTCTTCAAACAGCTCTGTGGGCTGGAGGCCCCTGCAGTGGTGAGTCCCCTCTCCGGACATCTGACTGGCTGGAATGTAACCAGGTAGACCTGGGAAAGAAAAACACAAGCAGGTAACAGCCTACACCTCGCCACCACCCTCTTCCCACTAGCAACTAATGGCATACATGTATCCTGATTCAAAGATTCAAACCATGGGTTTTTGCTTCTCTTAACTCTTCCTCCTTGTCCAGACATTTCCCCGGGCACAGACTGTGTCCTGGAGAGGCTCCCAGCAACTGCAGGTTCTCTGTGTCAGAATCCTGCAGCTTCTGTCCTGGAGATGCTGGGTGCAGGGGCGGGAGGAGGCGGGGTTTGCCCGAGAGGCAATGCAGGCAGCAGAGCTGCACAGGGAGGGAAGAGGGCAAATGCCAATTCTCCCAACTCCCTTTCCTCGCCTATCCAGCAGCCTTGAAACTGGGGAGAAGCTACTACAAAGCAATTTCAGCAGCAGTACCCGTCTTTCCCTCCCTCCAGATCTGCCTACGGGGTTATCGGTTGATTTGGTGGGGCGGGATGGAGGGGTCAGTCTGTGTCCTGAATGCCTGTGAATCCCCCAGAAATACGTTCTCTACTAGTGAGACACATTCTCTGCTAGTGAGGCCAGCTCCTCATCTTCTCCCTTTGCCTTATCTAACGACCCCATTTAGTTTTTCTGCAGGTGAGAGGGTTGGAATGAGCGGAGAGGGAGGGAATTGACAAGATCTCCCTTCCCAAAGCAGAGGAGGCAGTGGTGTGGTTTCCCAGGGCCTAGAACAGTAGTCTTGGTGAATCGTCGCCCTCTGGTTGGGTGTCCTCAGATAGAATGGTTATCAGAGAATTCAAGAGTCCTTCCCAGTTACTCCTGAACTGCTTTTTTCCTCACAAGGCTAATGTTCAGCTGCCCACCTGGTATCATCTGACCCTATCTCCCTGACATGGTGGGGAAGAGGAGGGTTGCGCCCAAGCTCATCTGAAACTCTTTTCCTGGAAGCCTTATTATTTGGGACGGAAGACTCTGATACAGTCTGGGCTCGTCTCTTATGGAATAGATAGAACACTCCCCACCCCACTGCCACCTATGGGAACTTGAAGGGGTCTGAGCTATTATTAAGCTTTGCTTTCTCATTTCATAAATGAAAAAAAAAAAAAATGAGGTCCCAAGAGGTCATTTGGTTGGCTGAAGGTCAATGCCTACCAAGATTGCTTTATAGCAGAGCTAGATCTCAACTCCAAAATATTAGCTCACTTACTTTCTTTTTTTTCTTAAGATTTATTTTTATTTATTTATTTATACAAGCACTGGGTATAGTCAGAAGCGCGTGAGGGTGAGAGAATTCACCAGAGCCAGAGCGGGGAGCAGAACAGGCAGAAGGACCTAAGTACACTGCTGAGGGGAGCAGCGGGCGGCAGGAGAGGTCTGCGCGCCATGTGGGACCCTCCTCTGGTGGCCGGGGAGCAGCCGGGGATCGAACCGGCGCTGCAAAGGCTGTGGGCAGCTTCGCAACCCAGCGCTCAACCGCTGCACCACCAGGGAGGCCCTCACTTACTTTCTTGGCTGATACAATCCCTCTACAAAAATCTCCTATGAAAGCTTGTGTTCAGTTCTAACTTTGAAGAAATGTTACTGGCCAGGCGTTGCATGGAGGCTTCTGGAGAGAGGCTTCAGCATCAGACTGATCTGGGTTCACATCCTGTCTCCCCACTCAGTACTGTTGAGACCTTGGGGATGTTTCTCACTCCTCTTGCGGCCTGCTGTTCCTCATCATGCTCATCTCACAGAAATATTGTGAACGTTTTCTAGTGAGGATAAGCTGTGCTCAGCACACACTCACTACTCCGGATAAGAAAGAAGGCATCTTGGCTAAAATAAGTAATAATAATTCCCTCCTTCCCTGTGCTCTCATTTTTTTTTTTTGAAGATTTATTTATTTATGCATACAAGAACTGGGGTGTAGGCCAGAGGGTAGGGGGTGAGAGGATTCACCAGAGACAAAATAGGGAACAGAACAGGCAGATTTACTGAAATACACTGCTGAGGGGAGCAGCAGGCAAGACAGGAGAGGTCTGCCTCACCATGTGGGTTTCTCCCTGGCCAGGGATCAAACTCATGCTGTAGAGGCTGCGGATAACTTCACAGTGCTGTGCTTAACCCCATGCGCCACCAGGGAGGCCCTGTGCTCTAATTCTGAAACAGGGTTGGTTTTGGAATTATTCCGTGCCTTCCTGTTTGCAGTTAGGACCAGAGACCAAGGGGCTTCCTGTTGCTCTTCTCTGAAACGCTGGGGCCTTGACCTTGCCCAGAGCCTGGGGTCACCTGCTAATCCATAATCCTTCCCTCCAGGCTTGGGGCAAATCAGATGTAGGGAGATGGGACAGACCCTGGCAATATGAAACACATCCCTGTCCATTACTGTTTTTTTCTAGACTTGTGCATCCATTCAGCCTGTGAATCCAACCTTTACTAAAGGCCTACTGTGCAACCCCATCTCCATTCCCAGGCTGTCAGTAAGACCACTGGGTAAGAGAAAGTGAGAGGTATAGGGGCAAACAAAGAAAAAGAGATTCTTCAGCCCTAGTCACTTCTGAGATCAGAGGTGTTGGCCCGATGACCCCTGAGCCCTTGTGCCTTTTGACACTCTGAGTGTGCTGCGGAGGACTTGGCTTGTATCATCTCATGGGGCAGCAGCATTGGGAGCGGCACGGGCTGAGGGAAAGATTACTCAAGGTCCACGTAGAGAGAGGTCTAGAGGGGCTACACCTAATACAGTGCAGCCCCCGCAAGGCGGTCTCGTGTTTATTAGCATCAAGTACAAAGGTGGGCAAGTGTGTAGGGAGTACATGCATGGGGATGCGTTATGCAGGTCATAAACTAGGTTGGAGTGACCAGGCACTATTGCCTGGGGGGCTCCATTGTTCCTGTGAGTCAAGCATATTATCTCTGTTTCATTTACCTCTGCCTGCTGTTTTGAGCACATACTGATTTCCCAATATGTCCTTCAGTTTCATGGTGAAACAAACAAGGACTTGTCCCCAGCACCCCTTCTTTAGCTTTTAGGGGGCTTGGCACTGGACAAAGAGGCACCTCCTCCTCTACTGTCCCTCTGGGGTAGGGAAGCAGCGTCACTTCCTGAAGGACACGCGAGGCTTGCTGGAGCTTGTAATTTGATGAGCGCATCTGTGCACTGTCCCTGCCAGCTCCTGACATCACTTAAATGAGGTTTCTGTATATCAGTTTTCACAGTACAACCTTATTAGCATCTCAAGCAGCACCTAACTCAGGCTTCACTGCAGGCAAAAGGGGACTGTTACTCTTGCCTACCTTGGAATGAAAATCTGGAAATAGCTCTTTTAAGGGTGATTTGTAGAAGGGAAATGGTGTGTGCACACTCAAGACTCCTAATTTGCTCTAAGTCCACTTTCTCAGCTGGTTTCATAAAGATTGGAATTTAGAATGTAGCCCTCCTTGGAGGCCATATGGAGAAAACCATCAATAGCAGCAGAGGGGGTGGAATCTGTAGTAAGTGATACACTGGAGGCAGGTAGCAGGCACGCTGGGTAAGGGAAGACAAGTGATGAATTCTTTCAAGAGCCAGAGGGAGTCGGGGAAGTTTTCCTGGAGACGTTAGCATAGCAGTCTTATAAGACGAGTAAGAGTTTTCAAGATTGAAAAGAAAATTCTCAATAAAAGGAAAGACGTGAATGACAGCAAGGGAGCTTGAGAATGAGGTAAAGTGTTCAAGGAACTGGGAGCTTGGGACACACAAGGTGGAAGAAGGGATACAGGGAGACTGGAAATATGGATTGTGAAGAACCATGAAGCTGCTAGAAGTTGGATTCATTCTGAAGCCAGAGGAGCGAGCGAGAGTTTTAAAATCAGAGACATGACATTGTCGGAGCGTGAGGGAATATTCCCCTACCCGTCTGGGCTCTGCTGAAGGTGGGTGAACAAACAAATTAATATCAGATAGAATAAGAGGAGAAAAAACTCCAAATTTAATAACACACATAGAAAGTATGTACATGGCAGTAAATTCTAGAGTATTTGGGACAAACAGGAGGTTTACATGCCATGCTAAGGTGTCTGGGGTGTCAAACAGAGAGGTGGGGGTTTCATGTTATGAGGAAGAGATGACTTCATATGACAAAACTTTGCCTCTGGATGTCTGCCCTGTCCTAAGATCGGTTCCTCCAATAAGAAGGTTGTTTCTGGAACTATCCCTAAGTCTAAGTCATCTTCATATTTTAAGCAATGGAAACAGTCTCTTTTGAGCCTCACGGGGCCTTGATTGACCTTAGTTCCACATACCAAGATGACAGGTCTTGGAAAAAACCTATCTGAACCTTTTTGGGGAGACTGATGCTACACCATGCCCGGATCCATTTTGGAGTGATCCCTCTAGATGAAATGAGAACAGGAATGGAAAAGAAATTAGAGAGTGGGGACTGGGTACGAGGAGTGCCTGGCACATAGCCAGTCTTGGGGAGAGTTGGTAGGAGCCATCCCAAGTTAAGGGTAATATTCTTTTTTTTTTTTTAAATTTTTTTTAAAGATTTATTTATTTATTTATTTATTTATTTATTTATTTATTTATACAAGCACTGGGCACAGTCAGAAGCGCGGGAGGGTGAGAGAATTCACCAGAGCCAGAGCGGGGAGCAGAGCAGGCAGAAGGACCGAAGTACACTGCTGAGGGGAGCAGCGGGCGGCAGGAGAGGTCTGCGCGCCATGTGGGACCCTCCTCCAGTGACCGGGGAGCAGCCGGGGATCGATCCAGCGCTGCAGAGGCTGCGGGCAGCCTCGCAACCCAGCGCTCAACCGCTGCGCCACCGGGGAGGCCCAAGGGGTAATATTCTATCACTGACACTATTCACTGCTGGTATGTGGGGAAATAAAAACCAGTCCGACTTTTGGCCAATCTTAATGTTTTCTAATCCTCTGTGGACAATGCACCTCTTTATGGTCTCTTGGGGGGCAGACCTCTCTCAACACATTGCCCTGGTGCTCCAAGGATGGGCAGGCAGAGTGTGTGCCCTGCAGTTCAGAGGCGATTTGAAAAGACCCTTTGTGTTTGGGGAGCTGCCGAACCAAGCTGCGGAAACTGTTCTCTGCGTTTGAGTTAAAGCACGCATGCACACTCACGCACCTGCAGGGCAAGGCGTGGAGGTGAGGTGGTCGTGGCCGCCTGTCATCCTGCTGACCTCAGGGCCGTGGGCCCTCATCATTTCCATCATCTCCATATCCTTGGCCCACGCTGGTCTCCCCTTACCTTCCCGATGAGCCTGGGAAAGGTTCAGGGAAGGGGTGGGAGGGAACAGTGTCGCTCTTGTTCCAGAACTTCTTCCATAAAATGTTCAGGGCTGCCAGGAAATCGTCAAGTGGAGAGGCTGGACAAAGAGATTTATTCAGAAACAAACTGAAAAACTTTACCTGTCAGACTCCAGTCCACCAGGCATCCATAGGCGGCCCCTAATTGCTCCCTCTGCTGTCCAGGAAGCAGTAGTAGTGCTCAGGCACGCACTCACAAGAGAGGTGGCCAAGGAATATGTGGGGGCTGTCCTTGCAGAGCAGAAGCTGAGAACAACAAGAGCCATTTCCTTGACCTCTGATTGCTTTTTAAAGGCAGCCCACAGGAAATGTGTCTCGAGGGTCCAAGTGACTCAGTCACCTCTACAAAGTGAGAAGTTGTTATATCTGTTTACTATTGACTGCTGGCATGGAACAGTGTCACCTCTCTGGTGGACCTCAGTTTCTTGAGAGGCATAGTGTCACAACAAACACAAGCTGAATTGCACACAGAATGTCATATCACAGGGAAATGTGCATAAGTCATTTTATTTATATATTATTATATAAGGCACTGAAATGATTTATTGCAAACTCAGCACCACCTCTTTCTTGGTCTGCATGTATAGTGGTCTGTACAGTTTGAGGTAGATGCCATATAAAGTGGAAAATTTGCACATTTCCAGTTAATTTCAACAATGGAGTCAATGTTGATTCATGTTTGGTGACTGCACAATGGTGATTGGCATTTGGCATGACTCAAGTGAACCAAAAACTTGCTCTCAGAACCTGATGTTTGCTTGGAAATTAGAGTAAATTGTGATACTGAGGGGTGGAGGATCCCTCACCCGTTTTAAACAGGGCTCAGTTTGCGTACTTTTCATATGTTTGACTTCAAATCAGAGCTGTTCATAGGAAGTTAGGCTTTCTGGTGGTTATTTTGCCTCACCTGGTAGTGATCTCTCTGTATTATGAGATTGAAATTCAGAATTCCAAGTCCAGAATAAAGGATAGTATGCTACAGTGTCCTGGTTCCATCCATCCAGCTGTGTGATTTTGGGTCAATTATGTGACCTCATGAACCCTCAGGTTCCTCATTTGTGAAATAGAGAACACAATATGTATCTCAAATAATGCGTTGACATTCATGAGCTAATGTATTTAGAATGTCTTGACATAGTAAGTGGCAAAAAATATAAGTTATTATTATAACTAGGCTATAGATCTTAGGTGGTGGTGGTTCTATAATTAGTTGGATCCAGTAGCTTTCTGTAGGTTACAAGATACTAAAAATATGACTCAAACCTACTTAATCGAAAAGGAAATTTTACTAGCTCATGTTACTTCATCTAATGTTGGACTTCAGTGGGCAGAAATACTGTAGTGCAGGGTGAAGTATGGAAGATTGTAGGGGTTAACTTAGTTCTTAGCAGGACCACCAAATTTAGCAAATAAAAGAACAGGATGCACAGATAATTTTGATACATCTCCAACTGCTGAATTTTTGTAAATCATTGGGAAACAAAGCACCTCAATACATGATATTTTGGGTGTCCTGGGAAAGCCAATATAGGAAGCAGGACAAAATCATTAAATATAGGATACATCCTGTGTAAACAGGATGCTTGGCAACCGTACTCCTTAGTGTATTTCTACCCAGAGCTATAAGTAGTTGCAGCTGGTGCTAATAGAGTCAATTAGCTTCATTCTCATATCAGTTAAATTTATCAGAGCATTTGCTGGAAAATTCATGCTAAATTTAAGGTCCATATAACATCATGGAAAATAAGAAAGTTCTTAAAAAATAATACTGAGCTTCAGGTACAGTATGATCCAGGAGGTAAAAGTTTTTTTTTATTTCCTTAAATGAAATTCTGGTCTTCATGGTGGCTTCAGGTGAGTGTAAGATGGCCAGTGGCTAGGCAAAAACCTCCCAGGTTTTTGTCCAATAATAAAAGAGGACTTGTACTTACTAGACAAAATCTATGTCTGGTTTCCATTGGTTAAAAATTCCACCTCGTCCTTTTATCTGGGCAAATTGTTAGGTCTGAGGAGTATATGCTTTGATTGGCCATCTCGAGATCACCCTTGGAGCCAAGATTTGATTCAGTTTTACCCAAGGTGTGTGGATTGAATATGGGCTATGGAGATGGTTTCTGCAGAGGAATATTGGCATTCTGTGATGAAAACAAGGAATTAGATGGATGTTGGGTGGTACCCCTAAACCAGCAAATAAACAAAAATAAATATCTGCTACATCCAGTTTCTTCTGTGGCTCTTTCAGCAACAGAAAGAGATCATAGCTTAGGTGGGATGAGGAATGTGTCTGGGACTTTACAGAGTTGCTGAATCTACTCATGGAACTTGCTGCCTCACATTTTGAGATTACAAAATCACCAAAGAATGCTGTTGCATAATTATTTAAAAAATAGTACTTTTTTTTATAAAAAGGTTTATTTATATAGGAACCGGGGTACAGGCCAGATGTGCGGGAAGGTAAGGGGATTCACCAGAGACAGAGCGGAGAACAGAACAGGCAGACTGATGAAATACACTGCTGAAGGGAGCAGTGGGCGAGAAAGGAGAGGTCTGCCATGCCATGTGGGATTTTTGCCGGTCAGCCGGGATCGAACCCACTCCGCAGAGGCTGCGGACAGCTTCACAGTTCGGCGCTCAACCGCCTGCGCCACGAGGGGAGGCCCAAAAAATAGTACTTTTTTAAAGATTATAATAGTGATTATTTATTGTGATTATTAAGATAATATATGAATAAGCATTTAGAAAACAAAGAAAAAAAAACCAGCAATCATCTCATGATTCAGATATCACTCTTATCAGATGTGTGTTTAATACATCTCAGGTACTTAGTTAAAAATAAAATCAAACTTAAAATTATCTTAGTATCTTTTCATATTTAATTATGTATTCTGGGCAACTTTTCATATTACTAGGTGTAGATTTAAAATTATAATCTTAGGGCTGCATGCATTTGAGCAAAAATACCATAAATATTTAACCACTCCTTTATTAATTCAGTTTCTCATGATTATAAACAACACACTGATAAACATCTTTACCTATACATGTTTTTCTATTATCTAATGATTTCTTGTGAATAAATTCTTAGAAGTGGAATTGCTATGCAAACAATTATGTATGCCTTAAATGTTTTGACATGTATTGCAAAAATGCCCTCCAGAAAATTGTGCATGTGCTGGGTAGGGTTGGCAGATAAAATACACGATGCCTGGTTAATTTGAATTCCAGATAGTGAATAATTTTTCATATAAGAATGACCCAAATATTGCAAAAAATCACCTGAAATTCAAATTTAACTGAGGTTCCTGGTTTATTTTTGTTGTTGTTGTTATTAAATCTGGCAACTCAAAGCAACCAGCTCTTAGTTTGTAAATCTTAGCTCACAAACCCAACAGTCACTCTGCAGCTTCACTGCCCTGATCTGGCCACCTCAGAGCAACCAGCAGCCATTTCCTCCAAAGTCTGGTCATCTCCAGGGATGCTCCCAGCAAAATTATCCCTGCTCTTTCCTACTGTTGACCTTTGACCTCTTCCCTCCTCTCCTGTCCCCACCACAGGGCCCTGGGATGTAAGGTAGGAATCTCTGTTTTTCTCATTTTGCTTGGGTTGTTGCAACAAAATGACACAGGCTGGTTGGCTTAAACAGTATTTATTTCTCATAGTTAAGGAGGGTAGAAGTCCATGATCAAGTTGCTCACTAATTGAGTCTCTGGTGAGTACTCTCTTCCTCCTTACCAATCTGCAGACTGTTACCTTTTTGCCTTCTGGCTGTGCCCTGCCTGATCTTTCCTCTGCACACATATAGTAAGCACCAGAGTCTCTCCCGCCTTTAAAAGGTACAGACCTTCCTCAGCAGTGTATTTCAGTAGATCTGCTTGTTCTGCTCCCCACTCTGTCTCACCTCTCTGTACCTCTGGCCTATACCCCAGCTCTTGTATACATAAATAAATAAATCTTTTTTTTTTTAAAAGGTACAGACCTTCGGCCTCATAAAGGTGACCTCATTTAAGCTTAATTACTTCCTTGAGGTCCCATTTCTATATAGCCATACTGGGGATCTTTTGGCGGAGATGCAAACTTTCACTCTATAATACATATTCTTAAAGGCGGTCCCCTCTTTTTGCGGCTTACAGAGACTCAAGGAGTTCAGGCTTTTGTAAAACAAAACAGGGAACTTTGACTTATGAATAGATTAATAAAATTTGTCAGCTGAAATCAAAAGCTTCAAGAAGAATTTGATGGAAATAGTTATAATCTTACTAAATTGAATGCTTATTGAAGCAATGTACTTCGAAATAATTTTTTTGGCACGAGAAAGTCACCTTTTGTGGGAACATAAAAAAGTGGACGTTGACATGGATATATGTGTAGGAGAAAACATGGGAATTCATTATTAACAGTAATAGTCATTGCTACAGTTACTGACCACCACGCCGTATACACATATGATCTTAAATCCTGGCCCTGTGATGTGTTCTCAGTTGCTATTTCCCTTTATCAGATGAGACCCCCAAGTAACTGAGCTAACCAGGTCCTGTGACTTCATGCAGTGCATTTTCCTGGGTTGAAGGGATGATTTCAATTTTATAGTTTTCTACATGAATTGTTTACAATGAACTTTTTTTTTAAGATCACAAAAATTATTTCCATCTTGAAAAATGATAATGAATGTTTATAGAAATTGAGAGTGAAACAGAAGAAATCACCAGCTCTGTTTGACAGTATTTATGGTGCCCAACCAATTCTATATATTCTAGTCCGGAAGGCAGATTGGGAGTGTGATAAGGATTAAATAACATCTTATTTTATTTGCATTTTGCTGGTGATTATAATGTACACACACTCTTAACAATAATGGTGAAATATTATCTGGTCATAAAAGGAGGAAATCAGTCTGTTTGTGACAACATGGATGACCCTGAGGGCATCATGCTAAGTGAAATTAGTTAAACAGAGAAAGACAAAAAGTTCATGATCTCACTTATATGTGGAATTAAAAAGAAACAAAACCCACCAAGCTAAAGAAATACAAAACCCACCAAACTTCATTCAGATTCATGGTTACCAGAGGGCGTGTACTAAGTAAGTAGAAAGGAAAAGGAAATGGATCAATTTAAAACTTGTTTAACATATCAGAGGGTTAAATTAATATTGGATTAAGTGTTCAAATTTAGACACCCCACCTCCCACCACCATGCCCTGTCAGGGGGGATTTGGAATTTTACGTGTTAGATCACCTCTTGGTGACCAGTCAACACCATATTTTCTGCACCATATGTGCAATAATTTGGCTATTTTACCGCATCTGAAAACTCTTATTATTATAAAAACGAGAGGGAAATGAAGAAATCTATAATACAAAGCATAGGTGTTAGACCTATAGTGCCGAGATAAGATAAAATCCTGAGCTTTGCCTAAGGTGCTGAATGTTTGTTTCAATCAGATACTTTTTGGAATCCAGCCAATTGAATCTGTGTTTTATTGTGAAGGCAGATAATATATTTAAAGATCACATGTGAAGCAGTGGAAATATATCACAGATGATTATGTCTAAAAGGCAAGGTGTTTAAAGGAAGGATTGTATAATATGTTAGCTCTCCAGAATAGAAACCCCATACAACACATAATTTTTTGCACAATATATGTCAGTATACATTTCCAGAAATTATATGCGAAGACAGGAACTGGAAATGTAGGGAGGAGAGAGTGACAAGGTTTTTTTTTTTGTTTTTTTTTTTTAAATGCATGCGGTCTCCAAGTCATACAACCTTAGGGTGCAGGTGAGACAGATGAATAAGTGTTATTTATACCCAAGCCATACACACTGGTGGTTGCAGCAGTGAAACAGATTCTTTCAATAATTTTTTCCATATATATTTATTGGACTCCTTCTCTGTCCTACGCAATGGGAACCTAATGATAAATGAAACTAATGAATTTCTCTTTGAATGTAACATGCTACAGACATCCCCATATCTGTGTTATCAGAGCCGTAGTCGGGGCATTTATGAATGACTTTGTAGCTGAAGTTTGAATGATGAGCAGGAGGTAAATAAGCAAAGGTTCTAGAAATAGCATTCCAAGTGGAGGGAACATATTGTCCAAAGGTTCTGTGGTGGGGTTATCGTGGTGCGTACAAGAGACTGGGGTGGCAAGGGATCGGGCCAAAATGGAGCAGGGTGGAGAGTTAAGAGTTGGCCTTTGGTCAGAGAGTAGCGGATGCCATGGGGATGTTTTAAACAGCTGGCGGTGGGGTGATCCTATTTGATTATATCATCATATTTGTGTTTGAAAGTCTAGGTCTGCTCACAGTGTAATGGATTGGATGGACTGGGTGGAAGTCCATGGAACATTTACAAAACCTTTGCTAACATCCAGACATCCAGGTGTAAGCCATGAGTCCAGGCTTTGCTGGGCCTCCTTAAACTTCCCCTCTGTTGCCCAGGTATTAGATGGGTACGCATTTGGCTCTTTGGGGTTGGGGAGAAGACCTGGAAGTTTCTAAGCACAGTGAATTGTTAGCCCTGCCCCTCCGTCTTTCCATGGTACCTGAGGCCTCAGACTCCCAATCCGTTAGCCCTGGGGTACATCATCCTATTTCACTGGTCCCCCATCTGCAGGCACTCAGCTTTCCCATCTTGCCCCTCTCCTAAGCCAAATGCTGCTCTCCTAGTGGTTTTTCACCATCCCCAAATTTCCTACCCACCATCTTGATTTATCTTGTGACTTTACCTATCTGTTCCTTCAATAATTTCCATTACTGTTATTTTAGTAGGGTTTCAGGAAGCAGCAGAGAAAGGAACCCCAAAACGTGTTTTTCATCTGCTGCTTTTAATCCTAGGTCGAATGGCCTTTTCTAACACTGTTCTCTTTGGGCTGAGGTAAAAAAACAAAACAAAACCAACAACACAATGGGTTCCCTGAGAGCACTCAAAGAGCTGTAGTGGGAGGCTTATGGGGCAGCCCCAGCATGACTGAGGCCCACACAGGGACTGAGGCCCACACAGGGGAACCCCACCTAAGGCGGGCGCGTGGCATTTTTAAGTGCGTCCACACGCTGACGCACCTCTGACTAGGATGCAGACGTACTCGGGCAGGCTTCTCTCTCCCGGGTCTGGCACAGTCACCATCTGCTTAAGCAGGATCATCACCTGGTGACGGTTGGGATGCTGCCAGGAAACAGAGGCTTTTGTGTTACTTCATTTCGTCTTATAGTCAGCGTCTGGGTCACCTTTGTGACGTAATAAAATGACATAAGCATGATGCTGCTCACCTGCATTTTTGTGGATCCTTTTCCAAAGCAGTTCCACAAACAGCTGGTCTGGGGGGCAGCCCAGGACATTGGGGCCCAGGACATTGGGGTGAGGCTGTCAGCGGGAGGGGGAGACCTGGTGATGGGGACAAAAGAGATGAGGTTTGGGAGCTTAGAGGTCAAGGATGCCAGAGTGACTGTATACAGATGAGGCCAATGGAAAGCCCCAGGGTGGTGTCCACTAGGCGGTGTCCTAGAGGGCAGGGATACTAGGCCACCTGGCAAACTTCCAGGTTACCTTTGTGACATAACAAAATGCCTAGTCACCCCAGAGGATGGACTTTTGCTCTTGCTCCTGAATAACTGAAATTACAAATAGAAATCTTTGCATCCCAAGGAGGCCACTATATAGGGACGATGCTGCTCACCTGCATTTTTTCCAAAGCAGTTCCGCCAACAGCTGGCCTGGGGGCAGCCCTATGAAGCTGGGGACACAGCTCGTCACTGTCATGTGCAGGAGCAGGTGCAGGAACAGAAGTGGTGAGGGATGATCAGTTTGTGTTTGTGTTTAGCCAGACCCTGCCCCCCCCCTTGAAGAGCTTCAAGGTGTCAGACACAAGTCTCTCCCTGGGGAGGATGAGCGGGGTGGTCTTCTTTGCCCTGGATGTGGTAGACGTCACCTTGCATGCAGGACTTTGGGCCCCAAATCTCACCTACTTCCCAGTTGAAAGCAGTTATGTGTAATACTGTGTGGGACAGGCCACGGGGGCAGCAAGTCAGCGAGACTGTCATCCTGGCAGGAGTGGCTCTGGACCATGGTGGGCTGCACTGCGCCTGGAAGGCTGGTGGGCCCTGGAGTGTGGGAGGAGGAGCAGGGGCGTTCTGGTGGGTGGGTGAGGGAGGAGCCGGGCGTGGCGGGAGACATGCCTGCAATGCTGAGGTCAGCACCAGGCCCCAGGATCCAGGTGGACAGTGCAGGGTGTGAGAGGAAGGGAATACATTGGGTGGACTGTTGAGGTGTCACTTTGCACGGCCTGGGAGTCAAGTACATCACTTGGACTTGATTCCTGGGGGACCAAGGGCTAGAGACAGATGTGGAGTTAGTGACAGCAGCATATAAAGCCTCAGCAGGAGTAGCTTCAGGGGGCACATGCTCAAAGACCACAGTGGGGAGGCACGGTTTGAGCACACCAGAGAACCAGAAATAAGGTTGGGGGACACTATGCAAATGCCTGGGAGCTGAGGAGAAACCAGGTGTTTCCTGGGTTTCTTGGTACAGTTCCTCAGGCCTCACCCTCTGACCACTAACTCCACTTCCTTTTGTTCTGCTTTCTCCCTGGCAGGGTGAAGGCTGGCGCAGTGGTCAAGCGAGGACACACACGCATACATCGCTGGTGGTGGCTGGACAGAGAGGGCCGGACCCTCCACCTCAGGAGACAAGATCTGGTCTTATGCCTCTCCGACGGCCTCCCCAGAGCCCTTCCCAAACCGGGAAGAGCTGAGACAGGACCTGCTGGCATTAAAGATGGGGCCCAGGACGTTGGGGTGAGGTTGTCAGCGGGAGGGGGAGATCTGGTGATGGGGGGAAAAGAGATGAGGTTTGGGAGCTCAGAGGTCAAGGAGGCCAGAGGGTGCGTGGCTGTGCTGTGGACCCACCCAGGAGAGGGTGTCTGTGGGAGATTAACAAATAAATATGGCAGAGTCTTGGAGGCTGTGCGTTTTGCTGCATGAAAATGTCAACGGCTGAGTGAGGCAGATGAATCAACAGTCATGACAAAAGCAGGTGGGTATCTAGGAAGCAGAGCACCCGCCAGCTCCCCAGGCACCACCCACAGATCAGCAAAAAGAGGGTTTCACTACCCTCTGCAGTCACCCCACCCTGGCCCGGGATGTTCCCTAAGAAGGTGAGCCCTGTAAGCTGGGGTCTAGGAGGTATCCACCTCTTCTATGTACATGACTGCCCGCCCAGGCCAAGGTCAGAGTCCTGTTTCCTGCGACTCTGCAGGGCTCAGGTGACACTGTGCAGGTTCTCCTGGGAGCAAAAGGACTTCTTTCTCTAACCCACACTGCTCTCCTGCGGCTGGCACGCATTCACTCCTGTTAACAGGGGAGGGAGAACTCGCTCACTTCTGGGAAATGTGCCCTGCCCACTTCCACTTCCTTCTCTCTCCCCATCCTTCTGGGAAGCTCTGGAAGGGAGAAAAACCCTCTAGGGACTGCTCCTCTGAGACTCTTCCTGCCGAGGCCAAAACATATGGGGATGATTTTCCTGCTCTGCGTTTTCTTCCTGATCAGGTGATCCTGAGGTTACTGTCTGCTTTGATGCCCGCACCCTCCCAGGTATGTTTTGATTCCCCAGGATTTTTTTTTAAAACATATTACAGAAGTCTCTCAGCCTCAGGAACCATTCCTTAGCCAAGTACCCACCCCATTCACGTCTAGCAGGACATGAATTGTCATACGTGAAATGTGTGGTGAGCGAGTGAGGACAAGGGTGAATGACTGGCTCACCTGAATGCTGAAACGCTTATATACAAATCATCAAGAATTTACACACTGCATATGACAAGTGAATGTGGTTGTCAAACAACCCTGTACCACGCACATGTGTGCACACACGAACACCTATACACTTTTCTCTCCCAGCTTCTCTTCTTATTAAAAAAGCCCAGTAGTTCTGGCATCTTCTTAGATGCCATCTCCTGAGAGAGCTTCTATTTCCCAAGCGATGTCAAGCATTCGTTTGTTCCTGTATTCAACAACTGTGACATTGAGCTTCCCCATGTGCTCGGCCAAGAATGAATAAAGCCAAGAACCCAAGCCCACCCTTGTGAAGGTTCTGATGGAATAAGGCAAGCAATTGATACAGCAAATAACTAAAATATATTGTATGCCAGTAAAGTATAAATGCAATAGAGGAAAATCAAGAAAGGAGGCAGCAGAATATGGCAGGCATGGGGGGTTTGGGGTGAACTTAAAAGAGAGGAGACAGGGGAAGACTGATTTAGAAGGTAATGCTTGTGTGAAGAGCAGAAGAGGTCAAAGAGTGAGCCATGTGGATACTGGGGGGAAACATTCGAGGCAGAGGGAACAGTAAGTGCAAAGGTCCTGGGGTGGGAGCATTGCTGCCATATTCTAGGAACTAGGAGGCCAGGGTGACTGGAGGGCAGTGAGCATGCAGGAAAGGACAGGGGATGAGGCCCAAGTAGCTGGGAAGTGGAGAGTGGGGCTGCCTAGCCAGGACCCTACTGGTGCCTGAAAGTCCTTTGCTGGTTTCCTGAGTTGGTGGGGAGGCCATTCCTCCAGGGTTCTGGGCAGATAAGTGATATGACGGGACTTCAGTTTTAACAAGATTAACAGTTAGGCTGTTTGAATAATCTAGGTGAGAGCAGATGGTGGTTTGGGCCAAGCTGTCAACAGTGGGATGGTGAGCAGTGGACAGATTCTGGTTAATTTTGAAGAGAGAGTCAGCAGGAGGGGTGGGGTGTGGGTATGACAGGAGTGAAGGCAAGGGTTCCTCTAAGCCAATGAGTTGGAGGGGCATGTGGAGGAAAGGAAAAGCTGGGAGGCATGACAACAGAGACCCTGTGCCCTCCCTCCCAGAAACTGGTCTGTGGGATGCACCTCACTTAGCTAAGCAGGCCTTGCCGCCAGCTCAGCTCCTCCCCTGTTCAGGCAGCCCCAGCCCCACTCCTGCTTTGGAGGAAGCCAGTGGAGAGTGACAGCTCTTGTCCTCCTGCCTGCTGTCGTCCTGACCCTCCACCCCCACTCCGTCTAGGACGGGCTACATCTGAGTTTCTGTGATTCATCCCCAGTCTCACACTCTTCTCCCTCTGCACACATCCACCCCCTGATATATTCCCTCTGCAAGTTCCTCACCTCCCCCCTCAAGTTAGAGCAGAGCAAGTCTGCTGCTCAGCCCCATGGCAGATACAGAGCAAAGTGCCCAGAGAGCTCTGCAGGACCCTCTGACAGGGCCCTGCAGGCCAAGTCCACGGCAACAGTGCAGTGAAGAGAAGGCACCACGAGGATTCCCTTTCCACTCAGCCCACACCTAGGAGCTACGACTGGTCCTCACTTCCCAGCTGGGAAATGATAGGGGCGGTTTTGTCACATCCCAAGGGAAGCCAAATGAGATTGGGAAGCAAAGGCCCTGAGACTCTGGGCTGGGGACAACGGGAAGGAAAAGGTGGGGGCGTGGAATGCACCAGCAGAGCCCAGAAGCAGTCTGGGAAAAGAAATGCCAGGGAGAGGGTGAGCATTGCTCTATCATGGCTCCTGGGGAGGGGCTCCAGGGGTGGCAAAAGGATGGCACTTTTGGGTTAGGAGCAGGAGACCTGCGGTCACAGATTGTCCTGAGCGCATCCCTGCTGTCTGCCCCGGAAAGCCCCATTCCGGGAGTGACCAGTGTCACTGAAGGGGAGCAGAGTCAATTGGGCCAAGCCACTCTAGGCTGCCATTGCTGGTGTCAGAGTCTGCTTTTTGAGCTCGTTTGGGCTGACTGATGGCCAGGGAGCTCGCTGGGCACTGAAGGGGAGTGTCTGGGTGCTGTTCATCTACTCCAGCTGGCAGCCACACTGGGTGGCATGGAAAGAACTTGGGGCAGAGCCTGGACCCCTGGGGCCAGGGTGGCCCAGCCACTAAACGCGCTGTGTGAGGCATGTCTAGTCTCTGCATGTCTTTATTCCCTGGTCCTCTGTCTCACTGGGAAACGGAGAATTGGAAGAAATGCTCTCCAGTGTCTGTGCCCACTTAGTAATTCTGAAATTTTAAACTGCCTCACATGGGTAATGGAGGCAAACAGATTTCCAGGTACATGACAGAAAAGGAAAGCCCTCTTCTCTTGCCTAGGGAAAATCTGTGTCAATTCCATCCTTAAAATAACCAGGTGACTTTAGCTCTAGGGCCTGGGTGGCAGATTTAGGGATGACCTTTGGTCTAAGTTTGCTGTGGTGATTAAGGGAGTTAATATAGAAGCGGAGAGCCTAGAAATGTGTCTGGCCCAGGGGAGCAGTGTGCTAACCATCACTATTATGACATGGGTCACCTAGACGCTCTTTGCTTATGAAGGAGGCGTGGGGTCTCCTGTCTCATTCACCAGGCGCCATGCTCAAGCCCTCAGACCTGAGCTCTGTTCCAAGTCTTTGGCTCTGAAGGCCACAGAGGAGGGCCCTTATCAGCTCATTCTCTGCATGCAGCGCCAACTTGGCCCTGGATGGAGTGGGAATGATGGGATGAGGCGCTCTGGACAGCGGTTATAAGGGCACAGCCCGGACTGCTGGGCTCTTTTCCGAGTGGGAGGATATGAGCAATTCTGTGGCTTCCTCCTGACTGAGCAACAGACTTTGAGCTGATTTGGGAACATCTCCGGGATGGACACCAGCTGGCTTGCACACCCCCCCAACATATGGAGCACAGCATGCCCCAGAGAGGTGAAAGGGGTTTGTCTACAGCGTGGGAGTGACCGGAACAGGGTCCTAGGTAGAAGGTAAATCCATTCCTGGCTCTTGGGCTCTGGCCAGTGGCTGACACTGAATCCCACAGCAGAGATCAGGAGGTCCTGTTTCTGCAGCCACAGCCTCCTGTGCTGGAGGCTGTAAACAGAACAAAAGAACAACCTCCCCAAAGCATCTTTGGGCGGTTTTTGAGTCTCCCAGCAGGTGCTTTCTACCGGATTCAGAGCCACTGTCCATTCCCGACAACTCCACTAGAGGGAGCCACCACCACTTGTATTTACCGGACTCAGTGCCCCGCAGAGCTGCCTATTGGTGGGGGCGGCCCTGGCACTATCTGGTTGAACAGATCTTGAAGCAGCACTGAGGCTGTTCCACCACGCCCTTGCATGGCCAGCCAACCCTGCTGTGTGGATCCATTTAGGGCTGAGAGTCCACGCTGCCTTTCCTCTGGGGCCCTGGGGCTCCCTTCCGCTGAAGGCCTGATGTGACTGGAGGTTGCTCAGAATGGGCCGTGATGATCTGCCACCCACATTCTTGGACAAGGAAGTGCTGTGTGCAGCAGCAAACATGGCTTCTCAGAGATCCTGGACAGCTGTGTGGGGGTGGGGTGGGGTGGGGGGGTGCTGAAGCTACCTGTGTCGTCAAGTGGGCAATTTGAAGTACTCTGGTATTTGAGGTGTCCCCAACCTTCTGGAAGAGGTAAAGAGTAAGGTAGTAGGAAACTGCCCTGCAAACTCCGCACAGGGGCCTGCCATCCTGGGGACTTTGCCCAATTTATTCTCTATGGAGGGAAAATATCTGTAGGAGCTAGGAGAGGACACAGCAAAGAGATCAGGTATCTTTGGAAAAATGATTTTCCAGTCAAATACCACTAGGTTACAGATTTTTTCCAGAATCTCACCAGGCTAAGAATTATGTGGAACTCCTGCCTGATAATGGGGCTTGGCGTTAGGAGAGGATAGACGGGCAGGCGACCTTGGACACACTCATCTCCTCCAGGGTAAGTGTTCCAATCTGAACCTCAGTTTCCTCCTCTGTCCAGCAGGGAGTAGATTTCCATGATCCCCAAGATCCCCTGCAAAGAACCATGGTGTGTTCTTTGTCCTGCACGATGGATGGCTCACTCAGCAGCTGCCTACTTTCTGCAGTCTGAATCTTGTTCAAAATTTCACTCCCCCAACATCTTTAAAAAAATCTGTAAAAACAAAAATAGATTGACCTCTTAGAAGCAGTCAGTGCATCAAAATGAGTCTGAAGCCTTCTGTGCTTAAAAGTGTCGACAGTAATTGATGCATTTCACAGAAATAGGCTGGAGAAATCCAAAAGCAGGGCCAAGGTTGACATTTTCTATGTCAGCATTCACTTGCCTACAGTCCACTTAATTTTTCTGTCCTGCTGACTTCTGACAGGGTAGTGCCCACTCCTGGGTAGTGCCTCACACCAGGGGGACAGTGTCCTCGCTACTCTCAATTTTCAAGCTCTGCTTAGTCTCTCAAAGATGCCTCCAGTGACCCAGACTCCATAATAAGCTGGGTTTTGAAGAAAAATAAAACTAATGACATTGGGTGAGGAAGGAGGTGTTGCTTAAGAGGCAAACCTGGAAGTGGGCATTCCTTATTCCCATGATTAGGTTATTTCAACCAATACATTATCCACGGGAATAAGGAAGAAATACATTTCCTTTTTCTTTTGATCCAATACCTTAATAGTCAAGAAAAGTTTCTGAAAATTAATAGGCACAAAATGCCAGTGCCTGCTTAGTCCAAGCCAGTCCTGCTCTGTCTCCATCGTGAATCAGAATAATCTGGAAAATTTATTAAAATATCTATTCCTGGCTCCAGCCCCCCAGACTTACTGACTCAGAAGGTCTGAGAAGAAGGAACCCCAATTTGCATTTCTATCCAGTTCCCAGGTAGGCTGATGCTGTGGGTTGGAGGTGGGGGGGGTCAGAGAACCCTCCTGGAAGCAGCAGAGACCTAGAACATGATGATTACCCAGGTTGTCTCCTGCATCAGTGCAGCATGCACCAGGGAACTAATAACCTTGGGGTTTTTTAGCTCATAGGGAGCAGTTGATGCGATAGGTGCATGCGTAGCTAAATCTCCAAGGAAACAAAGATGGTCCCTTCTCCCACTGTTAGTTAATGAGAGTGTGGTTGTAACTAAACTATTCACTAATTACCCAGTTTGCAGGAGGCATCCCAGCTTAATGCTCTGAGCTTCTGGCCACTAGGGGGAGCCAGGACTATGTCTTCACAGGCCTGAGGATCTGGAGGGGAAAAATACTGGGGAGTGAGCACAGGCTGTCAGAAAATGCTGCAACACTCCGTGCCCAGCCACAGCACAGGCTGCAATCCCGATGTGCAAAGACACCGTGGAGAATGCGGGTTTGGCGAGGAGGGGGGATTGGTGGTTTTTCAAGTTGTTGGTTTTCCTCCCGTTTTCTCCAAGTGCATCCCTGTTAACCCCATGATGCGAGAGATGATGGTGGCTTGTCGCCCACCACGGCAAGCTCCGGCGTTCTATTTTGTAGATGCTGCAAGAGGAGAAGAGAGAGACAGGAAGCTGTGCAAGGTGACAAGAAGGGAGCACTGGGCTGGATCGGCCCAGATGTGTCCTGCCAGGTGTGTAGGTGAGGGGGCACATGCCTGGGGACAGGATGGCCGGCTCTGAAGTCTATCGTGACCCAATGTCCTGGTATTGATCAGTCTGCCTTCCCTTGGGGTGGGGAAGGTGGAAGAATTCTTTGGGAAGGAAAAGACTAAGGTTAAGAAGGCAAATAACCAAGGGGGTATTTTACCTGCTTGCACTGTGCAAAGTATGGTCCGGCTCCTCTTCCCATCTTTCATGGACACTCCCTGGGGGACAGGCCTGTTCTGAGTACTCCTGGCAGGCAGTGGTCAGGTGCAGTGCCCACTGGCTGGGAACACCCCACTTAGCATTTCATGGCATCCTTGTCCTTCCCCACTCAGAGCCCTCTTTTCCCCGGGAGGATGTCCTTGGAAATAGCTCAGTCTCCCACACGTTCTTTGGAAGGACTCTGCATTTCGCTCACCACTCTAACCTGTCTTGACAGGAAAGTGACCAGCTAGTGGTTTTGGAGAAAAGACTCGAGTCCAGGGAACATGGGGGACATGTGTGATCACTGTGGGTGAGATGTGCCCTTTGAACCCTAATACCTTTGAGGGACACATTTCTCTGGCGTGTCTGTGTGTATCGGGGTGACTTTATGTGCCTGTGAGTGCACAACCTCTATGGCAAATAATGGTAACAAAACATCAGCTGTAAAAATTTAGTTTGGGGACTTGGGGCGTTATTTCCTGGATTCACCCATACCCTTCTTAGGGGCTTCTCCCCCCCCACCCCCGATCATCTTCTATTTAGGGTGTTAACATTCTCCTGTCCTCGTGACCAACACAAGCACATCACTGGTTTAGATCTGTACCGCTAAAGGGAGGAAGCCTTGCTTTGGAGGTCACAGCCTGGGTTTCCCACAGCTCGCTAAGACAGCTTTGCCCCGGGGCAAAGAAGTAGCCTCCTTTTATAGAGAGACAAGAAAAAGTGCGTGTGTGAGTGTGTGTGTGTGTGTGTGTGTGTGTGTGTGTGTGTAGTTTAGATTCTAGAAGCTCCCAGCACAAACCTACGTCTTAAAATGTTTTCAGTAAGCCAAACCATTTCTCCTTGCCGCTGTTTCTAGACCCTTCTCCTCACTGCCAGTTGCAGAAAGGCTTGTAAATGAAAAACCCTGAGGTTCCCCTTCCTCTGCCTTTGTGCTCTGGATATAAATTCTGACTTTCCTAGTGATGACTTCTGAAGTGCCCCGTGTCCCTCGCTGAGCGCCAACGCAGTGGCTCTTCCAGATGAACACCCGCACTTCCTGCCCCATGGCAGCTGTTTGGATGGTGGGTTTTTTTTTAGCTTCAGGTTCTAGCCTGACAACTCCCCTGAGTTCTTTGGGGACCCTGCAGGGCCTGTCCCCAGCCCCTCTGCATCCCTCTGCACCATTTCCATGGCCATCTCGGGTCCCTGCAGCTCCAGGGAAGGCATCGGAGGACCAGGAGGCAGAGACCCGCGAGCAGAGATGGCTGGAGGTGGAGGTTCTGATGGTCCTCTGTCCTTGAAGGACCCCATCCTCCCTGCCCCCCCCAGCCTCCCCTGGTGTTCCAACTGACCCGGAACATGAGCGGCAGGAAAGTCACTGCTCCAATTGAATTTTGCTGCAGTTTCTTTTTTTTTCCCCTAGATGCTGAGAGCTATTTTTAGCCAGGGATTTTTTATTTATTTATTTATTTTTTGCAGGGGATCCACAGTCTATTTTTAAAGCCCTTACGGAGGCCAAATCACCCAGCGTTCCTCATAGGGACTTAGGGGTTCAGTGGTGGGGGGAGGTTTGGGGGCTTCCTGAATAGGAGAGAGTGGTCAGGAAGGACCTAAGGAAGGTTGGCAGAAGCCAGATATCAGGCAAGGGCAGAGCTGGCTGCTGCTTGTGCTGGGAGCATGTGAGGGCACCCCACTCTCCCCCCATTTGGCCAGGGTTGCGGGGCCAGAACACCCCGACTTGTCAGGGCAGCAACTGTGATGACATTGTCTTCAAATGTGGTAATGGTTTATTTTATGCTGTTCTCCTTCCCTTCTCCTGAGTTTGTACTCTCAGATCTCTCCCACCTCCCCTTGCAAGGCACCATCTTTTAGAGGTAAACTGAGGCACGGAAGGTTTTGGACAACAGGGCGGGAGAAGGCCACGGGTGAGAAGGGCTGATGTCCCTGTCCATGAGAGCATGGCCAGGGATAGATGGGATTCTGGTTGGGGGGACGGAGAGGGCAGCTAAGAGGGATGTGGTTAGAGAGGAGAAAAAGAGGGCATAGAGAGAAGGGACACCTCTGGGAAAGTTCCAGAGTAACCTCAGAGGGACTTGAGCAGAGATGCTAATAGAGTGGGGGCCATGGCATCTTTCTGAGTCCTCCCTACCCATCTCGCCCCCCCCAGTCCCACTCCTGGCTCTTAACTTTCCACTCCAAGCCTGTGAAGCTCCCTGTGTGTCGGGGGGTGGGGGGAAGTGAGTCCATATACCTGGATGGAGTAGGTGAAGGGGACTAAAGTGGAAAATTCCAGAAGGACAAGATGAAAATGCTTCTAAACTAAACCAGAAGCTTCCGTTATCTCTGTTCTCCATGCCCAGGAATGGACAGAGGGTGTCCTCACAGAGGGTGTCCCTTCTCCTTCCCAGTAGAACTTAGTTCAGAGGGTCAGGGTCTGCTGCTGTCTTGTAAATGGCCCAGCTTCTTGGTGCTGACTTGTCCCCCTCCTCCCTGCCTTCTCCAGCAGGACCAAGGCGTGAGGAGGAAGGAGGCAGAGATGAAGGAGCCTCTATTTAATCCCAACTCCTCAGCGGGCAATTGTACAACCTGGCCTTGGAACAAGTTCAGGTCAGGGATTCTGTTGGGTGATCCACTGGCGGTCAGTAGGACCCCTGGGTAAGCCCCTGCTCCCCGAACAGGAGCTGAGACCTAGCCCAGCTCTCCCAGCAGTGCACAGTCCTGATCGGCCTGGCCTCCCTGGCTCCATCAGCTGGTGGGGCCAGGACCCCGATCTCTGTGCTTTTAAAAAGACCCGACACTCACACCACAATTCCCCACCACGACTTGCCTGCGACTCAGGCCAATCTCCTTGTGCCCTCTCTGCCTGTTATATTACATGGGCCTCCCAGGAGGCCCTAGCTCTGGACTCTCATCTCCCTAGTAGTGCGACTTTATCAGTGAGGTCTCCCCTGGCCCCCATGGACAACTGCTGTCCCCATTTGCTGGAGTGCCTTAGTCCTCTTTGCAGAACTTTTAATTCACTGACATACCCTGTTTCTTCCTATTGCTTATTTAGTATCTGTTTCCTGACGTGAGCTCCATAAGCACAGGGGTTTTGTTTGCTTTGTTCATGACTAAATCCCTCAGGGTCTAGACCAGCGCTGACATATTTTAAGCACTAAATTTATATTGGCTGAGTGAATTTAGTGAAAAAGAGCAAAATGAGCCATGAGTTTAGCATCCCTGGGGAGGCTCTCCTCGACTCTCGCAGAGGACTCCCCAGGTGGAATGCTCCAGAGAATTCAGGGACGTACAAAAAACAGTGACTCCTCCCCTTCTCCACCAACACCCCCCCCCCAACACTTACACCAAAATACACATGCCAACACATGCACCCCAACATACACCCCTATGCACTCCAACATACACCAACTCATACACTGGCACACACACACACACACCCCAACGCATACACCGGCACACACATACACAATCAGTTTAAGCCCCAGAATAACAAGCAATCTAGAGTCTTGGCAGAAAAGGGCCAAAAAAATCATCAGATCTAAGCCTTTCGCCTTTGTGCAGAAGAGGGAACGAAAGCCCAGAGATGTGAAGTCACTTGCTTAGAGTCACACAGCCAGTAAGTGACAGAACAGAACCTGGGTTCCCTGCTCACAGGCTAGAATTCCAGCAGCTCCAGGCAAAGCATCATATTCCCTTCCAGCACAAGGAGACAAAGGCCTTCCTGATCATGGGATGGGACTTCCCCCAAAGTTGGGGTGAATATATCAGTAAACCAATGTACCCAGGCTCTTGGTAGCTGGAGGGCTCTGGAAGGCTGTGGAAAAATCTGCCTGTGAGGGTGTCTGCTCTCAGCAGGATGCTAAAAAGAGGCTACTTCGGGAGGTCAAGGGCCACGCCACCTCCTGGTCCCTGTGGCGTCCTGTCCTTCCCAGAAGTTTGCAGGGCGGGGGAGGGGCCGGAACTCTGCACTGGGATGGCCCGAGTGGCAGTTACTGGCTGTAAGCTGGGGAGGTCCTGCTGTGTGAGAACGAGGCAAACCTCTCCTGATGGAGCAACGTCTGTCACCCAGCCGGCTCATCTCCTCAGCAGCACTGACCCCACCTCGCGCTGTGCGGCTGTGACCGTGGAGAAGCCACGATGTCCCACACCGAGGGGCTCTGCATTGACACAGGGAGGCAGGAGGTGTCTCATCCCAAACCCAGGAACTTTTATAATGTATGTGACTCTGCAGAGTGACCAGGAAGCGAGGACACCAGGTAACAGGGCAAGGATATCAGTCACTGAAAAGTGAGTTTGTGTGTGTGTGTGTGTATGTAACTATATGTATGTACATATGACTTGCACTGAAACAGATTTAGGGAGATTTAATTCATTACATTATCATGCTTGCAATGTCCAAGTGCTTTTCACACCCCATTATGCTGCCTATCTTTAAAATGTGCCCATGAGATCTGCAGGTCAAGGCTTGATTGTGTGTGACTATGGATAAGGAAAGATTAGGAGAAATGTCTCCATAGAGTAGGGCAGAGCCAGGACCACACCACCTGATTATAAATGCTCAGGCGGGGCCACGAGTGTAAGGGAGGGAAGGAAGTGTCAGCCTGGCCAGGGCCAACCTCAGGAGTTAGGGGGGTGGTAAGGGTGGGTTTCACAACTAGTAAGGAGAGGCTGGAGTCCACCCTGACAATCCTGACATCCTCCCCGGATGATGAGGATGGTGGGGGTGCAGGTAGAGCCACACCCCCAAGGCGCTCTGCAGTGTCGACCTGTCTAATCCTCACAACGGCCTTGGAGGAGGCACTGATGTCAATGAAGAAATGACAGAGGGCTGAGGCTCACTGCTCAGGCACCCCACTACTGTTGGGAACTGATGGAGCAGGATTCGGATAGTGGGGTGCTGTGCAAATAAGCATACTCCTATTTCCCCAGGACTGGGGACCAATCCAGCTCACAGCTGCGCCCACATGTCTAGAGGAAGTTCTGCTCCACCAAGGTTACTCCTGCCTGGTTTTGAGTCTCCCAAGCCCCCGGGGTGGGCTGAGATTTTGTCCTGGCAGTGAATGCTTGGTTCTCTTCCTTGTTTTCCTCTCGTGCGCTGGGCTGGCATCATGACGGCCTCTCCTGATCAGCCCCTGGTCTTCCTCCGGTGCAGCTTCTAGCTCTTGCCTTAAAGTAGTGACCCTGGGCGGGAAGGCCCACACGGCCAGGCTGGTGCTCCCGGGTGCAGCGCAACCCTCCCGTACCGGTGGGTTCATTACCAGTTCCAGCAGCTGCGTTGGCGACTTCGTCGCCGGTGTCGGTAGTTGGTAGCTAGTGTCCGTCGTCGCTCGCAGACCTCGGCCACTCCGCTCCTCCGCCCTCCGTGCCACGCCCCCCGTGCCACGCCACGCCCCCGCGCCACGCCACGCCCCCCGCGCCACGCCACGCCCCCGCGCCACACCACGCCCCCGCGCCACGCCACGCCCCCCGCGCCACGCCACGCCCCCGCGCCACGCCACGCCCCCCGTGCCACGCCACACCCTAAGTGCCACGCCCTCCGCACCACGCCACGCCCGCTGCACACGCCACGCCCTCCGTGCCACACCACGCCCTCAGCACCATGCCACGCCCTCTGTACCACGCCACGCCCCCATGCCATGCCACGCCCCGTGTCACGCCCCCTGTGCCACGCCCCGCCCCCGTGCCACGCCACGCCCTAAGTGCCTCTGCACACATGCCACGCCCCACCCCGCCCTCAGCACACGCCCCGTCCTCTCCGCCACACCACGCCCTCAGCACCATGCCACGCCCTCTGTACCATGCCACGCCCCCGTGCCATGCCACACCCCCTTACCACACCCCCGTGCCACGCCAAACCCTCCAAGCCACACCACGCCCTCAGCACCATGCTACGCCCTCTGTACCACACCACGCCCTCCGTGCCACGCCAACCCTCCGTGCCACGCCCTCCGCGCCCCGCCCTCCGTGCCCCACCCCCCACGCCCCGCCCCCCGCGACCCGCCATGCCACGCCCCCTGCGCCACACCGCGCCCTCTGTGCCTCTCCACCCCCCCACGCCACACCACGCCCTCCACGCCATGCCCCCACGCCACGCCACGCCCTCCACGCCATGCCCCCACGCCACGCCACGCCACGCCGCTTGGCTGAGTGCGCGTGCGCGGTGGGAGTGCGGCCCACCTGAAGCTTTACCCCTTACCCCACACCCGGCAGCCGCACCATGTCAGCCTCGAGGCGCTCGTCCTTTCTGCCCCTCCCGCGCGTCCTCTCCCCACCCCGCAGCCAGCGGGCCCAGGCGGGTCCCTCGGTGGGGCAGCGAGGGAACGTGCGCTCCCCTCCCTCCTCGCGCGCCCGCCGCGCGCCTCCACGGACAGCACTCGGCCCGCCCGGAAGGCCCGTCCCCGGCAGGGCCCGCTGCCCCGCGCTCGCATCGCCCTCCGGGCGGGCGCGCGGCTGCGTGTCACCAGCTGACGTTCTGAGGCGAGGCAGTGGCGAGAGGGGGGCGACTGGGGCGCCTGAGCCACGTGCCGCTCGTGGGCCGCGGTACCCCAGGACTGTAGTGACGCTGCAGAAGGCCGGGGCCTTCCTCGTCTCCACAACGCCTTCGCTTGCACTGCGTCATCCTTTCCTGCTTTCAAGCCTCGTGTGACGAACCACCCGCCCTCCGGGGCGCTGCTGCGGCCCGGGCCAGCTCTGGAGGAGGACGGGGGACGGGCCGGCCCCGAGCTCCGGCTGGAGGTTGGGAGCAGCACAGCTTTCGGGGCGCTGAGCGGACGCTGCGTGCAGGGTCTGGGGAGCCCGGGCCAACCTCCTGTCGAGGACGCTCCCCATCTCTGTTTTAAATCGACTTTACATTTTTGTCTACTAGATTAGACACCCTGACTGCAGCGTGGAATTTAATACGGGTCTTGGAAAATCAGGGTTATTAACTCGGTTCCAGGCGTCCTCAGAGCATCCTTGCCCCTTTGGGGTGGAGGGCACTGACAGGTTCTCTGAGATTTTCCTGATTCAAGAAGAGTCCAAGGAAGGGTGGAGGAACTTGGAGGAACGTGTGAGCAGAGACTTTCTTAGATTCCAAGATGCTGCCTGTGAGAAAAATAATGGGGAGGAGGATGATTTGAGGTTAATAATGATGGCAGTGATGACCCAGATGACGAGGAAGAGACATTAGCTGATGTTTACTGAATGCTTACTCTGTGCCTGGCACTGTGCTAGAACCTACATAAGCAACAGCGTACTCAACCTCGCAGTAACCCCATGGGATGGGTCCCGCTGTCAGTGCAATTTTGCAGATGAGCAAACAAGCCCGGAGACTTCGGGAACTTGTGTGAGGTCACACAGCAGGTAAGTGGTGGAACTGAGCCGCAGATGCAGGAAGCCTGCTCCAAAGCCCAACCCTGAAGGAAAGCCTTTTTATTGCCTTTTTAGTCCCTGGTGGCTTCTGGTGCATTCCAGGTCTTTAATACAGATAATGGACTCAACTCTATCTCCCAAAAGTTAAGATGCTATTGCCCAATTAAAGAGGCATGGTGTCCAGGCAATAACTGTCCACACAACACACATGGGACACAGCCAGTATTTGTGACTGGGGAGTGGAGACTATGGAAAGGAGTGGAAGGAGAGGAAACTGGAAGGTAGATTGGGTAAGATAAGGAGATCTTGTTGTCACTGTTTCCTGGAGGCAATAAGTCATCCTGAAAGACTCTTGAGCAGATAAATGCTCATATTGAATTTGTATTTAGGAAGTGTCTGTAGTGACATGGCCTGGATGGAATCACCCTATCCATATTTCTCCTAGCCATTGCATCCCAAAGGATCTCGCTTCTTCTCATTTAGGAGTCTGTGTCTGCCTGTGAGGTTGGAAGCGATGAAGAGCGTCTTGATTTTGCACATGGGGAAGTTGAAGCCCATAGGTTCCATGCCACATTAGCTTGAGGGAGTGAGGGAACGTGTCCATGCAACCAGCAGTTTGGTAAATATTTAACAGCCAGTCTTTGATGGGGGAGAAAGCTCATTTGGAGAATTTGCAAATTCCCTTAATATATATGTCGATTGTGGCAGATTTCAGGCTACCAACGTGACATCAGCTGAGTTGCAGAACTCTTGAAAATTTAACCATTGGCTCCTGAAGGCCAGCCCATGTCATCTCCCCCATGCCTCTGAGCACAGACTGCATCCTGCAGCCTGTGTTGAAGCAGATGCTGAGGGAGCTCCAACCTATGTTGGTAAGAGAGGCCAGGCCACAGCTGACAACTGGGGGACTCAGGAACAGAGTGAGGGGCAGAAAGTGGCATCTTGGCCCCAGACCAAGATGTGCAGACTGTTTAGGAGAACAAACATCTCTACCTGGATCCCTTACAAAAGAGATTTTGTAATCCATGGTAGTAAAATTTTCCTCTGGCTTCTAAGACATGTGTGACAACCTCCTATCAGAACTAAAAAAATAATGATATGGGGTATTTTTTTAAAAAGATTTATTTATGCATACAAGAACTGGGTTGTAGGTCAGAGCTGCTGGGGGGTGAGAGGCTTCACCAGAGACAAAGTGGGGAGCAGAACAGGCAGATCCACTGAAATACACTGCTGAGGGGAGCAGTGGGCGAGAGAGGTGAAGTCTGCTGTGCCATCTGGGTTAGCTCCCTGGCCGGGGAATTAAACTCATGCTGCAGTGGCTGGTGATAGCTTGATAGCACTGTGTCTTTAACCCCTGCACCACCAGGAAGGCCCAGACATGGAGTCTTTTTAATAATGTGTATGGATGAAATCTGAGGATTCAGGTCCAGCAAGTCTGCTAGAAGATCTGCCACAAGTGTTCACTTTCCATAGAGCTCACATTGTCCTATCACTTATGTGATCATCCATTCATTCATCTGCCATAAATTGGGAGTCGAGGCATAGAGATTATGGGCAATAGAAGAGAAGGGTCACCATTTAGGTACTGGCAAGAGGGAGCATAGGTCAGAGGCAGGAGCAGGCAGGATGAAAGTCCAAAAGTAAACTGTGCCTGGAGTTTTGAGAAACTGGGGCTTAGGTGCTTAGGACCAGCAGGTAGGATGGAGGTGCCTGCCATGAGAACATGGCTCACAGCAGACTGACCCTGAAGCAAGATAGTGACGAAGCCAGTGGGTTTGTACCCACTTCTAATGGGGACAGGAGATGATGCCAGCTAGGACAAAGCACAAAGGTGGTCGGGGAAAGGAATCCTGAGATTTATCAGGCGCTGGATGAGGTTTGTCACATATATTTTTTCAAGTCCCAGTAGGAAGAAGAAGCCTTTGTGAGTTAAATGATACTAGTTTATTGTTTGTTCGAGAAAACAGATTCTCAGGTTAACTCACTTGCCCAAGGCCACACAGCTGGTAGGCGGCAGAACCAGAGGGATGTGAGGGTAGCAGCTGAAAACAGATTCAGAAAAATTGGCAGGCAGTTGGAATTTGATAGAAATGGAATCAGTGGGTGTCTCCCTGCATTAGGGGGTATTGTGCCAGCTGATGGCCTGGGTGACTGAGTAAAGAGCCTGGGGGAGTGGATGGTATTTCTGGCCTCTCTGCCAGGAGAAGCAAGGTGCTCATGGCCTGCCGCTGCTCCTCACTGCAGGAAGTGCGCCGAGTGTTTACACAAGGGCACATTTCTGGCACACTGAGGAGGGCCAAATTGTAAACGGAGATCATACCCCCAGCTTGGCAGATGCCTGAGAGTGAGGCGCTCCCTGACATGCTGATGGAGAACAGGGACTTCTTGTTTACCCAGCTCACCATCTGGACGAGGGAAGCAATGTCCAAGTAAATTGCTGTAACTAAGAGCTCAGAGGCTGCCTCCCTGGATCCGCCACGGCTGCTCTGAAGGACTCGCGCTGCTCGGATCCCATGTGGATGCTGGGGGAGGGCAGGCAGACACAGGATGGCATTGGGACAGAGCTGTGGGGCCTGGGGACTGGGGGGTGATGAGGGCATGTGTTTGGAGGTGAAAGGCTGAGTGGCATTCTCCATGAGATTACTTAAGAGTGAAAGGGCTTTTTTTTCCTCTTGAAGTTGAGGTCAAATGGGAACGTTTCCTAACTGGAGGAGTTGATAAACAGTGTCATGTGTTAAGAAGGTCATTAGTAAAATGCTTTTGAAACAGATGGGCAGAAAGTTCGGGGGCAGAACTGCAGCTGGGTCAGGGATGAAGGGCTGATAAGGAGGACTATCTCCCAGCCTGGACCCTGCAGAGTGGGAGGCTTCAACCTGTTTTGTATGACAGAGCTGAGCAAACTGGGGAAGATTTGGATCCTTGAATCCTTTGAGGCAACATTGGTATGAAAATAGGTCAAAAGTTTCCTTGACCCATGCCCTTCTTGTTCAAAGAGGAACACAGCCATCCCCACGTTGCTTTCTGTGGAATTTCTATCACATTCCATCTGCTGATTTTCATTTGACATTGGGATGCCCTCCTTATGGCTTTGGTGCAGGCCACTTTGAACAATTGCTTGCGTGGGTCAGGATAGAGCTGTCACCAACAAACAAACTAGCTCAATGTCTCAACATGATGAAGTGTCTTTCTTGCACACATCACAGTTCAGTGTGAGTTGATGAAAAAGGAGGGCATGCTGGAGCTTCTGTTCCATGCAGTGATTCAGGAACCCAGCCGTGCCATTCTCTGGGTCCCATAGTTCTCTACTGCGGTGGCTGGAACATGAGGGATGGAGGTAAGAGAGTAAGAGTACCCAGAAGAATTTTAGAGGTTAGTTCTTGAATGGCATAAGTCATTCTTGTTAACATTTCATTGGCCCAAATCAGTGACTTGGCTCCATCAGATTGCAAATAAGACTGAGAAGTGAAGTGTCCAGGAGGAAAAGAAAACCAGAGTTGGATGCTGGTGAACTTAGAGCAGTGTCTCTGTCACACATTCCTGACTTTCTGGGGAATACTGTGTGTTGGGGGAGGTGCCTGTAACCAGAGTCCTTCTGATTCTCCTTACAGACATCTGCTAAAGGACACATTTTGTGGATAACTCAGAACCATTGCTTCCCCAGGAGTTCTTGAGCCTGGAAGCTGCATTCTCAGCCCTGCACTGTGGTGTCACCTGTTACTGGGGACTGTTCTGTCCACCTCAGCAGGGAAAGGTCGTGCACCTGACACTTCATTTGAAGTGAGCCTTTGACCGGTGGTTCCATTGAGGTTCATTCCTATTTTATTCAGCCTAGTGACTCAAATACCAGTACTGAACATATTCTTTCAGGCATTTAGGAGGCACGGTTGACTTTTTATAACCTTTGAGTTGCTTGGTATTTTTTTTTAATATATATGTATATTTATTTATTTATACAAGCACTGGGTACAGTCAGAAGCGTGGGAGGGTGAGAGAATTCATCAGAGCCAGAGTGGGGAACAGAACAGGCAGACTGACGCAATACACCGCTGAGGGGAGCAGTGGGCGACAGGATAGGTCTGTCGTGCCATGTGGGACCCTCACCGGCGGCTGGGGATGGAACTGGTGCTGCAGAGGCTGTGGGCAGCTTTGCAACCCAGCGCTCAACCGCTGTGCCACCAGGGGAGGCCCAGGACAGAATGATTTGGAGGCATGTCTTTGGGATTTGCTCACATGTGTATATGTCCCTTGAAGTGTCCTTCCCACAATAAAATCCAGCCACAAGAAGATAAATGAGCCGGTGTCTTGTGGGCGGTGTGCCGAGCCTCTGGGAAGAAAAGAACAATGTAAAATGCAGGGTTGCGGGCTAGCAGCCCATGAGGCGGTGGCACACTCTCTCTCCACTCCAGATTCTTGATGAGGTTTGTTCGTTTGGGGGAGCTTTTTCTTTTTTTCTTACAAAGTGATTAATTTCCCCCTTTTTCTGCCTTGTTGGAATAGCATGCTGTAAATGATGATTATTGAAGCAACCTTCCAGGCTCTCGGGGAGTGGAGGTGCATGCGCCATGTGATCAGCTGGCCCCCCACACCCACCCCAGGGCTGGCCGCAGTATGGTGGAACCAAGTAGAATCTTTCTCTTTGGAAAGGTCAATCATAGGGACCTCCCTGGGGTTAAGCACAGCACTGTGAAGCAATCCGCAGCTACTGCAGCAGGAGTTCGATGCCCAGCCAGGAATCTGACCTACATAGTGCAGCAGACCTCTCCTGTATCACCTGCTGCTGCCCTCAGCAGTGTATTTCAGTCAGTCCGCCTGTTTTGCTCCCCACTCTGTCTCTGGTGAATCCTCTCACCCTCCCCCAACCTCTGGCCTACACCCCTGCTCTTATATGCATAAATAAACCCTTTAAAAAAAGCCAATTAGAAAAGGAACGCTACTAGCTGCACTCTCTTTTCAGGTCTGAAAAGTCTTTTCTCATGGAAGCATTGTCCCTTCTGTTCAGTATAGTTTCTCCACAATGCAGTCCAGTTGGTTCCACAATGCAATTGCTCGCATGGGCATCTCACCATGACTCAGTCTTTCTATAACACACTGTCACAGTGTGTTATCCATAGAAAGGGGAGGTTCCAGGTTCCCTGCCCCCACCCAAGGGTGGAGTTGAGCAGCCAGGAGAAGCTAGAAAAGAGTGTGAGAAGAAAAGACAGAGGAGATCAGGAAGACTTGGAAGAGGCACATGGAGCAGACAGACATGTGAAGAAGAAATGCCATTGTTTCTTAGCCTTGGACTTGTACCAGGGACTTGGGGGACATGGAAAGACACTTGAAACAGATGTGAGTGAGAGACCCTTCGGGAAGCTGACAATGGTGCCTTTATCTTGAGTTTCCTCTTTTCCTTCCAGATTTGTCTGGCCCCATCTGCCCCTTTCCTATGGGGCCCCACCAGAAGGTGCCTTAGACTTGTGGCAGGTTTTGGGGCCTCAGCGGCCCTGCTTTGGGCAACCCTGTTTGCCTGGGCATTTACCCACAAAGGGATGGGTTACTTTGGGTGTTTAATTGGAAACTTAACTTTCTCTCCTCTTTATTTGCACACTAATTATTGTACACAAAGTACATTTAAGTTCTTTTGTATTGGAAGTCTTATGCACTGGAGTATATTTTGTTTTGATGTTGCAGATAACAGAATCCATTTAGAGCAGGCAGGTTTGGGGATCCCGGGGTAGCCCTCACTTGTGTTGTCCTGTAACAACACAAGTCTAGCATCATGCAGAAACACTTTGAAGCTTCAACTGTTAGGAAATAACTTGCCTATGGACATGGAGAAGATTATCAAGGTGAGACAGATCATAGCTAAAGTATCATGTCCTTCTGGATCTGTGTGGGCACCACACTTAAAGATGGATGCTGATGGAAACCATGTGACGAATGGCTGCTGATGAATTGGAATGATTCGGTCCAGAAGAAGAGGTTCAAAGGGACATACACTTATCAATGAGATCAATGACTGCATTTAGAGACTGAGGTATGGACAAGAAGAATGGCTTACAAGGAAGAAGGAGGAACAATAACACATTTTCTCATCTTTAGTGCTGGTGTCAAGTGGGTCTCAGCTGTGTAGTTGGCAAACCCGCTGTGTGCATCAGAGGCATGTCCCATTTACCTAGTGTGATTTTCCTCCCCTGCTTTCTGATCTTTTGGGAATGTCCCCCAATACATTGTCTTAGGCTTCTGAGAGAAGGCAGGCTGGGGAGGAGGGCAGGACAGTGTAGTGCTGTGGGGCATTGGACCCACACAGGAGACTTATTTGGAGTGCAGTCCTGTCTCTCGGGTTCTACTCCCCTCCAGGGTGTCGGAAGAGGGGACCCAATGCAGGTGTAGGACCTGCTGTCCTTCCCCCAATTCCAGATTTCATGATGTTTTTTTGTTTCTCTTCAGTTGTGCTCTGGGGGCCTTTGCTCTCTGAGCTCCTGCAAACCCAGCAACTTTCTTCACTCTGAAAATACCCTGACCCTAGTTATGAATGTCTTTGTATCCTAGTCAAAGCACAGGATTTTTCTGAGCATTTCCATGAAGAATTATTTATGCATACAAAAACTGGGGTGTAAGTCAGAGGTGCGGGGGTGCAGGTGGTGAGAGGATTCACCAGAGACAGTGGGGAGCAGAACAGGCAGATGTACTGAAATACACTGCTGAGGGGAGCAGCAGGCAAGGCAGGAGAGAACTACTGCACCATGTGGGTATCTCCCTGACTGGCAGGGTCTGCTGATAGCTTGATAGCGCTGTCTCTTACTCCTGCGCCACCAGAGAGACCCCATTTTAAAGTAATATCTAAATTTCAAAATAACAAAGTGACAACAAGGAAAGAACAGATTTTAACCTGCCTAACTTTACACATTAAAATCCTACAGTATTTTAATATTCTAATTGCCATTCGATGCAGGTTATTTCTATTATTCAAACACATGGTAAACATTATGCAAACAATTAAGTATAAATACAAGGTAACTTTTTAAACTGTTGTTACTGGAAAGATATCGGACCATATACCACTTCACGTTTGGATTAATTGTGTAGACACACTGTGTATTTGGAGATTCTGTTTTGGGATGAGATACGTTTGACGTGGGTAGTTACGTTTCCAACATCTGTGTCAGTGTAGAGACAAGCTAATGATAAGAGAACTTCTTGGCAAACCACTTCTTGTTAAGTGGGGAATGCAAAATGCTTGGCATCTCTAATTGAAGTAATTTGTAAGAAACCACATTACTTAGACAGCTGTAACTTCTACTATTTCATGATTAAGATTATAATCCATTCATCAATTTATGCACACAAATACATTATTGTTCAAAATAAATAAGAATTTAAAAACACTCAAATCGATAAGTATGATTACAACAATAGTCTGCCTCATTCATTTGTCTTCCAGATGTTTGGTGAAATTACTGCAGCCTGGAGCCAAACAACTAACACCTTGTTTAGTTTGGTTTATTCTAATGAAAGTATGTTAATGAAAAAGTACAAGCATAGATAATAGAAATTAATGTACTGTGACATAAAATTTTGCTTAAAAATCAAGGCAAAAGCTTATATCTTTAAATGAGCATTGCATAATGTACATCTAACAACCATTAAAATCATTTTTATTGAAATGTATCTTTAAATTATACAACATGAAAAATGACAGCAATATGCTCAAGACTGACTAAGTCTGGTCTATGGGAATAAATTAATTTTAATCAGTATTTAAAAATTACTCTGGGGCCTCCCCGGTGGCGCAGTGGTTGAGCGCTGGGTTGTGAAGCTGCCTGCAGCCTCTGCAGCGCTGGTTCGATCCCCGGCCACCAGCGAGGGTCCCACATAGCGCGCAGACCTCTTCTGCCACGCCCCCTGCTCCCCTCAGCAGTGTACTTTGTCCGTCTGCCTGTTCTGCTCCCTGCTCTGGCTCTGGTGAATTCCCTCACTCTCCCGCACTTCTGACTGTACCCAGTGCTTGCATAAATAAATAAATAAATCTTTAAAAATAAATAAATAAAAATTATTCCGGATAGTCAGAGGAAATAGGAGTTTAAAAGTATTTGCATATACTCTATTTTTTCCTATTTATATCCAAGTATCATTTAATCTACTTCGAGTATTGTAAATTATTATACACAATTCCTTTATAAAACATCATTTTGATTCAAATAAAAATAAACCCTCACTATCACTTACATAATAGGATACATAGGTGTACACAGATAATAGTATACAGTAGAAGAACACATTATATGGTATATACCGTTATATGGTATTATATGGAAAAATGTGGGAGATAGAAAATATCATTAGAGTTTATATATGATGTAGCTAATAATATCACTAATTTTAACAATTTGTAATATTGTCTAAGTTATAAATCACTTAACAAGTCTTCAGAAATATAGTATATAATTCATGCTGTTTGAAAACCAACTTACCAACAAATAAATCTTAAATGAATTAGGAAAAATGTATAACAATTTCAGTCTTATATTTAAGAAAGATTTTCAAATAGGCACTTTATGACTTAGTATCCAAATATGTTTTTTACTCTAATTTTTTCTAATTACCTGAAAAATTAATGGCACATCAACAGAAGCATTTGTTGGAACTACATCAAAAAATAGTTCAGGATCATGTCGCTTCTATGAAATGTTCAAATACAGTAAACAAAAACAGATGTTCCATTTCAAAGTAAGGATATCTTGTTTTGAATATTGAGCATTAAAATCACTGCCAAATTGAATAATACCCTTTCAAAAAATATATATTTATGCATACAAGAACTAGAGTGCAGGCCAGAGGTGCAGGGGTTGAGAGGACTCAATAGAGATAGAGAGGGAAGCACAACAGGTGGATCCACTGAAATCCACTGCCGAGGGGAGCAGTGGGCGAGATAGGAAAGGTCTGCCGTGCCGTGTGGGTAGCTCCCTGGGCTGTGCATCAAACTCTTGAACATATGCCTCAGTGGCTGGTGATAGCTTCATAGCATGGAGACTTAACTCCTGCACCACCAGGAAGGCCCTGAATAATACATTTCTAAGCCCGAATAAACTAGGGTTTGACATGTGACTTCTACCAAACGTAAAAAAAAAAATTTTTTTTTAAATTTATTTAGTTATGCATTCAAGAACTGAGGTATAGGACAGAGGTTCAGTGTGTGGGAGGATTCACCAGAGACAGAGTAGGGAGCAGAAAAGGCAGACTGACAGGAATCAACTGCTGAGGGGAGTAGGGGTGAGTCAGGAAATGTCTGCCTTCTGTGGGTCACTTCCTTGGTTGGCTGGGGATGGAACTCCTGCTGCAGAGGCTGCCCATAGCTTCCAAGTGCCGAGCTGAACACCTCGTGCCACCAGGGAGGCCCCACTTTTGAAGACATTGTACCAATTCTCTACAGCTGAGTGTCTTTCTGATGGTAGAACACTTCATGAACACTTCATACCCATAGAAGCACACACATGCACACACACTTGTACAGACTCACATGAACACACTTGCACAGACACAGTGTAAGACACGCACACGCACCTAAAGAAAATAGTCCAAATACCTAATTACATACTTATTGGTAGGTCTGTTTCACTATCGTATTTCACTGTATTACCACCATATGACCACTTTGATTTTTCTAAAACTTTCTATAAATTTCACTGCTGCTGATAGGAATTTTAAAGGAAATTTCGGTATCTGACGACGCATGTGTTGGAAGTATGGGCGCATTCATACATGTGAAGCAAATGCATTCAGTTTCAAACACTGATTTATTGTGTCATGGGATAGACAGTTTCAACAATCCATTTCAGACTGTCTTCTGCAGGCAGGGAAAGAGCATGCAGATGCCTCTATGCCCCAGCGCCCCCGGGGGAAGAGCAGGTCACGTGGAGGTCCATCCTGCAGTGGGAAGCCAGTCTGTCCATCACGGCCCCTTCCTCGTGCCATCCCCGACCTGCGTTGGAAGAGAAGAGCCAATAAAGCCCAAGCACAGAGTTACCTGTTTAGGATACTCTTTTGTTAGTGAAATCCCCCAGGGAGTGCTGCACAGACTTAGATTTGACAAGGCTCAGATGGAAACCAGGAGGCCCTAGGAGCCGCCACTAACTAGAGGGTGAGTGAGTGTCCACCTTGGAATTTCAGTTTTTAAAAGCGACCCATCCAGGGGGATTTGCTACCGTGGATGTCAGTCCATGACAATGCCACTCAGATATCCTCTGCGCCATCCGTGTGCCCAGGGGCCGACAGCAGGGCTCTCCCAGCAAGGCACAGGGTAGCCCTCCCGGGACAGAGCCTAAGAAGGGGAAGCAAGGCCCAGGGTTTGGAGCCTCTGGCCCTGGGGCCTCTGGAGGCTCTGCCCACACAGCTCTACAACCCTCCTGGGGCCCTGCACCTGCTCAACTGCCCCCCCACCCCTCCTCTCCCCTCCTCCAACCACTCTGCTCCCCTCCAGGTGCTTCACCAGTTCCGTCGCCCTTTGGGCCCTTCACCTGCTCTGCTGCTTGGACTTCTGTGCCCCCGGACATCTGTGCTCCATGTCTGTGCGTCTCATGCTGCTCCTGGCCCCTCGGACTGGACCAGCCCCTGACCCCTCTCCAGAGCCTCGACCTCCCTTGGTGAGCTCCTTTTCACCTTGGCCGCCGGGTGGTTGCCCTTTGGGGGTGCGGTGAATTCGTCAGAGTGTGGTGGTTATGTTCTTAGTCTCTGTGGTGGTTTTTTCTATGCCATGGTGCGCAGAAACAGCAGATGTTCAATATAGCGCTGATTATTCTCCTCACTCGGGCCTTGCCGCTTTGCCTGGCCTTAAGGGTGGAATCCTGCCTTTCTGCAGGGGCCACCGCATTACTTTGGGGCAGGAGGCGAGAGCCACTTCTTGAGGGCGGCCTTAGGGAGGTGATGGAGGGCGGCGGGGCTGGGCTGGGGGTTCTGCTCCTGCCTTCCAGGCCCCCCTCCAGCTGGGAGCCTGGCAAGGTGGTGGTGGTGTGCTCCCAGGCATCCTCCATGGGGGGGCCTGGGAAGGAGTGGTTCTGATGTGCAGGGCCTCCTCCAAGAGTGGGCCTAGCATGGAGGGGATGCTCTGCCCCCAGGCGTCCTCCAGCGGGGGGCCTAGCACAGAGATGGTGCTGTTCTGCAGCTGGGGGCCTGGCCTGGAGGTAAAACTCCGCTGGGAGGCTTCCTCCGGCAGGGAGACGCTCAGGGACGAGGTCTTGCACGCCCACACCTCAGGCTGCAGGAGGCTCTCCTCCCAATCCAGGTCACATTGTGTGGCAGTGGGAGCGAAGTGCTCCTGGGAGGAGGCCTGGCTTGGCCCCTCTCCCTCGTCCCACTGCCCCTCCCCCTCCCCAGCGCAGAGTGTCTGCTCTGTCCCCATGACATCATTCAAACTTCCCTCCGCGATGACACTGACAATTTCGGGCCTCCAGCAATCCTGGCGGACCTCGGCTTCCATCACGGCCATGCCGTGGTGGCCGCCGGCCGGCTCCCCCAAGGGCGGGGATCCCTTCATCTGGACCCAGGGGTGTTCGATGACGCTCTCTAGGGTGCTCCGACTCTGGGGGTCCAGCACCAACATCTTACTGAGGAGGTCCCGGCAGTGGTCCGAGAGGTAGTCAGGCTTGTGGTAGTGCGCGCTCAGGACGCTGGCCCGGAGTTCCTGGTGGCTGGTCCCCGCGAAGGGCAGCTCCCCGGTGAGCATGTTGTAGAGGGTCACCCCCAGGCTCCAGACGTCCGCCTTGGGGCCTTTGTACGTCTGGTGGAGGTAGATCTCGGGGGCCAGGAATTCAGGGCTGCCACAACAGGTGCTCAGGCCCTCGTCGGCGCACCGGACACTGAGCCCGAAGTCCGCCAACTTGATGTTTCCGTTGTCGTCCATGAGCAGGTTCTCGGGCTTCAGGTCTCGGTGCGCGACGCCCTTGCTGTGGCAGTACGAGAGGGCCGAGAGCACCTGCCGGAAAATGCGGCGGGCCTCGCTCTCGGGCAGGCGCCCGCGCTCGTTGAGGTAGCCCTCCAGGTCGCCCCCTTTCGCCAACTCCATCACCAGCATGACCTCCGCCCCGGTGTCCACCACCTCAAAGAGCCGGACGATGTTTGGGTGGTGCAGGGCGCGCATGCAGCCCACCTCGCGGGCCAGGAACTCGGGGCTGGGCATCTTGGCCTTGCGCATGACTTTGATGGCCACCTTCCTGCCGGTGCGGGCGTGCTGCGCCAGCTTCACCTTGGAGAAGGAGCCCTCCCCCAGCGTGCGCAGCATCAGGTAGTGTTGGAGCTTGGCCTCCTTAGGAGCGAGGCGCTTCGTCATAGCGAGTGCGGACCCCGGCTCACTGCTCTCACGGCCCTGGCTGTTCTCAAACGGCCCTGAGATACCTCTCCTCATCGCTCTAGCTCTATTATCTTAACAAACGTACTATTAATCTAATATTAATAGTAATCACAAAACACCCACTAAGCTAACTAAATGCTAATAGTGCTAACTTAACTCCCCAACAGTACTAACTAAGCTACCCTTACTAACAATGCTAATACTAACTAGCTACACGCAAAAATAAATGAAAATAATGTAAATATATGATAAAAGCAAACCAATCACAAGCTAGCCACAAAACATAGAACAACACAAAGACAAAACGAACAAACCACTAGAGAACAAACAACAATCAGAAACTAACAAGTAAAATAAAAAAAACAGACAAACAACAAAGGGAAAAACACAACAAACAACAAATAACAACAGAAGGGAAAATGGGGGAAATCAAAAAAAAGAAAAAGAAAAAAATTCGAAACGGAAATTAAAAAACCAAAAATTAAAATAATAAAACAAAAAAATAAAATAAAAAACTAAAAAATTAAAATGATAAAGGAAAATAATTAAAAATGGAAAAAATAAGCAAATAAAGCAATAAAGGAAAATAAGAAAAAACAAAGAAACAAAATAACTAAAAGAACGAAAATAAAGAACTAAAGTAAATGAATAAATAAATCAATCAAAAGAAAACCCAGTAATCCAAAACGCGCTCTCTCTCCCTCCGCTGTCCGAGTCCACAGGTCACTATCCCAAAGCTTCCTGGCTCTTAAGGACACAGATGCAGGCCGGGCAGGGCTTATATAGGCTCTGCCGGTGGCGGCGCCATCACAGTGGCTCTTTATGGAGTCAGAGCCAGAAGCCGCAGCCATTGGCTGAGGGAAACCCAGTGGTTTCTCAGCCTTAATGAAAAAGCAGCTGCCAAGAGGCGTGTTTATAGGACTTACTAGAGATTGACATTTACCCAGTTAAAGAAAACCCGTAGAATGCTTGGGAGGCTGTTTCATGTGTAGTGAGAAAACCTTTCTGTCGGCTCATCAGTCACCATTCTGCGACCTCTTTTTATTTTATTTTTTTTTTTTTTTTCCCATTTTCTGTACTACCACCACCCTCACCACCACCACCATCCTCACTGTTGTGGTTTTTGGAACCTGTGGGTTTGGAGTGCGGGGTCCTTGGGTTCACCCTGGGAAAGGGGTCACCAGAGCTCCCATTTTAGCGACACTCGGCGCGTTTCCCAGGCGAGTTTCTTCACGAGACAGAGACGTTGGTTATATTTCAAGGGCAGGTTGATTAGGGAAGGGATAAACCAGTGAAAGACCCTTGCAGAGACACAAGCGGGCAGGAAGAGCTGCCCCAGAAGGGACAGGTTCGCTGAGGGAGGCCTGCATGGTTGCAGGCGGGCCTGTGTCCTCGACAAGGGCAGGCAGGAGACTGTTGTCCTTCAGAGGAAAGAGTTGGTGACAAGAGGCACCTGCATAGTCACAGGTGGGCAGAGGGATGGCTGCCCAAGCCTGTGCAGACATTGCACTGATAGAGTCTTCTTCTGTTTTGGAGAGATCACTCCTTGTGAGCCTCAGTTGGTGGCTCATTTTGGATAACTATGCAGAATCTGAAAGGGACCTAGATTCCACAATGGGCTCAATCTCCATATCTTTACCTTTGGATGCTCACTTGCTCACTGGGATACCTGCTTGGATGTTATGCTTTGTAATCTAGGGGTCTGGTGCCTCAGGATACTAGTCTGAGCCTAAGGATCTTGGTTTCCATAGCTGTGTCAATGGCTATGCTAATCTCTTCTACCCCCACCTCCTTGTGTGAGCCAGGTTTCTGGTCTTGTGGCACACCTCTTTTCAGGTTTTTTTTTTTTTTTTCTATTCTTGTCCTCCATCAATCACCACCATCATCACCATCATCACCACCATCAACATCACCACCACCATCTTTACTTAAAAAGGTTATTATGTGCCAGACACCGTGCTAAGCATTTTACATGTATTATAACATTTATGTTTCTCATCACACAGTCCTGTGAGAGAGAGATATTTTTGCCATTTTTGAAGATGAGTAAACTGAGGAACTTGGCCAAGTTCATATGTGACAGGATAGTGTGGTCCAGGAGCCCAAGCTCAGCTGTCCGGTTCTAGGTGCTTCTCGAATCCACATATGTATGACCCACCTGTGGATTTTTCTAAAAGGTAGATTTTTTCTTTTTTTAAGATTTATTTATTTATTTATACAAGCACTGGCTACAGTCAGAAGCGCAAGAGGGTGAAAGAATTCACCAGAGCCAGAGCAGGGAACAGAATAGGCAAAAGACAGAAGTACACTGCTGAGGGGAGTAGGGGTGAGTCAGGAAATGTCTGCCTTCTGTGGGTCACTTCCTTGGTTGGCTGGGGATGGAACTCCTGCTGCAGAGGCTGCCCAGAGCTTCCCAGTGCTGTGCTGAACCCCTCGTGCCACCAGGGAGGCCCCACTTTTGAAGACATTGTACCAATTCTCTACAGCTGAGTGTCTTTCTGATGGTAGAAGGTACATGAACACTTCATACCTATAGAAGCACACACATGCACACACACTTGTACAGACTCACATGCACACACTTGCACAGACACAGTGTAAGACATGCACACGCACCTAAAGGAAATAGTCCAAACACCTAATTACATACTTACTGGTAGGTCTGTTTCACTATCCTATTTCACCGTATTACCACCATATGACCACTTTGATTTTTCTAAAACTTTCTATAAATTTCACTGCTGCTGATAGGAATTTTAAAGGAAATTTCGGCATCTGACGACCCATGTGTTGGAAGTATGGGCGCATTCATACATGTGAAGCAAATGCATTCAGTTTCAAACACTGATTTACTGTGTCATGGGAGAGACAGTTTCAACAATCCATTTCAGACTGTCTTCTGCAGGCAGGGAAAGAGCATGCAGATGCCTCTATGCCCCAGCGCCCCCGGGGGAAGAGCAGGTCACGTGGAGGTCCATCCTGCAGTGGGAAGCCAGTCTGTCCATCACGGCCCCCTCCTCGTGCCATCCCCGACCTGCGCTGGAAGAGAAGAGCCAATAAAGCCCAAGCACAGAGTTACCTGTTTAGGATACTCTTTTGTTAGTGAAATCCCCCAGGGAGTGCTGCACAGACTTAGATTTGACAAGGCTCAGATGGAAACCAGGAGGCCCTAGGAGCCGCCACTAACTAGAGGGTGAGCGAGTGTCCAACTGGGAATTTCAGTTTTTAAAAGCGGCCAAATCCAGGGGCACTTGCTACCGTGGATGTCAGTCCATGACAATGCCACTCAGACATCCTCTGCGCCATCCGTGTGCCCAGGGCCCGACAGCAGGGCTCTCCCAGCAAGGGGCAGGGTGGCCCTCCCGGGACAGAGCCTAAGAAGGGGAAGCAAGGCCCAGGGTTTGGAGCCTCTGGCCCTGGGGCCTCTGGAGGCTCCGCCCACACAGCTCTACACCCCTCCTGGGGCCCTGCACCTGCTCAACTGCCCCCCACCCCGCCTCTCCCCTCCTCCACCCACTCTGCTCCCCTCCAGGTGCTTCACCAGTTCCGGGGCCCTCTGGGCCCTTCACCTGCTCTGCTGCTTGGACTTCTGTGCCCCGGACATCTGTGCTCCATGTCTGTGCGTCTCATGCTGCTCCTGGCCCCTCGGACTGGACCAACCCCTGACCCCTCTCCAGAGCCTCGACCTCCCTTGGTGAGCTCCTTTTCACCTTGGCCGCCGGGTGGCTGCCCTTTGGGGGTGCGGTGAATTCGTCAGAGTGTGGTGGTTATGTTCTTAGTCTCTGTGGTGGTTTTTTCTATGCCATGGTGCGCAGAAACAGCAGACGTTCAATATAGCGCTGATTATTCTCCTCACTCGGGCCTTGCCGCTTTGCCTGGCCTTAAGGGTGGAATCCTGCCTTTCTGCAGGGGCCACTGCATTACTTTGGGGCAGGAGGCGAGAGCCACTTCTTGAGGGCGGCCTTAGGGAGGTGATGGAGGGCGGCGGGGCTGGGCTGGGGGTTCTGCTCCTGCCTTCCAGGCCCCCCTCCAGCTGGGAGCCTGGCAAGGTGGTGGTGGTGTGCTCCCAGGCATCCTCCATGGGGGGGCCTGGGAAGGAGGTGGTTCTGATGTGCAGGGCCTCCTCCAAGAGTGGGCCTAGCATGGAGGGGATGCTCTGCCCCCAGGCGTCCTCCAGCGGGGGGCCTAGCACAGAGATGGTGCTGTTCTGCAGCTGGGGGCCTGGCCTGGAGGTAAAACTCCGCTGGGAGGCTTCCTCCGGCAGGGAGACGCTCAGGGACGAGGTCTTGCACGCCCACACCTCAGGCTGCAGGAGGCTCTCCTCCCAATCCAGGTCACATTGTGTGGCAGTGGGAGCGAAGTGCTCCTGGGAGGAGGCCTGGCTTGGCCCCTCTCCCTCGTCCCACTGCCCCTCCCCCTCCCCAGCGCAGAGTGTCTGCTCTGTCCCCATGACATCATTAAAACTTCCCTCCGCGATGACACTGACAATTTCGGGCCTCCAGCAATCCTGGCGGACCTCGGCTTCCATCACGGCCATGCCGTGGTGGCCGCCGGCCGGCTCCCCCAAGGGCGGGGATCCCTTCATCTGGACCCAGGGGTGTTCGATGACGCTCTCTAGGGTGCTCCGACTCTGGGGGTCCAGCACCAACATCTTACTGAGGAGGTCCCGGCAGTGGTCCGAGAGGTAGTCAGGCTTGTGGTAGTGCGCGCTCAGGACGCTGGCCCGGAGTTCCTGGTGGCTGGTCCCCGCGAAGGGCAGCTCCCCGGTGAGCATGTTGTAGAGGGTCACCCCCAGGCTCCAGACGTCCGCCTTGGGGCCTTTGTACGTCTGGTGGAGGTAGATCTCGGGGGCCAGGAATTCAGGGCTGCCACAACAGGTGCTCAGGCCCTCGTCGGCGCACCGGACACTGAGCCCGAAGTCCGCCAACTTGATGTTTCCGTTGTCGTCCATGAGCAGGTTCTCGGGCTTCAGGTCTCGGTGCGCGACGCCCTTGCTGTGGCAGTACGAGAGGGCCGAGAGCACCTGCCGGAAAATGCGGCGGGCCTCGCTCTCGGGCAGGCGCCCGCGCTCGTTGAGGTAGCCCTCCAGGTCGCCCCCTTTCGCCAACTCCATCACCAGCATGACCTCCGCCCCGGTGTCCACCACCTCAAAGAGCCGGACGATGTTTGGGTGGTGCAGGGCGCGCATGCAGCCCACCTCGCGGGCCAGGAACTCGGGGCTGGGCATCTTGGCCTTGCGCATGACTTTGATGGCCACCTTCCTGCCGGTGCGGGCGTGCTGCGCCAGCTTCACCTTGGAGAAGGAGCCCTCCCCCAGCGTGCGCAGCATCAGGTAGTGTTGGAGCTTGGCCTCCTTAGGAGCGAGGCGCTTCGTCATAGCGAGTGCGGACCCCGGCTCACTGCTCTCACGGCCCTGGCTGTTCTCAAACGGCCCTGAGATACCTCTCCTCATCGCTCTAGCTCTATTATCTTAACAAACGTACTATTAATCTAATATTAATAGTAATCACAAAACACCCACTAAGCTAACTAAATGCTAATAGTGCTAACTTAACTCCCCAACAGTACTAACTAAGCTACCCTTACTAACAATGCTAATACTAACTAGCTACACGCAAAAATAAATGAAAATAATGTAAATATATGATAAAAGCAAACCAATCACAAGCTAGCCACAAAACATAGAACAACACAAAGACAAAACGAACAAACCACTAGAGAACAAACAACAATCAGAAACTAACAAGTAAAATAAAAAAAACAGACAAACAACAAAGGGAAAAACACAACAAACAACAAATAACAACAGAAGGGAAAATGGGGGAAATCAAAAAAAAGAAAAAGAAAAAAATTCGAAACGGAAATTAAAAAACCAAAAATTAAAATAATAAAACAAAAAAATAAAATAAAAAACTAAAAAATTAAAATGATAAAGGAAAATAATTAAAAATGGAAAAAATAAGCAAATAAAGCAATAAAGGAAAATAAGAAAAAACAAAGAAACAAAATAACTAAAAGAACGAAAATAAAGAACTAAAGTAAATGAATAAATAAATCAATCAAAAGAAAACCCAGTAATCCAAAACGCGCTCTCTCTCCCTCCGCTGTCCGAGTCCACAGGTCACTATCCCAAAGCTTCCTGGCTCTTAAGGACACAGATGCAGGCCGGGCAGGGCTTATATAGGCTCTGCCGGTGGCGGCGCCATCACAGTGGCTCTTTATGGAGTCAGAGCCAGAAGCCGCAGCCATTGGCTGAGGGAAACCCAGTGGTTTCTCAGCCTTAATGAAAAAGCAGCTGCCAAGAGGCGTGTTTATAGGACTTACTAGAGATTGACATTTACCCAGTTAAAGAAAACCCGTAGAATGCTTGGGAGGCTGTTTCATGTGTAGTGAGAAAACCTTTCTGTCGGCTCATCAGTCACCATTCTGCGACCTCTTTTTTTTTTTTTTTTTTTTTTTTTTCCCATTTTCTGTACTACCACCACCCTCACCACCACCACCATCCTCACTGTTGTGGTTTTTGGAACCTGTGGGTTTGGAGTGCGGGGTCCTTGGGTTCACCCTGGGAAAGGGGTCACCAGAGCTCCCATTTTAGCGACACTCGGCGCGTTTCCCAGGCGAGTTTCTTCACGAGACAGAGACGTTGGTTATATTTCAAGGGCAGGTTGATTAGGGAAGGGATAAACCAGTGAAAGACCCTTGCAGAGACACAAGCGGGCAGGAAGAGCTGCCCCAGAAGGGACAGGTTCGCTGAGGGAGGCCTGCATGGTTGCAGGCGGGCCTGTGTCCTCGACAAGGGCAGGCAGGAGACTGTTGTCCTTCAGAGGAAAGAGTTGGTGACAAGAGGCACCTGCATAGTCACAGGTGGGCAGAGGGATGGCTGCCCAAGCCTGTGCAGACATTGCACTGATAGAGTCTTCTTCTGTTTTGGAGAGATCACTCCTTGTGAGCCTCAGTTGGTGGCTCATTTTGGATAACTATGCAGAATCTGAAAGGGACCTAGATTCCACAATGGGCTCAATCTCCATATCTTTACCTTTGGATGCTCACTTGCTCACTGGGATACCTGCTTGGATGTTATGCTTTGTAATCTAGGGGTCTGGTGCCTCAGGATACTAGTCTGAGCCTAAGGATCTTGGTTTCCATAGCTGTGTCAATGGCTATGCTAATCTCTTCTACCCCCACCTCCTTGTGTGAGCCAGGTTTCTGGCCTTGTGGCACACCTCTTTTCAGGTTTTTTTTTTTTTTTTCTATTCTTGTCCTCCATCAATCACCACCATCATCACCATCATCACCACCATCAACATCACCACCACCATCTTTACTTAAAAAGGTTATTATGTGCCAGACACCGTGCTAAGCATTTTACATGTATTATAACATTTATGTTTCTCATCACACAGTCCTGTGAGAGAGAGATATTTTTGCCATTTTTGAAGATGAGTAAACTGAGGAACTTGGCCAAGTTCATATGTGACAGGATAGTGTGGTCCAGGAGCCCAAGCTCAGCTGTCCGGTTCTAGGTGCTTCTCGAATCCACATATGTATGACCCACCTGTGGATTTTTCTAAAAGGTAGATTTTTTCTTTTTTTAAGATTTATTTATTTATTTATACAAGCACTGGGTACAGTCAGAAGCGCAAGAGGGTGAAAGAATTCACCAGAGCCAGAGCAGGGAACAGAATAGGCAAAAGACAGAAGTACACTGCTGAGGGGAGTAGGGGTGAGTCAGGAAATGTCTGCCTTCTGTGGGTCACTTCCTTGGTTGGCTGGGGATGGAACTCCTGCTGCAGAGGCTGCCCAGAGCTTCCCAGTGCTGTGCTGAACCCCTCGTGCCACCAGGGAGGCCCCACTTTTGAAGACATTGTACCAATTCTCTACAGCTGAGTGTCTTTCTGATGGTAGAAGGTACATGAACACTTCATACCTATAGAAGCACACACATGCACACACACTTGTACAGACTCACATGCACACACTTGCACAGACACAGTGTAAGACATGCACACGCACATAAAGAAAATAGTCCAAACACCTAATTACATACTTATTGGTAGGTCTGTTTCACTATCCTATTTCACCGTATTACTGTTAGGGGGAAAAGGATGTCCCAAAGCTAATTCCATACAGGCTTTGTGGACTCCACCCCCACCCCAGGTCAAAGCCAAAGACACTGGGAACTCCAAATCTCATCACCTCCAAAGGGAAGGTGGCTGGGACCTGAGGGTGGGGTTAAGCAGCCAGGTGGATACAAAAGGCAGACACGTGGGCTTTGGGGGGCTCTCCATTTTGGGCTCTCGGCCAGCTTGCAGCGTCCGGTCAGCTCTGAGAGTGACTTTGGGTTTCCAGGTCGTCGGATCGGGTAGGACGCATTAAAGTCTTTATTTCCCTATTTTCTCCCTGAGTTGTACCTTTTCCTTATTTTCTTTTTCTCTTGTAAATAAACCTTTTATTAACCCTTTTGTGTGTGTCTGTAGTAGAGTATTCATAAGTCTCTTTAAAGCGCGCGGGTGAGGACCCACAGCCAGGAACCCGTTTAATATCGGGGCTGCTCTATAACAGCTTGGCGCCCAACGTGATTTGCAATTTCACCCGTGGTTGACCAGCCCAAAGTAATTTTTCTTGCGTTGGTCACCATAAAAGCGCATTAGGTCTGCAGGACTCGCAGTGAAACTCTTTGTTTCACGTCTTGAAAAGTTTTTTTCCCGCGCATACGGCCGTTGTGGGTGTGGTTTTGACCCAAAAGCGGCCTCAACCATGAACTTCAGCAGTTTAATCCCTAACTTGAGTTCTTTCAGTTTTTTTCCGGCCTTGAATTTAAGTAGCCTTTTTCCATTAAATATTACCACCAGTTTGATAAGTGTAAATAATTGGATTAGACCTAGCTTATGGCACGTGATTTTAATTCTGTATACATATATGAATGTTTTACAAGCCATCCCTTTGCAGTCTGTGCTTCTAGGTGTTTTTTTGGTAATGTGCATAGGCGCCATGTGCTACATTTTTGTTTCTATGAGAAGTAGTGGTTGTACTTCACATACTGAGAATGTGCTGCAACAAATTCAAGCTCTTAACTTAGCGATGAAACAACAAAATCAGGCTTTTGAGTCAGCTTTTCAAAGCGTGCAGCATCAAGTGCAACGACAAAATCAGACTTTTGAGTCAGCTTTTCAAAGCATGCAGGATCAAGTGCAACGACAAAATCAGACTTTTGAGTCAGCTTTTCAAAGCATGCAGGATCAAGTGCAACGACAAAATCAGGCTTTTGATTCAGCTATTGGCAGTGTGAGGGACGAAAATCGTAACGTTTTTGAGTCTGCCTTTAAAAGTGTGCAGGACCAGATACAGGCCACCCTCCATGAATGGGATATGACGCAGAAAAAGGCTAGCATAATGGTGCAGAGAAGAGATAAATGTTCTCCTTCCCATGAGGACTGCAGAAAGGCAGATTTAGAAGAAGAGGAAGAGATTCATATGCTAAATACCTTAAACTCATCGGGATAAAGGCCTTCTCCACGTGAAGAGGCCCCTCCCGCACAGATTCCTGAGGCTTCAGGACAAGGGCCTTCTCCAGGTGACCAGGCCCCTCCTGAGGCCCCTCCCGTACAGATTCCTGAGGCTTCACAGCCTCCATTGCCCTCCAGGGAGGTAGTTATCATGGCGTCTCCTCCCCACACTAGGAGCGGCACCCATTTTGGCAGGAACGATCGCCCTGAGGCAGGACAGTTTCCTCTTCGCCAGCTGCCGATAGGTGGCGTTAATGCAGAGGGTACTGGGTACTTTTGGTCACACCATCCTTTTAGCACCGGGGACCTCCTAACTTGGAGGAACTCTGTTCCCTCGTACCGGCAGGCTCCTAAGAGGATGGCGAACTTGTTTGCCTCCGTTTTTCTCTCCCACCGCCCTAACTGGGCAGATATACAGATGATGTTACATGTTTTACTAGGTCTAGATGAGCGGAGGATAGTAGTGAGGAAAGCCAGGGAAGAGGCTGCACGTCTCCACCAACAGGATAGCCAAAACCCGAAGCCAGAGATTGCTGTCCCAGAGGTAGATCCTCAATGGGACCCCAACAATGGAGGACTGGCGAAGTTGGATCTCTATAAAAAATGTTTATTGGCAGGACTGGAGCAGGGAATCCCCAAACAAAAAAATTTTAATAAAATATTGGAACTTACACAAGGGGCTAATGAGGATCCATCTGAATTCCTTGAGAGGATTATTCAGACGTATTCAGACCACACGGATTTAAATCCAGATGCCCCAGAAAATGCTCGTGTGCTCACTGTGGCGTTCATCACAAATAGTGCTCCAGACATAAGGAGAAAGTTAGCAAAGATAGACGGCGTCACAGAGATGAGTCCGTCCCAGGTAGTGGACTTAGCATTTAAGGTTTATAATAATAGAGAGAACAGGAGAGAGGACAGGAGACCGAAACCTGCGACTGTTTTTGTACAAAGAGAGCACAGGCCAGAGTTTCGGGATAACAGTAATGGACAGAGACGTGAACACCTAGGAAGAGACCAGTGTGCTTTCTGTAGGGAAGAGGGACATTGGAAGGACAGTTGTCCCAGGTTACAGGACAGAGGCAGACGCAGTAATTCCAGCAGACAGGATAGAAGACCGAGGACACCACGACAGGATGATTCACGTAGGGGTTACAGGAGGGAATATAGGAGGAGTACACAGAACCAGGAACCAAGGAGAGAGGAAAGAGCACAGAGTAGAGGCTCAGATGAAGATAGGAGGGAATATAGACAGAGTAGAAGGAATCGAGAGCCCAGCACAGAGGACAGGAGACCAGTGATAGCACAGAGTAGGGTCTCAGGTGAAGATAGGAGGGAATATAGACAGAGTAGAAGGAATCGGGAGCCAAGTGTGGAGGAAAGGAGACAAATGATAGTTCATGGAGAAGGTTCAGATGAAGAATAGGGGTGCCCAGGGGTTCCACTAGATCTTAAACCCATCAAAATAACCCCCTCGGAGCCCCGGGTAACCCTCGCTGTGGGGGATCGCCTGATTGATTTCTTGGTGGACACTGGAGCAACATACTCAGTTTTGAATTCGAAATTAACTAAAATGAGCAAAAAGACTGCAGCAGTCATTGGAGTTACAGGAAAGTCACAACAGACACCCTTCCTGCAACCTTTGGAGTGCCGGCTAGGCACCACACAGTTCCAGCACAGCTTCCTGTACATTGAAGAGTGTCCAATCCCTCTCCTTGGTCGTGACCTTTTAAGTAAGCTCAATGCACGAATTATATTCTCACCCAAAAAATCAGAGGCTTCACCTACAGGTTCCTCCAGAGCATGCTCTGCGGTTCCAGATGTTGCTTACTCAAGATGCTCCACCAAAAAGTGAAATTTTACCTCCAGAAATTGTTGAAAGAGTAAGTAAAGGGGTATGGGCTGATGGAACCCCAGGACGTGCGAAAAATGCGGAGCCTGTAAAGATAGAAGTGATAGAGGGGAGCAAAACCCCGAGAAGGAAACAATACCCCTTAAGGGAGGAGGCCTTGAGAGGAATTGAGCCAGTATTGAAAAGGTTCCTTCAATCTGGACTCATTCGGCCCTGTCGCTCACCGTACAATACTCCAATTCTGCCAGTGAAGAAACCCCATACAGGCGAGTACCGTTTTGTCCAAGATTTAAGGGCTATTAATGACATTGTTCAGGATTTACATCCCACTGTGCCTAATCCGTACACCCTATTAACTGCCATACCTGGTGACTATGGGTGGTTTTCAGTATTAGACCTGAAGGATGCCTTTTTCTGTATTCCAATTGATGTCCAGGATCAACTGCTTTTTGCCTTTGAGTGGCAGGACCCTAAGTCCAAGAGCACTCTCCAGTATTGCTGGACCGTGCTTCCACAGGGATTTAAGAACTCCCCAACTATTTTTGGGGAAATACTGGCCAGGGATCTCAGGAAGGTTCAACTAAACCAGGGTGTCTTATTGCAATATGTAGATGATTTATTGATTGCAAGTCCAGACTACGAATCTTGTCTGGAAAATACCATAGTGGTACTGAACCACCTGGCAAAATGTGGCTACAAGGTGTCACCTAACAAGGCACAGATATGCAAACAAACTGTGACGTATTTGGGGTTTGAAATCAAGAAAGGCAGACGGAGCCTGATGACGGAAAGAAAACAGGTAATTTCAGCCCTTAGAATCCCCAGTAACCGGCGACAGTTGCGCGGATTTTTGGGTATGGCTGGGTTTTGTAGGATTTGGATTCCTAATTTTGGACTAATAGCAAAACCTTTATATGATGCTCTCAAAGGCCTGGACTCTGAACCTTTGTCTTGGACTCCGGAATGTCAAAAGGCTTTTGATGAAATAAAAGTAAAGTTGATTTCAGCACCAGCATTAGGACTTCCGGATCTTAGGAAGCCATTCAGACTTTATGTACATGAGAGACAGGGGGTTGCCCTAGGAGTGCTGATCCAATTGTTGGGACCAGAAATGCAGCCCGTTGCATATCTGTCCAAACAGTTGGACCACACCACTAAGGGATGGCCTTCATGCTTGCGTGCCGTGGCTGCCACTTGTGACCTCCTACATGAGGCAGAGAAGTTTACCTTGGGTCAGCCCATCACTGTGTGTGTGCCACATCAGGTCTTGACATTGCTGGAGCAGAAGGGTGGACTTTGGTTAACCGCTGGGCGAATGGGAAAGTATCAAGCAGCTCTGTTGGACAATCCTAATGTGAAACTGCAGGTTTCTAATTCCCTGAATCCTGCCACACTGCTTCCAAGCAATGCAGACGGACTTGAGGATGACACTTTAATCCATAACTGTTTAGAAACCATAGACACAGTGTATGCCAGCCGACCAGATCTAACGGACCAGCCTCTGCCGGATCAGAGTGGGAGCTATTTACAGATGGCAGCAGCTTTATGGATCAAGGCCGTCGATGTGCTGGATATGCAGTGGTGACACTCCAGAACACCGTGGAAGCCAAGGCCCTTCCGACAGGTACATCAGCACAGAAAGCCGAATTAATAGCCCTGACCCGTGCCTTGGAACTCTCAAAAGGTAAAAGAGTCAATATATTTACCGACTCAAAATACTCTTTTATGATTCTCCACATGCATGGGGCCATTTGGAAGGAGCGGGGACTTCTTACGGCTAGCAACAAGGATGTCAAACACCCATTAGAAATCCTGGCCTTGTTAAAGGCAGTGGCTTTACCATCAGCTGTCGCGGTGATGCACTGTCCTGGCCACCAAAAGGGTGGGTCTGACTTGGCAAAGGGCAACAGGGCAGCTGATCGGGCAGCTAAGGCCGCTGCCCGTTCTGCCCTCCAGGGTGCACTCATCCCTCTTGTGGACCTGACTCAGTATGCTCCTGAATACACCGAGCGGGATGAGGAGAGAGCTCGTGCATGGGGATTTACTGAGTTTGACCCCAGCTCTACTTGGAGAGTAAACTCCCATGGGATGATACTCCTCCCGGAGGCCCTGATATATCCGGTGCTAAAACATCTTCACGAAGGATCCCACTATGGGAGAGATGCCTTATTAGAAACTGTGCGCCCATATTTGAAGGGACCATATTTGCATAGAACAGCACAACGGATCACCCGAGGTTGTCAACTATGTGCCAGGAATAACCCCAAGACTGACTCCCACCCCAGAACCGTTGGGGTTCAATATCGAGGCAAGTGCCCTTTTGAGGACTGGCAGGTGGATTTTACACAAATGCCTAGAACAACGGGCAACTTCAAATACCTGTTGGTTTTTGTGGATACGTTCTCGGGATGGGTGGAAGCATTTCCCACAAAGACGGAAAAAGCTTCTGAGGTTGCAAAACAGCTGCTAAAGGAGATAATTCCTCGCTTTGGGTTGCCGGATTCTATCCAGAGTGATAATGGGCCAGCATTTGTCTCTGATGTTACTCATGCAGTAAGCAGCGCGTTACAGATCAACTGGAAATTGCATGCTGCATGGAGACCACAGTCTTCTGGACAAACGGAGAAAATGAATCACACCTTAAAGAAAACCTTGGCGAAACTGTGCCAAGAAACACAGCTTCGTTGGGACCAGATACTATCCCTTGCCCTCCTCCGCATAAGAGTGGCACCTAGAAGTGGGCTACAATTAAGCCCCTTTGAAATTGTGTTTGGAAGACCCTTCCAGGCCTCAGTTCTGAAAGCCAGTCCAGAAATAGCTCAAGATTGCCGGATCACACAATATGTGAAACACATCCAGGAGGTTCTGGCAGTAATTCATAACTTTGCAAACTCAAGGATCTCTATGCCTCCTGATCAACCATTGCATCCCTTCAAACCTGGAGATCAGGTCTTACTGAAGACCTGGCAGAGTGGGGATGCCCAAAACCAGTTGTCAGAAAAATGGACTGGTCCATATGACGTTTTGCTAAGCACACATACTTCTCTGAAACTTGCAGGTATAAAACCCTGGGTACATCATTCCAGAGTTAAGAAAGCGCCAGAAGGAACTGACCCAGAGACGAAGTGCCACTGGTCTTGTGAACCCATTGAAGACTTGAGATATTTATTTAAGAAACAGAAAGAAATTTGAATGTTACCGACTTCTTTTCCAGTTATTGTTGCAGGATACCTAAGAACTCGTTTTTTTTTTCTGAAGGAACCCTGAGAAAAAACACTAACATGCTCTAACCAATCTCTTCCTTTCAAAGTTTAGGAGATGTGAAATAACATCTAGGATCATGCATATGCTGACAGTATTTTTTTTTACATAGAAAGGTTTTTAATCTTGATTTTGTTATTTCCTGTCAACTTTTGTTTTTTACTTTGAAGTTTTTTTTTTTTTTCTGCTTGTTTTTTTTTTTTTATTGTTACTTTGGCCTATCAGACAAACTGCAGTTGTATGGGATATCCCACGCGTGATGAATGGTAACTAAAGAGCTCTTTGTGTCTGTATGTTGTCTGTCTGTATGTCCTTGTGTCCAACCGTCTTGACCTCCAGTGATCGACAAATTGGTATACATGGTGCCCATATAAGTTGGAAAAAAAAAAAAAAAGAGTCTCCAGTTATGAGAAAAACAAAAAGTTATGGTTTGATTGTCAACATTGTGCTACTGAACTAAGCCGGTGCCTTCATAGAGATTTAATATTGTTGTTTCTGTTAATTTTCTGGTATTTATGGCAAAGCTTCCCAGAAATCTAAATTCAAGTACAAATTTGGTAGCCTGTCATTTGACTGATGCAAGGAAATTTTGTGGAACCTCAGTAGAGCTCCTGAGACACTCCACGAAGTTTCTCCTTTTCCTCCTGGGAAGGCATTACATGAATTTGTTCTATTTGGCTTTTACCTAATGAAGTAAAACTGAAAGGGAAGCATTGTCACTTGGGAAAATGGTAAAACTTTGGTATGTACAAGATGTTAACAGTAGTATCTGGTATGTATGTAAATTGTCAGGGGTGATTGTCACCTTGTAATATTGTATAATTCAATTGTTTCACACCTACAGAAATTGTTTCCGGAAATATAGGGAGAAAAGGTCTCAACAGATTCCTATTGATGGAACTGTTGTGAGTAAAAAACTTTCCTACAAAGGACTGAATAGACCTGGAAATACACCTGACATTTACTAAGGTTTCTTTGACATAATACTGGAAATTTTTTTTTATGCATTCTGTCCTGAATCCACGAAATTTTTGTTTTGTTTTGTTTTGTTTTGAGTAACCAGGATCTGCAGAAAGGTTGTAATTTTTTTTCCAGCAAAGCTAACTTGTCACATTTTCTCTCCCCTTGATACCAACACAGCATACAAATAGTGGTAGTAATTTTTGCTACTTATTTCAGAGTCTGTTTTTGCATAACTTCCATAGGGATTTTGTCTGTTTTAACGAAAATTGGACGTGAGTTTGATTGTGTGGCTTTGTGTGGAGTTCTTCCAGAAAGTTGAAAAAGAGCTGAACCAAGAAGAGGAGAACCTGTTTCCCTTGTTTGTAGGGTTCCAGAGACCTCCAAAGAAGGTGAGGAAGCTTGCCTCCATTGGCAGGACTGGACAACCCGGCCAACGAAAATGCCCTGGTACCCTCGAGAAGAGGAAAGCCCAGGTGGAGTCTGATGAGACCAACTTTATACCTGAAGCATACATCGACTGGATGCCACCGGTTCGCTCTGATCCTGTATGGAATATTTCAACAAAGCCAGCTAAAATTGCTGTTAGTTATTTCTACTCTGTGATTTTATGCAAAAATAGGAAAAATGGTTTAAAAGTAGATTTAGTTTGCAAACTTTTGCTTTGCTGTTAAAAGTTTGGGATCAAGGTTGAGAAAATTTGTGTTTTTTTTACATCAGTTGAACCATTTTAAGATTTTTTTTTTTTCCTGTAATTTTTACATATCTGCTGTCTTGTTTTGGCTAACACCTCCAGATTTTTTTTTTGGCTTAAACTGATGAACTATTTTTCCTGGAGTGGAGGACTTTTGCTTTCCACAATGGACAAATACCTGGAGAGACTGGTTTTCTTTCACACTGGAACCTGACAAAATGTTCATCTGAGACTGCATCCCAACCTCCATATATTCGATCTTCATCACCATGGAAATGGTGGCAACAAGTGAAAGGGGGGAATTGTTAGGGGGAAAAGGATGTCCCAAAGCAAATTCCATATGGGCTTTGTGGACTCCACCCCCACCCCAGGTCAAAGCCAAAGACACTGGGAACTCCAAATCCCATCACCACCAAAGGGAAGGTGGCTGGGACCTGAGGGTGGGGTTAAGCAGCCAGGTGGATACAAAAGGCAGACACGTGGGCTTTGGGGGGCTTTCCATTTTGGGCTCTCGGCCAGCTTGCAGCGTCCGGTCAGCTCTGAGAGTGACTTTGGGTTTCCAGGTCGTCGGATCGGGTAGGACGCATTAAAGACTTTATTTCCCTATTTTCTCCCTGAGTTGTACCTTTTCCTTATTTTCTTTTTCCTCTTGTAAATAAACCTTTTATTAACCCTTTTGTGTGTGTCTGTAGTAGAGTATTCATAAGTCTCTTTAAAGCGCGCGGGTGAGGACCCACAGCCAGGAACCCGTTTAATATCGGGGCTGCTCTATAACATTACCACCATATGACCACTTTGATTTTTCTAAAACTTTCTATAAATTTCACTGCTGCTGATAGGAATTTTAAAGGAAATTTCGGCATCTGACGACCCATGTGTTGGAAGTATGGGCGCATTTATACATGTGAAGCAAATGCATTCAGTTTCAAACACTGATTTATTGTGTCATGGGAGAGACAGTTTCAACAATCCATTTCAGACTGTCTTCTGCAGGCAGGGAAAGAGCATGCATATGCCTCTATGCCCCAGCGCCCCCGGGGGAAGAGCAGGTCACGTGGAGGTCCATCCTGCAGTGGGAAGCCAGTCTGTCCATCACGGCCCCCTCCTCGTGCCATCCCCGACCTGCGCTGGAAGAGAAGAGCCAATAAAGCCCAAGCACAGAGTTACCTGTTTAGGATACTCTTTTGTTAGTGAAATCCCCCAGGGAGTGCTGCACAGACTTAGATTTGACAAGGCTCAGATGGAAACCAGGAGGCCCTAGGAGCCGCCACTAACTAGAGGGTGAGTGAGTGTCCAACTTGGAATTTCAGTGTTTAAAAGCGACCCATCCAGGGGGATTTGCTACCGTGGATGTCAGTCCATGACAATGCCACTCAGACATCCTCTGCGCCATCCGTGTGCCCAGGGGCCGACAGCAGGGCTCTCCCAGCAAGGGGCAGGGTGGCCCTCCCGGGACAGAGCCTAAGAAGGGGAAGCAAGGCCCAGGGTTTGAAGCCTCTGGCCCTGGGGCCTCTGTAGGCTCTGCCCACACAGCTCTACACCCCTCCTGGGGCCCTGCACCTACTCAACTGCCCCCCACCCCTCACCTCCCCTCCTCCAACCACTCTGCTCCCCTCCAGGTGCTTCGCCAGTTCCGTCGCCCTTTGGGCCCTTCACCTGCTCTGCTGCTTGGACTTCTGTGCCCCCGGACATCTGTGCTCCATGTCTGTGCGTCTCATGCTGCTCCTGGCCCCTCGGACTGGACCAGCCCCTGACCCCTCTCCAGAGCCTCGACCTCCCTTGGTGAGCTCCTTTTCACCTTGGCCACCAGGTGGCTGCCCTTTGGGGGCAGGGTGAATTCTTCAGAGTGTGGTGGTTATATTCTTAGTCTCTGTGGTGGTTTTTTCTATGCCATGGTGCGCAGAAACAGCAGACGTTCAATATAGCGCTGATTATTCTCCTCACTCTGTCCTTGCCGCTTTGCCTGGCCTTAAGGGTGGAATCCTGCCTTTCTGCAGGGGCCACCGCATTACTTTGGGGCAGGAGGCGAGAGCCACTTCTTGAGGGCGGTCTTAGGGAGGTGATGGAGGGCGGCGGGGCTGGGCTGGGGGTTCTGCTCCTGCCTTCCAGGCCCCCCTCCAGCTGGGAGCCTGGCAAGGTGGTGGTGGTGTGCTCCCAGGCATCCTCCATGGGGGGGCCTGGGAAGGAGGTGGTTCTGATGTGCAGGGCCTCCTCCAAGAGTGGGCCTAGCATGGAGGGGATGCTCTGCCCCCAGGCGTCCTCCAGCGGGGGGCCTAGCACAGAGATGGTGCTGTTCTGCAGCTGGGGGGCCTGGCCTGGAGGTAAAACTCCGCTGGGAGGCTTCCTCCGGCAGGGAGACGCTCAGGGACGAAGTCTTGCACGCCCACACCTCAGGCTGCAGGAGGCTCTCCTCCCAATCCAGGTCACATTGTGTGGCAGTGGGAGCGAAGTGCTCCTGGGAGGAGGCCTGGCTTGGCCCCTCTCCCTCGTCCCACTGCCCCTCCCCCTCCCCAGCGCAGAGTGTCTGCTCTGTCCCCATGACATCATTCAAACTTCCCTCCGCGATGACACTGACAATTTCGGGCCTCCAGCAATCCTGGCGGACCTCGGCTTCCATCACGGCCATGCCGTGGTGGCCGCCGGCCGGCTCCCCCAAGGGCGGGGATCCCTTCATCTGGACCCAGGGGTGTTCGATGACGCTCTCTAGGGTGCTCCGACTCTGGGGGTCCAGCACCAACATCTTACTGAGGAGGTCCCGGCAGTGGTCCGAGAGGTAGTCAGGCTTGTGGTAGTGCGCGCTCAGGACGCTGGCCCGGAGTTCCTGGTGGCTGGTCCCCGCGAAGGGCAGCTCCCCGGTGAGCATGTTGTAGAGGGTCACCCCCAGGCTCCAGACGTCCGCCTTGGGGCCTTTGTACGTCTGGTGGAGGTAGATCTCGGGGGCCAGGAATTCAGGGCTGCCACAACAGGTGCTCAGGCCCTCGTCGGCGCACCGGACACTGAGCCCGAAGTCCGCCAACTTGATGTTTCCGTTGTCGTCCATGAGCAGGTTCTCGGGCTTCAGGTCTCGGTGCGCGACGCCCTTGCTGTGGCAGTACGAGAGGGCCGAGAGCACCTGCCGGAAAATGCGGCGGGCCTCGCTCTCGGGCAGGCGCCCGCGCTCGTTGAGGTAGCCCTCCAGGTCGCCCCCTTTCGCCAACTCCATCACCAGCATGACCTCCGCCCCGGTGTCCACCACCTCAAAGAGCCGGACGATGTTTGGGTGGTGCAGGGCGCGCATGCAGCCCACCTCGCGGGCCAGGAACTCGGGGCTGGGCATCTTGGCCTTGCGCATGACTTTGATGGCCACCTTCCTGCCGGTGCGGGCGTGCTGCGCCAGCTTCACCTTGGAGAAGGAGCCCTCCCCCAGCGTGCGCAGCATCAGGTAGTGTTTGAGCTTGGCCTCCTTAGGAGCGAGGCGCTTCGTCATAGCGAGTGCGGACCCCGGCTCACTGCTCTCACGGCCCTGGCTGTTCTCAAACGGCCCTGAGATACCTCTCCTCATCGCTCTAGCTCTATTATCTTAACAAACGTACTATTAATCTAATATTAATAGTAATCACAAAACACCCACTAAGCTAACTAAATGCTAATAGTGCTAACTTAACTCCCCAACAGTACTAACTAAGCTACCCTTACTAACAATGCTAATACTAACTAGCTACACGCAAAAATAAATGAAAATAATGTAAATATATGATAAAAGCAAACCAATCACAAACTAACCACAAAACATAGAACAACACAAAGACAAAACGAACAAACCACTAGAGAACAAACAACAATCAGAAACTAACAAGTAAAATAAAAAAAACAGACAAACAACAAAGGGAAAAACACAACAAACAACAAATACCAACGGAAGGGAAAATGGGGGAAATCAAAAAAAAGAAAAAGAAAAAAATTCGAAACGGAAATTAAAAAACCAAAAATTAAAATAATAAAACAAAAAAATAAAATAAAAAACTAAAAAATTAAAATGATAAAGGAAAATAATTAAAAATGGAAAAAATAAGCAAATAAAGCAATAAAGGAAAATAAGAAAAAACAAAGAAACAAAATAACTAAAATAAAGAACGAAAATAAAGAACTAAAGTAAATGAATAAATAAATCAATCAAAAGAAAACCCAGTAATCCAAAACGCGCTCTCTCTCCCTCCGCTGTCCGAGTCCACAGGTCACTATCCCAAAGCTTCCTGGCTCTTAAGGACACAGATGCAGGCCGGGCAGGGCTTATATAGGCTCTGCCGGTGGCGGCGCCATCACAGTGGCTCTTTATGGAGTCAGAGCCAGAAGCCGCAGCCATTGGCTGAGGGAAACCCAGTGGTTTCTCAGCCTTAATGAAAAAGCAGCTGCCAAGAGGCGTGTTTATAGGACTTACTAGAGATTGACATTTACCCACTTAAAGAAAACCCGTAGAATGCTTGGGAGGCTGTTTCATGTGTAGTGAGAAAACCTTTCTGTCGGCTCATCAGTCACCATTCTGCGACCTCTTTTTTTTTTTTTTTTTTTTTTTTTTCCCATTTTCTGTACTACCACCACCCTCACCACCACCACCATCCTCACTGTTGTGGTTTTTGGAACCTGTGGGTTTGGAGTGCGGGGTCCTTGGGTTCACCCTGGGAAAGGGGTCACCAGAGCTCCCATTTTAGCGACACTCGGCGCGTTTCCCAGGCGAGTTTCTTCACGAGACAGAGACGTTGGTTATATTTCAAGGGCAGGTTGATTAGGGAAGGGATAAACCAGTGAAAGACCCTTGCAGAGACACAAGCGGGCAGGAAGAGCTGCCCCAGAAGGGACAGGTTCGCTGAGGGAGGCCTGCATGGTTGCAGGCGGGCCTGTGTCCTCGACAAGGGCAGGCAGGAGACTGTTGTCCTTCAGAGGAAAGAGTTGGTGACAAGAGGCACCTGCATAGTCACAGGTGGGCAGAGGGATGGCTGCCCAAGCCTGTGCAGACATTGCACTGATAGAGTCTTCTTCTGTTTTGGAGAGATCACTCCTTGTGAGCCTCAGTTGGTGGCTCATTTTGGATAACTATGCAGAATCTGAAAGGGACCTAGATTCCACAATGGGCTCAATCTCCATATCTTTACCTTTGGATGCTCACTTGCTCACTGGGATACCTGCTTGGATGTTATGCTTTGTAATCTAGGGGTCTGGTGCCTCAGGATACTAGTCTGAGCCTAAGGATCTTGGTTTCCATAGCTGTGTCAATGGCTATGCTAATCTCTTCTACCCCCACCTCCTTGTGTGAGCCAGGTTTCTGGCCTTGTGGCACACCTCTTTTCAGGTTTTTTTTTTTTTTTCTATTCTTGTCCTCCATCAATCACCACCATCATCACCATCATCACCACCATCAACATCACCACCACCATCTTTACTTAAAAAGGTTATTATGTGCCAGACACCGTGCTAAGCATTTTACATGTATTATAACATTTATGTTTCTCATCACACAGTCCTGTGAGAGAGAGATATTTTTGCCATTTTTGAAGATGAGTAAACTGAGGAACTTGGCCAAGTTCATATGTGACAGGATAGTGTGGTCCAGGAGCCCAAGCTCAGCTGTCCGGTTCTAGGTGCTTCTCGAATCCACATATGTATGACCCACCTGTGGATTTTTCTAAAAGGTAGATTTTTTCTTTTTTTAAGATTTATTTATTTATTTATACAAGCACTGGGTACAGTCAGAAGCGCAAGAGGGTGAAAGAATTCACCAGAGCCAGAGCAGGGAACAGAATAGGCAAAAGACAGAAGTACACTGCTGAGGGGAGTAGGGGTGAGTCAGGAAATGTCTGCCTTCTGTGGGTCACTTCCTTGGTTGGCTGGGGATGGAACTCCTGCTGCAGAGGCTGCCCAGAGCTTCCCAGTGCTGTGCTGAACCCCTCGTGCCACCAGGGAGGCCCCACTTTTGAAGACATTGTACCAATTCTCTACAGCTGAGTGTCTTTCTGATGGTAGAAGGTACATGAACACTTCATACCTATAGAAGCACACACATGCACACACACTTGTACAGACTCACATGCACACACTTGCACAGACACAGTGTAAGACATGCACACGCACCTAAAGGAAATAGTCCAAACACCTAATTACATACTTACTGGTAGGTCTGTTTCACTATCCTATTTCACCGTATTACCACCATATGACCACTTTGATTTTTCTAAAACTTTCTATAAATTTCACTGCTGCTGATAGGAATTTTAAAGGAAATTTCGGCATCTGACGACCCATGTGTTGGAAGTATGGGCGCATTCATACATGTGAAGCAAATGCATTCAGTTTCAAACACTGATTTATTGTGTCATGGGAGAGACAGTTTCAACAATCCATTTCAGACTGTCTTCTGCAGGCAGGGAAAGAGCATGCATATGCCTCTATGCCCCAGCGCCCCCGGGGGAAGAGCAGGTCACGTGGAGGTCCATCCTGCAGTGGGAAGCCAGTCTGTCCATCACGGCCCCCTCCTCGTGCCATCCCCGACCTGCGCTGGAAGAGAAGAGCCAATAAAGCCCAAGCACAGAGTTACCTGTTTAGGATACTCTTTTGTTAGTGAAATCCCCCAGGGAGTGCTGCACAGACTTAGATTTGACAAGGCTCAGATGGAAACCAGGAGGCCCTAGGAGCCGCCACTAACTAGAGGGTGAGTGAGTGTCCAACTTGGAATTTCAGTGTTTAAAAGCGACCCATCCAGGGGGATTTGCTACCGTGGATGTCAGTCCATGACAATGCCACTCAGACATCCTCTGCGCCATCCGTGTGCCCAGGGGCCGACAGCAGGGCTCTCCCAGCAAGGCGCAGGGTGGCCCTCCCGGGACAGAGCCTAAGAAGGGGAAGCAAGGCCCAGGGTTTGGAGCCTCTGGCCCTGGGGCCTCTGTAGGCTCTGCCCACACAGCTCTACAACCCTCCTGGGGCCCTGCACCTGCTCAACTGCCCCCCACCCCTCCCCTCCCGTCCTCCAACCACTCTGCTCCCCTCCAGGTGCTTCACCAGTTCCGTCGCCCTTTGGGCCCTTCACCTGCTCTGCTGCTTGGACTTCTGTGCCCCCGGACATCTGTGCTCCATGTCTGTGCGTCTCATGCTGCTCCTGGCCCCTCGGACTGGACCAGCCCCTGACCCCTCTCCAGAGCCTCGACCTCCCTTGGTGAGCTCCTTTTCACCTTGGCCACCAGGTGGCTGCCCTTTGGGGGCAGGGTGAATTCTTCAGAGTGTGGTGGTTATATTCTTAGTCTCTGTGGTGGTTTTTTCTATGCCATGGTGCGCAGAAACAGCAGACGTTCAATATAGCGCTGATTATTCTCCTCACTCTGGCCTTGCCGCTTTGCCTGGCCTTAAGGGTGGAATCCTGCCTTTCTGCAGGGGCCACCGCATTACTTTGGGGCAGGAGGCGAGAGCCACTTCTTGAGGGCGGTCTTAGGGAGGTGATGGAGGGCGGCGGGGCTGGGCTGGGGGGTTCTGCTCCTGCCTTCCAGGCCCCCCTCCAGCTGGGAGCCTGGCAAGGTGGTGGTGGTGTGCTCCCAGGCATCCTCCATGGGGGGGCCTGGGAAGGAGGTGGTTCTGATGTGCAGGGCCTCCTCCAAGAGTGGGCCTAGCATGGAGGGGATGCTCTGCCCCCAGGCGTCCTCCAGCGGGGGGCCTAGCACAGAGATGGTGCTGTTCTGCAGCTGGGGGCCTGGCCTGGAGGTAAAACTCCGCTGGGAGGCTTCCTCCGGCAGGGAGACGCTCAGGGACGAGGTCTTGCACGCCCACACCTCAGGCTGCAGGAGGCTCTCCTCCCAATCCAGGTCACATTGTGTGGCAGTGGGAGCGAAGTGCTCCTGGGAGGAGGCCTGGCTTGGCCCCTCTCCCTCGTCCCACTGCCCCTCCCCCTCCCCAGCGCAGAGTGTCTGCTCTGTCCCCATGACATCATTGAAACTTCCCTCCGCGATGACACTGACAATTTCGGGCCTCCAGCAATCCTGGCGGACCTCGGCTTCCATCACGGCCATGCCGTGGTGGCCGCCGGCCGGCTCCCCCAAGGGCGGGGATCCCTTCATCTGGACCCAGGGGTGTTCGATGACGCTCTCTAGGGTGCTCCGACTCTGGGGGTCCAGCACCAACATCTTACTGAGGAGGTCCCGGCAGTGGTCCGAGAGGTAGTCAGGCTTGTGGTAGTGCGCGCTCAGGACGCTGGCCCGGAGTTCCTGGTGGCTGGTCCCCGCGAAGGGCAGCTCCCCGGTGAGCATGTTGTAGAGGGTCACCCCCCAGGCTCCAGACGTCCGCCTTGGGGCCTTTGTACGTCTGGTGGAGGTAGATCTCGGGGGCCAGGAATTCAGGGCTGCCACAACAGGTGCTCAGGCCCTCGTCGGCGCACCGGACACTGAGCCCGAAGTCCGCCAACTTGATGTTTCCGTTGTCGTCCATGAGCAGGTTCTCGGGCTTCAGGTCTCGGTGCGCGACGCCCTTGCTGTGGCAGTACGAGAGGGCCGAGAGCACCTGCCGGAAAATGCGGCGGGCCTCGCTCTCGGGCAGGCGCCCGCGCTCGTTGAGGTAGCCCTCCAGGTCGCCCCCTTTCGCCAACTCCATCACCAGCATGACCTCCGCCCCGGTGTCCACCACCTCAAAGAGCCGGACGATGTTTGGGTGGTGCAGGGCGCGCATGCAGCCCACCTCGCGGGCCAGGAACTCGGGGCTGGGCATCTTGGCCTTGCGCATGACTTTGATGGCCACCTTCCTGCCGGTGCGGGCGTGCTGCGCCAGCTTCACCTTGGAGAAGGAGCCCTCCCCCAGCGTGCGCAGCATCAGGTAGTGTTTGAGCTTGGCCTCCTTAGGAGCGAGGCGCTTCGTCATAGCGAGTGCGGACCCCGGCTCACTGCTCTCACGGCCCTGGCTGTTCTCAAACGGCCCTGAGATACCTCTCCTCATCGCTCTAGCTCTATTATCTTAACAAACGTACTATTAATCTAATATTAATAGTAATCACAAAACACCCACTAAGCTAACTAAATGCTAATAGTGCTAACTTAACTCCCCAACAGTACTAACTAAGCTACCCTTACTAACAATGCTAATACTAACTAGCTACACGCAAAAATAAATGAAAATAATGTAAATATATGATAAAAGCAAACCAATCACAAGCTAGCCACAAAACATAGAACAACACAAAGACAAAACGAACAAACCACTAGAGAACAAACAACAATCAGAAACTAACAAGTAAAATAAAAAAAACAGACAAACAACAAAGGGAAAAACACAACAAACAACAAATACCAACGGAAGGGAAAATGGGGGAAATCAAAAAAAAGAAAAAGAAAAAAATTCGAAACGGAAATTAAAAAACCAAAAATTAAAATAATAAAACAAAAAAATAAAATAAAAAACTAAAAAATTAAAATGATAAAGGAAAATAATTAAAAATGGAAAAAATAAGCAAATAAAGCAATAAAGGAAAATAAGAAAAAACAAAGAAACAAAATAACTAAAATAAAGAACGAAAATAAAGAAGTAAAGTAAATGAATAAATCAATCAATCAAAAGAAAACCCAGTAATCCAAAACGCGCTCTCTCTCCCTCCGCTGTCCGAGTCCACAGGTCACTATCCCAAAGCTTCCTGGCTCTTAAGGACACAGATGCAGGCCGGGCAGGGCTTATATAGGCTCTGCCGGTGGCGGCGCCATCACAGTGGCTCTTTATGGAGTCAGAGCCAGAAGCCGCAGCCATTGGCTGAGGGAAACCCAGTGGTTTCTCAGCCTTAATGAAAAAGCAGCTGCCAAGAGGCGTGTTTATAGGACTTACTAGAGATTGACATTTACCCAGTTAAAGAAAACCCGTAGAATGCTTGAGAGGCTGTTTCATGTGTAGTGAGAAAACCTTTCTGTCGGCTCATCAGTCACCATTCTGCGACCTCTTTTTTTTTTTTTTTTTTTTTTTTCCCATTTTCTGTACTACCACCACCCTCACCACCACCACCATCCTCACTGTTGTGGTTTTTGGAACCTGTGGGTTTGGAGTGCGGGGTCCTTGGGTTCACCCTGGGAAAGGGGTCACCAGAGCTCCCATTTTAGCGACACTCGGCGCGTTTCCCAGGCGAGTTTCTTCACGAGACAGAGACGTTGGTTATATTTCAAGGGCAGGTTGATTAGGGAAGGGATAAACCAGTGAAAGACCCTTGCAGAGACACAAGCGGGCAGGAAGAGCTGCCCCAGAAGGGACAGGTTCGCTGAGGGAGGCCTGCATGGTTGCAGGCGGGCCTGTGTCCTCGACAAGGGCAGGCAGGAGACTGTTGTCCTTCAGAGGAAAGAGTTGGTGACAAGAGGCACCTGCATAGTCACAGGTGGGCAGAGGGATGGCTGCCCAAGCCTGTGCAGACATTGCACTGATAGAGTCTTCTTCTGTTTTGGAGAGATCACTCCTTGTGAGCCTCAGTTGGTGGCTCATTTTGGATAACTATGCAGAATCTGAAAGGGACCTAGATTCCACAATGGGCTCAATCTCCATATCTTTACCTTTGGATGCTCACTTGCTCACTGGGATACCTGCTTGGATGTTATGCTTTGTAATCTGGGGGTCTGGTGCCTCAGGATACTAGTCTGAGCCTAAGGATCTTGGTTTCCATAGCTGTGTCAATGGCTATGCTAATCTCTTCTACCCCCACCTCCTTGTGTGAGCCAGGTTTCTGGTCTTGTGGCACACCTCTTTTCAGGTTTTTTTTTTTTTTTTTCTATTCTTGTCCTCCATCAATCACCACCATCATCACCATCATCACCACCATCACCACCATCAACATCACCACCACCATCTTTACTTAAAAAGGTTATTATGTGCCAGACACCGTGCTAAGCATTTTACATGTATTATAACATTTATGTTTCTCATCACACAGTCCTGTGAGAGAGAGATATTTTTGCCATTTTTGAAGATGAGTAAACTGAGGAACTTGGCCAAGTTCATATGTGACAGGATAGTGTGGTCCAGGAGCCCAAGCTCAGCTGTCCGGTTCTAGGTGCTTCTCGAATCCACATATGTATGACCCACCTGTGGATTTTTCTAAAAGGTAGATTTTTTCTTTTTTTAAGATTTATTTATTTATTTATACAAGCACTGGGTACAGTCAGAAGCGCAAGAGGGTGAAAGAATTCACCAGAGCCAGAGCAGGGAACAGAATAGGCAAAAGACAGAAGTACACTGCTGAGGGGAGTAGGGGTGAGTCAGGAAATGTCTGCCTTCTGTGGGTCACTTCCTTGGTTGGCTGGGGATGGAACTCCTGCTGCAGAGGCTGCCCAGAGCTTCCCAGTGCTGTGCTGAACCCCTCGTGCCACCAGGGAGGCCCCACTTTTGAAGACATTGTACCAATTCTCTACAGCTGAGTGTCTTTCTGATGGTAGAAGGTACATGAACACTTCATACCTATAGAAACACACACATGCACACACACTTGTACAGACTCACATGCACACACTTGCACAGACACAGTGTAAGACATGCACACGCACCTAAAGAAAATAGTCCAAACACCTAATTACATACTTACTGGTAGGTCTGTTTCACTATCCTATTTCACCGTATTACCACCATATGACCACTTTGATTTTTCTAAAACTTTCTATAAATTTCACTGCTGCTGATAGGAATTTTAAAGGAAATTTCGGCATCTGACGACCCATGTGTTGGAAGTATGGGCGCATTCATACATGTGAAGCAAATGCATTCAGTTTCAAACACTGATTTACTGTGTCATGGGAGAGACAGTTTCAACAATCCATTTCAGACTGTCTTCTGCAGGCAGGGAAAGAGCATGCAGATGCCTCTATGCCCCAGCGCCCCCGGGGGAAGAGCAGGTCACGTGGAGGTCCATCCTGCAGTGGGAAGCCAGTCTGTCCATCACGGCCCCCTCCTCGTGCCATCCCCGACCTGCGCTGGAAGAGAAGAGCCAATAAAGCCCAAGCACAGAGTTACCTGTTTAGGATACTCTTTTGTTAGTGAAATCCCCCAGGGAGTGCTGCACAGACTTAGATTTGACAAGGCTCAGATGGAAACCAGGAGGCCCTAGGAGCCGCCACTAACTAGAGGGTGAGTGAGTGTCCAACTTGGAATTTCAGTGTTTAAAAGCGACCCATCCAGGGGGATTTGCTACCGTGGATGTCAGTCCATGACAATGCCACTCAGACATCCTCTGCGCCATCCGTGTGCCCAGGGGCCGACAGCAGGGCTCTCCCAGCAAGGGGCAGGGTGGCCCTCCCGGGACAGAGCCTAAGAAGGGGAAGCAAGGCCCAGGGTTTGGAGCCTCTGGCCCTGGGGCCTCTGTAGGCTCTGCCCACACAGCTCTACAACCCTCCTGGGGCCCTGCACCTGCTCAACTGCCCCCCACCCCTCCCCTCCCCTCCCCTCCTCCACCCACTCTGCTCCCCTCCAGGTGCTTCACCAGTTCCGTCGCCCTTTGGGCCCTTCACCTGCTCTGCTGCTTGGACTTCTGTGCCCCCGGACATCTGTGCTCCATGTCTGTGCGTCTCATGCTGCTCCTGGCCCCTCGGACTGGACCAGCCCCTGACCCCTCTCCAGAGCCTCGACCTCCCTTGGTGAGCTCCTTTTCACCTTGGCCACCAGGTGGCTGCCCTTTGGGGGCAGGGTGAATTCTTCAGAATGTGGTGGTTATATTCTTAGTCTCTGTGGTGGTTTTCTCTATGCCATGGTGCGCAGAAACAGCAGACGTTCAATATAGCGCTGATTATTCTCCTCACTCTGGCCTTGCCGCTTTGCCTGGCCTTAAGGGTGGAATCCTGCCTTTCTGCAGGGGCCACCGCATTACTTTGGGGCAGGAGGCGAGAGCCACTTCTTGAGGGCGGTCTTAGGGAGGTGATGGAGGGCGGCGGGGCTGGGCTGGGGGTTCTGCTCCTGCCTTCCAGGCCCCCCTCCAGCTGGGAGCCTGGCAAGGTGGTGATGGTGTGCTCCCAGGCATCCTCCATGGGGGGGCCTGGGAAGGAGGTGGTTCTGATGTGCAGGGCCTCCTCCAAGAGTGGGCCTAGCATGGAGGGGATGCTCTGCCCCCAGGCGTCCTCCAGCGGGGGGCCTAGCACAGAGATGGTGCTGTTCTGCAGCTGGGGGCCTGGCCTGGAGGTAAAACTCCGCTGGGAGGCTTCCTCCGGCAGGGAGACGCTCAGGGACGAGGTCTTGCACGCCCACACCTCAGGCTGCAGGAGGCTCTCCTCCCAATCCAGGTCACATTGTGTGGCAGTGGGAGCGAAGTGCTCCTGGGAGGAGGCCTGGCTTGGCCCCTCTCCCTCGTCCCACTGCCCCTCCCCCTCCCCAGCGCAGAGTGTCTGCTTTGTCCCCATGACATCATTAAAACTTCCCTCCGCGATGACACTGACAATTTCGGGCCTCCAGCAATCCTGGCGGACCTCGGCTTCCATCACGGCCATGCCGTGGTGGCCGCCGGCCGGCTCCCCCAAGGGCGGGGATCCCTTCATCTGGACCCAGGGGTGTTCGATGACGCTCTCTAGGGTGCTCCGACTCTGGGGGTCCAGCACCAACATCTTACTGAGGAGGTCCCGGCAGTGGTCCGAGAGGTAGTCAGGCTTGTGGTAGTGCGCGCTCAGGACGCTGGCCCGGAGTTCCTGGTGGCTGGTTCCCGCGAAGGGCAGCTCCCCGGTGAGCATGTTGTAGAGGGTCACCCCCAGGCTCCAGACGTCCGCCTTGGGGCCTTTGTACGTCTGGTGGAGGTAGATCTCGGGGGCCAGGAATTCAGGGCTGCCACAACAGGTGCTCAGGCCCTCGTCGGCGCACCGGACACTGAGCCCGAAGTCCGCCAACTTGATGTTTCCGTTGTCGTCCATGAGCAGGTTCTCGGGCTTCAGGTCTCAGTGCGCGACGCCCTTGCTGTGGCAGTACGAGAGGGCCGAGAGCACCTGCCGGAAAATGCGGCGGGCCTCGCTCTCGGGCAGGCGCACGCGCTCGTTGAGGTAGCCCTCCAGGTCGCCCCCTTTCGCCAACTCCATCACCAGCATGACCTCCGCCCCGGTGTCCACCACCTCAAAGAGCCGGACGATGTTTGGGTGGTGCAGGGCGCGCATGCAGCCCACCTCGCGGGCCAGGAACTCGGGGCTGGGCATCTTGGCCTTGCGCATGACTTTGATGGCCACCTTCCTGCCGGTGCGGGCGTGCTGCGCCAGCTTCACCTTGGAGAAGGAGCCCTCCCCCAGCGTGCGCAGCATCAGGTAGTGTTTGAGCTTGGCCTCCTTAGGAGCGAGGCGCTTCGTCATAGCGAGTGCGGACCCCGGCTCACTGCTCTCACGGCCCTGGCTGTTCTCAAACGGCCCTGAGATACCTCTCCTCATCGCTCTAGCTCTATTATCTTAACAAACGTACTATTAATCTAATATTAATAGTAATCACAAAACACCCACTAAGCTAACTAAATGCTAATAGTGCTAACTTAACTCCCCAACAGTATTAACTAAGCTACCCTTACTAACAATGCTAATACTAACTAGCTACATGCAAAAATAAATGAAAATAATGTAAATATATGATAAAAGCAAACCAATCACAAACTAGCCACAAAACATAGAACAACACAAAGACAAAACGAACAAACCACAAGAGAACAAACAACAATCAGAAACTAACAAGTAAAATAAAAAAAACAGACAAACAACAAAGGGAAAAACACAACAAACAACAAATAACAACAGAAGGGAAAATGGGGGAAATCAAAAAAAAGAAAAAGAAAAAATTCGAAACGGAAATTAAAAAACCAAAAATTAAAATAATAAAACAAAAAATAAAATAAAAAACTAAAAAATTAAAATGATAAAGGAAAATAATTAAAAATGGAAAAAATAAGCAAATAAAGCAATAAAGGAAAATAAGAAAAAACAAAGAAACAAAATAACTAAAATAAAGAACGAAAATAAAGAACTAAAGTAAATGAATAAATCAATCAATCAAAAGAAAACCCAGTAATCCAAAACGCGCTCTCTCTCCCTCCGCTGTCCGAGTCCACAGGTCACTATCCCAAAGCTTCCTGGCTCTTAAGGACACAGATGCAGGCCGGGCAGGGCTTATATAGGCTCTGCCGGTGGCGGCGCCATCACAGTGGCTCTTTATGGAGTCAGAGCCAGAAGCCGCAGCCATTGGCTGAGGGAAACCCAGTGGTTTCTCAGCCTTAATGAAAAAGCAGCTGCCAAGAGGCGTGTTTATAGGACTTACTAGAGATTGACATTTACCCACTTAAAGAAAACCCGTAGAATGCTTGAGAGGCTGTTTCATGTGTAGTGAGAAAACCTTTCTGTCGGCTCATCAGTCACCATTCTGCGACCTCTTTTTTTTTTTTTCCCATTTTCTGTACTACCACCACCCTCACCACCACCACCATCCTCACTGTTGTGGTTTTTGGAACCTGTGGGTTTGGAGTGCGGGGTCCTTGGGTTCACCCTGGGAAAGGGGTCACCAGAGCTCCCATTTTAGCGACACTCGGCGCGTTTCCCAGGCGAGTTTCTTCACGAGACAGAGACGTTGGTTATATTTCAAGGGCAGGTTGATTAGGGAAGGGATAAACCAGTGAAAGACCCTTGCAGAGACACAAGCGGGCAGGAAGAGCTGCCCCAGAAGGGACAGGTTCGCTGAGGGAGGCCTGCATGGTTGCAGGCGGGCCTGTGTCCTCGACAAGGGCAGGCAGGAGACTGTTGTCCTTCAGAGGAAAGAGTTGGTGACAAGAGGCACCTGCATAGTCACAGGTGGGCAGAGGGATGGCTGCCCAAGCCTGTGCAGACATTGCACTGATAGAGTCTTCTTCTGTTTTGGAGAGATCACTCCTTGTGAGCCTCAGTTGGTGGCTCATTTTGGATAACTATGCAGAATCTGAAAGGGACCTAGATTCCACAATGGGCTCAATCTCCATATCTTTACCTTTGGATGCTCACTTGCTCACTGGGATACCTGCTTGGATGTTATGCTTTGTAATCTGGGGGTCTGGTGCCTCAGGATACTAGTCTGAGCCTAAGGATCTTGGTTTCCATAGCTGTGTCAATGGCTATGCTAATCTCTTCTACCCCCACCTCCTTGTGTGAGCCAGGTTTCTGGTCTTGTGGCACACCTCTTTTCAGGTTTTTTTTTTTTTTTTCTATTCTTGTCCTCCATCAATCACCACCATCATCACCATCATCACCACCATCACCACCATCAACATCACCACCACCATCTTTACTTAAAAAGGTTATTATGTGCCAGACACCGTGCTAAGCATTTTACATGTATTATAACATTTATGTTTCTCATCACACAGTCCTGTGAGAGAGAGATATTTTTGCCATTTTTGAAGATGAGTAAACTGAGGAACTTGGCCAAGTTCATATGTGACAGGATAGTGTGGTCCAGGAGCCCAAGCTCAGCTGTCCGGTTCTAGGTGCTTCTCGAATCCACATATGTATGACCCACCTGTGGATTTTTCTAAAAGGTAGATTTTTTCTTTTTTTAAGATTTATTTATTTATTTATACAAGCACTGGGTACAGTCAGAAGCGCAAGAGGGTGAAAGAATTCACCAGAGCCAGAGCAGGGAACAGAATAGGCAAAAGACAGAAGTACACTGCTGAGGGGAGTAGGGGTGAGTCAGGAAATGTCTGCCTTCTGTGGGTCACTTCCTTGGTTGGCTGGGGATGGAACTCCTGCTGCAGAGGCTGCCCAGAGCTTCCCAGTGCTGTGCTGAACCCCTCGTGCCACCAGGGAGGCCCCACTTTTGAAGACATTGTACCAATTCTCTACAGCTGAGTGTCTTTCTGATGGTAGAAGGTACATGAACACTTCATACCTATAGAAACACACACATGCACACACACTTGTACAGACTCACATGCACACACTTGCACAGACACAGTGTAAGACATGCACACGCACCTAAAGAAAATAGTCCAAACACCTAATTACATACTTACTGGTAGGTCTGTTTCACTATCCTATTTCACCGTATTACCACCATATGACCACTTTGATTTTTCTAAAACTTTCTATAAATTTCACTGCTGCTGATAGGAATTTTAAAGGAAATTTCGGCATCTGACGACCCATGTGTTGGAAGTATGGGCGCATTCATACATGTGAAGCAAATGCATTCAGTTTCAAACACTGATTTACTGTGTCATGGGAGAGACAGTTTCAACAATCCATTTCAGACTGTCTTCTGCAGGCAGGGAAAGAGCATGCAGATGCCTCTATGCCCCAGCGCCCCCGGGGGAAGAGCAGGTCACGTGGAGGTCCATCCTGCAGTGGGAAGCCAGTCTGTCCATCACGGCCCCCTCCTCGTGCCATCCCCGACCTGCGCTGGAAGAGAAGAGCCAATAAAGCCCAAGCACAGAGTTACCTGTTTAGGATACTCTTTTGTTAGTGAAATCCCCCAGGGAGTGCTGCACAGACTTAGATTTGACAAGGCTCAGATGGAAACCAGGAGGCCCTAGGAGCCGCCACTAACTAGAGGGTGAGTGAGTGTCCAACTTGGAATTTCAGTGTTTAAAAGCGACCCATCCAGGGGGATTTGCTACCGTGGATGTCAGTCCATGACAATGCCACTCAGACATCCTCTGCGCCATCCGTGTGCCCAGGGGCCGACAGCAGGGCTCTCCCAGCAAGGGGCAGGGTGGCCCTCCCGGGACAGAGCCTAAGAAGGGGAAGCAAGGCCCAGGGTTTGGAGCCTCTGGCCCTGGGGCCTCTGTAGGCTCTGCCCACACAGCTCTACAACCCTCCTGGGGCCCTGCACCTGCTCAACTGCCCCCCACCCCTCCCCTCCCCTCCCGTCCTCCAACCACTCTGCTCCCCTCCAGGTGCTTCACCAGTTCCGTCGCCCTTTGGGCCCTTCACCTGCTCTGCTGCTTGGACTTCTGTGCCCCCGGACATCTGTGCTCCATGTCTGTGCGTCTCATGCTGCTCCTGGCCCCTCGGACTGGACCAGCCCCTGACCCCTCTCCAGAGCCTCGACCTCCCTTGGTGAGCTCCTTTTCACCTTGGCCACCAGGTGGCTGCCCTTTGGGGGCAGGGTGAATTCTTCAGAGTGTGGTGGTTATATTCTTAGTCTCTGTGGTGGTTTTCTCTATGCCATGGTGCGCAGAAACAGCAGACGTTCAATATAGCGCTGATTATTCTCCTCACTCTGGCCTTGCCGCTTTGCCTGGCCTTAAGGGTGGAATCCTGCCTTTCTGCAGGGGCCACCACATTACTTTGGGGCAGGAGGCGAGAGCCACTTCTTGAGGGCGGTCTTAGGGAGGTGATGGAGGGCGGCGGGGCTGGGCTGGGGGTTCTGCTCCTGCCTTCCAGGCCCCCCTCCAGCTGGGAGCCTGGCAAGGTGGTGGTGGTGTGCTCCCAGGCATCCTCCATGGGGGGGCCTGGGAAGGAGGTGGTTCTGATGTGCAGGGCCTCCTCCAAGAGTGGGCCTAGCATGGAGGGGATGCTCTGCCCCCAGGCGTCCTCCAGCGGGGGGCCTAGCACAGAGATGGTGCTGTTCTGCAGCTGGGGGCCTGGCCTGGAGGTAAAACTCCGCTGGGAGGCTTCCTCCGGCAGGGAGACGCTCAGGGACGAGGTCTTGCACGCCCACACCTCAGGCTGCAGGAGGCTCTCCTCCCAATCCAGGTCACATTGTGTGGCAGTGGGAGCGAAGTGCTCCTGGGAGGAGGCCTGGCTTGGCCCCTCTCCCTCGTCCCACTGCCCCTCCCCCTCCCCAGCGCAGAGTGTCTGCTCTGTCCCCATGACATCATTAAAACTTCCCTCCGCGATGACACTGACAATTTCGGGCCTCCAGCAATCCTGGCGGACCTCGGCTTCCATCACGCCCATGCCGTGGTGGCCGCCGGCCAGCTCCCCCAAGGGCGGGGATCCCTTCATCTGGACCCAGGGGTGTTCGATGACGCTCTCTAGGGTGCTCCGACTCTGGGGGTCCAGCACCAACATCTTACTGAGGAGGTCCCGGCAGTGGTCCGAGAGGTAGTCAGGCTTGTGGTAGTGCGCGCTCAGGACGCTGGCCCGGAGTTCCTGGTGGCTGGTCCCCGCGAAGGGCAGCTCCCCGGTGAGCATGTTGTAGAGGGTCACCCCCAGGCTCCAGACGTCCGCCTTGGGGCCTTTGTACGTCTGGTGGAGGTAGATCTCGGGGGCCAGGAATTCAGGGCTGCCACAACAGGTGCTCAGGCCCTCGTCGGCGCACCGGACACTGAGCCCGAAGTCCGCCAACTTGATGTTTCCGTTGTCGTCCATGAGCAGGTTCTCGGGCTTCAGGTCTCGGTGCGCGACGCCCTTGCTGTGGCAGTACGAGAGGGCCGAGAGCACCTGCCGGAAAATGCGGCGGGCCTCGCTCTCGGGCAGGCGCCCGCGCTCGTTGAGGTAGCCCTCCAGGTCGCCCCGTTTCGCCAACTCCATCACCAGCATGACCTCCGCCCCGGTGTCCACCACCTCAAAGAGCCGGACGATGTTTGGGTGGTGCAGGGCGCGCATGCAGCCCACCTCGCGGGCCAGGAACTCGGGGCTGGGCATCTTGGCCTTGCGCATGACTTTGATGGCCACCTTCCTGCCGGTGCGGGCGTGCTGCGCCAGCTTCACCTTGGAGAAGGAGCCCTCCCCCAGCGTGCGCAGCATCAGGTAGTGTTGGAGCTTGGCCTCCTTAGGAGCGAGGCGCTTCGTCATAGCGAGTGCGGACCCCGGCTCACTGCTCTCACGGCCCTGGCTGTTCTCAAACGGCCCTGAGATACCTCTCCTCATCGCTCTAGCTCTATTATCTTAACAAACGTACTATTAATCTAATATTAATAGTAATCACAAAACACCCACTAAGCTAACTAAATGCTAATAGTGCTAACTTAACTCCCCAACAGTACTAACTAAGCTACCCTTACTAACAATGCTAATACTAACTAGCTACACGCAAAAATAAATGAAAATAATGTAAATATATGATAAAAGCAAACCAATCACAAGCTAGCCACAAAACATAGAACAACACAAAGACAAAACGAACAAACCACAAGAGATCAAACAACAATCAGAAACTAACAAGTAAAATAAAAAAAACAGACAAACAACAAATGGAAAAACACAACAAACAACAAATAACAACAGAAGGGAAAATGGGGGAAATCAAAAAAAAGAAAAAGAAAAAAATTCGAAACGGAAATTAAAAAACCAAAAATTAAAATAATAAAACAAAAAAATAAAATAAAAAACTAAAAAATTAAAATGATAAAGGAAAATAATTAAAAATGGAAAAAATAAGCAAATAAAGCAATAAAGGAAAATAAGAAAAAACAAAGAAACAAAATAACTAAAATAAAGAACGAAAATAAAGAACTAAAGTAAATGAATAAATAAATCAATCAAAAGAAAACCCAGTAATCCAAAACGCGCTCTCTCTCCCTCCGCTGTCCGAGTCCACAGGTCACTATCCCAAAGCTTCCTGGCTCTTAAGGACACAGATGCAGGCCGGGCAGGGCTTATATAGGCTCTGCCGGTGGCGGCGCCATCACAGTGGCTCTTTATGGAGTCAGAGCCAGAAGCCGCAGCCATTGGCTGAGGGAAACCCAGTGGTTTCTCAGCCTTAATGAAAAAGCAGCTGCCAAGAGGCGTGTTTATAGGACTTACTAGAGATTGACATTTACCCACTTAAAGAAAACCCGTAGAATGCTTGAGAGGCTGTTTCATGTGTAGTGAGAAAACCTTTCTGTCGGCTCATCAGTCACCATTCTGCGACCTCTTTTTTTTTTTTTTTTTTTTTTTTTTTTCCCATTTTCTGTACTACCACCACCCTCACCACCACCACCATCCTCACTGTTGTGGTTTTTGGAACCTGTGGGTTTGGAGTGCGGGGTCCTTGGGTTCACCCTGGGAAAGGGGTCACCAGAGCTCCCATTTTAGCGACACTCGGCGCGTTTCCCAGGCGAGTTTCTTCACGAGACAGAGACGTTGGTTATATTTCAAGGGCAGGTTGATTAGGGAAGGGATAAACCAGTGAAAGACCCTTGCAGAGACACAAGCGGGCAGGAAGAGCTGCCCCAGAAGGGACAGGTTCGCTGAGGGAGGCCTGCATGGTTGCAGGCGGGCCTGTGTCCTCGACAAGGGCAGGCAGGAGACTGTTGTCCTTCAGAGGAAAGAGTTGGTGACAAGAGGCACCTGCATAGTCACAGGTGGGCAGAGGGATGGCTGCCCAAGCCTGTGCAGACATTGCACTGATAGAGTCTTCTTCTGTTTTGGAGAGATCACTCCTTGTGAGCCTCAGTTGGTGGCTCATTTTGGATAACTATGCAGAATCTGAAAGGGACCTAGATTCCACAATGGGCTCAATCTCCATATCTTTACCTTTGGATGCTCACTTGCTCACTGGGATACCTGCTTGGATGTTATGCTTTGTAATCTAGGGGTCTGGTGCCTCAGGATACTAGTCTGAGCCTAAGGATCTTGGTTTCCATAGCTGTGTCAATGGCTATGCTAATCTCTTCTACCCCCACCTCCTTGTGTGAGCCAGGTTTCTGGCCTTGTGGCACACCTCTTATCAGGTTTTTTTTTTTTTCTATTCTTGTCCTCCATCAATCACCACCATCATCACCATCATCACCACCATCAACATCACCACCACCATCTTTACTTAAAAAGGTTATTATGTGCCAGACACCGTGCTAAGCATTTTACATGTATTATAACATTTATGTTTCTCATCACACAGTCCTGTGAGAGAGAGATATTTTTGCCATTTTTGAAGATGAGTAAACTGAGGAACTTGGCCAAGTTCATATGTGACAGGATAGTGTGGTCCAGGAGCCCAAGCTCAGCTGTCCGGTTCTAGGTGCTTCTCGAATCCACATATGTATGACCCACCTGTGGATTTTTCTAAAAGGTAGATTTTTTCTTTTTTTAAGATTTATTTATTTATTTATACAAGCACTGGGTACAGTCAGAAGCGCAAGAGGGTGAAAGAATTCACCAGAGCCAGAGCAGGGAACAGAATAGGCAAAAGACAGAAGTACACTGCTGAGGGGAGTAGGGGTGAGTCAGGAAATGTCTGCCTTCTGTGGGTCACTTCCTTGGTTGGCTGGGGATGGAACTCCTGCTGCAGAGGCTGCCCAGAGCTTCCCAGTGCTGTGCTGAACCCCTCGTGCCACCAGGGAGGCCCCACTTTTGAAGACATTGTACCAATTCTCTACAGCTGAGTGTCTTTCTGATGGTAGAAGGTACATGAACACTTCATACCTATAGAAACACACACATGCACACACACTTGTACAGACTCACATGCACACACTTGCACAGACACAGTGTAAGACATGCACACGCACCTAAAGAAAATAGTCCAAACACCTAATTACATACTTACTGGTAGGTCTGTTTCACTATCCTATTTCACCGTATTACCACCATATGACCACTTTGATTTTTCTAAAACTTTCTATAAATTTCACTGCTGCTGATAGGAATTTTAAAGGAAATTTCGGCATCTGACGACCCATGTGTTGGAAGTATGGGCGCATTCATACATGTGAAGCAAATGCATTCAGTTTCAAACACTGATTTACTGTGTCATGGGAGAGACAGTTTCAACAATCCATTTCAGACTGTCTTCTGCAGGCAGGGAAAGAGCATGCAGATGCCTCTATGCCCCAGCGCCCCCGGGGGAAGAGCAGGTCACGTGGAGGTCCATCCTGCAGTGGGAAGCCAGTCTGTCCATCACGGCCCCCTCCTCGTGCCATCCCCGACCTGCGTTGGAAGAGAAGAGCCAATAAAGCCCAAGCACAGAGTTACCTGTTTAGGATACTCTTTTGTTAGTGAAATCCCCCAGGGAGTGCTGCACAGACTTAGATTTGACAAGGCTCAGATGGAAACCAGGAGGCCCTAGGAGCCGCCACTAACTAGAGGGTGAGTGAGTGTCCAACTTGGAATTTCAGTGTTTAAAAGCGACCCATCCAGGGGGATTTGCTACCGTGGATGTCAGTCCATGACAATGCCACTCAGACATCCTCTGCGCCATCCGTGTGCCCAGGGGCCGACAGCAGGGCTCTCCCAGCAAGGGGCAGGGTGGCCCTCCCGGGACAGAGCCTAAGAAGGGGAAGCAAGGCCCAGGGTTTGGAGCCTCTGGCCCTGGGGCCTCTGTAGGCTCTGCCCACACAGCTCTACAACCCTCCTGGGGCCCTGCACCTGCTCAACTGCCCCCCACCCCTCCCCTCCCCTCCCGTCCTCCAACCACTCTGCTCCCCTCCAGGTGCTTCACCAGTTCCGTCGCCCTTTGGGCCCTTCACCTGCTCTGCTGCTTGGACTTCTGTGCCCCCGGACATCTGTGCTCCATGTCTGTGCGTCTCATGCTGCTCCTGGCCCCTCGGACTGGACCAGCCCCTGACCCCTCTCCAGAGCCTCGACCTCCCTTGGTGAGCTCCTTTTCACCTTGGCCACCAGGTGGCTGCCCTTTGGGGGCAGGGTGAATTCTTCAGAGTGTGGTGGTTATATTCTTAGTCTCTGTGGTGGTTTTCTCTATGCCATGGTGCGCAGAAACAGCAGACGTTCAATATAGCGCTGATTATTCTCCTCACTCTGGCCTTGCCGCTTTGCCTGGCCTTAAGGGTGGAATCCTGCCTTTCTGCAGGGGCCACCACATTACTTTGGGGCAGGAGGCGAGAGCCACTTCTTGAGGGCGGTCTTAGGGAGGTGATGGAGGGCGGCGGGGCTGGGCTGGGGGTTCTGCTCCTGCCTTCCAGGCCCCCCTCCAGCTGGGAGCCTGGCAAGGTGGTGGTGGTGTGCTCCCAGGCATCCTCCATGGGGGGGCCTGGGAAGGAGGTGGTTCTGATGTGCAGGGCCTCCTCCAAGAGTGGGCCTAGCATGGAGGGGATGCTCTGCCCCCAGGCGTCCTCCAGCGGGGGGCCTAGCACAGAGATGGTGCTGTTCTGCAGCTGGGGGCCTGGCCTGGAGGTAAAACTCCGCTGGGAGGCTTCCTCCGGCAGGGAGACGCTCAGGGACGAGGTCTTGCACGCCCACACCTCAGGCTGCAGGAGGCTCTCCTCCCAATCCAGGTCACATTGTGTGGCAGTGGGAGCGAAGTGCTCCTGGGAGGAGGCCTGGCTTGGCCCCTCTCCCTCGTCCCACTGCCCCTCCCCCTCCCCAGCGCAGAGTGTCTGCTCTGTCCCCATGACATCATTAAAACTTCCCTCCGCGATGACACTGACAATTTCGGGCCTCCAGCAATCCTGGCGGACCTCGGCTTCCATCACAGCCATGCCGTGGTGGCCGCCGGCCGGCTCCCCCAAGGGCGGGGATCCCTTCATCTGGACCCAGGGGTGTTCGATGACGCTCTCTAGGGTGCTCCGACTCTGGGGGTCCAGCACCAACATCTTACTGAGGAGGTCCCGGCAGTGGTCCGAGAGGTAGTCAGGCTTGTGGTAGTGCGCGCTCAGGACGCTGGCCCGGAGTTCCTGGTGGCTGGTCCCCGCGAAGGGCAGCTCCCCGGTGAGCATGTTGTAGAGGGTCACCCCCAGGCTCCAGACGTCCGCCTTGGGGCCTTTGTACGTCTGGTGGAGGTAGATCTCGGGGGCCAGGAATTCAGGGCTGCCACAACAGGTGCTCAGGCCCTCGTCGGCGCACCGGACACTGAGCCCGAAGTCCGCCAACTTGATGTTTCCGTTGTCGTCCATGAGCAGGTTCTCGGGCTTCAGGTCTCGGTGCGCGACGCCCTTGCTGTGGCAGTACGAGAGGGCCGAGAGCACCTGCCGGAAAATGCGGCGGGCCTCGCTCTCGGGCAGGCGCCCACGCTCGTTGAGGTAGCCCTCCAGGTCGCCCCCTTTCGCCAACTCCATCACCAGCATGACCTCCGCCCCGGTGTCCACCACCTCAAAGAGCCGGACGATGTTTGGGTGGTGCAGGGCGCGCATGCAGCCCACCTCGCGGGCCAGGAACTCGGGGCTGGGCATCTTGGCCTTGCGCATGACTTTGATGGCCACCTTCCTGCCGGTGCGGGCGTGCTGCGCCAGCTTCACCTTGGAGAAGGAGCCCTCCCCCAGCGTGCGCAGCATCAGGTAGTGTTGGAGCTTGGCCTCCTTAGGAGCGAGGCGCTTCGTCATAGCGAGTGCGGACCCCGGCTCACTGCTCTCACGGCCCTGGCTGTTCTCAAACGGCCCTGAGATACCTCTCCTCATCGCTCTAGCTCTATTATCTTAACAAACATACTATTAATCTAATATTAATAGTAATCACAAAACACCCACTAAGCTAACTAAATGCTAATAGTGCTAACTTAACTCCCCAACAGTACTAACTAAGCTACCCTTACTAACAATGCTAATACTAACTAGCTACACGCAAAAATAAATGAAAATAATGTAAATATATGATAAAAGCAAACCAATCACAAACTAGCCACAAAACATAGAACAACACAAAGACAAAACGAACAAACCACAAGAGAACAAACAACAATCAGAAACTAACAAGTAAAATAAAAAAAACAGGCAAACAACAAAGGGAAAAACACAACAAACAACAAATAACAACAGAAGGGAAAATGGGGGAAATCAAAAAAAAGAAAAAGAAAAAAATTCGAAACGGAAATTAAAAAACCAAAAATTAAAATAATAAAACAAAAAAATAAAATAAAAAACTAAAAAATTAAAATGATAAAGGAAAATAATTAAAAATGGAAAAAATAAGCAAATAAAGCAATAAAGGAAAATAAGAAAAAACAAAGAAACAAAATAACTAAAATAAAGAACGAAAATAAAGAACTAAAGTAAATGAATAAATAAATCAATCAAAAGAAAACCCAGTAATCCAAAACGCGCTCTCTCTCCCTCCGCTGTCCGAGTCCACAGGTCACTATCCCAAAGCTTCCTGGCTCTTAAGGACACAGATGCAGGCCGGGCAGGGCTTATATAGGCTCTGCCGGTGGCGGCGCCATCACAGTGGCTCTTTATGGAGTCAGAGCCAGAAGCCGCAGCCATTGGCTGAGGGAAACCCAGTGGTTTCTCAGCCTTAATGAAAAAGCAGCTGCCAAGAGGCGTGTTTATAGGACTTACTAGAGATTGACATTTACCCACTTAAAGAAAACCCGTAGAATGCTTGAGAGGCTGTTTCATGTGTAGTGAGAAAACCTTTCTGTCGGCTCATCAGTCACCATTCTGCGACCTCTTTTTTTTTTTTTTTTTCCCATTTTCTGTACTACCACCACCCTCACCACCACCACCATCCTCACTGTTGTGGTTTTTGGAACCTGTGGGTTTGGAGTGCGGGGTCCTTGGGTTCACCCTGGGAAAGGGGTCACCAGAGCTCCCATTTTAGCGACACTCGGCGCGTTTCCCAGGCGAGTTTCTTCACGAGACAGAGACGTTGGTTATATTTCAAGGGCAGGTTGATTAGGGAAGGGATAAACCAGTGAAAGACCCTTGCAGAGACACAAGCGGGCAGGAAGAGCTGCCCCAGAAGGGACAGGTTCGCTGAGGGAGGCCTGCATGGTTGCAGGCGGGCCTGTGTCCTCGACAAGGGCAGGCAGGAGACTGTTGTCCTTCAGAGGAAAGAGTTGGTGACAAGAGGCACCTGCATAGTCACAGGTGGGCAGAGGGATGGCTGCCCAAGCCTGTGCAGACATTGCACTGATAGAGTCTTCTTCTGTTTTGGAGAGATCACTCCTTGTGAGCCTCAGTTGGTGGCTCATTTTGGATAACTATGCAGAATCTGAAAGGGACCTAGATTCCACAATGGGCTCAATCTCCATATCTTTACCTTTGGATGCTCACTTGCTCACTGGGATACCTGCTTGGATGTTATGCTTTGTAATCTAGGGGTCTGGTGCCTCAGGATACTAGTCTGAGCCTAAGGATCTTGGTTTCCATAGCTGTGTCAATGGCTATGCTAATCTCTTCTACCCCCACCTCCTTGTGTGAGCCAGGTTTCTGGTCTTGTGGCACACCTCTTTTCAGGTTTTTTTTTTTTTCTATTCTTGTCCTCCATCAATCACCACCATCATCACCATCATCACCACCATCAACATCACCACCACCATCTTTACTTAAAAAGGTTATTATGTGCCAGACACCGTGCTAAGCATTTTACATGTATTATAACATTTATGTTTCTCATCACACAGTCCTGTGAGAGAGAGATATTTTTGCCATTTTTGAAGATGAGTAAACTGAGGAACTTGGCCAAGTTCATATGTGACAGGATAGTGTGGTCCAGGAGCCCAAGCTCAGCTGTCCGGTTCTAGGTGCTTCTCGAATCCACATATGTATGACCCACCTGTGGATTTTTCTAAAAGGTAGATTTTTTCTTTTTTTAAGATTTATTTATTTATTTATACAAGCACTGGGTACAGTCAGAAGCGCAAGAGGGTGAAAGAATTCACCAGAGCCAGAGCAGGGAACAGAATAGGCAAAAGACAGAAGTACACTGCTGAGGGGAGTAGGGGTGAGTCAGGAAATGTCTGCCTTCTGTGGGTCACTTCCTTGGTTGGCTGGGGATGGAACTCCTGCTGCAGAGGCTGCCCAGAGCTTCCCAGTGCTGTGCTGAACCCCTCGTGCCACCAGGGAGGCCCCACTTTTGAAGACATTGTACCAATTCTCTACAGCTGAGTGTCTTTCTGATGGTAGAAGGTACATGAACACTTCATACCTATAGAAGCACACACATGCACACACACTTGTACAGACTCACATGCACACACTTGCACAGACACAGTGTAAGACATGCACACGCACCTAAAGGAAATAGTCCAAACACCTAATTACATACTTACTGGTAGGTCTGTTTCACTATCCTATTTCACCGTATTACCACCATATGACCACTTTGATTTTTCTAAAACTTTCTATAAATTTCACTGCTGCTGATAGGAATTTTAAAGGAAATTTCGGCATCTGACGACCCATGTGTTGGAAGTATGGGCGCATTCATACATGTGAAGCAAATGCATTCAGTTTCAAACACTGATTTACTGTGTCATGGGAGAGACAGTTTCAACAATCCATTTCAGACTGTCTTCTGCAGGCAGGGAAAGAGCATGCAGATGCCTCTATGCCCCAGCGCCCCCGGGGGAAGAGCAGGTCACGTGGAGGTCCATCCTGCAGTGGGAAGCCAGTCTGTCCATCACGGCCCCCTCCTCGTGCCATCCCCGACCTGCGTTGGAAGAGAAGAGCCAATAAAGCCCAAGCACAGAGTTACCTGTTTAGGATACTCTTTTGTTAGTGAAATCCCCCAGGGAGTGCTGCACAGACTTAGATTTGACAAGGCTCAGATGGAAACCAGGAGGCCCTAGGAGCCGCCACTAACTAGAGGGTGAGTGAGTGTCCAACTTGGAATTTCAGTTTTTAAAAGCGACCCATCCAGGGGGATTTGCTACCGTGGATGTCAGTCCATGACAATGCCACTCAGACATCCTCTGCGCCATCCGTGTGCCCAGGGGCCGACAGCAGGGCTCTCCCAGCAAGGCGCAGGGTGGCCCTCCCGGGACAGAGCCTAAGAAGGGGAAGCAAGGCCCAGGGTTTGGAGCCTCTGGCCCTGGGGCCTCTGTAGGCTCTGCCCACACAGCTCTACAACCCTCCTGGGGCCCTGCACCTGCTCAACTGCCCCCCACCCCTCCCCTCCCCTCCTCCAACCACTCTGCTCCCCTCCAGGTGCTTCACCAGTTCCGTCGCCCTTTGGGCCCTTCACCTGCTCTGCTGCTTGGACTTCTGTGCCCCCGGACATCTGTGCTCCATGTCTGTGCGTCTCATGCTGCTCCTGGCCCCTCGGACTGGACCAGCCCCTGACCCCTCTCCAGAGCCTCGACCTCCCTTGGTGAGCTCCTTTTCACCTTGGCCACCAGGTGGCTGCCCTTTGGGGGCAGGGTGAATTCTTCAGAGTGTGGTGGTTATATTCTTAGTCTCTGTGGTGGTTTTTTCTATGCCATGGTGCGCAGAAACAGCAGACGTTCAATATAGCGCTGATTATTCTCCTCACTCTGGCCTTGCCGCTTTGCCTGGCCTTAAGGGTGGAATCCTGCCTTTCTGCAGGGGCCACCGCATTACTTTGGGGCAGGAGGCGAGAGCCACTTCTTGAGGGCGGTCTTAGGGAGGTGATGGAGGGCGGCGGGGCTGGGCTGGGGGTTCTGCTCCTGCCTTCCAGGCCCCCCTCCAGCTGGGAGCCTGGCAAGGTGGTGGTGGTGTGCTCCCAGGCATCCTCCATGGGGGGGCCTGGGAAGGAGGTGGTTCTGATGTGCAGGGCCTCCTCCAAGAGTGGGCCTAGCATGGAGGGGATGCTCTGCCCCCAGGCGTCCTCCAGCGGGGGGCCTAGCACAGAGATGGTGCTGTTCTGCAGCTGGGGGCCTGGCCTGGAGGTAAAACTCCGCTGGGAGGCTTCCTCCGGCAGGGAGACGCTCAGGGACGAGGTCTTGCACGCCCACACCTCAGGCTGCAGGAGGCTCTCCTCCCAATCCAGGTCACATTGTGTGGCAGTGGGAGCGAAGTGCTCCTGGGAGGAGGCCTGGCTTGGCCCCTCTCCCTCGTCCCACTGCCCCTCCCCCTCCCCAGCGCAGAGTGTCTGCTCTGTCCCCATGACATCATTAAAACTTCCCTCCGCGATGACACTGACAATTTCGGGCCTCCAGCAATCCTGGCGGACCTCGGCTTCCATCACAGCCATGCCGTGGTGGCCGCCGGCCGGCTCCCCCAAGGGCGGGGATCCCTTCATCTGGACCCAGGGGTGTTCGATGACGCTCTCTAGGGTGCTCCGACTCTGGGGGTCCAGCACCAACATCTTACTGAGGAGGTCCCGGCAGTGGTCCGAGAGGTAGTCAGGCTTGTGGTAGTGCGCGCTCAGGACGCTGGCCCGGAGTTCCTGGTGGCTGGTCCCCGCGAAGGGCAGCTCCCCGGTGAGCATGTTGTAGAGGGTCACCCCCAGGCTCCAGACGTCCGCCTTGGGGCCTTTGTACGTCTGGTGGAGGTAGATCTCGGGGGCCAGGAATTCAGGGCTGCCACAACAGGTGCTCAGGCCCTCGTCGGCGCACCGGACACTGAGCCCGAAGTCCGCCAACTTGATGTTTCCGTTGTCGTCCATGAGCAGGTTCTCGGGCTTCAGGTCTCGGTGCGCGACGCCCTTGCTGTGGCAGTACGAGAGGGCCGAGAGCACCTGCCGGAAAATGCGGCGGGCCTCGCTCTCGGGCAGGCGCCTGCGCTCGTTGAGGTAGCCCTCCAGGTCGCCCCCTTTCGCCAACTCCATCACCAGCATGACCTCCGCCCCGGTGTCCACCACCTCAAAGAGCCGGACGATGTTTGGGTGGTGCAGGGCGCGCATGCAGCCCACCTCGCGGGCCAGGAACTCGGGGCTGGGCATCTTGGCCTTGCGCATGACTTTGATGGCCACCTTCCTGCCGGTGCGGGCGTGCTGCGCCAGCTTCACCTTGGAGAAGGAGCCCTCCCCCAGCGTGCGCAGCATCAGGTAGTGTTGGAGCTTGGCCTCCTTAGGAGCGAGGCGCTTCGTCATAGCGAGTGCGGACCCCGGCTCACTGCTCTCACGGCCCTGGCTGTTCTCAAACGGCCCTGAGATACCTCTCCTCATCGCTCTAGCTCTATTATCTTAACAAACGTACTATTAATCTAATATTAATAGTAATCACAAAACACCCACTAAGCTAACTAAATGCTAATAGTGCTAACTTAACTCCCCAACAGTACTAACTAAGCTACCCTTACTAACAATGCTAATACTAACTAGCTACACGCAAAAATAAATGAAAATAATGTAAATATATGATAAAAGCAAACCAATCACAAGCTAACCACAAAACATAGAACAACACAAAGACAAAACGAACAAACCACAAGAGAACAAACAACAATCAGAAACTAACAAGTAAAATAAAAAAAACAGACAAACAACAAAGGGAAAAACACAACAAACAACAAATAACAACAGAAGGGAAAATGGGGGAAATCAAAAAAAAGAAAAAGAAAAAAATTCGAAACGGAAATTAAAAAACCAAAAATTAAAATAATAAAACAAAAAATAAAATAAAAAACTAAAAAATTAAAATGATAAAGGAAAATAATTAAAAATGGAAAAAATAAGCAAATAAAGCAATAAAGGAAAATAAGAAAAAACAAAGAAACAAAATAACTAAAATAAAGAACGAAAATAAAGAACTAAAGTAAATGAATAAATCAATCAATCAAAAGAAAACCCAGTAATCCAAAACGCGCTCTCTCTCCCTCCGCTGTCCGAGTCCACAGGTCACTATCCCAAAGCTTCCTGGCTCTTAAGGACACAGATGCAGGCCGGGCAGGGCTTATATAGGCTCTGCCGGTGGCGGCGCCATCACAGTGGCTCTTTATGGAGTCAGAGCCAGAAGCCGCAGCCATTGGCTGAGGGAAACCCAGTGGTTTCTCAGCCTTAATGAAAAAGCAGCTGCCAAGAGGCGTGTTTATAGGACTTACTAGAGATTGACATTTACCCAGTTAAAGAAAACCCGTAGAATGCTTGAGAGGCTGTTTCATGTGTAGTGAGAAAACCTTTCTGTCGGCTCATCAGTCACCATTCTGCGACCTCTTTTTTTTTTTTTTTTTTTTTTTTCCCATTTTCTGTGCTACCACCACCCTCACCACCACCACCATCCTCACTGTTGTGGTTTTTGGAACCTGTGGGTTTGGAGTGCGGGGTCCTTGGGTTCACCCTGGGAAAGGGGTCACCAGAGCTCCCATTTTAGCGACACTCGGCGCGTTTCCCAGGCGAGTTTCTTCACGAGACAGAGACGTTGGTTATATTTCAAGGGCAGGTTGATTAGGGAAGGGATAAACCAGTGAAAGACCCTTGCAGAGACACAAGCGGGCAGGAAGAGCTGCCCCAGAAGGGACAGGTTCGCTGAGGGAGGCCTGCATGGTTGCAGGCGGGCCTGTGTCCTCGACAAGGGCAGGCAGGAGACTGTTGTCCTTCAGAGGAAAGAGTTGGTGACAAGAGGCACCTGCATAGTCACAGTTGGGCAGAGGGATGGCTGCCCAAGCCTGTGCAGACATTGCACTGATAGAGTCTTCTTCTGTTTTGGAGAGATCACTCCTTGTGAGCCTCAGTTGGTGGCTCATTTTGGATAACTATGCAGAATCTGAAAGGGACCTAGATTCCACAATGGGCTCAATCTCCATATCTTTACCTTTGGATGCTCACTTGCTCACTGGGATACCTGCTTGGATGTTATGCTTTGTAATCTAGGGGTCTGGTGCCTCAGGATACTAGTCTGAGCCTAAGGATCTTGGTTTCCATAGCTGTGTCAATGGCTATGCTAATCTCTTCTACCCCCACCTCCTTGTGTGAGCCAGGTTTCTGGTCTTGTGGCACACCTCTTTTCAGGTTTTTTTTTTTTTCTATTCTTGTCCTCCATCAATCACCACCATCATCACCATCATCACCACCATCAACATCACCACCACCATCTTTACTTAAAAAGGTTATTATGTGCCAGACACCGTGCTAAGCATTTTACATGTATTATAACATTTATGTTTCTCATCACACAGTCCTGTGAGAGAGAGATATTTTTGCCATTTTTGAAGATGAGTAAACTGAGGAACTTGGCCAAGTTCATATGTGACAGGATAGTGTGGTCCAGGAGCCCAAGCTCAGCTGTCCGGTTCTAGGTGCTTCTCGAATCCACATATGTATGACCCACCTGTGGATTTTTCTAAAAGGTAGATTTTTTCTTTTTTTAAGATTTATTTATTTATTTATACAAGCACTGGGTACAGTCAGAAGCGCAAGAGGGTGAAAGAATTCACCAGAGCCAGAGCAGGGAACAGAATAGGCAAAAGACAGAAGTACACTGCTGAGGGGAGTAGGGGTGAGTCAGGAAATGTCTGCCTTCTGTGGGTCACTTCCTTGGTTGGCTGGGGATGGAACTCCTGCTGCAGAGGCTGCCCAGAGCTTCCCAGTGCTGTGCTGAACCCCTCGTGCCACCAGGGAGGCCCCACTTTTGAAGACATTGTACCAATTCTCTACAGCTGAGTGTCTTTCTGATGGTAGAAGGTACATGAACACTTCATACCTATAGAAGCACACACATGCACACACACTTGTACAGACTCACATGCACACACTTGCACAGACACAGTGTAAGACATGCACACGCACCTAAAGGAAATAGTCCAAACACCTAATTACATACTTACTGGTAGGTCTGTTTCACTATCCTATTTCACCGTATTACCACCATATGACCACTTTGATTTTTCTAAAACTTTCTATAAATTTCACTGCTGCTGATAGGAATTTTAAAGGAAATTTCGGCATCTGACGACCCATGTGTTGGAAGTATGGGCGCATTCATACATGTGAAGCAAATGCATTCAGTTTCAAACCCTGATTTACTGTGTCATGGGAGAGACAGTTTCAACAATCCATTTCAGACTGTCTTCTGCAGGCAGGGAAAGAGCATGCAGATGCCTCTATGCCCCAGCGCCCCCGGGGGAAGAGCAGGTCACGTGGAGGTCCATCCTGCAGTGGGAAGCCAGTCTGTCCATCACGGCCCCCTCCTCGTGCCATCCCCGACCTGCGTTGGAAGAGAAGAGCCAATAAAGCCCAAGCACAGAGTTACCTGTTTAGGATACTCTTTTGTTAGTGAAATCCCCCAGGGAGTGCTGCACAGACTTAGATTTGACAAGGCTCAGATGGAAACCAGGAGGCCCTAGGAGCCGCCACTAACTAGAGGGTGAGTGAGTGTCCAACTTGGAATTTCAGTTTTTAAAAGCGACCCATCCAGGGGGATTTGCTACCGTGGATGTCAGTCCATGACAATGCCACTCAGACATCCTCTGCGCCATCCGTGTGCCCAGGGGCCGACAGCAGGGCTCTCCCAGCAAGGCGCAGGGTGGCCCTCCCGGGACAGAGCCTAAGAAGGGGAAGCAAGGCCCAGGGTTTGGAGCCTCTGGCCCTGGGGCCTCTGTAGGCTCTGCCCACACAGCTCTACAACCCTCCTGGGGCCCTGCACCTGCTCAACTGCCCCCCACCCCTCCCCTCCCCTCCTCCAACCACTCTGCTCCCCTCCAGGTGCTTCACCAGTTCCGTCGCCCTTTGGGCCCTTCACCTGCTCTGCTGCTTGGACTTCTGTGCCCCCGGACATCTGTGCTCCATGTCTGTGCGTCTCATGCTGCTCCTGGCCCCTCGGACTGGACCAGCCCCTGACCCCTCTCCAGAGCCTCGACCTCCCTTGGTGAGCTCCTTTTCACCTTGGCCACCAGGTGGCTGCCCTTTGGGGGCAGGGTGAATTCTTCAGAGTGTGGTGGTTATATTCTTAGTCTCTGTGGTGGTTTTTTCTATGCCATGGTGCGCAGAAACAGCAGACGTTCAATATAGCGCTGATTATTCTCCTCACTCTGGCCTTGCCGCTTTGCCTGGCCTTAAGGGTGGAATCCTGCCTTTCTGCAGGGGCCACCGCATTACTTTGGGGCAGGAGGCGAGAGCCACTTCTTGAGGGCGGTCTTAGGGAGGTGATGGAGGGCGGCGGGGCTGGGCTGGGGGTTCTGCTCCTGCCTTCCAGGCCCCCCTCCAGCTGGGAGCCTGGCAAGGTGGTGGTGGTGTGCTCCCAGGCATCCTCCATGGGGGGGCCTGGGAAGGAGGTGGTTCTGATGTGCAGGGCCTCCTCCAAGAGTGGGTCTAGCATGGAGGGGATGCTCTGCCCCCAGGCGTCCTCCAGCGGGGGGCCTAGCACAGAGATGGTGCTGTTCTGCAGCTGGGGGCCTGGCCTGGAGGTAAAACTCCGCTGGGAGGCTTCCTCCGGCAGGAAGACGCTCACGGACGAGGTCTTGCACGCCCACACCTCAGGCTGCAGGAGGCTCTCCTCCCAATCCAGGTCACATTGTGTGGCAGTGGGAGCGAAGTGCTCCTGGGAGGAGGCCTGGCTTGGCCCCTCTCCCTCGTCCCACTGCCCCTCCCCCTCCCCAGCGCAGAGTGTCTGCTCTGTCCCCATGACATCATTAAAACTTCCCTCCGCGATGACACTGACAATTTCGGGCCTCCAGCAATCCTGGCGGACCTCGGCTTCCATCACGGCCATGCCGTGGTGGCCGCCGGCCGGCTCCCCCAAGGGCGGGGATCCCTTCATCTGGACCCAGGGGTGTTCGATGACGCTCTCTAGGGTGCTCCGACTCTGGGGGTCCAGCACCAACATCTTACTGAGGAGGTCCCGGCAGTGGTCCGAGAGGTAGTCAGGCTTGTGGTAGTGCGCGCTCAGGACGCTGGCCCGGAGTTCCTGGTGGCTGGTCCCCGCGAAGGGCAGCTCCCCGGTGAGCATGTTGTAGAGGGTCACCCCCAGGCTCCAGACGTCCGCCTTGGGGCCTTTGTACGTCTGGTGGAGGTAGATCTCGGGGGCCAGGAATTCAGGGCTGCCACAACAGGTGCTCAGGCCCTCGTCGGCGCACCGGACACTGAGCCCGAAGTCCGCCAACTTGATGTTTCCGTTGTCGTCCATGAGCAGGTTCTCGGGCTTCAGGTCTCGGTGCGCGACGCCCTTGCTGTGGCAGTACGAGAGGGCCGAGAGCACCTGCCGGAAAATGCGGCGGGCCTCGCTCTCGGGCAGGCGCCCGCGCTCGTTGAGGTAGCCCTCCAGGTCGCCCCCTTTCGCCAACTCCATCACCAGCATGACCTCCGCCCCGGTGTCCACCACCTCAAAGAGCCGGACGATGTTTGGGTGGTGCAGGGCGCGCATGCAGCCCACCTCGCGGGCCAGGAACTCGGGGCTGGGCATCTTGGCCTTGCGCATGACTTTGATGGCCACCTTCCTGCCAGTGCGGGCGTGCTGCGCCAGCTTCACCTTGGAGAAGGAGCCCTCCCCCAGCGTGCGCAGCATCAGGTAGTGTTGGAGCTTGGCCTCCTTAGGAGCGAGGCGCTTCGTCATAGCGAGTGCGGACCCCGGCTCACTGCTCTCACGGCCCTGGCTGTTCTCAAACGGCCCTGAGATACCTCTCCTCATCGCTCTAGCTCTATTATCTTAACAAACGTACTATTAATCTAATATTAATAGTAATCACAAAACACCCACTAAGCTAACTAAATGCTGATAGTGCTAACTTAACTCCCCAACAGTACTAACTAAGCTACCCTTACTAACAATGCTAATACTAACTAGCTACACGCAAAAATAAATGAAAATAATGTAAATATATGATAAAAGCAAACCAATCACAAGCTAGCCACAAAACATAGAACAACACAAAGACAAAACGAACAAACCACAAGAGAACAAACAACAATCAGAAACTAACAAGTAAAATAAAAAAAACAGACAAACAACAAAGGGAAAAACACAACAAACAACAAATAACAACAGAAGGGAAAATGGGGGAAATCAAAAAAAAGAAAAAGAAAAAAATTCGAAACGGAAATTAAAAAACCAAAAATTAAAATAATAAAACAAAAAAATAAAATAAAAAACTAAAAAATTAAAATGATAAAGGAAAATAATTAAAAATGGAAAAAATAAGCAAATAAAGCAATAAAGGAAAATAAGAAAAAACAAAGAAACAAAATAACTAAAATAAAGAACGAAAATAAAGAACTAAAGTAAATGAATAAATAAATCAATCAAAAGAAAACCCAGTAATCCAAATCGCGCTCTCTCTCCCTCCGCTGTCCGAGTCCACAGGTCACTATCCCAAAGCTTCCTGGCTCTTAAGGACACAGATGCAGGCCGGGCAGGGCTTATATAGGCTCTGCCGGTGGCGGCGCCATCACAGTGGCTCTTTATGGAGTCAGAGCCAGAAGCCGCAGCCATTGGCTGAGGGAAACCCAGTGGTTTCTCAGCCTTAATGAAAAAGCAGCTGCCAAGAGGCGTGTTTATAGGACTTACTAGAGATTGACATTTACCCAGTTAAAGAAAACCCGTAGAATGCTTGAGAGGCTGTTTCATGTGTAGTGAGAAAACCTTTCTGTCGGCTCATCAGTCACCATTCTGCGACCTCTTTTTTTTTTTTTTTTTTTTGTTCCCATTTTCTGTACTACCACCACCCTCACCACCACCACCATCCTCACTGTTGTGGTTTTTGGAACCTGTGGGTTTGGAGTGCGGGGTCCTTGGGTTCACCCTGGGAAAGGGGTCACCAGAGCTCCCATTTTAGCGACACTCGGCGCGTTTCCCAGGCGAGTTTCTTCACGAGACAGAGACGTTGGTTATATTTCAAGGGCAGGTTGATTAGGGAAGGGATAAACCAGTGAAAGACCCTTGCAGAGACACAAGCGGGCAGGAAGAGCTGCCCCAGAAGGGACAGGTTCGCTGAGGGAGGCCTGCATGGTTGCAGGCGGGCCTGTGTCCTCGACAAGGGCAGGCAGGAGACTGTTGTCCTTCAGAGGAAAGAGTTGGTGACAAGAGGCACCTGCATAGTCACAGGTGGGCAGAGGGATGGCTGCCCAAGCCTGTGCAGACATTGCACTGATAGAGTCTTCTTCTGTTTTGGAGAGATCACTCCTTGTGAGCCTCAGTTGGTGGCTCATTTTGGATAACTATGCAGAATCTGAAAGGGACCTAGATTCCACAATGGGCTCAATCTCCATATCTTTACCTTTGGATGCTCACTTGCTCACTGGGATACCTGCTTGGATGTTATGCTTTGTAATCTAGGGGTCTGGTGCCTCAGGATACTAGTCTGAGCCTAAGGATCTTGGTTTCCATAGCTGTGTCAATGGCTATGCTAATCTCTTCTACCCCCACCTCCTTGTGTGAGCCAGGTTTCTGGTCTTGTGGCACACCTCTTTTCAGGTTTTTTTTTTTTTTTTCTATTCTTGTCCTCCATCAATCACCACCATCATCACCATCATCACCACCATCAACATCACCACCACCATCTTTACTTAAAAAGGTTATTATGTGCCAGACACCGTGCTAAGCATTTTACATGTATTATAACATTTATGTTTCTCATCACACAGTCCTGTGAGAGAGAGATATTTTTGCCATTTTTGAAGATGAGTAAACTGAGGAACTTGGCCAAGTTCATATGTGACAGGATAGTGTGGTCCAGGAGCCCAAGCTCAGCTGTCCGGTTCTAGGTGCTTCTCGAATCCACATATGTATGACCCACCTGTGGATTTTTCTAAAAGGTAGATTTTTTCTTTTTTTAAGATTTATTTATTTATTTATACAAGCACTGGGTACAGTCAGAAGCGCAAGAGGGTGAAAGAATTCACCAGAGCCAGAGCAGGGAACAGAATAGGCAAAAGACAGAAGTACACTGCTGAGGGGAGTAGGGGTGAGTCAGGAAATGTCTGCCTTCTGTGGGTCACTTCCTTGGTTGGCTGGGGATGGAACTCCTGCTGCAGAGGCTGCCCAGAGCTTCCCAGTGCTGTGCTGAACCCCTCGTGCCACCAGGGAGGCCCCACTTTTGAAGACATTGTACCAATTCTCTACAGCTGAGTGTCTTTCTGATGGTAGAAGGTACATGAACACTTCATACCTATAGAAGCACACACATGCACACACACTTGTACAGACTCACATGCACACACTTGCACAGACACAGTGTAAGACATGCACACGCACCTAAAGGAAATAGTCCAAACACCTAATTACATACTTACTGGTAGGTCTGTTTCACTATCCTATTTCACCGTATTACCACCATATGACCACTTTGATTTTTCTAAAACTTTCTATAAATTTCACTGCTGCTGATAGGAATTTTAAAGGAAATTTCGGCATCTGACGACCCATGTGTTGGAAGTATGGGCGCATTCATACATGTGAAGCAAATGCATTCAGTTTCAAACCCTGATTTACTGTGTCATGGGAGAGACAGTTTCAACAATCCATTTCAGACTGTCTTCTGCAGGCAGGGAAAGAGCATGCAGATGCCTCTATGCCCCAGCGCCCCCGGGGGAAGAGCAGGTCACGTGGAGGTCCATCCTGCAGTGGGAAGCCAGTCTGTCCATCACGGCCCCCTCCTCGTGCCATCCCCGACCTGCGTTGGAAGAGAAGAGCCAATAAAGCCCAAGCACAGAGTTACCTGTTTAGGATACTCTTTTGTTAGTGAAATCCCCCAGGGAGTGCTGCACAGACTTAGATTTGACAAGGCTCAGATGGAAACCAGGAGGCCCTAGGAGCCGCCACTAACTAGAGGGTGAGTGAGTGTCCAACTTGGAATTTCAGTTTTTAAAAGCGACCCATCCAGGGGGATTTGCTACCGTGGATGTCAGTCCATGACAATGCCACTCAGACATCCTCTGCGCCATCCGTGTGCCCTGGGGCCGACAGCAGGGCTCTCCCAGCAAGGCGCAGGGTGGCCCTCCCGGGACAGAGCCTAAGAAGGGGAAGCAAGGCCCAGGGTTTGGAGCCTCTGGCCCTGGGGCCTCTGTAGGCTCTGCCCACACAGCTCTACACCCCTCCTGGGGCCCTGCACCTGCTCAACTGCCCCCCACCCCTCCCCTCCCCTCCTCCAACCACTCTGCTCCCCTCCAGGTGCTTCACCAGTTCCGTCGCCCTTTGGGCCCTTCACCTGCTCTGCTGCTTGGACTTCTGTGCCCCCGGACATCTGTGCTCCATGTCTGTGCGTCTCATGCTGCTCCTGGCCCCTCGGACTGGACCAGCCCCTGACCCCTCTCCAGAGCCTCGACCTCCCTTGGTGAGCTCCTTTTCACCTTGGCCACCAGGTGGCTGCCCTTTGGGGGCAGGGTGAATTCTTCAGAGTGTGGTGGTTATATTCTTAGTCTCTGTGGTGGTTTTTTCTATGCCATGGTGCGCAGAAACAGCAGACGTTCAATATAGCGCTGATTATTCTCCTCACTCTGGCCTTGCCGCTTTGCCTGGCCTTAAGGGTGGAATCCTGCCTTTCTGCAGGGGCCACCGCATTACTTTGGGGCAGGAGGCGAGAGCCACTTCTTGAGGGCGGTCTTAGGGAGGTGATGGAGGGCGGCGGGGCTGGGCTGGGGGTTCTGCTCCTGCCTTCCAGGCCCCCCTCCAGCTGGGAGCCTGGCAAGGTGGTGGTGGTGTGCTCCCAGGCATCCTCCATGGGGGGGCCTGGGAAGGAGGTGGTTCTGATGTGCAGGGCCTCCTCCAAGAGTGGGCCTAGCATGGAGGGGATGCTCTGCCCCCAGGCGTCCTCCAGCGGGGGGCCTAGCACAGAGATGGTGCTGTTCTGCAGCTGGGGGCCTGGCCTGGAGGTAAAACTCCGCTGGGAGGCTTCCTCCGGCAGGGAGACGCTCACGGACGAGGTCTTGCACGCCCACACCTCAGGCTGCAGGAGGCTCTCCTCCCAATCCAGGTCACATTGTGTGGCAGTGGGAGCGAAGTGCTCCTGGGAGGAGGCCTGGCTTGGCCCCTCTCCCTCGTCCCACTGCCCCTCCCCCTCCCCAGCGCAGAGTGTCTGCTCTGTCCCCATGACATCATTAAAACTTCCCTCCGCGATGACACTGACAATTTCGGGCCTCCAGCAATCCTGGCGGACCTCGGCTTCCATCACGGCCATGCCGTGGTGGCCGCCGGCCGGCTCCCCCAAGGGCGGGGATCCCTTCATCTGGACCCAGGGGTGTTCGATGACGCTCTCTAGGGTGCTCCGACTCTGGGGGTCCAGCACCAACATCTTACTGAGGAGGTCCCGGCAGTGGTCCGAGAGGTAGTCAGGCTTGTGGTAGTGCGCGCTCAGGACGCTGGCCCGGAGTTCCTGGTGGCTGGTCCCCGCGAAGGGCAGCTCCCCGGTGAGCATGTTGTAGAGGGTCACCCCCAGGCTCCAGACGTCCGCCTTGGGGCCTTTGTACGTCTGGTGGAGGTAGATCTCGGGGGCCAGGAATTCAGGGCTGCCACAACAGGTGCTCAGGCCCTCGTCGGCGCACCGGACACTGAGCCCGAAGTCCGCCAACTTGATGTTTCCGTTGTCGTCCATGAGCAGGTTCTCGGGCTTCAGGTCTCGGTGCGCGACGCCCTTGCTGTGGCAGTACGAGAGGGCCGAGAGCACCTGCCGGAAAATGCGGCGGGCCTCGCTCTCGGGCAGGCGCCCGCGCTCGTTGAGGTAGCCCTCCAGGTCGCCCCCTTTCGCCAACTCCATCACCAGCATGACCTCCGCCCCGGTGTCCACCACCTCAAAGAGCCGGACGATGTTTGGGTGGTGCAGGGCGCGCATGCAGCCCACCTCGCGGGCCAGGAACTCGGGGCTGGGCATCTTGGCCTTGCGCATGACTTTGATGGCCACCTTCCTGCCGGTGCGGGCGTGCTGCGCCAGCTTCACCTTGGAGAAGGAGCCCTCCCCCAGCGTGCGCAGCATCAGGTAGTGTTTGAGCTTGGCCTCCTTAGGAGCGAGGCGCTTCGTCATAGCGAGTGCGGACCCCGGCTCACTGCTCTCACGGCCCTGGCTGTTCTCAAACGGCCCTGAGATACCTCTCCTCATCGCTCTAGCTCTATTATCTTAACAAACGTACTATTAATCTAATATTAATAGTAATCACAAAACACCCACTAAGCTAACTAAATGCTAATAGTGCTAACTTAACTCCCCAACAGTACTAACTAAGCTACCCTTACTAACAATGCTAATACTAACTAGCTACACGCAAAAATAAATGACAATAATGTAAATATATGATAAAAGCAAACCAATCACAAGCTAGCCACAAAACATAGAACAACACAAAGACAAAACGAACAAACCACAAGAGAACAAACAACAATCAGAAACTAACAAGTAAAATAAAAAAAACAGACAAACAACAAAGGGAAAAACACAACAAACAACAAATAACAACAGAAGGGAAAATGGGGGAAATCAAAAAAAAGAAAAAGAAAAAAATTCGAAACGGAAATTAAAAAACCAAAAATTAAAATAATAAAACAAAAAATAAAATAAAAAACTAAAAAATTAAAATGATAAAGGAAAATAATTAAAAATGGAAAAAATAAGCAAATAAAGCAATAAAGGAAAATAAGAAAAAACAAAGAAACAAAATAACTAAAATAAAGAACGAAAATAAAGAACTAAAGTAAATGAATAAATAAATCAATCAAAAGAAAACCCAGTAATCCAAATCGCGCTCTCTCTCCCTCCGCTGTCCGAGTCCACAGGTCACTATCCCAAAGCTTCCTGGCTCTTAAGGACACAGATGCAGGCCGGGCAGGGCTTATATAGGCTCTGCCGGTGGCGGCGCCATCACAGTGGCTCTTTATGGAGTCAGAGCCAGAAGCCGCAGCCATTGGCTGAGGGAAACCCAGTGGTTTCTCAGCCTTAATGAAAAAGCAGCTGCCAAGAGGCGTGTTTATAGGACTTACTAGAGATTGACATTTACCCAGTTAAAGAAAACCCGTAGAATGCTTGAGAGGCTGTTTCATGTGTAGTGAGAAAACCTTTCTGTCGGCTCATCAGTCACCATTCTGCGACCTCTTTTTTTTTTTTTTTTTTTTGTTCCCATTTTCTGTACTACCACCACCCTCACCACCACCACCATCCTCACTGTTGTGGTTTTTGGAACCTGTGGGTTTGGAGTGCGGGGTCCTTGGGTTCACCCTGGGAAAGGGGTCACCAGAGCTCCCATTTTAGCGACACTCGGCGCGTTTCCCAGGCGAGTTTCTTCACGAGACAGAGACGTTGGTTATATTTCAAGGGCAGGTTGATTAGGGAAGGGATAAACCAGTGAAAGACCCTTGCAGAGACACAAGCGGGCAGGAAGAGCTGCCCCAGAAGGGACAGGTTCGCTGAGGGAGGCCTGCATGGTTGCAGGCGGGCCTGTGTCCTCGACAAGGGCAGGCAGGAGACTGTTGTCCTTCAGAGGAAAGAGTTGGTGAAAAGAGGCACCTGCATAGTCACAGGTGGGCAGAGGGATGGCTGCCCAAGCCTGTGCAGACATTGCACTGATAGAGTCTTCTTCTGTTTTGGAGAGATCACTCCTTGTGAGCCTCAGTTGGTGGCTCATTTTGGATAACTATGCAGAATCTGAAAGGGACCTAGATTCCACAATGGGCTCAATCTCCATATCTTTACCTTTGGATGCTCACTTGCTCACTGGGATACCTGCTTGGATATTATGCTTTGTAATCTAGGGGTCTGGTGCCTCAGGATACTAGTCTGAGCCTAAGGATCTTGGTTTCCATAGCTGTGTCAATGGCTATGCTATTCTCTTCTACCCCCACCTCCTTGTGTGAGCCAGGTTTCTGGTCTTGTGGCACACCTCTTTTCAGGTTTTTTTTTTTTTCTATTCTTGTCCTCCATCAATCACCACCATCATCACCATCATCACCACCATCAACATCACCACCACCATCTTTACTTAAAAAGGTTATTATGTGCCAGACACCGTGCTAAGCATTTTACATGTATTATAACATTTATGTTTCTCATCACACAGTCCTGTGAGAGAGAGATATTTTTGCCATTTTTGAAGATGAGTAAACTGAGGAACTTGGCCAAGTTCATATGTGACAGGATAGTGTGGTCCAGGAGCCCAAGCTCAGCTGTCCGGTTCTAGGTGCTTCTCGAATCCACATATGTATGACCCACCTGTGGATTTTTCTAAAAGGTAGATTTTTTCTTTTTTTAAGATTTATTTATTTATTTATACAAGCACTGGGTACAGTCAGAAGCGCAAGAGGGTGAAAGAATTCACCAGAGCCAGAGCAGGGAACAGAATAGGCAAAAGACAGAAGTACACTGCTGAGGGGAGTAGGGGTGAGTCAGGAAATGTCTGCCTTCTGTGGGTCACTTCCTTGGTTGGCTGGGGATGGAACTCCTGCTGCAGAGGCTGCCCAGAGCTTCCCAGTGCTGTGCTGAACCCCTCGTGCCACCAGGGAGGCCCCACTTTTGAAGACATTGTACCAATTCTCTACAGCTGAGTGTCTTTCTGATGGTAGAAGGTACATGAACACTTCATACCTATAGAAGCACACACATGCACACACACTTGTACAGACTCACATGCACACACTTGCACAGACACAGTGTAAGACATGCACACGCACCTAAAGAAAATAGTCCAAACACCTAATTACATACTTACTGGTAGGTCTGTTTCACTATCCTATTTCACCGTATTACCACCATATGACCACTTTGATTTTTCTAAAACTTTCTATAAATTTCACTGCTGCTGATAGGAATTTTAAAGGAAATTTCGGCATCTGACGACCCATGTGTTGGAAGTATGGGCGCATTCATACATGTGAAGCAAATGCATTCAGTTTCAAACACTGATTTACTGTGTCATGGGAGAGACAGTTTCAACAATCCATTTCAGACTGTCTTCTGCAGGCAGGGAAAGAGCATGCAGATGCCTCTATGCCCCAGCGCCCCCGGGGGAAGAGCAGGTCACGTGGAGGTCCATCCTGCAGTGGGAAGCCAGTCTGTCCATCACGGCCCCCTCCTCGTGCCATCCCCGACCTGCGTTGGAAGAGAAGAGCCAATAAAGCCCAAGCACAGAGTTACCTGTTTAGGATACTCTTTTGTTAGTGAAATCCCCCAGGGAGTGCTGCACAGACTTAGATTTGACAAGGCTCAGATGGAAACCAGGAGGCCCTAGGAGCCGCCACTAACTAGAGGGTGAGTGAGTGTCCAACTTGGAATTTCAGTTTTTAAAAGCGACCCATCCAGGGGGATTTGCTACCGTGGATGTCAGTCCATGACAATGCCACTCAGACATCCTCTGCGCCATCCGTGTGCCCAGGGGCCGACAGCAGGGCTCTCCCAGCAAGGCGCAGGGTGGCCCTCCCGGGACAGAGCCTAAGAAGGGGAAGCAAGGCCCAGGGTTTGGAGCCTCTGGCCCTGGGGCCTCTGTAGGCTCTGCCCACACAGCTCTACACCCCTCCTGGGGCCCTGCACCTGCTCAACTGCCCCCCACCCCTCCCCTCCCCTCCTCCAACCACTCTGCTCCCCTCCAGGTGCTTCACCAGTTCCGTCGCCCTTTGGGCCCTTCACCTGCTCTGCTGCTTGGACTTCTGTGCCCCCGGACATCTGTGCTCCATGTCTGTGCGTCTCATGCTGCTCCTGGCCCCTCGGACTGGACCAGCCCCTGACCCCTCTCCAGAGCCTCGACCTCCCTTGGTGAGCTCCTTTTCACCTTGGCCACCAGGTGGCTGCCCTTTGGGGGCAGGGTGAATTCTTCAGAGTGTGGTGGTTATATTCTTAGTCTCTGTGGTGGTTTTTTCTATGCCATGGTGCGCAGAAACAGCAGACGTTCAATATAGCGCTGATTATTCTCCTCACTCTGGCCTTGCCGCTTTGCCTGGCCTTAAGGGTGGAATCCTGCCTTTCTGCAGGGGCCACCGCATTACTTTGGGGCAGGAGGCGAGAGCCACTTCTTGAGGGCGGTCTTAGGGAGGTGATGGAGGGCGGCGGGGCTGGGCTGGGGGTTCTGCTCCTGCCTTCCAGGCCCCCCTCCAGCTGGGAGCCTGGCAAGGTGGTGGTGGTGTGCTCCCAGGCATCCTCCATGGGGGGGCCTGGGAAGGAGGTGGTTCTGATGTGCAGGGCCTCCTCCAAGAGTGGGCCTAGCATGGAGGGGATGCTCTGCCCCCAGGCGTCCTCCAGCGGGGGGCCTAGCACAGAGATGGTGCTGTTCTGCAGCTGGGGGCCTGGCCTGGAGGTAAAACTCCGCTGGGAGGCTTCCTCTGGCAGGGAGACGCTCACGGACGAGGTCTTGCACGCCCACACCTCAGGCTGCAGGAGGCTCTCCTCCCAATCCAGGTCACATTGTGTGGCAGTGGGAGCGAAGTGCTCCTGGGAGGAGGCCTGGCTTGGCCCCTCTCCCTCGTCCCACTGCCCCTCCCCCTCCCCAGCGCAGAATGTCTGCTCTGTCCCCATGACATCATTCAAACTTCCCTCCGCGATGACACTGACAATTTCGGGCCTCCAGCAATCCTGGCGGACCTCGGCTTCCATCACGGCCATGCCGTGGTGGCCGCCGGCCGGCTCCCCCAAGGGCGGGGATCCCTTCATCTGGACCCAGGGGTGTTCGATGACGCTCTCTAGGGTGCTCCGACTCTGGGGGTCCAGCACCAACATCTTACTGAGGAGGTCCCGGCAGTGGTCCGAGAGGTAGTCAGGCTTGTGGTAGTGCGCGCTCAGGACGCTGGCCCGGAGTTCCTGGTGGCTGGTCCCCGCGAAGGGCAGCTCCCCGGTGAGCATGTTGTAGAGGGTCACCCCCAGGCTCCAGACGTCCGCCTTGGGGCCTTTGTACGTCTGGTGGAGGTAGATCTCGGGGGCCAGGAATTCAGGGCTGCCACAACAGGTGCTCAGGCCCTCGTCGGCGCACCGGACACTGAGCCCGAAGTCCGCCAACTTGATGTTTCCGTTGTCGTCCATGAGCAGGTTCTCGGGCTTCAGGTCTCGGTGCGCGACGCCCTTGCTGTGGCAGTACGAGAGGGCCGAGAGCACCTGCCGGAAAATGCGGCGGGCCTCGCTCTCGGGCAGGCGCCCGCGCTCGTTGAGGTAGCCCTCCAGGTCGCCCCCTTTCGCCAACTCCATCACCAGCATGACCTCCGCCCCGGTGTCCACCACCTCAAAGAGCCGGACGATGTTTGGGTGGTGCAGGGCGCGCATGCAGCCCACCTCGCGGGCCAGGAACTCGGGGCTGGGCATCTTGGCCTTGCGCATGACTTTGATGGCCACCTTCCTGCCGGTGCGGGCGTGCTGCGCCAGCTTCACCTTGGAGAAGGAGCCCTCCCCCAGCGTGCGCAGCATCAGGTAGTGTTTGAGCTTGGCCTCCTTAGGAGCGAGGCGCTTCGTCATAGCGAGTGCGGACCCCGGCTCACTGCTCTCACGGCCCTGGCTGTTCTCAAACGGCCCTGAGATACCTCTCCTCATCGCTCTAGCTCTATTATCTTAACAAACGTACTATTAATCTAATATTAATAGTAATCACAAAACACCCACTAAGCTAACTAAATGCTAATAGTGCTAACTTAACTCCCCAACAGTACTAACTAAGCTACCCTTACTAACAATGCTAATACTAACTAGCTACACGCAAAAATAAATGAAAATAATGTAAATATATGATAAAAGCAAACCAATCACAAGCTAGCCACAAAACATAGAACAACACAAAGACAAAACGAACAAACCACTAGAGAACAAACAACAATCAGAAACTAACAAGTAAAATAAAAAAAACAGACAAACAACAAAGGGAAAAACACAACAAACAACAAATAACAACAGAAGGGAAAATGGGGGAAATCAAAAAAAAGAAAAAGAAAAAAATTCGAAACGGAAATTAAAAAACCAAAAATTAAAATAATAAAACAAAAAAATAAAATAAAAAACTAAAAAATTAAAATGATAAAGGAAAATAATTAAAAATGGAAAAAATAAGCAAATAAAGCAATAAAGGAAAATAAGAAAAAACAAAGAAACAAAATAACTAAAATAAAGAACGAAAATAAAGAACTAAAGTAAATGAATAAATCAATCAATCAAAAGAAAACCCAGTAATCCAAAACGCGCTCTCTCTCCCTCCGCTGTCCCAGTCCACAGGTCACTATCCCAAAGCTTCCTGGCTCTTAAGGACACAGATGCAGGCCGGGCAGGGCTTATATAGGCTCTGCCGGTGGCGGCGCCATCACAGTGGCTCTTTATGGAGTCAGAGCCAGAAGCCGCAGCCATTGGCTGAGGGAAACCCAGTGGTTTCTCAGCCTTAATGAAAAAGCAGCTGCCAAGAGGCGTGTTTATAGGACTTACTAGAGATTGACATTTACCCACTTAAAGAAAACCCGTAGAATGCTTGAGAGGCTGTTTCATGTGTAGTGAGAAAACCTTTCTGTCGGCTCATCAGTCACCATTCTGCGACCTCTTTTTTTTTTTTTTTTTTTTTGTTCCCATTTTCTGTGCTACCACCACCCTCACCACCACCACCATCCTCACTGTTGTGGTTTTTGGAACCTGTGGGTTTGGAGTGCGGGGTCCTTGGGTTCACCCTGGGAAAGGGGTCACCAGAGCTCCCATTTTAGCGACACTCGGCGCGTTTCCCAGGCGAGTTTCTTCACGAGACAGAGACGTTGGTTATATTTCAAGGGCAGGTTGATTAGGGAAGGGATAAACCAGTGAAAGACCCTTGCAGAGACACAAGCGGGCAGGAAGAGCTGCCCCAGAAGGGACAGGTTCGCTGAGGGAGGCCTGCATGGTTGCAGGCGGGCCTGTGTCCTCGACAAGGGCAGGCAGGAGACTGTTGTCCTTCAGAGGAAAGAGTTGGTGACAAGAGGCACCTGCATAGTCACAGGTGGGCAGAGGGATGGCTGCCCAAGCCTGTGCAGACATTGCACTGATAGAGTCTTCTTCTGTTTTGGAGAGATCACTCCTTGTGAGCCTCAGTTGGTGGCTCATTTTGGATAACTATGCAGAATCTGAAAGGGACCTAGATTCCACAATGGGCTCAATCTCCATATCTTTACCTTTGGATGCTCACTTGCTCACTGGGATACCTGCTTGGATATTATGCTTTGTAATCTAGGGGTCTGGTACCTCAGGATACTAGTCTGAGCCTAAGGATCTTGGTTTCCATAGCTGTGTCAATGGCTATGCTAATCTCTTCTACCCCCACCTCCTTGTGTGAGCCAGGTTTCTGGTCTTGTGGCACACCTCTTTTCAGGTTTTTTTTTTTTCTATTCTTGTCCTCCATCAATCACCACCATCATCACCATCATCACCACCATCAACATCACCACCACCATCTTTACTTAAAAAGGTTATTATGTGCCAGACACCGTGCTAAGCATTTTACATGTATTATAACATTTATGTTTCTCATCACACAGTCCTGTGAGAGAGAGATATTTTTGCCATTTTTGAAGATGAGTAAACTGAGGAACTTGGCCAAGTTCATATGTGACAGGATAGTGTGGTCCAGGAGCCCAAGCTCAGCTGTCCGGTTCTAGGTGCTTCTCGAATCCACATATGTATGACCCACCTGTGGATTTTTCTAAAAGGTAGATTTTTTCTTTTTTTAAGATTTATTTATTTATTTATACAAGCACTGGGTACAGTCAGAAGCGCAAGAGGGTGAAAGAATTCACCAGAGCCAGAGCAGGGAACAGAATAGGCAAAAGACAGAAGTACACTGCTGAGGGGAGTAGGGGTGAGTCAGGAAATGTCTGCCTTCTGTGGGTCACTTCCTTGGTTGGCTGGGGATGGAACTCCTGCTGCAGAGGCTGCCCAGAGCTTCCCAGTGCTGTGCTGAACCCCTCGTGCCACCAGGGAGGCCCCACTTTTGAAGACATTGTACCAATTCTCTACAGCTGAGTGTCTTTCTGATGGTAGAAGGTACATGAACACTTCATACCTATAGAAGCACACACATGCACACACACTTGTACAGACTCACATGCACACACTTGCACAGACACAGTGTAAGACATGCACACGCACCTAAAGAAAATAGTCCAAACACCTAATTACATACTTACTGGTAGGTCTGTTTCACTATCCTATTTCACCGTATTACCACCATATGACCACTTTGATTTTTCTAAAACTTTCTATAAATTTCACTGCTGCTGATAGGAATTTTAAAGGAAATTTCGGCATCTGACGACCCATGTGTTGGAAGTATGGGCGCATTCATACATGTGAAGCAAATGCATTCAGTTTCAAACACTGATTTACTGTGTCATGGGAGAGACAGTTTCAACAATCCATTTCAGACTGTCTTCTGCAGGCAGGGAAAGAGCATGCAGATGCCTCTATGCCCCAGCGCCCCCGGGGGAAGAGCAGGTCACGTGGAGGTCCATCCTGCAGTGGGAAGCCAGTCTGTCCATCACGGCCCCCTCCTCGTGCCATCCCCGACCTGCGTTGGAAGAGAAGAGCCAATAAAGCCCAAGCACAGAGTTACCTGTTTAGGATACTCTTTTGTTAGTGAAATCCCCCAGGGAGTGCTGCACAGACTTAGATTTGACAAGGCTCAGATGGAAACCAGGAGGCCCTAGGAGCCGCCACTAACTAGAGGGTGAGTGAGTGTCCAACTTGGAATTTCAGTTTTTAAAAGCGACCCATCCAGGGGGATTTGCTACCGTGGATGTCAGTCCATGACAATGCCACTCAGACATCCTCTGCGCCATCCGTGTGCCCAGGGGCCGACAGCAGGGCTCTCCCAGCAAGGCGCAGGGTGGCCCTCCCGGGACAGAGCCTAAGAAGGGGAAGCAAGGCCCAGGGTTTGGAGCCTCTGGCCCTGGGGCCTCTGTAGGCTCTGCCCACACAGCTCTACAACCCTCCTGGGGCCCTGCACCTGCTCAACTGCCCCCCACCCCTCCCCTCCCGTCCTCCAACCACTCTGCTCCCCTCCAGGTGCTTCACCAGTTCCGTCGCCCTTTGGGCCCTTCACCTGCTCTGCTGCTTGGACTTCTGTGCCCCCGGACATCTGTGCTCCATGTCTGTGCGTCTCATGCTGCTCCTGGCCCCTCGGACTGGACCAGCCCCTGACCCCTCTCCAGAGCCTCGACCTCCCTTGGTGAGCTCCTTTTCACCTTGGCCACCAGGTGGCTGCCCTTTGGGGGCAGGGTGAATTCTTCAGAGTGTGGTGGTTATATTCTTAGTCTCTGTGGTGGTTTTTTCTATGCCATGGTGCGCAGAAACAGCAGACGTTCAATATAGCGCTGATTATTCTCCTCACTCTGGCCTTGCCGCTTTGCCTGGCCTTAAGGGTGGAATCCTGCCTTTCTGCAGGGGCCACCACATTACTTTGGGGCAGGAGGCGAGAGCCACTTCTTGAGGGCGGTCTTAGGGAGGTGATGGAGGGCGGCGGGGCTGGGCTGGGGGTTCTGCTCCTGCCTTCCAGGCCCCCCTCCAGCTGGGAGCCTGGCAAGGTGGTGGTGGTGTGCTCCCAGGCATCCTCCATGGGGGGGCCTGGGAAGGAGGTGGTTCTGATGTGCAGGGCCTCCTCCAAGAGTGGGCCTAGCATGGAGGGGATGCTCTGCCCCCAGGCGTCCTCCAGCGGGGGGCCTAGCACAGAGATGGTGCTGTTCTGCAGCTGGGGGCCTGGCCTGGAGGTAAAACTCCGCTGGGAGGCTTCCTCCGGCAGGGAGACGCTCACGGACGAGGTCTTGCACGCCCACACCTCAGGCTGCAGGAGGCTCTCCTCCCAATCCAGGTCACATTGTGTGGCAGTGGGAGCGAAGTGCTCCTGGGAGGAGGCCTGGCTTGGCCCCTCTCCCTCGTCCCACTGCCCCTCCCCCTCCCCAGCGCAGAGTGTCTGCTCTGTCCCCATGACATCATTAAAACTTCCCTCCGCGATGACACTGACAATTTCGGGCCTCCAGCAATCCTGGCGGACCTCGGCTTCCATCACGGCCATGCCGTGGTGGCCGCCGGCCGGCTCCCCCAAGGGCGGGGATCCCTTCATCTGGACCCAGGGGTGTTCGATGACGCTCTCTAGGGTGCTCCGACTCTGGGGGTCCAGCACCAACATCTTACTGAGGAGGTCCCGGCAGTGGTCCGAGAGGTAGTCAGGCTTGTGGTAGTGCGCGCTCAGGACGCTGGCCCGGAGTTCCTGGTGGCTGGTCCCCGCGAAGGGCAGCTCCCCGGTGAGCATGTTGTAGAGGGTCACCCCCAGGCTCCAGACGTCCGCCTTGGGGCCTTTGTACGTCTGGTGGAGGTAGATCTCGGGGGCCAGGAATTCAGGGCTGCCACAACAGGTGCTCAGGCCCTCGTCGGCGCACCGGACACTGAGCCCGAAGTCCGCCAACTTGATGTTTCCGTTGTCGTCCATGAGCAGGTTCTCGGGCTTCAGGTCTCGGTGCGCGACGCCCTTGCTGTGGCAGTACGAGAGGGCCGAGAGCACCTGCCGGAAAATGCGGCGGGCCTCGCTCTCGGGCAGGCGCCCGCGCTCGTTGAGGTAGCCCTCCAGGTCGCCCCCTTTCGCCAACTCCATCACCAGCATGACCTCCGCCCCGGTGTCCACCACCTCAAAGAGCCGGACGATGTTTGGGTGGTGCAGGGCGCGCATGCAGCCCACCTCGCGGGCCAGGAACTCGGGGCTGGGCATCTTGGCCTTGCGCATGACTTTGATGGCCACCTTCCTGCCGGTGCGGGCGTGCTGCGCCAGCTTCACCTTGGAGAAGGAGCCCTCCCCCAGCGTGCGCAGCATCAGGTAGTGTTTGAGCTTGGCCTCCTTAGGAGCGAGGCGCTTCGTCATAGCGAGTGCGGACCCCGGCTCACTGCTCTCACGGCCCTGGCTGTTCTCAAACGGCCCTGAGATACCTCTCCTCATCGCTCTAGCTCTATTATCTTAACAAACATACTATTAATCTAATATTAATAGTAATCACAAAACACCCACTAAGCTAACTAAATGCTAATAGTGCTAACTTAACTCCCCAACAGTACTAACTAAGCTACCCTTACTAACAATGCTAATACTAACTAGCTACACGCAAAAATAAATGAAAATAATGTAAATATATGATAAAAGCAAACCAATCACAAGCTAACCACAAAACATAGAACAACACAAAGACAAAACGAACAAACCACAAGAGAACAAACAACAATCAGAAACTAACAAGTAAAATAAAAAAAACAGACAAACAACAAAGGGAAAAACACAACAAACAACAAATAACAACAGAAGGGAAAATGGGGGAAATCAAAAAAAAGAAAAAGAAAAAAATTCGAAACGGAAATTAAAAAACCAAAAATTAAAATAATAAAACAAAAAATAAAATAAAAAACTAAAAAATTAAAATGATAAAGGAAAATAATTAAAAATGGAAAAAATAAGCAAATAAAGCAATAAAGGAAAATAAGAAAAAACAAAGAAACAAAAGAAATAAAATAAAGAACGAAAATAAAGAACTAAAGTAAATGAATAAATCAATCAATCAAAAGAAAACCCAGTAATCCAAAACGCGCTCTCTCTCCCTCCGCTGTCCGAGTCCACAGGTCACTATCCCAAAGCTTCCTGGCTCTTAAGGACACAGATGCAGGCCGGGCAGGGCTTATATAGGCTCTGCCGGTGGCGGCGCCATCACAGTGGCTCTTTATGGAGTCAGAGCCAGAAGCCGCAGCCATTGGCTGAGGGAAACCCAGTGGTTTCTCAGCCTTAATGAAAAAGCAGCTGCCAAGAGGCGTGTTTATAGGACTTACTAGAGATTGACATTTACCCAGTTAAAGAAAACCCGTAGAATGCTTGAGAGGCTGTTTCATGTGTAGTGAGAAAACCTTTCTGTCGGCTCATCAGTCACCATTCTGCGACCTCTTTTTTTTTTTTTTTTTTTTTTTTCCCATTTTCTGTACTACCACCACCCTCACCACCACCACCATCCTCACTGTTGTGGTTTTTGGAACCTGTGGGTTTGGAGTGCGGGGTCCTTGGGTTCACCCTGGGAAAGGGGTCACCAGAGCTCCCATTTTAGCGACACTCGGCGCGTTTCCCAGGCGAGTTTCTTCACGAGACAGAGACGTTGGTTATATTTCAAGGGCAGGTTGATTAGGGAAGGGATAAACCAGTGAAAGACCCTTGCAGAGACACAAGCGGGCAGGAAGAGCTGCCCCAGAAGGGACAGGTTCGCTGAGGGAGGCCTGCATGGTTGCAGGCGGGCCTGTGTCCTCGACAAGGGCAGGCAGGAGACTGTTGTCCTTCAGAGGAAAGAGTTGGTGACAAGAGGCACCTGCATAGTCACAGGTGGGCAGAGGGATGGCTGCCCAAGCCTGTGCAGACATTGCACTGATAGAGTCTTCTTCTGTTTTGGAGAGATCACTCCTTGTGAGCCTCAGTTGGTGGCTCATTTTGGATAACTATGCAGAATCTGAAAGGGACCTAGATTCCACAATGGGCTCAATCTCCATATCTTTACCTTTGGATGCTCACTTGCTCACTGGGATACCTGCTTGGATGTTATGCTTTGTAATCTAGGGGTCTGGTGCCTCAGGATACTAGTCTGAGCCTAAGGATCTTGGTTTCCATAGCTGTGTCAATGGCTATGCTAATCTCTTCTACCCCCACCTCCTTGTGTGAGCCAGGTTTCTGGTCTTGTGGCACACCTCTTTTCAGGTTTTTTTTTTTTTTTTTTCTATTCTTGTCCTCCATCAATCACCACCATCATCACCATCATCACCACCATCAACATCACCACCACCATCTTTACTTAAAAAGGTTATTATGTGCCAGACACCGTGCTAAGCATTTTACATGTATTATAACATTTATGTTTCTCATCACACAGTCCTGTGAGAGAGAGATATTTTTGCCATTTTTGAAGATGAGTAAACTGAGGAACTTGGCCAAGTTCATATGTGACAGGATAGTGTGGTCCAGGAGCCCAAGCTCAGCTGTCCGGTTCTAGGTGCTTCTCGAATCCACATATGTATGACCCACCTGTGGATTTTTCTAAAAGGTAGATTTTTTCTTTTTTTAAGATTTATTTATTTATTTATACAAGCACTGGGTACAGTCAGAAGCGCAAGAGGGTGAAAGAATTCACCAGAGCCAGAGCAGGGAACAGAATAGGCAAAAGACAGAAGTACACTGCTGAGGGGAGTAGGGGTGAGTCAGGAAATGTCTGCCTTCTGTGGGTCACTTCCTTGGTTGGCTGGGGATGGAACTCCTGCTGCAGAGGCTGCCCAGAGCTTCCCAGTGCTGTGCTGAACCCCTCGTGCCACCAGGGAGGCCCCACTTTTGAAGACATTGTACCAATTCTCTACAGCTGAGTGTCTTTCTGATGGTAGAAGTTACATGAACACTTCATACCTATAGAAACACACACATGCACACACACTTGTACAGACTCACATGCACACACTTGCACAGACACAGTGTAAGACATGCACACGCACCTAAAGAAAATAGTCCAAACACCTAATTACATACTTACTGGTAGGTCTGTTTCACTATCCTATTTCACCGTATTACCACCATATGACCACTTTGATTTTTCTAAAACTTTCTATAAATTTCACTGCTGCTGATAGGAATTTTAAAGGAAATTTCGGCATCTGACGACCCATGTGTTGGAAGTATGGGCGCATTCATACATGTGAAGCAAATGCATTCAGTTTCAAACACTGATTTACTGTGTCATGGGAGAGACAGTTTCAACAATCCATTTCAGACTGTCTTCTGCAGGCAGGGAAAGAGCATGCAGATGCCTCTATGCCCCAGCGCCCCCGGGGGAAGAGCAGGTCACGTGGAGGTCCATCCTGCAGTGGGAAGCCAGTCTGTCCATCACGGCCCCCTCCTCGTGCCATCCCCGACCTGCGTTGGAAGAGAAGAGCCAATAAAGCCCAAGCACAGAGTTACCTGTTTAGGATACTCTTTTGTTAGTGAAATCCCCCAGGGAGTGCTGCACAGACTTAGATTTGACAAGGCTCAGATGGAAACCAGGAGGCCCTAGGAGCCGCCACTAACTAGAGGGTGAGTGAGTGTCCAACTTGGAATTTCAGTGTTTAAAAGCGACCCATCCAGGGGGATTTGCTACCGTGGATGTCAGTCCATGACAATGCCACTCAGACATCCTCTGCGCCATCCGTGTGCCCAGGGGCCGACAGCAGGGCTCTCCCAGCAAGGTGCAGGGTGGCCCTCCCGGGACAGAGCCTAAGAAGGGGAAGCAAGGCCCAGGGTTTGGAGCCTCTGGCCCTGGGGCCTCTGTAGGCTCTGCCCACACAGCTCTACAACCCTCCTGGGGCCCTGCACCTGCTCAACTGCCCCCCACCCCTCCTCTCCCCTCCTCCAACCACTCTGCTCCCCTCCAGGTGCTTCACCAGTTCCGTCGCCCTTTGGGCCCTTCACCTGCTCTGCTGCTTGGACTTCTGTGCCCCCGGACATCTGTGCTCCATGTCTGTGCGTCTCATGCTGCTCCTGGCCCCTCGGACTGGACCAGCCCCTGACCCCTCTCCAGAGCCTCGACCTCCCTTGGTGAGCTCCTTTTCACCTTGGCCACCAGGTGGCTGCCCTTTGGGGGCAGGGTGAATTCTTCAGAGTGTGGTGGTTATATTCTTAGTCTCTGTGGTGGTTTTTTCTATGCCATGGTGCGCAGAAACAGCAGACGTTCAATATAGCGCTGATTATTCTCCTCACTCTGGCCTTGCCCCTTTGCCTGGCCTTAAGGGTGGAATCCTGCCTTTCTGCAGGGGCCACCACATTACTTTGGGGCAGGAGGCGAGAGCCACTTCTTGAGGGCGGTCTTAGGGAGGTGATGGAGGGCGGCGGGGCTGGGCTGGGGGTTCTGCTCCTGCCTTCCAGGCCCCCCTCCAGCTGGGAGCCTGGCAAGGTGGTGGTGGTGTGCTCCCAGGCATCCTCCATGGGGGGGCCTGGGAAGGAGGTGGTTCTGATGTGCAGGGCCTCCTCCAAGAGTGGGCCTAGCATGGAGGGGATGCTCTGCCCCCAGGCGTCCTCCAGCGGGGGGCCTAGCACAGAGATGGTGCTGTTCTGCAGCTGGGGGCCTGGCCTGGAGGTAAAACTCCGCTGGGAGGCTTCCTCCGGCAGGGAGACGCTCAGGGACGAGGTCTTGCACGCCCACACCTCAGGCTGCAGGAGGCTCTCCTCCCAATCCAGGTCACATTGTGTGGCAGTGGGAGCGAAGTGCTCCTGGGAGGAGGCCTGGCTTGGCCCCTCTCCCTCGTCCCACTGCCCCTCCCCCTCCCCAGCGCAGAGTGTCTGCTCTGTCCCCATGACATCATTAAAACTTCCCTCCGCGATGACACTGACAATTTCGGGCCTCCAGCAATCCTGGCGGACCTCGGCTTCCATCACGGCCATGCCGTGGTGGCCGCCGGCCGGCTCCCCCAAGGGCGGGGATCCCTTCATCTGGACCCAGGGGTGTTCGATGACGCTCTCTAGGGTGCTCCGACTCTGGGGGTCCAGCACCAACATCTTACTGAGGAGGTCCCGGCAGTGGTCCGAGAGGTAGTCAGGCTTGTGGTAGTGCGCGCTCAGGACGCTGGCCCGGAGTTCCTGGTGGCTGGTCCCCGCGAAGGGCAGCTCCCCGGTGAGCATGTTGTAGAGGGTCACCCCCAGGCTCCAGACGTCCGCCTTGGGGCCTTTGTACGTCTGGTGGAGGTAGATCTCGGGGGCCAGGAATTCAGGGCTGCCACAACAGGTGCTCAGGCCCTCGTCGGCGCACCGGACACTGAGCCCGAAGTCCGCCAACTTGATGTTTCCGTTGTCGTCCATGAGCAGGTTCTCGGGCTTCAGGTCTCGGTGCGCGACGCCCTTGCTGTGGCAGTACGAGAGGGCCGAGAGCACCTGCCGGAAAATGCGGCGGGCCTCGCTCTCGGGCAGGCGCCCGCGCTCGTTGAGGTAGCCCTCCAGGTCGCCCCCTTTCGCCAACTCCATCACCAGCATGACCTCCGCCCCGGTGTCCACCACCTCAAAGAGCCGGACGATGTTTGGGTGGTGCAGGGCGCGCATGCAGCCCACCTCGCGGGCCAGGAACTCGGGGCTGGGCATCTTGGCCTTGCGCATGACTTTGATGGCCACCTTCCTGCCGGTGCGGGCGTGCTGCGCCAGCTTCACCTTGGAGAAGGAGCCCTCCCCCAGCGTGCGCAGCATCAGGTAGTGTTTGAGCTTGGCCTCCTTAGGAGCGAGGCGCTTCGTCATAGCGAGTGCGGACCCCGGCTCACTGCTCTCACGGCCCTGGCTGTTCTCAAACGGCCCTGAGATACCTCTCCTCATCGCTCTAGCTCTATTATCTTAACAAACGTACTATTAATCTAATATTAATAGTAATCACAAAACACCCACTAAGCTAACTAAATGCTAATAGTGCTAACTTAACTCCCCAACAGTACTAACTAAGCTACCCTTACTAACAATGCTAATACTAACTAGCTACACGCAAAAATATATGACAATAATGTAAATATATGATAAAAGCAAACCAATCACAAGCTAGCCACAAAACATAGAACAACACAAAGACAAAACGAACAAACCACAAGAGAACAAACAACAATCAGAAACTAACAAGTAAAATAAAAAAAACAGACAAACAACAAAGGGAAAAACACAACAAACAACAAATAACAACAGAAGGGAAAATGGGGGAAATCAAAAAAAAGAAAAAGAAAAAAATTCGAAACGGAAATTAAAAAACCAAAAATTAAAATAATAAAACAAAAAATAAAATAAAAAACTAAAAAATTAAAATGATAAAGGAAAATAATTAAAAATGGAAAAAATAAGCAAATAAAGCAATAAAGGAAAATAAGAAAAAACAAAGAAACAAAATAACTAAAATAAAGAACGAAAATAAAGAACTAAAGTAAATGAATAAATAAATCAATCAAAAGAAAACCCAGTAATCCAAATCGCGCTCTCTCTCCCTCCGCTGTCCGAGTCCACAGGTCACTATCCCAAAGCTTCCTGGCTCTTAAGGACACAGATGCAGGCCGGGCAGGGCTTATATAGGCTCTGCCGGTGGCGGCGCCATCACAGTGGCTCTTTATGGAGTCAGAGCCAGAAGCCGCAGCCATTGGCTGAGGGAAACCCAGTGGTTTCTCAGCCTTAATGAAAAAGCAGCTGCCAAGAGGCGTGTTTATAGGACTTACTAGAGATTGACATTTACCCACTTAAAGAAAACCCGTAGAATGCTTGAGAGGCTGTTTCATGTGTAGTGAGAAAACCTTTCTGTCGGCTCATCAGTCACCATTCTGCGACCTCTTTTTTTTTTTTTTTTTTTTTTTCCCATTTTCTGTACTACCACCACCCTCACCACCACCACCATCCTCACTGTTGTGGTTTTTGGAACCTGTGGGTTTGGAGTGCGGGGTCCTTGGGTTCACCCTGGGAAAGGGGTCACCAGAGCTCCCATTTTAGCGACACTCGGCGCGTTTCCCAGGCGAGTTTCTTCACGAGACAGAGACGTTGGTTATATTTCAAGGGCAGGTTGATTAGGGAAGGGATAAACCAGTGAAAGACCCTTGCAGAGACACAAGCGGGCAGGAAGAGCTGCCCCAGAAGGGACAGGTTCGCTGAGGGAGGCCTGCATGGTTGCAGGCGGGCCTGTGTCCTCGACAAGGGCAGGCAGGAGACTGTTGTCCTTCAGAGGAAAGAGTTGGTGACAAGAGGCACCTGCATAGTCACAGGTGGGCAGAGGGATGGCTGCCCAAGCCTGTGCAGACATTGCACTGATAGAGTCTTCTTCTGTTTTGGAGAGATCACTCCTTGTGAGCCTCAGTTGGTGGCTCATTTTGGATAACTATGCAGAATCTGAAAGGGACCTAGATTCCACAATGGGCTCAATCTCCATATCTTTACCTTTGGATGCTCACTTGCTCACTGGGATACCTGCTTGGATATTATGCTTTGTAATCTAGGGGTCTGGTGCCTCAGGATACTAGTCTGAGCCTAAGGATCTTGGTTTCCATAGCTGTGTCAATGGCTATGCTAATCTCTTCTACCCCCACCTCCTTGTGTGAGCCAGGTTTCTGGTCTTGTGGCACACCTCTTTTCAGGTTTTTTTTTTTTTCTATTCTTGTCCTCCATCAATCACCACCATCATCACCATCATCACCACCATCAACATCACCACCACCATCTTTACTTAAAAAGGTTATTATGTGCCAGACACCGTGCTAAGCATTTTACATGTATTATAACATTTATGTTTCTCATCACACAGTCCTGTGAGAGAGAGATATTTTTGCCATTTTTGAAGATGAGTAAACTGAGGAACTTGGCCAAGTTCATATGTGACAGGATAGTGTGGTCCAGGAGCCCAAGCTCAGCTGTCCGGTTCTAGGTGCTTCTCGAATCCACATATGTATGACCCACCTGTGGATTTTTCTAAAAGGTAGATTTTTTCTTTTTTTAAGATTTATTTATTTATTTATACAAGCACTGGGTACAGTCAGAAGCGCAAGAGGGTGAAAGAATTCACCAGAGCCAGAGCAGGGAACAGAATAGGCAAAAGACAGAAGTACACTGCTGAGGGGAGTAGGGGTGAGTCAGGAAATGTCTGCCTTCTGTGGGTCACTTCCTTGGTTGGCTGGGGATGGAACTCCTGCTGCAGAGGCTGCCCAGAGCTTCCCAGTGCTGTGCTGAACCCCTCGTGCCACCAGGGAGGCCCCACTTTTGAAGACATTGTACCAATTCTCTACAGCTGAGTGTCTTTCTGATGGTAGAAGGTACATGAACACTTCATACCTATAGAAGCACACACATGCACACACACTTGTACAGACTCACATGCACACACTTGCACAGACACAGTGTAAGACATGCACACGCACCTAAAGAAAATAGTCCAAACACCTAATTACATACTTACTGGTAGGTCTGTTTCACTATCCTATTTCACCGTATTACCACCATATGACCACTTTGATTTTTCTAAAACTTTCTATAAATTTCACTGCTGCTGATAGGAATTTTAAAGGAAATTTCGGCATCTGACGACCCATGTGTTGGAAGTATGGGCGCATTCATACATGTGAAGCAAATGCATTCAGTTTCAAACCCTGATTTACTGTGTCATGGGAGAGACAGTTTCAACAATCCATTTCAGACTGTCTTCTGCAGGCAGGGAAAGAGCATGCAGATGCCTCTATGCCCCAGCGCCCCCGGGGGAAGAGCAGGTCACGTGGAGGTCCATCCTGCAGTGGGAAGCCAGTCTGTCCATCACGGCCCCCTCCTCGTGCCATCCCCGACCTGCGTTGGAAGAGAAGAGCCAATAAAGCCCAAGCACAGAGTTACCTGTTTAGGATACTCTTTTGTTAGTGAAATCCCCCAGGGAGTGCTGCACAGACTTAGATTTGACAAGGCTCAGATGGAAACCAGGAGGCCCTAGGAGCCGCCACTAACTAGAGGGTGAGTGAGTGTCCAACTTGGAATTTCAGTTTTTAAAAGCGACCCATCCAGGGGGATTTGCTACCGTGGATGTCAGTCCATGACAATGCCACTCAGACATCCTCTGCGCCATCCGTGTGCCCAGGGGCCGACAGCAGGGCTCTCCCAGCAAGGCGCAGGGTGGCCCTCCCGGGACAGAGCCTAAGAAGGGGAAGCAAGGCCCAGGGTTTGGAGCCTCTGGCCCTGGGGCCTCTGTAGGCTCTGCCCACACAGCTCTACACCCCTCCTGGGGCCCTGCACCTGCTCAACTGCCCCCCACCCCTCCCCTCCCCTCCTCCAACCACTCTGCTCCCCTCCAGGTGCTTCACCAGTTCCGTCGCCCTTTGGGCCCTTCACCTGCTCTGCTGCTTGGACTTCTGTGCCCCCGGACATCTGTGCTCCATGTCTGTGCGTCTCATGCTGCTCCTGGCCCCTCGGACTGGACCAGCCCCTGACCCCTCTCCAGAGCCTCGACCTCCCTTGGTGAGCTCCTTTTCACCTTGGCCACCAGGTGGCTGCCCTTTGGGGGCAGGGTGAATTCTTCAGAGTGTGGTGGTTATATTCTTAGTCTCTGTGGTGGTTTTTTCTATGCCATGGTGCGCAGAAACAGCAGACGTTCAATATAGCGCTGATTATTCTCCTCACTCTGGCCTTGCCGCTTTGCCTGGCCTTAAGGGTGGAATCCTGCCTTTCTGCAGGGGCCACCGCATTACTTTGGGGCAGGAGGCGAGAGCCACTTCTTGAGGGCGGTCTTAGGGAGGTGATGGAGGGCGGCGGGGCTGGGCTGGGGGTTCTGCTCCTGCCTTCCAGGCCCCCCTCCAGCTGGGAGCCTGGCAAGGTGGTGGTGGTGTGCTCCCAGGCATCCTCCATGGGGGGGCCTGGGAAGGAGGTGGTTCTGATGTGCAGGGCCTCCTCCAAGAGTGGGCCTAGCATGGAGGGGATGCTCTGCCCCCAGGCGTCCTCCAGCGGGGGGCCTAGCACAGAGATGGTGCTGTTCTGCAGCTGGGGGCCTGGCCTGGAGGTAAAACTCCGCTGGGAGGCTTCCTCTGGCAGGGAGACGCTCACGGACGAGGTCTTGCACGCCCACACCTCAGGCTGCAGGAGGCTCTCCTCCCAATCCAGGTCACATTGTGTGGCAGTGGGAGCGAAGTGCTCCTGGGAGGAGGCCTGGCTTGGCCCCTCTCCCTCGTCCCACTGCCCCTCCCCCTCCCCAGCGCAGAATGTCTGCTCTGTCCCCATGACATCATTCAAACTTCCCTCCGCGATGACACTGACAATTTCGGGCCTCCAGCAATCCTGGCGGACCTCGGCTTCCATCACGGCCATGCCGTGGTGGCCGCCGGCCGGCTCCCCCAAGGGCGGGGATCCCTTCATCTGGACCCAGGGGTGTTCGATGACGCTCTCTAGGGTGCTCCGACTCTGGGGGTCCAGCACCAACATCTTACTGAGGAGGTCCCGGCAGTGGTCCGAGAGGTAGTCAGGCTTGTGGTAGTGCGCGCTCAGGACGCTGGCCCGGAGTTCCTGGTGGCTGGTCCCCGCGAAGGGCAGCTCCCCGGTGAGCATGTTGTAGAGGGTCACCCCCAGGCTCCAGACGTCCGCCTTGGGGCCTTTGTACGTCTGGTGGAGGTAGATCTCGGGGGCCAGGAATTCAGGGCTGCCACAACAGGTGCTCAGGCCCTCGTCGGCGCACCGGACACTGAGCCCGAAGTCCGCCAACTTGATGTTTCCGTTGTCGTCCATGAGCAGGTTCTCGGGCTTCAGGTCTCGGTGCGCGACGCCCTTGCTGTGGCAGTACGAGAGGGCCGAGAGCACCTGCCGGAAAATGCGGCGGGCCTCGCTCTCGGGCAGGCGCCCGCGCTCGTTGAGGTAGCCCTCCAGGTCGCCCCCTTTCGCCAACTCCATCACCAGCATGACCTCCGCCCCGGTGTCCACCACCTCAAAGAGCCGGACGATGTTTGGGTGGTGCAGGGCGCGCATGCAGCCCACCTCGCGGGCCAGGAACTCGGGGCTGGGCATCTTGGCCTTGCGCATGACTTTGATGGCCACCTTCCTGCCGGTGCGGGCGTGCTGCGCCAGCTTCACCTTGGAGAAGGAGCCCTCCCCCAGCGTGCGCAGCATCAGGTAGTGTTTGAGCTTGGCCTCCTTAGGAGCGAGGCGCTTCGTCATAGCGAGTGCGGACCCCGGCTCACTGCTCTCACGGCCCTGGCTGTTCTCAAACGGCCCTGAGATACCTCTCCTCATCGCTCTAGCTCTATTATCTTAACAAACGTACTATTAATCTAATATTAATAGTAATCACAAAACACCCACTAAGCTAACTAAATGCTAATAGTGCTAACTTAACTCCCCAACAGTACTAACTAAGCTACCCTTACTAACAATGCTAATACTAACTAGCTACACGCAAAAATAAATGAAAATAATGTAAATATATGATAAAAGCAAACCAATCACAAGCTAGCCACAAAACATAGAACAACACAAAGACAAAACGAACAAACCACTAGAGAACAAACAACAATCAGAAACTAACAAGTAAAATAAAAAAAACAGACAAACAACAAAGGGAAAAACACAACAAACAACAAATAACAACAGAAGGGAAAATGGGGGAAATCAAAAAAAAGAAAAAGAAAAAAATTCGAAACGGAAATTAAAAAACCAAAAATTAAAATAATAAAACAAAAAAATAAAATAAAAAACTAAAAAATTAAAATGATAAAGGAAAATAATTAAAAATGGAAAAAATAAGCAAATAAAGCAATAAAGGAAAATAAGAAAAAACAAAGAAACAAAATAACTAAAATAAAGAACGAAAATAAAGAACTAAAGTAAATGAATAAATCAATCAATCAAAAGAAAACCCAGTAATCCAAAACGCGCTCTCTCTCCCTCCGCTGTCCGAGTCCACAGGTCACTATCCCAAAGCTTCCTGGCTCTTAAGGACACAGATGCAGGCCGGGCAGGGCTTATATAGGCTCTGCCGGTGGCGGCGCCATCACAGTGGCTCTTTATGGAGTCAGAGCCAGAAGCCGCAGCCATTGGCTGAGGGAAACCCAGTGGTTTCTCAGCCTTAATGAAAAAGCAGCTGCCAAGAGGCGTGTTTATAGGACTTACTAGAGATTGACATTTACCCACTTAAAGAAAACCCGTAGAATGCTTGAGAGGCTGTTTCATGTGTAGTGAGAAAACCTTTCTGTCGGCTCATCAGTCACCATTCTGCGACCTCTTTTTTTTTTTTTTTTTTTTTGTTCCCATTTTCTGTGCTACCACCACCCTCACCACCACCACCATCCTCACTGTTGTGGTTTTTGGAACCTGTGGGTTTGGAGTGCGGGGTCCTTGGGTTCACCCTGGGAAAGGGGTCACCAGAGCTCCCATTTTAGCGACACTCGGCGCGTTTCCCAGGCGAGTTTCTTCACGAGACAGAGACGTTGGTTATATTTCAAGGGCAGGTTGATTAGGGAAGGGATAAACCAGTGAAAGACCCTTGCAGAGACACAAGCGGGCAGGAAGAGCTGCCCCAGAAGGGACAGGTTCGCTGAGGGAGGCCTGCATGGTTGCAGGCGGGCCTGTGTCCTCGACAAGGGCAGGCAGGAGACTGTTGTCCTTCAGAGGAAAGAGTTGGTGACAAGAGGCACCTGCATAGTCACAGGTGGGCAGAGGGATGGCTGCCCAAGCCTGTGCAGACATTGCACTGATAGAGTCTTCTTCTGTTTTGGAGAGATCACTCCTTGTGAGCCTCAGTTGGTGGCTCATTTTGGATAACTATGCAGAATCTGAAAGGGACCTAGATTCCACAATGGGCTCAATCTCCATATCTTTACCTTTGGATGCTCACTTGCTCACTGGGATACCTGCTTGGATATTATGCTTTGTAATCTAGGGGTCTGGTACCTCAGGATACTAGTCTGAGCCTAAGGATCTTGGTTTCCATAGCTGTGTCAATGGCTATGCTAATCTCTTCTACCCCCACCTCCTTGTGTGAGCCAGGTTTCTGGTCTTGTGGCACACCTCTTTTCAGGTTTTTTTTTTTTCTATTCTTGTCCTCCATCAATCACCACCATCATCACCATCATCACCACCATCAACATCACCACCACCATCTTTACTTAAAAAGGTTATTATGTGCCAGACACCGTGCTAAGCATTTTACATGTATTATAACATTTATGTTTCTCATCACACAGTCCTGTGAGAGAGAGATATTTTTGCCATTTTTGAAGATGAGTAAACTGAGGAACTTGGCCAAGTTCATATGTGACAGGATAGTGTGGTCCAGGAGCCCAAGCTCAGCTGTCCGGTTCTAGGTGCTTCTCGAATCCACATATGTATGACCCACCTGTGGATTTTTCTAAAAGGTAGATTTTTTCTTTTTTTAAGATTTATTTATTTATTTATACAAGCACTGGGTACAGTCAGAAGCGCAAGAGGGTGAAAGAATTCACCAGAGCCAGAGCAGGGAACAGAATAGGCAAAAGACAGAAGTACACTGCTGAGGGGAGTAGGGGTGAGTCAGGAAATGTCTGCCTTCTGTGGGTCACTTCCTTGGTTGGCTGGGGATGGAACTCCTGCTGCAGAGGCTGCCCAGAGCTTCCCAGTGCTGTGCTGAACCCCTCGTGCCACCAGGGAGGCCCCACTTTTGAAGACATTGTACCAATTCTCTACAGCTGAGTGTCTTTCTGATGGTAGAAGGTACATGAACACTTCATACCTATAGAAGCACACACATGCACACACACTTGTACAGACTCACATGCACACACTTGCACAGACACAGTGTAAGACATGCACACGCACCTAAAGAAAATAGTCCAAACACCTAATTACATACTTACTGGTAGGTCTGTTTCACTATCCTATTTCACCGTATTACCACCATATGACCACTTTGATTTTTCTAAAACTTTCTATAAATTTCACTGCTGCTGATAGGAATTTTAAAGGAAATTTCGGCATCTGACGACCCATGTGTTGGAAGTATGGGCGCATTCATACATGTGAAGCAAATGCATTCAGTTTCAAACACTGATTTACTGTGTCATGGGAGAGACAGTTTCAACAATCCATTTCAGACTGTCTTCTGCAGGCAGGGAAAGAGCATGCAGATGCCTCTATGCCCCAGCGCCCCCGGGGGAAGAGCAGGTCACGTGGAGGTCCATCCTGCAGTGGGAAGCCAGTCTGTCCATCACGGCCCCCTCCTCGTGCCATCCCCGACCTGCGTTGGAAGAGAAGAGCCAATAAAGCCCAAGCACAGAGTTACCTGTTTAGGATACTCTTTTGTTAGTGAAATCCCCCAGGGAGTGCTGCACAGACTTAGATTTGACAAGGCTCAGATGGAAACCAGGAGGCCCTAGGAGCCGCCACTAACTAGAGGGTGAGTGAGTGTCCAACTTGGAATTTCAGTTTTTAAAAGCGACCCATCCAGGGGGATTTGCTACCGTGGATGTCAGTCCATGACAATGCCACTCAGACATCCTCTGCGCCATCCGTGTGCCCAGGGGCCGACAGCAGGGCTCTCCCAGCAAGGCGCAGGGTGGCCCTCCCGGGACAGAGCCTAAGAAGGGGAAGCAAGGCCCAGGGTTTGGAGCCTCTGGCCCTGGGGCCTCTGTAGGCTCTGCCCACACAGCTCTACAACCCTCCTGGGGCCCTGCACCTGCTCAACTGCCCCCCACCCCTCCCCTCCCGTCCTCCAACCACTCTGCTCCCCTCCAGGTGCTTCACCAGTTCCGTCGCCCTTTGGGCCCTTCACCTGCTCTGCTGCTTGGACTTCTGTGCCCCCGGACATCTGTGCTCCATGTCTGTGCGTCTCATGCTGCTCCTGGCCCCTCGGACTGGACCAGCCCCTGACCCCTCTCCAGAGCCTCGACCTCCCTTGGTGAGCTCCTTTTCACCTTGGCCACCAGGTGGCTGCCCTTTGGGGGCAGGGTGAATTCTTCAGAGTGTGGTGGTTATATTCTTAGTCTCTGTGGTGGTTTTTTCTATGCCATGGTGCGCAGAAACAGCAGACGTTCAATATAGCGCTGATTATTCTCCTCACTCTGGCCTTGCCGCTTTGCCTGGCCTTAAGGGTGGAATCCTGCCTTTCTGCAGGGGCCACCACATTACTTTGGGGCAGGAGGCGAGAGCCACTTCTTGAGGGCGGTCTTAGGGAGGTGATGGAGGGCGGCGGGGCTGGGCTGGGGGTTCTGCTCCTGCCTTCCAGGCCCCCCTCCAGCTGGGAGCCTGGCAAGGTGGTGGTGGTGTGCTCCCAGGCATCCTCCATGGGGGGGCCTGGGAAGGAGGTGGTTCTGATGTGCAGGGCCTCCTCCAAGAGTGGGCCTAGCATGGAGGGGATGCTCTGCCCCCAGGCGTCCTCCAGCGGGGGGCCTAGCACAGAGATGGTGCTGTTCTGCAGCTGGGGGCCTGGCCTGGAGGTAAAACTCCGCTGGGAGGCTTCCTCCGGCAGGGAGACGCTCACGGACGAGGTCTTGCACGCCCACACCTCAGGCTGCAGGAGGCTCTCCTCCCAATCCAGGTCACATTGTGTGGCAGTGGGAGCGAAGTGCTCCTGGGAGGAGGCCTGGCTTGGCCCCTCTCCCTCGTCCCACTGCCCCTCCCCCTCCCCAGCGCAGAGTGTCTGCTCTGTCCCCATGACATCATTAAAACTTCCCTCCGCGATGACACTGACAATTTCGGGCCTCCAGCAATCCTGGCGGACCTCGGCTTCCATCACGGCCATGCCGTGGTGGCCGCCGGCCGGCTCCCCCAAGGGCGGGGATCCCTTCATCTGGACCCAGGGGTGTTCGATGACGCTCTCTAGGGTGCTCCGACTCTGGGGGTCCAGCACCAACATCTTACTGAGGAGGTCCCGGCAGTGGTCCGAGAGGTAGTCAGGCTTGTGGTAGTGCGCGCTCAGGACGCTGGCCCGGAGTTCCTGGTGGCTGGTCCCCGCGAAGGGCAGCTCCCCGGTGAGCATGTTGTAGAGGGTCACCCCCAGGCTCCAGACGTCCGCCTTGGGGCCTTTGTACGTCTGGTGGAGGTAGATCTCGGGGGCCAGGAATTCAGGGCTGCCACAACAGGTGCTCAGGCCCTCGTCGGCGCACCGGACACTGAGCCCGAAGTCCGCCAACTTGATGTTTCCGTTGTCGTCCATGAGCAGGTTCTCGGGCTTCAGGTCTCGGTGCGCGACGCCCTTGCTGTGGCAGTACGAGAGGGCCGAGAGCACCTGCCGGAAAATGCGGCGGGCCTCGCTCTCGGGCAGGCGCCCGCGCTCGTTGAGGTAGCCCTCCAGGTCGCCCCCTTTCGCCAACTCCATCACCAGCATGACCTCCGCCCCGGTGTCCACCACCTCAAAGAGCCGGACGATGTTTGGGTGGTGCAGGGCGCGCATGCAGCCCACCTCGCGGGCCAGGAACTCGGGGCTGGGCATCTTGGCCTTGCGCATGACTTTGATGGCCACCTTCCTGCCGGTGCGGGCGTGCTGCGCCAGCTTCACCTTGGAGAAGGAGCCCTCCCCCAGCGTGCGCAGCATCAGGTAGTGTTGGAGCTTGGCCTCCTTAGGAGCGAGGCGCTTCGTCATAGCGAGTGCGGACCCCGGCTCACTGCTCTCACGGCCCTGGCTGTTCTCAAACGGCCCTGAGATACCTCTCCTCATCGCTCTAGCTCTATTATCTTAACAAACATACTATTAATCTAATATTAATAGTAATCACAAAACACCCACTAAGCTAACTAAATGCTAATAGTGCTAACTTAACTCCCCAACAGTACTAACTAAGCTACCCTTACTAACAATGCTAATACTAACTAGCTACACGCAAAAATAAATGAAAATAATGTAAATATATGATAAAAGCAAACCAATCACAAGCTAACCACAAAACATAGAACAACACAAAGACAAAACGAACAAACCACAAGAGAACAAACAACAATCAGAAACTAACAAGTAAAATAAAAAAAACAGACAAACAACAAAGGGAAAAACACAACAAACAACAAATAACAACAGAAGGGAAAATGGGGGAAATCAAAAAAAAGAAAAAGAAAAAAATTCGAAACGGAAATTAAAAAACCAAAAATTAAAATAATAAAACAAAAAATAAAATAAAAAACTAAAAAATTAAAATGATAAAGGAAAATAATTAAAAATGGAAAAAATAAGCAAATAAAGCAATAAAGGAAAATAAGAAAAAACAAAGAAACAAAATAACTAAAATAAAGAACGAAAATAAAGAACTAAAGTAAATGAATAAATAAATCAATCAAAAGAAAACCCAGTAATCCAAAACGCGCTCTCTCTCCCTCCGCTGTCCGAGTCCACAGGTCACTATCCCAAAGCTTCCTGGCTCTTAAGGACACAGATGCAGGCCGGGCAGGGCTTATATAGGCTCTGCCGGTGGCGGCGCCATCACAGTGGCTCTTTATGGAGTCAGAGCCAGAAGCCGCAGCCATTGGCTGAGGGAAACCCAGTGGTTTCTCAGCCTTAATGAAAAAGCAGCTGCCAAGAGGCGTGTTTATAGGACTTACTAGAGATTGACATTTACCCAGTTAAAGAAAACCCGTAGAATGCTTGAGAGGCTGTTTCATGTGTAGTGAGAAAACCTTTCTGTCGGCTCATCAGTCACCATTCTGCGACCTCTTTTTTTTTTTTTTTTTTTTTTTTCCCATTTTCTGTACTACCACCACCCTCACCACCACCACCATCCTCACTGTTGTGGTTTTTGGAACCTGTGGGTTTGGAGTGCGGGGTCCTTGGGTTCACCCTGGGAAAGGGGTCACCAGAGCTCCCATTTTAGCGACACTCGGCGCGTTTCCCAGGCGAGTTTCTTCACGAGACAGAGACGTTGGTTATATTTCAAGGGCAGGTTGATTAGGGAAGGGATAAACCAGTGAAAGACCCTTGCAGAGACACAAGCGGGCAGGAAGAGCTGCCCCAGAAGGGACAGGTTCGCTGAGGGAGGCCTGCATGGTTGCAGGCGGGCCTGTGTCCTCGACAAGGGCAGGCAGGAGACTGTTGTCCTTCAGAGGAAAGAGTTGGTGACAAGAGGCACCTGCATAGTCACAGGTGGGCAGAGGGATGGCTGCCCAAGCCTGTGCAGACATTGCACTGATAGAGTCTTCTTCTGTTTTGGAGAGATCACTCCTTGTGAGCCTCAGTTGGTGGCTCATTTTGGATAACTATGCAGAATCTGAAAGGGACCTAGATTCCACAATGGGCTCAATCTCCATATCTTTACCTTTGGATGCTCACTTGCTCACTGGGATACCTGCTTGGATGTTATGCTTTGTAATCTAGGGGTCTGGTGCCTCAGGATACTAGTCTGAGCCTAAGGATCTTGGTTTCCATAGCTGTGTCAATGGCTATGCTAATCTCTTCTACCCCCACCTCCTTGTGTGAGCCAGGTTTCTGGTCTTGTGGCACACCTCTTTTCAGGTTTTTTTTTTTTTCTATTCTTGTCCTCCATCAATCACCACCATCATCACCATCATCACCACCATCAACATCACCACCACCATCTTTACTTAAAAAGGTTATTATGTGCCAGACACCGTGCTAAGCATTTTACATGTATTATAACATTTATGTTTCTCATCACACAGTCCTGTGAGAGAGAGATATTTTTGCCATTTTTGAAGATGAGTAAACTGAGGAACTTGGCCAAGTTCATATGTGACAGGATAGTGTGGTCCAGGAGCCCAAGCTCAGCTGTCCGGTTCTAGGTGCTTCTCGAATCCACATATGTATGACCCACCTGTGGATTTTTCTAAAAGGTAGATTTTTTCTTTTTTTAAGATTTATTTATTTATTTATACAAGCACTGGGTACAGTCAGAAGCGCAAGAGGGTGAAAGAATTCACCAGAGCCAGAGCAGGGAACAGAATAGGCAAAAGACAGAAGTACACTGCTGAGGGGAGTAGGGGTGAGTCAGGAAATGTCTGCCTTCTGTGGGTCACTTCCTTGGTTGGCTGGGGATGGAACTCCTGCTGCAGAGGCTGCCCAGAGCTTCCCAGTGCTGTGCTGAACCCCTCGTGCCACCAGGGAGGCCCCACTTTTGAAGACATTGTACCAATTCTCTACAGCTGAGTGTCTTTCTGATGGTAGAAGGTACATGAACACTTCATACCTATAGAAACACACACATGCACACACACTTGTACAGACTCACATGCACACACTTGCACAGACACAGTGTAAGACATGCACACGCACCTAAAGAAAATAGTCCAAACACCTAATTACATACTTACTGGTAGGTCTGTTTCACTATCCTATTTCACCGTATTACCACCATATGACCACTTTGATTTTTCTAAAACTTTCTATAAATTTCACTGCTGCTGATAGGAATTTTAAGGAAATTTCGGCATCTGACGACCCATGTGTTGGAAGTATGGGCGCATTCATACATGTGAAGCAAATGCATTCAGTTTCAAACCCTGATTTACTGTGTCATGGGAGAGACAGTTTCAACAATCCATTTCAGACTGTCTTCTGAAGGCAGGGAAAGAGCATGCAGATGCCTCTATGCCCCAGCGCCCCCGGGGGAAGAGCAGGTCACGTGGAGGTCCATCCTGCAGTGGGAAGCCAGTCTGTCCATCACGGCCCCCTCCTCGTGCCATCCCCGACCTGCGTTGGAAGAGAAGAGCCAATAAAGCCCAAGCACAGAGTTACCTGTTTAGGATACTCTTTTGTTAGTGAAATCCCCCAGGGAGTGCTGCACAGACTTAGATTTGACAAGGCTCAGATGGAAACCAGGAGGCCCTAGGAGCCGCCACTAACTAGAGGGTGAGTGAGTGTCCAACTTGGAATTTCAGTTTTTAAAAGCGACCCATCCAGGGGGATTTGCTACCGTGGATGTCAGTCCATGACAATGCCACTCAGACATCCACTGCGCCATCCGTGTGCCCAGGGGCCGACAGCAGGGCTCTCCCAGCAAGGCGCAGGGTGGCCCTCCCGGGACAGAGCCTAAGAAGGGGAAGCAAGGCCCAGGGTTTGGAGCCTCTGGCCCTGGGGCCTCTGTAGGCTCTGCCCACACAGCTCTACAACCCTCCTGGGGCCCTGCACCTGCTCAACTGCCCCCCACCCCTCCTCTCCCCTCCTCCAACCACTCTGCTCCCCTCCAGGTGCTTCACCAGTTCCGTCGCCCTTTGGGCCCTTCACCTGCTCTGCTGCTTGGACTTCTGTGCCCCCGGACATCTGTGCTCCATGTCTGTGCGTCTCATGCTGCTCCTGGCCCCTCGGACTGGACCAGCCCCTGACCCCTCTCCAGAGCCTCGACCTCCCTTGGTGAGCTCCTTTTCACCTTGGCCACCAGGTGGCTGCCCTTTGGGGGCAGGGTGAATTCTTCAGAGTGTGGTGGTTATATTCTTAGTCTCTGTGGTGGTTTTTTCTATGCCATGGTGCGCAGAAACAGCAGACGTTCAATATAGCGCTGATTATTCTCCTCACTCTGGCCTTGCCGCTTTGCCTGGCCTTAAGGGTGGAATCCTGCCTTTCTGCAGGGGCCACCACATTACTTTGGGGCAGGAGGCGAGAGCCACTTCTTGAGGGCGGTCTTAGGGAGGTGATGGAGGGCGGCGGGGCTGGGCTGGGGGTTCTGCTCCTGCCTTCCAGGCCCCCCTCCAGCTGGGAGCCTGGCAAGGTGGTGGTGGTGTGCTCCCAGGCATCCTCCATGGGGGGGGGCCTGGGAAGGAGGTGGTTCTGATATGCAGGGCCTCCTCCAAGAGTGGGCCTAGCATGGAGGGGATGCTCTGCCCCCAGGCGTCCTCCAGCGGGGGGCCTAGCACAGAGATGGTGCTGTTCTGCAGCTGGGGGCCTGGCCTGGAGGTAAAACTCCGCTGGGAGGCTTCCTCCGGCAGGGAGACGCTCAGGGACGAGGTCTTGCACGCCCACACCTCAGGCTGCAGGAGGTTCTCCTCCCAATCCAGGTCACATTGTGTGGCAGTGGGAGCGAAGTGCTCCTGGGAGGAGGCCTGGCTTGGCCCCTCTCCCTCGTCCCACTGCCCCTCCCCCTCCCCAGTGCAGAGTGTCTGCTCTGTCCCCATGACATCATTAAAACTTCCCTCCGCGATGACACTGACAATTTCGGGCCTCCAGCAATCCTGGCGGACCTCGGCTTCCATCACGGCCATGCCGTGGTGGCCGCCGGCTGGCTCCCCCAAGGGCGGGGATCCCTTCATCTGGACCCAGGGGTGTTCGATGACGCTCTCTAGGGTGCTCCGACTCTGGGGGTCCAACACCAACATCTTACTGAGGAGGTCCCGGCAGTGGTCCGAGAGGTAGTCAGGCTTGTGGTAGTGCGCGCTCAGGACGCTGGCCCGGAGTTCCTGGTGGCTGGTCCCCGCGAAGGGCAGCTCCCCGGTGAGCATGTTGTAGAGGGTCACCCCCAGGCTCCAGACGTCCGCCTTGGGGCCTTTGTACGTCTGGTGGAGGTAGATCTCGGGGGCCAGGAATTCAGGGCTGCCACAACAGGTGCTCAGGCCCTCGTCGGCGCACCGGACACTGAGCCCGAAGTCCGCCAACTTGATGTTTCCGTTGTCGTCCATGAGCAGGTTCTCGGGCTTCAGGTCTCGGTGCGCGACGCCCTTGCTGTGGCAGTACGAGAGGGCCGAGAGCACCTGCCGGAAAATGCGGCGGGCCTCGCTCTCGGGCAGGCGCCCGCGCTCGTTGAGGTAGCCCTCCAGGTCGCCCCCTTTCGCCAACTCCATCACCAGCATGACCTCCGCCCCGGTGTCCACCACCTCAAAGAGCCGGACGATGTTTGGGTGGTGCAGGGCGCGCATGCAGCCCACCTCGCGGGCCAGGAACTCGGGGCTGGGCATCTTGGCCTTGCGCATGACTTTGATGGCCACCTTCCTGCCGGTGCGGGCGTGCTGCGCCAGCTTCACCTTGGAGAAGGAGCCCTCCCCCAGCGTGCGCAGCATCAGGTAGTGTTTGAGCTTGGCCTCCTTAGGAGCGAGGCGCTTCGTCATAGCGAGTGCGGACCCCGGCTCACTGCTCTCACGGCCCTGGCTGTTCTCAAACGGCCCTGAGATACCTCTCCTCATCGCTCTAGCTCTATTATCTTAACAAACGTACTATTAATCTAATATTAATAGTAATCACAAAACACCCACTAAGCTAACTAAATGCTAATAGTGCTAACTTAACTCCCCAACAGTACTAACTAAGCTACCCTTACTAACAATGCTAATACTAACTAGCTACACGCAAAAATAAATGAAAATAATGTAAATATATGATAAAAGCAAACCAATCACAAGCTAGCCACAAAACATAGAACAACACAAAGACAAAACGAACAAACCACTAGAGAACAAACAACAATCAGAAACTAACAAGTAAAATAAAAAAAACAGACAAACAACAAAGGGAAAAACACAACAAACAACAAATAACAACAGAAGGGAAAATGGGGGAAATCAAAAAAAAGAAAAAGAAAAAAATTCGAAACGGAAATTAAAAAACCAAAAATTAAAATAATAAAACAAAAAAATAAAATAAAAAACTAAAAAATTAAAATGATAAAGGAAAATAATTAAAAATGGAAAAAATAAGCAAATAAAGCAATAAAGGAAAATAAGAAAAAACAAAGAAACAAAATAACTAAAATAAAGAACGAAAATAAAGAACTAAAGTAAATGAATAAATAAATAAATCAAAAGAAAACCCAGTAATCCAAATCGCGCTCTCTCTCCCTCCGCTGTCCGAGTCCACAGGTCACTATCCCAAAGCTTCCTGGCTCTTAAGGACACAGATGCAGGCCGGGCAGGGCTTATATAGGCTCTGCCGGTGGCGGCGCCATCACAGTGGCTCTTTATGGAGTCAGAGCCAGAAGCCGCAGCCATTGGCTGAGGGAAACCCAGTGGTTTCTCAGCCTTAATGAAAAAGCAGCTGCCAAGAGGCGTGTTTATAGGACTTACTAGAGATTGACATTTACCCACTTAAAGAAAACCCGTAGAATGCTTGAGAGGCTGTTTCATGTGTAGTGAGAAAACCTTTCTGTCGGCTCATCAGTCACCATTCTGCGACCTCTTTTTTTTTTTTTTTTTTTTCCCATTTTCTGTACTACCACCACCCTCACCACCACCACCATCCTCACTGTTGTGGTTTTTGGAACCTGTGGGTTTGGAGTGCGGGGTCCTTGGGTTCACCCTGGGAAAGGGGTCACCAGAGCTCCCATTTTAGCGACACTCGGCGCGTTTCCCAGGCGAGTTTCTTCACGAGACAGAGACGTTGGTTATATTTCAAGGGCAGGTTGATTAGGGAAGGGATAAACCAGTGAAAGACCCTTGCAGAGACACAAGCGGGCAGGAAGAGCTGCCCCAGAAGGGACAGGTTCGCTGAGGGAGGCCTGCATGGTTGCAGGCGGGCCTGTGTCCTCGACAAGGGCAGGCAGGAGACTGTTGTCCTTCAGAGGAAAGAGTTGGTGACAAGAGGCACCTGCATAGTCACAGGTGGGCAGAGGGATGGCTGCCCAAGCCTGTGCAGACATTGCACTGATAGAGTCTTCTTCTGTTTTGGAGAGATCACTCCTTGTGAGCCTCAGTTGGTGGCTCATTTTGGATAACTATGCAGAATCTGAAAGGGACCTAGATTCCACAATGGGCTCAATCTCCATATCTTTACCTTTGGATGCTCACTTGCTCACTGGGATACCTGCTTGGATGTTATGCTTTGTAATCTAGGGGTCTGGTGCCTCAGGATACTAGTCTGAGCCTAAGGATCTTGGTTTCCATAGCTGTGTCAATGGCTATGCTAATCTCTTCTACCCCCACCTCCTTGTGTGAGCCAGGTTTCTGGTCTTGTGGCACACCTCTTTTCAGGTTTTTTTTTTTTTCTATTCTTGTCCTCCATCAATCACCACCATCATCACCATCATCACCACCATCAACATCACCACCACCATCTTTACTTAAAAAGGTTATTATGTGCCAGACACCGTGCTAAGCATTTTACATGTATTATAACATTTATGTTTCTCATCACACAGTCCTGTGAGAGAGAGATATTTTTGCCATTTTTGAAGATGAGTAAACTGAGGAACTTGGCCAAGTTCATATGTGACAGGATAGTGTGGTCCAGGAGCCCAAGCTCAGCTGTCCGGTTCTAGGTGCTTCTCGAATCCACATATGTATGACCCACCTGTGGATTTTTCTAAAAGGTAGATTTTTTCTTTTTTTAAGATTTATTTATTTATTTATACAAGCACTGGGTACAGTCAGAAGCGCAAGAGGGTGAAAGAATTCACCAGAGCCAGAGCAGGGAACAGAATAGGCAAAAGACAGAAGTACACTGCTGAGGGGAGTAGGGGTGAGTCAGGAAATGTCTGCCTTCTGTGGGTCACTTCCTTGGTTGGCTGGGGATGGAACTCCTGCTGCAGAGGCTGCCCAGAGCTTCCCAGTGCTGTGCTGAACCCCTCGTGCCACCAGGGAGGCCCCACTTTTGAAGACATTGTACCAATTCTCTACAGCTGAGTGTCTTTCTGATGGTAGAAGGTACATGAACACTTCATACCTATAGAAGCACACACATGCACACACACTTGTACAGACTCACATGCACACACTTGCACAGACACAGTGTAAGACATGCACACGCACCTAAAGGAAATAGTCCAAACACCTAATTACATACTTACTGGTAGGTCTGTTTCACTATCCTATTTCACCGTATTACCACCATATGACCACTTTGATTTTTCTAAAACTTTCTATAAATTTCACTGCTGCTGATAGGAATTTTAAAGGAAATTTCGGCATCTGACGACCCATGTGTTGGAAGTATGGGCGCATTCATACATGTGAAGCAAATGCATTCAGTTTCAAACACTGATTTACTGTGTCATGGGAGAGACAGTTTCAACAATCCATTTCAGACTGTCTTCTGCAGGCAGGGAAAGAGCATGCAGATGCCTCTATGCCCCAGCGCCCCCGGGGGAAGAGCAGGTCACGTGGAGGTCCATCCTGCAGTGGGAAGCCAGTCTGTCCATCACGGCCCCCTCCTCGTGCCATCCCCGACCTGCGTTGGAAGAGAAGAGCCAATAAAGCCCAAGCACAGAGTTACCTGTTTAGGATACTCTTTTGTTAGTGAAATCCCCCAGGGAGTGCTGCACAGACTTAGATTTGACAAGGCTCAGATGGAAACCAGGAGGCCCTAGGAGCCGCCACTAACTAGAGGGTGAGTGAGTGTCCAACTTGGAATTTCAGTTTTTAAAAGCGACCCATCCAGGGGGATTTGCTACCGTGGATGTCAGTCCATGACAATGCCACTCAGACATCCTCTGTGCCATCCGTGTGCCCAGGGGCCGACAGCAGGGCTCTCCCAGCAAGGCGCAGGGTGGCCCTCCCGGGACAGAGCCTAAGAAGGGGAAGCAAGGCCCAGGGTTTGGAGCCTCTGGCCCTGGGGCCTCTGTAGGCTCTGCCCACACAGCTCTACACCCCTCCTGGGGCCCTGCACCTGCTCAACTGCCCCCCACCCCTCCCCTCCCCTCCTCCAACCACTCTGCTCCCCTCCAGGTGCTTCACCAGTTCCGTCGCCCTTTGGGCCCTTCACCTGCTCTGCTGCTTGGACTTCTGTGCCCCCGGACATCTGTGCTCCATGTCTGTGCGTCTCATGCTGCTCCTGGCCCCTCGGACTGGACCAGCCCCTGACCCCTCTCCAGAGCCTCGACCTCCCTTGGTGAGCTCCTTTTCACCTTGGCCACCAGGTGGCTGCCCTTTGGGGGCAGGGTGAATTCTTCAGAGTGTGGTGGTTATATTCTTAGTCTCTGTGGTGGTTTTTTCTATGCCATGGTGCGCAGAAACAGCAGACGTTCAATATAGCGCTGATTATTCTCCTCACTCTGGCCTTGCCGCTTTGCCTGGCCTTAAGGGTGGAATCCTGCCTTTCTGCAGGGGCCACCACATTACTTTGGGGCAGGAGGCGAGAGCCACTTCTTGAGGGCGGTCTTAGGGAGGTGATGGAGGGCGGCGGGGCTGGGCTGGGGGTTCTGCTCCTGCCTTCCAGGCCCCCCTCCAGCTGGGAGCCTGGCAAGGTGGTGGTGGTGTGCTCCCAGGCATCCTCCATGGGGGGGCCTGGGAAGGAGGTGGTTCTGATGTGCAGGGCCTCCTCCAAGAGTGGGCCTAGCATGGAGGGGATGCTCTGCCCCCAGGCGTCCTCCAGCGGGGGGCCTAGCACAGAGATGGTGCTGTTCTGCAGCTGGGGGCCTGGCCTGGAGGTAAAACTCCGCTGGGAGGCTTCCTCCGGCAGGGAGACGCTCACGGACGAGGTCTTGCACGCCCACACCTCAGGCTGCAGGAGGCTCTCCTCCCAATCCAGGTCACATTGTGTGGCAGTGGGAGCGAAGTGCTCCTGGGAGGAGGCCTGGCTTGGCCCCTCTCCCTCGTCCCACTGCCCCTCCCCCTCCCCAGCGCAGAGTGTCTGCTCTGTCCCCATGACATCATTCAAACTTCCCTCCGCGATGACACTGACAATTTCGGGCCTCCAGCAATCCTGGCGGACCTCGGCTTCCATCACGGCCATGCCGTGGTGGCCGCCGGCCGGCTCCCCCAAGGGCGGGGATCCCTTCATCTGGACCCAGGGGTGTTCGATGACGCTCTCTAGGGTGCTCCGACTCTGGGGGTCCAGCACCAACATCTTACTGAGGAGGTCCCGGCAGTGGTCCGAGAGGTAGTCAGGCTTGTGGTAGTGCGCGCTCAGGACGCTGGCCCGGAGTTCCTGGTGGCTGGTCCCCGCGAAGGGCAGCTCCCCGGTGAGCATGTTGTAGAGGGTCACCCCCAGGCTCCAGACGTCCGCCTTGGGGCCTTTGTACGTCTGGTGGAGGTAGATCTCGGGGGCCAGGAATTCAGGGCTGCCACAACAGGTGCTCAGGCCCTCGTCGGCGCACCGGACACTGAGCCCGAAGTCCGCCAACTTGATGTTTCCGTTGTCGTCCATGAGCAGGTTCTCGGGCTTCAGGTCTCGGTGCGCGACGCCCTTGCTGTGGCAGTACGAGAGGGCCGAGAGCACCTGCCGGAAAATGCGGCGGGCCTCGCTCTCGGGCAGGCGCCCGCGCTCGTTGAGGTAGCCCTCCAGGTCGCCCCCTTTCGCCAACTCCATCACCAGCATGACCTCCGCCCCGGTGTCCACCACCTCAAAGAGCCGGACGATGTTTGGGTGGTGCAGGGCGCGCATGCAGCCCACCTCGCGGGCCAGGAACTCGGGGCTGGGCATCTTGGCCTTGCGCATGACTTTGATGGCCACCTTCCTGCCGGTGCGGGCGTGCTGCGCCAGCTTCACCTTGGAGAAGGAGCCCTCCCCCAGCGTGCGCAGCATCAGGTAGTGTTTGAGCTTGGCCTCCTTAGGAGCGAGGCGCTTCGTCATAGCGAGTGCGGACCCCGGCTCACTGCTCTCACGGCCCTGGCTGTTCTCAAACGGCCCTGAGATACCTCTCCTCATCGCTCTAGCTCTATTATCTTAACAAACGTACTATTAATCTAATATTAATAGTAATCACAAAACACCCACTAAGCTAACTAAATGCTAATAGTGAGTGCTAACTTAACTCCCCAACAGTACTAACTAAGCTACCCTTACTAACAATGCTAATACTAACTAGCTACACGCAAAAATAAATGAAAATAATGTAAATATATGATAAAAGCAAACCAATCACAAGCTAGCCACAAAACATAGAACAACACAAAGACAAAACGAACAAACCACTAGAGAACAAACAACAATCAGAAACTAACAAGTAAAATAAAAAAAACAGACAAACAACAAAGGGAAAAACACAACAAACAACAAATAACAACAGAAGGGAAAATGGGGGAAATCAAAAAAAAGAAAAAGAAAAAAATTCGAAACGGAAATTAAAAAACCAAAAATTAAAATAATAAAACAAAAAAATAAAATAAAAAACTAAAAAATTAAAATGATAAAGGAAAATAATTAAAAATGGAAAAAATAAGCAAATAAAGCAATAAAGGAAAATAAGAGAAAACAAAGAAACAAAATAACTAAAATAAAGAACGAAAATAAAGAACTAAAGTAAATGAATAAATAAATCAATCAAAAGAAAACCCAGTAATCCAAAACGCGCTCTCTCTCCCTCCGCTGTCCGAGTCCACAGGTCACTATCCCAAAGCTTCCTGGCTCTTAAGGACACAGATGCAGGCCGGGCATGGCTTATATAGGCTCTGCCGGTGGCGGCGCCATCACAGTGGCTCTTTATGGAGTCAGAGCCAGAAGCCGCAGCCATTGGCTGAGGGAAACCCAGTGGTTTCTCAGCCTTAATGAAAAAGCAGCTGCCAAGAGGCGTGTTTATAGGACTTACTAGAGATTGACATTTACCCACTTAAAGAAAACCCGTAGAATGCTTGAGAGGCTGTTTCATGTGTAGTGAGAAAACCTTTCTGTCGGCTCATCAGTCACCATTCTGCGACCTCTTTTTTTTTTTTTTTTTTTTTTCCCATTTTCTGTACTACCACCACCCTCACCACCACCACCATCCTCACTGTTGTGGTTTTTGGAACCTGTGGGTTTGGAGTGCGGGGTCCTTGGGTTCACCCTGGGAAAGGGGTCACCAGAGCTCCCATTTTAGCGACACTCGGCGCGTTTCCCAGGCGAGTTTCTTCACGAGACAGAGACGTTGGTTATATTTCAAGGGCAGGTTGATTAGGGAAGGGATAAACCAGTGAAAGACCCTTGCAGAGACACAAGCGGGCAGGAAGAGCTGCCCCAGAAGGGACAGGTTCGCTGAGGGAGGCCTGCATGGTTGCAGGCGGGCCTGTGTCCTCGACAAGGGCAGGCAGGAGACTGTTGTCCTTCAGAGGAAAGAGTTGGTGACAAGAGGCACCTGCATAGTCACAGGTGGGCAGAGGGATGGCTGCCCAAGCCTGTGCAGACATTGCACTGATAGAGTCTTCTTCTGTTTTGGAGAGATCACTCCTTGTGAGCCTCAGTTGGTGGCTCATTTTGGATAACTATGCAGAATCTGAAAGGGACCTAGATTCCACAATGGGCTCAATCTCCATATCTTTACCTTTGGATGCTCACTTGCTCACTGGGATACCTGCTTGGATGTTATGCTTTGTAATCTAGGGGTCTGGTGCCTCAGGATACTAGTCTGAGCCTAAGGATCTTGGTTTCCATAGCTGTGTCAATGGCTATGCTAATCTCTTCTACCCCCACCTCCTTGTGTGAGCCAGGTTTCTGGTCTTGTGGCACACCTCTTTTCAGGTTTTTTTTTTTTTTTTCTATTCTTGTCCTCCATCAATCACCACCATCATCACCATCATCACCACCATCAACATCACCACCACCATCTTTACTTAAAAAGGTTATTATGTGCCAGACACCATGCTAAGCATTTTACATGTATTATAACATTTATGTTTCTCATCACACAGTCCTGTGAGAGAGAGATATTTTTGCCATTTTTGAAGATGAGTCAACTGAGGAACTTGGCCAAGTTCATATGTGACAGGATAGTGTGGTCCAGGAGCCCAAGCTCAGCTGTCCGGTTCTAGGTGCTTCTCGAATCCACATATGTATGACCCACCTGTGGATTTTTCTAAAAGGTAGATTTTTTCTTTTTTTAAGATTTATTTATTTATTTATACAAGCACTGGGTACAGTCAGAAGCGCAAGAGGGTGAAAGAATTCACCAGAGCCAGAGCAGGGAACAGAATAGGCAAAAGACAGAAGTACACTGCTGAGGGGAGTAGGGGTGAGTCAGGAAATGTCTGCCTTCTGTGGGTCACTTCCTTGGTTGGCTGGGGATGGAACTCCTGCTGCAGAGGCTGCCCAGAGCTTCCCAGTGCTGTGCTGAACCCCTCGTGCCACCAGGGAGGCCCCACTTTTGAAGACATTGTACCAATTCTCTACAGCTGAGTGTCTTTCTGATGGTAGAAGGTACATGAACACTTCATACCTATAGAAGCACACACATGCACACACACTTGTACAGACTCACATGCACACACTTGCACAGACACAGTGTAAGACATGCACACGCACCTAAAGGAAATAGTCCAAACACCTAATTACATACTTACTGGTAGGTCTGTTTCACTATCCTATTTCACCGTATTACCACCATATGACCACTTTGATTTTTCTAAAACTTTCTATAAATTTCACTGCTGCTGATAGGAATTTTAAAGGAAATTTCGGCATCTGACGACCCATGTGTTGGAAGTATGGGCGCATTCATACATGTGAAGCAAATGCATTCAGTTTCAAACCCTGATTTACTGTGTCATGGGAGAGACAGTTTCAACAATCCATTTCAGACTGTCTTCTGCAGGCAGGGAAAGAGCATGCAGATGCCTCTATGCCCCAGCGCCCCCGGGGGAAGAGCAGGTCACGTGGAGGTCCATCCTGCAGTGGGAAGCCAGTCTGTCCATCACGGCCCCCTCCTCGTGCCATCCCCGACCTGCGTTGGAAGAGAAGAGCCAATAAAGCCCAAGCACAGAGTTACCTGTTTAGGATACTCTTTTGTTAGTGAAATCCCCCAGGGAGTGCTGCACAGACTTAGATTTGACAAGGCTCAGATGGAAACCAGGAGGCCCTAGGAGCCGCCACTAACTAGAGGGTGAGTGAGTGTCCAACTTGGAATTTCAGTTTTTAAAAGCGACCCATCCAGGGGGATTTGCTACCGTGGATGTCAGTCCATGACAATGCCACTCAGACATCCTCTGCGCCATCCGTGTGCCCAGGGGCCGACAGCAGGGCTCTCCCAGCAAGGCGCAGGGTGGCCCTCCCGGGACAGAGCCTAAGAAGGGGAAGCAAGGCCCAGGGTTTGGAGCCTCTGGCCCTGGGGCCTCTGTAGGCTCTGCCCACACAGCTCTACAACCCTCCTGGGGCCCTGCACCTGCTCAACTGCCCCCCACCCCTCCCCTCCCCTCCTCCAACCACTCTGCTCCCCTCCAGGTGCTTCACCAGTTCCGTCGCCCTTTGGGCCCTTCACCTGCTCTGCTGCTTGGACTTCTGTGCCCCCGGACATCTGTGCTCCATGTCTGTGCGTCTCATGCTGCTCCTGGCCCCTCGGACTGGACCAGCCCCTGACCCCTCTCCAGAGCCTCGACCTCCCTTGGTGAGCTCCTTTTCACCTTGGCCACCAGGTGGCTGCCCTTTGGGGGCAGGGTGAATTCTTCAGAGTGTGGTGGTTATATTCTTAGTCTCTGTGGTGGTTTTTTCTATGCCATGGTGCGCAGAAACAGCAGACGTTCAATATAGCGCTGATTATTCTCCTCACTCTGGCCTTGCCGCTTTGCCTGGCCTTAAGGGTGGAATCCTGCCTTTCTGCAGGGGCCACCGCATTACTTTGGGGCAGGAGGCGAGAGCCACTTCTTGAGGGCGGTCTTAGGGAGGTGATGGAGGGCGGCGGGGCTGGGCTGGGGGTTCTGCTCCTGCCTTCCAGGCCCCCCTCCAGCTGGGAGCCTGGCAAGGTGGTGGTGGTGTGCTCCCAGGCATCCTCCATGGGGGGGCCTGGGAAGGAGGTGGTTCTGATGTGCAGGGCCTCCTCCAAGAGTGGGCCTAGCATGGAGGGGATGCTCTGCCCCCAGGCGTCCTCCAGCGGGGGGCCTAGCACAGAGATGGTGCTGTTCTGCAGCTGGGGGCCTGGCCTGGAGGTAAAACTCCGCTGGGAGGCGTCCTCCGGCAGGGAGACGCTCAGGGACGAGGTCTTGCACGCCCACACCTCAGGCTGCAGGAGGCTCTCCTCCCAATCCAGGTCACATTGTGTGGTAGTGGGAGCGAAGTGCTCCTGGGAGGAGGCCTGGCTTGGCCCCTCTCCCTCGTCCCACTGCCCCTCCCCCTCCCCAGCGCAGAGTGTCTGCTCTGTCCCCATGACATCATTAAAACTTCCCTCCGCGATGACACTGACAATTTCGGGCCTCCAGCAATCCTGGCGGACCTCGGCTTCCATCACGGCCATGCCGTGGTGGCCGCCGGCCGGCTCCCCCAAGGGCGGGGATCCCTTCATCTGGACCCAGGGGTGTTCGATGACGCTCTCTAGGGTGCTCCGACTCTGGGGGTCCAGCACCAACATCTTACTGAGGAGGTCCCGGCAGTGGTCCGAGAGGTAGTCAGGCTTGTGGTAGTGCGCGCTCAGGACGCTGGCCCGGAGTTCCTGGTGGCTGGTCCCCGCGAAGGGCAGCTCCCCGGTGAGCATGTTGTAGAGGGTCACCCCCAGGCTCCAGACGTCCGCCTTGGGGCCTTTGTACGTCTGGTGGAGGTAGATCTCGGGGGCCAGGAATTCAGGGCTGCCACAACAGGTGCTCAGGCCCTCGTCGGCGCACCGGACACTGAGCCCGAAGTCCGCCAACTTGATGTTTCCGTTGTCGTCCATGAGCAGGTTCTCGGGCTTCAGGTCTCGGTGCGCGACGCCCTTGCTGTGGCAGTACGAGAGGGCCGAGAGCACCTGCCGGAAAATGCGGCGGGCCTCGCTCTCGGGCAGGCGCCCGCGCTCGTTGAGGTAGCCCTCCAGGTCGCCCCCTTTCGCCAACTCCATCACCAGCATGACCTCCGCCCCGGTGTCCACCACCTCAAAGAGCCGGACGATGTTTGGGTGGTGCAGGGCGCGCATGCAGCCCACCTCGCGGGCCAGGAACTCGGGGCTGGGCATCTTGGCCTTGCGCATGACTTTGATGGCCACCTTCCTGCCGGTGCGGGCGTGCTGCGCCAGCTTCACCTTGGAGAAGGAGCCCTCCCCCAGCGTGCGCAGCATCAGGTAGTGTTTGAGCTTGGCCTCCTTAGGAGCGAGGCGCTTCGTCATAGCGAGTGCGGACCCCGGCTCACTGCTCTCACGGCCCTGGCTGTTCTCAAACGGCCCTGAGATACCTCTCCTCATCGCTCTAGCTCTATTATCTTAACAAACGTACTATTAATCTAATATTAATAGTAATCACAAAACACCCACTAAGCTAACTAAATGCTAATAGTGCTAACTTAACTCCCCAACAGTACTAACTAAGCTACCCTTACTAACAATGCTAATACTAACTAGCTACACGCAAAAATAAATGAAAATAATGTAAATATATGATAAAAGCAAACCAATCACAAACTAGCCACAAAACATAGAACAACACAAAGACAAAACGAACAAACCACTAGAGAACAAACAACAATCAGAAACTAACAAGTAAAATAAAAAAAACAGACAAACAACAAAGGGAAAAACACAACAAACAACAAATAACAACAGAAGGGAAAATGGGGGAAATCAAAAAAAAGAAAAAGAAAAAAATTCGAAACGGAAATTAAAAAACCAAAAATTAAAATAATAAAACAAAAAAATAAAATAAAAAACTAAAAAATTAAAATGATAAAGGAAAATAATTAAAAATGGAAAAAATAAGCAAATAAAGCAATAAAGGAAAATAAGAAAAAACAAAGAAACAAAATAACTAAAATAAAGAACGAAAATAAAGAACTAAAGTAAATGAATAAATAAATCAATCAAAAGAAAACCCAGTAATCCAAAACGCGCTCTCTCTCCCTCCGCTGTCCGAGTCCACAGGTCACTATCCCAAAGCTTCCTGGCTCTTAAGGACACAGATGCAGGCCGGGCAGGGCTTATATAGGCTCTGCCGGTGGCGGCGCCATCACAGTGGCTCTTTATGGAGTCAGAGCCAGAAGCCGCAGCCATTGGCTGAGGGAAACCCAGTGGTTTCTCAGCCTTAATGAAAAAGCAGCTGCCAAGAGGCGTGTTTATAGGACTTACTAGAGATTGACATTTACCCACTTAAAGAAAACCCGTAGAATGCTTGAGAGGCTGTTTCATGTGTAGTGAGAAAACCTTTCTGTCGGCTCATCAGTCACCATTCTGCGACCTCTTTTTTTTTTTTTTTTTTTTTCCCATTTTCTGTACTACCACCACCCTCACCACCACCACCATCCTCATTGTTGTGGTTTTTGGAACCCGTGGGTTTGGAGTGCGGGGTCCTTGGGTTCACCCTGGGAAAGGGGTCACCAGAGCTCCCATTTTAGCGACACTCGGCGCGTTTCCCAGGCGAGTTTCTTCACGAGACAGAGACGTTGGTTATATTTCAAGGGCAGGTTGATTAGGGAAGGGATAAACCAGTGAAAGACCCTTGCAGAGACACAAGCGGGCAGGAAGAGCTGCCCCAGAAGGGACAGGTTCGCTGAGGGAGGCCTGCATGGTTGCAGGCGGGCCTGTGTCCTCGACAAGGGTAGGCAGGAGACTGTTGTCCTTCAGAGGAAAGAGTTGGTGACAAGAGGCACCTGCATAGTCACAGGTGGGCAGAGGGATGGCTGCCCAAGCCTGTGCAGACATTGCACTGATAGAGTCTTCTTCTGTTTTGGAGAGATCACTCCTTGTGAGCCTCAGTTGGTGGCTCATTTTGGAAAACTATGCAGAATCTGAAAGGGACCTAGATTCCACAATGGGCTCAATCTCCATATCTTTACCTTTGGATGCTCACTTGCTCACTGGGATACCTGCTTGGATGTTATGCTTTGTAATCTAGGGGTCTGGTGCCTCAGGATACTAGTCTGAGCCTAAGGATCTTGGTTTCCATAGCTGTGTCAATGGCTATGCTAATCTCTTCTACCCCCACCTCCTTGTGTGAGCCAGGTTTCTGGTCTTGTGGCACACCTCTTTTCAGGTTTTTTTTTTTTTTTTCTATTCTTGTCCTCCATCAATCACCACCATCATCACCATCATCACCACCATCAACATCACCACCACCATCTTTACTTAAAAAGGTTATTATGTGCCAGACACCGTGCTAAGCATTTTACATGTATTATAACATTTATGTTTCTCATCACACAGTCCTGTGAGAGAGAGATATTTTTGCCATTTTTGAAGATGAGTAAACTGAGGAACTTGGCCAAGTTCATATGTGACAGGATAGTGTGGTCCAGGAGCCCAAGCTCAGCTGTCCGGTTCTAGGTGCTTCTCGAATCCACATATGTATGACCCACCTGTGGATTTTTCTAAAAGGTAGATTTTTTCTTTTTTTAAGATTTATTTATTTATTTATACAAGCACTGGGTACAGTCAGAAGCGCAAGAGGGTGAAAGAATTCACCAGAGCCAGAGCAGGGAACAGAATAGGCAAAAGACAGAAGTACACTGCTGAGGGGAGTAGGGGTGAGTCAGGAAATGTCTGCCTTCTGTGGGTCACTTCCTTGGTTGGCTGGGGATGGAACTCCTGCTGCAGAGGCTGCCCAGAGCTTCCCAGTGCTGTGCTGAACCCCTCGTGCCACCAGGGAGGCCCCACTTTTGAAGACATTGTACCAATTCTCTACAGCTGAGTGTCTTTCTGATGGTAGAAGGTACATGAACACTTCATACCTATAGAAGCACACACATGCACACACACTTGTACAGACTCACATGCACACACTTGCACAGACACAGTGTAAGACATGCACACGCACCTAAAGAAAATAGTCCAAACACCTAATTACATACTTACTGGTAGGTCTGTTTCACTATCCTATTTCACCGTATTACCACCATATGACCACTTTGATTTTTCTAAAACTTTCTATAAATTTCACTGCTGCTGATAGGAATTTTAAAGGAAATTTCGGCATCTGACGACCCATGTGTTGGAAGTATGGGCGCATTCATACATGTGAAGCAAATGCATTCAGTTTCAAACCCTGATTTACTGTGTCATGGGAGAGACAGTTTCAACAATCCATTTCAGACTGTCTTCTGCAGGCAGGGAAAGAGCATGCAGATGCCTCTATGCCCCAGCGCCCCCGGGGGAAGAGCAGGTCACGTGGAGGTCCATCCTGCAGTGGGAAGCCAGTCTGTCCATCACGGCCCCCTCCTCGTGCCATCCCCGACCTGCGTTGGAAGAGAAGAGCCAATAAAGCCCAAGCACAGAGTTACCTGTTTAGGATACTCTTTTGTTAGTGAAATCCCCCAGGGAGTGCTGCACAGACTTAGATTTGACAAGGCTCAGATGGAAACCAGGAGGCCCTAGGAGCCGCCACTAACTAGAGGGTGAGTGAGTGTCCAACTTGGAATTTCAGTTTTTAAAAGCGACCCATCCAGGGGGATTTGCTACCGTGGATGTCAGTCCATGACAATGCCACTCAGACATCCTCTGCGCCATCCGTGTGCCCAGGGGCCGACAGCAGGGCTCTCCCAGCAAGGCGCAGGGTGGCCCTCCCGGGACAGAGCCTAAGAAGGGGAAGCAAGGCCCAGGGTTTGGAGCCTCTGGCCCTGGGGCCTCTGTAGGCTCCGCCCACACAGCTCTACAACCCTCCTGGGGCCCTGCACCTGCTCAACTGCCCCCCACCCCTCCCCTCCCGTCCTCCAACCACTCTGCTCCCCTCCAGGTGCTTCACCAGTTCCGTCGCCCTTTGGGCCCTTCACCTGCTCTGCTGCTTGGACTTCTGTGCCCCCGGACATCTGTGCTCCATGTCTGTGCGTCTCATGCTGCTCCTGGCCCCTCGGACTGGACCAGCCCCTGACCCCTCTCCAGAGCCTCAACCTCCCTTGGTGAGCTCCTTTTCACCTTGGCCACCAGGTGGCTGCCCTTTGGGGGCAGGGTGAATTCTTCAGAGTGTGGTGGTTATATTCTTAGTCTCTGTGGTGGTTTTTTCTATGCCATGGTGCGCAGAAACAGCAGACGTTCAATATAGCGCTGATTATTCTCCTCACTCTGGCCTTGCCGCTTTGCCTGGCCTTAAGGGTGGAATCCTGCCTTTCTGCAGGGGCCACCACATTACTTTGGGGCAGGAGGCGAGAGCCACTTCTTGAGGGCGGTCTTCGGGAGGTGATGGAGGGCGGCGGGGCTGGGCTGGGGGTTCTGCTCCTGCCTTCCAGGCCCCCCTCCAGCTGGGAGCCTGGCAAGGTGGTGGTGGTGTGCTCCCAGGCATCCTCCATGGGGGGGCCTGGGAAGGAGGTGGTTGTGATGTGCAGGGCCTCCTCCAAGAGTGGGCCTAGCATGGAGGGGATGCTCTGCCCCCAGGCGTCCTCCAGCGGGGGGCCTAGCACAGAGATGGTGCTGTTCTGCAGCTGGGGGCCTGGCCTGGAGGTAAAACTCCGCTGGGAGGCTTCCTCCGGCAGGGAGACGCTCACGGACGAGGTCTTGCACGCCCACACCTCAGGCTGCAGGAGGCTCTCCTCCCAATCCAGGTCACATTGTGTGGCAGTGGGAGCGAAGTGCTCCTGGGAGGAGGCCTGGCTTGGCCCCTCTCCCTCGTCCCACTGCCCCTCCCCCTCCCCAGCGCAGAGTGTCTGCTCTGTCCCCATGACATCATTAAAACTTCCCTCCGCGATGACACTGACAATTTCGGGCCTCCAGCAATCCTGGCGGACCTCAGCTTCCATCACGGCCATGCCGTGGTGGCCGCCGGCCGGCTCCCCCAAGGGCGGGGATCCCTTCATCTGGACCCAGGGGTGTTCGATGACGCTCTCTAGGGTGCTCCGACTCTGGGGGTCCAGCACCAACATCTTACTGAGGAGGTCCCGGCAGTGGTCCGAGAGGTAGTCAGGCTTGTGGTAGTGCGCGCTCAGGACGCTGGCCCGGAGTTCCTGGTGGCTGGTCCCCGCGAAGGGCAGCTCCCCGGTGAGCATGTTGTAGAGGGTCACCCCCAGGCTCCAGACGTCCGCCTTGGGGCCTTTGTACGTCTGGTGGAGGTAGATCTCGGGGGCCAGGAATTCAGGGCTGCCACAACAGGTGCTCAGGCCCTCGTCGGCGCACCGGACACTGAGCCCGAAGTCCGCCAACTTGATGTTTCCGTTGTCGTCCATGAGCAGGTTCTCGGGCTTCAGGTCTCGGTGCGCGACGCCCTTGCTGTGGCAGTACGAGAGGGCCGAGAGCACCTGCCGGAAAATGCGGCGGGCCTCGCTCTCGGGCAGGCGCCCGCGCTCGTTGAGGTAGCCCTCCAGGTCGCCCCCTTTCGCCAACTCCATCACCAGCATGACCTCCGCCCCGGTGTCCACCACCTCAAAGAGCCGGACGATGTTTGGGTGGTGCAGGGCGCGCATGCAGCCCACCTCGCGGGCCAGGAACTCGGGGCTGGGCATCTTGGCCTTGCGCATGACTTTGATGGCCACCTTCCTGCCGGTGCGGGCGTGCTGCGCCAGCTTCACCTTGGAGAAGGAGCCCTCCCCCAGCGTGCGCAGCATCAGGTAGTGTTTGAGCTTGGCCTCCTTAGGAGCGAGGCGCTTCGTCATAGCGAGTGCGGACCCCGGCTCACTGCTCTCACGGCCCTGGCTGTTCTCAAACGGCCCTGAGATACCTCTCCTCATCGCTCTAGCTCTATTATCTTAACAAACGTACTATTAATCTAATATTAATAGTAATCACAAAACACCCACTAAGCTAACTAAATGCTAATAGTGAGTGCTAACTTAACTCCCCAACAGTACTAACTAAGCTACCCTTACTAACAATGCTAATACTAACTAGCTACACGCAAAAATAAATGAAAATAATGTAAATATATGATAAAAGCAAACCAATCACAAGCTAGCCACAAAACATAGAACAACACAAAGACAAAACGAACAAACCACTAGAGAACAAACAACAATCAGAAACTAACAAGTAAAATAAAAAAAACAGACAAACAACAAAGGGAAAAACACAACAAACAACAAATAACAACAGAAGGGAAAATGGGGGAAATCAAAAAAAAGAAAAAGAAAAAAATTCGAAACGGAAATTAAAAAACCAAAAATTAAAATAATAAAACAAAAAAATAAAATAAAAAACTAAAAAATTAAAATGATAAAGGAAAATAATTAAAAATGGAAAAAATAAGCAAATAAAGCAATAAAGGAAAATAAGAGAAAACAAAGAAACAAAATAACTAAAATAAAGAACGAAAATAAAGAACTAAAGTAAATGAATAAATAAATCAATCAAAAGAAAACCCAGTAATCCAAAACGCGCTCTCTCTCCCTCCGCTGTCCGAGTCCACAGGTCACTATCCCAAAGCTTCCTGGCTCTTAAGGACACAGATGCAGGCCGGGCAGGGCTTATATAGGCTCTGCCGGTGGCGGCGCCATCACAGTGGCTCTTTATGGAGTCAGAGCCAGAAGCCGCAGCCATTGGCTGAGGGAAACCCAGTGGTTTCTCAGCCTTAATGAAAAAGCAGCTGCCAAGAGGCGTGTTTATAGGACTTACTAGAGATTGACATTTACCCACTTAAAGAAAACCCGTAGAATGCTTGAGAGGCTGTTTCATGTGTAGTGAGAAAACCTTTCTGTCGGCTCATCAGTCACCATTCTGCGACCTCTTTTTTTTTTTTTTTTTTTTTTCCCATTTTCTGTACTACCACCACCCTCACCACCACCACCATCCTCACTGTTGTGGTTTTTGGAACCTGTGGGTTTGGAGTGCGGGGTCCTTGGGTTCACCCTGGGAAAGGGGTCACCAGAGCTCCCATTTTAGCGACACTCGGCGCGTTTCCCAGGCGAGTTTCTTCACGAGACAGAGACGTTGGTTATATTTCAAGGGCAGGTTGATTAGGGAAGGGATAAACCAGTGAAAGACCCTTGCAGAGACACAAGCGGGCAGGAAGAGCTGCCCCAGAAGGGACAGGTTCGCTGAGGGAGGCCTGCATGGTTGCAGGCGGGCCTGTGTCCTCGACAAGGGCAGGCAGGAGACTGTTGTCCTTCAGAGGAAAGAGTTGGTGACAAGAGGCACCTGCATAGTCACAGGTGGGCAGAGGGATGGCTGCCCAAGCCTGTGCAGACATTGCACTGATAGAGTCTTCTTCTGTTTTGGAGAGATCACTCCTTGTGAGCCTCAGTTGGTGGCTCATTTTGGATAACTATGCAGAATCTGAAAGGGACCTAGATTCCACAATGGGCTCAATCTCCATATCTTTACCTTTGGATGCTCACTTGCTCACTGGGATACCTGCTTGGATGTTATGCTTTGTAATCTAGGGGTCTGGTGCCTCAGGATACTAGTCTGAGCCTAAGGATCTTGGTTTCCATAGCTGTGTCAATGGCTATGCTAATCTCTTCTACCCCCACCTCCTTGTGTGAGCCAGGTTTCTGGTCTTGTGGCACACCTCTTTTCAGGTTTTTTTTTTTTTTTTCTATTCTTGTCCTCCATCAATCACCACCATCATCACCATCATCACCACCATCAACATCACCACCACCATCTTTACTTAAAAAGGTTATTATGTGCCAGACACCATGCTAAGCATTTTACATGTATTATAACATTTATGTTTCTCATCACACAGTCCTGTGAGAGAGAGATATTTTTGCCATTTTTGAAGATGAGTCAACTGAGGAACTTGGCCAAGTTCATATGTGACAGGATAGTGTGGTCCAGGAGCCCAAGCTCAGCTGTCCGGTTCTAGGTGCTTCTCGAATCCACATATGTATGACCCACCTGTGGATTTTTCTAAAAGGTAGATTTTTTCTTTTTTTAAGATTTATTTATTTATTTATACAAGCACTGGGTACAGTCAGAAGCGCAAGAGGGTGAAAGAATTCACCAGAGCCAGAGCAGGGAACAGAATAGGCAAAAGACAGAAGTACACTGCTGAGGGGAGTAGGGGTGAGTCAGGAAATGTCTGCCTTCTGTGGGTCACTTCCTTGGTTGGCTGGGGATGGAACTCCTGCTGCAGAGGCTGCCCAGAGCTTCCCAGTGCTGTGCTGAACCCCTCGTGCCACCAGGGAGGCCCCACTTTTGAAGACATTGTACCAATTCTCTACAGCTGAGTGTCTTTCTGATGGTAGAAGGTACATGAACACTTCATACCTATAGAAGCACACACATGCACACACACTTGTACAGACTCACATGCACACACTTGCACAGACACAGTGTAAGACATGCACACGCACCTAAAGGAAATAGTCCAAACACCTAATTACATACTTACTGGTAGGTCTGTTTCACTATCCTATTTCACCGTATTACCACCATATGACCACTTTGATTTTTCTAAAACTTTCTATAAATTTCACTGCTGCTGATAGGAATTTTAAAGGAAATTTCGGCATCTGACGACCCATGTGTTGGAAGTATGGGCGCATTCATACATGTGAAGCAAATGCATTCAGTTTCAAACCCTGATTTACTGTGTCATGGGAGAGACAGTTTCAACAATCCATTTCAGACTGTCTTCTGCAGGCAGGGAAAGAGCATGCAGATGCCTCTATGCCCCAGCGCCCCCGGGGGAAGAGCAGGTCACGTGGAGGTCCATCCTGCAGTGGGAAGCCAGTCTGTCCATCACGGCCCCCTCCTCGTGCCATCCCCGACCTGCGTTGGAAGAGAAGAGCCAATAAAGCCCAAGCACAGAGTTACCTGTTTAGGATACTCTTTTGTTAGTGAAATCCCCCAGGGAGTGCTGCACAGACTTAGATTTGACAAGGCTCAGATGGAAACCAGGAGGCCCTAGGAGCCGCCACTAACTAGAGGGTGAGTGAGTGTCCAACTTGGAATTTCAGTTTTTAAAAGCGACCCATCCAGGGGGATTTGCTACCGTGGATGTCAGTCCATGACAATGCCACTCAGACATCCTCTGCGCCATCCGTGTGCCCAGGGGCCGACAGCAGGGCTCTCCCAGCAAGGCGCAGGGTGGCCCTCCCGGGACAGAGCCTAAGAAGGGGAAGCAAGGCCCAGGGTTTGGAGCCTCTGGCCCTGGGGCCTCTGTAGGCTCTGCCCACACAGCTCTACAACCCTCCTGGGGCCCTGCACCTGCTCAACTGCCCCCCACCCCTCCCCTCCCCTCCTCCAACCACTCTGCTCCCCTCCAGGTGCTTCACCAGTTCCGTCGCCCTTTGGGCCCTTCACCTGCTCTGCTGCTTGGACTTCTGTGCCCCCGGACATCTGTGCTCCATGTCTGTGCGTCTCATGCTGCTCCTGGCCCCTCGGACTGGACCAGCCCCTGACCCCTCTCCAGAGCCTCGACCTCCCTTGGTGAGCTCCTTTTCACCTTGGCCACCAGGTGGCTGCCCTTTGGGGGCAGGGTGAATTCTTCAGAGTGTGGTGGTTATATTCTTAGTCTCTGTGGTGGTTTTTTCTATGCCATGGTGCGCAGAAACAGCAGACGTTCAATATAGCGCTGATTATTCTCCTCACTCTGGCCTTGCCGCTTTACCTGGCCTTAAGGGTGGAATCCTGCCTTTCTGCAGGGGCCACCGCATTACTTTGGGGCAGGAGGCGAGAGCCACTTCTTGAGGGCGGTCTTAGGGAGGTGATGGAGGGCGGCGGGGCTGGGCTGGGGGTTCTGCTCCTGCCTTCCAGGCCCCCCTCCAGCTGGGAGCCTGGCAAGGTGGTGGTGGTGTGCTCCCAGGCATCCTCCATGGGGGGGCCTGGGAAGGAGGTGGTTCTGATGTGCAGGGCCTCCTCCAAGAGTGGGCCTAGCATGGAGGGGATGCTCTGCCCCCAGGCGTCCTCCAGCGGGGGGCCTAGCACAGAGATGGTGCTGTTCTGCAGCTGGGGGCCTGGCCTGGAGGTAAAACTCCGCTGGGAGGCGTCCTCCGGCAGGGAGACGCTCAGGGACGAGGTCTTGCACGCCCACACCTCAGGCTGCAGGAGGCTCTCCTCCCAATCCAGGTCACATTGTGTGGTAGTGGGAGCGAAGTGCTCCTGGGAGGAGGCCTGGCTTGGCCCCTCTCCCTCGTCCCACTGCCCCTCCCCCTCCCCAGCGCAGAGTGTCTGCTCTGTCCCCATGACATCATTAAAACTTCCCTCCGCGATGACACTGACAATTTCGGGCCTCCAGCAATCCTGGCGGACCTCGGCTTCCATCACGGCCATGCCGTGGTGGCCGCCGGCCGGCTCCCCCAAGGGCGGGGATCCCTTCATCTGGACCCAGGGGTGTTCGATGACGCTCTCTAGGGTGCTCCGACTCTGGGGGTCCAGCACCAACATCTTACTGAGGAGGTCCCGGCAGTGGTCCGAGAGGTAGTCAGGCTTGTGGTAGTGCGCGCTCAGGACGCTGGCCCGGAGTTCCTGGTGGCTGGTCCCCGCGAAGGGCAGCTCCCCGGTGAGCATGTTGTAGAGGGTCACCCCCAGGCTCCAGACGTCCGCCTTGGGGCCTTTGTACGTCTGGTGGAGGTAGATCTCGGGGGCCAGGAATTCAGGGCTGCCACAACAGGTGCTCAGGCCCTCGTCGGCGCACCGGACACTGAGCCCGAAGTCCGCCAACTTGATGTTTCCGTTGTCGTCCATGAGCAGGTTCTCGGGCTTCAGGTCTCGGTGCGCGACGCCCTTGCTGTGGCAGTACGAGAGGGCCGAGAGCACCTGCCGGAAAATGCGGCGGGCCTCGCTCTCGGGCAGGCGCCCGCGCTCGTTGAGGTAGCCCTCCAGGTCGCCCCCTTTCGCCAACTCCATCACCAGCATGACCTCCGCCCCGGTGTCCACCACCTCAAAGAGCCGGACGATGTTTGGGTGGTGCAGGGCGCGCATGCAGCCCACCTCGCGGGCCAGGAACTCGGGGCTGGGCATCTTGGCCTTGCGCATGACTTTGATGGCCACCTTCCTGCCGGTGCGGGCGTGCTGCGCCAGCTTCACCTTGGAGAAGGAGCCCTCCCCCAGCGTGCGCAGCATCAGGTAGTGTTTGAGCTTGGCCTCCTTAGGAGCGAGGCGCTTCGTCATAGCGAGTGCGGACCCCGGCTCACTGCTCTCACGGCCCTGGCTGTTCTCAAACGGCCCTGAGATACCTCTCCTCATCGCTCTAGCTCTATTATCTTAACAAACGTACTATTAATCTAATATTAATAGTAATCACAAAACACCCACTAAGCTAACTAAATGCTAATAGTGCTAACTTAACTCCCCAACAGTACTAACTAAGCTACCCTTACTAACAATGCTAATACTAACTAGCTACACGCAAAAATAAATGAAAATAATGTAAATATATGATAAAAGCAAACCAATCACAAACTAGCCACAAAACATAGAACAACACAAAGACAAAACGAACAAACCACTAGAGAACAAACAACAATCAGAAACTAACAAGTAAAATAAAAAAAACAGACAAACAACAAAGGGAAAAACACAACAAACAACAAATAACAACAGAAGGGAAAATGGGGGAAATCAAAAAAAAGAAAAAGAAAAAAATTCGAAACGGAAATTAAAAAACCAAAAATTAAAATAATAAAACAAAAAAATAAAATAAAAAACTAAAAAATTAAAATGATAAAGGAAAATAATTAAAAATGGAAAAAATAAGCAAATAAAGCAATAAAGGAAAATAAGAAAAAACAAAGAAACAAAATAACTAAAATAAAGAACGAAAATAAAGAACTAAAGTAAATGAATAAATAAATCAATCAAAAGAAAACCCAGTAATCCAAAACGCGCTCTCTCTCCCTCCGCTGTCCGAGTCCACAGGTCACTATCCCAAAGCTTCCTGGCTCTTAAGGACACAGATGCAGGCCGGGCAGGGCTTATATAGGCTCTGCCGGTGGCGGCGCCATCACAGTGGCTCTTTATGGAGTCAGAGCCAGAAGCCGCAGCCATTGGCTGAGGGAAACCCAGTGGTTTCTCAGCCTTAATGAAAAAGCAGCTGCCAAGAGGCGTGTTTATAGGACTTACTAGAGATTGACATTTACCCACTTAAAGAAAACCCGTAGAATGCTTGAGAGGCTGTTTCATGTGTAGTGAGAAAACCTTTCTGTCGGCTCATCAGTCACCATTCTGCGACCTCTTTTTTTTTTTTTTTTTTTTTCCCATTTTCTGTACTACCACCACCCTCACCACCACCACCATCCTCATTGTTGTGGTTTTTGGAACCCGTGGGTTTGGAGTGCGGGGTCCTTGGGTTCACCCTGGGAAAGGGGTCACCAGAGCTCCCATTTTAGCGACACTCGGCGCGTTTCCCAGGCGAGTTTCTTCACGAGACAGAGACGTTGGTTATATTTCAAGGGCAGGTTGATTAGGGAAGGGATAAACCAGTGAAAGACCCTTGCAGAGACACAAGCGGGCAGGAAGAGCTGCCCCAGAAGGGACAGGTTCGCTGAGGGAGGCCTGCATGGTTGCAGGCGGGCCTGTGTCCTCGACAAGGGTAGGCAGGAGACTGTTGTCCTTCAGAGGAAAGAGTTGGTGACAAGAGGCACCTGCATAGTCACAGGTGGGCAGAGGGATGGCTGCCCAAGCCTGTGCAGACATTGCACTGATAGAGTCTTCTTCTGTTTTGGAGAGATCACTCCTTGTGAGCCTCAGTTGGTGGCTCATTTTGGAAAACTATGCAGAATCTGAAAGGGACCTAGATTCCACAATGGGCTCAATCTCCATATCTTTACCTTTGGATGCTCACTTGCTCACTGGGATACCTGCTTGGATGTTATGCTTTGTAATCTAGGGGTCTGGTGCCTCAGGATACTAGTCTGAGCCTAAGGATCTTGGTTTCCATAGCTGTGTCAATGGCTATGCTAATCTCTTCTACCCCCACCTCCTTGTGTGAGCCAGGTTTCTGGTCTTGTGGCACACCTCTTTTCAGGTTTTTTTTTTTTTTTTCTATTCTTGTCCTCCATCAATCACCACCATCATCACCATCATCACCACCATCAACATCACCACCACCATCTTTACTTAAAAAGGTTATTATGTGCCAGACACCGTGCTAAGCATTTTACATGTATTATAACATTTATGTTTCTCATCACACAGTCCTGTGAGAGAGAGATATTTTTGCCATTTTTGAAGATGAGTAAACTGAGGAACTTGGCCAAGTTCATATGTGACAGGATAGTGTGGTCCAGGAGCCCAAGCTCAGCTGTCCGGTTCTAGGTGCTTCTCGAATCCACATATGTATGACCCACCTGTGGATTTTTCTAAAAGGTAGATTTTTTCTTTTTTTAAGATTTATTTATTTATTTATACAAGCACTGGGTACAGTCAGAAGCGCAAGAGGGTGAAAGAATTCACCAGAGCCAGAGCAGGGAACAGAATAGGCAAAAGACAGAAGTACACTGCTGAGGGGAGTAGGGGTGAGTCAGGAAATGTCTGCCTTCTGTGGGTCACTTCCTTGGTTGGCTGGGGATGGAACTCCTGCTGCAGAGGCTGCCCAGAGCTTCCCAGTGCTGTGCTGAACCCCTCGTGCCACCAGGGAGGCCCCACTTTTGAAGACATTGTACCAATTCTCTACAGCTGAGTGTCTTTCTGATGGTAGAAGGTACATGAACACTTCATACCTATAGAAGCACACACATGCACACACACTTGTACAGACTCACATGCACACACTTGCACAGACACAGTGTAAGACATGCACACGCACCTAAAGAAAATAGTCCAAACACCTAATTACATACTTACTGGTAGGTCTGTTTCACTATCCTATTTCACCGTATTACCACCATATGACCACTTTGATTTTTCTAAAACTTTCTATAAATTTCACTGCTGCTGATAGGAATTTTAAAGGAAATTTCGGCATCTGACGACCCATGTGTTGGAAGTATGGGCGCATTCATACATGTGAAGCAAATGCATTCAGTTTCAAACCCTGATTTACTGTGTCATGGGAGAGACAGTTTCAACAATCCATTTCAGACTGTCTTCTGCAGGCAGGGAAAGAGCATGCAGATGCCTCTATGCCCCAGCGCCCCCGGGGGAAGAGCAGGTCACGTGGAGGTCCATCCTGCAGTGGGAAGCCAGTCTGTCCATCACGGCCCCCTCCTCGTGCCATCCCCGACCTGCGTTGGAAGAGAAGAGCCAATAAAGCCCAAGCACAGAGTTACCTGTTTAGGATACTCTTTTGTTAGTGAAATCCCCCAGGGAGTGCTGCACAGACTTAGATTTGACAAGGCTCAGATGGAAACCAGGAGGCCCTAGGAGCCGCCACTAACTAGAGGGTGAGTGAGTGTCCAACTTGGAATTTCAGTTTTTAAAAGCGACCCATCCAGGGGGATTTGCTACCGTGGATGTCAGTCCATGACAATGCCACTCAGACATCCTCTGCGCCATCCGTGTGCCCAGGGGCCGACAGCAGGGCTCTCCCAGCAAGGCGCAGGGTGGCCCTCCCGGGACAGAGCCTAAGAAGGGGAAGCAAGGCCCAGGGTTTGGAGCCTCTGGCCCTGGGGCCTCTGTAGGCTCCGCCCACACAGCTCTACAACCCTCCTGGGGCCCTGCACCTGCTCAACTGCCCCCCACCCCTCCCCTCCCGTCCTCCAACCACTCTGCTCCCCTCCAGGTGCTTCACCAGTTCCGTCGCCCTTTGGGCCCTTCACCTGCTCTGCTGCTTGGACTTCTGTGCCCCCGGACATCTGTGCTCCATGTCTGTGCGTCTCATGCTGCTCCTGGCCCCTCGGACTGGACCAGCCCCTGACCCCTCTCCAGAGCCTCAACCTCCCTTGGTGAGCTCCTTTTCACCTTGGCCACCAGGTGGCTGCCCTTTGGGGGCAGGGTGAATTCTTCAGAGTGTGGTGGTTATATTCTTAGTCTCTGTGGTGGTTTTTTCTATGCCATGGTGCGCAGAAACAGCAGACGTTCAATATAGCGCTGATTATTCTCCTCACTCTGGCCTTGCCGCTTTGCCTGGCCTTAAGGGTGGAATCCTGCCTTTCTGCAGGGGCCACCGCATTACTTTGGGGCAGGAGGCGAGAGCCACTTCTTGAGGGCGGTCTTCGGGAGGTGATGGAGGGCGGCGGGGCTGGGCTGGGGGTTCTGCTCCTGCCTTCCAGGCCCCCCTCCAGCTGGGAGCCTGGCAAGGTGGTGGTGGTGTGCTCCCAGGCATCCTCCATGGGGGGGCCTGGGAAGGAGGTGGTTCTGATGTGCAGGGCCTCCTCCAAGAGTGGGCCTAGCATGGAGGGGATGCTCTGCCCCCAGGCGTCCTCCAGCGGGGGGCCTAGCACAGAGATGGTGCTGTTCTGCAGCTGGGGGCCTGGCCTGGAGGTAAAACTCCGCTGGGAGGCTTCCTCCGGCAGGGAGACGCTCAGGGACGAGGTCTTGCACGCCCACACCTCAGGCTGCAGGAGGCTCTCCTCCCAATCCAGGTCACATTGTGTGGCAGTGGGAGCGAAGTGCTCCTGGGAGGAGGCCTGGCTTGGCCCCTCTCCCTCGTCCCACTGCCCCTCCCCCTCCCCAGCGCAGAGTGTCTGCTCTGTCCCCATGACATCATTCAAACTTCCCTCCGCGATGACACTGACAATTTCGGGCCTCCAGCAATCCTGGCGGACCTCGGCTTCCATCACGGCCATGCCGTGGTGGCCGCCGGCCGGCTCCCCCAAGGGCGGGGATCCCTTCATCTGGACCCAGGGGTGTTCGATGACGCTCTCTAGGGTGCTCCGACTCTGGGGGTCCAGCACCAACATCTTACTGAGGAGGTCCCGGCAGTGGTCCGAGAGGTAGTCAGGCTTGTGGTAGTGCGCGCTCAGTACGCTGGCCCGGAGTTCCTGGTGGCTGGTCCCCGCGAAGGGCAGCTCCCCGGTGAGCATGTTGTAGAGGGTCACCCCCAGGCTCCAGACGTCCGCCTTGGGGCCTTTGTACGTCTGGTGGAGGTAGATCTCGGGGGCCAGGAATTCAGGGCTGCCACAACAGGTGCTCAGGCCCTCGTCGGCGCACCGGACACTGAGCCCGAAGTCCGCCAACTTGATGTTTCCGTTGTCGTCCATGAGCAGGTTCTCGGGCTTCAGGTCTCGGTGCGCGACGCCCTTGCTGTGGCAGTACGAGAGGGCCGAGAGCACCTGCCGGAAAATGCGGCGGGCCTCGCTCTCGGGCAGGCGCCCGCGCTCGTTGAGGTAGCCCTCCAGGTCGCCCCCTTTCGCCAACTCCATCACCAGCATGACCTCCGCCCCGGTGTCCACCACCTCAAAGAGCCGGACGATGTTTGGGTGGTGCAGGGCGCGCATGCAGCCCACCTCGCGGGCCAGGAACTCGGGGCTGGGCATCTTGGCCTTGCGCATGACTTTGATGGCCACCTTCCTGCCGGTGCGGGCGTGCTGCGCCAGCTTCACCTTGGAGAAGGAGCCCTCCCCCAGCGTGCGCAGCATCAGGTAGTGTTTGAGCTTGGCCTCCTTAGGAGCGAGGCGCTTCGTCATAGCGAGTGCGGACCCCGGCTCACTGCTCTCACGGCCCTGGCTGTTCTCAAACGGCCCTGAGATACCTCTCCTCATCGCTCTAGCTCTATTATCTTAACAAACGTACTATTAATCTAATATTAATAGTAATCACAAAACACCCACTAAGCTAACTAAATGCTAATAGTGCTAACTTAACTCCCCAACAGTACTAACTAAGCTACCCTTACTAACAATGCTAATACTAACTAGCTACACGCAAAAATAAATGAAAATAATGTAAATATATGATAAAAGCAAACCAATCACAAACTAGCCACAAAACATAGAACAACACAAAGACAAAACGAACAAACCACTAGAGAACAAACAACAATCAGAAACTAACAAGTAAAATAAAAAAAACAGACAAACAACAAAGGGAAAAACACAACAAACAACAAATAACAACAGAAGGGAAAATGGGGGAAATCAAAAAAAAGAAAAAGAAAAAAATTCGAAACGGAAATTAAAAAACCAAAAATTAAAATAATAAAACAAAAAAATAAAATAAAAAACTAAAAAATTAAAATGATAAAGGAAAATAATTAAAAATGGAAAAAATAAGCAAATAAAGCAATAAAGGAAAATAAGAGAAAACAAAGAAACAAAATAACTAAAATAAAGAACGAAAATAAAGAACTAAAGTAAATGAATAAATAAATCAATCAAAAGAAAACCCAGTAATCCAAAACGCGCTCTCTCTCCCTCCGCTGTCCGAGTCCACAGGTCACTATCCCAAAGCTTCCTGGCTCTTAAGGACACAGATGCAGGCCGGGCAGGGCTTATATAGGCTCTGCCGGTGGCGGCGCCATCACAGTGGCTCTTTATGGAGTCAGAGCCAGAAGCCGCAGCCATTGGCTGAGGGAAACCCAGTGGTTTCTCAGCCTTAATGAAAAAGCAGCTGCCAAGAGGCGTGTTTATAGGACTTACTAGAGATTGACATTTACCCACTTAAAGAAAACCCGTAGAATGCTTGAGAGGCTGTTTCATGTGTAGTGAGAAAACCTTTCTGTCGGCTCATCAGTCACCATTCTGCGACCTCTTTTTTTTTTTTTTTTTTTTTCCCATTTTCTGTACTACCACCACCCTCACCACCACCACCATCCTCACTGTTGTGGTTTTTGGAACCTGTGGGTTTGGAGTGCGGGGTCCTTGGGTTCACCCTGGGAAAGGGGTCACCAGAGCTCCCATTTTAGCGACACTCGGCGCGTTTCCCAGGCGAGTTTCTTCACGAGACAGAGACGTTGGTTATATTTCAAGGGCAGGTTGATTAGGGAAGGGATAAACCAGTGAAAGACCCTTGCAGAGACACAAGCGGGCAGGAAGAGCTGCCCCAGAAGGGACAGGTTCGCTGAGGGAGGCCTGCATGGTTGCAGGCGGGCCTGTGTCCTCGACAAGGGCAGGCAGGAGACTGTTGTCCTTCAGAGGAAAGAGTTGGTGACAAGAGGCACCTGCATAGTCACAGGTGGGCAGAGGGATGGCTGCCCAAGCCTGTGCAGACATTGCACTGATAGAGTCTTCTTCTGTTTTGGAGAGATCACTCCTTGTGAGCCTCAGTTGGTGGCTCATTTTGGATAACTATGCAGAATCTGAAAGGGACCTAGATTCCACAATGGGCTCAATCTCCATATCTTTACCTTTGGATGCTCACTTGCTCACTGGGATACCTGCTTGGATGTTATGCTTTGTAATCTAGGGGTCTGGTGCCTCAGGATACTAGTCTGAGCCTAAGGATCTTGGTTTCCATAGCTGTGTCAATGGCTATGCTAATCTCTTCTACCCCCACCTCCTTGTGTGAGCCAGGTTTCTGGTCTTGTGGCACACCTCTTTTCAGGTTTTTTTTTTTTTTTCTATTCTTGTCCTCCATCAATCACCACCATCATCACCATCATCACCACCATCAACATCACCACCACCATCTTTACTTAAAAAGGTTATTATGTGCCAGACACCGTGCTAAGCATTTTACATGTATTATAACATTTATGTTTCTCATCACACAGTCCTGTGAGAGAGAGATATTTTTGCCATTTTTGAAGATGAGTAAACTGAGGAACTTGGCCAAGTTCATATGTGACAGGATAGTGTGGTCCAGGAGCCCAAGCTCAGCTGTCCGGTTCTAGGTGCTTCTCGAATCCACATATGTATGACCCACCTGTGGATTTTTCTAAAAGGTAGATTTTTTCTTTTTTTAAGATTTATTTATTTATTTATACAAGCACTGGGTACAGTCAGAAGCGCAAGAGGGTGAAAGAATTCACCAGAGCCAGAGCAGGGAACAGAATAGGCAAAAGACAGAAGTACACTGCTGAGGGGAGTAGGGGTGAGTCAGGAAATGTCTGCCTTCTGTGGGTCACTTCCTTGGTTGGCTGGGGATGGAACTCCTGCTGCAGAGGCTGCCCAGAGCTTCCCAGTGCTGTGCTGAACCCCTCGTGCCACCAGGGAGGCCCCACTTTTGAAGACATTGTACCAATTCTCTACAGCTGAGTGTCTTTCTGATGGTAGAAGGTACATGAACACTTCATACCTATAGAAGCACACACATGCACACACACTTGTACAGACTCACATGCACACACTTGCACAGACACAGTGTAAGACATGCACACGCACCTAAAGAAAATAGTCCAAACACCTAATTACATACTTACTGGTAGGTCTGTTTCACTATCCTATTTCACCGTATTACCACCATATGACCACTTTGATTTTTCTAAAACTTTCTATAAATTTCACTGCTGCTGATAGGAATTTTAAAGGAAATTTCGGCATCTGACGACCCATGTGTTGGAAGTATGGGCGCATTCATACATGTGAAGCAAATGCATTCAGTTTCAAACCCTGATTTACTGTGTCATGGGAGAGACAGTTTCAACAATCCATTTCAGACTGTCTTCTGCAGGCAGGGAAAGAGCATGCAGATGCCTCTATGCCCCAGCGCCCCCGGGGGAAGAGCAGGTCACGTGGAGGTCCATCCTGCAGTGGGAAGCCAGTCTGTCCATCACGGCCCCCTCCTCGTGCCATCCCCGACCTGCGTTGGAAGAGAAGAGCCAATAAAGCCCAAGCACAGAGTTACCTGTTTAGGATACTCTTTTGTTAGTGAAATCCCCCAGGGAGTGCTGCACAGACTTAGATTTGACAAGGCTCAGATGGAAACCAGGAGGCCCTAGGAGCCGCCACTAACTAGAGGGTGAGTGAGTGTCCAACTTGGAATTTCAGTTTTTAAAAGCGACCCATCCAGGGGGATTTGCTACCGTGGATGTCAGTCCATGACAATGCCACTCAGACATCCTCTGCGCCATCCGTGTGCCCAGGGGCCGACAGCAGGGCTCTCCCAGCAAGGCGCAGGGTGGCCCTCCCGGGACAGAGCCTAAGAAGGGGAAGCAAGGCCCAGGGTTTGGAGCCTCTGGCCCTGGGGCCTCTGTAGGCTCTGCCCACACAGCTCTACAACCCTCCTGGGGCCCTGCACCTGCTCAACTGCCCCCCACCCCTCCCCTCCCCTCCTCCAACCACTCTGCTCCCCTCCAGGTGCTTCACCAGTTCCGTCGCCCTTTGGGCCCTTCACCTGCTCTGCTGCTTGGACTTCTGTGCCCCCGGACATCTGTGCTCCATGTCTGTGCGTCTCATGCTGCTCCTGGCCCCTCGGACTGGACCAGCCCCTGACCCCTCTCCAGAGCCTCGACCTCCCTTGGTGAGCTCCTTTTCACCTTGGCCACCAGGTGGCTGCCCTTTGGGGGCAGGGTGAATTCTTCAGAGTGTGGTGGTTATATTCTTAGTCTCTGTGGTGGTTTTTTCTATGCCATGGTGCGCAGAAACAGCAGACGTTCAATATAGCGCTGATTATTCTCCTCACTCTGGCCTTGCCGCTTTGCCTGGCCTTAAGGGTGGAATCCTGCCTTTCTGCAGGGGCCACCGCATTACTTTGGGGCAGGAGGCGAGAGCCACTTCTTGAGGGCGGTCTTAGGGAGGTGATGGAGGGCGGCGGGGCTGGGCTGGGGGTTCTGCTCCTGCCTTCCAGGCCCCCCTCCAGCTGGGAGCCTGGCAAGGTGGTGGTGGTGTGCTCCCAGGCATCCTCCATGGGGGGGCCTGGGAAGGAGGTGGTTCTGATGTGCAGGGCCTCCTCCAAGAGTGGGCCTAGCATGGAGGGGATGCTCTGCCCCCAGGCGTCCTCCAGCGGGGGGCCTAGCACAGAGATGGTGCTGTTCTGCAGCTGGGGGCCTGGCCTGGAGGTAAAACTCCGCTGGGAGGCGTCCTCCGGCAGGGAGACGCTCAGGGACGAGGTCTTGCACGCCCACACCTCAGGCTGCAGGAGGCTCTCCTCCCAATCCAGGTCACATTGTGTGGTAGTGGGAGCGAAGTGCTCCTGGGAGGAGGCCTGGCTTGGCCCCTCTCCCTCGTCCCACTGCCCCTCCCCCTCCCCAGCGCAGAGTGTCTGCTCTGTCCCCATGACATCATTAAAACTTCCCTCCGCGATGACACTGACAATTTCGGGCCTCCAGCAATCCTGGCGGACCTCGGCTTCCATCACGGCCATGCCGTGGTGGCCGCCGGCCGGCTCCCCCAAGGGCGGGGATCCCTTCATCTGGACCCAGGGGTGTTCGATGACGCTCTCTAGGGTGCTCCGACTCTGGGGGTCCAGCACCAACATCTTACTGAGGAGGTCCCGGCAGTGGTCCGAGAGGTAGTCAGGCTTGTGGTAGTGCGCGCTCAGGACGCTGGCCCGGAGTTCCTGGTGGCTGGTCCCCGCGAAGGGCAGCTCCCCGGTGAGCATGTTGTAGAGGGTCACCCCCAGGCTCCAGACGTCCGCCTTGGGGCCTTTGTACGTCTGGTGGAGGTAGATCTCGGGGGCCAGGAATTCAGGGCTGCCACAACAGGTGCTCAGGCCCTCGTCGGCGCACCGGACACTGAGCCCGAAGTCCGCCAACTTGATGTTTCCGTTGTCGTCCATGAGCAGGTTCTCGGGCTTCAGGTCTCGGTGCGCGACGCCCTTGCTGTGGCAGTACGAGAGGGCCGAGAGCACCTGCCGGAAAATGCGGCGGGCCTCGCTCTCGGGCAGGCGCCCGCGCTCGTTGAGGTAGCCCTCCAGGTCGCCCCCTTTCGCCAACTCCATCACCAGCATGACCTCCGCCCCGGTGTCCACCACCTCAAAGAGCCGGACGATGTTTGGGTGGTGCAGGGCGCGCATGCAGCCCACCTCGCGGGCCAGGAACTCGGGGCTGGGCATCTTGGCCTTGCGCATGACTTTGATGGCCACCTTCCTGCCGGTGCGGGCGTGCTGCGCCAGCTTCACCTTGGAGAAGGAGCCCTCCCCCAGCGTGCGCAGCATCAGGTAGTGTTTGAGCTTGGCCTCCTTAGGAGCGAGGCGCTTCGTCATAGCGAGTGCGGACCCCGGCTCACTGCTCTCACGGCCCTGGCTGTTCTCAAACGGCCCTGAGATACCTCTCCTCATCGCTCTAGCTCTATTATCTTAACAAACGTACTATTAATCTAATATTAATAGTAATCACAAAACACCCACTAAGCTAACTAAATGCTAATAGTGCTAACTTAACTCCCCAACAGTACTAACTAAGCTACCCTTACTAACAATGCTAATACTAACTAGCTACACGCAAAAATAAATGAAAATAATGTAAATATATGATAAAAGCAAACCAATCACAAACTAGCCACAAAACATAGAACAACACAAAGACAAAACGAACAAACCACTAGAGAACAAACAACAATCAGAAACTAACAAGTAAAATAAAAAAAACAGACAAACAACAAAGGGAAAAACACAACAAACAACAAATAACAACAGAAGGGAAAATGGGGGAAATCAAAAAAAAGAAAAAGAAAAAAATTCGAAACGGAAATTAAAAAACCAAAAATTAAAATAATAAAACAAAAAAATAAAATAAAAAACTAAAAAATTAAAATGATAAAGGAAAATAATTAAAAATGGAAAAAATAAGCAAATAAAGCAATAAAGGAAAATAAGAAAAAACAAAGAAACAAAATAACTAAAATAAAGAACGAAAATAAAGAACTAAAGTAAATGAATAAATAAATCAATCAAAAGAAAACCCAGTAATCCAAAACGCGCTCTCTCTCCCTCCGCTGTCCGAGTCCACAGGTCACTATCCCAAAGCTTCCTGGCTCTTAAGGACACAGATGCAGGCCGGGCAGGGCTTATATAGGCTCTGCCGGTGGCGGCGCCATCACAGTGGCTCTTTATGGAGTCAGAGCCAGAAGCCGCAGCCATTGGCTGAGGGAAACCCAGTGGTTTCTCAGCCTTAATGAAAAAGCAGCTGCCAAGAGGCGTGTTTATAGGACTTACTAGAGATTGACATTTACCCACTTAAAGAAAACCCGTAGAATGCTTGAGAGGCTGTTTCATGTGTAGTGAGAAAACCTTTCTGTCGGCTCATCAGTCACCATTCTGCGACCTCTTTTTTTTTTTTTTTTTTTTTCCCATTTTCTGTACTACCACCACCCTCACCACCACCACCATCCTCATTGTTGTGGTTTTTGGAACCCGTGGGTTTGGAGTGCGGGGTCCTTGGGTTCACCCTGGGAAAGGGGTCACCAGAGCTCCCATTTTAGCGACACTCGGCGCGTTTCCCAGGCGAGTTTCTTCACGAGACAGAGACGTTGGTTATATTTCAAGGGCAGGTTGATTAGGGAAGGGATAAACCAGTGAAAGACCCTTGCAGAGACACAAGCGGGCAGGAAGAGCTGCCCCAGAAGGGACAGGTTCGCTGAGGGAGGCCTGCATGGTTGCAGGCGGGCCTGTGTCCTCGACAAGGGTAGGCAGGAGACTGTTGTCCTTCAGAGGAAAGAGTTGGTGACAAGAGGCACCTGCATAGTCACAGGTGGGCAGAGGGATGGCTGCCCAAGCCTGTGCAGACATTGCACTGATAGAGTCTTCTTCTGTTTTGGAGAGATCACTCCTTGTGAGCCTCAGTTGGTGGCTCATTTTGGAAAACTATGCAGAATCTGAAAGGGACCTAGATTCCACAATGGGCTCAATCTCCATATCTTTACCTTTGGATGCTCACTTGCTCACTGGGATACCTGCTTGGATGTTATGCTTTGTAATCTAGGGGTCTGGTGCCTCAGGATACTAGTCTGAGCCTAAGGATCTTGGTTTCCATAGCTGTGTCAATGGCTATGCTAATCTCTTCTACCCCCACCTCCTTGTGTGAGCCAGGTTTCTGGTCTTGTGGCACACCTCTTTTCAGGTTTTTTTTTTTTTTTTCTATTCTTGTCCTCCATCAATCACCACCATCATCACCATCATCACCACCATCAACATCACCACCACCATCTTTACTTAAAAAGGTTATTATGTGCCAGACACCGTGCTAAGCATTTTACATGTATTATAACATTTATGTTTCTCATCACACAGTCCTGTGAGAGAGAGATATTTTTGCCATTTTTGAAGATGAGTAAACTGAGGAACTTGGCCAAGTTCATATGTGACAGGATAGTGTGGTCCAGGAGCCCAAGCTCAGCTGTCCGGTTCTAGGTGCTTCTCGAATCCACATATGTATGACCCACCTGTGGATTTTTCTAAAAGGTAGATTTTTTCTTTTTTTAAGATTTATTTATTTATTTATACAAGCACTGGGTACAGTCAGAAGCGCAAGAGGGTGAAAGAATTCACCAGAGCCAGAGCAGGGAACAGAATAGGCAAAAGACAGAAGTACACTGCTGAGGGGAGTAGGGGTGAGTCAGGAAATGTCTGCCTTCTGTGGGTCACTTCCTTGGTTGGCTGGGGATGGAACTCCTGCTGCAGAGGCTGCCCAGAGCTTCCCAGTGCTGTGCTGAACCCCTCGTGCCACCAGGGAGGCCCCACTTTTGAAGACATTGTACCAATTCTCTACAGCTGAGTGTCTTTCTGATGGTAGAAGGTACATGAACACTTCATACCTATAGAAGCACACACATGCACACACACTTGTACAGACTCACATGCACACACTTGCACAGACACAGTGTAAGACATGCACACGCACCTAAAGAAAATAGTCCAAACACCTAATTACATACTTACTGGTAGGTCTGTTTCACTATCCTATTTCACCGTATTACCACCATATGACCACTTTGATTTTTCTAAAACTTTCTATAAATTTCACTGCTGCTGATAGGAATTTTAAAGGAAATTTCGGCATCTGACGACCCATGTGTTGGAAGTATGGGCGCATTCATACATGTGAAGCAAATGCATTCAGTTTCAAACCCTGATTTACTGTGTCATGGGAGAGACAGTTTCAACAATCCATTTCAGACTGTCTTCTGCAGGCAGGGAAAGAGCATGCAGATGCCTCTATGCCCCAGCGCCCCCGGGGGAAGAGCAGGTCACGTGGAGGTCCATCCTGCAGTGGGAAGCCAGTCTGTCCATCACGGCCCCCTCCTCGTGCCATCCCCGACCTGCGTTGGAAGAGAAGAGCCAATAAAGCCCAAGCACAGAGTTACCTGTTTAGGATACTCTTTTGTTAGTGAAATCCCCCAGGGAGTGCTGCACAGACTTAGATTTGACAAGGCTCAGATGGAAACCAGGAGGCCCTAGGAGCCGCCACTAACTAGAGGGTGAGTGAGTGTCCAACTTGGAATTTCAGTTTTTAAAAGCGACCCATCCAGGGGGATTTGCTACCGTGGATGTCAGTCCATGACAATGCCACTCAGACATCCTCTGCGCCATCCGTGTGCCCAGGGGCCGACAGCAGGGCTCTCCCAGCAAGGCGCAGGGTGGCCCTCCCGGGACAGAGCCTAAGAAGGGGAAGCAAGGCCCAGGGTTTGGAGCCTCTGGCCCTGGGGCCTCTGTAGGCTCTGCCCACACAGCTCTACACCCCTCCTGGGGCCCTGCACCTGCTCAACTGCCCCCCACCCCTCTCCTCCCGTCCTCCAACCACTCTGCTCCCCTCCAGGTGCTTCACCAGTTCCGTCGCCCTTTGGGCCCTTCACCTGCTCTGCTGCTTGGACTTCTTTGCCCCCGGACATCTGTGCTCCATGTCTGTGCGTCTCATGCTGCTCCTGGCCCCTCGGACTGGACCAGCCCCTGACCCCTCTCCAGAGCCTCGACCTCCCTTGGTGAGCTCCTTTTCACCTTGGCCACCAGGTGGCTGCCCTTTGGGGGCAGGGTGAATTCTTCAGAGTGTGGTGGTTATATTCTTAGTCTCTGTGGTGGTTTTTTCTATGCCATGGTGCGCAGAAACAGCAGACGTTCAATATAGCGCTGATTATTCTCCTCACTCTGGCCTTGCCGCTTTGCCTGGCCTTAAGGGTGGAATCCTGCCTTTCTGCAGGGGCCACCGCATTACTTTGGGGCAGGAGGCGAGAGCCACTTCTTGAGGGCGGTCTTCGGGAGGTGATGGAGGGCGGCGGGGCTGGGCTGGGGGTTCTGCTCCTGCCTTCCAGGCCCCCCTCCAGCTGGGAGCCTGGCAAGGTGGTGGTGGTGTGCTCCCAGGCATCCTCCATGGGGGGGCCTGGGAAGGAGGTGGTTCTGATGTGCAGGGCCTCCTCCAAGAGTGGGCCTAGCATGGAGGGGATGCTCTGCCCCCAGGCGTCCTCCAGCGGGGGGCCTAGCACAGAGATGGTGCTGTTCTGCAGCTGGGGGCCTGGCCTGGAGGTAAAACTCCGCTGGGAGGCTTCCTCCGGCAGGGAGACGCTCAGGGACGAGGTCTTGCACGCCCACACCTCAGGCTGCAGGAGGCTCTCCTCCCAATCCAGGTCACATTGTGTGGCAGTGGGAGCGAAGTGCTCCTGGGAGGAGGCCTGGCTTGGCCCCTCTCCCTCATCCCACTGCCCCTCCCCCTCCCCAGCGCAGAGTGTCTGCTCTGTCCCCATGACATCATTAAAACTTCCCTCCGCGATGACACTGACAATTTCGGGCCTCCAGCAATCCTGGCGGACCTCAGCTTCCATCACGGCCATGCCGTGGTGGCCGCCGGCCGGCTCCCCCAAGGGCGGGGATCCCTTCATCTGGACCCAGGGGTGTTCGATGACGCTCTCTAGGGTGCTCCGACTCTGGGGGTCCAGCACCAACATCTTACTGAGGAGGTCCCGGCAGTGGTCCGAGAGGTAGTCAGGCTTGTGGTAGTGCGCGCTCAGGACGCTGGCCCGGAGTTCCTGGTGGCTGGTCCCCGCGAAGGGCAGCTCCCCGGTGAGCATGTTGTAGAGGGTCACCCCCAGGCTCCAGACGTCCGCCTTGGGGCCTTTGTACGTCTGGTGGAGGTAGATCTCGGGGGCCAGGAATTCAGGGCTGCCACAACAGGTGCTCAGGCCCTCGTCGGCGCACCGGACACTGAGCCCGAAGTCCGCCAACTTGATGTTTCCGTTGTCGTCCATGAGCAGGTTCTCGGGCTTCAGGTCTCGGTGCGCGACGCCCTTGCTGTGGCAGTACGAGAGGGCCGAGAGCACCTGCCGGAAAATGCGGCGGGCCTCGCTCTCGGGCAGGCGCCCGCGCTCGTTGAGGTAGCCCTCCAGGTCGCCCCCTTTCGCCAACTCCATCACCAGCATGACCTCCGCCCCGGTGTCCACCACCTCAAAGAGCCGGACGATGTTTGGGTGGTGCAGGGCGCGCATGCAGCCCACCTCGCGGGCCAGGAACTCGGGGCTGGGCATCTTGGCCTTGCGCATGACTTTGATGGCCACCTTCCTGCCGGTGCGGGCGTGCTGCGCCAGCTTCACCTTGGAGAAGGAGCCCTCCCCCAGCGTGCGCAGCATCAGGTAGTGTTTGAGCTTGGCCTCCTTAGGAGCGAGGCGCTTCGTCATAGCGAGTGCGGACCCCGGCTCACTGCTCTCACGGCCCTGGCTGTTCTCAAACGGCCCTGAGATACCTCTCCTCATCGCTCTAGCTCTATTATCTTAACAAACGTACTATTAATCTAATATTAATAGTAATCACAAAACACCCACTAAGCTAACTAAATGCTAATAGTGCTAACTTAACTCCCCAACAGTACTAACTAAGCTACCCTTACTAACAATGCTAATACTAACTAGCTACACGCAAAAATAAATGAAAATAATGTAAATATATGATAAAAGCAAACCAATCACAAACTAGCCACAAAACATAGAACAACACAAAGACAAAACGAACAAACCACTAGAGAACAAACAACAATCAGAAACTAACAAGTAAAATAAAAAAAACAGACAAACAACAAAGGGAAAAACACAACAAACAACAAATAACAACAGAAGGGAAAATGGGGGAAATCAAAAAAAAGAAAAAGAAAAAAATTCGAAACGGAAATTAAAAAACCAAAAATTAAAATAATAAAACAAAAAAATAAAATAAAAAACTAAAAAATTAAAATGATAAAGGAAAATAATTAAAAATGGAAAAAATAAGCAAATAAAGCAATAAAGGAAAATAAGAGAAAACAAAGAAACAAAATAACTAAAATAAAGAACGAAAATAAAGAACTAAAGTAAATGAATAAATAAATCAATCAAAAGAAAACCCAGTAATCCAAAACGCGCTCTCTCTCCCTCCGCTGTCCGAGTCCACAGGTCACTATCCCAAAGCTTCCTGGCTCTTAAGGACACAGATGCAGGCCGGGCAGGGCTTATATAGGCTCTGCCGGTGGCGGCGCCATCACAGTGGCTCTTTATGGAGTCAGAGCCAGAAGCCGCAGCCATTGGCTGAGGGAAACCCAGTGGTTTCTCAGCCTTAATGAAAAAGCAGCTGCCAAGAGGCGTGTTTATAGGACTTACTAGAGATTGACATTTACCCACTTAAAGAAAACCCGTAGAATGCTTGAGAGGCTGTTTCATGTGTAGTGAGAAAACCTTTCTGTCGGCTCATCAGTCACCATTCTGCGACCTCTTTTTTTTTTTTTTTTTTTTTCCCATTTTCTGTACTACCACCACCCTCACCACCACCACCATCCTCACTGTTGTGGTTTTTGGAACCTGTGGGTTTGGAGTGCGGGGTCCTTGGGTTCACCCTGGGAAAGGGGTCACCAGAGCTCCCATTTTAGCGACACTCGGCGCGTTTCCCAGGCGAGTTTCTTCACGAGACAGAGACGTTGGTTATATTTCAAGGGCAGGTTGATTAGGGAAGGGATAAACCAGTGAAAGACCCTTGCAGAGACACAAGCGGGCAGGAAGAGCTGCCCCAGAAGGGACAGGTTCGCTGAGGGAGGCCTGCATGGTTGCAGGCGGGCCTGTGTCCTCGACAAGGGCAGGCAGGAGACTGTTGTCCTTCAGAGGAAAGAGTTGGTGACAAGAGGCACCTGCATAGTCACAGGTGGGCAGAGGGATGGCTGCCCAAGCCTGTGCAGACATTGCACTGATAGAGTCTTCTTCTGTTTTGGAGAGATCACTCCTTGTGAGCCTCAGTTGGTGGCTCATTTTGGATAACTATGCAGAATCTGAAAGGGACCTAGATTCCACAATGGGCTCAATCTCCATATCTTTACCTTTGGATGCTCACTTGCTCACTGGGATACCTGCTTGGATGTTATGCTTTGTAATCTAGGGGTCTGGTGCCTCAGGATACTAGTCTGAGCCTAAGGATCTTGGTTTCCATAGCTGTGTCAATGGCTATGCTAATCTCTTCTACCCCCACCTCCTTGTGTGAGCCAGGTTTCTGGTCTTGTGGCACACCTCTTTTCAGGTTTTTTTTTTTTTTTCTATTCTTGTCCTCCATCAATCACCACCATCATCACCATCATCACCACCATCAACATCACCACCACCATCTTTACTTAAAAAGGTTATTATGTGCCAGACACCGTGCTAAGCATTTTACATGTATTATAACATTTATGTTTCTCATCACACAGTCCTGTGAGAGAGAGATATTTTTGCCATTTTTGAAGATGAGTAAACTGAGGAACTTGGCCAAGTTCATATGTGACAGGATAGTGTGGTCCAGGAGCCCAAGCTCAGCTGTCCGGTTCTAGGTGCTTCTCGAATCCACATATGTATGACCCACCTGTGGATTTTTCTAAAAGGTAGATTTTTTCTTTTTTTAAGATTTATTTATTTATTTATACAAGCACTGGGTACAGTCAGAAGCGCAAGAGGGTGAAAGAATTCACCAGAGCCAGAGCAGGGAACAGAATAGGCAAAAGACAGAAGTACACTGCTGAGGGGAGTAGGGGTGAGTCAGGAAATGTCTGCCTTCTGTGGGTCACTTCCTTGGTTGGCTGGGGATGGAACTCCTGCTGCAGAGGCTGCCCAGAGCTTCCCAGTGCTGTGCTGAACCCCTCGTGCCACCAGGGAGGCCCCACTTTTGAAGACATTGTACCAATTCTCTACAGCTGAGTGTCTTTCTGATGGTAGAAGGTACATGAACACTTCATACCTATAGAAGCACACACATGCACACACACTTGTACAGACTCACATGCACACACTTGCACAGACACAGTGTAAGACATGCACACGCACCTAAAGAAAATAGTCCAAACACCTAATTACATACTTACTGGTAGGTCTGTTTCACTATCCTATTTCACCGTATTACCACCATATGACCACTTTGATTTTTCTAAAACTTTCTATAAATTTCACTGCTGCTGATAGGAATTTTAAAGGAAATTTCGGCATCTGACGACCCATGTGTTGGAAGTATGGGCGCATTCATACATGTGAAGCAAATGCATTCAGTTTCAAACCCTGATTTACTGTGTCATGGGAGAGACAGTTTCAACAATCCATTTCAGACTGTCTTCTGCAGGCAGGGAAAGAGCATGCAGATGCCTCTATGCCCCAGCGCCCCCGGGGGAAGAGCAGGTCACGTGGAGGTCCATCCTGCAGTGGGAAGCCAGTCTGTCCATCACGGCCCCCTCCTCGTGCCATCCCCGACCTGCGTTGGAAGAGAAGAGCCAATAAAGCCCAAGCACAGAGTTACCTGTTTAGGATACTCTTTTGTTAGTGAAATCCCCCAGGGAGTGCTGCACAGACTTAGATTTGACAAGGCTCAGATGGAAACCAGGAGGCCCTAGGAGCCGCCACTAACTAGAGGGTGAGTGAGTGTCCAACTTGGAATTTCAGTTTTTAAAAGCGACCCATCCAGGGGGATTTGCTACCGTGGATGTCAGTCCATGACAATGCCACTCAGACATCCTCTGCGCCATCCGTGTGCCCAGGGGCCGACAGCAGGGCTCTCCCAGCAAGGCGCAGGGTGGCCCTCCCGGGACAGAGCCTAAGAAGGGGAAGCAAGGCCCAGGGTTTGGAGCCTCTGGCCCTGGGGCCTCTGTAGGCTCCGCCCACACAGCTCTACACCCCTCCTGGGGCCCTGCACCTGCTCAACTGCCCCCCACCCCTCCCCTCCCGTCCTCCAACCACTCTGCTCCCCTCCAGGTGCTTCACCAGTTCCGTCGCCCTTTGGGCCCTTCACCTGCTCTGCTGCTTGGACTTCTGTGCCCCCGGACATCTGTGCTCCATGTCTGTGCGTCTCATGCTGCTCCTGGCCCATCGGACTGGACCAGCCCCTGACCCCTCTCCAGAGCCTCGACCTCCCTTGGTGAGCTCCTTTTCACCTTGGCCACCAGGTGGCTGCCCTTTGGGGGCAGGGTGAATTCTTCAGAGTGTGGTGGTTATATTCTTAGTCTCTGTGGTGGTTTTTTCTATGCCATGGTGCGCAGAAACAGCAGACGTTCAATATAGCGCTGATTATTCTCCTCACTCTGGCCTTGCCGCTTTGCCTGGCCTTAAGGGTGGAATCCTGCCTTTCTGCAGGGGCCACCGCATTACTTTGGGGCAGGAGGCGAGAGCCACTTCTTGAGGGCGGTCTTAGGGAGGTGATGGAGGGCGGCGGGGCTGGGCTGGGGGTTCTGCTCCTGCCTTCCAGGCCCCCCTCCAGCTGGGAGCCTGGCAAGGTGGTGGTGGTGTGCTCCCAGGCATCCTCCATGGGGAGGCCTGGGAAGGAGGTGGTTCTGATGTGCAGGGCCTCCTCCAAGAGTGGGCCTAGCATGGAGGGGATGCTCTGCCCCCAGGCGTCCTCCAGCGGGGGGCCTAGCACAGAGATGGTGCTGTTCTGCAGCTGGGGGCCTGGCCTGGAGGTAAAACTCCGCTGGGAGGCTTCCTCCGGCAGGGAGACGCTCACGGACGAGGTCTTGCACGCCCACACCTCAGGCTGCAGGAGGCTCTCCTCCCAATCCAGGTCACATTGTGTGGCAGTGGGAGCGAAGTGCTCCTGGGAGGAGGCCTGGCTTGGCCCCTCTCCCTCGTCCCACTGCCCCTCCCCCTCCCCAGCGCAGAGTGTCTGCTCTGTCCCCATGACATCATTCAAACTTCCCTCCGCGATGACACTGACAATTTCGGGCCTCCAGCAATCCTGGCGGACCTCGGCTTCCATCACGGCCATGCCGTGGTGGCCGCCGGCCGGCTCCCCCAAGGGCGGGGATCCCTTCATCTGGACCCAGGGGTGTTCGATGACGCTCTCTAGGGTGCTCCGACTCTGGGGGTCCAGCACCAACATCTTACTGAGGAGGTCCCGGCAGTGGTCCGAGAGGTAGTCAGGCTTGTGGTAGTGCGCGCTCAGGACGCTGGCCCGGAGTTCCTGGTGGCTGGTCCCCGCGAAGGGCAGCTCCCCGGTGAGCATGTTGTAGAGGGTCACCCCCAGGCTCCAGACGTCCGCCTTGGGGCCTTTGTACGTCTGGTGGAGGTAGATCTCGGGGGCCAGGAATTCAGGGCTGCCACAACAGGTGCTCAGGCCCTCGTCGGCGCACCGGACACTGAGCCCGAAGTCCGCCAACTTGATGTTTCCGTTGTCGTCCATGAGCAGGTTCTCGGGCTTCAGGTCTCGGTGCGCGACGCCCTTGCTGTGGCAGTACGAGAGGGCCGAGAGCACCTGCCGGAAAATGCGGCGGGCCTCGCTCTCGGGCAGGCGCCCGCGCTCGTTGAGGTAGCCCTCCAGGTCGCCCCCTTTCGCCAACTCCATCACCAGCATGACCTCCGCCCCGGTGTCCACCACCTCAAAGAGCCGGACGATGTTTGGGTGGTGCAGGGCGCGCATGCAGCCCACCTCGCGGGCCAGGAACTCGGGGCTGGGCATCTTGGCCTTGCGCATGACTTTGATGGCCACCTTCCTGCCGGTGCGGGCGTGCTGCGCCAGCTTCACCTTGGAGAAGGAGCCCTCCCCCAGCGTGCGCAGCATCAGGTAGTGTTGGAGCTTGGCCTCCTTAGGAGCGAGGCGCTTCGTCATAGCGAGTGCGGACCCCGGCTCACTGCTCTCACGGCCCTGGCTGTTCTCAAACGGCCCTGAGATACCTCTCCTCATCGCTCTAGCTCTATTATCTTAACAAACGTACTATTAATCTAATATTAATAGTAATCACAAAACACCCACTAAGCTAACTAAATGCTAATAGTGCTAACTTAACTCCCCAACAGTACTAACTAAGCTACCCTTACTAACAATGCTAATACTAACTAGCTACACGCAAAAATAAATGAAAATAATGTAAATATATGATAAAAGCAAACCAATCACAAACTAGCCACAAAACATAGAACAACACAAAGACAAAACGAACAAACCACTAGAGAACAAACAACAATCAGAAACTAACAAGTAAAATAAAAAAAACAGACAAACAACAAAGGGAAAAACACAACAAACAACAAATAACAACAGAAGGGAAAATGGGGGAAATCAAAAAAAAGAAAAAGAAAAAAATTCGAAACGGAAATTAAAAAACCAAAAATTAAAATAATAAAACAAAAAAATAAAATAAAAAACTAAAAAATTAAAATGATAAAGGAAAATAATTAAAAATGGAAAAAATAAGCAAATAAAGCAATAAAGGAAAATAAGAAAAAACAAAGAAACAAAATAACTAAAATAAAGAACGAAAATAAAGAACTAAAGTAAATGAATAAATCAATCAATCAAAAGAAAACCCAGTAATCCAAAACGCGCTCTCTCTCCCTCCGCTGTCCGAGTCCACAGGTCACTATCCCAAAGCTTCCTGGCTCTTAAGGACACAGATGCAGGCCGGGCAGGGCTTATATAGGCTCTGCCGGTGGCGGCGCCATCACAGTGGCTCTTTATGGAGTCAGAGCCAGAAGCCGCAGCCATTGGCTGAGGGAAACCCAGTGGTTTCTCAGCCTTAATGAAAAAGCAGCTGCCAAGAGGCGTGTTTATAGGACTTACTAGAGATTGACATTTACCCACTTAAAGAAAACCCGTAGAATGCTTGAGAGGCTGTTTCATGTGTAGTGAGAAAACCTTTCTGTCGGCTCATCAGTCACCATTCTGCGACCTCTTTTTTTTTTTTTTTTTTTTTTCCCATTTTCTGTACTACCACCACCCTCACCACCACCACCATCCTCACTGTTGTGGTTTTTGGAACCTGTGGGTATGGAGTGCGGGGTCCTTGGGTTCACCCTGGGAAAGGGGTCACCAGAGCTCCCATTTTAGCGACACTCGGCGCGTTTCCCAGGCGAGTTTCTTCACGAGACAGAGACGTTGGTTATATTTCAAGGGCAGGTTGATTAGGGAAGGGATAAACCAGTGAAAGACCCTTGCAGAGACACAAGCGGGCAGGAAGAGCTGCCCCAGAAGGGACAGGTTCGCTGAGGGAGGCCTGCATGGTTGCAGGCGGGCCTGTGTCCTCGACAAGGGCAGGCAGGAGACTGTTGTCCTTCAGAGGAAAGAGTTGGTGACAAGAGGCACCTGCATAGTCACAGGTGGGCAGAGGGATGGCTGCCCAAGCCTGTGCAGACATTGCACTGATAGAGTCTTCTTCTGTTTTGGAGAGATCACTCCTTGTGAGCCTCAGTTGGTGGCTCATTTTGGATAACTGCAGAATCTGAAAGGGACCTAGATTCCACAATGGGCTCAATCTCCATATCTTTACCTTTGGATGCTCACTTGCTCACTGGGATACCTGCTTGGATGTTATGCTTTGTAATCTAGGGGTCTGGTGCCTCAGGATACTAGTCTGAGCCTAAGGATCTTGGTTTCCATAGCTGTGTCAATGGCTATGCTAATCTCTTCTACCCCCACCTCCTTGTGTGAGCCAGGTTTCTGGTCTTGTGGCACACCTCTTTTCAGGTTTTTTTTTTTTTTCTATTCTTGTCCTCCATCAATCACCACCATCATCACCATCATCACCACCATCAACATCACCACCACCATCTTTACTTAAAAAGGTTATTATGTGCCAGACACCGTGCTAAGCATTTTACATGTATTATAACATTTATGTTTCTCATCACACAGTCCTGTGAGAGAGAGATATTTTTGCCATTTTTGAAGATGAGTAAACTGAGGAACTTGGCCAAGTTCATATGTGACAGGATAGTGTGGTCCAGGAGCCCAAGCTCAGCTGTCCGGTTCTAGGTGCTTCTCGAATCCACATATGTATGACCCACCTGTGGATTTTTCTAAAAGGTAGATTTTTTCTTTTTTTAAGATTTATTTATTTATTTATACAAGCACTGGGTACAGTCAGAAGCGCAAGAGGGTGAAAGAATTCACCAGAGCCAGAGCAGGGAACAGAATAGGCAAAAGACAGAAGTACACTGCTGAGGGGAGTAGGGGTGAGTCAGGAAATGTCTGCCTTCTGTGGGTCACTTCCTTGGTTGGCTGGGGATGGAACTCCTGCTGCAGAGGCTGCCCAGAGCTTCCCAGTGCTGTGCTGAACCCCTCGTGCCACCAGGGAGGCCCCACTTTTGAAGACATTGTACCAATTCTCTACAGCTGAGTGTCTTTCTGATGGTAGAAGGTACATGAACACTTCATACCTATAGAAGCACACACATGCACACACACTTGTACAGACTCACATGCACACACTTGCACAGACACAGTGTAAGACATGCACACGCACCTAAAGAAAATAGTCCAAACACCTAATTACATACTTACTGGTAGGTCTGTTTCACTATCCTATTTCACCGTATTACCACCATATGACCACTTTGATTTTTCTAAAACTTTCTATAAATTTCACTGCTGCTGATAGGAATTTTAAGGAAATTTCGGCATCTGACGACCCATGTGTTGGAAGTATGGGCGCATTCATACATGTGAAGCAAATGCATTCAGTTTCAAACACTGATTTACTGTGTCATGGGAGAGACAGTTTCAACAATCCATTTCAGACTGTCTTCTGCAGGCAGGGAAAGAGCATGCAGATGCCTCTATGCCCCAGCGCCCCCGGGGGAAGAGCAGGTCACGTGGAGGTCCATCCTGCAGTGGGAAGCCAGTCTGTCCATCACGGCCCCCTCCTCGGGCCATCCCCGACCTGCGTTGGAAGAGAAGAGCCAATAAAGCCCAAGCACAGAGTTACCTGTTTAGGATACTCTTTTGTTAGTGAAATCCCCCAGGGAGTGCTGCACAGACTTAGATTTGACAAGGCTCAGATGGAAACCAGGAGGCCCTAGGAGCCGCCACTAACTAGAGGGTGAGTGAGTGTCCAACTTGGAATTTCAGTTTTTAAAAGCAACCCATCCAGGGGGATTTGCTACCGTGGATGTCAGTCCATGACAATGCCACTCAGACATCCTCTGCGCCATCCGTGTGCCCAGGGGCCGACAGCAGGGCTCTCCCAGCAAGGCGCAGGGTGGCCCTCCCGGGACAGAGCCTAAGAAGGGGAAGCAAGGCCCAGGGTTTGGAGCCTCTGGCCCTGGGGCCTCTGTAGGCTCTGCCCACACAGCTCTACAACCCTCCTGGGGCCCTGCACCTGCTCAACTGCCCCCCACCCCTCCCCTCCCCTCCTCCAACCACTCTGCTCCCCTCCAGGTGCTTCACCAGTTCCGTCGCCCTTTGGGCCCTTCACCTGCTCTGCTGCTTGGACTTCTGTGCCCCCGGACATCTGTGCTCCATGTCTGTGCGTCTCATGCTGCTCCTGGCCCCTCGGACTGGACCAGCCCCTGACCCCTCTCCAGAGCCTCGACCTCCCTTGGTGAGCTCCTTTTCACCTTGGCCACCAGGTGGCTGCCCTTTGGGGGCAGGGTGAATTCTTCAGAGTGTGGTGGTTATATTCTTAGTCTCTGTGGTGGTTTTTTCTATGCCATGGTGCGCAGAAACAGCAGACATTCAATATAGCGCTGATTATTCTCCTCACTCTGGCCTTGCCGCTTTGCCTGGCCTTAAGGGTGGAATCCTGCCTTTCTGCAGGGGCCACCGCATTACTTTGCGGCAGGAGGCGAGAGCCACTTCTTGAGGGCGGTCTTAGGGAGGTGATGGAGGGCGGCGGGGCTGGGCTGGGGGTTCTGCTCCTGCCTTCCAGGCCCCCCTCCAGCTGGGAGCCTGGCAAGGTGGTGGTGGTGTGCTCCCAGGCATCCTCCATGGGGGGGCCTGGGAAGGAGGTGGTTCTGATGTGCAGGGCCTCCTCCAAGAGTGGGCCTAGCATGGAGGGGATGCTCTGCCCCCAGGCGTCCTCCAGCGGGGGGCCTAGCACAGAGATGGTGCTGTTCTGCAGCTGGGGGCCTGGCCTGGAGGTAAAACTCCGCTGGGAGGCTTCCTCCGGCAGGGAGACGCTCACGGACGAGGTCTTGCACGCCCACACCTCAGGCTGCAGGAGGCTCTCCTCCCAATCCAGGTCACATTGTGTGGCAGTGGGAGCGAAGTGCTCCTGGGAGGAGGCCTGGCTTGGCCCCTCTCCCTCGTCCCACTGCCCCTCCCCCTCCCCAGCGCAGAGTGTCTGCTCTGTCCCCATGACATCATTCAAACTTCCCTCCGCGATGACACTGACAATTTCGGGCCTCCAGCAATCCTGGCGGACCTCGGCTTCCATCACGGCCATGCCGTGGTGGCCGCCGGCCGGCTCCCCCAAGGGCGGGGATCCCTTCATCTGGACCCAGGGGTGTTCGATGACGCTCTCTAGGGTGCTCCGACTCTGGGGGTCCAGCACCAACATCTTACTGAGGAGGTCCCGGCAGTGGTCCGAGAGGTAGTCAGGCTTGTGGTAGTGCGCGCTCAGGACGCTGGCCCGGAGTTCCTGGTGGCTGGTCCCCGCGAAGGGCAGCTCCCCGGTGAGCATGTTGTAGAGGGTCACCCCCAGGCTCCAGACGTCCGCCTTGGGGCCTTTGTACGTCTGGTGGAGGTAGATCTCGGGGGCCAGGAATTCAGGGCTGCCACAACAGGTGCTCAGGCCCTCGTCGGCGCACCGGACACTGAGCCCGAAGTCCGCCAACTTGATGTTTCCGTTGTCGTCCATGAGCAGGTTCTCGGGCTTCAGGTCTCGGTGCGCGACGCCCTTGCTGTGGCAGTACGAGAGGGCCGAGAGCACCTGCCGGAAAATGCGGCGGGCCTCGCTCTCGGGCAGGCGCCCGCGCTCGTTGAGGTAGCCCTCCAGGTCGCCCCCTTTCGCCAACTCCATCACCAGCATGACCTCCGCCCCGGTGTCCACCACCTCAAAGAGCCGGACGATGTTTGGGTGGTGCAGGGCGCGCATGCAGCCCACCTCGCGGGCCAGGAACTCGGGGCTGGGCATCTTGGCCTTGCGCATGACTTTGATGGCCACCTTCCTGCCGGTGCGGGCGTGCTGCGCCAGCTTCACCTTGGAGAAGGAGCCCTCCCCGAGCGTGCGCAGCATCAGGTAGTGTTGGAGCTTGGCCTCCTTAGGAGCGAGGCGCTTCGTCATAGCGAGTGCGGACCCCGGCTCACTGCTCTCACGGCCCTGGCTGTTCTCAAACGGCCCTGAGATACCTCTCCTCATCGCTCTAGCTCTATTATCTTAACAAACGTACTATTAATCTAATATTAATAGTAATCACAAAACACCCACTAAGCTAACTAAATGCTAATAGTGCTAACTTAACTCCCCAACAGTACTAACTAAGCTACCCTTACTAACAATGCTAATACTAACTAGCTACACGCAAAAATAAATGAAAATAATGTAAATATATGATAAAAGCAAACCAATCACAAGCTAGCCACAAAACATAGAACAACACAAAGACAAAACGAACAAACCACAAGAGAACAAACAACAATCAGAAACTAACAAGTAAAATAAAAAAAACAGACAAACTACAAAGGGAAAAACACAACAAACAACAAATAACAACAGAAGGGAAAATGGGGGAAATCAAAAAAAAGAAAAAGAAAAAAATTCGAAACGGAAATTAAAAAACCAAAAATTAAAATAATAAAACAAAAAAATAAAATAAAAAACTAAAAAATTAAAATGATAAAGGAAAATAATTAAAAATGGAAAAAATAAGCAAATAAAGCAATAAAGGAAAATAAGAAAAAACAAAGAAACAAAATAACTAAAATAAAGAACGAAAATAAAGAACTAAAGTAAATGAATAAATAAATCAATCAAAAGAAAACCCAGTAATCCAAAACGCGCTCTCTCTCCCTCCGCTGTCCGAGTCCACAGGTCACTATCCCAAAGCTTCCTGGCTCTTAAGGACACAGATGCAGGCCGGGCAGGGCTTATATAGGCTCTGCCGGTGGCGGCGCCATCACAGTGGCTCTTTATGGAGTCAGAGCCAGAAGCCGCAGCCATTGGCTGAGGGAAACCCAGTGGTTTCTCAGCCTTAATGAAAAAGCAGCTGCCAAGAGGCGTGTTTATAGGACTTACTAGAGATTGACATTTACCCACTTAAAGAAAACCCTTAGAATGCTTGGGAGGCTGTTTCATGTGTAGTGAGAAAACCTTTCTGTCGGCTCATCAGTCACCATTCTGCGACCTCTTTTTTTTTTTTTTTTTTTTTTTTCCCATTTTCTGTACTACCACCACCCTCACCACCACCACCATCCTCACTGTTGTGGTTTTTGGAACCTGTGGGTTTGGAGTGCGGGGTCCTTGGGTTCACCCTGGGAAAGGGGTCACCAGAGCTCCCATTTTAGCGACACTCGGCGCGTTTCCCAGGCGAGTTTCTTCACGAGACAGAGACGTTGGTTATATTTCAAGGGCAGGTTGATTAGGGAAGGGATAAACCAGTGAAAGACCCTTGCAGAGACACAAGCGGGCAGGAAGAGCTGCCCCAGAAGGGACAGGTTCGCTGAGGGAGGCCTGCATGGTTGCAGGCGGGCCTGTGTCCTCGACAAGGGCAGGCAGGAGACTGTTGTCCTTCAGAGGAAAGAGTTGGTGACAAGAGGCACCTGCATAGTCACAGGTGGGCAGAGGGATGGCTGCCCAAGCCTGTGCAGACATTGCACTGATAGAGTCTTCTTCTGTTTTGGAGAGATCACTCCTTGTGAGCCTCAGTTGGTGGCTCATTTTGGATAACTATGCAGAATCTGAAAGGGACCTAGATTCCACAATGGGCTCAATCTCCATATCTTTACCTTTGGATGCTCACTTGCTCACTGGGATACCTGCTTGGATGTTATGCTTTGTAATCTAGGGGTCTGGTGCCTCAGGATACTAGTCTGAGCCTAAGGATCTTGGTTTCCATAGCTGTGTCAATGGCTATGCTAATCTCTTCTACCCCCACCTCCTTGTGTGAGCCAGGTTTCTGGTCTTGTGGCACACCTCTTTTCAGGTTTTTTTTTTTTCTATTCTTGTCCTCCATCAATCACCACCATCATCACCATCATCACCACCATCAACATCACCACCACCATCTTTACTTAAAAAGGTTATTATGTGCCAGACACCGTGCTAAGCATTTTACATGTATTATAACATTTATGTTTCTCATCACACAGTCCTGTGAGAGAGAGATATTTTTGCCATTTTTGAAGATGAGTCAACTGAGGAACTTGGCCAAGTTCATATGTGACAGGATAGTGTGGTCCAGGAGCCCAAGCTCAGCTGTCCGGTTCTAGGTGCTTCTCGAATCCACATATGTATGACCCACCTGTGGATTTTTCTAAAAGGTAGATTTTTTCTTTTTTTAAGATTTATTTATTTATTTATACAAGCACTGGGTACAGTCAGAAGCGCAAGAGGGTGAAAGAATTCACCAGAGCCAGAGCAGGGAACAGAATAGGCAAAAGACAGAAGTACACTGCTGAGGGGAGTAGGGGTGAGTCAGGAAATGTCTGCCTTCTGTGGGTCACTTCCTTGGTTGGCTGGGGATGGAACTCCTGCTGCAGAGGCTGCCCAGAGCTTCCCAGTGCTGTGCTGAACCCCTCGTGCCACCAGGGAGGCCCCACTTTTGAAGACATTGTACCAATTCTCTACAGCTGAGTGTCTTTCTGATGGTAGAAGGTACATGAACACTTCATACCTATAGAAGCACACACATGCACACACACTTGTACAGACTCACATGCACACACTTGCACAGACACAGTGTAAGACATGCACACGCACCTAAAGGAAATAGTCCAAACACCTAATTACATACTTACTGGTAGGTCTGTTTCACTATCCTATTTCACCGTATTACCACCATATGACCACTTTGATTTTTCTAAAACTTTCTATAAATTTCACTGCTGCTGATAGGAATTTTAAAGGAAATTTCGGCATCTGACGACCCATGTGTTGGAAGTATGGGCGCATTCATACATGTGAAGCAAATGCATTCAGTTTCAAACACTGATTTACTGTGTCATGGGAGAGACAGTTTCAACAATCCATTTCAGACTGTCTTCTGCAGGCAGGGAAAGAGCATGCAGATGCCTCTATGCCCCAGCGCCCCCGGGGGAAGAGCAGGTCACGTGGAGGTCCATCCTGCAGTGGGAAGCCAGTCTGTCCATCACGGCCCCCTCCTCGTGCCATCCCCGACCTGCGTTGGAAGAGAAGAGCCAATAAAGCCCAAGCACAGAGTTACCTGTTTAGGATACTCTTTTGTTAGTGAAATCCCCCAGGGAGTGCTGCACAGACTTAGATTTGACAAGGCTCAGATGGAAACCAGGAGGCCCTAGGAGCCGCCACTAACTAGAGGGTGAGTGAGTGTCCAACTTGGAATTTCAGTTTTTAAAAGCGACCCATCCAGGGGGATTTGCTACCGTGGATGTCAGTCCATGACAATGCCACTCAGACATCCTCTGCGCCATCCGTGTGCCCAGGGGCCGACAGCAGGGCTCTCCCAGCAAGGCGCAGGGTGGCCCTCCCGGGACAGAGCCTAAGAAGGGGAAGCAAGGCCCAGGGTTTGGAGCCTCTGGCCCTGGGGCCTCTGTAGGCTCCGCCCACACAGCTCTACACCCCTCCTGGGGCCCTGCACCTGCTCAACTGCCCCCCACCCCTCCCCTCCCGTCCTCCAACCACTCTGCTCCCCTCCAGGTGCTTCACCAGTTCCGTCGCCCTTTGGGCCCTTCACCTACTCTGCTGCTTGGACTTCTGTGCCCCCGGACATCTGTGCTCCATGTCTGTGCGTCTCATGCTGCTCCTGGCCCCTCGGACTGGACCAGCCCCTGACCCCTCTCCAGAGCCTCGACCTCCCTTGGTGAGCTCCTTTTCACCTTGGCCACCAGGTGGCTGCCCTTTGGGGGCAGGGTGAATTCTTCAGAGTGTGGTGGTTATATTCTTAGTCTCTGTGGTGGTTTTTTCTATGCCATGGTGCGCAGAAACAGCAGACGTTCAATATAGCGCTGATTATTCTCCTCACTCTGGCCTTGCCGCTTTGCCTGGCCTTAAGGGTGGAATCCTGCCTTTCTGCAGGGGCCACCGCATTACTTTGGGGCAGGAGGCGAGAGCCACTTCTTGAGGGCGGTCTTCGGGAGGTGATGGAGGGCGGCGGGGCTGGGCTGGGTGTTCTGCTCCTGCCTTCCAAGCCCCCCTCCAGCTGGGAGCCTGGCAAGGTGGTGGTGGTGTGCTCCCAGGCATCCTCCATGGGGAGGCCTGGGAAGGAGGTGGTTCTGATGTGCAGGGCCTCCTCCAAGAGTGGGCCTAGCATGGAGGGGATGCTCTGCCCCCAGGCGTCCTCCAGCGGGGGGCCTAGCACAGAGATGGTGCTGTTCTGCAGCTGGGGGCCTGGCCTGGAGGTAAAACTCCGCTGGGAGGCTTCCTCCGGCAGGGAGACGCTCAGGGACGAGGTCTTGCACGCCCACACCTCAGGCTGCAGGAGGCTCTCCTCCCAATCCAGGTCACATTGTGTGGCAGTGGGAGCGAAGTGCTCCTGGGAGGAGGCCTGGCTTGGCCCCTCTCCCTCGTCCCACTGCCCCTCCCCCTCCCCAGCGCAGAGTGTCTGCTCTGTCCCCATGACATCATTCAAACTTCCCTCCGCGATGACACTGACAATTTCGGGCCTCCAGCAATCCTGGCGGACCTCGGCTTCCATCACGCCCATGCCGTGGTGGCCGCCGGCCGGCTCCCCCAAGGGCGGGGATCCCTTCATCTGGACCCAGGGGTGTTCGATGACGCTCTCTAGGGTGCTCCGACTCTGGGGGTCCAGCACCAACATCTTACTGAGGAGGTCCCGGCAGTGGTCCGAGAGGTAGTCAGGCTTGTGGTAGTGCACGCTCAGGACGCTGGCCCGGAGTTCCTGGTGGCTGGTCCCCGCGAAGGGCAGCTCCCCGGTGAGCATGTTGTAGAGGGTCACCCCCAGGCTCCAGACGTCCGCCTTGGGGCCTTTGTACGTCTGGTGGAGGTAGATCTCGGGGGCCAGGAATTCAGGGCTGCCACAACAGGTGCTCAGGCCCTCGTCGGCGCACCGGACACTGAGCCCGAAGTCCGCCAACTTGATGTTTCCGTTGTCGTCCATGAGCAGGTTCTCGGGCTTCAGGTCTCGGTGCGCGACGCCCTTGCTGTGGCAGTACGAGAGGGCCGAGAGCACCTGCCGGAAAATGCGGCGGGCCTCGCTCTCGGGCAGGCGCCCGCGCTCGTTGAGGTAGCCCTCCAGGTCGCCCCCTTTCGCCAACTCCATCACCAGCATGACCTCCGCCCCGGTGTCCACCACCTCAAAGAGCCGGACGATGTTTGGGTGGTGCAGGGCGCGCATGCAGCCCACCTCGCGGGCCAGGAACTCGGGGCTGGGCATCTTGGCCTTGCGCATGACTTTGATGGCCACCTTCCTGCCGGTGCGGGCGTGCTGCGCCAGCTTCACCTTGGAGAAGGAGCCCTCCCCCAGCGTGCGCAGCATCAGGTAGTGTTGGAGCTTGGCCTCCTTAGGAGCGAGGCGCTTCGTCATAGCGAGTGCGGACCCCGGCTCACTGCTCTCACGGCCCTGGCTGTTCTCAAACGGCCCTGAGATACCTCTCCTCATCGCTCTAGCTCTATTATCTTAACAAACGTACTATTAATCTAATATTAATAGTAATCACAAAACACCCACTAAGCTAACTAAATGCTAATAGTGCTAACTTAACTCCCCAACAGTACTAACTAAGCTACCCTTACTAACAATGCTAATACTAACTAGCTACACGCAAAAATAAATGAAAATAATGTAAATATATGATAAAAGCAAACCAATCACAAGCTAGCCACAAAACATAGAACAACACAAAGACAAAACGAACAAACCACAAGAGAACAAACAACAATCAGAAACTAACAAGTAAAATAAAAAAAACAGACAAACAACAAAGGGAAAAACACAACAAACAACAAATAACAACAGAAGGGAAAATGGGGGAAATCAAAAAAAAGAAAAAGAAAAAAATTCGAAACGGAAATTAAAAAACCAAAAATTAAAATAATAAAACAAAAAAATAAAATAAAAAACTAAAAAATTAAAATGATAAAGGAAAATAATTAAAAATGGAAAAAATAAGCAAATAAAGCAATAAAGGAAAATAAGAAAAAACAAAGAAACAAAATAACTAAAATAAAGAACGAAAATAAAGAACTAAAGTAAATGAATAAATCAATCAATCAAAAGAAAACCCAGTAATCCAAAACGCGCTCTCTCTCCCTCCGCTGTCCGAGTCCACAGGTCACTATCCCAAAGCTTCCTGGCTCTTAAGGACACAGATGCAGGCCGGGCAGGGCTTATATAGGCTCTGCCGGTGGCGGCGCCATCACAGTGGCTCTTTATGGAGTCAGAGCCAGAAGCCGCAGCCATTGGCTGAGGGAAACCCAGTGGTTTCTCAGCCTTAATGAAAAAGCAGCTGCCAAGAGGCGTGTTTATAGGACTTACTAGAGATTGACATTTACCCACTTAAAGAAAACCCGTAGAATGCTTGAGAGGCTGTTTCATGTGTAGTGAGAAAACCTTTCTGTCGGCTCATCAGTCACCATTCTGCGACCTCTTTTTTTTTTTTTTTTTTTTCCCATTTTCTGTACTACCACCACCCTCACCACCACCACCATCCTCACTGTTGTGGTTTTTGGAACCTGTGGGTTTGGAGTGCGGGGTCCTTGGGTTCACCCTGGGAAAGGGGTCACCAGAGCTCCCATTTTAGCGACACTCGGCGCGTTTCCCAGGCGAGTTTCTTCATGAGACAGAGACGTTGGTTATATTTCAAGGGCAGGTTGATTAGGGAAGGGATAAACCAGTGAAAGACCCTTGCAGAGACACAAGCGGGCAGGAAGAGCTGCCCCAGAAGGGACAGGTTCGCTGAGGGAGGCCTGCATGGTTGCAGGCGGGCCTGTGTCCTCGACAAGGGCAGGCAGGAGACTGTTGTCCTTCAGAGGAAAGAGTTGGTGACAAGAGGCACCTGCATAGTCACAGGTGGGCAGAGGGATGGCTGCCCAAGCCTGTGCAGACATTGCACTGATAGAGTCTTCTTCTGTTTTGGAGAGATCACTCCTTGTGAGCCTCAGTTGGTGGCTCATTTTGGATAACTATGCAGAATCTGAAAGGGACCTAGATTCCACAATGGGCTCAATCTCCATATCTTTACCTTTGGATGCTCACTTGCTCACTGGGATACCTGCTTGGATGTTATGCTTTGTAATCTAGGGGTCTGGTGCCTCAGGATACTAGTCTGAGCCTAAGGATCTTGGTTTCCATAGCTGTGTCAATGGCTATGCTAATCTCTTCTACCCCCACCTCCTTGTGTGAGCCAGGTTTCTGGTCTTGTGGCACACCTCTTTTCAGGTTTTTTTTTTTCTATTCTTGTCCTCCATCAATCACCACCATCATCACCATCATCACCACCATCAACATCACCACCACCATCTTTACTTAAAAAGGTTATTATGTGCCAGACACCGTGCTAAGCATTTTACATGTATTATAACATTTATGTTTCTCATCACACAGTCCTGTGAGAGAGAGATATTTTTGCCATTTTTGAAGATGAGTAAACTGAGGAACTTGGCCAAGTTCATATGTGACAGGATAGTGTGGTCCAGGAGCCCAAGCTCAGCTGTCCGGTTCTAGGTGCTTCTCGAATCCACATATGTATGACCCACCTGTGGATTTTTCTAAAAGGTAGATTTTTTCTTTTTTTAAGATTTATTTATTTATTTATACAAGCACTGGGTACAGTCAGAAGCGCAAGAGGGTGAAAGAATTCACCAGAGCCAGAGCAGGGAACAGAATAGGCAAAAGACAGAAGTACACTGCTGAGGGGAGTAGGGGTGAGTCAGGAAATGTCTGCCTTCTGTGGGTCACTTCCTTGGTTGGCTGGGGATGGAACTCCTGCTGCAGAGGCTGCCCAGAGCTTCCCAGTGCTGTGCTGAACCCCTCGTGCCACCAGGGAGGCCCCACTTTTGAAGACATTGTACCAATTCTCTACAGCTGAGTGTCTTTCTGATGGTAGAAGGTACATGAACACTTCATACCTATAGAAGCACACACATGCACACACACTTGTACAGACTCACATGCACACACTTGCACAGACACAGTGTAAGACATGCACACGCACCTAAAGGAAATAGTCCAAACACCTAATTACATACTTACTGGTAGGTCTGTTTCACTATCCTATTTCACCGTATTACCACCATATGACCACTTTGATTTTTCTAAAACTTTCTATAAATTTCACTGCTGCTGATAGGAATTTTAAAGGAAATTTCGGCATCTGACGACCCATGTGTTGGAAGTATGGGCGCATTCATACATGTGAAGCAAATGCATTCAGTTTCCAACACTGATTTACTGTGTCATGGGAGAGACAGTTTCAACAATCCATTTCAGACTGTCTTCTGCAGGCAGGGAAAGAGCATGCAGATGCCTCTATGCCCCAGCGCCCCCGGGGGAAGAGCAGGTCACGTGGAGGTCCATCCTGCAGTGGGAAGCCAGTCTGTCCATCACGGCCCCCTCCTCGTGCCATCCCCGACCTGCGTTGGAAGAGAAGAGCCAATAAAGCCCAAGCACAGAGTTACCTGTTTAGGATACTCTTTTGTTAGTGAAATCCCCCAGGGAGTGCTGCACAGACTTAGATTTGACAAGGCTCAGATGGAAACCAGGAGGCCCTAGGAGCCGCCACTAACTAGAGGGTGAGTGAGTGTCCAACTTGGAATTTCAGTGTTTAAAAGCGACCCATCCAGGGGGATTTGCTACCGTGGATGTCAGTCCATGACAATGCCACTCAGACATCCTCTGCGCCATCCGTGTGCCAAGGGGCCGACAGCAGGGCTCTCCCAGCAAGGCGCAGGGTGGCCCTCCCGGGACAGAGCCTAAGAAGGGGAAGCAAGGCCCAGGGTTTGGAGCCTCTGGCCCTGGGGCCTCTGTAGGCTCTGCCCACACAGCTCTACAACCCTCCTGGGGCCCTGCACCTGCTCAACTGCCCCCCACCCCTCTTCTCCCCTCCTCCAACCACTCTGCTCCCCTCCAGGTGCTTCACCAGTTCCGTCGCCCTTTGGGCCCTTCACCTGCTCTGCTGCTTGGACTTCTGTGCCCCCGGACATCTGTGCTCCATGTCTGTGCGTCTCATGCTGCTCCTGGCCCCTCGGACTGGACCAGCCCCTGACCCCTCTCCAGAGCCTCGACCTCCCTTGGTGAGCTCCTTTTCACCTTGGCCACCAGGTGGCTGCCCTTTGGGGGCAGGGTGAATTCTTCAGAGTGTGGTGGTTATATTCTTAGTCTCTGTGGTGGTTTTTTCTATGCCATGGTGCGCAGAAACAGCAGACGTTCAATATAGCGCTGATTATTCTCCTCACTCTGGCCTTGCCGCTTTGCCTGGCCTTAAGGGTGGAATCCTGCCTTTCTGCAGGGGCCACCACATTACTTTGGGGCAGGAGGCGAGAGCCACTTCTTGAGGGCGGTCTTCGGGAGGTGATGGAGGGCGGCGGGGCTGGGCTGGGGGTTCTGCTCCTGCCTTCCAGGCCCCCCTCCAGCTGGGAGCCTGGCAAGGTGGTGGTGGTGTGCTCCCAGGCATCCTCCATGGGGGGGCCTGGGAAGGAGGTGGTTCTGATGTGCAGGGCCTCCTCCAAGAGTGGGCCTAGCATGGAGGGGATGCTCTGCCCCCAGGCGTCCTCCAGCGGGGGGCCTAGCACAGAGATGGTGCTGTTCTGCAGCTGGGGGCCTGGCCTGGAGGTAAAACTCCGCTGGGAGGCTTCCTCCGGCAGGGAGACGCTCACGGACGAGGTCTTGCACGCCCACACCTCAGGCTGCAGGAGGCTCTCCTCCCAATCCAGGTCACATTGTGTGGCAGTGGGAGCGAAGTGCTCCTGGGAGGAGGCCTGGCTTGGCCCCTCTCCCTCGTCCCACTGCCCCTCCCCCTCCCCAGCGCAGAGTGTCTGCTCTGTCCCCATGACATCATTAAAACTTCCCTCCGCGATGACACTGACAATTTCGGGCCTCCAGCAATCCTGGCGGACCTCGGCTTCCATCACGGCCATGCCGTGGTGGCCGCCGGCCGGCTCCCCCAAGGGCGGGGATCCCTTCATCTGGACCCAGGGGTGTTCGATGACGCTCTCTAGGGTGCTCCGACTCTGGGGGTCCAGCACCAACATCTTACTGAGGAGGTCCCGGCAGTGGTCCGAGAGGTAGTCAGGCTTGTGGTAGTGCGCGCTCAGGACGCTGGCCCGGAGTTCCTGGTGGCTGGTCCCCGCGAAGGGCAGCTCCCCGGTGAGCATGTTGTAGAGGGTCACCCCCAGGCTCCAGACGTCCGCCTTGGGGCCTTTGTACGTCTGGTGGAGGTAGATCTCGGGGGCCAGGAATTCAGGGCTGCCACAACAGGTGCTCAGGCCCTCGTCGGCGCACCGGACACTGAGCCCGAAGTCCGCCAACTTGATGTTTCCGTTGTCGTCCATGAGCAGGTTCTCGGGCTTCAGGTCTCGGTGCGCGACGCCCTTGCTGTGGCAGTACGAGAGGGCCGAGAGCACCTGCCGGAAAATGCGGCGGGCCTCGCTCTCGGGCAGGCGCCCGCGCTCGTTGAGGTAGCCCTCCAGGTCGCCCCCTTTCGCCAACTCCATCACCAGCATGACCTCCGCCCCGGTGTCCACCACCAAAAAGAGCCGGACGATGTTTGGGTGGTGCAGGGCGCGCATGCAGCCCACCTCGCGGGCCAGGAACTCGGGGCTGGGCATCTTGGCCTTGCGCATGACTTTGATGGCCACCTTCCTGCCGGTGCGGGCGTGCTGCGCCAGCTTCACCTTGGAGAAGGAGCCCTCCCCCAGCGTGCGCAGCATCAGGTAGTGTTGGAGCTTGGCCCCCTTAGGAGCGAGGCGCTTCGTCATAGCGAGTGAGGACCCCGGCTCACTGCTCTCACGGCCCTGGCTGTTCTCAAACGGCCCTGAGATACCTCTCCTCATCGCTCTAGCTCTATTATCTTAACAAACGTACTATTAATCTAATATTAATAGTAATCACAAAACACCCACTAAGCTAACTAAATGCTAATAGTGCTAACTTAACTCCCCAACAGTACTAACTAAGCTACCCTTACTAACAATGCTAATACTAACTAGCTACACGCAAAAATAAATGAAAATAATGTAAATATATGATAAAAGCAAACCAATCACAAGCTAGCCACAAAACATAGAACAACACAAAGACAAAACGAACAAACCACAAGAGAACAAACAACAATCAGAAACTAACAAGTAAAATAAAAAAAACAGACAAACAACAAAGGGAAAAACACAACAAACAACAAATAACAACAGAAGGGAAAATGGGGGAAATCAAAAAAAAGAAAAAGAAAAAAATTCGAAACGGAAATTAAAAAACCAAAAATTAAAATAATAAAACAAAAAAATAAAATAAAAAACTAAAAAATTAAAATGATAAAGGAAAATAATTAAAAATGGAAAAAATAAGCAAATAAAGCAATAAAGGAAAATAAGAAAAAACAAAGAAACAAAATAACTAAAATAAAGAACGAAAATAAAGAACTAAAGTAAATGAATAAATAAATCAATCAAAAGAAAACCCAGTAATCCAAAACGCGCTCTCTCTCCCTCCGCTGTCCGAGTCCACAGGTCACTATCCCAAAGCTTCCTGGCTCTTAAGGACACAGATGCAGGCCGGGCAGGGCTTATATAGGCTCTGCCGGTGGCGGCGCCATCACAGTGGCTCTTTATGGAGTCAGAGCCAGAAGCCGCAGCCATTGGCTGAGGGAAACCCAGTGGTTTCTCAGCCTTAATGAAAAAGCAGCTGCCAAGAGGCGTGTTTATAGGACTTACTAGAGATTGACATTTACCCACTTAAAGAAAACCCGTAGAATGCTTGAGAGGCTGTTTCATGTGTAGTGAGAAAACCTTTCTGTCGGCTCATCAGTCACCATTCTGCGACCTCTTTTTTTTTTTTTTTTTTTTTCCCATTTTCTGTACTACCACCACCCTCACCACCACCACCATCCTCACTGTTGTGGTTTTTGGAACCTGTGGGTTTGGAGTGCGGGGTCCTTGGGTTCACCCTGGGAAAGGGGTCACCAGAGCTCCCATTTTAGCGACACTCGGCGCGTTTCCCAGGCGAGTTTCTTCATGAGACAGAGACGTTGGTTATATTTCAAGGGCAGGTTGATTAGGGAAGGGATAAACCAGTGAAAGACCCTTGCAGAGACACAAGCGGGCAGGAAGAGCTGCCCCAGAAGGGACAGGTTCGCTGAGGGAGGCCTGCATGGATGCAGGCGGGCCTGTGTCCTCGACAAGGGCAGGCAGGAGACTGTTGTCCTTCAGAGGAAAGAGTTGGTGACAAGAGGCACCTGCATAGTCACAGGTGGGCAGAGGGATGGCTGCCCAAGCCTGTGCAGACATTGCACTGATAGAGTCTTCTTCTGTTTTGGAGAGATCACTCCTTGTGAGCCTCAGTTGGTGGCTCATTTTGGATAACTATGCAGAATCTGAAAGGGACCTAGATTCCACAATGGGCTCAATCTCCATATCTTTACCTTTGGATGCTCACTTGCTCACTGGGATACCTGCTTGGATGTTATGCTTTGTAATCTAGGGGTCTGGTGCCTCAGGATACTAGTCTGAGCCTAAGGATCTTGGTTTCCATAGCTGTGTCAATGGCTATGCTAATCTCTTCTACCCCCACCTCCTTGTGTGAGCCAGGTTTCTGGTCTTGTGGCACACCTCTTTTCAGGTTTTTTTTTTTCTATTCTTGTCCTCCATCAATCACCACCATCATCACCATCATCACCACCATCAACATCACCACCACCATCTTTACTTAAAAAGGTTATTATGTGCCAGACACCGTGCTAAGCATTTTACATGTATTATAACATTTATGTTTCTCATCACACAGTCCTGTGAGAGAGAGATATTTTTGCCATTTTTGAAGATGAGTAAACTGAGGAACTTGGCCAAGTTCATATGTGACAGGATAGTGTGGTCCAGGAGCCCAAGCTCAGCTGTCCGGTTCTAGGTGCTTCTCGAATCCACATATGTATGACCCACCTGTGGATTTTTCTAAAAGGTAGATTTTTTCTTTTTTTAAGATTTATTTATTTATTTATACAAGCACTGGGTACAGTCAGAAGCGCAAGAGGGTGAAAGAATTCACCAGAGCCAGAGCAGGGAACAGAATAGGCAAAAGACAGAAGTACACTGCTGAGGGGAGTAGGGGTGAGTCAGGAAATGTCTGCCTTCTGTGGGTCACTTCCTTGGTTGGCTGGGGATGGAACTCCTGCTGCAGAGGCTGCCCAGAGCTTCCCAGTGCTGTGCTGAACCCCTCGTGCCACCAGGGAGGCCCCACTTTTGAAGACATTGTACCAATTCTCTACAGCTGAGTGTCTTTCTGATGGTAGAAGGTACATGAACACTTCATACCTATAGAAGCACACACATGCACACACACTTGTACAGACTCACATGCACACACTTGCACAGACACAGTGTAAGACATGCACACGCACCTAAAGGAAATAGTCCAAACACCTAATTACATACTTACTGGTAGGTCTGTTTCACTATCCTATTTCACCGTATTACCACCATATGACCACTTTGATTTTTCTAAAACTTTCTATAAATTTCACTGCTGCTGATAGGAATTTTAAAGGAAATTTCGGCATCTGACGACCCATGTGTTGGAAGTATGGGCGCATTCATACATGTGAAGCAAATGCATTCAGTTTCAAACACTGATTTACTGTGTCATGGGAGAGACAGTTTCAACAATCCATTTCAGACTGTCTTCTGCAGGCAGGGAAAGAGCATGCAGATGCCTCTATGCCCCAGCGCCCCCGGGGGAAGAGCAGGTCACGTGGAGGTCCATCCTGCAGTGGGAAGCCAGTCTGTCCATCACGGCCCCCTCCTCGTGCCATCCCCGACCTGCGTTGGAAGAGAAGAGCCAATAAAGCCCAAGCACAGAGTTACCTGTTTAGGATACTCTTTTGTTAGTGAAATCCCCCAGGGAGTGCTGCACAGACTTAGATTTGACAAGGCTCAGATGGAAACCAGGAGGCCCTAGGAGCCGCCACTAACTAGAGGGTGAGTGAGTGTCCAACTTGGAATTTCAGTTTTTAAAAGCGACCCATCCAGGGGGATTTGCTACCGTGGATGTCAGTCCATGACAATGCCACTCAGACATCCTCTGCGCCATCCGTGTGCCCAGGGGCCGACAGCAGGGCTCTCCCAGCAAGGCGCAGGGTGGCCCTCCCGGGACAGAGCCTAAGAAGGGGAAGCAAGGCCCAGGGTTTGGAGCCTCTGGCCCTGGGGCCTCTGTAGGCTCTGCCCACACAGCTCTACAACCCTCCTGGGGCCCTGCACCTGCTCAACTGCCCCCCACCCCTCTTCTCCCCTCCTCCAACCACTCTGCTCCCCTCCAGGTGCTTCACCAGTTCCGTCGCCCTTTGGGCCCTTCACCTGCTCTGCTGCTTGGACTTCTGTGCCCCCGGACATCTGTGCTCCATGTCTGTGCGTCTCATGCTGCTCCTGGCCCCTCGGACTGGACCAGCCCCTGACCCCTCTCCAGAGCCTCGACCTCCCTTGGTGAGCTCCTTTTCACCTTGGCCACCAGGTGGCTGCCCTTTGGGGGCAGGGTGAATTCTTCAGAGTGTGGTGGTTATATTCTTAGTCTCTGTGGTGGTTTTTTCTATGCCATGGTGCGCAGAAACAGCAGACGTTCAATATAGCGCTGATTATTCTCCTCACTCTGGCCTTGCCGCTTTGCCTGGCCTTAAGGGTGGAATCCTGCCTTTCTGCAGGGGCCACCACATTACTTTGGGGCAGGAGGCGAGAGCCACTTCTTGAGGGCGGTCTTCGGGAGGTGATGGAGGGCGGCGGGGCTGGGCTGGGGGTTCTGCTCCTGCCTTCCAGGCCCCCCTCCAGCTGGGAGCCTGGCAAGGTGGTGGTGGTGTGCTCCCAGGCATCCTCCATGGGGGGGCCTGGGAAGGAGGTGGTTCTGATGTGCAGGGCCTCCTCCAAGAGTGGGCCTAGCATGGAGGGGATGCTCTGCCCCCAGGCGTCCTCCAGCGGGGGGCCTAGCACAGAGATGGTGCTGTTCTGCAGCTGGGGGCCTGGCCTGGAGGTAAAACTCCGCTGGGAGGCTTCCTCCGGCAGGGAGACGCTCACGGACGAGGTCTTGCACGCCCACACCTCAGGCTGCAGGAGGCTCTCCTCCCAATCCAGGTCACATTGTGTGGCAGTGGGAGCGAAGTGCTCCTGGGAGGAGGCCTGGCTTGGCCCCTCTCCCTCGTCCCACTGCCCCTCCCCCTCCCCAGCGCAGAGTGTCTGCTCTGTGCCCATGACATCATTAAAACTTCCCTCCGCGATGACACTGACAATTTCGGGCCTCCAGCAATCCTGGCGGACCTCGGCTTCCATCACGGCCATGCCGTGGTGGCCGCCGGCCGGCTCCCCCAAGGGCGGGGATCCCTTCATCTGGACCCAGGGGTGTTCGATGACGCTCTCTAGGGTGCTCCGACTCTGGGGGTCCAGCACCAACATCTTACTGAGGAGGTCCCGGCAGTGGTCCGAGAGGTAGTCAGGCTTGTGGTAGTGCGCGCTCAGGACGCTGGCCCGGAGTTCCTGGTGGCTGGTCCCCGCGAAGGGCAGCTCCCCGGTGAGCATGTTGTAGAGGGTCACCCCCAGGCTCCAGACGTCCGCCTTGGGGCCTTTGTACGTCTGGTGGAGGTAGATCTCGGGGGCCAGGAATTCAGGGCTGCCACAACAGGTGCTCAGGCCCTCGTGGGCGCACCGGACACTGAGCCCGAAGTCCGCCAACTTGATGTTTCCGTTGTCGTCCATGAGCAGGTTCTCGGGCTTCAGGTCTCGGTGCGCGACGCCCTTGCTGTGGCAGTACGAGAGGGCCGAGAGCACCTGCCGGAAAATGCGGCGGGCCTCGCTCTTGGGCAGGCGCCCGCGCTCGTTGAGGTAGCCCTCCAGGTCGCCCCCTTTCGCCAACTCCATCACCAGCATGACCTCCGCCCCGGTGTCCACCACCAAAAAGAGCCGGACGATGTTTGGGTGGTGCAGGGCGCGCATGCAGCCCACCTCGCGGGCCAGGAACTCGGGGCTGGGCATCTTGGCCTTGCGCATGACTTTGATGGCCACCTTCCTGCCGGTGCGGGCGTGCTGCGCCAGCTTCACCTTGGAGAAGGAGCCCTCCCCCAGCGTGCGCAGCATCAGGTAGTGTTGGAGCTTGGCCTCCTTAGGAGCGAGGCGCTTCGTCATAGCGAGTGAGGACCCCGGCTCACTGCTCTCACGGCCCTGGCTGTTCTCAAACGGCCCTGAGATACCTCTCCTCATCGCTCTAGCTCTATTATCTTAACAAACGTACTATTAATCTAATATTAATAGTAATCACAAAACACCCACTAAGCTAACTAAATGCTAATAGTGCTAACTTAACTCCCCAACAGTACTAACTAAGCTACCCTTACTAACAATGCTAATACTAACTAGCTACACGCAAAAATAAATGAAAATAATGTAAATATATGATAAAAGCAAACCAATCACAAGCTAGCCACAAAACATAGAACAACACAAAGACAAAACGAACAAACCACAAGAGAACAAACAACAATCAGAAACTAACAAGTAAAATAAAAAAAACAGACAAACAACAAAGGGAAAAACACAACAAACAACAAATAACAACAGAAGGGAAAATGGGGGAAATCAAAAAAAAGAAAAAGAAAAAAATTCGAAACGGAAATTACAAAACCAAAAATTAAAATAATAAAACAAAAAAATAAAATAAAAAACTAAAAAATTAAAATGATAAAGGAAAATAATTAAAAATGGAAAAAATAAGCAAATAAAGCAATAAAGGAAAATAAGAAAAAACAAAGAAACAAAATAACTAAAATAAAGAACGAAAATAAAGAACTAAAGTAAATGAATAAATAAATCAATCAAAAGAAAACCCAGTAATCCAAAACGCGCTCTCTCTCCCTCCGCTGTCCGAGTCCACAGGTCACTATCCCAAAGCTTCCTGGCTCTTAAGGACACAGATGCAGGCCGGGCAGGGCTTATATAGGCTCTGCAGGTGGCGGCGCCATCACAGTGGCTCTTTATGGAGTCAGAGCCAGAAGCCGCAGCCATTGGCTGAGGGAAACCCAGTGGTTTCTCAGCCTTAATGAAAAAGCAGCTGCCAAGAGGCGTGTTTATAGGACTTACTAGAGATTGACATTTACCCAGTTAAAGAAAACCCGTAGAATGCTTGAGAGGCTGTTTCATGTGTAGTGAGAAAACCTTTCTGTCGGCTCATCAGTCACCATTCTGCGACCTCTTTTTTTTTTTTTTTTTTTTCCCATTTTCTGTACTACCACCACCCTCACCACCACCACCATCCTCACTGTTGTGGTTTTTGGAACCTGTGGGTTTGGAGTGCGGGGTCCTTGGGTTCACCCTGGGAAAGGGGTCACCAGAGCTCCCATTTTAGCGACACTCGGCGCGTTTCCCAGGCGAGTTTCTTCATGAGACAGAGACGTTGGTTATATTTCAAGGGCAGGTTGATTAGGGAAGGGATAAACCAGTGAAAGACCCTTGCAGAGACACAAGCGGGCAGGAAGAGCTGCCCCAGAAGGGACAGGTTCGCTGAGGGAGGCCTGCATGGATGCAGGCGGGCCTGTGTCCTCGACAAGGGCAGGCAGGAGACTGTTGTCCTTCAGAGGAAAGAGTTGGTGACAAGAGGCACCTGCATAGTCACAGGTGGGCAGAGGGATGGCTGCCCAAGCCTGTGCAGACATTGCACTGATAGAGTCTTCTTCTGTTTTGGAGAGATCACTCCTTGTGAGCCTCAGTTGGTGGCTCATTTTGGATAACTATGCAGAATCTGAAAGGGACCTAGATTCCACAATGGGCTCAATCTCCATATCTTTACCTTTGGATGCTCACTTGCTCACTGGGATACCTGCTTGGATGTTATGCTTTGTAATCTAGGGGTCTGGTGCCTCAGGATACTAGTCTGAGCCTAAGGATCTTGGTTTCCATAGCTGTGTCAATGGCTATGCTAATCTCTTCTACCCCCACCTCCTTGTGTGAGCCAGGTTTCTGGTCTTGTGGCACACCTCTTTTCAGGTTTTTTTTTTTCTATTCTTGTCCTCCATCAATCACCACCATCATCACCATCATCACCACCATCAACATCACCACCACCATCTTTACTTAAAAAGGTTATTATGTGCCAGACACCGTGCTAAGCATTTTACATGTATTATAACATTTATGTTTCTCATCACACAGTCCTGTGAGAGAGAGATATTTTTGCCATTTTTGAAGATGAGTAAACTGAGGAACTTGGCCAAGTTCATATGTGACAGGATAGTGTGGTCCAGGAGCCCAAGCTCAGCTGTCCGGTTCTAGGTGCTTCTCGAATCCACATATGTATGACCCACCTGTGGATTTTTCTAAAAGGTAGATTTTTTCTTTTTTTAAGATTTATTTATTTATTTATACAAGCACTGGGTACAGTCAGAAGCGCAAGAGGGTGAAAGAATTCACCAGAGCCAGAGCAGGGAACAGAATAGGCAAAAGACAGAAGTACACTGCTGAGGGGAGTAGGGGTGAGTCAGGAAATGTCTGCCTTCTGTGGGTCACTTCCTTGGTTGGCTGGGGATGGAACTCCTGCTGCAGAGGCTGCCCAGAGCTTCCCAGTGCTGTGCTGAACCCCTCGTGCCACCAGGGAGGCCCCACTTTTGAAGACATTGTACCAATTCTCTACAGCTGAGTGTCTTTCTGATGGTAGAAGGTACATGAACACTTCATACCTATAGAAGCACACACATGCACACACACTTGTACAGACTCACATGCACACACTTGCACAGACACAGTGTAAGACATGCACACGCACCTAAAGGAAATAGTCCAAACACCTAATTACATACTTACTGGTAGGTCTGTTTCACTATCCTATTTCACCGTATTACCACCATATGACCACTTTGATTTTTCTAAAACTTTCTATAAATTTCACTGCTGCTGATAGGAATTTTAAAGGAAATTTCGGCATCTGACGACCCATGTGTTGGAAGTATGGGCGCATTCATACATGTGAAGCAAATGCATTCAGTTTCAAACACTGATTTACTGTGTCATGGGAGAGACAGTTTCAACAATCCATTTCAGACTGTCTTCTGCAGGCAGGGAAAGAGCATGCAGATGCCTCTATGCCCCAGCGCCCCCGGGGGAAGAGCAGGTCACGTGGAGGTCCATCCTGCAGTGGGAAGCCAGTCTGTCCATCACGGCCCCCTCCTCGTGCCATCCCCGACCTGCGTTGGAAGAGAAGAGCCAATAAAGCCCAAGCACAGAGTTACCTGTTTAGGATACTCTTTTGTTAGTGAAATCCCCCAGGGAGTGCTGCACAGACTTAGATTTGACAAGGCTCAGATGGAAACCAGGAGGCCCTAGGAGCCGCCACTAACTAGAGGGTGAGTGAGTGTCCAACTTGGAATTTCAGTTTTTAAAAGCGACCCATCCAGGGGGATTTGCTACCGTGGATGTCAGTCCATGACAATGCCACTCAGACATCCTCTGCGCCATCCGTGTGCCCAGGGGCCGACAGCAGGGCTCTCCCAGCAAGGCGCAGGGTGGCCCTCCCGGGACAGAGCCTAAGAAGGGGAAGCAAGGCCCAGGGTTTGGAGCCTCTGGCCCTGGGGCCTCTGTAGGCTCTGCCCACACAGCTCTACACCCCTCCTGGGGCCCTGCACCTGCTCAACTGCCCCCCACCCCTCTCCTCCCGTCCTCCAACCACTCTGCTCCCCTCCAGGTGCTTCACCAGTTCCGTCGCCCTTTGGGCCCTTCACCTGCTCTGCTGCTTGGACTTCTTTGCCCCCGGACATCTGTGCTCCATGTCTGTGCGTCTCATGCTGCTCCTGGCCCCTCGGACTGGACCAGCCCCTGACCCCTCTCCAGAGCCTCGACCTCCCTTGGTGAGCTCCTTTTCACCTTGGCCACCAGGTGGCTGCCCTTTGGGGGCAGGGTGAATTCTTCAGAGTGTGGTGGTTATATTCTTAGTCTCTGTGGTGGTTTTTTCTATGCCATGGTGCGCAGAAACAGCAGACGTTCAATATAGCGCTGATTATTCTCCTCACTCTGGCCTTGCCGCTTTGCCTGGCCTTAAGGGTGGAATCCTGCCTTTCTGCAGGGGCCACCGCATTACTTTGGGGCAGGAGGCGAGAGCCACTTCTTGAGGGCGGTCTTAGGGAGGTGATGGAGGGCGGCGGGGCTGGGCTGGGGGTTCTGCTCCTGCCTTCCAGGCCCCCCTCCAGCTGGGAGCCTGGCAAGGTGGTGGTGGTGTGCTCCCAGGCATCCTCCATGGGGGGGCCTGGGAAGGAGGTGGTTCTGATGTGCAGGGCCTCCTCCAAGAGTGGGCCTAGCATGGAGGGGATGCTCTGCCCCCAGGCGTCCTCCAGCGGGGGGCCTAGCACAGAGATGGTGCTGTTCTGCAGCTGGGGGCCTGGCCTGGAGGTAAAACTCCGCTGGGAGGCTTCCTCCGGCAGGGAGACGCTCACGGACGAGGTCTTGCACGCCCACACCTCAGGCTGCAGGAGGCTCTCCTCCCAATCCAGGTCACATTGTGTGGCAGTGGGAGCGAAGTGCTCCTGGGAGGAGGCCTGGCTTGGCCCCTCTCCCTCGTCCCACTGCCCCTCCCCCTCCCCAGCGCAGAGTGTCTGCTCTGTCCCCATGACATCATTAAAACTTCCCTCCGCGATGACACTGACAATTTCGGGCCTCCAGCAATCCTGGCGGACCTCGGCTTCCATCACGGCCATGCCGTGGTGGCCGCCGGCCGGCTCCCCCAAGGGCGGGGATCCCTTCATCTGGACCCAGGGGTGTTCGATGACGCTCTCTAGGGTGCTCCGACTCTGGGGGTCCAGCACCAACATCTTACTGAGGAGGTCCCGGCAGTGGTCCGAGAGGTAGTCAGGCTTGTGGTAGTGCGCGCTCAGGACGCTGGCCCGGAGTTCCTGGTGGCTGGTCCCCGCGAAGGGCAGCTCCCCGGTGAGCATGTTGTAGAGGGTCACCCCCAGGCTCCAGACGTCCGCCTTGGGGCCTTTGTACGTCTGGTGGAGGTAGATCTCGGGGGCCAGGAATTCAGGGCTGCCACAACAGGTGCTCAGGCCCTCGTCGGCGCACCGGACACTGAGCCCGAAGTCCGCCAACTTGATGTTTCCGTTGTCGTCCATGAGCAGGTTCTCGGGCTTCAGGTCTCGGTGCGCGACGCCCTTGCTGTGGCAGTACGAGAGGGCCGAGAGCACCTGCCGGAAAATGCGGCGGGCCTCGCTCTCGGGCAGGCGCCCGCGCTCGTTGAGGTAGCCCTCCAGGTCGCCCCCTTTCGCCAACTCCATCACCAGCATGACCTCCGCCCCGGTGTCCACCACCTCAAAGAGCCGGACGATGTTTGGGTGGTGCAGGGCGCGCATGCAGCCCACCTCGCGGGCCAGGAACTCGGGGCTGGGCATCTTGGCCTTGCGCATGACTTTGATGGCCACCTTCCTGCCGGTGCGGGCGTGCTGCGCCAGCTTCACCTTGGAGAAGGAGCCCTCCCCCAGCGTGCGCAGCATCAGGTAGTGTTGGAGCTTGGCCTCCTTAGGAGCGAGGCGCTTCGTCATAGCGAGTGCGGACCCCGGCTCACTGCTCTCACGGCCCTGGCTGTTCTCAAACGGCCCTGAGATACCTCTCCTCATCGCTCTAGCTCTATTATCTTAACAAACGTACTATTAATCTAATATTAATAGTAATCACAAAACACCCACTAAGCTAACTAAATGCTAATAGTGCTAACTTAACTCCCCAACAGTACTAACTAAGCTACCCTTACTAACAATGCTAATACTAACTAGCTACACGCAAAAATAAATGAAAATAATGTAAATATATGATAAAAGCAAACCAATCACAAGCTAACCACAAAACATAGAACAACACAAAGACAAAAAGAACAAACCACAAGAGAACAAACAACAATCAGAAACTAACAAGTAAAATAAAAAAAACAGACAAACAACAAAGGGAAAAACACAACAAACAACAAATAACAACAGAAGGGAAAATGGGGGAAATCAAAAAAAAGAAAAAGAAAAAAATTCGAAACGGAAATTAAAAAACCAAAAATTAAAATAATAAAACAAAAAATAAAATAAAAAACTAAAAAATTAAAATGATAAAGGAAAATAATTAAAAATGGAAAAAATAAGCAAATAAAGCAATAAAGGAAAATAAGAAAAAACAAAGAAACAAAATAACTAAAATAAAGAACGAAAATAAAGAACTAAAGTAAATGAATAAATAAATCAATCAAAAGAAAACCCAGTAATCCAAAACGCGCTCTCTCTCCCTCCGCTGTCCGAGTCCACAGGTCACTATCCCAAAGCTTCCTGGCTCTTAAGGACACAGATGCAGGCCGGGCAGGGCTTATATAGGCTCTGCCGGTGGCGGCGCCATCACAGTGGCTCTTTATGGAGTCAGAGCCAGAAGCCGCAGCCATTGGCTGAGGGAAACCCAGTGGTTTCTCAGCCTTAATGAAAAAGCAGCTGCCAAGAGGCGTGTTTATAGGACTTACTAGAGATTGACATTTACCCACTTAAAGAAAACCCGTAGAATGCTTGAGAGGCTGTTTCATGTGTAGTGAGAAAACCTTTCTGTCGGCTCATCAGTCACCATTCTGCGACCTCTTTTTTTTTTTTTTTTTTTTTTTTCCCATTTTCTGTACTACCACCACCCTCACCACCACCACCATCCTCACTGTTGTGGTTTTTGGAACCTGTGGGTTTGGAGTGCGGGGTCCTTGGGTTCACCCTGGGAAAGGGGTCACCAGAGCTCCCATTTTAGCGACACTCGGCGCGTTTCCCAGGCGAGTTTCTTCACGAGACAGAGACGTTGGTTATATTTCAAGGGCAGGTTGATTAGGGAAGGGATAAACCAGTGAAAGACCCTTGCAGAGACACAAGCGGGCAGGAAGAGCTGCCCCAGAAGGGACAGGTTCGCTGAGGGAGGCCTGCATGGTTGCAGGCGGGCCTGTGTCCTCGACAAGGGCAGGCAGGAGACTGTTGTCCTTCAGAGGAAAGAGTTGGTGACAAGAGGCACCTGCATAGTCACAGGTGGGCAGAGGGATGGCTGCCCAAGCCTGTGCAGACATTGCACTGATAGAGTCTTCTTCTGTTTTGGAGAGATCACTCCTTGTGAGCCTCAGTTGGTGGCTCATTTTGGATAACTATGCAGAATCTGAAAGGGACCTAGATTCCACAATGGGCTCAATCTCCATATCTTTACCTTTGGATGCTCACTTGCTCACTGGGATACCTGCTTGGATGTTATGCTTTGTAATCTAGGGGTCTGGTGCCTCAGGATACTAGTCTGAGCCTAAGGATCTTGGTTTCCATAGCTGTGTCAATGGCTATGCTAATCTCTTCTACCCCCACCTCCTTGTGTGAGCCAGGTTTCTGGCCTTGTGGCACACCTCTTTTCAGGTTTTTTTTTTTTTTTCTATTCTTGTCCTCCATCAATCACCACCATCATCACCATCATCACCACCATCAACATCACCACCACCATCTTTACTTAAAAAGGTTATTATGTGCCAGACACCGTGCTAAGCATTTTACATGTATTATAACATTTATGTTTCTCATCACACAGTCCTGTGAGAGAGAGATATTTTTGCCATTTTTGAAGATGAGTAAACTGAGGAACTTGGCCAAGTTCATATGTGACAGGATAGTGTGGTCCAGGAGCCCAAGCTCAGCTGTCCGGTTCTAGGTGCTTCTCGAATCCACATATGTATGACCCACCTGTGGATTTTTCTAAAAGGTAGATTTTTTCTTTTTTTAAGATTTATTTATTTATTTATACAAGCACTGGGTACAGTCAGAAGCGCAAGAGGGTGAAAGAATTCACCAGAGCCAGAGCAGGGAACAGAATAGGCAAAAGACAGAAGTACACTGCTGAGGGGAGTAGGGGTGAGTCAGGAAATGTCTGCCTTCTGTGGGTCACTTCCTTGGTTGGCTGGGGATGGAACTCCTGCTGCAGAGGCTGCCCAGAGCTTCCCAGTGCTGTGCTGAACCCCTCGTGCCACCAGGGAGGCCCCACTTTTGAAGACATTGTACCAATTCTCTACAGCTGAGTGTCTTTCTGATGGTAGAAGGTACATGAACACTTCATACCTATAGAAGCACACACATGCACACACACTTGTACAGACTCACATGCACACACTTGCACAGACACAGTGTAAGACATGCACACGCACCTAAAGAAAATAGTCCAAACACCTAATTACATACTTACTGGTAGGTCTGTTTCACTATCCTATTTCACCGTATTACCACCATATGACCACTTTGATTTTTCTAAAACTTTCTATAAATTTCACTGCTGCTGATAGGAATTTTAAAGGAAATTTCGGCATCTGACGACCCATGTGTTGGAAGTATGGGCGCATTCATACATGTGAAGCAAATGCATTCAGTTTCCAACACTGATTTACTGTGTCATGGGAGAGACAGTTTCAACAATCCATTTCAGACTGTCTTCTGCAGGCAGGGAAAGAGCATGCAGATGCCTCTATGCCCCAGCGCCCCCGGGGGAAGAGCAGGTCACGTGGAGGTCCATCCTGCAGTGGGAAGCCAGTCTGTCCATCACGGCCCCCTCCTCGTGCCATCCCCGACCTGCGTTGGAAGAGAAGAGCCAATAAAGCCCAAGCACAGAGTTACCTGTTTAGGATACTCTTTTGTTAGTGAAATCCCCCAGGGAGTGCTGCACAGACTTAGATTTGACAAGGCTCAGATGGAAACCAGGAGGCCCTAGGAGCCGCCACTAACTAGAGGGTGAGTGAGTGTCCAACTTGGAATTTCAGTTTTTAAAAGCGACCCATCCAGGGGGATTTGCTACCGTGGATGTCAGTCCATGACAATGCCACTCAGACATCCTCTGCGCCATCCGTGTGCCCAGGGGCCGACAGCAGGGCTCTCCCAGCAAGGCGCAGGGTGGCCCTCCCGGGACAGAGCCTAAGAAGGGGAAGCAAGGCCCAGGGTTTGGAGCCTCTGGCCCTGGGGCCTCTGTAGGCTCTGCCCACACAGCTCTACACCCCTCCTGGGGCCCTGCACCTGCTCAACTGCCCCCCACCCCTCCCCTCCCGTCCTCCAACCACTCTGCTCCCCTCCAGGTGCTTCACCAGTTCCGTCGCCCTTTGGGCCCTTCACCTGCTCTGCTGCTTGGACTTCTGTGCCCCCGGACATCTGTGCTCCATGTCTGTGCGTCTCATGCTGCTCCTGGCCCCTCGGACTGGACCAGCCCCTGACCCCTCTCCAGAGCCTCGACCTCCCTTGGTGAGCTCCTTTTCACCTTGGCCACCAGGTGGCTGCCCTTTGGGGGCAGGGTGAATTCTTCAGAGTGTGGTGGTTATATTCTTAGTCTCTGTGGTGGTTTTTTCTATGCCATGGTGCGCAGAAACAGCAGACGTTCAATATAGCGCTGATTATTCTCCTCACTCTGGCCTTGCCGCTTTGCCTGGCCTTAAGGGTGGAATCCTGCCTTTCTGCAGGGGCCACCGCATTACTTTGGGGCAGGAGGCGAGAGCCACTTCTTGAGGGCGGTCTTAGGGAGGTGATGGAGGGCGGCGGGGCTGGGCTGGGGGTTCTGCTCCTGCCTTCCAGGCCCCCCTCCAGCTGGGAGCCTGGCAAGGTGGTGGTGGTGTGCTCCCAGGCATCCTCCATGGGGGGGCCTGGGAAGGAGGTGGTTCTGATGTGCAGGGCCTCCTCCAAGAGTGGGCCTAGCATGGAGGGGATGCTCTGCCCCCAGGCGTCCTCCAGCGGGGGGCCTAGCACAGAGATGGTGCTGTTCTGCAGCTGGGGGCCTGGCCTGGAGGTAAAACTCCGCTGGGAGGCGTCCTCCGGCAGGGAGACGCTCAGGGACGAGGTCTTGCACGCCCACACCTCAGGCTGCAGGAGGCTCTCCTCCCAATCCAGGTCACATTGTGTGGCAGTGGGAGCGAAGTGCTCCTGGGAGGAGGCCTGGCTTGGCCCCTCTCCCTCGTCCCACTGCCCCTCCCCCTCCCCAGCGCAGAGTGTCTGCTCTGTCCCCATGACATCATTAAAACTTCCCTCCGCGATGACACTGACAATTTCGGGCCTCCAGCAATCCTGGCGGACCTCGGCTTCCATCACGGCCATGCCGTGGTGGCCGCCGGCCGGCTCCCCCAAGGGCGGGGATCCCTTCATCTGGACCCAGGGGTGTTCGATGACGCTCTCTAGGGTGCTCCGACTCTGGGGGTCCAGCACCAACATCTTACTGAGGAGGTCCCGGCAGTGGTCCGAGAGGTAGTCAGGCTTGTGGTAGTGCGCGCTCAGGACGCTGGCCCGGAGTTCCTGGTGGCTGGTCCCCGCGAAGGGCAGCTCCCCGGTGAGCATGTTGTAGAGGGTCACCCCCAGGCTCAAGACGTCCGCCTTGGGGCCTTTGTACGTCTGGTGGAGGTAGATCTCGGGGGCCAGGAATTCAGGGCTGCCACAACAGGTGCTCAGGCCCTCGTCGGCGCACCGGACACTGAGCCCGAAGTCCGCCAACTTGATGTTTCCGTTGTCGTCCATGAGCAGGTTCTCGGGCTTCAGGTCTCGGTGCGCGATGCCCTTGCTGTGGCAGTACGAGAGGGCCGAGAGCACCTGCCGGAAAATGCGGCGGGCCTCGCTCTCGGGCAGGCGCCCGCGCTCGTTGAGGTAGCCCTCCAGGTCGCCCCCTTTCGCCAACTCCATCACCAGCATGACCTCCGCCCCGGTGTCCACCACCTCAAAGAGCCGGACGATGTTTGGGTGGTGCAGGGCGCGCATGCAGCCCACCTCGCGGGCCAGGAACTCGGGGCTGGGCATCTTGGCCTTGCGCATGACTTTGATGGCCACCTTCCTGCCGGTGCGGGCGTGCTGCGCCAGCTTCACCTTGGAGAAGGAGCCCTCCCCCAGCGTGCGCAGCATCAGGTAGTGTTGGAGCTTGGCCTCCTTAGGAGCGAGGCGCTTCGTCATAGCGAGTGCGGACCCCGGCTCACTGCTCTCACGGCCCTGGCTGTTCTCAAACGGCCCTGAGATACCTCTCCTCATCGCTCTAGCTCTATTATCTTAACAAACGTACTATTAATCTAATATTAATAGTAATCACAAAACACCCACTAAGCTAACTAAATGCTAATAGTGCTAACTTAACTCCCCAACAGTACTAACTAAGCTACCCTTACTAACAATGCTAATACTAACTAGCTACACGCAAAAATAAATGAAAATAATGTAAATATATGATAAAAGCAAACCAATCACAAGCTAGCCACAAAACATAGAACAACACAAAGACAAAACGAACAAACCACAAGAGAACAAACAACAATCAGAAACTAACAAGTAAAATAAAAAAAACAGACAAACAACAAAGGGAAAAACACAACAAACAACAAATAACAACAGAAGGGAAAATGGGGGAAATCAAAAAAAAGAAAAAGAAAAAAATTCGAAACGGAAATTAAAAAACCAAAAATTAAAATAATAAAACAAAAAAATAAAATAAAAAAATAAAAAATTAAAATGATAAAGGAAAATAATTAAAAATGGAAAAAATAAGCAAATAAAGCAATAAAGGAAAATAAGAAAAAACAAAGAAACAAAATAACTAAAATAAAGAACGAAAATAAAGAACTAAAGTAAATGAATAAATAAATCAATCAAAAGAAAACCCAGTAATCCAAAACGCGCTCTCTCTCCCTCCGCTGTCCGAGTCCACAGGTCACTATCCCAAAGCTTCCTGGCTCTTAAGGACACAGATGCAGGCCGGGCAGGGCTTATATAGGCTCTGCCGGTGGCGGCGCCATCACAGTGGCTCTTTATGGAGTCAGAGCCAGAAGCCGCAGCCATTGGCTGAGGGAAACCCAGTGGTTTCTCAGCCTTAATGAAAAAGCAGCTGCCAAGAGGCGTGTTTATAGGACTTACTAGAGATTGACATTTACCCACTTAAAGAAAACCCGTAGAATGCTTGAGAGGCTGTTTCATGTGTAGTGAGAAAACCTTTCTGTCGGCTCATCAGTCACCATTCTGCGACCTCTTTTTTTTTTTTTTTTTTTTTCCCATTTTCTGTACTACCACCACCCTCACCACCACCACCATCCTCACTGTTGTGGTTTTTGGAACCTGTGGGTTTGGAGTGCGGGGTCCTTGGGTTCACCCTGGGAAAGGGGTCACCAGAGCTCCCATTTTAGCGACACTCGGCGCGTTTCCCAGGCGAGTTTCTTCACGAGACAGAGACGTTGGTTATATTTCAAGGGCAGGTTGATTAGGGAAGGGATAAACCAGTGAAAGACCCTTGCAGAGACACAAGCGGGCAGGAAGAGCTGCCCCAGAAGGGACAGGTTCGCTGAGGAAGGCCTGCATGGTTGCAGGCGGGCCTGTGTCCTCGACAAGGGCAGGCAGGAGACTGTTGTCCTTCAGAGGAAAGAGTTGGTGACAAGAGGCACCTGCATAGTCACAGGTGGGCAGAGGGATGGCTGCCCAAGCCTGTGCAGACATTGCACTGATAGAGTCTTCTTCTGTTTTGGAGAGATCACTCCTTGTGAGCCTCAGTTGGTGGCTCATTTTGGATAACTATGCAGAATCTGAAAGGGACCTAGATTCCACAATGGGCTCAATCTCCATATCTTTACCTTTGGATGCTCACTTGCTCACTGGGATACCTGCTTGGATGTTATGCTTTGTAATCTAGGGGTCTGGTGCCTCAGGATACTAGTCTGAGCCTAAGGATCTTGGTTTCCATAGCTGTGTCAATGGCTATGCTAATCTCTTCTACCCCCACCTCCTTGTGTGAGCCAGGTTTCTGGTCTTGTGGCACACCTCTTTTCAGGTTTTTTTTTTTCTATTCTTGTCCTCCATCAATCACCACCATCATCACCATCATCACCACCATCAACATCACCACCACCATCTTTACTTAAAAAGGTTATTATGTGCCAGACACCATGCTAAGCATTTTACATGTATTATAACATTTATGTTTCTCATCACACAGTCCTGTGAGAGAGAGATATTTTTGCCATTTTTGAAGATGAGTAAACTGAGGAACTTGGCCAAGTTCATATGTGACAGGATAGTGTGGTCCAGGAGCCCAAGCTCAGCTGTCCGGTTCTAGGTGCTTCTCGAATCCACATATGTATGACCCACCTGTGGATTTTTCTAAAAGGTAGATTTTTTCTTTTTTTAAGATTTATTTATTTATTTATACAAGCACTGGGTACAGTCAGAAGCGCAAGAGGGTGAAAGAATTCACCAGAGCCAGAGCAGGGAACAGAATAGGCAAAAGACAGAAGTACACTGCTGAGGGGAGTAGGGGTGAGTCAGGAAATGTCTGCCTTCTGTGGGTCACTTCCTTGGTTGGCTGGGGATGGAACTCCTGCTGCAGAGGCTGCCCAGAGCTTCCCAGTGCTGTGCTGAACCCCTCGTGCCACCAGGGAGGCCCCACTTTTGAAGACATTGTACCAATTCTCTACAGCTGAGTGTCTTTCTGATGGTAGAAGGTACATGAACACTTCATACCTATAGAAGCACACACATGCACACACACTTGTACAGACTCACATGCACACACTTGCACAGACACAGTGTAAGACATGCACACGCACCTAAAGAAAATAGTCCAAACACCTAATTACATACTTACTGGTAGGTCTGTTTCACTATCCTATTTCACCGTATTACCACCATATGACCACTTTGATTTTTCTAAAACTTTCTATAAATTTCACTGCTGCTGATAGGAATTTTAAAGGAAATTTCGGCATCTGACGACCCATGTGTTGGAAGTATGGGCGCATTCATACATGTGAAGCAAATGCATTCAGTTTCAAACCCTGATTTACTGTGTCATGGGAGAGACAGTTTCAACAATCCATTTCAGACTGTCTTCTGCAGGCAGGGAAAGAGCATGCAGATGCCTCTATGCCCCAGCGCCCCCGGGGGAAGAGCAGGTCACGTGGAGGTCCATCCTGCAGTGGGAAGCCAGTCTGTCCATCACGGCCCCCTCCTCGTGCCATCCCCGACCTGCGTTGGAAGAGAAGAGCCAATAAAGCACAAGCACAGAGTTACCTGTTTAGGATACTCTTTTGTTAGTGAAATCCCCCAGGGAGTGCTGCACAGACTTAGATTTGACAAGGCTCAGATGGAAACCAGGAGGCCCTAGGAGCCGCCACTAACTAGAGGGTGAGTGAGTGTCCAACTTGGAATTTCAGTTTTTAAAAGCGACCCATCCAGGGGGATTTGCTACCGTGGATGTCAGTCCATGACAATGCCACTCAGACATCCTCTGCGCCATCCGTGTGCCCAGGGGCCGACAGCAGGGCTCTCCCAGCAAGGCGCAGGGTGGCCCTCCCGGGACAGAGCCTAAGAAGGGGAAGCAAGGCCCAGGGTTTGGAGCCTCTGGCCCTGGGGCCTCTGTAGGCTCTGCCCACACAGCTCTAAAACCCTCCTGGGGCCCTGCACCTGCTCAACTGCCCCCCACCCCTCCTCTCCCCTCCTCCAACCACTCTGCTCCCCTCCAGGTGCTTCACCAGTTCCGTCGCCCTTTGGGCCCTTCACCTGCTCTGCTGCTTGGACTTCTGTGCCCCCGGACATCTGTGCTCCATGTCTGTGCGTCTCATGCTGCTCCTGGCCCCTCGGACTGGACCAGCCCCTGACCCCTCTCCAGAGCCTCGACCTCCCTTGGTGAGCTCCTTTTCACCTTGGCCACCAGGTGGCTGCCCTTTGGGGGCAGGGTGAATTCTTCAGAGTGTGGTGGTTATATTCTTAGTCTCTGTGGTGGTTTTTTCTATGCCATGGTGCGCAGAAACAGCAGACGTTCAATATAGCGCTGATTATTCTCCTCACTCTGGCCTTGCCCCTTTGCCTGGCCTTAAGGGTGGAATCCTGCCTTTCTGCAGGGGCCACCACATTACTTTGGGGCAGGAGGCGAGAGCCACTTCTTGAGGGCGGTCTTAGGGAGGTGATGGAGGGCGGCGGGGCTGGGCTGGGGGTTCTGCTCCTGCCTTCCAGGCCCCCCTCCAGCTGGGAGCCTGGCAAGGTGGTGGTGGTGTGCTCCCAGGCATCCTCCATGGGGGGGCCTGGGAAGGAGGTGGTTCTGATGTGCAGGGCCTCCTCCAAGAGTGGGCCTAGCATGGAGGGGATGCTCTGCCCCCAGGCGTCCTCCAGCGGGGGGCCTAGCACAGAGATGGTGCTGTTCTGCAGCTGGGGGCCTGGCCTGGAGGTAAAACTCCGCTGGGAGGCTTCCTCCGGCAGGGAGACGCTCAGGGACGAGGTCTTGCACGCCCACACCTCAGGCTGCAGGAGGCTCTCCTCCCAATCCAGGTCACATTGTGTGGCAGTGGGAGCGAAGTGCTCCTGGGAGGAGGCCTGGCTTGGCCCCTCTCCCTCGTCCCACTGCCCCTCCCCCTCCCCAGCGCAGAGTGTCTGCTCTGTCCCCATGACATCATTCAAACTTCCCTCCGCGATGACACTGACAATTTCGGGCCTCCAGCAATCCTGGCGGACCTCGGCTTCCATCACGGCCATGCCGTGGTGGCCGCCGGCCGGCTCCCCCAAGGGCGGGGATCCCTTCATCTGGACCCAGGGGTGTTCGATGACGCTCTCTAGGGTGCTCCGACTCTGGGGGTCCAGCACCAACATCTTACTGAGGAGGTCCCGGCAGTGGTCCGAGAGGTAGTCAGGCTTGTGGTAGTGCGCGCTCAGGACGCTGGCCCGGAGTTCCTGGTGGCTGGTCCCCGCGAAGGGCAGCTCCCCGGTGAGCATGTTGTAGAGGGTCACCCCCAGGCTCCAGACGTCCGCCTTGGGGCCTTTGTACGTCTGGTGGAGGTAGATCTCGGGGGCCAGGAATTCAGGGCTGCCACAACAGGTGCTCAGGCCCTCGTCGGCGCACCGGACACTGAGCCCGAAGTCCGCCAACTTGATGTTTCCGTTGTCGTCCATGAGCAGGTTCTCGGGCTTCAGGTCTCGGTGCGCGACGCCCTTGCTGTGGCAGTACGAGAGGGCCGAGAGCACCTGCCGGAAAATGCGGCGGGCCTCGCTCTCGGGCAGGCGCCCGCGCTCGTTGAGGTAGCCCTCCAGGTCGCCCCCTTTCGCCAACTCCATCACCAGCATGACCTCCGCCCCGGTGTCCACCACCTCAAAGAGCCGGACGATGTTTGGGTGGTGCAGGGCGCGCATGCAGCCCACCTTGCGGGCCAGGAACTCGGGGCTGGGCATCTTGGCCTTGCGCATGACTTTGATGGCCACCTTCCTGCCGGTGCGGGCGTGCTGCGCCAGCTTCACCTTGGAGAAGGAGCCCTCCCCCAGCGTGCGCAGCATCAGGTAGTGTTTGAGCTTGGCCTCCTTAGGAGCGAGGCGCTTCGTCATAGCGAGTGCGGACCCCGGCTCACTGCTCTCACGGCCCTGGCTGTTCTCAAACGGCCCTGAGATACCTCTCCTCATCGCTCTAGCTCTATTATCTTAACAAACGTACTATTAATCTAATATTAATAGTAATCACAAAACACCCACTAAGCTAACTAAATGCTAATAGTGCTAACTTAACTCCCCAACAGTACTAACTAAGCTACCCTTACTAACAATGCTAATACTAACTAGCTACACGCAAAAATAAATGAAAATAATGTAAATATATGATAAAAGCAAACCAATCACAAGCTAGCCACAAAACATAGAACAACACAAAGACAAAACGAACAAACCACAAGAGAACAAACAACAATCAGAAACTAACAAGTAAAATAAAAAAAACAGACAAACAACAAAGGGAAAAACACAACAAACAACAAATAACAACAGAAGGGAAAATGGGGGAAATCAAAAAAAAGAAAAAGAAAAAAATTCGAAACGGAAATTAAAAAACCAAAAATTAAAATAATAAAACAAAAAAATAAAATAAAAAACTAAAAAATTAAAATGATAAAGGAAAATAATTAAAAATGGAAAAAATAAGCAAATAAAGCAATAAAGGAAAATAAGAAAAAACAAAGAAACAAAATAACTAAAATAAAGAACGAAAATAAAGAACTAAAGTAAATGAATAAATCAATCAATCAAAAGAAAACCCAGTAATCCAAAACGCGCTCTCTCTCCCTCCGCTGTCCCAGTCCACAGGTCACTATCCCAAAGCTTCCTGGCTCTTAAGGACACAGATGCAGGCCGGGCAGGGCTTATATAGGCTCTGCCGGTGGCGGCGCCATCACAGTGGCTCTTTATGGAGTCAGAGCCAGAAGCCGCAGCCATTGGCTGAGGGAAACCCAGTGGTTTCTCAGCCTTAATGAAAAAGCAGCTGCCAAGAGGCGTGTTTATAGGACTTACTAGAGATTGACATTTACCCACTTAAAGAAAACCCGTAGAATGCTTGAGAGGCTGTTTCATGTGTAGTGAGAAAACCTTTCTGTCGGCTCATCAGTCACCATTCTGCGACCTCTTTTTTTTTTTTTTTTTTTCCCATTTTCTGTACTACCACCACCCTCACCACCACCACCATCCTCACTGTTGTGGTTTTTGGAACCTGTGGGTTTGGAGTGCGGGGTCCTTGGGTTCACCCTGGGAAAGGGGTCACCAGAGCTCCCATTTTAGCGACACTCGGCGCGTTTCCCAGGCGAGTTTCTTCATGAGACAGAGACGTTGGTTATATTTCAAGGGCAGGTTGATTAGGGAAGGGATAAACCAGTGAAAGACCCTTGCAGAGACACAAGCGGGCAGGAAGAGCTGCCCCAGAAGGGACAGGTTCGCTGAGGGAGGCCTGCATGGTTGCAGGCGGGCCTGTGTCCTCGACAAGGGCAGGCAGGAGACTGTTGTCCTTCAGAGGAAAGAGTTGGTGACAAGAGGCACCTGCATAGTCACAGGTGGGCAGAGGGATGGCTGCCCAAGCCTGTGCAGACATTGCACTGATAGAGTCTTCTTCTGTTTTGGAGAGATCACTCCTTGTGAGCCTCAGTTGGTGGCTCATTTTGGATAACTGTGCAGAATCTGAAAGGGACCTAGATTCCACAATGGGCTCAATCTCCATATCTTTACCTTTGGATGCTCACTTGCTCACTGGGATACCTGCTTGGATGTTATGCTTTGTAATCTAGGGGTCTGGTGCCTCAGGATACTAGTCTGAGCCTAAGGATCTTGGTTTCCATAGCTGTGTCAATGGCTATGCTAATCTCTTCTACCCCCACCTCCTTGTGTGAGCCAGGTTTCTGGTCTTGTGGCACACCTCTTTTCAGGTTTTTTTTTTTTTTTCTATTCTTGTCCTCCATCAATCACCACCATCATCACCATCATCACCACCATCAACATCACCACCACCATCTTTACTTAAAAAGGTTATTATGTGCCAGACACCGTGCTAAGCATTTTACATGTATTATAACATTTATGTTTCTCATCACACAGTCCTGTGAGAGAGAGATATTTTTGCCATTTTTGAAGATGAGTAAACTGAGGAACTTGGCCAAGTTCATATGTGACAGGATAGTGTGGTCCAGGAGCCCAAGCTCAGCTGTCCGGTTCTAGGTGCTTCTCGAATCCACATATGTATGACCCACCTGTGGATTTTTCTAAAAGGTAGATTTTTTCTTTTTTTAAGATTTATTTATTTATTTATACAAGCACTGGGTACAGTCAGAAGCGCAAGAGGGTGAAAGAATTCACCAGAGCCAGAGCAGGGAACAGAATAGGCAAAAGACAGAAGTACACTGCTGAGGGGAGTAGGGGTGAGTCAGGAAATGTCTGCCTTCTGTGGGTCACTTCCTTGGTTGGCTGGGGATGGAACTCCTGCTGCAGAGGCTGCCCAGAGCTTCCCAGTGCTGTGCTGAACCCCTCGTGCCACCAGGGAGGCCCCACTTTTGAAGACATTGTACCAATTCTCTACAGCTGAGTGTCTTTCTGATGGTAGAAGGTACATGAACACTTCATACCTATAGAAGCACACACATGCACACACACTTCTACAGACTCACATGCACACACTTGCACAGACACAGTGTAAGACATGCACACGCACCTAAAGAAAATAGTCCAAACACCTAATTACATACTTACTGGTAGGTCTGTTTCACTATCCTATTTCACCGTATTACCACCATATGACCACTTTGATTTTTCTAAAACTTTCTATAAATTTCACTGCTGCTGATAGGAATTTTAAAGGAAATTTCGGCATCTGACGACCAATGTGTTGGAAGTATGGGCGCATTCATACATGTGAAGCAAATGCATTCAGTTTCAAACCCTGATTTACTGTGTCATGGGAGAGACAGTTTCAACAATCCATTTCAGACTGTCTTCTGCAGGCAGGGAAAGAGCATGCAGATGCCTCTATGCCCCAGCGCCCCCGGGGGAAGAGCAGGTCACGTGGAGGTCCATCCTGCAGTGGGAAGCCAGTCTGTCCATCACGGCCCCCTCCTCGTGCCATCCCCGACCTGCGTTGGAAGAGAAGAGCCAATAAAGCCCAAGCACAGAGTTACCTGTTTAGGATACTCTTTTGTTAGTGAAATCCCCCAGGGAGTGCTGCACAGACTTAGATTTGACAAGGCTCAGATGGAAACCAGGAGGCCCTAGGAGCCGCCACTAACTAGAGGGTGAGTGAGTGTCCAACTTGGAATTTCAGTTTTTAAAAGCGACCCATCCAGGGGGATTTGCTACCGTGGATGTCAGTCCATGACAATGCCACTCAGACATCCTCTGCGCCATCCGTGTGCCCAGGGGCCGACAGCAGGGCTCTCCCAGCAAGGCGCAGGGTGGCCCTCCCGGGACAGAGCCTAAGAAGGGGAAGCAAGGCCCAGGGTTTGGAGCCTCTGGCCCTGGGGCCTCTGTAGGCTCTGCCCACACAGCTCTACAACCCTCCTGGGGCCCTGCACCTGCTCAACTGCCCCCCACCCCTCCTCTCCCCTCCTCCAACCACTCTGCTCCCCTCCAGGTGCTTCACCAGTTCCGTCGCCCTTTGGGCCCTTCACCTGCTCTGCTGCTTGGACTTCTGTGCCCCCGGACATCTGTGCTCCATGTCTGTGCGTCTCATGCTGCTCCTGGCCCCTCGGACTGGACCAGCCCCTGACCCCTCTCCAGAGCCTCGACCTCCCTTGGTGAGCTCCTTTTCACCTTGGCCACCAGGTGGCTGCCCTTTGGGGGCAGGGTGAATTCTTCAGAGTGTGGTGGTTATATTCTTAGTCTCTGTGGTGGTTTTTTCTATGCCATGGTGCGCAGAAACAGCAGACGTTCAATATAGCGCTGATTATTCTCCTCACTCTGGCCTTGCCCCTTTGCCTGGCCTTAAGGGTGGAATCCTGCCTTTCTGCAGGGGCCACCACATTACTTTGGGGCAGGAGGCGAGAGCCACTTCTTGAGGGCGGTCTTAGGGAGGTGATGGAGGGCGGCGGGGCTGGGCTGGGGGTTCTGCTCCTGCCTTCCAGGCCCCCCTCCAGCTGGGAGCCTGGCAAGGTGGTGGTGGTGTGCTCCCAGGCATCCTCCATGGGGGGGCCTGGGAAGGAGGTGGTTCTGATGTGCAGGGCCTCCTCCAAGAGTGGGCCTAGCATGGAGGGGATGCTCTGCCCCCAGGCGTCCTCCAGCGGGGGGCCTAGCACAGAGATGGTGCTGTTCTGCAGCTGGGGGCCTGGCCTGGAGGTAAAACTCCGCTGGGAGGCTTCCTCCGGCAGGGAGACGCTCAGGGACGAGGTCTTGCACGCCCACACCTCAGGCTGCAGGAGGCTCTCCTCCCAATCCAGGTCACATTGTGTGGCAGTGGGAGCGAAGTGCTCCTGGGAGGAGGCCTGGCTTGGCCCCTCTCCCTCGTCCCACTGCCCCTCCCCCTCCCCAGCGCAGAGTGTCTGCTCTGTCCCCATGACATCATTAAAACTTCCCTCCGCGATGACACTGACAATTTCGGGCCTCCAGCAATCCTGGCGGACCTCGGCTTCCATCACGGCCATGCCGTGGTGGCCGCCGGCCGGCTCCCCCAAGGGCGGGGATCCCTTCATCTGGACCCAGGGGTGTTCGATGACGCTCTCTAGGGTGCTCCGACTCTGGGGGTCCAGCACCAACATCTTACTGAGGAGGTCCCGGCAGTGGTCCGAGAGGTAGTCAGGCTTGTGGTAGTGCGCGCTCAGGACGCTGGCCCGGAGTTCCTGGTGGCTGGTCCCCGCGAAGGGCAGCTCCCCGGTGAACATGTTGTAGAGGGTCACCCCCAGGCTCCAGACGTCCGCCTTGGGGCCTTTGTACGTCTGGTGGAGGTAGATCTCGGGGGCCAGGAATTCAGGGCTGCCACAACAGGTGCTCAGGCCCTCGTCGGCGCACCGGACACTGAGCCCGAAGTCCGCCAACTTGATGTTTCCGTTGTCGTCCATGAGCAGGTTCTCGGGCTTCAGGTCTCGGTGCGCGACGCCCTTGCTGTGGCAGTACGAGAGGGCCGAGAGCACCTGCCGGAAAATGCGGCGGGCCTCGCTCTCGGGCAGGCGCCCGCGCTCGTTGAGGTAGCCCTCCAGGTCGCCCCCTTTCGCCAACTCCATCACCAGCATGACCTCCGCCCCGGTGTCCACCACCTCAAAGAGCCGGACGATGTTTGGGTGGTGCAGGGCGCGCATGCAGCCCACCTCGCGGGCCAGGAACTCGGGGCTGGGCATCTTGGCCTTGCGCATGACTTTGATGGCCACCTTCCTGCCGGTGCGGGCGTGCTGCGCCAGCTTCACCTTGGAGAAGGAGCCCTCCCCCAGCGTGCGCAGCATCAGGTAGTGTTGGAGCTTGGCCTCCTTAGGAGCGAGGCGCTTCGTCATAGCGAGTGCGGACCCCGGCTCACTGCTCTCACGGCCCTGGCTGTTCTCAAACGGCCCTGAGATACCTCTCCTCATCGCTCTAGCTCTATTATCTTAACAAACGTACTATTAATCTAATATTAATAGTAATCACAAAACACCCACTAAGCTAACTAAATGCTAATAGTGCTAACTTAACTCCCCAACAGTACTAACTAAGCTACCCTTACTAACAATGCTAATACTAACTAGCTACACGCAAAAATAAATGAAAATAATGTAAATATATGATAAAAGCAAACCAATCACAAGCTAACCGCAAAACATAGAACAACACAAAGACAAAAAGAACAAAGCACAAGAGAACAAACAACAATCAGAAACTAACAAGTAAAATAAAAAAAACAGACAAACAACAAAGGGAAAAACACAACAAACAACAAATAACAACAGAAGGGAAAATGGGGGAAATCAAAAAAAAGAAAAAGAAAAAAATTCGAAACGGAAATTAAAAAACCAAAAATTAAAATAATAAAACAAAAAAATAAAATAAAAAACTAAAAAATTAAAATGATAAAGGAAAATAATTAAAAATGGAAAAAATAAGCAAATAAAGCAATAAAGGAAAATAAGAAAAAACAAAGAAACAAAATAACTAAAATAAAGAACGAAAATAAAGAACTAAAGTAAATGAATAAATAAATCAATCAAAAGAAAACCCAGTAATCCAAAACGCGCTCTCTCTCCCTCCGCTGTCCGAGTCCACAGGTCACTATCCCAAAGCTTCCTGGCTCTTAAGGACACAGATGCAGGCCGGGCAGGGCTTATATAGGCTCTGCCGGTGGCGGCGCCATCACAGTGGCTCTTTATGGAGTCAGAGCCAGAAGCCGCAGCCATTGGCTGAGGGAAACCCAGTGGTTTCTCAGCCTTAATGAAAAAGCAGCTGCCAAGAGGCGTGTTTATAGGACTTACTAGAGATTGACATTTACCCACTTAAAGAAAACCCGTAGAATGCTTGGGAGGCTGTTTCATGTGTAGTGAGAAAACCTTTCTGTCGGCTCATCAGTCACCATTCTGCGACCTTTTTTTTTTTTTTTTTTTTTTTTTCCCATTTTCTGTACTACCACCACCCTCACCACCACCACCATCCTCACTGTTGTGGTTTTTGGAACCTGTGGGTTTGGAGTGCGGGGTCCTTGGGTTCACCCTGGGAAAGGGGTCACCAGAGCTCCCATTTTAGCGACACTCGGCGCGTTTCCCAGGCGAGTTTCTTCACGAGACAGAGACGTTGGTTATATTTCAAGGGCAGGTTGATTAGGGAAGGGATAAACCAGTGAAAGACCCTTGCAGAGACACAAGCGGGCAGGAAGAGCTGCCCCAGAAGGGACAGGTTCGCTGAGGGAGGCCTGCATGGTTGCAGGCGGGCCTGTGTCCTCGACAAGGGCAGGCAGGAGACTGTTGTCCTTCAGAGGAAAGAGTTGGTGACAAGAGGCACCTGCACAGTCACAGGTGGGCAGAGGGATGGCTGCCCAAGCCTGTGCAGACATTGCACTGATAGAGTCTTCTTCTGTTTTGGAGAGATCACTCCTTGTGAGCCTCAGTTGGTGGCTCATTTTGGATAACTATGCAGAATCTGAAAGGGACCTAGATTCCACAATGGGCTCAATCTCCATATCTTTACCTTTGGATGCTCACTTGCTCACTGGGATACCTGCTTGGATATTATGCTTTGTAATCTAGGGGTCTGGTGCCTCAGGATACTAGTCTGAGCCTAAGGATCTTGGTTTCCATAGCTGTGTCAATGGCTATGCTAATCTCTTCTACCCCCACCTCCTTGTGTGAGCCAGGTTTCTGGTCTTGTGGCACACCTCTTTTCAGGTTTTTTTTTTCCTATTCTTGTCCTCCATCAATCACCACCATCATCACCATCATCACCACCATCAACATCACCACCACCATCTTTACTTAAAAAGGTTATTATGTGCCAGACACCGTGCTAAGCATTTTACATGTATTATAACATTTATGTTTCTCATCACACAGTCCTGTGAGAGAGAGATATTTTTGCCATTTTTGAAGATGAGTCAACTGAGGAACTTGGCCAAGTTCATATGTGACAGGATAGTGTGGTCCAGGAGCCCAAGCTCAGCTGTCCGGTTCTAGGTGCTTCTCGAATCCACATATGTATGACCCACCTGTGGATTTTTCTAAAAGGTAGATTTTTTCTTTTTTTAAGATTTATTTATTTATTTATACAAGCACTGGGTACAGTCAGAAGCGCAAGAGGGTGAAAGAATTCACCAGAGCCAGAGCAGGGAACAGAATAGGCAAAAGACAGAAGTACACTGCTGAGGGGAGTAGGGGTGAGTCAGGAAATGTCTGCCTTCTGTGGGTCACTTCCTTGGTTGGCTGGGGATGGAACTCCTGCTGCAGAGGCTGCCCAGAGCTTCCCAGTGCTGTGCTGAACCCCTCGTGCCACCAGGGAGGCCCCACTTTTGAAGACATTGTACCAATTCTCTACAGCTGAGTGTCTTTCTGATGGTAGAAGGTACATGAACACTTCATACCTATAGAAGCACACACATGCACACACACTTGTACAGACTCACATGCACACACTTGCACAGACACAGTGTAAGACATGCACACGCACCTAAAGAAAATAGTCCAAACACCTAATTACATACTTACTGGTAGGTCTGTTTCACTATCCTATTTCACCGTATTACCACCATATGACCACTTTGATTTTTCTAAAACTTTCTATAAATTTCACTGCTGCTGATAGGAATTTTAAAGGAAATTTCGGCATCTGACGACCCATGTGTTGGAAGTATGGGCGCATTCATACATGTGAAGCAAATGCATTGTTTCAAACACTGATTTACTGTGTCATGGGAGAGACAGTTTCAACAATCCATTTCAGACTGTCTTCTGCAGGCAGGGAAAGAGCATGCAGATGCCTCTATGCCCCAGCGCCCCCGGGGGAAGAGCAGGTCACGTGGAGGTCCATCCTGCAGTGGGAAGCCAGTCTGTCCATCACGGCCCCCTCCTCGTGCCATCCCCGACCTGCGTTGGAAGAGAAGAGCCAATAAAGCCCAAGCACAGAGTTACCTGTTTAGGATACTCTTTTGTTAGTGAAATCCCCCAGGGAGTGCTGCACAGACTTAGATTTGACAAGGCTCAGATGGAAACCAGGAGGCCCTAGGAGCCGCCACTAACTAGAGGGTGAGTGAGTGTCCAACTTGGAATTTCAGTTTTTAAAAGCGACCCATCCAGGGGGATTTGCTACCGTGGATGTCAGTCCATGACAATGCCACTCAGACATCCTCTGCGCCATCCGTGTGCCCAGGGGCCGACAGCAGGGCTCTCCCAGCAAGGCGCAGGGTGGCCCTCCCGGGACAGAGCCTAAGAAGGGGAAGCAAGGCCCAGGGTTTGGAGCCTCTGGCCCTGGGGCCTCTGTAGGCTCTGCCCACACAGCTCTACAACCCTCCTGGGGCCCTGCACCTGCTCAACTGCCCCCCACCCCTCCCCTCCCGTCCTCCAACCACTCTGCTCCCCTCCAGGTGCTTCACCAGTTCCGTCGCCCTTTGGGCCCTTCACCTGCTCTGCTGCTTGGACTTCTGTGCCCCCGGACATCTGTGCTCCATGTCTGTGCGTCTCATGCTGCTCCTGGCCCCTCGGACTGGACCAGCCCCTGACCCCTCTCCAGAGCCTCGACCTCCCTTGGTGAGCTCCTTTTCACCTTGGCCACCAGGTGGCTGCCCTTTGGGGGCAGGGTGAATTCTTCAGAGTGTGGTGGTTATATTCTTAGTCTCTGTGGTGGTTTTTTCTATGCCATGGTGCGCAGAAACAGCAGACGTTCAATATAGCGCTGATTATTCTCCTCACTCTGGCCTTGCCGCTTTGCCTGGCCTTAAGGGTGGAATCCTGCCTTTCTGCAGGGGCCACCGCATTACTTTGGGGCAGGAGGCGAGAGCCACTTCTTGAGGGCGGTCTTCGGGAGGTGATGGAGGGCGGCGGGGCTGGGCTGGGGGTTCTGCTCCTGCCTTCCAGGCCCCCCTCCAGCTGGGAGCCTGGCAAGGTGGTGGTGGTGTGCTCCCAGGCATCCTCCATGGGGGGGCCTGGGAAGGAGGTGGTTCTGATGTGCAGGGCCTCCTCCAAGAGTGGGCCTAGCATGGAGGGGATGCTCTGCCCCCAGGCGTCCTCCAGCGGGGGGCCTAGCACAGAGATGGTGCTGTTCTGCAGCTGGGGGCCTGGCCTGGAGGTAAAACTCCGCTGGGAGGCTTCCTCCGGCAGGGAGACGCTCAGGGACGAGGTCTTGCACGCCCACACCTCAGGCTGCAGGAGGCTCTCCTCCCAATCCAGGTCACATTGTGTGGCAGTGGGAGCGAAGTGCTCCTGGGAGGAGGCCTGGCTTGGCCCCTCTCCCTCGTCCCACTGCCCCTCCCCCTCCCCAGCGCAGAGTGTCTGCTCTGTCCCCATGACATCATTCAAACTTCCCTCCGCGATGACACTGACAATTTCGGGCCTCCAGCAATCCTGGCGGACCTCGGCTTCCATCACGGCCATGCCGTGGTGGCCGCCGGCCGGCTCCCCCAAGGGCGGGGATCCCTTCATCTGGACCCAGGGGTGTTCGATGACGCTCTCTAGGGTGCTCCGACTCTGGGGGTCCAGCACCAACATCTTACTGAGGAGGTCCCGGCAGTGGTCCGAGAGGTAGTCAGGCTTGTGGTAGTGCGCGCTCAGGATGCTGGCCCGGAGTTCCTGGTGGCTGGTCCCCGCGAAGGGCAGCTCCCCGGTGAGCATGTTGTAGAGGGTCACCCCCAGGCTCCAGACGTCCGCCTTGGGGCCTTTGTACGTCTGGTGGAGGTAGATCTCGGGGGCCAGGAATTCAGGGCTGCCACAACAGGTGCTCAGGCCCTCGTCGGCGCACCGGACACTGAGCCCGAAGTCCGCCAACTTGATGTTTCCGTTGTCGTCCATGAGCAGGTTCTCGGGCTTCAGGTCTCGGTGCGCGACGCCCTTGCTGTGGCAGTACGAGAGGGCCGAGAGCACCTGCCGGAAAATGCGGCGGGCCTCGCTCTCGGGCAGGCGCCCGCGCTCGTTGAGGTAGCCCTCCAGGTCGCCCCCTTTCGCCAACTCCATCACCAGCATGACCTCCGCCCCGGTGTCCACCACCTCAAAGAGCCGGACGATGTTTGGGTGGTGCAGGGCGCGCATGCAGCCCACCTCGCGGGCCAGGAACTCGGGGCTGGGCATCTTGGCCTTGCGCATGACTTTGATGGCCACCTTCCTGCCGGTGCGGGCGTGCTGCGCCAGCTTCACCTTGGAGAAGGAGCCCTCCCCCAGCGTGCGCAGCATCAGGTAGTGTTTGAGCTTGGCCTCCTTAGGAGCGAGGCGCTTCGTCATAGCGAGTGCGGACCCCGGCTCACTGCTCTCACGGCCCTGGCTGTTCTCAAACGGCCCTGAGATACCTCTCCTCATCGCTCTAGCTCTATTATCTTAACAAACGTACTATTAATCTAATATTAATAGTAATCACAAAACACCCACTAAGCTAACTAAATGCTAATAGTGCTAACTTAACTCCCCAACAGTACTAACTAAGCTACCCTTACTAACAATGCTAATACTAACTAGCTACATGCAAAAATAAATGAAAATAATGTAAATATATGATTAAAGCAAACCAATCACAAGCTAACCACAAAACATAGAACAACACAAAGACAAAACGAACAAACCACAAGAGAACAAACAACAATCAGAAACTAACAAGTAAAATAAAAAAAACAGACAAACAACAAAGGGAAAAACACAACAAACAACAAATAACAACAGAAGGGAAAATGGGGGAAATCAAAAAAAAGAAAAAGAAAAAAATTCGAAACGGAAATTAAAAAACCAAAAATTAAAATAATAAAACAAAAAAATAAAATAAAAAACTAAAAAATTAAAATGATAAAGGAAAATAATTAAAAATGGAAAAAATAAGCAAATAAAGCAATAAAGGAAAATAAGAAAAAACAAAGAAACAAAATAACTAAAATAAAGAACGAAAATAAAGAACTAAAGTAAATGAATAAATAAATCAATCAAAAGAAAACCCAGTAATCCAAAACGCGCTCTCTCTCCCTCCGCTGTCCGAGTCCACAGGTCACTATCCCAAAGCTTCCTGGCTCTTAAGGACACAGATGCAGGCCGGGCAGGGCTTATATAGGCTCTGCCGGTGGCGGCGCCATCACAGTGGCTCTTTATGGAGTCAGAGCCAGAAGCCGCAGCCATTGGCTGAGGGAAACCCAGTGGTTTCTCAGCCTTAATGAAAAAGCAGCTGCCAAGAGGCGTGTTTATAGGACTTACTAGAGATTGACATTTACCCACTTAAAGAAAACCCGTAGAATGCTTGAGAGGCTGTTTCATGTGTAGTGAGAAAACCTTTCTGTCGGCTCATCAGTCACCATTCTGCGACCTCTTTTTTTTTTTTTTTTTTTTTCCCATTTTCTGTACTACCACCACCCTCACCACCACCACCATCCTCACTGTTGTGGTTTTTGGAACCTGTGGGTTTGGAGTGCGGGGTCCTTGGGTTCACCCTGGGAAAGGGGTCACCAGAGCTCCCATTTTAGCGACACTCGGCGCGTTTCCCAGGCGAGTTTCTTCACGAGACAGAGACGTTGGTTATATTTCAAGGGCAGGTTGATTAGGGAAGGGATAAACCAGTGAAAGACCCTTGCAGAGACACAAGCGGGCAGGAAGAGCTGCCCCAGAAGGGACAGGTTCGCTGAGGGAGGCCTGCATGGTTGCAGGCGGGCCTGTGTCCTCGACAAGGGCAGGCAGGAGACTGTTGTCCTTCAGAGGAAAGAGTTGGTGACAAGAGGCACCTGCATAGTCACAGGTGGGCAGAGGGATGGCTGCCCAAGCCTGTGCAGACATTGCACTGATAGAGTCTTCTTCTGTTTTGGAGAGATCACTCCTTGTGAGCCTCAGTTGGTGGCTCATTTTGGATAACTATGCAGAATCTGAAAGGGACCTAGATTCCACAATGGGCTCAATCTCCATATCTTTACCTTTGGATGCTCACTTGCTCACTGGGATACCTGCTTGGATGTTATGCTTTGTAATCTAGGGGTCTGGTGCCTCAGGATACTAGTCTGAGCCTAAGGATCTTGGTTTCCATAGCTGTGTCAATGGCTATGCTAATCTCTTCTACCCCCACCTCCTTGTGTGAGCCAGGTTTCTGGTCTTGTGGCACACCTCTTTTCAGGTTTTTTTTTTTTTTTCTATGCTTGTCCTCCATCAATCACCACCATCATCACCATCATCACCACCATCAACATCACCACCACCATCTTTACTTAAAAAGGTTATTATGTGCCAGACACCGTGCTAAGCATTTTACATGTATTATAACATTTATGTTTCTCATCACACAGTCCTGTGAGAGAGAGATATTTTTGCCATTTTTGAAGATGAGTCAACTGAGGAACTTGGCCAAGTTCATATGTGACAGGATAGTGTGGTCCAGGAGCCCAAGCTCAGCTGTCCGGTTCTAGGTGCTTCTCGAATCCACATATGTATGACCCACCTGTGGATTTTTCTAAAAGGTAGATTTTTTCTTTTTTTAAGATTTATTTATTTATTTATACAAGCACTGGGTACAGTCAGAAGCGCAAGAGGGTGAAAGAATTCACCAGAGCCAGAGCAGGGAACAGAATAGGCAAAAGACAGAAGTACACTGCTGAGGGGAGTAGGGGTGAGTCAGGAAATGTCTGCCTTCTGTGGGTCACTTCCTTGGTTGGCTGGGGATGGAACTCCTGCTGCAGAGGCTGCCCAGAGCTTCCCAGTGCTGTGCTGAACCCCTCGTGCCACCAGGGAGGCCCCACTTTTGAAGACATTGTACCAATTCTCTACAGCTGAGTGTCTTTCTGATGGTAGAAGGTACATGAACACTTCATACCTATAGAAGCACACACATGCACACACACTTGTACAGACTCACATGCACACACTTGCACAGACACAGTGTAAGACATGCACACGCACCTAAAGGAAATAGTCCAAACACCTAATTACATACTTACTGGTAGGTCTGTTTCACTATCCTATTTCACCGTATTACCACCATATGACCACTTTGATTTTTCTAAAACTTTCTATAAATTTCACTGCTGCTGATAGGAATTTTAAAGGAAATTTCGGCATCTGACGACCCATGTGTTGGAAGTATGGGCGCATTCATACATGTGAAGCAAATGCATTCAGTTTCAAACCCTGATTTACTGTGTCATGGGAGAGACAGTTTCAACAATCCATTTCAGACTGTCTTCTGCAGGCAGGGAAAGAGCATGCAGATGCCTCTATGCCCCAGCGCCCCCGGGGGAAGAGCAGGTCACGTGGAGGTCCATCCTGCAGTGGGAAGCCAGTCTGTCCATCACGGCCCCCTCCTCGTGCCATCCCCGACCTGCGTTGGAAGAGAAGAGCCAATAAAGCCCAAGCACAGAGTTACCTGTTTAGGATACTCTTTTGTTAGTGAAATCCCCCAGGGAGTGCTGCACAGACTTAGATTTGACAAGGCTCAGATGGAAACCAGGAGGCCCTAGGAGCCGCCACTAACTGGAGGGTGAGTGAGTGTCCAACTTGGAATTTCAGTTTTTAAAAGCGACCCATCCAGGGGGATTTGCTACCGTGGATGTCAGTCCATGACAATGCCACTCAGACATCCTCTGCGCCATCCGTGTGCCCAGGGGCCGACAGCAGGGCTCTCCCAGCAAGGCGCAGGGTGGCCCTCCCGGGACAGAGCCTAAGAAGGGGAAGCAAGGCCCAGGGTTTGGAGCCTCTGGCCCTGGGGCCTCTGTAGGCTCCGCCCACATAGCTCTACACCCCTCCTGGGGCCCTGCACCTGCTCAACTGCCCCCCACCCCTCCCCTCCCATCCTCCAACCACTCTGCTCCCCTCCAGGTGCTTCACCAGTTCCGTCGCCCTTTGGGCCCTTCACCTGCTCTGCTGCTTGGACTTCTGTGCCCCCGGACATCTGTGCTCCATGTCTGTGCGTCTCATGCTGCTCCTGGCCCCTCGGACTGGACCAGCCCCTGACCCCTCTCCAGAGCCTCGACCTCCCTTGGTGAGCTCCTTTTCACCTTGGCCACCAGGTGGCTGCCCTTTGGGGGCAGGGTGAATTCTTCAGAGTGTGGTGGTTATATTCTTAGTCTCTGTGGTGGTTTTTTCTATGCCATGGTGCGCAGAAACAGCAGACGTTCAATATAGCGCTGATTATTCTCCTCACTCTGGCCTTGCCGCTTTGCCTGGCCTTAAGGGTGGAATCCTGCCTTTCTGCAGGGGCCACCGCATTACTTTGGGGCAGGAGGCGAGAGCCACTTCTTGAGGGCGGTCTTAGGGAGGTGATGGAGGGCGGCGGGGCTGGGCTGGGGGTTCTGCTCCTGCCTTCCAGGCCCCCCTCCAGCTGGGAGCCTGGCAAGGTGGTGGTGGTGTGCTCCCAGGCATCCTCCATGGGGGGGCCTGGGAAGGAGGTGGTTCTGATGTGCAGGGCCTCCTCCAAGAGTGGGCCTAGCATGGAGGGGATGCTCTGCCCCCAGGCGTCCTCCAGCGGGGGGCCTAGCACAGAGATGGTGCTGTTCTGCAGCTGGGGGCCTGGCCTGGAGGTAAAACTCCGCTGGGAGGCTTCCTCCGGCAGGGAGACGCTCAGGGACGAGGTCTTGCACGCCCACACCTCAGGCTGCAGGAGGCTCTCCTCCCAATCCAGGTCACATTGTGTGGCAGTGGGAGCGAAGTGCTCCTGGGAGGAGGCCTGGCTTGGCCCCTCTCCCTCGTCCCACTGCCCCTCCCCCTCCCCAGCGCAGAGTGTCTGCTCTGTCCCCATGACATCATTCAAACTTCCCTCCGCGATGACACTGACAATTTCGGGCCTCCAGCAATCCTGGCGGACCTCGGCTTCCATCACGGCCATGCCGTGGTGGCCGCCGGCCGGCTCCCCCAAGGGCGGGGATCCCTTCATCTGGACCCAGGGGTGTTCGATGACGCTCTCTAGGGTGCTCCGACTCTGGGGGTCCAGCACCAACATCTTACTGAGGAGGTCCCGGCAGTGGTCCGAGAGGTAGTCAGGCTTGTGGTAGTGCGCGCTCAGGACGCTGGCCCGGAGTTCCTGGTGGCTGGTCCCCGCGAAGGGCAGCTCCCCGGTGAGCATGTTGTAGAGGGTCACCCCCAGGCTCCAGACGTCCGCCTTGGGGCCTTTGTACGTCTGGTGGAGGTAGATCTCGGGGGCCAGGAATTCAGGGCTGCCACAACAGGTGCTCAGGCCCTCGTCGGCGCACCGGACACTGAGCCCGAAGTCCGCCAACTTGATGTTTCCGTTGTCGTCCATGAGCAGGTTCTCGGGCTTCAGGTCTCGGTGCGCGACGCCCTTGCTGTGGCAGTACGAGAGGGCCGAGAGCACCTGCCGGAAAATGCGGCGGGCCTCGCTCTCGGGCAGGCGCCCGCGCTCGTTGAGGTAGCCCTCCAGGTCGCCCCCTTTCGCCAACTCCATCACCAGCATGACCTCCGCCCCGGTGTCCACCACCTCAAAGAGCCGGACGATGTTTGGGTGGTGCAGGGCGCGCATGCAGCCCACCTCGCGGGCCAGGAACTCGGGGCTGGGCATCTTGGCCTTGCGCATGACTTTGATGGCCACCTTCCTGCCGGTGCGGGCGTGCTGCGCCAGCTTCACCTTGGAGAAGGAGCCCTCCCCCAGCGTGCGCAGCATCAGGTAGTGTTTGAGCTTGGCCTCCTTAGGAGCGAGGCGCTTCGTCATAGCGAGTGCGGACCCCGGCTCACTGCTCTCACGGCCCTGGCTGTTCTCAAACGGCCCTGAGATACCTCTCCTCATCGCTCTAGCTCTATTATCTTAACAAACGTACTATTAATCTAATATTAATAGTAATCACAAAACACCCACTAAGCTAACTAAATGCTAATAGTGCTAACTTAACTCCCCAACAGTACTAACTAAGCTACCCTTACTAACAATGCTAATACTAACTAGCTACACGCAGAAATAAATGAAAATAATGTAAATATATGATAAAAGCAAACCAATCACAAGCTAGCCACAAAACATAGAACAACACAAAGACAAAAAGAACAAACCACAAGAGAACAAACAACAATCAGAAACTAACAAGTAAAATAAAAAAAACAGACAAACAACAAAGGGAAAAACACAACAAACAACAAATAACAACAGAAGGGAAAATGGGGGAAATCAAAAAAAAGAAAAAGAAAAAAATTCGAAACGGAAATTAAAAAACCAAAAATTAAAATAATAAAACAAAAAATAAAATAAAAAACTAAAAAATTAAAATGATAAAGGAAAATAATTAAAAATGGAAAAAATAAGCAAATAAAGCAATAAAGGAAAATAAGAAAAAACAAAGAAACAAAATAACTAAAATAAAGAACGAAAATAAAGAACTAAAGTAAATGAATAAATAAATCAATCAAAAGAAAACCCAGTAATCCAAATCGCGCTCTCTCTCCCTCCGCTGTCCGAGTCCACAGGTCACTATCCCAAAGCTTCCTGGCTCTTAAGGACACAGATGCAGGCCGGGCAGGGCTTATATAGGCTCTGCCGGTGGCGGCGCCATCACAGTGGCTCTTTATGGAGTCAGAGCCAGAAGCCGCAGCCATTGGCTGAGGGAAACCCAGTGGTTTCTCAGCCTTAATGAAAAAGCAGCTGCCAAGAGGCGTGTTTATAGGACTTACTAGAGATTGACATTTACCCACTTAAAGAAAACCCGTAGAATGCTTGAGAGGCTGTTTCATGTGTAGTGAGAAAACCTTTCTGTCGGCTCATCAGTCACCATTCTGCGACCTCTTTTTTTTTTTTTTTTTTTTTCCCATTTTCTGTACTACCACCACCCTCACCACCACCACCATCCTCACTGTTGTGGTTTTTGGAACCTGTGGGTTTGGAGTGCGGGGTCCTTGGGTTCACCCTGGGAAAGGGGTCACCAGAGCTCCCATTTTAGCGACACTCGGCGCGTTTCCCAGGCGAGTTTCTTCACGAGACAGAGACGTTGGTTATATTTCAAGGGCAGGTTGATTAGGGAAGGGATAAACCAGTGAAAGACCCTTGCAGAGACACAAGCGGGCAGGAAGAGCTGCCCCAGAAGGGACAGGTTCGCTGAGGGAGGCCTGCATGGTTGCAGGCGGGCCTGTGTCCTCGACAAGGGCAGGCAGGAGACTGTTGTCCTTCAGAGGAAAGAGTTGGTGACAAGAGGCACCTGCATAGTCACAGGTGGGCAGAGGGATGGCTGCCCAAGCCTGTGCAGACATTGCACTGATAGAGTCTTCTTCTGTTTTGGAGAGATCACTCCTTGTGAGCCTCAGTTGGTGGCTCATTTTGGATAACTATGCAGAATCTGAAAGGGACCTAGATTCCACAATGGGCTCAATCTCCATATCTTTACCTTTGGATGCTCACTTGCTCACTGGGATACCTGCTTGGATGTTATGCTTTGTAATCTAGGGGTCTGGTGCCTCAGGATACTAGTCTGAGCCTAAGGATCTTGGTTTCCATAGCTGTGTCAATGGCTATGCTAATCTCTTCTACCCCCACCTCCTTGTGTGAGCCAGGTTTCTGGTCTTGTGGCACACCTCTTTTCAGGTTTTTTTTTTTTTTTCTATTCTTGTCCTCCATCAATCACCACCATCATCACCATCATCACCACCATCAACATCACCACCACCATCTTTACTTAAAAAGGTTATTATGTGCCAGACACCGTGCTAAGCATTTTACATGTATTATAACATTTATGTTTCTCATCACACAGTCCTGTGAGAGAGAGATATTTTTGCCATTTTTGAAGATGAGTAAACTGAGGAACTTGGCCAAGTTCATATGTGACAGGATAGTGTGGTCCAGGAGCCCAAGCTCAGCTGTCCGGTTCTAGGTGCTTCTCGAATCCACATATGTATGACCCACCTGTGGATTTTTCTAAAAGGTAGATTTTTTCTTTTTTTAAGATTTATTTATTTATTTATACAAGCACTGGGTACAGTCAGAAGCGCAAGAGGGTGAAAGAATTCACCAGAGCCAGAGCAGGGAACAGAATAGGCAAAAGACAGAAGTACACTGCTGAGGGGAGTAGGGGTGAGTCAGGAAATGTCTGCCTTCTGTGGGTCACTTCCTTGGTTGGCTGGGGATGGAACTCCTGCTGCAGAGGCTGCCCAGAGCTTCCCAGTGCTGTGCTGAACCCCTCGTGCCACCAGGGAGGCCCCACTTTTGAAGACATTGTACCAATTCTCTACAGCTGAGTGTCTTTCTGATGGTAGAAGGTACATGAACACTTCATACCTATAGAAGCACACACATGCACACACACTTGTACAGACTCACATGCACACACTTGCACAGACACAGTGTAAGACATGCACACGCACCTAAAGAAAATAGTCCAAACACCTAATTACATACTTACTGGTAGGTCTGTTTCACTATCCTATTTCACCGTATTACCACCATATGACCACTTTGATTTTTCTAAAACTTTCTATAAATTTCACTGCTGCTGATAGGAATTTTAAGGAAATTTCGGCATCTGACGACCCATGTGTTGGAAGTATGGGCGCATTCATACATGTGAAGCAAATGCATTCAGTTTCAAACACTGATTTACTGTGTCATGGGAGAGACAGTTTCAACAATCCATTTCAGACTGTCTTCTGCAGGCAGGGAAAGAGCATGCAGATGCCTCTATGCCCCAGCGCCCCCGGGGGAAGAGCAGGTCACGTGGAGGTCCATCCTGCAGTGGGAAGCCAGTCTGTCCATCACGGCCCCCTCCTCGGGCCATCCCCGACCTGCGTTGGAAGAGAAGAGCCAATAAAGCCCAAGCACAGAGTTACCTGTTTAGGATACTCTTTTGTTAGTGAAATCCCCCAGGGAGTGCTGCACAGACTTAGATTTGACAAGGCTCAGATGGAAACCAGGAGGCCCTAGGAGCCGCCACTAACTAGAGGGTGAGTGAGTGTCCAACTTGGAATTTCAGTTTTTAAAAGCGACCCATCCAGGGGGATTTGCTACCGTGGATGTCGTCCATGACAATGCCACTCAGACATCCTCTGCGCCATCCTTGTGCCCAGGGGCCGACAGCAGGGCTCTCCCAGCAAGGCGCAGGGTGGCCCTCCCGGGACAGAGCCTAAGAAGGGGAAGCAAGGCCCAGGGTTTGGAGCCTCTGGCCCTGGGGCCTCTGTAGGCTCCGCCCACATAGCTCTACACCCCTCCTGGGGCCCTGCACCTGCTCAACTGCCCCCCACCCCTCCCCTCCCATCCTCCAACCACTCTGCTCCCCTCCAGGTGCTTCACCAGTTCCGTCGCCCTTTGGGCCCTTCACCTGCTCTGCTGCTTGGACTTCTGTGCCCCCGGACATCTGTGCTCCATGTCTGTGCGTCTCATGCTGCTCCTGGCCCCTCGGACTGGACCAGCCCCTGACCCCTCTCCAGAGCCTCGACCTCCCTTGGTGAGCTCCTTTTCACCTTGGCCACCAGGTGGCTGCCCTTTGGGGGCAGGGTGAATTCTTCAGAGTGTGGTGGTTATATTCTTAGTCTCTGTGGTGGTTTTTTCTATGCCATGGTGCGCAGAAACAGCAGACGTTCAATATAGCGCTGATTATTCTCCTCACTCTGGCCTTGCCGCTTTGCCTGGCCTTAAGGGTGGAATCCTGCCTTTCTGCAGGGGCCACCGCATTACTTTGGGGCAGGAGGCGAGAGCCACTTCTTGAGGGCGGTCTTAGGGAGGTGATGGAGGGCGGCGGGGCTGGGCTGGGGGTTCTGCTCCTGCCTTCCAGGCCCCCCTCCAGCTGGGAGCCTGGCAAGGTGGTGGTGGTGTGCTCCCAGGCATCCTCCATGGGGGGGCCTGGGAAGGAGGTGGTTCTGATGTGCAGGGCCTCCTCCAAGAGTGGGCCTAGCATGGAGGGGATGCTCTGCCCCCAGGCGTCCTCCAGCGGGGGGCCTAGCACAGAGATGGTGCTGTTCTGCAGCTGGGGGCCTGGCCTGGAGGTAAAACTCCGCTGGGAGGCTTCCTCCGGCAGGGAGACGCTCAGGGACGAGGTCTTGCACGCCCACACCTCAGGCTGCAGGAGGCTCTCCTCCCAATCCAGGTCACATTGTGTGGCAGTGGGAGCGAAGTGCTCCTGGGAGGAGGCCTGGCTTGGCCCCTCTCCCTCGTCCCACTGCCCCTCCCCCTCCCCAGCGCAGAGTGTCTGCTCTGTCCCCATGACATCATTCAAACTTCCCTCCGCGATGACACTGACAATTTCGGGCCTCCAGCAATCCTGGCGGACCTCGGCTTCCATCACGGCCATGCCGTGGTGGCCGCCGGCCGGCTCCCCCAAGGGCGGGGATCCCTTCATCTGGACCCAGGGGTGTTCGATGACGCTCTCTAGGGTGCTCCGACTCTGGGGGTCCAGCACCAACATCTTACTGAGGAGGTCCCGGCAGTGGTCCGAGAGGTAGTCAGGCTTGTGGTAGTGCGCGCTCAGGACGCTGGCCCGGAGTTCCTGGTGGCTGGTCCCCGCGAAGGGCAGCTCCCCGGTGAGCATGTTGTAGAGGGTCACCCCCAGGCTCCAGACGTCCGCCTTGGGGCCTTTGTACGTCTGGTGGAGGTAGATCTCGGGGGCCAGGAATTCAGGGCTGCCACAACAGGTGCTCAGGCCCTCGTCGGCGCACCGGACACTGAGCCCGAAGTCCGCCAACTTGATGTTTCCGTTGTCGTCCATGAGCAGGTTCTCGGGCTTCAGGTCTCGGTGCGCGACGCCCTTGCTGTGGCAGTACGAGAGGGCCGAGAGCACCTGCCGGAAAATGCGGCGGGCCTCGCTCTCGGGCAGGCGCCCGCGCTCGTTGAGGTAGCCCTCCAGGTCGCCCCCTTTCGCCAACTCCATCACCAGCATGACCTCCGCCCCGGTGTCCACCACCTCAAAGAGCCGGACGATGTTTGGGTGGTGCAGGGCGCGCATGCAGCCCACCTCGCGGGCCAGGAACTCGGGGCTGGGCATCTTGGCCTTGCGCATGACTTTGATGGCCACCTTCCTGCCGGTGCGGGCGTGCTGCGCCAGCTTCACCTTGGAGAAGGAGCCCTCCCCCAGCGTGCGCAGCATCAGGTAGTGTTGGAGCTTGGCCTCCTTAGGAGCGAGGCGCTTCGTCATAGCGAGTGCGGACCCCGGCTCACTGCTCTCACGGCCCTGGCTGTTCTCAAACGGCCCTGAGATACCTCTCCTCATCGCTCTAGCTCTATTATCTTAACAAACGTACTATTAATCTAATATTAATAGTAATCACAAAACACCCACTAAGCTAACTAAATGCTAATAGTGCTAACTTAACTCCCCAACAGTACTAAGCTACCCTTACTAACAATGCTAATACTAACTAGCTACACGCAAAAATAAATGAAAATAATGTAAATATATGATAAAAGCAAACCAATCACAAGCTAGCCACAAAACATAGAACAACACAAAGACAAAACGAACAAACCACAAGAGAACAAACAACAATCAGAAACTAACAAGTAAAATAAAAAAAACAGACAAACAACAAAGGGAAAAACACAACAAACAACAAATAACAACAGAAGGGAAAATGGGGGAAATCAAAAAAAAGAAAAAGAAAAAAATTCGAAACGGAAATTAAAAAACCAAAAATTAAAATAATAAAACAAAAAATAAAATAAAAAACAAAAAAATTAAAATGATAAAGGAAAATAATTAAAAATGGAAAAAATAAGCAAATAAAGCAATAAAGGAAAATAAGAAAAAACAAAGAAACAAAATAACTAAAATAAAGAACGAAAATAAAGAACTAAAGTAAATGAATAAATAAATCAATCAAAAGAAAACCCAGTAATCCAAAACGCGCTCTCTCTCCCTCCGCTGTCCGAGTCCACAGGTCACTATCCCAAAGCTTCCTGGCTCTTAAGGACACAGATGCAGGCCGGGCAGGGCTTATATAGGCTCTGCCGGTGGCGGCGCCATCACAGTGGCTCTTTATGGAGTCAGAGCCAGAAGCCGCAGCCATTGGCTGAGGGAAACCCAGTGGTTTCTCAGCCTTAATGAAAAAGCAGCTGCCAAGAGGCGTGTTTATAGGACTTACTAGAGATTGACATTTACCCACTTAAAGAAAACCCGTAGAATGCTTGGGAGGCTGTTTCATGTGTAGTGAGAAAACCTTTCTGTCGGCTCATCAGTCACCATTCTGCGACCTCTTTTTTTTTTTTTCCCATTTTCTGTACTACCACCACCCTCACCACCACCACCATCCTCACTGTTGTGGTTTTTGGAACCTGTGGGTTTGGAGTGCGGGGTCCTTGGGTTCACCCTGGGAAAGGGGTCACCAGAGCTCCCATTTTAGCGACACTCGGCGCGTTTCCCAGGCGAGTTTCTTCACGAGACAGAGACGTTGGTTATATTTCAAGGGCAGGTTGATTAGGGAAGGGATAAACCAGTGAAAGACCCTTGCAGAGACACAAGCGGGCAGGAAGAGCTGCCCCAGAAGGGACAGGTTCGCTGAGGGAGGCCTGCATGGTTGCAGGCGGGCCTGTGTCCTCGACAAGGGCAGGCAGGAGACTGTTGTCCTTCAGAGGAAAGAGTTGGTGACAAGAGGCACCTGCATAGTCACAGGTGGGCAGAGGGATGGCTGCCCAAGCCTGTGCAGACATTGCACTGATAGAGTCTTCTTCTGTTTTGGAGAGATCACTCCTTGTGAGCCTCAGTTGGTGGCTCATTTTGGATAACTATGCAGAATCTGAAAGGGACCTAGATTCCACAATGGGCTCAATCTCCATATCTTTACCTTTGGATGCTCACTTGCTCACTGGGATACCTGCTTGGATGTTATGCTTTGTAATCTAGGGGTCTGGTGCCTCAGGATACTAGTCTGAGCCTAAGGATCTTGGTTTCCATAGCTGTGTCAATGGCTATGCTAATCTCTTCTACCCCCACCTCCTTGTGTGAGCCAGGTTTCTGGTCTTGTGGCACACCTCTTTTCAGGTTTTTTTTTTTTCTATTCTTGTCCTCCATCAATCACCACCATCATCACCATCATCACCACCATCAACATCACCACCACCATCTTTACTTAAAAAGGTTATTATGTGCCAGACACCGTGCTAAGCATTTTACATGTATTATAACATTTATGTTTCTCATCACACAGTCCTGTGAGAGAGAGATATTTTTGCCATTTTTGAAGATGAGTAAACTGAGGAACTTGGCCAAGTTCATATGTGACAGGATAGTGTGGTCCAGGAGCCCAAGCTCAGCTGTCCGGTTCTAGGTGCTTCTCGAATCCACATATGTATGACCCACCTGTGGATTTTTCTAAAAGGTAGATTTTTTCTTTTTTTAAGATTTATTTATTTATTTATACAAGCACTGGGTACAGTCAGAAGCGCAAGAGGGTGAAAGAATTCACCAGAGCCAGAGCAGGGAACAGAATAGGCAAAAGACAGAAGTACACTGCTGAGGGGAGTAGGGGTGAGTCAGGAAATGTCTGCCTTCTGTGGGTCACTTCCTTGGTTGGCTGGGGATGGAACTCCTGCTGCAGAGGCTGCCCAGAGCTTCCCAGTGCTGTGCTGAACCCCTCGTGCCACCAGGGAGGCCCCACTTTTGAAGACATTGTACCAATTCTCTACAGCTGAGTGTCTTTCTGATGGTAGAAGGTACATGAACACTTCATACCTATAGAAGCACACACATGCACACACACTTGTACAGACTCACATGCACACACTTGCACAGACACAGTGTAAGACATGCACACGCACCTAAAGAAAATAGTCCAAACACCTAATTACATACTTACTGGTAGGTCTGTTTCACTATCCTATTTCACCGTATTACCACCATATGACCACGTTGATTTTTCTAAAACTTTCTATAAATTTCACTGCTGCTGATAGGAATTTTAAAGGAAATTTCGGCATCTGACGACCCATGTGTTGGAAGTATGGGCGCATTCATACATGTGAAGCAAATGCATTCAGTTTCAAACACTGATTTACTGTGTCATGGGAGAGACAGTTTCAACAATCCATTTCAGACTGTCTTCTGCAGGCAGGGAAAGAGCATGCAGATGCCTCTATGCCCCAGCGCCCCCGGGGGAAGAGCAGGTCACGTGGAGGTCCATCCTGCAGTGGGAAGCCAGTCTGTCCATCACGGCCCCCTCCTCGTGCCATCCCCGACCTGCGTTGGAAGAGAAGAGCCAATAAAGCCCAAGCACAGAGTTACCTGTTTAGGATACTCTTTTGTTAGTGAAATCCCCCAGGGAGTGCTGCACAGACTTAGATTTGACAAGGCTCAGATGGAAACCAGGAGGCCCTAGGAGCCGCCACTAACTAGAGGGTGAGTGAGTGTCCAACTTGGAATTTCAGTTTTTAAAAGCGACCCATCCAGGGGGATTTGCTACCGTGGATGTCAGTCCATGACAATGCCACTCAGACATCCTCTGCGCCATCCGTGTGCCCAGGGGCCGACAGCAGGGCTCTCCCAGCAAGGCGCAGGGTGGCCCTCCCGGGACAGAGCCTAAGAAGGGGAAGCAAGGCCCAGGGTTTGGAGCCTCTGGCCCTGGGGCCTCTGTAGGCTCCGCCCACACAGCTCTACACCCCTCCTGGGGCCCTGCACCTGCTCAACTGCCCCCAACCCCTCCCCTCCCGTCCTCCAACCACTCTGATCCCCTCCAGGTGCTTCACCAGTTCCGTCGCCCTTTGGGCCCTTCACCTGCTCTGCTGCTTGGACTTCTGTGCCCCCGGACATCTGTGCTCCATGTCTGTGCGTCTCATGCTGCTCCTGGCCCCTCGGACTGGACCAGCCCCTGACCCCTCTCCAGAGCCTCGACCTCCCTTGGTGAGCTCCTTTTCACCTTGGCCACCAGGTGGCTGCCCTTTGGGGGCAGGGTGAATTCTTCAGAGTGTGGTGGTTATATTCTTAGTCTCTGTGGTGGTTTTTTCTATGCCATGGTGCGCAGAAACAGCAGACGTTCAATATAGCGCTGATTATTCTCCTCACTCTGGCCTTGCCGCTTTGCCTGGCCTTAAGGGTGGAATCCTGCCTTTCTGCAGGGGCCACCGCATTACTTTGGGGCAGGAGGCGAGAGCCACTTCTTGAGGGCGGTCTTAGGGAGGTGATGGAGGGCGGCGGGGCTGGGCTGGGGGTTCTGCTCCTGCCTTCCAGGACCCCCTCCAGCTGGGAGCCTGGCAAGGTGGTGGTGGTGTGCTCCCAGGCATCCTCCATGGGGGGGCCTGGGAAGGAGGTGGTTCTGATGTGCAGGGCCTCCTCCAAGAGTGGGCCTAGCATGGAGGGGATGCTCTGCCCCCAGGCGTCCTCCAGCGGGGGGCCTAGCACAGAGATGGTGCTGTTCTGCAGCTGGGGGCCTGGCCTGGAGGTAAAACTCCGCTGGGAGGCTTCCTCCGGCAGGGAGACGCTCACGGACGAGGTCTTGCACGCCCACACCTCAGGCTGCAGGAGGCTCTCCTCCCAATCCAGGTCACATTGTGTGGCAGTGGGAGCGAAGTGCTCCTGGGAGGAGGCCTGGCTTGGCCCCTCTCCCTCGTCCCACTGCCCCTCCCCCTCCCCAGCGCAGAGTGTCTGCTCTGTGCCCATGACATCATTAAAACTTCCCTCCGCGATGACACTGACAATTTCGGGCCTCCAGCAATCCTGGCGGACCTCGGCTTCCATCACGGCCATGCCGTGGTGGCCGCCGGCCGGCTCCCCCAAGGGCGGGGATCCCTTCATCTGGACCCAGGGGTGTTCGATGACGCTCTCTAGGGTGCTCCGACTCTGGGGGTCCAGCACCAACATCTTACTGAGGAGGTCCCGGCAGTGGTCCGAGAGGTAGTCAGGCTTGTGGTAGTGCGCGCTCAGGACGCTGGCCCGGAGTTCCTGGTGGCTGGTCCCCGCGAAGGGCAGCTCCCCGGTGAGCATGTTGTAGAGGGTCACCCCCAGGCTCCAGACGTCCGCCTTGGGGCCTTTGTACGTCTGGTGGAGGTAGATCTCGGGGGCCAGGAATTCAGGGCTGCCACAACAGGTGCTCAGGCCCTCGTCGGCGCACCGGACACTGAGCCCGAAGTCCGCCAACTTGATGTTTCCGTTGTCGTCCATGAGCAGGTTCTCGGGCTTCAGGTCTCGGTGCGCGACGCCCTTGCTGTGGCAGTACGAGAGGGCCGAGAGCACCTGCCGGAAAATGCGGCGGGCCTCGCTCTCGGGCAGGCGCCCGCGCTCGTTGAGGTAGCCCTCCAGGTCGCCCCCTTTCGCCAACTCCATCACCAGCATGACCTCCGCCCCGGTGTCCACCACCTCAAAGAGCCGGACGATGTTTGGGTGGTGCAGGGCGCGCATGCAGCCCACCTCGCGGGCCAGGAACTCGGGGCTGGGCATCTTGGCCTTGCGCATGACTTTGATGGCCACCTTCCTGCCGGTGCGGGCGTGCTGCGCCAGCTTCACCTTGGAGAAGGAGCCCTCCCCCAGCGTGCGCAGCATCAGGTAGTGTTTGAGCTTGGCCTCCTTAGGAGCGAGGCGCTTCGTCATAGCGAGTGCGGACCCCGGCTCACTGCTCTCACGGCCCTGGCTGTTCTCAAACGGCCCTGAGATACCTCTCCTCATCGCTCTAGCTCTATTATCTTAACAAACGTACTATTAATCTAATATTAATAGTAATCACAAAACACCCACTAAGCTAACTAAATGCTAATAGTGCTAACTTAACTCCCCAACAGTACTAACTAAGCTACCCTTACTAACAATGCTAATACTAACTAGCTACACGCAAAAATAAATGAAAATAATGTAAATATATGATTAAAGCAAACCAATCACAAGCTAACCACAAAACATAGAACAACACAAAGACAAAACGAACAAACCACAAGAGAACAAACAACAATCAGAAACTAACAAGTAAAATAAAAAAAACAGACAAACAACAAAGGGAAAAACACAACAAACAACAAATAACAACAGAAGGGAAAATGGGGGAAATCAAAAAAAAGAAAAAGAAAAAAATTCGAAACGGAAATTAAAAAACCAAAAATTAAAATAATAAAACAAAAAAATAAAATAAAAAACTAAAAAATTAAAATGATAAAGGAAAATAATTAAAAATGGAAAAAATAAGCAAATAAAGCAATAAAGGAAAATAAGAAAAAACAAAGAAACAAAATAACTAAAATAAAGAACGAAAATAAAGAACTAAAGTAAATGAATAAATAAATCAATCAAAAGAAAACCCAGTAATCCAAAACGCGCTCTCTCTCCCTCCGCTGTCCGAGTCCACAGGTCACTATCCCAAAGCTTCCTGGCTCTTAAGGACACAGATGCAGGCCGGGCAGGGCTTATATAGGCTCTGCCGGTGGCGGCGCCATCACAGTGGCTCTTTATGGAGTCAGAGCCAGAAGCCGCAGCCATTGGCTGAGGGAAACCCAGTGGTTTCTCAGCCTTAATGAAAAAGCAGCTGCCAAGAGGCGTGTTTATAGGACTTACTAGAGATTGACATTTACCCACTTAAAGAAAACCCGTAGAATGCTTGAGAGGCTGTTTCATGTGTAGTGAGAAAACCTTTCTGTCGGCTCATCAGTCACCATTCTGCGACCTCTTTTTTTTTTTTTTTTTTTTTCCCATTTTCTGTACTACCACCACCCTCACCACCACCACCATCCTCACTGTTGTGGTTTTTGGAACCTGTGGGTTTGGAGTGCGGGGTCCTTGGGTTCACCCTGGGAAAGGGGTCACCAGAGCTCCCATTTTAGCGACACTCGGCGCGTTTCCCAGGCGAGTTTCTTCACGAGACAGAGACGTTGGTTATATTTCAAGGGCAGGTTGATTAGGGAAGGGATAAACCAGTGAAAGACCCTTGCAGAGACACAAGCGGGCAGGAAGAGCTGCCCCAGAAGGGACAGGTTCGCTGAGGGAGGCCTGCATGGTTGCAGGCGGGCCTGTGTCCTCGACAAGGGCAGGCAGGAGACTGTTGTCCTTCAGAGGAAAGAGTTGGTGACAAGAGGCACCTGCATAGTCACAGGTGGGCAGAGGGATGGCTGCCCAAGCCTGTGCAGACATTGCACTGATAGAGTCTTCTTCTGTTTTGGAGAGATCACTCCTTGTGAGCCTCAGTTGGTGGCTCATTTTGGATAACTATGCAGAATCTGAAAGGGACCTAGATTCCACAATGGGCTCAATCTCCATATCTTTACCTTTGGATGCTCACTTGCTCACTGGGATACCTGCTTGGATGTTATGCTTTGTAATCTAGGGGTCTGGTGCCTCAGGATACTAGTCTGAGCCTAAGGATCTTGGTTTCCATAGCTGTGTCAATGGCTATGCTAATCTCTTCTACCCCCACCTCCTTGTGTGAGCCAGGTTTCTGGTCTTGTGGCACACCTCTTTTCAGGTTTTTTTTTTTTTTTCTATGCTTGTCCTCCATCAATCACCACCATCATCACCATCATCACCACCATCAACATCACCACCACCATCTTTACTTAAAAAGGTTATTATGTGCCAGACACCGTGCTAAGCATTTTACATGTATTATAACATTTATGTTTCTCATCACACAGTCCTGTGAGAGAGAGATATTTTTGCCATTTTTGAAGATGAGTCAACTGAGGAACTTGGCCAAGTTCATATGTGACAGGATAGTGTGGTCCAGGAGCCCAAGCTCAGCTGTCCGGTTCTAGGTGCTTCTCGAATCCACATATGTATGACCCACCTGTGGATTTTTCTAAAAGGTAGATTTTTTCTTTTTTTAAGATTTATTTATTTATTTATACAAGCACTGGGTACAGTCAGAAGCGCAAGAGGGTGAAAGAATTCACCAGAGCCAGAGCAGGGAACAGAATAGGCAAAAGACAGAAGTACACTGCTGAGGGGAGTAGGGGTGAGTCAGGAAATGTCTGCCTTCTGTGGGTCACTTCCTTGGTTGGCTGGGGATGGAACTCCTGCTGCAGAGGCTGCCCAGAGCTTCCCAGTGCTGTGCTGAACCCCTCGTGCCACCAGGGAGGCCCCACTTTTGAAGACATTGTACCAATTCTCTACAGCTGAGTGTCTTTCTGATGGTAGAAGGTACATGAACACTTCATACCTATAGAAGCACACACATGCACACACACTTGTACAGACTCACATGCACACACTTGCACAGACACAGTGTAAGACATGCACACGCACCTAAAGGAAATAGTCCAAACACCTAATTACATACTTACTGGTAGGTCTGTTTCACTATCCTATTTCACCGTATTACCACCATATGACCACTTTGATTTTTCTAAAACTTTCTATAAATTTCACTGCTGCTGATAGGAATTTTAAAGGAAATTTCGGCATCTGACGACCCATGTGTTGGAAGTATGGGCGCATTCATACATGTGAAGCAAATGCATTCAGTTTCAAACCCTGATTTACTGTGTCATGGGAGAGACAGTTTCAACAATCCATTTCAGACTGTCTTCTGCAGGCAGGGAAAGAGCATGCAGATGCCTCTATGCCCCAGCGCCCCCGGGGGAAGAGCAGGTCACGTGGAGGTCCATCCTGCAGTGGGAAGCCAGTCTGTCCATCACGGCCCCCTCCTCGTGCCATCCCCGACCTGCGTTGGAAGAGAAGAGCCAATAAAGCCCAAGCACAGAGTTACCTGTTTAGGATACTCTTTTGTTAGTGAAATCCCCCAGGGAGTGCTGCACAGACTTAGATTTGACAAGGCTCAGATGGAAACCAGGAGGCCCTAGGAGCCGCCACTAACTGGAGGGTGAGTGAGTGTCCAACTTGGAATTTCAGTTTTTAAAAGCGACCCATCCAGGGGGATTTGCTACCGTGGATGTCAGTCCATGACAATGCCACTCAGACATCCTCTGCGCCATCCGTGTGCCCAGGGGCCGACAGCAGGGCTCTCCCAGCAAGGCGCAGGGTGGCCCTCCCGGGACAGAGCCTAAGAAGGGGAAGCAAGGCCCAGGGTTTGGAGCCTCTGGCCCTGGGGCCTCTGTAGGCTCCGCCCACATAGCTCTACACCCCTCCTGGGGCCCTGCACCTGCTCAACTGCCCCCCACCCCTCCCCTCCCATCCTCCAACCACTCTGCTCCCCTCCAGGTGCTTCACCAGTTCCGTCGCCCTTTGGGCCCTTCACCTGCTCTGCTGCTTGGACTTCTGTGCCCCCGGACATCTGTGCTCCATGTCTGTGCGTCTCATGCTGCTCCTGGCCCCTCGGACTGGACCAGCCCCTGACCCCTCTCCAGAGCCTCGACCTCCCTTGGTGAGCTCCTTTTCACCTTGGCCACCAGGTGGCTGCCCTTTGGGGGCAGGGTGAATTCTTCAGAGTGTGGTGGTTATATTCTTAGTCTCTGTGGTGGTTTTTTCTATGCCATGGTGCGCAGAAACAGCAGACGTTCAATATAGCGCTGATTATTCTCCTCACTCTGGCCTTGCCGCTTTGCCTGGCCTTAAGGGTGGAATCCTGCCTTTCTGCAGGGGCCACCGCATTACTTTGGGGCAGGAGGCGAGAGCCACTTCTTGAGGGCGGTCTTAGGGAGGTGATGGAGGGCGGCGGGGCTGGGCTGGGGGTTCTGCTCCTGCCTTCCAGGCCCCCCTCCAGCTGGGAGCCTGGCAAGGTGGTGGTGGTGTGCTCCCAGGCATCCTCCATGGGGGGGCCTGGGAAGGAGGTGGTTCTGATGTGCAGGGCCTCCTCCAAGAGTGGGCCTAGCATGGAGGGGATGCTCTGCCCCCAGGCGTCCTCCAGCGGGGGGCCTAGCACAGAGATGGTGCTGTTCTGCAGCTGGGGGCCTGGCCTGGAGGTAAAACTCCGCTGGGAGGCTTCCTCCGGCAGGGAGACGCTCAGGGACGAGGTCTTGCACGCCCACACCTCAGGCTGCAGGAGGCTCTCCTCCCAATCCAGGTCACATTGTGTGGCAGTGGGAGCGAAGTGCTCCTGGGAGGAGGCCTGGCTTGGCCCCTCTCCCTCGTCCCACTGCCCCTCCCCCTCCCCAGCGCAGAGTGTCTGCTCTGTCCCCATGACATCATTCAAACTTCCCTCCGCGATGACACTGACAATTTCGGGCCTCCAGCAATCCTGGCGGACCTCGGCTTCCATCACGGCCATGCCGTGGTGGCCGCCGGCCGGCTCCCCCAAGGGCGGGGATCCCTTCATCTGGACCCAGGGGTGTTCGATGACGCTCTCTAGGGTGCTCCGACTCTGGGGGTCCAGCACCAACATCTTACTGAGGAGGTCCCGGCAGTGGTCCGAGAGGTAGTCAGGCTTGTGGTAGTGCGCGCTCAGGACGCTGGCCCGGAGTTCCTGGTGGCTGGTCCCCGCGAAGGGCAGCTCCCCGGTGAGCATGTTGTAGAGGGTCACCCCCAGGCTCCAGACGTCCGCCTTGGGGCCTTTGTACGTCTGGTGGAGGTAGATCTCGGGGGCCAGGAATTCAGGGCTGCCACAACAGGTGCTCAGGCCCTCGTCGGCGCACCGGACACTGAGCCCGAAGTCCGCCAACTTGATGTTTCCGTTGTCGTCCATGAGCAGGTTCTCGGGCTTCAGGTCTCGGTGCGCGACGCCCTTGCTGTGGCAGTACGAGAGGGCCGAGAGCACCTGCCGGAAAATGCGGCGGGCCTCGCTCTCGGGCAGGCGCCCGCGCTCGTTGAGGTAGCCCTCCAGGTCGCCCCCTTTCGCCAACTCCATCACCAGCATGACCTCCGCCCCGGTGTCCACCACCTCAAAGAGCCGGACGATGTTTGGGTGGTGCAGGGCGCGCATGCAGCCCACCTCGCGGGCCAGGAACTCGGGGCTGGGCATCTTGGCCTTGCGCATGACTTTGATGGCCACCTTCCTGCCGGTGCGGGCGTGCTGCGCCAGCTTCACCTTGGAGAAGGAGCCCTCCCCCAGCGTGCGCAGCATCAGGTAGTGTTTGAGCTTGGCCTCCTTAGGAGCGAGGCGCTTCGTCATAGCGAGTGCGGACCCCGGCTCACTGCTCTCACGGCCCTGGCTGTTCTCAAACGGCCCTGAGATACCTCTCCTCATCGCTCTAGCTCTATTATCTTAACAAACGTACTATTAATCTAATATTAATAGTAATCACAAAACACCCACTAAGCTAACTAAATGCTAATAGTGCTAACTTAACTCCCCAACAGTACTAACTAAGCTACCCTTACTAACAATGCTAATACTAACTAGCTACACGCAAAAATAAATGAAAATAATGTAAATATATGATTAAAGCAAACCAATCACAAGCTAACCACAAAACATAGAACAACACAAAGACAAAACGAACAAACCACAAGAGAACAAACAACAATCAGAAACTAACAAGTAAAATAAAAAAAACAGACAAACAACAAAGGGAAAAACACAACAAACAACAAATAACAACAGAAGGGAAAATGGGGGAAATCAAAAAAAAGAAAAAGAAAAAAATTCGAAACGGAAATTAAAAAACCAAAAATTAAAATAATAAAACAAAAAAATAAAATAAAAAACTAAAATTTAAAATGATAAAGGAAAATAATTAAAAATGGAAAAAATAAGCAAATAAAGCAATAAAGGAAAATAAGAAAAAACAAAGAAACAAAATAACTAAAATAAAGAACGAAAATAAAGAACTAAAGTAAATGAATAAATCAATCAATCAAAAGAAAACCCAGTAATCCAAAACGCGCTCTCTCTCCCTCCGCTGTCCGAGTCCACAGGTCACTATCCCAAAGCTTCCTGGCTCTTAAGGACACAGATGCAGGCCGGGCAGGGCTTATATAGGCTCTGCCGGTGGCGGCGCCATCACAGTGGCTCTTTATGGAGTCAGAGCCAGAAGCCGCAGCCATTGGCTGAGGGAAACCCAGTGGTTTCTCAGCCTTAATGAAAAAGCAGCTGCCAAGAGGCGTGTTTATAGGACTTACTAGAGATTGACATTTACCCACTTAAAGAAAACCCGTAGAATGCTTGGGAGGCTGTTTCATGTGTAGTGAGAAAACCTTTCTGTCGGCTCATCAGTCACCATTCTGCGACCCTTTTTTTTTTTTTTTTTTTTCCCATTTTCTGTACTACCACCACCCTCACCACCACCACCATCCTCACTGTTGTGGTTTTTGGAACCTGTGGGTTTGGAGTGCGGGGTCCTTGGGTTCACCCTGGGAAAGGGGTCACCAGAGCTCCCATTTTAGCGACACTCGGCGCGTTTCCCAGGCGAGTTTCTTCACGAGACAGAGACGTTGGTTATATTTCAAGGGCAGGTTGATTAGGGAAGGGATAAACCAGTGAAAGACCCTTGCAGAGACACAAGCGGGCAGGAAGAGCTGCCCCAGAAGGGACAGGTTCGCTGAGGGAGGCCTGCATGGTTGCAGGCGGGCCTGTGTCCTCGACAAGGGCAGGCAGGAGACTGTTGTCCTTCAGAGGAAAGAGTTGGTGACAAGAGGCACCTGCATAGTCACAGGTGGGCAGAGGGATGGCTGCCCAAGCCTGTGCAGACATTGCACTGATAGAGTCTTCTTCTGTTTTGGAGAGATCACTCCTTGTGAGCCTCAGTTGGTGGCTCATTTTGGATAACTATGCAGAATCTGAAAGGGACCTAGATTCCACAATGGGCTCAATCTCCATATCTTTACCTTTGGATGCTCACTTGCTCACTGGGATACCTGCTTGGATGTTATGCTTTGTAATCTAGGGGTCTGGTGCCTCAGGATACTAGTCTGAGCCTAAGGATCTTGGTTTCCATAGCTGTGTCAATGGCTATGCTAATCTCTTCTACCCCCACCTCCTTGTGTGAGCCAGGTTTCTGGTCTTGTGGCACACCTCTTTTCAGGTTTTTTTTTTTTTTTCTATTCTTGTCCTCCATCAATCACCACCATCATCACCATCATCACCACCATCAACATCACCACCACCATCTTTACTTAAAAAGGTTATTATGTGCCAGACACCGTGCTAAGCATTTTACATGTATTATAACATTTATGTTTCTCATCACACAGTCCTGTGAGAGAGAGATATTTTTGCCATTTTTGAAGATGAGTCAACTGAGGAACTTGGCCAAGTTCATATGTGACAGGATAGTGTGGTCCAGGAGCCCAAGCTCAGCTGTCCGGTTCTAGGTGCTTCTCGAATCCACATATGTATGACCCACCTGTGGATTTTTCTAAAAGGTAGATTTTTTCTTTTTTTAAGATTTATTTATTTATTTATACAAGCACTGGGTACAGTCAGAAGCGCAAGAGGGTGAAAGAATTCACCAGAGCCAGAGCAGGGAACAGAATAGGCAAAAGACAGAAGTACACTGCTGAGGGGAGTAGGGGTGAGTCAGGAAATGTCTGCCTTCTGTGGGTCACTTCCTTGGTTGGCTGGGGATGGAACTCCTGCTGCAGAGGCTGCCCAGAGCTTCCCAGTGCTGTGCTGAACCCCTCGTGCCACCAGGGAGGCCCCACTTTTGAAGACATTGTACCAATTCTCTACAGCTGAGTGTCTTTCTGATGGTAGAAGGTACATGAACACTTCATACCTATAGAAGCACACACATGCACACACACTTGTACAGACTCACATGCACACACTTGCACAGACACAGTGTAAGACATGCACACGCACCTAAAGAAAATAGTCCAAACACCTAATTACATACTTACTGGTAGGTCTGTTTCACTATCCTATTTCACCGTATTACCACCATATGACCACTTTGATTTTTCTAAAACTTTCTATAAATTTCACTGCTGCTGATAGGAATTTTAAAGGAAATTTCGGCATCTGACGACCCATGTGTTGGAAGTATGGGCGCATTCATACATGTGAAGCAAATGCATTCAGTTTCAAACACTGATTTACTGTGTCATGGGAGAGACAGTTTCAACAATCCATTTCAGACTGTCTTCTGCAGGCAGGGAAAGAGCATGCAGATGCCTCTATGCCCCAGCGCCCCCGGGGGAAGAGCAGGTCACGTGGAGGTCCATCCTGCAGTGGGAAGCCAGTCTGTCCATCACGGCCCCCTCCTCGTGCCATCCCCGACCTGCGTTGGAAGAGAAGAGCCAATAAAGCCCAAGCACAGAGTTACCTGTTTAGGATACTCTTTTGTTAGTGAAATCCCCCAGGGAGTGCTGCACAGACTTAGATTTGACAAGGCTCAGATGGAAACCAGGAGGCCCTAGGAGCCGCCACTAACTAGAGGGTGAGTGAGTGTCCAACTTGGAATTTCAGTTTTTAAAAGCGACCCATCCAGGGGGATTTGCTACCGTGGATGTCAGTCCATGACAATGCCACTCAGACATCCTCTGCGCCATCCTTGTGCCCAGGGGCCGACAGCAGGGCTCTCCCAGCAAGGCGCAGGGTGGCCCTCCCGGGACAGAGCCTAAGAAGGGGAAGCAAGGCCCAGGGTTTGGAGCCTCTGGCCCTGGGGCCTCTGTAGGCTCTGCCCACACAGCTCTACAACCCTCCTGGGGCCCTGCACCTGCTCAACTGCCCCCCACCCCTCCTCTCCCCTCCTCCAACCACTCTGCTCCCCTCCAGGTGCTTCACCAGTTCCGTCGCCCTTTGGGCCCTTCACCTGCTCTGCTGCTTGGACTTCTGTGCCCCCGGACATCTGTGCTCCATGTCTGTGCGTCTCATGCTGCTCCTGGCCCCTCGGACTGGACCAGCCCCTGACCCCTCTCCAGAGCCTTGACCTCCCTTGGTGAGTTCCTTTTCACCTTGGCCACCAGGTGGCTGCCCTTTGGGGGCAGGGTGAATTCTTCAGAGTGTGGTGGTTATATTCTTAGTCTCTGTGGTGGTTTTTTCTATGCCATGGTGCGCAGAAACAGCAGACGTTCAATATAGCGCTGATTATTCTCCTCACTCTGGCCTTGCCGCTTTGCCTGGCCTTAAGGGTGGAATCCTGCCTTTCTGCAGGGGCCACCACATTACTTTGGGGCAGGAGGCGAGAGCCACTTCTTGAGGGCGGTCTTAGGGAGGTGATGGAGGGCGGCGGGGCTGGGCTGGGGGTTCTGCTCCTGCCTTCCAGGCCCCCCTCCAGCTGGGAGCCTGGCAAGGTGGTGGTGGTGTGCTCCCAGGCATCCTCCATGGGGGGGCCTGGGAAGGAGGTGGTTCTGATGTGCAGGGCCTCCTCCAAGAGTGGGCCTAGCATGGAGGGGATGCTCTGCCCCCAGGCGTCCTCCAGCGGGGTGCCTAGCACAGAGATGGTGCTGTTCTGCAGCTGGGGGCCTGGCCTGGAGGTAAAACTCCGCTGGGAGGCTTCCTCCGGCAGGGAGACGCTCAGGGACGAGGTCTTGCACGCCCACACCTCAGGCTGCAGGAGGCTCTCCTCCCAATCCAGGTCACATTGTGTGGCAGTGGGAGCGAAGTGCTCCTGGGAGGAGGCCTGGCTTGGCCCCTCTCCCTCGTCCCACTGCCCCTCCCCCTCCCCAGCGCAGAGTGTCTGCTCTGTCCCCATGACATCATTAAAACTTCCCTCCGCGATGACACTGACAATTTCGGGCCTCCAGCAATCCTGGCGGACCTCGGCTTCCATCACGGCCATGCCGTGGTGGCCGCCGGCCGGCTCCCCCAAGGGCGGGGATCCCTTCATCTGGACCCAGGGGTGTTCGATGACGCTCTCTAGGGTGCTCCGACTCTGGGGGTCCAGCACCAACATCTTACTGAGGAGGTCCCGGCAGTGGTCCGAGAGTTAGTCAGGCTTGTGGTAGTGCGCGCTCAGGACGCTGGCCCGGAGTTCCTGGTGGCTGGTCCCCGCGAAGGGCAGCTCCCCGGTGAGCATGTTGTAGAGGGTCACCCCCAGGCTCCAGACGTCCGCCTTGGGGACTTTGTACGTCTGGTGGAGGTAGATCTCGGGGGCCAGGAATTCAGGGCTGCCACAACAGGTGCTCAGGCCCTCGTCGGCGCACCGGACACTGAGCCCGAAGTCCGCTAACTTGATGTTTCCGTTGTCGTCCATGAGCAGGTTCTCGGGCTTCAGGTCTCGGTGCGCGACGCCCTTGCTGTGGCAGTACGAGAGGGCCGAGAGCACCTGCCGGAAAATGCGGCGGGCCTCGCTCTCGGGCAGGCGCCCGCGCTCGTTGAGGTAGCCCTCCAGGTCGCCCCCTTTCGCCAACTCCATCACCAGCATGACCTCCGCCCCGGTGTCCACCACCTCAAAGAGCCGGACGATGTTTGGGTGGTGCAGGGCGCGCATGCAGCCCACCTCGCGGGCCAGGAACTCGGGGCTGGGCATCTTGGCCTTGCGCATGACTTTGATGGCCACCTTCCTGCCGGTGCGGGCGTGCTGCGCCAGCTTCACCTTGGAGAAGGAGCCCTCCCCCAGCGTGCGCAGCATCAGGTAGTGTTGGAGCTTGGCCTCCTTAGGAGCGAGGCGCTTCGTCATAGCGAGTGCGGACCCCGGCTCACTGCTCTCACGGCCCTGGCTGTTCTCAAACGGCCCTGAGATACCTCTCCTCATCGCTCTAGCTCTATTATCTTAACAAACGTACTATTAATCTAATATTAATAGTAATCACAAAACACCCACTAAGCTAACTAAATGCTAATAGTGCTAACTTAACTCCCCAACAGTACTAACTAAGCTACCCTTACTAACAATGCTAATACTAACTAGCTACACGCAAAAATAAATGAAAATAATGTAAATATATGATAAAAGCAAACCAATCACAAGCTAACCGCAAAACATAGAACAACACAAAGACAAAAAGAACAAACCACAAGAGAACAAACAACAATCAGAAACTAACAAGTAAAATAAAAAAAACAGACAAACAACAAAGGGAAAAACACAACAAACAACAAATAACAACAGAAGGGAAAATGGGGGAAATCAAAAAAAAGAAAAAGAAAAAAATTCGAAACGGAAATTAAAAAACCAAAAATTAAAATAATAAAACAAAAAAATAAAATAAAAAACTAAAAAATTAAAATGATAAAGGAAAATAATTAAAAATGGAAAAAATAAGCAAATAAAGCAATAAAGGAAAATAAGAAAAAACAAAGAAACAAAATAACTAAAATAAAGAACGAAAATAAAGAACTAAAGTAAATGAATAAATCAATCAATCAAAAGAAAACCCAGTAATCCAAAACGCGCTCTCTCTCCCTCCGCTGTCCGAGTCCACAGGTCACTATCCCAAAGCTTCCTGGCTCTTAAGGACACAGATGCAGGCCAGGCAGGGCTTATATAGGCTCTGCCGGTGGCGGCGCCATCACAGTGGCTCTTTATGGAGTCAGAGCCAGAAGCCGCAGCCATTGGCTGAGGGAAACCCAGTGGTTTCTCAGCCTTAATGAAAAAGCAGCTGCCAAGAGGCGTGTTTATAGGACTTACTAGAGATTGACATTTACCCACTTAAAGAAAACCCGTAGAATGCTTGAGAGGCTGTTTCATGTGTAGTGAGAAAACCTTTCTGTCGGCTCATCAGTCACCATTCTGCGACCTCTTTTTTTTTTTTTTTTTTTTCCCATTTTCTGTACTACCACCACCCTCACCACCACCACCATCCTCACTGTTGTGGTTTTTGGAACCTGTGGGTTTGGAGTGCGGGGTCTTTGGGTTCACCCTGGGAAAGGGGTCACCAGAGCTCCCATTTTAGCGACACTCGGCGCGTTTCCCAGGCGAGTTTCTTCACGAGACAGAGACGTTGGTTATATTTCAAGGGCAGGTTGATTAGGGAAGGGATAAACCAGTGAAAGACCCTTGCAGAGACACAAGCGGGCAGGAAGAGCTGCCCCAGAAGGGACAGGTTCGCTGAGGGAGGCCTGCATGGTTGCAGGCGGGCCTGTGTCCTCGACAAGGGCAGGCAGGAGACTGTTGTCCTTCAGAGGAAAGAGTTGGTGACAAGAGGCACCTGCATAGTCACAGGTGGGCAGAGGGATGGCTGCCCAAGCCTGTGCAGACATTGCACTGATAGAGTCTTCTTCTGTTTTGGAGAGATCACTCCTTGTGAGCCTCAGTTGGTGGCTCATTTTGGATAACTGTGCAGAATCTGAAAGGGACCTAGATTCCACAATGGGCTCAATCTCCATATCTTTACCTTTGGATGCTCACTTGCTCACTGGGATACCTGCTTGGATGTTATGCTTTGTAATCTAGGGGTCTGGTGCCTCAGGATACTAGTCTGAGCCTAAGGATCTTGGTTTCCATAGCTGTGTCAATGGCTATGCTAATCTCTTCTACCCCCACCTCCTTGTGTGAGCCAGGTTTCTGGTCTTGTGGCACACCTCTTTTCAGGTTTTTTTTTTTTCTATTCTTGTCCTCCATCAATCACCACCATCATCACCATCATCACCACCATCAACATCACCACCACCATCTTTACTTAAAAAGGTTATTATGTGCCAGACACCGTGCTAAGCATTTTACATGTATTATAACATTTATGTTTCTCATCACACAGTCCTGTGAGAGAGAGATATTTTTGCCATTTTTGAAGATGAGTCAACTGAGGAACTTGGCCAAGTTCATATGTGACAGGATAGTGTGGTCCAGGAGCCCAAGCTCAGCTGTCCGGTTCTAGGTGCTTCTCGAATCCACATATGTATGACCCACCTGTGGATTTTTCTAAAAGGTAGATTTTTTCTTTTTTTAAGATTTATTTATTTATTTATACAAGCACTGGGTACAGTCAGAAGCGCAAGAGGGTGAAAGAATTCACCAGAGCCAGAGCAGGGAACAGAATAGGCAAAAGACAGAAGTACACTGCTGAGGGGAGTAGGGGTGAGTCAGGAAATGTCTGCCTTCTGTGGGTCACTTCCTTGGTTGGCTGGGGATGGAACTCCTGCTGCAGAGGCTGCCCAGAGCTTCCCAGTGCTGTGCTGAACCCCTCGTGCCACCAGGGAGGCCCCACTTTTGAAGACATTGTACCAATTCTCTACAGCTGAGTGTCGTTCTGATGGTAGAAGGTACATGAACACTTCATACCTATAGAAGCACACACATGCACACACACTTGTACAGACTCACATGCACACACTTGCACAGACACAGTGTAAGACATGCACACGCACCTAAAGAAAATAGTCCAAACACCTAATTACATACTTACTGGTAGGTCTGTTTCACTATCCTATTTCACCGTATTACCACCATATGACCACTTTGATTTTTCTAAAACTTTCTATAAATTTCACTGCTGCTGATAGGAATTTTAAAGGAAATTTCGGCATCTGACGACCCATGTGTTGGAAGTATGGGCGCATTCATACATGTGAAGCAAATGCATTCAGTTTCAAACACTGATTTACTGTGTCATGGGAGAGACAGTTTCAACAATCCATTTCAGACTGTCTTCTGCAGGCAGGGAAAGAGCATGCAGATGCCTCTATGCCCCAGCGCCCCCGGGGGAAGAGCAGGTCACGTGGAGGTCCATCCTGCAGTGGGAAGCCAGTCTGTCCATCACGGCCCCCTCCTCGTGCCATCCCCGACCTGCGTTGGAAGAGAAGAGCCAATAAAGCCCAAGCACAGAGTTACCTGTTTAGGATACTCTTTTGTTAGTGAAATCCCCCAGGGAGTGCTGCACAGACTTAGATTTGACAAGGCTCAGATGGAAACCAGGAGGCCCTAGGAGCCGCCACTAACTAGAGGGTGAGTGAGTGTCCAACTTGGAATTTCAGTTTTTAAAAGCGACCCATCCAGGGGGATTTGCTACCGTGGATGTCAGTCCATGACAATGCCACTCAGACATCCTCTGCGCCATCCGTGTGCCCAGGGGCCGACAGCAGGGCTCTCCCAGCAAGGCGCAGGGTGGCCCTCCCGGGACAGAGCCTAAGAAGGGGAAGCAAGGCCCAGGGTTTGGAGCCTCTGGCCCTGGGGCCTCTGTAGGCTCTGCCCACACAGCTCTACAACCCTCCTGGGGCCCTGCACCTGCTCAACTGCCCCCCACCCCTCCCCTCCCGTCCTCCAACCACTCTGCTCCCCTCCAGGTGCTTCACCAGTTCCGTCGCCCTTTGGGCCCTTCACCTGCTCTGCTGCTTGGACTTCTGTGCCCCCGGACATCTGTGCTCCATGTCTGTGCGTCTCATGCTGCTCCTGGCCCCTCGGACTGGACCAGCCCCTGACCCCTCTCCAGAGCCTCGACCTCCCTTGGTGAGCTCCTTTTCACCTTGGCCACCAGGTGGCTGCCCTTTGGGGGCAGGGTGAATTCTTCAGAGTGTGGTGGTTATATTCTTAGTCTCTGTGGTGGTTTTTTCTATGCCATGGTGCGCAGAAACAGCAGACGTTCAATATAGCGCCGATTATTCTCCTCACTCTGGCCTTGCCGCTTTGCCTGGCCTTAAGGGTGGAATCCTGCCTTTCTGCAGGGGCCACCGCATTACTTTGGGGCAGGAGGCGAGAGCCACTTCTTGAGGGCGGTCTTAGGGAGGTGATGGAGGGCGGCGGGGCTGGGCTGGGGGTTCTGCTCCTGCCTTCCAGGCCCCCCTCCAGCTGGGAGCCTGGCAAGGTGGTGGTGGTGTGCTCCCAGGCATCCTCCATGGGGGGGCCTGGGAAGGAGGTGGTTCTGATGTGCAGGGCCTCCTCCAAGAGTGGGCCTAGCATGGAGGGGATGCTCTGCCCCCAGGCGTCCTCCAGCGGGGGGCCTAGCACAGAGATGGTGCTGTTCTGCAGCTGGGGGCCTGGCCTGGAGGTAAAACTCCGCTGGGAGGCTTCCTCCGGCAGGGAGACGCTCAGGGACGAGGTCTTGCACGCCCACACCTCAGGCTGCAGGAGGCTCTCCTCCCAATCCAGGTCACATTGTGTGGCAGTGGGAGCGAAGTGCTCCTGGGAGGAGGCCTGGCTTGGCCCCTCTCCCTCGTCCCACTGCCCCTCCCCCTCCCCAGCGCAGAGTGTCTGCTCTGTCCCCATGACATCATTAAAACTTCCCTCCGCGATGACACTGACAATTTCGGGCCTCCAGCAATCCTGGCGGACCTCGGCTTCCATCACGGCCATGCCGTGGTGGCCGCCGGCCGGCTCCCCCAAGGGCGGGGATCCCTTCATCTGGACCCAGGGGTGTTCGATGACGCTCTCTAGGGTGCTCCGACTCTGGGGGTCCAGCACCAACATCTTACTGAGGAGGTCCCGGCAGTGGTCCGAGAGGTAGTCAGGCTTGTGGTAGTGCGCGCTCAGGACGCTGGCCCGGAGTTCCTGGTGGCTGGTCCCCGCGAAGGGCAGCTCCCCGGTGAGCATGTTGTAGAGGGTCACCCCCAGGCTCCAGACGTCCGCCTTGGGGCCTTTGTACGTCTGGTGGAGGTAGATCTCGGGGGCCAGGAATTCAGGGCTGCCACAACAGGTGCTCAGGCCCTCGTCGGCGCACCGGACACTGAGCCCGAAGTCCGCCAACTTGATGTTTCCATTGTCGTCCATGAGCAGGTTCTCGGGCTTCAGGTCTCGGTGCGCGACGCCCTTGCTGTGGCAGTACGAGAGGGCCGAGAGCACCTGCCGGAAAATGCGGCGGGCCTCGCTCTCGGGCAGGCGCCCGCGCTCGTTGAGGTAGCCCTCCAGGTCGCCCCCTTTCGCCAACTCCATCACCAGCATGACCTCCGCCCCGGTGTCCACCACCTCAAAGAGCCGGACGATGTTTGGGTGGTGCAGGGCGCGCATGCAGCCCACCTCGCGGGCCAGGAACTCGGGGCTGGGCATCTTGGCCTTGCGCATGACTTTGATGGCCACCTTCCTGCCGGTGCGGGCGTGCTGCGCCAGCTTCACCTTGGAGAAGGAGCCCTCCCCCAGCGTGCGCAGCATCAGGTAGTGTTTGAGCTTGGCCTCCTTAGGAGCGAGGCGCTTCGTCATAGCGAGTGCGGACCCCGGCTCACTGCTCTCACGGCCCTGGCTGTTCTCAAACGGCCCTGAGATACCTCTCCTCATCGCTCTAGCTCTATTATCTTAACAAACGTACTATTAATCTAATATTAATAGTAATCACAAAACACCCACTAAGCTAACTAAATGCTAATAGTGCTAACTTAACTCCCCAACAGTACTAACTAAGCTACCCTTACTAACAATGCTAATACTAACTAGCTACACGCAAAAATAAATGAAAATAATGTAAATATATGATAAAAGCAAACCAATCACAAGCTAGCCACAAAACATAGAACAACACAAAGACAAAATGAACAAACCACAAGAGAACAAACAACAATCAGAAACTAACAAGTAAAATAAAAAAAACAGACAAACAACAAAGGGAAAAACACAACAAACAACAAATAACAACAGAAGGGAAAATGGGGGAAATCAAAAAAAAGAAAAAGAAAAAAATTCGAAACGGAAATTAAAAAACCAAAAATTAAAATAATAAAACAAAAAAATAAAATAAAAAACTAAAAAATTAAAATGATAAAGGAAAATAATTAAAAATGGAAAAAATAAGCAAATAAAGCAATAAAGGAAAATAAGAAAAAACAAAGAAACAAAATAACTAAAATAAAGAACGAAAATAAAGAACTAAAGTAAATGAATAAATCAATCAATCAAAAGAAAACCCAGTAATCCAAAACGCGCTCTCTCTCCCTCCGCTGTCCGAGTCCACAGGTCACTATCCCAAAGCTTCCTGGCTCTTAAGGACACAGATGCAGGCCGGGCAGGGCTTATATAGGCTCAGCCGTGGCGGCGCCATCACAGTGGCTCTTTATGGAGTCAGAGCCAGAAGCCGCAGCCATTGGCTGAGGGAAACCCAGTGGTTTCTCAGCCTTAATGAAAAAGCAGCTGCCAAGAGGCGTGTTTATAGGACTTACTAGAGATTGACATTTACCCAGTTAAAGAAAACCCGTAGAATGCTTGGGAGGCTGTTTCATGTGTAGTGAGAAAACCTTTCTGTCGGCTCATCAGTCACCATTCTGCGACCTCTTTTTTTTTTTTTTTTTTTTTCCCATTTTCTGTACTACCACCACCCTCACCACCACCACCATCCTCACTGTTGTGGTTTTTGGAACCTGTGGGTTTGGAGTGCGGGGTCTTTGGGTTCACCCTGGGAAAGGGGTCACCAGAGCTCCCATTTTAGCGACACTCGGCGCGTTTCCCAGGCGAGTTTCTTCACGAGACAGAGACGTTGGTTATATTTCAAGGGCAGGTTGATTAGGGAAGGGATAAACCAGTGAAAGACCCTTGCAGAGACACAAGCGGGCAGGAAGAGCTGCCCCAGAAGGGACAGGTTCGCTGAGGGAGGCCTGCATGGTTGCAGGCGGGCCTGTGTCCTCGACAAGGGCAGGCAGGAGACTGTTGTCCTTCAGAGGAAAGAGTTGGTGACAAGAGGCACCTGCATAGTCACAGGTGGGCAGAGGGATGGCTGCCCAAGCCTGTGCAGACATTGCACTGATAGAGTCTTCTTCTGTTTTGGAGAGATCACTCCTTGTGAGCCTCAGTTGGTGGCTCATTTTGGATAACTGTGCAGAATCTGAAAGGGACCTAGATTCCACAATGGGCTCAATCTCCATATCTTTACCTTTGGATGCTCACTTGCTCACTGGGATACCTGCTTGGATGTTATGCTTTGTAATCTAGGGGTCTGGTGCCTCAGGATACTAGTCTGAGCCTAAGGATCTTGGTTTCCATAGCTGTGTCAATGGCTATGCTAATCTCTTCTACCCCCACCTCCTTGTGTGAGCCAGGTTTCTGGCCTTGTGGCACACCTCTTTTCAGGTTTTTTTTTTTTTTTCTATTCTTGTCCTCCATCAATCACCACCATCATCACCATCATCACCACCATCAACATCACCACCACCATCTTTACTTAAAAAGGTTATTATGTGCCAGACACCGTGCTAAGCATTTTACATGTATTATAACATTTATGTTTCTCATCACACAGTCCTGTGAGAGAGAGATATTTTTGCCATTTTTGAAGATGAGTCAACTGAGGAACTTGGCCAAGTTCATATGTGACAGGATAGTGTGGTCCAGGAGCCCAAGCTCAGCTGTCCGGTTCTAGGTGCTTCTCGAATCCACATATGTATGACCCACCTGTGGATTTTTCTAAAAGGTAGATTTTTTCTTTTTTTAAGATTTATTTATTTATTTATACAAGCACTGGGTACAGTCAGAAGCGCAAGAGGGTGAAAGAATTCACCAGAGCCAGAGCAGGGAACAGAATAGGCAAAAGACAGAAGTACACTGCTGAGGGGAGTAGGGGTGAGTCAGGAAATGTCTGCCTTCTGTGGGTCACTTCCTTGGTTGGCTGGGGATGGAACTCCTGCTGCAGAGGCTGCCCAGAGCTTCCCAGTGCTGTGCTGAACCCCTCGTGCCACCAGGGAGGCCCCACTTTTGAAGACATTGTACCAATTCTCTACAGCTGAGTGTCGTTCTGATGGTAGAAGGTACATGAACACTTCATACCTATAGAAGCACACACATGCACACACACTTGTACAGACTCACATGCACACACTTGCACAGACACAGTGTAAGACATGCACACGCACCTAAAGAAAATAGTCCAAACACCTAATTACATACTTACTGGTAGGTCTGTTTCACTATCCTATTTCACCGTATTACCACCATATGACCACTTTGATTTTTCTAAAACTTTCTATAAATTTCACTGCTGCTGATAGGAATTTTAAAGGAAATTTCGGCATCTGACGACCCATGTGTTGGAAGTATGGGCGCATTCATACATGTGAAGCAAATGCATTCAGTTTCAAACCCTGATTTACTGTGTCATGGGAGAGACAGTTTCAACAATCCATTTCAGACTGTCTTCTGCAGGCAGGGAAAGAGCATGCAGATGCCTCTATGCCCCAGCGCCCCCGGGGGAAGAGCAGGTCACGTGGAGGTCCATCCTGCAGTGGGAAGCCAGTCTGTCCATCACGGCCCCCTCCTCGTGCCATCCCCGACCTGCGTTGGAAGAGAAGAGCCAATAAAGCCCAAGCACAGAGTTACCTGTTTAGGATACTCTTTTGTTAGTGAAATCCCCCAGGGAGTGCTGCACAGACTTAGATTTGACAAGGCTCAGATGGAAACCAGGAGGCCCTAGGAGCCGCCACTAACTAGAGGGTGAGTGAGTGTCCAACTTGGAATTTCAGTTTTTAAAAGCGACCCATCCAGGGGGATTTGCTACCGTGGATGTCAGTCCATGACAATGCCACTCAGACATCCTCTGCGCCATCCGTGTGCCCAGGGGCCGACAGCAGGGCTCTCCCAGCAAGGCGCAGGGTGGCCCTCCCGGGACAGAGCCTAAGAAGGGGAAGCAAGGCCCAGGGTTTGGAGCCTCTGGCCCTGGGGCCTCTGTAGGCTCTGCCCACACAGCTCTACAACCCTCCTGGGGCCCTGCACCTGCTCAACTGCCCCCCACCCCTCCCCTCCCGTCCTCCAACCACTCTGCTCCCCTCCAGGTGCTTCACCAGTTCCGTCGCCCTTTGGGCTCTTCACCTGCTCTGCTGCTTGGACTTCTGTGCCCCCGGACATCTGTGCTCCATGTCTGTGCGTCTCATGCTGCTCCTGGCCCCTCGGACTGGACCAGCCCCTGACCCCTCTCCAGAGCCTCGACCTCCCTTGGTGAGCTCCTTTTCACCTTGGCCACCAGGTGGCTGCCCTTTGGGGGCAGGGTGAATTCTTCAGAGTGTGGTGGTTATATTCTTAGTCTCTGTGGTGGTTTTTTCTATGCCATGGTGCGCAGAAACAGCAGACGTTCAATATAGCGCCGATTATTCTCCTCACTCTGGCCTTGCCGCTTTGCCTGGCCTTAAGGGTGGAATCCTGCCTTTCTGCAGGGGCCACCGCATTACTTTGGGGCAGGAGGCGAGAGCCACTTCTTGAGGGCGGTCTTCGGGAGGTGATGGAGGGCGGCGGGGCTGGGCTGGGGGTTCTGCTCCTGCCTTCCAGGCCCCCCTCCAGCTGGGAGCCTGGCAAGGTGGTGGTGGTGTGCTCCCAGGCATCCTCCATGGGGGGGCCTGGGAAGGAGGTGGTTCTGATGTGCAGGGCCTCCTCCAAGAGTGGGCCTAGCATGGAGGGGATGCTCTGCCCCCAGGCGTCCTCCAGCGGGGGGCCTAGCACAGAGATGGTGCTGTTCTGCAGCTGGGGGCCTGGCCTGGAGGTAAAACTCCGCTGGGAGGCTTCCTCCGGCAGGGAGACGCTCAGGGACGAGGTCTTGCACGCCCACACCTCAGGCTGCAGGAGGCTCTCCTCCCAATCCAGGTCACATTGTGTGGCAGTGGGAGCGAAGTGCTCCTGGGAGGAGGCCTGGCTTGGCCCCTCTCCCTCGTCCCACTGCCCCTCCCCCTCCCCAGCGCAGAGTGTCTGCTCTGTCCCCATGACATCATTCAAACTTCCCTCCGCGATGACACTGACAATTTCGGGCCTCCAGCAATCCTGGCGGACCTCGGCTTCCATCACGGCCATGCCGTGGTGGCCGCCGGCCGGCTCCCCCAAGGGCGGGGATCCCTTCATCTGGACCCAGGGGTGTTCGATGACGCTCTCTAGGGTGCTCCGACTCTGGGGGTCCAGCACCAACATCTTACTGAGGAGGTCCCGGCAGTGGTCCGAGAGGTAGTCAGGCTTGTGGTAGTGCGCGCTCAGGACGCTGGCCCGGAGTTCCTGGTGGCTGGTCCCCGCGAAGGGCAGCTCCCCGGTGAGCATGTTGTAGAGGGTCACCCCCAGGCTCCAGACGTCCGCCTTGGGGCCTTTGTACGTCTGGTGGAGGTAGATCTCGGGGGCCAGGAATTCAGGGCTGCCACAACAGGTGCTCAGGCCCTCGTCGGCGCACCGGACACTGAGCCCGAAGTCCGCCAACTTGATGTTTCCGTTGTCGTCCATGAGCAGGTTCTCGGGCTTCAGGTCTCGGTGCGCGACGCCCTTGCTGTGGCAGTACGAGAGGGCCGAGAGCACCTGCCGGAAAATGCGGCGGGCCTCGCTCTCGGGCAGGCGCCCGCGCTCGTTGAGGTAGCCCTCCAGGTCGCCCCCTTTCGCCAACTCCATCACCAGCATGACCTCCGCCCCGGTGTCCACCACCTCAAAGAGCCGGACGATGTTTGGGTGGTGCAGGGCGCGCATGCAGCCCACCTCGCGGGCCAGGAACTCGGGGCTGGGCATCTTGGCCTTGCGCATGACTTTGATGGCCACCTTCCTGCCGGTGCGGGCGTGCTGCGCCAGCTTCACCTTGGAGAAGGAGCCCTCCCCCAGCGTGCGCAGCATCAGGTAGTGTTTGAGCTTGGCCTCCTTAGGAGCGAGGCGCTTCGTCATAGCGAGTGCGGACCCCGGCTCACTGCTCTCACGGCCCTGGCTGTTCTCAAACGGCCCTGAGATACCTCTCCTCATCGCTCTAGCTCTATTATCTTAACAAACGTACTATTAATCTAATATTAATAGTAATCACAAAACACCCACTAAGCTAACTAAATGCTAATAGTGCTAACTTAACTCCCCAACAGTACTAACTAAGCTACCCTTACTAACAATGCTAATACTAACTAGCTACACGCAAAAATAAATGAAAATAATGTAAATATATGATAAAAGCAAACCAATCACAAGCTAACCGCAAAACATAGAACAACACAAAGACAAAACGAACAAACCACTAGAGAACAAACAACAATCAGAAACTAACAAGTAAAATAAAAAAAACAGACAAACTACAAAGGGAAAAACACAACAAACAACAAATAACAACAGAAGGGAAAATGGGGGAAATCAAAAAAAAGAAAAAGAAAAAAATTCGAAACGGAAATTAAAAAACCAAAAATTAAAATAATAAAACAAAAAAATAAAATAAAAAACTAAAAAATTAAAATGATAAAGGAAAATAATTAAAAATGGAAAAAATAAGCAAATAAAGCAATAAAGGAAAATAAGAAAAAACAAAGAAACAAAATAACTAAAATAAAGAACGAAAATAAAGAACTAAAGTAAATGAATAAATCAATCAATGAAAAGAAAACCCAGTAATCCAAAACGCGCTCTCTCTCCCTCCGCTGTCCGAGTCCACAGGTCACTATCCCAAAGCTTCCTGGCTCTTAAGGACACAGATGCAGGCCGGGCAGGGCTTATATAGGCTCTGCCGGTGGCGGCGCCATCACAGTGGCTCTTTATGGAGTCAGAGCCAGAAGCCGCAGCCATTGGCTGAGGGAAACCCAGTGGTTTCTCAGCCTTAATGAAAAAGCAGCTGCCAAGAGGCGTGTTTATAGGACTTACTAGAGATTGACATTTACCCACTTAAAGAAAACCCGTAGAATGCTTGAGAGGCTGTTTCATGTGTAGTGAGAAAACCTTTCTGTCGGCTCATCAGTCACCATTCTGCGACCTCTTTTTTTTTTTTTTTTTTTTTTTTTTTTTTTCCCATTTTCTGTACTACCACCACCCTCACCACCACCACCATCCTCACTGTTGTGGTTTTTGGAACCTGTGGGTTTGGAGTGCGGGGTCCTTGGGTTCACCCTGGGAAAGGGGTCACCAGAGCTCCCATTTTAGCGACACTCGGCGCGTTTCCCAGGCGAGTTTCTTCACGAGACAGAGACGTTGGTTATATTTCAAGGGCAGGTTGATTAGGGAAGGGATAAACCAGTGAAAGACCCTTGCAGAGACACAAGCGGGCAGGAAGAGCTGCCCCAGAAGGGACAGGTTCGCTGAGGGAGGCCTGCATGGTTGCAGGCGGGCCTGTGTCCTCGACAAGGGCAGGCAGGAGACTGTTGTCCTTCAGAGGAAAGAGTTGGTGACAAGAGGCACCTGCATAGTCACAGGTGGGCAGAGGGATGGCTGCCCAAGCCTGTGCAGACATTGCACTGATAGAGTCTTCTTCTGTTTTGGAGAGATCACTCCTTGTGAGCCTCAGTTGGTGGCTCATTTTGGATAACTATGCAGAATCTGAAAGGGACCTAGATTCCACAATGGGCTCAATCTCCATATCTTTACCTTTGGATGCTCACTTGCTCACTGGGATACCTGCTTGGATGTTATGCTTTGTAATCTAGGGGTCTGGTGCCTCAGGATACTAGTCTGAGCCTAAGGATCTTGGTTTCCATAGCTGTGTCAATGGCTATGCTAATCTCTTCTACCCCCACCTCCTTGTGTGAGCCAGGTTTCTGGCCTTGTGGCACACCTCTTTTCAGGTTTTTTTTTTTTTTTCTATTCTTGTCCTCCATCAATCACCACCATCATCACCATCATCACCACCATCAACATCACCACCACCATCTTTACTTAAAAAGGTTATTATGTGCCAGACACCGTGCTAAGCATTTTACATGTATTATAACATTTATGTTTCTCATCACACAGTCCTGTGAGAGAGAGATATTTTTGCCATTTTTGAAGATGAGTCAACTGAGGAACTTGGCCAAGTTCATATGTGACAGGATAGTGTGGTCCAGGAGCCCAAGCTCAGCTGTCCGGTTCTAGGTGCTTCTCGAATCCACATATGTATGACCCACCTGTGGATTTTTCTAAAAGGTAGATTTTTTCTTTTTTTAAGATTTATTTATTTATTTATACAAGCACTGGGTACAGTCAGAAGCGCAAGAGGGTGAAAGAATTCACCAGAGCCAGAGCAGGGAACAGAATAGGCAAAAGACAGAAGTACACTGCTGAGGGGAGTAGGGGTGAGTCAGGAAATGTCTGCCTTCTGTGGGTCACTTCCTTGGTTGGCTGGGGATGGAACTCCTGCTGCAGAGGCTGCCCAGAGCTTCCCAGTGCTGTGCTGAACCCCTCGTGCCACCAGGGAGGCCCCACTTTTGAAGACATTGTACCAATTCTCTACAGCTGAGTGTCTTTCTGATGGTAGAAGGTACATGAACACTACATACCTATAGAAACACACACATGCACACACACTTGTACAGACTCACATGCACACACTTGCACAGACACAGTGTAAGACATGCACACGCACCTAAAGAAAATAGTCCAAACACCTAATTACATACTTACTGGTAGGTCTGTTTCACTATCCTATTTCACCGTATTACCACCATATGACCACTTTGATTTTTCTAAAACTTTCTATAAATTTCACTGCTGCTGATAGGAATTTTAAAGGAAATTTCGGCATCTGACGACCCATGTGTTGGAAGTATGGGCGCATTCATACATGTGAAGCAAATGCATTCAGTTTCCAACACTGATTTACTGTGTCATGGGAGAGACAGTTTCAACAATCCATTTCAGACTGTCTTCTGCAGGCAGGGAAAGAGCATGCAGATGCCTCTATGCCCCAGCGCCCCCGGGGGAAGAGCAGGTCACGTGGAGGTCCATCCTGCAGTGGGAAGCCAGTCTGTCCATCACGGCCCCCTCCTCGTGCCATCCCCGACCTGCGTTGGAAGAGAAGAGCCAATAAAGCCCAAGCACAGAGTTACCTGTTTAGGATACTCTTTTGTTCGTGAAATCCCCCAGGGAGTGCTGCACAGACTTAGATTTGACAAGGCTCAGATGGAAACCAGGAGGCCCTAGGAGCCGCCACTAACTAGAGGGTGAGTGAGTGTCCAACTTGGAATTTCAGTTTTTAAAAGCGACCCATCCAGGGGGATTTGCTACCGTGGATGTCAGTCCATGACAATGCCACTCAGACATCCTCTGCGCCATCCGTGTGCCCAGGGGCCGACAGCAGGGCTCTCCCAGCAAGGCGCAGGGTGGCCCTCCCGGGACAGAGCCTAAGAAGGGGAAGCAAGGCCCAGGGTTTGGAGCCTCTGGCCCTGGGGCCTCTGTAGGCTCTGCCCACACAGCTCTACAACCCTCCTGGGGCCCTGCACCTGCTCAACTGCCCCCCACCCCTCCCCTCCCCTCCTCCAACCACTCTGCTCCCCTCCAGGTGCTTCACCAGTTCCGTCGCCCTTTGGGCCCTTCACCTGCTCTGCTGCTTGGACTTCTGTGCCCCGGGACATCTGTGCTCCATGTCTGTGCGTCTCATGCTGCTCCTGGTCCCTCGGACTGGACCAGCCCCTGACCCCTCTCCAGAGCCTCGACCTCCCTTGGTGAGCTCCTTTTCACCTTGGCCACCAGGTGGCTGCCCTTTGGGGGCAGGGTGAATTCTTCAGAGTGTGGTGGTTATATTCTTAGTCTCTGTGGTGGTTTTTTCTGTGCCATGGTGCGCAGAAACAGCAGACATTCAATATAGCGCTGATTATTCTCCTCACTCTGGCCTTGCCGCTTTGCCTGGCCTTAAGGGTGGAATCCTGCCTTTCTGCAGGGGCCACCACATTACTTTGGGGCAGGAGGCGAGAGCCACTTCTTGAGGGCGGTCTTAGGGAGGTGATGGAGGGCGGCGGGGCTGGGCTGGGGGTTCTGCTCCTGCCTTCCAGGCCCCCCTCCAGCTGGGAGCCTGGCAAGGTGGTGGTGGTGTGCTCCCAGGCATCCTCCATGGGGGGGCCTGGGAAGGAGGTGGTTCTGATGTGCAGGGCCTCCTCCAAGAGTGGGCCTAGCATGGAGGGGATGCTCTGCCCCCAGGCGTCCTCCAGCGGGGGGCCTAGCACAGAGATGGTGCTGTTCTGCAGCTGGGGGCCTGGCCTGGAGGTAAAACTCCGCTGGGAGGCTTCCTCCGGCAGGGAGACGCTCAGGGACGAGGTCTTGCACGCCCACACCTCAGGCTGCAGGAGGCTCTCCTCCCAATCCAGGTCACATTGTGTGGCAGTGGGAGCGAAGTGCTCCTGGGAGGAGGCCTGGCTTGGCCCCTCTCCCTCGTCCCACTGCCCCTCACCCTCCCCAGCGCAGAGTGTCTGCTCTGTCCCCATGACATCATTAAAACTTCCCTCCGCGATGACACTGACAATTTCGGGCCTCCAGCAATCCTGGCGGACCTCGGCTTCCATCACGGCCATGCCGTGGTGGCCGCCGGCCGGCTCCCCCAAGGGCGGGGATCCCTTCATCTGGACCCAGGGGTGTTCGATGACGCTCTCTAGGGTGCTCCGACTCTGGGGGTCCAGCACCAACATCTTACTGAGGAGGTCCCGGCAGTGGTCCGAGAGGTAGTCAGGCTTGTGGTAGTGCGCGCTCAGGACGCTGGCCCGGAGTTCCTGGTGGCTGGTCCCCGCGAAGGGCAGCTCCCCGGTGAGCATGTTGTAGAGGGTCACCCCCAGGCTCCAGACGTCCGCCTTGGGGCCTTTGTACGTCTGGTGGAGGTAGATCTCGGGGGCCAGGAATTCAGGGCTGCCACAACAGGTGCTCAGGCCCTCGTCGGCGCACCGGACACTGAGCCCGAAGTCCGCCAACTTGATGTTTCCGTTGTCGTCCATGAGCAGGTTCTCGGGCTTCAGGTCTCGGTGCGCGACGCCCTTGCTGTGGCAGTACGAGAGGGCCGAGAGCACCTGCCGGAAAATGCGGCGGGCCTCGCTCTCGGGCAGGCGCCCGCGCTCGTTGAGGTAGCCCTCCAGGTCGCCCCCTTTCGCCAACTCCATCACCAGCATGACCTCCGCCCCGGTGTCCACCACCTCAAAGAGCCGGACGATGTTTGGGTGGTGCAGGGCGCGCATGCAGCCCACCTCGCGGGCCAGGAACTCGGGGCTGGGCATCTTGGCCTTGCGCATGACTTTGATGGCCACCTTCCTGCCGGTGCGGGCGTGCTGCGCCAGCTTCACCTTGGAGAAGGAGCCCTCCCCCAGCGTGCGCAGCATCAGGTAGTGTTGGAGCTTGGCCTCCTTAGGAGCGAGGCGCTTCGTCATAGCGAGTGCGGACCCCGGCTCACTGCTCTCACGGCCCTGGCTGTTCTCAAACGGCCCTGAGATACCTCTCCTCATCGCTCTAGCTCTATTATCTTAACAAACGTACTATTAATCTAATATTAATAGTAATCACAAAACACCCACTAAGCTAACTAAATGCTAATAGTGCTAACTTAACTCCCCAACAGTACTAACTAAGCTACCCTTACTAACAATGCTAATACTAACTAGCTACACGCAAAAATAAATGAAAATAATGTAAATATATGATAAAAGCAAACCAATCACAAGCTAGCCACAAAACATAGAACAACACAAAGACAAAACGAACAAACCACAAGAGAACAAACAACAATCAGAAACTAACAAGTAAAATAAAAAAAACAGACAAACAACAAAGGGAAAAACACAACAAACAACAAATAACAACAGAAGGGAAAATGGGGGAAATCAAAAAAAAGAAAAAGAAAAAAATTCGAAACGGAAATTAAAAAACCAAAAATTAAAATAATAAAACAAAAAAATAAAATAAAAAACTAAAAAATTAAAATGATAAAGGAAAATAATTAAAAATGGAAAAAATAAGCAAATAAAGCAATAAAGGAAAATAAGAAAAAACAAAGAAACAAAATAACTAAAATAAAGAACGAAAATAAAGAACTAAAGTAAATGAATAAATCAATCAATCAAAAGAAAACCCAGTAATCCAAAACGCGCTCTCTCTCCCTCCGCTGTCCGAGTCCACAGGTCACTATCCCAAAGCTTCCTGGCTCTTAAGGACACAGATGCAGGCCGGGCAGGGCTTATATAGGCTCTGCCGGTGGCGGCACCATCACAGTGGCTCTTTATGGAGTCAGAGCCAGAAGCCGCAGCCATTGGCTGAGGGAAACCCAGTGGTTTCTCAGCCTTAATGAAAAAGCAGCTGCCAAGAGGCGTGTTTATAGGACTTACTAGAGATTGACATTTACCCACTTAAAGAAAACCCGTAGAATGCTTGAGAGGCTGTTTCATGTGTAGTGAGAAAACCTTTCTGTCGGCTCATCAGTCACCATTCTGCGACCTCTTTTTTTTTTTTTTTTTTTTTTTTTTTTCCCATTTTCTGTACTACCACCACCCTCACCACCACCACCATCCTCACTGTTGTGGTTTTTGGAACCTGTGGGTTTGGAGTGCGGGGTCCTTGGGTTCACCCTGGGAAAGGGGTCACCAGAGCTCCCATTTTAGCGACACTCGGCGCGTTTCCCAGGCGAGTTTCTTCACGAGACAGAGACGTTGGTTATATTTCAAGGGCAGGTTGATTAGGGAAGGGATAAACCAGTGAAAGACCCTTGCAGAGACACAAGCGGGCAGGAAGAGCTGCCCCAGAAGGGACAGGTTCGCTGAGGGAGGCCTGCATGGTTGCAGGCGGGCCTGTGTCCTCGACAAGGGCAGGCAGGAGACTGTTGTCCTTCAGAGGAAAGAGTTGGTGACAAGAGGCACCTGCATAGTCACAGGTGGGCAGAGGGATGGCTGCCCAAGCCTGTGCAGACATTGCACTGATAGAGTCTTCTTCTGTTTTGGAGAGATCACTCCTTGTGAGCCTCAGTTGGTGGCTCATTTTGGATAACTATGCAGAATCTGAAAGGGACCTAGATTCCACAATGGGCTCAATCTCCATATCTTTACCTTTGGATGCTCACTTGCTCACTGGGATACCTGCTTGGATGTTATGCTTTGTAATCTAGGGGTCTGGTGCCTCAGGATACTAGTCTGAGCCTAAGGATCTTGGTTTCCATAGCTGTGTCAATGGCTATGCTAATCTCTTCTACCCCCACCTCCTTGTGTGAGCCAGGTTTCTGGTCTTGTGGCACACCTCTTTTCAGGTTTTTTTTTTTTTCTATTCTTGTCCTCCATCAATCACCACCATCATCACCATCATCACCACCATCAACATCACCACCACCATCTTTACTTAAAAAGGTTATTATGTGCCAGACACCGTGCTAAGCATTTTACATGTATAATAACATTTATGTTTCTCATCACACAGTCCTGTGAGAGAGAGATATTTTTGCCATTTTTGAAGATGAGTAAACTGAGGAACTTGGCCAAGTTCATATGTGACAGGATAGTGTGGTCCAGGAGCCCAAGCTCAGCTGTCCGGTTCTAGGTGCTTCTCGAATCCACATATGTATGACCCACCTGTGGATTTTTCTAAAAGGTAGATTTTTTCTTTTTTTAAGATTTATTTATTTATTTATACAAGCACTGGGTACAGTCAGAAGCGCAAGAGGGTGAAAGAATTCACCAGAGCCAGAGCAGGGAACAGAATAGGCAAAAGACAGAAGTACACTGCTGAGGGGAGTAGGGGTGAGTCAGGAAATGTCTGCCTTCTGTGGGTCACTTCCTTGGTTGGCTGGGGATGGAACTCCTGCTGCAGAGGCTGCCCAGAGCTTCCCAGTGCTGTGCTGAACCCCTCGTGCCACCAGGGAGGCCCCACTTTTGAAGACATTGTACCAATTCTCTACAGCTGAGTGTCTTTCTGATGGTAGAAGGTACATGAACACTTCATACCTATAGAAGCACACACATGCACACACACTTGTACAGACTCACATGCACACACTTGCACAGACACAGTGTAAGACATGCACACGCACCTAAAGAAAATAGTCCAAACACCTAATTACATACTTACTGGTAGGTCTGTTTCACTATCCTATTTCACCGTATTACCACCATATGACCACTTTGATTTTTCTAAAACTTTCTATAAATTTCACTGCTGCTGATAGGAATTTTAAGGAAATTTCGGCATCTGACGACCCATGTGTTGGAAGTATGGGCGCATTCATACATGTGAAGCAAATGCATTCAGTTTCAAACCCTGATTTACTGTGTCATGGGAGAGACAGTTTCAACAATCCATTTCAGACTGTCTTCTGCAGGCAGGGAAAGAGCATGCAGATGCCTCTATGCCCCAGCGCCCCCGGGGGAAGAGCAGGTCACGTGGAGGTCCATCCTGCAGTGGGAAGCCAGTCTGTCCATCACGGCCCCCTCCTCGTGCCATCCCCGACCTGCGTTGGAAGAGAAGAGCCAATAAAGCCCAAGCACAGAGTTACCTGTTTAGGATACTCTTTTGTTCGTGAAATCCCCCAGGGAGTGCTGCACAGACTTAGATTTGACAAGGCTCAGATGGAAACCAGGAGGCCCTAGGAGCCGCCACTAACTAGAGGGTGAGTGAGTGTCCAACTTGGAATTTCAGTTTTTAAAAGCGACCCATCCAGGGGGATTTGCTACCGTGGATGTCAGTCCATGACAATGCCACTCAGACATCCTCTGCGCCATCCGTGTGCCCAGGGGCCGACAGCAGGGCTCTCCCAGCAAGGAGCAGGGTGGCCCTCCCGGGACAGAGCCTAAGAAGGGGAAGCAAGGCCCAGGGTTTGGAGCCTCTGGCCCTGGGGCCTCTGTAGGCTCTGCCCACACAGCTCTACAACCCTCCTGGGGCCCTGCACCTGCTCAACTGCCCCCCACCCCTCCCCTCCCCTCCTCCAACCACTCTGCTCCCCTCCAGGTGCTTCACCAGTTCCGTCGCCCTTTGGGCCCTTCACCTGCTCTGCTGCTTGGACTTCTGTGCCCCGGGACATCTGTGCTCCATGTCTGTGCGTCTCATGCTGCTCCTGGTCCCTCGGACTGGACCAGCCCCTGACCCCTCTCCAGAGCCTCGACCTCCCTTGGTGAGCTCCTTTTCACCTTGGCCACCAGGTGGCTGCCCTTTGGGGGCAGGGTGAATTCTTCAGAGTGTGGTGGTTATATTCTTAGTCTCTGTGGTGGTTTTTTCTGTGCCATGGTGCGCAGAAACAGCAGACATTCAATATAGCGCTGATTATTCTCCTCACTCTGGCCTTGCCGCTTTGCCTGGCCTTAAGGGTGGAATCCTGCCTTTCTGCAGGGGCCACCACATTACTTTGGGGCAGGAGGCGAGAGCCACTTCTTGAGGGCGGTCTTAGGGAGGTGATGGAGGGCGGCGGGGCTGGGCTGGGGGTTCTGCTCCTGCCTTCCAGGCCCCCCTCCAGCTGGGAGCCTGGCAAGGTGGTGGTGGTGTGCTCCCAGGCATCCTCCATGGGGGGGCCTGGGAAGGAGGTGGTTCTGATGTGCAGGGCCTCCTCCAAGAGTGGGCCTAGCATGGAGGGGATGCTCTGCCCCCAGGCGTCCTCCAGCGGGGGGCCTAGCACAGAGATGGTGCTGTTCTGCAGCTGGGGGCCTGGCCTGGAGGTAAAACTCCGCTGGGAGGCTTCCTCCGGCAGGGAGACGCTCAGGGACGAGGTCTTGCACGCCCACACCTCAGGCTGCAGGAGGCTCTCCTCCCAATCCAGGTCACATTGTGTGGCAGTGGGAGCGAAGTGCTCCTGGGAGGAGGCCTGGCTTGGCCCCTCTCCCTCGTCCCACTGCCCCTCCCCCTCCCCAGCGCAGAGTGTCTGCTCTGTCCCCATGACATCATTAAAACTTCCCTCCGCGATGACACTGACAATTTCGGGCCTCCAGCAATCCTGGCGGACCTCGGCTTCCATCACGGCCATGCCGTGGTGGCCGCCGGCCGGCTCCCCCAAGGGCGGGGATCCCTTCATCTGGACCCAGGGGTGTTCGATGACGCTCTCTAGGGTGCTCCGACTCTGGGGGTCCAGCACCAACATCTTACTGAGGAGGTCCCGGCAGTGGTCCGAGAGGTAGTCAGGCTTGTGGTAGTGCGCGCTCAGGACGCTGGCCCGGAGTTCCTGGTGGCTGGTCCCCGCGAAGGGCAGCTCCCCGGTGAGCATGTTGTAGAGGGTCACCCCCAGGCTCCAGACGTCCGCCTTGGGGCCTTTGTACGTCTGGTGGAGGTAGATCTCGGGGGCCAGGAATTCAGGGCTGCCACAACAGGTGCTCAGGCCCTCGTCGGCGCACCGGACACTGAGCCCGAAGTCCGCCAACTTGATGTTTCCGTTGTCGTCCATGAGCAGGTTCTCGGGCTTCAGGTCTCGGTGCGCGACGCCCTTGCTGTGGCAGTACGAGAGGGCCGAGAGCACCTGCCGGAAAATGCGGCGGGCCTCGCTCTCGGGCAGGCGCCCGCGCTCGTTGAGGTAGCCCTCCAGGTCGCCCCCTTTCGCCAACTCCATCACCAGCATGACCTCCGCCCCGGTGTCCACCACCTCAAAGAGCCGGACGATGTTTGGGTGGTGCAGGGCGCGCATGCAGCCCACCTCGCGGGCCAGGAACTCGGGGCTGGGCATCTTGGCCTTGCGCATGACTTTGATGGCCACCTTCCTGCCGGTGCGGGCGTGCTGCGCCAGCTTCACCTTGGAGAAGGAGCCCTCCCCCAGCGTGCGCAGCATCAGGTAGTGTTTGAGCTTGGCCTCCTTAGGAGCGAGGCGCTTCGTCATAGCGAGTGCGGACCCCGGCTCACTGCTCTCACGGCCCTGGCTGTTCTCAAACGGCCCTGAGATACCTCTCCTCATCGCTCTAGCTCTATTATCTTAACAAACGTACTATTAATCTAATATTAATAGTAATCACAAAACACCCACTAAGCTAACTAAATGCTAATAGTGCTAACTTAACTCCCCAACAGTACTAACTAAGCTACCCTTACTAACAATGCTAATACTAACTAGCTACACGCAAAAATAAATGAAAATAATGTAAATATATGATAAAAGCAAACCAATCACAAGCTAGCCACAAAACATAGAACAACACAAAGACAAAACGAACAAACCACAAGAGAACAAACAACAATCAGAAACTAACAAGTAAAATAAAAAAAACAGACAAACAACAAAGGGAAAAACACAACAAACAACAAATAACAACAGAAGGGAAAATGGGGGAAATCAAAAAAAAGAAAAAGAAAAAAATTCGAAACGGAAATTAAAAAACCAAAAATTAAAATAATAAAACAAAAAATAAAATAAAAAACTAAAAAATTAAAATGATAAAGGAAAATAATTAAAAATGGAAAAAATAAGCAAATAAAGCAATAAAGGAAAATAAGAAAAAACAAAGAAACAAAATAACTAAAATAAAGAACGAAAATAAAGAACTAAAGTAAATGAATAAATAAATCAATCAAAAGAAAACCCAGTAATCCAAATCGCGCTCTCTCTCCCTCCGCTGTCCGAGTCCACAGGTCACTATCCCAAAGCTTCCTGGCTCTTAAGGACACAGATGCAGGCCGGGCAGGGCTTATATAGGCTCTGCCGGTGGCGGCGCCATCACAGTGGCTCTTTATGGAGTCAGAGCCAGAAGCCGCAGCCATTGGCTGAGGGAAACCCAGTGGTTTCTCAGCCTTAATGAAAAAGCAGCTGCCAAGAGGCGTGTTTATAGGACTTACTAGAGATTGACATTTACCCACTTAAAGAAAACCCGTAGAATGCTTGAGAGGCTGTTTCATGTGTAGTGAGAAAACCTTTCTGTCGGCTCATCAGTCACCATTCTGCGACCTCTTTTTTTTTTTTTTTTTTCCCATTTTCTGTACTACCACCACCCTCACCACCACCACCATCCTCACTGTTGTGGTTTTTGGAAGCTGTGGGTTTGGAGTGCGGGGTCCTTGGGTTCACCCTGGGAAAGGGGTCACCAGAGCTCCCATTTTAGCGACACTCGGCGCGTTTCCCAGGCGAGTTTCTTCACGAGACAGAGACGTTGGTTATATTTCAAGGGCAGGTTGATTAGGGAAGGGATAAACCAGTGAAAGACCCTTGCAGAGACACAAGCGGGCAGGAAGAGCTGCCCCAGAAGGGACAGGTTCGCTGAGGGAGGCCTGCATGGTTGCAGGCGGGCCTGTGTCCTCGACAAGGGCAGGCAGGAGACTGTTGTCCTTCAGAGGAAAGAGTTGGTGACAAGAGGCACCTGCATAGTCACAGGTGGGCAGAGGGATGGCTGCCCAAGCCTGTGCAGACATTGCACTGATAGAGTCTTCTTCTGTTTTGGAGAGATCACTCCTTGTGAGCCTCAGTTGGTGGCTCATTTTGGATAACTATGCAGAATCTGAAAGGGACCTAGATTCCACAATGGGCTCAATCTCCATATCTTTACCTTTGGATGCTCACTTGCTCACTGGGATACCTGCTTGGATGTTATACTTTGTAATCTAGGGGTCTGGTGCCTCAGGATACTAGTCTGAGCCTAAGGATCTTGGTTTCCATAGCTGTGTCAATGGCTATGCTAATCTCTTCTACCCCCACCTCCTTGTGTGAGCCAGGTTTCTGGTCTTGTGGCACACCTCTTTTCAGGTTTTTTTTTTTTTCTATTCTTGTCCTCCATCAATCACCACCATCATCACCATCATCACCACCATCAACATCACCACCACCATCTTTACTTAAAAAGGTTATTATGTGCCAGACACCGTGCTAAGCATTTTACATGTATTATAACATTTATGTTTCTCATCACACAGTCCTGTGAGAGAGAGATATTTTTGCCATTTTTGAAGATGAGTAAACTGAGGAACTTGGCCAAGTTCATATGTGACAGGATAGTGTGGTCCAGGAGCCCAAGCTCAGCTGTCCGGTTCTAGGTGCTTCTCGAATCCACATATGTATGACCCACCTGTGGATTTTTCTAAACGGTAGATTTTTTCTTTTTTTAAGATTTATTTATTTATTTATACAAGCACTGGGTACAGTCAGAAGCGCAAGAGGGTGAAAGAATTCACCAGAGCCAGAGCAGGGAACAGAATAGGCAAAAGACAGAAGTACACTGCTGAGGGGAGTAGGGGTGAGTCAGGAAATGTCTGCCTTCTGTGGGTCACTTCCTTGGTTGGCTGGGGATGGAACTCCTGCTGCAGAGGCTGCCCAGAGCTTCCCAGTGCTGTGCTGAACCCCTCGTGCCACCAGGGAGGCCCCACTTTTGAAGACATTGTACCAATTCTCTACAGCTGAGTGTCTTTCTGATGGTAGAAGGTACATGAACACTTCATACCTATAGAAGCACACACATGCACACACACTTGTACAGACTCACATGCACACACTTGCACAGACACAGTGTAAGACATGCACACGCACCTAAAGAAAATAGTCCAAACACCTAATTACATACTTACTGGTAGGTCTGTTTCACTATCCTATTTCACCGTATTACCACCATATGACCACTTTGATTTTTCTAAAACTTTCTATAAATTTCACTGCTGCTGATAGGAATTTTAAGGAAATTTCGGCATCTGACGACCCATGTGTTGGAAGTATGGGCGCATTCATACATGTGAAGCAAATGCATTCAGTTTCAAACACTGATTTACTGTGTCATGGGAGAGACAGTTTCAACAATCCATTTCAGACTGTCTTCTGCAGGCAGGGAAAGAGCATGCAGATGCCTCTATGCCCCAGCGCCTCCGGGGGAAGAGCAGGTCACGTGGAGGTCCATCCTGCAGTGGGAAGCCAGTCTGTCCATCACGGCCCCCTCCTCGTGCCATCCCCGACCTGCGTTGGAAGAGAAGAGCCAATAAAGCCCAAGCACAGAGTTACCTGTTTAGGATACTCTTTTGTTCGTGAAATCCCCCAGGGAGTGCTGCACAGACTTAGATTTGACAAGGCTCAGATGGAAACCAGGAGGCCCTAGGAGCCGCCACTAACTAGAGGGTGAGTGAGTGTCCAACTTGGAATTTCAGTTTTTAAAAGCGACCCATCCAGGGGGATTTGCTACCGTGGATGTCAGTCCATGACAATGCCACTCAGACATCCTCTGCGCCATCCGTGTGCCCAGGGGCCGACAGCAGGGCTCTCCCAGCAAGGCGCAGGGTGGCCCTCCCGGGACAGAGCCTAAGAAGGGGAAGCAAGGCCCAGGGTTTGGAGCCTCTGGCCCTGGGGCCTCTGTAGGCTCTGCCCACACAGCTCTACAACCCTCCTGGGGCCCTGCACCTGCTCAACTGCCCCCCACCCCTCCCCTCCCCTCCTCCAACCACTCTGCTCCCCTCCAGGTGCTTCACCAGTTCCGTCGCCCTTTGGGCCCTTCACCTGCTCTGCTGCTTGGACTTCTGTGCCCCGGGACATCTGTGCTCCATGTCTGTGCGTCTCATGCTGCTCCTGGTCCCTCGGACTGGACCAGCCCCTGACCCCTCTCCAGAGCCTCGACCTCCCTTGGTGAGCTCCTTTTCACCTTGGCCACCAGGTGGCTGCCCTTTGGGGGCAGGGTGAATTCTTCAGAGTGTGGTGGTTATATTCTTAGTCTCTGTGGTGGTTTTTTCTATGCCATGGTGCGCAGAAACAGCAGACGTTCAATATAGCGCCGATTATTCTCCTCACTCTGGCCTTGCCGCTTTGCCTGGCCTTAAGGGTGGAATCCTGCCTTTCTGCAGGGGCCACCGCATTACTTTGGGGCAGGAGGCGAGAGCCACTTCTTGAGGGCGGTCTTCGGGAGGTGATGGAGGGCGGCGGGGCTGGGCTGGGGGTTCTGCTCCTGCCTTCCAGGCCCCCCTCCAGCTGGGAGCCTGGCAAGGTGGTGGTGGTGTGCTCCCAGGCATCCTCCATGGGGGGGCCTGGGAAGGAGGTGGTTCTGATGTGCAGGGCCTCCTCCAAGAGTGGGCCTAGCATGGAGGGGATGCTCTGCCCCCAGGCGTCCTCCAGCGGGGGGCCTAGCACAGAGATGGTGCTGTTCTGCAGCTGGGGGCCTGGCCTGGAGGTAAAACTCCGCTGGGAGGCTTCCTCCGGCAGGGAGACGCTCACGGACGAGGTCTTGCACGCCCACACCTCAGGCTGCAGGAGGCTCTCCTCCCAATCCAGGTCACATTGTGTGGCAGTGGGAGCGAAGTGCTCCTGGGAGGAGGCCTGGCTTGGCCCCTCTCCCTCGTCCCACTGCCCCTCCCCCTCCCCAGCGCAGAGTGTCTGCTCTGTCCCCATGACATCATTAAAACTTCCCTCCGCGATGACACTGACAATTTCGGGCCTCCAGCAATCCTGGCGGACCTCGGCTTCCATCACGGCCATGCCGTGGTGGCCGCCGGCCGGCTCCCCCAAGGGCGGGGATCCCTTCATCTGGACCCAGGGGTGTTCGATGACGCTCTCTAGGGTGCTCCGACTCTGGGGGTCCAGCACCAACATCTTACTGAGGAGGTCCCGGCAGTGGTCCGAGAGGTAGTCAGGCTTGTGGTAGTGCGCGCTCAGGACGCTGGCCCGGAGTTCCTGGTGGCTGGTCCCCGCGAAGGGCAGCTCCCCGGTGAGCATGTTGTAGAGGGTCACCCCCAGGCTCCAGACGTCCGCCTTGGGGCCTTTGTACGTCTGGTGGAGGTAGATCTCGGGGGCCAGGAATTCAGGGCTGCCACAACAGGTGCTCAGGCCCTCGTCGGCGCACCGGACACTGAGCCCGAAGTCCGCCAACTTGATGTTTCCGTTGTCGTCCATGAGCAGGTTCTCGGGCTTCAGGTCTCGGTGCGCGACGCCCTTGCTGTGGCAGTACGAGAGGGCCGAGAGCACCTGCCGGAAAATGCGGCGGGCCTCGCTCTCGGGCAGGCGCCCGCGCTCGTTGAGGTAGCCCTCCAGGTCGCCCCCTTTCGCCAACTCCATCACCAGCATGACCTCCGCCCCGGTGTCCACCACCTCAAAGAGCCGGACGATGTTTGGGTGGTGCAGGGCGCGCATGCAGCCCACCTCGCGGGCCAGGAACTCGGGGCTGGGCATCTTGGCCTTGCGCATGACTTTGATGGCCACCTTCCTGCCGGTGCGGGCGTGCTGCGCCAGCTTCACCTTGGAGAAGGAGCCCTCCCCCAGCGTGCGCAGCATCAGGTAGTGTTGGAGCTTGGCCTCCTTAGGAGCGAGGCGCTTCGTCATAGCGAGTGCGGACCCCGGCTCACTGCTCTCACGGCCCTGGCTGTTCTCAAACGGCCCTGAGATACCTCTCCTCATCGCTCTAGCTCTATTATCTTAACAAACGTACTATTAATCTAATATTAATAGTAATCACAAAACACCCACTAAGCTAACTAAATGCTAATAGTGCTAACTTAACTCCCCAACAGTACTAACTAAGCTACCCTTACTAACAATGCTAATACTAACTAGCTACACGCAAAAATAAATGAAAATAATGTAAATATATGATTAAAGCAAACCAATCACAAGCTAACCACAAAACATAGAACAACACAAAGACAAAACGAACAAACCACAAGAGAACAAACAACAATCAGAAACTAACAAGTAAAATAAAAAAAACAGACAAACAACAAAGGGAAAAACACAACAAACAACAAATAACAACAGAAGGGAAAATGGGGGAAATCAAAAAAAAGAAAAAGAAAAAAATTCGAAAAGGAAATTAAAAAACCAAAAATTAAAATAATAAAACAAAAAAATAAAATAAAAAACTAAAATTTAAAATGATAAAGGAAAATAATTAAAAATGGAAAAAATAAGCAAATAAAGCAATAAAGGAAAATAAGAAAAAACAAAGAAACAAAATAACTAAAATAAAGAACGAAAATAAAGAACTAAAGTAAATGAATAAATCAATCAATCAAAAGAAAACCCAGTAATCCAAAACGCGCTCTCTCTCCCTCCGCTGTCCGAGTCCACAGGTCACTATCCCAAAGCTTCCTGGCTCTTAAGGACACAGATGCAGGCCGGGCAGGGCTTATATAGGCTCTGCCGGTGGCGGCGCCATCACAGTGGCTCTTTATGGAGTCAGAGCCAGAAGCCGCAGCCATTGGCTGAGGGAAACCCAGTGGTTTCTCAGCCTTAATGAAAAAGCAGCTGCCAAGAGGCGTGTTTATAGGACTTACTAGAGATTGACATTTACCCACTTAAAGAAAACCCGTAGAATGCTTGAGAGGCTGTTTCATGTGTAGTGAGAAAACCTTTCTGTCGGCTCATCAGTCACCATTCTGCGACCTCTTTTTTTTTTTTTTTTTTCCCATTTTCTGTACTACCACCACCCTCACCACCACCACCATCCTCACTGTTGTGGTTTTTGGAAGCTGTGGGTTTGGAGTGCGGGGTCCTTGGGTTCACCCTGGGAAAGGGGTCACCAGAGCTCCCATTTTAGCGACACTCGGCGCGTTTCCCAGGCGAGTTTCTTCACGAGACAGAGACGTTGGTTATATTTCAAGGGCAGGTTGATTAGGGAAGGGATAAACCAGTGAAAGACCCTTGCAGAGACACAAGCGGGCAGGAAGAGCTGCCCCAGAAGGGACAGGTTCGCTGAGGGAGGCCTGCATGGTTGCAGGCGGGCCTGTGTCCTCGACAAGGGCAGGCAGGAGACTGTTGTCCTTCAGAGGAAAGAGTTGGTGACAAGAGGCACCTGCATAGTCACAGGTGGGCAGAGGGATGGCTGCCCAAGCCTGTGCAGACATTGCACTGATAGAGTCTTCTTCTGTTTTGGAGAGATCACTCCTTGTGAGCCTCAGTTGGTGGCTCATTTTGGATAACTATGCAGAATCTGAAAGGGACCTAGATTCCACAATGGGCTCAATCTCCATATCTTTGGATGCTCACTTGCTCACTGGGATACCTGCTTGGATATTATGCTTTGTAATCTAGGGGTCTGGTGCCTCAGGATACTAGTCTGAGCCTAAGGATCTTGGTTTCCATAGCTGTGTCAATGGCTATGCTAATCTCTTCTACCCCCACCTCCTTGTGTGAGCCAGGTTTCTGGTCTTGTGGCACACCTCTTTTCAGGTTTTTTTTTTTTTCTATTCTTGTCCTCCATCAATCACCACCATCATCACCATCATCACCACCATCAACATCACCACCACCATCTTTACTTAAAAAGGTTATTATGTGCCAGACACCGTGCTAAGCATTTTACATGTATAATAACATTTATGTTTCTCATCACACAGTCCTGTGAGAGAGAGATATTTTTGCCATTTTTGAAGATGAGTAAACTGAGGAACTTGGCCAAGTTCATATGTGACAGGATAGTGTGGTCCAGGAGCCCAAGCTCAGCTGTCCGGTTCTAGGTGCTTCTCGAATCCACATATGTATGACCCACCTGTGGATTTTTCTAAACGGTAGATTTTTTCTTTTTTTAAGATTTATTTATTTATTTATACAAGCACTGGGTACAGTCAGAAGCGCAAGAGGGTGAAAGAATTCACCAGAGCCAGAGCAGGGAACAGAATAGGCAAAAGACAGAAGTACACTGCTGAGGGGAGTAGGGGTGAGTCAGGAAATGTCTGCCTTCTGTGGGTCACTTCCTTGGTTGGCTGGGGATGGAACTCCTGCTGCAGAGGCTGCCCAGAGCTTCCCAGTGCTGTGCTGAACCCCTCGTGCCACCAGGGAGGCCCCACTTTTGAAGACATTGTACCAATTCTCTACAGCTGAGTGTCTTTCTGATGGTAGAAGGTACATGAACACTTCATACCTATAGAAGCACACACATGCACACACACTTGTACAGACTCACATGCACACACTTGCACAGACACAGTGTAAGACATGCACACGCACCTAAAGAAAATAGTCCAAACACCTAATTACATACTTACTGGTAGGTCTGTTTCACTATCCTATTTCACCGTATTACCACCATATGACCACTTTGATTTTTCTAAAACTTTCTATAAATTTCACTGCTGCTGATAGGAATTTTAAGGAAATTTCGGCATCTGACGACCCATGTGTTGGAAGTATGGGCGCATTCATACATGTGAAGCAAATGCATTCAGTTTCAAACACTGATTTACTGTGTCATGGGAGAGACAGTTTCAACAATCCATTTCAGACTGTCTTCTGCAGGCAGGGAAAGAGCATGCAGATGCCTCTATGCCCCAGCGCCCCCGGGGGAAGAGCAGGTCACGTGGAGGTCCATCCTGCAGTGGGAAGCCAGTCTGTCCATCACGGCCCCCTCCTCGTGCCATCCCCGACCTGCGTTGGAAGAGAAGAGCCAATAAAGCCCAAGCACAGAGTTACCTGTTTAGGATACTCTTTTGTTCGTGAAATCCCCCAGGGAGTGCTGCACAGACTTAGATTTGACAAGGCTCAGATGGAAACCAGGAGGCCCTAGGAGCCGCCACTAACTAGAGGGTGAGTGAGTGTCCAACTTGGAATTTCAGTTTTTAAAAGCGACCCATCCAGGGGGATTTGCTACTGTGGATGTCAGTCCATGACAATGCCACTCAGACATCCTCTGCGCCATCCGTGTGCCCAGGGGCCGACAGCAGGGCTCTCCCAGCAAGGAGCAGGGTGGCCCTCCCGGGACAGAGCCTAAGAAGGGGAAGCAAGGCCCAGGGTTTGGAGCCTCTGGCCCTGGGGCCTCTGTAGGCTCTGCCCACACAGCTCTACAACCCTCCTGGGGCCCTGCACCTGCTCAACTGCCCCCCACCCCTCCCCTCCCCTCCTCCAACCACTCTGCTCCCCTCCAGGTGCTTCACCAGTTCCGTCGCCCTTTGGGCCCTTCACCTGCTCTGCTGCTTGGACTTCTGTGCCCCGGGACATCTGTGCTCCATGTCTGTGCGTCTCATGCTGCTCCTGGTCCCTCGGACTGGACCAGCCCCTGACCCCTCTCCAGAGCCTCGACCTCCCTTGGTGAGCTCCTTTTCACCTTGGCCACCAGGTGGCTGCCCTTTGGGGGCAGGGTGAATTCTTCAGAGTGTGGTGGTTATATTCTTAGTCTCTGTGGTGGTTTTTTCTGTGCCATGGTGCGCAGAAACAGCAGACATTCAATATAGCGCTGATTATTCTCCTCACTCTGGCCTTGCCGCTTTGCCTGGCCTTAAGGGTGGAATCCTGCCTTTCTGCAGGGGCCACCACATTACTTTGGGGCAGGAGGCGAGAGCCACTTCTTGAGGGCGGTCTTAGGGAGGTGATGGAGGGCGGCGGGGCTGGGCTGGGGGTTCTGCTCCTGCCTTCCAGGCCCCCCTCCAGCTGGGAGCCTGGCAAGGTGGTGGTGGTGTGCTCCCAGGCATCCTCCATGGGGGGGCCTGGGAAGGAGGTGGTTCTGATGTGCAGGGCCTCCTCCAAGAGTGGGCCTAGCATGGAGGGGATGCTCTGCCCCCAGGCGTCCTCCAGCGGGGGGCCTAGCACAGAGATGGTGCTGTTCTGCAGCTGGGGGCCTGGCCTGGAGGTAAAACTCCGCTGGGAGGCTTCCTCCGGCAGGGAGACGCTCAGGGACGAGGTCTTGCACGCCCACACCTCAGGCTGCAGGAGGCTCTCCTCCCAATCCAGGTCACATTGTGTGGCAGTGGGAGCGAAGTGCTCCTGGGAGGAGGCCTGGCTTGGCCCCTCTCCCTCGTCCCACTGCCCCTCCCCCTCCCCAGCGCAGAGTGTCTGCTCTGTCCCCATGACATCATTAAAACTTCCCTCCGCGATGACACTGACAATTTCGGGCCTCCAGCAATCCTGGCGGACCTCGGCTTCCATCACGGCCATGCCGTGGTGGCCGCCGGCCGGCTCCCCCAAGGGCGGGGATCCCTTCATCTGGACCCAGGGGTGTTCGATGACGCTCTCTAGGGTGCTCCGACTCTGGGGGTCCAGCACCAACATCTTACTGAGGAGGTCCCGGCAGTGGTCCGAGAGGTAGTCAGGCTTGTGGTAGTGCGCGCTCAGGACGCTGGCCCGGAGTTCCTGGTGGCTGGTCCCCGCGAAGGGCAGCTCCCCGGTGAGCATGTTGTAGAGGGTCACCCCCAGGCTCCAGACGTCCGCCTTGGGGCCTTTGTACGTCTGGTGGAGGTAGATCTCGGGGGCCAGGAATTCAGGGCTGCCACAACAGGTGCTCAGGCCCTCGTCGGCGCACCGGACACTGAGCCCGAAGTCCGCCAACTTGATGTTTCCGTTGTCGTCCATGAGCAGGTTCTCGGGCTTCAGGTCTCGGTGCGCGACGCCCTTGCTGTGGCAGTACGAGAGGGCCGAGAGCACCTGCCGGAAAATGCGGCGGGCCTCGCTCTCGGGCAGGCGCCCGCGCTCGTTGAGGTAGCCCTCCAGGTCGCCCCCTTTCGCCAACTCCATCACCAGCATGACCTCCGCCCCGGTGTCCACCACCTCAAAGAGCCGGACGATGTTTGGGTGGTGCAGGGCGCGCATGCAGCCCACCTCGCGGGCCAGGAACTCGGGGCTGGGCATCTTGGCCTTGCGCATGACTTTGATGGCCACCTTCCTGCCGGTGCGGGCGTGCTGCGCCAGCTTCACCTTGGAGAAGGAGCCCTCCCCCAGCGTGCGCAGCATCAGGTAGTGTTGGAGCTTGGCCTCCTTAGGAGCGAGGCGCTTCGTCATAGCGAGTGCGGACCCCGGCTCACTGCTCTCACGGCCCTGGCTGTTCTCAAACGGCCCTGAGATACCTCTCCTCATCGCTCTAGCTCTATTATCTTAATAAACGTACTATTAATCTAATATTAATAGTAATCACAAAACACCCACTAAGCTAACTAAATGCTAATAGTGCTAACTTAACTCCCCAACAGTACTAACTAAGCTACCCTTACTAACAATGCTAATACTAACTAGCTACACGCAAAAATAAATGAAAATAATGTAAATATATGATTAAAGCAAACCAATCACAAGCTAACCACAAAACATAGAACAACACAAAGACAAAACGAACAAACCACAAGAGAACAAACAACAATCAGAAACTAACAAGTAAAATAAAAAAAACAAACAAACAACAAAGGGAAAAACACAACAAACAACAAATAACAACAGAAGGGAAAATGGGGGAAATCAAAAAAAAGAAAAAGAAAAAAATTCGAAAAGGAAATTAAAAAACCAAAAATTAAAATAATAAAACAAAAAAATAAAATAAAAAACTAAAATTTAAAATGATAAAGGAAAATAATTAAAAATGGAAAAAATAAGCAAATAAAGCAATAAAGGAAAATAAGAAAAAACAAAGAAACAAAATAACTAAAATAAAGAACGAAAATAAAGAACTAAAGTAAATGAATAAATAAATCAATCAAAAGAAAACCCAATAATCCAAAACGCGCTCTCTCTCCCTCCGCTGTCCGAGTCCACAGGTCACTATCCCAAAGCTTCCTGGCTCTTAAGGACACAGATGCAGGCCGGGCAGGGCTTATATAGGCTCTGCCGGTGGCGGCGCCATCACAGTGGCTCTTTATGGAGTCAGAGCCAGAAGCCGCAGCCATTGGCTGAGGGAAACCCAGTGGTTTCTCAGCCTTAATGAAAAAGCAGCTGCCAAGAGGCGTGTTTATAGGACTTACTAGAGATTGACATTTACCCACTTAAAGAAAACCCGTAGAATGCTTGAGAGGCTGTTTCATGTGTAGTGAGAAAACCTTTCTGTCGGCTCATCAGTCACCATTCTGCGACCTCTTTTTTTTTTTTTTTTTTTTTTTTTTTTTTCCCATTTTCTGTACTACCACCACCCTCACCACCACCACCATCCTCACTGTTGTGGTTTTTGGAACCTGTGGGTTTGGAGTGCGGGGTCCTTGGGTTCACCCTGGGAAAGGGGTCACCAGAGCTCCCATTTTAGCGACACTCGGCGCGTTTCCCAGGCGAGTTTCTTCACGAGACAGAGACGTTGGTTATATTTCAAGGGCAGGTTGATTAGGGAAGGGATAAACCAGTGAAAGACCCTTGCAGAGACACAAGCGGGCAGGAAGAGCTGCCCCAGAAGGGACAGGTTCGCTGAGGGAGGCCTGCATGGTTGCAGGCGGGCCTGTGTCCTCGACAAGGGCAGGCAGGAGACTGTTGTCCTTCAGAGGAAAGAGTTGGTGACAAGAGGCACCTGCATAGTCACAGGTGGGCAGAGGGATGGCTGCCCAAGCCTGTGCAGACATTGCACTGATAGAGTCTTCTTCTGTTTTGGAGAGATCACTCCTTGTGAGCCTCAGTTGGTGGCTCATTTTGGATAACTGTGCAGAATCTGAAAGGGACCTAGATTCCACAATGGGCTCAATCTCCATATCTTTACCTTTGGATGCTCACTTGCTCACTGGGATACCTGCTTGGATGTTATGCTTTGTAATCTAGGGGTCTGGTGCCTCAGGATACTAGTCTGAGCCTAAGGATCTTGGTTTCCATAGCTGTGTCAATGGCTATGCTAATCTCTTCTACCCCCACCTCCTTGTGTGAGCCAGGTTTCTGGTCTTGTGGCACACCTCTTTTCAGGTTTTTTTTTTTTTCTATTCTTGTCCTCCATCAATCACCACCATCATCACCATCATCACCACCATCAACATCACCACCACCATCTTTACTTAAAAAGGTTATTATGTGCCAGACACCGTGCTAAGCATTTTACATGTATTATAACATTTATGTTTCTCATCACACAGTCCTGTGAGAGAGAGATATTTTTGCCATTTTTGAAGATGAGTCAACTGAGGAACTTGGCCAAGTTCATATGTGACAGGATAGTGTGGTCCAGGAGCCCAAGCTCAGCTGTCCGGTTCTAGGTGCTTCTCGAATCCACATATGTATGACCCACCTGTGGATTTTTCTAAAAGGTAGATTTTTTCTTTTTTTAAGATTTATTTATTTATTTATACAAGCACTGGGTACAGTCAGAAGCGCAAGAGGGTGAAAGAATTCACCAGAGCCAGAGCAGGGAACAGAATAGGCAAAAGACAGAAGTACACTGCTGAGGGGAGTAGGGGTGAGTCAGGAAATGTCTGCCTTCTGTGGGTCACTTCCTTGGTTGCCTGGGGATGGAACTCCTGCTGCAGAGGCTGCCCAGAGCTTCCCAGTGCTGTGCTGAACCCCTCGTGCCACCAGGGAGGCCCCACTTTTGAAGACATTGTACCAATTCTCTACAGCTGAGTGTCTTTCTGATGGTAGAAGGTACATGAACACTTCATACCTATAGAAGCACACACATGCACACACACTTGTACAGACTCACATGCACACACTTGCACAGACACAGTGTAAGACATGCACACGCACCTAAAGAAAATAGTCCAAACACCTAATTACATACTTACTGGTAGGTCTGTTTCACTATCCTATTTCACCGTATTACCACCATATGACCACTTTGATTTTTCTAAAACTTTCTATAAATTTCACTGCTGCTGATAGGAATTTTAAAGGAAATTTCGGCATCTGACGACCCATGTGTTGGAAGTATGGGCGCATTCATACATGTGAAGCAAATGCATTCAGTTTCAAACCCTGATTTACTGTGTCATGGGAGAGACAGTTTCAACAATCCATTTCAGACTGTCTTCTGCAGGCAGGGAAAGAGCATGCAGATGCCTCTATGCCCCAGCGCCCCCGGGGGAAGAGCAGGTCACATGGAGGTCCATCCTGCAGTGGGAAGCCAGTCTGTCCATCACGGCCCCCTCCTCGTGCCATCCCCGACCTGCGTTGGAAGAGAAGAGCCAATAAAGCCCAAGCACAGAGTTACCTGTTTAGGATACTCTTTTGTTAGTGAAATCCCCCAGGGAGTGCTGCACAGACTTAGATTTGACAAGGCTCAGATGGAAACCAGGAGGCCCTAGGAGCCGCCACTAACTAGAGGGTGAGTGAGTGTCCAACTTGGAATTTCAGTTTTTAAAAGCGACCCATCCAGGGGGATTTGCTACCGTGGATGTCAGTCCATGACAATGCCACTCAGACATCCTCTGCGCCATCCGTGTGCCCAGGGGCCGACAGCAGGGCTCTCCCAGCAAGGCGCAGGGTGGCCCTCCCGGGACAGAGCCTAAGAAGGGGAAGCAAGGCCCAGGGTTTGGAGCCTCTGGCCCTGGGGCCTCTGTAGGCTCTGCCCACACAGCTCTACAACCCTCCTGGGGCCCTGCACCTGCTCAACTGCCCCCCACCCCTCTTCTCCCCTCCTCCAACCACTCTGCTCCCCTCCAGGTGCTTCACCAGTTCCGTCGCCCTTTAGGCCCTTCACCTGCTCTGCTGCTTGGACTTCTGTGCCCCCGGACATCTGTGCTCCATGTCTGTGCGTCTCATGCTGCTCCTGGCCCCTCGGACTGGACCAGCCCCTGACCCCTCTCCAGAGCCTCGACCTCCCTTGGTGAGCTCCTTTTCACCTTGGCCACCAGGTGGCTGCCCTTTGGGGGCAGGGTGAATTCTTCAGAGTGTGGTGGTTATATTCTTAGTCTCTGTGGTGGTTTTTTCTATGCCATGGTGCGCAGAAACAGCAGACGTTCAATATAGCGCCGATTATTCTCCTCACTCTGGCCTTGCCGCTTTGCCTGGCCTTAAGGGTGGAATCCTGCCTTTCTGCAGGGGCCACCGCATTACTTTGGGGCAGGAGGCGAGAGCCACTTCTTGAGGGCGGTCTTAGGGAGGTGATGGAGGGCGGCGGGGCTGGGCTGGGGGTTCTGCTCCTGCCTTCCAGGCCCCCCTCCAGCTGGGAGCCTGGCAAGGTGGTGGTGGTGTGCTCCCAGGCATCCTCCCTGGGGGGGCCTGGGAAGGAGGTGGTTCTGATGTGCAGGGCCTCCTCCAAGAGTGGGCCTAGCATGGAGGGGATGCTCTGCCCCCAGGCGTCCTCCAGCGGGGGGCCTAGCACAGAGATGGTGCTGTTCTGCAGCTGGGGGCCTGGCCTGGAGGTAAAACTCCGCTGGGAGGCTTCCTCCGGCAGGGAGACGCTCAGGGACGAGGTCTTGCACGCCCACACCTCAGGCTGCAGGAGGCTCTCCTCCCAATCCAGGTCACATTGTGTGGCAGTGGGAGCGAAGTGCTCCTGGGAGGAGGCCTGGCTTGGCCCCTCTCCCTCGTCCCACTGCCCCTCCCCCTCCCCAGCGCAGAGTGTCTGCTCTGTCCCCATGACATCATTCAAACTTCCCTCCGCGATGACACTGACAATTTCGGGCCTCCAGCAATCCTGGCGGACCTCGGCTTCCATCACGGCCATGCCGTGGTGGCCGCCGGCCGGCTCCCCCAAGGGCGGGGATCCCTTCATCTGGACCCAGGGGTGTTCGATGACGCTCTCTAGGGTGCTCCGACTCTGGGGGTCCAGCACCAACATCTTACTGAGGAGGTCCCGGCAGTGGTCCGAGAGGTAGTCAGGCTTGTGGTAGTGCGCGCTCAGGACGCTGGCCCGGAGTTCCTGGTGGCTGGTCCCCGCGAAGGGCAGCTCCCCGGTGAGCATGTTGTAGAGGGTCACCCCCAGGCTCCAGACGTCCGCCTTGGGGCCTTTGTACGTCTGGTGGAGGTAGATCTCGGGGGCCAGGAATTCAGGGCTGCCACAACAGGTGCTCAGGCCCTCGTCGGCGCACCGGACACTGAGCCCGAAGTCCGCCAACTTGATGTTTCCGTTGTCGTCCATGAGCAGGTTCTCGGGCTTCAGGTCTCGGTGCGCGACGCCCTTGCTGTGGCAGTACGAGAGGGCCGAGAGCACCTGCCGGAAAATGCGGCGGGCCTCGCTCTCGGGCAGGCGCCCGCGCTCGTTGAGGTAGCCCTCCAGGTCGCCCCCTTTCGCCAACTCCATCACCAGCATGACCTCCGCCCCGGTGTCCACCACCTCAAAGAGCCGGACGATGTTTGGGTGGTGCAGGGCGCGCATGCAGCCCACCTCGCGGGCCAGGAACTCGGGGCTGGGCATCTTGGCCTTGCGCATGACTTTGATGGCCACCTTCCTGCCGGTGCGGGCGTGCTGCGCCAGCTTCACCTTGGAGAAGGAGCCCTCCCCCAGCGTGCGCAGCATCAGGTAGTGTTTGAGCTTGGCCTCCTTAGGAGCGAGGCGCTTCGTCATAGCGAGTGCGGACCCCGGCTCACTGCTCTCACGGCCCTGGCTGTTCTCAAACGGCCCTGAGATACCTCTCCTCATCGCTCTAGCTCTATTATCTTAACAAACGTACTATTAATCTAATATTAATAGTAATCACAAAACACCCACTAAGCTAACTAAATGCTAATAGTGCTAACTTAACTCCCCAACAGTACTAACTAAGCTACCCTTACTAACAATGCTAATACTAACTAGCTACACGCAAAAATAAATGAAAATAATGTAAATATATGATAAAAGCAAACCAATCACAAGCTAGCCACAAAACATAGAACAACACAAAGACAAAACGAACAAACCACAAGAGAACAAACAACAATCAGAAACTAACAAGTAAAATAAAAAAAACAGACAAACAACAAAGGGAAAAACACAACAAACAACAAATAACAACAGAAGGGAAAATGGGGGAAATCAAAAAAAAGAAAAAGAAAAAAATTCGAAACGGAAATTAAAAAACCAAAAATTAAAATAATAAAACAAAAAAATAAAATAAAAAACTAAAAAATTAAAATGATAAAGGAAAATAATTAAAAATGGAAAAAATAAGCAAATAAAGCAATAAAGGAAAATAAGAAAAAACAAAGAAACAAAATAACTAAAATAAAGAACGAAAATAAAGAACTAAAGTAAATGAATAAATCAATCAATCAAAAGAAAACCCAGTAATCCAAAACGCGCTCTCTCTCCCTCCGCTGTCCGAGTCCACAGGTCACTATCCCAAAGCTTCCTGGCTCTTAAGGACACAGATGCAGGCCGGGCAGGGCTTATATAGGCTCTGCCGGTGGCGGCGCCATCACAGTGGCTCTTTATGGAGTCAGAGCCAGAAGCCGCAGCCATTGGCTGAGGGAAACCCAGTGGTTTCTCAGCCTTAATGAAAAAGCAGCTGCCAAGAGGCGTGTTTATAGGACTTACTAGAGATTGACATTTACCCACTTAAAGAAAACCCGTAGAATGCTTGAGAGGCTGTTTCATGTGTAGTGAGAAAACCTTTCTGTCGGCTCATCAGTCACCATTCTGCGACCTCTTTTTTTTTTTTTTTTTTTTTTCCCATTTTCTGTACTACCACCACCCTCACCACCACCACCATCCTCACTGTTGTGGTTTTTGGAACCTGTGGGTTTGGAGTGCGGGGTCCTTGGGTTCACCCTGGGAAAGGGGTCACCAGAGCTCCCATTTTAGCGACACTCGGCGCGTTTCCCAGGCGAGTTTCTTCACGAGACAGAGACGTTGGTTATATTTCAAGGGCAGGTTGATTAGGGAAGGGATAAACCAGTGAAAGACCCTTGCAGAGACACAAGCGGGCAGGAAGAGCTGCCCCAGAAGGGACAGGTTCGCTGAGGGAGGCCTGCATGGTTGCAGGCGGGCCTGTGTCCTCGACAAGGGCAGGCAGGAGACTGTTGTCCTTCAGAGGAAAGAGTTGGTGACAAGAGGCACCTGCATAGTCACAGGTGGGCAGAGGGATGGCTGCCCAAGCCTGTGCAGACATTGCACTGATAGAGTCTTCTTCTGTTTTGGAGAGATCACTCCTTGTGAGCCTCAGTTGGTGGCTCATTTTGGATAACTGTGCAGAATCTGAAAGGGACCTAGATTCCACAATGGGCTCAATCTCCATATCTTTACCTTTGGATGCTCACTTGCTCACTGGGATACCTGCTTGGATGTTATGCTTTGTAATCTAGGGGTCTGGTGCCTCAGGATACTAGTCTGAGCCTAAGGATCTTGGTTTCCATAGCTGTGTCAATGGCTATGCTAATCTCTTCTACCCCCACCTCCTTGTGTGAGCCAGGTTTCTGGTCTTGTGGCACACCTCTTTTCAGGTTTTTTTTTTTTTCTATTCTTGTCCTCCATCAATCACCACCATCATCACCATCATCACCACCATCAACATCACCACCACCATCTTTACTTAAAAAGGTTATTATGTGCCAGACACCGTGCTAAGCATTTTACATGTATTATAACATTTATGTTTCTCATCACACAGTCCTGTGAGAGAGAGATATTTTTGCCATTTTTGAAGATGAGTCAACTGAGGAACTTGGCCAAGTTCATATGTGACAGGATAGTGTGGTCCAGGAGCCCAAGCTCAGCTGTCCGGTTCTAGGTGCTTCTCGAATCCACATATGTATGACCCACCTGTGGATTTTTCTAAAAGGTAGATTTTTTCTTTTTTTAAGATTTATTTATTTATTTATACAAGCACTGGGTACAGTCAGAAGCGCAAGAGGGTGAAAGAATTCACCAGAGCCAGAGCAGGGAACAGAATAGGCAAAAGACAGAAGTACACTGCTGAGGGGAGTAGGGGTGAGTCAGGAAATGTCTGCCTTCTGTGGGTCACTTCCTTGGTTGCCTGGGGATGGAACTCCTGCTGCAGAGGCTGCCCAGAGCTTCCCAGTGCTGTGCTGAACCCCTCGTGCCACCAGGGAGGCCCCACTTTTGAAGACATTGTACCAATTCTCTACAGCTGAGTGTCTTTCTGATGGTAGAAGGTACATGAACACTTCATACCTATAGAAGCACACACATGCACACACACTTGTACAGACTCACATGCACACACTTGCACAGACACAGTGTAAGACATGCACACGCACCTAAAGAAAATAGTCCAAACACCTAATTACATACTTACTGGTAGGTCTGTTTCACTATCCTATTTCACCGTATTACCACCATATGACCACTTTGATTTTTCTAAAACTTTCTATAAATTTCACTGCTGCTGATAGGAATTTTAAGGAAATTTCGGCATCTGACGACCCATGTGTTGGAAGTATGGGCGCATTCATACATGTGAAGCAAATGCATTCAGTTTCAAACCCTGATTTACTGTGTCATGGGAGAGACAGTTTCAACAATCCATTTCAGACTGTCTTCTGCAGGCAGGGAAAGAGCATGCAGATGCCTCTATGCCCCAGCGCCCCCGGGGGAAGAGCAGGTCACATGGAGGTCCATCCTGCAGTGGGAAGCCAGTCTGTCCATCACGGCCCCCTCCTCGTGCCATCCCCGACCTGCGTTGGAAGAGAAGAGCCAATAAAGCCCAAGCACAGAGTTACCTGTTTAGGATACTCTTTTGTTAGTGAAATCCCCCAGGGAGTGCTGCACAGACTTAGATTTGACAAGGCTCAGATGGAAACCAGGAGGCCCTAGGAGCCGCCACTAACTAGAGGGTGAGTGAGTGTCCAACTTGGAATTTCAGTTTTTAAAAGCGACCCATCCAGGGGGATTTGCTACCGTGGATGTCAGTCCATGACAATGCCACTCAGACATCCTCTGCGCCATCCGTGTGCCCAGGGGCCGACAGCAGGGCTCTCCCAGCAAGGCGCAGGGTGGCCCTCCCGGGACAGAGCCTAAGAAGGGGAAGCAAGGCCCAGGGTTTGGAGCCTCTGGCCCTGGGGCCTCTGTAGGCTCTGCCCACACAGCTCTACAACCCTCCTGGGGCCCTGCACCTGCTCAACTGCCCCCCACCCCTCTTCTCCCCTCCTCCAACCACTCTGCTCCCCTCCAGGTGCTTCACCAGTTCCGTCGCCCTTTAGGCCCTTCACCTGCTCTGCTGCTTGGACTTCTGTGCCCCCGGACATCTGTGCTCCATGTCTGTGCGTCTCATGCTGCTCCTGGCCCCTCGGACTGGACCAGCCCCTGACCCCTCTCCAGAGCCTCGACCTCCCTTGGTGAGCTCCTTTTCACCTTGGCCACCAGGTGGCTGCCCTTTGGGGGCAGGGTGAATTCTTCAGAGTGTGGTGGTTATATTCTTAGTCTCTGTGGTGGTTTTTTCTATGCCATGGTGCGCAGAAACAGCAGACGTTCAATATAGCGCCGATTATTCTCCTCACTCTGGCCTTGCCGCTTTGCCTGGCCTTAAGGGTGGAATCCTGCCTTTCTGCAGGGGCCACCGCATTACTTTGGGGCAGGAGGCGAGAGCCACTTCTTGAGGGCGGTCTTAGGGAGGTGATGGAGGGCGGCGGGGCTGGGCTGGGGGTTCTGCTCCTGCCTTCCAGGCCCCCCTCCAGCTGGGAGCCTGGCAAGGTGGTGGTGGTGTGCTCCCAGGCATCCTCCCTGGGGGGGCCTGGGAAGGAGGTGGTTCTGATGTGCAGGGCCTCCTCCAAGAGTGGGCCTAGCATGGAGGGGATGCTCTGCCCCCAGGCGTCCTCCAGCGGGGGGCCTAGCACAGAGATGGTGCTGTTCTGCAGCTGGGGGCCTGGCCTGGAGGTAAAACTCCGCTGGGAGGCTTCCTCCGGCAGGGAGACGCTCAGGGACGAGGTCTTGCACGCCCACACCTCAGGCTGCAGGAGGCTCTCCTCCCAATCCAGGTCACATTGTGTGGCAGTGGGAGCGAAGTGCTCCTGGGAGGAGGCCTGGCTTGGCCCCTCTCCCTCGTCCCACTGCCCCTCCCCCTCCCCAGCGCAGAGTGTCTGCTCTGTCCCCATGACATCATTCAAACTTCCCTCCGCGATGACACTGACAATTTCGGGCCTCCAGCAATCCTGGCGGACCTCGGCTTCCATCACGGCCATGCCGTGGTGGCCGCCGGCCGGCTCCCCCAAGGGCGGGGATCCCTTCATCTGGACCCAGGGGTGTTCGATGACGCTCTCTAGGGTGCTCCGACTCTGGGGGTCCAGCACCAACATCTTACTGAGGAGGTCCCGGCAGTGGTCCGAGAGGTAGTCAGGCTTGTGGTAGTGCGCGCTCAGGACGCTGGCCCGGAGTTCCTGGTGGCTGGTCCCCGCGAAGGGCAGCTCCCCGGTGAGCATGTTGTAGAGGGTCACCCCCAGGCTCCAGACGTCCGCCTTGGGGCCTTTGTACGTCTGGTGGAGGTAGATCTCGGGGGCCAGGAATTCAGGGCTGCCACAACAGGTGCTCAGGCCCTCGTCGGCGCACCGGACACTGAGCCCGAAGTCCGCCAACTTGATGTTTCCGTTGTCGTCCATGAGCAGGTTCTCGGGCTTCAGGTCTCGGTGCGCGACGCCCTTGCTGTGGCAGTACGAGAGGGCCGAGAGCACCTGCCGGAAAATGCGGCGGGCCTCGCTCTCGGGCAGGCGCCCGCGCTCGTTGAGGTAGCCCTCCAGGTCGCCCCCTTTCGCCAACTCCATCACCAGCATGACCTCCGCCCCGGTGTCCACCACCTCAAAGAGCCGGACGATGTTTGGGTGGTGCAGGGCGCGCATGCAGCCCACCTCGCGGGCCAGGAACTCGGGGCTGGGCATCTTGGCCTTGCGCATGACTTTGATGGCCACCTTCCTGCCGGTGCGGGCGTGCTGCGCCAGCTTCACCTTGGAGAAGGAGCCCTCCCCCAGCGTGCGCAGCATCAGGTAGTGTTTGAGCTTGGCCTCCTTAGGAGCGAGGCGCTTCGTCATAGCGAGTGCGGACCCCGGCTCACTGCTCTCACGGCCCTGGCTGTTCTCAAACGGCCCTGAGATACCTCTCCTCATCGCTCTAGCTCTATTATCTTAACAAACGTACTATTAATCTAATATTAATAGTAATCACAAAACACCCACTAAGCTAACTAAATGCTAATAGTGCTAACTTAACTCCCCAACAGTACTAACTAAGCTACCCTTACTAACAATGCTAATACTAACTAGCTACACGCAAAAATAAATGAAAATAATGTAAATATATGATAAAAGCAAACCAATCACAAGCTAGCCACAAAACATAGAACAACACAAAGACAAAACGAACAAACCACAAGAGAACAAACAACAATCAGAAACTAACAAGTAAAATAAAAAAAACAGACAAACAACAAAGGGAAAAACACAACAAACAACAAATAACAACAGAAGGGAAAATGGGGGAAATCAAAAAAAAGAAAAAGAAAAAAATTCGAAACGGAAATTAAAAAACCAAAAATTAAAATAATAAAACAAAAAAATAAAATAAAAAACTAAAAAATTAAAATGATAAAGGAAAATAATTAAAAATGGAAAAAATAAGCAAATAAAGCAATAAAGGAAAATAAGAAAAAACAAAGAAACAAAATAACTAAAATAAAGAACGAAAATAAAGAACTAAAGTAAATGAATAAATCAATCAATCAAAAGAAAACCCAGTAATCCAAAACGCGCTCTCTCTCCCTCCGCTGTCCGAGTCCACAGGTCACTATCCCAAAGCTTCCTGGCTCTTAAGGACACAGATGCAGGCCGGGCAGGGCTTATATAGGCTCTGCCGGTGGCGGCGCCATCACAGTGGCTCTTTATGGAGTCAGAGCCAGAAGCCGCAGCCATTGGCTGAGGGAAACCCAGTGGTTTCTCAGCCTTAATGAAAAAGCAGCTGCCAAGAGGCGTGTTTATAGGACTTACTAGAGATTGACATTTACCCACTTAAAGAAAACCCGTAGAATGCTTGAGAGGCTGTTTCATGTGTAGTGAGAAAACCTTTCTGTCGGCTCATCAGTCACCATTCTGCGACCTCTTTTTTTTTTTTTTTTTTTTTTCCCATTTTCTGTACTACCACCACCCTCACCACCACCACCATCCTCACTGTTGTGGTTTTTGGAACCTGTGGGTTTGGAGTGCGGGGTCCTTGGGTTCACCCTGGGAAAGGGGTCACCAGAGCTCCCATTTTAGCGACACTCGGCGCGTTTCCCAGGCGAGTTTCTTCACGAGACAGAGACGTTGGTTATATTTCAAGGGCAGGTTGATTAGGGAAGGGATAAACCAGTGAAAGACCCTTGCAGAGACACAAGCGGGCAGGAAGAGCTGCCCCAGAAGGGACAGGTTCGCTGAGGGAGGCCTGCATGGTTGCAGGCGGGCCTGTGTCCTCGACAAGGGCAGGCAGGAGACTGTTGTCCTTCAGAGGAAAGAGTTGGTGACAAGAGGCACCTGCATAGTCACAGGTGGGCAGAGGGATGGCTGCCCAAGCCTGTGCAGACATTGCACTGATAGAGTCTTCTTCTGTTTTGGAGAGATCACTCCTTGTGAGCCTCAGTTGGTGGCTCATTTTGGATAACTGTGCAGAATCTGAAAGGGACCTAGATTCCACAATGGGCTCAATCTCCATATCTTTACCTTTGGATGCTCACTTGCTCACTGGGATACCTGCTTGGATGTTATGCTTTGTAATCTAGGGGTCTGGTGCCTCAGGATACTAGTCTGAGCCTAAGGATCTTGGTTTCCATAGCTGTGTCAATGGCTATGCTAATCTCTTCTACCCCCACCTCCTTGTGTGAGCCAGGTTTCTGGTCTTGTGGCACACCTCTTTTCAGGTTTTTTTTTTTTTTTCTATGCTTGTCCTCCATCAATCACCACCATCATCACCATCATCACCACCATCAACATCACCACCACCATCTTTACTTAAAAAGGTTATTATGTGCCAGACACCGTGCTAAGCATTTTACATGTATTATAACATTTATGTTTCTCATCACACAGTCCTGTGAGAGAGAGATATTTTTGCCATTTTTGAAGATGAGTAAACTGAGGAACTTGGCCAAGTTCATATGTGACAGGATAGTGTGGTCCAGGAGCCCAAGCTCAGCTGTCCGGTTCTAGGTGCTTCTCGAATCCACATATGTATGACCCACCTGTGGATTTTTCTAAAAGGTAGATTTTTTCTTTTTTTAAGATTTATTTATTTATTTATACAAGCACTGGGTACAGTCAGAAGCGCAAGAGGGTGAAAGAATTCACCAGAGCCAGAGCAGGGAACAGAATAGGCAAAAGACAGAAGTACACTGCTGAGGGGAGTAGGGGTGAGTCAGGAAATGTCTGCCTTCTGTGGGTCACTTCCTTGGTTGGCTGGGGATGGAACTCCTGCTGCAGAGGCTGCCCAGAGCTTCCCAGTGCTGTGCTGAACCCCTCGTGCCACCAGGGAGGCCCCACTTTTGAAGACATTGTACCAATTCTCTACAGCTGAGTGTCTTTCTGATGGTAGAAGGTATATGAACACTTCATACCTATAGAAGCACACACATGCACACACACTTGTACAGACTCACATGCACACACTTGCACAGACACAGTGTAAGACATGCACACGCACCTAAAGAAAATAGTCCAAACACCTAATTACATACTTACTGGTAGGTCTGTTTCACTATCCTATTTCACCGTATTACCACCATATGACCACTTTGATTTTTCTAAAACTTTCTATAAATTTCACTGCTGCTGATAGGAATTTTAAAGGAAATTTCGGCATCTGACGACCCATGTGTTGGAAGTATGGGCGCATTCATTCATGTGAAGCAAATGCATTCAGTTTCAAACACTGATTTACTGTGTCATGGGAGAGACAGTTTCAACAATCCATTTCAGACTGTCTTCTGCAGGCAGGGAAAGAGCATGCAGATGCCTCTATGCCCCAGCGCCCCCGGGGGAAGAGCAGGTCACGTGGAGGTCCATCCTGCAGTGGGAAGCCAGTCTGTCCATCACGGCCCCCTCCTCGTGCCATCCCCGACCTGCGTTGGAAGAGAAGAGCCAATAAAGCCCAAGCACAGAGTTACCTGTTTAGGATACTCTTTTGTTAGTGAAATCCCCCAGGGAGTGCTGCACAGACTTAGATTTGACAAGGCTCAGATGGAAACCAGGAGGCCCTAGGAGCCGCCACTAACTAGAGGGTGAGTGAGTGTCCAACTTGGAATTTCAGTTTTTAAAAGCGACCCATCCAGGGGGATTTGCTACCGTGGATGTCAGTCCATGACAATGCCACTCAGACATCCTCTGCGCCATCCGTGTGCCCAGGGGCCGACAGCAGGGCTCTCCCAGCAAGGGGCAGGGTGGCCCTCCCGGGACAGAGCCTAAGAAGGGGAAGCAAGGCCCAGGGTTTGAAGACTCTGGCCCTGGGAGCTGTAGGCTCCGCCCACACAGCTCTACACCCCTCCTGGGGCCCTGCACCTGCTCAACTGCCCCCCACCCCTCCCCTCCCGTCCTCCAACCACTCTGCTCCCCTCCAGGTGCTTCACCAGTTCCGTCGCCCTTTGGGCCCTTCACCTGCTCTGCTGCTTGGACTTCTGTGCCCCCGGACATCTGTGCTCCATGTCTGTGCGTCTCATGCTGCTCCTGGCCCCTCGGACTGGACCAGCCCCTGACCCCTCTCCAGAGCCTCGACCTCCCTTGGTGAGCTCCTTTTCACCTTGGCCACCAGGTGGCTGCCCTTTGGGGGCAGGGTGAATTCTTCAGAGTGTGGTGGTTATATTCTTAGTCTCTGTGGTGGTTTTTTCTATGCCATGGTGCGCAGAAACAGCAGACGTTCAATATAGCGCTGATTATTCTCCTCACTCTGGCCTTGCCGCTTTGCCTCGCCTTAAGGGTGGAATCCTGCCTTTCTGCAGGGGCCACCACATTACTTTGGGGCAGGAGGCGAGAGCCACTTCTTGAGGGCGGTCTTAGGGAGGTGATGGAGGGCGGCGGGGCTGGGCTGGGGGTTCTGCTCCTGCCTTCCAGGCCCCCCTCCAGCTGGGAGCCTGGCAAGGTGGTGGTGGTGTGCTCCCAGGCATCCTCCATGGGGGGGCCTGGGAAGGAGGTGGTTCTGATGTGCAGGGCCTCCTCCAAGAGTGGGCCTAGCATGGAGGGGATGCTCTGCCCCCAGGCGTCCTCCAGCGGGGGGCCTAGCACAGAGATGGTGTTGTTCTGCAGCTGGGGGCCTGGCCTGGAGGTAAAACTCCGCTGGGAGGCTTCCTCCGGCAGGGAGACGCTCAGGGACGAGGTCTTGCACGCCCACACCTCAGGCTGCAGGAGGCTCTCCTCCCAATCCAGGTCACATTGTGTGGCAGTGGGAGCGAAGTGCTCCTGGGAGGAGGCCTGGCTTGGCCCCTCTCCCTCGTCCCACTGCCCCTCCCCCTCCCCAGCGCAGAGTGTCTGCTCTGTCCCCATGACATCATTCAAACTTCCCTCCGCGATGACACTGACAATTTCGGGCCTCCAGCAATCCTGGCGGACCTCGGCTTCCATCACGGCCATGCCGTGGTGGCCGCCGGCCGGCTCCCCCAAGGGCGGGGATCCCTTCATCTGGACCCAGGGGTGTTCGATGACGCTCTCTAGGGTGCTCCGACTCTGGGGGTCCAGCACCAACATCTTACTGAGGAGGTCCCGGCAGTGGTCCGAGAGGTAGTCAGGCTTGTGGTAGTGCACGCTCAGGACGCTGGCCCGGAGTTCCTGGTGGCTGGTCCCCGCGAAGGGCAGCTCCCCGGTGAGCATGTTGTAGAGGGTCACCCCCAGGCTCCAGACGTCCGCCTTGGGGCCTTTGTACGTCTGGTGGAGGTAGATCTCGGGGGCCAGGAATTCAGGGCTGCCACAACAGGTGCTCAGGCCCTCGTCGGCGCACCGGACACTGAGCCCGAAGTCCGCCAACTTGATGTTTCCGTTGTCGTCCATGAGCAGGTTCTCGGGCTTCAGGTCTCGGTGCGCGAAGCCCTTGCTGTGGCAGTACGAGAGGGCCGAGAGCACCTGCCGGAAAATGCGGCGGGCCTCGCTCTCGGGCAGGCGCCCGCGCTCGTTGAGGTAGCCCTCCAGGTCGCCCCCTTTCGCCAACTCCATCACCAGCATGACCTCCGCCCCGGTGTCCACCACCTCAAAGAGCCGGAGGATGTTTGGGTGGTGCAGGGCGCGCATGCAGCCCACCTCGCGGGCCAGGAACTCGGGGCTGGGCATCTTGGCCTTGCGCATGACTTTGATGGCCACCTTCCTGCCGGTGCGGGCGTGCTGCGCCAGCTTCACCTTGGAGAAGGAGCCCTCCCCCAGCGTGCGCAGCATCAGGTAGTGTTGGAGCTTGGCCTCCTTAGGAGCGAGGCGCTTCGTCATAGCGAGTGCGGACCCCGGCTCACTGCTCTCACGGCCCTGGCTGTTCTCAAACGGCCCTGAGATACCTCTCCTCATCGCTCTAGCTCTATTATCTTAACAAACGTACTATTAATCTAATATTAATAGTAATCACAAAACACCCACTAAGCTAACTAAATGCTAATAGTGCTAACTTAACTCCCCAACAGTACTAACTAAGCTACCCTTACTAACAATGCTAATACTAACTAGCTACACGCAAAAATAAATGAAAATAATGTAAATATATGATAAAAGCAAACCAATCACAAGCTAGCCACAAATCATAGAACAACACAAAGACAAAACGAACAAACCACAAGAGAACAAACAACAATCAGAAACTAACAAGTAAAATAAAAAAAAACAGACAAACAACAAAGGGAAAAACACAACAAACAACAAATAACAACAGAAGGGAAAATGGGGGAAATCAAAAAAAAGAAAAAGAAAAAAATTCGAAACGGAAATTAAAAAACCAAAAATTAAAATAATAAAACAAAAAAATAAAATAAAAAACTAAAAAATTAAAATGATAAAGGAAAATAATTAAAAATGGAAAAAATAAGCAAATAAAGCAATAAAGGAAAATAAGAAAAAACAAAGAAACAAAATAACTAAAATAAAGAACGAAAATAAAGAACTAAAGTAAATGAATAAATCAATCAATCAAAAGAAAACCCAGTAATCCAAAACGCGCTCTCTCCCCCTCCGCTGTCCGAGTCCACAGGTCACTATCCCAAAGCTTCCTGGCTCTTAAGGACACAGATGCAGGCCGGGCAGGGCTTATATAGGCTCTGCCGGTGGCGGCGCCATCACAGTGGCTCTTTATGGAGTCAGAGCCAGAAGCCGCAGCCATTGGCTGAGGGAAACCCAGTGGTTTCTCAGCCTTAATGAAAAAGCAGCTGCCAAGAGGCGTGTTTATAGGACTTACTAGAGATTGACATTTACCCACTTAAAGAAAACCCGTAGAATGCTTGGGAGGCTGTTTCATGTGTAGTGAGAAAACCTCTCTGTCGGCTCATCAGTCACCATTCTGCGACCTCTTTTTTTTTTTTTTTTTTTCCCATTTTCTGTACTACTGTTGTGCCCAAGGTCAGTAGACTCGGCGAGCATAGCCTCCAAGAACCCAAAGACAGCTGATGCAAACACAAAAGGGAGTTTATTTCAGACTCGAGTCCGGGTTCAAGGCACCTACCAATGCAGTGGCAGATAACGAGAGCCCTGAACAAAGGAAGCAGGGGTCTTTTAATAAGGTTAAATTATGCTGGCAGTTACTCATTGGCTACAAGGATGAGTTCTCCAATTTTGCCAGGCTATCATTCTAAGCTGACTGGCCAGGCCAAGATGCAGCTCCAACCTGCAGCTCCAATTACAGCAAGTTCATCCTCATTGGTGACCAGAGAGTAAGGGTGGAGTGATGGTCCAAACTATCTCTGGAATGCAGTCTTTTCCCGGGACAGCAAGACCTGCAAGACCTGAAATTCTAAAATGGCAGTTACACACAAAATGACAAAGCAATGGCTAAGAATACTTATGCTCGCTTCCACATTCCCGCATTTTTTTTTTTTTTGTAAGAACTGTTACAAAGCAAAGCTATTTGAATCATTAAGAGGGAGGGGAGCATATCGGAGTGGAGGACCATGAGCTGAATGGTTTGCAATTATGTTTCTTTTAAGGAGATTTTTATTGATCTAAGGCCAGATACTGCTGCCTCAAAACACCATCAGCAGCCTTCAGGTACCCAGTCTATTCAGGCACAGCTGACTGGTTTACAGCATTCCTTACAGGTCTCAGTGGAACTTACTCAGTCTTACTCATCTGCAATGTCATTATCAGGGTATCTTTTTGTTATAGGGCAGCCCCGATATAAAACAGGTTGTCTTTTTCCCCTAACATTTCTACTACAGAAGTAAAAAGCTGCTCTAACATCAACTAAGATTCCCAGACCTTAAAATATTATTTCTCCTGTACAAACACTAAGCCATTCCAAACCATAACCAGAGTTCTGTAGTATCGGGCCAAGCACAAATTTATTCTATAACACAGCTACCAAGCCTTTTATCAGTAGGTCAGTCTCAAAATTGTGGTTAAGTTCAGCCACACATAATGTGCTATTTATTGTTCATTTACAGGTTTATAGGTCCTGCAAAGTTGAAAAATTGTCATTTTTTTACAAAACATTGACTTTTTTCTGGGTCATCTCAGACCACGACCTCTGAAAATCAGACGCTAAACCATCTATTTAGTCAGCAAGAGGTATTATCTTCAGTTACAAATGAGAATTACTCTGCTCAAACAAGGGATTTCTCTTTAGTTAGCCAGTCACAGAGTTATTCATCTGGTCACTAAACATCAGTTATTGAATAAAACAGGCTGCCGCCACCAGTCTTAATACCAACCCCTTCTCATTTCCTTCTTGCATAGGTGAGTCTGCTGCTCTAATTAAAACACTCTCCATTATCACTTGAAGGAAACCAAGGCCAACGTTAACACATTCCTTCAGTTGTTTTTATCTCTGAAGCCTTCCTAAACTCTTCAGAGGTTCCCTCCTGCACTGTCCCTAAAACTGCCTAATTACCCTAACTTGTCCTATGTCTTAGTCCTCCCCTTCTGCGAATGGAACCCTTAACTGCAGTCAGGGAAAGGGGCGTCGTTCTGATCAGTAACTGCTTCCTGCTGAAAGTGGGCGATGAGGGGCAACAGTCAGGGCTCCACCACGGGGCGACGATTTTAGGGACCTCGAAAGGACAGTGGAAGAGTCATAGTTCGATGGTCTCCAGGCGAGAAATGACCTAAACAAAGGCATTGAGGATGTAAGACCCAAGCAAGAGAAAAACAAAAACAAAAGATTTTAGCTCAAGAGTGATGAGGTTCAAGAGTAAGGAGGTCACAAATTTTTTTAACTTTAGCCATTAATAGGTCTAGGGCTTTAGGGTTTTATACATACTTAATTTTACTGTAGTTATCAAAATGTGGCCCTTTAAATGTTAGTACATAAAATATTAAATTTTAACATAATAAGGTAATCCTTCAAGATGAAGACTCAGGACATCAAAACTTTGATTATTATTGCACCTATTTTTACAGAAAAATGAAAATTTTACATTATAATTTTCTAAAACGTGAACAGACAAGTTGCAAAATCACAGACTCACCGGTACCAACCAAAATTTACAATGAACAGTTCCTGTGCATCGATGCTCAACATCAATGCACGACGAGACCTGGCCAACCATGATCATGCAAACAAAAATTTTTCACAATTATATTTTTATGTTTTATAAAACAGTCTTAAAAATATACCTGTATAAACATTTCTGGTGCAATTTTGTCAATGACAAAAAAAATACAAAGCCATTCTGTATTTTATTTAACCACTGAAAATGTACAAACAAGTAGCTTCATAGCGAGCAAGGTAGTAGTGCTGTAAAGTGTCTTGGCTCAGTCTGGCCATTTGTACTAGTGAGGGGGACAATCGACCAGTAGGTCAATCCAAAGAATTGGAGTAAGGCAGAGCAAGTGGCCCCTTATTTACCAAAAAGATGATCTTTTTGTCTGCCACTTTTAGGGTCACCCGAGGCTTATTCATATAAACAGTAAACAGGGGAGCTTGTCTCACCTCTGGGCTTCTTCAGAGAAGGTCTTTTCCTGTACTGGGTTTTTCATTAGAGGCAGCTGACCGTCAAGCCTGTCCTCCCATTCTGGCCCATGGTTTGGGCTGGCCCCCTCCCTCTCTGGAGAGTGGGACAGTCCCTCTTTTCAGTGCCCTGTATGATGGCACTGAAGGCATGGCCCTGGGGACAGCTTCTTGCAGCTGAGGTGTCCTGGTTGCTGGCAGTGGATGCAAGCTGGCAGCCCATGAGAGGTTGAGTTCCCGAATGCCCTAGGGCGCATGGGGCCTTGGATGAATCTGAGGTGGCAGAGCACTGTGATGGCAACTGCCATTTACTGGGCCCTTTTTTTGCCTCTCTCCCTTTTTTTTAGTCTAGTTAGTTTTCTCCATATTACTGTAGGCCTTGAAGGCCATATCCAATAAAAGTGTTAAAAGGATTTTTTTTTTTTTTTTTTAGGCCCTTAATTTAGTCTCCAGAGCCTGCACCTGATGTCAGAACAAGGCTGGCTAAAACATACATATTTTAATCATGCATTTTTATAGGTTTTATACAGTCTCTATAAAATAGAGACTAGAGACCACTTGGATATTAAGTGACACCAAAATAGTGAATAATATTTTTCCAATTCTGAACAATTAAACATTATAACATTTTTTTACACAGTGTGTACATATAATACTGCAGAGAAAAATACAGGAAATGCAAAAGTTATCATGCTGCCTCTCTTGTGAACAAGTTAACTAGTTTTGCACCATTTTTGTCATTAATTATAAAACAGGTGTTTGATATAAACCATTTTACTTTACCTTGTTCACCTGCCCTGTGTCTAAAATGGTGCTATTTTCCACATACACACTTTTGCATATAACACCTCTTTGCCAGGGGCGCATGGGATAAAAGAGTTGGTTCTTTTTAACCAAGCAATGAATAGGCAATTGCCAAAATCCAGCAGTGCATTACCAAAAAGGCAAGGGATTTCATAAAATACAAAACTGAAACTTTTAAATTTATTTAAGAAGCTAAAATTTTTATACTAATTTTTAACCAGAGTCCAGACTATTAAAAACAATTACTACATTATACAGTTTATGGAGTCAAAGCCAAAATACAGAGATACAGGACTCCTGGGAAAAGAATTAAAAAAAATAAAAACAAACACACAATAGTATAAGGCACTACCTTTACTTTTACTTGTATTCAGAATTATTACATTCTGGTTTTTAATCTCTGCATTGTAAAACATCGCAATAGCTGTTTATTATCTCTTTAGACTGCACAACTTAGACATATTTTTAAGTTTTTTTTTTTTTTTTTTTTTTTTTTAGGCAAGCACTAGATATGTTACAGGGCAGGGAGAGGAGCAGCCCAAACCCCGCAAACCTGCCTGTTCTAAATAGGTTTTGCCATCCGCCGCATCAACACAAAACATATGAGACTTTAATGGGAAGGAACTTTACTCCAATTAGGAAACAACACAGGAAAGGCAAAGAATCTAGTTTCTAAATTATGCACCCAAAGTTACCAGTTCCTTCGTGGGTAAAACTCCGTCCAAATGGGATTGGCCCAGAGCAAGGCCCCAAAGCCTGCAACAAGTCTAAAGCGTCTCCAGTGGGGACCCACAGAAAAGGGTTAGAAACAACCAGACAAGCCCGGAAGGAAAAGGGCAAAATCAAGATAAAAGTTGCCATTGTCACCTCCCCACGGGTCTCACCCACATCTGTGCAACCCAGTCCACGACCAAAAGACAAGCACAATTTTTTTATTACTTGTCTTTAGGCTCCATGCGCCTCCTTTAGGTCTCTTTTTGGATCTTCATCCTGCTTTTTTCCTCCCTCCCTTGGGTGGGGTAGGGAACCTGGAACCTCCCCCTTTCCTGGGAACCACCCTGTTACAGATAGATTGACAAAAGCAAGAAAGAAAAGAAAAAAAAAATAGACACCTAATACCATGTACATTTTTTCAGTAACTTGTCCATATGGCTTTAGGTGTTACCTTGAATTTTGTAAAGAAACCTAGTCATTTACTGGGAGACTATATATTGTTTTTTCCAAGGGGAAAAGACAAGTAGATCAGTCTTCCTGGAACAAGATCTTATCAAGAGAAGTTTAGATAAAAGCCTAGAAGTAAGTTTGTTTGTTAGCATAGGCCAGGATAATTATTATTTTCCTCGTATATCACAAGTAAACATATTTAAACAAAGCAAAGCACCAAAATTTTTTAACACTTAAACCTTAAGGCATGTATGTTTTAAACCATTAAATTTTGAATTAGTTTTTTTTTTTTTACCACAATTTTAGATCACGATTTTAAAATTTAGGATTTTTTATAGGCGCCATTTATAATTAATCCTCCGGAGGCAAAAAGCAAGAACAAAGAGATCTTTTAATTCATTTAAAATTTTTGGCCACGTGCAATTTTAAAGAAACAGTTATTTTTACCTATATTTGCAAAAACACTGAGAAACTACAATTTAGTAAACTCCAGTTCTTTAATAACAATTTTTCTTGTTGTTGTTGTTGTTGTTCAGACAAAGAAACTCCCTCCGCCCTATAAACTTTTTCCCGCCATACGCGGCTTTCCTAACCCCCACCTTGGGTATGTGAGGTCTGCCTGGGGTGCAATAAATTTCTCTTTCTTGAGAAATGCAGCCTGGCTTTCTTTTTTTTTTACCACACCAAACCTTTTAGTTAGCAAGTGCAAAGTAACACAGCAGGTTTTTTTTTTTTTAAAGGTGCACAAAGGGAGAGTCTAATTTCCCCACAGCTGGAAGGCAGCAGAGACATACCAATGATCTCAACACTGGAGAAAATGTCCAGGCAGCTGCTTATTGAGATTAGAGGCAGTTTTTTACCAGCCAGCTGTGGTGGACCCCTTTACTTATTAGTCCCCAGCATTTTACTTTTAGCCTTGACTGTGACCAAAGACAGTGGAATAGGCATTGCCTGACCCATGATTACGAACACACAAACGCAGCAAGGACAACAAACACCAGGAACAAAACCAGAGGTCCCTGGGTAAAGACAAACACCAAAGTTACAAGAAATGAACCAAAAACAAATTTTTCAAACGGGCCCCTTACAGGTACTCAGAACAAACACAAATGCTACCCCAGTGCTGCCCCACAGGGGATAGCCAATCAGGTGGTCCGGGGACGTCTCCCACGGTCCACGCCAGAGGCTCTCTTTAGTGCATCCACCGAGCCTCTCCTGGCTACAGGTACTGAGCACAAACAGCTTCTAAACAATCAGGTGGTCCGGAGATGTCTCCCGCGGTCCACGCCGGAGGCTCTTATCAGTGCGTCCACCTGAGCCTTTTCCGGCTACTCCACAGGTACTCAATGCAAATACAGGTCTGCAGACTAGAAACAAATCTTACCTGGGCGAGTATTGGCACCCACCCGTCGTGCACGCTTTAATGGCTCCCTTCAGCTGTTTGGTGGTTGGGGTCTGTGCTAGCCAATCCCGGACGAGCCCCCAAAATGTTGTGCCCAAGGTCAGTAGACTCGGCGAGCATAGCCTCCAAGAACCCAAAGACAGCTGATGCAAACACAAAAGGGAGTTTATTTCAGACTCGAGTCCGGGTTCAAGGCACCTACCAAAGCAGTGGCAGATACCGAGAGCCCTGAACAAAGGAAGCAGGGGTCTTTTAATAAGGTTAAATTATGCTGGCAGTTACTCATTGGCTACAAGGATGAGTTCTCCAATTTTGCCAGGCTATCATTCTAAGCTGACTGGCCAGGCCAAGATGCAGCTCCAACCTGCAGCTCCAATTACAGCAAGTTCATCCTCATTGGTGACCAGAGAGTAAGGGTGGAGTGATGGTCCAAACTATCTCTGGAATGCAGTCTTTTCCCGGGACAGCAAGACCTGCAAGACCTGAAATTCTAAAATGGCAGTTACACACAAAATGACAAAGCAATGGCTAAGAATACTTATGCTCGCTTCCACACAACCACCACCCTCACCACCACCACCATCCTCACTGTTGTGGTTTTTGGAACCTGTGGGTTTGGAGTGCGGGGTCCTTGGGTTCACCCTGGGAAAGGGGTCACCAGAGCTCCCATTTTAGCGACACTCGGCGCGTTTCCCAGGCGAGTTTCTTCACGAGACAGAGACGTTGGTTATATTTCAAGGGCAGGTTGATTAGGGAAGGGATAAACCAGTGAAAGACCCTTGCAGAGACACAAGCGGGCAGGAAGAGCTGCCCCAGAAGGGACAGGTTCGCTGAGGGAGGCCTGCATGGTTGCAGGCGGGCCTGTGTCCTCGACAAGGGCAGGCAGGAGACTGTTGTCCTTCAGAGGAAAGAGTTGGTGACAAGAGGCACCTGCATAGTCACAGGTGGGCAGAGGGATGGCTGCCCAAGCCTGTGCAGACATTGCACTGATAGAGTCTTCTTCTGTTTTGGAGAGATCACTCCTTGTGAGCCTCAGTTGGTGGCTCATTTTGGATAACTATGCAGAATCTGAAAGGGACCTAGATTCCACAATGGGCTCAATCTCCATATCTTTACCTTTGGATGCTCACTTGCTCACTGGGATACCTGCTTGGATGTTATGCTTTGTAATCTAGGGGTCTGGTGCCTCAGGATACTAGTCTGAGCCTAAGGATCTTGGTTTCCATAGCTGTGACAATGGCTATGCTAATCTCTTCTACCCCCACCTCCTTGTGTGAGCCAGGTTTCTGGTCTTGTGGCACACCTCTTTTCAGGTTTTTTTTTTTTTTTCTATTCTTGTCCTCCATCAATCACCACCATCATCACCATCATCACCACCATCAACATCACCACCACCATCTTTACTTAAAAAGGTTATTATGTGCCAGACACCGTGCTAAGCATTTTACATGTATTATAACATTTATGTTTCTCATCACACAGTCCTGTGAGAGAGAGATATTTTTGCCATTTTTGAAGATGAGTAAACTGAGGAACTTGGCCAAGTTCATATGTGACAGGATAGTGTGGTCCAGGAGCCCAAGCTCAGCTGTCCGGTTCTAGGTGCTTCTCGAATCCACATATGTATGACCCACCTGTGGATTTTTCTAAAAGGTAGATTTTTTCTTTTTTTAAGATTTATTTATTTATTTATACCAGCACTGGGTACAGTCAGAAGCGCAAGAGGGTGAAAGAATTCACCAGAGCCAGAGCAGGGAACAGAATAGGCAAAAGACAGAAGTACACTGCTGAGGGGAGTAGGGGTGAGTCAGGAAATGTCTGCCTTCTGTGGGTCACTTCCTTGGTTGGCTGGGGATGGAACTCCTGCTGCAGAGGCTGCCCAGAGCTTCCCAGTGCTGTGCTGAACCCCTCGTGCCACCAGGGAGGCCCCACTTTTGAAGACATTGTACCAATTCTCTACAGCTGAGTGTCTTTCTGATGGTAGAAGGTACATGAACACTTCATACCTATAGAAGCACACACATGCACACACACTTGTACAGACTCACATGCACACACTTGCACAGACACAGTGTAAGACATGCACACGCACCTAAAGGAAATAGTCCAAACACCTAATTACATACTTACTGGTAGGTCTGTTTCACTATCCTATTTCACCGTATTACCACCATATGACCACTTTGATTTTTCTAAAACTTTCTATAAATTTCACTGCTGCTGATAGGAATTTTAAAGGAAATTTCGGCATCTGACGACCCATGTGTTGGAAGTATGGGCGCATTCATACATGTGAAGCAAATGCATTCAGTTTCAAACACTGATTTACTGTGTCATGGGAGAGACAGTTTCAACAATCCATTTCAGACTGTCTTCTGCAGGCAGGGAAAGAGCATGCAGATGCCTCTATGCCCCAGCGCCCCCGGGGAAGAGCAGGTCACGTGGAGGTCCATCCTGCAGTGGGAAGCCAGTCTGTCCATCACGGCCCCCTCCTCGTGCCATCCCCGACCTGCGTTGGAAGAGAAGAGCCAATAAAGCCCAAGCACAGAGTTACCTGTTTAGGATACTCTTTTGTTAGTGAAATCCCCCAGGGAGTGCTGCACAGACTTAGATTTGACAAGGCTCAGATGGAAACCAGGAGGCCCTAGGAGCCGCCACTAACTAGAGGGTGAGTGAGTGTCCAACTTGGAATTTCAGTTTTTAAAAGCGACCCATCCAGGGGGATTTGCTACCGTGGATGTCAGTCCATGACAATGCCACTCAGACATCCTCTGCGCCATCCGTGTGCCCAGGGGCCGACAGCAGGGCTCTCCCAGCAAGGGGCAGGGTGGCCCTCCCGGGACAGAGCCTAAGAAGGGGAAGCAAGGCCCAGGGTTTGAAGCCTCTGGCCCTGGGAGCTGTAGGCTCCGCCCACACAGCTCTACACCCCTCCTGGGGCCCTGCACCTGCTCAACTGCCCCCCACCCCTCCCCTCCCGTCCTCCAACCACTCTGCTCCCCTCCAGGTGCTTCACCAGTTCCGTCGCCCTTTGGGCCCTTCACCTGCTCTGCTGCTTGGACTTCTGTGCCCCCGGACATCTGTGCTCCATGTCTGTGCGTCTCATGCTGCTCCTGGCCCCTCGGACTGGACCAGCCCCTGACCCCTCTCCAGAGCCTCGACCTCCCTTGGTGAGCTCCTTTTCACCTTGGCCACCAGGTGGCTGCCCTTTGGGGGCAGGGTGAATTCTTCAGAGTGTGGTGGTTATATTCTTAGTCTCTGTGGTGGTTTTTTCTATGCCATGGTGCGCAGAAACAGCAGACGTTCAATATAGCGCTGATTATTCTCCTCACTCTGGCCTTGCCGCTTTGCCTGGCCTTAAGGGTGGAATCCTGCCTTTCTGCAGGGGCCACCGCATTACTTTGGGGCAGGAGGCGAGAGCCACTTCTCGAGGGCGGTCTTAGGGAGGTGATGGAGGGCGGCGGGGCTGGGCTGGGGGTTCTGCTCCTGCCTTCCAGGCCCCCCTCCAGCTGGGAGCCTGGCAAGGTGGTGGTGGTGTGCTCCCAGGCATCCTCCATGGGGGGGCCTGGGAAGGAGGTGGTTCTGATGTGCAGGGCCTCCTCCAAGAGTGGGCCTAGCATGGAGGGGATGCTCTGCCCCCAGGCGTCCTCCAGCGGGGGGCCTAGCACAGAGATGGTGCTGTTCTGCAGCTGGGGGCCTGGCCTGGAGGTAAAACTCCGCTGGGAGGCTTCCTCCGGCAGGGAGACGCTCACGGACGAGGTCTTGCACGCCCACACCTCAGGCTGCAGGAGGCTCTCCTCCCAATCCAGGTCACATTGTGTGGCAGTGGGAGCGAAGTGCTCCTGGGAGGAGGCCTGGCTTGGCCCCTCTCCCTCGTCCCACTGCCCCTCCCCCTCCCCAGCGCAGAGTGTCTGCTCTGTCCCCATGACATCATTCAAACTTCCCTCCGCGATGACACTGACAATTTCGGGCCTCCAGCAATCCTGGCGGACCTCGGCTTCCATCACGGCCATGCCGTGGTGGCCGCCGGCCGGCTCCCCCAAGGGCGGGGATCCCTTCATCTGGACCCAGGGGTGTTCGATGACGCTCTCTAGGGTGCTCCGACTCTGGGGGTCCAGCACCAACATCTTACTGAGGAGGTCCCGGCAGTGGTCCGAGAGGTAGTCAGGCTTGTGGTAGTGCGCGCTCAGGACGCTGGCCCGGAGTTCCTGGTGGCTGGTCCCCGCGAAGGGCAGCTCCCCGGTGAGCATGTTGTAGAGGGTCACCCCCAGGCTCCAGACGTCCGCCTTGGGGCCTTTGTACGTCTGGTGGAGGTAGATCTCGGGGGCCAGGAATTCAGGGCTGCCACAACAGGTGCTCAGGCCCTCGTCGGCGCACCGGACACTGAGCCCGAAGTCCGCCAACTTGATGTTTCCGTTGTCGTCCATGAGCAGGTTCTCGGGCTTCAGGTCTCGGTGCGCGACGCCCTTGCTGTGGCAGTACGAGAGGGCCGAGAGCACCTGCCGGAAAATGCGGCGGGCCTCGCTCTCGGGCAGGCGCCCGCGCTCGTTGAGGTAGCCCTCCAGGTCGCCCCCTTTCGCCAACTCCATCACCAGCATGACCTCCGCCCCGGTGTCCACCACCTCAAAGAGCCGGACGATGTTTGGGTGGTGCAGGGCGCGCATGCAGCCCACCTCGCGGGCCAGGAACTCGGGGCTGGGCATCTTGGCCTTGCGCATGACTTTGATGGCCACCTTCCTGCCGGTGCGGGCGTGCTGCGCCAGCTTCACCTTGGAGAAGGAGCCCTCCCCCAGCGTGCGCAGCATCAGGTAGTGTTGGAGCTTGGCCTCCTTAGGAGCGAGGCGCTTCGTCATAGCGAGTGCGGACCCCGGCTCACTGCTCTCACGGCCCTGGCTGTTCTCAAACGGCCCTGAGATACCTCTCCTCATCGCTCTAGCTCTATTATCTTAACAAACGTACTATTAATCTAATATTAATAGTAATCACAAAACACCCACTAAGCTAACTAAATGCTAATAGTGCTAACTTAACTCCCCAACAGTACTAACTAAGCTACCCTTACTAACAATGCTAATACTAACTAGCTACACGCAAAAATAAATGAAAATAATGTAAATATATGATAAAAGCAAACCAATCACAAGCTAGCCACAAAACATAGAACAACACAAAGACAAAACGAACAAACCACAAGAGAACAAACAACAATCAGAAACTAACAAGTAAAATAAAAAAAACAGACAAACAACAAAGGGAAAAACACAACAAACAACAAATACCAACGGAAGGGAAAATGGGGGAAATCAAAAAAAAGAAAAAGAAAAAAATTCGAAACGGAAATTAAAAAACCAAAAATTAAAATAATAAAACAAAAAAATAAAATAAAAAACTAAAAAATTAAAATGATAAAGGAAAATAATTAAAAATGGAAAAAATAAGCAAATAAAGCAATAAAGGAAAATAAGAAAAAACAAAGAAACAAAATAACTAAAATAAAGAACGAAAATAAAGAACTAAAGTAAATGAATAAATCAATCAATCAAAAGAAAACCCAGTAATCCAAAACGCGCTCTCTCCCCCTCCGCTGTCCGAGTCCACAGGTCACTATCCCAAAGCTTCCTGGCTCTTAAGGACACAGATGCAGGCCGGGCAGGGCTTATATAGGCTCTGCCGGTGGCGGCGCCATCACAGTGGCTCTTTATGGAGTCAGAGCCAGAAGCCGCAGCCATTGGCTGAGGGAAACCCAGTGGTTTCTCAGCCTTAATGAAAAAGCAGCTGCCAAGAGGCGTGTTTATAGGACTTACTAGAGATTGACATTTACCCACTTAAAGAAAACCCGTAGAATGCTTGAGAGGCTGTTTCATGTGTAGTGAGAAAACCTTTCTGTCGGCTCATCAGTCACCATTCTGCGACCTCTTTTTTTTTTTTTTTTTTTTTTCCCATTTTCTGTACTACCACCACCCTCACCACCACCACCATCCTCACTGTTGTGGTTTTTGGAACCTGTGGGTTTGGAGTGCGGGGTCCTTGGGTTCACCCTGGGAAAGGGGTCACCAGAGCTCCCATTTTAGCGACACTCGGCGCGTTTCCCAGGCGAGTTTCTTCACGAGACAGAGACGTTGGTTATATTTCAAGGGCAGGTTGATTAGGGAAGGGATAAACCAGTGAAAGACCCTTGCAGAGACACAAGCGGGCAGGAAGAGCTGCCCCAGAAGGGACAGGTTCGCTGAGGGAGGCCTGCATGGTTGCAGGCGGGCCTGTGTCCTCGACAAGGGCAGGCAGGAGACTGTTGTCCTTCAGAGGAAAGAGTTGGTGACAAGAGGCACCTGCATAGTCACAGGTGGGCAGAGGGATGGCTGCCCAAGCCTGTGCAGACATTGCACTGATAGAGTCTTCTTCTGTTTTGGAGAGATCACTCCTTGTGAGCCTCAGTTGGTGGCTCATTTTGGATAACTATGCAGAATCTGAAAGGGACCTAGATTCCACAATGGGCTCAATCTCCATATCTTTACCTTTGGATGCTCACTTGCTCACTGGGATACCTGCTTGGATGTTATGCTTTGTAATCTAGGGGTCTGGTGCCTCAGGATACTAGTCTGAGCCTAAGGATCTTGGTTTCCATAGCTGTGTCAATGGCTATGCTAATCTCTTCTACCCCCACCTCCTTGTGTGAGCCAGGTTTCTGGTCTTGTGGCACACCTCTTTTCAGGTTTTTTTTTTTTTTTCTATTCTTGTCCTCCATCAATCACCACCATCATCACCATCATCACCACCATCAACATCACCACCACCATCTTTACTTAAAAAGGTTATTATGTGCCAGACACCGTGCTAAGCATTTTACATGTATTATAACATTTATGTTTCTCATCACACAGTCCTGTGAGAGAGAGATATTTTTGCCATTTTTGAAGATGAGTAAACTGAGGAACTTGGCCAAGTTCATATGTGACAGGATAGTGTGGTCCAGGAGCCCAAGCTCAGCTGTCCGGTTCTAGGTGCTTCTCGAATCCACATATGTATGACCCACCTGTGGATTTTTCTAAAAGGTAGATTTTTTCTTTTTTTAAGATTTATTTATTTATTTATACAAGCACTGGGTACAGTCAGAAGCGCAAGAGGGTGAAAGAATTCACCAGAGCCAGAGCAGGGAACAGAATAGGCAAAAGACAGAAGTACACTGCTGAGGGGAGTAGGGGTGAGTCAGGAAATGTCTGCCTTCTGTGGGTCACTTCCTTGGTTGGCTGGGGATGGAACTCCTGCTGCAGAGGCTGCCCAGAGCTTCCCAGTGCTGTGCTGAACCCCTCGTGCCACCAGGGAGGCCCCACTTTTGAAGACATTGTACCAATTCTCTACAGCTGAGTGTCTTTCTGATGGTAGAAGGTACATGAACACTTCATACCTATAGAAGCACACACATGCACACACACTTGTACAGACTCACATGCACACACTTGCACAGACACAGTGTAAGACATGCACACGCACCTAAAGGAAATAGTCCAAACACCTAATTACATACTTACTGGTAGGTCTGTTTCACTATCCTATTTCACCGTATTACCACCATATGACCACTTTGATTTTTCTAAAACTTTCTATAAATTTCACTGCTGCTGATAGGAATTTTAAGGAAATTTCGGCATCTGACGACCCATGTGTTGGAAGTATGGGCGCATTCATACATGTGAAGCAAATGCATTCAGTTTCAAACACTGATTTACTGTGTCATGGGAGAGACAGTTTCAACAATCCATTTCAGACTGTCTTCTGCAGGCAGGGAAAGAGCATGCAGATGCCTCTATGCCCCAGCGCCCCCGGGGGAAGAGCAGGTCACGTGGAGGTCCATCCTGCAGTGGGAAGCCAGTCTGTCCATCACGGCCCCCTCCTCGTGCCATCCTGGACCTGCGTTGGAAGAGAAGAGCCAATAAAGCCCAAGCACAGAGTTACCTGTTTAGGATACTCTTTTGTTAGTGAAATCCCCCAGGGAGTGCTGCACAGACTTAGATTTGACAAGGCTCAGATGGAAACCAGGAGGCCCTAGAAGCCGCCACTAACTAGAGGGTGAGTGAGTGTCCAACTTGGAATTTCAGTTTTTAAAAGCGACCCATCCAGGGGGATTTGCTACCGTGGATGTCAGTCCATGACAATGCCACTCAGACATCCTCTGCGCCATCCCTGTGCCCAGGGGCCGACAGCAGGGCTCTCCCAGCAAGGGGCAGGGTGGCCCTCCCGGGACAGAGCCTAAGAAGGGGAAGCAAGGCCAAGGGTTTGAAGCCTCTGGCCCTGGGAGCTGTAGGCTCCGCCCACACAGCTCTACACCCCTCCTGGGGCCCTGCACCTGCTCAACTGCCCCCCACCCCTCCCCTCCCGTCCTCCAACCACTCTGCTCCCCTCCAGGTGCTTCACCAGTTCCGTCGCCCTTTGGGCCCTTCACCTGCTCTGCTGCTTGGACTTCTGTGCCCCCGGACATCTGTGCTCCATGTCTGTGCGTCTCATGCTGCTCCTGGCCCCTCGGACTGGACCAGCCCCTGACCCCTCTCCAGAGCCTCGACCTCCCTTGGTGAGCTCCTTTTCACCTTGGCCACCAGGTGGCTGCCCTTTGGGGGCAGGGTGAATTCTTCAGAGTGTGGTGGTTATATTCTTAGTCTCTGTGGTGGTTTTTTCTATGCCATGGTGCGCAGAAACAGCAGACGTTCAATATAGCGCTGATTATTCTCCTCACTCTGGCCTTGCCGCTTTGCCTGGCCTTAAGGGTGGAATCCTGCCTTTCTGCAGGGGCCACCGCATTACTTTGGGGCAGGAGGCGAGAGCCACTTCTCGAGGGTGGTCTTAGGGAGGTGATGGAGGGCGGCGGGGCTGGGCTGGGGGTTCTGCTCCTGCCTTCCAGGCCCCCCTCCAGCTGGGAGCCTGGCAAGGTGGTGGTGGTGTGCTCCCAGGCATCCTCCATGGGGGGGCCTGGGAAGGAGGTGGTTCTGATGTGCAGGGCCTCCTCCAAGAGTGGGCCTAGCATGGAGGGGATGCTCTGCCCCCAGGCGTCCTCCAGCGGGGGGCCTAGCACAGAGATGGTGCTGTTCTGCAGCTGGGGGCCTGGCCTGGAGGTAAAACTCCGCTGGGAGGCTTCCTCCGGCAGGGAGACGCTCAGGGACGAGGTCTTGCACGCCCACACCTCAGGCTGCAGGAGGCTCTCCTCCCAATCCAGGTCACATTGTGTGGCAGTGGGAGCGAAGTGCTCCTGGGAGGAGGCCTGGCTTGGCCCCTCTCCCTCGTCCCACTGCCCCTCCCCCTCCCCAGCGCAGAGTGTCTGCTCTGTCCCCATGACATCATTAAAACTTCCCTCCGCGATGACACTGACAATTTCGGGCCTCCAGCAATCCTGGCGGACCTCGGCTTCCATCACGGCCATGCCGTGGTGGCCGCCGGCCGGCTCCCCCAAGGGCAGGGATCCCTTCATCTGGACCCAGGGGTGTTCGATGACGCTCTCTAGGGTGCTCCGACTCTGGGGGTCCAGCACCAACATCTTACTGAGGAGGTCCCGGCAGTGGTCCGAGAGGTAGTCAGGCTTGTGGTAGTGCGCGCTCAGGACGCTGGCCCGGAGTTCCTGGTGGCTGGTCCCCGCGAAGGGCAGCTCCCCGGTGAGCATGTTGTAGAGGGTCACCCCCAGGCTCCAGACGTCCGCCTTGGGGCCTTTGTACGTCTGGTGGAGGTAGATCTCGGGGGCCAGGAATTCAGGGCTGCCACAACAGGTGCTCAGGCCCTCGTCGGCGCACCGGACACTGAGCCCGAAGTCCGCCAACTTGATGTTTCCGTTGTCGTCCATGAGCAGGTTCTCGGGCTTCAGGTCTCGGTGCGCGACGTCCTTGCTGTGGCAGTACGAGAGGGCCGAGAGCACCTGCCGGAAAATGCGGCGGGCCTCGCTCTCGGGCAGGCGCCCGCGCTCGTTGAGGTAGCCCTCCAGGTCGCCCCCTTTCGCCAACTCCATCACCAGCATGACCTCCGCCCCGGTGTCCACCACCTCAAAGAGCCGGACGATGTTTGGGTGGTGCAGGGCGCGCATGCAGCCCACCTCGCGGGCCAGGAACTCGGGGCTGGGCATCTTGGCCTTGCGCATGACTTTGATGGCCACCTTCCTGCCGGTGCGGGCGTGCTGCGCCAGCTTCACCTTGGAGAAGGAGCCCTCCCCCAGCGTGCGCAGCATCAGGTAGTGTTGGAGCTTGGCCTCCTTAGGAGCGAGGCGCTTCGTCATAGCGAGTGCGGACCCCGGCTCACTGCTCTCACGGCCCTGGCTGTTCTCAAACGGCCCTGAGATACCTCTCCTCATCGCTCTAGCTCTATTATCTTAACAAACGTACTATTAATCTAATATTAATAGTAATCACAAAACACCCACTAAGCTAACTAAATGCTAATAGTGCTAACTTAACTCCCCAACAGTACTAACTAAGCTACCCTTACTAACAATGCTAATACTAACTAGCTACACGCAAAAATAAATGAAAATAATGTAAATATATGATAAAAGCAAACCAATCACAAGCTAGCCACAAAACATAGAACAACACAAAGACAAAACGAACAAACCACAAGAGAACAAACAACAATCAGAAACTAACAAGTAAAATAAAAAAAACAGACAAACAACAAAGGGAAAAACACAACAAACAACAAATACCAACGGAAGGGAAAATGGGGGAAATCAAAAAAAAGAAAAAGAAAAAAATTCGAAACGGAAATTAAAAAACCAAAAATTAAAATAATAAAACAAAAAAATAAAATAAAAAACTAAAAAATTAAAATGATAAAGGAAAATAATTAAAAATGGAAAAAATAAGCAAATAAAGCAATAAAGGAAAATAAGAAAAAACAAAGAAACAAAATAACTAAAATAAAGAACGAAAATAAAGAACTAAAGTAAATGAATAAATCAATCAATCAAAAGAAAACCCAGTAATCCAAAACGCGCTCTCTCCCCCTCCGCTGTCCGAGTCCACAGGTCACTATCCCAAAGCTTCCTGGCTCTTAAGGACACAGATGCAGGCCGGGCAGGGCTTATATAGGCTCTGCCGGTGGCGGCGCCATCACAGTGGCTCTTTATGGAGTCAGAGCCAGAAGCCGCAGCCATTGGCTGAGGGAAACCCAGTGGTTTCTCAGCCTTAATGAAAAAGCAGCTGCCAAGAGGCGTGTTTATAGGACTTACTAGAGATTGACATTTACCCACTTAAAGAAAACCCGTAGAATGCTTGAGAGGCTGTTTCATGTGTAGTGAGAAAACCTTTCTGTCGGCTCATCAGTCACCATTCTGCGACCTCTTTTTTTTTTTTTTTTTTTTTCCCATTTTCTGTACTACCACCACCCTCACCACCACCACCATCCTCACTGTTGTGGTTTTTGGAACCTGTGGGTTTGGAGTGCGGGGTCCTTGGGTTCACCCTGGGAAAGGGGTCACCAGAGCTCCCATTTTAGCGACACTCGGCGCGTTTCCCAGGCGAGTTTCTTCACGAGACAGAGACGTTGGTTATATTTCAAGGGCAGGTTGATTAGGGAAGGGATAAACCAGTGAAAGACCCTTGCAGAGACACAAGCGGGCAGGAAGAGCTGCCCCAGAAGGGACAGGTTCGCTGAGGGAGGCCTGCATGGTTGCAGGCGGGCCTGTGTCCTCGACAAGGGCAGGCAGGAGACTGTTGTCCTTCAGAGGAAAGAGTTGGTGACAAGAGGCACCTGCATAGTCACAGGTGGGCAGAGGGATGGCTGCCCAAGCCTGTGCAGACATTGCACTGATGGAGTCTTCTTCTGTTTTGGAGAGATCACTCCTTGTGAGCCTCAGTTGGTGGCTCATTTTGGATAACTATGCAGAATCTGAAAGGGACCTAGATTCCACAATGGGCTCAATCTCCATATCTTTACCTTTGGATGCTCACTTGCTCACTGGGATACCTGCTTGGATGTTATGCTTTGTAATCTAGGGGTCTGGTGCCTCAGGATACTAGTCTGAGCCTAAGGATCTTGGTTTCCATAGCTGTGTCAATGGCTATGCTAATCTCTTCTACCCCCACCTCCTTGTGTGAGCCAGGTTTCTGGTCTTGTGGCACACCTCTTTTCAGGTTTTTTTTTTTCTATTCTTGTCCTCCATCAATCACCACCATCATCACCATCATCACCACCATCAACATCACCACCACCATCTTTACTTAAAAAGGTTATTATGTGCCAGACACCGTGCTAAGCATTTCCATGTATTATAACATTTATGTTTCTCATCACACAGTCCTGTGAGAGAGAGATATTTTTGCCATTTTTGAAGATGAGTAAACTGAGGAACTTGGCCAAGTTCATATGTGACAGGATAGTGTGGTCCAGGAGCCCAAGCTCAGCTGTCCGGTTCTAGGTGCTTCTCGAATCCACATATGTATGACCCACCTGTGGATTTTTCTAAAAGGTAGATTTTTTTCTTTTTTTAAGATTTATTTATTTATACAAGCACTGGGTACAGTCAGAAGCGCAAGAGGGTGAAAGAATTCACCAGAGCCAGAGCAGGGAACAGAATAGGCAAAAGACAGAAGTACACTGCTGAGGGGAGTAGGGGTGAGTCAGGAAATGTCTGCCTTCTGTGGGTCACTTCCTTGGTTGGCTGGGGATGGAACTCCTGCTGCAGAGTCTGCCCAGAGCTTCCCAGTGCTGTGCTGAACCCCTCGTGCCACCAGGGAGGCCCCACTTTTGAAGACATTGTACCAATTCTCTACAGCTGAGTGTCTTTCTGATGGTAGAAGGTACATGAACACTTCATACCTATAGAAGCACACACATGCACACACACTTGTACAGACTCACATGCACACACTTGCACAGACACAGTGTAAGACATGCACACGCACCTAAAGAAAATAGTCCAAACACCTAATTACATACTTACTGGTAGGTCTGTTTCACTATCCTATTTCACCGTATTACCACCATATGACCACTTTGATTTTTCTAAAACTTTCTATAAATTTCACTGCTGCTGATAGGAATTTTAAGGAAATTTCGGCATCTGACGACCCATGTGTTGGAAGTATGGGCGCATTCATACATGTGAAGCAAATGCATTCAGTTTCAAACACTGATTTACTGTGTCATGGGAGAGACAGTTTCAACAATCCATTTCAGACTGTCTTCTGCAGGCAGGGAAAGAGCATGCAGATGCCTCTATGCCCCAGCGCCCCCGGGGGAAGAGCAGGTCACGTGGAGGTCCATCCTGCAGTGGGAAGCCAGTCTGTCCATCACGGCCCCCTCCTCGTGCCATCCCCGACCTGCGTTGGAAGAGAAGAGCCAATAAAGCCCAAGCACAGAGTTACCTGTTTAGGATACTCTTTTGTTAGTGAAATCCCCCAGGGAGTGCTGCACAGACTTAGATTTGACAAGGCTCAGATGGAAACCAGGAGGCCCTAGGAGCCGCCACTAACTAGAGGGTGAGTGAGTGTCCAACTTGGAATTTCAGTTTTTAAAAGCGACCCATCCAGGGGGATTTGCTACCGTGGATGTCAGTCCATGACAATGCCACTCAGACATCCTCTGCGCCATCCGTGTGCCCAGGGGCCGACAGCAGGGCTCTCCCAGCAAGGCGCAGGGTGGCCCTCCCGGGACAGAGCCTAAGAAGGGGAAGCAAGGCCCAGGGTTTGGAGCCTCTGGCCCTGGGGCCTCTGTAGGCTCTGCCCACACAGCTCTACAACCCTCCTGGGGCCCTGCACCTGCTCAACTGCCCCCCACCCCTCCCCTCCCCTCCTCCAACCACTCTGCTCCCCTCCAGGTGCTTCACCAGTTCCGTCGCCCTTTGGGCCCTTCACCTGCTCTGCTGCTTGGACTTCTGTGCCCCCGGACATCTGTGCTCCATGTCTGTGCGTCTCATGCTGCTCCTGGCCCCTCGGACTGGACCAGCCCCTGACCCCTCTCCAGAGCCTCGACCTCCCTTGGTGAGCTCCTTTTCACCTTGGCCACCAGGTGGCTGCCCTTTGGGGGCAGGGTGAATTCTTCAGAATGTGGTGGTTATATTCTTAGTCTCTGTGGTGGTTTTTTCTATGCCATGGTGCGCGGAAACAGCAGACGTTCAATATAGCGCTGATTATTCTCCTCACTCTGGCCTTGCCGCTTTGCCTGGCCTTAAGGGTGGAATCCTGCCTTTCTGCAGGGGCCACCACATTACTTTGGGGCAGGAGGCGAGAGCCACTTCTTGAGGGCGGTCTTAGGGAGGTGATGGAGGGCGGCGGGGCTGGGCTGGGGGTTCTGCTCCTGCCTTCCAGGTCCCCCTCCAGCTGGGAGCCTGGCAAGGTGGTGGTGGTGTGCTCCCAGGCATCCTCCATGGGGGGGCCTGGGAAGGAGGTGGTTCTGATGTGCAGGGCCTCCTCCAAGAGTGGGCCTAGCATGGAGGGGATGCTCTGCCCCCAGGCGTCCTCCAGCGGGGGGCCTAGCACAGAGATGGTGCTGTTCTGCAGCTGGGGGCCTGGCCTGGAGGTAAAACTCCGCTGGGAGGCTTCCTCCGGCAGGGAGATGCTCTCGGACGAGGTCTTGCACGCCCACACCTCAGGCTGCAGGAGGCTCTCCTCCCAATCCAGGTCACATTGTGTGGCAGTGGGAGCGAAGTGCTCCTGGGAGGAGGCCTGGCTTGGCCCCTCTCCCTCGTCCCACTGCCCCTCCCCCTCCCCAGCGCAGAGTGTCTGCTCTGTCCCCATGACATCATTAAAACTTCCCTCCGCGATGACACTGACAATTTCGGGCCTCCAGCAATCCTGGCGGACCTCGGCTTCCATCACGGCCATGCCGTGGTGGACGCCGGCCGGCTCCCCCAAGGGCGGGGATCCCTTCATCTGGACCCAGGGGTGTTCGATGACGCTCTCTAGGGTGCTCCGACTCTGGGGGTCCAGCACCAACATCTTACTGAGGAGGTCCCGGCAGTGGTCCGAGAGGTAGTCAGGCTTGTGGTAGTGCGCGCTCAGGACGCTGGCCCGGAGTTCCTGGTGGCTGGTCCCCGCGAAGGGCAGCTCCCCGGTGAGCATGTTGTAGAGGGTCACCCCCAGGCTCCAGACGTCCGCCTTGGGGCCTTTGTACGTCTGGTGGAGGTAGATCTCGGGGGCCAGGAATTCAGGGCTGCCACAACAGGTGCTCAGGCCCTCGTCGGCGCACCGGACACTGAGCCCGAAGTCCGCCAACTTGATGTTTCCGTTGTCGTCCATGAGCAGGTTCTCGGGCTTCAGGTCTCGGTGCGCGACGCCCTTGCTGTGGCAGTACGAGAGGGCCGAGAGCACCTGCCGGAAAATGCGGCGGGCCTCGCTCTCGGGCAGGCGCCCGCGCTCGTTGAGGTAGCCCTCCAGGTCGCCCCCTTTCGCCAACTCCATCACCAGCATGACCTCCGCCCCGGTGTCCACCACCTCAAAGAGCCGGACGATGTTTGGGTGGTGCAGGGCGCGCATGCAGCCCACCTCGCGGGCCAGGAACTCGGGGCTGGGCATCTTGGCCTTGCGCATGACTTTGATGGCCACCTTCCTGCCGGTGCGGGCGTGCTGCGCCAGCTTCACCTTGGAGAAGGAGCCCTCCCCCAGCGTGCGCAGCATCAGGTAGTGTTGGAGCTTGGCCTCCTTAGGAGCGAGGCGCTTCGTCATAGCGAGTGCGGACCCCGGCTCACTGCTCTCATGGCCCTGGCTGTTCTCAAACGGCCCTGAGATACCTCTCCTCATCGCTCTAGCTCTATTATCTTAACAAACGTACTATTAATCTAATATTAATAGTAATCACAAAACACCCACTAAGCTAACTAAATGCTAATAGTGCTAACTTAACTCCCCAACAGTACTAACTAAGCTACCCTTACTAACAATGCTAATACTAACTAGCTACACGCAAAAATAAATGAAAATAATGTAAATATATGATAAAAGCAAACCAATCACAAGCTAGCCACAAAACATAGAACAACACAAAGACAAAACGAACAAACCACAAGAGAGCAAACAACAATCAGAAACTAACAAGTAAAATAAAAAAAACAGACAAACAACAAAGGGAAAAACACAACAAACAACAAATAACAACAGAAGGGAAAATGGGGGAAATCAAAAAAAAGAAAAAGAAAAAAATTCGAAACGGAAATTAAAAAACCAAAAATTAAAATAATAAAACAAAAAATAAAATAAAAAACTAAAAAATTAAAATGATAAAGGAAAATAATTAAAAATGGAAAAAATAAGCAAATAAAGCAATAAAGGAAAATAAGAAAAAACAAAGAAACAAAATAACTAAAATAAAGAACGAAAATAAAGAACTAAAGTAAATGAATAAATCAATCAATCAAAAGAAAACCCAGTAATCCAAAACGCGCTCTCTCTCCCTCCGCTGTCCGAGTCCACAGGTCACTATCCCAAAGCTTCCTGGCTCTTAAGGACACAGATGCAGGCCGGGCAGGGCTTATATAGGCTCTGCCGGTGGCGGCGCCATCACAGTGGCTCTTTATGGAGTCAGAGCCAGAAGCCGCAGCCATTGGCTGAGGGAAACCCAGTGGTTTCTCAGCCTTAATGAAAAAGCAGCTGCCAAGAGGCGTGTTTATAGGACTTACTAGAGATTGACATTTACCCACTTAAAGAAAACCCGTAGAATGCTTGAGAGGCTGTTTCATGTGTAGTGAGAAAACCTTTCTGTCGGCTCATCAGTCACCATTCTGCGACCTCTTTTTTTTTTTTTTTTTTTTTTTCCCATTTTCTGTGCTACCACCACCCTCACCACCACCACCGTCCTCACTGTTGTGGTTTTTGGAACCTGTGGGTTTGGAGTGCGGGGTCCTTGGGTTCACCCTGGGAAAGGGGTCACCAGAGCTCCCATTTTAGCGACACTCGGCGCGTTTCCCAGGCGAGTTTCTTCACGAGACAGAGACGTTGGTTATATTTCAAGGGCAGGTTGATTAGGGAAGGGATAAACCAGTGAAAGACCCTTGCAGAGACACAAGCGGGCAGGAAGAGCTGCCCCAGAAGGGACAGGTTCGCTGAGGGAGGCCTGCATGGTTGCAGGCGGGCCTGTGTCCTCGACAAGGGCAGGCAGGAGACTGTTGTCCTTCAGAGGAAAGAGTTGGTGACAAGAGGCACCTGCATAGTCACAGGTGGGCAGAGGGATGGCTGCCCAAGCCTGTGCAGACATTGCACTGATAGAGTCTTCTTCTGTTTTGGAGAGATCACTCCTTGTGAGCCTCAGTTGGTGGCTCATTTTGGATAACTGTGCAGAATCTGAAAGGGACCTAGATTCCACAATGGGCTCAATCTCCATATCTTTACCTTTGGATGCTCACTTGCTCACTGGGATACCTGCTTGGATGTTATGCTTTGTAATCTAGGGGTCTGGTGCCTCAGGATACTAGTCTGAGCCTAAGGATCTTGGTTTCCATAGCTGTGTCAATGGCTATGCTAATCTCTTCTACCCCCACCTCCTTGTGTGAGCCAGGTTTCTGGTCTTGTGGCACACCTCTTTTCAGGTTTTTTTTTTTTTTTTCTATTCTTGTCCTCCATCAATCACCACCATCATCACCATCATCACCACCATCAACATCACCACCACCATCTTTACTTAAAAAGGTTATTATGTGCCAGACACCGTGCTAAGCATTTCCATGTATTATAACATTTATGTTTCTCATCACACAGTCCTGTGAGAGAGAGATATTTTTGCCATTTTTGAAGATGAGTAAACTGAGGAACTTGGCCAAGTTCATATGTGACAGGATAGTGTGGTCCAGGAGCCCAAGCTCAGCTGTCCGGTTCTAGGTGCTTCTCGAATCCACATATGTATGACCCACCTGTGGATTTTTCTAAAAGGTAGATTTTTTCTTTTTTTAAGATTTATTTATTTATTTATACAAGCACTGGGTACAGTCAGAAGCGCAAGAGGGTGAAAGAATTCACCAGAGCCAGAGCAGGGAACAGAATAGGCAAAAGACAGAAGTACACTGCTGAGGGGAGTAGGGGTGAGTCAGGAAATGTCTGCCTTCTGTGGGTCACTTCCTTGGTTGGCTGGGGATGGAACTCCTGCTGCAGAGGCTGCCCAGAGCTTCCCAGTGCTGTGCTGAACCCCTCGTGCCACCAGGGAGGCCCCACTTTTGAAGACATTGTACCAATTCTCTACAGCTGAGTGTCTTTCTGATGGTAGAAGGTACATGAACACTTCATACCTATAGAAACACACACATGCACACACACTTGTACAGACTCACATGCACACACTTGCACAGACACAGTGTAAGACATGCACACGCACCTAAAGAAAATAGTCCAAACACCTAATTACATACTTACTGGTAGGTCTGTTTCACTATCCTATTTCACCGTATTACCACCATATGACCACTTTGATTTTTCTAAAACTTTCTATAAATTTCACTGCTGCTGATAGGAATTTTAAGGAAATTTCGGCATCTGACAACCCATGTGTTGGAAGTATGGGCGCATTCATACATGTGAAGCAAATGCATTCAGTTTCAAACACTGATTTACTGTGTCATGGGAGAGACAGTTTCAACAATCCATTTCAGACTGTCTTCTGCAGGCAGGGAAAGAGCATGCAGATGCCTCTATGCCCCAGCGCCCCCGGGGGAAGAGCAGGTCACGTGGAGGTCCATCCTGCAGTGGGAAGCCAGTCTGTCCATCACGGCCCCCTCCTCGTGCCATCCCCGACCTGCGTTGGAAGAGAAGAGCCAATAAAGCCCAAGCACAGAGTTACCTGTTTAGGATACTCTTTTGTTAGTGAAATCCCCCAGGGAGTGCTGCACAGACTTAGATTTGACAAGGCTCAGATGGAAACCAGGAGGCCCTAGGAGCCGCCACTAACTAGAGGGTGAGTGAGTGTCCAACTTGGAATTTCAGTTTTTAAAAGCGACCCATCCAGGGGGATTTGCTACCGTGGATGTCAGTCCATGACAATGCCACTCAGACATCCTCTGCGCCATCCGTGTGCCCAGGGGCCGACAGCAGGGCTCTCCCAGCAAGGCGCAGGGTGGCCCTCCCGGGACAGAGCCTAAGAAGGGGAAGCAAGGCCCAGGGTTTGGAGCCTCTGGCCCTGGGGCCTCTGTATGCTCTGCCCACACAGCTCTACAACCCTCCTGGGGCCCTGCACCTGCTCAACTGCCCCCCACCCCTCCCCTCCCCTCCTCCAACCACTCTGCTCCCCTCCAGGTGCTTCACCAGTTCCGTCGCCCTTTGGGCCCTTCACCTGCTCTGCTGCTTGGACTTCTGTGCCCCCGGACATCTGTGCTCCATGTCTGTGCGTCTCATGCTGCTCCTGGCCCCTCGGACTGGACCAGCCCCTGACCCCTCTCCAGAGCCTCGACCTCCCTTGGTGAGCTCCTTTTCACCTTGGCCACCAGGTGGCTGCCCTTTGGGGGCAGGGTGAATTCTTCAGAATGTGGTGGTTATATTCTTAGTCTCTGTGGTGGTTTTTTCTATGCCATGGTGCGCAGAAACAGCAGACGTTCAATATAGCGCTGATTATTCTCCTCACTCTGGCCTTGCCGCTTTGCCTGGCCTTAAGGGTGGAATCCTGCCTTTCTGCAGGGGCCACCACATTACTTTGGGGCAGGAGGCGAGAGCCACTTCTTGAGGGCGGTCTTAGGGAGGTGATGGAGGGCGGCGGGGCTGGGCTGGGGGTTCTGCTCCTGCCTTCCAGGCCCCCCTCCAGCTGGGAGCCTGGCAAGGTGGTGGTGGTGTGCTCCCAGGCATCCTCCATGGGGGGGCCTGGGAAGGAGGTGGTTCTGATGTGCAGGGCCTCCTCCAAGAGTGGGCCTAGCATGGAGGGGATGCTCTGCCCCCAGGCGTCCTCCAGCGGGGGGCCTAGCACAGAGATGGTGCTGTTCTGCAGCTGGGGGCCTGGCCTGGAGGTAAAACTCCGCTGGGAGGCTTCCTCCGGCAGGGAGACGCTCAGGGACGAGGTCTTGCACGCCCACACCTCAGGCTGCAGGAGGCTCTCCTCCCAATCCAGGTCACATTGTGTGGCAGTGGGAGCGAAGTGCTCCTGGGAGGAGGCCTGGCTTGGCCCCTCTCCCTCGTCCCACTGCCCCTCCCCCTCCCCAGCGCAGAGTGTCTGCTCTGTCCCCATGACATCATTCAAACTTCCCTCCGCGATGACACTGACAATTTCGGGCCTCCAGCAATCCTGGCGGACCTCGGCTTCCATCACGGCCATGCCGTGGTGGCCGCCGGCCGGCTCCCCCAAGGGCGGGGATCCCTTCATCTGGACCCAGGGGTGTTCGATGACGCTCTCTAGGGTGCTCCGACTCTGGGGGTCCAGCACCAACATCTTACTGAGGAGGTCCCGGCAGTGGTCCGAGAGGTAGTCAGGCTTGTGGTAGTGCGCGCTCAGGACGCTGGCCCGGAGTTCCTGGTGGCTGGTCCCCGCGAAGGGCAGCTCCCCGGTGAGCATGTTGTAGAGGGTCACCCCCAGGCTCCAGACGTCCGCCTTGGGGCCTTTGTACGTCTGGTGGAGGTAGATCTCGGGGGCCAGGAATTCAGGGCTGCCACAACAGGTGCTCAGGCCCTCGTCGGCGCACCGGACACTGAGCCCGAAGTCCGCCAACTTGATGTTTCCGTTGTCGTCCATGAGCAGGTTCTCGGGCTTCAGGTCTCGGTGCGCGACGCCCTTGCTGTGGCAGTACGAGAGGGCCGAGAGCACCTGCCGGAAAATGCGGCGGGCCTCGCTCTCGGGCAGGCGCCCGCGCTCGTTGAGGTAGCCCTCCAGGTCGCCCCCTTTCGCCAACTCCATCACCAGCATGACCTCCGCCCCGGTGTCCACCACCTCAAAGAGCCGGACGATGTTTGGGTGGTGCAGGGCGCGCATGCAGCCCACCTCGCGGGCCAGGAACTCGGGGCTGGGCATCTTGGCCTTGCGCATGACTTTGATGGCCACCTTCCTGCCGGTGCGGGCGTGCTGCGCCAGCTTCACCTTGGAGAAGGAGCCCTCCCCCAGCGTGCGCAGCATCAGGTAGTGTTTGAGCTTGGCCTCCTTAGGAGCGAGGCGCTTCGTCATAGCGAGTGCGGACCCCGGCTCACTGCTCTCACGGCCCTGGCTGTTCTCAAACGGCCCTGAGATACCTCTCCTCATCGCTCTAGCTCTATTATCTTAACAAACGTACTATTAATCTAATATTAATAGTAATCACAAAACACCCACTAAGCTAACTAAATGCTAATAGTGCTAACTTAACTCCCCAACAGTACTAACTAAGCTACCCTTACTAACAATGCTAATACTAACTAGCTACACGCAAAAATAAATGAAAATAATGTAAATATATGATAAAAGCAAACCAATCACAAGCTAGCCACAAAACATAGAACAACACAAAGACAAAACGAACAAACCACAAGAGAACAAACAACAATCAGAAACTAACAAGTAAAATAAAAAAAACAGACAAACAACAAAGGGAAAAACACAACAAACAACAAATACCAACGGAAGGGAAAATGGGGGAAATCAAAAAAAAGAAAAAGAAAAAAATTCGAAACGGAAATTAAAAAACCAAAAATTAAAATAATAAAACAAAAAAATAAAATAAAAAACTAAAAAATTAAAATGATAAAGGAAAATAATTAAAAATGGAAAAAATAAGCAAATAAAGCAATAAAGGAAAATAAGAAAAAACAAAGAAACAAAATAACTAAAATAAAGAACGAAAATAAAGAACTAAAGTAAATGAATAAATCAATCAATCAAAAGAAAACCCAGTAATCCAAAACGCGCTCTCTCTCCCTCCGCTGTCCGAGTCCACAGGTCACTATCCCAAAGCTTCCTGGCTCTTAAGGACACAGATGCAGGCCGGGCAGGGCTTATATAGGCTCTGCCGGTGGCGGCGCCATCACAGTGGCTCTTTATGGAGTCAGAGCCAGAAGCCGCAGCCATTGGCTGAGGGAAACCCAGTGGTTTCTCAGCCTTAATGAAAAAGCAGCTGCCAAGAGGCGTGTTTATAGGACTTACTAGAGATTGACATTTACCCACTTAAAGAAAACCCGTAGAATGCTTGAGAGGCTGTTTCATGTGTAGTGAGAAAACCTTTCTGTCGGCTCATCAGTCACCATTCTGCGACCTCTTTTTTTTTTTTTTTTTTTTTCCCATTTTCTGTACTACCACCACCCTCACCACCACCACCATCCTCACTGTTGTGGTTTTTGGAACCTGTGGGTTTGGAGTGCGGGGTCCTTGGGTTCACCCTGGGAAAGGGGTCACCAGAGCTCCCATTTTAGCGACACTCGGCGCGTTTCCCAGGCGAGTTTCTTCACGAGACAGAGACGTTGGTTATATTTCAAGGGCAGGTTGATTAGGGAAGGGATAAACCAGTGAAAGACCCTTGCAGAGACACAAGCGGGCAGGAAGAGCTGCCCCAGAAGGGACAGGTTCGCTGAGGGAGGCCTGCATGGTTGCAGGCGGGCCTGTGTCCTCGACAAGGGCAGGCAGGAGACTGTTGTCCTTCAGAGGAAAGAGTTGGTGACAAGAGGCACCTGCATAGTCACAGGTGGGCAGAGGGATGGCTGCCCAAGCCTGTGCAGACATTGCACTGATAGAGTCTTCTTCTGTTTTGGAGAGATCACTCCTTGTGAGCCTCAGTTGGTGGCTCATTTTGGATAACTATGCAGAATCTGAAAGGGACCTAGATTCCACAATGGGCTCAATCTCCATATCTTTACCTTTGGATGCTCACTTGCTCACTGGGATACCTGCTTGGATGTTATGCTTTGTAATCTAGGGGTCTGGTGCCTCAGGATACTAGTCTGAGCCTAAGGATCTTGGTTTCCATAGCTGTGTCAATGGCTATGCTAATCTCTTCTACCCCCACCTCCTTGTGTGAGCCAGGTTTCTGGTCTTGTGGCACACCTCTTTTCAGGTTTTTTTTTTTTTTTCTATTCTTGTCCTCCATCAATCACCACCATCATCACCATCATCACCACCATCAACATCACCACCACCATCTTTACTTAAAAAGGTTATTATGTGCCAGACACCGTGCTAAGCATTTCCATGTATTATAACATTTATGTTTCTCATCACACAGTCCTGTGAGAGAGAGATATTTTTGCCATTTTTGAAGATGAGTAAACTGAGGAACTTGGCCAAGTTCATATGTGACAGGATAGTGTGGTCCAGGAGCCCAAGCTCAGCTGTCCGGTTCTAGGTGCTTCTCGAATCCACATATGTATGACCCACCTGTGGATTTTTCTAAAAGGTAGATTTTTTCTTTTTTTAAGATTTATTTATTTATTTATACAAGCACTGGGTACAGTCAGAAGCGCAAGAGGGTGAAAGAATTCACCAGAGCCAGAGCAGGGAACAGAATAGGCAAAAGACAGAAGTACACTGCTGAGGGGAGTAGGGGTGAGTCAGGAAATGTCTGCCTTCTGTGGGTCACTTCCTTGGTTGGCTGGGGATGGAACTCCTGCTGCAGAGGCTGCCCAGAGCTTCCCAGTGCTGTGCTGAACCCCTCGTGCCACCAGGGAGGCCCCACTTTTGAAGACATTGTACCAATTCTCTACAGCTGAGTGTCTTTCTGATGGTAGAAGGTACATGAACACTTCATACCTATAGAAGCACACACATGCACACACACTTGTACAGACTCACATGCACACACTTGCACAGACACAGTGTAAGACATGCACACGCACCTAAAGAAAATAGTCCAAACACCTAATTACATACTTACTGGTAGGTCTGTTTCACTATCCTATTTCACCGTATTACCACCATATGACCACTTTGATTTTTCTAAAACTTTCTATAAATTTCACTGCTGCTGATAGGAATTTTAAGGAAATTTCGGCATCTGACGACCCATGTGTTGGAAGTATGGGCGCATTCATACATGTGAAGCAAATGCATTCAGTTTCAAACACTGATTTACTGTGTCATGGGAGAGACAGTTTCAACAATCCATTTCAGACTGTCTTCTGCAGGCAGGGAAAGAGCATGCAGATGCCTCTATGCCCCAGCGCCCCCGGGGGAAGAGCAGGTCACGTGGAGGTCCATCCTGCAGTGGGAAGCCAGTCTGTCCATCACGGCCCCCTCCTCGTGCCATCCCCGACCTGCGTTGGAAGAGAAGAGCCAATAAAGCCCAAGCACAGAGTTACCTGTTTAGGATACTCTTTTGTTAGTGAAATCCCCCAGGGAGTGCTGCACAGACTTAGATTTGACAAGGCTCAGATGGAAACCAGGAGGCCCTAGGAGCCGCCACTAACTAGAGGGTGAGTGAGTGTCCAACTTGGAATTTCAGTTTTTAAAAGCGACCCATCCAGGGGGATTTGCTACCGTGGATGTCAGTCCATGACAATGCCACTCAGACATCCTCTGCGCCATCCGTGTGCCCAGGGGCCGACAGCAGGGCTCTCCCAGCAAGGCGCAGGGTGGCCCTCCCGGGACAGAGCCTAAGAAGGGGAAGCAAGGCCCAGGGTTTGGAGCCTCTGGCCCTGGGGCCTCTGTAGGCTCTGCCCACACAGCTCTACAACCCTCCTGGGGCCCTGCACCTGCTCAACTGCCCCCCACCCCTCCCCTCCCCTCCTCCAACCACTCTGCTCCCCTCCAGGTGCTTCACCAGTTCCGTCGCCCTTTGGGCCCTTCACCTGCTCTGCTGCTTGGACTTCTGTGCCCCGGGACATCTGTGCTCCATGTCTGTGCGTCTCATGCTGCTCCTGGTCCCTCGGACTGGACCAGCCCCTGACCCCTCTCCAGAGCCTCGACCTCCCTTGGTGAGCTCCTTTTCACCTTGGCCACCAGGTGGCTGCCCTTTGGGGGCAGGGTGAATTCTTCAGAGTGTGGTGGTTATATTCTTAGTCTCTGTGGTGGTTTTTTCTGTGCCATGGTGCGCAGAAACAGCAGACATTCAATATAGCGCTGATTATTCTCCTCACTCTGGCCTTGCCGCTTTGCCTGGCCTTAAGGGTGGAATCCTGCCTTTCTGCAGGGGCCACCACATTACTTTGGGGCAGGAGGCGAGAGCCACTTCTTGAGGGCGGTCTTAGGGAGGTGATGGAGGGCGGCGGGGCTGGGCTGGGGGTTCTGCTCCTGCCTTCCAGGCCCCCCTCCAGCTGGGAGCCTGGCAAGGTGGTGGTGGTGTGCTCCCAGGCATCCTCCATGGGGGGGCCTGGGAAGGAGGTGGTTCTGATGTGCAGGGCCTCCTCCAAGAGTGGGCCTAGCATGGAGGGGATGCTCTGCCCCCAGGCGTCCTCCAGCGGGGGGCCTAGCACAGAGATGGTGCTGTTCTGCAGCTGGGGGCCTGGCCTGGAGGTAAAACTCCGCTGGGAGGCTTCCTCCGGCAGGGAGACGCTCACGGACGAGGTCTTGCACGCCCACACCTCAGGCTGCAGGAGGCTCTCCTCCCAATCCAGGTCACATTGTGTGGCAGTGGGAGCGAAGTGCTCCTGGGAGGAGGCCTGGCTTGGCCCCTCTCCCTCGTCCCACTGCCCCTCCCCCTCCCCAGCGCAGAGTGTCTGCTCTGTCCCCATGACATCATTAAAACTTCCCTCCGCGATGACACTGACAATTTCGGGCCTCCAGCAATCCTGGCGGACCTCGGCTTCCATCACGGCCATGCCGTGGTGGCCGCCGGCCGGCTCCCCCAAGGGCGGGGATCCCTTCATCTGGACCCAGGGGTGTTCGATGACGCTCTCTAGGGTGCTCCGACTCTGGGGGTCCAGCACCAACATCTTACTGAGGAGGTCCCGGCAGTGGTCCGAGAGGTAGTCAGGCTTGTGGTAGTGCGCGCTCAGGACGCTGGCCCGGAGTTCCTGGTGGCTGGTCCCCGCGAAGGGCAGCTCCCCGGTGAGCATGTTGTAGAGGGTCACCCCCAGGCTCCAGACGTCCGCCTTGGGGCCTTTGTACGTCTGGTGGAGGTAGATCTCGGGGGCCAGGAATTCAGGGCTGCCACAACAGGTGCTCAGGCCCTCGTCGGCGCACCGGACACTGAGCCCGAAGTCCGCCAACTTGATGTTTCCGTTGTCGTCCATGAGCAGGTTCTCGGGCTTCAGGTCTCGGTGCGCGACGCCCTTGCTGTGGCAGTACGAGAGGGCCGAGAGCACCTGCCGGAAAATGCGGCGGGTCTCGCTCTCGGGCAGGCGCCCGCGCTCGTTGAGGTAGCCCTCCAGGTCGCCCCCTTTCGCCAACTCCATCACCAGCATGACCTCCGCCCCGGTGTCCACCACCTCAAAGAGCCGGACGATGTTTGGGTGGTGCAGGGCGCGCATGCAGCCCACCTCGCGGGCCAGGAACTCGGGGCTGGGCATCTTGGCCTTGCGCATGACTTTGATGGCCACCTTCCTGCCGGTGCGGGCGTGCTGCGCCAGCTTCACCTTGGAGAAGGAGCCCTCCCCCAGCGTGCGCAGCATCAGGTAGTGTTGGAGCTTGGCCTCCTTAGGAGCGAGGCGCTTCGTCATAGCGAGTGCGGACCCCGGCTCACTGCTCTCACGGCCCTGGCTGTTCTCAAACGGCCCTGAGATACCTCTCCTCATCGCTCTAGCTCTATTATCTTAACAAACGTACTATTAATCTAATATTAATAGTAATCACAAAACACCCACTAAGCTAACTAAATGCTAATAGTGCTAACTTAACTCCCCAACAGTACTAACTAAGCTACCCTTACTAACAATGCTAATACTAACTAGCTACACGCAAAAATAAATGAAAATAATGTAAATATATGATAAAAGCAAACCAATCACAAGCTAGCCACAAAACATAGAACAACACAAAGACAAAACGAACAAACCACAAGAGAACAAACAACAATCAGAAACTAACAAGTAAAATAAAAAAAACAGACAAACAACAAAGGGAAAAACACAACAAACAACAAATAACAACAGAAGGGAAAATGGGGGAAATCAAAAAAAAGAAAAAGAAAAAAATTCGAAACGGAAATTAAAAAACCAAAAATTAAAATAATAAAACAAAAAAATAAAATAAAAAACTAAAAAATTAAAATGATAAAGGAAAATAATTAAAAATGGAAAAAATAAGCAAATAAAGCAATAAAGGAAAATAAGAAAAAACAAAGAAACAAAATAACTAAAATAAAGAACGAAAATAAAGAACTAAAGTAAATGAATAAATCAATCAATCAAAAGAAAACCCAGTAATCCAAAACGCGCTCTCTCTCCCTCCGCTGTCCGAGTCCACAGGTCACTATCCCAAAGCTTCCTGGCTCTTAAGGACACAGATGCAGGCCGGGCAGGGCTTATATAGGCTCTGCCGGTGGCAGCGCCATCACAGTGGCTCTTTATGGAGTCAGAGCCAGAAGCCGCAGCCATTGGCTGAGGGAAACCCAGTGGTTTCTCAGCCTTAATGAAAAAGCAGCTGCCAAGAGGCGTGTTTATAGGACTTACTAGAGATTGACATTTACCCACTTAAAGAAAACCCGTAGAATGCTTGAGAGGCTGTTTCATGTGTAGTGAGAAAACCTTTCTGTCGGCTCATCAGTCACCATTCTGCGACCTCTTTTTTTTTTTTTTTTTTTTTTTTCCCATTTTCTGTACTACCACCACCCTCACCACCACCACCATCCTCACTGTTGTGGTTTTTGGAACCTGTGGGTTTGGAGTGCGGGGTCCTTGGGTTCACCCTGGGAAAGGGGTCACCAGAGCTCCCATTTTAGCGACACTCGGCGCGTTTCCCAGGCGAGTTTCTTCACGAGACAGAGACGTTGGTTATATTTCAAGGGCAGGTTGATTAGGGAAGGGATAAACCAGTGAAAGACCCTTGCAGAGACACAAGCGGGCAGGAAGAGCTGCCCCAGAAGGGACAGGTTCGCTGAGGGAGGCCTGCATGGTTGCAGGCGGGCCTGTGTCCTCGACAAGGGCAGGCAGGAGACTGTTGTCCTTCAGAGGAAAGAGTTGGTGACAAGAGGCACCTGCATAGTCACAGGTGGGCAGAGGGATGGCTGCCCAAGCCTGTGCAGACATTGCACTGATAGAGTCTTCTTCTGTTTTGGAGAGATCACTCCTTGTGAGCCTCAGTTGGTGGCTCATTTTGGATAACTATGCAGAATCTGAAAGGGACCTAGATTCCACAATGGGCTCAATCTCCATATCTTTACCTTTGGATGCTCACTTGCTCACTGGGATACCTGCTTGGATGTTATGCTTTGTAATCTAGGGGTCTGGTGCCTCAGGATACTAGTCTGAGCCTAAGGATCTTGGTTTCCATAGCTGTGTCAATGGCTATGCTAATCTCTTCTACCCCCACCTCCTTGTGTGAGCCAGGTTTCTGGTCTTGTGGCACACCTCTTTTCAGGTTTTTTTTTTTTCTATTCTTGTCCTCCATCAATCACCACCATCATCACCATCATCACCACCATCAACATCACCACCACCATCTTTACTTAAAAAGGTTATTATGTGCCAGACACCGTGCTAAGCATTTTACATGTATTATAACATTTATGTTTCTCATCACACAGTCCTGTGAGAGAGAGATATTTTTGCCATTTTTGAAGATGAGTAAACTGAGGAACTTGGCCAAGTTCATATGTGACAGGATAGTGTGGTCCAGGAGCCCAAGCTCAGCTGTCCGGTTCTAGGTGCTTCTCGAATCCACATATGTATGACCCACCTGTGGATTTTTCTAAAAGGTAGATTTTTTCTTTTTTTAAGATTTATTTATTTATTTATACAAGCACTGGGTACAGTCAGAAACGCAAGAGGGTGAAAGATTCACCAGAGCCAGAGCAGGGAACAGAATAGGCAAAAGACAGAAGTACACTGCTGAGGGGAGTAGGGGTGAGTCAGGAAATGTCTGCCTTCTGTGGGTCACTTCCTTGGTTGGCTGGGGATGGAACTCCTGCTGCAGAGGCTGCCCAGAGCTTCCCAGTGCTGTGCTGAACCCCTCGTGCCACCAGGGAGGCCCCACTTTTGAAGACATTGTACCAATTCTCTACAGCTGAGTGTCTTTCTGATGGTAGAAGGTACATGAACACTTCATACCTATAGAAGCACACACATGCACACACACTTGTACAGACTCACATGCACACACTTGCACAGACACAGTGTAAGACATGCACACGCACCTAAAGGAAATAGTCCAAACACCTAATTACATACTTACTGGTAGGTCTGTTTCACTATCCTATTTCACCGTATTACCACCATATGACCACTTTGATTTTTCTAAAACTTTCTATAAATTTCACTGCTGCTGATAGGAATTTTAAAGGAAATTTCGGCATCTGACGACCCATGTGTTGGAAGTATGGGCGCATTCATACATGTGAAGCAAATGCATTCAGTTTCAAACACTGATTTACTGTGTCATGGGAGAGACAGTTTCAACAATCCATTTCAGACTGTCTTCTGCAGGCAGGGAAAGAGCATGCAGATGCCTCTATGCCCCAGCGCCCCCGGGGGAAGAGCAGGTCACGTGGAGGTCCATCCTGCAGTGGGAAGCCAGTCTGTCCATCACGGCCCCCTCCTCGTGCCATCCCCGACCTGCGTTGGAAGAGAAGAGCCAATAAAGCCCAAGCACAGAGTTACCTGTTTAGGATACTCTTTTGTTAGTGAAATCCCCCAGGGAGTGCTGCACAGACTTAGATTTGACAAGGCTCAGATGGAAACCAGGAGGCCCTAGGAGCCGCCACTAACTAGAGGGTGAGTGAGTGTCCAACTTGGAATTTCAGTTTTTAAAAGCGACCCATCCAGGGGGATTTGCTACCGTGGATGTCAGTCCATGACAATGCCACTCAGACATCCTCTGCGCCATCCGTGTGCCCAGGGGCCGACAGCAGGGCTCTCCCAGCAAGGCGCAGGGTGGCCCTCCCGGGACAGAGCCTAAGAAGGGGAAGCAAGGCCCAGGGTTTGGAGCCTCTGGCCCTGGGGCCTCTGTAGGCTCCGCCCACACAGCTCTACACCCCTCCTGGGGCCCTGCACCTGCTCAACTGCCCCCCACCCCTCCCCTCCCCTCCTCCAACCACTCTGCTCCCCTCCAGGTGCTTCACCAGTTCCGTCGCCCTTTGGGCCCTTCACCTGCTCTGCTGCTTGGACTTCTGTGCCCCCGGACATCTGTGCTCCATGTCTGTGCGTCTCATGCTGCTCCTGGCCCCTCGGACTGGACCAGCCCCTGACCCCTCTCCAGAGCCTCGACCTCCCTTGGTGAGCTCCTTTTCACCTTGGCCACCAGGTGGCTGCCCTTTGGGGGCAGGGTGAATTCTTCAGAGTGTGGTGGTTATATTCTTAGTCTCTGTGGTGGTTTTTTCTATGCCATGGTGCGCAGAAACAGCAGACGTTCAATATAGCGCTGATTATTCTCCTCACTCTGGCCTTGCCGCTTTGCCTGGCCTTAAGGGTGGAATCCTGCCTTTCTGCAGGGGCCACCGCATTACTTTGGGGCAGGAGGCGAGAGCCACTTCTTGAGGGCGGTCTTAGGGAGGTGATGGAGGGCGGCGGGGCTGGGCTGGGGGTTCTGCTCCTGCCTTCCAGGCCCCCCTCCAGCTGGGAGCCTGGCAAGGTGGTGGTGGTGTGCTCCCAGGCATCCTCCATGGGGGGGCCTGGGAAGGAGGTGGTTCTGATGTGCAGGGCCTCCTCCAAGAGTGGGCCTAGCATGGAGGGGATGCTCTGCCCCCAGGCGTCCTCCAGCGGGGGGCCTAGCACAGAGATGGTGCTGTTCTGCAGCTGGGGGCCTGGCCTGGAGGTAAAACTCCGCTGGGAGGCTTCCTCCGGCAGGGAGACGCTCAGGGACGAGGTCTTGCACGCCCACACCTCAGGCTGCAGGAGGCTCTCCTCCCAATCCAGGTCACATTGTGTGGCAGTGGGAGCGAAGTGCTCCTGGGAGGAGGCCTGGCTTGGCCCCTCTCCCTCGTCCCACTGCCCCTCCCCCTCCCCAGCGCAGAGTGTCTGCTCTGTCCCCATGACATCATTAAAACTTCCCTCCGCGATGACACTGACAATTTCGGGCCTCCAGCAATCCTGGCGGACCTCGGCTTCCATCACGGCCATGCCGTGGTGGCCGCCGGCCGGCTCCCCCAAGGGCGGGGATCCCTTCATCTGGACCCAGGGGTGTTCGATGACGCTCTCTAGGGTGCTCCGACTCTGGGGGTCCAGCACCAACATCTTACTGAGGAGGTCCCGGCAGTGGTCCGAGAGGTAGTCAGGCTTGTGGTAGTGCGCGCTCAGGACGCTGGCCCGGAGTTCCTGGTGGCTGGTCCCCGCGAAGGGCAGCTCCCCGGTGAGCATGTTGTAGAGGGTCAACCCCAGGCTCCAGACGTCCGCCTTGGGGCCTTTGTACGTCTGGTGGAGGTAGATCTCGGGGGCCAGGAATTCAGGGCTGCCACAACAGGTGCTCAGGCCCTCGTCGGCGCACCGGACACTGAGCCCGAAGTCCGCCAACTTGATGTTTCCGTTGTCGTCCATGAGCAGGTTCTCGGGCTTCAGGTCTCGGTGCGCGACGCCCTTGCTGTGGCAGTACGAGAGGGCCGAGAGCACCTGCCGGAAAATGCGGCGGGCCTCGCTCTCGGGCAGGCGCCCGCGCTCGTTGAGGTAGCCCTCCAGGTCGCCCCCTTTCGCCAACTCCATCACCAGCATGACCTCCGCCCCGGTGTCCACCACCTCAAAGAGCCGGACGATGTTTGGGTGGTGCAGGGCGCGCATGCAGCCCACCTCGCGGGCCAGGAACTCGGGGCTGGGCATCTTGGCCTTGCGCATGACTTTGATGGCCACCTTCCTGCCGGTGCGGGCGTGCTGCGCCAGCTTCACCTTGGAGAAGGAGCCCTCCCCCAGCGTGCGCAGCATCAGGTAGTGTTTGAGCTTGGCCTCCTTAGGAGCGAGGCGCTTCGTCATAGCGAGTGCGGACCCCGGCTCACTGCTCTCACGGCCCTGGCTGTTCTCAAACGGCCCTGAGATACCTCTCCTCATCGCTCTAGCTCTATTATCTTAATAAACGTACTATTAATCTAATATTAATAGTAATCACAAAACACCCACTAAGCTAACTAAATGCTAATAGTGCTAACTTAACTCCCCAACAGTACTAACTAAGCTACCCTTACTAACAATGCTAATACTAACTAGCTACACGCAAAAATAAATGAAAATAATGTAAATATATGATAAAAGCAAACCAATCACAAGCTAACCACAAAACATAGAACAACACAAAGACAAAACGAACAAACCACAAGAGAACAAACAACAATCAGAAACTAACAAGTAAAATAAAAAAAACAGACAAACAACAAAGGGAAAAACACAACAAACAACAAATAACAACAGAAGGGAAAATGGGGGAAATCAAAAAAAAAGAAAAAGAAAAAAATTCGAAACGGAAATTAAAAAACCAAAAATTAAAATAATAAAACAAAAAATAAAATAAAAAACTAAAAAATTAAAATGATAAAGGAAAATAATTAAAAATGGAAAAAATAAGCAAATAAAGCAATAAAGGAAAATAAGAAAAAACAAAGAAACAAAATAACTAAAATAAAGAACGAAAATAAAGAACTAAAGTAAATGAATAAATCAATCAATCAAAAGAAAACCCAGTAATCCAAAACGCGCTCTCTCTCCCTCCGCTGTCCGAGTCCACAGGTCACTATCCCAAAGCTTCCTGGCTCTTAAGGACACAGATGCAGGCCGGGCAGGGCTTATATAGGCTCTGCCAGTGGCGGTGCCATCACAGTGGCTCTTTATGGAGTCAGACCCAGAAGCCGCAGCCATTGGCTGAGAGAAACCCAATGGTTTCTCAGCCTTAATGAAAAAGCAGCTGCCAAGAGGCGTGTTTATAGGACTTACTAGAGATTGACATTTACCCAGTTAAAGAAAACCCGTAGAATGCTTGGGAGGCTGTTTCATGTGTAGTGAGAAAACCTTTCTGTCCGCTCATCAGTCACCATTCTGCGACCTCTTTTTTTGTTTTTTTTTTTTTTTCCCATTTTCTGTACTACCACCACCCTCACCACCACCATCCTCACTGTTGTGGTTTTTGGAACCTGTGGGTGTGGAGTGCGGGGTCCTTGGGTTCACCCTGGGAAAGGGGTCACCAGAGCTCCCATTTTAGCGACACTCGGCGCGTTTCCCAGGCGAGTTTCTTCACGAGACAGAGACGTTGGTTATATTTCAAGGGCAGGTTGATTAGGGAAGGGATAAACCAGTGAAAGACCCTTGCAGAGACACAAGCGGGCAGGAAGAGCTGCCCCAGAAGGGACAGGTTCGCTGAGGGAGGCCTGCATGGTTGCAGGCGGGCCTGTGTCCTCGACAAGGGCAGGCAGGAGACTGTTGTCCTTCAGAGGAAAGAGTTGGTGACAAGAGGCACCTGCATAGTCACAGGTGGGCAGAGGGATGGCTGCCCAAGCCTGTGCAGACATTGCACTGATAGAGTCTTCTTCTGTTTTGGAGAGATCACTCCTTGTGAGCCTCAGTTGGTGGCTCATTTTGGATAACTATGCAGAATCTGAAAGGGACCTAGATTCCACAATGGGCTCAATCTCCATATCTTTACCTTTGGATGCTCACTTGCTCACTGGGATACCTGCTTGGATGTTATGCTTTGTAATCTAGGGGTCTGGTGCCTCAGGATACTAGTCTGAGCCTAAGGATCTTGGTTTCCATAGCTGTGTCAATGGCTATGCTAATCTCTTCTACCCCCACCTCCTTGTGTGAGCCAGGTTTCTGGTCTTGTGGCACACCTCTTTTCAGGTTTTTTTTTTTTCTATTCTTGTCCTCCATCAATCACCACCATCATCACCATCATCACCACCATCAACATCACCACCACCATCTTTACTTAAAAAGGTTATTATGTGCCAGACACCGTGCTAAGCATTTTACATGTATTATAACATTTATGTTTCTCATCACACAGTCCTGTGAGAGAGAGATATTTTTGCCATTTTTGAAGATGAGTAAACTGAGGAACTTGGCCAAGTTCATATGTGACAGGATAGTGTGGTCCAGGAGCCCAAGCTCAGCTGTCCGGTTCTAGGTGCTTCTCGAATCCACATATGTATGACCCACCTGTGGATTTTTCTAAAAGGTAGATTTTTTCTTTTTTTAAGATTTATTTATTTATTTATACAAGCACTGGGTACAGTCAGAAGCGCAAGAGGGTGAAAGAATTCACCAGAGCCAGAGCAGGGAACAGAATAGGCAAAAGACAGAAGTACACTGCTGAGGGGAGTAGGGGTGAGTCAGGAAATGTCTGCCTTCTGTGGGTCACTTCCTTGGTTGGCTGGGGATGGAACTCCTGCTGCAGAGGCTGCCCAGAGCTTCCCAGTGCTGTGCTGAACCCCTCGTGCCACCAGGGAGGCCCCACTTTTGAAGACATTGTACCAATTCTCTACAGCTGAGTGTCTTTCTGATGGTAGAAGGTACATGAACACTTCATACCTATAGAAGCACACACATGCACACACACTTGTACAGACTCACATGCACACACTTGCACAGACACAGTGTAAGACATGCACACGCACCTAAAGAAAATAGTCCAAACACCTAATTACATACTTACTGGTAGGTCTGTTTCACTATCCTATTTCACCGTATTACCACCATATGACCACTTTGATTTTTCTAAAACTTTCTATAAATTTCACTGCTGCTGATAGGAATTTTAAAGGAAATTTCGGCATCTGACAACCCATGTGTTGGAAGTATGGGCGCATTCATACATGTGAAGCAAATGCATTCAGTTTCCAACACTGATTTACTGTGTCATGGGAGAGACAGTTTCAACAATCCATTTCAGACTGTCTTCTGCAGGCAGGGAAAGAGCATGCAGATGCCTCTATGCCCCAGCGCCCCCGGGGGAAGAGCAGGTCACGTGGAGGTCCATCCTGCAGTGGGAAGCCAGTCTGTCCATCACGGCCCCCTCCTCGTGCCATCCCCGACCTGCGTTGGAAGAGAAGAGCCAATAAAGCCCAAGCACAGAGTTACCTGTTTAGGATACTCTTTTGTTAGTGAAATCCCCCAGGGAGTGCTGCACAGACTTAGATTTGACAAGGCTCAGATGGAAACCAGGAAGCCCTAGGAGCCGCCACTAACTAGAGGGTGAGTGAGTGTCCAACTTGGAATTTCAGTTTTTAAAAGCGACCCATCCAGGGGGATTTGCTACCGTGGATGTCAGTCCATGACAATGCCACTCAGACATCCTCTGCGCCATCCGTGTGCCCAGGGGCCGACAGCAGGGCTCTCCCAGCAAGGCGCAGGGTGGCCCTCCCGGGACAGAGCCTAAGAAGGGGAAGCAAGGCCCAGGGTTTGGAGCCTCTGGCCCTGGGGCCTCTGTAGGCTCTGCCCACACAGCTCTACACCCCTCCTGGGGCCCTGCACCTGCTCAACTGCCCCCCACCCCTCCTCTCCCCTCCTCCAACCACTCTGCTCCCCTCCAGGTGCTTCACCAGTTCCGTCGCCCTTTGGGCCCTTCACCTGCTCTGCTGCTTGGACTTCTGTGCCCCCGGACATCTGTGCTCCATGTCTGTGCGTCTCATGCTGCTCCTGGCCCCTCGGACTGGACCAGCCCCTGACCCCTCTCCAGAGCCTCGACCTCCCTTGGTGAGCTCCTTTTCACCTTGGCCACCAGGTGGCTGCCCTTTGGGGGCAGGGTGAATTCTTCAGAGTGTGGTGGTTATATTCTTAGTCTCTGTGGTGGTTTTTTCTATGCCATGGTGCGCAGAAACAGCAGACGTTCAATATAGCGCTGATTATTCTCCTCACTCTGGCCTTGCCGCTTTGCCTGGCCTTAAGGGTGGAATCCTGCCTTTCTGCAGGGGCCACCGCATTACTTTGGGGCAGGAGGCGAGAGCCACTTCTTGAGGGTGGTCTTAGGGAGGTGATGGAGGGCGGCGGGGCTGGGCTGGGGGTTCTGCTCCTGCCTTCCAGGCCCCCCTCCAGCTGGGAGCCTGGCAAGGTGGTGGTGGTGTGCTCCCAGGCATCCTCCATGGGGGGGCCTGGGAAGGAGGTGGTTCTGATGTGCAGGGCCTCCTCCAAGAGTGGGCCTAGCATGGAGGGGATGCTCTGCCCCCAGGCGTCCTCCAGCGGGGGGCCTAGCACAGAGATGGTGCTGTTCTGCAGCTGGGGGCCTGGCCTGGAGGTAAAACTCCGCTGGGAGGCTTCCTCCGGCAGGGAGACGCTCAGGGACGAGGTCTTGCACGCCCACACCTCAGGCTGCAGGAGGCTCTCCTCCCAATCCAGGTCACATTGTGTGGCAGTGGGAGCGAAGTGCTCCTGGGAGGAGGCCTGGCTTGGCCCCTCTCCCTCGTCCCACTGCCCCTCCCCCTCCCCAGCGCAGAGTGTCTGCTCTGTCCCCATGACATCATTAAAACTTCCCTCCGCGATGACACTGACAATTTCGGGCCTCCAGCAATCCTGGCGGACCTCGGCTTCCATCACGGCCATGCCGTGGTGGCCGCCGGCCGGCTCCCCCAAGGGCGGGGATCCCTTCATCTGGACCCAGGGGTGTTCGATGACGCTCTCTAGGGTGCTCCGACTCTGGGGGTCCAGCACCAACATCTTACTGAGGAGGTCCCGGCAGTGGTCCGAGAGGTAGTCAGGCTTGTGGTAGTGCGCGCTCAGGACGCTGGCCCGGAGTTCCTGGTGGCTGGTCCCCGCGAAGGGCAGCTCCCCGGTGAGCATGTTGTAGAGGGTCACCCCCAGGCTCCAGACGTCCGCCTTGGGGCCTTTGTACGTCTGGTGGAGGTAGATCTCGGGGGCCAGGAATTCAGGGCTGCCACAACAGGTGCTCAGGCCCTCGTCGGCGCACCGGACACTGAGCCCGAAGTCCGCCAACTTGATGTTTCCGTTGTCGTCCATGAGCAGGTTCTCGGGCTTCAGGTCTCGGTGCGCGACGCCCTTGCTGTGGCAGTACGAGAGGGCCGAGAGCACCTGCCGGAAAATGCGGCGGGCCTCGCTCTCGGGCAGGCGCCCGCGCTCGTTGAGGTAGCCCTCCAGGTCGCCCCCTTTCGCCAACTCCATCACCAGCATGACCTCCGCCCCGGTGTCCACCACCTCAAAGAGCCGGACGATGTTTGGGTGGTGCAGGGCGCGCATGCAGCCCACCTCGCGGGCCAGGAACTCGGGGCTGGGCATCTTGGCCTTGCGCATGACTTTGATGGCCACCTTCCTGCCGGTGCGGGCGTGCTGCGCCAGCTTCACCTTGGAGAAGGAGCCCTCCCCCAGCGTGCGCAGCATCAGGTAGTGTTTGAGCTTGGCCTCCTTAGGAGCGAGGCGCTTCGTCATAGCGAGTGCGGACCCCGGCTCACTGCTCTCACGGCCCTGGCTGTTCTCAAACGGCCCTGAGATACCTCTCCTCATCGCTCTAGCTCTATTATCTTAACAAACGTACTATTAATCTAATATTAATAGTAATCACAAAACACCCACTAAGCTAACTAAATGCTAATAGTGCTAACTTAACTCCCCAACAGTACTAACTAAGCTACCCTTACTAACAATGCTAATACTAACTAGCTACACGCAAAAATAAATGAAAATAATGTAAATATATGATAAAAGCAAACCAATCACAAGCTAGCCACAAAACATAGAACAACACAAAGACAAAACGAACAAACCACAAGAGAACAAACAACAATCAGAAACTAACAAGTAAAATAAAAAAAACAGACAAACAACAAAGGGAAAAACACAACAAACAACAAATAACAACAGAAGGGAAAATGGGGGAAATCAAAAAAAAGAAAAAGAAAAAAATTCGAAACGGAAATTAAAAATCCAAAAATTAAAATAATAAAACAAAAAATAAAATAAAAAACTAAAAAATTAAAATGATAAAGGAAAATAATTAAAAATGGAAAAAATAAGCAAATAAAGCAATAAAGGAAAATAAGAAAAAACAAAGAAACAAAATAACTAAAATAAAGAACGAAAATAAAGAACTAAAGTAAATGAATAAATCAATCAATGAAAAGAAAACCCAGTAATCCAAAACGCGCTCTCTCTCCCTCCGCTGTCCGAGTCCACAGGTCACTATCCCAAAGCTTCCTGGCTCTTAAGGACACAGATGCAGGCCGGGCAGGGCTTATATAGGCTCTGCCGGTGGCGGCGCCATCACAGTGGCTCTTTATGGAGTCAGAGCCAGAAGCCGCAGCCATTGGCTGAGGGAAACCCAGTGGTTTCTCAGCCTTAATGAAAAAGCAGCTGCCAAGAGGCGTGTTTATAGGACTTACTAGAGATTGACATTTACCCACTTAAAGAAAACCCGTAGAATGCTTGGGAGGCTGTTTCATGTGTAGTGAGAAAACCTTTCTGTCGGCTCATCAGTCACCATTCTGCGACCTCTTTTTTTTTTTTTTTTTCCCATTTTCTGTACTACCACCACCCTCACCACCACCACCATCCTCACTGTTGTGGTTTTTGGAACCTGTGGGTTTGGAGTGCGGGGTCCTTGGGTTCACCCTGGGAAAGGGGTCACCAGAGCTCCCATTTTAGCGACACTCGGCGCGTTTCCCAGGCGAGTTTCTTCACGAGACAGAGACGTTGGTTATATTTCAAGGGCAGGTTGATTAGGGAAGGGATAAACCAGTGAAAGACCCTTGCAGAGACACAAGCGGGCAGGAAGAGCTGCCCCAGAAGGGACAGGTTCGCTGAGGGAGGCCTGCATGGTTGCAGGCGGGCCTGTGTCCTCGACAAGGGCAGGCAGGAGACTGTTGTCCTTCAGAGGAAAGAGTTGGTGACAAGAGGCACCTGCATAGTCACAGGTGGGCAGAGGGATGGCTGCCCAAGCCTGTGCAGACATTGCACTGATAGAGTCTTCTTCTGTTTTGGAGAGATCACTCCTTGTGAGCCTCAGTTGGTGACTCATTTTGGATAACTATGCAGAATCTGAAAGGGACCTAGATTCCACAATGGGCTCAATCTCCATATCTTTACCTTTGGATGCTCACTTGCTCACTGGGATACCTGCTTGGATGTTATGCTTTGTAATCTAGGGGTCTGGTGCCTCAGGATACTAGTCTGAGCCTAAGGATCTTGGTTTCCATAGCTGTGTCAATGGCTATGCTAATCTCTTCTACCCCCACCTCCTTGTGTGAGCCAGGTTTCTGGTCTTGTGGCACACCTCTTTTCAGGTTTTTTTTTTTTCTATTCTTGTCCTCCATCAATCACCACCATCATCACCATCATCACCACCATCAACATCACCACCACCATCTTTACTTAAAAAGGTTATTATGTGCCAGACACCGTGCTAAGCATTTTACATGTATTATAACATTTATGTTTCTCATCACACAGTCCTGTGAGAGAGAGATATTTTTGCCATTTTTGAAGATGAGTAAACTGAGGAACTTGGCCAAGTTCATATGTGACAGGATAGTGTGGTCCAGGAGCCCAAGCTCAGCTGTCCGGTTCTAGGTGCTTCTCGAATCCACATATGTATGACCCACCTGTGGATTTTTCTAAAAGGTAGATTTTTTCTTTTTTTTAAGATTTATTTATTTATTTATACAAGCACTGGGTACAGTCAGAAGCGCAAGAGGGTGAAAGAATTCACCAGAGCCAGAGCAGGGAACAGAATAGGCAAAAGACAGAAGTACACTGCTGAGGGGAGTAGGGGTGAGTCAGGAAATGTCTGCCTTCTGTGGGTCACTTCCTTGGTTGGCTGGGGATGGAACTCCTGCTGCAGAGGCTGCCCAGAGCTTCCCAGTGCTGTGCTGAACCCCTCGTGCCACCAGGGAGGCCCCACTTTTGAAGACATTGTACCAATTCTCTACAGCTGAGTGTCTTTCTGATGGTAGAAGGTACATGAACACTTCATACCTATAGAAACACACACATGCACACACACTTGTACAGACTCACATGCACACACTTGCACAGACACAGTGTAAGACATGCACACGCACCTAAAGAAAATAGTCCAAACACCTAATTACATACTTACTGGTAGGTCTGTTTCACTATCCTATTTCACCGTATTACCACCATATGACCACTTTGATTTTTCTAAAACTTTCTATAAATTTCACTGCTGCTGATAGGAATTTTAAAGGAAATTTCGGCATCTGACGACCCATGTGTTGGAAGTATGGGCGCATTCATACATGTGAAGCAAATGCATTCAGTTTCAAACACTGATTTACTGTGTCATGGGAGAGACAGTTTCAACAATCCATTTCAGACTGTCTTCTGCAGGCAGGGAAAGAGCATGCAGATGCCTCTATGCCCCAGCGCCCCCGGGGGAAGAGCAGGTCACGTGGAGGTCCATCCTGCAGTGGGAAGCCAGTCTGTCCATCACGGCCCCCTCCTCGTGCCATCCCCGACCTGCGTTGGAAGAGAAGAGCCAATAAAGCCCAAGCACAGAGTTACCTGTTTAGGATACTCTTTTGTTAGTGAAATCCCCCAGGGAGTGCTGCACAGACTTAGATTTGACAAGGCTCAGATGGAAACCAGGAAGCCCTAGGAGCCGCCACTAACTAGAGGGTGAGTGAGTGTCCAACTTGGAATTTCAGTTTTTAAAAGCGACCCATCCAGGGGGATTTGCTACCGTGGATGTCAGTCCATGACAATGCCACTCAGACATCCTCTGCGCCATCCGTGTGCCCAGGGGCCGACAGCAGGGCTCTCCCAGCAAGGCGCAGGGTGGCCCTCCCGGGACAGAGCCTAAGAAGGGGAAGCAAGGCCCAGGGTTTGGAGCCTCTGGCCCTGGGGCCTCTGTAGGCTCTGCCCACACAGCTCTACACCCCTCCTGGGGCCCTGCACCTGCTCAACTGCCCCCCACCCCTCCTCTCCCCTCCTCCAACCACTCTGCTCCCCTCCAGGTGCTTCACCAGTTCCGTCGCCCTTTGGGCCCTTCACCTGCTCTGCTGCTTGGACTTCTGTGCCCCCGGACATCTGTGCTCCATGTCTGTGCGTCTCATGCTGCTCCTGGCCCCTCGGACTGGACCAGCCCCTGACCCCTCTCCAGAGCCTCGACCTCCCTTGGTGAGCTCCTTTTCACCTTGGCCACCAGGTGGCTGCCCTTTGGGGGCAGGGTGAATTCTTCAGAGTGTGGTGGTTATATTCTTAGTCTCTGTGGTGGTTTTTTCTATGCCATGGTGCGCAGAAACAGCAGACGTTCAATATAGCGCTGATTATTCTCCTCACTCTGGCCTTGCCGCTTTGCCTGGCCTTAAGGGTGGAATCCTGCCTTTCTGCAGGGGCCACCGCATTACTTTGGGGCAGGAGGCGAGAGCCACTTCTTGAGGGTGGTCTTAGGGAGGTCATGGAGGGCGGCGGGGCTGGGCTGGGGGTTCTGCTCCTGCCTTCCAGGCCCCCCTCCAGCTGGGAGCCTGGCAAGGTGGTGGTGGTGTGCTCCCAGGCATCCTCCATGGGGGGGCCTGGGAAGGAGGTGGTTCTGATGTGCAGGGCCTCCTCCAAGAGTGGGCCTAGCATGGAGGGGATGCTCTGCCCCCAGGCGTCCTCCAGCGGGGGGCCTAGCACAGAGATGGTGCTGTTCTGCAGCTGGGGGCCTGGCCTGGAGGTAAAACTCCGCTGGGAGGCTTCCTCCGGCAGGGAGACGCTCAGGGACGAGGTCTTGCACGCCCACACCTCAGGCTGCAGGAGGCTCTCCTCCCAATCCAGGTCACATTGTGTGGCAGTGGGAGCGAAGTGCTCCTGGGAGGAGGCCTGGCTTGGCCCCTCTCCCTCGTCCCACTGCCCCTCCCCCTCCCCAGCGCAGAGTGTCTGCTCTGTCCCCATGACATCATTAAAACTTCCCTCCGCGATGACACTGACAATTTCGGGCCTCCAGCAATCCTGGCGGACCTCGGCTTCCATCACGGCCATGCCGTGGTGGCCGCCGGCCGGCTCCCCCAAGGGCGGGGATCCCTTCATCTGGACCCAGGGGTGTTCGATGACGCTCTCTAGGGTGCTCCGACTCTGGGGGTCCAGCACCAACATCTTACTGAGGAGGTCCCGGCAGTGGTCCGAGAGGTAGTCAGGCTTGTGGTAGTGCGCGCTCAGGACGCTGGCCCGGAGTTCCTGGTGGCTGGTCCCCGCGAAGGGCAGCTCCCCGGTGAGCATGTTGTAGAGGGTCACCCCCAGGCTCCAGACGTCCGCCTTGGGGCCTTTGTACGTCTGGTGGAGGTAGATCTCGGGGGCCAGGAATTCAGGGCTGCCACAACAGGTGCTCAGGCCCTCGTCGGCGCACCGGACACTGAGCCCGAAGTCCGCCAACTTGATGTTTCCGTTGTCGTCCATGAGCAGGTTCTCGGGCTTCAGGTCTCGGTGCGCGACGCCCTTGCTGTGGCAGTACGAGAGGGCCGAGAGCACCTGCCGGAAAATGCGGCGGGCCTCGCTCTCGGGCAGGCGCCCGCGCTCGTTGAGGTAGCCCTCCAGGTCGCCCCCTTTCGCCAACTCCATCACCAGCATGACCTCCGCCCCGGTGTCCACCACCTCAAAGAGCCGGACGATGTTTGGGTGGTGCAGGGCGCGCATGCAGCCCACCTCGCGGGCCAGGAACTCGGGGCTGGGCATCTTGGCCTTGCGCATGACTTTGATGGCCACCTTCCTGCCGGTGCGGGCGTGCTGCGCCAGCTTCACCTTGGAGAAGGAGCCCTCCCCCAGCGTGCGCAGCATCAGGTAGTGTTGGAGCTTGGCCTCCTTAGGAGCGAGGCGCTTCGTCATAGCGAGTGCGGACCCCGGCTCACTGCTCTCACGGCCCTGGCTGTTCTCAAACGGCCCTGAGATACCTCTCCTCATCGCTCTAGCTCTATTATCTTAACAAACGTACTATTAATCTAATATTAATAGTAATCATAAAACACCCACTAAGCTAACTAAATGCTAATAGTGCTAACTTAACTCCCCAACAGTACTAACTAAGCTACCCTTACTAACAATGCTAATACTAACTAGCTACACGCAAAAATAAATGAAAATAATGTAAATATATGATAAAAGCAAACCAATCACAAGCTAGCCACAAAACATAGAACAACACAAAGACAAAACGAACAAACCACAAGAGAACAAACAACAATCAGAAACTAACAAGTAAAATAAAAAAAACAGACAAACAACAAAGGGAAAAACACAACAAACAACAAATAACAACAGAAGGGAAAATGGGGGAAATCAAAAAAAAGAAAAAGAAAAAAATTCGAAACGGAAATTAAAAATCCAAAAATTAAAATAATAAAACAAAAAATAAAATAAAAAACTAAAAAATTAAAATGATAAAGGAAAATAATTAAAAATGGAAAAAATAAGCAAATAAAGCAATAAAGGAAAATAAGAAAAAACAAAGAAACAAAATAACTAAAATAAAGAACGAAAATAAAGAACTAAAGTAAATGAATAAATCAATCAATCAAAAGAAAACCCAGTAATCCAAAACGCGCTCTCTCTCCCTCCGCTGTCCGAGTCCACAGGTCACTATCCCAAAGCTTCCTGGCTCTTAAGGACACAGATGCAGGCCGGGCAGGGCTTATATAGGCTCTGCCGGTGGCGGCGCCATCACAGTGGCTCTTTATGGAGTCAGAGCCAGAAGCCGCAGCCATTGGCTGAGGGAAACCCAGTGGTTTCTCAGCCTTAATGAAAAAGCAGCTGCCAAGAGGCGTGTTTATAGGACTTACTAGAGATTGACATTTACCCACTTAAAGAAAACCCGTAGAATGCTTGGGAGGCTGTTTCATGTGTAGTGAGAAAACCTTTCTGTCGGCTCATCAGTCACCATTCTGCGACCTCTTTTTTTTTTTTCCCATTTTCTGTACTACCACCACCCTCACCACCACCACCATCCTCACTGTTGTGGTTTTTGGAACCTGTGGGTTTGGAGTGCGGGGTCCTTGGGTTCACCCTGGGAAAGGGGTCACCAGAGCTCCCATTTTAGCGACACTCGGCGCGTTTCCCAGGCGAGTTTCTTCACGAGACAGAGACGTTGGTTATATTTCAAGGGCAGGTTGATTAGGGAAGGGATAAACCAGTGAAAGACCCTTGCAGAGACACAAGCGGGCAGGAAGAGCTGCCCCAGAAGGGACAGGTTCGCTGAGGGAGGCCTGCATGGTTGCAGGCGGGCCTGTGTCCTCGACAAGGGCAGGCAGGAGACTGTTGTCCTTCAGAGGAAAGAGTTGGTGACAAGAGGCACCTGCATAGTCACAGGTGGGCAGAGGGATGGCTGCCCAAGCCTGTGCAGACATTGCACTGATAGAGTCTTCTTCTGTTTTGGAGAGATCACTCCTTGTGAGCCTCAGTTGGTGGCTCATTTTGGATAACTATGCAGAATCTGAAAGGGACCTAGATTCCACAATGGGCTCAATCTCCATATCTTTACCTTTGGATGCTCACTTGCTCACTGGGATACCTGCTTGGATGTTATGCTTTGTAATCTAGGGGTCTGGTGCCTCAGGATACTAGTCTGAGCCTAAGGATCTTGGTTTCCATAGCTGTGTCAATGGCTATGCTAATCTCTTCTACCCCCACCTCCTTGTGTGAGCCAGGTTTCTGGTCTTGTGGCACACCTCTTTTCAGGTTTTTTTTTTTTTTTCTATTCTTGTCCTCCATCAATCACCACCATCATCACCATCATCACCACCATCAACATCACCACCACCATCTTTACTTAAAAAGGTTATTATGTGCCAGACACCGTGCTAAGCATTTTACATGTATTATAACATTTATGTTTCTCATCACACAGTCCTGTGAGAGAGAGATATTTTTGCCATTTTTGAAGATGAGTAAACTGAGGAACTTGGCCAAGTTCATATGTGACAGGATAGTGTGGTCCAGGAGCCCAAGCTCAGCTGTCCGGTTCTAGGTGCTTCTCGAATCCACATATGTATGACCCACCTGTGGATTTTTCTAAAAGGTAGATTTTTTCTTTTTTTAAGATTTATTTATTTATTTATACAAGCACTGGGTACAGTCAGAAGCGCAAGAGGGTGAAAGAATTCACCAGAGCCAGAGCAGGGAACAGAATAGGCAAAAGACAGAAGTACACTGCTGAGGGGAGTAGGGGTGAGTCAGGAAATGTCTGCCTTCTGTGGGTCACTTCCTTGGTTGGCTGGGGATGGAACTCCTGCTGCAGAGGCTGCCCAGAGCTTCCCAGTGCTGTGCTGAACCCCTCGTGCCACCAGGGAGGCCCCACTTTTGAAGACATTGTACCAATTCTCTACAGCTGAGTGTCTTTCTGATGGTAGAAGGTACATGAACACTTCATACCTATAGAAGCACACACATGCACACACACTTGTACAGACTCACATGCACACACTTGCACAGACACAGTGTAAGACATGCACACGCACCTAAAGAAAATAGTCCAAACACCTAATTACATACTTACTGGTAGGTCTGTTTCACTATCCTATTTCACCGTATTACCACCATATGACCACTTTGATTTTTCTAAAACTTTCTATAAATTTCACTGCTGCTGATAGGAATTTTAAAGGAAATTTCGGCATCTGACGACCCATGTGTTGGAAGTATGGGCGCATTCATACATGTGAAGCAAATGCATTCAGTTTCAAACACTGATTTACTGTGTCATGGGAGAGACAGTTTCAACAATCCATTTCAGACTGTCTTCTGCAGGCAGGGAAAGAGCATGCAGATGCCTCTATGCCCCAGCGCCCCCGGGGGAAGAGCAGGTCACGTGGAGGTCCATCCTGCAGTGGGAAGCCAGTCTGTCCATCACGGCCCCCTCCTCGTGCCATCCCCGACCTGCGTTGGAAGAGAAGAGCCAATAAAGCCCAAGCACAGAGTTACCTGTTTAGGATACTCTTTTGTTAGTGAAATCCCCCAGGGAGTGCTGCACAGACTTAGATTTGACAAGGCTCAGATGGAAACCAGGAAGCCCTAGGAGCCGCCACTAACTAGAGGGTGAGTGAGTGTCCAACTTGGAATTTCAGTTTTTAAAAGCGACCCATCCAGGGGGATTTGCTACCGTGGATGTCAGTCCATGACAATGCCACTCAGACATCCTCTGCGCCATCCGTGTGCCCAGGGGCCGACAGCAGGGCTCTCCCAGCAAGGCGCAGGGTGGCCCTCCCGGGACAGAGCCTAAGAAGGGGAAGCAAGGCCCAGGGTTTGGAGCCTCTGGCCCTGGGGCCTCTGTAGGCTCTGCCCACACAGCTCTACACCCCTCCTGGGGCCCTGCACCTGCTCAACTGCCCCCCACCCCTCCTCTCCCCTCCTCCAACCACTCTGCTCCCCTCCAGGTGCTTCACCAGTTCCGTCGCCCTTTGGGCCCTTCACCTGCTCTGCTGCTTGGACTTCTGTGCCCCCGGACATCTGTGCTCCATGTCTGTGCGTCTCATGCTGCTCCTGGCCCCTCGGACTGGACCAGCCCCTGACCCCTCTCCAGAGCCTCGACCTCCCTTGGTGAGCTCCTTTTCACCTTGGCCACCAGGTGGCTGCCCTTTGGGGGCAGGGTGAATTCTTCAGAGTGTGGTGGTTATATTCTTAGTCTCTGTGGTGGTTTTTTCTATGCCATGGTGCGCAGAAACAGCAGACGTTCAATATAGCGCTGATTATTCTCCTCACTCTGGCCTTGCCGCTTTGCCTGGCCTTAAGGGTGGAATCCTGCCTTTCTGCAGGGGCCACCGCATTACTTTGGGGCAGGAGGCGAGAGCCACTTCTTGAGGGTGGTCTTAGGGAGGTCATGGAGGGCGGCGGGGCTGGGCTGGGGGTTCTGCTCCTGCCTTCCAGGCCCCCCTCCAGCTGGGAGCCTGGCAAGGTGGTGGTGGTGTGCTCCCAGGCATCCTCCATGGGGGGGCCTGGGAAGGAGGTGGTTCTGATGTGCAGGGCCTCCTCCAAGAGTGGGCCTAGCATGGAGGGGATGCTCTGCCCCCAGGCGTCCTCCAGCGGGGGGCCTAGCACAGAGATGGTGCTGTTCTGCAGCTGGGGGCCTGGCCTGGAGGTAAAACTCCGCTGGGAGGCTTCCTCCGGCAGGGAGACGCTCACGGACGAGGTCTTGCACGCCCACACCTCAGGCTGCAGGAGGCTCTCCTCCCAATCCAGGTCACATTGTGTGGCAGTGGGAGCGAAGTGCTCCTGGGAGGAGGCCTGGCTTGGCCCCTCTCCCTCGTCCCACTGCCCCTCCCCCTCCCCAGCGCAGAGTGTCTGCTCTGTCCCCATGACATCATTAAAACTTCCCTCCGCGATGACACTGACAATTTCGGGCCTCCAGCAATCCTGGCGGACCTCGGCTTCCATCACGGCCATGCCGTGGTGGCCGCCGGCCGGCTCCCCCAAGGGCGGGGATCCCTTCATCTGGACCCAGGGGTGTTCGATGACGCTCTCTAGGGTGCTCCGACTCTGGGGGTCCAGCACCAACATCTTACTGAGGAGGTCCCGGCAGTGGTCCGAGAGGTAGTCAGGCTTGTGGTAGTGCGCGCTCAGGACGCTGGCCCGGAGTTCCTGGTGGCTGGTCCCCGCGAAGGGCAGCTCCCCGGTGAGCATGTTGTAGAGGGTCACCCCCAGGCTCCAGACGTCCGCCTTGGGGCCTTTGTACGTCTGGTGGAGGTAGATCTCGGGGGCCAGGAATTCAGGGCTGCCACAACAGGTGCTCAGGCCCTCGTCGGCGCACCGGACACTGAGCCCGAAGTCCGCCAACTTGATGTTTCCGTTGTCGTCCATGAGCAGGTTCTCGGGCTTCAGGTCTCGGTGCGCGACGCCCTTGCTGTGGCAGTACGAGAGGGCCGAGAGCACCTGCCGGAAAATGCGGCGGGCCTCGCTCTCGGGCAGGCGCCCGCGCTCGTTGAGGTAGCCCTCCAGGTCGCCCCCTTTCGCCAACTCCATCACCAGCATGACCTCCGCCCCGGTGTCCACCACCTCAAAGAGCCGGACGATGTTTGGGTGGTGCAGGGCGCGCATGCAGCCCACCTCGCGGGCCAGGAACTCGGGGCTGGGCATCTTGGCCTTGCGCATGACTTTGATGGCCACCTTCCTGCCGGTGCGGGCGTGCTGCGCCAGCTTCACCTTGGAGAAGGAGCCCTCCCCCAGCGTGCGCAGCATCAGGTAGTGTTTGAGCTTGGCCTCCTTAGGAGCGAGGCGCTTCGTCATAGCGAGTGCGGACCCCGGCTCACTGCTCTCACGGCCCTGGCTGTTCTCAAACGGCCCTGAGATACCTCTCCTCATCGCTCTAGCTCTATTATCTTAACAAACGTACTATTAATCTAATATTAATAGTAATCACAAAACACCCACTAAGCTAACTAAATGCTAATAGTGCTAACTTAACTCCCCAACAGTACTAACTAAGCTACCCTTACTAACAATGCTAATACTAACTAGCTACACGCAAAAATAAATGAAAATAATGTAAATATATGATAAAAGCAAACCAATCACAAGCTAGCCACAAAACATAGAACAACACAAAGACAAAACGAACAAACCACAAGAGAACAAACAACAATCAGAAACTAACAAGTAAAATAAAAAAAACAGACAAACAACAAAGGGAAAAACACAACAAACAACAAATAACAACAGAAGGGAAAATGGGGGAAATCAAAAAAAAGAAAAAGAAAAAAATTCGAAACGGAAATTAAAAAACCAAAAATTAAAATAATAAAACAAAAAATAAAATAAAAAACTAAAAAATTAAAATGATAAAGGAAAATAATTAAAAATGGAAAAAATAAGCAAATAAAGCAATAAAGGAAAATAAGAAAAAACAAAGAAACAAAATAACTAAAATAAAGAACGAAAATAAAGAACTAAAGTAAATGAATAAATCAATCAATGAAAAGAAAACCCAGTAATCCAAAACGCGCTCTCTCTCCCTCCGCTGTCCGAGTCCACAGGTCACTATCCCAAAGCTTCCTGGCTCTTAAGGACACAGATGCAGGCCGGGCAGGGCTTATATAGGCTCTGCCGGTGGCGGCGCCATCACAGTGGCTCTTTATGGAGTCAGAGCCAGAAGCCGCAGCCATTGGCTGAGGGAAACCCAGTGGTTTCTCAGCCTTAATGAAAAAGCAGCTGCCAAGAGGCGTGTTTATAGGACTTACTAGAGATTGACATTTACCCACTTAAAGAAAACCCGTAGAATGCTTGGGAGGCTGTTTCATGTGTAGTGAGAAAACCTTTCTGTCGGCTCATCAGTCACCATTCTGCGACCTCTTTTTTTTTTTTCCCATTTTCTGTACTACCACCACCCTCACCACCACCACCATCCTCACTGTTGTGGTTTTTGGAACCTGTGGGTTTGGAGTGCGGGGTCCTTGGGTTCACCCTGGGAAAGGGGTCACCAGAGCTCCCATTTTAGCGACACTCGGCGCGTTTCCCAGGCGAGTTTCTTCACGAGACAGAGACGTTGGTTATATTTCAAGGGCAGGTTGATTAGGGAAGGGATAAACCAGTGAAAGACCCTTGCAGAGACACAAGCGGGCAGGAAGAGCTGCCCCAGAAGGGACAGGTTCGCTGAGGGAGGCCTGCATGGTTGCAGGCGGGCCTGTGTCCTCGACAAGGGCAGGCAGGAGACTGTTGTCCTTCAGAGGAAAGAGTTGGTGACAAGAGGCACCTGCATAGTCACAGGTGGGCAGAGGGATGGCTGCCCAAGCCTGTGCAGACATTGCACTGATAGAGTCTTCTTCTGTTTTGGAGAGATCACTCCTTGTGAGCCTCAGTTGGTGACTCATTTTGGATAACTATGCAGAATCTGAAAGGGACCTAGATTCCACAATGGGCTCAATCTCCATATCTTTACCTTTGGATGCTCACTTGCTCACTGGGATACCTGCTTGGATGTTATGCTTTGTAATCTAGGGGTCTGGTGCCTCAGGATACTAGTCTGAGCCTAAGGATCTTGGTTTCCATAGCTGTGTCAATGGCTATGCTAATCTCTTCTACCCCCACCTCCTTGTGTGAGCCAGGTTTCTGGTCTTGTGGCACACCTCTTTTCAGGTTTTTTTTTTTTCTATTCTTGTCCTCCATCAATCACCACCATCATCACCATCATCACCACCATCAACATCACCACCACCATCTTTACTTAAAAAGGTTATTATGTGCCAGACACCGTGCTAAGCATTTTACATGTATTATAACATTTATGTTTCTCATCACACAGTCCTGTGAGAGAGAGATATTTTTGCCATTTTTGAAGATGAGTAAACTGAGGAACTTGGCCAAGTTCATATGTGACAGGATAGTGTGGTCCAGGAGCCCAAGCTCAGCTGTCCGGTTCTAGGTGCTTCTCGAATCCACATATGTATGACCCACCTGTGGATTTTTCTAAAAGGTAGATTTTTTCTTTTTTTTAAGATTTATTTATTTATTTATACAAGCACTGGGTACAGTCAGAAGCGCAAGAGGGTGAAAGAATTCACCAGAGCCAGAGCAGGGAACAGAATAGGCAAAAGACAGAAGTACACTGCTGAGGGGAGTAGGGGTGAGTCAGGAAATGTCTGCCTTCTGTGGGTCACTTCCTTGGTTGGCTGGGGATGGAACTCCTGCTGCAGAGGCTGCCCAGAGCTTCCCAGTGCTGTGCTGAACCCCTCGTGCCACCAGGGAGGCCCCACTTTTGAAGACATTGTACCAATTCTCTACAGCTGAGTGTCTTTCTGATGGTAGAAGGTACATGAACACTTCATACCTATAGAAACACACACATGCACACACACTTGTACAGACTCACATGCACACACTTGCACAGACACAGTGTAAGACATGCACACGCACCTAAAGAAAATAGTCCAAACACCTAATTACATACTTACTGGTAGGTCTGTTTCACTATCCTATTTCACCGTATTACCACCATATGACCACTTTGATTTTTCTAAAACTTTCTATAAATTTCACTGCTGCTGATAGGAATTTTAAAGGAAATTTCGGCATCTGACGACCCATGTGTTGGAAGTATGGGCGCATTCATACATGTGAAGCAAATGCATTCAGTTTCAAACACTGATTTACTGTGTCATGGGAGAGACAGTTTCAACAATCCATTTCAGACTGTCTTCTGCAGGCAGGGAAAGAGCATGCAGATGCCTCTATGCCCCAGCGCCCCCGGGGGAAGAGCAGGTCACGTGGAGGTCCATCCTGCAGTGGGAAGCCAGTCTGTCCATCACGGCCCCCTCCTCGTGCCATCCCCGACCTGCGTTGGAAGAGAAGAGCCAATAAAGCCCAAGCACAGAGTTACCTGTTTAGGATACTCTTTTGTTAGTGAAATCCCCCAGGGAGTGCTGCACAGACTTAGATTTGACAAGGCTCAGATGGAAACCAGGAAGCCCTAGGAGCCGCCACTAACTAGAGGGTGAGTGAGTGTCCAACTTGGAATTTCAGTTTTTAAAAGCGACCCATCCAGGGGGATTTGCTACCGTGGATGTCAGTCCATGACAATGCCACTCAGACATCCTCTGCGCCATCCGTGTGCCCAGGGGCCGACAGCAGGGCTCTCCCAGCAAGGCGCAGGGTGGCCCTCCCGGGACAGAGCCTAAGAAGGGGAAGCAAGGCCCAGGGTTTGGAGCCTCTGGCCCTGGGGCCTCTGTAGGCTCTGCCCACACAGCTCTACACCCCTCCTGGGGCCCTGCACCTGCTCAACTGCCCCCCACCCCTCCTCTCCCCTCCTCCAACCACTCTGCTCCCCTCCAGGTGCTTCACCAGTTCCGTCGCCCTTTGGGCCCTTCACCTGCTCTGCTGCTTGGACTTCTGTGCCCCCGGACATCTGTGCTCCATGTCTGTGCGTCTCATGCTGCTCCTGGCCCCTCGGACTGGACCAGCCCCTGACCCCTCTCCAGAGCCTCGACCTCCCTTGGTGAGCTCCTTTTCACCTTGGCCACCAGGTGGCTGCCCTTTGGGGGCAGGGTGAATTCTTCAGAGTGTGGTGGTTATATTCTTAGTCTCTGTGGTGGTTTTTTCTATGCCATGGTGCGCAGAAACAGCAGACGTTCAATATAGCGCTGATTATTCTCCTCACTCTGGCCTTGCCGCTTTGCCTGGCCTTAAGGGTGGAATCCTGCCTTTCTGCAGGGGCCACCGCATTACTTTGGGGCAGGAGGCGAGAGCCACTTCTTGAGGGTGGTCTTAGGGAGGTGATGGAGGGCGGCGGGGCTGGGCTGGGGGTTCTGCTCCTGCCTTCCAGGCCCCCCTCCAGCTGGGAGCCTGGCAAGGTGGTGGTGGTGTGCTCCCAGGCATCCTCCATGGGGGGGCCTGGGAAGGAGGTGGTTCTGATGTGCAGGGCCTCCTCCAAGAGTGGGCCTAGCATGGAGGGGATGCTCTGCCCCCAGGCGTCCTCCAGCGGGGGGCCTAGCACAGAGATGGTGCTGTTCTGCAGCTGGGGGCCTGGCCTGGAGGTAAAACTCCGCTGGGAGGCTTCCTCCGGCAGGGAGACGCTCACGGACGAGGTCTTGCACGCCCACACCTCAGGCTGCAGGAGGCTCTCCTCCCAATCCAGGTCACATTGTGTGGCAGTGGGAGCGAAGTGCTCCTGGGAGGAGGCCTGGCTTGGCCCCTCTCCCTCGTCCCACTGCCCCTCCCCCTCCCCAGCGCAGAGTGTCTGCTCTGTCCCCATGACATCATTAAAACTTCCCTCCGCGATGACACTGACAATTTCGGGCCTCCAGCAATCCTGGCGGACCTCGGCTTCCATCACGGCCATGCCGTGGTGGCCGCCGGCCGGCTCCCCCAAGGGCGGGGATCCCTTCATCTGGACCCAGGGGTGTTCGATGACGCTCTCTAGGGTGCTCCGACTCTGGGGGTCCAGCACCAACATCTTACTGAGGAGGTCCCGGCAGTGGTCCGAGAGGTAGTCAGGCTTGTGGTAGTGCGCGCTCAGGACGCTGGCCCGGAGTTCCTGGTGGCTGGTCCCCGCGAAGGGCAGCTCCCCGGTGAGCATGTTGTAGAGGGTCACCCCCAGGCTCCAGACGTCCGCCTTGGGGCCTTTGTACGTCTGGTGGAGGTAGATCTCGGGGGCCAGGAATTCAGGGCTGCCACAACAGGTGCTCAGGCCCTCGTCGGCGCACCGGACACTGAGCCCGAAGTCCGCCAACTTGATGTTTCCGTTGTCGTCCATGAGCAGGTTCTCGGGCTTCAGGTCTCGGTGCGCGACGCCCTTGCTGTGGCAGTACGAGAGGGCCGAGAGCACCTGCCGGAAAATGCGGCGGGCCTCGCTCTCGGGCAGGCGCCCGCGCTCGTTGAGGTAGCCCTCCAGGTCGCCCCCTTTCGCCAACTCCATCACCAGCATGACCTCCGCCCCGGTGTCCACCACCTCAAAGAGCCGGACGATGTTTGGGTGGTGCAGGGCGCGCATGCAGCCCACCTCGCGGGCCAGGAACTCGGGGCTGGGCATCTTGGCCTTGCGCATGACTTTGATGGCCACCTTCCTGCCGGTGCGGGCGTGCTGCGCCAGCTTCACCTTGGAGAAGGAGCCCTCCCCCAGCGTGCGCAGCATCAGGTAGTGTTTGAGCTTGGCCTCCTTAGGAGCGAGGCGCTTCGTCATAGCGAGTGCGGACCCCGGCTCACTGCTCTCACGGCCCTGGCTGTTCTCAAACGGCCCTGAGATACCTCTCCTCATCGCTCTAGCTCTATTATCTTAACAAACGTACTATTAATCTAATATTAATAGTAATCACAAAACACCCACTAAGCTAACTAAATGCTAATAGTGCTAACTTAACTCCCCAACAGTACTAACTAAGCTACCCTTACTAACAATGCTAATACTAACTAGCTACACGCAAAAATAAATGAAAATAATGTAAATATATGATAAAAGCAAACCAATCACAAGCTAGCCACAAAACATAGAACAACACAAAGACAAAACGAACAAACCACAAGAGAACAAACAACAATCAGAAACTAACAAGTAAAATAAAAAAAACAGACAAACAACAAAGGGAAAAACACAACAAACAACAAATAACAACAGAAGGGAAAATGGGGGAAATCAAAAAAAAGAAAAAGAAAAAAATTCGAAACGGAAATTAAAAAACCAAAAATTAAAATAATAAAACAAAAAAATAAAATAAAAAACTAAAAAATTAAAATGATAAAGGAAAATAATTAAAAATGGAAAAAATAAGCAAATAAAGCAATAAAGGAAAATAAGAAAAAACAAAGAAACAAAATAACTAAAATAAAGAACGAAAATAAAGAACTAAAGTAAATGAATAAATCAATCAATCAAAAGAAAACCCAGTAATCCAAAACGCGCTCTCTCTCCCTCCGCTGTCCGAGTCCACAGGTCACTATCCCAAAGCTTCCTGGCTCTTAAGGACACAGATGCAGGCCGGGCAGGGCTTATATAGGCTCTGCCGGTGGCGGCGCCATCACAGTGGCTCTTTATGGAGTCAGAGCCAGAAGCCGCAGCCATTGGCTGAGGGAAACCCAGTGGTTTCTCAGCCTTAATGAAAAAGCAGCTGCCAAGAGGCGTGTTTATAGGACTTACTAGAGATTGACATTTACCCACTTAAAGAAAACCCGTAGAATGCTTGGGAGGCTGTTTCATGTGTAGTGAGAAAACCTTTCTGTCGGCTCATCAGTCACCATTCTGCGACCTCTTTTTTTGTTTTTTTTTTTTTTTCCCATTTTCTGTACTACCACCACCCTCACCACCACCATCCTCACTGTTGTGGTTTTTGGAACCTGTGGGTGTGGAGTGCGGGGTCCTTGGGTTCACCCTGGGAAAGGGGTCACCAGAGCTCCCATTTTAGCGACACTCGGCGCGTTTCCCAGGCGAGTTTCTTCACGAGACAGAGACGTTGGTTATATTTCAAGGGCAGGTTGATTAGGGAAGGGATAAACCAGTGAAAGACCCTTGCAGAGACACAAGCGGGCAGGAAGAGCTGCCCCAGAAGGGACAGGTTCGCTGAGGGAGGCCTGCATGGTTGCAGGCGGGCCTGTGTCCTCGACAAGGGCAGGCAGGAGACTGTTGTCCTTCAGAGGAAAGAGTTGGTGACAAGAGGCACCTGCATAGTCACAGGTGGGCAGAGGGATGGCTGCCCAAGCCTGTGCAGACATTGCACTGATAGAGTCTTCTTCTGTTTTGGAGAGATCACTCCTTGTGAGCCTCAGTTGGTGGCTCATTTTGGATAACTATGCAGAATCTGAAAGGGACCTAGATTCCACAATGGGCTCAATCTCCATATCTTTACCTTTGGATGCTCACTTGCTCACTGGGATACCTGCTTGGATGTTATGCTTTGTAATCTAGGGGTCTGGTGCCTCAGGATACTAGTCTGAGCCTAAGGATCTTGGTTTCCATAGCTGTGTCAATGGCTATGCTAATCTCTTCTACCCCCACCTCCTTGTGTGAGCCAGGTTTCTGGTCTTGTGGCACACCTCTTTTCAGGTTTTTTTTTTTTCTATTCTTGTCCTCCATCAATCACCACCATCATCACCATCATCACCACCATCAACATCACCACCACCATCTTTACTTAAAAAGGTTATTATGTGCCAGACACCGTGCTAAGCATTTTACATGTATTATAACATTTATGTTTCTCATCACACAGTCCTGTGAGAGAGAGATATTTTTGCCATTTTTGAAGATGAGTAAACTGAGGAACTTGGCCAAGTTCATATGTGACAGGATAGTGTGGTCCAGGAGCCCAAGCTCAGCTGTCCGGTTCTAGGTGCTTCTCGAATCCACATATGTATGACCCACCTGTGGATTTTTCTAAAAGGTAGATTTTTTCTTTTTTTAAGATTTATTTATTTATTTATACAAGCACTGGGTACAGTCAGAAGCGCAAGAGGGTGAAAGAATTCACCAGAGCCAGAGCAGGGAACAGAATAGGCAAAAGACAGAAGTACACTGCTGAGGGGAGTAGGGGTGAGTCAGGAAATGTCTGCCTTCTGTGGGTCACTTCCTTGGTTGGCTGGGGATGGAACTCCTGCTGCAGAGGCTGCCCAGAGCTTCCCAGTGCTGTGCTGAACCCCTCGTGCCACCAGGGAGGCCCCACTTTTGAAGACATTGTACCAATTCTCTACAGCTGAGTGTCTTTCTGATGGTAGAAGGTACATGAACACTTCATACCTATAGAAGCACACACATGCACACACACTTGTACAGACTCACATGCACACACTTGCACAGACACAGTGTAAGACATGCACACGCACCTAAAGGAAATAGTCCAAACACCTAATTACATACTTACTGGTAGGTCTGTTTCACTATCCTATTTCACCGTATTACCACCATATGACCACTTTGATTTTTCTAAAACTTTCTATAAATTTCACTGCTGCTGATAGGAATTTTAAGGAAATTTCGGCATCTGACGACCCATGTGTTGGAAGTATGGGCGCATTCATACATGTGAAGCAAATGCATTCAGTTTCAAACACTGATTTACTGTGTCATGGGAGAGACAGTTTCAACAATCCATTTCAGACTGTCTTCTGCAGGCAGGGAAAGAGCATGCAGATGCCTCTATGCCCCAGCGCCCCCGGGGGAAGTGCAGGTCACGTGGAGGTCCATCCTGCAGTGGGAAGCCAGTCTGTCCATCACGGCCCCCTTCTCGGGCCATCCCCGACCTGCGTTGGAAGAGAAGAGCCAATAAAGCCCAAGCACAGAGTTACCTGTTTAGGATACTCTTTTGTTAGTGAAATCCCCCAGGGAGTGCTGCACAGACTTAGATTTGACAAGGCTCAGATGGAAACCAGGAGGCCCTAGGAGCCGCCACTAACTAGAGGGTGAGTGAGTGTCCAACTTGGAATTTCAGTTTTTAAAAGCGACCCATCCAGGGGGATTTGCTACCGTGGATGTCAGTCCATGACAATGCCACTCAGACATCCTCTGCGCCATCCGTGTGCCCAGGGGCCGACAGCAGGGCTCTCCCAGCAAGGCGCAGGGTGGCCCTCCCGGGACAGAGCCTAAGAAGGGGAAGCAAGGCCCAGGGTTTGGAGCCTCTGGCCCTGGGGCCTCTGTAGGCTCCGCCCACACAGCTCTACACCCCTCCTGGGGCCCTGCACCTGCTCAACTGCCCCCCACCCCTCCCCTCCAGTCCTCCAACCACTCTGCTCCCCTCCAGGTGCTTCACCAGTTCCGTCGCCCTTTGGGCCCTTCACCTGCTCTGCTGCTTGGACTTCTGTGCCCCCGGACATCTGTGCTCCATGTCTGTGCGTCTCATGCTGCTCCTGGCCCCTCGGACTGGACCAGCCCCTGACCCCTCTCCAGAGCCTCGACCTCCCTTGGTGAGCTCCTTTTCACCTTGGCCACCAGGTGGCTGCCCTTTGGGGGCAGGGTGAATTCTTCAGAGTGTGGTGGTTATATTCTTAGTCTCTGTGGTGGTTTTTTCTATGCCATGGTGCACAGAAACAGCAGACGTTCAATATAGCGCTGATTATTCTCCTCACTCTGGCCTTGCCGCTTTGCCTGGCCTTAAGGGTGGAATCCTGCCTTTCTGCAGGGGCCACCGCATTACTTTGGGGCAGGAGGCGAGAGCCACTTCTTGAGGGCGGTCTTAGGGAGGTGATGGAGGGCGGCGGGGCTGGGCTGGGGGTTCTGCTCCTGCCTTCCAGGCCCCCCTCCAGCTGGGAGCCTGGCAAGGTGGTGGTGGTGTGCTCCCAGGCATACTCCATGGGGGGGCCTGGGAAGGAGGTGGTTCTGATGTGCAGGGCCTCCTCCAAGAGTGGGCCTAGCATGGAGGGGATGCTCTGCCCCCAGGCGTCCTCCAGCGGGGGGCCTAGCACAGAGATGGTGCTGTTCTGCAGCTGGGGGCCTGGCCTGGAGGTAAAACTCCGCTGGGAGGCTTCCTCCGGCAGGGAGATGCTCTCGGACGAGGTCTTGCACGCCCACACCTCAGGCTGCAGGAGGCTCTCCTCCCAATCCAGGTCACATTGTGTGGCAGTGGGAGCGAAGTGCTCCTGGGAGGAGGCCTGGCTTGGCCCCTCTCCCTCGTCCCACTGCCCCTCCCCCTCCCCAGCGCAGAGTGTCTGCTCTGTCCCCATGACATCATTAAAACTTCCCTCCGCGATGACACTGACAATTTCGGGCCTCCAGCAATCCTGGCGGACCTCGGCTTCCATCACGGCCATGCCGTGGTGGCCGCCGGCCGGCTCCCCCAAGGGCGGGGATCCCTTCATCTGGACCCAGGGGTGTTCGATGACGCTCTCTAGGGTGCTCCGACTCTGGGGGTCCAGCACCAACATCTTACTGAGGAGGTCCCGGCAGTGGTCCGAGAGGTAGTCAGGCTTGTGGTAGTGCGCGCTCAGGACGCTGGCCCGGAGTTCCTGGTGGCTGGTCCCCGCGAAGGGCAGCTCCCCGGTGAGCATGTTGTAGAGGGTCACCCCCAGGCTCCAGACGTCCGCCTTGGGGCCTTTGTACGTCTGGTGGAGGTAGATCTCGGGGGCCAGGAATTCAGGGCTGCCACAACAGGTGCTCAGGCCCTCGTCGGCGCACCGGACACTGAGCCCGAAGTCCGCCAACTTGATGTTTCCGTTGTCGTCCATGAGCAGGTTCTCGGGCTTCAGGTCTCGGTGCGCGACGCCCTTGCTGTGGCAGTACGAGAGGGCCGAGAGCACCTGCCGGAAAATGCGGCGGGCCTCGCTCTCGGGCAGGCGCCCGCGCTCGTTGAGGTAGCCCTCCAGGTCGCCCCCTTTCGCCAACTCCATCACCAGCATGACCTCCGCCCCGGTGTCCACCACCTCAAAGAGCCGGACGATGTTTGGGTGGTGCAGGGCGCGCATGCAGCCCACCTCGCGGGCCAGGAACTCGGGGCTGGGCATCTTGGCCTTGCGCATGACTTTGATGGCCACCTTCCTGCCGGTGCGGGCGTGCTGCGCCAGCTTCACCTTGGAGAAGGAGCCCTCCCCCAGCGTGCGCAGCATCAGGTAGTGTTTGAGCTTGGCCTCCTTAGGAGCGAGGCGCTTCGTCATAGCGAGTGCGGACCCCGGCTCACTGCTCTCACGGCCCTGGCTGTTCTCAAACGGCCCTGAGATACCTCTCCTCATCGCTCTAGCTCTATTATCTTAACAAACGTACTATTAATCTAATATTAATAGTAATCACAAAACACCCACTAAGCTAACTAAATGCTAATAGTGCTAACTTAACTCCCCAACAGTACTAACTAAGCTACCCTTACTAACAATGCTAATACTAACTAGCTACACGCAAAAATAAATGAAAATAATGTAAATATATGATAAAAGCAAACCAATCACAAGCTAGCCACAAAACATAGAACAACACATAGACAAAACGAACAAACCACAAGAGAACAAACAACAATCAGAAACTAACAAGTAAAATAAAAAAAACAGACAAACAACAAAGGGAAAAACACAACAAACAACAAATAACAACAGAAGGGAAAATGGGGGAAATCAAAAAAAAGAAAAAGAAAAAAATTCGAAACGGAAATTAAAAAACCAAAAATTAAAATAATAAAACAAAAAAATAAAATAAAAAACTAAAAAATTAAAATGATAAAGGAAAATAATTAAAAATGGAAAAAATAAGCAAATAAAGCAATAAAGGAAAATAAGAAAAAACAAAGAAACAAAATAACTAAAATAAAGAACGAAAATAAAGAACTAAAGTAAATGAATAAATCAATCAATCAAAAGAAAACCCAGTAATCCAAAACGCGCTCTCTCTCCCTCCGCTGTCCGAGTCCACAGGTCACTATCCCAAAGCTTCCTGGCTCTTAAGGACACAGATGCAGGCCGGGCAGGGCTTATATAGGCTCTGCCGGTGGCGGCGCCATCACAGTGGCTCTTTATGGAGTCAGAGCCAGAAGCCGCAGCCATTGGCTGAGGGAAACCCAGTGGTTTCTCAGCCTTAATGAAAAAGCAGCTGCCAAGAGGCGTGTTTATAGGACTTACTAGAGATTGACATTTACCCAGTTAAAGAAAACCCGTAGAATGCTTGGGAGGCTGTTTCATGTGTAGTGAGAAAACCTTTCTGTCGGCTCATCAGTCACCATTCTGCGACCTCTTTTTTTTTTTTTTTTTTTTTTTTTTTTCCCATTTTCTGTACTACCACCACCCTCACCACCACCACCATCCTCACTGTTGTGGTTTTTGGAACCTGTGGGTTTGGAGTGCGGGGTCCTTGGGTTCACCCTGGGAAAGGGGTCACCAGAGCTCCCATTTTAGCGACACTCGGCGCGTTTCCCAGGCGAGTTTCTTCACGAGACAGAGACGTTGGTTATATTTCAAGGGCAGGTTGATTAGGGAAGGGATAAACCAGTGAAAGACCCTTGCAGAGACACAAGCGGGCAGGAAGAGCTGCCCCAGAAGGGACAGGTTCGCTGAGGGAGGCCTGCATGGTTGCAGGCGGGCCTGTGTCCTCGACAAGGGCAGGCAGGAGACTGTTGTCCTTCAGAGGAAAGAGTTGGTGACAAGAGGCACCTGCATAGTCACAGGTGGGCAGAGGGATGGCTGCCCAAGCCTGTGCAGACATTGCACTGATAGAGTCTTCTTCTGTTTTGGAGAGATCACTCCTTGTGAGCCTCAGTTGGTGGCTCATTTTGGATAACTATGCAGAATCTGAAAGGGACCTAGATTCCACAATGGGCTCAATCTCCATATCTTTACCTTTGGATGCTCACTTGCTCACTGGGATACCTGCTTGGATGTTATGCTTTGTAATCTAGGGGTCTGGTGCCTCAGGATACTAGTCTGAGCCTAAGGATCTTGGTTTCCATAGCTGTGTCAATGGCTATGCTAATCTCTTCTACCCCCACCTCCTTGTGTGAGCCAGGTTTCTGGTCTTGTGGCACACCTCTTTTCAGGTTTTTTTTTTTTTTTTCTATTCTTGTCCTCCATCAATCACCACCATCATCACCATCATCACCACCATCAACATCACCACCACCATCTTTACTTAAAAAGGTTATTATGTGCCAGACACCGTGCTAAGCATTTTACATGTATTATAACATTTATGTTTCTCATCACACAGTCCTGTGAGAGAGAGATATTTTTGCCATTTTTGAAGATGAGTAAACTGAGGAACTTGGCCAAGTTCATATGTGACAGGATAGTGTGGTCCAGGAGCCCAAGCTCAGCTGTCCGGTTCTAGGTGCTTCTCGAATCCACATATGTATGACCCACCTGTGGATTTTTCTAAAAGGTAGATTTTTTCTTTTTTTAAGATTTATTTATTTATTTATACAAGCACTGGGTACAGTCAGAAGCGCAAGAGGGTGAAAGAATTCACCAGAGCCAGAGCAGGGAACAGAATAGGCAAAAGACAGAAGTACACTGCTGAGGGGAGTAGGGGTGAGTCAGGAAATGTCTGCCTTCTGTGGGTCACTTCCTTGGTTGGCTGGGGATGGAACTCCTGCTGCAGAGGCTGCCCAGAGCTTCCCAGTGCTGTGCTGAACCCCTCGTGCCACCAGGGAGGCCCCACTTTTGAAGACATTGTACCAATTCTCTACAGCTGAGTGTCTTTCTGATGGTAGAAGGTACATGAACACTTCATACCTATAGAAGCACACACATGCACACACACTTGTACAGACTCACATGCACACACTTGCACAGACACAGTGTAAGACATGCACACGCACCTAAAGAAAATAGTCCAAACACCTAATTACATACTTACTGGTAGGTCTGTTTCACTATCCTATTTCACCGTATTACCACCATATGACCACTTTGATTTTTCTAAAACTTTCTATAAATTTCACTGCTGTTGATAGGAATTTTAAAGGAAATTTCGGCATCTGACGACCCATGTGTTGGAAGTATGGGCGCATTCATACATGTGAAGCAAATGCATTCAGTTTCAAACACTGATTTACTGTGTCATGGGAGAGACAGTTTCAACAATCCATTTCAGACTGTCTTCTGCAGGCAGGGAAAGAGCATGCAGATGCCTCTATGCCCCAGCGCCCCCGGGGGAAGAGCAGGTCACGTGGAGGTCCATCCTGCAGTGGGAAGCCAGTCTGTCCATCACGGCCCCCTCCTCGTGCCATCCCCGACCTGCGTTGGAAGAGAAGAGCCAATAAAGCCCAAGCACAGAGTTACCTGTTTAGGATACTCTTTTGTTAGTGAAATCCCCCAGGGAGTGCTGCACAGACTTAGATTTGACAAGGCTCAGATGGAAACCAGGAGGCCCTAGGAGCCGCCACTAACTAGAGGGTGAGTGAGTGTCCAACTTGGAATTTCAGTTTTTAAAAGCGACCCATCCAGGGGGATTTGCTACCGTGGATGTCAGTCCATGACAATGCCACTCAGACATCCTCTGCGCCATCCGTGTGCCCAGGGGCCGACAGCAGGGCTCTCCCAGCAAGGCGCAGGGTGGCCCTCCCGGGACAGAGCCTAAGAAGGGGAAGCAAGGCCCAGGGTTTGGAGCCTCTGGCCCTGGGGCCTCTGTAGGCTCTGCCCACACAGCTCTACAACCCTCCTGGGGCCCTGCACCTGCTCAACTGCCCCCCACCCCTCCCCTCCCCTCCTCCAACCACTCTGCTCCCCTCCAGGTGCTTCACCAGTTCCGTCGCCCTTTGGGCCCTTCACCTGCTCTGCTGCTTGGACTTCTGTGCCCCCGGACATCTGTGCTCCATGTCTGTGCGTCTCATGCTGCTCCTGGCCCCTCGGACTGGACCAGCCCCTGACCCCTCTCCAGAGCCTCGACCTCCCTTGGTGAGCTCCTTTTCACCTTGGCCACCAGGTGGCTGCCCTTTGGGGGCAGGGTGAATTCTTCAGAGTGTGGTGGTTATATTCTTAGTCTCTGTGGTGGTTTTTTCTATGCCATGGAGCGCAGAAACAGCAGACGTTCAATATAGCGCTGATTATTCTCCTCACTCTGGCCTTGCCGCTTTGCCTGGCCTTAAGGGTGGAATCCTGCCTTTCTGCAGGGGCCACCGCATTACTTTGGGGCAGGAGGCGAGAGCCACTTCTTGAGGGCGGTCTTAGGGAGGTGATGGAGGGCGGCGGGGCTGGGCTGGGGGTTCTGCTCCTGCCTTCCAGGCCCCCCTCCAGCTGGGAGCCTGGCAAGGTGGTGGTGGTGTGCTCCCAGGCATCCTCCATGGGGGGGCCTGGGAAGGAGGTGGTTCTGATGTGCAGGGCCTCCTCCAAGAGTGGGCCTAGCATGGAGGGGATGCTCTGCCCCCAGGCGTCCTCCAGCGGGGGGCCTAGCACAGAGATGGTGCTGTTCTGCAGCTGGGGGCCTGGCCTGGAGGTAAAACTCCGCTGGGAGGCTTCCTCCGGCAGGGAGACGCTCACGGACGAGGTCTTGCGCGCCCACACCTCAGGCTGCAGGAGGCTCTCCTCCCAATCCAGGTCACATTGTGTGGCAGTGGGAGCGAAGTGCTCCTGGGAGGAGGCCTGGCTTGGCCCCTCTCCCTCGTCCCACTGCCCCTCCCCCTCCCCAGCGCAGAGTGTCTGCTCTGTCCCCATGACATCATTAAAACTTCCCTCCGCGATGACACTGACAATTTCGGGCCTCCAGCAATCCTGGCGGACCTCGGCTTCCATCACGGCCATGCCGTGGTGGCCGCCGGCCGGCTCCCCCAAGGGCGGGGATCCCTTCATCTGGACCCAGGGGTGTTCGATGACGCTCTCTAGGGTGCTCCGACTCTGGGGGTCCAGCACCAACATCTTACTGAGGAGGTCCCGGCAGTGGTCCGAGAGGTAGTCAGGCTTGTGGTAGTGCGCGCTCAGGACGCTGGCCCGGAGTTCCTGGTGGCTGGTCCCCGCGAAGGGCAGCTCCCCGGTGAGCATGTTGTAGAGGGTCACCCCCAGGCTCCAGACGTCCGCCTTGGGGCCTTTGTACGTCTGGTGGAGGTAGATCTCGGGGGCCAGGAATTCAGGGCTGCCACAACAGGTGCTCAGGCCCTCGTCGGCGCACCGGACACTGAGCCCGAAGTCCGCCAACTTGATGTTTCCGTTGTCGTCCATGAGCAGGTTCTCGGGCTTCAGGTCTCGGTGCGCGACGCCCTTGCTGTGGCAGTACGAGAGGGCCGAGAGCACCTGCCGGAAAATGCGGCGGGCCTCGCTCTCGGGCAGGCGCCCGCGCTCGTTGAGGTAGCCCTCCAGGTCGCCCCCTTTCGCCAACTCCATCACCAGCATGACCTCCGCCCCGGTGTCCACCACCTCAAAGAGCCGGACGATGTTTGGGTGGTGCAGGGCGCGCATGCAGCCCACCTCGCGGGCCAGGAACTCGGGGCTGGGCATCTTGGCCTTGCGCATGACTTTGATGGCCACCTTCCTGCCGGTGCGGGCGTGCTGCGCCAGCTTCACCTTGGAGAAGGAGCCCTCCCCCAGCGTGCGCAGCATCAGGTAGTGTTGGAGCTTGGCCTCCTTAGGAGCGAGGCGCTTCGTCATAGCGAGTGCGGACCCCGGCTCACTGCTCTCACGGCCCTGGCTGTTCTCAAACGGCCCTGAGATACCTCTCCTCATCGCTCTAGCTCTATTATCTTAACAAACGTACTATTAATCTAATATTAATAGTAATCACAAAACACCCACTAAGCTAACTAAATGCTAATAGTGCTAACTTAACTCCCCAACAGTACTAACTAAGCTACCCTTACTAACAATGCTAATACTAACTAGCTACACGCAAAAATAAATGAAAATAATGTAAATATATGATAAAAGCAAACCAATCACAAACTAGCCACAAAACATAGAACAACACAAAGACAAAACGAACAAACCACTAGAGAACAAACAACAATCAGAAACTAACAAGTAAAATAAAAAAAACAGACAAACAACAAAGGGAAAAACACAACAAACAACAAATACCAACGGAAGGGAAAATGGGGGAAATCAAAAAAAAGAAAAAGAAAAAAATTCGAAACGGAAATTAAAAAACCAAAAATTAAAATAATAAAACAAAAAAATAAAATAAAAAACTAAAAAATTAAAATGATAAAGGAAAATAATTAAAAATGGAAAAAATAAGCAAATAAAGCAATAAAGGAAAATAAGAAAAAACAAAGAAACAAAATAACTAAAATAAAGAACGAAAATAAAGAACTAAAGTAAATGAATAAATAAATCAATCAAAAGAAAACCCAGTAATCCAAAACGCGCTCTCTCTCCCTCCGCTGTCCGAGTCCACAGGTCACTATCCCAAAGCTTCCTGGCTCTTAAGGACACAGATGCAGGCCGGGCAGGGCTTATATAGGCTCTGCCGGTGGCGGCGCCATCACAGTGGCTCTTTATGGAGTCAGAGCCAGAAGCCGCAGCCATTGGCTGAGGGAAACCCAGTGGTTTCTCAGCCTTAATGAAAAAGCAGCTGCCAAGAGGCGTGTTTATAGGACTTACTAGAGATTGACATTTACCCACTTAAAGAAAACCCGTAGAATGCTTGGGAGGCTGTTTCATGTGTAGTGAGAAAACCTTTCTGTCGGCTCATCAGTCACCATTCTGCGACCTCTTTTTTTTTTTTCCCATTTTCTGTACTACCACCACCCTCACCACCACCACCATCCTCACTGTTGTGGTTTTTGGAACCTGTGGGTTTGGAGTGCGGGGTCCTTGGGTTCACCCTGGGAAAGGGGTCACCAGAGCTCCCATTTTAGCGACACTCGGCGCGTTTCCCAGGCGAGTTTCTTCACGAGACAGAGACGTTGGTTATATTTCAAGGGCAGGTTGATTAGGGAAGGGATAAACCAGTGAAAGACCCTTGCAGAGACACAAGCGGGCAGGAAGAGCTGCCCCAGAAGGGACAGGTTCGCTGAGGGAGGCCTGCATGGTTGCAGGCGGGCCTGTGTCCTCGACAAGGGCAGGCAGGAGACTGTTGTCCTTCAGAGGAAAGAGTTGGTGACAAGAGGCACCTGCATAGTCACAGGTGGGCAGAGGGATGGCTGCCCAAGCCTGTGCAGACATTGCACTGATGGAGTCTTCTTCTGTTTTGGAGAGATCACTCCTTGTGAGCCTCAGTTGGTGGCTCATTTTGGATAACTATGCAGAATCTGAAAGGGACCTAGATTCCACAATGGGCTCAATCTCCATATCTTTACCTTTGGATGCTCACTTGCTCACTGGGATACCTGCTTGGATGTTATGCTTTGTAATCTAGGGGTCTGGTGCCTCAGGATACTAGTCTGAGCCTAAGGATCTTGGTTTCCATAGCTGTGTCAATGGCTATGCTAATCTCTTCTACCCCCACCTCCTTGTGTGAGCCAGGTTTCTGGTCTTGTGGCACACCTCTTTTCAGGTTTTTTTTTTTTTTTTCTATTCTTGTCCTCCATCAATCACCACCATCATCACCATCATCACCACCATCAACATCACCACCACCATCTTTACTTAAAAAGGTTATTATGTGCCAGACACCGTGCTAAGCATTTTACATGTATTATAACATTTATGTTTCTCATCACACAGTCCTGTGAGAGAGAGATATTTTTGCCATTTTTGAAGATGAGTAAACTGAGGAACTTGGCCAAGTTCATATGTGACAGGATAGTGTGGTCCAGGAGCCCAAGCTCAGCTGTCCGGTTCTAGGTGCTTCTCGAATCCACATATGTATGACCCACCTGTGGATTTTTCTAAAAGGTAGATTTTTTCTTTTTTTAAGATTTATTTATTTATTTATACAAGCACTGGCTACAGTCAGAAGCGCAAGAGGGTGAAAGAATTCACCAGAGCCAGAGCAGGGAACAGAATAGGCAAAAGACAGAAGTACACTGCTGAGGGGAGTAGGGGTGAGTCAGGAAATGTCTGCCTTCTGTGGGTCACTTCCTTGGTTGGCTGGGGATGGAACTCCTGCTGCAGAGGCTGCCCAGAGCTTCCCAGTGCTGTGCTGAACCCCTCGTGCCACCAGGGAGGCCCCACTTTTGAAGATATTGTACCAATTCTCTACAGCTGAGTGTCTTTCTGATGGTAGAAGGTACATGAACACTTCATACCTATAGAAACACACACATGCACACACACTTGTACAGACTCACATGCACACACTTGCACAGACACAGTGTAAGACATGCACACGCACCTAAAGAAAATAGTCCAAACACCTAATTACATACTTACTGGTAGGTCTGTTTCACTATCCTATTTCACCGTATTACCACCATATGACCACTTTGATTTTTCTAAAACTTTCTATAAATTTCACTGCTGCTGATAGGAATTTTAAAGGAAATTTCGGCATCTGACGACCCATGTGTTGGCAGTATGGGCGCATTCATACATGTGAAGCAAATGCATTCAGTTTCAAACACTGATTTACTGTGTCATGGGAGAGACAGTTTCAACAATCCATTTCAGACTGTCTTCTGCAGGCAGGGAAAGAGCATGCAGATGCCTCTATGCCCCAGCGCCCCCGGGGGAAGAGCAGGTCACATGGAGGTCCATCCTGCAGTGGGAAGCCAGTCTGTCCATCACGGCCCCCTCCTCGTGCCATCCCCGACCTGCGTTGGAAGAGAAGAGCCAATAAAGCCCAAGCACAGAGTTACCTGTTTAGGATACTCTTTTGTTAGTGAAATCCCCCAGGGAGTGCTGCACAGACTTAGATTTGACAAGGCTCAGATGGAAACCAGGAGGCCCTAGGAGCCGCCACTAACTAGAGGGTGAGTGAGTGTCCAACTTGGAATTTCAGTTTTTAAAAGCGACCCATCCAGGGGGATTTGCTACCGTGGATGTCAGTCCATGACAATGCCACTCAGACATCCTCTGCGCCATCCGTGTGCCCAGGGGCCGACAGCAGGGCTCTCCCAGCAAGGCGCAGGGTGGCCCTCCCGGGACAGAGCCTAAGAAGGGGAAGCAAGGCCCAGGGTTTGGAGCCTCTGGCCCTGGGGCCTCTGTAGGCTCTGCCCACACAGCTCTACAACCCTCCTGGGGCCCTGCACCTGCTCAACTGCCCCCCACCCCTCCCCTCCCCTCCTCCAACCACTCTGCTCCCCTCCAGGTGCTTCACCAGTTCCGTCGCCCTTTGGGCCCTTCACCTGCTCTGCTGCTTGGACTTCTGTGCCCCCGGACATCTGTGCTCCATGTCTGTGCGTCTCATGCTGCTCCTGGCCCCTCGGACTGGACCAGCCCCTGACCCCTCTCCAGAGCCTCGACCTCCCTTGGTGAGCTCCTTTTCACCTTGGCCACCAGGTGGCTGCCCTTTGGGGGCAGGGTGAATTCTTCAGAGTGTGGTGGTTATATTCTTAGTCTCTGTGGTGGTTTTTTCTATGCCATGGAGCGCAGAAACAGCAGACGTTCAATATAGCGCTGATTATTCTCCTCACTCTGGCCTTGCCGCTTTGCCTGGCCTTAAGGGTGGAATCCTGCCTTTCTGCAGGGGCCACCGCATTACTTTGGGGCAGGAGGCGAGAGCCACTTCTTGAGGGCGGTCTTAGGGAGGTGATGGAGGGCGGCGGGGCTGGGCTGGGGGTTCTGCTCCTGCCTTCCAGGCCCCCCTCCAGCTGGGAGCCTGGCAAGGTGGTGGTGGTGTGCTCCCAGGCATCCTCCATGGGGGGGCCTGGGAAGGAGGTGGTTCTGATGTGCAGGGCCTCCTCCAAGAGTGGGCCTAGCATGGAGGGGATGCTCTGCCCCCAGGCGTCCTCCAGCGGGGGGCCTAGCACAGAGATGGTGCTGTTCTGCAGCTGGGGGCCTGGCCTGGAGGTAAAACTCCGCTGGGAGGCTTCCTCCGGCAGGGAGACGCTCACGGACGAGGTCTTGCGCGCCCACACCTCAGGCTGCAGGAGGCTCTCCTCCCAATCCAGGTCACATTGTGTGGCAGTGGGAGCGAAGTGCTCCTGGGAGGAGGCCTGGCTTGGCCCCTCTCCCTCGTCCCACTGCCCCTCCCCCTCCCCAGCGCAGAGTGTCTGCTCTGTCCCCATGACATCATTCAAACTTCCCTCCGCGATGACACTGACAATTTCGGGCCTCCAGCAATCCTGGCGGACCTCGGCTTCCATCACGGCCATGCCGTGGTGGCCGCCGGCCGGCTCCCCCAAGGGCGGGGATCCCTTCATCTGGACCCAGGGGTGTTCGATGATGCTCTCTAGGGTGCTCCGACTCTGGGGGTCCAGCACCAACATCTTACTGAGGAGGTCCCGGCAGTGGTCCGAGAGGTAGTCAGGCTTGTGGTAGTGCGCGCTCAGGACGCTGGCCCGGAGTTCCTGGTGGCTGGTCCCCGCGAAGGGCAGCTCCCCGGTGAGCATGTTGTAGAGGGTCACCCCCAGGCTCCAGACGTCCGCCTTGGGGCCTTTGTACGTCTGGTGGAGGTAGATCTCGGGGGCCAGGAATTCAGGGCTGCCACAACAGGTGCTCAGGCCCTCGTCGGCGCACCGGACACTGAGCCCGAAGTCCGCCAACTTGATGTTTCCGTTGTCGTCCATGAGCAGGTTCTCGGGCTTCAGGTCTCGGTGCGCGACGCCCTTGCTGTGGCAGTACGAGAGGGCCGAGAGCACCTGCCGGAAAATGCGGCGGGCCTCGCTCTCGGGCAGGCGCCCGCGCTCGTTGAGGTAGCCCTCCAGGTCGCCCCCTTTCGCCAACTCCATCACCAGCATGACCTCCGCCCCGGTGTCCACCACCTCAAAGAGCCGGACGATGTTTGGGTGGTGCAGGGCGCGCATGCAGCCCACCTCGCGGGCCAGGAACTCGGGGCTGGGCATCTTGGCCTTGCGCATGACTTTGATGGCCACCTTCCTGCCGGTGCGGGCGTGCTGCGCCAGCTTCACCTTGGAGAAGGAGCCCTCCCCCAGCGTGCGCAGCATCAGGTAGTGTTGGAGCTTGGCCTCCTTAGGAGCGAGGCGCTTCGTCATAGCGAGTGCGGACCCCGGCTCACTGCTCTCACGGCCCTGGCTGTTCTCAAACGGCCCTGAGATACCTCTCCTCATCGCTCTAGCTCTATTATCTTAACAAACGTACTATTAATCTAATATTAATAGTAATCACAAAACACCCACTAAGCTAACTAAATGCTAATAGTGCTAACTTAACTCCCCAACAGTACTAACTAAGCTACCCTTACTAACAATGCTAATACTAACTAGCTACACGCAAAAATAAATGAAAATAATGTAAATATATGATAAAAGCAAACCAATCACAAACTAGCCACAAAACATAGAACAACACAAAGACAAAACGAACAAACCACTAGAGAACAAACAACAATCAGAAACTAACAAGTAAAATAAAAAAAACAGACAAACAACAAAGGGAAAAACACAACAAACAACAAATACCAACGGAAGGGAAAATGGGGGAAATCAAAAAAAAGAAAAAGAAAAAAATTCGAAACGGAAATTAAAAAACCAAAAATTAAAATAATAAAACAAAAAAATAAAATAAAAAACTAAAAAATTAAAATGATAAAGGAAAATAATTAAAAATGGAAAAAATAAGCAAATAAAGCAATAAAGGAAAATAAGAAAAAACAAAGAAACAAAATAACTAAAATAAAGAACGAAAATAAAGAACTAAAGTAAATGAATAAATCAATCAATCAAAAGAAAACCCAGTAATCCAAAACGCGCTCTCTCTCCCTCCGCTGTCCGAGTCCACAGGTCACTATCCCAAAGCTTCCTGGCTCTTAAGGACACAGATGCAGGCCGGGCAGGGCTTATATAGGCTCTGCCGGTGGCGGCGCCATCACAGTGGCTCTTTATGGAGTCAGAGCCAGAAGCCGCAGCCATTGGCTGAGGGAAACCCAGTGGTTTCTCAGCCTTAATGAAAAAGCAGCTGCCAAGAGGCGTGTTTATAGGACTTACTAGAGATTGACATTTACCCAGTTAAAGAAAACCCGTAGAATGCTTGGGAGGCTGTTTCATGTGTAGTGAGAAAACCTTTCTGTCGGCTCATCAGTCACCATTCTGCGACCTCTTTTTTTTTTTTTTTTTTTTTTTTTTTCCCATTTTCTGTACTACCACCACCCTCACCACCACCACCATCCTCACTGTTGTGGTTTTTGGAACCTGTGGGTTTGGAGTGCGGGGTCCTTGGGTTCACCCTGGGAAAGGGGTCACCAGAGCTCCCATTTTAGCGACACTCGGCGCGTTTCCCAGGCGAGTTTCTTCACGAGACAGAGACGTTGGTTATATTTCAAGGGCAGGTTGATTAGGGAAGGGATAAACCAGTGAAAGACCCTTGCAGAGACACAAGCGGGCAGGAAGAGCTGCCCCAGAAGGGACAGGTTCGCTGAGGGAGGCCTGCATGGTTGCAGGCGGGCCTGTGTCCTCGACAAGGGCAGGCAGGAGACTGTTGTCCTTCAGAGGAAAGAGTTGGTGACAAGAGGCACCTGCATAGTCACAGGTGGGCAGAGGGATGGCTGCCCAAGCCTGTGCAGACATTGCACTGATAGAGTCTTCTTCTGTTTTGGAGAGATCACTCCTTGTGAGCCTCAGTTGGTGGCTCATTTTGGATAACTATGCAGAATCTGAAAGGGACCTAGATTCCACAATGGGCTCAATCTCCATATCTTTACCTTTGGATGCTCACTTGCTCACTGGGATACCTGCTTGGATGTTATGCTTTGTAATCTAGGGGTCTGGTGCCTCAGGATACTAGTCTGAGCCTAAGGATCTTGGTTTCCATAGCTGTGTCAATGGCTATGCTAATCTCTTCTACCCCCACCTCCTTGTGTGAGCCAGGTTTCTGGTCTTGTGGCACACCTCTTTTCAGGTTTTTTTTTTTTTTTTCTATTCTTGTCCTCCATCAATCACCACCATCATCACCATCATCACCACCATCAACATCACCACCACCATCTTTACTTAAAAAGGTTATTATGTGCCAGACACCGTGCTAAGCATTTTACATGTATTATAACATTTATGTTTCTCATCACACAGTCCTGTGAGAGAGAGATATTTTTGCCATTTTTGAAGATGAGTAAACTGAGGAACTTGGCCAAGTTCATATGTGACAGGATAGTGTGGTCCAGGAGCCCAAGCTCAGCTGTCCGGTTCTAGGTGCTTCTCGAATCCACATATGTATGACCCACCTGTGGATTTTTCTAAAAGGTAGATTTTTTCTTTTTTTAAGATTTATTTATTTATTTATACAAGCACTGGCTACAGTCAGAAGCGCAAGAGGGTGAAAGAATTCACCAGAGCCAGAGCAGGGAACAGAATAGGCAAAAGACAGAAGTACACTGCTGAGGGGAGTAGGGGTGAGTCAGGAAATGTCTGCCTTCTGTGGGTCACTTCCTTGGTTGGCTGGGGATGGAACTCCTGCTGCAGAGGCTGCCCAGAGCTTCCCAGTGCTGTGCTGAACCCCTCGTGCCACCAGGGAGGCCCCACTTTTGAAGATATTGTACCAATTCTCTACAGCTGAGTGTCTTTCTGATGGTAGAAGGTACATGAACACTTCATACCTATAGAAACACACACATGCACACACACTTGTACAGACTCACATGCACACACTTGCACAGACACAGTGTAAGACATGCACACGCACCTAAAGAAAATAGTCCAAACACCTAATTACATACTTACTGGTAGGTCTGTTTCACTATCCTATTTCACCGTATTACCACCATATGACCACTTTGATTTTTCTAAAACTTTCTATAAATTTCACTGCTGCTGATAGGAATTTTAAAGGAAATTTCGGCATCTGACGACCCATGTGTTGGAAGTATGGGCGCATTCATACATGTGAAGCAAATGCATTCAGTTTCAAACACTGATTTACTGTGTCATGGGAGAGACAGTTTCAACAATCCATTTCAGACTGTCTTCTGCAGGCAGGGAAAGAGCATGCAGATGCCTCTATGCCCCAGCGCCCCCGGGGGAAGAGCAGGTCACATGGAGGTCCATCCTGCAGTGGGAAGCCAGTCTGTCCATCACGGCCCCCTCTCGTGCCATCCCCGACCTGCGTTGGAAGAGAAGAGCCAATAAAGCCCAAGCACAGAGTTACCTGTTTAGGATACTCTTTTGTTAGTGAAATCCCCCAGGGAGTGCTGCACAGACTTAGATTTGACAAGGCTCAGATGGAAACCAGGAGGCCCTAGGAGCCGCCACTAACTGGAGGGTGAGTGAGTGTCCAACTTGGAATTTCAGTGTTTAAAAGCGACCCATCCAGGGGGATTTGCTACCGTGGATGTCAGTCCATGACAATGCCACTCAGACATCCTCTGCGCCATCCGTGTGCCCAGGGGCCGACAGCAGGGCTCGCCCAGCAAGGCGCAGGGTGGCCCTCCCGGGACAGAGCCTAAGAAGGGGAAGCAAGGCCCAGGGTTTGGAGCCTCTGGCCCTGGGGCCTCTGTAGGCTCTGCCCACACAGCTCTACAACCCTCCTGGGGCCCTGCACCTGCTCAACTGCCCCTCACCCCTCCCCTCCCCTCCCTTCCTCCAACCACTCTGCTCCCCTCCAGGTGCTTCACCAGTTCCGTCGCCCTTTGGGCCCTTCACCTGCTCTGCTGCTTGGACTTGTGTGCCCCCGGACATCTGTGCTCCATGTCTGTGCGTCTCATGCTGCTCCTGGCCCCTCGGACTGGACCAGCCCCTGACCCCTCTCCAGAGCCTCGACCTCCCTTGGTGAGCTCCTTTTCACCTTGGCCACCAGGTGGCTGCCCTTTGGGGGCAGGGTGAATTCTTCAGAGTGTGGTGGTTATATTCTTAGTCTCTGTGGTGGTTTTCTCTATGCCATGGTGCGCAGAAACAGCAGACGTTCAATATAGCGCTGATTATTCTCCTCACTCTGGCCTTGCCGCTTTGCCTGGCCTTAAGGGTGGAATCCTGCCTTTCTGCAGGGGCCACCGCATTACTTTGGGGCAGGAGGCGAGAGCCACTTCTTGAGGGCGGTCTTAGGGAGGTGATGGAGGGCGGCGGGGCTGGGCTGGGGGTTCTGCTCCTGCCTTCCAGGCCCCCCTCCAGCTGGGAGCCTGGCAAGGTGGTGGTGGTGTGCTCCCAGGCATCCTCCATGGGGGGGCCTGGGAAGGAGGTGGTTCTGATGTGCAGGGCCTCCTCCAAGAGTGGGCCTAGCATGGAGGGGATGCTCTGCCCCCAGGCGTCCTCCAGCGGGGGGCCTAGCACAGAGATGGTGCTGTTCTGCAGCTGGGGGCCTGGCCTGGAGGTAAAACTCCGCTGGGAGGCTTCCTCCGGCAGGGAGACGCTCACGGACGAGGTCTTGCGCGCCCACACCTCAGGCTGCAGGAGGCTCTCCTCCCAATCCAGGTCACATTGTGTGGCAGTGGGAGCGAAGTGCTCCTGGGAGGAGGCCTGGCTTGGCCCCTCTCCCTCGTCCCACTGCCCCTCCCCCTCCCCAGCGCAGAGTGTCTGCTCTGTCCCCATGACATCATTAAAACTTCCCTCCGCGATGACACTGACAATTTCGGGCCTCCAGCAATCCTGGCGGACCTCGGCTTCCATCACGGCCATGCCGTGGTGGCCGCCGGCCGGCTCCCCCAAGGGCGGGGATCCCTTCATCTGGACCCAGGGGTGTTCGATGACGCTCTCTAGGGTGCTCCGACTCTGGGGGTCCAGCACCAACATCTTACTGAGGAGGTCCCGGCAGTGGTCCGAGAGGTAGTCAGGCTTGTGGTAGTGCGCGCTCAGGACGCTGGCCCGGAGTTCCTGGTGGCTGGTCCCCGCGAAGGGCAGCTCCCCGGTGAGCATGTTGTAGAGGGTCACCCCCAGGCTCCAGACGTCCGCCTTGGGGCCTTTGTACGTCTGGTGGAGGTAGATCTCGGGGGCCAGGAATTCAGGGCTGCCACAACAGGTGCTCAGGCCCTCGTCGGCGCACCGGACACTGAGCCCGAAGTCCGCCAACTTGATGTTTCCGTTGTCGTCCATGAGCAGGTTCTCGGGCTTCAGGTCTCGGTGCGCGACGCCCTTGCTGTGGCAGTACGAGAGGGCCGAGAGCACCTGCCGGAAAATGCGGCGGGCCTCGCTCTCGGGCAGGCGCCCGCGCTCGTTGAGGTAGCCCTCCAGGTCGCCCCCTTTCGCCAACTCCATCACCAGCATGACCTCCGCCCCGGTGTCCACCACCTCAAAGAGCCGGACGATGTTTGGGTGGTGCAGGGCGCGCATGCAGCCCACCTCGCGGGCCAGGAACTCGGGGCTGGGCATCTTGGCCTTGCGCATGACTTTGATGGCCACCTTCCTGCCGGTGCGGGCGTGCTGCGCCAGCTTCACCTTGGAGAAGGAGCCCTCCCCCAGCGTGCGCAGCATCAGGTAGTGTTGGAGCTTGGCCTCCTTAGGAGCGAGGCGCTTCGTCATAGCGAGTGCGGACCCCGGCTCACTGCTCTCACGGCCCTGGCTGTTCTCAAACGGCCCTGAGATACCTCTCCTCATCGCTCTAGCTCTATTATCTTAACAAACGTACTATTAATCTAATATTAATAGTAATCACAAAACACCCACTAAGCTAACTAAATGCTAATAGTGCTAACTTAACTCCCCAACAGTACTAACTAAGCTACCCTTACTAACAATGCTAATACTAACTAGCTACACGCAAAAATAAATGAAAATAATGTAAATATATGATAAAAGCAAACCAATCACAAGCCCACCACAAAACATAGAACAACACAAAGACAAAAAGAACAAACCACAAGAGAACAAACAACAATCAGAAACTAACAAGTAAAATAAAAAAAACAGACAAACAACAAAGGGAAAAACACAACAAACAACAAATACCAACGGAAGGGAAAATGGGGGAAATCAAAAAAAAGAAAAAGAAAAAAATTCGAAACGGAAATTAAAAAATCCAAAAATTAAAATAATAAAACAAAAAAATAAAATAAAAAACTAAAAAATTAAAATGATAAAGGAAAATAATTAAAAATGGAAAAAATAAGCAAATAAAGCAATAAAGGAAAATAAGAAAAAACAAAGAAACAAAATAACTAAAATAAAGAACGAAAATAAAGAACTAAAGTAAATGAATAAATAAATCAATCAAAAGAAAACCCAGTAATCCAAAACGCGCTCTCTCTCCCTCCGCTGTCCGAGTCCACAGGTCACTATCCCAAAGCTTCCTGGCTCTTAAGGACACAGATGCAGGCCGGGCAGGGCTTATATAGGCTCTGCCGGTGGCGGCGCCATCACAGTGGCTCTTTATGGAGTCAGAGCCAGAAGCCGCAGCCATTGGCTGAGGGAAACCCAGTGGTTTCTCAGCCTTAATGAAAAAGCAGCTGCCAAGAGGCGTGTTTATAGGACTTACTAGAGATTGACATTTACCCAGTTAAAGAAAACCCGTAGAATGCTTGGGAGGCTGTTTCATGTGTAGTGAGAAAACCTTTCTGTCGGCTCATCAGTCACCATTCTGCGACCTCTTTTTTTTTTTTTTTTTTTTTTTTTCCCATTTTCTGTACTACCACCACCCTCACCACCACCACCATCCTCACTGTTGTGGTTTTTGGAACCTGTGGGTTTGGAGTGCGGGGTCCTTGGGTTCACCCTGGGAAAGGGGTCACCAGAGCTCCCATTTTAGCGACACTCGGCGCGTTTCCCAGGCGAGTTTCTTCACGAGACAGAGACGTTGGTTATATTTCAAGGGCAGGTTGATTAGGGAAGGGATAAACCAGTGAAAGACCCTTGCAGAGACACAAGCGGGCAGGAAGAGCTGCCCCAGAAGGGACAGGTTCGCTGAGGGAGGCCTGCATGGTTGCAGGCGGGCCTGTGTCCTCGACAAGGGCAGGCAGGAGACTGTTGTCCTTCAGAGGAAAGAGTTGGTGACAAGAGGCACCTGCATAGTCACAGGTGGGCAGAGGGATGGCTGCCCAAGCCTGTGCAGACATTGCACTGATAGAGTCTTCTTCTGTTTTGGAGAGATCACTCCTTGTGAGCCTCAGTTGGTGGCTCATTTTGGATAACTATGCAGAATCTGAAAGGGACCTAGATTCCACAATGGGCTCAATCTCCATATCTTTACCTTTGGATGCTCACTTGCTCACTGGGATACCTGCTTGGATGTTATGCTTTGTAATCTAGGGGTCTGGTGCCTCAGGATACTAGTCTGAGCCTAAGGATCTTGGTTTCCATAGCTGTGTCAATGGCTATGCTAATCTCTTCTACCCCCACCTCCTTGTGTGAGCCAGGTTTCTGGCCTTGTGGCACACCTCTTTTCAGGTTTTTTTTTTTTTTTCTATTCTTGTCCTCCATCAATCACCACCATCATCACCATCATCACCACCATCAACATCACCACCACCATCTTTACTTAAAAAGGTTATTATGTGCCAGACACCGTGCTAAGCATTTTACATGTATTATAACATTTATGTTTCTCATCACACAGTCCTGTGAGAGAGAGATATTTTTGCCATTTTTGAAGATGAGTAAACTGAGGAACTTGGCCAAGTTCATATGTGACAGGATAGTGTGGTCCAGGAGCCCAAGCTCAGCTGTCCGGTTCTAGGTGCTTCTCGAATCCACATATGTATGACCCACCTGTGGATTTTTCTAAAAGGTAGATTTTTTCTTTTTTTAAGATTTATTTATTTATTTATACAAGCACCGGGTACAGTCAGAAGCGCAAGAGGGTGAAAGAATTCACCAGAGCCAGAGCAGGGAACAGAATAGGCAAAAGACAGAAGTACACTGCTGAGGGGAGTAGGGGTGAGTCAGGAAATGTCTGCCTTCTGTGGGTCACTTCCTTGGTTGGCTGGGGATGGAACTCCTGCTGCAGAGGCTGCCCAGAGCTTCCCAGTGCTGTGCTGAACCCCTCGTGCCACCAGGGAGGCCCCACTTTTGAAGACATTGTACCAATTCTCTACAGCTGAGTGTCTTTCTGATGGTAGAAGGTACATGAACACTTCATACCTATAGAAGCACACACATGCACACACACTTGTACAGACTCACATGCACACACTTGCACAGACACAGTGTAAGACATGCACACGCACCTAAAGGAAATAGTCCAAACACCTAATTACATACTTACTGGTAGGTCTGTTTCACTATCCTATTTCACCGTATTACCACCATATGACCACTTTGATTTTTCTAAAACTTTCTATAAATTTCACTGCTGCTGATAGGAATTTTAAAGGAAATTTCGGCATCTGACGACCCATGTGTTGGAAGTATGGGCGCATTCATACATGTGAAGCAAATGCATTCAGTTTCAAACTCTGATTTACTGTGTCATGGGAGAGACAGTTTCAACAATCCATTTCAGACTGTCTTCTGCAGGCAGGGAAAGAGCATGCAGATGCCTCTATGCCCCAGCGCCCCCGGGGGAAGAGCAGGTCACGTGGAGGTCCATCCTGCAGTGGGAAGCCAGTCTGTCCATCACGGCCCCCTCCTCGTGCCATCCCCGACCTGCGTTGGAAGAGAAGAGCCAATAAAGCCCAAGCACAGAGTTACCTGTTTAGGATACTCTTTTGTTAGTGAAATCCCCCAGGGAGTGCTGCACAGACTTAGATTTGACAAGGCTCAGATGGAAACCAGGAGGCCCTAGGAGCCGCCACTAACTAGAGGGTGAGTGAGTGTCCAACTTGGAATTTCAGTGTTTAAAAGCGACCCATCCAGGGGGATTTGCTACCGTGGATGTCAGTCCATGACAATGCCACTCAGACATCCTCTGCGCCATCCGTGTGCCCAGGGGCCGACAGCAGGGCTCTCCCAGCAAGGGGCAGGGTGGCCCTCCCGGGACAGAGCCTAAGAAGGGGAAGCAAGGCCCAGGGTTTGGAGCCTCTGGCCCTGGGGCCTCTGTAGGCTCCGCCCACACAGCTCTACAACCCTCCTGGGGCCCTGCACCTGCTCAACTGCCCCCCACCCCTCCCCTCCCCTCCTCCAACCACTCTGCTCCCCTCCAGGTGCTTCACCAGTTCCGTCGCCCTTTGGGCCCTTCACCTGCTCTGCTGCTTGGACTTCTGTGCCCCCGGACATCTGTGCTCCATGTCTGTGCGTCTCATGCTGCTCCTGGCCCCTCGGACTGGACCAGCCCCTGACCCCTCTCCAGAGCCTCGACCTCCCTTGGTGAGCTCCTTTTCACCTTGGCCACCAGGTGGCTGCCCTTTGGGGGCAGGGTGAATTCTTCAGAGTGTGGTGGTTATATTCTTAGTCTCTGTGGTGGTTTTTTCTATGCCATGGTGCGCAGAAACAGCAGACGTTCAATATAGCGCTGATTATTCTCCTCACTCTGGCCTTGCCGCTTTGCCTGGCCTTAAGGGTGGAATCCTGCCTTTCTGCAGGGGCCACCGCATTACTTTGGGGCAGGAGGCGAGAGCCACTTCTTGAGGGCGGTCTTAGGGAGGTGATGGAGGGCGGCGGGGCTGGGCTGGGGGTTCTGCTCCTGCCTTCCAGGCCCCCCTCCAGCTGGGAGCCTGGCAAGGTGGTGGTGGTGTGCTCCCAGGCATCCTCCATGGGGGGGCCTGGGAAGGAGGTGGTTCTGATGTGCAGGGCCTCCTCCAAGAGTGGGCCTAGCATGGAGGGGATGCTCTGCCCCCAGGCGTCCTCCAGCGGGGGGCCTAGCACAGAGATGGTGCTGTTCTGCAGCTGGGGGCCTGGCCTGGAGGTAAAACTCCGCTGGGAGGCTTCCTCCGGCAGGGAGACGCTCACGGACGAGGTCTTGCGCGCCCACACCTCAGGCTGCAGGAGGCTCTCCTCCCAATCCAGGTCACATTGTGTGGCAGTGGGAGCGAAGTGCTCCTGGGAGGAGGCCTGGCTTGGCCCCTCTCCCTCGTCCCACTGCCCCTCCCCCTCCCCAGCGCAGAGTGTCTGCTCTGTCCCCATGACATCATTAAAACTTCCCTCCGCGATGACACTGACAATTTCGGGCCTCCAGCAATCCTGGCGGACCTCGGCTTCCATCACGGCCATGCCGTGGTGGCCGCCGGCCGGCTCCCCCAAGGGCGGGGATCCCTTCATCTGGACCCAGGGGTGTTCGATGACGCTCTCTAGGGTGCTCCGACTCTGGGGGTCCAGCACCAACATCTTACTGAGGAGGTCCCGGCAGTGGTCCGAGAGGTAGTCAGGCTTGTGGTAGTGCGCGCTCAGGACGCTGGCCCGGAGTTCCTGGTGGCTGGTCCCCGCGAAGGGCAGCTCCCCGGTGAGCATGTTGTAGAGGGTCACCCCCAGGCTCCAGACGTCCGCCTTGGGGCCTTTGTACGTCTGGTGGAGGTAGATCTCGGGGGCCAGGAATTCAGGGCTGCCACAACAGGTGCTCAGGCCCTCGTCGGCGCACCGGACACTGAGCCCGAAGTCCGCCAACTTGATGTTTCCGTTGTCGTCCATGAGCAGGTTCTCGGGCTTCAGGTCTCGGTGCGCGACGCCCTTGCTGTGGCAGTACGAGAGGGCCGAGAGCACCTGCCGGAAAATGCGGCGGGCCTCGCTCTCGGGCAGGCGCCCGCGCTCGTTGAGGTAGCCCTCCAGGTCGCCCCCTTTCGCCAACTCCATCACCAGCATGACCTCCGCCCCGGTGTCCACCACCTCAAAGAGCCGGACGATGTTTGGGTGGTGCAGGGCGCGCATGCAGCCCACCTCGCGGGCCAGGAACTCGGGGCTGGGCATCTTGGCCTTGCGCATGACTTTGATGGCCACCTTCCTGCCGGTGCGGGCGTGCTGCGCCAGCTTCACCTTGGAGAAGGAGCCCTCCCCCAGCGTGCGCAGCATCAGGTAGTGTTGGAGCTTGGCCTCCTTAGGAGCGAGGCGCTTCGTCATAGCGAGTGCGGACCCCGGCTCACTGCTCTCACGGCCCTGGCTGTTCTCAAACGGCCCTGAGATACCTCTCCTCATCGCTCTAGCTCTATTATCTTAACAAACGTACTATTAATCTAATATTAATAGTAATCACAAAACACCCACTAAGCTAACTAAATGCTAATAGTGCTAACTTAACTCCCCAACAGTACTAACTAAGCTACCCTTACTAACAATGCTAATACTAACTAGCTACATGCAAAAATAAATGAAAATAATGTAAATATATGATAAAAGCAAACCAATCACAAGCTAACCACAAAACATAGAACAACACAAAGACAAAACGAACAAACCACAAGAGAACAAACAACAATCAGAAACTAACAAGTAAAATAAAAAAAACAGACAAACAACAAAGGGAAAAACACAACAAACAACAAATAACAACAGAAGGGAAAATGGGGGAAATCAAAAAAAAGAAAAAGAAAAAAATTCGAAACGGAAATTAAAAAACCAAAAATTAAAATAATAAAACAAAAAATAAAATAAAAAACTAAAAAATTAAAATGATAAAGGAAAATAATTAAAAATGGAAAAAATAAGCAAATAAAGCAATAAAGGAAAATAAGAAAAAACAAAGACACAAAATAACTAAAATAAAGAACGAAAATAAAGAACTAAAGTAAATGAATAAATAAATCAATCAAAAGAAAACCCAGTAATCCAAAACGCGCTCTCTCTCCCTCCGCTGTCCGAGTCCACAGGTCACTATCCCAAAGCTTCCTGGCTCTTAAGGACACAGATGCAGGCCGGGCAGGGCTTATATAGGCTCTGCCGGTGGCGGCGCCATCACAGTGGCTCTTTATGGAGTCAGAGCCAGAAGCCGCAGCCATTGGCTGAGGGAAACCCAGTGGTTTCTCAGCCTTAATGAAAAAGCAGCTGCCAAGAGGCGTGTTTATAGGACTTACTAGAGATTGACATTTACCCACTTAAAGAAAACCCGTAGAATGCTTGAGAGGCTGTTTCATGTGTAGTGAGAAAACCTTTCTGTCGGCTCATCAGTCACCATTCTGCGACCTCTTTTTTTTTTTTTTTCCCATTTTCTGTACTACCACCACCCTCACCACCACCACCATCCTCACTGTTGTGGTTTTTGGAACCTGTGGGTTTGGAGTGCGGGGTCCTTGGGTTCACCCTGGGAAAGGGGTCACCAGAGCTCCCATTTTAGCGACACTCGGCGCGTTTCCCAGGCGAGTTTCTTCACGAGACAGAGACGTTGGTTATATTTCAAGGGCAGGTTGATTAGGGAAGGGATAAACCAGTGAAAGACCCTTGCAGAGACACAAGCGGGCAGGAAGAGCTGCCCCAGAAGGGACAGGTTCGCTGAGGGAGGCCTGCATGGTTGCAGGCGGGCCTGTGTCCTCGACAAGGGCAGGCAGGAGACTGTTGTCCTTCAGAGGAAAGAGTTGGTGACAAGAGGCACCTGCATAGTCACAGGTGGGCAGAGGGATGGCTGCCCAAGCCTGTGCAGACATTGCACTGATAGAGTCTTCTTCTGTTTTGGAGAGATCACTCCTTGTGAGCCTCAGTTGGTGGCTCATTTTGGATAACTATGCAGAATCTGAAAGGGACCTAGATTCCACAATGGGCTCAATCTCCATATCTTTACCTTTGGATGCTCACTTGCTCACTGGGATACCTGCTTGGATGTTATGCTTTGTAAATCTAGGGGTCTGGTGCCTCAGGATACTAGTCTGAGCCTAAGGATCTTGGTTTCCATAGCTGTGTCAATGGCTATGCTAATCTCTTCTACCCCCACCTCCTTGTGTGAGCCAGGTTTCTGGTCTTGTGGCACACCTCTTTTCAGGTTTTTTTTTTTTTTCTATTCTTGTCCTCCATCAATCACCACCATCATCACCATCATCACCACCATCAACATCACCACCACCATCTTTACTTAAAAAGGTTATTATGTGCCAGACACCGTGCTAAGCATTTTACATGTATTATAACATTTATGTTTCTCATCACACAGTCCTGTGAGAGAGAGATATTTTTGCCATTTTTGAAGATGAGTAAACTGAGGAACTTGGCCAAGTTCATATGTGACAGGATAGTGTGGTCCAGGAGCCCAAGCTCAGCTGTCCGGTTCTAGGTGCTTCTCGAATCCACATATGTATGACCCACCTGTGGATTTTTCTAAAAGGTAGATTTTTTCTTTTTTTAAGATTTATTTATTTATTTATACAAGCACTGGGTACAGTCAGAAGCGCAAGAGGGTGAAAGAATTCACCAGAGCCAGAGCAGGGAACAGAATAGGCAAAAGACAGAAGTACACTGCTGAGGGGAGTAGGGGTGAGTCAGGAAATGTCTGCCTTCTGTGGGTCACTTCCTTGGTTGGCTGGGGATGGAACTCCTGCTGCAGAGGCTGCCCAGAGCTTCCCAGTGCTGTGCTGAACCCCTCGTGCCACCAGGGAGGCCCCACTTTTGAAGACATTGTACCAATTCTCTACAGCTGAGTGTCTTTCTGATGGTAGAAGGTACATGAAAACTTCATACCTATAGAAGCACACACATGCACACACACTTGTACAGACTCACATGCACACACTTGCACAGACACAGTGTAAGACATGCACACGCACCTAAAGGAAATAGTCCAAACACCTAATTACATACTTACTGGTAGGTCTGTTTCACTATCCTATTTCACCGTATTACCACCATATGACCACTTTGATTTTTCTAAAACTTTCTATAAATTTCACTGCTGCTGATAGGAATTTTAAAGGAAATTTCGGCATCTGACGACCCATGTGTTGGAAGTATGGGCGCATTCATACATGTGAAGCAAATGCATTCAGTTTCAAACACTGATTTACTGTGTCATGGGAGAGACAGTTTCAACAATCCATTTCAGACTGTCTTCTGCAGGCAGGGAAAGAGCATGCAGATGCCTCTATGCCCCAGCGCCCCCGGGGGAAGAGCAGGTCACGTGGAGGTCCATCCTGCAGTGGGAAGCCAGTCTGTCCATCACGGCCCCCTCCTCGTGCCATCCCCGACCTGCGTTGGAAGAGAAGAGCCAATAAAGCCCAAGCACAGAGTTACCTGTTTAGGATACTCTTTTGTTAGTGAAATCCCCCAGGGAGTGCTGCACAGACTTAGATTTGACAAGGCTCAGATGGAAACCAGGAGGCCCTAGGAGCCGCCACTAACTAGAGGGTGAGTGAGTGTCCAACTTGGAATTTCAGTGTTTAAAAGCGACCCATCCAGGGGGATTTGCTACCGTGGATGTCAGTCCATGACAATGCCACTCAGACATCCTCTGCGCCATCCGTGTGCCCAGGGGCCGACAGCAGGGCTCTCCCAGCAAGGGGCAGGGTGGCCCTCCCGGGACAGAGCCTAAGAAGGGGAAGCAAGGCCCAGGGTTTGGAGCCTCTGGCCCTGGGGCCTCTGTAGGCTCCGCCCACACAGCTCTACAACCCTCCTGGGGCCCTGCACCTGCTCAACTGCCCCCCACCCCTCCCCTCCCCTCCTCCAACCACTCTGCTCCCCTCCAGGTGCTTCACCAGTTCCGTCGCCCTTTGGGCCCTTCACCTGCTCTGCTGCTTGGACTTCTGTGCCCCCGGACATCTGTGCTCCATGTCTGTGCGTCTCATGCTGCTCCTGGCCCCTCGGACTGGACCAGCCCCTGACCCCTCTCCAGAGCCTCGACCTCCCTTGGTGAGCTCCTTTTCACCTTGGCCACCAGGTGGCTGCCCTTTGGGGGCAGGGTGAATTCTTCAGAGTGTGGTGGTTATATTCTTAGTCTCTGTGGTGGTTTTTTCTATGCCATGGTGCGCAGAAACAGCAGACGTTCAATATAGCGCTGATTATTCTCCTCACTCTGGCCTTGCCGCTTTGCCTGGCCTTAAGGGTGGAATCCTGCCTTTCTGCAGGGGCCACCGCATTACTTTGGGGCAGGAGGCGAGAGCCACTTCTTGAGGGCGGTCTTAGGGAGGTGATGGAGGGCGGCGGGGCTGGGCTGGGGGTTCTGCTCCTGCCTTCCAGGCCCCCCTCCAGCTGGGAGCCTGGCAAGGTGGTGGTGGTGTGCTCCCAGGCATCCTCCATGGGGGGGCCTGGGAAGGAGGTGGTTCTGATGTGCAGGGCCTCCTCCAAGAGTGGGCCTAGCATGGAGGGGATGCTCTGCCCCCAGGCGTCCTCCAGCGGGGGGCCTAGCACAGAGATGGTGCTGTTCTGCAGCTGGGGGCCTGGCCTGGAGGTAAAACTCCGCTGGGAGGCTTCCTCTGGCAGGGAGACGCTCACGGACGAGGTCTTGCACGCCCACACCTCAGGCTGCAGGAGGCTCTCCTCCCAATCCAGGTCACATTGTGTGGCAGTGGGAGCGAAGTGCTCCTGGGAGGAGGCCTGGCTTGGCCCCTCTCCCTCGTCCCACTGCCCCTCCCCCTCCCCAGCGCAGAGTGTCTGCTCTGTCCCCATGACATCATTAAAACTTCCCTCCGCGATGACACTGACAATTTCGGGCCTCCAGCAATCCTGGCGGACCTCGGCTTCCATCACGGCCATGCCGTGGTGGCCGCCGGCCGGCTCCCCCAAGGGCGGGGATCCCTTCATCTGGACCCAGGGGTGTTCGATGACGCTCTCTAGGGTGCTCCGACTCTGGGGGTCCAGCACCAACATCTTACTGAGGAGGTCCCGGCAGTGGTCCGAGAGGTAGTCAGGCTTGTGGTAGTGCGCGCTCAGGACGCTGGCCCGGAGTTCCTGGTGGCTGGTCCCCGCGAAGGGCAGCTCCCCGGTGAGCATGTTGTAGAGGGTCACCCCCAGGCTCCAGACGTCCGTTTTGGGGCCTTTGTACGTCTGGTGGAGGTAGATCTCGGGGGCCAGGAATTCAGGGCTGCCACAACAGGTGCTCAGGCCCTCGTCGGCGCACCGGACACTGAGCCCGAAGTCCGCCAACTTGATGTTTCCGTTGTCGTCCATGAGCAGGTTCTCGGGCTTCAGGTCTCGGTGCGCGACGCCCTTGCTGTGGCAGTACGAGAGGGCCGAGAGCACCTGCCGGAAAATGCGGCGGGCCTCGCTCTCGGGCAGGCGCCCGCGCTCGTTGAGGTAGCCCTCCAGGTCGCCCCCTTTCGCCAACTCCATCACCAGCATGACCTCCGCCCCGGTGTCCACCACCTCAAAGAGCCGGACGATGTTTGGGTGGTGCAGGGCGCGCATGCAGCCCACCTCGCGGGCCAGGAACTCGGGGCTGGGCATCTTGGCCTTGCGCATGACTTTGATGGCCACCTTCCTGCCGGTGCGGGCGTGCTGCGCCAGCTTCACCTTGGAGAAGGAGCCCTCCCCCAGCGTGCGCAGCATCAGGTAGTGTTGGAGCTTGGCCTCCTTAGGAGCGAGGCGCTTCGTCATAGCGAGTGCGGACCCCGGCTCACTGCTCTCACGGCCCTGGCTGTTCTCAAACGGCCCTGAGATACCTCTCCTCATCGCTCTAGCTCTATTATCTTAACAAACGTACTATTAATCTAATATTAATAGTAATCACAAAACACCCACTAAGCTAACTAAATGCTAATAGTGCTAACTTAACTCCCCAACAGTACTAACTAAGCTACCCTTACTAACAATGCTAATACTAACTAGCTACACGCAAAAATAAATGAAAATAATGTAAATATATGATAAAAGCAAACCAATCACAAGCTAGCCACAAAACATAGAACAACACAAAGACAAAACGAACAAACCACAAGAGAACAAACAACAATCAGAAACTAACAAGTAAAATAAAAAAAACAGACAAACAACAAAGGGAAAAACACAACAAACAACAAATAACAACAGAAGGGAAAATGGGGGAAATCAAAAAAAAGAAAAAGAAAAAAATTCGAAACGGAAATTAAAAAACCAAAAATTAAAATAATAAAACAAAAAAATAAAATAAAAAACTAAAAAATTAAAATGATAAAGGAAAATAATTAAAAATGGAAAAAATAAGCAAATAAAGCAATAAAGGAAAATAAGAAAAAACAAAGAAACAAAATAACTAAAATAAAGAACGAAAATAAAGAACTAAAGTAAATGAATAAATCAATCAATCAAAAGAAAACCCAGTAATCCAAAACGCGCTCTCTCTCCCTCCGCTGTCCGAGTCCACAGGTCACTATCCCAAAGCTTCCTGGCTCTTAAGGACACAGATGCAGGCCGGGCAGGGCTTATATAGGCTCTGCCGGTGGCGGCGCCATCACAGTGGCTCTTTATGGAGTCAGAGCCAGAAGCCGCAGCCATTGGCTGAGGGAAACCCAGTGGTTTCTCAGCCTTAATGAAAAAGCAGCTGCCAAGAGGCGTGTTTATAGGACTTACTAGAGATTGACATTTACCCACTTAAAGAAAACCCGTAGAATGCTTGAGAGGCTGTTTCATGTGTAGTGAGAAAACCTTTCTGTCGGCTCATCAGTCACCATTCTGCGACCTCTTTTTTTTTTTTTTTTTTTTCCCATTTTCTGTACTACCACCACCCTCACCACCACCACCATCCTCACTGTTGTGGTTTTTGGAACCTGTGGGTTTGGAGTGCGGGGTCCTTGGGTTCACCCTGGGAAAGGGGTCACCAGAGCTCCCATTTTAGCGACACTCGGCGCGTTTCCCAGGCGAGTTTCTTCACGAGACAGAGACGTTGGTTATATTTCAAGGGCAGGTTGATTAGGGAAGGGATAAACCAGTGAAAGACCCTTGCAGAGACACAAGCGGGCAGGAAGAGCTGCCCCAGAAGGGACAGGTTCGCTGAGGGAGGCCTGCATGGTTGCAGGCGGGCCTGTGTCCTCGACAAGGGCAGGCAGGAGACTGTTGTCCTTCAGAGGAAAGAGTTGGTGACAAGAGGCACCTGCATAGTCACAGGTGGGCAGAGGGATGGCTGCCCAAGCCTGTGCAGACATTGCACTGATAGAGTCTTCTTCTGTTTTGGAGAGATCACTCCTTGTGAGCCTCAGTTGGTGGCTCATTTTGGATAACTATGCAGAATCTGAAAGGGACCTAGATTCCACAATGGGCTCAATCTCCATATCTTTACCTTTGGATGCTCACTTGCTCACTGGGATACCTGCTTGGATGTTATGCTTTGTAATCTAGGGGTCTGGTGCCTCAGGATACTAGTCTGAGCCTAAGGATCTTGGTTTCCATAGCTGTGTCAATGGCTATGCTAATCTCTTCTACCCCCACCTCCTTGTGTGAGCCAGGTTTCTGGTCTTGTGGCACACCTCTTTTCAGGTTTTTTTTTTTTTTTCTATTCTTGTCCTCCATCAATCACCACCATCATCACCATCATCACCACCATCAACATCACCACCACCATCTTTACTTAAAAAGGTTATTATGTGCCAGACACCGTGCTAAGCATTTTACATGTATTATAACATTTATGTTTCTCATCACACAGTCCTGTGAGAGAGAGATATTTTTGCCATTTTTGAAGATGAGTCAACTGAGGAACTTGGCCAAGTTCATATGTGACAGGATAGTGTGGTCCAGGAGCCCAAGCTCAGCTGTCCGGTTCTAGGTGCTTCTCGAATCCACATATGTATGACCCACCTGTGGATTTTTCTAAAAGGTAGATTTTTTCTTTTTTTAAGATTTATTTATTTATTTATACAAGCACTGGGTACAGTCAGAAGCGCAAGAGGGTGAAAGAATTCACCAGAGCCAGAGCAGGGAACAGAATAGGCAAAAGACAGAAGTACACTGCTGAGGGGAGTAGGGGTGAGTCAGGAAATGTCTGCCTTCTGTGGGTCACTTCCTTGGTTGGCTGGGGATGGAACTCCTGCTGCAGAGGCTGCCCAGAGCTTCCCAGTGCTGTGCTGAACCCCTCGTGCCACCAGGGAGGCCCCACTTTTGAAGACATTGTACCAATTCTCTACAGCTGAGTGTCTTTCTGATGGTAGAAGGTACATGAACACTTCATACCTATAGAAGCACACACATGCACACACACTTGTACAGACTCACATGCACACACTTGCACAGACACAGTGTAAGACATGCACACGCACCTAAAGGAAATAGTCCAAACACCTAATTACATACTTACTGGTAGGTCTGTTTCACTATCCTATTTCACCGTATTACCACCATATGACCACTTTGATTTTTCTAAAACTTTCTATAAATTTCACTGCTGCTGATAGGAATTTTAAAGGAAATTTCGGCATCTGACGACCCATGTGTTGGAAGTATGGGCGCATTCATACATGTGAAGCAAATGCATTCAGTTTCAAACACTGATTTACTGTGTCATGGGAAAGACAGTTTCAACAATCCATTTCAGACTGTCTTCTGCAGGCAGGGAAAGAGCATGCAGATGCCTCTATGCCCCAGCGCCCCCGGGGGAAGAGCAGGTCACGTGGAGGTCCATCCTGCAGTGGGAAGCCAGTCTGTCCATCACGGCCCCCTCCTCGTGCCATCCCCGACCTGCGTTGGAAGAGAAGAGCCAATAAAGCCCAAGCACAGAGTTACCTGTTTAGGATACTCTTTTGTTAGTGAAATCCCCCAGGGAGTGCTGCACAGACTTAGATTTGACAAGGCTCAGATGGAAACCAGGAGGCCCTAGGAGCCGCCACTAACTAGAGGGTGAGTGAGTGTCCAACTTGGAATTTCAGTTTTTAAAAGCGACCCATCCAGGGGGATTTGCTACCGTGGATGTCAGTCCATGACAATGCCACTCAGACATCCTCTGCGCCATCCGTGTGCCCAGGGGCCGACAGCAGGGCTCTCCCAGCAAGGCGCAGGGTGGCCCTCCCGGGACAGAGCCTAAGAAGGGGAAGCAAGGCCCAGGGTTTGGAGCCTCTGGCCCTGGGAGCTGTAGGCTCCGCCCACACAGCCCTACACCCCTCCTGGGGCCCTGCACCTGCTCAACTGCCCCCCACCCCTCCCCTCCCCTCCTCCAACCACTCTGCTCCCCTCCAGGTGCTTCACCAGTTCCGTCGCCCTTTGGGCCCTTCACCTGCTCTGCTGCTTGGACTTCTGTGCCCCCGGACATCTGTGCTCCATGTCTGTGCGTCTCATGCTGCTCCTGGCCCCTCGGACTGGACCAGCCCCTGACCCCTCTCCAGAGCCTCGACCTCCCTTGGTGAGCTCCTTTTCACCTTGGCCACCAGGTGGCTGCCCTTTGGGGGCAGGGTGAATTCTTCAGAGTGTGGTGGTTATATTCTTAGTCTCTGTGGTGGTTTTTTCTATGCCATGGTGCGCAGAAACAGCAGACGTTCAATATAGCGCTGATTATTCTCCTCACTCTGGCCTTGCCGCTTTGCCTGGCCTTAAGGGTGGAATCCTGCCTTTCTGCAGGGGCCACCGCATTACTTTGGGGCAGGAGGCGAGAGCCACTTCTCGAGGGCGGTCTTAGGGAGGTGATGGAGGGCGGCGGGGCTGGGCTGGGGGTTCTGCTCCTGCCTTCCAGGCCCCCCTCCAGCTGGGAGCCTGGCAAGGTGGTGGTGGTGTGCTCCCAGGCATCCTCCATGGGGGGGCCTGGGAAGGAGGTGGTTCTGATGTGCAGGGCCTCCTCCAAGAGTGGGCCTAGCATGGAGGGGATGCTCTGCCCCCAGGCGTCCTCCAGCGGGGGGCCTAGCACAGAGATGGTGCTGTTCTGCAGCTGGGGGCCTGGCCTGGAGGTAAAACTCCGCTGGGAGGCTTCCTCCGGCAGGGAGACGCTCACGGACGAGGTCTTGCACGCCCACACCTCAGGCTGCAGGAGGCTCTCCTCCCAATCCAGGTCACATTGTGTGGCAGTGGGAGCGAAGTGCTCCTGGGAGGAGGCCTGGCTTGGCCCCTCTCCCTCGTCCCACTGCCCCTCCCCCTCCCCAGCGCAGAGTGTCTGCTCTGTCCCCATGACATCATTAAAACTTCCCTCCGCGATGACACTGACAATTTCGGGCCTCCAGCAATCCTGGCGGACCTCGGCTTCCATCACGGCCATGCCGTGGTGGCCGCCGGCCGGCTCCCCCAAGGGCGGGGATCCCTTCATCTGGACCCAGGGGTGTTCGATGACGCTCTCTAGGGTGCTCCGACTCTGGGGGTCCAGCACCAACATCTTACTGAGGAGGTCCCGGCAGTGGTCCGAGAGGTAGTCAGGCTTGTGGTAGTGCGCGCTCAGGACGCTGGCCCGGAGTTCCTGGTGGCTGGTCCCCGCGAAGGGCAGCTCCCCGGTGAGCATGTTGTAGAGGGTCACCCCCAGGCTCCAGACGTCCGCCTTGGGGCCTTTGTACGTCTGGTGGAGGTAGATCTCGGGGGCCAGGAATTCAGGGCTGCCACAACAGGTGCTCAGGCCCTCGTCGGCGCACCGGACACTGAGCCCGAAGTCCGCCAACTTGATGTTTCCGTTGTCGTCCATGAGCAGGTTCTCGGGCTTCAGGTCTCGGTGCGCGACGCCCTTGCTGTGGCAGTACGAGAGGGCCGAGAGCACCTGCCGGAAAATGCGGCGGGCCTCGCTCTCGGGCAGGCGCCCGCGCTCGTTGAGGTAGCCCTCCAGGTCGCCCCCTTTCGCCAACTCCATCACCAGCATGACCTCCGCCCCGGTGTCCACCACCTCAAAGAGCCGGACGATGTTTGGGTGGTGCAGGGCGCGCATGCAGCCCACCTCGCGGGCCAGGAACTCGGGGCTGGGCATCTTGGCCTTGCGCATGACTTTGATGGCCACCTTCCTGCCGGTGCGGGCGTGCTGCGCCAGCTTCACCTTGGAGAAGGAGCCCTCCCCCAGCGTGCGCAGCATCAGGTAGTGTTGGAGCTTGGCCTCCTTAGGAGCGAGGCGCTTCGTCATAGCGAGTGCGGACCCCGGCTCACTGCTCTCACGGCCCTGGCTGTTCTCAAACGGCCCTGAGATACCTCTCCTCATCGCTCTAGCTCTATTATCTTAACAAACGTACTATTAATCTAATATTAATAGTAATCACAAAACACCCACTAAGCTAACTAAATGCTAATAGTGCTAACTTAACTCCCCAACAGTACTAACTAAGCTACCCTTACTAACAATGCTAATACTAACTAGCTACACGCAAAAATAAATGAAAATAATGTAAATATATGATAAAAGCAAACCAATCACAAGCTAGCCACAAAACATAGAACAACACAAAGACAAAACGAACAAACCACAAGAGAACAAACAACAATCAGAAACTAACAAGTAAAATAAAAAAAACAGACAAACAACAAAGGGAAAAACACAACAAACAACAAATAACAACAGAAGGGAAAATGGGGGAAATCAAAAAAAAGAAAAAGAAAAAAATTCGAAACGGAAATTAAAAAACCAAAAATTAAAATAATAAAACAAAAAAATAAAATAAAAAACTAAAAAATTAAAATGATAAAGGAAAATAATTAAAAATGGAAAAAATAAGCAAATAAAGCAATAAAGGAAAATAAGAAAAAACAAAGAAACAAAATAACTAAAATAAAGAACGAAAATAAAGAACTAAAGTAAATGAATAAATCAATCAATCAAAAGAAAACCCAGTAATCCAAAACGCGCTCTCTCTCCCTCCGCTGTCCGAGTCCACAGGTCACTATCCCAAAGCTTCCTGGCTCTTAAGGACACAGATGCAGGCCGGGCAGGGCTTATATAGGCTCTGCCGGTGGCGGCGCCATCACAGTGGCTCTTTATGGAGTCAGAGCCAGAAGCCGCAGCCATTGGCTGAGGGAAACCCAGTGGTTTCTCAGCCTTAATGAAAAAGCAGCTGCCAAGAGGCGTGTTTATAGGACTTACTAGAGATTGACATTTACCCACTTAAAGAAAACCCGTAGAATGCTTGAGAGGCTGTTTCATGTGTAGTGAGAAAACCTTTCTGTCGGCTCATCAGTCACCATTCTGCGACCTCTTTTTTTTTTTTTTTTTTTTTTTTCCCATTTTCTGTACTACCACCACCCTCACCACCACCACCATCCTCACTGTTGTGGTTTTTGGAACCTGTGGGTTTGGAGTGCGGGGTCCTTGGGTTCACCCTGGGAAAGGGGTCACCAGAGCTCCCATTTTAGCGACACTCGGCGCGTTTCCCAGGCGAGTTTCTTCACGAGACAGAGACGTTGGTTATATTTCAAGGGCAGGTTGATTAGGGAAGGGATAAACCAGTGAAAGACCCTTGCAGAGACACAAGCGGGCAGGAAGAGCTGCCCCAGAAGGGACAGGTTCGCTGAGGGAGGCCTGCATGGTTGCAGGCGGGCCTGTGTCCTCGACAAGGGCAGGCAGGAGACTGTTGTCCTTCAGAGGAAAGAGTTGGTGACAAGAGGCACCTGCATAGTCACAGGTGGGCAGAGGGATGGCTGCCCAAGCCTGTGCAGACATTGCACTGATAGAGTCTTCTTCTGTTTTGGAGAGATCACTCCTTGTGAGCCTCAGTTGGTGGCTCATTTTGGATAACTATGCAGAATCTGAAAGGGACCTAGATTCCACAATGGGCTCAATCTCCATATCTTTACCTTTGGATGCTCACTTGCTCACTGGGATACCTGCTTGGATGTTATGCTTTGTAATCTAGGGGTCTGGTGCCTCAGGATACTAGTCTGAGCCTAAGGATCTTGGTTTCCATAGCTGTGTCAATGGCTATGCTAATCTCTTCTACCCCCACCTCCTTGTGTGAGCCAGGTTTCTGGCCTTGTGGCACACCTCTTTTCAGGTTTTTTTTTTTTTTTTCTATTCTTGTCCTCCATCAATCACCACCATCATCACCATCATCACCACCATCAACATCACCACCACCATCTTTACTTAAAAAGGTTATTATGTGCCAGACACCGTGCTAAGCATTTTACATGTATTATAACATTTATGTTTCTCATCACACAGTCCTGTGAGAGAGAGATATTTTTGCCATTTTTGAAGATGAGTAAACTGAGGAACTTGGCCAAGTTCATATGTGACAGGATAGTGTGGTCCAGGAGCCCAAGCTCAGCTGTCCGGTTCTAGGTGCTTCTCGAATCCACATATGTATGACCCACCTGTGGATTTTTCTAAAAGGTAGATTTTTTCTTTTTTTAAGATTTATTTATTTATTTATACAAGCACTGGGTACAGTCAGAAGCGCAAGAGGGTGAAAGAATTCACCAGAGCCAGAGCAGGGAACAGAATAGGCAAAAGACAGAAGTACACTGCTGAGGGGAGTAGGGGTGAGTCAGGAAATGTCTGCCTTCTGTGGGTCACTTCCTTGGTTGGCTGGGGATGGAACTCCTGCTGCAGAGGCTGCCCAGAGCTTCCCAGTGCTGTGCTGAACCCCTCGTGCCACCAGGGAGGCCCCACTTTTGAAGACATTGTACCAATTCTCTACAGCTGAGTGTCTTTCTGATGGTAGAAGGTACATGAACACTTCATACCTATAGAAGCACACACATGCACACACACTTGTACAGACTCACATGCACACACTTGCACAGACACAGTGTAAGACATGCACACGCACCTAAAGGAAATAGTCCAAACACCTAATTACATACTTACTGGTAGGTCTGTTTCACTATCCTATTTCACCGTATTACCACCATATGACCACTTTGATTTTTCTAAAACTTTCTATAAATTTCACTGCTGCTGATAGGAATTTTAAAGGAAATTTCGGCATCTGACGACCCATGTGTTGGAAGTATGGGCGCATTCATACATGTGAAGCAAATGCATTCAGTTTCAAACACTGATTTACTGTGTCATGGGAGAGACAGTTTCAACAATCCATTTCAGACTGTCTTCTGCAGGCAGGGAAAGAGCATGCAGATGCCTCTATGCCCCAGCGCCCCCGGGGGAAGAGCAGGTCACGTGGAGGTCCATCCTGCAGTGGGAAGCCAGTCTGTCCATCACGGCCCCCTCCTCGTGCCATCCCCGACCTGCGTTGGAAGAGAAGAGCCAATAAAGCCCAAGCACAGAGTTACCTGTTTAGGATACTCTTTTGTTAGTGAAATCCCCCAGGGAGTGCTGCACAGACTTAGATTTGACAAGGCTCAGATGGAAACCAGGAGGCCCTAGGAGCCGCCACTAACTAGAGGGTGAGTGAGTGTCCAACTTGGAATTTCAGTTTTTAAAAGCGACCCATCCAGGGGGATTTGCTACCGTGGATGTCAGTCCATGACAATGCCACTCAGACATCCTCTGCGCCATCCGTGTGCCCAGGGGCCGACAGCAGGGCTCTCCCAGGAAGGCGCAGGGTGGCCCTCCCGGGACAGAGCCTAAGAAGGGGAAGCAAGGCCCAGGGTTTGGAGCCTCTGGCCCTGGGGCCTCTGTAGGCTCTGCCCACACAGCTCTACAACCCTCCTGGGGCCCTGCACCTGCTCAACTGCCCCCCACCCCTCCCCTCCCCTCCTCCAACCACTCTGCTCCCCTCCAGGTGCTTCACCAGTTCCGTCGCCCTTTGGGCCCTTCACCTGCTCTGCTGCTTGGACTTCTGTGCCCCCGGACATCTGTGCTCCATGTCTGTGCGTCTCATGCTGCTCCTGGCCCCTCGGACTGGACCAGCCCCTGACCCCTCTCCAGAGCCTCGACCTCCCTTGGTGAGCTCCTTTTCACCTTGGCCACCAGGTGGCTGCCCTTTGGGGGCAGGGTGAATTCTTCAGAGTGTGGTGGTTATATTCTTAGTCTCTGTGGTGGTTTTTTCTATGCCATGGTGCGCAGAAACAGCAGACGTTCAATATAGCGCTGATTATTCTCCTCACTCTGGCCTTGCCGCTTTGCCTGGCCTTAAGGGTGGAATCCTGCCTTTCTGCAGGGGCCACCGCATTACTTTGGGGCAGGAGGCGAGAGCCACTTCTTGAGGGCGGTCTTAGGGAGGTGATGGAGGGCGGCGGGGCTGGGCTGGGGGTTCTGCTCCTGCCTTCCAGGCCCCCCTCCAGCTGGGAGCCTGGCAAGGTGGTGGTGGTGTGCTCCCAGGCATCCTCCATGGGGGGGCCTGGGAAGGAGGTGGTTCTGATGTGCAGGGCCTCCTCCAAGAGTGGGCCTAGCATGGAGGGGATGCTCTGCCCCCAGGCGTCCTCCAGCGGGGGGCCTAGCACAGAGATGGTGCTGTTCTGCAGCTGGGGGCCTGGCCTGGAGGTAAAACTCCGCTGGGAGGCGTCCTCCGGCAGGGAGACGCTCACGGACGAGGTCTTGCACGCCCACACCTCAGGCTGCAGGAGGCTCTCCTCCCAATCCAGGTCACATTGTGTGGCAGTGGGAGCGAAGTGCTCCTGGGAGGAGGCCTGGCTTGGCCCCTCTCCCTCGTCCCACTGCCCCTCCCCCTCCCCAGCGCAGAGTGTCTGCTCTGTCCCCATGACATCATTAAAACTTCCCTCCGCGATGACACTGACAATTTCGGGCCTCCAGCAATCCTGGCGGACCTCGGCTTCCATCACGGCCATGCCGTGGTGGCCGCCGGCCGGCTCCCCCAAGGGCGGGGATCCCTTCATCTGGACCCAGGGGTGTTCGATGACGCTCTCTAGGGTGCTCCGACTCTGGGGGTCCAGCACCAACATCTTACTGAGGAGGTCCCGGCAGTGGTCCGAGAGGTAGTCAGGCTTGTGGTAGTGCGCGCTCAGGACGCTGGCCCGGAGTTCCTGGTGGCTGGTCCCCGCGAAGGGCAGCTCCCCGGTGAGCATGTTGTAGAGGGTCACCCCCAGGCTCCAGACGTCCGCCTTGGGGCCTTTGTACGTCTGGTGGAGGTAGATCTCGGGGGCCAGGAATTCAGGGCTGCCACAACAGGTGCTCAGGCCCTCGTCGGCGCACCGGACACTGAGCCCGAAGTCCGCCAACTTGATGTTTCCGTTGTCGTCCATGAGCAGGTTCTCGGGCTTCAGGTCTCGGTGCGCGACGCCCTTGCTGTGGCAGTACGAGAGGGCCGAGAGCACCTGCCGGAAAATGCGGCGGGCCTCGCTCTCGGGCAGGCGCCCGCGCTCGTTGAGGTAGCCCTCCAGGTCGCCCCCTTTCGCCAACTCCATCACCAGCATGACCTCCGCCCCGGTGTCCACCACCTCAAAGAGCCGGACGATGTTTGGGTGGTGCAGGGCGCGCATGCAGCCCACCTCGCGGGCCAGGAACTCGGGGCTGGGCATCTTGGCCTTGCGCATGACTTTGATGGCCACCTTCCTGCCGGTGCGGGCGTGCTGCGCCAGCTTCACCTTGGAGAAGGAGCCCTCCCCCAGCGTGCGCAGCATCAGGTAGTGTTGGAGCTTGGCCTCCTTAGGAGCGAGGCGCTTCGTCATAGCGAGTGCGGACCCCGGCTCACTGCTCTCACGGCCCTGGCTGTTCTCAAACGGCCCTGAGATACCTCTCCTCATCGCTCTAGCTCTATTATCTTAACAAACGTACTATTAATCTAATATTAATAGTAATCACAAAACACCCACTAAGCTAACTAAATGCTAATAGTGCTAACTTAACTCCCCAACAGTACTAACTAAGCTACCCTTACTAACAATGCTAATACTAACTAGCTACACGCAAAAATAAATGAAAATAATGTAAATATATGATAAAAGCAAACCAATCACAAGCTAGCCACAAAACATAGAACAACACAAAGACAAAACGAACAAACCACAAGAGAACAAACAACAATCAGAAACTAACAAGTAAAATAAAAAAAACAGACAAACAACAAAGGGAAAAACACAACAAACAACAAATAACAACAGAAGGGAAAATGGGGGAAATCAAAAAAAAGAAAAAGAAAAAAATTCGAAACGGAAATTAAAAAACCAAAAATTAAAATAATAAAACAAAAAAATAAAATAAAAAACTAAAAAATTAAAATGTTAAAGGAAAATAATTAAAAATGGAAAAAATAAGCAAATAAAGCAATAAAGGAAAATAAGAAAAAACAAAGAAACAAAATAACTAAAATAAAGAACGAAAATAAAGAACTAAAGTAAATGAATAAATCAATCAATCAAAAGAAAACCCAGTAATCCAAAACGCGCTCTCTCTCCCTCCGCTGTCCGAGTCCACAGGTCACTATCCCAAAGCTTCCTGGCTCTTAAGGACACAGATGCAGGCCGGGCAGGGCTTATATAGGCTCTGCCGGTGGCGGCGCCATCACAGTGGCTCTTTATGGAGTCAGAGCCAGAAGCCGCAGCCATTGGCTGAGGGAAACCCAGTGGTTTCTCAGCCTTAATGAAAAAGCAGCTGCCAAGAGGCGTGTTTATAGGACTTACTAGAGATTGACATTTACCCACTTAAAGAAAACCCGTAGAATGCTTGAGAGGCTGTTTCATGTGTAGTGAGAAAACCTTTCTGTCGGCTCATCAGTCACCATTCTGCGACCTCTTTTTTTTTTTTTTTTTTTTTTTTTTTCCCATTTTCTGTACTACCACCACCCTCACCACCACCACCATCCTCACTGTTGTGGTTTTTGGAACCTGTGGGTTTGGAGTGCGGGGTCCTTGGGTTCACCCTGGGAAAGGGGTCACCAGAGCTCCCATTTTAGCGACACTCGGCGCGTTTCCCAGGCGAGTTTCTTCACGAGACAGAGACGTTGGTTATATTTCAAGGGCAGGTTGATTAGGGAAGGGATAAACCAGTGAAAGACCCTTGCAGAGACACAAGCGGGCAGGAAGAGCTGCCCCAGAAGGGACAGGTTCGCTGAGGGAGGCCTGCATGGTTGCAGGCGGGCCTGTGTCCTCGACAAGGGCAGGCAGGAGACTGTTGTCCTTCAGAGGAAAGAGTTGGTGACAAGAGGCACCTGCATAGTCACAGGTGGGCAGAGGGATGGCTGCCCAAGCCTGTGCAGACATTGCACTGATAGAGTCTTCTTCTGTTTTGGAGAGATCACTCCTTGTGAGCCTCAGTTGGTGGCTCATTTTGGATAACTATGCAGAATCTGAAAGGGACCTAGATTCCACAATGGGCTCAATCTCCATATCTTTACCTTTGGATGCTCACTTGCTCACTGGGATACCTGCTTGGATGTTATGCTTTGTAATCTAGGGGTCTGGTGCCTCAGGATACTAGTCTGAGCCTAAGGATCTTGGTTTCCATAGCTGTGTCAATGGCTATGCTAATCTCTTCTACCCCCACCTCCTTGTGTGAGCCAGGTTTCTGGTCTTGTGGCACACCTCTTTTCAGGTTTTTTTTTTTTCTATTCTTGTCCTCCATCAATCACCACCATCATCACCATCATCACCACCATCAACATCACCACCACCATCTTTACTTAAAAAGGTTATTATGTGCCAGACACCGTGCTAAGCATTTTACATGTATTATAACATTTATGTTTCTCATCACACAGTCCTGTGAGAGAGAGATATTTTTGCCATTTTTGAAGATGAGTCAACTGAGGAACTTGGCCAAGTTCATATGTGACAGGATAGTGTGGTCCAGGAGCCCAAGCTCAGCTGTCCGGTTCTAGGTGCTTCTCGAATCCACATATGTATGACCCACCTGTGGATTTTTCTAAAAGGTAGATTTTTTCTTTTTTTAAGATTTATTTATTTATTTATACAAGCACTGGGTACAGTCAGAAGCGCAAGAGGGTGAAAGAATTCACCAGAGCCAGAGCAGGGAACAGAATAGGCAAAAGACAGAAGTACACTGCTGAGGGGAGTAGGGGTGAGTCAGGAAATGTCTGCCTTCTGTGGGTCACTTCCTTGGTTGGCTGGGGATGGAACTCCTGCTGCAGAGGCTGCCCAGAGCTTCCCAGTGCTGTGCTGAACCCCTCGTGCCACCAGGGAGGCCCCACTTTTGAAGACATTGTACCAATTCTCTACAGCTGAGTGTCTTTCTGATGGTAGAAGGTACATGAACACTTCATACCTATAGAAGCACACACATGCACACACACTTGTACAGACTCACATGCACACACTTGCACAGACACAGTGTAAGACATGCACACGCACCTAAAGGAAATAGTCCAAACACCTAATTACATACTTACTGGTAGGTCTGTTTCACTATCCTATTTCACCGTATTACCACCATATGACCACTTTGATTTTTCTAAAACTTTCTATAAATTTCACTGCTGCTGATAGGAATTTTAAAGGAAATTTCGGCATCTGACGACCCATGTGTTGGAAGTATGGGCGCATTCATACATGTGAAGCAAATGCATTCAGTTTCAAACACTGATTTACTGTGTCATGGGAGAGACAGTTTCAACAATCCATTTCAGACTGTCTTCTGCAGGCAGGGAAAGAGCATGCAGATGCCTCTATGCCCCAGCGCCCCCGGGGGAAGAGCAGGTCACGTGGAGGTCCATCCTGCAGTGGGAAGCCAGTCTGTCCATCACGGCCCCCTCCTCGTGCCATCCCCGACCTGCGTTGGAAGAGAAGAGCCAATAAAGCCCAAGCACAGAGTTACCTGTTTAGGATACTCTTTTGTTAGTGAAATCCCCCAGGGAGTGCTGCACAGACTTAGATTTGACAAGGCTCAGATGGAAACCAGGAGGCCCTAGGAGCCGCCACTAACTAGAGGGTGAGTGAGTGTCCAACTTGGAATTTCAGTTTTTAAAAGCGACCCATCCAGGGGGATTTGCTACCGTGGATGTCAGTCCATGACAATGCCACTCAGACATCCTCTGCGCCATCCGTGTGCCCAGGGGCCGACAGCAGGGCTCTCCCAGGAAGGCGCAGGGTGGCCCTCCCGGGACAGAGCCTAAGAAGGGGAAGCAAGGCCCAGGGTTTGGAGCCTCTGGCCCTGGGGCCTCTGTATGCTCTGCCCACACAGCTCTACAACCCTCCTGGGGCCCTGCACCTGCTCAACTGCCCCCCACCCCTCCCCTCCCCTCCTCCAACCACTCTGCTCCCCTCCAGGTGCTTCACCAGTTCCGTCGCCCTTTGGGCCCTTCACCTGCTCTGCTGCTTGGACTTCTGTGCCCCCGGACATCTGTGCTCCATGTCTGTGCGTCTCATGCTGCTCCTGGCCCCTCGGACTGGACCAGCCCCTGACCCCTCTCCAGAGCCTCGACCTCCCTTGGTGAGCTCCTTTTCACCTTGGCCACCAGGTGGCTGCCCTTTGGGGGCAGGGTGAATTCTTCAGAGTGTGGTGGTTATATTCTTAGTCTCTGTGGTGGTTTTTTCTATGCCATGGTGCGCAGAAACAGCAGACGTTCAATATAGCGCTGATTATTCTCCTCACTCTGGCCTTGCCGCTTTGCCTGGCCTTAAGGGTGGAATCCTGCCTTTCTGCAGGGGCCACCGCATTACTTTGGGGCAGGAGGCGAGAGCCACTTCTTGAGGGCGGTCTTAGGGAGGTGATGGAGGGCGGCGGGGCTGGGCTGGGGGTTCTGCTCCTGCCTTCCAGGCCCCCCTCCAGCTGGGAGCCTGGCAAGGTGGTGGTGGTGTGCTCCCAGGCATCCTCCATGGGGGGGCCTGGGAAGGAGGTGGTTCTGATGTGCAGGGCCTCCTCCAAGAGTGGGCCTAGCATGGAGGGGATGCTCTGCCCCCAGGCGTCCTCCAGCGGGGGGCCTAGCACAGAGATGGTGCTGTTCTGCAGCTGGGGGCCTGGCCTGGAGGTAAAACTCCGCTGGGAGGCGTCCTCCGGCAGGGAGACGCTCACGGACGAGGTCTTGCACGCCCACACCTCAGGCTGCAGGAGGCTCTCCTCCCAATCCAGGTCACATTGTGTGGCAGTGGGAGCGAAGTGCTCCTGGGAGGAGGCCTGGCTTGGCCCCTCTCCCTCGTCCCACTGCCCCTCCCCCTCCCCAGCGCAGAGTGTCTGCTCTGTCCCCATGACATCATTCAAACTTCCCTCCGCGATGACACTGACAATTTCGGGCCTCCAGCAATCCTGGCGGACCTCGGCTTCCATCACGCCCATGCCGTGGTGGCCGCCGGCCGGCTCCCCCAAGGGCGGGGATCCCTTCATCTGGACCCAGGGGTGTTCGATGACGCTCTCTAGGGTGCTCCGACTCTGGGGGTCCAGCACCAACATCTTACTGAGGAGGTCCCGGCAGTGGTCCGAGAGGTAGTCAGGCTTGTGGTAGTGCGCGCTCAGGACGCTGGCCCGGAGTTCCTGGTGGCTGGTCCCCGCGAAGGGCAGCTCCCCGGTGAGCATGTTGTAGAGGGTCACCCCCAGGCTCCAGACGTCCGCCTTGGGGCCTTTGTACGTCTGGTGGAGGTAGATCTCGGGGGCCAGGAATTCAGGGCTGCCACAACAGGTGCTCAGGCCCTCGTCGGCGCACCGGACACTGAGCCCAAAGTCCGCCAACTTGATGTTTCCGTTGTCGTCCATGAGCAGGTTCTCGAGCTTCAGGTCTCGGTGCGCGACGCCCTTGCTGTGGCAGTACGAGAGGGCCGAGAGCACCTGCCGGAAAATGCGGCGGGCCTCGCTCTCGGGCAGGCGCCCGCGCTCGTTGAGGTAGCCCTCCAGGTCGCCCCCTTTCGCCAACTCCATCACCAGCATGACCTCCGCCCCGGTGTCCACCACCTCAAAGAGCCGGACGATGTTTGGGTGGTGCAGGGCGCGCATGCAGCCCACCTCGCGGGCCAGGAACTCGGGGCTGGGCATCTTGGCCTTGCGCATGACTTTGATGGCCACCTTCCTGCCGGTGCGGGCGTGCTGCGCCAGCTTCACCTTGGAGAAGGAGCCCTCCCCCAGCGTGCGCAGCATCAGGTAGTGTTGGAGCTTGGCCTCCTTAGGAGCGAGGCGCTTCGTCATAGCGAGTGCGGACCCCGGCTCACTGCTCTCACGGCCCTGGCTGTTCTCAAACGGCCCTGAGATACCTCTCCTCATCGCTCTAGCTCTATTATCTTAACAAACGTACTATTAATCTAATATTAATAGTAATCACAAAACACCCACTAAGCTAACTAAATGCTAATAGTGCTAACTTAACTCCCCAACAGTACTAACTAAGCTACCCTTACTAACAATGCTAATACTAACTAGCTACACGCAAAAATAAATGAAAATAATGTAAATATATGATAAAAGCAAACCAATCACAAGCTAGCCACAAAACATAGAACAACACAAAGACAAAACGAACAAACCACAAGAGAACAAACAACAATCAGAAACTAACAAGTAAAATAAAAAAAACAGACAAACAACAAAGGGAAAAACACAACAAACAACAAATAACAACAGAAGGGAAAATGGGGGAAATCAAAAAAAAGAAAAAGAAAAAAATTCGAAACGGAAATTAAAAAACCAAAAATTAAAATAATAAAACAAAAAATAAAATAAAAAACTAAAAAATTAAAATGATAAAGGAAAATAATTAAAAATGGAAAAAATAAGCAAATAAAGCAATAAAGGAAAATAAGAAAAAACAAAGAAACAAAATAACTAAAATAAAGAACGAAAATAAAGAACTAAAGTAAATGAATAAATCAATCAATCAAAAGAAAACCCAGTAATCCAAAACGCGCTCTCTCTCCCTCCGCTGTCCGAGTCCACAGGTCACTATCCCAAAGCTTCCTGGCTCTTAAGGACACAGATGCAGGCCGGGCAGGGCTTATATAGGCTCTGCCGGTGGCGGCGCCATCACAGTGGCTCTTTATGGAGTCAGAGCCAGAAGCCGCAGCCATTGGCTGAGGGAAACCCAGTGGTTTCTCAGCCTTAATGAAAAAGCAGCTGCCAAGAGGCGTGTTTATAGGACTTACTAGAGATTGACATTTACCCACTTAAAGAAAACCCGTAGAATGCTTGAGAGGCTGTTTCATGTGTAGTGAGAAAACCTTTCTGTCGGCTCATCAGTCACCATTCTGCGACCTCTTTTTTTTTTTTTTTTTTTTTTTTCCCATTTTCTGTACTACCACCACCCTCACCACCACCACCATCCTCACTGTTGTGGTTTTTGGAACCTGTGGGTTTGGAGTGCGGGGTCCTTGGGTTCACCCTGGGAAAGGGGTCACCAGAGCTCCCATTTTAGCGACACTCGGCGCGTTTCCCAGGCGAGTTTCTTCACGAGACAGAGACGTTGGTTATATTTCAAGGGCAGGTTGATTAGGGAAGGGATAAACCAGTGAAAGACCCTTGCAGAGACACAAGCGGGCAGGAAGAGCTGCCCCAGAAGGGACAGGTTCGCTGAGGGAGGCCTGCATGGTTGCAGGCGGGCCTGTGTCCTCGACAAGGGCAGGCAGGAGACTGTTGTCCTTCAGAGGAAAGAGTTGGTGACAAGAGGCACCTGCATAGTCACAGGTGGGCAGAGGGATGGCTGCCCAAGCCTGTGCAGACATTGCACTGATAGAGTCTTCTTCTGTTTTGGAGAGATCACTCCTTGTGAGCCTCAGTTGGTGGCTCATTTTGGATAACTATGCAGAATCTGAAAGGGACCTAGATTCCACAATGGGCTCAATCTCCATATCTTTACCTTTGGATGCTCACTTGCTCACTGGGATACCTGCTTGGATGTTATGCTTTGTAATCTAGGGGTCTGGTGCCTCAGGATACTAGTCTGAGCCTAAGGATCTTGGTTTCCATAGCTGTGTCAATGGCTATGCTAATCTCTTCTACCCCCACCTCCTTGTGTGAGCCAGGTTTCTGGTCTTGTGGCACACCTCTTTTCAGGTTTTTTTTTTTTTCTATTCTTGTCCTCCATCAATCACCACCATCATCACCATCATCACCACCATCAACATCACCACCACCATCTTTACTTAAAAAGGTTATTATGTGCCAGACACCGTGCTAAGCATTTTACATGTATTATAACATTTATGTTTCTCATCACACAGTCCTGTGAGAGAGAGATATTTTTGCCATTTTTGAAGATGAGTAAACTGAGGAACTTGGCCAAGTTCATATGTGACAGGATAGTGTGGTCCAGGAGCCCAAGCTCAGCTGTCCGGTTCTAGGTGCTTCTCGAATGCACATATGTATGACCCACCTGTGGATTTTTCTAAAAGGTAGATTTTTTCTTTTTTTAAGATTTATTTATTTATTTATACAAGCACTGGGTACAGTCAGAAGCGCAAGAGGGTGAAAGAATTCACCAGAGCCAGAGCAGGGAACAGAATAGGCAAAAGACAGAAGTACACTGCTGAGGGGAGTAGGGGTGAGTCAGGAAATGTCTGCCTTCTGTGGGTCACTTCCTTGGTTGGCTGGGGATGGAACTCCTGCTGCAGAGGCTGCCCAGAGCTTCCCAGTGCTGTGCTGAACCCCTCGTGCCACCAGGGAGGCCCCACTTTTGAAGACATTGTACCAATTCTCTACAGCTGAGTGTCTTTCTGATGGTAGAAGGTACATGAACACTTCATACCTATAGAAACACACACATGCACACACACTTGTACAGACTCACATGCACACACTTGCACAGACACAGTGTAAGACATGCACACGCACCTAAAGAAAATAGTCCAAACACCTAATTACATACTTACTGGTAGGTCTGTTTCACTATCCTATTTCACCGTATTACCACCATATGACCACTTTGATTTTTCTAAAACTTTCTATAAATTTCACTGCTGCTGATAGGAATTTTAAAGGAAATTTCGGCATCTGACGACCCATGTGTTGGAAGTATGGGCGCATTCATACATGTGAAGCAAATGCATTCAGTTTCAAACCCTGATTTACTGTGTCATGGGAGAGACAGTTTCAACAATCCATTTCAGACTGTCTTCTGCAGGCAGGGAAAGAGCATGCAGATGCCTCTATGCCCCAGCGCCCCCGGGGGAAGAGCAGGTCACGTGGAGGTCCATCCTGCAGTGGGAAGCCAGTCTGTCCATCACGGCCCCCTCCTCGTGCCATCCCCGACCTGCGTTGGAAGAGAAGAGCCAATAAAGCCCAAGCACAGAGTTACCTGTTTAGGATACTCTTTTGTTAGTGAAATCCCCCAGGGAGTGCTGCACAGACTTAGATTTGACAAGGCTCAGATGGAAACCAGGAGGCCCTAGGAGCCGCCACTAACTAGAGGGTGAGTGAGTGTCCAACTTGGAATTTCAGTTTTTAAAAGCGACCCATCCAGGGGGATTTGCTACCGTGGATGTCAGTCCATGACAATGCCACTCAGACATCCTCTGCGCCATCCGTGTGCCCAGGGGCCGACAGCAGGGCTCTCCCAGGAAGGCGCAGGGTGGCCCTCCCGGGACAGAGCCTAAGAAGGGGAAGCAAGGCCCAGGGTTTGGAGCCTCTGGCCCTGGGGCCTCTGTAGGCTCTGCCCACACAGCTCTACAACCCTCCTGGGGCCCTGCACCTGCTCAACTGCCCCCCACCCCTCCCCTCCCCTCCTCCAACCACTCTGCTCCCCTCCAGGTGCTTCACCAGTTCCGTCGCCCTTTGGGCCCTTCACCTGCTCTGCTGCTTGGACTTCTGTGCCCCCGGACATCTGTGCTCCATGTCTGTGCGTCTCATGCTGCTCCTGGCCCCTCGGACTGGACCAGCCCCTGACCCCTCTCCAGAGCCTCGACCTCCCTTGGTGAGCTCCTTTTCACCTTGGCCACCAGGTGGCTGCCCTTTGGGGGCAGGGTGAATTCTTCAGAGTGTGGTGGTTATATTCTTAGTCTCTGTGGTGGTTTTTTCTATGCCATGGTGCGCAGAAACAGCAGACGTTCAATATAGCGCTGATTATTCTCCTCACTCTGGCCTTGCCGCTTTGCCTGGCCTTAAGGGTGGAATCCTGCCTTTCTGCAGGGGCCACCGCATTACTTTGGGGCAGGAGGCGAGAGCCACTTCTTGAGGGCGGTCTTAGGGAGGTGATGGAGGGCGGCGGGGCTGGGCTGGGGGTTCTGCTCCTGCCTTCCAGGCCCCCCTCCAGCTGGGAGCCTGGCAAGGTGGTGGTGGTGTGCTCCCAGGCATCCTCCATGGGGGGGCCTGGGAAGGAGGTGGTTCTGATGTGCAGGGCCTCCTCCAAGAGTGGGCCTAGCATGGAGGGGATGCTCTGCCCCCAGGCGTCCTCCAGCGGGGGGCCTAGCACAGAGATGGTGCTGTTCTGCAGCTGGGGGCCTGGCCTGGAGGTAAAACTCCGCTGGGAGGCGTCCTCCGGCAGGGAGACGCTCATGGACGAGGTCTTGCACGCCCACACCTCAGGCTGCAGGAGGCTCTCCTCCCAATCCAGGTCACATTGTGTGGCAGTGGGAGCGAAGTGCTCCTGGGAGGAGGCCTGGCTTGGCCCCTCTCCCTCGTCCCACTGCCCCTCCCCCTCCCCAGCGCAGAGTGTCTGCTCTGTCCCCATGACATCATTCAAACTTCCCTCCGCGATGACACTGACAATTTCGGGCCTCCAGCAATCCTGGCGGACCTCGGCTTCCATCACGCCCATGCCGTGGTGGCCGCCGGCCGGCTCCCCCAAGGGCGGGGATCCCTTCATCTGGACCCAGGGGTGTTCGATGACGCTCTCTAGGGTGCTCCGACTCTGGGGGTCCAGCACCAACATCTTACTGAGGAGGTCCCGGCAGTGGTCCGAGAGGTAGTCAGGCTTGTGGTAGTGCGCGCTCAGGACGCTGGCCCGGAGTTCCTGGTGGCTGGTCCCCGCGAAGGGCAGCTCCCCGGTGAGCATGTTGTAGAGGGTCACCCCCAGGCTCCAGACGTCCGCCTTGGGGCCTTTGTACGTCTGGTGGAGGTAGATCTCGGGGGCCAGGAATTCAGGGCTGCCACAACAGGTGCTCAGGCCCTCGTCGGCGCACCGGACACTGAGCCCGAAGTCCGCCAACTTGATGTTTCCGTTGTCGTCCATGAGCAGGTTCTCGGGCTTCAGGTCTCGGTGCGCGACGCCCTTGCTGTGGCAGTACGAGAGGGCCGAGAGCACCTGCCGGAAAATGCGGCGGGCCTCGCTCTCGGGCAGGCGCCCGCGCTCGTTGAGGTAGCCCTCCAGGTCGCCCCCTTTCGCCAACTCCATCACCAGCATGACCTCCGCCCCGGTGTCCACCACCTCAAAGAGCCGGACGATGTTTGGGTGGTGCAGGGCGCGCATGCAGCCCACCTCGCGGGCCAGGAACTCGGGGCTGGGCATCTTGGCCTTGCGCATGACTTTGATGGCCACCTTCCTGCCGGTGCGGGCGTGCTGCGCCAGCTTCACCTTGGAGAAGGAGCCCTCCCCCAGCGTGCGCAGCATCAGGTAGTGTTGGAGCTTGGCCTCCTTAGGAGCGAGGCGCTTCGTCATAGCGAGTGCGGACCCCGGCTCACTGCTCTCACGGCCCTGGCTGTTCTCAAACGGCCCTGAGATACCTCTCCTCATCGCTCTAGCTCTATTATCTTAACAAACGTACTATTAATCTAATATTAATAGTAATCACAAAACACCCACTAAGCTAACTAAATGCTAATAGTGCTAACTTAACTCCCCAACAGTACTAACTAAGCTACCCTTACTAACAATGCTAATACTAACTAGCTACACGCAAAAATAAATGAAAATAATGTAAATATATGATAAAAGCAAACCAATCACAAGCTAACCACAAAACATAGAACAACACAAAGACAAAACGAACAAACCACAAGAGAACAAACAACAATCAGAAACTAACAAGTAAAATAAAAAAAACAGACAAACAACAAAGGGAAAAACACAACAAACAACAAATAACAACAGAAGGGAAAATGGGGGAAATCAAAAAAAAGAAAAAGAAAAAAATTCGAAACGGAAATTAAAAAACCAAAAATTAAAATAATAAAACAAAAAATAAAATAAAAAACTAAAAAATTAAAATGATAAAGGAAAATAATTAAAAATGGAAAAAATAAGCAAATAAAGCAATAAAGGAAAATAAGAAAAAACAAAGAAACAAAATAACTAAAATAAAGAACGAAAATAAAGAACTAAAGTAAATGAATAAATCAATCAATGAAAAGAAAACCCAGTAATCCAAAACGCGCTCTCTCTCCCTCCGCTGTCCGAGTCCACAGGTCACTATCCCAAAGCTTCCTGGCTCTTAAGGACACAGATGCAGGCCGGGCAGGGCTTATATAGGCTCTGCCGGTGGCGGCGCCATCACAGTGGCTCTTTATGGAGTCAGAGCCAGAAGCCGCAGCCATTGGCTGAGGGAAACCCAGTGGTTTCTCAGCCTTAATGAAAAAGCAGCTGCCAAGAGGCGTGTTTATAGGACTTACTAGAGATTGACATTTACCCACTTAAAGAAAACCCGTAGAATGCTTGAGAGGCTGTTTCATGTGTAGTGAGAAAACCTTTCTGTCGGCTCATCAGTCACCATTCTGCGACCTCTTTTTTTTTTTTTCCCATTTTCTGTACTACCACCACCCTCACCACCACCACCATCCTCACTGTTGTGGTTTTTGGAACCTGTGGGTTTGGAGTGCGGGGTCCTTGGGTTCACCCTGGGAAAGGGGTCACCAGAGCTCCCATTTTAGCGACACTCGGCGCGTTTCCCAGGCGAGTTTCTTCACGAGACAGAGACGTTGGTTATATTTCAAGGGCAGGTTGATTAGGGAAGGGATAAACCAGTGAAAGACCCTTGCAGAGACACAAGCGGGCAGGAAGAGCTGCCCCAGAAGGGACAGGTTCGCTGAGGGAGGCCTGCATGGTTGCAGGCGGGCCTGTGTCCTCGACAAGGGCAGGCAGGAGACTGTTGTCCTTCAGAGGAAAGAGTTGGTGACAAGAGGCACCTGCATAGTCACAGGTGGGCAGAGGGATGGCTGCCCAAGCCTGTGCAGACATTGCACTGATAGAGTCTTCTTCTGTTTTGGAGAGATCACTCCTTGTGAGCCTCAGTTGGTGGCTCATTTTGGATAACTATGCAGAATCTGAAAGGGACCTAGATTCCACAATGGGCTCAATCTCCATATCTTTACCTTTGGATGCTCACTTGCTCACTGGGATACCTGCTTGGATGTTATGCTTTGTAATCTAGGGGTCTGGTGCCTCAGGATACTAGTCTGAGCCTAAGGATCTTGGTTTCCATAGCTGTGTCAATGGCTATGCTAATCTCTTCTACCCCCACCTCCTTGTGTGAGCCAGGTTTCTGGTCTTGTGGCACACCTCTTTTCAGGTTTTTTTTTTTCTATTCTTGTCCTCCATCAATCACCACCATCATCACCATCATCACCACCATCAACATCACCACCACCATCTTTACTTAAAAAGGTTATTATGTGCCAGACACCGTGCTAAGCATTTTACATGTACTATAACATTTATGTTTGTCATCACACAGTCCTGTGAGAGAGAGATATTTTTGCCATTTTTGAAGATGAGTAAACTGAGGAACTTGGCCAAGTTCATATGTGACAGGATAGTGTGGTCCAGGAGCCCAAGCTCAGCTGTCCGGTTCTAGGTGCTTCTCGAATCCACATATGTATGACCCACCTGTGGATTTTTCTAAAAGGTAGATTTTTTCTTTTTTTAAGATTTATTTATTTATTTATACAAGCACTGGGTACAGTCAGAAGCGCAAGAGGGTGAAAGAATTCACCAGAGCCAGAGCAGGGAACAGAATAGGCAAAAGACAGAAGTACACTGCTGAGGGGAGTAGGGGTGAGTCAGGAAATGTCTGCCTTCTGTGGGTCACTTCCTTGGTTGGCTGGGGATGGAACTCCTGCTGCAGAGGCTGCCCAGAGCTTCCCAGTGCTGTGCTGAACCCCTCGTGCCACCAGGGAGGCCCCACTTTTGAAGACATTGTACCAATTCTCTACAGCTGAGTGTCTTTCTGATGGTAGAAGGTACATGAACACTTCATACCTATAGAAGCACACACATGCACACACACTTGTACAGACTCACATGCACACACTTGCACAGACACAGTGTAAGACATGCACACGCACCTAAAGAAAATAGTCCAAACACCTAATTACATACTTACTGGTAGGTCTGTTTCACTATCCTATTTCACCGTATTACCACCATATGACCACTTTGATTTTTCTAAAACTTTCTATAAATTTCACTGCTGCTGATAGGAATTTTAAAGGAAATTTCGGCATCTGACGACCCATGTGTTGGAAGTATGGGCGCATTCATACATGTGAAGCAAATGCATTCAGTTTCAAACACTGATTTACTGTGTCATGGGAGAGACAGTTTCAACAATCCATTTCAGACTGTCTTCTGCAGGCAGGGAAAGAGCATGCAGATGCCTCTATGCCCCAGCGCCCCCGGGGGAAGAGCAGGTCACGTGGAGGTCCATCCTGCAGTGGGAAGCCAGTCTGTCCATCACGGCCCCCTCCTCGTGCCATCCCCGACCTGCGTTGGAAGAGAAGAGCCAATAAAGCCCAAGCACAGAGTTACCTGTTTAGGATACTCTTTTGTTAGTGAAATCCCCCAGGGAGTGCTGCACAGACTTAGATTTGACAAGGCTCAGATGGAAACCAGGAGGCCCTAGGAGCCGCCACTAACTAGAGGGTGAGTGAGTGTCCAACTTGGAATTTCAGTTTTTAAAAGCGACCCATCCAGGGGGATTTGCTACCGTGGATGTCAGTCCATGACAATGCCACTCAGACATCCTCTGCGCCATCCGTGTGCCCAGGGGCCGACAGCAGGGCTCTCCCAGCAAGGCGCAGGGTGGCCCTCCCGGGACAGAGCCTAAGAAGGGGAAGCAAGGCCCAGGGTTTGGAGCCTCTGGCCCTGGGGCCTCTGTAGGCTCTGCCCACACAGCTCTACACCCCTCCTGGGGCCCTGCACCTGCTCAACTGCCCCCCACCCCTCCCCTCCCCTCCTCCAACCACTCTGCTCCCCTCCAGGTGCTTCACCAGTTCCGTCGCCCTTTGGGCCCTTCACCTGCTCTGCTGCTTGGACTTCTGTGCCCCCGGACATCTGTGCTCCATGTCTGTGCGTCTCATGCTGCTCCTGGCCCCTCGGACTGGACCAGCCCCTGACCCCTCTCCAGAGCCTCGACCTCCCTTGGTGAGCTCCTTTTCACCTTGGCCACCAGGTGGCTGCCCTTTGGGGGCAGGGTGAATTCTTCAGAGTGTGGTGGTTATATTCTTAGTCTCTGTGGTGGTTTTTTCTATGCCATGGTGCGCAGAAACAGCAGACGTTCAATATAGCGCTGATTATTCTCCTCACTCTGGCCTTGCCGCTTTGCCTGGCCTTAAGGGTGGAATCCTGCCTTTCTGCAGGGGCCACCGCATTACTTTGGGGCAGGAGGCGAGAGCCACTTCTTGAGGGCGGTCTTAGGGAGGTGATGGAGGGCGGCGGGGCTGGGCTGGGGGTTCTGCTCCTGCCTTCCAGGCCCCCCTCCAGCTGGGAGCCTGGCAAGGTGGTGGTGGTGTGCTCCCAGGCATCCTCCCTGGGGGGGCCTGGGAAGGAGGTGGTTCTGATGTGCAGGGCCTCCTCCAAGAGTGGGCCTAGCATGGAGGGGATGCTCTGCCCCCAGGCGTCCTCCAGCGGGGGGCCTAGCACAGAGATGGTGCTGTTCTGCAGCTGGGGGCCTGGCCTGGAGGTAAAACTCCGCTGGGAGGCTTCCTCCGGCAGGGAGACGCTCAGGGACGAGGTCTTGCACGCCCACACCTCAGGCTGCAGGAGGCTCTCCTCCCAATCCAGGTCACATTGTGTGGCAGTGGGAGCGAAGTGCTCCTGGGAGGAGGCCTGGCTTGGCCCCTCTCCCTCGTCCCACTGCCCCTCCCCCTCCCCAGCGCAGAGTGTCTGCTCTGTCCCCATGACATCATTCAAACTTCCCTCCGCGATGACACTGACAATTTCGGGCCTCCAGCAATCCTGGCGGACCTCGGCTTCCATCACGGCCATGCCGTGGTGGCCGCCGGCCGGCTCCCCCAAGGGCGGGGATCCCTTCATCTGGACCCAGGGGTGTTCGATGACGCTCTCTAGGGTGCTCCGACTCTGGGGGTCCAGCACCAACATCTTACTGAGGAGGTCCCGGCAGTGGTCCGAGAGGTAGTCAGGCTTGTGGTAGTGCGCGCTCAGGACGCTGGCCCGGAGTTCCTGGTGGCTGGTCCCCGCGAAGGGCAGCTCCCCGGTGAGCATGTTGTAGAGGGTCACCCCCAGGCTCCAGACGTCCGCCTTGGGGCCTTTGTACGTCTGGTGGAGGTAGATCTCGGGGGCCAGGAATTCAGGGCTGCCACAACAGGTGCTCAGGCCCTCGTCGGCGCACCGGACACTGAGCCCGAAGTCCGCCAACTTGATGTTTCCGTTGTCGTCCATGAGCAGGTTCTCGGGCTTCAGGTCTCGGTGCGCGACGCCCTTGCTGTGGCAGTACGAGAGGGCCGAGAGCACCTGCCGGAAAATGCGGCGGGCCTCGCTCTCGGGCAGGCGCCCGCGCTCGTTGAGGTAGCCCTCCAGGTCGCCCCCTTTCGCCAACTCCATCACCAGCATGACCTCCGCCCCGGTGTCCACCACCTCAAAGAGCCGGACGATGTTTGGGTGGTGCAGGGCGCGCATGCAGCCCACCTCGCGGGCCAGGAACTCGGGGCTGGGCATCTTGGCCTTGCGCATGACTTTGATGGCCATCTTCCTGCCGGTGCGGGCGTGCTGCGCCAGCTTCACCTTGGAGAAGGAGCCCTCCCCCAGCGTGCGCAGCATCAGGTAGTGTTGGAGCTTGGCCTCCTTAGGAGCGAGGCGCTTCGTCATAGCGAGTGCGGACCCCGGCTCACTGCTCTCACGGCCCTGGCTGTTCTCAAACGGCCCTGAGATACCTCTCCTCATCGCTCTAGCTCTATTATCTTAACAAACGTACTATTAATCTAATATTAATAGTAATCACAAAACACCCACTAAGCTAACTAAATGCTAATAGTGCTAACTTAACTCCCCAACAGTACTAACTAAGCTACCCTTACTAACAATGCTAATACTAACTAGCTACACGCAAAAATAAATGAAAATAATGTAAATATATGATAAAAGCAAACCAATCACAAGCTAACCACAAAACATAGAACAACACAAAGACAAAACGAACAAACCACAAGAGAACAAACAACAATCAGAAACTAACAAGTAAAATAAAAAAAACAGACAAACAACAAAGGGAAAAACACAACAAACAACAAATAACAACAGAAGGGAAAATGGGGGAAATCAAAAAAAAGAAAAAGAAAAAAATTCGAAACGGAAATTAAAAAACCAAAAATTAGAATAATAAAACAAAAAATAAAATAAAAAACTAAAAAATTAAAATGATAAAGGAAAATAATTAAAAATGGAAAAAATAAGCAAATAAAGCAATAAAGGAAAATAAGAAAAAACAAAGAAACAAAATAACTAAAATAAAGAACGAAAATAAAGAACTAAAGTAAATGAATAAATCAATCAATGAAAAGAAAACCCAGTAATCCAAAACGCGCTCTCTCTCCCTCCGCTGTCCGAGTCCACAGGTCACTATCCCAAAGCTTCCTGGCTCTTAAGGACACAGATGCAGGCCGGGCAGGGCTTATATAGGCTCTGCCGGTGGCGGCGCCATCACAGTGGCTCTTTATGGAGTCAGAGCCAGAAGCCGCAGCCATTGGCTGAGGGAAACCCAGTGGTTTCTCAGCCTTAATGAAAAAGCAGCTGCCAAGAGGCGTGTTTATAGGACTTACTAGAGATTGACATTTACCCACTTAAAGAAAACCCGTAGAATGCTTGAGAGGCTGTTTCATGTGTAGTGAGAAAACCTTTCTGTCGGCTCATCAGTCACCATTCTGCGACCTCTTTTTTTTTTTTTTTTCCCATTTTCTGTACTACCACCACCCTCACCACCACCACCATCCTCACTGTTGTGGTTTTTGGAACCTGTGGGTTTGGAGTGCGGGGTCCTTGGGTTCACCCTGGGAAAGGGGTCACCAGAGCTCCCATTTTAGCGACACTCGGCGCGTTTCCCAGGCGAGTTTCTTCACGAGACAGAGACGTTGGTTATATTTCAAGGGCAGGTTGATTAGGGAAGGGATAAACCAGTGAAAGACCCTTGCAGAGACACAAGCGGGCAGGAAGAGCTGCCCCAGAAGGGACAGGTTCGCTGAGGGAGGCCTGCATGGTTGCAGGCGGGCCTGTGTCCTCGACAAGGGCAGGCAGGAGACTGTTGTCCTTCAGAGGAAAGAGTTGGTGACAAGAGGCACCTGCATAGTCACAGGTGGGCAGAGGGATGGCTGCCCAAGCCTGTGCAGACATTGCACTGATAGAGTCTTCTTCTGTTTTGGAGAGATCACTCCTTGTGAGCCTCAGTTGGTGGCTCATTTTGGATAACTATGCAGAATCTGAAAGGGACCTAGATTCCACAATGGGCTCAATCTCCATATCTTTACCTTTGGATGCTCACTTGCTCACTGGGATACCTGCTTGGATGTTATGCTTTGTAATCTAGGGGTCTGGTGCCTCAGGATACTAGTCTGAGCCTAAGGATCTTGGTTTCCATAGCTGTGTCAATGGCTATGCTAATCTCTTCTACCCCCACCTCCTTGTGTGAGCCAGGTTTCTGGTCTTGTGGCACACCTCTTTTCAGGTTTTTTTTTTTTTTTCTATTCTTGTCCTCCATCAATCACCACCATCATCACCATCATCACCACCATCAACATCACCACCACCATCTTTACTTAAAAAGGTTATTATGTGCCAGACACCGTGCTAAGCATTTTACATGTATTATAACATTTATGTTTCTCATCACACAGTCCTGTGAGAGAGAGATATTTTTGCCATTTTTGAAGATGAGTAAACTGAGGAACTTGGCCAAGTTCATATGTGACAGGATAGTGTGGTCCAGGAGCCCAAGCTCAGCTGTCCGGTTCTAGGTGCTTCTCGAATCCACATATGTATGACCCACCTGTGGATTTTTCTAAAAGGTAGATTTTTTCTTTTTTTAAGATTTATTTATTTATTTATACAAGCACTGGGTACAGTCAGAAGCGCAAGAGGGTGAAAGAATTCACCAGAGCCAGAGCAGGGAACAGAATAGGCAAAAGACAGAAGTACACTGCTGAGGGGAGTAGGGGTGAGTCAGGAAATGTCTGCCTTCTGTGGGTCACTTCCTTGGTTGGCTGGGGATGGAACTCCTGCTGCAGAGGCTGCCCAGAGCTTCCCAGTGCTGTGCTGAACCCCTCGTGCCACCAGGGAGGCCCCACTTTTGAAGACATTGTACCAATTCTCTACAGCTGAGTGTCTTTCTGATGGTAGAAGGTACATGAACACTTCATACCTATAGAAGCACACACATGCACACACACTTGTACAGACTCACATGCACACACTTGCACAGACACAGTGTAAGACATGCACACGCACCTAAAGAAAATAGTCCAAACACCTAATTACATACTTACTGGTAGGTCTGTTTCACTATCCTATTTCACCGTATTACCACCATATGACCACTTTGATTTTTCTAAAACTTTCTATAAATTTCACTGCTGCTGATAGGAATTTTAAAGGAAATTTCGGCATCTGACGACCCATGTGTTGGAAGTATGGGCGCATTCATACATGTGAAGCAAATGCATTCAGTTTCAAACACTGATTTACTGTGTCATGGGAGAGACAGTTTCAACAATCCATTTCAGACTGTCTTCTGCAGGCAGGGAAAGAGCATGCAGATGCCTCTATGCCCCAGCGCCCCCGGGGGAAGAGCAGGTCACGTGGAGGTCCATCCTGCAGTGGGAAGCCAGTCTGTCCATCACGGCCCCCTCCTCGTGCCATCCCCGACCTGCGTTGGAAGAGAAGAGCCAATAAAGCCCAAGCACAGAGTTACCTGTTTAGGATACTCTTTTGTTAGTGAAATCCCCCAGGGAGTGCTGCACAGACTTAGATTTGACAAGGCTCAGATGGAAACCAGGAGGCCCTAGGAGCCGCCACTAACTAGAGGGTGAGTGAGTGTCCAACTTGGAATTTCAGTTTTTAAAAGCGACCCATCCAGGGGGATTTGCTACCGTGGATGTCAGTCCATGACAATGCCACTCAGACATCCTCTGCGCCATCCGTGTGCCCAGGGGCCGACAGCAGGGCTCTCCCAGCAAGGCGCAGGGTGGCCCTCCCGGGACAGAGCCTAAGAAGGGGAAGCAAGGCCCAGGGTTTGGAGCCTCTGGCCCTGGGGCCTCTGTAGGCTCTGCCCACACAGCTCTACAACCCTCCTGGGGCCCTGTACCTGCTCAACTGCCCCCCAACCCTCCCCTCCCCTCCTCCAACCACTCTGCTCCCCTCCAGGTGCTTCACCAGTTCCGTCGCCCTTTGGGCCCTTCACCTGCTCTGCTGCTTGGACTTCTGTGCCCCCGGACATCTGTGCTCCATGTCTGTGCGTCTCATGCTGCTCCTGGCCCCTCGGACTGGACCAGCCCCTGACCCCTCTCCAGAGCCTCGACCTCCCTTGGTGAGCTCCTTTTCACCTTGGCCACCAGGTGGCTGCCCTTTGGGGGCAGGGTGAATTCTTCAGAGTGTGGTGGTTATATTCTTAGTCTCTGTGGTGGTTTTTTCTATGCCATGGTGCGCAGAAACAGCAGACGTTCAATATAGCGCTGATTATTCTCCTCACTCTGGCCTTGCCGCTTTGCCTGGCCTTAAGGGTGGAATCCTGCCTTTCTGCAGGGGCCACCGCATTACTTTGGGGCAGGAGGCGAGAGCCACTTCTTGAGGGCGGTCTTAGGGAGGTGATGGAGGGCGGCGGGGCTGGGCTGGGGGTTCTGCTCCTGCCTTCCAGGCCCCCCTCCAGCTGGGAGCCTGGCAAGGTGGTGGTGGTGTGCTCCCAGGCATCCTCCATGGGGGGGCCTGGGAAGGAGGTGGTTCTGATGTGCAGGGCCTCCTCCAAGAGTGGGCCTAGCATGGAGGGGATGCTCTGCCCCCAGGCGTCCTCCAGCGGGGGGCCTAGCACAGAGATGGTGCTGTTCTGCAGCTGGGGGCCTGGCCTGGAGGTAAAACTCCGCTGGGAGGCTTCCTCCGGCAGGGAGACGCTCACGGACGAGGTCTTGCACGCCCACACCTCAGGCTGCAGGAGGCTCTCCTCCCAATCCAGGTCACATTGTGTGGCAGTGGGAGCGAAGTGCTCCTGGGAGGAGGCCTGGCTTGGCCCCTCTCCCTCGTCCCACTGCCCCTCCCCCTCCCCAGCGCAGAGTGTCTGCTCTGTCCCCATGACATCATTCAAACTTCCCTCCGCGATGACACTGACAATTTCGGGCCTCCAGCAATCCTGGCGGACCTCGGCTTCCATCACGGCCATGCCGTGGTGGCCGCCGGCCGGCTCCCCCAAGGGCGGGGATCCCTTCATCTGGACCCAGGGGTGTTCGATGACGCTCTCTAGGGTGCTCCGACTCTGGGGGTCCAGCACCAACATCTTACTGAGGAGGTCCCGGCAGTGGTCCGAGAGGTAGTCAGGCTTGTGGTAGTGCGCGCTCAGGACGCTGGCCCGGAGTTCCTGGTGGCTGGTCCCCGCGAAGGGCAGCTCCCCGGTGAGCATGTTGTAGAGGGTCACCCCCAGGCTCCAGACGTCCGCCTTGGGGCCTTTGTACGTCTGGTGGAGGTAGATCTCGGGGGTCAGGAATTCAGGGCTGCCACAACAGGTGCTCAGGCCCTCGTCGGCGCACCGGACACTGAGCCCGAAGTCCGCCAACTTGATGTTTCCGTTGTCGTCCATGAGCAGGTTCTCGGGCTTCAGGTCTCGGTGCGCGACGCCCTTGCTGTGGCAGTACGAGAGGGCCGAGAGCACCTGCCGGAAAATGCGGCGGGCCTCGCTCTCGGGCAGGCGCCCGCGCTCGTTGAGGTAGCCCTCCAGGTCGCCCCCTTTCGCCAACTCCATCACCAGCATGACCTCCGCCCCGGTGTCCACCACCTCAAAGAGCCGGACGATGTTTGGGTGGTGCAGGGCGCGCATGCAGCCCACCTCGCGGGCCAGGAACTCGGGGCTGGGCATCTTGGCCTTGCGCATGACTTTGATGGCCATCTTCCTGCCGGTGCGGGCGTGCTGCGCCAGCTTCACCTTGGAGAAGGAGCCCTCCCCCAGCGTGCGCAGCATCAGGTAGTGTTGGAGCTTGGCCTCCTTAGGAGCGAGGCGCTTCGTCATAGCGAGTGCGGACCCCGGCTCACTGCTCTCACGGCCCTGGCTGTTCTCAAACGGCCCTGAGATACCTCTCCTCATCGCTCTAGCTCTATTATCTTAACAAACGTACTATTAATCTAATATTAATAGTAATCACAAAACACCCACTAAGCTAACTAAATGCTAATAGTGCTAACTTAACTCCCCAACAGTACTAACTAAGCTACCCTTACTAACAATGCTAATACTAACTAGCTACACGCAAAAATAAATGAAAATAATGTAAATATATGATAAAAGCAAACCAATCACAAGCTAACCACAAAACATAGAACAACACAAAGACAAAACGAACAAACCACAAGAGAACAAACAACAATCAGAAACTAACAAGTAAAATAAAAAAAACAGACAAACAACAAAGGGAAAAACACAACAAACAACAAATAACAACAGAAGGGAAAATGGGGGAAATCAAAAAAAAGAAAAAGAAAAAAATTCGAAACGGAAATTAAAAAACCAAAAATTAGAATAATAAAACAAAAAATAAAATAAAAAACTAAAAAATTAAAATGATAAAGGAAAATAATTAAAAATGGAAAAAATAAGCAAATAAAGCAATAAAGGAAAATAAGAAAAAACAAAGAAACAAAATAACTAAAATAAAGAACGAAAATAAAGAACTAAAGTAAATGAATAAATCAATCAATGAAAAGAAAACCCAGTAATCCAAAACGCGCTCTCTCTCCCTCCGCTGTCCGAGTCCACAGGTCACTATCCCAAAGCTTCCTGGCTCTTAAGGACACAGATGCAGGCCGGGCAGGGCTTATATAGGCTCTGCCGGTGGCGGCGCCATCACAGTGGCTCTTTATGGAGTCAGAGCCAGAAGCCGCAGCCATTGGCTGAGGGAAACCCAGTGGTTTCTCAGCCTTAATGAAAAAGCAGCTGCCAAGAGGCGTGTTTATAGGACTTACTAGAGATTGACATTTACCCACTTAAAGAAAACCCGTAGAATGCTTGAGAGGCTGTTTCATGTGTAGTGAGAAAACCTTTCTGTCGGCTCATCAGTCACCATTCTGCGACCTCTTTTTTTTTTTTTTTTCCCATTTTCTGTACTACCACCACCCTCACCACCACCACCATCCTCACTGTTGTGGTTTTTGGAACCTGTGGGTTTGGAGTGCGGGGTCCTTGGGTTCACCCTGGGAAAGGGGTCACCAGAGCTCCCATTTTAGCGACACTCGGCGCGTTTCCCAGGCGAGTTTCTTCACGAGACAGAGACGTTGGTTATATTTCAAGGGCAGGTTGATTAGGGAAGGGATAAACCAGTGAAAGACCCTTGCAGAGACACAAGCGGGCAGGAAGAGCTGCCCCAGAAGGGACAGGTTCGCTGAGGGAGGCCTGCATGGTTGCAGGCGGGCCTGTGTCCTCGACAAGGGCAGGCAGGAGACTGTTGTCCTTCAGAGGAAAGAGTTGGTGACAAGAGGCACCTGCATAGTCACAGGTGGGCAGAGGGATGGCTGCCCAAGCCTGTGCAGACATTGCACTGATAGAGTCTTCTTCTGTTTTGGAGAGATCACTCCTTGTGAGCCTCAGTTGGTGGCTCATTTTGGATAACTATGCAGAATCTGAAAGGGACCTAGATTCCACAATGGGCTCAATCTCCATATCTTTACCTTTGGATGCTCACTTGCTCACTGGGATACCTGCTTGGATGTTATGCTTTGTAATCTAGGGGTCTGGTGCCTCAGGATACTAGTCTGAGCCTAAGGATCTTGGTTTCCATAGCTGTGTCAATGGCTATGCTAATCTCTTCTACCCCCACCTCCTTGTGTGAGCCAGGTTTCTGGTCTTGTGGCACACCTCTTTTCAGGTTTTTTTTTTTCTATTCTTGTCCTCCATCAATCACCACCATCATCACCATCATCACCACCATCAACATCACCACCACCATCTTTACTTAAAAAGGTTATTATGTGCCAGACACCGTGCTAAGCATTTTACATGTACTATAACATTTATGTTTGTCATCACACAGTCCTGTGAGAGAGAGATATTTTTGCCATTTTTGAAGATGAGTAAACTGAGGAACTTGGCCAAGTTCATATGTGACAGGATAGTGTGGTCCAGGAGCCCAAGCTCAGCTGTCCGGTTCTAGGTGCTTCTCGAATCCACATATGTATGACCCACCTGTGGATTTTTCTAAAAGGTAGATTTTTTCTTTTTTTAAGATTTATTTATTTATTTATACAAGCACTGGGTACAGTCAGAAGCGCAAGAGGGTGAAAGAATTCACCAGAGCCAGAGCAGGGAACAGAATAGGCAAAAGACAGAAGTACACTGCTGAGGGGAGTAGGGGTGAGTCAGGAAATGTCTGCCTTCTGTGGGTCACTTCCTTGGTTGGCTGGGGATGGAACTCCTGCTGCAGAGGCTGCCCAGAGCTTCCCAGTGCTGTGCTGAACCCCTCGTGCCACCAGGGAGGCCCCACTTTTGAAGACATTGTACCAATTCTCTACAGCTGAGTGTCTTTCTGATGGTAGAAGGTACATGAACACTTCATACCTATAGAAGCACACACATGCACACACACTTGTACAGACTCACATGCACACACTTGCACAGACACAGTGTAAGACATGCACACGCACCTAAAGAAAATAGTCCAAACACCTAATTACATACTTACTGGTAGGTCTGTTTCACTATCCTATTTCACCGTATTACCACCATATGACCACTTTGATTTTTCTAAAACTTTCTATAAATTTCACTGCTGCTGATAGGAATTTTAAAGGAAATTTCGGCATCTGACGACCCATGTGTTGGAAGTATGGGCGCATTCATACATGTGAAGCAAATGCATTCAGTTTCAAACACTGATTTACTGTGTCATGGGAGAGACAGTTTCAACAATCCATTTCAGACTGTCTTCTGCAGGCAGGGAAAGAGCATGCAGATGCCTCTATGCCCCAGCGCCCCCGGGGGAAGAGCAGGTCACGTGGAGGTCCATCCTGCAGTGGGAAGCCAGTCTGTCCATCACGGCCCCCTCCTCGTGCCATCCCCGACCTGCGTTGGAAGAGAAGAGCCAATAAAGCCCAAGCACAGAGTTACCTGTTTAGGATACTCTTTTGTTAGTGAAATCCCCCAGGGAGTGCTGCACAGACTTAGATTTGACAAGGCTCAGATGGAAACCAGGAGGCCCTAGGAGCCGCCACTAACTAGAGGGTGAGTGAGTGTCCAACTTGGAATTTCAGTTTTTAAAAGCGACCCATCCAGGGGGATTTGCTACCGTGGATGTCAGTCCATGACAATGCCACTCAGACATCCTCTGCGCCATCCGTGTGCCCAGGGGCCGACAGCAGGGCTCTCCCAGCAAGGCGCAGGGTGGCCCTCCCGGGACAGAGCCTAAGAAGGGGAAGCAAGGCCCAGGGTTTGGAGCCTCTGGCCCTGGGGCCTCTGTAGGCTCTGCCCACACAGCTCTACACCCCTCCTGGGGCCCTGCACCTGCTCAACTGCCCCCCACCCCTCCCCTCCCCTCCTCCAACCACTCTGCTCCCCTCCAGGTGCTTCACCAGTTCCGTCGCCCTTTGGGCCCTTCACCTGCTCTGCTGCTTGGACTTCTGTGCCCCCGGACATCTGTGCTCCATGTCTGTGCGTCTCATGCTGCTCCTGGCCCCTCGGACTGGACCAGCCCCTGACCCCTCTCCAGAGCCTCGACCTCCCTTGGTGAGCTCCTTTTCACCTTGGCCACCAGGTGGCTGCCCTTTGGGGGCAGGGTGAATTCTTCAGAGTGTGGTGGTTATATTCTTAGTCTCTGTGGTGGTTTTTTCTATGCCATGGTGCGCAGAAACAGCAGACGTTCAATATAGCGCTGATTATTCTCCTCACTCTGGCCTTGCCGCTTTGCCTGGCCTTAAGGGTGGAATCCTGCCTTTCTGCAGGGGCCACCGCATTACTTTGGGGCAGGAGGCGAGAGCCACTTCTTGAGGGCGGTCTTAGGGAGGTGATGGAGGGCGGCGGGGCTGGGCTGGGGGTTCTGCTCCTGCCTTCCAGGCCCCCCTCCAGCTGGGAGCCTGGCAAGGTGGTGGTGGTGTGCTCCCAGGCATCCTCCCTGGGGGGGCCTGGGAAGGAGGTGGTTCTGATGTGCAGGGCCTCCTCCAAGAGTGGGCCTAGCATGGAGGGGATGCTCTGCCCCCAGGCGTCCTCCAGCGGGGGGCCTAGCACAGAGATGGTGCTGTTCTGCAGCTGGGGGCCTGGCCTGGAGGTAAAACTCCGCTGGGAGGCTTCCTCCGGCAGGGAGACGCTCAGGGACGAGGTCTTGCACGCCCACACCTCAGGCTGCAGGAGGCTCTCCTCCCAATCCAGGTCACATTGTGTGGCAGTGGGAGCGAAGTGCTCCTGGGAGGAGGCCTGGCTTGGCCCCTCTCCCTCGTCCCACTGCCCCTCCCCCTCCCCAGCGCAGAGTGTCTGCTCTGTCCCCATGACATCATTCAAACTTCCCTCCGCGATGACACTGACAATTTCGGGCCTCCAGCAATCCTGGCGGACCTCGGCTTCCATCACGGCCATGCCGTGGTGGCCGCCGGCCGGCTCCCCCAAGGGCGGGGATCCCTTCATCTGGACCCAGGGGTGTTCGATGACGCTCTCTAGGGTGCTCCGACTCTGGGGGTCCAGCACCAACATCTTACTGAGGAGGTCCCGGCAGTGGTCCGAGAGGTAGTCAGGCTTGTGGTAGTGCGCGCTCAGGACGCTGGCCCGGAGTTCCTGGTGGCTGGTCCCCGCGAAGGGCAGCTCCCCGGTGAGCATGTTGTAGAGGGTCACCCCCAGGCTCCAGACGTCCGCCTTGGGGCCTTTGTACGTCTGGTGGAGGTAGATCTCGGGGGCCAGGAATTCAGGGCTGCCACAACAGGTGCTCAGGCCCTCGTCGGCGCACCGGACACTGAGCCCGAAGTCCGCCAACTTGATGTTTCCGTTGTCGTCCATGAGCAGGTTCTCGGGCTTCAGGTCTCGGTGCGCGACGCCCTTGCTGTGGCAGTACGAGAGGGCCGAGAGCACCTGCCGGAAAATGCGGCGGGCCTCGCTCTCGGGCAGGCGCCCGCGCTCGTTGAGGTAGCCCTCCAGGTCGCCCCCTTTCGCCAACTCCATCACCAGCATGACCTCCGCCCCGGTGTCCACCACCTCAAAGAGCCGGACGATGTTTGGGTGGTGCAGGGCGCGCATGCAGCCCACCTCGCGGGCCAGGAACTCGGGGCTGGGCATCTTGGCCTTGCGCATGACTTTGATGGCCACCTTCCTGCCGGTGCGGGCGTGCTGCGCCAGCTTCACCTTGGAGAAGGAGCCCTCCCCCAGCGTGCGCAGCATCAGGTAGTGTTGGAGCTTGGCCTCCTTAGGAGCGAGGCGCTTCGTCATAGCGAGTGCGGACCCCGGCTCACTGCTCTCACGGCCCTGGCTGTTCTCAAACGGCCCTGAGATACCTCTCCTCATCGCTCTAGCTCTATTATCTTAACAAACGTACTATTAATCTAATATTAATAGTAATCACAAAACACCCACTAAGCTAACTAAATGCTAATAGTGCTAACTTAACTCCCCAACAGTACTAACTAAGCTACCCTTACTAACAATGCTAATACTAACTAGCTACACGCAAAAATAAATGAAAATAATGTAAATATATGATAAAAGCAAACCAATCACAAGCTAGCCACAAAACATAGAACAACACAAAGACAAAACGAACAAACCACAAGAGAACAAACAACAATCAGAAACTAACAAGTAAAATAAAAAAAACAGACAAACAACAAAGGGAAAAACACAACAAACAACAAATAACAACAGAAGGGAAAATGGGGGAAATCAAAAAAAAGAAAAAGAAAAAAATTCGAAACGGAAATTAAAAAACCAAAAATTAAAATAATAAAACAAAAAAATAAAATAAAAAACTAAAAAATTAAAATGATAAAGGAAAATAATTAAAAATGGAAAAAATAAGCAAATAAAGCAATAAAGGAAAATAAGAAAAAACAAAGAAACAAAATAACTAAAATAAAGAACGAAAATAAAGAACTAAAGTAAATGAATAAATCAATCAATGAAAAGAAAACCCAGTAATCCAAAACGCGCTCTCTCTCCCTCCGCTGTCCGAGTCCACAGGTCACTATCCCAAAGCTTCCTGGCTCTTAAGGACACAGATGCAGGCCGGGCAGGGCTTATATAGGCTCTGCCGGTGGCGGCGCCATCACAGTGGCTCTTTATGGAGTCAGAGCCAGAAGCCGCAGCCATTGGCTGAGGGAAACCCAGTGGTTTCTCAGCCTTAATGAAAAAGCAGCTGCCAAGAGGCGTGTTTATAGGACTTACTAGAGATTGACATTTACCCACTTAAAGAAAACCCGTAGAATGCTTGAGAGGCTGTTTCATGTGTAGTGAGAAAACCTTTCTGTCGGCTCATCAGTCACCATTCTGCGACCTCTTTTTTTTTTTTTTTTTTTTTTCCCATTTTCTGTACTACCACCACCCTCACCACCACCACCATCCTCACTGTTGTGGTTTTTGGAACCTGTGGGTTTGGAGTGCGGGGTCCTTGGGTTCACCCTGGGAAAGGGGTCACCAGAGCTCCCATTTTAGCGACACTCGGCGCGTTTCCCAGGCGATTTTCTTCACGAGACAGAGACGTTGGTTATATTTCAAGGGCAGGTTGATTAGGGAAGGGATAAACCAGTGAAAGACCCTTGCAGAGACACAAGCGGGCAGGAAGAGCTGCCCCAGAAGGGACAGGTTCGCTGAGGGAGGCCTGCATGGTTGCAGGCGGGCCTGTGTCCTCGACAAGGGCAGGCAGGAGACTGTTGTCCTTCAGAGGAAAGAGTTGGTGACAAGAGGCACCTGCATAGTCACAGGTGGGCAGAGGGATGGCTGCCCAAGCCTGTGCAGACATTGCACTGATAGAGTCTTCTTCTGTTTTGGAGAGATCACTCCTTGTGAGCCTCAGTTGGTGGCTCATTTTGGATAACTATGCAGAATCTGAAAGGGACCTAGATTCCACAATGGGCTCAATCTCCATATCTTTACCTTTGGATGCTCACTTGCTCACTGGGATACCTGCTTGGATGTTATGCTTTGTAATCTAGGGGTCTGGTGCCTCAGGATACTAGTCTGAGCCTAAGGATCTTGGTTTCCATAGCTGTGTCAATGGCTATGCTAATCTCTTCTACCCCCACCTCCTTGTGTGAGCCAGGTTTCTGGTCTTGTGGCACACCTCTTTTCAGGTTTTTTTTTTTTTTTCTATTCTTGTCCTCCATCAATCACCACCATCATCACCATCATCACCACCATCAACATCACCACCACCATCTTTACTTAAAAAGGTTATTATGTGCCAGACACCGTGCTAAGCATTTTATATGTATTATAACATTTATGTTTCTCATCACACAGTCCTGTGAGAGAGAGTTATTTTTGCCATTTTTGAAGATGAGTAAACTGAGGAACTTGGCCAAGTTCATATGTGACAGGATAGTGTGGTCCAGGAGCCCAAGCTCAGCTGTCCGGTTCTAGGTGCTTCTCGAATCCACATATGTATGACCCACCTGTGGATTTTTCTAAAAGGTAGATTTTTTCTTTTTTTAAGATTTATTTATTTATTTATACAAGCACTGGGTACAGTCAGAAGCGCAAGAGGGTGAAAGAATTCACCAGAGCCAGAGCAGGGAACAGAATAGGCAAAAGACAGAAGTACACTGCTGAGGGGAGTAGGGGTGAGTCAGGAAATGTCTGCCTTCTGTGGGTCACTTCCTTGGTTGGCTGGGGATGGAGCTCCTGCTGCAGAGGCTGCCCAGAGCTTCCCAGTGCTGTGCTGAACCCCTCGTGCCACCAGGGAGGCCCCACTTTTGAAGACATTGTACCAATTCTCTACAGCTGAGTGTCTTTCTGATGGTAGAAGGTACATGAACACTTCATACCTATAGAAGCACACACATGCACACACACTTGTACAGACTCACATACACACACTTGCACAGACACAGTGTAAGACATGCACACGCACCTAAAGAAAATAGTCCAAAACCTAATTACATACTTACTGGTAGGTCTGTTTCACTATCCTATTTCACCGTATTACCACCATATGACCACTTTGATTTTTCTAAAACTTTCTATAAATTTCACTGCTGCTGATAGGAATTTTAAAGGAAATTTCGGCATCTGACGACCCATGTGTTGGAAGTATGGGCGCATTCATACATGTGAAGCAAATGCATTCATTTTCAAACACTGATTTACTGTGTCATGGGAGAGACAGTTTCAACAATCCATTTCAGACTGTCTTCTGCAGGCAGGGAAAGAGCATGCAGATGCCTCTATCCCCCAGGGCCCACGGGGGAAGAGCAGGTCACGTGGAGGTCCATCCTGCAGTGGGAAGCCAGTCTGTCCATCACGGCCCCCTCCTCGTGCCATCCCCGACCTGCGTTGGAAGAGAAGAGCCAATAAAGCCCAAGCACAGAGTTACCTGTTTAGGATACTCTTTTGTTAGTGAAATCCCCCAGGGAGTGCTGCACAGACTTAGATTTGACAAGGCTCAGATGGAAACCAGGAGGCCCTAGGAGCCGCCACTAACTAGAGGGTGAGTGAGTGTCCAACTTGGAATTTCAGTTTTTAAAAGCGACCCATCCAGGGGGATTTGCTACCGTGGATGTCAGTCCATGACAATGCCACTCAGACATCCTCTGCGCCATCCCTGTGCCCAGGGGCCGACAGCAGGGCTCTCCCAGCAAGGCGCAGGGTGGCCCTACCGGGACAGAGCCTAAGAAGGGGAAGCAAGGCCCAGGGTTTGGAGCCTCTGGCCCTGGGGCCTCTGTAGGCTCCGCCCACACAGCTCTACACCCCTCCTGGGGCCCTGCACCTGCTCAACTGCCCCCCACCCCTCCCCTCCCCTCCTCCAACCACTCTGCTCCCCTCCAGGTGCTTCAGCAGTTCCATCGCCCTTTGGGCCCTTCACCTGCTCTGCTGCTTGGACTTCTGTGCCCCCGGACATCTGTGCTCCATGTCTGTGCGTCACATGCTGCTCCTGGCCCCTCGGACTGGACCAGCCCCTGACCCCTCTCCAGAGCCTCGACCTCCCTTGGTGAGCTCCTTTTCACCTTGGCCACCAGGTGGCTGCCCTTTGGGGGCAGGGTGAATTCTTCAGAGTGTGGTGGTTATATTCTTAGTCTCTGTGGTGGTTTTTTCTATGCCATGGTGCGCAGAAACAGCAGACGTTCAATATAGCGCTGATTATTCTCCTCACTCTGGCCTTGCCGCTTTGCCTGGCCTTAAGGGTGGAATCCTGCCTTTCTGCAGGGGCCACCGCATTACTTTGGGGCAGGAGGCGAGAGCCACTTCTTGAGGGCGGTCTTAGGGAGGTGATGGAGGGCGGCGGGGCGGGCTGGGGGTTCTGCTCCTGCCTTCCAGGCCCCCCTCCAGCTGGGAGCCTGGCAAGGTGGTGGTGGTGTGCTCCCAGGCATCCTCCATGGGGGGGCCTGGGAAGGAGGTGGTTCTGATGTGCAGGGCCTCCTCCAAGAGTGGGCCTAGCATGGAGGGGATGCTCTGCCCCCAGGCGTCCTCCAGCGGGGGGCCTAGCACAGAGATGGTGCTGTTCTGCAGCTGGGGGCCTGGCCTGGAGGTAAAACTCCCCTGGGAGGCTTCCTCCGGCAGGGAGACGCTCAGGGACGAGGTCTTGCACGCCCACACCTCAGGCTGCAGGAGGCTCTCCTCCCAATCCAGGTCACATTGTGTGGCAGTGGGAGCGAAGTGCTCCTGGGAGGAGGCCTGGCTTGGCCCCTCTCCCTCGTCCCACTGCCCCTCCCCCTCCCCAGCGCAGAGTGTCTGCTCTGTCCCCATGACATCATTCAAACTTCCCTCCGCGATGACACTGACAATTTCGGGCCTCCAGCAATCCTGGCGGACCTCGGCTTCCATCACGGCCATGCCGTGGTGGCCGCCGGCCGGCTCCCCCAAGGGCGGGGATCCCTTCATCTGGACCCAGGGGTGTTCGATGACGCTCTCTAGGGTGCTCCGACTCTGGGGGTCCAGCACCAACATCTTACTGAGGAGGTCCCGGCAGTGGTCCGAGAGGTAGTCAGGCTTGTGGTAGTGCGCGCTCAGGACGCTGGCCCGGAGTTCCTGGTGGCTGGTCCCCGCGAAGGGCAGCTCCCCGGTGAGCATGTTGTAGAGGGTCACCCCCAGGCTCCAGACGTCCGCCTTGGGGCCTTTGTACGTCTGGTGGAGGTAGATCTCGGGGGCCAGGAATTCAGGGCTGCCACAACAGGTGCTCAGGCCCTCGTCGGCGCACCGGACACTGAGCCCGAAGTCCGCCAACTTGATGTTTCCGTTGTCGTCCATGAGCAGGTTCTCGGGCTTCAGGTCTCGGTGCGCGACGCCCTTGCTGTGGCAGTACGAGAGGGCCGAGAGCACCTGCCGGAAAATGCGGCGGGCCTCGCTCTCGGGCAGGCGCCCGCGCTCGTTGAGGTAGCCCTCCAGGTCGCCCCCTTTCGCCAACTCCATCACCAGCATGACCTCCGCCCCGGTGTCCACCACCTCAAAGAGCCGGACGATGTTTGGGTGGTGCAGGGCGCGCATGCAGCCCACCTCGCGGGCCAGGAACTCGGGGCTGGGCATCTTGGCCTTGCGCATGACTTTGATGGCCACCTTCCTGCCGGTGCGGGCGTGCTGCGCCAGCTTCACCTTGGAGAAGGAGCCCTCCCCCAGCGTGCGCAGCATCAGGTAGTGTTTGAGCTTGGCCTCCTTAGGAGCGAGGCGCTTCGTCATAGCGAGTGCGGACCCCGGCTCACTGCTCTCACGGCCCTGGCTGTTCTCAAACGGCCCTGAGATACCTCTCCTCATCGCTCTAGCTCTATTATCTTAACAAACGTACTATTAATGTAATATTAATAGTAATCACAAAACACCCACTAAGCTAACTAAATGCTAATAGTGCTAACTTAACTCCCCAACAGTACTAACTAAGCTACCCTTACTAACAATGCTAATACTAACTAGCTACACGCAAAAATAAATGAAAATAATGTAAATATATGATTAAAGCAAACCAATCACAAGCTAACCACAAAACATAGAACAACACAAAGACAAAACGAACAAACCACAAGAGAACAAACAACAATCAGAAACTAACAAGTAAAATAAAAAAAACAGACAAACAACAAAGGGAAAAACACAACAAACAACAAATACCAACGGAAGGGAAAATGGGGGAAATCAAAAAAAAGAAAAAGAAAAAAATTCGAAACGGAAATTAAAAAACCAAAAATTAAAATAATAAAACAAAAAAATAAAATAAAAAACTAAAAAATTAAAATGATAAAGGAAAATAATTAAAAATGGAAAAAATAAGCAAATAAAGCAATAAAGGAAAATAAGAAAAAACAAAGAAACAAAATAACTAAAATAAAGAACGAAAATAAAGAACTAAAGTAAATGAATAAATCAATCAATGAAAAGAAAACCCAGTAATCCAAAACGCGCTCTCTCTCCCTCCGCTGTCCGAGTCCACAGGTCACTATCCCAAAGCTTCCTGGCTCTTAAGGACACAGATGCAGGCCGGGCAGGGCTTATATAGGCTCTGCCGGTGGCGGCGCCATCACAGTGGCTCTTTATGGAGTCAGAGCCAGAAGCCGCAGCCATTGGCTGAGGGAAACCCAGTGGTTTCTCAGCCTTAATGAAAAAGCAGCTGCCAAGAGGCGTGTTTATAGGACTTACTAGAGATTGACATTTACCCACTTAAAGAAAACCCGTAGAATGCTTGAGAGGCTGTTTCATGTGTAGTGAGAAAACCTTTCTGTCGGCTCATCAGTCACCATTCTGCGACCTCTTTTTTTTTTTTTTTTTTTTCCCATTTTCTGTACTACCACCACCCTCACCACCACCACCATCCTCACTGTTGTGGTTTTTGGAACCTGTGGGTTTGGAGTGCGGGGTCCTTGGGTTCACCCTGGGAAAGGGGTCACCAGAGCTCCCATTTTAGCGACACTCGGCGCGTTTCCCAGGCGAGTTTCTTCACGAGACAGAGACGTTGGTTATATTTCAAGGGCAGGTTGATTAGGGAAGGGATAAACCAGTGAAAGACCCTTGCAGAGACACAAGCGGGCAGGAAGAGCTGCCCCAGAAGGGACAGGTTCGCTGAGGGAGGCCTGCATGGTTGCAGGCGGGCCTGTGTCCTCGACAAGGGCAGGCAGGAGACTGTTGTCCTTCAGAGGAAAGAGTTGGTGACAAGAGGCACCTGCATAGTCACAGGTGGGCAGAGGGATGGCTGCCCAAGCCTGTGCAGACATTGCACTGATAGAGTCTTCTTCTGTTTTGGAGAGATCACTCCTTGTGAGCCTCAGTTGGTGGCTCATTTTGGATAACTGTGCAGAATCTGAAAGGGACCTAGATTCCACAATGGGCTCAATCTCCATATCTTTACCTTTGGATGCTCACTTGCTCACTGGGATACCTGCTTGGATGTTATGCTTTGTAATCTAGGGGTCTGGTGCCTCAGGATACTAGTCTGAGCCTAAGGATCTTGGTTTCCATAGCTGTGTCAATGGCTATGCTAATCTCTTCTACCCCCACCTCCTTGTGTGAGCCAGGTTTCTGGTCTTGTGGCACACCTCTTTTCAGGTTTTTTTTTTTTTTTCTATTCTTGTCCTCCATCAATCACCACCATCATCACCATCATCACCACCATCAACATCACCACCACCATCTTTACTTAAAAAGGTTATTATGTGCCAGACACCGTGCTAAGCATTTTACATGTATTATAACATTTATGTTTCTCATCACACAGTCCTGTGAGAGAGAGATATTTTTGCCATTTTTGAAGATGAGTCAACTGAGGAACTTGGCCAAGTTCATATGTGACAGGATAGTGTGGTCCAGGAGCCCAAGCTCAGCTGTCCGGTTCTAGGTGCTTCTCGAATCCACATATGTATGACCCACCTGTGGATTTTTCTAAAAGGTAGATTTTTTCTTTTTTTAAGATTTATTTATTTATTTATACAAGCACTGGGTACAGTCAGAAGCGCAAGAGGGTGAAAGAATTCACCAGAGCCAGAGCAGGGAACAGAATAGGCAAAAGACAGAAGTACACTGCTGAGGGGAGTAGGGGTGAGTCAGGAAATGTCTGCCTTCTGTGGGTCACTTCCTTGGTTGGCTGGGGATGGAACTCCTGCTGCAGAGGCTGCCCAGAGCTTCCCAGTGCTGTGCTGAACCCCTCGTGCCACCAGGGAGGCCCCACTTTTGAAGACATTGTACCAATTCTCTACAGCTGAGTGTCTTTCTGATGGTAGAAGGTACATGAACACTTCATACCTATAGAATCACACACATGCACACACACTTGTACAGACTCACATGCACACACTTGCACAGACACAGTGTAAGACATGCACACGCACCTAAAGGAAATAGTCCAAACACCTAATTACATACTTACTGGTAGGTCTGTTTCACTATCCTATTTCACCGTATTACCACCATATGACCACTTTGATTTTTCTAAAACTTTCTATAAATTTCACTGCTGCTGATAGGAATTTTAAAGGAAATTTCGGCATCTGACGACCCATGTGTTGGAAGTATGGGCGCATTCATACATGTGAAGCAAATGCATTCAGTTTCAAACCCTGATTTACTGTGTCATGGGAGAGACAGTTTCAACAATCCATTTCAGACTGTCTTCTGCAGGCAGGGAAAGAGCATGCAGATGCCTCTATGCCCCAGCGCCCCCGGGGGAAGAGCAGGTCACGTGGAGGTCCATCCTGCAGTGGGAAGCCAGTCTGTCCATCACGGCCCCCTCCTCGTGCCATCCCCGACCTGCGTTGGAAGAGAAGAGCCAATAAAGCCCAAGCACAGAGTTACCTGTTTAGGATACTCTTTTGTTAGTGAAATCCCCCAGGGAGTGCTGCACAGACTTAGATTTGACAAGGCTCAGATGGAAACCAGGAGGCCCTAGGAGCCGCCACTAACTAGAGGGTGAGTGAGTGTCCAACTTGGAATTTCAGTTTTTAAAAGCGACCCATCCAGGGGGATTTGCTACCGTGGATGTCAGTCCATGACAATGCCACTCAGACATCCTCTGCGCCATCCGTGTGCCCAGGGGCCGACAGCAGGGCTCTCCCAGCAAGGCGCAGGGTGGCCCTCCCGGGACAGAGCCTAAGAAGGGGAAGCAAGGCCCAGGGTTTGGAGCCTCTGGCCCTGGGGCCTCTGTAGGCTCCGCCCACACAGCTCTACACCCCTCCTGGGGCCCTGCACCTGCTCAACTGCCCCCCACCCCTCCCCTCCCGTCCTCCAACCACTCTGCTCCCCTCCAGGTGCTTCACCAGTTCCGTCGCCCTTTGGGCCCTTCACCTGCTCTGCTGCTTGGACTTCTGTGCCCCCGGACATCTGTGCTCCATGTCTGTGCGTCTCATGCTGCTCCTGGCCCCTCGGACTGGACCAGCCCCTGACCCCTCTCCAGAGCCTCGACCTCCCTTGGTGAGCTCCTTTTCACCTTGGCCACCAGGTGGCTGCCCTTTGGGGGCAGGGTGAATTCTTCAGAGTGTGGTGGTTATATTCTTAGTCTCTGTGGTGGTTTTTTCTATGCCATGGTGCGCAGAAACAGCAGACGTTCAATATAGCGCTGATTATTCTCCTCACTCTGGCCTTGCCGCTTTGCCTGGCCTTAAGGGTGGAATCCTGCCTTTCTGCAGGGGCCACCGCATTACTTTGGGGCAGGAGGCGAGAGCCACTTCTTGAGGGCGGTCTTCGGGAGGTGATGGAGGGCGGCGGGGCTGGGCTGGGGGTTCTGCTCCTGCCTTCCAGGCCCCCCTCCAGCTGGGAGCCTGGCAAGGTGGTGGTGGTGTGCTCCCAGGCATCCTCCATGGGGGGGCCTGGGAAGGAGGTGGTTCTGATGTGCAGGGCCTCCTCCAAGAGTGGGCCTAGCATGGAGGGGATGCTCTGCCCCCAGGCGTCCTCCAGCGGGGGGCCTAGCACAGAGATGGTGCTGTTCTGCAGCTGGGGGCCTGGCCTGGAGGTAAAACTCCGCTGGGAGGCTTCCTCCGGCAGGGAGACGCTCACGGACGAGGTCTTGCACGCCCACACCTCAGGCTGCAGGAGGCTCTCCTCCCAATCCAGGTCACATTGTGTGGCAGTGGGAGCGAAGTGCTCCTGGGAGGAGGCCTGGCTTGGCCCCTCTCCCTCGTCCCACTGCCCCTCCCCCTCCCCAGCGCAGAGTGTCTGCTCTGTCCCCATGACATCATTCAAACTTCCCTCCGCGATGACACTGACAATTTCGGGCCTCCAGCAATCCTGGCGGACCTCGGCTTCCATCACGGCCATGCCGTGGTGGCCGCCGGCCGGCTCCCCCAAGGGCGGGGATCCCTTCATCTGGACCCAGGGGTGTTCGATGACGCTCTCTAGGGTGCTCCGACTCTGGGGGTCCAGCACCAACATCTTACTGAGGAGGTCCCGGCAGTGGTCCGAGAGGTAGTCAGGCTTGTGGTAGTGCGCGCTCAGGACGCTGGCCCGGAGTTCCTGGTGGCTGGTCCCCGCGAAGGGCAGCTCCCCGGTGAGCATGTTGTAGAGGGTCACCCCCAGGCTCCAGACGTCCGCCTTGGGGCCTTTGTACGTCTGGTGGAGGTAGATCTCGGGGGCCAGGAATTCAGGGCTGCCACAACAGGTGCTCAGGCCCTCGTCGGCGCACCGGACACTGAGCCCGAAGTCCGCCAACTTGATGTTTCCGTTGTCGTCCATGAGCAGGTTCTCGGGCTTCAGGTCTCGGTGCGCGACGCCCTTGCTGTGGCAGTACGAGAGGGCCGAGAGCACCTGCCGGAAAATGCGGCGGGCCTCGCTCTCGGGCAGGCGCCCGCGCTCGTTGAGGTAGCCCTCCAGGTCGCCCCCTTTCGCCAACTCCATCACCAGCATGACCTCCGCCCCGGTGTCCACCACCTCAAAGAGCCGGACGATGTTTGGGTGGTGCAGGGCGCGCATGCAGCCCACCTCATGGGCCAGGAACTCGGGGCTGGGCATCTTGGCCTTGCGCATGACTTTGATGGCCACCTTCCTGCCGGTGCGGGCGTGCTGCGCCAGCTTCACCTTGGAGAAGGAGCCCTCCCCCAGCGTGCGCAGCATCAGGTAGTGTTTGAGCTTGGCCTCCTTAGGAGCGAGGCGCTTCGTCATAGCGAGTGCGGACCCCGGCTCACTGCTCTCACGGCCCTGGCTGTTCTCAAACGGCCCTGAGATACCTCTCCTCATCGCTCTAGCTCTATTATCTTAACAAACGTACTATTAATGTAATATTAATAGTAATCACAAAACACCCACTAAGCTAACTAAATGCTAATAGTGCTAACTTAACTCCCCAACAGTACTAACTAAGCTACCCTTACTAACAATGCTAATACTAACTAGCTACACGCAAAAATAAATGAAAATAATGTAAATATATGATTAAAGCAAACCAATCACAAGCTAACCACAAAACATAGAACAACACAAAGACAAAACGAACAAACCACAAGAGAACAAACAACAATCAGAAACTAACAAGTAAAATAAAAAAAACAGACAAACAACAAAGGGAAAAACACAACAAACAACAAATAACAACAGAAGGGAAAATGGGGGAAATCAAAAAAAAGAAAAAGAAAAAAATTCGAAACGGAAATTAAAAAACCAAAAATTAAAATAATAAAACAAAAAATAAAATAAAAAACAAAAAAATTAAAATGATAAAGGAAAATAATTAAAAATGGAAAAAATAAGCAAATAAAGCAATAAAGGAAAATAAGAAAAAACAAAGAAACAAAATAACTAAAATAAAGAACGAAAATAAAGAACTAAAGTAAATGAATAAATCAATCAATGAAAAGAAAACCCAGTAATCCAAAACGCGCTCTCTCTCCCTCCGCTGTCCGAGTCCACAGGTCACTATCCCAAAGCTTCCTGGCTCTTAAGGACACAGATGCAGGCCGGGCAGGGCTTATATAGGCTCTGCCGGTGGCGGCGCCATCACAGTGGCTCTTTATGGAGTCAGAGCCAGAAGCCGCAGCCATTGGCTGAGGGAAACCCAGTGGTTTCTCAGCCTTAATGAAAAAGCAGCTGCCAAGAGGCGTGTTTATAGGACTTACTAGAGATTGACATTTACCCACTTAAAGAAAACCCGTAGAATGCTTGAGAGGCTGTTTCATGTGTAGTGAGAAAACCTTTCTGTCGGCTCATCAGTCACCATTCTGCGACCTCTTTTTTTTTTTTTTTTTTTTTTCCCATTTTCTGTACTACCACCACCCTCACCACCACCACCATCCTCACTGTTGTGGTTTTTGGAACCTGTGGGTTTGGAGTGCGGGGTCCTTGGGTTCACCCTGGGAAAGGGGTCACCAGAGCTCCCATTTTAGCGACACTCGGCGCGTTTCCCAGGCGAGTTTCTTCACGAGACAGAGACGTTGGTTATATTTCAAGGGCAGGTTGATTAGGGAAGGGATAAACCAGTGAAAGACCCTTGCAGAGACACAAGCGGGCAGGAAGAGCTGCCCCAGAAGGGACAGGTTCGCTGAGGGAGGCCTGCATGGTTGCAGGCGGGCCTGTGTCCTCGACAAGGGCAGGCAGGAGACTGTTGTCCTTCAGAGGAAAGAGTTGGTGACAAGAGGCACCTGCATAGTCACAGGTGGGCAGAGGGATGGCTGCCCAAGCCTGTGCAGACATTGCACTGATAGAGTCTTCTTCTGTTTTGGAGAGATCACTCCTTGTGAGCCTCAGTTGGTGGCTCATTTTGGATAACTGTGCAGAATCTGAAAGGGACCTAGATTCCACAATGGGCTCAATCTCCATATCTTTACCTTTGGATGCTCACTTGCTCACTGGGATACCTGCTTGGATGTTATGCTTTGTAATCTAGGGGTCTGGTGCCTCAGGATACTAGTCTGAGCCTAAGGATCTTGGTTTCCATAGCTGTGTCAATGGCTATGCTAATCTCTTCTACCCCCACCTCCTTGTGTGAGCCAGGTTTCTGGTCTTGTGGCACACCTCTTTTCAGGTTTTTTTTTTTTTTTCTATTCTTGTCCTCCATCAATCACCACCATCATCACCATCATCACCACCATCAACATCACCACCACCATCTTTACTTAAAAAGGTTATTATGTGCCAGACACCGTGCTAAGCATTTTACATGTATTATAACATTTATGTTTCTCATCACACAGTCCTGTGAGAGAGAGATATTTTTGCCATTTTTGAAGATGAGTAAACTGAGGAACTTGGCCAAGTTCATATGTGACAGGATAGTGTGGTCCAGGAGCCCAAGCTCAGCTGTCCGGTTCTAGGTGCTTCTCGAATCCACATATGTATGACCCACCTGTGGATTTTTCTAAAAGGTAGATTTTTTCTTTTTTTAAGATTTATTTATTTATTTATACAAGCACTGGGTACAGTCAGAAGCGCAAGAGGGTGAAAGAATTCACCAGAGCCAGAGCAGGGAACAGAATAGGCAAAAGACAGAAGTACACTGCTGAGGGGAGTAGGGGTGAGTCAGGAAATGTCTGCCTTCTGTGGGTCACTTCCTTGGTTGGCTGGGGATGGAACTCCTGCTGCAGAGGCTGCCCAGAGCTTCCCAGTGCTGTGCTGAACCCCTCGTGCCACCAGGGAGGCCCCACTTTTGAAGACATTGTACCAATTCTCTACAGCTGAGTGTCTTTCTGATGGTAGAAGGTACATGAACACTTCATACCTATAGAAGCACACACATGCACACACACTTGTACAGACTCACATGCACACACTTGCACAGACACAGTGTAAGACATGCACACGCACCTAAAGGAAATAGTCCAAACACCTAATTACATACTTACTGGTAGGTCTGTTTCACTATCCTATTTCACCGTATTACCACCATATGACCACTTTGATTTTTCTAAAACTTTCTATAAATTTCACTGCTGCTGATAGGAATTTTAAAGGAAATTTCGGCATCTGACGACCCATGTGTTGGAAGTATGGGCGCATTCATACATGTGAAGCAAATGCATTCAGTTTCAAACACTGATTTACTGTGTCATGGGAGAGACAGTTTCAACAATCCATTTCAGACTGTCTTCTGCAGGCAGGGAAAGAGCATGCAGATGCCTCTATGCCCCAGCGCCCCCGGGGGAAGAGCAGGTCACGTGGAGGTCCATCCTGCAGTGGGAAGCCAGTCTGTCCATCACGGCCCCCTCCTCGTGCCATCCCCGACCTGCGTTGGAAGAGAAGAGCCAATAAAGCCCAAGCACAGAGTTACCTGTTTAGGATACTCTTTTGTTAGTGAAATCCCCCAGGGAGTGCTGCACAGACTTAGATTTGACAAGGCTCAGATGGAAACCAGGAGGCCCTAGGAGCCGCCACTAACTAGAGGGTGAGTGAGTGTCCAACTTGGAATTTCAGTGTTTAAAAGCGACCCATCCAGGGGGATTTGCTACCGTGGATGTCAGTCCATGACAATGCCACTCAGACATCCTCTGCGCCATCCGTGTGCCCAGGGGCCGACAGCAGGGCTCTCCCAGCAAGGCGCAGGGTGGCCCTCCCGGGACAGAGCCTAAGAAGGGGAAGCAAGGCCCAGGGTTTGGAGCCTCTGGCCCTGGGGCCTCTGTAGGCTCCGCCCACACAGCTCTACAACCCTCCTGGGGCCCTGCACCTGCTCAACTGCCCCCCACCCCTCCCCTCCCCTCCTCCAACCACTCTGCTCCCCTCCAGGTGCTTCACCAGTTCCGTCGCCCTTTGGGCCCTTCACCTGCTCTGCTGCTTGGACTTCTGTGCCCCCGGACATCTGTGCTCCATGTCTGTGCGTCTCATGCTGCTCCTGGCCCCTCGGACTGGACCAGCCCCTGACCCCTCTCCAGAGCCTCGACCTCCCTTGGTGAGCTCCTTTTCACCTTGGCCACCAGGTGGCTGCCCTTTGGGGGCAGGGTGAATTCTTCAGAGTGTGGTGGTTATATTCTTAGTCTCTATGGTGGTTTTGTCTATGCCATGGTGCGCAGAAACAGCAGACGTTCAATATAGCGCTGATTATTCTCCTCACTCTGGCCTTGCCGCTTTGCCTGGCCTTAAGGGTGGAATCCTGCCTTTCTGCAGGGGCCACCGCATTACTTTGGGGCAGGAGGCGAGAGCCACTTCTTGAGGGCGGTCTTAGGGAGGTGATGGAGGGCGGCGGGGCTGGGCTGGGGGTTCTGCTCCTGCCTTCCAGGCCCCCCTCCAGCTGGGAGCCTGGCAAGGTGGTGGTGGTGTGCTCCCAGGCATCCTCCATGGGGGGGCCTGGGAAGGAGGTGGTTCTGATGTGCAGGGCCTCCTCCAAGAGTGGGCCTAGCATGGAGGGGATGCTCTGCCCCCAGGCGTCCTCCAGCAGGGGGCCTAGCACAGAGATGGTGCTGTTCTGCAGCTGGGGGCCTGGCCTGGAGGTAAAACTCCGCTGGGAGGCTTCCTTGCACACCCACACCTCAGGCTGCAGGAGGCTCTCCTCCCAATCCAGGTCACATTGTGTGGCAGTGGGAGCGAAGTGCTCCTGGGAGGAGGCCTGGCTTGGCCCCTCTCCCTCGTCCCACTGCCCCTCCCCCTCCCCAGCGCAGAGTGTCTGCTCTGTCCCCATGACATCATTAAAACTTCCCTCCGCGATGACACTGACAATTTCGGGCCTCCAGCAATCCTGGCGGACCTCGGCTTCCATCACGGCCATGCCGTGGTGGCCGCCGGCCGGCTCCCCCAAGGGCGGGGATCCCTTCATCTGGACCCAGGGGTGTTCGATGACGCTCTCTAGGGTGCTCCGACTCTGGGGGTCCAGCACCAACATCTTACTGAGGAGGTCCCGGCAGTGGTCCGAGAGGTAGTCAGGCTTGTGGTAGTGCGCGCTCAGGACGCTGGCCCGGAGTTCCTGATGGCTGGTCCCCGCGAAGGGCAGCTCCCCGGTGAGCATGTTGTAGAGGGTCACCCCCAGGCTCCAGACGTCCGCCTTGGGGCCTTTGTACGTCTGGTGGAGGTAGATCTCGGGGGCCAGGAATTCAGGGCTGCCACAACAGGTGCTCAGGCCCTCGTCGGCGCACCGGACACTGAGCCCGAAGTCCGCCAACTTGATGTTTCCGTTGTCGTCCATGAGCAGGTTCTCGGGCTTCAGGTCTCGGTGCGCGACGCCCTTGCTGTGGCAGTACGAGAGGGCCGAGAGCACCTGCCGGAAAATGCGGCGGGCCTCGCTCTCGGGCAGGCGCCCGCGCTCGTTGAGGTAGCCCTCCAGGTCGCCCCCTTTCGCCAACTCCATCACCAGCATGACCTCCGCCCCGGTGTCCACCACCTCAAAGAGCCGGACGATGTTTGGGTGGTGCAGGGCGCGCATGCAGCCCACCTCGCGGGCCAGGAACTCGGGGCTGGGCATCTTGGCCTTGCGCATGACTTTGATGGCCACCTTCCTGCCGGTGCGGGCGTGCTGCGCCAGCTTCACCTTGGAGAAGGAGCCCTCCCCCAGCGTGCGCAGCATCAGGTAGTGTTGGAGCTTGGCCTCCTTAGGAGCGAGGCGCTTCGTCATAGCGAGTGCGGACCCCGGCTCACTGCTCTCACGGCCCTGGCTGTTCTCAAACGGCCCTGAGATACCTCTCCTCATCGCTCTAGCTCTATTATCTTAACAAACGTACTATTAATCTAATATTAATAGTAATCACAAAACACCCACTAAGCTAACTAAATGCTAATAGTGCTAACTTAACTCCCCAACAGTACTAACTAAGCTACCCTTACTAACAATGCTAATACTAACTAGCTACACGCAAAAATAAATGAAAATAATGTAAATATATGATAAAAGCAAACCAATCACAAGCTAACCACAAAACATAGAACAACACAAAGACAAAAAGAACAAACCACAAGAGAACAAACAACAATCAGAAACTAACAAGTAAAATAAAAAAAACAGACAAACAACAAAGGGAAAAACACAACAAACAACAAATAACAACAGAAGGGAAAATGGGGGAAATCAAAAAAAAGAAAAAGAAAAAAATTCGAAACGGAAATTAAAAAACCAAAAATTAAAATAATAAAACAAAAAATAAAATAAAAAACTAAAAAATTAAAATGATAAAGGAAAATAATTAAAAATGGAAAAAATAAGCAAATAAAGCAATAAAGGAAAATAAGAAAAAACAAAGAAACAAAATAACTAAAATAAAGAACGAAAATAAAGAACTAAAGTAAATGAATAAATAAATCAATCAAAAGAAAACCCAGTAATCCAAATCGCGCTCTCTCTCCCTCCGCTGTCCGAGTCCACAGGTCACTATCCCAAAGCTTCCTGGCTCTTAAGGACACAGATGCAGGCCGGGCAGGGCTTATATAGGCTCTGCCGGTGGCGGCGCCATCACAGTGGCTCTTTATGGAGTCAGAGCCAGAAGCCGCAGCCATTGGCTGAGGGAAACCCAGTGGTTTCTCAGCCTTAATGAAAAAGCAGCTGCCAAGAGGCGTGTTTATAGGACTTACTAGAGATTGACATTTACCCACTTAAAGAAAACCCGTAGAATGCTTGAGAGGCTGTTTCATGTGTAGTGAGAAAACCTTTCTGTCGGCTCATCAGTCACCATTCTGCGACCTCTTTTTTTTTTTTTTTTTTTTTTCCCATTTTCTGTACTACCACCACCCTCACCACCACCACCATCCTCACTGTTGTGGTTTTTGGAACCTGTGGGTTTGGAGTGCGGGGTCCTTGGGTTCACCCTGGGAAAGGGGTCACCAGAGCTCCCATTTTAGCGACACTCGGCGCGTTTCCCAGGCGAGTTTCTTCACGAGACAGAGACGTTGGTTATATTTCAAGGGCAGGTTGATTAGGGAAGGGATAAACCAGTGAAAGACCCTTGCAGAGACACAAGCGGGCAGGAAGAGCTGCCCCAGAAGGGACAGGTTCGCTGAGGGAGGCCTGCATGGTTGCAGGCGGGCCTGTGTCCTCGACAAGGGCAGGCAGGAGACTGTTGTCCTTCAGAGGAAAGAGTTGGTGACAAGAGGCACCTGCATAGTCACAGGTGGGCAGAGGGATGGCTGCCCAAGCCTGTGCAGACATTGCACTGATAGAGTCTTCTTCTGTTTTGGAGAGATCACTCCTTGTGAGCCTCAGTTGGTGGCTCATTTTGGATAACTGTGCAGAATCTGAAAGGGACCTAGATTCCACAATGGGCTCAATCTCCATATCTTTACCTTTGGATGCTCACTTGCTCACTGGGATACCTGCTTGGATGTTATGCTTTGTAATCTAGGGGTCTGGTGCCTCAGGATACTAGTCTGAGCCTAAGGATCTTGGTTTCCATAGCTGTGTCAATGGCTATGCTAATCTCTTCTACCCCCACCTCCTTGTGTGAGCCAGGTTTCTGGTCTTGTGGCACACCTCTTTTCAGGTTTTTTTTTTTTTTTCTATTCTTGTCCTCCATCAATCACCACCATCATCACCATCATCACCACCATCAACATCACCACCACCATCTTTACTTAAAAAGGTTATTATGTGCCAGACACCGTGCTAAGCATTTTACATGTATTATAACATTTATGTTTCTCATCACACAGTCCTGTGAGAGAGAGATATTTTTGCCATTTTTGAAGATGAGTCAACTGAGGAACTTGGCCAAGTTCATATGTGACAGGATAGTGTGGTCCAGGAGCCCAAGCTCAGCTGTCCGGTTCTAGGTGCTTCTCGAATCCACATATGTATGACCCACCTGTGGATTTTTCTAAAAGGTAGATTTTTTCTTTTTTTAAGATTTATTTATTTATTTATACAAGCACTGGGTACAGTCAGAAGCGCAAGAGGGTGAAAGAATTCACCAGAGCCAGAGCAGGGAACAGAATAGGCAAAAGACAGAAGTACACTGCTGAGGGGAGTAGGGGTGAGTCAGGAAATGTCTGCCTTCTGTGGGTCACTTCCTTGGTTGGCTGGGGATGGAACTCCTGCTGCAGAGGCTGCCCAGAGCTTCCCAGTGCTGTGCTGAACCCCTCGTGCCACCAGGGAGGCCCCACTTTTGAAGACATTGTACCAATTCTCTACAGCTGAGTGTCTTTCTGATGGTAGAAGGTACATGAACACTTCATACCTATAGAAGCACACACATGCACACACACTTGTACAGACTCACATGCACACACTTGCACAGACACAGTGTAAGACATGCACACGCACCTAAAGGAAATAGTCCAAACACCTAATTACATACTTACTGGTAGGTCTGTTTCACTATCCTATTTCACCGTATTACCACCATATGACCACTTTGATTTTTCTAAAACTTTCTATAAATTTCACTGCTGCTGATAGGAATTTTAAAGGAAATTTCGGCATCTGACGACCCATGTGTTGGAAGTATGGGCGCATTCATACATGTGAAGCAAATGCATTCAGTTTCAAACACTGATTTACTGTGTCATGGGAGAGACAGTTTCAACAATCCATTTCAGACTGTCTTCTGCAGGCAGGGAAAGAGCATGCAGATGCCTCTATGCCCCAGGGCCCCCGGGGGAAGAGCAGGTCACGTGGAGGTCCATCCTGCAGTGGGAAGCCAGTCTGTCCATCACGGCCCCCTCCTCGTGCCATCCCCGACCTGCGTTGGAAGAGAAGAGCCAATAAAGCCCAAGCACAGAGTTACCTGTTTAGGATACTCTTTTGTTAGTGAAATCCCCCAGGGAGTGCTGCACAGACTTAGATTTGACAAGGCTCAGATGGAAACCAGGAGGCCCTAGGAGCCGCCACTAACTAGAGGGTGAGTGAGTGTCCAACTTGGAATTTCAGTTTTTAAAAGCGACCCATCCAGGGGGATTTGCTACCGTGGATGTCAGTCCATGACAATGCCACTCAGACATCCTCTGCGCCATCCGTGTGCCCAGGGGCCGACAGCAGGGCTCTCCCAGCAAGGCGCAGGGTGGCCCTCCCGGGACAGAGCCTAAGAAGGGGAAGCAAGGCCCAGGGTTTGGAGCCTCTGGCCCTGGGGCCTCTGTAGGCTCTGCCCACACAGCTCTACAACCCTCCTGGGGCCCTGCACCTGCTCAACTGCCCCCCAACCCTCCCCTCCCCTCCTCCAACCACTCTGCTCCCCTCCAGGTGCTTCACCAGTTCCGTCGCCCTTTGGGCCCTTCACCTGCTCTGCTGCTTGGACTTCTGTGCCCCCGGACATCTGTGCTCCATGTCTGTGCGTCTCATGCTGCTCCTGGCCCCTCGGACTGGACCAGCCCCTGACCCCTCTCCAGAGCCTCGACCTCCCTTGGTGAGCTCCTTTTCACCTTGGCCACCAGGTGGCTGCCCTTTGGGGGCAGGGTGAATTCTTCAGAGTGTGGTGGTTATATTCTTAGTCTCTATGGTGGTCTTGTCTATGCCATGGTGCGCAGAAACAGCAGACGTTCAATATAGCGCTGATTATTCTCCTCACTCTGGCCTTGCCGCTTTGCCTGGCCTTAAGGGTGGAATCCTGCCTTTCTGCAGGGGCCACCGCATTACTTTGGGGCAGGAGGCGAGAGCCACTTCTTGAGGGCGGTCTTAGGGAGGTGATGGAGGGCGGCGGGGCTGGGCTGGGGGTTCTGCTCCTGCCTTCCAGGCCCCCCTCCAGCTGGGAGCCTGGCAAGGTGGTGGTGGTGTGCTCCCAGGCATCCTCCATGGGGGGGCCTGGGAAGGAGGTGGTTCTGATGTGCAGGGCCTCCTCCAAGAGTGGGCCTAGCATGGAGGGGATGCTCTGCCCCCAGGCGTCCTCCAGCAGGGGGCCTAGCACAGAGATGGTGCTGTTCTGCAGCTGGGGGCCTGGCCTGGAGGTAAAACTCCGCTGGGAGGCTTCCTTGCACACCCACACCTCAGGCTGCAGGAGGCTCTCCTCCCAATCCAGGTCACATTGTGTGGCAGTGGGAGCGAAGTGCTCCTGGGAGGAGGCCTGGCTTGGCCCCTCTCCCTCGTCCCACTGCCCCTCCCCCTCCCCAGCGCAGAGTGTCTGCTCTGTCCCCATGACATCATTAAAACTTCCCTCCGCGATGACACTGACAATTTCGGGCCTCCAGCAATCCTGGCGGACCTCGGCTTCCATCACGGCCATGCCGTGGTGGCCGCCGGCCGGCTCCCCCAAGGGCGGGGATCCCTTCATCTGGACCCAGGGGTGTTCGATGACGCTCTCTAGGGTGCTCCGACTCTGGGGGTCCAGCACCAACATCTTACTGAGGAGGTCCCGGCAGTGGTCCGAGAGGTAGTCAGGCTTGTGGTAGTGCGCGCTCAGGACGCTGGCCCGGAGTTCCTGGTGGCTGGTCCCCGCGAAGGGCAGCTCCCCGGTGAGCATGTTGTAGAGGGTCACCCCCAGGCTCCAGACGTCCGCCTTGGGGCCTTTGTACGTCTGGTGGAGGTAGATCTCGGGGGCCAGGAATTCAGGGCTGCCACAACAGGTGCTCAGGCCCTCGTCGGCGCACCGGACACTGAGCCCGAAGTCCGCCAACTTGATGTTTCCGTTGTCGTCCATGAGCAGGTTCTCGGGCTTCAGGTCTCGGTGCGCGACGCCCTTGCTGTGGCAGTACGAGAGGGCCGAGAGCACCTGCCGGAAAATGCGGCGGGCCTCGCTCTCGGGCAGGCGCCCGCGCTCGTTGAGGTAGCCCTCCAGGTCGCCCCCTTTCGCCAACTCCATCACCAGCATGACCTCCGCCCCGGTGTCCACCACCTCAAAGAGCCGGACGATGTTTGGGTGGTGCAGGGCGCGCATGCAGCCCACCTCGCGGGCCAGGAACTCGGGGCTGGGCATCTTGGCCTTGCGCATGACTTTGATGGCCACCTTCCTGCCGGTGCGGGCGTGCTGCGCCAGCTTCACCTTGGAGAAGGAGCCCTCCCCCAGCGTGCGCAGCATCAGGTAGTGTTGGAGCTTGGCCTCCTTAGGAGCGAGGCGCTTCGTCATAGCGAGTGCGGACCCCGGCTCACTGCTCTCACGGCCCTGGCTGTTCTCAAACGGCCCTGAGATACCTCTCCTCATCGCTCTAGCTCTATTATCTTAACAAACGTACTATTAATCTAATATTAATAGTAATCACAAAACACCCACTAAGCTAACTAAATGCTAATAGTGCTAACTTAACTCCCCAACAGTACTAACTAAGCTACCCTTACTAACAATGCTAATACTAACTAGCTACACGCAAAAATAAATGAAAATAATGTAAATATATGATAAAAGCAAACCAATCACAAGCTAGCCACAAAACATAGAACAACAGAAAGACAAAACGAACAAACCACAAGAGAACAAACAACAATCAGAAACTAACAAGTAAAATAAAAAAAACAGACAAACAACAAAGGGAAAAACACAACAAACAACAAATAACAACAGAAGGGAAAATGGGGGAAATCAAAAAAAAGAAAAAGAAAAAAATTCGAAACGGAAATTAAAAAACCAAAAATTAAAATAATAAAACAAAAAAATAAAATAAAAAACTAAAAAATTAAAATGATAAAGGAAAATAATTAAAAATGGAAAAAATAAGCAAATAAAGCAATAAAGGAAAATAAGAAAAAACAAAGAAACAAAATAACTAAAATAAAGAACGAAAATAAAGAACTAAAGTAAATGAATAAATCAATCAATCAAAAGAAAACCCAGTAATCCAAAACGCGCTCTCTCTCCCTCCGCTGTCCGAGTCCACAGGTCACTATCCCAAAGCTTCCTGGCTCTTAAGGACACAGATGCAGGCCGGGCAGGGCTTATATAGGCTCTGCCGGTGGCGGCGCCATCACAGTGGCTCTTTATGGAGTCAGAGCCAGAAGCCGCAGCCATTGGCTGAGGGAAACCCAGTGGTTTCTCAGCCTTAATGAAAAAGCAGCTGCCAAGAGGCGTGTTTATAGGACTTACTAGAGATTGACATTTACCCACTTAAAGAAAACCCGTAGAATGCTTGAGAGGCTGTTTCATGTGTAGTGAGAAAACCTTTCTGTCGGCTCATCAGTCACCATTCTGCGACCTCTTTTTTTTTTTTTTTTTTTTTCCCATTTTCTGTACTACCACCACCCTCACCACCACCACCATCCTCACTGTTGTGGTTTTTGGAACCTGTGGGTTTGGAGTGCGGGGTCCTTGGGTTCACCCTGGGAAAGGGGTCACCAGAGCTCCCATTTTAGCGACACTCGGCGCGTTTCCCAGGCGAGTTTCTTCACGAGACAGAGACGTTGGTTATATTTCAAGGGCAGGTTGATTAGGGAAGGGATAAACCAGTGAAAGACCCTTGCAGAGACACAAGCGGGCAGGAAGAGCTGCCCCAGAAGGGACAGGTTCGCTGAGGGAGGCCTGCATGGTTGCAGGCGGGCCTGTGTCCTCGACAAGGGCAGGCAGGAGACTGTTGTCCTTCAGAGGAAAGAGTTGGTGACAAGAGGCACCTGCATAGTCACAGGTGGGCAGAGGGATGGCTGCCCAAGCCTGTGCAGACATTGCACTGATAGAGTCTTCTTCTGTTTTGGAGAGATCACTCCTTGTGAGCCTCAGTTGGTGGCTCATTTTGGATAACTATGCAGAATCTGAAAGGGACCTAGATTCCACAATGGGCTCAATCTCCATATCTTTACCTTTGGATGCTCACTTGCTCACTGGGATACCTGCTTGGATGTTATGCTTTGTAATCTAGGGGTCTGGTGCCTCAGGATACTAGTCTGAGCCTAAGGATCTTGGTTTCCATAGCTGTGTCAATGGCTATGCTAATCTCTTCTACCCCCACCTCCTTGTGTGAGCCAGGTTTCTGGTCTTGTGGCACACCTCTTTTCAGGTTTTTTTTTTTTTTTCTATTCTTGTCCTCCATCAATCACCACCATCATCACCATCATCACCACCATCAACATCACCACCACCATCTTTACTTAAAAAGGTTATTATGTGCCAGATACCGTGCTAAGCATTTTACATGTATTATAACATTTATGTTTCTCATCACACAGTCCTGTGAGAGAGAGATATTTTTGCCATTTTTGAAGATGAGTAAACTGAGGAACTTGGCCAAGTTCATATGTGACAGGATAGTGTGGTCCAGGAGCCCAAGCTCAGCTGTCCGGTTCTAGGTGCTTCTCGAATCCACATATGTATGACCCACCTGTGGATTTTTCTAAAAGGTAGATTTTTTCTTTTTTTAAGATTTATTTATTTATTTATACAAGCACTGGGTACAGTCAGAAGCGCAAGAGGGTGAAAGAATTCACCAGAGCCAGAGCAGGGAACAGAATAGGCAAAAGACAGAAGTACACTGCTGAGGGGAGTAGGGGTGAGTCAGGAAATGTCTGCCTTCTGTGGGTCACTTCCTTGGTTGGCTGGGGATGGAACTCCTGCTGCAGAGGCTGCCCAGAGCTTCCCAGTGCTGTGCTGAACCCCTCGTGCCACCAGGGAGGCCCCACTTTTGAAGACATTGTACCAATTCTCTACAGCTGAGTGTCTTTCTGATGGTAGAAGGTACATGAACACTTCATACCTATAGAAGCACACACATGCACACACACTTGTACAGACTCACATGCACACACTTGCACAGACACAGTGTAAGACATGCACACGCACCTAAAGGAAATAGTCCAAACACCTAATTACATACTTACTGGTAGGTCTGTTTCACTATCCTATTTCACCGTATTACCACCATATGACCACTTTGATTTTTCTAAAACTTTCTATAAATTTCACTGCTGCTGATAGGAATTTTAAAGGAAATTTCGGCATCTGACGACCCATGTGTTGGAAGTATGGGCGCATTCATACATGTGAAGCAAATGCATTCAGTTTCAAACACTGATTTACTGTGTCATGGGAGAGACAGTTTCAACAATCCATTTCAGACTGTCTTCTGCAGGCAGGGAAAGAGCATGCAGATGCCTCTATGCCCCAGCGCCCCCGGGTGAAGAGCAGGTCACGTGGAGGTCCATCCTGCAGTGGGAAGCCAGTCTGTCCATCACGGCCCCCTCCTCGTGCCATCCCCGACCTGCGTTGGAAGAGAAGAGCCAATAAAGCCCAAGCACAGAGTTACCTGTTTAGGATACTCTTTTGTTAGTGAAATCCCCCAGGGAGTGCTGCACAGACTTAGATTTGACAAGGCTCAGATGGAAACCAGGAGGCCCTAGGAGCCGCCACTAACTAGAGGGTGAGTGAGTGTCCAACTTGGAATTTCAGTTTTTAAAAGCGACCCATCCAGGGGGATTTGCTACCGTGGATGTCAGTCCATGACAATGCCACTCAGACATCCTCTGCGCCATCCGTGTGCCCAGGGGCCGACAGCAGGGCTCTCCCAGCAAGGCGCAGGGTGGCCCTCCCGGGACAGAGCCTAAGAAGGGGAAGCAAGGCCCAGGGTTTGGAGCCTCTGGCCCTGGGGCCTCTGTAGGCTCTGCCCACACAGCTCTACAACCCTCCTGGGGCCCTGCACCTGCTCAACTGCCCCCCACCCCTCCCCTCCCCTCCTCCAACCACTCTGCTCCCCTCCAGGTGCTTCACCAGTTCCGTCGCCCTTTGGGCCCTTCACCTGCTCTGCTGCTTGGACTTCTGTGCCCCCGGACATCTGTGCTCCATGTCTGTGCGTCTCATGCTGCTCCTGGCCCCTCGGACTGGACCAGCCCCTGACCCCTCTCCAGAGCCTCGACCTCCCTTGGTGAGCTCCTTTTCACCTTGGCCACCAGGTGGCTGCCCTTTGGGGGCAGGGTGAATTCTTCAGAGTGTGGTGGTTATATTCTTAGTCTCTGTGGTGGTTTTTTCTATGCCATGGTGCGCAGAAACAGCAGACGTTCAATATAGCGCTGATTATTCTCCTCACTCTGGCCTTGCCGCTTTGCCTGGCCTTAAGGGTGGAATCCTGCCTTTCTGCAGGGGCCACCGCATTACTTTGGGGCAGGAGGCGAGAGCCACTTCTTGAGGGCGGTCTTAGGGAGGTGATGGAGGGCGGCGGGGCTGGGCTGGGGGTTCTGCTCCTGCCTTCCAGGCCCCCCTCCAGCTGGGAGCCTGGCAAGGTGGTGGTGGTGTGCTCCCAGGCATCCTCCATGGGGGGGCCTGGGAAGGAGGTGGTTCTGATGTGCAGGGCCTCCTCCAAGAGTGGGCCTAGCATGGAGGGGATGCTCTGCCCCCAGGCGTCCTCCAGCGGGGGGCCTAGCACAGAGATGGTGCTGTTCTGCAGCTGGGGGCCTGGCCTGGAGGTAAAACTCCGCTGGGAGGCTTCCTCCGGCAGGGAGACGCTCACGGACGAGGTCTTGCACGCCCACACCTCAGGCTGCAGGAGGCTCTCCTCCCAATCCAGGTCACATTGTGTGGCAGTGGGAGCGAAGTGCTCCTGGGAGGAGGCCTGGCTTGGCCCCTCTCCCTCGTCCCACTGCCCCTCCCCCTCCCCAGCGCAGAGTGTCTGCTCTGTCCCCATGACATCATTCAAACTTCCCTCCGCGATGACACTGACAATTTCGGGCCTCCAGCAATCCTGGCGGACCTCGGCTTCCATCACGGCCATGCCGTGGTGGCCGCCGGCCGGCTCCCCCAAGGGCGGGGATCCCTTCATCTGGACCCAGGGGTGTTCGATGACGCTCTCTAGGGTGCTCCGACTCTGGGGGTCCAGCACCAACATCTTACTGAGGAGGTCCCGGCAGTGGTCCGAGAGGTAGTCAGGCTTGTGGTAGTGCGCGCTCAGGACGCTGGCCCGGAGTTCCTGGTGGCTGGTCCCCGCGAAGGGCAGCTCCCCGGTGAGCATGTTGTAGAGGGTCACCCCCAGGCTCCAGACGTCCGCCTTGGGGCCTTTGTACGTCTGGTGGAGGTAGATCTCGGGGGCCAGGAATTCAGGGCTGCCACAACAGGTGCTCAGGCCCTCGTCGGCGCACCGGACACTGAGCCCGAAGTCCGCCAACTTGATGTTTCCGTTGTCGTCCATGAGCAGGTTCTCGGGCTTCAGGTCTCGGTGCGCGACGCCCTTGCTGTGGCAGTACGAGAGGGCCGAGAGCACCTGCCGGAAAATGCGGCGGGCCTCGCTCTCGGGCAGGCGCCCGCGCTCGTTGAGGTAGCCCTCCAGGTCGCCCCCTTTCGCCAACTCCATCACCAGCATGACCTCCGCCCCGGTGTCCACCACCTCAAAGAGCCGGACGATGTTTGGGTGGTGCAGGGCGCGCATGCAGCCCACCTCGCGGGCCAGGAACTCGGGGCTGGGCATCTTGGCCTTGCGCATGACTTTGATGGCCACCTTCCTGCCGGTGCGGGCGTGCTGCGCCAGCTTCACCTTGGAGAAGGAGCCCTCCCCCAGCGTGCGCAGCATCAGGTAGTGTTGGAGCTTGGCCTCCTTAGGAGCGAGGCGCTTCGTCATAGCGAGTGCGGACCCCGGCTCACTGCTCTCACGGCCCTGGCTGTTCTCAAACGGCCCTGAGATACCTCTCCTCATCGCTCTAGCTCTATTATCTTAACAAACGTACTATTAATCTAATATTAATAGTAATCACAAAACACCCACTAAGCTAACTAAATGCTAATAGTGCTAACTTAACTCCCCAACAGTACTAACTAAGCTACCCTTACTAACAATGCTAATACTAACTAGCTACACGCAAAAATAAATGAAAATAATGTAAATATATGATAAAAGCAAACCAATCACAAGCTAACCACAAAACATAGAACAACACAAAGACAAAAAGAACAAACCACAAGAGAACAAACAACAATCAGAAACTAACAAGTAAAATAAAAAAAACAGACAAACAACAAAGGGAAAAACACAACAAACAACAAATAACAACAGAAGGGAAAATGGGGGAAATCAAAAAAAAGAAAAAGAAAAAAATTCGAAACGGAAATTAAAAAACCAAAAATTAAAATAATAAAACAAAAAATAAAATAAAAAACTAAAAAATTAAAATGATAAAGGAAAATAATTAAAAATGGAAAAAATAAGCAAATAAAGCAATAAAGGAAAATAAGAAAAAACAAAGAAACAAAATAACTAAAATAAAGAACGAAAATAAAGAACTAAAGTAAATGAATAAATAAATCAATCAAAAGAAAACCCAGTAATCCAAAACGCGCTCTCTCTCCCTCCGCTGTCCGAGTCCACAGGTCACTATCCCAAAGCTTCCTGGCTCTTAAGGACACAGATGCAGGCCGGGCAGGGCTTATATAGGCTCTGCCGGTGGCGGCGCCATCACAGTGGCTCTTTATGGAGTCAGAGCCAGAAGCCGCAGCCATTGGCTGAGGGAAACCCAGTGGTTTCTCAGCCTTAATGAAAAAGCAGCTGCCAAGAGGCGTGTTTATAGGACTTACTAGAGATTGACATTTACCCACTTAAAGAAAACCCGTAGAATGCTTGAGAGGCTGTTTCATGTGTAGTGAGAAAACCTTTCTGTCGGCTCATCAGTCACCATTCTGCGACCTCTTTTTTTTTTTTTTTTTTTTTTCCCATTTTCTGTACTACCACCACCCTCACCACCACCACCATCCTCACTGTTGTGGTTTTTGGAACCTGTGGGTTTGGAGTGCGGGGTCCTTGGGTTCACCCTGGGAAAGGGGTCACCAGAGCTCCCATTTTAGCGACACTCGGCGCGTTTCCCAGGCGAGTTTCTTCACGAGACAGAGACGTTGGTTATATTTCAAGGGCAGGTTGATTAGGGAAGGGATAAACCAGTGAAAGACCCTTGCAGAGACACAAGCGGGCAGGAAGAGCTGCCCCAGAAGGGACAGGTTCGCTGAGGGAGGCCTGCATGGTTGCAGGCGGGCCTGTGTCTTCGACAAGGGCAGGCAGGAGACTGTTGTCCTTCAGAGGAAAGAGTTGGTGACAAGAGGCACCTGCATAGTCACAGGTGGGCAGAGGGATGGCTGCCCAAGCCTGTGCAGACATTGCACTGATAGAGTCTTCTTCTGTTTTGGAGAGATCACTCCTTGTGAGCCTCAGTTGGTGGCTCATTTTGGATAACTATGCAGAATCTGAAAGGGACCTAGATTCCACAATGGGCTCAATCTCCATATCTTTACCTTTGGATGCTCACTTGCTCACTGGGATACCTGCTTGGATGTTATGCTTTGTAATCTAGGGGTCTGGTGCCTCAGGATACTAGTCTGAGCCTAAGGATCTTGGTTTCCATAGCTGTGTCAATGGCTATGCTAATCTCTTCTACCCCCACCTCCTTGTGTGAGCCAGGTTTCTGGTCTTGTGGCACACCTCTTTTCAGGTTTTTTTTTTTTTCTATTCTTGTCCTCCATCAATCACCACCATCATCACCATCATCACCACCATCAACATCACCACCACCATCTTTACTTAAAAAGGTTATTATGTGCCAGACACCGTGCTAAGCATTTTACATGTATTATAACATTTATGTTTCTCATCACACAGTCCTGTGAGAGAGAGATATTTTTGCCATTTTTGAAGATGAGTAAACTGAGGAACTTGGCCAAGTTCATATGTGACAGGATAGTGTGGTCCAGGAGCCCAAGCTCAGCTGTCCAGTTCTAGGTGCTTCTCGAATCCACATATGTATGACCCACCTGTGGATTTTTCTAAAAGGTAGATTTTTTCTTTTTTTAAGATTTATTTATTTATTTATACAAGCACTGGGTACAGTCAGAAGCGCAAGAGGGTGAAAGAATTCACCAGAGCCAGAGCAGGGAACAGAATAGGCAAAAGACAGAAGTACACTGCTGAGGGGAGTAGGGGTGAGTCAGGAAATGTCTGCCTTCTGTGGGTCACTTCCTTGGTTGGCTGGGGATGGAACTCCTGCTGCAGAGGCTGCCCAGAGCTTCCCAGTGCTGTGCTGAACCCCTCGTGCCACCAGGGAGGCCCCACTTTTGAAGACATTGTACCAATTCTCTACAGCTGAGTGTCTTTCTGATGGTAGAAGGTACATGAACACTTCATACCTATAGAAGCACACACATGCACACACACTTGTACAGACTCACATGCACACACTTGCACAGACACAGTGTAAGACATGCACACGCACCTAAAGAAAATAGTCCAAACACCTAATTACATACTTACTGGTAGGTCTGTTTCACTATCCTATTTCACCGTATTACCACCATATGACCACTTTGATTTTTCTAAAACTTTCTATAAATTTCACTGCTGCTGATAGGAATTTTAAAGGAAATTTCGGCATCTGACGACCCATGTGTTGGAAGTATGGGCGCATTCATACATGTGAAGCAAATGCATTCAGTTTCAAACACTGATTTACTGTGTCATGGGAGAGACAGTTTCAACAATCCATTTCAGACTGTCTTCTGCAGGCAGGGAAAGAGCATGCAGATGCCTCTATGCCCCAGCGCCCCCGGGGGAAGAGCAGGTCACGTGGAGGTCCATCCTGCAGTGGGAAGCCAGTCTGTCCATCACGGCCCCCTCCTCGTGCCATCCCCGACCTGCGTTGGAAGAGAAGAGCCAATAAAGCCCAAGCACAGAGTTACCTGTTTAGGATACTCTTTTGTTAGTGAAATCCCCCAGGGAGTGCTGCACAGACTTAGATTTGACAAGGCTCAGATGGAAACCAGGAGGCCCTAGGAGCCGCCACTAACTAGAGGGTGAGTGAGTGTCCAACTTGGAATTTCAGTTTTTAAAAGCGACCCATCCAGGGGGATTTGCTACCGTGGATGTCAGTCCATGACAATGCCACTCAGACATCCTCTGCGCCATCCGTGTGCCCAGGGGCCGACAGCAGGGCTCTCCCAGCAAGGCGCAGGGTGGCCCTCCCGGGACAGAGCCTAAGAAGGGGAAGCAAGGCCCAGGGTTTGGAGCCTCTGGCCCTGGGGCCTCTGTAGGCTCTGCCCACACAGCTCTACAACCCTCCTGGGGCCCTGCACCTGCTCAACTGCCCCCCAACCCTCCCCTCCCCTCCTCCAACCACTCTGCTCCCCTCCAGGTGCTTCACCAGTTCCGTCGCCCTTTGGGCCCTTCACCTGCTCTGCTGCTTGGACTTCTGTGCCCCCGGACATCTGTGCTCCATGTCTGTGCGTCTCATGCTGCTCCTGGCCCCTCGGACTGGACCAGCCCCTGACCCCTCTCCAGAGCCTCGACCTCCCTTGGTGAGCTCCTTTTCACCTTGGCCACCAGGTGGCTGCCCTTTGGGGGCAGGGTGAATTCTTCAGAGTGTGGTGGTTATATTCTTAGTCTCTGTGGTGGTTTTTTCTATGCCATGGTGCGCAGAAACTGCAGACGTTCAATATAGCGCTGATTATTCTCCTCACTCTGGCCTTGCCGCTTTGCCTGGCCTTAAGGGTGGAATCCTGCCTTTCTGCAGGGGCCACCGCATTACTTTGGGGCAGGAGGCGAGAGCCACTTCTTGAGGGCGGTCTTAGGGAGGTGATGGAGGGCGGCGGGGCTGGGCTGGGGGTTCTGCTCCTGCCTTCCAGGCCCCCCTCCAGCTGGGAGCCTGGCAAGGTGGTGGTGGTGTGCTCCCAGGCATCCTCCATGGGGGGGCCTGGGAAGGAGGTGGTTCTGATGTGCAGGGCCTCCTCCAAGAGTGGGCCTAGCATGGAGGGGATGCTCTGCCCCCAGGCGTCCTCCAGCGGGGGGCCTAGCACAGAGATGGTGCTGTTCTGCAGCTGGGGGCCTGGCCTGGAGGTAAAACTCCGCTGGGAGGCTTCCTCCGGCAGGGAGTCACGGACGAGGTCTTGCACGCCCACACCTCAGGCTGCAGGAGGCTCTCCTCCCAATCCAGGTCACATTGTGTGGCAGTGGGAGCGAAGTGCTCCTGGGAGGAGGCCTGGCTTGGCCCCTCTCCCTCGTCCCACTGCCCCTCCCCCTCCCCAGCGCAGACTGTCTGCTCTGTCCCCATGACATCATTCAAACTTCCCTCCGCGATGACACTGACAATTTCGGGCCTCCAGCAATCCTGGCGGACCTCGGCTTCCATCACGGCCATGCCGTGGTGGCCGCCGGCCGGCTCCCCCAAGGGCGGGGATCCCTTCATCTGGACCCAGGGGTGTTCGATGACGCTCTCTAGGGTGCTCCGACTCTGGGGGTCCAGCACCAACATCTTACTGAGGAGGTCCCGGCAGTGGTCCGAGAGGTAGTCAGGCTTGTGGTAGTGCGCGCTCAGGACGCTGGCCCGGAGTTCCTGGTGGCTGGTCCCCGCGAAGGGCAGCTCCCCGGTGAGCATGTTGTAGAGGGTCACCCCCAGGCTCCAGACGTCCGCCTTGGGGCCTTTGTACGTCTGGTGGAGGTAGATCTCGGGGGCCAGGAATTCAGGGCTGCCACAACAGGTGCTCAGGCCCTCGTCGGCGCACCGGACACTGAGCCCGAAGTCCGCCAACTTGATGTTTCCGTTGTCGTCCATGAGCAGGTTCTCGGGCTTCATGTCTCGGTGCGCGACGCCCTTGCTGTGGCAGTACGAGAGGGCCGAGAGCACCTGCCGGAAAATGCGGCGGGCCTCACTCTCGGGCAGGCGCCCGCGCTCGTTGAGGTAGCCCTCCAGGTCGCCCCCTTTCGCCAACTCCATCACCAGCATGACCTCCGCCCCGGTGTCCACCACCTCAAAGAGCCGGACGATGTTTGGGTGGTGCAGGGCGCGCATGCAGCCCACCTCGCGGGCCAGGAACTCGGGGCTGGGCATCTTGGCCTTGCGCATGACTTTGATGGCCACCTTCCTGCCGGTGCGGGCGTGCTGCGCCAGCTTCACCTTGGAGAAGGAGCCCTCCCCCAGCGTGCGCAGCATCAGGTAGTGTTGGAGCTTGGCCTCCTTAGGAGCGAGGCGCTTCGTCATAGCGAGTGCGGACCCCGGCTCACTGCTCTCACGGCCCTGGCTGTTCTCAAACGGCCCTGAGATACCTCTCCTCATCGCTCTAGCTCTATTATCTTAACAAACGTACTATTAATCTAATATTAATAGTAATCACAAAACACCCACTAAGCTAACTAAATGCTAATAGTGCTAACTTAACTCCCCAACAGTACTAACTAAGCTACCCTTACTAACAATGCTAATACTAACTAGCTACACGCAAAAATAAATGAAAATAATGTAAATATATGATAAAAGCAAACCAATCACAAGCTAACCACAAAACATAGAACAACACAAAGACAAAAAGAACAAACCACAAGAGAACAAACAACAATCAGAAACTAACAAGTAAAATAAAAAAAACAGACAAACAACAAAGGGAAAAACACAACAAACAACAAATAACAACAGAAGGGAAAATGGGGGAAATCAAAAAAAAGAAAAAGAAAAAAATTCGAAACGGAAATTAAAAAACCAAAAATTAAAATAATAAAACAAAAAATAAAATAAAAAACTAAAAAATTAAAATGATAAAGGAAAATAATTAAAAATGGAAAAAATAAGCAAATAAAGCAATAAAGGAAAATAAGAAAAAACAAAGAAACAAAATAACTAAAATAAAGAACGAAAATAAAGAACTAAAGTAAATGAATAAATCAATCAATCAAAAGAAAACCCAGTAATCCAAAACGCGCTCTCTCCCCCTCCGCTGTCCGAGTCCACAGGTCACTATCCCAAAGCTTCCTGGCTCTTAAGGACACAGATGCAGGCCGGGCAGGGCTTATATAGGCTCTGCCGGTGGCGGCGCCATCACAGTGGCTCTTTATGGAGTCAGAGCCAGAAGCCGCAGCCATTGGCTGAGGGAAACCCAGTGGTTTCTCAGCCTTAATGAAAAAGCAGCTGCCAAGAGGCGTGTTTATAGGACTTACTAGAGATTGACATTTACCCACTTAAAGAAAACCCGTAGAATGCTTGAGAGGCTGTTTCATGTGTAGTGAGAAAACCTTTCTGTCGGCTCATCAGTCACCATTCTGCGACCTCTTTTTTTTTTTTTTTTTTTTTTTTTCCCATTTTCTGTGCTACCACCACCCTCACCACCACCACCATCCTCACTGTTGTGGTTTTTGGAACCTGTGGGTTTGGAGTGCGGGGTCCTTGGGTTCACCCTGGGAAAGGGGTCACCAGAGCTCCCATTTTAGCGACACTCGGCGCGTTTCCCAGGCGAGTTTCTTCACGAGACAGAGACGTTGGTTATATTTCAAGGGCAGGTTGATTAGGGAAGGGATAAACCAGTGAAAGACCCTTGCAGAGACACAAGCGGGCAGGAAGAGCTGCCCCAGAAGGGACAGGTTCGCTGAGGGAGGCCTGCATGGTTGCAGGCGGGCCTGTGTCCTCGACAAGGGCAGGCAGGAGACTGTTGTCCTTCAGAGGAAAGAGTTGGTGACAAGAGGCACCTGCATAGTCACAGGTGGGCAGAGGGATGGCTGCCCAAGCCTGTGCAGACATTGCACTGATAGAGTCTTCTTCTGTTTTGGAGAGATCACTCCTTGTGAGCCTCAGTTGGTGGCTCATTTTGGATAACTATGCAGAATCTGAAAGGGACCTAGATTCCACAATGGGCTCAATCTCCATATCTTTACCTTTGGATGCTCACTTGCTCACTGGGATACCTGCTTGGATGTTATGCTTTGTAATCTAGGGGTCTGGTGCCTCAGGATACTAGTCTGAGCCTAAGGATCTTGGTTTCCATAGCTGTGTCAATGGCTATGCTAATCTCTTCTACCCCCACCTCCTTGTGTGAGCCAGGTTTCTGGTCTTGTGGCACACCTCTTTTCAGGTTTTTTTTTTTTTTTCTATTCTTGTCCTCCATCAATCACCACCATCATCACCATCATCACCACCATCAACATCACCACCACCATCTTTACTTAAAAAGGTTATTATGTGCCAGACACCGTGCTAAGCATTTTACATGTATTATAACATTTATGTTTCTCATCACACAGTCCTGTGAGAGAGAGATATTTTTGCCATTTTTGAAGATGAGTAAACTGAGGAACTTGGCCAAGTTCATATGTGACAGGATAGTGTGGTCCAGGAGCCCAAGCTCAGCTGTCCGGTTCTAGGTGCTTCTCGAATCCACATATGTATGACCCACCTGTGGATTTTTCTAAAAGGTAGATTTTTTCTTTTTTTAAGATTTATTTATTTATTTATACAAGCACTGGGTACAGTCAGAAGCGCAAGAGGGTGAAAGAATTCACCAGAGCCAGAGCAGGGAACAGAATAGGCAAAAGACAGAAGTACACTGCTGAGGGGAGTAGGGGTGAGTCAGGAAATGTCTGCCTTCTGTGGGTCACTTCCTTGGTTGGCTGGGGATGGAACTCCTGCTGCAGAGGCTGCCCAGAGCTTCCCAGTGCTGTGCTGAACCCCTCGTGCCACCAGGGAGGCCCCACTTTTGAAGACATTGTACCAATTCTCTACAGCTGAGTGTCTTTCTGATGGTAGAAGGTACATGAACACTTCATACCTATAGAAGCACACACATGCACACACACTTGTACAGACTCACATGCACACACTTGCACAGACACAGTGTAAGACATGCACACGCACCTAAAGAAAATAGTCCAAACACCTAATTACATACTTACTGGTAGGTCTGTTTCACTATCCTATTTCACCGTATTACCACCATATGACCACTTTGATTTTTCTAAAACTTTCTATAAATTTCACTGCTGCTGATAGGAATTTTAAAGGAAATTTCGGCATCTGACGACCCATGTGTTGGAAGTATGGGCGCATTCATACATGTGAAGCAAATGCATTCAGTTTCAAACCCTGATTTACTGTGTCATGGGAGAGACAGTTTCAACAATCCATTTCAGACTGTCTTCTGCAGGCAGGGAAAGAGCATGCAGATGCCTCTATGCCCCAGCGCCCCCGGGGGAAGAGCAGGTCACGTGGAGGTCCATCCTGCAGTGGGAAGCCAGTCTGTCCATCACGGCCCCCTCCTCGTGCCATCCCCGACCTGCGTTGGAAGAGAAGAGCCAATAAAGCCCAAGCACAGAGTTACCTGTTTAGGATACTCTTTTGTTAGTGAAATCCCCCAGGGAGTGCTGCACAGACTTAGATTTGACAAGGCTCAGATGGAAACCAGGAGGCCCTAGGAGCCGCCACTAACTAGAGGGTGAGTGAGTGTCCAACTTGGAATTTCAGTTTTTAAAAGCGACCCATCCAGGGGGATTTGCTACCGTGGATGTCAGTCCATGACAATGCCACTCAGACATCCTCTGCGCCATCCGTGTGCCCAGGGGCCGACAGCAGGGCTCTCCCAGCAAGGCGCAGGGTGGCCCTCCCGGGACAGAGCCTAAGAAGGGGAAGCAAGGCCCAGGGTTTGGAGCCTCTGGCCCTGGGGCCTCTGTAGGCTCTGCCCACACAGCTCTACAACCCTCCTGGGGCCCTGCACCTGCTCAACTGCCCCCCAACCCTCCCCTCCCCTCCTCCAACCACTCTGCTCCCCTCCAGGTGCTTCACCAGTTCCGTCGCCCTTTGGGCCCTTCACCTGCTCTGCTGCTTGGACTTCTGTGCCCCCGGACATCTGTGCTCCATGTCTGTGCGTCTCATGCTGCTCCTGGCCCCTCGGACTGGACCAGCCCCTGACCCCTCTCCAGAGCCTCGACCTCCCTTGGTGAGCTCCTTTTCACCTTGGCCACCAGGTGGCTGCCCTTTGGGGGCAGGGTGAATTCTTCAGAGTGTGGTGGTTATATTCTTAGTCTCTGTGGTGGTTTTTTCTATGCCATGGTGCGCAGAAACAGCAGACGTTCAATATAGCGCTGATTATTCTCCTCACTCTGGCCTTGCCGCTTTGCCTGGCCTTAAGGGTGGAATCCTGCCTTTCTGCAGGGGCCACCGCATTACTTTGGGGCAGGAGGCGAGAGCCACTTCTTGAGGGCGGTCTTAGGGAGGTGATGGAGGGCGGCGGGGCTGGGCTGGGGGTTCTGCTCCTGCCTTCCAGGCCCCCCTCCAGCTGGGAGCCTGGCAAGGTGGTGGTGGTGTGCTCCCAGGCATCCTCCATGGGGGGGCCTGGGAAGGAGGTGGTTCTGATGTGCAGGGCCTCCTCCAAGAGTGGGCCTAGCATGGAGGGGATGCTCTGCCCCCAGGCGTCCTCCAGCAGGGGGCCTAGCACAGAGATGGTGCTGTTCTGCAGCTGGGGGCCTGGCCTGGAGGTAAAACTCCGCTGGGAGGCTTCCTTGCACACCCACACCTCAGGCTGCAGGAGGCTCTCCTCCCAATCCAGGTCACATTGTGTGGCAGTGGGAGCGAAGTGCTCCTGGGAGGAGGCCTGGCTTGGCCCCTCTCCCTCGTCCCACTGCCCCTCCCCCTCCCCAGCGCAGAGTGTCTGCTCTGTCCCCATGACATCATTAAAACTTCCCTCCGCGATGACACTGACAATTTCGGGCCTCCAGCAATCCTGGCGGACCTCGGCTTCCATCACGGCCATGCCGTGGTGGCCGCCGGCCGGCTCCCCCAAGGGCGGGGATCCCTTCATCTGGACCCAGGGGTGTTCGATGACGCTCTCTAGGGTGCTCCGACTCTGGGGGTCCAGCACCAACATCTTACTGAGGAGGTCCCGGCAGTGGTCCGAGAGGTAGTCAGGCTTGTGGTAGTGCGCGCTCAGGACGCTGGCCCGGAGTTCCTGGTGGCTGGTCCCCGCGAAGGGCAGCTCCCCGGTGAGCATGTTGTAGAGGGTCACCCCCAGGCTCCAGACGTCCGCCTTGGGGCCTTTGTACGTCTGGTGGAGGTAGATCTCGGGGGCCAGGAATTCAGGGCTGCCACAACAGGTGCTCAGGCCCTCGTCGGCGCACCGGACACTGAGCCCGAAGTCCGCCAACTTGATGTTTCCGTTGTCGTCTGCCGCGGACCAGCCCAGCAGTGGCGGGAGATTGAGACAATCTCAGGGTTGAATGTGAATGAGCAAAAGGTGATCGAAGGAATTAGGGCGAGGGACAAGAAAGAATGACACACAGACACACTCAAGGGAGAGTGAAAATCTGAGTGCAATTTATTGAAAGCAATCTTCTCTTTTTATACATTTTTACAGTAATTACTTCATTGTGTTTTGCACAGTGTCTGGTTAATCATTTACCAAGGCATAAGTGCATATTGTGTCATATATCATTACATCTTGCTTATTATCTATCAAGAAATCAAGTGCAAATCAAGAACATTTCTTACTCTAATCTCCATACTGGAGGTTCACTCTAGCACATTTGCATTATGATTACATTGTTATTATTATTTTAGTATTATATTTTTCATATACTATTATTTATTCTTATACCTTTGTTTGGCTATATTATTTACTAAGTAATAGAATCAGTTTCCATGGCTGCATTCCTTTACTATGATCCTTGTTACTGGCAATGAGTAACAACATATTTTGGTGGTGCCTTAACAACGCCCAGGCCTAATTGTTCCAGTTATTCGTCATGGCTGAAAAGGTGGGAACCAAATTCCCCTCGGGGACTGCGTCTGTCTTAGGTTGTCAGAATTCACTTCCTGATCTTACCCGTCATTGACTGTCCAGTCCAGCGCACAGGGGCAGGGGGCTTATTATGCCACACTAGCACAGCCACCCAATTAATGCGAGATTGTGGCAATTGTCACATTGCTCTCAGGAGCCGCCACAGTTCCCCCTTTCTTTTTAAATTGAAGCTGCAAAATGCATATCACGACGAAGAATCTTCAGATTTTTGTTAAGTAGCTTTAAAAACACAGGCATTAAAAGGCAACCAACCAAAACAATGAGTGTAATCACTCCAAATGAAATTAAAAAATGCAGCCAATTTGAGGGAGCCAGAGAACGCAGAGAATCAGAAAATGTAGAAGCAAAATCAGACAATGCTGGTTCAGACAAATGCGCCTGGCTCATCGCAGAGATTTCTGCCTGAAGAGATGACATATCATGACTAGAGTCACTTTCACGCCAAACACCAAGCAGATTTTTAACAAAATTCCAATCAAGAGAAGAATTATAAGGTTTAGGTGTAACACAAATAAATTTAAATTGTGCATGACAACGAGTGGAGAGAAGTTTTTTGATTTGCTGTACTTCCTCTCCCAGTGCCAATACAGTTTTTCTAAGAGCATTAAGCTTTTGTTCCATTTTTCTATCTATGGAATGTTGCAAAGCAAGTGCCAAAGTTACATTTTGTGTAAGATCATTAACAAAATGTGCTGTATGTGTTTCCTGTACCAAGGCAACAGATGATGCTGCAAGAGAAGTAACAATTGCAATCAGGGCAGTAATATGTAAAATAAGCGTAGCAACAAAATGTTTAGAATGAATTAAAGCATTGACTTCCTGAATAATTTGTAAAGCAATATTGTCAAACCATGGGGTATTTTGTAAATCCACAGGTAATATAACATAAGAAGGTCTATTTAACATAACCATAGTAGAAAAATTATGAACAATATTAGGAGTTAGGCAATTAGACAACACACATTTAGAACAGGTGACAGAATAGGAATTCCCATGGCAGGAAATGTTCATTGTGTTGGCAGATCCAAAAAGCAATGTATAGGGGTATTCAATGCAGGCACGAAGATTGAAATTTCATACGGCGTAGATATTTTGTCTGGTGCTAAAAAGTTTGATAGTATTCACAGCAGCAAAAAGACGAAAAAGTTCAAGTAAGCACGAGTTCCATTGGAAGTGGTGAAGAAGTAGGTGATCTGTGACTTTTCAGGTTTCAGTCAGTGCAGAGGAGGAACCAAGGTGTTGGTTTAATTTAGCAGGGACCAGATGGGTGAATTAGCATCATTAAACAAGTATTAGATAAATTAATAAAAAGGAACAAAAAAATTAGAGTACCATATAGATACTTTGTACATTTTTTACATAGAGGTGACTCAATATTTTTTTTTTTTAATAAACACATTTAAACAAAGTAAATTATTAATATTTAACATAATTTTAAGGCATATATGCCTTGAATTATATTATAAAATTTGAACTAGTTTTTGTTTTCCAAAAATTAAAAAAAATTTTTGATAGTGATTGTAAGATTTGTTTTTATGAGAATTTATATAGGCGCCATTTATAATTAGTCCTCTAGAGGTCAAAAACAAAACAAAATAAAACAACACAAAACAAAACACAAAGACAGACAAACAGATACAGAGATCTCTTGATATATATATTTAAAATTTTGGCCATATGTATATAATTTAAGAGATAGTTATTTTATTAATTTTTGTGACGTCACTGAGGTTTTTTAATGAGTTAAAAGCTAAAAACTGTGCAGAAAATAAGTATTTAATTTTAATTATTATTAAAGACCTTGGGCTCGAGACCACAACAATCAGGCAGTTTTATTAACTTTTTTAGATAAGAGAATATTTTTTGAGTTTATATTTTTAAGAAGTGATTATTTGGCTTTAGGTTGTCAATGTTTTATTATACTGAGAGCAAGTATATATTAAAACAAAAAAGAATACTGTTATTTTGATAACAGAAGAAGAGGGAAATTTTTACAGTTTGTTTGTTTTTAGGCTTTTATTAAAATTTGAGGTTTGAATTTAGCTCAAATATGTTTGTATTATTATTTAATTTTTTTTTTTTTTGGTTAATTAATTTTAACAAGAAATTTAACCTTTTACAGGTCCAATAAGTAAATCTAAAAACTTTTATTCAACCAATAAGCATTTTGTATAGCTTGTTAGCAAATTTAAAATAACTCAGTATTTTTTTTACTTAGACAATTTAGACTTTAAAATTTAAAAAAAAAAAAAAACATAGGGAAATAAAACCTTTTTCCTAGAATGAACCAAAACAGTTTAGTCCCCCACAGCAGGAAGGCAGTAGAGACTTGCCAGTGATCCCAACACTGGAGAAAAAGTCCAGGCAGCTGCTTGTTGAGATCAGGGGCAGCCCCCACCCATTCGTTGCAGTGGGTTTAGAATATCATTATAAAAACCTTTAGTTATATTATATAGTTATATTTAACCATTTTTTATTACCTTAGCAATAGTAAATGAACTTTAAATATTATTATTTAGAAATATTTTATTTATTTATTTTAAAAGAATAAATGGCCTAACCACATACTTAGAATCAGAAAACAAAGTTAAAGGCTGAGCAAAATGCTCAAGTGTCATAATGACTAATTATTTCAGCCTGCTGAGCAGAGACATTTTTAGAGACTTTTTGCAAAGGTTTATCTCTAAGACTATAAACTGCAAAGACTCCAGATGAAGAGCCATCAGTGAAAATGACCTTTGTATTGGGTACAGGTTTAGAATTAATAATTTTTGGAAAAATAAGTTTAGTTTTTTCTGCAAATTTCAATAATGGATGTTGACGCAAATGAAATTTAACTTGTCCTGAAAAATTTTGTATGGCAACTCCCCAATCATTATTATTTTGCAATAAAAATTTAAATTGTGTTTTGTTATATGGAATTATTATATTATTTGGATCTCTGCCAAATAATTCTCGAGACCTCAGGATACCTTTTATGATTAACCAGGCACACATTAATGGATATGCAGTGACCACACGTGTTTGTACATGTGACAAGTGCAGCCATTCCAGGATGCCGTCTTGCCATAAGCAAGCTGTTGGAGTATAAACAGTCTGAATAATTAATAAGTCCCAAGTTTTTGAATAATTCACTTGAATAACTTTTGCTTCAGATAATTTTTGTTTAACCAATTTAATACTCTGCAATGCTTCCTGAGTTAATTTACGAGGAGATTTAGGGTTTGAATCTCCCTGTAAAATTGCAAAAAGTGGATGTAAATTTCTAGTAGTAATTTTTAAGTAAGGTCTTATCCAATTAATATTTCCCAATAATTTTTGGAAATCATTCAAAGTCTGTAGTTTATCAACACGAATCTGTAAATTTTGTGACATAATGCAATTATTATATATGACTTTTCCTAAATAATTTAAAGGTCTATCTTTTTGAATTTTATCAGGGGCCACTACTAGGCCATATGTAGTCAATTGTCCTATGAGATGTTTCAATATTAGATCCGCAATTTCTTTCATAGGATGACTTAGGAGAATATCATCCATATAATGAACAATGTAGGCCTCTGGAAATTTTAACCTTGTCTTTTGTAAAGCTTGATCTACAAACTTTTGACATAAAGTAGGAGAATTTTTCATACCTTGTGGCAAAACCTTCCATTGATAACGTTGCCACGGTTTCTGAAAATTACTAGATGGAATACTAAAGGCAAATTTTTTACAATCATCTGGATGTAATTTAATTGTAAAAAGGCAGTCTTGAAGGTCAATAATAATAACATAGCTGTTTTTTGGAACTGCTACAGGAGAGGGCAACCCTGGTTGTAGGGCCCCCATGTCTTGCATTGTGGCATTTACCGCTCTCAGATCCTGCAATAATCGCCATTTGCCAGATTTTTTCTTTATACAGAAAACAGGAGTATTCCAAGGACTCGTAGACAGTTCCAAATGACCTTTAGCTAATTGCTCTTTAACTATAGTTTGAATAGCCTGGATCTTTTCTGAAGTAAGGGGCCATTGATCGATCCAGACAGGATTTTCATTTTTCCAATTAATTTTATCAGCATATTGTTGAGTTTCAATGGCCCCTATAAAAAAGCCTGTTCATCTATTACATCAGGGGTAACTAAAGACACTTGTAAAGATTCCATAATATCACGTCCCCATAGGGAAAACGGCAAGGCAGGAATCACATAAGGCTGAAACTTTCCTTTCTGTGACCCCAGTTGCCAAGACAACATTTGTGAGCTTTGAGCAACATTATTGGCCATGCCCAATCCAATCAGTGTAGAGGAAGAATTTAACACAGGCCAAGCCGCAGGCCAATCTTTACCTGCAATGCATGACCGGTCAGCTCCTGTGTCTAACAATCCCATAATTGGGTGTCCATTAATAATTAACTTTTTCAATGGTCTTTCTTTTGTAATATTTTGAGTCCAAGCAATCACATCTGTGGACCCAAAACCTTGTTCTCCTCTTTCTTCCTTCAAAATTGGGTTTGGTAACTTAATATAAGAAAGCACAAGAATTTGCGCAATACGCTGATTTTTATGAATTTGTATTGTTTCCTTTAAAGGTCTGATCATAACTTTAATTTTTCCAGTAAAATCAGAGTCTACAATGCCCGGAAGTACTTCAAAATTCTTTTTATAATTTGAACTACGGCCAATTATCAGCCCCACTGTTCCTTGGGGTAGTGGTCCCTTTAAGCAGGTTTCAATAGGTGTAACTCCATCGATGGCTGAAACAATAACATCAGCAACCGATGCAAGATCAAGTCCCGCACTTCCTGGAGTGCCTCTAGGTAATTCATGTATGGTTACAGTAGAGTCAGGCGCTTCAGTCGGTGTGATGTTGTTAGGCGCCGAGTCAGACCCTCTTTCGTTTACGGGGCTGAGGGCTTGCCCCTCTGAGAGGAGAGTTTTGTTTTTGATTCTTTTCTATTTGTTTTAATTTATGTCCATCCTTATGTCACTTACTGTTCCTGGAGGAGGGGTGTGCAGCCTCTTTGGTTTAGAGCATTTACATTGTTTTTTCTTGTTAAAATAATTTGGAGCCATAAGAGTATTCTGTGGCACGGGGTTTTGTTTTGGTTCTGTTGTCCTACAAAGATCAGCAAATGCTTCTTCAAAGTCACTATTATCCTCATCACCCATAACTTCTGCATATTCAGGATCTCCAGGGTGACAATCTACAAGTTCTCCTTCTGCAATAGGTGCAGTAGGGAACACAGCACCCGAATATGTTTTAGATTTATTGGCAAAAGGAACAGCTTCCTGATCACTACTTTTTTCTGAGATTTCTCCTTTCCATAGATCTGCTTCTGTAGTATCAACTAATAAATTTCTAATTTGTACCCATAGAGGAAAAGCCTGAACGGGCACCTGTGTAGGGCCGTTTTGAATATAAAATTTTTGAATTTCTTTTCCTACACGTATCCAATTTGTCAAAGACAAACTGCCCTCTTCAGGAAACCAGGGGCAGATTCTTAAAATAAACTCATAAAATTCACTGAGGGATCTGTTACTTATTGTCATCCCTCGGCTTTTCAACATGTGACTTAAAACTGAAAGGAAAAGTCCTCTATTTCTAGAGTAAGAGTGTCCCATAGTTATGGATTACTCGCCTTCTTTAACTGGTCAGCCTTTACCAGCGGGCCCGCGGCGCCCCGACGAGACTCCCTATCCTTCGATAATAAAGGAAAATATAAAAGTGAAGAGATAGCTTACCTAGAGCTCATTCCTCGCGAACACGTCTTCTTCTTAAGGAAAAACCTAGAGAGTGGATCGCTTAGAAAGCGAAACTAAAAACACTCAGCGATGCTCGCCTGACCGTACTCCTCGCGGAGTATTAGAAAGCCTTGGTATAGGGGTGACCGTATAAGCCCCGGTCTCGGACTCCCAAGGGAGACCCCACTAAACCGTGACGGCTTTCGCGGAACTGCAGGTACGAGCCCACACAGGCTCCGCGGCTCAAAAGAGCCTTGGAGCGCAAACACAAGCACTCACACTAACATACACGCAGGCACACAAAGCAGAGAAGGCCAAATCGTCCAGCTTCACAGAGCTCCCACAGTTTGGGACTCGGGCCCCACGTTTGGGCGCCAGCTGCCGCGGACCAGCCCAGCAGTGGCGGGAGATTGAGACAATCTCAGGGTTGAATGTGAATGAGCAAAAGGTGATCGAAGGAATTAGGGCGAGGGACAAGAAAGAATGACACACAGACACACTCAAGGGAGAGTGAAAATCTGAGTGCAATTTATTGAAAGCAATCTTCTCTTTTTATACATTTTTACAGTAATTACTTCATTGTGTTTTGCACAGTGTCTGGTTAATCATTTACCAAGGCATAAGTGCATATTGTGTCATATATCATTACATCTTGCTTATTATCTATCAAGAAATCAAGTGCAAATCAAGAACATTTCTTACTCTAATCTCCATACTGGAGGTTCACTCTAGCACATTTGCATTATGATTACATTGTTATTATTATTTTAGTATTATATTTTTCATATACTATTATTTATTCTTATACCTTTGTTTGGCTATATTATTTACTAAGTAATAGAATCAGTTTCCATGGCTGCATTCCTTTACTATGATCCTTGTTACTGGCAATGAGTAACAACATATTTTGGTGGTGCCTTAACAACGCCCAGGCCTAATTGTTCCAGTTATTCGTCATGGCTGAAAAGGTGGGAACCAAATTCCCCTCGGGGACTGCGTCTGTCTTAGGTTGTCAGAATTCACTTCCTGATCTTACCCGTCATTGACTGTCCAGTCCAGCGCACAGGGGCAGGGGGCTTATTATGCCACACTAGCACAGCCACCCAATTAATGCGAGATTGTGGCAATTGTCACATTGCTCTCAGGAGCCGCCACAGTCGTCCATGAGCAGGTTCTCGGGCTTCAGGTCTCGGTGCGCGACGCCCTTGCTGTGGCAGTACGAGAGGGCCGAGAGCACCTGCCGGAAAATGCGGCGGGCCTCGCTCTCGGGCAGGCGCCCGCGCTCGTTGAGGTAGCCCTCCAGGTCGCCCCCTTTCGCCAACTCCATCACCAGCATGACCTCCGCCCCGGTGTCCACCACCTCAAAGAGCCGGACGATGTTTGGGTGGTGCAGGGCGCGCATGCAGCCCACCTCGCGGGCCAGGAACTCGGGGCTGGGCATCTTGGCCTTGCGCATGACTTTGATGGCCACCTTCCTGCCGGTGCGGGCGTGCTGCGCCAGCTTCACCTTGGAGAAGGAGCCCTCCCCCAGCGTGCGCAGCATCAGGTAGTGTTGGAGCTTGGCCTCCTTAGGAGCGAGGCGCTTCGTCATAGCGAGTGCGGACCCCGGCTCACTGCTCTCACGGCCCTGGCTGTTCTCAAACGGCCCTGAGATACCTCTCCTCATCGCTCTAGCTCTATTATCTTAACAAACGTACTATTAATCTAATATTAATAGTAATCACAAAACACCCACTAAGCTAACTAAATGCTAATAGTGCTAACTTAACTCCCCAACAGTACTAACTAAGCTACCCTTACTAACAATGCTAATACTAACTAGCTACACGCAAAAATAAATGAAAATAATGTAAATATATGATAAAAGCAAACCAATCACAAGCTAGCCACAAAACATAGAACAACACAAAGACAAAACGAACAAACCACAAGAGAACAAACAACAATCAGAAACTAACAAGTAAAATAAAAAAAACAGACAAACAACAAAGGGAAAAACACAACAAACAACAAATAACAACAGAAGGGAAAATGGGGGAAATCAAAAAAAAGAAAAAGAAAAAAATTCGAAACGGAAATTAAAAAACCAAAAATTAAAATAATAAAACAAAAAAATAAAATAAAAAACTAAAAAATTAAAATGATAAAGGAAAATAATTAAAAATGGAAAAAATAAGCAAATAAAGCAATAAAGGAAAATAAGAAAAAACAAAGAAACAAAATAACTAAAATAAAGAACGAAAATAAAGAACTAAAGTAAATGAATAAATCAATCAATCAAAAGAAAACCCAGTAATCCAAAACGCGCTCTCTCTCCCTCCGCTGTCCGAGTCCACAGGTCACTATCCCAAAGCTTCCTGGCTCTTAAGGACACAGATGCAGGCCGGGCAGGGCTTATATAGGCTCTGCCGGTGGCGGCGCCATCACAGTGGCTCTTTATGGAGTCAGAGCCAGAAGCCGCAGCCATTGGCTGAGGGAAACCCAGTGGTTTCTCAGCCTTAATGAAAAAGCAGCTGCCAAGAGGCGTGTTTATAGGACTTACTAGAGATTGACATTTACCCACTTAAAGAAAACCCGTAGAATGCTTGGGAGGCTGTTTCATGTGTAGTGAGAAAACCTTTCTGTCGGCTCATCAGTCACCATTCTGCGACCTCTTTTTTTTTTTTTTTTTCCCATTTTCTGTACTACCACCACCCTCACCACCACCACCATCCTCACTGTTGTGGTTTTTGGAACCTGTGGGTTTGGAGTGCGGGGTCCTTGGGTTCACCCTGGGAAAGGGGTCACCAGAGCTCCCATTTTAGCGACACTCGGCGCGTTTCCCAGGCGAGTTTCTTCACGAGACAGAGACGTTGGTTATATTTCAAGGGCAGGTTGATTAGGGAAGGGATAAACCAGTGAAAGACCCTTGCAGAGACACAAGCGGGCAGGAAGAGCTGCCCCAGAAGGGACAGGTTCGCTGAGGGAGGCCTGCATGGTTGCAGGCGGGCCTGTGTCCTCGACAAGGGCAGGCAGGAGACTGTTGTCCTTCAGAGGAAAGAGTTGGTGACAAGAGGCACCTGCATAGTCACAGGTGGGCAGAGGGATGGCTGCCCAAGCCTGTGCAGACATTGCACTGATAGAGTCTTCTTCTGTTTTGGAGAGATCACTCCTTGTGAGCCTCAGTTGGTGGCTCATTTTGGATAACTATGCAGAATCTGAAAGGGACCTAGATTCCACAATGGGCTCAATCTCCATATCTTTACCTTTGGATGCTCACTTGCTCACTGGGATACCTGCTTGGATGTTATGCTTTGTAATCTAGGGGTCTGGTGCCTCAGGATACTAGTCTGAGCCTAAGGATCTTGGTTTCCATAGCTGTGTCAATGGCTATGCTAATCTCTTCTACCCCCACCTCCTTGTGTGAGCCAGGTTTCTGGTCTTGTGGCACACCTCTTTTCAGGTTTTTTTTTTTTTTTCTATTCTTGTCCTCCATCAATCACCACCATCATCACCATCATCACCACCATCAACATCACCACCACCATCTTTACTTAAAAAGGTTATTATGTGCCAGACACCGTGCTAAGCATTTTACATGTATTATAACATTTATGTTTCTCATCACACAGTCCTGTGAGAGAGAGATATTTTTGCCATTTTTGAAGATGAGTCAACTGAGGAACTTGGCCAAGTTCATATGTGACAGGATAGTGTGGTCCAGGAGCCCAAGCTCAGCTGTCCGGTTCTAGGTGCTTCTCGAATCCACATATGTATGACCCACCTGTGGATTTTTCTAAAAGGTAGATTTTTTCTTTTTTTAAGATTTATTTATTTATTTATACAAGCACTGGGTACAGTCAGAAGCGCAAGAGGGTGAAAGAATTCACCAGAGCCAGAGCAGGGAACAGAATAGGCAAAAGACAGAAGTACACTGCTGAGGGGAGTAGGGGTGAGTCAGGAAATGTCTGCCTTCTGTGGGTCACTTCCTTGGTTGGCTGGGGATGGAACTCCTGCTGCAGAGGCTGCCCAGAGCTTCCCAGTGCTGTGCTGAACCCCTCGTGCCACCAGGGAGGCCCCACTTTTGAAGACATTGTACCAATTCTCTACAGCTGAGTGTCTTTCTGATGGTAGAAGGTACATGAACACTTCATACCTATAGAAGCACACACATGCACACACACTTGTACAGACTCACATGCACACACTTGCACAGACACAGTGTAAGACATGCACACGCACCTAAAGGAAATAGTCCAAACACCTAATTACATACTTACTGGTAGGTCTGTTTCACTATCCTATTTCACCGTATTACCACCATATGACCACTTTGATTTTTCTAAAACTTTCTATAAATTTCACTGCTGCTGATAGGAATTTTAAAGGAAATTTCGGCATCTGACGACCCATGTGTTGGAAGTATGGGCGCATTCATACATGTGAAGCAAATGCATTCAGTTTCAAACACTGATTTACTGTGTCATGGGAGAGACAGTTTCAACAATCCATTTCAGACTGTCTTCTGCAGGCAGGGAAAGAGCATGCAGATGCCTCTATGCCCCAGCGCCCCCGGGGGAAGAGCAGGTCACGTGGAGGTCCATCCTGCAGTGGGAAGCCAGTCTGTCCATCACGGCCCCCTCCTCGTGCCATCCCCGACCTGCGTTGGAAGAGAAGAGCCAATAAAGCCCAAGCACAGAGTTACCTGTTTAGGATACTCTTTTGTTAGTGAAATCCCCCAGGGAGTGCTGCACAGACTTAGATTTGACAAGGCTCAGATGGAAACCAGGAGGCCCTAGGAGCCGCCACTAACTAGAGGGTGAGTGAGTGTCCAACTTGGAATTTCAGTTTTTATTTTTTTTTTTTTATTTTTTTTTTTTTAGAGGCATGTTTTTCTTTATTTGTTTGCTTGTTTTTTTTTTTGTTTTGTTTTGTTTTGTTTTATACATGCACTGGGTACAGTCAGAGGCGCGGGAGGGTGAGAGAATTCACCAGAGCCAGAGTGGGGAGCAGAGCAGGCAGAAGGACCGAAGTACACTGCTGAGGGGAGCAGCGGGCGGCAGGAGAGGTCTGCGCACCATGTGGGACCCTCCTCCGGTGGCCGGGGGAGCAGCCGGGGATTGAACCTGCGCCGCAGAGGCTGCGGGCAGCTTCGCAACCCAGCGCTCTACCGCTGCGCCACCGGGGAGGCCCGGAATTTCAGTTTTTAAAAGCGACCCATCCAGGGGGATTTGCTACCGTGGATGTCAGTCCATGACAATGCCACTCAGACATCCTCTGCGCCATCCGTGTGCCCAGGGGCCGACAGCAGGGCTCTCCCAGCAAGGCGCAGGGTGGCCCTCCCGGGACAGAGCCTAAGAAGGGGAAGCAAGGCCCAGGGTTTGGAGCCTCTGGCCCTGGGGCCTCTGTAGGCTCTGCCCACACAGCTCTACACCCCTCCTGGGGCCCTGCACCTGCTCAACTGCCCCCCAACCCTCCCCTCCCCTCCTCCAACCACTCTGCTCCCCTCCAGGTGCTTCACCAGTTCCGTCGCCCTTTGGGCCCTTCACCTGCTCTACTGCTTGGACTTCTGTGCCCCCGGACATCTGTGCTCCATGTCTGTGCGTCTCATGCTGCTCCTGGCCCCTCGGACTGGACCAGCCCCTGACCCCTCTCCAGAGCCTCGACCTCCCTTGGTGAGCTCCTTTTCACCTTGGCCACCAGGTGGCTGCCCTTTGGGGGCAGGGTGAATTCTTCAGAGTGTGGTGGTTATATTCTTAGTCTCTGTGGTGGTTTTTTCTATGCCATGGTGCGCAGAAACAGCAGACGTTCAATATAGCGCTGATTATTCTCCTCACTCTGGCCTTGCCGCTTTGCCTGGCCTTAAGGGTGGAATCCTGCCTTTCTGCAGGGGCCACCACATTACTTTGGGGCAGGAGGCGAGAGCCACTTCTTGAGGGCGGTCTTAGGGAGGTGATGGAGGGCGGCGGGGCTGGGCTGGGGGTTCTGCTCCTGCCTTCCAGGCCCCCCTCCAGCTGGGAGCCTGGCAAGGTGGTGGTGGTGTGCTCCCAGGCATCCTCCATGGGGGGGCCTGGGAAGGAGGTGGTTCTGATGTGCAGGGCCTCCTCCAAGAGTGGGCCTAGCATGGAGGGGATGCTCTGCCCCCAGGCGTCCTCCAGCGGGGGGCCTAGCACAGAGATGGTGCTGTTCTGCAGCTGGGGGCCTGGCCTGGAGGTAAAACTCCGCTGGGAGGCTTCCTCCGGCAGGGAGATGCTCACGGACGAGGTCTTGCACGCCCACACCTCAGGCTGCAGGAGGCTCTCCTCCCAATCCAGGTCACATTGTGTGGCAGTGGGAGCGAAGTGCTCCTGGGAGGAGGCCTGGCTTGGCCCCTCTCCCTCGTCCCACTGCCCCTCCCCCTCCCCAGCGCAGAGTGTCTGCTCTGTCCCCATGACATCATTAAAACTTCCCTCCGCGATGACACTGACAATTTCGGGCCTCCAGCAATCCTGGCGGACCTCGGCTTCCATCACGGCCATGCCGTGGTGGCCGCCGGCCGGCTCCCCCAAGGGCGGGGATCCCTTCATCTGGACCCAGGGGTGTTCGATGACGCTCTCTAGGGTGCTCCGACTCTGGGGGTCCAGCACCAACATCTTACTGAGGAGGTCCCGGCAGTGGTCCGAGAGGTAGTCAGGCTTGTGGTAGTGCGCGCTCAGGACGCTGGCCCGGAGTTCCTGGTGGCTGGTCCCCGCGAAGGGCAGCTCCCCGGTGAGCATGTTGTAGAGGGTCACCCCCAGGCTCCAGACGTCCGCCTTGGGGCCTTTGTACGTCTGGTGGAGGTAGATCTCGGGGGCCAGGAATTCAGGGCTGCCACAACAGGTGCTCAGGCCCTCGTCGGCGCACCGGACACTGAGCCCGAAGTCCGCCAACTTGATGTTTCCGTTGTCGTCCATGAGCAGGTTCTCGGGCTTCAGGTCTCGGTGCGCGACGCCCTTGCTGTGGCAGTACGAGAGGGCCGAGAGCACCTGCCGGAAAATGCGGCGGGCCTCGCTCTCGGGCAGGCGCCCGCGCTCGTTGAGGTAGCCCTCCAGGTCGCCCCCTTTCGCCAACTCCATCACCAGCATGACCTCCGCCCCGGTGTCCACCACCTCAAAGAGCCGGACGATGTTTGGGTGGTGCAGGGCGCGCATGCAGCCCACCTCGCGGGCCAGGAACTCGGGGCTGGGCATCTTGGCCTTGCGCATGACTTTGATGGCCACCTTCCTGCCGGTGCGGGCGTGCTGCGCCAGCTTCACCTTGGAGAAGGAGCCCTCCCCCAGCGTGCGCAGCATCAGGTAGTGTTGGAGCTTGGCCTCCTTAGGAGCGAGGCGCTTCGTCATAGCGAGTGCGGACCCCGGCTCACTGCTCTCACGGCCCTGGCTGTTCTCAAACGGCCCTGAGATACCTCTCCTCATCGCTCTAGCTCTATTATCTTAACAAACGTACTATTAATCTAATATTAATAGTAATCACAAAACACCCACTAAGCTAACTAAATGCTAATAGTGCTAACTTAACTCCCCAACAGTACTAACTAAGCTACCCTTACTAACAATGCTAATACTAACTAGCTACACGCAAAAATAAATGAAAATAATGTAAATATATGATAAAAGCAAACCAATCACAAGCTAGCCACAAAACATAGAACAACACAAAGACAAAACGAACAAACCACAAGAGAACAAACAACAATCAGAAACTAACAAGTAAAATAAAAAAAACAGACAAACAACAAAGGGAAAAACACAACAAACAACAAATAACAACAGAAGGGAAAATGGGGGAAATCAAAAAAAAGAAAAAGAAAAAAATTCGAAACGGAAATTAAAAAACCAAAAATTAAAATAATAAAACAAAAAAATAAAATAAAAAACTAAAAAATTAAAATGATAAAGGAAAATAATTAAAAATGGAAAAAATAAGCAAATAAAGCAATAAAGGAAAATAAGAAAAAACAAAGAAACAAAATAACTAAAATAAAGAACGAAAATAAAGAACTAAAGTAAATGAATAAATCAATCAATCAAAAGAAAACCCAGTAATCCAAATCGCGCTCTCTCTCCCTCCGCTGTCCGAGTCCACAGGTCACTATCCCAAAGCTTCCTGGCTCTTAAGGACACAGATGCAGGCCGGGCAGGGCTTATATAGGCTCTGCCGGTGGCGGCGCCATCACAGTGGCTCTTTATGGAGTCAGAGCCAGAAGCCGCAGCCATTGGCTGAGGGAAACCCAGTGGTTTCTCAGCCTTAATGAAAAAGCAGCTGCCAAGAGGCGTGTTTATAGGACTTACTAGAGATTGACATTTACCCACTTAAAGACAACCCGTAGAATGCTTGAGAGGCTGTTTCATGTGTAGTGAGAAAACCTTTCTGTCGGCTCATCAGTCACCATTCTGCGACCTCTTTTTTTTTTTTTTTTTTTTTTTCCCATTTTCTGTACTACCACCACCCTCACCACCACCACCATCCTCACTGTTGTGGTTTTTGGAACCTGTGGGTTTGGAGTGCGGGGTCCTTGGGTTCACCCTGGGAAAGGGGTCACCAGAGCTCCCATTTTAGCGACACTCGGCGCGTTTCCCAGGCGAGTTTCTTCACGAGACAGAGACGTTGGTTATATTTCAAGGGCAGGTTGATTAGGGAAGGGATAAACCAGTGAAAGACCCTTGCAGAGACACAAGCGGGCAGGAAGAGCTGCCCCAGAAGGGACAGGTTCGCTGAGGGAGGCCTGCATGGTTGCAGGCGGGCCTGTGTCCTCGACAAGGGCAGGCAGGAGACTGTTGTCCTTCAGAGGAAAGAGTTGGTGACAAGAGGCACCTGCATAGTCACAGGTGGGCAGAGGGATGGCTGCCCAAGCCTGTGCAGACATTGCACTGATAGAGTCTTCTTCTGTTTTGGAGAGATCACTCCTTGTGAGCCTCAGTTGGTGGCTCATTTTGGATAACTATGCAGAATCTGAAAGGGACCTAGATTCCACAATGGGCTCAATCTCCATATCTTTACCTTTGGATGCTCACTTGCTCACTGGGATACCTGCTTGGATGTTATGCTTTGTAATCTAGGGGTCTGGTGCCTCAGGATACTAGTCTGAGCCTAAGGATCTTGGTTTCCATAGCTGTGTCAATGGCTATGCTAATCTCTTCTACCCCCACCTCCTTGTGTGAGCCAGGTTTCTGGTCTTGTGGCACACCTCTTTTCAGGTTTTTTTTTTTTTTTCTATTCTTGTCCTCCATCAATCACCACCATCATCACCATCATCACCACCATCAACATCACCACCACCATCTTTACTTAAAAAGGTTATTATGTGCCAGACACCGTGCTAAGCATTTTACATGTATTATAACATTTATGTTTCTCATCACACAGTCCTGTGAGAGAGAGATATTTTTGCCATTTTTGAAGATGAGTAAACTGAGGAACTTGGCCAAGTTCATATGTGACAGGATAGTGTGGTCCAGGAGCCCAAGCTCAGCTGTCCGGTTCTAGGTGCTTCTCGAATCCACATATGTATGACCCACCTGTGGATTTTTCTAAAAGGTAGATTTTTTCTTTTTTTAAGATTTATTTATTTATTTATACAAGCACTGGGTACAGTCAGAACGCAAGAGGGTGAAAGAATTCACCAGAGCCAGAGCAGGGAACAGAATAGGCAAAAGACAGAAGTACACTGCTGAGGGGAGTAGGGGTGAGTCAGGAAATGTCTGCCTTCTGTGGGTCACTTCCTTGGTTGGCTGGGGATGGAACTCCTGCTGCAGAGGCTGCCCAGAGCTTCCCAGTGCTGTGCTGAACCCCTCGTGCCACCAGGGAGGCCCCACTTTTGAAGACATTGTACCAATTCTCTACAGCTGAGTGTCTTTCTGATGGTAGAAGGTACATGAACACTTCATACCTATAGAAGCACACACATGCACACACACTTGTACAGACTCACATGCACACACTTGCACAGACACAGTGTAAGACATGCACACGCACCTAAAGGAAATAGTCCAAACACCTAATTACATACTTACTGGTAGGTCTGTTTCACTATCCTATTTCACCGTATTACCACCATATGACCACTTTGATTTTTCTAAAACTTTCTATAAATTTCACTGCTGCTGATAGGAATTTTAAAGGAAATTTCGGCATCTGACGACCCATGTGTTGGAAGTATGGGCGCATTCATACATGTGAAGCAAATGCATTCAGTTTCAAACACTGATTTACTGTGTCATGGGAGAGACAGTTTCAACAATCCATTTCAGACTGTCTTCTGCAGGCAGGGAAAGAGCATGCAGATGCCTCTATGCCCCAGCGCCCCCGGGGGAAGAGCAGGTCACGTGGAGGTCCATCCTGCAGTGGGAAGCCAGTCTGTCCATCACGGCCCCCTCCTCGTGCCATCCCCGACCTGCGCTGGAAGAGAAGAGCCAATAAAGCCCAAGCACAGAGTTACCTGTTTAGGATACTCTTTTGTTAGTGAAATCCCCCAGGGAGTGCTGCACAGACTTAGATTTGACAAGGCTCAGATGGAAACCAGGAGGCCCTAGGAGCCGCCACTAACTAGAGGGTGAGCGAGTGTCCAACTGGGAATTTCAGTTTTTAAAAGCGGCCAAATCCAGGGGCACTTGCTACCGTGGATGTCAGTCCATGACAATGCCACTCAGACATCCTCTGCGCCATCAGTGTGCCCAGGGGCCGACAGCAGGGCTCTCCCAGCAAGGGGCAGGGTGGCCCTCCCGGGACAGAGCCTAAGAAGGGGAAGCAAGGCCCAGGGTTTGGAGCCTCTGGCCCTGGGGCCTCTGGAGGCTCCGCCCACACAGCTCTACACCCCTCCTAGGGCCCTGTACCTGCTCAACTGCCCCCCACCCCGCCTCTCCCCTCCTCCACACACTCTGCTCCCCTCCAGGTGCTTCACCAGTTCCGGGGCCCTCTGGTCCCTTCACCTGCTCTGCTGCTTGGACTTCTGTGCCCCCGGACATCTGTGCTCCATGTCTGTGCGTCTCATGCTGCTCCTGGCCCCTCTGACTGGACCAGCCCCTGACCCCTCTCCAGAGCCTCGACCTCCCTTGGTGAGCTCCTTTTCACCTTGGCCGCCGGGTGGCTGCCCTTTGGGGGGTGCGGTGAATTCGTCAGAGTGTGGTGGTTATGTTCTTAGTCTCTGTGGTGATTTTTTCTATGCCATGGTGCGCAGAAACAGCAGACGTTCAATATAGCGCTGATTATTCTCCTCACTCGGGCCTTGCCGCTTTGCCTGGCCTTAAGGGTGGAATCCTGCCTTTCTGCAGGGGCCACCGCATTACTTTGGGGCAGGAGGCGAGAGCCACTTCTTGAGGGCGGCCTTAGGGAGGTGATGGAGGGCGGCGGGGCTGGGCTGGGGGTTCTGCTCCTGCCTTCCAGGCCCCCCTCCAGCTGGGAGCCTGGCAAGGTGGTGGTGGTGTGCTCCCAGGCATCCTCCATGGGGGGGCCTGGGAAGGAGGTGGTTCTGATGTGCAGGGCCTCCTCCAAGAGTGGGCCTAGCATGGAGGGGATGCTCTGCCCCCAGGCGTCCTCCAGCGGGGGGCCTAGCACAGAGATGGTGCTGTTCTGCAGCTGGGGGCCTGGCCTGGAGGTAAAACTCCGCTGGGAGGCTTCCTCCGGCAGGGAGACGCTCACGGACGAGGTCTTGCACGCCCACACCTCAGGCTGCAGGAGGCTCTCCTCCCAATCCAGGTCACATTGTGTGGCAGTGGGAGCGAAGTGCTCCTGGGAGGAGGCCTGGCTTGGCCCCTCTCCCTCGTCCCACTGCCCCTCCCCCTCCCCAGCGCAGAGTGTCTGCTCTGTCCCCATGACATCATTAAAACTTCCCTCCGCGATGACACTGACAATTTCGGGCCTCCAGCAATCCTGGCGGACCTCGGCTTCCATCACGGCCATGCCGTGGTGGCCGCCGGCCGGCTCCCCCAAGGGCGGGGATCCCTTCATCTGGACCCAGGGGTGTTCGATGACGCTCTCTAGGGTGCTCCGACTCTGGGGGTCCAGCACCAACATCTTACTGAGGAGGTCCCGGCAGTGGTCCGAGAGGTAGTCAGGCTTGTGGTAGTGCGCGCTCAGGACGCTGGCCCGGAGTTCCTGGTGGCTGGTCCCCGCGAAGGGCAGCTCCCCGGTGAGCATGTTGTAGAGGGTCACCCCCAGGCTCCAGACGTCCGCCTTGGGGCCTTTGTACGTCTGGTGGAGGTAGATCTCGGGGGCCAGGAATTCAGGGCTGCCACAACAGGTGCTCAGGCCCTCGTCGGCGCACCGGACACTGAGCCCGAAGTCCGCCAACTTGATGTTTCCGTTGTCGTCCATGAGCAGGTTCTCAGGCTTCAGGTCTCGGTGCGCGACGCCCTTGCTGTGGCAGTACGAGAGGGCCGAGAGCACCTGCCGGAAAATGCGGCGGGCCTCGCTCTCGGGCAGGCGCCCGCGCTCGTTGAGGTAGCCCTCCAGGTCGCCCCCTTTCGCCAACTCCATCACCAGCATGACCTCCGCCCCGGTGTCCACCACCTCAAAGAGCCGGACGATGTTTGGGTGGTGCAGGGCGCGCATGCAGCCCACCTCGCGGGCCAGGAACTCGGGGCTGGGCATCTTGGCCTTGCGCATGACTTTGATGGCCACCTTCCTGCCGGTGCGGGCGTGCTGCGCCAGCTTCACCTTGGAGAAGGAGCCCTCCCCCAGCGTGCGCAGCATCAGGTAGTGTTGGAGCTTGGCCTCCTTAGGAGCGAGGCGCTTCGTCATAGCGAGTGCGGACCCCGGCTCACTGCTCTCACGGCCCTGGCTGTTCTCAAACGGCCCTGAGATACCTCTCCTCATCGCTCTAGCTCTATTATCTTAACAAACGTACTATTAATCTAATATTAATAGTAATCACAAAACACCCACTAAGCTAACTAAATGCTAATAGTGCTAACTTAACTCCCCAACAGTACTAACTAAGCTACCCTTACTAACAATGCTAATACTAACAAGCTACACGCAAAAATAAATGAAAATAATGTAAATATATGATAAAAGCAAACCAATCACAAGCTAGCCACAAAACATAGAACAACACAAAGACAAAACGAACAAACCACAAGAGAACAAACAACAATCAGAAACTAACAAGTAAAATAAAAAAAACAGACAAACAACAAAGGGAAAAACACAACAAACAACAAATAACAACAGAAGGGAAAATGGGGGAAATCAAAAAAAAGAAAAAGAAAAAAATTCGAAACGGAAATTAAAAATCCAAAAATTAAAATAATAAAACAAAAAAATAAAATAAAAAACTAAAAAATTAAAATGATAAAGGAAAATAATTAAAAATGGAAAAAATAAGCAAATAAAGCAATAAAGGAAAATAAGAAAAAACAAAGAAACAAAATAACTAAAATAAAGAACGAAAATAAAGAACTAAAGTAAATGAATAAATCAATCAATCAAAAGAAAACCCAGTAATCCAAATCGCGCTCTCTCTCCCTCCGCTGTCCGAGTCCACAGGTCACTATCCCAAAGCTTCCTGGCTCTTAAGGACACAGATGCAGGCCGGGCAGGGCTTATATAGGCTCTGCCGGTGGCGGCGCCATCACAGTGGCTCTTTATGGAGTCAGAGCCAGAAGCCGCAGCCATTGGCTGAGGGAAACCCAGTGGTTTCTCAGCCTTAATGAAAAAGCAGCTGCCAAGAGGCGTGTTTATAGGACTTACTAGAGATTGACATTTACCCACTTAAAGACAACCCGTAGAATGCTTGAGAGGCTGTTTCATGTGTAGTGAGAAAACCTTTCTGTCGGCTCATCAGTCACCATTCTGCGACCTCTTTTTTTTTTTTTTTTTTTTTTCCCATTTTCTGTACTACCACCACCCTCACCACCACCACCATCCTCACTGTTGTGGTTTTTGGAACCTGTGGGTTTGGAGTGCGGGGTCCTTGGGTTCACCCTGGGAAAGGGGTCACCAGAGCTCCCATTTTAGCGACACTCGGCGCGTTTCCCAGGCGAGTTTCTTCACGAGACAGAGACGTTGGTTATATTTCAAGGGCAGGTTGATTAGGGAAGGGATAAACCAGTGAAAGACCCTTGCAGAGACACAAGCGGGCAGGAAGAGCTGCCCCAGAAGGGACAGGTTCGCTGAGGGAGGCCTGCATGGTTGCAGGCGGGCCTGTGTCCTCGACAAGGGCAGGCAGGAGACTGTTGTCCTTCAGAGGAAAGAGTTGGTGACAAGAGGCACCTGCATAGTCACAGGTGGGCAGAGGGATGGCTGCCCAAGCCTGTGCAGACATTGCACTGATAGAGTCTTCTTCTGTTTTGGAGAGATCACTCCTTGTGAGCCTCAGTTGGTGGCTCATTTTGGATAACTATGCAGAATCTGAAAGGGACCTAGATTCCACAATGGGCTCAATCTCCATATCTTTACCTTTGGATGCTCACTTGCTCACTGGGATACCTGCTTGGATGTTATGCTTTGTAATCTAGGGGTCTGGTGCCTCAGGATACTAGTCTGAGCCTAAGGATCTTGGTTTCCATAGCTGTGTCAATGGCTATGCTAATCTCTTCTACCCCCACCTCCTTGTGTGAGCCAGGTTTCTGGTCTTGTGGCACACCTCTTTTCAGGTTTTTTTTTTTTTTTCTATTCTTGTCCTCCATCAATCACCACCATCATCACCATCATCACCACCATCAACATCACCACCACCATCTTTACTTAAAAAGGTTATTATGTGCCAGACACCGTGCTAAGCATTTTACATGTATTATAACATTTATGTTTCTCATCACACAGTCCTGTGAGAGAGAGATATTTTTGCCATTTTTGAAGATGAGTAAACTGAGGAACTTGGCCAAGTTCATATGTGACAGGATAGTGTGGTCCAGGAGCCCAAGCTCAGCTGTCCGGTTCTAGGTGCTTCTCGAATCCACATATGTATGACCCACCTGTGGATTTTTCTAAAAGGTAGATTTTTTCTTTTTTTAAGATTTATTTATTTATTTATACAAGCACTGGGTACAGTCAGAAGCGCAAGAGGGTGAAAGAATTCACCAGAGCCAGAGCAGGGAACAGAATAGGCAAAAGACAGAAGTACACTGCTGAGGGGAGTAGGGGTGAGTCAGGAAATGTCTGCCTTCTGTGGGTCACTTCCTTGGTTGGCTGGGGATGGAACTCCTGCTGCAGAGGCTGCCCAGAGCTTCCCAGTGCTGTGCTGAACCCCTCGTGCCACCAGGGAGGCCCCACTTTTGAAGACATTGTACCAATTCTCTACAGCTGAGTGTCTTTCTGATGGTAGAAGGTACATGAACACTTCATACCTATAGAAGCACACACATGCACACACACTTGTACAGACTCACATGCACACACTTGCACAGACACAGTGTAAGATATGCACACGCACCTAAAGAAAATAGTCCAAACACCTAATTACATACTTACTGGTAGGTCTGTTTCACTATCCTATTTCACCGTATTACCACCATATGACCACTTTGATTTTTCTAAAACTTTCTATAAATTTCACTGCTGCTGATAGGAATTTTAAAGGAAATTTCGGCATCTGACGACCCATGTGTTGGAAGTATGGGCGCATTCATACATGTGAAGCAAATGCATTCAGTTTCAAACACTGATTTACTGTGTCATGGGAGAGACAGTTTCAACAATCCATTTCAGACTGTCTTCTGCAGGCAGGGAAAGAGCATGCAGATGCCTCTATGCCCCAGCGCCCCCGGGGGAAGAGCAGGTCACGTGGAGGTCCATCCTGCAGTGGGAAGCCAGTCTGTCCATCACGGCCCCCTCCTCATGCCATCCCCGACCTGCGCTGGAAGAGAAGAGCCAATAAAGCCCAAGCACAGAGTTACCTGTTTAGGATACTCTTTTGTTAGTGAAATCCCCCAGGGAGTGCTGCACAGACTTAGATTTGACAAGGCTCAGATGGAAACCAGGAGGCCCTAGGAGCCGCCACTAACTAGAGGGTGAGCGAGTGTCCAACTGGGAATTTCAGTTTTTAAAAGCGGCCAAATCCAGGGGCACTTGCTACCGTGGATGTCAGTCCATGACAATGCCACTCAGACATCCTCTGCGCCATCCGTGTGCCCAGGGGCCGACAGCAGGGCTCTCCCAGCAAGGGGCAGGGTGGCCCTCCCGGGACAGAGCCTAAGAAGGGGAAGCAAGGCCCAGGGTTTGGAGCCTCTGGCCCTGGGGCCTCTGGAGGCTCCGCCCACACAGCTCTACACCCCTCCTAGGGCCCTGTACCTGCTCAACTGCCCCCCACCCCGCCTCTCCCCTCCTCCACACACTCTGCTCCCCTCCAGGTGCTTCACCAATTCCGGGGCCCTCTGGTCCCTTCACCTGCTCTGCTGCTTGGACTTCTGTGCCCCCGGACATCTGTGCTCCATGTCTGTGCGTCTCATGCTGCTCCTGGCCCCTCTGACTGGACCAGCCCCTGACCCCTCTCCAGAGCCTCGACCTCCCTTGGTGAGCTCCTTTTCACCTTGGCCGCCGGGTGGCTGCCCTTTGGGGGTGCGGTGAATTCGTCAGAGTGTGGTGGTTATGTTCTTAGTCTCTGTGGTGATTTTTTCTATGCCATGGTGCGCAGAAACAGCAGACGTTCAATATAGCGCTGATTATTCTCCTCACTCGGGCCTTGCCGCTTTGCCTGGCCTTAAGGGTGGAATCCTGCCTTTCTGCAGGGGCCACCGCATTACTTTGGGGCAGGAGGCGAGAGCCACTTCTTGAGGGCGGCCTTAGGGAGGTGATGGAGGGCGGCGGGGCTGGGCTGGGGGTTCTGCTCCTGCCTTCCAGGCCCCCCTCCAGCTGGGAGCCTGGCAAGGTGGTGGTGGTGTGCTCCCAGGCATCCTCCATGGGGGGGCCTGGGAAGGAGGTGGTTCTGATGTGCAGGGCCTCCTCCAAGAGTGGGCCTAGCATGGAGGGGATGCTCTGCCCCCAGGCGTCCTCCAGCGGGGGGCCTAGCACAGAGATGGTGCTGTTCTGCAGCTGGGGGCCTGGCCTGGAGGTAAAACTCCGCTGGGAGGCTTCCTCCGGCAGGGAGACGCTCACGGACGAGGTCTTGCACGCCCACACCTCAGGCTGCAGGAGGCTCTCCTCCCAATCCAGGTCACATTGTGTGGCAGTGGGAGCGAAGTGCTCCTGGGAGGAGGCCTGGCTTGGCCCCTCTCCCTCGTCCCACTGCCCCTCCCCCTCCCCAGCGCAGAGTGTCTGCTCTGTCCCCATGACATCATTAAAACTTCCCTCCGCGATGACACTGACAATTTCGGGCCTCCAGCAATCCTGGCGGACCTCGGCTTCCATCACGGCCATGCCGTGGTGGCCGCCGGCCGGCTCCCCCAAGGGCGGGGATCCCTTCATCTGGACCCAGGGGTGTTCGATGACGCTCTCTAGGGTGCTCCGACTCTGGGGGTCCAGCACCAACATCTTACTGAGGAGGTCCCGGCAGTGGTCCGAGAGGTAGTCAGGCTTGTGGTAGTGCGCGCTCAGGACGCTGGCCCGGAGTTCCTGGTGGCTGGTCCCCGCGAAGGGCAGCTCCCCGGTGAGCATGTTGTAGAGGGTCACCCCCAGGCTCCAGACGTCCGCCTTGGGGCCTTTGTACGTCTGGTGGAGGTAGATCTCGGGGGCCAGGAATTCAGGGCTGCCACAACAGGTGCTCAGGCCCTCGTCGGCGCACCGGACACTGAGCCCGAAGTCCGCCAACTTGATGTTTCCGTTGTCGTCCATGAGCAGGTTCTCGGGCTTCAGGTCTCGGTGCGCGACGCCCTTGCTGTGGCAGTACGAGAGGGCCGAGAGCACCTGCCGGAAAATGCGGCGGGCCTCGCTCTCGGGCAGGCGCCCGCGCTCGTTGAGGTAGCCCTCCAGGTCGCCCCCTTTCGCCAACTCCATCACCAGCATGACCTCCGCCCCGGTGTCCACCACCTCAAAGAGCCGGACGATGTTTGGGTGGTGCAGGGCGCGCATGCAGCCCACCTCGCGGGCCAGGAACTCGGGGCTGGGCATCTTGGCCTTGCGCATGACTTTGATGGCCACCTTCCTGCCGGTGCGGGCGTGCTGCGCCAGCTTCACCTTGGAGAAGGAGCCCTCCCCCAGCGTGCGCAGCATCAGGTAGTGTTGGAGCTTGGCCTCCTTAGGAGCGAGGCGCTTCGTCATAGCGAGTGCGGACCCCGGCTCACTGCTCTCACGGCCCTGGCTGTTCTCAAACGGCCCTGAGATACCTCTCCTCATCGCTCTAGCTCTATTATCTTAACAAACGTACTATTAATCTAATATTAATAGTAATCACAAAACACCCACTAAGCTAACTAAATGCTAATAGTGCTAACTTAACTCCCCAACAGTACTAACTAAGCTACCCTTACTAACAATGCTAATACTAACTAGCTACACGCAAAAATAAATGAAAATAATGTAAATATATGATAAAAGCAAACCAATCACAAGCCCACCACAAAACATAGAACAACACAAAGACAAAAAGAACAAACCACAAGAGAACAAACAACAATCAGAAACTAACAAGTAAAATAAAAAAAACAGACAAACAACAAAGGGAAAAACACAACAAACAACAAATAACAACAGAAGGGAAAATGGGGGAAATCAAAAAAAAGAAAAAGAAAAAAATTCGAAACGGAAATTAAAAAACCAAAAATTAAAATAATAAAACAAAAAATAAAATAAAAAACAAAAAAATTAAAATGATAAAGGAAAATAATTAAAAATGGAAAAAATAAGCAAATAAAGCAATAAAGGAAAATAAGAAAAAACAAAGAAACAAAATAACTAAAATAAAGAACGAAAATAAAGAACTAAAGTAAATGAATAAATAAATCAATCAAAAGAAAACCCAGTAATCCAAAACGCGCTCTCTCTCCCTCCGCTGTCCGAGTCCACAGGTCACTATCCCAAAGCTTCCTGGCTCTTAAGGACACAGATGCAGGCCGGGCAGGGCTTATATAGGCTCTGCCGGTGGCGGCGCCATCACAGTGGCTCTTTATGGAGTCAGAGCCAGAAGCCGCAGCCATTGGCTGAGGGAAACCCAGTGGTTTCTCAGCCTTAATGAAAAAGCAGCTGCCAAGAGGCGTGTTTATAGGACTTACTAGAGATTGACATTTACCCACTTAAAGAAAACCCGTAGAATGCTTGGGAGGCTGTTTCATGTGTAGTGAGAAAACCTTTCTGTCGGCTCATCAGTCACCATTCTGCGACCTCTTTTTTTTTTTTTCCCATTTTCTGTACTACCACCACCCTCACCACCACCACCATCCTCACTGTTGTGGTTTTTGGAACCTGTGGGTTTGGAGTGCGGGGTCCTTGGGTTCACCCTGGGAAAGGGGTCACCAGAGCTCCCATTTTAGCGACACTCGGCGCGTTTCCCAGGCGAGTTTCTTCACGAGACAGAGACGTTGGTTATATTTCAAGGGCAGGTTGATTAGGGAAGGGATAAACCAGTGAAAGACCCTTGCAGAGACACAAGCGGGCAGGAAGAGCTGCCCCAGAAGGGACAGGTTCGCTGAGGGAGGCCTGCATGGTTGCAGGCGGGCCTGTGTCCTCGACAAGGGCAGGCAGGAGACTGTTGTCCTTCAGAGGAAAGAGTTGGTGACAAGAGGCACCTGCATAGTCACAGGTGGGCAGAGGGATGGCTGCCCAAGCCTGTGCAGACATTGCACTGATAGAGTCTTCTTCTGTTTTGGAGAGATCACTCCTTGTGAGCCTCAGTTGGTGGCTCATTTTGGATAACTGTGCAGAATCTGAAAGGGACCTAGATTCCACAATGGGCTCAATCTCCATATCTTTACCTTTGGATGCTCACTTGCTCACTGGGATACCTGCTTGGATGTTATGCTTTGTAATCTAGGGGTCTGGTGCCTCAGGATACTAGTCTGAGCCTAAGGATCTTGGTTTCCATAGCTGTGTCAATGGCTATGCTAATCTCTTCTACCCCCACCTCCTTGTGTGAGCCAGGTTTCTGGCCTTGTGGCACACCTCTTTTCAGGTTTTTTTTTTTTTCTATTCTTGTCCTCCATCAATCACCACCATCATCACCATCATCACCACCATCAACATCACCACCACCATCTTTACTTAAAAAGGTTATTATGTGCCAGACACCGTGCTAAGCATTTTACATGTATTATAACATTTATGTTTCTCATCACACAGTCCTGTGAGAGAGAGATATTTTTGCCATTTTTGAAGATGAGTCAACTGAGGAACTTGGCCAAGTTCATATGTGACAGGATAGTGTGGTCCAGGAGCCCAAGCTCAGCTGTCCGGTTCTAGGTGCTTCTCGAATCCACATATGTATGACCCACCTGTGGATTTTTCTAAAAGGTAGATTTTTTTCTTTTTTTAAGATTTATTTATTTATTTATACAAGCACTGGGTACAGTCAGAAGCGCAAGAGGGTGAAAGAATTCACCAGAGCCAGAGCAGGGAACAGAATAGGCAAAAGACAGAAGTACACTGCTGAGGGGAGTAGGGGTGAGTCAGGAAATGTCTGCCTTCTGTGGGTCACTTCCTTGGTTGGCTGGGGATGGAACTCCTGCTGCAGAGGCTGCCCAGAGCTTCCCAGTGCTGTGCTGAACCCCTCGTGCCACCAGGGAGGCCCCACTTTTGAAGACATTGTACCAATTCTCTACAGCTGAGTGTCTTTCTGATGGTAGAAGGTACATGAACACTTCATACCTATAGAAGCACACACATGCACACACACTTGTACAGACTCACATGCACACACTTGCACAGACACAGTGTAAGACATGCACACGCACCTAAAGGAAATAGTCCAAACACCTAATTACATACTTACTGGTAGGTCTGTTTCACTATCCTATTTCACCGTATTACCACCATATGACCACTTTGATTTTTCTAAAACTTTCTATAAATTTCACTGCTGCTGATAGGAATTTTAAAGGAAATTTCGGCATCTGACGACCCATGTGTTGGAAGTATGGGCGCATTCATACATGTGAAGCAAATGCATTCAGTTTCAAACACTGATTTACTGTGTCATGGGAGAGACAGTTTCAACAATCCATTTCAGACTGTCTTCTGCAGGCAGGGAAAGAGCATGCAGATGCCTCTATGCCCCAGCGCCCCCGGGGGAAGAGCAGGTCACGTGGAGGTCCATCCTGCAGTGGGAAGCCAGTCTGTCCATCACGGCCCCCTCCTCGTGCCATCCCCGACCTGCGTTGGAAGAGAAGAGCCAATAAAGCCCAAGCACAGAGTTACCTGTTTAGGATACTCTTTTGTTAGTGAAATCCCCCAGGGAGTGCTGCACAGACTTAGATTTGACAAGGCTCAGATGGAAACCAGGAGGCCCTAGGAGCCGCCACTAACTAGAGGGTGAGTGAGTGTCCAACTTGGAATTTCAGTTTTTAAAAGCGACCCATCCAGGGGGATTTGCTACCGTGGATGTCAGTCCATGACAATGCCACTCAGACATCCTCTGCGCCATCCGTGTGCCCAGGGGCCGACAGCAGGGCTCTCCCAGCAAGGCGCAGGGTGGCCCTCCCGGGACAGAGCCTAAGAAGGGGAAACAAGGCCCAGGGTTTGGAGCCTCTGGCCCTGGGGCCTCTGGAGGCTCCGCCCACACAGCTCTACACCCCTCCTGGGGCCCTGCACCTGCTCAACTGCCCCCCACCCCCCCCTCCCCTCCTCCAACCACTCTGCTCCCCTCCAGGTGCTTCACCAGTTCCGTCGCCCTTTGGGCCCTTCACCTGCTCTGCTGCTTGGACTTCTGTGCCCCCGGACATCTGTGCTCCATGTCTGTGCGTCTCATGCTGCTCCTGGCCCCTCGGACTGGACCAGCCCCTGACCCCTCTCCAGAGCCTCGACCTCCCTTGGTGAGCTCCTTTTCACCTTGGCCACCAGGTGGCTGCCCTTTGGGGGCAGGGTGAATTCTTCAGAGTGTGGTGGTTATATTCTTAGTCTCTGTGGTGGTTTTTTCTATGCCATGGTGCGCAGAAACAGCAGACGTTCAATATAGCGCTGATTATTCTCCTCACTCTGGCCTTGCCGCTTTGCCTGGCCTTAAGGGTGGAATCCTGCCTTTCTGCAGGGGCCACCACATTACTTTGGGGCAGGAGGCGAGAGCCACTTCTTGAGGGCGGTCTTAGGGAGGTGATGGAGGGCGGCGGGGCTGGGCTGGGGGTTCTGCTCCTGCCTTCCAGGCCCCCCTCCAGCTGGGAGCCTGGCAAGGTGGTGGTGGTGTGCTCCCAGGCATCCTCCATGGGGGGGCCTGGGAAGGAGGTGGTTCTGATGTGCAGGGCCTCCTCCAAGAGTGGGCCTAGCATGGAGGGGATGCTCTGCCCCCAGGCGTCCTCCAGCGGGGGGCCTAGCACAGAGATGGTGCTGTTCTGCAGCTGGGGGCCTGGCCTGGAGGTAAAACTCCGCTGGGAGGCTTCCTCCGGCAGGGAGATGCTCACGGACGAGGTCTTGCACGCCCACACCTCAGGCTGCAGGAGGCTCTCCTCCCAATCCAGGTCACATTGTGTGGCAGTGGGAGCGAAGTGCTCCTGGGAGGAGGCCTGGCTTGGCCCCTCTCCCTCGTCCCACTGCCCCTCCCCCTCCCCAGCGCAGAGTGTCTGCTCTGTGCCCATGACATCATTAAAACTTCCCTCCGCGATGACACTGACAATTTCGGGCCTCCAGCAATCCTGGCGGACCTCGGCTTCCATCACGGCCATGCCGTGGTGGCCGCCGGCCGGCTCCCCCAAGGGCGGGGATCCCTTCATCTGGACCCAGGGGTGTTCGATGACGCTCTCTAGGGTGCTCCGACTCTGGGGGTCCAGCACCAACATCTTACTGAGGAGGTCCCGGCAGTGGTCCGAGAGGTAGTCAGGCTTGTGGTAGTGCGCGCTCAGGACGCTGGCCCGGAGTTCCTGGTGGCTGGTCCCCGCGAAGGGCAGCTCCCCGGTGAGCATGTTGTAGAGGGTCACCCCCAGGCTCCAGACGTCCGCCTTGGGGCCTTTGTACGTCTGGTGGAGGTAGATCTCGGGGGCCAGGAATTCAGGGCTGCCACAACAGGTGCTCAGGCCCTCGTCGGCGCACCGGACACTGAGCCCGAAGTCCGCCAACTTGATGTTTCCGTTGTCGTCCATGAGCAGGTTCTCGGGCTTCAGGTCTCGGTGCGCGACGCCCTTGCTGTGGCAGTACGAGAGGGCCGAGAGCACCTGCCGGAAAATGCGGCGGGCCTCGCTCTCGGGCAGGCGCCCGCGCTCGTTGAGGTAGCCCTCCAGGTCGCCCCCTTTCGCCAACTCCATCACCAGCATGACCTCCGCCCCGGTGTCCACCACCTCAAAGAGCCGGACGATGTTTGGGTGGTGCAGGGCGCGCATGCAGCCCACCTCGCGGGCCAGGAACTCGGGGCTGGGCATCTTGGCCTTGCGCATGACTTTGATGGCCACCTTCCTGCCGGTGCGGGCGTGCTGCGCCAGCTTCACCTTGGAGAAGGAGCCCTCCCCCAGCGTGCGCAGCATCAGGTAGTGTTGGAGCTTGGCCTCCTTAGGAGCGAGGCGCTTCGTCATAGCGAGTGCGGACCCCGGCTCACTGCTCTCACGGCCCTGGCTGTTCTCAAACGGCCCTGAGATACCTCTCCTCATCGCTCTAGCTCTATTATCTTAACAAACGTACTATTAATCTAATATTAATAGTAATCACAAAACACCCACTAAGCTAACTAAATGCTAATAGTGCTAACTTAACTCCCCAACAGTACTAACTAAGCTACCCTTACTAACAATGCTAATACTAACTAGCTACACGCAAAAATAAATGAAAATAATGTAAATATATGATAAAAGCAAACCAATCACAAGCTAACCACAAAACATAGAACAACACAAAGACAAAACGAACAAACCACTAGAGAACAAACAACAATCAGAAACTAACAAGTCAAATAAAAAAAACAGACAAACAACAAAGGGAAAAACACAACAAACAACAAATAACAACAGAAGGGAAAATGGGGGAAATCAAAAAAAAGAAAAAGAAAAAAATTCGAAACGGAAATTAAAAATCCAAAAATTAAAATAATAAAACAAAAAAATAAAATAAAAAACTAAAAAATTAAAATGATAAAGGAAAATAATTAAAAATGGAAAAAATAAGCAAATAAAGCAATAAAGGAAAATAAGAAAAAACAAAGAAACAAAATAACTAAAAGAACGAAAATAAAGAACTAAAGTAAATGAATAAATAAATCAATCAAAAGAAAACCCAGTAATCCAAAACGCGCTCTCTCTCCCTCCGCTGTCCGAGTCCACAGGTCACTATCCCAAAGCTTCCTGGCTCTTAAGGACACAGATGCAGGCCGGGCAGGGCTTATATAGGCTCTGCCGGTGGCGGCGCCATCACAGTGGCTCTTTATGGAGTCAGAGCCAGAAGCCGCAGCCATTGGCTGAGGGAAACCCAGTGGTTTCTCAGCCTTAATGAAAAAGCAGCTGCCAAGAGGCGTGTTTATAGGACTTACTAGAGATTGACATTTACCCACTTAAAGAAAACCCGTAGAATGCTTGAGAGGCTGTTTCATGTGTAGTGAGAAAACCTTTCTGTCGGCTCATCAGTCACCATTCTGCGACCTCTTTTTTTTTTTTTTTTTTTTTTTTTTTCCCATTTTCTGTACTACCACCACCCTCACCACCACCACCATCCTCACTGTTGTGGTTTTTGGAACCTGTGGGTTTGGAGTGCGGGGTCCTTGGGTTCACCCTGGGAAAGGGGTCACCAGAGCTCCCATTTTAGCGACACTCGGCGCGTTTCCCAGGCGAGTTTCTTCACGAGACAGAGACGTTGGTTATATTTCAAGGGCAGGTTGATTAGGGAAGGGATAAACCAGTGAAAGACCCTTGCAGAGACACAAGCGGGCAGGAAGAGCTGCCCCAGAAGGGACAGGTTCGCTGAGGGAGGCCTGCATGGTTGCAGGCGGGCCTGTGTCCTCGACAAGGGCAGGCAGGAGACTGTTGTCCTTCAGAGGAAAGTGTTGGTGACAAGAGGCACCTGCATAGTCACAGGTGGGCAGAGGGATGGCTGCCCAAGCCTGTGCAGACATTGCACTGATAGAGTCTTCTTCTGTTTTGGAGAGATCACTCCTTGTGAGCCTCAGTTGGTGGCTCATTTTGGATAACTATGCAGAATCTGAAAGGGACCTAGATTCCACAATGGGCTCAATCTCCATATCTTTACCTTTGGATGCTCACTTGCTCACTGGGATACCTGCTTGGATGTTATGCTTTGTAATCTAGGGGTCTGGTGCCTCAGGATACTAGTCTGAGCCTAAGGATCTTGGTTTCCATAGCTGTGTCAATGGCTATGCTAATCTCTTCTACCCCCACCTCCTTGTGTGAGCCAGGTTTCTGGTCTTGTGGCACACCTCTTTTCAGGTTTTTGTTTTTTTTTTCTATTCTTGTCCTCCATCAATCACCACCATCATCACCATCATCACCACCATCAACATCACCACCACCATCTTTACTTAAAAAGGTTATTATGTGCCAGACACCGTGCTAAGCATTTTACATGTATTATAACATTTATGTTTCTCATCACACAGTCCTGTGAGAGAGAGATATTTTTGCCATTTTTGAAGATGAGTAAACTGAGGAACTTGGCCAAGTTCATATGTGACAGGATAGTGTGGTCCAGGAGCCCAAGCTCAGCTGTCCGGTTCTAGGTGCTTCTCGAATCCACATATGTATGACCCACCTGTGGATTTTTCTAAAAGGTAGATTTTTTCTTTTTTTAAGATTTATTTATTTATTTATACAAGCACTGGGTACAGTCAGAAGCGCAAGAGGGTGAAAGAATTCACCAGAGCCAGAGCAGGGAACAGAATAGGCAAAAGACAGAAGTACACTGCTGAGGGGAGTAGGGGTGAGTCAGGAAATGTCTGCCTTCTGTGGGTCACTTCCTTGGTTGGCTGGGGATGGAACTCCTGCTGCAGAGGCTGCCCAGAGCTTCCCAGTGCTGTGCTGAACCCCTCGTGCCACCAGGGAGGCCCCACTTTTGAAGACATTGTACCAATTCTCTACAGCTGAGTGTCTTTCTGATGGTAGAAGGTACATGAACACTTCATACCTATAGAAGCACACACATGCACACACACTTGTACAGACTCACATGCACACACTTGCACAGACACAGTGTAAGACATGCACACGCACCTAAAGGAAATAGTCCAAACACCTAATTACATACTTACTGGTAGGTCTGTTTCACTATCCTATTTCACCGTATTACCACCATATGACCACTTTGATTTTTCTAAAACTTTCTATAAATTTCACTGCTGCTGATAGGAATTTTAAAGGAAATTTCGGCATCTGACGACCCATGTGTTGGAAGTATGGGCGCATTCATACATGTGAAGCAAATGCATTCAGTTTCAAACACTGATTTACTGTGTCATGGGAGAGACAGTTTCAACAATCCATTTCAGACTGTCTTCTGCAGGCAGGGAAAGAGCATGCAGATGCCTCTATGCCCCAGCGCCCCCGGGGGAAGAGCAGGTCACGTGGAGGTCCATCCTGCAGTGGGAAGCCAGTCTGTCCATCACGGCCCCCTCCTCGTGCCATCCCCGACCTGCGTTGGAAGAGAAGAGCCAATAAAGCCCAAGCACAGAGTTACCTGTTTAGGATACTCTTTTGTTAGTGAAATCCCCCAGGGAGTGCTGCACAGACTTAGATTTGACAAGGCTCAGATGGAAACCAGGAGGCCCTAGGAGCCGCCACTAACTAGAGGGTGAGTGAGTGTCCAACTTGGAATTTCAGTTTTTAAAAGCGACCCATCCAGGGGGATTTGCTACCGTGGATGTCAGTCCATGACAATGCCACTCAGACATCCTCTGCGCCATCCGTGTGCCCAGGGGCCGACAGCAGGGCTCTCCCAGCAAGGCGCAGGGTGGCCCTCCCGGGACAGAGCCTAAGAAGGGGAAGCAAGGCCCAGGGTTTGGAGCCTCTGGCCCTGGGGCCTCTGTAGGCTCTGCCCACACAGCTCTACACCCCTCCTGGGGCCCTGCACCTGCTCAACTGCCCCCCACCCCTCCTCTCCCCTCCTCCAACCACTCTGCTCCCCTCCAGGTGCTTCACCAGTTCCGTCGCCCTTTGGGCCCTTCACCTGCTCTGCTGCTTGGACTTCTGTGCCCCCGGACATCTGTGCTCCATGTCTGTGCGTCTCATGCTGCTCCTGGCCCCTCGGACTGGACCAGCCCCTGACCCCTCTCCAGAGCCTCGACCTCCCTTGGTGAGCTCCTTTTCACCTTGGCCACCAGGTGGCTGCACTTTGGGGGCAGGGTGAATTCTTCAGAGTGTGGTGGTTATATTCTTAGTCTCTGTGGTGGTTTTTTCTATGCCATGGTGCGCAGAAACAGCAGACGTTCAATATAGCGCTGATTATTCTCCTCACGCTGGCCTTGCCGCTTTGCCTGGCCTTAAGGGTGGAATCCTGCCTTTCTGCAGGGGCCACCGCATTACTTTGGGGCAGGAGGCGAGAGCCACTTCTTGAGGGCGGTCTTAGGGAGGTGATGGAGGGCGGCGGGGCTGGGCTGGGGGTTCTGCTCCTGCCTTCCAGGCCCCCCTCCAGCTGGGAGCCTGGCAAGGTGGTGGTGGTGTGCTCCCAGGCATCCTCCATGGGGGGGCCTGGGAAGGAGGTGGTTCTGATGTGCAGGGCCTCCTCCAAGAGTGGGCCTAGCATGGAGGGGATGCTCTGCCCCCAGGCGTCCTCCAGCGGGGGGCCTAGCACAGACATGGTGCTGTTCTGCAGCTGGGGGCCTGGCCTGGAGGTAAAACTCCGCTGGGAGGCTTCCTCCGGCAGGGAGACGCTCAGGGACGAGGTCTTGCACGCCCACACCTCAGGCTGCAGGAGGCTCTCCTCCCAATCCAGGTCACATTGTGTGGCAGTGGGAGCGAAGTGCTCCTGGGAGGAGGCCTGGCTTGGCCCCTCTCCCTCGTCCCACTGCCCCTCCCCCTCCCCAGCGCAGAGTGTCTGCTCTGTGCCCATGACATCATTAAAACTTCCCTCCGCAATGACACTGACAATTTCGGGCCTCCAGCAATCCTGGCGGACCTCGGCTTCCATCACGGCCATGCCGTGGTGGCCGCCGGCCGGCTCCCCCAAGGGCGGGGATCCCTTCATCTGGACCCAGGGGTGTTCGATGACGCTCTCTAGGGTGCTCCGACTCTGGGGGTCCAGCACCAACATCTTACTGAGGAGGTCCCGGCAGTGGTCCGAGAGGTAGTCAGGCTTGTGGTAGTGCGCGCTCAGGACGCTGGCCCGGAGTTCCTGGTGGCTGGTCCCCGCGAAGGGCAGCTCCCCGGTGAGCATGTTGTAGAGGGTCACCCCCAGGCTCCAGACGTCCGCCTTGGGGCCTTTGTACGTCTGGTGGAGGTAGATCTCGGGGGCCAGGAATTCAGGGCTGCCACAACAGGTGCTCAGGCCCTCGTCGGCGCACCGGACACTGAGCCCGAAGTCCGCCAACTTGATGTTTCCGTTGTCGTCCATGAGCAGGTTCTCGGGCTTCAGGTCTCGGTGCGCGACGCCCTTGCTGTGGCAGTACGAGAGGGCCGAGAGCACCTGCCGGAAAATGCGGCGGGCCTCGCTCTCGGGCAGGCGCCCGCGCTCGTTGAGGTAGCCCTCCAGGTCGCCCCCTTTCGCCAACTCCATCACCAGCATGACCTCCGCCCCGGTGTCCACCACCTCAAAGAGCCGGACGATGTTTGGGTGGTGCAGGGCGCGCATGCAGCCCACCTCGCGGGCCAGGAACTCGGGGCTGGGCATCTTGGCCTTGCGCATGACTTTGATGGCCACCTTCCTGCCGGTGCGGGCGTGCTGCGCCAGCTTCACCTTGGAGAAGGAGCCCTCCCCCAGCGTGCGCAGCATCAGGTAGTGTTGGAGCTTGGCCTCCTTAGGAGCGAGGCGCTTCGTCATAGCGAGTGCGGACCCCGGCTCACTGCTCTCACGGCCCTGGCTATTCTCAAACGGCCCTGAGATACCTCTCCTCATCGCTCTGGCTCTATTATCTTAACAAACGTACTATTAATCTAATATTAATAGTAATCACAAAACACCCACTAAGCTAACTAAATGCTAATAGTGCTAACTTAACTCCCCAACAGTACTAACTAAGCTACCCTTACTAACAATGCTAATACTAACTAGCTACACGCAAAAATAAATGAAAATAATGTAAATATATGATAAAAGCAAACCAATCACAAGCTAGCCACAAAACATAGAACAACACAAAGACAAAACGAACAAACCACAAGAGAACAAACAACAATCAGAAACTAACAAGTAAAATAAAAAAAACAGACAAACAACAAAGGGAAAAACACAACAAACAACAAATAACAACAGAAGGGAAAATGGGGGAAATCAAAAAAAAGAAAAAGAAAAAAATTCGAAACGGAAATTAAAAAACCAAAAATTAAAATAATAAAACAAAAAAATAAAATAAAAAACAAAAAAATTAAAATGATAAAGGAAAATAATTAAAAATGGAAAAAATAAGCAAATAAAGCAATAAAGGAAAATAAGAAAAAACAAAGAAACAAAATAACTAAAATAAAGAACGAAAATAAAGAACTAAAGTAAATGAATAAATAAATCAATCAAAAGAAAACCCAGTAATCCAAAACGCGCTCTCTCTCCCTCCGCTGTCCGAGTCCACAGGTCACTATCCCAAAGCTTCCTGGCTCTTAAGGACACAGATGCAGGCCGGGCAGGGCTTATATAGGCTCTGCCGGCGGCGGCGCCATCACAGTGGCTCTTTATGGAGTCAGAGCCAGAAGCCGCAGCCATTGGCTGAGGGAAACCCAGTGGTTTCTCAGCCTTAATGAAAAAGCAGCTGCCAAGAGGCGTGTTTATAGGACTTACTAGAGATTGACATTTACCCAGTTAAAGAAAACCCGTAGAATGCTTGAGAGGCTGTTTCATGTGTAGTGAGAAAACCTTTCTGTCGGCTCATCAGTCACCATTCTGCGACCTCTTTTTTTTTTTTTTTTTTTTTTTTTTTTTCCCATTTTCTGTACTACCACCACCCTCACCACCACCACCATCCTCACTGTTGTGGTTTTTGGAACCTGTGGGTTTGGAGTGCGGGGTCCTTGGGTTCACCCTGGGAAAGGGGTCACCAGAGCTCCCATTTAGCGACACTCGGCGCGTTTCCCAGGCGAGTTTCTTCACGAGACAGAGACGTTGGTTATATTTCAAGGGCAGGTTGATTAGGGAAGGGATAAACCAGTGAAAGACCCTTGCAGAGACACAAGCGGGCAGGAAGAGCTGCCCCAGAAGGGACAGGTTCGCTGAGGGAGGCCTGCATGGTTGCAGGCGGGCCTGTGTCCTCGACAAGGGCAGGCAGGAGACTGTTGTCCTTCAGAGGAAAGTGTTGGTGACAAGAGGCACCTGCATAGTCACAGGTGGGCAGAGGGATGGCTGCCCAAGCCTGTGCAGACATTGCACTGATAGAGTCTTCTTCTGTTTTGGAGAGATCACTCCTTGTGAGCCTCAGTTGGTGGCTCATTTTGGATAACTATGCAGAATCTGAAAGGGACCTAGATTCCACAATGGGCTCAATCTCCATATCTTTACCTTTGGATGCTCACTTGCTCACTGGGATACCTGCTTGGATGTTATGCTTTGTAATCTAGGGGTCTGGTGCCTCAGGATACTAGTCTGAGCCTAAGGATCTTGGTTTCCATAGCTGTGTCAATGGCTATGCTAATCTCTTCTACCCCCACCTCCTTGTGTGAGCCAGGTTTCTGGTCTTGTGGCACACCTCTTTTCAGGTTTTTGTTTTTTTTTTCTATTCTTGTCCTCCATCAATCACCACCATCATCACCATCATCACCACCATCAACATCACCACCACCATCTTTACTTAAAAAGGTTATTATGTGCCAGACACCGTGCTAAGCATTTTACATGTATTATAACATTTATGTTTCTCATCACACAGTCCTGTGAGAGAGAGATATTTTTGCCATTTTTGAAGATGAGTAAACTGAGGAACTTGGCCAAGTTCATATGTGACAGGATAGTGTGGTCCAGGAGCCCAAGCTCAGCTGTCCGGTTCTAGGTGCTTCTCGAATCCACATATGTATGACCCACCTGTGGATTTTTCTAAAAGGTAGATTTTTTCTTTTTTTAAGATTTATTTATTTATTTATACAAGCACTGGGTACAGTCAGAAGCGCAAGAGGGTGAAAGAATTCACCAGAGCCAGAGCAGGGAACAGAATAGGCAAAAGACAGAAGTACACTGCTGAGGGGAGTAGGGGTGAGTCAGGAAATGTCTGCCTTCTGTGGGTCACTTCCTTGGTTGGCTGGGGATGGAACTCCTGCTGCAGAGGCTGCCCAGAGCTTCCCAGTGCTGTGCTGAACCCCTCGTGCCACCAGGGAGGCCCCACTTTTGAAGACATTGTACCAATTCTCTACAGCTGAGTGTCTTTCTGATGGTAGAAGGTACATGAACACTTCATACCTATAGAAGCACACACATGCACACACACTTGTACAGACTCACATGCACACACTTGCACAGACACAGTGTAAGACATGCACACGCACCTAAAGGAAATAGTCCAAACACCTAATTACATACTTACTGGTAGGTCTGTTTCACTATCCTATTTCACCGTATTACCACCATATGACCACTTTGATTTTTCTAAAACTTTCTATAAATTTCACTGCTGCTGATAGGAATTTTAAAGGAAATTTCGGCATCTGACGACCCATGTGTTGGAAGTATGGGCGCATTCATACATGTGAAGCAAATGCATTCAGTTTCAAACCCTGATTTACTGTGTCATGGGAGAGACAGTTTCAACAATCCATTTCAGACTGTCTTCTGCAGGCAGGGAAAGAGCATGCAGATGCCTCTATGCCCCAGCGCCCCCGGGGGAAGAGCAGGTCACGTGGAGGTCCATCCTGCAGTGGGAAGCCAGTCTGTCCATCACGGCCCCCTCCTCGTGCCATCCCCGACCTGCGTTGGAAGAGAAGAGCCAATAAAGCCCAAGCACAGAGTTACCTGTTTAGGATACTCTTTTGTTAGTGAAATCCCCCAGGGAGTGCTGCACAGACTTAGATTTGACAAGGCTCAGATGGAAACCAGGAGGCCCTAGGAGCCGCCACTAACTAGAGGGTGAGTGAGTGTCCAACTTGGAATTTCAGTTTTTAAAAGCGACCCATCCAGGGGGATTTGCTACCGTGGATGTCAGTCCATGACAATGCCACTCAGACATCCTCTGCGCCATCCGTGTGCCCAGGGGCCGACAGCAGGGCTCTCCCAGCAAGGCGCAGGGTGGCCCTCCCGGGACAGAGCCTAAGAAGGGGAAGCAAGGCCCAGGGTTTGGAGCCTCTGGCCCTGGGGCCTCTGTAGGCTCTGCCCACACAGCTCTACACCCCTCCTGGGGCCCTGCACCTGCTCAACTGCCCCCCACCCCTCCTCTCCCCTCCTCCAACCACTCTGCTCCCCTCCAGGTGCTTCACCAGTTCCGTCGCCCTTTGGGCCCTTCACCTGCTCTGCTGCTTGGACTTCTGTGCCCCCGGACATCTGTGCTCCATGTCTGTGCGTCTCATGCTGCTCCTGGCCCCTCGGACTGAACCAGCCCCTGACCCCTCTCCAGAGCCTCGACCTCCCTTGGTGAGCTCCTTTTCACCTTGGCCACCAGGTGGCTGCACTTTGGGGGCAGGGTGAATTCTTCAGAGTGTGGTGGTTATATTCTTAGTCTCTGTGGTGGTTTTTTCTATGCCATGGTGCGCAGAAACAGCAGACGTTCAATATAGCGCTGATTATTCTCCTCACGCTGGCCTTGCCGCTTTGCCTGGCCTTAAGGGTGGAATCCTGCCTTTCTGCAGGGGCCACCGCATTACTTTGGGGCAGGAGGCGAGAGCCACTTCTTGAGGGCGGTCTTAGGGAGGTGATGGAGGGCGGCGGGGCTGGGCTGGGGGTTCTGCTCCTGCCTTCCAGGCCCCCCTCCAGCTGGGAGCCTGGCAAGGTGGTGGTGGTGTGCTCCCAGGCATCCTCCATGGGGGGGCCTGGGAAGGAGGTGGTTCTGATGTGCAGGGCCTCCTCCAAGAGTGGGCCTAGCATGGAGGGGATGCTCTGCCCCCAGGCGTCCTCCAGCGGGGGGCCTAGCACAGACATGGTGCTGTTCTGCAGCTGGGGGCCTGGCCTGGAGGTAAAACTCCGCTGGGAGGCTTCCTCCGGCAGGGAGACGCTCAGGGACGAGGTCTTGCACGCCCACACCTCAGGCTGCAGGAGGCTCTCCTCCCAATCCAGGTCACATTGTGTGGCAGTGGGAGCGAAGTGCTCCTGGGAGGAGGCCTGGCTTGGCCCCTCTCCCTCGTCCCACTGCCCCTCCCCCTCCCCAGCGCAGAGTGTCTGCTCTGTGCCCATGACATCATTAAAACTTCCCTCCGCAATGACACTGACAATTTCGGGCCTCCAGCAATCCTGGCGGACCTCGGCTTCCATCACGGCCATGCCGTGGTGGCCGCCGGCCGGCTCCCCCAAGGGCGGGGATCCCTTCATCTGGACCCAGGGGTGTTCGATGACGCTCTCTAGGGTGCTCCGACTCTGGGGGTCCAGCACCAACATCTTACTGAGGAGGTCCCGGCAGTGGTCCGAGAGGTAGTCAGGCTTGTGGTAGTGCGCGCTCAGGACGCTGGCCCGGAGTTCCTGGTGGCTGGTCCCCGCGAAGGGCAGCTCCCCGGTGAGCATGTTGTAGAGGGTCACCCCCAGGCTCCAGACGTCCGCCTTGGGGCCTTTGTACGTCTGGTGGAGGTAGATCTCGGGGGCCAGGAATTCAGGGCTGCCACAACAGGTGCTCAGGCCCTCGTCGGCGCACCGGACACTGAGCCCGAAGTCCGCCAACTTGATGTTTCCGTTGTCGTCCATGAGCAGGTTCTCGGGCTTCAGGTCTCGGTGCGCGACGCCCTTGCTGTGGCAGTACGAGAGGGCCGAGAGCACCTGCCGGAAAATGCGGCGGGCCTCGCTCTCGGGCAGGCGCCCGCGCTCGTTGAGGTAGCCCTCCAGGTCGCCCCCTTTCGCCAACTCCATCACCAGCATGACCTCCGCCCCGGTGTCCACCACCTCAAAGAGCCGGACGATGTTTGGGTGGTGCAGGGCGCGCATGCAGCCCACCTCGCGGGCCAGGAACTCGGGGCTGGGCATCTTGGCCTTGCGCATGACTTTGATGGCCACCTTCCTGCCGGTGCGGGCGTGCTGCGCCAGCTTCACCTTGGAGAAGGAGCCCTCCCCCAGCGTGCGCAGCATCAGGTAGTGTTGGAGCTTGGCCTCCTTAGGAGCGAGGCGCTTCGTCATAGCGAGTGCGGACCCCGGCTCACTGCTCTCACGGCCCTGGCTATTCTCAAACGGCCCTGAGATACCTCTCCTCATCGCTCTGGCTCTATTATCTTAACAAACGTACTATTAATCTAATATTAATAGTAATCACAAAACACCCACTAAGCTAACTAAATGCTAATAGTGCTAACTTAACTCCCCAACAGTACTAACTAAGCTACCCTTACTAACAATGCTAATACTAACTAGCTACACGCAAAAATAAATGAAAATAATGTAAATATATGATAAAAGCAAACCAATCACAAGCTAGCCACAAAACATAGAACAACACAAAGACAAAACGAACAAACCACAAGAGAACAAACAACAATCAGAAACTAACAAGTAAAATAAAAAAAACAGACAAACAACAAAGGGAAAAACACAACAAACAACAAATAACAACAGAAGGGAAAATGGGGGAAATCAAAAAAAAGAAAAAGAAAAAAATTCGAAACGGAAATTAAAAAACCAAAAATTAAAATAATAAAACAAAAAAATAAAATAAAAAACTAAAAAATTAAAATGATAAAGGAAAATAATTAAAAATGGAAAAAATAAGCAAATAAAGCAATAAAGGAAAATAAGAAAAAACAAAGAAACAAAATAACTAAAATAAAGAACGAAAATAAAGAACTAAAGTAAATGAATAAATAAATCAATCAAAAGAAAACCCAGTAATCCAAAACGCGCTCTCTCTCCCTCCGCTGTCCGAGTCCACAGGTCACTATCCCAAAGCTTCCTGGCTCTTAAGGACACAGATGCAGGCCGGGCAGGGCTTATATAGGCTCTGCCGGTGGCGGCGCCATCACAGTGGCTCTTTATGGAGTCAGAGCCAGAAGCCGCAGCCATTGGCTGAGGGAAACCCAGTGGTTTCTCAGCCTTAATGAAAAAGCAGCTGCCAAGAGGCGTGTTTATAGGACTTACTAGAGATTGACATTTACCCAGTTAAAGAAAACCCGTAGAATGCTTGAGAGGCTGTTTCATGTGTAGTGAGAAAACCTTTCTGTGGGCTCATCAGTCACCATTCTGCGACCTCTTTTTTTTTTTTTTTTTTTTTTTTTTTTCCCATTTTCTGTACTACCACCACCCTCACCACCACCACCATCCTCACTGTTGTGGTTTTTGGAACCTGTGGGTTTGGAGTGCGGGGTCCTTGGGTTCACCCTGGGAAAGGGGTCACCAGAGCTCCCATTTAGCGACACTCGGCGCGTTTCCCAGGCGAGTTTCTTCACGAGACAGAGACGTTGGTTATATTTCAAGGGCAGGTTGATTAGGGAAGGGATAAACCAGTGAAAGACCCTTGCAGAGACACAAGCGGGCAGGAAGAGCTGCCCCAGAAGGGACAGGTTCGCTGAGGGAGGCCTGCATGGTTGCAGGCGGGCCTGTGTCCTCGACAAGGGCAGGCAGGAGACTGTTGTCCTTCAGAGGAAAGAGTTGGTGTCAAGAGGCACCTGCATAGTCACAGGTGGGCAGAGGGATGGCTGCCCAAGCCTGTGCAGACATTGCACTGATAGAGTCTTCTTCTGTTTTGGAGAGATCACTCCTTGTGAGCCTCAGTTGGTGGCTCATTTTGGATAACTATGCAGAATCTGAAAGGGACCTAGATTCCACAATGGGCTCAATCTCCATATCTTTACCTTTGGATGCTCACTTGCTCACTGGGATACCTGCTTGGATGTTATGCTTTGTAATCTAGGGGTCTGGTGCCTCAGGATACTAGTCTGAGCCTAAGGATCTTGGTTTCCATAGCTGTGTCAATGGCTATGCTAATCTCTTCTACCCCCACCTCCTTGTGTGAGCCAGGTTTCTGGTCTTGTGGCACACCTCTTTTCAGGTTTTTTTTTTTTTTTTCTATTCTTGTCCTCCATCAATCACCACCATCATCACCATCATCACCACCATCAACATCACCACCACCATCTTTACTTAAAAAGGTTATTATGTGCCAGACACCGTGCTAAGCATTTTACATGTATTATAACATTTATGTTTCTCATCACACAGTCCTGTGAGAGAGAGATATTTTTGCCATTTTTGAAGATGAGTAAACTGAGGAACTTGGCCAAGTTCATATGTGACAGGATAGTGTGGTCCAGGAGCCCAAGCTCAGCTGTCCGGTTCTAGGTGCTTCTTGAATCCACATATGTATGACCCACCTGTGGATTTTTCTAAAAGGTAGATTTTTTCTTTTTTTAAGATTTATTTATTTATTTATACAAGCACTGGGTACAGTCAGAAGCGCAAGAGGGTGAAAGAATTCACCAGAGCCAGAGCAGGGAATAGAATAGGCAAAAGACAGAGGTACACTGCTGAGGGGAGTAGGGGTGAGTCAGGAAATGTCTGCCTTCTGTGGGTCACTTCCTTGGTTGGCTGGGGATGGAACTCCTGCTGCAGAGGCTGCCCAGAGCTTCCCAGTGCTGTGCTGAACCCCTCGTGCCACCAGGGAGGCCCCACTTTTGAAGACATTGTACCAATTCTCTACAGCTGAGTGTCTTTCTGATGGTAGAAGGTACATGAACACTTCATACCTATAGAAGCACACACATGCACACACACTTGTACAGACTCACATGCACACTCTTGCACAGACACAGTGTAAGACATGCACACGCACCTAAAGAAAATAGTCCAAAACCTAATTACATACTTACTGGTAGGTCTGTTTCACTATCCTATTTCACCGTTTTACCACCATATGACCACTTTGATTTTTCTAAAACTTTCTATAAATTTCACTGCTGCTGATAGGAATTTTAAAGGAAATTTCGGCATCTGACGACCCATGTGTTGGAAGTATGGGCGCATTCATACATGTGAAGCAAATGCATTCAGTTTCAAACACTGATTTACTGTGTCATGGGAGAGACAGTTTCAACAATCCATTTCAGACTGTCTTCTGCAGGCAGGGAAAGAGCATGCAGATGCCTCTATGCCCCAGCGCCCCCGGGGGAAGAGCAGGTCACGTGGAGGTCCATCCTGCAGTGGGAAGCCAGTCTGTCCATCACGGCCCCCTCCTCGTGCCATCCCCGACCTGCGTTGGAAGAGAAGAGCCAATAAAGCCCAAGCACAGAGTTACCTGTTTAGGATACTCTTTTGTTAGTGAAATCCCCCAGGGAGTGCTGCACAGACTTAGATTTGACAAGGCTCAGATGGAAACCAGGAGGCCCTAGGAGCCGCCACTAACTAGAGGGTGAGTGAGTGTCCAACTTGGAATTTCAGTTTTTAAAAGCAACCCATCCAGGGGGATTTGCTACCGTGGATGTCAGTCCATGACAATGCCACTCAGACATCCTCTGCGCCATCCGTGTGCCCAGGGGCCGACAGCAGGGCTCTCCCAGCAAGGCGCAGGGTGGCCCTCCCGGGACAGAGCCTAAGAAGGGGAAGCAAGGCCCAGGGTTTGGAGCCTCTGGCCCTGGGGCCTCTGTAGGCTCTGCCCACACAGCTCTACAACCCTCCTGGGGCCCTGCACCTGCTCAACTGCCCCCCACCCCTCCCCTCCCCTCCTCCAACCACTCTGCTCCCCTCCAGGTGCTTCACCAGTTCCGTCGCCCTTTGGGCCCTTCACCTGCTCTGCTGCTTGGACTTCTGTGCCCCCGGACATCTGTGCTCCATGTCTGTGCGTCTCATGCTGCTCCTGGCCCCTCGGACTGGACCAGCCCCTGACCCCTCTCCAGAGCCTCGACCTCCCTTGGTGAGCTCCTTTTCACCTTGGCCACCAGGTGGCTGCCCTTTGGGGGCAGGGTGAATTCTTCAGAGTGTGGTGGTTATATTCTTAGTCTCTGTGGTGGTTTTTTCTATGCCATGGTGCGCAGAAACAGCAGACGTTCAATATAGCACTGATTATTCTCCTCACTCTGGCCTTGCCGCTTTGCCTGGCCTTAAGGGTGGAATCCTGCCTTTCTGCAGGGGCCACCACATTACTTTGGGGCAGGAGGCGAGAGCCACTTCTTGAGGGCGGTCTTAGGGAGGTGATGGAGGGCGGCGGGGCTGGGCTGGGGGTTCTGCTCCTGCCTTCCAGGCCCCCCTCCAGCTGGGAGCCTGGCAAGGTGGTGGTGGTGTGCTCCCAGGCATCCTCCATGGGGGGGCCTGGGAAGGAGGTGGTTCTGATGTGCAGGGCCTCCTCCAAGAGTGGGCCTAGCATGGAGGGGATGCTCTGCCCCCAGGCGTCCTCCAGCGGGGGGCCTAGCACAGAGATGGTGCTGTTCTGCAGCTGGGGGCCTGGCCTGGAGGTAAAACTCCGCTGGGAGGCTTCCTCCGGCAGGGAGACGCTCAGGGACGAGGTCTTGCACGCCCACACCTCAGGCTGCAGGAGGCTCTCCTCCCAATCCAGGTCACATTGTGTGGCAGTGGGAGCGAAGTGCTCCTGGGAGGAGGCCTGGCTTGGCCCCTCTCCCTCGTCCCACTGCCCCTCCCCCTCCCCAGCGCAGAGTGTCTGCTCTGTGCCCATGACATCATTAAAACTTCCCTCCGCGATGACACTGACAATTTCGGGCCTCCAGCAATCCTGGCGGACCTCGGCTTCCATCACGGCCATGTCGTGGTGGCCGCCGGCCGGCTCCCCCAAGGGCGGGGATCCCTTCATCTGGACCCAGGGGTGTTCGATGACGCTCTCTAGGGTGCTCCGACTCTGGGGGTCCAGCACCAACATCTTACTGAGGAGGTCCCGGCAGTGGTCCGAGAGGTAGTCAGGCTTGTGGTAGTGCGCGCTCAGGACGCTGGCCCGGAGTTCCTGGTGGCTGGTCCCCGCGAAGGGCAGCTCCCCGGTGAGCATGTTGTAGAGGGTCACCCCCAGGCTCTAGACGTCCGCCTTGGGGCCTTTGTACGTCTGGTGGAGGTAGATCTCGGGGGCCAGGAATTCAGGGCTGCCACAACAGGTGCTCAGGCCCTCGTCGGCGCACCGGACACTGAGCCCGAAGTCCGCCAACTTGATGTTTCCGTTGTCGTCCATGAGCAGGTTCTCGGGCTTCAGGTCTCGGTGCGCGACGCCCTTGCTGTGGCAGTACGAGAGGGCCGAGAGCACCTGCCGGAAAATGCGGCGGGCCTCGCTCTCGGGCAGGCGCCCGCGCTCGTTGAGGTAGCCCTCCAGGTCGCCCCCTTTCGCCAACTCCATCACCAGCATGACCTCCGCCCCGGTGTCCACCACCTCAAAGAGCCGGACGATGTTTGGGTGGTGCAGGGCGCGCATGCAGGCCACCTCGCGGGCCAGGAACTCGGGGCTGGGCATCTTGGCCTTGCGCATGACTTTGATGGCCACCTTCCTGCCGGTGCGGGCGTGCTGCGCCAGCTTCACCTTGGAGAAGGAGCCCTCCCCCAGCGTGCGCAGCATCAGGTAGTGTTTGAGCTTGGCCTCCTTAGGAGCGAGGCGCTTCGTCATAGCGAGTGCGGACCCCGGCTCACTGCTCTCACGGCCCTGGCTGTTCTCAAACGGCCCTGAGATACCTCTCCTCATCGCTCTAGCTCTATTATCTTAACAAACGTACTATTAATCTAATATTAATAGTAATCACAAAACACCCACTAAGCTAACTAAATGCTAATAGTGCTAACTTAACTCCCCAACAGTACTAACTAAGCTACCCTTACTAACAATGCTAATACTAACTAGCTACACGCAAAAATAAATGAAAATAATGTAAATATATGATAAAAGCAAACCAATCACAAGCTAGCCACAAAACATAGAACAACACAAAGACAAAACGAACAAACCACAAGAGAACAAACAACAATCAGAAACTAACAAGTAAAATAAAAAAAACAGACAAACAACAAAGGGAAAAACACAACAAACAACAAATAACAACAGAAGGGAAAATGGGGGAAATCAACAAAAAGAAAAAGAAAAAAATTCGAAACGGAAATTAAAAAACCAAAAATTAAAATAATAAAACAAAAAAATAAAATAAAAAACTAAAAAATTAAAATGATAAAGGAAAATAATTAAAAATGGAAAAAATAAGCAAATAAAGCAATAAAGGAAAATAAGAAAAAACAAAGAAACAAAATAACTAAAATAAAGAACGAAAATAAAGAACTAAAGTAAATGAATAAATCAATCAATCAAAAGAAAACCCAGTAATCCAAAACGCGCTCTCTCTCCCTCCGCTGTCCGAGTCCACAGGTCACTATCCCAAAGCTTCCTGGCTCTTAAGGACACAGATGCAGGCCGGGCAGGGCTTATATAGGCTCTGCCGGTGGCAGCGCCATCACAGTGGCTCTTTATGGAGTCAGAGCCAGAAGCCGCAGCCATTGGCTGAGGGAAACCCAGTGGTTTATCAGCCTTAAGGAAAAAGCAGCTGCCAAGAGGCGTGTTTATAGGACTTACTAGAGATTGACATTTACCCACTTAAAGAAAACCCGTAGAATGCTTGAGAGGCTGTTTCATGTGTAGTGAGAAAACCTTTCTGTCGGCTCATCAGTCACCATTCTGCGACCTCTTTGTTTTTTTTTTTTTTTTCCCATTTTCTGTACTACCACCACCCTCACCACCACCACCATCCTCACTGTTGTGGTTTTTGGAACCTGTGGGTTTGGAGTGCGGGGTCCTTGGGTTCACCCTGGGAAAGGGGTCACCAGAGCTCCCATTTTAGCGACACTCGGCGCGTTTCCCAGGCGAGTTTCTTCACGAGACAGAGACGTTGGTTATATTTCAAGGGCAGGTTGATTAGGGAAGGGATAAACCAGTGAAAGACCCTTGCAGAGACACAAGCGGGCAGGAAGAGCTGCCCCAGAAGGGACAGGTTCGCTGAGGGAGGCCTGCATGGTTGCAGGCGGGCCTGTGTCCTCGACAAGGGCAGGCAGGAGACTGTTGTCCTTCAGAGGAAAGAGTTGGTGACAAGAGGCACCTGCATAGTCACAGGTGGGCAGAGGGATGGCTGCCCAAGCCTGTGCAGACATTGCACTGATAGAGTCTTCTTCTGTTTTGGAGAGATCACTCCTTGTGAGCCTCAGTTGGTGGCTCATTTTGGATAACTATGCAGAATCTGAAAGGGACCTAGATTCCACAATGGGCTCAATCTCCATATCTTTACCTTTGGATGCTCACTTGCTCACTGGGATACCTGCTTGGATGTTATGCTTTGTAATCTAGGGGTCTGGTGCCTCAGGATACTAGTCTGAGCCTAAGGATCTTGGTTTCCATAGCTGTGTCAATGGCTATGCTAATCTCTTCTACCCCCACCTCCTTGTGTGAGCCAGGTTTCTGGTCTTGTGGCACACCTCTTTTCAGGTTTTTTTTTTTTCTATTCTTGTCCTCCATCAATCACCACCATCATCACCATCATCACCACCATCAACATCACCACCACCATCTTTACTTAAAAAGGTTATTATGTGCCAGACACCGTGCTAAGCATTTTACATGTATTATAACATTTATGTTTCTCATCACACAGTCCTGTGAGAGAGAGATATTTTTGCCATTTTTGAAGATGAGTAAACTGAGGAACTTGGCCAAGTTCATATGTGACAGGATAGTGTGGTCCAGGAGCCCAAGCTCAGCTGTCCGGTTCTAGGTGCTTCTCGAATCCACATATGTATGACCCACCTGTGGATTTTTCTAAAAGGTAGATTTTTTCTTTTTTTAAGATTTATTTATTTATTTATACAAGCACTGGGTACAGTCAGAAGCGCAAGAGGGTGAAAGAATTCACCAGAGCCAGAGCAGGGAACAGAATAGGCAAAAGACAGAAGTACACTGCTGAGGGGAGTAGGGGTGAGTCAGGAAATGTCTGCCTTCTGTGGGTCACTTCCTTGGTTGGCTGGGGATGGAACTCCTGCTGCAGAGGCTGCCCAGAGCTTCCCAGTGCTGTGCTGAACCCCTCGTGCCACCAGGGAGGCCCCACTTTTGAAGACATTGTACCAATTCTCTACAGCTGAGTGTCTTTCTGATGGTAGAAGGTACATGAACACTTCATACCTATAGGAGCACACACATGCACACACACTTGTACAGACTCACATGCACACACTTGCACAGACACAGTGTAAGACATGCACACGCACCTAAAGAAAATAGTCCAAACACCTAATTACATACTTACTGGTAGGTCTGTTTCACTATCCTATTTCACCGTATTACCACCATATGACCACTTTGATTTTTCTAAAACTTTCTATAAATTTCACTGCTGCTGATAGGAATTTTAAAGGAAATTTCGGCATCTGACGACCCATGTGTTGGAAGTATGGGCGCATTCATACATGTGAAGCAAATGCATTCAGTTTCAAACACTGATTTACTGTGTCATGGGAGAGACAGTTTCAACAATCCATTTCAGACTGTCTTCTGCAGGCAGGGAAAGAGCATGCAGATGCCTCTATGCCCCAGCGCCCCCGGGGGAAGAGCAGGTCACGTGGAGGTCCATCCTGCAGTGGGAAGCCAGTCTGTCCATCACGGCCCCCTCCTCGTGCCATCCCCGACCTGCGTTGGAAGAGAAGAGCCAATAAAGCCCAAGCACAGAGTTACCTGTTTAGGATACTCTTTTGTTAGTGAAATCCCCCAGGGAGTGCTGCACAGACTTAGATTTGACAAGGCTCAGATGGAAACCAGGAGGCCCTAGGAGCCGCCACTAACTAGAGGGTGAGTGAGTGTCCAACTTGGAATTTCAGTTTTTAAAAGCGACCCATCCAGGGGGATTTGCTACCGTGGATGTCAGTCCATGACAATGCCACTCAGACATCCTCTGCGCCATCCGTGTGCCCAGGGGCCGACAGCAGGGCTCTCCCAGCAAGGCGCAGGGTGGCCCTCCCGGGACAGAGCCTAAGAAGGGGAAGCAAGGCCCAGGGTTTGGAGCCTCTGGCCCTGGGGCCTCTGTAGGCTCCGCCCACACAGCTCTACACCCCTCCTGGGGCCCTGCACCTGCTCAACTGCCCCCCACCCCTCCCCTCCCCTCCTCCAACCACTCTGCTCCCCTCCAGGTGCTTCACCAGTTCCGTCGCCCTTTGGGCCCTTCACCTGCTCTGCTGCTTGGACTTCTGTGCCCCCGGACATCTGTGCTCCATGTCTGTGCGTCTCATGCTGCTCCTGGCCCCTCGGACTGGACCAGCCCCTGACCCCTCTCCAGAGCCTCGACCTCCCTTGGTGAGCTCCTTTTCACCTTGGCCACCAGGTGGCTGCCCTTTGGGGGCAGGGTGAATTCTTCAGAGTGTGGTGGTTATATTCTTAGTCTCTGTGGTGGTTTTTTCTATGCCATGGTGCGCAGAAACAGCAGACGTTCAATATAGCGCTGATTATTCTCCTCACTCTGGCCTTGCCGCTTTGCCTGGCCTTAAGGGTGGAATCCTGCCTTTCTGCAGGGGCCACCGCATTACTTTGGGGCAGGAGGCGAGAGCCACTTCTTGAGGGCGGTCTTAGGGAGGTGATGGAGGGCGGCGGGGCTGGGCTGGGGGTTCTGCTCCTGCCTTCCAGGCCCCCCTCCAGCTGGGAGCCTGGCAAGGTGGTGGTGGTGTGCTCCCAGGCATCCTCCATGGGGGGGCCTGGGAAGGAGGTGGTTCTGATGTGCAGGGCCTCCTCCAAGAGTGGGCCTAGCATGGAGGGGATGCTCTGCCCCCAGGCGTCCTCCAGCGGGGGGCCTAGCACAGACATGGTGCTGTTCTGCAGCTGGGGGCCTGGCCTGGAGGTAAAACTCCGCTGGGAGGCTTCCTCCGGCAGGGAGTCGCTCAGGGACGAGGTCTTGCACGCCCACACCTCAGGCTGCAGGAGGCTCTCCTCCCAATCCAGGTCACATTGTGTGGCAGTGGGAGCGAAGTGCTCCTGGGAGGAGGCCTGGCTTGGCCCCTCTCCCTCGTCCCACTGCCCCTCCCCCTCCCCAGCGCAGAGTGTCTGCTCTGTGCCCATGACATCATTAAAACTTCCCTCCGCGATGACACTGACAATTTCGGGCCTCCAGCAATCCTGGCGGACCTCGGCTTCCATCACGGCCATGCCGTGGTGGCCGCCGGCCGGCTCCCCCAAGGGCGGGGATCCCTTCATCTGGACCCAGGGGTGTTCGATGACGCTCTCTAGGGTGCTCCGACTCTGGGGGTCCAGCACCAACATCTTACTGAGGAGGTCCCGGCAGTGGTCCAAGAGGTAGTCAGGCTTGTGGTAGTGCGCGCTCAGGACGCTGGCCCGGAGTTCCTGGTGGCTGGTCCCCGCGAAGGGCAGCTCCCCGGTGAGCATGTTGTAGAGGGTCACCCCCAGGCTCCAGACGTCCGCCTTGGGGCCTTTGTACGTCTGGTGGAGGTAGATCTCGGGGGCCAGGAATTCAGGGCTGCCACAACAGGTGCTCAGGCCCTCGTCGGCGCACCAGACACTGAGCCCGAAGTCCGCCAACTTGATGTTTCCGTTGTCGTCCATGAGCAGGTTCTCGGGCTTCAGGTCTCGGTGCGCGACGCCCTTGCTGTGGCAGTACGAGAGGGCCGAGAGCACCTGCCGGAAAATGCGGCGGGCCTCGCTCTCGGGCAGGCGCCCGCGCTCGTTGAGGTAGCCCTCCAGGTCGCCCCCTTTCGCCAACTCCATCACCAGCATGACCTCCGCCCCGGTGTCCACCACCTCAAAGAGCCGGACGATGTTTGGGTGGTGCAGGGCGCGCATGCAGCCCACCTCGCGGGCCAGGAACTCGGGGCTGGGCATCTTGGCCTTGCGCATGACTTTGATGGCCACCTTCCTGCCGGTGCGGGCGTGCTGCGCCAGCTTCACCTTGGAGAAGGAGCCCTCCCCCAGCGTGCGCAGCATCAGGTAGTGTTGGAGCTTGGCCTCCTTAGGAGCGAGGCGCTTCGTCATAGCGAGTGCGGACCCCGGCTCACTGCTCTCACGGCCCTGGCTGTTCTCAAACGGCCCTGAGATACCTCTCCTCATCGCTCTAGCTCTATTATCTTAACAAACGTACTATTAATCTAATATTAATAGTAATCACAAAACACCCACTAAGCTAACTAAATGCTAATAGTGCTAACTTAACTCCCCAACAGTACTAACTAAGCTACCCTTACTAACAATGCTAATACTAACTAGCTACACGCAAAAATAAATGAAAATAATGTAAATATATGATAAAAGCAAACCAATCACAAACTAACCACAAAACATAGAACAACACAAAGACAAAACGAACAAACCACTACAGAACAAACAACAATCAGAAACTAACAAGTAAAATAAAAAAAACAGACAAACAACAAAGGGAAAAACACAACAAACAACAAATAACAACGGAAGGGAAAATGGGGGAAATCAAAAAAAAGAAAAAGAAAAAAATTCGAAACGGAAATTAAAAAACCAAAAATTAAAATAATAAAACAAAAAAATAAAATAAAAAACTAAAAAATTAAAATGATAAAGGAAAATAATTAAAAATGGAAAAAATAAGCAAATAAAGCAATAAAGGAAAATAAGAAAAAACAAAGAAACAAAATAACTAAAATAAAGAACGAAAATAAAGAACTAAAGTAAATGAATAAATCAATCAATCAAAAGAAAACCCAGTAATCCAAAACGCGCTCTCTCTCCCTCCGCTGTCCGAGTCCACAGGTCACTATCCCAAAGCTTCCTGGCTCTTAAGGACACAGATGCAGGCCGGGCAGGGCTTATATAGGCTCTGCCGGCGGCGGCGCCATCACAGTGGCTCTTTATGGAGTCAGAGCCAGAAGCCGCAGCCATTGGCTGAGGGAAACCCAGTGGTTTCTCAGCCTTAATGAAAAAGCAGCTGCCAAGAGGCGTGTTTATAGGACTTACTAGAGATTGACATTTACCCAGTTAAAGAAAACCCGTAGAATGCTTGAGAGGCTGTTTCATGTGTAGTGAGAAAACCTTTCTGTCGGCTCATCAGTCACCATTCTGCGACCTCTTTGTTTTTTTTTTTTTTTTTCCCATTTTCTGTACTACCACCACCCTCACCACCACCACCATCCTCACTGTTGTGGTTTTTGGAACCTATGGGTTTGGAGTGCGGGGTCCTTGGGTTCACCCTGGGAAAGGGGTCACCAGAGCTCCCATTTTAGCGACACTCGGCGCGTTTCCCAGGCGAGTTTCTTCACGAGACAGAGACGTTGGTTATATTTCAAGGGCAGGTTGATTAGGGAAGGGATAAACCAGTGAAAGACCCTTGCAGAGACACAAGCGGGCAGGAAGAGCTGCCCCAGAAGGGACAGGTTCGCTGAGGGAGGCCTGCATGGTTGCAGGCGGGCCTGTGTCCTCGACAAGGGCAGGCAGGAGACTGTTGTCCTTCAGAGGAAAGAGTTGGTGACAAGAGGCACCTGCATAGTCACAGGTGGGCAGAGGGATGGCTGCCCAAGCCTGTGCAGACATTGCACTGATAGAGTCTTCTTCTGTTTTGGAGAGATCACTCCTTGTGAGCCTCAGTTGGTGGCTCATTTTGGATAACTATGCAGAATCTGAAAGGGACCTAGATTCCACAATGGGCTCAATCTCCATATCTTTACCTTTGGATGCTCACTTGCTCACTGGGATACCTGCTTGGATGTTATGCTTTGTAATCTAGGGGTCTGGTGCCTCAGGATACTAGTCTGAGCCTAAGGATCTTGGTTTCCATAGCTGTGTCAATGGCTATGCTAATCTCTTCTACCCCCACCTCCTTGTGTGAGCCAGGTTTCTGGTCTTGTGGCACACCTCTTTTCAGGTTTTTTTTTTTTTTTTCTATTCTTGTCCTCCATCAATCACCACCATCATCACCATCATCACCACCATCAACATCACCACCACCATCTTTACTTAAAAAGGTTATTATGTGCCAGACACCGTGCTAAGCATTTTACATGTATTATAACATTTATGTTTCTCATCACACAGTCCTGTGAGAGAGAGATATTTTTGCCATTTTTGAAGATGAGTAAACTGAGGAACTTGGCCAAGTTCATATGTGACAGGATAGTGTGGTCCAGGAGCCCAAGCTCAGCTGTCCGGTTCTAGGTGCTTCTCAAATCCACATATGTATGACCCACCTGTGGATTTTTCTAAAAGGCAGATTTTTTTTAAGATTGATTTATTTATTTATACAAGCACTGGGTACAGTCTGAAGCGGGGGAGGGTGAAAGAATTCACTAGAGCCAGAGCGGGGAGCAGAGTAGGCAGAAGGACCGAAGTACACTGCTGAGTGGAGCAGCGGGCCGCAGGAGAGGTCTGCGCGCCATTTGGGACCCTCCTCCAGTGGCAGGGGAATCAGCCAGGGATCGAACTGTGCTGCATAAGCTGTGGGTAGCCTTGCAACCCAGTGCTCAACCACTGCGCCAGCGGGGAGGCCCAAAAGGCAGATTCTTATTTGGCAGATCTGTGTGGCTTCTGAGATTCTGCATTTCCCGCAGTGCCTAGGCTGCTCATGTGCAGATGGCACTTCATGGAGACAGTTGCACCACTGTGTGCTCTGGCTGGAGATGGAGGGCATTGAGCAGCCGTCCAATTCTCTGCCTGTCTCAGATGTGCTATTTGGGCTTCATCACTGCTCATTTCTGAACTTCAGCAATTCTCCAGCTGTGTGTGAATGCAAGGCAGTCCCTGGGGATGATGTGGGTTTTGGGAGAAAAATCACATCTCCTCACTCATTAGTTGGCTACCTAAGGACAAAGAAAAGAAGTGAAGGAGAAAGATGTTTGAGAGAAGCAGGCAGAGGTTTCTCTAGTTTCACAGAGGTCACAATCTCTCCGTTTTGACAAATGCAGCTTCAAGAAAATAAGGTTTTGTCAGACTGTAATTGAGCCCCAGTTGTTTTGATAGGATATTTGATAAAGAATATTGCAGGAAAACCTGGAAAAGAAAAAGCTATTCTCAAAACAAATCCCCTGATGATCTGTGGGAGAGACGACACAGCTCTGCTCTCTCACAATGTATAAGATGCTTTATCAACTGACAAAAGATTCTTAATATCGATCAATCATTTGAAAAACATCTTTTCCCTTGTGGATCATTCCAGGCTACTTCACAAGTAATTAGAGGTACATAGCTATATTTTATTTCATTTCCTTAAATAAAATAAAACAATGTGTGTATAACAAAGGCAGAAATGCATAGCTTCCACCTCAAGGCAAAAGCTTTGTGCTTCAGTGATGTGAGGCCTTTTTCATTTGTGGCTGTGCTTTAAATTTCATAATTTCATAAGCAAAGTGCCATGAGAGACTATGGCAAGACTTTTATTGATCCAATGCCCATCACCATAACTCCAGGTGAGCACCAAATCCCCCTCGACCTTCTTTCACAAAGCAAATGGCCACATCTCCTCCAGCTGGGGAAAACTCTGCAGAGCAAACCTAAAAACTTTCCCTTCCTCTCTTTTCCAAGTGTCTAGGGGGTAGATTACTCACTGGTTCAATAACAATTAATGAGTACAACCTTTTCATGTACTAAGCACTTGGGTAAACAATTAAGAATATGAAGCTCATCATAAGGAATGAACTCTGTCTTCAAGGGAAATACAGTTGACTATATATGTGTGTTATGTGTGCGTATGTTACGTGGCAGGGCAGAAAAGTAAACAGACAATTACAATACAAGGTAAAAATTCTTAAAGAAACGGGGTGAACCAGGAGTTCAAAGAATACATTGAAGGGACACTGGACCCAGATTGAGAATACTGGTCAGAGAAGATTTGCTGGTGGTGGCAGTGGATAAATGGGTGAGAATGGAGGAAGAGCTCATCCGTGTGGCAGATGGCATGGATACTGCAAATCCACTTGCAGAGGTGGAAGACAAAGGTTAGGTTATACTCGGAGAATAAAAGGAATAGTATAGGTAAAACACTTGTGTGTGTGTGTGTGTGTGTGTGTGTGTGTGGCTTTGACCTGCTCAGTGATGCACTGACCTTGCATTTTCCTTGCATCCTTCTCTCTTCCTCTTTCCTTCCCTTCTGCTTTCCTGGGCTTGTACCCTCCCCTTAAACATTAACCCTTAGCGTGCACACTTTGGGTTAGGCAAATGAGTCTCAGGTTATTATCCTTGTGAGTTTCCTCTTGCTATCTTTTTGGACACTTCACTTGAGTTATTTGTATCTTTTCCGTATCTTGAGTTCTTTAATATTCATGCTTTGTCTATTAGGGGTGCTGTATTTTTTAACCTGACCATTGTTTGCTTTTTATCTTCATTTCTAATGACCCTATTGCATACAGATGGAATGAAAAAATTATATTTTTGGGGGGTGCAGCACATGGAGTTGACAGTCTATAATTCCCTACAGATGGATGGGACTCTGGTGTTCATAAACATTGTGTCCTTTCCCCAGGGCAGCAAGCAAGCAAACCATAAACTTTGCTCTGTGGTAGCTCGACTCTTTGAGGACTTCCAGTAAGCATGAAAAAGGACTTGTAGTTAAGCCTTCATACTTTTCCTTCCCTGCCAGTAGAATGGTCTACTCTCTCATATGTAAACCGGGAAGTTTTTGTCACTTCCATCTCACAATGAGCTCAGCAGAACCTGTTATTAAAGAGCAGGGAGGTCTCAACATTGCAACCCAGATGGTATGCAGGATCTCAGGCTCTGTATCCCAGCGGCTTGAACATCTGTCCAGGATCCTGGCAGATGTTGTCTCCGGCAACTCTCCATCTCTAATTGTCATGACTATGACACTGCAAGCCTTTGTGACTCAACCCTGAACAGCAGTGGTGGAAAGAGGTGCATACCTTTCTTCAGTTTGGAGGTGCTTGGTCTCCACCTTACAGTCTTTTGCTGACAAGACACCTTGGACAGCAACCACGCTGGCCTTTCAGGGGATAAACACAGAACTGTAACTCAGCCACCAACAGGTCAGGACCCATAGCTGCTCACCATGTGCCACGGTGAGCACACAGGGCTTGTGAGATGATCTAGAGAAGCAGATACAGATAGTAAAAAAGCTTCTCTGGAGCAGGTTACTATTACTGCACTTCACTATATACAATGTAAGAATTCTTAAGGTAAACGAGTGAACAAGGAGCTCAACTTGTCCCAGTTAAGCATCCTCTCCAGACCCATCTTCATTTTGCTGCTAGAGGAATCGCTCCAAAGCAGCTTCTTATACCTAAATATTTCCTTATTCAAAAAGCTCATATGAGTATACATTATTCCTAAACCCTAAAACCCAATTTAACAATCTGCTGCAATTCACTTTTCAGTACTTAGCTGGAATGAATCTGCTTTATGTATGTCCACACTTCATCCAAACTAAATCACTATTTGGGGGCCTGCATGACCCCCCTCAACCCCAACCCAGTCATTTGCTTGTGGTGTTCTGTCTATACATTGTCTTCTATCTCTTTCCTCAAGGCCTCCTGTCTCAGTCACACTCGTCTTTCAATGTCCAGCTCAGATGCCACCACCTTGATGATGCCATCTCTGAGTTCTCAGCCAGAATGTCTTTCTTCCTCCTGTTTGCTTCCACAACAACTTTCGTGGCCTCGCATGCTGTTTTCTCCCCAAATACATTGCAACTCTTTAAGAGGACAACATTTCATTCTATCTAGTGATGGTACTAATGGTTAACATTTAATAGAGACATTATTGACACGAAGCCTATGTCTCCTGTACCTTTCAATTGGCTCCAACATTCAGTCTTCCATGTCAATAGGCCAGCCTTATCCTCATTGTACAATGGATGAAACTGAGATGCAGAAAGGTTAAGTGACTTGGTTAAGGCTATGTGGATAGATAGTAATGGAGCTAAGAAAGCGGAAAGAACTCCTTGTCTGACTTCTTTTACTCGGCATTGAGATGGAAATTGGGCCACCTGTAATCAAAAAGCAACATAGCTCTACTGGGAGGGAGTGGCCTGCACTGGCAGGAGAAGCAGGAAGGAAAAGGGTTCAAGGGAAGTGCTGTGGAAGAATGGAGGGACTTGATTAGCAGGCACTGGGGAATGGGCATTTGGGGTGGGAACTGTGACAAAGGGGTAAGGAGTACTGATGTACTGATGGGACAGAGCTTATCACTTTATCCGCACAGCCCAGCCAGTGCTTGGCACAGACCATGTATTCAGGAAAGAAAGAGCATGTATTTAGGACCTCCCCTGGTGGCGCAGCAGTTGAGTGCTGGGCTGCGAAGCTGCCCACAGCCTGTGCAGCACCAGTTTGATCCTGGCCACTGGCAAGGGTCCCACATGGCGCGCAGACCTCTCCTGCCGTGCCCACTGCTCCCCTCAACAGTGTATTTCATCGGTCTGCCTGTTCTGTTCCTCGCTCTGGTGAATTCTCTCACCCTCCCGTGCTTCTGACTGTACCCAGTGCTTGTATAAATAAATAAATAAATCTTTAAAAAAAAAAAAAAAGAGCATCTATTTAGAAAGAAAGGGAGGGAAGAAAAAATTGGAGCAGGAAAACGGCATCTAGATTAATGGAAAGTCACAGGAATTGTTGGTGAGAGACAGGGCTGCCACTGTGCCTGTGTGGCGTTGAAGGGTTGTCACTGTAACAGAGTGGTCCCCAGGAAAAGGGGAGGTTCCAGATTCCCTGCCCCACTCAAGGAAGGGTACAGCTGAGCAGGGAGGAGTTATGTGCAAGGATTGCCACTACCTGGCGTGGGGAGCACACACTCCATCCAGCTCCGCAGTTATCAGGCTCATTATCAGTATTGCCTTTATCCTCATCCCAAAGCCTACGCGTCAGTGGTAAATAGTGCCTCAATTTTGTCAGATAACAGACCCTTCAGTGGAGAGTAATAGAAGTCTACTTTGCTTGCTTCTGAGCCACTCACTCTCCCCAACCCATTGTCTAGAAAGTCCTAATGGCTTTGAACGTGGTGACACTGTGAGTTTTGGTTTTGGAGGGAGAGCCTGGAATAGGGACATGGGTTCCTTTTCCCATGACACCCTCGAGAGTGTGTAGCCTTGGACAAGCCATGTTGTCGTCACACCTCTTAGGCTGAGTTTGCCAAGGTGCCCAATTGGGAGCATAGTTCCTGCCTCACTGCATAGATTGAGAGACTCACACGTGAGTGGAGAGCTTGGAAGAAGCTTGGAAGGACAACGTGGTGCATCATGCTGGAGTCAAGGCCAGGTCCCTTTCTCAGGAAAAACCAATGCTTAAAAATTTCCAAAATATAATATTTTCTAAAAAGTAGAGACTAGCAAAACCATTGGCCATGCAAGCCTCGAGAGTATCAGTATAAATGAAAGAAATTAATATTTTGTCTTGTGACCTCACGAGTAATCCCTAACCACATGGGAGGGGCTCTGTCCCCAAGATACCCGGTCAATTTGTGACAGGATAGAAAACACCCACAAATCCTCAAAGACCACCTGTGACACTCTTTGTTGGAAGCACTCACCAAGGTCACAGGGTCAGCTCTTCGAGCAACTCTGACTGAACTACCTTGCTTATCTTTTTGTCTTTGTTCCTTATGAAGTCACCAAGATGGGATAACTCAGCTCTCTATCTTTTTCTTCAATCTTGGATACGCAGTTAACCTAAGGAGCCCATATGGTGTGACCCACAACCCAGCACATGAGCTACCCATGGGCTTGTTCTTTGCTTTTCTACTCTCCCAGCTCCCCAGTAAAATGCAAGCTATACAATTGCTTATTTGCACCAGCTCTTCCATTAATAATGTGATATTCATATATCTCCTGCCCTGGTGGCTCTGGCCCCTCAGGAGCGCCCTGGCCAGACTCTAACGTTGTGTACTTCAGGCTGGGAAGTTCTTAGTCGGCTGTTATTTGGGAGCTCTTGGAAGCTGCACACTCAGAGGGCTGACAGTGTCAGAATGGGAAATACCAGCTTGGGTGGGGGGGCAGCCAAATGATTTCGTTGGTTGGTTTTATTGCTGCCATATTCAGGAATCAGGATGCCTGGAAAAAAATATGCTGACAAGAGCAGACTGAGGAAGCTGTGATGCCATCTGGGGTCAGGAAGAGATTTTTGTCCCAGTGCCAGCTGCGGGGGCTGAGACAGTGCGTTGCTCTGCTGGCATGGAGTCTGGAATACCCAGCAGGTACTGGGGAAGGCAAGAGGAAAAGCTCCCAGAATGTCATAGGGGTGAACTGGGGGCTTTGGTAAGATCAGAAAGATACTGAGACTTGAGTTTTGTGCATCAGAGATTTTAGAAAATGCTTTACTCTGGAAATTTTCAAACATACACAAAAATAGAGACTACTAATATGATGAAATCCCCTGCACCCATCACAGAGCATTGAGAATTATCAACTCAAGTCAATCTTGTTTCAGCCACGCCCCTATTCACTCTTGTGGCCTCACCCTCAAGTTCACTGGATGAACTTGAAACAAATACCAGACATCATATCATTGCAGCCACCAGTACTTCTGACTGTATCTCTAAAAATAAGAACTCTTAAGAAAAAAAATATGGTGTAATCACTGTATCTAAAAATTTACAATCACCTGATCATGCCAATAACTACCCAAAGTCCAGATTTTCCCTGTTGTCTCTATGTTGCAATATTTTGATCAATTTGTGAAAAAAATCATTTCACATCTTAAATAATTAAATTATCAAATAGGAACACTTGGAAAGAAAGGAAATAAAAGGGATAGATGTGAATAAGATTCTGCTGTCAACAGAAAGAAAAAAAGTCATATACTTTATTGCTTTGGAGCCAGACATTTCTGAAATGGAATCGCTACTCTGCAGTCACGTGACTGAATCTTGCTTTCTTCATCAGTAATAGTAGAAAGGATTAAAAGAAATAATTTAAACACTTAATCATTGCTGGTATTATTTCTATATTTGAGGAGTGGGGATGGGAGAGAGAAGGCAGGATCCCATTCTTTTATCTATCTATTTATTTATTTATTTATTTTTTAAATAATAAATTTTATTTTTATATTCCCCATACAATTGCAGCCCCCCCATTCTGACCCCAATCCCTCCCCTCCCGCCCCCGCCCCCCCTAAAAGTGTCTCTGGTTCATAGTTTTTTGTTGATTTTGATTTTCACTTTCTTATAGTTATTCATTTTCCTGGTCCCTTATTTAAGTTTTCTAGATTCCTGCTATGAGTGAGACCATCCGGTATTTTTCTTTTTCTTTTTGGCTTATTTCGCTGAGCATGATCCCTTCCAGCGCCATCCATGTTGCTGCAAATTGCATGTGTTTATCTTTTTTGAATGCTGAGTAATATTCCATGGTATATATGTACCACATCTTCTTGATCCGGTCATCTATTTTTGGGCATTTGGGTTGTTTCCAAAGCTTAGCTATTGTAAATTGTGTTGCTATAAACATAGGCGTGCAGGTGCTCTTTGGAATTGATGTTTCTGTGTCCTTTGGGTAAATACCCAGGACTGGAATTGCTGGATCATATGGAAGCTCTATGTTTAGTAGGTTGAGGAAACTCCACACAGCTCTCCATAGTGGTTGGACCAGTTTGCACTCCCACCAGCAGTGCAGGAGAGTTCCTTTCTCTCCACATCCTCGCCAACAGTTGTTGTTGCTAATTTTTTTAATATGTGCCATTCTCACTGGTGTGAGATGGTATCTCATTGTAGTTTTGATTTTCATTTCCCTGATGACAAGTGATGTTGAACATTTTTTCATATGCCTGTTGGCCATTTGCATTTCCTCTTCGGAGAAGTTTCTTTTTAGCTCTTCTGCCCATTTTTTGACTGGATTATTTTCTTTGTTGTTGTTGAGTCTCATCAGCTCTTTGCAGATTTTTGTGATCAGTCCTTTATCATTAGTGTTGGGTGCAAAAATGTTCTCCCAGTCGGTGGGGTTTCTCTTTGTTTTGGTTATTGTCTCTTTTGCTGTGCAGAAGCTCTTTAATTTGATGTAGTCCCAGCTGTTTATCTTTGCCTTCACTATCACTGCTTTGGGCGATGTGTCTGTAAAGATGTCTTTGAGGTGCATAAGATTATATTTTTTATGCATACAAGAACCAGGGCACAGGCCAGAGCTGCAGCGAGCAAGAGGACTCACCAAATTCAGAGCGGGAGAAGAACAGGCAGACCCACTGAAATACACTGCTGAGGGGAGTAGTGGGCAAGACAGGAGGTGTCCGCTGCGCCATGTGGGTCACCTCCCTGGCCGGGGAACAAACCCGTGCAGAATGAACCCACACCTCAGAGGCTGCAGCCAGCTTCACAGCACAGCGCTCAACCTGCTCCACCAGAGAGGCTCCAGACTAGTGTTTTTGAGGCACTGCAAGGAAAACCAAGGCTAGGGCAGCTCTGATAGAACTGAAGAAGAGAGCAGTAGGGGTGTGATGGGTGGAAGAAATGATCAAGGAGTCCTGGATCAGAGTCTCTCTCTTTTGAAAACACAGGAGCAAAGGTGGGAAAGGAAGATGAACTTGACATGGGGGTGGGGGTGGGAGTAAAACAACCAACCTGAGTGAAGTGGGGGCAGGCGGAGGGGGTCACGCAGCGGAGGTAGAGAATAAGATTGGATGGATCTAGCCAAGAGATACTCTTCATCAAGAACAAGACTAACTTAGAACTTCTTCAGAAACTTTGATTTGACTGTGGTATTCCAGACAGGTTGGATAAGATGGAAATGGGAGGCAGGGACACCTGCATAGTAGACGTTTCCAGTCCTAAGCAAGGTGTCAAGGTCTCAGGTGAATGCAGATTTTACAGGTTTGTGCAAAATCTCAAGCCCAAAGATTTTTGAAGCTTATTTGTAACAGCGAAATTCTATCATGCTGGCAGTAAAGTCTTCTGTTCTCCAGAGCAAAGATAAGTTCCAGATGTTCAAACACATTTTGACCAACCCTGGCTGTTTTGCAGAAAGAATTCACTGATCAAAGTCAAAACCCTTCCACCAACAACTGATGGATGAAGAAGATGTGCCAAAAGGAAATGCCAGCAAAAATATGCAAAGGAGACATAATGTTATTATAATAAAGTAAACCCAGAGACTCAGAGCTCAGAAATCTCAAGATGTAAGCTGATTTTGGCTATTTGTTCCAATAGGCACTTGTTTTAAGACTCTTTAAAATGCCATTTTGGTGCAGCAGCCTTAGTGACAATGAAATTTGAGCTGATGGCCATGCCAGGGGTTTCCTCCATTACCCATAGCTATTAAAAACAAGCTCATAACCTCTTAGGAAGATTTCCTTATGACCCAAATTGAGGTTCAGTCATTGATTTCCGGAGTTAGATTACTAGAATCATTAGGTTGGAATGAAACTCCAGGGGCATCTTGCCCGTTCCCATTCTTCCTGCTGGGGAACACTGATTTTATTACATCAAGGGGAAGAAGCATAGGACCATGGACAAGCTCAAATGAGGAGAGTTCACCAAATGTTTGTGTTTCTGGTTGAACAATTCTCATGTCCAGGAAATTTTTCCATCTCCCTTGCCTATATTTCATTGTTGCATTTTAGATTTGCAAGTACATTTAGTAGGTTTTACATAAAGACTTTCTCAACATTTAATCAGAATACCAGGAGAGAATTGTGATACGATATGACCCCTTTACTGAGAAATTGTGATTTTCTTTCAGTGCAGATATGGTTTAAGAGCACTGATTTGCAATCTCTACGTACTTTCTTTTTTAACTTTTTTTAAAGATGTATTTATTTATGCATACAAGAGCTGGGGTACAGGCCAGAGATGCAAGGGATGAGAGGATCCACCAGAGCCAGAGTGGGGAACAGAACAGGCAGATTGACTGAAATACACTACTGAGGGGAGAAGCGGGCGCAGCAGGAGAGATCTGCTTCACCATGTGGGTTTCTCCCTGGCCGCATGCGGACCAGACTCGTGCTGCAGAGGCTGTGGATTGCTTCACAGAGTGGTGCTTAACCCCTTGTGCCTCCAGGGAGGCCCTCTACTGTACTTTAAAGCGGGAGGTGAGTACCTCCTTGTCGTTGTACCTACTTTCTTTTCTTCTTTGGTCCTTCACTCCTTCCTTTACTCCTTTGTTTGTTCTTTCTTTTCTTTCTTCTCTTCTCTTGATAGCTATTAATGACACAGATATTGTAAAACCAAATTCAAGATCAAGATTTTCTAATCTACTTCCTATTCATCCTCTTTCCTCCTTTGAGAGAGATCTTCTCTACAGAATCAATTTTCAGGAGCAATAGCCTTTCTGAAAGGACACTTAAGAATTCATTTATTCTGTTCTCCAGGCAGCAGTGAGAAAAGAGATGATGATTAATTCCAATTTCTATGGCATGTTAGGTTATTTGAACCAACTCTTCCATTAAATATGATGAAATTTTTAGCTATAATATATAAAAAGTGTTTGCTGAAAAGCAAACAATTCTAACAAGATAGTAATCAACACTGGGAAATATCTAAGGAAACGTGAAAAACGGGGAGAGAAACCAAGCTCCAAAGTTGCTTTGAAAGTATTCTTGGTCTTCATGAACCTGGACTTTGATTCTGGCAGACATGGGGGTCAGGGGAAAGGAATCAACAACTTTGTCTCACCACAGGAGGGAAGTCAAATAAGAAACCCTGTCCTTTATTAATGCTAGAACCCAGAAGGATACACCACCAGGTTAAGAGGAAGGAGAAGTAAACTTAAATGCAAGTCCAATCCCCAAGGAAAGTTGCACAGATGCTGAAGAATATAGAGACAATAAAAATAATAGTTAAAACTTTTCCCACAAAGATAACTTCAAGCTTAATTTTACCAATGAATTTAATCAAAATTTATTAAAAACATTTCCAATCTTATAAAAATATTACTAAAATGCTAAATAATATTAACAATTTGCCAAATTAACAAAAGACTAAAGACTGTCTAACTCATTTTATGAGGCTGATATAACTATGACACCTAACTCTGATAAGGATAGTTTAAGAATGGCAAATTACAAGCCAGTCTCATTCATGAATATAAATACAAAAATTCTAAACTAGCGTAACAAAATAAACAAAAAAGTCTTATCTGAAGAGCATCAAGGGTGGTTTGATAATAAAGAAAATTAGATCCCCCAAATTAATAAATTAAAAGAGGAAATATAATTATCTTAAAAAATGCAAAAATTGATGAATAAAATTCAACATACATTAATGTAGAAAAAGCTCTTAGGAAACTAAGATTAGAAGCAATGTTTCTTCAATCTGTTAAGAAACTGCGTTGAGAAACTAAGAAATACACATACATATATATGCATACATACATATTTTCTCTCTATATGTGTATATATATATACTTTAAAATATATCATATTTTAGAGTAATGATAAAATCAATCTCATTCACAATTACCACTTTCAGTTAATTTAATACTGGCAAGTTAGATAGCACAATATTGCAAGAGAAGGAAGCAAGATATGTAAAATTTTCAAAGGAAGAAACAAAACTGTTTATCAGTTGCAGATGCCTTATTTCCAGTCTGGAGCACGCAAATGAGAATGTAGCAAGTTTGCTGAATGTAAATCAATATAAAAAATCAATTACATTTCTGTTTCAGCAATGGTTGAGAAATTATATATTTAAAAGCTATCCTCAATAGTATCAACATGTACGGTAGCTACAAATTAATCTGATAAAATGATTGAAGACCTTGATGATAAAAATACATACAACTTTTGGGAAAGATATTAAGGAACACCCAAGGAAATGAAAGTATTGTGTATGATTAAGATCATCACCAAAATGTCCATTTTTCCAAAATTCATCTTTAGATTCAAGGCAAACGAAAGTGTTGAGTTTTTGTGAGGTTTTGTTTTTGTTTTTATTGTGATAGAATTTGACATAATGGATATGAACAAGTAAAAGACAAGAAAAACCAGCAAACTACTGAAGAAGAAAAGCTATTAGAATGGATATGAACTATAGCAATTAAATATTTATGGTATTGGAATGGCGAAAGTATAGAAAAAATAGGCCAGTAACACAGAAAGGGGAGCCTATACCAAACACATGTAATTACGCTTGATGCATAATAGAGTTTCACAGTAGCTTGGTGGGGGAAATAAGGTATTTTCTTTCTTTTTTTTTTTTTTGACTTTTATAATTTGTCAGAGATTAGACATTTTATTCAGATCTTTATCCCAGTCCATTAACAAGGAAAAACAAGTCTAAGCTTTTATTGTAATTGCTTTTGAATATGAATGGTAGCACACAGAACTTGAAGTAAACGTCACTGTTCATCCCTTGAAACTAAAATAATAAGAATTTTGATCTAAAAAGAGCCCTGGAATTCAGGTATTTTTTAACTCTCCTTTTTTTAAAAAAAAATTTTATTTTTATATTCCCCATACAATTGCAACCCCCTTATTTTGACCCCAATCCCGCCTTTCCCTGCTCCCCCCCCCAATAGTGTGTCTCTGGTTCATAGTTGTTTGTTGATTTTGATTTTTTCTTTATTATAGTTATTCGGAAATAAGGTATTTTCAACTAGAATCACTTGGACAACATGATATACATATGCATAAAAGTGAGACTGGATTACTGTTTCATATCATAAAACATTATTGCAGACAGAGCAAAGGCTTAGATGTGACAGTTAAGACACTAAGACTTTGAGACAATTTAAGCTATTGCCTTTTTTTTTTGCCTTGGATAGGGAAAGTTTTCTTAAACAATTCAGAGCTACAAATTATAAGGGAAATATTCATTAGGTAGTTTATTTTAAAATTAAGAATTTCTGTCTATAAAAAATACAGAATAAAGAAAATGAATTAAGCCACAAACTGGGAGAAGAAATTCAGAGCAATGGAACTGGGTTAATATCCAACCTATGTAATTAGTCTTTTTCCTGATCCCTTATTTGGGTTTTCTAAATTCCTGCTATGAATGAGACCATCCAGTATTTTTATTTTTCTTTCTGGCTTATTTCACTGAGCATGATCCTTTCCAGCTCCATCCATGTTGCTGCAAATGGCATGAGTTTATCTTTTTTGATGGTTGAGTAATATTCCATTGTGTAGACTTATTATAATAAAGTGAAAATCTTCAGGGGGTGTTGAGAAGGGAGTAGGATCAAAACAAGAGTGGTGGGAATTTTACAGGAAATATAACCAAGATGAAAATGCATACATTGTACAAAAATGAAAAATGATATTAAAAATGTATAAAATTAAAAAAAGAGTAAAAAAATTCAACCTATGTAAAGAACTCTCACAAATCAATATGCATGTGACAGCTAAAGTGAAATGTACAAAGCCTTGCAGATCCACACTAAGAGTATGGTCATTATTAAAAGATCTTCACTAGTAATCAGAGAAATAAACATTAATCCTCATAAATAAACATTTATCCTACCTCATATCCAGTAGAATGGTTCTTATTAAAACAAAACCAAAGCAAAAAAATCACAGCCCAAACAGAAAATAACTGTTGGTGAGAATGTACAGTACACTACTAGAGGGAGCATAAAGTGGCACAGTGGCCATGGAAAATAGTGTGCAGTTTATTTAAAAAATTAAAAATGGAATTACCATGTGCTCCAGTGATTTCACTTCTGTGTGTTACCCCCACGGAACTGAAAACAGGATCTCAAAAAGATTTTGTAAAAGCATGTTTATAACAGCATTGTTTTCAATAGCCAGAAGGTGGGAGCAACCCAAGTGGCCATCAACAAGCGACCAGATAAATAAAAGGTGGCCCGTACATACAGTGGAATTTAATTAGTTTTAAAAAGGAAAGGAATTTGGGCATGTGCTGCAACATGCATGAACCTTAGGACATTATGCTAAAGAAAGTAAGCCAGTCACAAAAAGATATAGACTATATAATTCCATTTATGTGAGGTATGGGAGTAGTCAAATTCACAGAGACAGAAGGAAGAGGGGGCTGCCAGGCCTGGGGGTAGGAGCAAAAGGAGTTGGTACTTAATGGGGGCAGAGTTTCAGTTTTGCAACTGGCAATGAATGGCGGTGAAGGCTGCACAGCAGTGTGCATGTGCTCAACATCACTGAACTGTACAATTAAAAACAAGTAAAACAGTGAATTTTATGTGCATTCCATCACAATTCAAATAAATAAATAAATAAAAACAGTGAAATATATTTCACACCTTTCATAATGGCAACATTTAAATTTAGGACAATAACAAGTGATGTTAAGTAGATGGAGCACATAAACACGGCCTATGGGAATGTAAATTGATGCGGTAACCTTGGGAAACTAATTTGACATTATCTTGTAAAACTAAAATTTGGCATGCCTTAGAGCTGATGACTCAGCTTTCCATTCCTAGGTCTAGCCCTTACAGCTACTCTTGCTGCTGTATGCTGGGATATGCCAGCAGGGTTTGCAGTGGCAATGCAAACAAACAAATTGAAAATAACCTAAATAGGCATCAAAGTTGAGTGGATAAATACATTGCTATATTATCAGGTAATTAAATCCTTCACAGCACTGAAACATGGTTGAATTCTAGGGCCATCATGCAGACTAAAAATAGAAGTCAATGAATGCCAAAATGATAACGTATTTTCTGAAATGTCATATATAAATTTATGGAGTCCACAATATTATATATTACATAGGGGTATTAAATAAATGTAGTGAAGTTATACTGGAAAGCAAGACAATGAAACAAGAAACTCAAAGATCAGAATTTTTTCCTCTAGCAGGGCTGGAGGTGAGCAGGGGTGAGGAAGAAGCTGAGACAGAGAGGCCCCTGAGGGCGTCCAATGTAATGTTATGTTTTCTTCATTAAATGTGAAGGTGGCTCCATGATGGTTCACTGAATGTTTTAATATCTTCAATGTTTTATAAATATTAATTTGTGGCTTTTCAATATTTCATAAGGACCATTTTCAACAGCAGCCTACAGGTGTGTTGGAAGATTCATCAGGAGCTAATCAACCACAGAACCTGCATCTGTGTGTACAGATGTGTACAGACAGCTTCCCTTGTCAAGGATGGTGTTTTTTACAAAATGGGTTTATGGAGGGGAAGCTTTAGAAAGAGCCACTACTTAACAGCATACTTAAAACACAAGGGGGAGAAGGTGTAGTCCGTGGTGAAGTCTCCTCAGAGCAGAGGATGCAAAGCTCAGCGACAGCTGTGTCCTCATGTAGGAAAAAAGCGCAGATGAGATCCTGCAACTGTTCACTGACTGTTAGTGAGGTGTGGAAGCTTCCCTCCAGAGGACTCTGGTTTTGCCTGTAAAGTAAAAGGCAAGAATGTCTTCTGAGAGCAGGGGATTAAAGAGGAGGTCATGTCAGAAAGGATTCAAAATTTAGATGCACAATTGGACATGGGAAGGAGAGACTGAGGACAGAATACAGGACACGGAACACGAGGCTTGTCAGTCTTGCTTCCCCCCCGCCCCAGCTTTACTGAGATATAGTTGACATACAACATGGTGTAAGTTTAAGGCACACAAAGTGATGATTTGATATAGATTTATATTGCAAAATGTCCACCATGGTAAGATTAGCTACTGCATCCATCATCTCATTTAATTACCAGTGTGTGTGTGTGTGTGTGTGTGTGTGTGTGTAGTGAGAATTTTAAGATGAGTAACTTTCAAGCACACTGCATGGTACTATTTTTTTTAAAGATTTATTTATGCATACAGGAGCTGGGGTACAGGCCAGAGATGCGGTGGTGGGGGGTGAGAGGATTCACCAGAGACGGAGTGGGGAACAGAACAGGCAGACTGACTGGAACACACTGCTGAGGGGAGCAGTGTGCGAGACAGGAGAAGTCTGCTGCGCCATGTGGGTTGTTACCTGGCCGATTGGGGATCGAACTCGTGCTTCAGAGGCTTCAGATTGCTTCATAGTGAGGTGCTCCCTTGAGCCACCAGGGAGGCCCACTATATGGTACTATTAATTATAGTCACTTGCTGTACATTAGAGCCCACATTACTGCCCAGGATTTATTCACCTTATAGCTGAATGATATTCCACTAACCAGAGAAAGCGATATCTCTAATTTCCTTATTAATTTATTCATTGACGGATACTTGGGTGTTTTCATGTCTTGGTTATTTCAAATTATGATTCAGTGAACATAGGGATGCAGCTATCTCTTAATAGCATGATTCAGATACATTCCCATAAGTGTAGTTGCTGAATCAATATGGCAGCTCTATTTTTAATGTTTTGAGGAATCTCCATATTATTTTCCACAGTGGCTGCACCAATCTATATTCCTATATGCCTTCCTTGGAAAATGTCTATTTGGGTCCTTTGCCTATTTTTAAATTGAACTGTTTGGGGTTTTTTTGCTGCTAATTTGTATGAGTTTGGATTTTAACCTCTTATCAGATATATATCACTGTCTTCAGGGGCGACTGGCACATATTTTTACATTCTGTAGATTGTCTTTTCACTTTTTTAACTTCTTTCGTTGTGTAAAAGTTTAATATAGTTCCACTTATTTATTTTCTATGTTGTTGCTTGTGCTTTAGATGACATATTTGAAAACTCATTGCCAAGACCAGTGAAAATAAAAGTTTTTCTTTGTGTCTTCTAGAATTTTTATGGTTTCAAGTTTTACATTTAAATCTTTAACTCATTTTGAATTCATTTTTGTGAGTGGTATAAGATAGGAGTCTACTTTCATTCTTCTGCATGTGAATATCCAACCTCCCCACCACCATTTAGTCAGCAGACTATCTTTTCTCCATAGTGTATATTTGGCTCCCTTGTGAAATATTAGTTGACTGTAAATGTGAATGATGTAAATGGGTTAATTTCTGGCCTATTGATTCTGTTCCATTGGTCTTTCTGTCCATGTTTATGCCAGTACCATACTGTCTTGATTATTATGGCTTAGTAATATAGTTTGAAATCAGGAAGTGTGCTGTCTCCAGTTCTGTTCTTTTTCTTCAAGATTGCTTTGGCTATTTGGGGTCTTTTGTGATACTATACAAATATTATGATTATTCTATTTATGAAAAAAATTCATTGGAATTTTGATAGGGATTGCATTGAACCTATCTGAGAACTGAGAGCACCATGGATCATTGTCTGCAGGGAGGACTGAAAAATGAACTCTAAGGGTTAACTATTGGAGATGGTCAGAGGGACAGTGTTGATGATGGAAACTTTAGGATCTGGCTCAGTCAAATGGATCATCACTCTCAGTTGGGGGAATAGCTGGACATTCTGAGGGTAAAGGCTGCATGGAGGCCTCCCAGCTCAGGAAGAACAAACATCTCTGACTCAATGAGTTAATTACTGATATAGATGAGTTACATAATCTATCAAGCTGCCAAGAAAAAAGACATTTCACTAAGAACAATAGGTAAGGCTGCTCCCAACAGTGCTGAGAAGGTGCTAAGATTTTGGAGGAATGCAGAGCTATGTGAATACCACAATGTGTTCATTTATTTGCAGAATTATTGTGCCCAATACATAAGCTTCTTTGCAGTGGCTTTGAAGATAGAATTCATTTGTCTAAGCAAAAGTATTTAATTCTGTTGTGCTGCAGTCTATAAAATATTTACATTGTTATTCTACATATAAACATTGCTTATATCCAACTGCATTTCTCTCTGATGCACTTTAAGTAAGAGATTTGGATTCCTGACAATGTCATCTAAGCCAACATTTAGGGGGAAGAATCACAGAATCATTTCAGCTCACAAAGGCCCCAGGATGTCAGTCTATCCTTTGGTCTTTAGGCAGGATAAAACCCAAATTAACCCAAATAAAGTGGCATGCCTCCCACACATAAAAATTCTAGGCAGACAGAATGACCCATCTGTCTTAATTATTACATATTTCACTCAAAATCAGAAAGTTCTAAGTAACCCACTCTCTTCCTACTGTAATTAGTGTGTACTTTAGAATGTGGCATTTAAGGAAAAAGTTTCAAAGTCAGTGACAATGGACCCTGAACTCCAAATGTATGAAGATGAAAGAGGGGCAACTTAAGACGGTGTGGTGTAAAGGGAAAGGGACCAAGCTAGGGGCCAGAGGCCCGTGCTGGCCCACCCTTGTCTATGTGAGCACGGATGAGCCAAGGGCAGATGAAGTCTTCCTGCTCAGCGCCCACAATGTACTAGGATCATGAATACTTACTCACAGGACCCCCAAGGGTTTGTCTGAAAAGTCAACAATGATGCATAAGAGCTTTGAAAAAAGTACAAAATATAAACATTTATGGCAATTCATGGCCATGGATCCTGATCACTTCATGCCATCAGGAGCTATCTTCTTTGACTAGATCACTGAAAATGACTGCAAATTGCCTCTTTGGTTTCTTTCTGAAAATAAGAACAATTGGTATAGTGTCTGTAATGCTTGGTTGTTGGAGGATAGACTGCTGAGTCTGCTGGGTTTTCTGTCTCCTCGTTGGTCTTCCCTCTCCCTCCTGCCTGTTTTGTCATTTCACTGCTCATGAGCATCTCCCCTTGAGTGTGCTTCTGCTAGATTGACCCATTCACCCTTCCCTGAAAGGTCTTGTGTGCCCCCATGTCTGCAGTACGTGCCCCTGCTTGTGTTACACCCTGCTTTTCCCCTCTGGGGATCCTTTGAAGATCACCACCACTTGTGCAAAGCTGTCCAGCCAGAGGGCCTGCTCGACCCCTTCCTTCCCCTGTCCCCAGCACTTACTGAAACACTCCAGATGGCCTGTTCCTTGACTGCCTTTGGAGGCTGTCATCTCACGTACACGTGAGTCCTTTCCTATCTCGTCAACAAGTAAGATCATGAATCTAAGGAGAGTATGGATGATATATTTTGCCTTTTCCAGAGTGAAGAGACACGGTCCTAGAGAACATTCAGAGTTGTTCTCTATGATATGGAAAGCAAAAGGAAGAAAAGTGCAAGTCATTCAAAATTGTGTGTGTGTGTGTGTGATGTGAAGAGAAAAAAAGAGTAAAATTGGTTTGGAAACAACTTCATTTTTCTACGGCATCTGTATCTCTAATTATGCTGGATAACGAAGCATAGGATTCATTTGTGACTCAACATAGTGTGTGAGTAAAGTGTGTGTCATGTGATCAGTGAGAGGTGAGATGTTAGAAGGTTCCATCACTGTGAAGTCGCGTTTTCCTTCTAAATTTTTTTTAAATGTGTAATGTTCATAAAAACACACGGCAACCACACTGGAACATGTTCCAGCTGCCACACTGCAGGCCAGAGCTCTGCTCTGCCTGTTACAACTAGCAATAGCTACGTGTCAGGCAAGACGAGCTTTTGGAAGCTTAAGGCTTTAATGTAGGTTTGAGTATTTGTCACACAACACTGGCACCTCCCTTATGACAGATTTGTCATGTACGGCAAAGCAATGTTTAGGGTGTCCTGGGGTGTCTGAGAAGGATACTGGAATTAGAGTTGCTGAGACTGTTTAGAGACTGTTTTCACTAATGTTGTCATCCCAAGGACACATATCGGAGTTGTGAATGGAAGAGACTCGGATGCATGCAAATGAATATGTGTGCATTTAGTCAATCTATTTACTTCTATTTTGCTTCTATGACTGGAAGGCTTTAAATAGTAAAAAAAAATACTTGCAACCCAAAAGTATAAAATAAAATGTGACAGGAAGGGAAATGGAGAAAGCACACACACACACGTGCATGCTGGTTATTTCCTATTTGGTGGGAGGGAGGCTACAATATGGCTCTAAGTTGGCCTGAAGACAAGAAGGCAGATGAATCAACTTCAAACATCACAGTAATTGTGAGATGAAAACAATAGAGTGTTTAAGCAAACCATAGCTTGCCGATGGCATCCTTCACAAAGGCCTGACCGTGTCAACCCCATGAATCTACAGAGCTTTGCCTGATCATGTTGCTTGTGGCAACCACTTTCCCGAATAAGACTCCTATGAGATCCAGCTGGAGGGACCCAGGGATACATGCTCTAGGTCAGCATTGTCCAATAGAACTTCCATGGGGTGGTACACTGGCAATCACCAGTCGCGCGTGGCTGTCAAACACTTAACATGTGACCAGGACAGAGGAACTGAAGTTTGACTGTGATTTGACTCACTCTGGTGTAAACAACCATGTGTGCTAGATGCCATCTTTAGTGCAGCCCCAGAAAAACGACCGTGCTGTGTGTCTTTCCCACTGTCTTTTCTAAGTATTATTCCTCGTGACTGAGATTTGGTTGAGTTGCAGTTAAGGGACTACTTGGAGCACGGAGGGGATTTTACCTCTTAAAATCATGCCTGAGTTTACTGCAACATGGAGAAAATTAGACAACAGCGGCCTCAAAGCTCTGTCCCACCAGTGGGTGTGCTCCTATCACAGAATGTTTTGGCAGGTAAATGGTCCCAGTGTATGTATTTTTAGTAAGAAGCTATAATCTGTGTTCTGATGCTCTAATCTTTTCATACCTTCTAGACGAACATATCATTTTAACAATTTCCAACCTCTTCTTCTACTCATCATCTGAGATGCTGAAACTTTTTGGGGAGAAATCGCCCAGACACACAATACATGGGCGAACTCCCGGGTTCTGATCTCACTAGGCTTTTAGTTCTGTCTTGTAATTCTTCCAACTCTGCTCTCCTCATCCCTTCATTTCCTGGCATTATCCCTCTGGTGGAGAAGGGTTTCTTCCTAAAATAATTTCTAAAAGAACGCATGTAGGTTACTATGAGAGGTGGTCACTAATAACAAGAGGGAAGTTGGTTTTCCTTTGGGGGGTCCTTCCTGAAGCCCCCGCCATTGCCTTGCCACGACAGCACAAGCAGGGGTGCCGCCCAGCTCAGACGAGGGCCACACAGGCTTCTCCAGCCTTCCACACAGAAAGTGCGCATGGGCCGGGACCCTGAGAGGAGGCCTGGGCAGCAGGCATAGAAGAGGGATGAGCAGAGGGGAAAGAACTTCCGAGTTCCTGCCCGAGGTGGAGTCTGAGTGGATCAGAAGGTGACCTCATGGGCAGCAGTGAAGAAATGGGTTCTCCTTGCCGGTTCCTGATGAGAGATGTGAGTGTGAGGTTGGTCGCTGTGACCATGGACTACAGTCCTCTATGATGTGGCACAAAATGGCAGGGTTCCTGCAGTTTCCTCATCTTGTCCTCCCCTCCTCCCGCCCCCCTCCTCCTGCCCCCCTCCTCCTTCACCATCCCCTTCCCCTCTTCCTACCCCTCCCCCCTCCCCTCCCCTCCCTCCATTCCCCCCCACCCCCTCCTCCTATTCTTCTCTACTTCCACCTGCTGTGATCGCCTCCCCTCTGCCCAGCAGAAGGTGCATCTACTTCCCTGAGAAGCTTGAAGGCTCCAGGTGAATCCCCCTCAGCTTCCTGAGTTCACTCCCCCGTGGGATGCCTTAGTGCTGGCCCCAGCCCTGTCTCTGTCCATCCCACGGGTGAAGGCACGCCCTCACTCTTCTGTGAGCCCCGTCCCAGCTACAACCCTCCACTCAGGATTGTCGGGGTCCTGCTCTATGAACAGCTCTTTCTCTCACCTGGATCTTTGTTTTTAGATGTTATTTATTATTTTATGATTAAATTTATTTATTTATGTTCTTCCCTCATCCTTCATTTCACTGCAGTGTTGATTCTCCCCTCAGGTGTGGCCCCCGTAGATCTCCCACCACCAGGCACCTGGAGCCAATACCTACATCTTCGATCTTGTTCTTTTTCATTTTTTGTTCCCTTGTCGTCTTTATCATGTAAGCTTGCTCAAATCTCTCCAATATGACACCCCCCAAAAAAAAAATCCCTTCACCTCACAGGCCCTTTTAGCTCTTACCTGTATCTCTCTCCTGAACTTTGGATTCTTTGGGGAATGTCTGCTTGACTGACCATCACTTGCTCCATCCACGCCTGGGCTCGTGCAGCCTGGCCCCTGCTCCCACTACTTCACTGAAACTGCTGTTCTCAAGGCAACCGATGACCAGCTGGTAGCTCCATCCCACTCTATTTCTAATCTTAATGGACCTTCCTGAAGTGCTCCCTTCTCCTGTTCCTTGTGCATTTTCTCCAAGAGGCCCACGTCAGAGGCCTGGGAGTCACCCTTAGCCCTGCCTATCACTTGCTGGACACTTGTGGCCCCTACCCTCTCTATGCTGTTTACCAGGGCTCCGAAGTTTCTATGTACTGTCCATCAGGGCGAGACTAAACCCATCATCTCTAGGGAAGGGACCTGATTTTTATTTTTAATTTTAATTTTATTTTTAAAAAGATTAATTTTTATTCATGCATACAAGAACTGGAGTGTAGGCCAGAGGTGTGGGGGGGTGGTGGGTGAGAGGATTCACTGGAGACAGAGTGGGGAGCAGCACAGGTGGATCTACTGAAATACACTGCTGAGGGGAGCAGGGGGTGAGACAGGGGAGGTCTGCTGTGCCATGTGGGTCAGCTCCCTGTGCTGCAGTAGCTGCTGATATCTTGATAGTGCTGAGACTTAACCCCTTGTGCCAACAGGAAGGCCCCCAGGGCCCGATTTTTAATCCAGCCCATGTCTCCTGTATCCCTGGTTTCAGGCCCTGGATCAGGAGTGCTAAGTAACCCACATCAGGGCAGGCAGGGTTCCTAAGACTCAATTTCAAAACTCTCATGTGGCCCTCAGAGAAGAGGACTTACCTCCTACCACACAGGTGGTTTCCCACCTCACACCACTGGCGGTCATCTTTGGAACCCAGAAAGGAGGCCTACTTGAAAGAAGTCAGCACCGAAGAAAGGGGGTAGCAAGATGGAGAAGGAAAAAACAAGTCCTGGTCATCAACCTGGAGTGCTCGATAGTCTTTCCTGAATCTGCAGATCTATTCCCCAACTGCTGTTTTCTTAGCCAGTAAAGCCCTCCTTCATCACCCCTGTTTGTTTCATTTAAGTCATTTTGGGTGAAGTGCTATATTACTATAATCAGAAACCATTTTAATTGACATAAGTGTCTGTATCTAAACAATTTCACCAAATATTATCCACAGTATTTTACAAGTATATTTAAAATCCTTAATGAGAAATCCCTTAATGAGATTTAATGAACAAGCTCAACTCAAATTATTAAGCAATAAGAAAATGAATTTCATAACAGGAAGTTCCATAGTAGGAAGGCCTCATGGTTGATTCAGTGGCTCAATGACATCACCAGGACCCAGGCTTTCTTTCCCTCTCTCTGCGATGACATCTTCAGTGTTGGCTTAATCATTCTGGCTGATAACAGGATAGATATAGCAATGACTCATCCAGACATGACATCTAGAGGATGAAGAGGCAGTCTTTCGCTGGCTCTTGCTCTCTCTTTTCTTTTTCATTAAGGAAGCGTCTCCCTAAGACTTGGAGCAGAAGTCTCCTCCTATCTCCTTGGGTAGAATTGGGATACAGGCCAATTCTTGATGAGATGCCCGGAGCAGTAGGCTTCTTTTCAGGCATGTGCTGTAGATCAGGGAGTTCTGTAAAGAAGAAAAGAGAGGGGGCCTCCCTGGTGGTGCAGGGGTTAGGACGTAGGACTATGAAGCTATCCGCAGCCTCTACAGCACGAGTTCCATATCCGGCCACATGACGCGGCAGACCTCTCCTGTCTCGCCCACTGCTCCCCTCAGCAGTGTATTTCAGTCAGTCTGCCTGTTCTGTTCCCCACTCTGTCTCTGGTGAATCCTCTCACCGCCCCCTACATCTCTGGGCCTGTACCCCAGTTCTTGTATGCATAAATAAATAAATCTTTAAAAAAACAGAGGAAAAGAGAGCGGTGGAAACAGTAGGATTTACGACAATGACATTTCACGGCCTGGCTCTTGTCAATTCCTCTGGTCTCATCTTTTGCTACTCATTTCCTTTTACTTGATTGTCCAGCTCAACTGCTCTAAGTTTTCTTTTTCTGGGTATGTGTTGGACTCACTGTGCATCTAGAGCTTTAGAATGTGCAGCTGCCTTTGTCCTAATGGTTGCTCCCAGGCCCAGGCCTTGCGCTCACCTTTATGATTCATCTTACATGTGATTTCTTCCATCAGATGTCCATTCCATTGAGTCGTGCAATTCTATGAGTTTTGACTGATTATACACCCATATAAACACCACCAAATAAAGACATAAAGCGCTTCCATGCCTCTTTGTACCCAAGCTCCTCATCTTTGGTACCAGGAAACCACTGCTTGTTCTGGAATCTCATGGAACCACACTGTGTGTGTTATTTTGTGAAGTATATATCTGAGTCTTTTCCTTCTTTTTTTAAACTTTTTTTATCTTCTTCTAAACTTTCTTTTAAAGAGCTTATGTTTTAAATGTTTAGGGAGTTAAGTGTCTCAACTTTCAGTTTTTTGTTTTGTTTGTGCTCTAAATTGTAAAGATTTTTCCCTTTGTTTTTTTCCCAGAAGTTAAATGGGTTTAGTGTGCACATTTAGGTCTGTGATCCATTTTGAGTAGGTTTTGTATAAGGTATAAAGTAAATATGAAGGTATATAAATATCCAGTTGTTCTAGCTTATTTTGTTGAGAAGATTATCTTTCTCCAATGAATTAGCCTTGGCACCTTTGCTGAAAATGAACTAACCATATAAATATGGGTCTATTTCTGGACTCTGTTCTGTTGTATGAATTTTTTTATTCCCTTTTTATTCCAATACTATACTGTCTTGATTACAATAGCTTTACAGTAATCTTAAGGTGAGCTAGCTAAGACCTACAACACAGTTCTTTTTGAAACTTCTTTCATTCTAGGGCCTTTGTGTTTTCATACAGATTTTTAGAATCAGCTTTATTTTAGAATCAGTTTCTGGACTAATCTTGTTAGCATTTTGATTGAGGTTATATTTGGGGATAATTGACATAACAAATTTTAGTCATACAATCAATAAGCATGGTTTATCTTTGTATCTATTTAGGATTTTAAAATTTTTCTCAACAATGCTTTGTAGTTTTCCAAGTAGAGGTCTTACATGCAGCATATTAAGTTTCATTAATCTCTATGTTGTTGATGTTTCTTGAGGTCAATGAAAATGACAGAGATACTAACAAATTTTATATGTTCACATTGTACCATGCAGTCTTACTAAATTCACTTATATTTCTAGTATCTTCTTGCAGAATCTTTTCGAGGGTTTTCCACATTCACAACCAGTCCATATATGAATTGGGACAGGTTTACAAATGTCTTCCGTTCCAATCTATATGCCCTTTTATTTCTTTTTATTGCTTTATTGCACTTCCTAGGACCTAGAAATGGTAACAGTACATGTCACAACCTCGTTCCTGACCCTAGGGGAGAGAGGGGTCACCCTTCTTACCATTAAGTATGATGTTTGCTGTAGGTTTTTTCTTGTAGATGTGCTTTATCAGATTGAAGAAGTTTCTTCTATTTCTAGTGGGCTAAAAGGTTTGTTTTGTTTTGTTTTAATAATGAATGTGCGTTGAATCTTGTCCAACAGCTTTTCTGCATCTATTGGGAATCTCCTATGATTCTCCTAATAGAGTGAATTGTATTGACTGATTTTTAAATATTAAATTAGCTCAGCCTCCTGGAGTTTCACCCTCCATACCTCCATATCCATGCCCAGGTTAGTGTTCAGTAACAGACTCACAGGGGGCCCATGCAAATCTCTGGTGATTTTTCTCAGCGTGACTCCTTCCTCTCCAGCACTTTGGCTCAAAACTTTCAGGCAAAAAGCCTTGCCTATAGCTCAGTGCAGCCTCAGGTATTTTATCCAGTTTTCTAGTTTATGGAAGGAGGGAAAGTACTACCAGCTATTTTGCTACAGGTGGGGGTTGAAGTTGGCCATAGGGATTCTTTTTTTTTTTTTAAGATTTATTCTATTTATTTATGCATATAAGAGCTGGGGTGCAGGCCAGAGGTGCAAGGGGAGCTGTGAAAGGATTCACCAGAGACAGAGTGGGGAGCAGAACAAGCAGATCTACTAAAATACACTGTAGAGGGGAGCAGTGGGCGAGACAGGAGAGGTCTGCTACACCAAGTGGGTTAGCAACCTGGCTGGCGATCAAACTAGTGCTGCAGTGGCCGGCTATAGCTTGATAGTTCTGAGACTCAACCCCTTGCGCCACCAGGGAGCCCCCACCATAGGAATTCTTTTTATTTTTTTAAAGATTTATTTATTTATGCATACAAGAACTGGGGTGCAAACCAGAGGTATTCTTAATGGTAGGTATTGCATTTATTCTTTTCTTTGGTTCTTGAGTATCTAGGGACTGCTCTGTCCTTGCTGAATGTTTAGTAAGATCTCTCAGATGGTTTCTGACCTTTTTGGTCACTTTTCCTTGGAAATGACATATCACCAAAGACTAACTTTATGTCCAGCACTGATTCATACTTGATTTTTATTTTACCTTCACAGCAACTTGTGATATAGGTATTGCATTTTACAAAAAAAAAAAAAAAAAAAAAAAAAGAAAAGCAAAGCAAAGCAAAGGATCTGACAGTGTAAAACCACGTAATGATCGACTCAAGATCAGATTGCTTGAATTAGAACTCATCTCTGATTTTAAAACCTTTTTTAACTGTTCTAGCATAATCTCCCTTTGACATTTTGATAAAATAATCACTCATGGATCTCGTTCTCAAAAATAAAATTATAGACATGTTCCAAAAATATGTATACAATTTCAGAAAATTCACAGACCCCTCATCTACAAATGAGCCCCCCACAAATGCCAGCAAGAGGACCCCTAGATCATGTACCCATCCATACTATGCATTGTCATCTTCGGTACTTGGACGACTTTTGAGCCTCCTTTTCTGCATCCTAGTGGCTCTGTGTTACGTTTTGTGATTATACCTCTTGTGTTGTAAGACCACCATTCCTGTGCTGGTGACTCTGTTCTTAGCGGGATCTACGGTGAGACCACATAGGTCTGTTTTTCCTGGGTAAGACCATTTCTCACACGGTGTCTTGCCTTACCACTACATAACACTTAATATACCCCTCCCAAGAAGGAAGCTATATTTAGAACCAGAGTTTCACATTTTCCCATAAAAGATCATCAGAACTAATTCTATCATGACTCACTTCCAACTTTATCTGGAACATTCAGAGCCTGATCCCTGAAATGCACGGTCCATCACCCCAAGTGGACCGTGGCGTTGCCAAGCAAGCACACTCTATTCCCTGATCCATTCACTTGCCTGTTCTCCTCGTGGTTATTTCACAGTTCCCTCCAGTTTCCAAGACCTTCTTCCTACCCTCACTTCCAGCTGATGACTTTGCTTCCCTTTTAATGAAAAAGAAAATACTGATTACACATGTGAGTGTCCACAAACCCTCACAACCACATCTACCGAACTGCTTGCATCTGAACTCTGCCGTGTCCCCCAGGTGTGTAGGTTAAGTGTCCTTTGCCAAGGCCAACCCTTTTTTGGATCTTAAATCCCATTCTCCTTTTGCCTTCTCAAGGACATTGCTCCAGTATTTCTTTCTACTGCGTGAACAATTTTTCCTTTTCTACTGCATCACTCCCAGGAGTCTACGCACATAATAGCTCTCATCTTTAAAAGAAAGCTTGTCACCCTTTATCTTCTTTTGGTATCTTCCATTTTCCTTCTCCCTATTGACACCACAACTCCAGGAGTTGTTCTGACTTATTGTCATCATTTCTCTTATTGTCATCATTCTCTCTCGATCTCTTTTCTATTCAATTTTTCTAAATATACTAGTCAATTCTAAGTTCCTCCATCTACTTACCCATCAGCCGCATTCAACAAAGCTGAATTCTCTCTCCTTCAAACACTATATCCATTTGGTTCCACAGACCCCACACTCTCCTGGTTCACTTACTAACCAGTCTCTTTCTTGGTCTCCTCTGCCCACTCTTCCTTCTTTTGTTGGCCTCAGAGAATCAGCACACCCTGCGGCGCAAGTTCTGAATATTTCCTTTCTCTTCCAACCCTCATGTCCAAGTGTTCTGATTCAGTACTCTGCTTCATCTACCATCTACCTCAGTGGTTCCTGACTGGGGTGATTTTGTCTCCCCAGAGACATTTGGTAATGTCTGGGGACATTTTTGGTTCTCACCACTGGGAGCAGGTGCAACTGGGATCTAGTGGGTAGAGGCCAGGGATGCTGCTGAACGTCCTAAAATGCATAGGACCACAAAGCAAAACACCCTCCGTCACCAAAAGGTAGGTGACCCAGATGTCAGAACTGGCCAAGAAACCCAGACTGAGCCGGTTCTCTTCTCTCAACTGTAGACTTGCCAATTTCATCCTCAACACCTTCATTTGGATGTTTACCAGATAGTTCACACCTAAGTGTCTCAAACTGAAGTCTGGATTCCCTGCGCCTCTGCTTAGGTTTTCTAGAAAACAGAACCCAAAATAGGGTTTCTGTGCTAATCGTTTTTTTACACTGTATTATTTTTTACTGAAGTAAACTTGGTTTACAACACTGTACAGGATTTAGAGACACGGGCTCACACCTTCTCAAACGCCTGTCACCCCAGGACACCCAGTCCTCCAACTTAATGCACTTGGCCGCCTCTCCCCTCTACCCCTCACACCCCACCCGCTGGTGGTCTCAGCTCTACAGTCATTTCCTCTAAGGTTTGTTTTGGTTTCCTCTGACTGTTCCTTTATTTTGTTTCTTTATATTCCACATGAATGAAATCATCCTGTATTTTTTTCCCTTTCTGACTTATTTCACTTAATATAGTCCCCTCCAGTTCCATCCATGTTATTGCAAATAGCAATATTTCACTTTTTTTTTTTATAGGTGAGAAGTATGCCATTGGGGATATGTATCTCATCTTCTTAATTCACTCATCTGCCATTGGGCACAAGGTTGCTTCCATAACTTGGAACGGAAGGTGCATCCCAGGGCAGAGAGAGTAGGGGAGAAGGGAAGTAAGATGGGGAAGGAGAGCTGCAAATACGAAGTGGTGACTTACCCAGTTGGCCACTGCTTCATGAGACAAAAGAGATGTAATACTGCATCTAGATCATGTGGTTGCTTGGCCCTGAAATGAATAAAAGGAGAGGGAATTTACTTACAGCCTCCACCCTCTCCTGTATCTCTTATTAGCCAAGCTCTCACTAGTGCACCGAGTGACCATCCCCATGCATAACACTGTGTTGCTCGCTTGCATCTTTTGGAGGGGGGGCGGGCGTTCTCCAGGAATCCAGAGTCCACTTACTACAGTGTGGTCAACCTCAGCAGGTAGGGCTGTTTTATCTAGCAGAGCTGACTGTTCTACAAGCAATAAGAATGGTGAGGCAGAGAGATTCCAGAGAGCGATCTCAACTGTGACCAAGAAAAACACAAGGTCCCAGACTTTGTGGCCCTCACATTCTGGTGGGAGAGAAACTGTCCAATCAATCCTCTCTTTCAGTAAAGGGACATCACTACCCACCTAGTTAATGAGATGTTCTTGAAACATTTCTTTTCCTTACATCCCAAATCCTGCCATCTTGATTTTCAAAATGCAACCCTTACAAGCCTACCACGGTCTCTCTGTACAAACCATCACTGCCTGTGCCTGTTCTTCTTAACATCCATCCTGTTCTTGTTTCCAGTGGTTACCTTTAATATGTAAATCATATTATATTACTACGTGGATCCCAGTCCTCCAATATATTCCCACTGCACTCAGAGTAAAATGAGAATAATAAACAATTCAGTGGTCTAAGAGACCCTCCCTATGTGACCTGGCCCTGCCTGCAGTTCTGACTTCCTTTCCATGCGTTCCCTTGCTGGCTTTCTGCTACTGCAGTCGCCCACTTTTGTGTCCCAAATATGCTCAGCTGTTTTTGCCTTTGGATCTTATCATTTACCCTTATAAGTTCCCTTGGGACCTTCCTATCCCTTGCCCTTTCTCTTCTTGAAGTTCTCTGTTCAAACATCACCTCTGGAGAGAGGCCCTTGATATCCATGCAAGTCTTAACCTACTATTACAATGTGCTGTTTTGTCTGTTTATTGCCCTTCTCTCCCACCTGAAGCTGAGCTCCTTGAGTTCTGGGACTGCACACATTTTAGTTATTAGCCTGTCTCCAGTGCTAGAATAATGTCTGGCACAGAGCTGGGGCTGAGCAAACAGCTGCTGAATGCATGCACATCTTCAGACCCTTAGCGACCATGGGCTGGCATTAAGAATGACACGTCCCTAGTTCAGCAACTTTCTTCCAATTTCCTTGAAGGTTCACTTCTACTCTAACATATCTGCCAGGGATTGTGACAACCTCCTGATGCCATTATGCTCCATTACAAAACCCTGAGTTTAGGAACCTGGCATCCCATTCAGTCTGCCATTCTCTTCTAGTAAGGCAATTACCAACTGCTGAATCAAGGCAAGTGCATCTCTCTCTCTCTCTCTCTCTTTCCACCCCCCACCCCATCGCGCTGTAGTGCAAGAAGCTAGGGAACTGTGCAGTTAGTGGGATACATGGATACGCATGTGGAAGGTGCAGGAAAGGGCAGCATTTCAGAAAGGAAGGCGGGTAACAGACCTCATTGTTCATGAAAGAAAAGCTGAGGTAAGGATCTGGAGGAGGGGAGGGAACAAATACTTTTATTTTTCTGAAAGGAATGCTGGAGTCTGAATGCGGGGGAGGGACTTAACCAGTTCGTCTCCAGGACTGTTGCACTGCCCGGGCAGTCCCGCAGAGGCCCCTACTTTGCCACAGTAGAGCCCGGAGGATACAATCGCCGCTCTGATGAAAGAGGTGGGCGGTGTGGGCGGAGGCACAGCGCTCGGCGGCGGGGCTGAGGGGTGGGCCCAGTGCAGCGGGGGACCAATCCGCGGCGACTCGGGGAGCTCGCCGCGGGCCTGGGAGACTTCACTGCAGTTGAAGTACCGGAGCGGCTGGCGCCCCGGCTGCAGACGCACTCCCGGGGCACTGCGCACGCCCCGCGCTCGGGCTGCCCCGCGCCTCGGTGCGGACCCTCTGCCGAAGTTGCAAGCCCCGCAAGCGGCCGGGCGGAGTGGCGGCGCTAGGCCAGGGAGAGAGGCTCCGGGAGGAGGGACCTCAGTGGGTGGGGGACAGGCGACTCGCTTCCCAGATTTGCCCCGATTAGCACCACGTTGGCAGACAGCCCAAAAGCCCACGAAGCCTTTGGTTCTTCATGTCCCATTCTCCGAATTTCACATGAATCAGATTGTGAGGAAACTTCAGTTCCCCGGGCAGGTCAGAGAGAGACAGACTCTTAGCATCACTGCTTCGCATTAGCACCCCCCAGGTGGTGCCCCGCTGCAGCGCTCCACCCGAAGTCTGCAGCTCGGCCGGGTCCCGAGGGGGTAGCGGGGTGGGCCTTGCCGAGAGCCCCCCGCGGGAGGGGCGGATGGAGCCCCGAGCGAGGCGCCCGAAGCGGATTGCTGCGGGACTGCACAAGCGCAACCCCATCGAGGAGTTGTGCCAGGAGCACCCGCGCCTGCATTGCGTCGGACCTGCCCATCTCCAATGTGAAATTCTCGGGGAAGGTCGCGGCCGGGGACGGTGCGTGCGCGGGGCCGCGGGCCAGAGGGGAAATCGAATTAGTGGTCGGGTTTTCTGGCAGGAGGAGGAGAAAGCTGTGCTGGCAAGGGTGGGAACTGAATGACAACCCCCCTCTGCCAAGCCACCCCCTCATATTTTCCATCTACCTCCTCGCTCCTGCCCTCCCCCGCCCTCCCCAGCCCACGCCCGGGTGGGCCAATCGCTGCTGCGCATTCCGGGCGCGTTCTCAGGTTTCTGCTGATCTTGCAGCGCCCAGAAATGGACCGGGCGGACCTGCGGCCGCGAGCACCCTGCCCCACTCGGCGCTCCTAGCCGCTCCCGGCGCGCCGCGAAGCCCCGGCGGGGTCCAGGCCGGCGTCCCGGCGGGCAGCGGGGAGCCCCGAGCGCCATGTAGATCCAGGCTTTCGCTCGCCCGCCTCCTTCGGGATCGAACCGAGGGTTCTCACAGTGCGGAGGGGGCGAGAGCGCTGTTTATCGTCATTTGCTTCGAGCTTCGGGAGAGGGTGGCATTTCGCTTTCCGCCCGCATCCTCCGGAACTCCCTGCACCAGGCAGAGGACCGCGGCTCCGGGTTGCGGCGCCGGGCGAGAATGGGGGTGGGGAGCGGGTATCTCCGCCGGAGCGGCTCCGCCGAGCGACTGTCCAGCTGAAGGGGCGCAGGACGAGGGGGCGAGGGCGGACCGTGCGCCCCGGCGCCTCTCGGCTGCGGCTGCGGCCGCGGCTCGCGCCGGGCACCGCGAAGGCGACCTGCCGCAGTCCCGCTCCGGAGCTCCGCGGCTCAGCGCCGCCCTGCGCCAAGCCGGCCGGCCAGGTAGGGGGCTCCCCAGTTCGGGGTTGCAGAAGTGGGGGTTGGGGCGGGCGGGTGGGGGGTGCTGGGGTGTGGGGGTGCTGCTGGGACCTGGAACCCCCAGCGCCTGCAGGCTCTGCTCCCGATCTCTGGTTGAACGAAGTTGTCAACAGATCGGCTGTTGGGCATTGGGGAAAGTGGGGTGGAAGAGCCCCAAACTTGGATTTCCAGGTGTCTGCCTGTGTCTCTGTGTGTGTGTGTGTTTGTGTGTGTAATAACGCTAGCAAAAGTCCAGTGCTTAAAAAAAAAAAAAAAAAAAAAGCTGGAGGTCTGTGCTCTTCGGTGTCTGTGGGTCCGTCCCATCTGAACGCTTCTGATTTTCTACTCCCGTATCACTTTCTATTTCTCTGCAGCGTCCATCGATCGCCCCGGTGGGAGCTTAGAAGGCAGCAGGCGAAGAGGGGTAGGAGGGGGGGAGAGCCGAGAAGCAGAGGGGGTGGCAGGCGAGGGGATCTGCTGAGCTGGCTCTGCACCCGGTCCTAGGCGGGCTCACGGAGGGGGGCAGGCCAGGGTAACCCCCGAAGCCATGGCCTCGTCCCCTAGAAAGGCACTGCGTTAAGGCGCCTCGGAGCAGGAGGAAGCACCGGCTCCCCAGCTCCAGCCCCCACCCCGGGCAAAAAGCCCCGTCCCGGGCCGCAGGCCAGGGGGCGTCCGAGCTGAGGCTCAGGCAGGGTGGAGGGGAAGGTAACCCCGAGCGAAGCCGCAGATCCCCGGATCGCCGCGCTTCGAGGCCCCTCCCCCTGAGCGCGGGGCCGACGCGCGCTCTGGTGGGGGGGGCGCTGGGGTCCCCCCCCACCCCTGTTCCCTAGCTCCTTCCCGCCCCGGGTCCGCTTCTGGCCTCACCCCCCTGCACCCGGCTTCCATCATGACGGTGATGTCGGGGGAGAACGTGGACGAGGCTTCGGCCGCCCCGGGCCACACGCAGGAGGGCAGCTACCCGCGGCCGGCCGACCACGACGACCACGAGTGCTGCGAGCGCGTGGTCATCAACATCTCCGGGCTGCGCTTCGAGACGCAGCTCAAGACCCTGGCGCAGTTCCCCAACACGCTGCTGGGCAACCCCAAGAAGCGCATGCGCTACTTCGACCCCCTGCGCAACGAGTACTTCTTCGACCGCAACCGGCCCAGCTTCGACGCCATCCTGTACTACTACCAGTCGGGGGGGCGGCTGCGGAGGCCGGTCAACGTGCCCCTGGACATGTTCTCCGAGGAGATCAAATTCTATGAGCTGGGGGAGGAGGCCATGGAGAAATTCCGGGAGGACGAGGGCTTCATCAAAGAAGAGGAGCGCCCCCTGCCCGAGAAGGAATACCAGCGCCAGGTGTGGCTGCTCTTCGAGTACCCGGAGAGCTCGGGGCCCGCCCGGGTCATCGCCATCGTCTCGGTCATGGTCATCCTCATCTCCATCGTCATCTTTTGCCTGGAGACCCTCCCGGAGCTGAAAGACGACAAGGACTTCACGGGCACCCTCCACCGGATTGACAACACCACGGTCGTCTACACCTCCAACATCTTCACGGACCCGTTCTTCATCGTGGAGACCCTGTGCATCATCTGGTTCTCCTTCGAGCTGGTGGTGCGCTTCTTCGCCTGCCCCAGCAAGACGGACTTCTTTAAAAACATCATGAACTTCATCGACATCGTGGCCATCATCCCCTACTTCATCACCCTGGGCACCGAGATCGCAGAGCAGGAAGGCAACCAGAAGGGTGAGCAGGCCACCTCGCTGGCCATCCTCAGGGTCATCCGCTTGGTCAGGGTTTTTAGAATCTTCAAACTCTCCCGCCACTCCAAGGGCCTCCAAATCCTGGGCCAGACCCTCAAGGCTAGCATGAGGGAGTTAGGGCTGCTCATTTTTTTCCTCTTCATCGGGGTCATCCTATTTTCTAGCGCAGTGTACTTTGCCGAGGCGGAAGAAGCTGAGTCGCACTTCTCCAGCATCCCCGATGCTTTCTGGTGGGCGGTGGTGTCCATGACCACTGTGGGATACGGTGACATGTACCCTGTGACAATTGGAGGCAAGATCGTGGGCTCCTTGTGCGCCATCGCCGGTGTGCTGACAATTGCCCTGCCCGTACCTGTCATTGTGTCCAATTTCAACTATTTCTACCACCGAGAAACTGAGGGGGAAGAGCAGGCTCAGTTGCTCCACGTTAGCTCCCCTAATTTAGCTTCTGACAGTGACCTCAGTCGGCGCAGTTCCTCTACTATCAGCAAATCTGAGTACATGGAGATCGAAGAGGATATGAATAATAGCATAGCCCATTATAGACAGGCCAATATCAGAACTGGCAATTGCACCACAGCTAACCAAAACTGTGTTAATAAGAGCAAGCTACTGACCGATGTGTAAAAAGCAAGCAAACAAAAGAGGCCCACTTAGCAGCGTGAAAGACTTAAAAAATTAAACAAAACCCCAGTGACCCAGGTCACACTTTGTAAATACTAAATAGTCTTTGAATGCTCTATTTAACTGTCAATGCATTGTTGCATTGCGGATTTTGTGGGTGGCAAAGCAGAAACTTTCAAGATGTACCTGAAAAAAAAGGAACTAATTTTGTTTTATTTAAAAAAAAAAAAAGGGGGAAAAGAAAGTGTATTTTCTAAAGCTGATTAAAATGAAATTCAGTTCATGAGCTAGTCTAGGTAAAATAAGATTCATCTGCGTCCCTATACTGAAACCTTTTTAATCCCGGGCTTCTTTAACTTTTTTTTCTTTTAACTAAAAGTCAGATGATCACTTAGAAATATAAATTTAAAATTTGCATGGGACTTCCACTTAAAATCTTTACTAACTGCACAGAACCTTTTAGACAGTGCATCCGATGTATTATATGTATCATGACATACCAGCCAAAAGGGGAAATGAACAAATGTTTCTATTTTGATCAATCGAACTGCATATTACAAGGTGAAAAAAAAAAAAAACCCAAATTACATAAGACTGGTTCACAAAGCACCTTACAAATCTGACACTGGTCCTGGTCTTGTAGGGGTTTGCCCTCTGCCACAAGCCCCTTCTAATCCAAACTGTTCTCTAAGAAAAAAAATAACTGAATGAAGTTAATTGAGTCATCTGCAGTGCTGCTAAATTTCTCGACTGTAGATGAGTTAAATACAGGTCTTTTCTTACCTGCCCTGCACCCTGACTCCTGGCCTCCAGAACTGGATGTAAAACTTTAGCCTCCTTATTGCAAGAGAGCACAAACGGAGTTAAATGTAAGCATGTTTGAATCTGATATTTATTTTATAATCGCATGCTGAGAACGTTAACTCAGACAATAGGGGATAAGCTTACTTTGGAATTGACTCTTCTAAAAATAGATCCTTTTTCATTTGCATTCACCAAAAGTGCACTCCTTCATTTAATAACTATTTTATTAGTAAATAAAGTACTGTATTTAAGTGCATATGTTAGTCAGATGGGAAAAATAACTTTTTGGAGCTCAAAGCATGTTCTCTTATTCAGCATTATGGCCTATTTGATTAAGGTGTACCTTGAATTAATTAATGCATGATTTCAGTAAAAAAAAAATTAAAAAGAATAAAAAATTACAAGTTTGTGGGATGATAAGCCCAAAAGAAATAAAGGGGGGGGTGGGGGTGGGGGGCACTCAGTCAATTTTCCTGCCTTTGCTCAGGGAAATGTCAGGTTTCTGTGCAGGTGTAGGCAGAGAGAGGACCAATATGCCCATCCCTTAAAGGGAAGCTTTATGGAAAACTAAATAAGTCACCAAGGTATATATAGTAACTAACACCTAAGAACAAGTATTCTTTTTAGCTGAAGATAAACACAAGCAAAACAAACACACAAACAAAAAAAAAGGTGCAATACTGCATGTTTATTGGTGCATTCTTAGGATGTTAATGAAATTGTTTATCTATTGTATGCATCCAAAGCAGAGCTGATTTCTTTTTGCAGTCATAATTTGAGGTCTGTAGAGACCTCGGCCCTCCCCCTTGAGGCTCCCTGAAGAAACTCAACCAATTGATTTAATAGTTGCTTAGTGCCTTTATCCTGTACCCACAGCGAGCTGCAGAAAGTGCCTCCATTAACACAGCTGAGAAGTTATGTAACAAAAGGGAGGAAGGGTTGGGGCACAGATACTTTGCTTTTTCTTTTTCCACCCTCCCCTTGTCTCACTTCACCACTGTGAGAAGACCACGCCACCCCAAACCCCGGAGAGAGGGGAGAGATCCAGGAGGGTGCTGCCTTTCTGGCTTCCACCGGACTTGGTCCCTTTGCAGGATGTAACCTGGGGACCTGAGACCCGTCTTCAACGTGGACGTGAACTGTGAACTGGGTCTTATCCTCTCCTCCACCAGAAGCCAAGATAAACTGTTGGGGGAATTTGTTTCCTCTGCAGGGCCACCCCAGACTTGCAGGGCTTCCTCAGGTCCAGTGAGGTGGTCCTGCCACATTTCCCTATTCCTCTGCTAGCAGCAGCGCTTTGCAAATCTCGGATCTTTACAGTCATCATTGTGGACATGAGAACACCCAGTTCGAGGCCTCTCCTAAGCCTGTCTTCCTGGCCCGCTCCTTCAGGTTTTCCTGTGAGCTCTGAGGAACTTCCCCCCACCCCCAGAGGTCATTTGACAGGCTGAGCATCTTACTGCTGTCGCCCTTCCTTGCCTGCTACCAGCCTGGAGAACAGTGGGGACTCTGTGCTTAGTTGAAAGAGAACTATCATAACACAGGCCTCTGGGGCCAGCAGCTGTCCGCCAGTAGAGAGGCACGCACAGCCTTTTTGAGGACACCAAGGTGGTGACCTTCATTCCGCACTGAGCATGTGGCCACCTGCTGCTGACCACCTTACATCCCTGCCTTGCTTCTTCTGGAAATCTGTTACTTCCATCCCTTCTCCCACCCTCTTCTAGCACTCGCAGTGAGGCAATAAACCAAGAAACTAGATTTACACCCAGGCTGGCTTGACTCTCCATTGCAAGAAAGAACATGGCTATCTTCTTTGCTTGTGTGGTTTCTGTGACTCTGTAAGATGAATGTAACACATTGTGGAAGGTGAAGGTCAAGGTTTGCACCGTATCTGACCACAGGGCATTCAACCTGCCCTGTGGCGTTTCCTTCTCCTTTGAACTTTGACTCATCCTGGTTATTCCTCTCCTCCCTGCTTAAAAGTCCCCACTTGGGAAAAAATGCCAACCTCCCCCAAATCTCTGGGAATGTCTGGTCTTTTATTTAGACTCTGAGGTCTAGGACACACAGAACTTGAAACGCTGCGCTCTGTCAACAGCAATAATCCACTCGGTACTGTGGGATGGATGGGTCCGAGGATCAGAAAACGGGACCAAGACTGAGCAGATTGACTCTGGCTAACTGGTATACCTCTCGTAGCGCCATGCGGGGTGGGCTGGATTCTTCTGCATGTGTTACAGGGAAAAAAAAAAAAAAAAATTGCTGCATGCAGGGAGCCTGTCAGCCTGGGACTGGGGACGTGTTGTTGTTATGGATTTGAGTGGTATGGGGGAAATGAATGCTGCTTATCCATCTGAAGCTCATTGCAAACAAGTCATGAGATTGGAGTCCAGGGACTCTCCGTGTAGCATAGGCATGCAGAGCTTGACGAAGCTCCTACCCCTTGCACTGCAATGTGCTGAAATGTTTTTGTAGACCTGAAGGTGCACTTAACAAAACTGCCTATTAAGGAATGACTATCTTTTGGTTTACTTATATTTCTTTTATTGGGCTTTTTACCTTTCCATCCCCTTCCTAGGCCTTGAGCTCTCATGGCTCCTGTCCTTAATACTTGTTTTCTCCAGAAGGAGAAGACTTCTGACATGCTGATAGCCATAACTCAGCTCTTCCATGTGTTGGGGCCCTAGTTCAATAGGGTGGCAGTGGAAGGGCTGGGTCGCACCAGGGCTGTTAGCCATCCCAGAATCTCTGAAGTGGTTAACTCACCTCAAGTAATCTGAATTAGAGAGACCAAAGACATTAATTTTCCTCTGTCCTCAGATTTCTAGAAGACAGATTGCAGCCAGGAAAGGTTTGGTTTTTGCATCTCCTCTTCCCCATCTGTGCACAGCCCTCCCTTGCTCCCCTTGAGAGTTGAGTTCTGATTCAGTTAGAACAGTTCATTGGGAGCGTTGGTAGTGAGTTAGCCTAGCAAAGTCAAATAAACTAGTAGCAAATTCTTCCCCTGGAATTTGTCTGGCGGACAGTCATTTCTCTAAAAGGAAAGGATGTGGTAGGTTTTGACTCCACGCTGGTGGAACCAAAGCACAAGTGACGTCGTAAGACTTGACTCATTTGAGAATTCACAATGATGCATGTAAATGGTAAGTGAGGAAGGATTTCTTGAAGTAGAAGTTGGGTTTAGTCCATCGAGGGCCTTCTTCACACGTGTGTAGGTAGAGACTTTTCCCATTAGTTAACATCTGAAGAGTCAGGAAAAACTGTTTCTTTCTTAATAAAGGAGACCTCAAAACCCAAGGATTTTTTAAAAAAAAAAAAACAAAAACAACATTACAATTGAATTCCTTTGTTGGTAGATTGGGTTGAACAGAAAGTAGAAAGAGAATTTCAGCAGAAGGCAATTCCCCATTTTCTTCCAGGAACGACTTATTCCTGGGAGTGGTGAGAATTGGTGGGTGGTAACCATCCATAGTATAAAATTGTTAGAAAGTATGTAAACTCCTAAGCAGTCATTTTATCTTCCCGCTTTCTCAAGAAAGAATGAAATCTTTTGATGTGTGTGTGTTCATTTCAAGACGACAAATCAACTAAAATTTTCAACCAAACACAACCCAACTTGATTCTGATCTCAGGAGGTGGCCTCTCATCTGCTGTACTCATATTTGTATTTCTCCCGTGGAATTTCAGGGTATATGCGACCGTGTCCAGCATGACTCAGGTAAACCTTAGAAGAATGTACATTACTTACCATTTTTGTAACAAAGCGAACAGAGGCTGAGTTGTTAACTAAAACCATTCCATTACCTTGGTCACTGTGTGAACTGATTCAGGGTGTAGTGTAGGTGTTAGGTTTAGAAGTCTTGATCGAGAGCCAGGCCCTTGGAAGCTTAGTGCATAAGTAAGGAGGGGGCCCCTGCTGAGCTCAGGACTCTTAGCTTTAAGGAGATTAGCGCTCGTCACAGTGATTTTCATTTAGGAGCTCACTAGGAGTTGACTTTTTATGACAAGAGATTTCCAAGAGTATAGAAAAGTTTTGTAATCAAATAAGAGGAAGAAATGGCGTAAGGCAGCCAAACAAAAAACACGAAACCCTTTGCGGAATAGTCCAAGTCCAAAGTTATCTCCTCTCTGAAACCTGTGGAAGGGCCTTTCTTCCCTTCAGTGCACTGTTTTGGAACCGTTTCTGCAGCCGCTGTAAGGAGACAGCCAGAACCTTCTATGACATACCTCGAATATGAAAGGCAAGATTACTAAGGTTCAAAATAAAAATTGACTAGTATTAGTGTAAAGTGCACCATCAGGACAACAAACCATTGACGCTGAAAAAACACTATTTCATTCCTTGAGTTTGCCAGTTGCTTCCATCTTGAGTTAAGGATGTCTCGTTTTCGCCCACCGTGCATTTCCCCTGCCCTTACTGTTGAACTCGTCAGGTAGAGGACGTTGAATGTTAGGGATTGAGAACCTAATTGAAGCGCATAGTTTTCATCTATGCAATTTTACTTGCTTCTGTCACTTTATGATCTGTTCATATTTGGCATCAATTAAAGATAATTTTTAAGGATCTTATTAAGGACTATCTTGCCTGGTTATTTGTCTCTTGTTCAACTGATCTTTTGGGAGCCCTTGCATGGGGGAGGGGGGGCTCTCATAAAAAAAAAAAATGTGATGAATCCCAGATAAAATCACGAAGCAATTTTTTTTTTCTTTGAAACTCGTTGGCCAGTTTTTTGTTTGAGGGGAAAAAGAAAAACCAATGCTGGGGTTAATCTTCTACAATATATTCATAGTTTGGGCTCAGGTGGGCCCCCCTGGGGATGCCTTTGGAATCTGGTCTATGAACGCAATGGAAATCAAGCTTTGAAAAGGAAAAAAGAAATGGGACCCAAGGGGATAATTGATTCTATTCACTTGATTTGGTTTTGATGCAAAACTGTATTTTTCATTCACAGTTTAAGCTTTTCAGGAAAGGATTGTGTGTGTGTGTGTGTGTGTGTGTGTGTAACAGTGCTGTGGTCTGGCACCAAATAACCTGATAGTTACAATATGATGTTAAAAGTGATTTTGATGTGGAAAATTAAAGTGATCCCTAGCTGTTCTCCACATGGACATTCTCCACATAGTTCTGCGTGTGGTTTACGGTTTTTGCTTTTTTGTTTAATGACTTGTGCTTTTCCTTTTGGTTCTTCCTGAGACTTAGAGTTTCCCTTTTCTTCCTTATAAATGCCATATTTTATACAAACTTTTTCATAGTAGAGCGAACTGGGTTTTCTACATTACAGGTGTCTTATACGAAAGGCCTTGGGAGACCAGTGTCTTCCTAGAATTGCACTGCAGTGGGGTAGGTTCAAATGGTCAGCATTGGAGTGGAATCTTGCTTTTGTTGTGGAAGTTGTTACTGAAAGTAGATCATGAGGCAGGGTAGGCTGCCTATAATTTTTTTTTTTTTTTCTGTCATGGTCAGAAAGCAGGCCAGGCCAAACTCTGACTCTGAGGGTAAGAAAGAACTAGAAACACCAGTGGCAATGGGACAACCAGCCAGGACATTTACAACCTTGCCTATGTTTGTCCAAGCTCCGCCTTGGAATGGTCTTTCTTGAATCAGAGGCGGACAGACCTAGGTAACGGCAGGGGGAGGGCTTGAACTGGAGGCTTTACTGTTTACACAGCTTCGAAAAGAAGTCAGGTCAGCTTTAAGGGAGGCCAACCAGGGGAGTCAGAACAGAGAGCTGATGGGGTCCGCTTTTCAGATCCCCGAAGGCTTAAGTGTGGAGGGAATGGTATTCCAGAGGCTGGGCACAGCATGCCCCATGGCAAACTCCTGTGCACACAAGACAACAACAGCCACTCCTCACGACTAGAAAGCAGCCATTTGAACCAGCTGAGCAATTGAAAATATCTCATTTAATTAATTGGTTCCAATATGCCATTGATTTTAAGATGCATTGTGATGTGACATACTCATGAGTAAGACAGAGCATTGAGAATCATGGCCCACCCTTGCAAATATCCCAATTTGGAGATGCAAAAATGAAAAAAACATTAACGAAATTCCAGAATTGTTGAGCTATAGTGATTGAAAGCGAAGCCCCACTTCATTTCCTAGTGTCATCAGAGGTTTGAATTAAAAACCCATTAAATTGGTCAGTTCCCTTCAGACCTGAACCCTGACTAGCACCTGTAGGTCTTTAACTATCCTTTTATCCAATGTTTTTGCTCAGCTCTGGCCTTAACATGGGCTGTGCGCCGATGCGTGTAGGGCTCCCTGCCTTCATGCTGCTTAGTGTCCAGAGATCTTCAATCCAGTGAGGGCACAAAGATTTAGTTACGATATCCGTGAGGAGTTTGAGTCTCTCATTCCTCCCTTCCTTGCCTCTTATTAGCACGCCCTCTATTATCAAGAGGCTCAGAATCTCAGCAGCCCTTGGCTTTTATCAGGTTAAAGGCACATTGACACTCCTTCCCAGCGAGCTGCTAATAGCAACACCTCCAGTTTGTAGAGCTCTCTTTGCAGTTTTCAAATCACTTCCACATTAATTATATTGTTTTGTTCTACTTGGTGAATTTGGTAAGGCTGATACTCTTCTCCTTGTCTTATAGGCCAAGGGACCTACTCAGGGTTGCTGGATGCAGGAAGCAGGCCTAGGTTTATTGTTGATTCCATGGCATGAGAGAAGGGAGGTGCTAAAGTCACAGGCTGCTTGTCTGGTGGTGCTTGTCCCCAAGTCTTCAACATTTGAAGAGATGTTTTCAGGAGAATTCCCCCATGCATCCAGCATGTCTGGCATGCGCCGGGGACTCTGGGTGTTTATTGAACTGATGGAAAGCCAGGCAGTTGAATGTCACAGGTTAAAGAAAGACCAGTGGACTCTGAGCAGGACTTTGAGACTCTTTGAGCCTTCCAAGTGCTCTTTCTGAAATAGAAATGTAATGCCAACAGGGATGTGGGGGTTAAATGAGATAATGTGGGTTAACATGTTTGGTAAATTCTAATGTGTTCTATGCCTTGTGTGCGATATAATAGAAGTGCTATTGATTATAATGATGAGTAGAAGCAGGGCTTGGAGGCCACTGAGTTACTTCTCCCCAGAGGGGAGACCCCCTCTTTAAAGGAGAACTCCTCCAGGAAGCTGCTCAAGTCACAGGCTGCCTGTACGTATGGTGGTGGAACTGAAAGATTTAGGGACAGAGATGGTTTTAGTAGGATTCCCCAATGCAGCCGGCATTTAACGCCTGACTTGCAGCAACCCACAGAACACAGAGCCACTCTTTGCTTTGTTTCTACCTTGCCCTGTCCCATAATCCTATTCTACATCTTCAGAATGAAATTGTCAAGGACAAACTCTGTCACGCAATTAGTGGGGGCACCAGAAAGTATCTGATCGTTTGCCTTACTTCTGATTGCCTCATCCTCCCCTGTGCAAACTACTGTGCAATTTGTTTTTTTTTTTCTGCCCACCTGTGAATATTGAGAAATAAAGCAAGATGTTGTTTGTGAAATTTTCTCATATGCTTGTCTGATAGACATTATATAAATATAAAAACCTATTCTTAACTTTGCTTGCTAAAAATAAAATAACCCTCACCAGCATCCATGAGTCAACATATTCTTTTCTTGCATAGCACATACTACTGAGATGCTTATGAAAATTTATAATATCTCTGCAGAAGTCCAGCCATTTTTTCTTATAAATGGTCATTTAAATAGCAGTATTTTTTTTTTTAAGGAATGTCATTGTACTGAAGTAAGGAATTGAATATCTGTTAGAATCTTTGGTTCACAAAACATTTTTCTAGAAAATAACATTCAGAGGTTTGACTGAGTCCTCTAACTGATTGATGATCTTACAAGGTAGATTTTGTGTGGTGTGTTTACGTCTACTGTCTCAGCAAGCATATTCTCTGCGTTTCCAGGGCTGGCTGTCAGAAGCATTTTTGGGAAGGCTTCTGGAGGAACTAACTGCAGTAGAAATTTTATTTTTTCAGAATTGTAATGAGAGAAGGATCGTTGAGTCAGGGCTCAGCTTATTAAGTTTTGGATTCAGAGTTAAATTCAACTTTTATTAAAAATGCTTATTCCTCAATATATTGCAACTGAGAGTATTTGGAAATCTAAGATCTCAACAAAGAGTCTCTGGAAGTCTAATTAGCTTAACAGCTTAGCTTTCTTTTTTTTTGGAATTCCATACAATATCATTATTTCATGGTTTGAGAAAGGAAGTAATTTTGATTTATGTGAATTTCAAAGAGAATCTCTGTGAGTCTTAGATTCATGCTACCAAATGTTTCCTCTTCGTTAATAGACAAACGTTTTTCATCTTTGAGAAAGTTGTATGTATGTCAGTCCTGAATGATGGCACTTAACTCAGTTTTAGAAAGATCACAGACTAGTTGCTTCAGGACATTTCTAGTTAAGATGGAGTGGCTTTCTTTTCAGTTTCAGAGGATGAAGATCGCACGTGTTGGCACTTAAAACTTAATTCTTATCCCTAATGGCTAAAGAGGAGTACACTGTAAAGCATCATTTAATCACAGTGCTGGGAAATCAATAAGCAAAATAATTTCACTTTGTAATTTACATAATAATCAGGGCGTTGGAAGAAAAATGTTGTCCACTGCAAGGATTTCTAAGTGATGCAACAGAGCAGTGGCTCAAGTCGGTGACACCTCTCTGATGGCAAAAGTGGGTGGTGGAGCATGAAAAAGTCAACTACTTGACTTTAATTCTCAAGACTTGGCTGTAGGAACGTAACAGGTAAAATGAGAACAACAGTGTTTTATTATAATAATGGCTGTGTCCAGTTTTAGGTGGAGGGTTAGGAATTAGGTTGCTGTTGGGGAGAATGGAGGTCCTGGGCATCTCCTGTGGTGTAAACAATGTAGCGAGTCACTCATTAATTACCTGTGGTTGCTGCAGTGACTAAAGTAATGATTATTCATTAATGCTACATTATGATGTTTTTAAAAAGTCATAAAAACATCTTCTAGGGCAATATAATCCACCCAGTCATCAGCCAACTTGCAATGGAAATAGTTATTGGATTCTGCACTAAATTATCCTGAAAGTTTACTGGTGTTCAGACTCTTTGTTGTCACAGATTAGATGGCCAGAGTCTCACAGAGAAGAAGAGGAATTCATTAGATCATTTAAGTATGATCTTGAGAAGCCTTAGAATTCTAGTGTTTAAAACCAAAGGACAACATTTCTGACGGCCCCAAGTCTAAAGGGAAAAATGATTAAAAAATTTTAGGAAACAAGATCTTGGAAAGTGAATGCAAATAACCAAGTTTCATTTAAATGCATTTCTTGATGATTTTATATCAGATGCAATTTCTACCATTCACATAATTATAGGAAACTCTGAATGAAAAATCAGAACTTCTCAGCTTGTTAGAGCAATTCTGACTTGTTTGGCTGGGCTGACATTTAACCCTTATTACATGGGGTTCTAGTCCTCGATTTAGTTAGTAGCTGAGAGTCTCAAAAAAAAAAAAAAACTGTTGTTCTTGGTGTTCTCTCCTTTGAGGAGAAATCTTGATTGTGGTTTACTTTGGCAGGGATTATAATTTTAATCAAAAGAGTTCATTGAGAAGATACGCATACCCTCCCAGGATCTAAAGCCTGAACATTTCCAGAATACATTTCTTTCTTTCTTTTTATTTATGTATTTACTTATTTATGTATTTATTTACTTGTTGTTAAAGATTTATTTATTTATGCATACAAGAACTGGGGTACAGGCCAAAGGTGTGGGGAGTAAGAGGATTCACTAGAGACAGTGGGGAACAGAACAGGCAGACTGACTGAAGCGCACTGCTGAGGGGAGCAGCGGGTGAGACAGGGGAGGTCTGCTGTGCCATGTGGGTGGCTCCCTGGCCAGGGATCAAACTTGTGCTGCAGTGGCTGGCAATAGCTTCATTGTGCTGAGACTTAACCCCTTGTGCCACCAGGAAGGCCCAAGTACATTTCTTCATCCATTCTTCTTGAGACTAGATTGCTACATTTTCCCCACATATCCCTACTTTGTTCAGATATTGGCAATTCATTTTGCTGGAAAATTGTTCATATTCCTATATCATCTGGGGTTTGATTTGTCAGAACCTCTTATTTTGGATGAGTAGCTGTGGACTATCTCATATTTCCTGAGAGCCTTAACAGTTGTTTTATGGGGACTTCCCTGTATGGAACTTTTAAGAATAAAAGAGGGAAAAGGTACTGGGCACTTAACTGCAAGATGGAAAAATAGAACTCTATAAAAAAAATCAGTGCTGGTGGAGAGATTTCTAGATTTGGGAACTATATGCCAGGTACATTCTGTCCCTTGCTTATGCCATTAAATACCCATGCATCACTGATCCAGAAGTCCTGATATCTGAGTAATCAGGAAGATGTCTACTTCTAACCTCAGCTCATGCATATGTGCACACAGACAAACACACGCACACGTGCACACACACAAACACACACACTGCTATCATCTAAAGTCTACTCATCCACCTGTTCATAAACCTGTATTGTGGGGCAGGTATATGTTAGCCCTAATGGAATAACACTTTTAATTGACACTAAAGATTTGTCACCATCCCTTTCAATCAAGGGGAAAAAAAGCTCAAAAATATGTTATGAGAAAGTTTTCCAGTTTGCAATGAAATAAACTACTGGTTTGATGCAAGGGGAAAACCTGAAAACCAAAGTGCAGACATGGAGGATACTTTCCTCTGGGTCTGAGTTTTTCCTGCCTGGGCGTGTGCTTTATTGCTCCTGGACAGCTCAAGCGGGAGGGAGAGGCAGCGGCCTCGGGGGACAGTAGGTAGTGGGTGCCTGATAGGGCCAGAGGAGTGACTGTCTCTGAAAAATGCTCCCTTCCTGCTTGGATCATTTCCTTCTCCTTTGCTAAGTTCGAAAATTGTACATTTTCTGTTGTATAGTCTGCTGAGGGAGTAACTTTTTTTGTTTGTTTGTTTGTTTTAAAGGATTTTATTTTTATTTATTTATACAAGCACTGGGTACAGTCAGAAGCGCGGGAGGGTGAGAGAATCCCCTAGAGCCAGAGCGGGGAGCAGAGCAGGCAGAAGGACCGAAGTACACTGCTGAGGGGAGCAGCGGGCGGCAGGAGAGGTCTGCGCGCCATGTGGGACCCTCCTCTGGTGGCCGGGGAGCAGCCGGGGATCGAACCGGCGCTGCAGAGGCTGCGGGCAGCTTCACAACCCAGCGCTCAACCGCTGAGCCACTGGGGAGACCCAGAAGTAAGGTTTTTAAGTGGAACCTGAGGCCGAAAATTTTAGGTTCTCACCTTGGGTTTGCAGGTCTTGGGCTTTAGGGCCTATTTCTTTACTGCTCCAGGGCTTGGTGTGCTGGATTATAAATATAGGTGAGAGCAGGAACACTTCTCAGCAATGGTACCTGACTGACAAATGCCAAACTATTTTGATATTTTATGAAGAAAGGTGTTTTACCCTCACAAAGCCCTGCAACACTCATCAAATTTGGGTGAATAGAAAACTTGTCACGGATGAATGAAAATCTGAGAGATGTAATATGCTAAAGAGATGCAGTCTCAGCATTATTTATCTTCATACCTCAGTAAACTGGGACCCTCTGGCTTGATTTAAACTCTCAATTTGCCCAGCACAGGAAAGTTGCACTTTGTTTGTGCCATACACAAGTATTGCACAATTTATTCCTTAAAGGGGAAGTGCCCCATGTTTCGACCTTTACAATTTATAAGGAAGTTTCACATACATTATCTTATTTGACCCTTATAAAAGCCTAGATAGAGAGTATTATGTTTAGTGAAATAAGTCAGAGAAAGACAAACAACATTTGATTTCACTCAGTCGTAAGACATAGAAAAACCAAACAAATGTGTGAACTTTTTTTCATTTCCTTCCAATTTTTTTATGAATTATTTTATTTTATATAATTCTTACATCATTTTCCATTTTTGCATAATGCATGCATTTGCATTTTGGTTATATTCCCCATACAATTCCCACCCCCTTTTTCTGACCCTCTTCTCTTCCCCCCTGCCCCTCACTGTAGTGTGTCTCTGGTCTATAGTTGCTTGTTGATTTTGATTTTTACTTTATTGCAATTAGCCTTTTTCCTGGTCCATTATTTAGGTTTTCTAAATTCCTACTATGAGTGAGACCATCCGGTATTTTTCTTTTTCTTTCTGGCTTATTTCGCTGAGCATGATCCCTTCCAGCGCCATCCATGTTGCTGCAAACTGCATGAGTTTATCTTTTTTGAATGCTGAGTAATATTCCATGGTGTATATGGAATATATTTTTGTATATGGAATATATTTTTGGGCATTTGGGTTGTTTCCAAAGCTTAGCTATTGTAAATAGTGCTGCTATAAACATAGGGGTGCAGGTGCTCTTAGGAATTGATGTTTCTGTGTCCTTTGGGTAAATACCTAGGAGTGGAATTGCTGGATCATATGGAAGCTCTATCTTTAGTAGGTTGAGGAATCTCCATTCAGCTTTCCAAAGTGGACCATTTTGCACTCCCACCAGCAGTGCAGGAGAGTTCCTTTTTCTCCACATCCTCGCCAACATTTGTTGTTGCTAGTTTTTTTTAATATGTGCCATTCTCACTGGTGTTAGATGATATCTCATTGTAGTTTAGCTGATGAGACTCAACAAAAACAAAGAAAATAATCCAGTCAAAAAAATGGGCAGAAGAACTAAAAAGAAACTTCTCCAAAGAGGAAATGCAAATGGCCAACACACATATGAAAAAATGTTCAACATCACTTGTAATCAGGGAAAAAAATTTTTTTTAAAAGATTTATTTGTTCATTTACACAAGAATCAGGGTACAGGCCAGATGTGCGGGAGGGTGAGAGGGTTCACCAGAGACAGAGCGGGGAACAGAACAGGCAGACTGACGAAATACACTGCTGAGGGGAGCAGCGGGGGAGACAGGAGAGGTCTGCCACGCCATGTGGGACCCTTGCCGGTCAGCTGGGATTGAACCTGCGCTGCAGAGGCTGCGGACAGCTTCACAGCGCGGGGCTCAACTGCCTGCACCAAATGTGTGAACTTAATAGGACAAAAAGAAACATTTAGACAATTAAAACCAAACTAGTGGTTACATGAAGGGAAAGGAGCAGGGAGGGAGTGATTGGGTTAAAGAGTCCATTGCACAGTGAAGGATAGATCTGGACTTTTGGTGATGAACTTACTATAGTATTGATTTTAATTTTTTTTAAGATTTATTTATTTATGCACCCAAGAGCTGTAGTACAGGCCAGAGGGGCAGGGATTCACCAGAGACAGAGTGGGGAGCAGAACAGGCAGATCTACTAAAACACACTGCTGAGGGGAGCAGCGGGCGAGTCAGGTGAGGTCTGCTGCGCCATGTGGGTAGCTCCCTGGCTGGCCAGGGATCAAACTTCTGCTGTAGAGGCTGCAGATTGCTTCATAGTGCTGAGACTTAACCCCTTATGCCACCAGGGAGGCCCCTGATTTTGATTTTTAATGACACAAACCATCACAACAGAGCCCCACAGCTCAATCTTTCAATTTGTCCTGAATTTGGGACCCGGGAGCCTGGCCTTTAGGCATTCTCCTATATAATCTTAGACTACAATGTTAATTCAATGAAAAAATTATTTTTTAAAAAAATTTTTAACAAAAATTGTTGTATGACCAAAGATTCTAAGTGTGAACGGTGATACTAAGGAAGGCTAGCATTAAATGATTAAAGAAAATAATAAATATGAGGAAAAAGAAAATGTTTCTCAAGGTGGCAGGTAATCATGGTAGAGGTATTACTTTCCAGTTGCCTGTTGAGTCCTCTGAAAATGCAGGCATGGAGAGGGCGTGCAGGGTGATTGTCAGGAGTACTTCCTGTCTTTTCCCTGCGGGCAGAAGAGAAAGTGGGGTGTACAGAGGGGCTAGCTGGACTGCAACATCATCACAACAGAGCCCCAAAACTTGACCTTTAGATTTGCCCCAATTTGGGGCCTGGGAGTCAGGGCTGTAGGCGTTCTCCCAAACCCAGCTGCCCTGGGAAGGAACATAACCTTGGACAAGGTGATGCTCTTCATCAGAGGCACTTCCCAAAGAGGGTTGATGGTGGAGGACACTCCCAGCTGCTGAGGGAATGGGCTCTCCAGTTGTGAAGGGAGTAAGAAACATGTGTGTGCCCAAAGGGAAGACACCGACAGGGAGAATGATGAACAGCAAAACAGAAAGAACCATCAGAAGTGGGATCATCAATTTCTAGTAATCAAGAGTTGACTGTAGTTTATAGATTGACTTGTTAAATGGACAAAGTGCTCTGACGCCCCTGGAGAGACTCTTCTAATGCACGCTAGAAGGCATCTTCCAAACTAGCCTGAGCTCTCCTGTATGGATCGAGTTCAATTATTAATCAGGAGCGGTGGGCGATGCTGGCTAATGCAAACTAATGGCACAGGCTGGGTAATTGTGCTCCTTGTAAAGCTTGCCCGCAGCACAGGTTCCAGGTATTGACATGGCTTCTCCCTTCGTCTGGACACCTCTGTGGTATAATGTTTTGAGGTCCCAGTGAAAGGCACCAAACCGCCTGTGTGACTTAATGCATCGATATAACATTAGCATTTCCTCTTAATGTGTCACATGGATGATAAAGAAGTGCCTGGAAGAGAGCTGGTGGGAAGGGGGCTTTTAAAAGCAAAACTCTCAGCCCTGTAGCACCATCCCCATGCCCCTAAGTGTTTTTGTGGCCAATTTAGAACAACTTGCCATGGAGTTTATACACCTACATCCTCATTAAGACAGTGAGCTTGGCATTTGGTCCAGAAAGGACAGGATTATTTAGATTTTTCATCTGAAAACAGATCTCAAGGGAACAAATGGTTTGGGCAGTTTGCATTAGGATCTAAAAATACCTCAAGGCCATGCGATTTAATGGTGATTTCTATTACTCCCTGCCTCTAACCTGCTAGCAGGAAATTTGCATTTGCCGAAAAGTGTAGTTTGTTATACCCAAACCAGATCTGGTCCAAAGCTGACTGGAAATTATTCAGAGAACAAATAGCATCTCCCAACTTCTGTCACGCTCTAGTATTGAATCATAGTTGTGTTGGAAATCTTGCTTTTATATTTTGAATCCCAAACTGTACCATTTTAATACTTGAAATTTAGAATAAAATGCCAACTTCTTTTGGCTTAGATAGTAAAATCATATAAGCTCATGAATTTCTGCAATTTATAAACTAACTGTGGAAGGAGTAAAATTGGAGTGGCCGCATTTAAGGCAAGCCAATTCCAGGTGATACTTAGATTTTTCCAGAATCACTGGGCTATGCTCTTACCTACATCCTGCAGGTCTCTGAACCAATGAAAGTAGAAAGAGAGACCCTCAGAGGTTTGGCTCACTTACCTTCATGATGGAGGGACTGCCTAGGGTCCCCTGTGGTGCCTTTGCTGCTTAATTTCTTTATTTTAATTAAATTACTATAGCCATAGGTTAAAAAAAAATAGGTAAACATGACTCTATTTCAGAGTAAATTCTTCTATAAAAGTGACCTATTGGGAAAAGCTGAGTTGGAACTGAAAAAACACTGTCTTCCTGGCATTCTAGAAATCTGTCATCTGGTTCTTCTAGAAAGATGAACCAGCCTCCCAAAATGGACTCCTTTCTTAAAGCTGGATAAAGAAATTAAAAGAACTTCAAACTAATGAGATCATGACCCTCTCAGTGTCCTCTGGTGAAGGAAGGAGGTATTCCTGTGGAGTAAACTGAATGGACACGAGGAGCTATAGTGATAGATTTGATTTTGTAAATAAAAATTTTTGCTTCTACCTCAGACTCTACTGTGCTGATCCTCACTTGAAAGATGTTTGCAGGGATATGAGTCTCTGTGGTACTTGCCCTCTTGCCGAATGCCTTCCGCATGTAAGAGTGGCTTGAAGTTCACGTTCATAGAAAGCATACAGACTTTTGGGCCTCCCCTGGTGGCACAGCTGTTGAGCGCTGGGTTGCGAAGCTGCCCGCAGTCTCTGCAGCGCCGGTTTGATCCCCGGCCACCGGCGAGGGTCCCACATGGTGCGGCATACCTCTCCTGCAGCGCCCACTGCTCCCCTCAGCAGTGTACTTTGTCAGTCTGCCTGTTCTGCTCCCCGCTCTGGCTCTGGTGAATTCTCTCACCCTCCCGTGCTTCTGACTGTACCCAGTGCTTGTATAAATAAATAAATCTTTAAAAAAAAAAAAAGCATACAGACTTTTAAGGAGGAAGCCCTATGCTGGCCTTCATCGTCCCCACCCCCTACTCACTTGAGACGATTATTTAAACAACACAGTTTCTATTTTGACAGAATTTCTTTTCATCCACCTTTAAAGATGGAATAATAGGGAGCTATTACATACATAAGGTCTTATATGTTTCTTCTGCTCAGATCACACAAAAACTGGACTGAAGCACAAGCTGCCCAGTGAGTTTGTGGCTATGACAGGGGATCTAGGTCTGCACATCTGGGGTTAAGTTGAGAAACTGTGTAGTAGTTGGGAAATTGTGCGGTAGTATGAGATCTGGAGATCCACATTTTGACCAAGGTCGCTCTGTGAGCGTACGTTCCAGTCCAGGACTGTAATAGATTGACAGTATCTAGACAACCTCCAAGAATGGAATATTTTAGTTTATTATGAAATAGAGATATTTTGTGTGCTGGCTGGTGAAGAGAGATGTTTGTTTTTGCTGGAGGAGGTTTTCTCTGGGCTGAGAGTGGCCGTTTCTGAGCTCCCTGGTGACATCTTGAGCAACGTGGAGTCTTGCAAAGGTGGCATCTAACAAAGGTACCATCACAGAGGTGCTGGCAATGTCTAAAAGAGGGCTTTGGCTTTGATTTTTGTTTTAATACAAAAGCAAAATCATGACTCAGGGCCACTTACTCTGTTGTGATGTAGTGTGTAGCCTGTAATTTTCTTAGTGACGTGTGTGTGTGTGTGTGTGTGTGTGTGTGTGTGTGTGTGTGTGTGTGAAGTTAAGCGACAAGACCGAATGCTCATTTCTTTTGCATCATGGAGAGCTTTACATCAAGAGAAGCAGACATCGCTCCCTGGATTTGCTTGTGAACCCACGGTAATAAAACCTGCTACTAATAATGCCTTGTATAGATCATGGAATCAGACAACCTCAGCGTTCACTTGAATCTTTAAAGTCGTCTGTCTCTTTCATCCATTTCACATTTGAAATAGCTCGACAGCATTTTTGCCAAATCCCCATCATTTCTGTGTTAGTCTTGAAGAATTTAGCAGCCACTGGTTTGCAAATCCAGTCACTCATCATTATATCCAAGGATCATATGCTTGGTTTTACTGCTGAGGAAGGGCAAAATGGCTAACAAGGTCACAGAACTGGGTGGTAGAAGAGATAGAAGTCAGAAATTCCAGTTCTCCAGCAAGGATTTAGTCACGGGGTCTCATCCTGTGGTAAAGATAAGGGATCCGATGCAAGCTTAGAAAAGTGGTGTAAGTAGCAATTAACATATTTTATTCCTGTGTCCTTTTAAAGTCATCCTATTTGGACACAGTGGTTGTTTAGTGTGGCATTGGGAACATTCCTTTAAGCCAAATCCAAAACACATTTGCTTTTTATAAACAGAGATGTTTGGCGTTTATAAGAACCCAGGTTTGAATAAATTTGTGGAGGTTTTCTGGGTACGAGAGGTATATGATACCAGCCTATCTATCTTACCAGCCCTACGTACTGTCATATTAAATATTCAAAAAAAATGTATTGTGTCAGTGTTATGTCAGTCCAAGCATTTCAACATGAAGAAAATAAAATCAGACTTTGGCTAAATAATAATTTCAGCAAACATAAGTTAATGCACGTTTTTAGATGTCTGTTATTATTCCCCGCTTTAGAGTACGAACGCTTCCTTGTTACAAAAAGCTCAAATTCCTTAGCACGGTAAAGACAAACACTAAATACACCGCCAGCAAAACTCCTATGAAAGGGACGCACTTTTGGTCTTCCTCTTAAACTGCCGACGCTCAAGATGTTTTCAATTTGTAGCATCGTTGTATTCCATTTCACTTCTTGCACACTGCAGCCCAATGTCACAGAATGACTCACCGTCTCTAGAAATTATATTGATAGGTGATGTGTAAGTTATCACACTTTGCATAGTTGCCCGTTGGCTGACATTGCCTTGTCCTCTCACTTTTGAAGACCCAGCACAGACATCACCACCACTACCCCCCTAACACTTCAAAGAATATATTTGAGCAATTTCTTATTTTCAAGTCTCGCTCTTATTATTCTACTGAGTATCTGGGGCTGGAATCCTGCTTGGCACATAGTAGGTGCTCAACAAGTGCTAACTAAATGAGGACAGAACACATATTTTTCTATGCTGCCTGCTGTAGAAGGACACAAGACAATTTTGCAAGCAGGTAAGGTTTTTAAGTGCTTATAATGTATTATTTATGCCACAGCCTTCTTCAAGAAGCTTAATGTTCTAAAGTCTTTAGCCTTGTTTTATCCTTCCAGACTTACCATTGGACTTTTGAAAATAGGGTAAATAGTCCTCCATCTGTCATTCCTGTGGGCAGGAAACAGACTTTGCCCCTTTACACGGCATATCGAAGTCTTCCTGATGAATTTTTTTGCCTCAATACATTAAATTAAAAATTATGTAAGGGAGTTGATCACCACACTCCTTCAAGCATCCCTCCTGAGAGAGGGAAGGAGACAGGGAGTTCTTTCTGGAAAAGATAGTGAAGCAAGTCCAGAAAAGGAAGAGAAACTTCTAAAAATGACAGTAAATTAATGGCTGCCCTCAGACTAGAAACCAGAAGGCCCACTGCATTGAAATATTCTCGGAGTCCAACCATTACTATTCATGGTGCGGGGTTGGGGGGAGGGAACTGCTTTTTGTCTTTCTGTTCTCACTCAAGTCCAGGAGTTGTGTGGGGTTTTCCATTTTGGTCCTCTGGTTTTCACAGCTCCTGAAAGCAGATTAACTCCTTGACTGCTTCCCGGGCTAAAGCAACCCGGGGCCTTCTCTCCCTCCACTCCCCCAAAGCTTCCTATTATAGAAACGCTGGAGTTTTTAAAAAACAGATCATTTTTCCTGATGAAATAAGTTGGGGTGTGCTGGGCCTTGGGCTCCCTGATGGGAATGGTAGTCTCTGGGCGTGAGCTGCCCCCCTTGTCACCCAGCGGGTCCTGCCAATCTCTCTTATGCTGAGATGGGCTCCATCGTCCCCACCATGTACTGCTTCTTTGTCCTTTGTGGTGTTTGCAACACCTCCCGATTTAGCATCCTCCTGCCTTTAATGAATGTGCTGCTGGTGTTTCCCCCTCCTACCTCATCATTAATGAAGATGTTAAGGGAAACTGGGCCCATCACCAATGCACGGAACACACCCCGCTAAACACCTCCCACCCACTTGCAACATAACCATTTATCATTACCCTTTGTTTACAATCCTTTCAACTGCTTCTAGTCCATGCAGCAGTGCTTATATCCAGCCAACGTGCAGCTCTTTTGCCCAGGAGACAGAGGCCTGCACTTTTCAGCTCTTCTGAAATCAACATGAGAGGCTTTGTTCAGTAGAAAAGCAATTTGGTGGGAAGTAAGGTATTGGATAAAGAAAGAATACAAGGGGGCCTCCCTGGTGGTGCAAGGGGTTAGGCACGGCACCATGAAGCAATCGGCAGCCTCTGCAGCACGAGTTCGATCCCCAGCTGTCCAGAGAGCAACCCACATGGCACAGCAGACCTCTCCTGACTCGCCAGCTGCTGCCCTCAGCAGTGTGTTTCAGTCAGTCTGCCTGTTCTGTTCCCCACTCTGTCTCTGGTGAATCCTCTCACCCCTTGCATCTCTGGCCTGTACCCCAGCTCTTGTATGCATAAATAAATAAATCTTTTTAAAAAAGAAAGGATACAAGTATTTGAAGCTTTATATGTATGTGTATGTGAATACATATGCGTGCATGTATATGCATGTATGTATATACATGCGTGCACATGCATGCATGTATTTATACACACATACACAATCATACACATGGTGATTATTCCCAGGGAAGAAGCAGACAGTACACAGAGTTGAGTTGATGTAAGAGCAGATGCCAAGAAAGTGGCAAGTGAAGCCACTTAATCTGCCAAGGAGATGCCATCAGCTTGTTCAACCCACAATGTATGTAAAGACACTTGCAAAGGCACATACACTCACTCATTTTCTTCTGGCTTAAAAATAGACTCACAGTCATCCTTGACTCCCAAATGTTGGATGAGGAGCAAATTCTCTTGATCCTTTCTTGGGACCAGATTGTATTTGATTTTGATCTTTTAGATTCTGAGCATTGAAAAACACAGAAGACAGGTCCGCTGTCCTCAAGGAGCCGGGTGACTCGTGAGACAGACAGATTCTGACTCGACCACTGACAAGATGATGGGGAAGCTCGCTAAGGGCAGAGTGGACCCAGAGGAAGCAATTTATTCTGTTGGAGGAACTGGAGAGCTGGCAGTGGAGCGGAGGTGGAGGCTGGGTTATGTAAATGCACAGATAGAAGGGTATCATTAGACTCCCCAAATGTTTTCGATATGTAAACATTTCGATATGGCAAATCAATATAAATTGAGAAAAAAATGCAAAAAAGAAAAAGGTAATGTGGGTTTAAAAGGTATCAATCAATTTCACTTAAAAAAAAAAGTAGCTGTCCTTTTGTCTTCCCCACTTTGCATTTACTCTGTTTATCTGACCTCTCCACAGCTGCTTTCATCATCCACCGCACTCCTGTTCCTCTGCTGGGGGTCCAGATTGTAGCTAGAGTGAGGTGGGATTTTGGTATATATTTATTCCTCTAGACAATATTAGACGGTGTTTAAACTACTTATCTAAAACTTGAAAAGGATGTACATTTTAAATATACATGTAACTTTTTAATCTTTCATCCAATTATTCTATCCATTTCTCCCTCCATCATTCTTATGTCTTGGTAGATGCACATCGCTTGCAGCATGTAGTTGTTCTTGAAGTCCTGTTTCAAAGATTTAAGATGAGGATAAAGTTTGGCAAGGATGTATGTGTGAATATAATTCTTTCCTTTGTTTTTGCCTGGGAATGAAAATATCAGGGGAAAAAGTAGAAAATTATCTGTGTAAGTGTGATAGTTGTAGAGTGAGCAGGTTCAGTAGAGCAAAATTGGTATGGGACTCTTGAAACCTGGGATCAACTGGAGACTCTGCCACTAATAGTTGATGTCAATCTGGGCTACTCACTTCCTCTCTCTGGACCTCAGTTTCCATTCATCGCCAGACCTATTTCTCCTTGTCTTTCCAGCTCTGGGGATGCCGTTCATGTCACAACAAAGCTGAGTAAGGTCATTCTTGTGAAGAGATTCAGGATCTCACAGCAGAACTGGCTTTGTGTTATCTAAGGGCTGATTATCACTTTTTTTTTTAAAGATTTATTTTGTTTATTTATTCAAGCACTGGGTACAGTCAGAAGCACGGGAAGGTGAGAGAATTCACCAGAGCCAGAGTGGGGAACAGAACAGGTAGACTGACGAAATACACTGGTGAGGAGAGCAGTGGGTGGCAGGAGAGGTCTGCCCGCCATGTGGGACCCTTGCCGGTGGCCTGGGATCGAACCAGCGCTGCAGAGGCTGCGGGAAGCTTTGCAGCCCAGCGCTCAACCACTGTGCCACCGTGGAGGCCCTGATTATCACTTTTTAAAAAAGAAAGAATACAAGTATTTGAAGCTTCAGATCTCCTGCTTCTCGCATGCTCCCTTATGGCTTCTTCCTTATGGTTGGGCAAGAGGGAGGGAGGTAGGGAGAGTGAATCAAAGGTTACCTGTAGGCACTGCTAGCAGTATTTGGGGGCAGAATATTGAAATTGTTTTTTTTTTTAACTAAACTTTTAAAAATTTTTGTAGATTTGATTTTCAGTATTTATACTCAATTCCCCATTATTCTGAAAAGGTAGAAATTGATAATTCTTTTTATGGTGATGATAAAGGCATTTCTTGGTGCTTAACAGAATGAGTTTTGCTGGTACTTACAAAGACATAGTGAAGATGCAGTAGTGAGCTGACTAAGCTGACCCTAGTATGCTACATTTATTCATTTATTAATTATTCATACTTGGACTGCTTCCAAAAGAAATGTGAAGGGTATAAAGTAAATATTAAACTTGCAATAGGACTGTAAAACCAAAGGTAAAACATACTTGTGATAAAAGGAGAAGAGATAATTATATAAGAAAGCCAGAGTTAAGGGTTTTTATCTCAGCTGAGCACAAATTATACCTTTGAGTTTCCTGGCAGCCAAGGAGATAAAGGAAATATGAGTCTCACCCAGCTCTCATCATTTAGTAAAATAAGCGTGTTCTGCCTTGAGCTAATGCTATACCTTGATCTAATCTTTTCTTTGTACTAAAATCTAAGAGCAATTTAATATATGATTTTATGCCAATAGATATTTTTCATCTGTAGTGTCTTAACAACTGCTATGCGCTTTGTATTTCATAAAATCATATTTTATATTGACTTTCAAATAAAGTTGAAGGCATGTTAAATTTTAATTATGAAAGCATTTCTACTAGAGTAAAATAAAATAGTCCAAGCTTTTTGTTTTGTCATTTGCATAGTTTGACTGTATCCAGTAACAGAGCTTAGAAAATCAGATGATTGGATTGTTAAATTCCTTATATTTCTGTGTCCCAGAGATCAGTGTCCTCCTACAGGTTTTGAATAGTTTACTCTTTAAGTGCCCAACCTATGGTAAATCCAAACTTTAGGAGAAAAGGTAAACCATATACTTCAGCTACAGGACAGGCTGGTGGCAGAATCAACATTTTGCATGTAGTTTAAAAATTTCCCTTGTATTTTTACCCTATGGCAATCCATTCTGTTTAAGAGGGAATTGGGCTGCTGAACATTTCAGATAGCAATAAATTTTGACATTTAGAGGAAGGACAGCTCTAAGGTAGGTAAATCCTCTTGTATGACATGAGTTTCCCATTTGGGGATGGGATGTTGGGTAGAAAAGTTAATTCTTGATACTTGTGGTGATAACTTTGATATATTTCCCAAATGAAATGAACCTTGAAATTCTATTTTACTTACAGCATCACGATAGAACTTTAGTGGGAGTTTCTGAAATATACTGTGTGCTGAAAAATGTGATATCACAGATGAATTAATCCTTGTAAGAAATGATCAGCTTGATTCATATGTTTAATATACAATAAACATTGACTAATATCACAATGATATGTTAAAATAATAAGATATGACGCATAACATAAGTTAGCAGTTTCAAAGAGTTGATGTATTATTTCATGCTAGTTTGCAATTGTTAGGATCAATGTTTGAAGTTCGAAAGCCCTTTGCTTTTCCAGAGTGCTTTTGGTTGGTGTGGTATGAATACAAGGTAATGTGCCCAGTAGAGATTACGATATCAATATATTACCCAAGGCCTGCCAGATTATATTCTAGGTCATATTTGGTACTTGAAGCCCAGATGGGCATCCTCTTCTTCCCTATCACAGCGAGCTGAACCTTCTTCCCCAGGCCCAGGAAGAGAAGCAAAGAGTTGTAAGCTGTCCCTTCATCTTATTCACAGATACCCCATTCAAGGGTTTGCTGGAGCCTAGAAATGCCAATTCAAGTGAGCCCATTGTTAAATTTGCAGGAATTTTGCAAGCCTGTTGTAAAAACATTGCCATTATAGAAAAATAAATTTTATGAACCAGAAATTAAGGAAATTGTATTTTAAAAAGGCAATATTCACAACTCATCACTTTCCAATTATTTATTGCATTGTCTTATTATCTCTGCTCTCAGGGTACTTGTATCAGTTAAATCCATTGATGGAAAAGCTCCATCATCAGCAATGTCAAGTTGTAACTTGAAATCATCAGTGGGAGTGTTTACACCATGAAAATTGGCTGACTATACAGGTACTTTTTTTATTTCTTGAAGAGCCAGTCAGCAAACATTTATCAATAATACTGTGTACCCAACCCCATCATGACACCATCGTTACCTCTGTTTTGTTAAGAGAAATCTAAGGCAAAAAAAAAAAAAAATCATGTAACTGGCCCAACCTATCCAGTTAGCCTAGACTGGCCTAGATCTTCTACTCTAGTCCTTTGCTCTGTTCTTTATATGATGAAAATAGTGTTTCTATGCTTGTGTGCACAGGATGTCAGGCAGAGGTGGACTGTGATAGTTGGCTAATGGAGACATCAGAATAGTTGATCCATTTATTAAAAAATGCTAAGGCATCTTCTGTGCCAAAAATTGGGCTTGGAACTCCTAACTCCTCAGGAGATGACAGCCTGTATGAAGACACGGACAGGGTCATCAGCAGACTTCACTACTCCATGGTTAGTGCTGGGGTAGGATAAATAGTGGAGGTGCCTCACCAAGACTCAAGATCTAGCATGAATCAAGATCCAGGAAGTCTTCCTGGAAGTAGGGACTTTGAAACTGAGCTCTGAAAGATACATAAGTTTTAGCTAGGCAAAGATCAAGGAAGGGCACCACAAGCAGGGAGAACAGCATGTGCTGACACCCAGCAGAGAGAGGGAGTTCTGAGGACTTCAGACACTCCAGGAGGCCAGAGTGCAGAGACAAGCAAAAGGGACAGGAGGCAGATCATGGCAGGATTGTGGCAAGCTTTGACAGCCAAACCTCAGGCATTACATTTGATCCCAAAGGCAACAGGGAAGGAATGTCTTAAGCTGGGACATGATAGAGTGAGCTTTGCAATGTGTAATTCCTTTGATTGCTGTTTGAGAACAGACTAGAGGGCTCAAGACTAATGATAGAGAAACTAACTAGTCAGGGCTTTGGAACATGGAAATCCAGACAGGTGGCAAAACTGTCCCACTGGATTTTTTCACCTGGAAGGTTGAAACTCTTGAGAGCAGTCTCAGTAGAGTGGTTGGAAGGGCTGATTATAGTGGGCTAGAGATTGAATAGAAGGCAAGGGAGTACTGACACTTCGAAAGCATCTTGGTGGGATAGAGTGGATAGAAAAAGAATGGAGATCACATGAGGCTGGAGAAAGGTGTTTGCCTTCACACCCATCTGGAAATGCCTTTGTTCTCTTACTTCTTGCTTATGATGTTCCTCATGCCCTTGATGTTCAGACCGCAGGCTGAGACCTGCGTGTTTTTTGAGGTAGACAACCCCAATATACCCCAACCAGATGGATCTGGGTTCTGTCCAGATGTCCTCTCCATCCTCTGACCTCCTTTGACAAATTATTGATTTCCTCAGTCTTTGATTTTGTTCATTCTCAGCTTTCTGAGGACAAGGTCAATGTCCTGCTTACCGGTATATTCTCAAGATCTGGTTCCTTGTAGACACTAAATCTTTGTGGAATGATTGATTGCTTAACTAGGTCACAGTTGATGACAATAACTTTCTTTTTTTATTGTTTGTTTTTCATGTGATCAAGAATTTTTATATTGATTCCATGTTGAAATGATAACATTTTGGAAATTTTGGGTTAAGCAAAGCATTAAAGTTATCGTCACCCATTTCATCTTATTTTTCTTTTTTTTTTTTATTTTTTTTAAATTTTTTTTTTAAAGATTTATTTATTTATACAAGCATTGGGTACAGTCAGAAGCGCAGGAGGGTGAGAGAATTCTTCAGAGCTAGAGCGGGGAGCAGAGCAGGCAGAAGGACCGAAGTACACTGCTGAGGGGAGCAGCGGGCGGCAGGAGAGGTCTGCGCGCCATGCGGGACCCTCGCCCGGTGGCCGGGGAGCAGCCGGGGATCGAACCAGCGCTCCAGAGGCTGCGGGCAGCTTTGCAACCCAGCGCTCAACCACTGCGCCACCGGGGAGGCCCTCATCTTATTTTTCATTGTTGCTACTGGAAAATTTCTTTATTTCTTTCCTATTCATTTATTTATTATGTTAATGTTGTTACATCGTTGTTTCCATTATAGAAGTGTAAAGAATGACTTTTAGACTTCAGGTTCCTAGAATAATTTCAAGTTATAAGGAGTGTGTTAATACAAATGAATCTCTAATTTGAGAATGTGTAGGGAAATGTTATCTGGAGATTGGAAACATTTATGATTTCATCCACTCTTGTCTACTTAGTCTAGTCTCTCCAGCACGAGACATGGAAGTAGGAAAGGATCTTCCTCTCCATTCCCTTTCTCAAACCTTTGTTTCAAATTGGAGGAATTCAGAGTGAAACTCATTTCTTATCCAGAAGACCTGCCTTTCTTCCATTTCTGAAGTACCATTTACTTCAGAAGTAAATGGTCTTTGGGGTGATCCCCAGCGATGTTCCTTCTTTCCACATCTTGCTGCACCAAACTCCTCCCGTCAGCCTGGACGCTGCCCCTTGCATCAGCCCTCGTCAGGTGTGTGCTGCTGCCTCGGCCCAGAATACCCTCCTTGACTTAGGTCATTGTGAGTTGGCCTTCAAGACCCTGATCCAATATGACTTCCTTGATGAAACCTTTTTGACTCACCTGGGCAGACTTGATCATTATCCATACTTCTACAATAGTGCATGTCACTCTGGAGTAACTTATCTGTTTACAAGCCTATCTCTTCTCCTAAATCATGAGTTATCTTTGTGTAGACTCACCACGGTGCCCATCCCATAAAAGATGTTAAATAATAACTATGGGATGAATAAATGAATACATGAATAAAGAATGAGGACCCACCTCCTGGTGGGTTCCCAGAAATTACCTTGTATTTTAGGAAGACATTTTCCTTTTCCTCCTGACAACTGAAACAGTTTGATTTCTTCCTCAGTTCAATACAGTGTTGTTCAACTGAAACTCACTGTAGCTTGCACATCCTATAATATCCCTAGTCTGCCATATAAGTTTGAATACCACGCTGGAGGGCACACGTGAATGCTATTTCAACATAAAACTGCTTTTGTTACACTCCTCTATAATTAAACTTGCTGTATAATGGGACTTGCTAAATTGGGAAGAGTTAGAGCATGTGTGGGGGCAGGAAATAAGACTGATAGATTATATTCAGCTCAAACTTTCAATCACTTGTGAGATCTGTTGCAGACATGGCAGATGGTGGAATATTCTAAAAAGACTTGTAGAAAGGATCCGCAGAATGCTCTGGAACCAAGGCAAAACACAACCAAATGTGACATGTGGTCAGACATGAACATGAGAATACATCCATTCATTCATGCCTCTGATTGTTATTTGCTCTGTGACTGTTCTAAATGTTGAGGATACTGCAGTGAACAATACAGGCAAAGAAGTCCCTGCCCTCAGGGAGCTTCTGTTCTGGTGGGAGGTTACAGACAGTGAACAATAAATAAGACAGGCAGTGCTAAGACAGAGAAGGGCAAAAGAGGATGCCAGGGGATTCTAACTTTAAATAAGGAAACCAGGAAAAGCAACAGTGAAATAGTTTAGATGAAGACCTGAAAAGCTAAAGCTGAGACAGTGAACCGTGCAGATTTCTAGAGGAGGGTGGAAGGTGGTAAGTATTCAAGACAGAGGGAACAGCAAGTGCAAAGGGCCTGAGGTGGCTATGTGTCTAGCTTTTCAACAAACAACAGCAAGGAAATCAGTCTAATAGGAGTGCAACAGATTTTATTGGGTCTGAAGTTCATTTAAAGGACATTGGCTTTTACTTTGAGTAAGACAGGAAACCACTAGAAGGTTATAAGCCTTTGTTTTACAAAGATAGAATGGCTCAACTGTAGTTGGCAACATATTAAAATGAGCTAGATAAAGTAGGTGAAGAGAAAGTTCCACATGATCTTGTAGTTCAGAGTCTGTGGTAATTTGCCTCCCAGTCTACCTGTATACTACCCTTTCTTTTTACTCATTCAGGAATTTTTTTTTTAATTTTTTTTAAAGATTTGTTTATTTATGCATACAAGAACTGGGGTACAAGCCAGAGGTGTGGGGGTGAGAGGATTCACCAGAGACAGAGTGGGGAACAGAACAGGAGGATTGACTTAAAATAACTGCCAAGGGGAGCAGTGGGCAAGTCAGGAGAGGTCTGCTGTGCCATGTGGGTAGCTCCCTGGCCAGGGGTCGAACTCGTGCTACAGTGGCTGCGGATAGCTTCACAGGTTGCATCTTAACTCCTTGCACCACCAGTGTGGCCCCAAATCTTTTTTTAAGGGCCTCTTTTTATGTGCTAGACACTGAGGATACAGTGATCTGCTATGTGGATGGAATCCTCACTTTTGCAGAACTTGCAGTATTATAGGAAAAGACAAAAAGTATAATATGTTTACTAGCTTATCAGGGAGCACAAAGCTATCTCTCCAGAAAAAAAGGGCATCAGATGTGAAGGGACCTAAAGACTCTTCACACTCATGCCCCCTTTTTTCCCTCCATCTTTTTTATCAAAAGTATTTTCTTTATCATGATATAATTGGATTACTATAAAATTTGCCTTTTCAATGTGTACAATCCAGTGGTTTTCAGTCTAGTCCCAAGGTTGTGCAGCCATTACCATGATCGGATGCCAAAACACGATCACCCCCCCAAAGAAAGCTGTCCCCATTAGAAGTGTCTCTCTGTTTTCCCTTTCCCCAGCTCCAAGCAACCACTAATCTGCTTTCTGTCTCTATGGAATTGCCTATTCCAGACACTGCATATAAATAGAATCATACAATATGTAGAGTTTAGTGTCTGGCTTCTTTCGCTTAGTATAGTATAGTGTTTTTAAGGTTTATACCTATAGCAAGTATCAGTACTTCATTCATTTTTATGACTGAATGATAGTTTGTTATAGTGATAACTTCCTTTTATTCCTCCCTCTCTCTATTCCTCCCTGCCTCTCCCCCTCTCCCCCTCCTAACTTCCTTCTCTCTCTTCTTTTCGTCCTTCCTTCCTGGCTATGTGAAAATTAATGTGACTGAATGATTAGTCAGGAACCAGCAGAGGTGACTGAGGTCTCTTGGGGAATCTAGGAGAATATAGGGCCTGTGATCTTTTTAGAGGAGGAACATATAGATAGAAAGGTTTGGGACGTATATTCAGAGGTGCCGGTCGGAGACAAGGGAGGTATGTGTGATGGCATTATTTGAAAATATAAACCAGGAAAACCTCAGTCATATTCAATATCCTTTTTCAGCTTCAGAGAGCTGAATTAGGGTCAGGTTACTTGATCCTTTTTTAATTTAAGCCCGCAAGTATTTTTAGGCGTACATTGTACTTACACATTGGCATTCCCACTCTTCTGTCTTCAGAGTAAGAAGTCAGATGGTATTTTGGTTAAGACAGAGGGAAAGAAGGAGAGAATAAAATATATTTGCTCCACGGAGAGAACCATCCCGAAACAATCATCGGGAACACATTTGGGGATGTGACTTATTTCCTAGCAGTGCATTTCCAGCACATCCTGGTGGGTCTGATTAGTCTAAATTTCCTCCTTTGCATGTTAAATTTTTCAGTGTGTGGAATGAGACCCTTGGGGATGAAGGAGGGAGAAGAAGGAAGGCAATGCCCATGTCTGAGACGGGTGTTTTGTTATGATCCAGGATGGAAACCCAGTTGAACAGGAGTTTGCTTCTTTTGCTCCATTTACCTGAGTTCAACTCACAGGTGCATCCAGGACTGAAAGAGGACCTGGGGAACCCCAGTCTTGAAAAGATGTTCTTGGGTTAAAATAGTGGATTTGGTTGTGTTGGTGAATTTCACAAACCCTAGCACTCTTAGCTCTGTCCTTTAACTATTCGTGATGCTCTAACTTGATGATTTGGTTATTCTGAAAAGTTGCTTCTGGTGAGCACAAGAGCCAAAGGGTGGCCAAGTCCTCACTGCATCTTGCTCATGAGCAGGCTCCACCCCAGCAGCACTGTTCTGATGAGTGGCCAGCGAGTCTGGGGTCTGCAGGGCTGTTATGTCTCCAGGGCAGGTGGTGGGGTTGAAGGGCCAGCTGAGTGCTCCTTGTGCTGCTTGCAGTGGGCAGAGGAATGGAACAGAATAGAGAAAAGGAGGAAAAGCAGCTCGGAGAAGAGAGAGGAAGGCCTGGAGTGAGTGTGCAGAGGGGCAGAGACTTCCTTCCCATGCTACCACCCAGACAGATAGGAGGACAGTGAGTTTTCCCTCAAAATACATTTCCTGCTGCATTGGGTATTTCTCAGGTTACCGAAGCACCCAGGCCTGCTCCTCAGATGCCTGCCAGACCAGCGTCCTTGAGCTGTGGGCTGCGGGAAAGGAGGTGCCAAGTGTGTGTTAGGTGATGGGTGTTTTTCTCTCATCTAAACCTTATATATTTTTGTTTTATTACTTTATTTTTTAAAAAATGTATTTATTCATACAAGAACCGGGGTACAGGCCAGATGCAGGAGGGTGAGAGGATTCACCAGAGACAGAGTGGGAAGCAGAACAGGCAGACTGACGAAATACACTGCTGAGGGGAGCTTTGCTTTATTACTTTAAAATAGAAATTATTGGTTGTGACATGGTGACATATGTTTGAAGAGGTGTGAAGCTGTCCCCCTAAATCATATACAGTGTTTTAAACCAGTGTTACTTCGATAAAAAATAATAAATAAAATAGATTACTGCATTTGAAAGAAAAACAAACTTCAGTTTTCCCAAAGCTCATTAAGGCTAGACAGACTCATCATTGCCCAGTGATTTTTTTTTTTTAAACACTATTTGGTGATTAAATTGTAAATGAAGTCAAAATACATAGATTAAATGTTCCCACCAGAGAAGTGATTACATGTTTATTTATTTTTTTAAAGATTTATTTATTTATGCATACAAGAACTGGGGTATGGGTCAGAGGTGCAGGGGGTGAGAGGATTCACCAGAGAGAGCAGGGAACAGAACAGGCAGACTGACGAAATACACTGCTGAGGGGAGCAGCGGGCAAGACGGGAGAGGTCTGCTGCGCCATATGGGTAGCTCCCTGGCCAGGGATCCAACTAGTGCTGCAGTGGCTGCTGATAGCTTCATTGTGCTGAGACTTAAACCCTTGTGCCACCAGGGAGGCCCTTACACATTTATTTTACATTTTGTTGAAAATCATTTATTTGTGAAAATTATTTTGTTAAAAAAAAAAAAAAAGCAGCTCCTTTAAACCAATGGTGAGGGATCTGGGGCTTGGGAAGCAATTCAGGTAAGATGGGGTTTCCCCTGGACTTGCCACTGTTTGGGCTTAGAAAACACTTTCTCCAGGAAAAAGAGGAGGCGTGTGACAGCGGGATGCATGAACCCGTGTGGCAAAGGTGGGGCCTCACGTAGACTGTGACTCACTGTGAGCCTCAGCAGGTAGCCCCCTCATTCTGAGAGCCTCGAATTGCAAAGTTCTCTTTAAATTACCGAGGCTTTCCTCCATTCTATTTGGATGAGTAATCTGGGCATGAAATCCTAGGTTATTTAGAGCAAAAAACACCCTACTAATCTGGATTAATGATGATGAATACAATGTGGATTATTTTAGCGTTAGATGGGCAGCTGGCGGTAGCTTCATCTGCATTGTAAGTCTTGGCTTCTGCCAAGGTGTGGTATATAAGCCGGTGCTCTTGTGGGCGCCTGGGGGTGTGGTGGGGAAACCAGGATTCTTTGCTTTCCACTCCCGCCTTCAAGGGTGGGGGGGGGGGGTGAGGTGGCTCCAGCCACAGTGTGGTTTTTGCACAGGGCATGAGTGATTTATTTTTGTTCTTTCTCCTGGAGCCTCATCTAATAAGCTTGCACACATCTTCAGAGCTGGGACCCAATCGGATGCTTGGACTACTCGGAGAGCCACCGAGTTTCAGTGTAGACTTGAGAACTGTGCAGCCTGTGTAGAAGGTGGGAGCCAATCCAGGATGCTAGAAATGCTCGCAGAGACTATTTTCATCACATAGTAAACATGGGGCACTTAGCACTTCGGGGCGTACTGATGTGGCTGGGTAGCCAGGGCTTCCCTGGCAGGTTTGAGAGAGAGAGACACACACACACACACACACACACACACACACGCTGGAAGATAGTGCCCCTTACTTATCTCTTGTTATTAGCAAACGTGAGCGCTGGAGATAGGATGGTTAAGCTTTCTCTGCCCTGCTGCTGAGGCACAGAAAGATAAACTTTGCTGGTTCTCTTGTTAGTAGGCAGCACAGCACTATTTGGCTGGTTACTCTCCAGTCAGCTTTGTTGGAGAAAGGAGGCAAAGCAAAAGGCAGAGGTTCATGTGCTGTTTAGGGGAGCACCAGTCCCCTTCTAGGAGCACCAGTCCTTGGTAGACTTTGCCTTGGGATCTCTGTCGTGGGGTACACCTGGAGAGTCTACAGTCAGAGGAAAGAGATGGATTCCACTAGACACAGCCTCAGCTGGGCTGATTTTGCCCTTCAGGGAATATTTGCATTAGCTGGAGACATTATTGGTTGTAACTGTTGGGGGGCATGGCAGTGCAACTGGCATCTAGTGGGCAGATGCTGTTAAACCAACTGTGCACAGGACACTATCCTCCACCAGGAGTGTCTGGTTCCAGGTGCAAGGTTGAGAAACCCAGTCCTAGAAGGGAACAGAGTGGGCCATTTGCTGGACAAGAGTTTTGGTCCTTACTAGCAGAGCTCCTTCCTAACTTATTACCTTTTTTTTTTTTCTTAAAAAAACAAAAGCAGGCAGAGAATTGGAAAATGGGTGGGGGCATGAAAAATCATTGGGAAATGAGAGTTATTTCATTTGAGAACGAGAACACTGAATAGTCACTTACTAGCCTTCAAATGTGGGATTTTTTTTTTACACGAAGGGTGCTAAGAAATTATTATTTTCTTATTATGCTAAGAAATGGTTTAAGTGGAGGAGGAAAGATTTGGCTTCCATCTGAAAAGGCAGTTCTCTGTGGGTCACAGTGATAAGAACTCAGGCTAAGTTTCTGAGAAAGTATTAGATCACTTTTGGGAGGCAGGGACTTTTGATAAGGTGAAGTGGTATTCATCGACCTGGAATGATGGGGTCAACTTGAACGCAGAGCAGGGTCCCTCTGAGTCTCAGGAGCTGTGACTGTTATCCTTGACATATTCTCAGGATAAACAATTTCATCTTGCTCTTTTTTTCCATAGTATTCAACCTCTATTTTTCCATCTGCTGGTCTCACTACCATCAGCACCTGTTGGTAGACATTTATTATTTATTTATTTTTGATTAGAAGAACTGGGGTCTAGGCCAAAGGTGTGGAGGGGTGAGAGGATTCACTAGAGACAGAGTGGGGAGCAGAGCAGGAGGATCCACTGAATTACACTACTGAGGGGAGTAGCAGGTGAGACAGAAGAGGTCGGCTGTGCCATGTGGGTCAGCTCCCTAGCCGGGGATTGAACTCAGACTGTAGGGATGATAGTGCTGAGACTTAACCCCCAGACCACAAGGGAGGCCTGTTGGTAGACATTTAAATAGTTGCTGACCCCTCACTTGCTGCTCTTCTGCTCATCCTCAGAGCCTGTCCTCCAAGGCTCGTTGATCGTTGGTTGAGATGTTGCTGAGACACACACACACACTGAGTATGCCCTGTTATGGTGATGCACCAGGGTTCTGACCCAGGGGCTCAGTGCCCTTCTAACTCTCAGGGTGATTGATGCCTTGGATCCGGATACTTTGCAAGTCACATTAGCATGGAATTCTGCCGCCTTATTGGATTGCTCTGCTGTCTCTAATTTGCTGACCAATATCATTATCCTTAGATCTTTCTTGATGTTCCTCCAAATCTCTCCTGCCTGCCAAGGTTCTGTGATTGAGATGATTATTTCCCTTGGAAAGTATTTTCCGGATGGATTGGATTGTTGTGGTCTCTGTCCCTTATTTGTTACAGAGGAGGGAGGAAATGATTTGATGGAATTTCTCTGCAAAGTTCTTAATAAAAAAGAAAGGAGAATACAGGATATTTTTCTCTTTCCTCCCTACCCTCTCTCCAACCTTATGTCTTCCACTTCCAGCCAAGGATTTATTTCCAAACATCCTGGGCACAGTACTTGTATTCCTATGAGGACTAGTTATCTTCATTTAGAGAAAAATTCTGTTTCATGACCACAGACTGTCTCCTCCTCCAGACCAGGCTCTGGCAATGTTTTTGCTTCATGAAACTTAGAGGACAGGCCTTGCTGTTGGTAGACCAGTTGTATCATTTTCTGGGCTGTGCTTTCTCATCTTGCTAGCTACGAATGCAGGCTTTGAGTGCGTGCTTTGAAATCAGTCTGACCTGCTTCTAATCCTTGTTCTAGCATTCACTGTATGACCTCAGGTGTGCTCCCTACCTCTCTCTGCATCAGTCTTCTTATCTGTAAAATGGGGTTAATGATAATATTGACCTTAGATAGTGAGATTCATGAGCTAACAGAGAGCCAAGCATGAATCCTCACTTGATAGAGAGTGCTGAAGCAACAAGAAAGGTATCAGAGATAGAGATGTCACAGGGGCCCCAGAATTCCCAGGTATTATTACTATGATATCTGCTTCTCACCCCTTTTCTCTACCCAAAGAGATGCATTTGTGAAGGTGATCGTGCTGTGGACTGGGTGCCCATCTGTAGGCCCCCTGTGAGACCCCAGCTACCAGGGCGAGGGCCTGGCCCGGGAAGAAGGGCGCCTTTCCTCATCCAACCCCCCTTGCTGGGGTTCTTGGCCCTGGGTCATCATCTCTTCCTGGGGATCAGAGCCAGCTCTCTACCAATGTGTCATTCTTCTGTCCAAGTCACAATTGATTTATTAAGTCCATTTTGGCAAGCTCGGGTTTCAGATGCGGTTTAGAAACCATCTAGTCACCCCTTTTTAGACCAAGGCAGTTGGTCTCGTCTGGCCTTTTGTACTTTAGGAGAAACGCACTTGTCCAGATCTCAGCCTCCCAGGTGGGGAAGCAGATCCCTTTGCTGCCTGCCTTCAGGATGCTGTGGTTAGTTAATGCTCCCTGGCTTGGGAGCTGGGACCTAAAGCGACATCAGCAACTTCTTTGAATTCAGCTGGGAGGTGATCTGTGTCTTTAGCTCCTTTCGTACTTCTTACACCCATTTCTGATCTAGATGATTTATGGGCTGGGACTCTCAAAGTAGCATACCTGAGGAAATTGGCATGAATTAGGAACATTTATTCTTTCTTTTTATATTTTATTTAGGTGTGAGAGCCTGCCTGTCTGTGTGAGGTCAGGTTCTAGATGCCCCGAGAGGCTCACCTGGCTTACATGGGGGAATTCCGGGGCATCTTGGTCCAAAGGAAAAAAAGACCTAGGGTGCAGAAGAGGGGCTGAGGGGCCCAGTTATTGCAGGAGGAATGGACAGACAAAGCCACAGGATGGGCGTGGGGGGGATCCTGGCAGTGACACCTGGAAACTCCTGGAGACCCTCTTATGCTGCACAGCACCCCAGCCCCCACCTCAACCCAAACTGGCAGATGAGCCCTCAATGTCCACTGGTCCACCAAAGCTTATACCAGTCAAATACTCTCCAGGGTCCACTGGTCCACCAAAGCTTATACCAGTCAAATACTCTCCAGGTTATGTCAGATGTGAGTAGAAACTGGCATCTTCATGGTATTCACCTGTGCCTTTCCATAGCACTGATTCCCAGCCTTGTTCCATCCAGCTGAATCTCATCATCAAAGCTCAGAGGCCACTAAGGAGTGAAGAAGGTGACATGTGCAGCAGAGAGTCAGGTGTGGCATGTTTCTGGCATAACCTGCTGACTTCCCTCCCTCTGAAGTTTGCTCTGCCTAAGATGTTCTGGAATTAGTTCTTAGGCCAGCAGAAAAATCCAGCTGTTTATTTCTGTTCAACTCGGTTCCACTGGAACTTGTCAGGAAATGCTCCATTGTCAGTGTGGGGAGGGGTAGGGGGCATTAGAGACATAGGACTGTCCTGTCCTTGGGAAGCTCAGGAAGGAGTGCACAAAATTAAACAGCTCTGGTGTCAGGGTGACGTGTGCCAGGACACAGGCTTGGAGGGGGGCGCACCAGAAAAAGGGGAGTTAGCCAACTGTCTGGGCTGGTGTGAGGTGAGGTGGGTGGGCAGGATGAATGCAGGTCCAAGAAGTCTTGTCAGAGGAGAAAATCTGGAGCACAAGTAGGAGTTATTCTGGCAGGCTTTGGGGGAAAAGGGAAGACATGGGTGAAGGCTGGAGTGTAAGAGACCTGGGACATGTGAGTTGCTGACAGTTCCCGTCGGGATGAAGTTTAGGGTTGGTGAAGAAAGTCAGGTGGAGAGCAGAGGGGAGTGGCAGGCACCAGGAAAATCTTAAGGGACCTCAGGGGCCCGGCGGTTAACATGAGGTGTTGGGGTGGTTTGGGATTTTATCAAACTCTTCCAGCCACATGGTGAAGGAGGGATTGAGAGATGGGAGAAAAATCAGGTCCACTGAGAACCTTCACCCCAAAGTGCTCAGGGTTGTTTAGCAAGAAGATCCAAGCATTGCCGGGTCCCCCAGATCCCCCAGTTCCCACAGGGACACAAACACACTTTGCTGCATCAAACAGGACAGTAGATGATAGACCGGGACGCTCCGTATCCCTGATGGGGAGCTGCTGTTCCTATATTCTTTCTCTCGATGACTCTTTGGAAGCATTAACAGAATAAAAAAGGAAACAGAGCTTCAGCTATGGGACATGTGAAACGATCTTGTGAAAGAAAGCAGCCAGAAAATCACAAGGCAGAGAGCGGAGGAAGAAAAAATATGCAGAGTAACAATGGATTAAAACCAGAGTGTGAGCCCTTGTCAGAGAGGATGTGTCTGACTCACTTTTCAACAGGGAGCACTCTTCAGAGGGGAGCACGGCAGCTGCCTGCTGGAGGAAAGAGACAGGGGGTGTCAATAACCTGCATTGTATTCATTTCGGTTTGATCCCAAGCACCTATCCACGGCAGGGGTGCTGACGTAGTGGTGACTGCTGTGGGTGGTGGCTCAAGTGCCAGCCTGGTTATCACAGCGTGTGGGCTAGGAAATGGAAGCTTTGGTGCCGTCCTCTTGGGATACAGGAGCACGGCAGTTCACCAGTGAGGGTGCACCCAGGTGATGCAGCTGCTGTTCTTGGAGCTCATGCTCCTGTCCTTTCATCGCCACGGTGGACAGTGGCCCCAGGAGAGAGGTTTTAGCATCTCCATCTCACAGAGGAAGAAACCAAGACGCAGAGCTTAGGTGAGCGGAACTGCAAGGTCAGAAATCAGGCTGTCGGCTGCAGAGTCATTCTCAGCCAGCTGGGGCGTCCTCTCTGGCATGGTGTGGCTGTGACGCGGAAACAGTGTGTGCACTGGCCATGCGGGAAGCATTTGACAATTTTGAGAGTGCTTCGGATAACAGAGTTGGAGGGAAAACAATCTCAGAGAGAAAATCCAAACCAAGACATCCCAGGGCAGAACCACTGATACAGCACAGCCTTCTGGAGCAGAGAGGCGGAGCAGCCAGCATGGCAGCCTGGGCAGGAGGGGCTGGGCAGACAGCAGAGGTCCTGGGCTGGGTGGGGATTCTCCAACGAAGGCGTGTGTCAGCAGGAACACAAAGCAAGGAGCCCCCTGCGATGTGGTCTCCCCAAGGCCTGTCTTCAGGACCCGGATGTCTGAGCCTGGCCGTGCAGGGCCTCTTCAGCCCTGACCCAGGAGGAGCCCAGGCAGAGGAGGGACAGAGCCTGGGACCCATGGCACCAGGGCCAGGTTGGACAGCACTTACCCATCCCAGAGCCTCTGAGGTCTCCGTCCTGGGATAGCCTGGAGAAGATGCCATTCCTTCTTTGCCAGAATCAGGACTGTGTGAAGGGACCCACGGTTTCTTTAAATGCCTGAGGTGTCTGATGGTCTTTATTCACGTCCAAACAGGGAGAGCTGGGAAGGGTCTGCTGGTCCAGCTCCTTTACTTACAGACCCAGAAACAGCTGCAGGACAAGGCCTGCCTCACGGGCCACCAGCCTTTGTTGGCAGGGACAGAAGCGGGTCTAGATCTCCTAAGTCCTGCCCAGTGCCAAGAAATGAGCTAGTTTAAGGAGGCCCTGGTTTGGTGAAGGGCGCGATTCAGTTTCTGTTTTTTACTTTGTTTCTGGTTTTCTTCCTTTCCTCTTGCCGCCCACCTCCCCCAGGTTGGCCTCCAGGTCGTCATGCGCCTCGTACTCTCCATTGATGCCGCTGCTTTTCCCATGTTCGTGGTTCTTCTCTCCTCCTCCCTATCCCTCCGAATTCACACACACACGGACATTCACAGACGCACACTCACACACGGACACACACACACAAACTCAAACACACACGCACGGACATGCTGTCGCTCACGCTGGCTCACGTTCTCGCTCGATTTAGAGAGAGACGAGACAGACTGGCTGCGCCCCCCCCCCTCCCCCAGGGAGTGCTAAAAACCACTCCATCTGCTGTGGATCTGCTTATTATTTGAAATTTTGCCTTATGGAGAGAAAGAACCTAGAATTCCTGTATTTTCTCATTCTCCCCTTTAAACACAGGGGAGTAGCTATTGCTCACCTAATAAGCACATTAATAAAAGCTTGGCAGGGGCGAGGGAGCCATAGTGACATTCCCTTTCAGGGGGATGAGTGAAGTGCCTTCTGCAGAGGGGAACTGGGTACATTGTGGTGACTCAAGCGTGCGCGCGTGCTGGTTGTGGCCTCCTCACTAGCTTGCGGCATCTCCACGGACACGGCTTTTCCTTTTTTGGATTATTTCGCTCGTGTCAGGTTGTCCATGGGAGGGCTGAGGCCAGGGAAGTCATGGGCAACCTCGGGGGTTAAGTTTGAGTGGGAGGGAGGCCCAGACATTCAGGTCACAGAGGCCTGTGGTGGGGGTGGGGAGAGGTAATCTCACAGCATGGAGATGGGAGGGTCTGTTGGAGAGCGCCTAAGAATTCATTCTTACTAATGGCCTTAGAGTGAAATCCCCCCGGCAGGAACTTCTCCAAGGGCCTTGCCGTCCTTCCGTGACACATCAGGGGTGACTCAGGAGAATCCAGGTCCTGTCCTTCTCTCTTCTCGCTCCCACCTGGTGCAGCCCTCACCTTGCTCAGGGCCCATTACCTACCCCTGCCCCCTCCCCCTGCACCCTCTGAGAACCTCCTCAGACAGACTCGACTGGCCCTGCCGTCCCTGTTACCACTTACATACTTCCCCACCTCTCCTTAAGTCTGACCTTTCTCAGCCACGGGCCTCCACGACTGAGGTGCTACGTGAGGTAGCCTTCTGAACCCCGCTGTTCTCCTGGTCCCATTTTGTGTGTCCCATGGACGTAGGAAATGAAGCAAAATTCATCTTATGCCAGCTTCAGTGATGGGGCCCATTCAGTGATGGCACCCCTCCACCAGGCCTCTCCAGGATGGGCTCAAAATGTAGACTCAGAAGACTAAAGTTCTGGTTAGGACTTGGACAGGAATCTTCATGGCAACTATGAAATGAAACTGTGAAGACCTGCCCTTCCCTCTTCATAGCCAAGTTGCACTCAGAAAACGCAGGTGGCATCATTTTGAAAGGTATGAATGCTACAGGGAGGAAAGAGCTATTGCGTTTCAGCTCTTTGGTCTTGATTCGGTGCTTGTAGTTGGGTTGCCAAATAAAGGTCTTCTTCCACCCTTTCCTGCGAGCACAGCTTCTATCTGGTCGGCTGGGGCTGGCCAGGTCATGGATGCTAGGGAGCCAGATTTTCCTTTTCACAAGGAAGGATTGTAAATCCAAAATACAGACCTTATTGCCCCTCTCATTCTAACTCCCTGAGCTAACCTGTCTGCAGAGAACTGAATTACCTGGACATTTTCTCCTGGAGATATGCAAACACAGCCTTAACTTTTTTTCAAGGAGGAGGCAGGGGATTGTAGAGAAAGTGACCCATCCTCCAGAAACTCTGTCCTTTCTGGGCAAACTCTTTTTTCCAGTGCAGAACTCTCTTCCTGGGGACTTTTGGGTATGAGTCAAAGGGTTGGGGCGTTGAGGCCTAGAGCCAGCAATGTGGAACATCCTGCCATTCTGCGTCCAACCTGCCTTGTCAAAAACTGTCCCAGTCCCAGCGCTTAGAAACACATCAAATCCCAGGGAGACAGAGAGAGATGTCCCGGCAGAGGCCAGGATTCCAACACCAGGGGAGAAAACCTTGGCCTAGAAAGGGGCAGCAGCTTGCTTGGGGTCACACAGCCAGCTGATGGCAGAGCTGGGACAGGAGACCAGCCCTAGGCCATGTGCCTACACACCCTCCCCCCCAACCCCCCCATCCCCTGCCCCTGAGTCAGTGCAGCAGAGCGCAGGGAGCTGGGAGGCTACTTCTCAGGAACGGGCCTCTCAGCCTGGACTGCAGGCCCCAGGCTGGCAGGCTCCCATGGCCACTGACTAGATCTGCAATTCTGGGGTTCAACCAACACAGGGCCTCCAGGCTCTGGCTGCCCAGGCTGGTTGGGGACTCAGCTTTCCTCACAAGGAGTAGGCTTGCTTGTTTTGTTCAGACTTTGCTCTTCCTTCCAGGAAACACCCCCAAACCATCCCATGTTTAGAGCAACATTAGTAGGCTTAATGAAATGTGGCGCTTCCCCTGGATGGGAGTGGGGCTGGCTCAGGAGGGCCTGTGCTATGCACGCTGGGCTGGCGGAGGGATGGAGCTGAGGTTCTGGGTGGGTGGGCAGCCGGAGGATGGAAGTCTATTCTTAGCTCGGTTGCTGTGTGGTGCTGGGCAGGCCGTGGAGGCTTCTTATTCTTTGAGGCTCTGCCTCTCTGTGTTTGCTTGTGCCCTGCCTCAGCATTGCCAGCTATGTCTCCTCAAAGTGAGGTGCCAGAGCCGGGGGTAGCTAGGGGAGGGCACCCTGGGTAACTAGATGTGCCCAGCCATGTGTAGACTCTCCAGGGTGCAGAGTCTGATGGGGGAGGCCTCTGCATTTAGCACTATCTGGTGTTTAGGTGGGAAGAAAATCGCACACCCAGTGAGGGCACAGAAGTTTCATAAAAGAAACAGTTTCCCTAGTGGCGATCAGGCTAAGGTCCCCAGTGGCCTCAGAGCCCCTCGTTCTGCCCCTGGGTGACTCTCTTGTTCCAGAGATAACTTTACAGAGGTGACCGTCACATTGGCTGGCAATCTTCCTTCTGCTCCAGACTCTCTCTCCATGCTTCTGCAGCTGCTCATTGACCTCAGGTTGCTGAGGAATTGTCTCCTGGACCACTGTGCCTCAAGTGCAGCTGCAGAGTAGAGCCAGGGGCTCACCCCCTGCTCGGCCTTTGTTGGTGGGTTGGATCCTCCCCGGAGTTGACGGTTCCAATCAGGTGGCCCTGCCCACACAGCTGCCCCTCTGGTTTCTGGGAAATCTCCTTCCCCTCATCCTTCAGGCCAGGACCTTGGAGGAACAAAACGCTGTCTCCCTGGGGGCACAGAGTCTGGTGGGTAAGGCCTCTGCCTTCACCTGGGATCACTGCCCAGCAAGCAAGGCCTGCAAAGAGCTAGAGTCAGCAGCTCTGCCAGCTGTCCATGGAGTTGGTGGGGAGGTTTCCCCCAGCAGACAGCCCTGACTTGACTAGATCGTGGACAAGTTTGCTATCGAAACTGTAGGCAGAAGGAACAGCACATGCAGAGATTCCCCAAAAGAGAACGTAAAGCGTGCTTTAGAAGTATACACTCTCTTTTGGTTGCAGATAACAAGAAATGAACTCAAAGTAATTAAAGGGAAAGAAAAAAAATGTTGATTCCAGTTATTTTAGAGTTTAGGGACTGTGGGCATGAGTGGCTTCAAATATACAAATATACTCACCAGGCTTCTGTCCTGAGCCCTCTCTCAGCTCTGCTGTCTTCTAGACAAGCTTAACTTCTAGGGAGGCTTTCTTCATTGTGGAAAATTGCGGGGGTGACAGGGTTGAGGGAAGAGGAGGAGGAGGAAGGAGATAGTTCCTGGAACACTAGGCTCATGCATTTCTTTTAACTTGTGAATCTGTACAGTTACTTCCTCTCCTCTCCTCTCCCCACCCCCTGCCCTGGCCTTCATATAACAGGCTGTTATTATTATAACAAGTATTATCAGGCTAGTCTTGCTGGGGTCTCAAGCCCTCCCAGGTGGGGTCAGAAGGAGAAGCTTTGGCAAAGTCTGGCTCAGGGTCTATCCCTGGGCTCGTTGTAGGATGGAGTTTGTACACATGAACTCCATAGAGAAGATTCCCACAGGGAAGAGAGCTTTTATTACCAGAAGAAGAAGGAAAGGCAAAGCATTCTGGGAAGACCAAATATGTAGTTCCCACAGTCTATTTATTTCATTGGGCATAGCTAGAGATCAGAGGATGTGTATATGGGGCCAGAGGGAGTGTGAAGGACATGAAAGAGACAGTAGGGTATGGATAGGAAAAATGCCTCCATGGGCAATGGTAGGGGGCTCTTAGAATGCTTGTAAATGGCGGAAAGACTAGTAACATTTGTATTCTTGAAAAGCAAATTTACTCTCCACTAAAAAAAAAATCTTCAGTAATCATATAATATTTCCTAAAGCCAGGAAGATATGCCTTGGGGATTATCTGATGTTTAGGTCTCCCTCCTTGGTGCCTTTCCCCAACATCCATCCAGGAGCCGGCTGCACTGTCTAGTGACAATATGACAGTGCATATTTTCAGATTGCATTAGGATTCTTACTTGTGCAGGGACTTGATTCTTTTAATTTTGGGGCTTGAGGGCCAGGACTAATGCGCCAGATTGCAGGGCTGGGCTCCAGTTCAGCCGTCTCTATGGAGCCGGAAGCATTTGCAGGCAGATCCTGGCTGGGACGCTGACAGGCCGCCTCCTAGAGCTGTTGCCTTTGGTGCAAGCAAGGGCCTGTGAGGAAGGTCAGGGCCCCTCCCTGCTGCGAGCACAGACCTGACCCTCCATACACCCTGCTTGCCCCAGGCAGGGACATGCTACTGACACTAATTGCACAATCATTTTCATTTGTCAAGAACCACTTGTGTCCATTCAAGATAGAGACTGATAGTCAGGTGGGGGAGGGAGTGGACATTTATCAGCCCAGGGGAGGCAGACATTCTAAGACTGCCTGTTGGAAGAGCAGAGATGCTTCTGGAAAAATGATAGGGGGAAGAGTGACTGAGGGCTTGGACTCTGGACTTGAACTACCTGGCTTAATTCCAAACACCAGTCCTTACTGACCATGTGACTTCAGGTAGATTGCTCTAACTTTCCTACTTGTGAGGCCTACAGTGAAAATACCTACTTCAGAGTGTGTGCAGATGATTTAAGGTGATTATAAAACACTCAGAACAGTGCCTAGGTTAGCAAGTGTCAGCTGCCATCAGTGTCTTCATTTTCCGGCCTTTTGATGAGCTGGATTCCTGTTTGTCATTGAATCTCTCCTCTTGCTTGATGCTGTTGCTGGACTGTTGGTGGGCCATGCCTGGGCAGAGGAGGTAAGAAGCCTCCAAAATGGCCTTGCCACTCAGGGCACTTCTTCTTGATTTTGCTGGAGGTCTCTGCCCATCTGGATGGAGCAGAGATAATTACAGAACTAGAAGGGCCTTGTGTTTGATTTAGTTTGCAGAAATATTTGGTGTGCAAATATTTTCACAGATTCCTTAGTCATTAACTTAGGTTACAAATTGGAAACCTCAACATTTTAATATATTGTCTCTCTTGGGGTCATGAGCACTGAAGACGAATGACTTCTTCAACCCACAAAAGGTTTTCAGAATGATTTTTAAAAAAAAAAAAAAAAAAAGTATTGTGTTGTGACTTTAAGGCACAAGTAAATAATCTATCCCCCCTAGTTTGGACTAGTTGAGAAATAGGAGCTCCCAGTTGCAAAGATGGATGCCAAATCATTAGTATTTTTTGGTAATAAAGCAAAACTGGAGAACAAGACTTGACTGTGATCACAATGGGGTTCCCCAATATTTCACCCCTGATTTCACTTGCCCATGTGGTCACAGGCAGAGTTGGCTTCATCTAGCTTTCTCCCGTAGGGTCAAGTCTCTTGCACCCATAGGCTGGAAGAGGCATTTCACCTCAACACATCCTGAAACAAATTTGCTCCATCTGGTTCTTACCTCAGGAACTCTGAGCACCCTACTCAGGCCAAGAGCCTTTGATCTCCTGGACACCTCATTTTTCCTCTCACTTTACATCCAATTTAATAAGAAGCTATATTGAGTATATCCCAATGAAATCTGTCTCATTTCCAACCATATTCCAGCTCCACCTCCACATTTGACTGATCCTAGTCCCTTCATTCTTGCTTAGACAACCCAGACTTTGCTTCCCTTCTCACAATTCAGCCACTAGGTCCTTCTTGGGGACTACTTGAGCACTCTCTAAGTTCATGGTTGCCTCAGGACATTTGCATATGCTCTTCCCCTGCTGATACATTCTCCTTCCTGATCTTTGCTCATCATTTTATCAAAATCATTGCTCAGTTCCTCACTGTTGCTTCCTCTGATCCTCAGAGAAATCTCTCTTTACCACTTTTGCTAAAATAGCTGCTCTCTCTATTACTCTTTTCCTTTATTTTGTTTTTCCTTTAAAAGTCACTTATTAATACTTGACATACTATACTTTTTAAAGTGCTTGCTTAGAACTTTTTCTGTATTATTGATTGTTTCCCCCCAGTACATTCTGAGAGAGAAATCCCAGAGGGGCAGAATCACACCTGCCTAGGTCCTTCTCCCAGGCTCACTCACCAGTTCAGCCATTTCTTTCCATGGTACAAAGACAGCAGGAAGCTCCAGTGTTTCAGGGAGGTAGTTTCATACTGTGGGCGTCATTACTATTCCCATTTTACAGATGAGAAAACTGAGGCTTAGATGAAATACTCTACCCAAGGTGAAGCCCCAATTCCAACTGTGTGTCTTTTCTCTTTTTTTTTAATTTTTTTTTTAAGATTTATGTTTTATTTATACAAGAGCCAGGGTACAGGCCAGATACACGGGAGGGTGAGAGGATTCACCAGAGACAGAGCAGGGGACAGAACAGGCAGACTGACGAAATACACTGCTTAGGGGAGCAGCGGGCGAGACAGGAGAGGTCTGGCTCGCCATGTGTGTTGCTCCGAGGCCGGCGGGGATTGAACCAGCACTGCAGAGGCTGCGGACAGCTTCCCAGTGCTGCGCTCAACTGCCTGCTCCACCAGGGAGGCCCTGCGTGTCTTTGCTCTTAACCTCTCTGGGCTATTGCCTTTCTGGCACTAGCTTTTAAAATCCTCATCACCATCCAATGAGGTGTCCATTGTTAGATGAGAACGCAGATGAGAAAGGCAATTGGAGACTTCAGCTACTCCCCCCAATATCATGCGGGCTGAAGTGGTGGAGTGAAATTGGATTAGGACGCTTTTGCTCTCCACGGCTGCTCCACATCCACAGCCTCTCCTTGGGAACCAGAGGCCACCCAGTGTGCCAGGGAACCCAGTGCTATTGATGGGAGGATCAGAGGGGTGAGTGTGTTGAGTTCTCCAGCAGGCGTTTGTGATCCAGTTGGCATTCTCTGCCACCTACTAGGGGCCAGCACAATACAAGTTCCTGGGGACAGTGTGGAACCTGCCCTCGGGAAAGCCAGTGCAGTAGGGGAGCCTCTGGAGTGGAAAGCCAGCCATTCTACCCCGGAGTCAGAACTGCAACGCGGTGAGCCCAGAGGCAGTGTCATGGGAGGGGCCCTTCCTTTATTTGTGGGAAGTTAAAGGAAAGTTCCAGAAAGGGTGATATACTACTGGAGACCTGGAAGAAGCTGAGTGGAAGCTAGGGGGCGGGGTGGGGGGTGGGCGAGGAGGGTGTGAGCAAAGGGAGGAAGGTGAGTGTGCTCAGCTGCTCTGTTCTTAGAATCACACGTCCCTATCTGTGAACTAGATTGTTGAGTGAAAGATCGGGGACAGATGAGGCTGGAGAAAAAGCCAAGAATCCAGAACTTTAAGGGCCCTGAGTGCCAAGTGGAAATGCTGAGGCCATATCCTCAGGCAGTGGGTAGTGTCTGCTTGAAGTCCATGCAGGAAGGGGCCAGAAAGGACACAAGGCATCCAGCCAGTGACAAGACCGCTGGAGTAGTTGAGGCTCAGATGAAGAGGGAAGATGTGGGGATGGAGAGAAGCAGTTAAGATATGCCTGAGGTGGACATGTGGGCTGTGGGTTAGATCTCTCAGAGACTTCAGACAGAGGCATAAGGAAAATGTGGACTCAGGCTGTCAGACACACAGACAGTGTCTCTGCACTTGAGCTTGATGCAAGCAGGTTACAGAGGGACTTCAGCTGCCTGGGAGTGGCTCCTCTGAGGGGGTGCTGGCTGCAGCCTGGCTGCTTGCTGCAATGCGCAGCCTCCTGTGCCTGCAGAGCTGGTCTGCAGATGGGGCGCTTCCCTCACCATCTCTCCATGACTCTGCAGAACTCAGCAGCGCTGGTTCTTTCCCCAGACCTGCCCTCTGCATCCAGGGCCCTGGCTTCAGAAGCCTCTGACTGGCCACTGCTGGTCTTGATGTTTCCCTTCCCTTGAGGTTTCTCTTCCGCTTTTAGGAATCCCAGGAAATCTAGGCTTCTGAACTTAGACATGTGGGGAGGAACTCAGGAAATACAATAAAAGAGAAGAAGAAAAAATGAATGACGGTGGCATTTCAGAGTTTTCTCTTGGCTGCAGCAGGCTTCCTGGGAGCAGCCTGAGCAGGGCGTACTGGCTCTTTGGGCTGTGCTTACTGCCCCCCAGCACGAGCTAGTCGGCGGCAGACCCCTTCGGAGCCATGGCTTAGGTCTTCACGGGTGGGATGAGCTGTTTGTTTTGCTGAATTGAATTGAATCCCTCATAATCTTTATTCTTTTTAGGGGCATAATATAAAATATAACAGTGCCGAATAAAGCAACCCCAAATCTGGCATCTTTATTTGCTTCTTCCATTGATTAAGAATGGATTTTCCCCAAACTTTTGTCCCAAGCACCCCTGGGAAAGCAGTGCACACCAGTGGGTAACATACACCCCTAGTTCCCCCCACTCCATGCAACTCTAAGGAGGACACTGACCCCCTTTTGCTGTGCTTTCCCCAATGTTTCAGAAAAAGCTAAAATATATACTGTTACTCATTTCTTCTGAGAGAACAAGCTCACTTTCCACATTGCAGAAGCAGCCTGGTTTCTGGCAGAAGAGGCAATCCATGCGTAGTAGTCAAAAATCTGAGTTTAAGTCCGGATTCTTTTTCTTTTTTGGAGGGTAACATTAGTTTATGGCATTGCATGTTTCAGGAGTTCAGCTTCACGCCTCTATTCATGTATATCCCTTACCACACCCACCCCAAAGGTCTCGTTACCATCCTTCGTCATCCAATTGGCCCCACACACATCATCCAACTGACAACCCCCACCACACACACCACCCGATCCCCACCCCCTTCCCTCTGGTAACCACCTTGCTGTTGTCATAATCTAAGTGTTTGCTTTTATTTTGTTTTGTTCACTTGCTTTGCTTCCTTGTATTCCGCACATGAGTGAAACCACACAGTACGTCTTTCTCTGTCTGAATTATTTCACTTCGCATAATACCTTCTAGGTCCATCCATGTTGCAATGGCAAGATTTCATCCTTGTCATAGCTGAGCAGCATTCCATTGTGTATATTAACAATTCTTCTTAAGCCTTAAGCAATTGTGATCCAGTTGACATGTACTGGGTATCTACTAGGGATTGGCATTGTGTGTGCCCTGGGGACACTGTTGAACTTGGCTGAACACTTAGGTTGTTTCATATCTTTTTTTTTTTTTAAGGTCTTTTTTTTTTAAATTAATTTATTTATTTATACAAGCACTGGGTACAGTCAGAAGCGCGGGAGGGTGAGAGAATTCATCAGAGCCAGAGCAGGGAGCAGAGCAGGCAGAAGGACCGAAGTACATTGCTGAGGGGAGCAGCGGGCCGCAGGAGAGGTCTGCGCGCCATGTAGGACCCTCCTCCCGTGGCCGGGAGCAGCCGGGGATCGAACTGGCGCTGCAGAGGCTGTGGGCAGCTTCGCAACCCAGCGCTCAACCACTGTGCCACCGGGGAGGCCCCATATCTTGGCTACTATCACCTTCCCGAGTCCTGGTTGCCCATCTACACAAGGGAATTCTGAGTCCCTACTCAAAGTGTTTCTAAGCTGGAATAAGATAGTGTGTATAAAACCATCATGCTGGTAAAAAAACAAAGCTTACAATATAATGGATAATTATAATAATAGTGGTAATAGTAATAATGGCAATAAAATATAATAAAGACCTCAAAGCATTTTACTTTGAGGTTAAGGCATAAGTGCTCTGTTCCGTTTTACAGCTTTGGAAATCAAGACTTTTGGCCACAAGTCAAAGTTGACGCTTAGTAAGAGAAAGGGGACTCTACATCTTGACAGGAAACACAGTCTCTTTCAGCTCCATGTACCCTGAGCTCTTGTCCTGAGCTCATTCACATTGTCAGGGCACTGGGGAAAGAGAGGTATGTGGGTTTGTCCCTGGTCAGGAGAGGTGGAGGACTTGGCCACTCTCTTACCCATCATCTGAGAAGCCTAATGAGGCTGTAGCAAATCGAGGAGGTATTGCTCTCTCCATTGAGATATATGGCATCTGGAATCAATATGGGACAAACTGCCACAAAGCTTCTGAATCTGTCCTGCAGTGTAGACTTTCCTTAGCCCCTTGGATCTTTGTTCCTGCTGCTCCTGCCACCCTCGTTGCCCGAGGGCACATTTTCCTGGCTTTCAATCATCAGTGGTGCCCTCTTCAGCCAGTCTGGGGCTTTCTGATTTGTATAAAAGTCTTAGAAGTAAAAGAAAAAAAATGATGGACCAAATTCTAAAAATTCTGAGATGTGTACTCCCTCCAACAAATGTCTTCTATTTGTTGATTCAGTAAAAGATAATGAAAAGAAAACATTGATTTCATATAAGGCAAACCCCGAACGTGTTTTCTTTTACCCGAGTTCCCATCTTATATTTTTTTAAAGATTTATTTATTTTCAAAAGAACTGGGATACAGGTCAGAGGGTGAGAGGATTCACCAGAGACAGAGCGGGGAACAGAACAGGCAGACTGATTGAAATACACTGCTGAGGGGAGCAGTGGGCGAGACAGGAGAGGTCTGTCACGCCATGTGGGAATCTCCCTGGCCGGCCGGGAATCAAACCCGAGCTGCAGAGGCTGCGGACACCTTCCCAGCGCTGCTTTCAACATGCTGCGCCACCGGGAAGGCCCATATGTGCTTTCTTAATGGACTTTTATAGCAATTCTTTAATGAAAAGATTTATATTTGACATTTTATAAAAATCTCAATTTCACAATTTTAGATGAGGATGTTGAAACTCCAAGTGCTAAGGGATTTAGCTCTCAATTGACATTGGGAAATAGATCTGAAATCCTACCTTTTGACTCCACATCTAACATCCTTTCTAGGACTCTGTGGCCCCCATGTAGAAAACACTTTCTTGAGAACTGGAGTAGCTGAGTTCCTGACCCACTGGCTCTTCCACATCAACTTCCACATCCAATTTCTTTAGAGTCATTTTCCCAAGAGTTCGCTGTTCTTTACAAAGAGCCCCACTGCAAGATTTATTTTCTAAATCTCGGAGGAGAAAGGACCCTATAGAAGTCTCACTCTGTGTCCATATGTGGTTTGACTTTCAGTGACCTCCTGATAGAAGCCTGTGGATGGAAACCAGCTCTCCCAGTTGTCTGTAACTAACTCTTGCATTGGATTTCCCTGGAGTGCTGACCATTCGTGCTAAACATTTTGCCCATAGTTCCTCACAGGGCCCTCATTAAAGATGAGAACTGTGATGATGGCACTTGTGGGCTTGGGGGCGTGGGGGTTCAGTAGAAACTCCATAGCCACCCGCTCTCCAGGATTGCAATCCTGGTCCTTCCCACTCATCTTCATGGGAGTCACTTCACAACCTCTTGCTCATCTCTTTCCTCTCCACAAGCAGTGGGTGAGTAGCTTCTGTCACCTGTGAGGGCTGCTGGGACTTTAAATGGTCACTGTAAGTTCTCTGGTCTAGAGCCTTAGTTCTTAAGCAAGGGAGCTTGTTAGCACTTAGATCCCAGCCCTGGAGACTCAGATTAAGGAGTTCTGGAATTGAGGCCAGAGCCTGCTTTCTAAATCAGCTCCCTCAATGATTCTGGGTCAGGATTGTCTTGGAAACCAGCTCATGATCTGCGTAGTAATTTTAAATGGCTGCAGAGGAAGACATGGGTTCTGCCATGTGGCAAGATTCAATAAATTTGTAGTGAATAAATAAGTCTGGTGTTCATTGCAGAGTGAATTGATGTTGAGAGATTTTTTTTTTTAAATGACTTTTCTATCACTGTAGGGCAGCGAGAAAACTCATTTTTACATGCACAGGCAGTTTTCCTGTAGATCCACTGTCAGAGAAACTGAGATTTGGACACCTGCAACGTAAGTCCTCTTAAGAATGGCATATGACAAGGTCTCAAGAGTCCAAGAAACAACAGACAGAGCAACTCACTCCAAACTGCCACGATGCATAAGAACCACCTGCCACTCTCAACAATTGTGTTTCTGGAAAGATCACCAGCAATATTGCTACAGCATTTCAAAAAAAAAAAAAAAAGAAGGAGTCGTTGCATTCAGCTGGGGGTCTTGAAGGACTTTGCAGAGGTGGAGGATGTGAGCTGAGTCTTACAGGATGAGTCTAATTTGGAGAGTCTAATTTGGAGACTAACAAGAGTTAGTCCAGCTGCTGAAAAGGAGAAAAGGAAAAATGCCCCCACATCAGCACAGGTGGACAGTCTTGGGGCAAGAGCTGCCCGTGTATGTTTTATTTCATTTTCATGGCAGTTCTATAGAGAAGGTAATAATGCTCTTTTTGTGTGGGGAAAAGTTCAGAAGAGTAAATGGAACAGTTCAAGGTCATGTGATTAGCACAAAGAAGACTTGGGGTTGGACCTAGCTTGTGTGAATGCATGACCCCAGGTGCTCACCACTTCCCCCAAAAAACTACTGGGGAACCTTGGGTGCCACTATCAGGGTTAATTAACTCCTACATAATGGGTGTCTTGCAAAGAAGTCTCTAGAAGCCAGGTTCCAGTCCAGAAGTCTGTCTAGGTCTCTTCACATCCCCAGTATTGCTTCTGGAACTGCTATCCTGGAGAAAACTCCGATCACTCCATTTTGACCTGAAGCAAATATTGACCCAGGGCAGGTTATAGAACACCCCAAGTTATGAAAAAAGTGACATGACTAAGTGAAAGTGAATAAGTCAGGCCCTATTGGCTGTTTGTTGTATGCAAACAGAGTAGTATCATAGGAAAGCAGGTGGAGAATTTTACAAATTCCTTCTTTAGCAGCAATTGTCTAATTAATATTGTCACCACATGGCCCAGTTATCTTGTCAAGAGCAGGCAAGTGTCAGCAGTGCATGCTTGGGTGCGCGTGTATATAAAAGTTGTTGATAAATCAGCAGCTTTTCCATGCGAACAAAGCTTGCATCTCCAGCTGACATCTTAATTCTAGGGCTCGGAAAACCCAGGAAAAGGGTGATGAAATTTCCTGCTTCTAAGTAGCAGACTAAGAAACTCCTGGGCTTCATGTGGCAAGAATGACACTGACACTTTTTAGTTATTGCTCTTCTGGATAGGAAATTGCGGGGATGGTGCATTTCCTTCTAGTAATAGATTTGATGGGACAGTTCCCAGACAGGGCAGGTAGGACAGGGTGAGTCTCTGCCCCAATGAGACATTGTGTAAATGAGATGCCCATTTAGAAAGGATTTTTTTTTAAGATTTATTTATTTTTATACAAGAACCTGGGTATGGGCCAAATGCGCGGGAGGGTGAGAGGATTTACCGGAGACAGAGCGGGGAACAGAACAGGCAGACTGATGAAATACACTGCTGAGGGGAGCAGCGGGCAAGACAGGAGAGGTCTGCTATGCCATGTGGGATTCTACTGGCCGGCTGGGATCGAACCCACACTGCAGAGGCTGCAGTCAGCTTCACAGTGCGGTGCTCAACTGCCTGCGCCACCAGGGAGGCCCTAGAAAGGATTTATTTTATAGTACTTTCTAAACTTATAGAGTATTTAATCCTTGTTAAGAGTCCTGGAAAGTCTCTATTATTGCCTCCATCTAGCAGATGAAAAAACTAGGACTCATTACATGTTTTTGGTTTTTTTTTTTTTTTAAAAGATTTATTTATACAAGAACCGGGGTACAGTCAGAAGCATGGGAGGGTGAGAGAATTCACCAGAGCCAGAATGGGGAGCAGAATAGGCAGACCGATGAAATACACTGCTGAGGGGAGCAGCGGGTGCGGCAGGAGAGGTCTGTGCGCCATGTGGGACCCTCGCCGGAGGCCAGGGATTGAACCAGTGCTGCAGAGGCTGCGGGCAGCTTCGCAGCCCAGCACTCAACCACTGTGCCACCAGGGGAGGCCCGACATTACATGTTTTGACCAAAAGTTAAATAAGTATTAGCAAGTGTGGTGGGGCCTGTAGAACTTGCACTATATGCTCTTATACATGTCATACATTTGCTTTTTCAATCATGTTTTCATTTATTCAACATTTGCTGAACACCTTCTATGTACCTGGCATTGAGTTAGGTTGCTGGACTCCAAAGACAAAAGCATGCAACACTTTGAGCTCCTTGAAAGAGGGCAAATAAAAGAGGGAGCAGTTCAATTAATGGCTGCTCTCTGGAAGTCTAAGAATTTGGTGTTTTTCCACTCACATTTAAAAACAAACATTAGGGATCTATGAACCTTCCAGCCAGTTCTCTCGTCCCTAAAGATATTTTTCTCTCACTTATTCATACCTTTGGGTGTTCTACGAGCTGCCTGGGTCAATATTTGCCTCAGATCAATATTAACTACTTCCTGGATGCATGGATTTCCTTTCTCTTGATTCCTAAAAAGAAAAATTTTAAATGTATCTGCGTGTTGCATTTGCATCATATAATTTTTCTGTCTGAGTCATCTGCACAAAAGTTATCCCCCATCTCATTTCGCCCTAGCCTTATTGGAAAAGATGATTCAATTCCAAATGGCCATACTCTCAAACTTCGAGAATAAAATTTACTTCTCATGGGTTTCCCCGCTGGCGCAGCGGTTGAGCTCAGGGTTGCGAAGCTGCCCGCAGCCTCTGCGGCACCAGTTCGATCCCCGGCTGCTCCCCAGCCACCGGAGGAGGGTCCCACATGGCGCGCAGACCTCTCCTGCCGCCCGCTGCTCCCCTCAGCAGTGTACTTCGGTCCTTCTGCCTGCTCTGCTCCCCGCTCTGGCTCTGGTGAATTCTCTCACCCTCCCGCGCTTCTGACTGTACCCAGTACTTGCATGCATGAATGAATGAATGACTAAATAAATAAATAAATAAATCTTTAAAAAAAATTACTTCTCATTCCCTTGTGCTGCCTCTGTAGTGAGTTTGTATCTTTCATGTCACACCTCTTCCAGAGCCTTCATTATAAGTATGTGTTTACATGTCCTATCTTCCTTATCAATGGTGAGCTCTCTGAATGAGAATCATGGTGCATTCTTACTACACCTTCCACAGAACTAACCCACCCCATGATGTGCTTAATAGTGTCAATAAATATAAATTGAGTATTACCAGAGCTCAGTGCTCCAAAAGACCCCATCACAGGGACACCGTTTGACCTCTAAGACCCTCTACCTTAACAACAAACTCACCACCCGCTACCATCCAACATGAAGTTTGTTTTCTGGGGATGATGGCCTCTCTTGCTGAGCAACAGCAGGCCATGTAAACACTCCATCTTCTGTTTCCCCATCGGTAAAGAGGAAATACTAGTTTTAAAACATCATATTCCTTTATGGACCAGGGAGGTAAAGTCACTGAGAAAAGTGGCCAGTTGTAGACCATGCAGAGGATGAGGAAAAAGGGTGTATGTGTGCAAGACCTGCATAAAGACCCTCAAATTACATTTTTTTTCAAAGTATCAATTTGCAATCTCTGTTCTAAAGTGTCTGAGCTTAATGGAAGTAAGGCAGTCACCTGCTCAGTCAATAGATTATTTAAATGTTCCCTATGGATGAGGTCTCATATCATTGGCTGAAGAAGAATACAAAAAAATATTTACCATATGATCCCTATTTTGAGGATTTAAGTAGTTGGTCTAGTTGTGTAGAAAGATGTGCATCCATACACTCACCCACCCACTCACCCAAATCCATCCACCCCTCCATCATCCATCCATCCACCCATCCATCCATCCATCCACCCATCCATCATCCATCCATCCACCCATCCATCCATCCATCCATCATCCATCCATCCATCCATCCATCATCCATCCATCCATCCACCCATCCATCATCCATCCATCCACCCATCCATCCATCCATCCACCCATCCATCCATCCATCCATCTATCCATCCATCCATCCAAAAAATATTTCTCAGTCATCCACTATGGGCCCATAGCAGGACTGTCCAGGGGATACAGTGAAAGCTAAACATGAGTCTTGCCTGACTCCCTCATGGCACTGGTGGGAAAGACAGGACAGAGACCCATGTGACTTAAATGGTAGTTACTAGAGAGGAAGCACATGTCAAACTCCCTGACAGCCAAGGGAGCAGGAATAATTCCTCCAGGAAGAATCAAGATGGATTTTCTAGATGAGCTGACTATTTTGTGAGTCTGGATTTTGATAGGTAATGCAGTTCAGGGGAAAGTAGACAGGGATGGATTTTAGGAAAAGAAAAATATGTGAGGAGAGCAGAGGTGGAAGAATCAGGGAGTGGCTGTAGTACACAGGGTGACTGAAACCTTGCAGGTTGATATGTGGAAAGCAAGGCATTCCCAGGACAGTCATGCTGACTGTACTGGCAGAGAACAGGGTTTCATTCCCTGTCACTGAGGGATGGTTGGCAAGGGAGGGGCATGGTCAGATGAGGGCAGCAGCCTTTCTCCTCACCACCATGCAGCCTGTCTCCAACACCACCAGCCCTTTCCCTCCTATTTTATGGAACAAAGGTTCCCGCTTCTTGTCCAAACAACTTGAGGTCCACAGGCACTCTTGACCTGCTAGCAACCTTGGGTCATATTTCCTCATCAGTTCTCTCTTGCTCACCTGCATGCCTGCATGGCTGGGCCCTTGTTCCTTTCCTATAAACGTGTTCAGCGCCCCGTCCTACACTTGCAGTAGCTAATCAGCCGACTCTTAGCCAGGTGCTTCATGACCACAGCTATTATTACAGTTCTTTTGAGCTCTTTTCTTATCTTTGTCCTTTGTCCTGCCACCTTTGGTCTCCCTCAGCGCCATTTGCTCCACTCCTCCTGCCCCCCCCCCACACACACCCCTTTCTGCCTGGCGTGTGTCTCACCCCAGGGGCACTGGCCTCTCCACCACTGCCTCGTGCTGTGGCCCGTTTCCAGCAGTTGCTTCTCCCTGTTTCTCTTCCCTTCAGATGTGCTTGCTCCAGGAACTCTGCAGGGCAGGCTACGTGCTTTGTAGCCCAGAGCACCTGTGGGCACATTAATCCCACTCCTTTCACTGAATTTGGTTAGAATCATCTTCTCTTCCAAAGGCCAGGACCACACCTCACACCTCTCGGTTCCCCAGTGCCCTGCATCACCACTGCTTGGCGCGGCAGTGCCAAATATGGAAATCTCTAGCCATGTGTGACTCATTTTGTGGGTCTGCTAATCCTAAGCGGCATGTTTGGCCACCATTTTGTTACCTACATTCCTAAATCCTAAGCAAGGTCAGAAGGGTCCGGACTATTATGTACAGGAACCCAAGCCTGCAAGGTGCCTTTCAAATCAATCAAGAGCACAAAGATGGATCACGCTGGGAATGCTATGCATCACGAGGTATGACTGGGAACACCCGGGAGGGGGGCTGATGACCCCTGCCTAAAAACATACTCCCGACTAATACCTCTCAGGGTATGATCGGGAATACCCCGGGGGGCTGAGGACCTTTGTATAACAAGGGACCCCAGAAGCTGATCAGTGGAAAGCCTTGTTGATAAGATTGAAACCATGGCTGGGGAGCTAGAGCTTGATCTCAATTACAATACCAAGTCATCAAGCAAATGAGAAGTGCCTGGAGGGCAGACTCACAGCCTGTGATACTGTAGATGACAGAGCACCTTCTCTAGTTTCACCCCCGCCCTTTTTTCTTCATCTTCCTTCCTCTCACAACTGATGCAGTATAATTCTTCTATCCATAAAAAGACCAGGCTCTTGCTCTTTGGCAGCATCCTGCACTATGTAGCTTGCTCCATGTAGGATAAGGTAAAAAAGCATCAGGCTTTTCTGCCCTCCCACCATTAGGCATAATGATAGATCCTTGTGGTCCTGAATGCATGCCTAATGGGGGGCACCTGGAGTAGGGTGTGGGCCTATGTAGATGGGATTCACCTGGGCCAAGGCTGGGGCTTATAAGGGTGGCGCAGCAGAGTGCAGTGTGGTGGTACAGTGCCGAGGATGGAGGAGTGCAGTGGAGGGTGGCGGAGCGCGACGCAGTACAGCAACGACAAACAGCAGAGACCATGAAGACAACATGGCTGCTAGAACCGGTAAAGAACCTACCCGGTATGGGTCAGTTGTGTTACACTCCATGACTCCTGTTTCTTTATCAGTGTGGTGTGGCCTGATGCAACACTATTTAGCACTTGACAGGGCCTCATTTGGATTGAGATGTGCCAGGAGTATGAGATTCACGTGAATTTCAAAGATTTGGTGGAGCCATGTAAACTATCTCATTCATAATTTTATATTGAGTATGAGTGTGGATATCCTGGGTTAACTGAAGTGAAGATTATAATTAATTTTGCTGCTTCCTTTACACTTTTCATGTAACAATGGAATCTTTTTAAATGGTCTCTGTGGCTCTCCTGATATATTTTTTTAAAGATTTGTTGTTCTTTATGCATTCAAGAACTGGGGTGTAGGCCAGAGGTGTGGGGAGGCGGGGGGGGGGTGGGTGCTAATGAGAGGATTCACCAGAGTGGGGAGCAGAACAGGCAGACTGGCTGAAATACACTGCTGAGGGGAGCAGCGATGAGACAGGAGAGGTCTACCATGCCATGTGGGTAGCTCCCTGACCAGCCGGGGATCAAACTCATGCCGCAGTGGCTGCCAGTAGCTTGATAGCACTGAGCCATTAACACCTGTGCCACCAAGGAGGCCCTGGCTCTCCTGACATCTCTCTTGGGCAGTGCTCACCTAGCACTGGTTGAAAAGCTGGGTCTTCTAACCATGTTTATTAAACTGAGTTGAGTTGGAGGCTGTCCTTTCTTGTAAAACACCTTCCTTAATTTCAGTGGTGACTCCATTCCTGGTGCTCCCCCACCTGACCTTCCTCTGGCCCTTTCATCTCTCGCACACTGAGTATTGGTCTCCCCAGTATGGCACCTCTATCCCTAGTGTGTGTGCCCGGTGTGCAGGCTGACTGTGGTCCAGGAGGAATAAGTACAGAGAAATGTTTTTTGTTAACAGCAAAAATGAAACAACAAGTGAGGGGGCTCCTATCAAATGTTGAGCTAGGGTTTCTTGAGGCCCTTCCAGGGGGAGATGACCTTCCAAGGTGGCTTTTGGAGGTGCAATGCCCACTTACCCATTCTCCACCCACCTATGTGAAGACAACTGTGAAAGGCACAGTGGCATTTTAAGCACGTTGATGTTGGGGACTGAAACTGAGAGACCTTGAAATCAAGATGTGTTTGCTTTTATAACCACTGGGCATGGCTTCTTCAGGTGGGAGCAGCAGGGCTGCTGGGCAGACAGGAGGTACAGGTGGCAGCGCTGGGCTGGCCTGAAGGTCAGAACCCAGGATTCAGGGCTTCTAGACAATTCCCTCCTGTTTCTGGAGGAGGCAGCTGCCAGCAGTTGGTTCATCTCAAGTCTTGGCTGTGTCCTCTCTCTGCCTAAGCACCATGGTCAGATTGGAGAAATGTGTTCTCCTCCTGTTGCCTCACTGTTGTGGAACCTTGATTAGGCCCCCTGACCTCTCTGTGCATGGCCTCCAAGCCCTCCCACTGACTTCTCAGGGCTCAGAAGAAGAACATGAAAAGGGTCTGCGCTTCTCTGGATAAATGCAAGTTTCTCTGGATAAATGCAAGCTCTGGATAAATGCAAGGCAAAATACAAAATGCTGAAGCAGGGCCTCCCTGATGGCACAAGGGGTTGGGCACCGCACTATGAACAATCTGCAGCATGAGTTCGATACTCGGCCGGCCACGGAGCAACCCACACGGTGCTGCAGACCTCTCCTGTCTCGCCTGTTGCTCCCCTCAGCAGTGTATTTCAGTCAGTCTGCCTGTTCTGTCCCCCACTCTGTCTCTGGTGAATCTTCTCACCCCCCGTATCTCTGGCCTGTACCCCGGATCTTGTATGCATAAATAAATAAATCTTTTTAAAAAAATAAAAAAAAAAATGCTGAAGCAACTTGGGATAAACCCCCGGATTTCTTTGCTCCAGCCAGTGAAAGGACTTCGACGAGCAATGTCGATAATGGTGGCTTATGGGTTATACCCACGTCCTGAAGCCCCTGCTACCCAGCCACGCCTGTGACGTGGACATGCAGGGGCAGCATGCAGACAAAGGCCTGCTTCTCTAAAGGCCTGCACATAGCAGAGCTGCAGCCTGAACCCACGCGGCAATCATGTTCTTTTCACTGTTTCATACAAATGTCAGCGGAGCCAGGAGCCCAAGTCTGGGCTAAATAAATACATATTTATTCAGCCTTCGTTTAACAGTGATCTTCCCCAGCCTGATTTCATTTGTCCCCAGAATTGTTATGATTTGATAAGTAATTCACTTTCCTGGAAAAGTGACTCTTTTAGCCCATTTCCCGGCTGGCTAGCCTGAGGCTCAGCACAGTCAAGGGGTGTGTGAAAGGCCACATGAGCAGTGACTGGTTAGGTTGAGGGGCTGCATTCTGAGCTCTGACCTTGGAGGGATCTGTCCCTTACCTCTGCAGAGATCTCAGATTCAGAGGGATTCCAGGCACAAGCTCTCACAAGACAGGACTGGCCCCTCCCGGGCTGCCCTTGAGGCTGGGGGAGGGGCTGCAGCCTGCATGCTGGCTTGCCTCCCTCTCTAATGAGAGCCATCTGTGCCTGCCAGCATCCTGCGTGGTGGCACATCCTGTTCTCCCTCCTGTATCCTCAGCATGGATCTCTCCACCTCCAAGGACCCTTCGCTTAGACCCTTCGCTTCAAAGCGGTGGCTTTGAAGAAAGTGCACGGGTGCTTTTTAGCGTGTTGGCCTGCAACTTACCTTGCAAATTGCCTGGAAACAGATGACTCATCATGCCCTCTGCTTCTAGGCAAGCTCCCACCTACAGCATCCCCACCAGTGTGCAGGGAGGCACGGTGTGAAACTACCCTTAATGGTGTGTGTGAGGATGACATAACCTGGGACCTCAGTGGAAGGCAGTTCTTTACATCAAGTCTAAAGCTAAGGAGATGAGAAGAAATAGGACCCCTCACTCAGCATTTTAAGAAAAGGGTGACCTGGCAGACACTATCAAGTTCCAAACATGCACCACAGGATTGTGAAAGACGCCAGCGACACATCCCCTAGACTGAGGGCCATGCCAAGCTGCTCAGGGTCAAGGGCTGGCCAGTAGGCCAAAGCCCTTCATTTGCAGATGAAGAAACTAGGCACCCCAGGGGTTCACCCTGGGGTGAACACCAGGTCATGACCAGATCAGGGTGCTGAGTAATTGGCTCTTCTCCCTTCTTAGATGGTGCAGGCTAACTAGACAGGCTCCCTACCTCCGCTGCTGCTGGGAGCCTCAGAGGAACCCCACCCTGAGATTCTGAGCCAGCTGGTCTGGAAGAGAGTCTGGGATTTTGGTTTTATCTTCATGGTTAATTCTAATGTGTGACCAGGTTTGAGAACCACTGGCCTGGGTGAAAGCTAAAGGCCAGCAAGTGGAATCAGATGTAACCACATTTAGAGAATCTCTGTCTTGAGCACCGTGAGGTCTGTCTTTAGGTGCATCCTGGGACACACAGAAGGGTAAGCTGCACTTCTGCTTTCAGGAGCTTGAAGCTGACTGTTTATATGGAAAGGAGATAAAGCAAACATATGAAAAACAAGAACCACAGGAGAACTGTGTTGCAGTGAAATTACTAGTATTATTTCCCTGTTTATCCTTGACAAGCCCAGCTTACCACACATGGTGCTATTTATAGCTAATGCACGTGACATGTATGAAATAAGATAAGGCAGGATCCCAACACGGCAGCAATAGGATTTTTGCTCCCCGCTCGAATGTTCTTCTGCTCCGTGTTGGCGTGACTAACTCCTTGTCACCCAAGTCTCAATTCAAATGGCACTTCCTCGGGGAGGCTTTGTAGAATTGTCCCCGCCCCTGTCACTCACTCTAGCACATCACACTGGCTGATTCTCTGTAGATTTCTTATCTTTGACTGGATTCTTAGTTCTTTGCTCACTTGTTTATTTTCCATCTCTTCCCACTGGAATGTAAGCTCCATCGGAACATTCTCTTTCATTCTGGCATCTGGGACAGAACCTGGTAAACAGTGTGCTTCGTGGACATCAGTTGAGCGAAGGGTCAGGAAGGAAGCTCTTGGTGTGCTGGTGTCTGCGGTGGTGTGCGGGCCCTGTGAGGCTGCGGAGGCTGGAAGGGGAGAATGAGGGAGGCTGGGGAGGGGCTTGAGCAAAACCTCCATGAAACAAACCTGGGTGTGTGTTGGCGTGTGTTTCGGGAAGGATGGGGAGCTGGTGAGCAAGTCACATGGGTTGACCCAACGGGGTCCTCTAAAGAAAGTGGGGACAGCAATGGCTTGGGAGGGGGACTGAGTTTGCTTGTGGAAGCATCATGTCAGGCGAGGTCGTTTGGCCTCTTCAGGACAGCGGGAGCCATCGAAGTCACGTGAGGCGGGGAGGCACACACAGGTATGTGAAGCTGAGCGAGCAGCCAGGGACCCTGTATCACAGGGGAGGCCCTGAAGGAATGGAGTCTTTGCCTCGGTGTGCCCCCAAGTGCCAGGAGGCTGAAAGCAAAGTCAGAGTCGGAGTCCCCTGCTTGGTGTTTGAGTGAGCAGATCTGGCAGAGAAGGACCACCAGGAGGTGGTGGTGACAAGGCAGGGGAGGGGCGGGAGGCCACAGGGCTGCACTGCACCTTGCCTCGCCTCTCCTTGCTGCTGTCAGAGTGACTCAGATCCCCTCCTGGCACCAGGCTGCTCCGGCAGCGCAAGCTGTTCCTTTGGCTTCTGGAGATTGGGCTGGCTCTTCACTTCTCCCAGAGGATGGAGGCCAGGGAGGAGGGGTGCTGGTATCTGCTCCCACCTGCTCCCTCCTCCCAGCACAGGGGCGGGAGAGGAGGAAGCTGAGGTGGGGCACTGGGCTCTCCATGGGTGCACCCCCTGCAGTACCCTGCTTGTCCCCACCCTGACCCCGAGCAGGACCCAGGCAGGCTGGCCAGAGGGCTAGTGGATGTGGCATTTGTATAGATGGTTTTCCTGAAAAGTTATCATCAAAAACCAGGTCAGGTGGACCAATGCCTATGAGTAACGACGTGACCTCAGATCCTGCAGCGCCGAATGTCTGTACACTCTTCGTAACTTGCAAGACTGTCTCACATCCTAAATGTCAGCGTCCTTTCAACCACCCTGGGAGAGAAGTGTTATTCCTGTATTTTTTTTTTTTTATTGGAAACTCAGAGAGGTTAAGCCACTTGCTAAAGGCCACATAGATATTGAAAAGCAGATGGGAGAGCCTTCACCTGATCTCCAGGTTAATAGGAGCTTTAATAAACCTTACGCCTGAGCCACTTTCCTTTATGCTCTTAGACATATGCACCTAACCTAGTTTAACCCTTCTTTGGAATAACATATGCTCACAAGGAAAATTCTAGTGATCATTATACATAGGTGAGTAAACATTGGGGGATCCCTAAAACTGAGGATGATTAGACTCTCATTGGTCAAAGCTTGTCCTTATTCTTTAAGGAATTTATTTGTTCCTTTATTATTTTCATCATCTGCTACTAGTCATAGTAGCCTAGCATACTTAGCCTAGCATACTGCATTATATTGAGCCATGTGAAACTGCCATTTTTACTGGTCAAAAATGGTCATGTATCAATAATATTTCGGAGTTCAGTCTAATCATTGATGTTCAATAAATATGCATTATTGAACTTGAGAGGATCTGGAGCATTTGGAGATTCCAACTTTCAAGGAGACTCAGCTTCCTCAATCTAGATCATGGAGTGAATACCACCTCAAGGTATCACTGGAGGATTAATCCAGTTATATAACATGTGAAAGAGCTTCCTTTACTTCGTGGCTGTGAGATTTCATTCAATTACCTTTGTCTGAATGAGCACAAATACTTATCCTCAAGAGGCTAGCACTTGGACAAGGACAGTTCAGATTTACACATCCAGGAAGACACCAGGCATCATAGTCTAGTGGTTGGACAAATAGCGTTAAGAGCAAGTGGCTTGGCTGGAATCTTGGATCTGCCTGTGGCCTGTTCTGTGACCTTGGACAAATTACTAAACTCTCTGATGCTCAGTTTCCTCATCAGTAGAATAGGAATTGCAACATAACTATTTCACAGAGTTGTGAAGATTAAGTCAGATGAAGACTGCAGAGGACTTAAGATTGGTCTTGGCAGATCAAAAAGTGCTCAGTGTGTTTAAGCTGCTTCTACAACTTTTACGGTTATTCTTAATATTATTATCCCTTGGATGAGAGGAATCTTTAGAGAACTGTTGGCACAAAATAAGAGATTGTGTTTCCTACAACCTCAGAGTGAGAGTCCTAGCCTCTGAGAAATGATATTATCTGTGATCTCTGAGTTTCACTTGACTAGGTTCTGGGACTAGGTTTCCCCTGCATGGGAGACATACTGTTGAGAATCTGGGGGGGCGGAAGGCAGCAGAATTAACTTCAGCTACCTGGTCCACCTTCTCTGAGTAACATTTCTTAGAAGATTGCTCAGGGAATTGACAGCATTTCTGTCTTTGATTATATGAAAGTCTTTGTGACATCTAAGGGAGTACAGTTTGCACAGGATCATTTTCACTTCTGACACTAGCTGAAAGTTCAGGGGTCCCCAAGACACTTTTATGTTCAATCATTTGCTAAAAGGATTCATGGAACTCCCCCCCCCCCCAAACTCTTATGGTTATAATTTATCACAAGGAAAGGAAGCAGAGTCAAATCAGTTAAGGGAAAAAAGCACAAAAGGCAGAGTTCAAGGAAAATTCCAAATGTGGAGTTTCTAGTTGGCCTCCCTATAGAATCAAGACAGCACTACCTTTCTAACATCAGTGTTTGATGATACACACAGAATCTTGCCGAATATCAAAACTTCTTTGAGTCTTAGTGTTAGAGTTTTTATTGGAAATCCCTCCCCAAGCCATGGCTACCCTCCCATGTGGCTGGTCTTCATCACTGACCCCTCAGGAGGTCAGACTAATAGCACATGACCCAAACCTCCAGCCTGTATCACATTGTTGTGGCAGTTCAAAACACCCTACACCCTAAATATGTTGTTACTATCTAGCTGGCCCGAGATCCCCAGGTAAATAAAGATCCTTGTATCAGCCATGATAATCCACGGGTTTAGGAAGTACCTGCCAGAAGCAAAGGGTAAGGACAATTTGGGGTACAAGGCTGAATTCTTTAGGGACAAGAAGATAATAGGACATAGCCCTTGTTTGGGGAGTTCATATTCTACTGGGAGAGACAAGACAGGTAACCAGTACTGGGCAGCCAGTGTGCAACCACCCATGATGACTGGGGAGACCATAGTGAGGGTCCCCTTGAAGAGCTGGTATAACCTGGTGTTATGGGGTGAGGCTGTCCTGATTAGTTTTCATCCCACAGTGAGATGGCTAATGAAGCATGTCTAAATAAGAAATATTTCATTGATTTGACATGTTGGTCAGTTTCACTAGCCCAGAGGCTCTCCACATTCCCACATCCTCACTGACTTTGGGTGCCAGAGGGTTGAACTCTGGGAATAAATGGGAAGCTCAGCATCTCAGTAATGGTTGCCATAGGCACCAGGCTGAGCAGAAGTAAATGAGTGATTGACCAGGGACAAAAAGTATATATAAATATAATTATATAAACTCTTGGGGACATATCCCCACACCACCCATCAGTGCCAGTCCTCACTTGGGAGCTGTTCTCTGTGATGGCAGCTAATACACAGGGTGCCCTGGGGTCACTGAGAGGACACAGCCAATCTCCCTTCAGCTCAGCCTCTTCAGTGGGTGTCTCAGCCCCTTCCAGGTATGGGGAATACCTTTGGATGCTCTTTGGCAGAGTTTGTTTCTGGCAAGTGCCATGGGCTCCATCTCACCCCATCCTTCACCATCGCCAGGAATTTGCTAATCTTGCCTTCGACTGTCAGCATCTTCCTGGGAACTAACTGTCCCTTTTCCCCTCCACCCGCAGGCATTGCATGTTCTATTTCTGGCTCTCACACTCATTTTCCAGGTCCCCAGGGATCATCAACTCCATTAGACCAATTCAGAAGGATGGTCACACCTATCAGTCTGTAGAGAAGTGCCCTCGACAGGAGAATGTCAATGTCAAGGGGACCATAAAGATCGCATCTGGACATGGTCCTCTGCAGTGGGGGCCCGTGACCTTGTGTCTGAGGAAGGCCTATCACCAGGAACTTAAGTCAGGTCTCTTTAAGGGGAACTGGGGATTGCATCACTTGCCACAATCCTCTATCTATTCAAGAAAAGCAGCATCTCCTGCTCTCCTCTCTAAGTACCAATTTCACCAGCTACCATTCCATTCCTCAATAATCAGTGATGCTTTGGGGGAGAAGGGAGTTCTGAGTAGCTGTATGTTTTTATATTTTGTGATTATTTTTTCAAAAAACCACATGATAGCATCTCTGTATGTGATCCCAGAGCAGCAAGTATAAGGAAATTTGGTTCATTCAGTTCACGAATATTCATCAAAAAAATTACCATAAGCCTGGTACTGCTGGGGTTCTGGGAATTGATAGAGGATCATGGTGCTTGAGCAACACACAACCCATGGGGGGAGAAGGTGAACCAAACAGTGGAGTGACACATGCTGTCAAGGAGAATAAACAATCAGTTCTTCTGTTAGGAGTGGTGATCACAGAAGAGTTCCCGTAAGAGGGAAGGTTCGAGTTGTCCTTGAGAGAACACTAAATCTCCCCAGATGGAGAAGAGAGAAGTTATTCCAGGCAAAGGGAGTTACACAGACAAAAGCAAGGAGGTGTGAGAAAGCATAGTGTGTTCTCCAGGGACACAGAAGAGCCAAGGGCACCTCCCACGACTGTGGCAGCTATGCACTGTGCAATGCCAGGGACCCAGCTCTCCAGGCTGCGAGGGCCTGGGATAGTCCGGAGAGTGGTGCAATATGGCAGGGTACCTCGGAGGGGAGGGGAGGTGGTATAAGAAATCACCGGAGAGTTTGCTTTCATCCATTGCCTCAGCCAGGGATGTCCAGCAGGCATTAGCTGAGCAATTTTTGGGCACTTGGGACTTTACCATAGCCCTGCTGTTCTGTCTGTTCCATGAGCAGGGGCTGCTGAGGACCATCTCAAATAATGCTTAGCAGTCTTGTCTAGCAGAGGGTCAGCCCTCCACAGACCTGGGACTCAGCACTCTAGCCACACCTATCATTGGCAGGTGAATTTTATTTATTTTTTTATTTTTAAAGATTTATTTATTGATAAAAGCACTGGGTACAGTCAGAAGCGCGGGAGGGTGAGAGAATTCACCAGAGCCAGAGCGGGGAGCAGAGCAGGCAGAAGGACCGAAGTACACCGCTGAAGGGAGCAGCGGGTGGCAGGAGAGGTCTGCGGGCCATGTGGGACCCTCGCCCAGTGGCTGGGGAGCAGCCGGGGATCGAACCGGCGCTGCAGATGCTGCGGGCAGCCTCGCAACCCAGCGCTCAACCGCTGCGCCACCGGGGAGGCCCAAGATTTATTTATACAAGCACTGGGTACAGTCAGAAGCGCAGGAGGGTGAGAGAATTCACCAGAGCCAGAGTGGGGAGCAGAGCAGGCAGATGGATGGAAGACACTGCTGAGGGGAGCAGCGGCACGCCAGGAGAGGTCTGTGCACCATGTGGGACCCTCACCGGTGGCCGGGGATCGACCCGGCACTGCAGAGGCTGTGGGCAGCTTCACAGCCCAGCGCTCAACCAGCTGCACCACCAGGGGAGGCCCAAGGCAGGTGAATTTTAGATGATGGCACTGAGTCCTGAACCCAGCATCAGCGCTGTCTTAGAGCACTTGGGGATGGCGGTGACCCTCTGGTTCAACAGTGTCATCATATAAATGAGGTACTGAGGGCCAGAGGAGGAAATGATTTCTCAAAATCACCCAGCTGGGTAGCGTTAGAGTCTGGACTAGAAACTGGAGCTTTTACCTTGAACCTCAACATTTCCATCAAAGGCCCAAAGCGTTGTAATCGAGCTCTACTTACTTGTTTGCTCTGGAATGGCGCATTGTGGCTGTAGAAGCCAGAGGGAGTAACACAGCTTCTGGGGTATGGAGTCCTTGAAATCTCTGTAACTTAAGAATAAAAAAAAAGCTTAGGGGCCTTCCTGGTGGCGCAAGGGGCTAAGCACAGCACTGTGAAGCTATCTGCAGCCTCTGCGGCACGAGTTTGATCCTTGGCCAGGGAGGTGACCCACAGGGCGCAGCAGACCCCTCCTGTCTCAACTCTGCTCCCCTCAGCAGTGTATTTCAGTCAGTCTGCCTGTTCTGTTCCCCACTCTGTCTCTGGTGAGTCCTCTCACCCCCTGCATCTCTGGTGACAAGCACTGTGCTAATTGCTGTCATTTACCTCATCACATTTTCTCCTCCAAACAAGATGAGGTCAGTCACTGTGTGAGGCATTTGATTGGCCCCTGCAGGAGCTATGGGTGATTTTCAAATGGCACCATCCTCCAAGGCACAGCCAAGGGGCCATGATGGCCTCCCGCCACGCCAGTGGCTGTGGTCAGGTGTGAGTGCACCTCCTGCATCAGGTAGCACCAGGGCTGGACAGGCATCGCCTTGTCTATTCCTCACATCCCTCCCGGGATGTAGGCCTCGCCATTACATTCATTGTACAGTTAAGCGACCTGAGTGTCTCACCCACCCAAGGCCCAGAACTAGTCGGCGACAGAGCTGGCGTTGAACTGCCTCTGGCAGACTCTCAAGTGCACGCACCGACCTGTCGCCAGCAATGCAGGGCTCCCAGAGCCGGTGCTGCACGAGAGGAAGGTGAGGAGGCACATCCCTTGCAAGCTGGCAGGTCTGCTCCAGCCAGAGCCCCGAGGCGCCCACCTAGCAGGGAGGGAGTCAGCCTGTGTTTCTCTCCATTTATCTTTCAGTTCTCACAGGTAGCATGATTACGCAGATATTTATACGATTATATAAATGATGACATTCTTATAAAGAGCGGATGGGGCCTACTCAGCTCTGCTTAGAATTGCTGAGGCACAGAGGAAGCTTCTGAGCCTGTGGCTAGGGGCTACCTGAGGGCTTTGCCAAATCTCTTCTGGGAACTCCAGCCTGGACTGGCCTGTGGGGAGCTTGAGAACCCTGAAGTGGGGTTTTCCAGACCTGGGGTGAGGGGAGCAAGGCAGCAGCCCCAAGACAGCAGCAATGACATCTCCTGCCTCTTCTCCTGTCCTCCAGTTTTTATTCTTCCTGGAGTTCTCGGCCTCCCAGGACAACAAAATGGAGTCTGTGTATAGTAGTGTCAGGCACAGTTTGAGTCACTGTACCTTGAGATTTTGAGGCCTGGAGCAAAGGAGACACAGGAGGAGAGGCAAGGGCCACCCACCTCACTCAGTCAGCTTTTCTTCCCTGCCTGCTCCCTGCCGCACTGCACCCAGGGCCAAGACTCGCCAAGGCCCCTATAGATACAGGCCTCAGGTTTCTGCTCCGAAAACAACCAGAAATGAGCCAGAAAACAGCCAGTGACTCACTGTCATTAAGCAAATGAAGTGTTATTGAAATGGTGACACACTGAGGACAGAGCCAGCGTCACTCAGCTGCAATTATCCTAGCAGAGATGGGGGGCTGGCGGTGTGGAGGGGGCGTCCGTGTTTGAACAAGCCTGCAAGGGGGGGCCACATTTTGGGAACACTTAGGATAGAGATGTCAGACACAGGAGGAGGGGCAGTAAATCCAAGGAGCCCTGGAGAGTGTCCCCCTCTGGAGGAAGGCCTGCTCCTCAGATTTCCCTGTGCGCCCCCGTCACCACCATGGCATCTTGCTAAGAGGCAAGCTGGGATACAGACCCACGGGGTGGGCCCCAGGAGTCTGCATTTCTAACCAGCACCAGGTATGGCTGGCTGCTGCCCCCATGGGCTGAGGACCTCACCTAGAGAGAAGGTGGTAGAAAATGAGGCAAGATGTTTCCTTCTGAATCTAGTGGGTTTAAGACTCAAGTGTGATTTTCAAATTTTTTTTTTTTATTTGGGGTATCCATCCAGGGGTGGAGGAGGTGAGGATCAGGCACGAGAGGAGAGTGGATACCATTTGCACAGGAGGAGCAAACTGCTACTGAAGAGCCTGGGGCAACAGATGAGCCCCCAGAGCCGCCAACACCCTGCTCCAGGGGACCTCATAGTGCTCTGACCTCAGGTCAGGCCTTGCTCCCCAGGGGTCTGGGGATGGTCTCACTGGGTGGGTTGGAGTGCAAATGATACTAGCTTTACTCAGCAAGCAAGCCTCCTGGCCTCCTTGTTATAGTCTGCACAGTTTGGGGAGAGCAAGATATTCTGAGCTCAGGAGAAATTCAGATCGCGGAGATTGCCAAGAGATAGCCTTCAGTGTTGTCTGAAACGCGGGCACAGAGCAGTCCTGGGGCCCTGCTCTTCTGACGAGAAGAGTCTCTGGGGCAGCCAGCCCTGAAAGTGCTCCTGGGAAGTGGGTGCCACCCAGGAACTTACTTGGTTCCTTGGGTATATCCCAGGGGAGGGGGACAGAGCAAGACTTGCCCTTCCTTTACCACCTGTCCACACCACTTGGCTGCTCAGCACACCTTCCTGCAGCTGAGGAAAAAGGTCACCTTCAGTCCAGGTTGTCCTATTGTCACAAATTCCAAATCATGAGGGCCCGAACTGTGAACTGCCAGAAAATGGAAAGGGTCCAGACCATTTATTTGGACCACAGAGACAGTGGGCTGGTCTGGGAGGTGGCCCTTGGGCTGAGGGCCAGGCAGTGGGCAGTGACATAGCTTCCTAGTCCCCCTCTCAGCCTAGAGCTCTGGGCCCAGACAGGTAGGTCTGCTGCAGTAGTCTAGCTGCTTCTACCAGACCCTACACAGACTCACTTATTAGCAGCCCTGCCCTGCGACAGGGGGTGGGGATGGGGTCTTAGACTCTCAGGTCTTCATCTGGCACGACTTTGTCCGGGGATATTTGGCAGCATCTGGAGACCCTTTGGCTTGTCAGAGCTAAGGGCAGGTCCTACTGACATCTAGTGAGTAGAGACAGGGATGCTACTGAACCTTCTAGAACGCATAGGGCAGACTCCAACAAGAAAATTACCCTGGTCCTAAGTGTTATTAGTGCCAAGGGTGAGAGAAACCTGCCCTAGACAAGCGCCAGGGCTGCCTGGGGGAGCTGGATACACAGGTAGCCCAGGTACAACTGTGCCAGAACCCCTGAGGGTGAGGTGTTGGCTCTTGTTCTCTCCCTTCATAATGAAAAGTCCTATAGCTGCTCTCTCTCCCACCTGACTCTGTCATCTGCCTTTCATGCTGTCTTCAGGTCTTTTGCTGTGCTCAGCACCAAAGGGGTTTTAGTAGGTGGCTGTGATATAGCAAGAAAAGGAGTAAGTGGCCAGGGTCTTCCCCCCCATTATATTCTACACTGTGATCTTCAACAATATCCTAGGGTTAGTGTTAGGGAAGGAAAATCACAGACTGTGGAATAACATGGTCCTGGGGCTTGGCTGGTTATCCCTCATTTTTCTCTCTTGCAAGGTGCCTGTGACCGAGCAACTAACCACACAAGCATAGAAAATGGTGGGCATTTGGGAGGTGACAGCTAGCATAGTCATTAGCACCCAGCCCTTTCATGAAATGCTCCCTTATTTTTCCCCACCTAACACTGGGTGGCTAGGAAGAAAAATCAAACCTTTAAAATCTAGGAGGACACACCCTGTAGATGGCAATAATCACAGGCAGAGAGAGATTCCAAACAACAGCAGCTACTCCGTGCCTCTGCAGGCAACCATCTGCTCATGTACCTGCAGGTTTGATGCGGGTGTCGGAGAAGGGGTACAAGTGCCAGTGAGTGTGTGGGTGCCTCTGAGCATACTTTTGGGTGCCATGATTGTTGTGCATATTTGTGGCTGGGTGTGCAGGACTGTGAATGGTCAAATGAGTCTGATTCCCAGGCTACAGATAATTTGGGGATGAGTTTTGTTTTATTCCTTTTGATCTTCTCTGCCTCCAAGAGAGGTTTAAAAAAAAATGCTGGTATTATATAAATACTAGGCTTTTGTTCACTTATTTTTACTAATATTTACAGGAAAGGATCTCAGAACATTCATAACTTAGTACATAGATGATTTCGATACGAGTATAAATACAGGTATAGTAAACTTACTATAGCAGAAATGTATTTGTATGTCAGGATTTAAAAATTATGCTCATTCAGTGGGTCAATCTGGGCATTAGGAGTGATGGTCATGGTTGTCATCTTGTTAACCAAAGGAAACAAGAAAAAAAAAAGGATCAAATTATATAACACCTTTCTACAGTGGATCGTTTCACCACTCACAATTTTACAACCAATGCAAAGTTAGTTTCATGAGCCTTAATGAGAGCTGAGGGCATAGTATTGAACTACACGTGGGGAGGACATCTCCCCTAAAGCTCTGAGCTGGTGCTTTCAGTATTTGGCTTGATATGAAATAGGCCTTAGAACACCCAGTGGAGGCGATGTATCGTCGTTCCTCATCTTCACTCCTAAAATATCATTTCCCTGCCTGGGCTTTTTACCAGGAGTTGTTTGCAAGGGAATCCAGTTCCTGATGAGCATCTGGATGCTGATCTTTTCTATCATAAGCAGATAGTTAGCGCCTAAAAGTGCCCATCCCCACTTCTGGCATCAAGTGGGCACTGGGTATTCATATCTTGTCTTATTTGTCCATTTTTTCCCACTTCCTCCATTTGTCCACCCATCCCTTCCTCCCTCCCTCCCTTCCTGAATTTCGGGAAACAGGGAGGAGGTAGTGGTTGATCTGTCACTTGTGCAGATGAGCTTCGAAGTCTGGGAGATGGAGGCTGCCATCCTTCATGCCTCATAAACACCTTGTCCTCCCCTACCCCCAGAATGATAAGGCCTGTGGATAGGACAGAGATGAACACACTATACGGTTGGCCAAGCTGAAAGTCCATCTGCAGAGTGCCCAACAAATTAAATGGAGTGACCAGTTGAGAGGCTTGCTGCCAAAAAGGCCCTCCGGTGTCTGTTATCGAAGGGAAACAGCCCAGTACCTGCTCCATTCTTACTTATGTATTTGTAATTGAGCCCATGCTTGTTTACAGACCCAAGTCCATGGGTAGCACAGGTCAATTTATTTTTGTTTTCAGCATGATACGATTCAGTTGCCAAGAAATCCATGAATTGCTTGATGGTTTATCTAATTCAACCTGTTGATCGTTTGCAGTAGGAGCCATTTCTTTGTTTCCAATCTAACTAATCATGTGACTAGATTATGCCTGGAATTCTCTTCACCCTCCTCCATCTGGGCAGATGCACACACATCCATGCACACACACACACTCACAGACACACACACACACACACTCACATACACATACTGGTGTATTTTTGAGAGTCCAAAGTGTCAGAAACCTAGAAGCCAGCTTTAAACGGGGGCACAGATCCTTTAACCCTCTGAAATTCCCCTTGTCACAACTTGCGTATCTTTGCGTCTTGAGGAACTGGATTTAGGAACTGGGCTATTCTGGTTCCTGAACTTTCTTGGTTTTCTGAAAGTTATCCTGGGCATTTTTCAAATATTTCTATAAGGCACCTTTCTCCCACCTTGGTGAATATCACAAATAATCAAACCTACCTGTGACTAAATAAGACTTATAGCTGAGGATAGAGGCTCTTTGAGGCATCAAAGACATAGATTTTGGAACAAGGCAAATCTGGATTTGGACTTTAGCTTCAAATGCCACTTATAGGGCATGTTATTTTAGACACTTAACTCTTATGACCCTCAGTTTTATTGACTGGTCTGCAAGAAAAGAAATGATTATATTTATATCCGAGGGCTATTAGGAAAATGAGAGGTGATATAGGTAAATTGTCTGGAGCTTAGTAGCATCCTGCATATGTAGCAATTGTTGTTTTGGCTTTTATTATTCCAGAGAGTATCAGAGTAAACATAGTTACGAAGGGTACAGGAAGTTCAAATTGAGCCAAATGCGGACTGTTCTGAGAAACTGAAGTCTGATGCCAAAAACGATGTCTTCCTTATTAATAAACTTGGAGTATAGTAGAAAAAGGATCGCCATCAGATCTGATGGATCTATTTGCTTTGTCTCAAAGGGCAGCTGGTGTAAGTGATTATATGTAGGTCTATGGATCTGTCCTTATCACCTGGCTCTGCTGGACCATGGACGAAATACAAGGGCAGACAGCACTGGGGATTCAAGCCCAGCTATGCAGGGATAACGGTGGAGCAGAATCAGACTTCCCAGGCCTGGACCTTGCAGTTGGCTGCCAGGTCCCTGGGCCACATGGATTCTATTCTTCACTCAGCATAAAGAGGGCTCATTATATCGGGCAGAATACTTTATTATTGAGCAGGGGCCTCCCTGGTGGCACAAGGGGTTAAGCACCGCACTATGAAGCAATCTGCAGCCTCTGCAACACAAGTTCGATCCCCAGCCAGCCAGGGAGCAACTCACATTGCAAGGCAGACCTCTCCTGTTTCGCCCGCTGCTCCCCTCAGCTGTGTATTTCAGCCAGTCTGTCTGTTCTGCTCCCCACTCTGTCTCTGGTGAATCCTCTCACCCCCCGCATCTCTGGCCTGTACCCCAGCTCTTGTATGCATAAATGAATAAATCTTTAAAAAAAAAAAAAAAAGGATATTGCTGAGCAGAGAGAAAGTCTGAGGAGCCAGCTAAAAATGCCCCTGGGGCACCTTGAGCTTCTACTCATTTGTAAGGCAAAGGACCTTTGGATGAAATAGCAGCAAATCATAAACATACAGACCACAGTTCTTGGTCTCAGAGCCATCTAGATGGAGATTTAAGAAGGAAGGGACCCAAGTAGCTGTCCTTGGGAAGCTGCCTTCTCAACCCCAGGCGGTGGCAAAGCCCTGAAGGGAATATCCACATGATGGTGGCAAAACTGCAAGCGGATCCGTGACTTTTAAGAATCCCGGCCCTAGAGCATTTCTAAGAAGAGAATTGAATTCAATAAGCTCTGTGTTTGCAACCTCAGAGTCCACTCGACAGAAAACAGCTGAGAGTCCTCAAACATCTTCCCTTCCTTCTCTTACTCAGAACATCAGCCTGGCCTGACACCCTTAGCTGAGAAGGCATAGGAGGGACAAAGCTTAGGAGAATTAAGACATCCTCGGCTCTGTCTCCAGGGCCTGTTCTGTTGTCTTAGGCTGGGTTTTCAATTATTAATTCATTGCAACTTAGTAAATAACAAACAATAAATGATAAGCTAGTGTGGAAATGTCTTCCAGTGTGTCTAGAAACACTAACTGGCAATCCCTATAATAGACTCTCAATAAATACAATTAAATGCCTGTTGCATGCCAAGTGCTCCCGGGGCACACGGAATCACAGAGCAGCACTGTGTTCCTTTCCCCTCTGGGGAACCGGGTGACTGGGAATGAGGGGGTGTCAGGAAAGGTCACTGGCCACACCACAGTTATGCCCAGTGTCAGGTGGTCAGCTAGATGATCAGCTCCAGAAGCTGCTGAGCCAGGAAGCAAGTTCATCTGTCTTCTCCTGTGGGTCATGACATCGGTTTCAGGGAGAAATCCCAATTGGGAATGCTCTGTCTTCCAGACCAAACGGTTTTTTAAACCCAAGGAAGGTGTTTGTAAGGGCGTCAGGAGAGAGGTGAGGGAAGAGGGATTATTGTTTTTCCAGAATTTTTGCTCTAAGGGACCTGGATTTGTCAGGGTGAAGGGGCCTGATGCTTGATCACGAGGACTTCTTTTTTCTTTTTTTAATTTTTTTTTAATAGAGGCATGTTATTTATTTATTTGTTTGTTTGTTTGTTTTGTTTATACATGCACTGGGTACAGTCAGAAGCGGAGGGTGAGAGAATTCACCAGAGCCAGAGCGGGGAGCAGAGCAGGCAGAAGGACCGAAGCACACTGCTGAGGGGAGCAGCGGGCGGCAGGAGAGGTCTGCGCGCCATGTGGGACCCTCGCTGGTGGTCGGGGAGCAGCTGGGGATCGAACCGGTGCCGCAGAGGCCGCAGGCAGCTTCGCAACCCAGCACTCAACCGCTGCGCCACCGGGAGGTCCATCACGAGGACTACTTATTTGTGATCTGCACTGGGCCCGCACAGTCACCTGTATGCATATCGCTGCTCCACAACCCCCTCCTACTCCCCCTGCACCCTTCCCCTAGCCAGGCCTGTAGCCCATGGGATCACTGGCGCCACCAGGGTCCTCCTGGGCACAACCAGACCTTGTTATTACTCAGCCTTCCCCTGATCACCCTCCCCAGACATGCAGCCTTGACATGGCCCCGCTCCTCTCGTGGCAACCCCACGCCTCGGCCCCCTCTCTGGGCTAAGCCACCTTCTCAAAGGGTCACCTCAAAGCTGCCTGGTAGTTCTCCCTTCCATAGTCTTCCTCAAACCCTATTTGAAAAAATAACCTTATCTCCCCTTCAAACTTCCAAGTGTTTGAAGCACTTTGGTTTAGAGGAATGAGCTCCAACTCTATAGAAATCATCCATTCGGGGCCTCCCCAGTGGCGCAGCAGTTGAGCGCTGGGTTGCGAAGCTGCCCGCAGCCTCTGCAGCGCCGGTTCGATCCCCGGCCGCCAGGCTAGGGTCCCACATGGCGTGCAGACCTCTCCTGCCGCCTGCTGCTCCCCTCAGCAGTGTACTTCGGTCCTTCTGCCTGCTCTGCTCCCCGCTCTGGCTCTGGTGAATTCTCTCACCCTCCCGCTCCCGTGCTTCTGACTGTACCCAGTGCTTGTATAAATAAATAAATAAAAATCTTTAAAAAAAAAAAATCATCCATTCAAAGCAGAACTTGGCCACTTGCTATCTGTGTGGCTTTGAGTAGATATTTTCACCTCTCTGAGCCTCAGTAAAATAGGGTGACATGAGCCCGGCACCGAGTATGATGTGTGGCACATAGTAGGTGGCCACTGTTTTAATGGATAGCTCACCCAACCTTCCTTTCTTTTTACGTGCCAAGACTTTGCTAGCAGAGTCCACTTGGTTCATGAACTGCCTTTTCTAAATGTTTTATGAGTCAGTCCCTTGCTCACATTTTCACAGGCACAGACTCCATGATCTCTCCCAACTGTTTTTGTGACATAGATGCAGCTCTCCCACGTTCTAGAGGTAGTACCTGAGGGCAGAGAGCAGGACTCCTCACCAGCTGCTCTGTGGTTATCTGCTTATCTCATTACAACCTTGGTCCCACAAAGCATTTGAACACATGTGGCACCTGCATGGGGTCAGGTGGATACAGAGGAAGCTCACATACCTTGTCCTCAGGGAGGTTGCAATCTGGTGGAAAGATGGTGAGCTACTGAGAGAGAGAGAGAGAGAGAGAAGACGATATTGATACTAGACTCCACTTATCTGCACTGACATGTTCTAAAACCCCTGTAGGTGCCTAGTACTGGACCTTATATAATCTGCATTTTTTCCTATGCATACATTCCTTTGATAAAGTTAATTTAGAAATTAGGCACAGTAAGAGATGAACAGCAATGCCCAGCAATAAAATGACACAATTCTAAAAATATACTGCAATAAAAGTTATGTGAATGCAGTGTCTCTCCCTCCCAAAATATCTTACTATATGTAATATTTTTGGACTTTGCTTGACCGTGGTAACTGAGACCCAAGAGAGAGAAACTGCAGATAAGGGAGAGCCACGTACCTGCTGGAGGCGGGGCTGTGCTTTTCTGCTTCTGTTGCAGCTTCTAGAACAGGGCTCCGGCCCACAGGCTCCTCTGCCAGCTTGTGTCTGGCAAGTAGAGGTGACAGAGAACTGCTGCCAAGGTCAACTGGGCTTACATCTCCAGGGGGCTGTGCGGCCCCTCCTGGGCCACTTATGCAGGCTTCTGTTGGAGAATTAATCCATCTCACAACGAGGTTCATTTTTCTAGGTATGAAACTTTAAACTAAGTTATGAAGGAGGCAGAAAGATGAAAAGATGCCTTCCTGGCCCTTGGGAGCCTGGGAGAGCTGAGCATGGTAGGGAGAAGAGTTACTGAGCCCCAGAGAAAGAGACCCCAATGCACCATGTGGACAGAGGTGCAGCTCACGACTGGCCACGGGACAGGTGGGCCTGGGGGGCTCAGATGACCTGTATATAGCTTAGAAAAGACCTGTGGCAAGACCAGAGGAACCAGCTCAAGAATTAAAGGGAGGAGGTTGCCCTGCTGCGTCCCAAAGGGAAATTTTTAAAACGCAGGACCATGATGGAGAGAGGTAGAGGGAAGGGGTCAGCAGGAGGGAGAATGGAAACCTTGACCATATTGGGGGAAACCTGGGAGGTCTGCTAGGTGGTGGTGAGGTGAAGAGGCAGTTTGGAGAAGTGAACAAACCCTCCAGGGTCTGGACCCGTGTTTGAGTTCAGACACTCAGTGTCCCACCCACACGAGTCTCGGCATCAGGCTGTCTCCCTTGCAGTGGGGGTGACGGCCCCCGCCGTGAAGGTTGGATGCAGCAGCCCCACTCAGCAGGCACACTCCCTGATCCCCCACTTCCCTGCCTGCCCACCTTCATGGCCATCTCTGCCTTTGCGTTCCAAGTGTCATGAGAGTGGTTTGGGGGAGCAAGTCTCCACCTTCTAGGATGAAGCATCCTTTGCCATGGAGGAAAAAGAAAGCTGAGCCTGTGTGTCAAGAGAGACAGAGAAAGGGGTGTCCCCTCCCCAGTCTGTGATTCCCAAACCGCCATCCCCAGCTGTGGGACACCAGCCCCTTGGAGTTGGCATCCGGATGGTCTTTGCCATTTCTGGAGCTGTGGGATCCAGTCACGTGCAGCCTTTTCCTCTGCTGCGGCCTGACCCACTTGCAGTTAAGAAAGATTTTGATTTCTTATGGGCAAGAAAAACAACAAACCAACTTTATATTCCTTTATATTCCATTTGAGAAAATAGTAAAACAATCGTTTGAGTGGGCTCCTCATTTTTGAGAGGTAAACTGAGGCACAGAGAAGCATACCCACATGGAACAGAATCAGAGTGTGGGATGCTCAACTCCAGCTCCAGACTAGAGGTTCTGGAAATTTATTCTGCTTGTGAATCACCAGACCTGTGCCAAGCAGACCCGTGGAAGTCAGGAGTGGGGGCCGAAGTGGGGCTGGGGCTTCACACATCACAAGCTCCAGGGTCTTCTGAGCAGGGTAGCTCAGTGACCACACTTAAGCACCTTTGCCCTAGACCGAGATGCTCCTGTCCCTCTGATGACACAGCGGGTTTCACCAGGCTCTACGCCTTCCCTGCCCTGGCCTAAGCTCTGGGTTCTGAGAACCCCTGCCCTGGCCGTCTGGCACTGCCCTCGCCAGCCATGGACGGGGCCCAGGCTGCTGAGCTGCCTGTGTGACTGAGAGGGGTCCCCATGGAGGCTTCTAGACATGTGAACCAGGGCACAGGCAGGCACCCGAGCCAGGTGTTCTTGCCCTGCTTCTCCCCGGCAGCAGGTGCTCAGAGCTGCATTTGCCCTGGGGCCTCTGCTGGGCACGATTCCGCCACCCTGTTCCTCTGGGCCTCCTGCTCGGGGCCCTCATCTCCCCATCTCCCAACCTCCTGTCTGATCTCACCCCACTGAGATCCCAGCATCCAGCCTGCCAGAGTGGAGCTGGGAGGCTGTGACTAATGTTCTCGAAGGTGAGTCATCTGCTAAATATAAAAACCCACTCACTCCCTGGATGCGAAAGAGTCCAAGAGGCTCCACGTCCTTCCCACCCAAATGCATCCTTCCTTGGGGGCCGTCTATCCCCCCCAAGTTCATTCGTGAACAGCAAACAGATAAACGCTTGGTCACAGGGGTGCTGTCTAATTGTCCTTGGGCTGTCACCTGCCCACCTCTGAAGTGGTAAATTTGCCATCTCCCCAGCTGCTCTGGAAGGGCAGCAGTCCTGCTCACCGTGGAGTTATGAAGGAGCCAAAGAATCTCTCCAGGATGTCCCATGTCCTCTTCCTACCCCCAAACTTATTCAGGAGACCCCGCCCCCCAAAACGGTCTGTCCTCTGGCAAAGGATGAGCCTTGTAAATACAGCGGCATCTTGCAGGAATGAGGAGGTGCTTAGTCAGGCATGACTAAATAGCCAAATCTGGGGCTCAGGTATCAGCCCTTCTGTGGCCGACTGTCCCCCACATAGATCATGTTCCATCTGGCCTGCCTGCCAGGGGTCTTTGTGATATATATATTCATGCATTATTTAGATCACACATATTGATCCATAATACTGCATTTGTATTTAATACACTTGGCATTTACTTTGTGTCAGCCTCTGTGCTCCTCATCCTACATGGATGATTTTAATTAATATATTCTCAGTCCTGTGACCTCAGAAAGGTAAAAGCCATTGTCCAAAACACTCTCCGAGGAGTTCTGGAGCCATGGTTTAAACTAGTGCTTTATCCTTTACCTTTTTTTTTTTTTAATTGTCTTTATTTATTTATTTATACAAGCACTGGGTACAGTCAGAAGCGCGGGAGGGTGAGAGAATTCACCAGAGCCAGAGTGGGGAGCAGAGCAGGCAGAAGGACCGAAGTACACTGCAGAGGGGAGCAGTGGGTGCGGCAGGAGAAGTCTGTCGTGCCATGTGGGATCCTCCCCGGCAGCCAGGGATGGAACCGGCACTGCAGAGGCTGCGGGCAGCTTCGCAGCCCAGCGCTCAACCGCTGCGCCACCCGGGAGGCCCTATCCTTTACCTTTAAGTGAAACCGGTCACCTCCAAAGTTTTTTGATGCCAGTCCACAATAAGAAAAATGCTATGTCATGATGCAGTTGTGAATGTGTATATTCACCTGTGTAAATGTGTGTGTAAATTTACTCAGGTGAATATACATATTTACTCACATGCACTTGTGCATATTTATAAGGTACCTTTACCCACACATACATGTGGAGCAAATGCTCGGGGGGGCACAGAGCTTACTCATTGCTTTCTAATTCCATCTACTCCCTTCCATTCTGTTCTACACCATTCTGTTTCTCTCTGTACTGATTTATCTTACAATGTGTGCAACCCACCCAATTGATGCCTGACCCGCTGTAGGTCTTTACCTGAGCTAAGTCATGTGCCAACTACACTAATATTCCCCTGGGAGTGCAGAGCTCTAGCCTTAGGTCCAGAACTAGCTAGACCTTACACACATCTTTCTCTCCCGGGCCTCATTTTCCTGATGCCTGTTGCGAAATGAGTGTCACCAAATGAACCTGGAGGCCCGGCTCAGCCTTTCTCCACCCTTCATACCCTTCCACCGCTTGCTCACATCTCTCTGGGGGAGAGGAACAGGCAACCCTGCTCCAGCCGAGCAGCTCATGGTCGCCCTACACACGCATGACAGGCGAGGAGTGCTGAGGAGGACCAGGCATGGTCCCCTGTGGTGCCCTCCGTCCTGTGGCCTGATCAGAAGAAATGTGTTTCCCTCTGTCTGGGGTTTGTGACCTGAAAGGAAATGGCACATATTTTCATGCAAAATGTTCATGGCTTTGTGAGTCTCCTTGTATAAAGCTTTCCTTTCTCAGGCATGTTGAAAGGCAGAAGAAAGACCTTTTCTAAAAAAAAAAAAAAAAAAAAGATTTATTTATGCATATAAGAACTGGGGTACAAGCCAGAGGTGCAGGGGGTGAGAGGATTCACCAGAGACAGAGCAGGGAACAGAACAGGCAAACTGAAATACACTGCTGAGGGGAGCAGCGGGCGAGTCAGGAGAGGTCTGCTGCACCATGTGGGTAGCTCCCTGGCTGGCCAGGAATCAAACTTATGCTGCAGAGGCTGCAGATTGCTTCACAGTGCTGTGCTTAACCCCTTGCTCCACCAGGGAGGACCAGGAAAGATCATTTTGAAGATCAGGTGTGAGGGGCAGTGGAGAAAACTCTGCAGCTGGGCGTCCCGTGCCTGGCTTTGCCTCCCTTGGCCACTAAGTGGCTGAGTGACCTAGGATGATGCCTGCCCTCGGTGGGCAGCTGCTGAACACAGGCGGCTTGGCTAAGGTCTCATCTAGCCTAGACATTCTAGAATGAGAAGTTTGTACAATCAAGGCAGGGGGAGAGGAAACAAGTCTTTGGGGGATGCTTCCCACAAATCTCCGATCCAAAGAAGCCTCCGAGGATGAGAATCATTTTGTTGTTAACAATTAAATAACTGAAATAAACTGTCATTCTTCTCATGCCACTCAAAAGCTATTTGCCGAGCTCCAGTGAGTTTAGGACTTCAAACGTGGCCGGCTGTGGACTGTGAGCACCGCCACGGGCAGACGGGTGTCAGTGCTCAGTGTCACGAGTCTCCAGAGCAGATGGGCACACGGCAATTCCTAGGCTGCAGACGAGGCTTCAGAAGAGAAGTGCTTCTTTGTGCAGGTCCCAGGCTGACTGGTGACCTGTGGGTGGCGGCTGTACCCAGGAACTTGCCGGTTTACACACTGCCCTTGTGCTCTCTGACTGTGGCCTAAGGCGATGGGGGTGGCTCTGATGTGCCTCCTCCACCTCTGCACACCCCAGGCCACCCGTGGTCATGGAAAAGTGCTCCTCCCTGGGCCTGGCCCTTCAGCACCAGCTTCTCAGGGATGGTGTGGGTACAGGCATCCCTGCCAGTCTCTGTGCCATGCCACCTCAAGACCCAGCTCCGAGGGCAGCAAGGGCACCAAGACCCTGCTCTGAGTTCACCCTGACCTCTCTGGTGAGACACTCAGGCCTTTAGGACTGGGCCCTGGGACCTTCCCACTGCTCTGGCAGGGGGCATCCTGGCAGTGTCTGTAGGCCAGGGTGCACAGGGAGCAGAATTCCTTCTATCTGTCCCCTTCCTCAAGGCCCCGCTGGAAGCCACCTCGGCTCCCTCATTGGCTACAGAATGCAGAGGCTGAGACTCAGAAGCGTCCTCTGGATGCCGAGCATGTAGGCGACGCAGACCTAGGCAGTGAACACAGCCTCCCAGGGCAGTGGAGGGAGGACAGGCTGCAGCCCTTGAGTGCCCGGCTCTCTGCCTGATGGCTGTGGTTGCTGTTGCCTCTGCAGTCCTCTACCATATTTATTCTCCTCTCTCTCCCCTCGGCAGGGGAGGCTGCACCTCTGTGTCTCTCCCGGGGCAGAGTCTTCTGGCTCCCGTTGAAGAGGCAAGAGAGGAGTCACAGCGGGCCACGCTCAGGAGCAGGAACACGGCCCTTGCTCCCAGATGCCCTGGACAACTGCTCGTCCAGAGCGAGGCCGCCTGCCTCTGGCCCCTTCATTCAGTCACATTTATGGAGCAGCTACTGTGTGCCCGGCACTGCCCATTCTTAAAGTTCATTGCTCACAACAGGGGCCTCCCGGCCTCCCCCGCTGCCCCAGTTAACTGGGAGGACCCTGCTAGTGCAGCGCCCTGCTTGCAGGTGTGAGAGAACCTGGAGGAACTTTCCGTGCCTTGGCAAAAGGAGCACCTGTCTGTAAGCATTTCAGGCCAGAGCGGCAGGGAAGGGACACACAGTTATGTTGCCTTGAGCCAGGCTCAGTGCAGACGTGCAGGGAAAGAAAAGGAGATGTTGTCTTCTCGGGGAGAGCAGCCGGTAGCGCAGCAGTGAGACGGCCTGGGTCCACAGCACCTGCCCCCACTTAGTTGGATGGGGGGGGACAGGGAGCACCGTCTCCACCCAGGCTCCTGGGGACAGAGTCCGGCTCCAGCGGCAGAGACAGACAGAGGCCTCTGTGGGTCTAGGACCCTTTCATGCTCTCGTCCAGGGCCTTCGTCTGGCAGAAGCTGACCCCATGGCAGAGGTCACCTCGAGCTCCAGGTGCAGGAGACCTGGACACGACAGCCGGCGCCTGCGTTCTGTGCAGGGGCTGAGCTGCTCACTTCCGGCCTCACCCTCTTGTCTCTTGCTGGGCCCCCGGGGTGCCGAGTACGGGGTCTCTGCTGAGCACCCTCAGCTCCTGTTGCCTCCAGTGGAAATGAGTGAGGGGACTGAGGAGGAAAGAAAACAGGGAGAGGCCTGGGGTTTGTCCCTTAGAAATTTCTTTAGTTTCCACAAAACCTTTGAAAGCGAGAGGCGGCGTCTGCTCCATGTTGTCAGGCCCGCGGTCTATGTTTTCTTTCCATCGCCAGCTTTTCCACTCCAGGCTCCGGGAGCGGCTCGGATGCCTCCTGGAGAGCTGGGCCATGGTAGAGTGGGCGTCAGGCATCCATGTTGCAGACGAGAGAGCAGCGGCCTCCGGAAGTACCTGCACAGGGCAGTCCTCCAGGAACCAGGAGGTGGTTGGGAGGGGCGGCCCCCCCACATCTCAGCCTCCTCCCTGTAACTGCCTGGAGGCGGGAGGCTGTGCCCGGTCTGCCCTGGGTAGCAGCTCCCCCAGGCCTGCCTTCTGCCTGGGCGCTCACACCACGGGATGAAGCCACGCGTGTGTGCAGACTTGTGAGCATTAAGTGAGGTGGTTAATGTCCACTAGTGGGTAAAGTTTTCCACCCTAGAGTTCTACTAGCGTCTCCTTGTGGCCAGAGTTTGTCCCTTACTCCAAGCCACATCTCCTCCTGACCGACCGTGTCCCGGGAGTCAACAGGAACAGTGAAGCCAGGCTCCCCTCCCTGTGCTTGCCACACACCAGCGTGTGTGACTTTTGGGGCAAGCCAGGCACTCTGACCCTCCATCTCCTCATCTGCAAACTTGAAATAAGAATGTCTGTGCAGGCGCCTTGACGATCAGCTGAGATGAGGCATATTGACAAGCACCCAGAACACCCTGGCCCTGACCACCCTTACCCCAAACACCCCATGGGCACGCAGGACGCCTCCTCTTCCCGGCCAGCCCTCAGGCCTGCTGCTGCTCACCAGCAGTGTCCCAGTTTGGACCATTTACCGTCTCCTCTTTGGGGAATGGGGTGCAGGAAGCAGACTCCAAGCTTGTCTCCCCCAAAGGTGCCATTGCCTAGGATCAGCACATAAAGGGGTCAGAGCCCTTAGTTTGGGGGGCTCCACTGCAGGCACAGCAGAGGTTGGAAGCTGACTCCAGTTTGACCCTGGCACCCAAGGTGAGGGCACAGGACATGCATTTTATGCCTTTCCACTTGGTACCCTGCTATGCCCTCTGAATTGGTCACTTGGCAGAGCCCTTAATATTCTGTTCATCTGTGAAGTCCAAGGTGCCTTTGGAACCTGGGCCCGAGCTGACTGGCGTTGACTGGATCCATGGCACGCACCTGTCCTCTAGTGGCAAGAGCGGGAATGGCATGGGAGCCCGTTGCTCTGGGTGACAGGGTGTGTGTCCTCTGGAGACTCTGCAGCTGCAGGATCCCAAACCCAAACTAGATGAACACGCAGAGGACATGCTCTGATCGCACCCCAGACCCTAGATTTGAAGTTTCACTCACCCACTCATTCATTCATTCAACATGTATCTGCAGAGTATGTACTGTAGGGGGGCAGTTTTAGGGTCTAGACAGCAGACACACAGCTGTGAGCGAGTTGCGCCAGCCCACCCACCATGCAGCTTTCATAAGAGTGAGTGTCAGGCATGGGTGCCATCTTCTCAGCCTCCCCTTGTCTCAGAGTCAAGAAATCAGCAGGCACCTATCAGGCACCTCATTCATGCCAGGAGATCTCATTCCTGTTCTTCTTTTTTAATGGTCCTAGCAATTAAAGAAGCCCTGCGTGGCTGGTTGGACTTGGTAGGATCCTGCTTCCTGCACTTACTGTCTGTGTGACCTCACACTCCTGGGCCTGACGCCTTCCAGCGGTTTGCTGGAGCGCTGGTCAGCGATGGCTGGGAGCACCTGGTCAGGGGCTCCCCATTGTCAGGCGGGCTCATAGCATCCCCTGAGCCAGTGCTACGGGGCTATAGTGCCTTTCACCTGGCCTTGGAGGGAGCCAACAAAGATTCTCCTTGCTGTATGCCTAAAACGAGGAAATTAACTCTTAATAGTGAATTTGATATAATTCATTGCGTGTTTCAGATAGCTATTCCGTACACCAAAGCACCCAAACTTAGTGGTTTAAAGTGATGGGCTCTTATTTCTGTAGGTTGGCTGGGCTCAAGGGGTGGCGTTGCTGCTTGCTACAATTTCTGCCAGGACTGGAGTGCCCCCATGGCTCCTTCTTCATGTCCATCCCTCTGTGGCATGGCTGCACCAGCCGTCTCTCTCTACCCGGGGTCTCCAGCAGGGGACCTGGATCTCCTCAGGAGTTTTCCAAGAGGCTAAGCTGCAATATGCAAGTGCTTATCAAAACTCATTGCATTCACCAGAGGAAGTCACATGCCAAATCCAAGGAACATGCGGGGGGGAAACCAGAAGAATTCTGAGAGGCATGTCTGTTGGGGGTCCCCAATGCAGCCATGTCCAATAGCCAGAAATAGTGCTCATGTGAGGGCCTGTCTGATGCATTGTGGCTCTCACCCTCCCCGGATCAGGACGCCTTTGCTGCTTTGTCCTACCCAGGGGTGAGCTTTAGATGGGAAACTCCCATGCTCCCATAATCTGGTGTGGCAGAGAATAACAAGATCAGAAATCTGTGGAGTCTTTCTGATTTTCATCAGAGCCTCTAAGAACCTGCCAAACACCCTCCCCCACCAGCTTGGGGTGACTCCCCCTCAATAGTTCCCTATTCATTTCTCTGAGTGGGAGCCCTTCCAGTAGACAGGCTGTCTGCGAGCTAAAAGGAACACCATAAAATTCCCCATCTATTCTCTTTTCCCCGATGTCATTAGTGAGAGAACGGTGGCATTGTAGGAGTAAGACACGGTGGCTTTGTGTTGCCAAGCACATCCAATGTGAAGGTCACCGGGCCGAGACACCAGAAAGTAATTTCCAGCTGTCAAGTCTTAGCCCCTTTTTTTGTTTGCCTCTAGAGTGGAAGTTTGGGTCATCCTACTCCTTCCAGGCATGTGGGGGGAAACATGTCTTGTTGGACTTATTTGCTGTGTATGTATGTTTTTATTTATTCACTTTTATTTATTCACTTTGATTCCCATTTCCATGCCCCACCCTGAAACAGGGAAACATTCTCACATGCTTCCCGTTTATCCTTTTATTCGTATGCATGTTTCATTTATACGAGCTATTATGTTATAAATTTACTTTTCCTCTTGCCTCTCCCCTTAGAACTGCAGCTTTCAGGCCCACCCAGGGTCCATATTCTTCTAGTTTATTTGTTCAGTGATTCGCACTCACCAAAGCCATTCTCCATCCTGCCATTTTACCTGGCCCCCTATGCGGCCCCTGAATTGCCTCAATAGCACCCCACAACTATGACCACTAGGGACATCCTTAGCAGGCCTTGTGGAGGTCTTTGCAAGCTCTTGCTGGCATGGAGGGGTGTGTGTAGTAAATGGGACTAGGTGGGGTCCAGCGCTTTTCTGAGTAGATGCCCAGGCTGCTGGGCCTCCTCCCTCCCCAGCCCTGAAATTAGCCTTGGCAATGAAGACACAGCCCTGGAAACAAGAATGCTGGGGCATCATCCCTCCCTGCATTCCTGCCATGTGTGTTTTCTGACTTCCCCCCTGGCGGTCTGACCGAGCCCCTGGCCATAGACACCCACCCTGGTGCCCATGGTCCCCCCAGCTGCCCTGTGCAGACACATGGCAACAGATCTGTGTCATGGAAAATGCACCAAAGCAACTGGGAGCTGGATTGACTCAAAGGGAGGGATGCGCTAAAGGTGGACTCTTGTGGCTCCCCCACCGCTGCCCACACACCTCAGAGGTAGCCGGGCGCCAGCTTCACAGGGCACTGGGCACAGTCACTGGCAACAAGGTCATGGTTTTACCAATGACAGTGACTCTGAAGAGCTGACCTGTCGGCTGGGTTGTGTGGAGTGAGCAGTGGCTGTGGAATGGCATGATCCAGTTGGAAGTCAGGACCCGAGGCGCCTGAGCCAGATCACCCATGTTAGACGCCTCACAGGGAGATGGAGCCCCTGAAAATGATCTCAAGACCCTTTGGGGAAATGAGAGTCAAGGCTGGGCCAGAACATCAGGACCCAGTCGTCAGGACTGGCCACCCTCTGCGCCGCTGTCCTACTTCCTTTTTCAGGATAGGAACCCCAAATCTATGGCACCCCCAATGTTACTCCATGAGGTTGTTCCCCAGCTTAGTCTTGAGAAAGACTCAGAAATACCAAACTGGCTTGATGGATGCCCTTCCTTCCCTTCCAGTTCAGTGCTAGGCTGTAAAAGAAAACAAGAATATATGGAGAGGGCCTCCCTGGTGGTGCAGGCGTTTGAGTGCTGCAGGGTGAAGCTCTCTGCAGCCTCTGCAGTGCGGGTTCGATCCTGGCCGGCCGGAGAGAATGCCGCATGGAGCAGCAGACCTCTCCTGACTCACCCGCTGCTCCCCTCAGCAGTGTATTTCTTTAGTCTGCCTGTTCTGTTCCCCACCCTGTCTCTGGTGAATCCTCTCACCCTCCCACGCATCTAGCCTGTACCCTGGTTCTTGTATAAAAATAAATAAATCTTTTTTTTAAAAAAAGAATATGTGGAGAAGAAAATCATCATCAAAACCTGTTTTTTTCTCAATACTGAAAAGTCAGTAATGGAATAAAGGGATAATATCTCATAAGAATTACGGACCAGTGGGGTCTTTCCCCTATTTTGCAGATAGAGAAACAGACTCAGAGGGGCACCCAAGGGTGACCGTGAACAAACTAGGAGCACGGATTTAGTAAATATATCTGGAACTACACGTTTCCATGTTCTCCTGCTCACAAGAGACCTCAGAGTGGGTTTTATTCCTTGTCACAATGTCCCTTTCTTGCAGCTCAAAGCAATAATTTCTAATATCCTCATGGTATGTCTTTATTCTCTCCCATATTCCCTGACCAGGGAATAGCCCATATTCCCTGAGAAGAATAGTAGTAGTTAAAGAAATAAATAACACTTATATTGTGCAGCAAAATGGACAAAGTTGGACCTAAGACTCCAATTTGAGAAAAATCTTTATTCTGGGTAATTGATTAATCAAGCATGATGGCAGGATTTAAAGATGAAGAGGCCTCCCCGGTAGTGCAGCAGTTGAGAGCTAGGCTGCAAAGCTACCCGCAGCCTCTGCAGTGCCGGTTCCATCCCCAGCCGCCGGTAAGGCTCCCACATGGTGCACAGACCTCTCCTGCCTCCCGCTGCTCCCCTCAGCAGTGTGCTTCGTCAGTCTGCCTGTTCTTCTCCCCACTCTGGCTCTGGTGAATTCTCTCACCCTCCCGCACTTCTGACTGTACCCAGTGCTTGTATAAATTAAAAAAAAAAAAAAAAAATGAATCTTTGGAAAAAAAAAAAAAAGATGAAGAAGTGGGTTCTGGAAACAAATGTCTCATTGGACATGTCTCCCACTCTGTATCTCAGAACTTCAGCATATCCCAGAATCTTCCCTCTGCCAATTAGAACAGGCGAGCAGAAAAAGGTCCTTCCCAATATTGAGCTAATTTGATTATCTACCCACTAGGCAGCATGTCAGAAAGCATGAGGGCTTTCTTGTCATCCTTACTGGCTCTCAGCACTTGTTCTGTGGATGGGGTGCCCCAAAACCCCCTCAAAGGGAGCGTGACCCATGAACAGCCATGGGGTCTGGTTCCATTCCCGGGACTGTGCCAGCAAGCAGGGTCCCTGGCCTGCATGCCCAGTACTGGATGGTCCTTGTTCTACCCCAGGCCTTGAGTTCAGGGAAGATTTTTAACATTTTTGTATTCACACAATATACAATTCACCCTTTCAATGTACAATTTAGTAGTTTTGTTTTTTGGTTTTTTTTTTGGATATTCTTTTTTTTTTTAAAGATTTATTTATTTATTTATACAAGCACTGGGTACAGTCAGAAGCGCGGGAGGGTGAGAGAATTCACCAGAGCCAGAGCGGGGAGCAGAGCAGGCAGAAGGACCGAAGTACACTGCTGAGGGGAGCAGCGGGCGGCAGGAGAGGTCTGCGCGCCATGTGGGACTCTCCTCCGGTGGGCGGGGAGCAGCCGGGAATCGAACCAGTGCTGCAGAGGCTACAGGCAGCTTCTCAACCCAGCGCTCAACCGCTGCTCCACCCGGGAGGCCCATTTTTTGGATATTCTTAGAATGTTACCATGTCACTATTTAATTCTTGAAAATTTTAGCACCCCAGAACCTCTTACCCGTTAGCAGTTACTCCTGGCTTCCTGCCACTTGGCCCCTGGCAACCTCTAATTCACCTTCCATCTCTAGGACCCTGCATATTCTGTGGCGATTTCGTGTCGATGGGATCCTCTAGTATATGGTCTCCTGTGACCATCTTCTCTCACTCCACAGAATGTTCTCAGTTCTTCCACATTGTGGGCTGAATCGGTGCCTCATTTCATTGTATGGCTGATAATATTCTACATGGACACAGCACACGCCTCTCTGTTCATTACGGTTGTGCTCAGGGAGGACTGTCGTACTCACCTGGGCTGACCCTGGAAACTATAGACCATTTCCTGGCAAGGTGGTTCATGTGACAAAATCGGTGTAGGAAGCTCGGTGTGATGGGATCAGACTCACAGTGAGGCAATCGAGGGAGGCTGGAATTTGGAGCTTGCTCTACTAACAGGCAAGCAAGGTCAAGGTCACCCAGGGAATCTTTGCGCAAGGAGCACACCTGAGCTTGCTCCCTCGCCTGCTCTGCCCATAAAGCCACAGGCTTACAAGAGGCGCTCATCAGAGGGTGAGAGCCTGGCGGTGGTTTTAACCTTGACTCATATTTCTCCTGGAAACTCTGTTGAGAATCGGCCTTCCCCACTCCATTTTGGAGTGTGCACGGCTGATAATTGCCTCTTGTGCAATTATCTGCCAAACCCAGTTGTTAATGAAATGAGTGATTTACTTATCCTTGTTAGTAATGGCCCGTGTTGTACAAAGACCCATTACTGCCTCCGAGAGGCTGGCAGGAATGCCCTGTCGAGGCACGAGCTGTCTCTACAATGCTCTCTCTGGGCTCAGCTTGACTGGGGAGGAAAGCCTGCCAGGGGCCGTGGGGTACAGCCTGTCCCCCGCTGGCCCCAGTGATCCATCAAGTGCCGGGAGCCTCTAGGAGTAAAGTGAGAAGAAGCCAGAGCTCAGCTCGTCAGTCTTGACCTGCAAAAGTGGCTGCATCCCTGTCAGCAGGAAAGGACATCCTAAGAGCTCAGGTGACATGTGGGTTCCCTTAGCACCAGGAGACATTTGGTGAATGGACATTGTCATCCAAAATTAGGCATCCTGAGCACCCCCTTCTCATATCACCCATAGCACAGCTTCCCTCCACCCCCACCCCACAGCCAAAGGGAACCTCCTTCCTTTGCTGTAATGTGGGGTTGCCTCTTGGTCCCTCCGCCTCTTCCCAGTGGCCATGCAGCTCTGCGCCTGTGTTACCACAGGCATGTGAGGTGTGGGGGAAGCCACCGGATGTGTCCGTTGGCTGAAGCCCAGTGAGGAAATGTTTCCAGAGAGAAGTGCAGGTGGAATGAGCGTCTGTGGCCTCTAATGCAAATGCAGGCATGTAACTAAGCATAGTGAGCGCCATGTTTCCAAACCAAATCCTCCCGGTGGGGTTTACCCCTCACTTCTAGTTCTTCCAGTCTCTTAATCCTCTTGGCCCTGGATGTGGATATCCAGGGCTTACACAGACATGGTTTTTCACAAAACCACAGTGCACTGTTTTGTCAGAAGGCAAAACTGAGGAATTCACTATTCCAAAGAAATGGTTCTAGAAGTCACCGTGAAATCACTGGGAGTGAGACTGGAACTGGGCTGCTGAGGCCTCTTCATCTGGCAATGTGGCTTCTGAACTTGGTTCTCCTGGTGTTTTATAAAGAGAGGAGAAGCGGGCCTCCCTGGTGATGCAAGGGGTTAAGCACCGCACTATGAAGCAATCCGCAGCCTCTGCGGCACGAGTTCCATCCCCAGCCGGCCAGGGAGAAACCCACATGGCGCAGCAGACCTCTTCTGCCTCTCTGGCTGCGCCCCTCAGCAGTGTATTTCAGTTTATCTGCCTGTTCTGCTCCCCACTCTGTCTCTAGTGACTCCTCTCACCCCCCACACCTCTGGCCTGTACCCCAGCTCTTGTATGCATAAATAAATAAATGTTTAAAAATTTAAAAAAAAGAGAGAGGAGAAGCATGTGCCTAAGACAGTTTATTTGGACAAGTGGCAAGTTTAACGGCTTCTTCTTGTGCACAGGGTGATAGAGGTGGGATCAGGGAAGAGGGTTGCTTAAGTCCTGGAATATCAATCCCCCAATATGCCAGCAACCCATTGGGAGCAGAGAATGAAAGCAGGGGTGTGTGAAATTTTAGCAGCTTCTAAAAGATAAATGCTTAATCCCTACCTGTGTAGGAAAGAGGAGGGAGGAGGGATGGGGTGCAGGGAAACTGGAACCTGAGATGGAGGGCGTGGCCTGGGCTGGTGGAGCTGTCACCTGTGTGCAGTGTCCCCATTGCTAAGAATGCAGCGTTCAGGGCACCAGTCATGGGGGCACTAAATGTGGGGGGATGTGGGCATGCGCCTTCCCCTGGGTAGGGGCCATCCTACCTGACTTTCTCCCACCCTCCGCAGAGCTGTAGTCGTCATCACCCTTTGCCCTCTGAGCTGCCCCAGGGCTGTCTCTGGTTCTCGCTGTCCCTGGGCCTGTGAGGATGGCAGTGTGCCCGGTGGGGCGGGGAGCTCAGGCTGGTGTCCAGTTCTCAGTAAGTGTGTGAGTGAGTGTGAGTGCGCACAGAGGCTGGAGGGCATCTGCAGATCAGAGCAGGGTGGGGAGAGCATCTAGAAGGAAGGGCCGCAGCCTGGAGCCCCAGGATCTGTGACTTGGAACCACTGGCCTTGTGGCACCAACACCCTGAGCGGCCAGAACCGCATCAGTCACTGACCAGACGAGCCCCAAGAGGACACAGGGGTAAGTTGGGCTCTGGAGGGATGGGTTATGGCCACTTCAGGGGGAGGCTGAGGAGCCAGGGACACCCAGAAAGAACAACTCAGTGCAAGCAGGGAGGGGAACTGGAGAGCTCTGTGTCTCTGCCCTGCCCCAAGCCTGCTGCACCGGAGCCAGATCCCTTTCTCAGGGCCCTGCCATCTGGGGGCTCTGCTGAGGGTGGTGATCCCAAGTAGGGAGCAAGGTGTGTGAAGAAAGGAGCGGAGCTGGGGCTGTGGGGGGTCCCCAGGGGTGCATGGTGGGTGGCTGTCCAGTGTTCGGGGGCAGCGATGGCAGGGAGGGAGGCCTGGCAGCTGGTGGTCCTGTGGGGGGCACTGAGAACAGGGTTTTGTGGACTCTCACCTGGCCCTGGCGGGGAGGGAGGGAAGAAAGGGAAGAGGAGAGAGGAAGTGCAGGGCGGTGGGGGCACAGTTTGCATGAGAAACAAACCTTTCTTTCTTTCACTTGCAGGCTTGCAATGGCGGGCACCCTGGATGAGCTCTGGCGCCAGTGCACCTGGGCCTTAAACAATGGAGGTAGGAGATAGAGACGCCCGGTGGGAGCTTCACCCCCTTTTTCAGTCCAGTCTGATGCCAGACATTTGGAAGTGCCAGATACGGTGATGAGCGAGGTTTGGGGGTGGTCGGGGCTGGTGTCCTGTGGGCGTGGTGGCCAGCATGGCTGTCTCTGTCCCCTTTGCTTTCCTAGATCCTAGAACTGATTCCTGGTTCCTGGTGCACTCACTGCTCCCGGTCACCCTCCTCTTTGCCTTCTATCTCCTCCTGGTGGTGGCAGGTCCTGCCATCATGAGCCACAGGGAGCCTCTGAGGCTGGCTGGGCCCCTGGCTGCCTACAACCTGGGCCTAGTGCTTCTCTCCGGGTACATATTCTATGAGGTAAGACTGTGGGGAGCCCTGAAGAGTTCTAGGGCCACTTCCTTTTTGGGGTACTCAAGAGAACGCTGGAAGTGCCTGACCGGAGCAGGTGAATTCCCTTCGCTCTCTGTCTTGCCTTTAAGACACAAATCTGCCTCACGGACTCCCTTTGCCTTAAATGGAAAGCCAGGCTCCTGGAGGTTAGTGGCAGCAGGAGCAGCATTTCTGATCACCTCGCACTTCAATACCCCACCACCTCCTGTTCCCCCCCCCCCCCCCCCCCCCCCCCCCCCCGAGCTATGTGGCCTCTGCCCAGTTTTCAGAGCCCCAAGCCCAGGGTCCCTGCCAGACACTCTGAGCCGCTGTGTAGGGAGCTCACATCCGGGAGGGGCGAGTGATGTGGCGATGTGGAGACCGGTGATTTTAAGCCAGTGCCAGCACGTGTGCACCAGGGACAGGCAGGCAGAGGCGCTGTCTGGGCCTGGGCCTGGGTGTTGGGAAAGCTTATCAGAGAAAGTGGTCACAATTGGTGGCATTTTAAGCAGTAATGATGGTGAGACCTGCTCCCAGCACTTCACATAAATTGGCTTGTCTCATCTCACAATTCCACTACCCTGGGGCACAGAGGGGTTAAGTAACTTAGCAGGGGGCAGCAGGCGGGGGGGATTTGCACCCAGCACAGGGCCTGCAGCCTCACCACCACCCCTGCTCCAGCAGAAGCAGCAGGTTGCGACGGCCAGACTTCTTTCACCTTCTCCCTCTTCCTGATTGCTCATGTTCAGTCCATGCTCTAGATCCTAGAATTGTCTTCCCTAAATGCCAAAAGCCTCATGCCACTGCCCCACTTGGCTCCTCAGCTCTCCCCACCATCAGGGGCAAATTTGAGCCCCTCTGGCAGACACTTAAACCTTCCTTAGTCCTTCCATGCCCCAGGCCTGGACACATGACTGTCCAGTCACTTCTCCTCTGGTGCCCTGGCAACCCCTCACCCCACATCCTTTACTCTCAGGCCATTGTCACCGCTCTTGAAGCCGTCCCTGGCTCCCCACTGTCAGGTTGTTTTCCTCCTTAGCTTTTCATATCTCTTCTCTGTGGAGGATTGGGGTGGGCTCCCCCAGCTGGTGAGCATCTTACCGTGTTTCCCCACCTCTGTTTTGCAGTGACTTCCCTCAGTAGCTTGAAATCAGCACTGGGAACAGAATTTACACCAGGTCAATTGGCCAAAACTACAATCCGCCCCCGAGCCTACCAAGTGCCTACAAAGCATTTACCCACACCACTGGCCACAGGTGGCTTTCCTCCCCTGTTTTAGGAATTGCATAATAGTCCCCCTCAAAACTGCAAGTGCAAAGCAGGGCCCCATCTCACCTTTTAAAGACAGGCTCAGCATCATGGCTTGTACTGTGAAGCAACCACGGGTAACTTGGAAGACATGCCCTAACCAATGGGTCCCTTAATAATGGTGGCACGTTACTCTCCTGCCCCCTAAATCCTTTGAAAATCTGTTATGCACAAGCGAGGCCCCTGCTCAGAGCCCTCAGTGGTGCCCTTTGCCTCTATGATCCTTCAAGTAAGGACGTGCGTGTGTGTTGTTGTACTGTGGTGGCTCAGTGCTCAGTACACTGCCTACAATGGCATTAGTCTTGGTTAAACCATCACTGTCAAACAAATAAATAAATGATAAAATTCAAGCTCCTTAAAACAGCCTTCAAGACCCCTCCATCTGTGTGCACCTAAGTTACAGCCCCGCCCAGTCCTCATTGCCCCTGGTGACATAGAAGAGGTCCAGGCCCCATGAGTTATCCTCCCAGCTGCTCACTTTTTTTTTTTAAGATTTATTTATTCATGCATACAAGAACCGGGGTACAGGCCAGAGGCACGGGAGGGTGAGAGGAATCACCAGAGACAGAGCGGGGAGCAGAACAGGCAGATTCACTGAAACACACTGATGAGGGAGCAGTGGGTGAGACAGGAGAGGTCTGCCACGCCATGTGGGATTCTCATCGGCCGGCCAGGATAGAACCCATGCTACAGAGGCTGCAGACAGCTTCACAGCGCTGCGCTCAACTGCCTGCACCACCAGGGGAGGCCCCCAGCTGCTCACTTTTTGCCTGAGGCTTCCCCATTCTCCACTACTAACGTCTGGAATATCTCCTTGTCCTACTCTTCATCTGGCACCAGCCTTAAAAGTACAACTGTTCCCCCCATTCTCATGAGACTCTGAGCTTCCTGGGACAGGCCATCTCAGTGTCTCCTCCAAACTCCTTAGCACTTCACTTAGGGTCTCACACGTAGTAGTTACCCTGCGTGGATTTGTGGTCTAAGAACAGAGACCAGGCACATGTGTGCAAGTCCCAGCCTCTGACCTGGCCTCTCCATGGGGTTTATGTGGTCAGCAATCATTCATCTAGTGCTGGAGAGGACCGAGGAAGGTTAGGGAGGGTAAGGGAGGACCAGTGCTATCTAAAACACACCTGATGGGCCTCTTCTGGTGGCTCAGCGGCTGAGCACTGGGCTGAGAAGCTGCCCACAGACTCTGCAGCGCCGGTTCAATCCCCGGCGAGCTGGCGAGGGTCCCACATGGCGCGCAGACCTCTCCTGCTGCGCCTGCTGCTCCCCTCAGCAGTGTACTTTGGTCCTTCTGCCTGTTCTCCTCCCCGCTCTGGTTCTGGTGAATTCTCCAGCGCTTCTGACTGTACCCAGTGCTTGTATAAATACATAAATAAATCTAAAAAAAATTAAAAAAAAAAAACACAGCTGGAGGAGGTATTGACCCTGTGGGCCCAGAGCCAGTTGGGGCTCAGCAAAGTGGGAACGGCCTTTCTCATGCTTCCTTTCCCCTTCCTTCCAGTTCATGGTCACCTCCCTTCTGGCCAAGTACAGCTACTTCTGCCAGCCGGTGGACTACAGCCAGAGCGAGCTTGGAATAAGGGTATGGCCCGGAGTGGAGAGAGAAGAGCTCGATCAAGGACGTGTGATGGGAGGCAGTGAACCCATTGGTTCAGCACTGGCTCGGAAGACCTCAGTTTGAGTCTCAGCTGTGCTAGTTGCTTGCTGTGTGACCCTACGTAGCTTACTTACCTTGTCTGGGCCTCCATGTTCTTACCAGTGAATAATAATGTCTACTTAAGAAAAGGAAGTGATTGCAAGAAATGATTGCAAGGAAATGATTGAAGCAGAAAATGCGTAAATATGTTTAGTGCTGGGCCTGGCACATATTGAATGGTAGGTGTTTCATTGTGGAAGCAGAACAAGAGGCTTCCTTGCAGCAAAAAGAAAAAAAAATTTAGCTGAGACTTGACATGTTACCAGGCGGGGATGGGGCTGCTGCATCCAGGGATGTTGCGTGCAGAGCCACAGCGCCACCTGGTGGCTTGGTGGGACGGCAGACGCTCCTGTCCTAGCCTAGGAGCACGGATTAAGAATCAGCCTTCCGTTGCTGCTTTGCTGTGTTTTGTACTGTTATTATTTTTTCTTCACACTGATGTCTTGGTTCCCTAGTCCTATTATAAGTGAAACCATCTGATATTTTTCTTTTTCCTTCTGGCTTATTTTACTGAGCATAAATCCTTCTAGCTCCATCCATGTTGCTGTGAAAGTCATGAGTTTATCTTTTTGATTGCTGAGTAATATTCCATGGTGTATATATACCACATCTTCTTGATCCAGTCATCTATTTTTGGGCATTTAGATTGTTTCCAGGTTTTACTATTGCAAATAGTGCTGTGATAAACATAGGGGTACAGGTGGTCTTTTGAATCAATGCTTTTGTGTCCTTTGGGTAGATCCCTAGGAATGCACAGGTGCATTGGGGAAGGAAATTCTATGGGGACTAAACCTGAGGGGGTGGGTGGAAGCAAATATTGTTTAAAAATGATCAGTGGGCCTCCCTGGTGGCGCAGCGGTTGAGCGCTGGGTTGTGAAGCTGCCCGCAGCCTCTGCAGCGCCGGTTCGATCCCCGGCTGCTCCCCGGCCACAGGAGGAGGGTCCCACATGGTGCGCAGACCTCTCCTGCCACCCGCTGCTCCCTTCAGCAGTGTATTTTGGTCCTTCTGCCGCTCTGGCTCTGGTGAATTCTCTCATCCTCCCGCGCTTCTGACTGTGTACCCAGTGCATGTATAAACAAATAAGTAAGTAAGTAAGTAAATAAATAAATAAATAAATAAATAAATAAATAAAACATACCTCTATTAAAAAAAAAAAGATCAATGATGTAAAAAGAAAATAGCAAAAACAAAAATCAGCTTTCCAACAAACAAGATCCCTAGGACCCTAAATGCTCCTTAGACTGCAGGCCTCTCTACTGAGGGGTGCTTGGGCTTGGAGAGAGCTTCTGTTAGCGTTCCCGGTAGCCCTTCCCCTCTGTCCCTCTCTAAAAGGTACCTCCCTGCAGAGAGGTGGGCACTGTTGGGCCTGGACATGCAGAAGGGCGGTGGGGATGTGACAAAAGTCAGCCCCACCAGGGTAAGCAGCGGTATATCTGGCTCAACTTCTCCTTCCTGCCCAGCAGATGGCGAGCGTGTGCTGGTGGTGTTTCTTCTCAAAGGCCATTGAACTGCTTGACACAGTAAGAATCACTTCTCTTGTTGTCTTGGATGGACAGGTTCTATCAGCTGGGTCTGGGTTATGTGGCACCTTCAGTGTATCTGGTGGGTGTTTTCAGAGTTTGCTCAGGCAGCCGTGCCTGAGGCTTATGTCAGAGTCTGGCGGGGGAAGGATGCTCACCGAGGTAGCTGCTCACCTCCACAGGCTCCCTCAGGCCTCTCTACATCCATGCTTTTAACCCCACTGGCTGCCAAGGTCCAGGGTAAATGAAATTGAACTGATATGAGGCAGCAGGGGTCACCAGCTAGTAAAAATCATAGGTTCAAGAGGAGATTAGATTCCCTGCATGTGAATCCAGGAGGCTGGTGGGACTGAGTGAGGTGGGCGAGGTCATAATTTTAGGACAGTGATGAAAGGAAGAGATTCTTTGCTCTCTCTTGCAAAATGGAGTCCAAGTAGAGCACGTTAGGGAAGTTGCCTTACAGTTACCTGGGTGTTCAACCCTGAGTTCTCTCCTAAGAGCCCTGGGATGTGTGTTGGATGCTGCAAAGAGCCCAGTCTCTGAAGCCAGGCTGTATTCAAATCCAGACGTGACCACCTACTAGCTGTGTAACCTTGGATAAGCGCCCTAACCTCTCTGTGCCTCAGTTTGTCATCAGTAAAACAGAGATAAGAAGACTATAAACTGGGCCTCCCTGGTGGCACAAGGGGTTAAGTCGCAGCACTGTGAAGCTATCCGAAGCCACTACAGCACAAGTTAGATCCCCAGCCAGGAAGCTACCCACATGGCACAGCAGACCTCTCCTGCCTTGCCCCTACTCCCCTCAACAGCGTGTTTCAGTCAGTCTGCCAGTTCTGCTCCCCGCTCTGTCTCTGGTGAATTCTCTCACCCCCCACACCTCTGGCCTACACCCTATTTTTTTATATGCATAAAAAAAATCTTTAAAAAAAGATCATATACCATACCGTGTTATGATTTTTATGCATACAAAGTACCTGGCACACAGTTAGTGCTATGTAGGTATGTGGTTGCTATTTCCCTTGAGTTTTCACCTGCCCTTCAGTAACACGGGCAGAATCACCCTGTTCCTCCAAGTGGCAGTGGAGGCTCTAGGAGGGTCTGGTCCCCAGTGTTGACATGTTTCTTCCACTCCAGGTCTTCTTCGTATTACGAAAGAAGCGGGAGCAGATCACCTTCCTGCATGTCTACCACCACGGCACCATGCTCTTTAACTGGTGGGCTGGAGTCAAGTATGTGCCTGGGGGGCAAGGTAAGCAGCGTGTGGGGTGCCTCCCTGCCCTCACATGGTCTGGCTCCCCCTGGTCTGGCTCCCCTTCTCTGCGGCATGGAAGCCAGGTCTCTGCTCCCCCGCTTTATCTCCATTGTTCCTCCAGGGGAGGAAGAGGAGGCAGGTGGGTCATGCGCACAGCTGTCAGGCCAGAGATCACGGAGGGAGTTAGGAGGCCTCTCACTTAGCAGCCTGGAAACCCCAACCTGGAATCACGACTGCCCTCAGGGGCACATGCCAGACCTCCTATGGCAAGGTCTTCTCAAGGATTTTCTCTGCAGGGTTCCCAGAGTTGCTCTCGGCAGCTTAGAGAGAATGAATGAGCAAGCCCAGACCACAGTTAGGCCGTGACTAGGCTATTCTCTACCTCCCCTGCCCTGCTCTGCAGCCTTCTTTGTCGGGATGCTGAATTCTTTCGTTCATGTCTTCATGTACCTGTACTACGGACTGGCCAGTCTGGGGCCCCACATGCGGCGCTATTTGTGGTGGAAGCGACATCTCACCACCCTGCAGCTGGTGAGAGCCCCCTGCCCCCACTCCCACCCTGCAGCTAGTCAGAGCCCCCACCCCCCAGGTCTATGCTGCACCCTGGGTTCTGTTCCAGCCTGTCTCAGGGGCTTGATATCTGACCATGAACAGGTCCTTCTTGTTGGGGCTACCTTAATTTCCCAATTTGCAAGGATCTCAGTAGCTATCTTGTCAGATCCTAGAACCAACCCAGCTCACTGACTTGATGCAGTCCACCTGGAGTCTGTGGCTGTCATACTTCAGGCCTCAGTCTCATCATCCGTGAAATGAGGAGGCTGGACTAGATGACGGCAAATACCCTGCACGTCTGTGATCACTGACTGACCCCAGGAAGACTCTTAGGATCACAGTTAGGGAAAAAATGGGAGTCATGCTCCACTAGGTGTCACTGGTTTCCTCTTTCTGAGCTAGCGGTGTCTCCCTCTGCTGTAGACAGAACTTCAGACAGGAAGGGCGAAGGGGACCATCCTTTTTTGCTCCTCAGCATGTCTCTCACTGCTCACCCATCTCTCTCCTCTCGCTCTTTCTCTCCTGCAGGGTCAGTTTGTGGCCATTGCTGCCCACTCTTCCTACAATCTCTTTGCTGAGTGCTCCTTCCCGGATGGGTTCAACATGGCTGTCCTCCTGTACTCCCTCAGCCTCATCCTCCTCTTTCTCAACTTCTACCACCAGACATACCTCAGAGGCAAGCAGGAGAAGCTCACTTAAGGGACTGGACCCCAGGAATGAACCAGACAGCCAGCGGGGCTTGTAGCCCACTGGTGCTAAGTAGATCCCTCTGATACTGCATTTCATCCTATGAAGAAACAATTGCCTTCTTTCCAGACAGAGATCAAGGGGAAAGAAATGGACCCTACGTCCTGTACTGACTTCGGTTACGGCACTTCCCAGGTGGATTTGTAACTATGAATCTCCTTTCTTATTAAATGTAAGCCCCTCATGGGAGGGACACTGTTCTTCTCTATGTTCCTACCTGACACAACACCTCAATAAATGTGCATGTGGAACCTTGTCCTCCATGACTGACAGTCATGAGCTCTGGTGATCAGGGCTGGGAGTTAAAAGAATTCAAGGCTGGTTTGATATCTAACTTTGCAGGGGAAGCCATGACAGGATATTTATACCAAGCATGTGTCTGTTTGATGCCAGTGTGGTTATGTGAATGCCTGCCTGTGCTTGTTTTCTTGTCTGTTCACTGCTACTTGCATGTGCATTAATATAGTTGCGTAGTTCTGTGTTTGTGAACGGAAGACAGAGGGGCATAGGCACATATCTGAATACTTGTTTACAAATATATGTGTGTTTCCCTGTGTGTTTCTCTTTGTGTTTGCTTGTCTTCTCTGTAAATCTCTGAAAGCATCATGGTAAATAAATAGGTGATAACTCTCCTGTCTCAGATAAGAGACATGGAATTCTGCCGGGAGATCTCTGAACACATGTTGCACTGAGAACTTTCAAATGGAAGAAAAGTCAAAACACACGCAGCTAACCCTATCACAGAGAGGGAAGCTGAGGAGCAGCAGAAAGGAATATACAACTGAGATCAGAGTATAGCAGAAGTAAACTTCTGCAGAACCTTTTGAAACGGGAGCTGGATGAATCACTGGAAAGCATTTTGCCCGGGAGCAACCTCCCACGTGCTTGTTCTTCTTTACAATTTCTCTCCTTAGCTCCTTCCCTCTGTTGTGGTTTTTGGAGTTTGTGGGTTTGCAGAGCGGGGCCCTTGGGTTCACCCTGGGAAAGGTGTCACCAGAGCCCCCATTTCAGCGGCACACAGCAAGTTTCCCAATAGAGTTTCTCCACGAGACAGACGTTATATTTAAAGGGCAGGTTTATAAGGGAAGGGATAAAACAGTGAAAGACCCTTGCAGAGACAAAAGTGGGCAGGAAGAGCTGCCCCAGAAGGGACAGGTTTGCTGAGAGAGGCCTGCATCTTCCAGTAGGGACCCACAGAAAAGGATCAGAAACAACCAGACAAGTCTGGAGGGAAAAGAGCAAAATGAAAATCAAGACAAAAACCACCATTGTCACCTCCCCACGGGTCTCTCACCCACATCTGTGTCACCCAGTCCACAACCAAAAAACAAGCGCAGTTTCTTCACATGTCTCTCGCTCCAGGCGCCTCCTCCAGGTCTCCTTCTGGCTCCATCCTGCTTCCTTCCTTCCTCAGTCTCCTCTGCAGCTTCTTTTCTACCTGCTCAACTCCACCCTCCCTTGGGTGGGGCAGGAAACCTGGAACCTCCCCCTTTCCTGGGGACCACCCTGTTACAATAGCGCTGCCCAGAGCCTGTGCAGAGACTACACAGATACAGTCTTCTTCTGTTTGGGAGGGGTCACCCCTTGTGAGGGGTCAGTTTGTTGCTGATTTTGGGAAACCATGCAGAATCCAAAAGGGACCAGAGACTCCAGCATGGTGAGTGGAGATTCCAGGGTGGGCCCAATCTCCATATCTTTACCCTCAGGCCTGCAGGGTCCACTCCCTGTAGCATCTGATCCTGCTTTGGTCTTATGCCTTGTGATAAGGCACAGGCACCTGAGGGTCACGACCTCTACAGCTGGGTGAAAGGTCATGTTATTGGACTCTACCCCCACCTCTTTGTGAGTCAGGTTGTGGTCTTGGGACACCTCCTTTCCAGTCTTTCTATTCTTGTCCTCCATCAGCTCCACTAGGTAAGTTCTTATTCTGTGATGCTTCAGCAGCCAAGGACATTAAAGAACGGTTGAAGGTTAAACAATGCTATTTAGGGACTATTCATTCACTGGGTACTCTAGCTAATTAACTCAAGGCCAGGCAGGGCTGCATCCTGTGGCCAGGATCCTTGGAGAAAATTTCCTCTAAGTTACACAGGATATGAACACATCCCACACAGTTTTCCTTAGGCAGGTTGAACGCCTTTGGAGGTGGGTGCCTATTTAAGGCAAACTTTTTTTTTTCCTAAACATATTGGGCTAGAGTCTATTCATTTGCTTAGCAACAAGGATAAGGGGAAAATTAGCCACTCCAGAGGTCAAAGCTAATATCTGTCCAGTTCTTTGCAGCTGCCTCTACCTGATTAAGCAGCACATAAAATATCTGTCGTGGGTCATGTATGAACGAAATAAGGTTTTAACTGGGGACACCTTGGTGTGAACTGTTTTTCCAGGAATGGAGGACTTTTGCTTTCCACAATGGACAATACCTGGAGGGATTCGTTTTCTTTCAGACTGGAACCCTGGAAAACTTTCATCTGAGACTGTATCCCAGCATCCATATGTTTGATCTTCATCACCATGGAAATGGTGGCAAAAAGTGAAAGGGGAGAATTGTTAGGGGGAAGTGATGTCCTGAGTTAATCCCATACAGGCTTTGTGGACTCCACCCCCACTCCAGACTAAAACCATCAGGACATTGGGGAAGACAAATCCCATCACCACCAAGGGGAGGGTGGCTGGGACCTGAGGGTGGAGTTGGGCAGCCAGGTTGGATATAAAAAACCAAACACGTGGGCCTAGGGCTCTCTCTGGCTCGCGATCGCTCGCCTCCCGGCTTCACCGCTCCTGGCTGGCGGCCAGCTCTCAGAGCGCCATTTTGGGGTTCCAGATCGGCGGATCGGGTAGGACTCATTTAAAACTTTGTCTCCCGCTTTTCTCCCAGAGCTGTGCATTTCCTCATTTCCCCTTCCCTTGTCAATAAACCTTTTATGAACCTTTCGCGTGCGCCTGCAATAGAGCATTGATAAGTCCTTTTAAGCGCGCGGGTGAGGACCCACAGTCAGGCACCCCGTTTTGTATCGGGGTTGCTCTACAACAATGTGATAGCCGGTGTTTGGGGAAAAATTCTCAATGAGCTGAAGGTGCCCCTTTAAACTCTACCTGGGACAGGAGGGGTGTGGGGATTTTTTATCAGTGTAGATTGAGTGAAACTTAGAAAACAAAGTTATTCGTATTTGTCAGAATATTGCCAAATGCCTAATTAATAATGTGGAAGTTCACCTCTATAAACATCTTAAGATAATGCTAAGGGTGATGGTTAGGTTTTTAAATATTGAGCAGGGCTGAGATTTTGCCAGAGAGTGTCCCTTTGCAAAGACTGGGAGGCCCAGAGTCAGGTGAGAATGTCCCATAGAAAGAAGCGAGGGGTAGCCTCCTCATCCCCTTGAGGCAGAAATGGTAATTTAGCACATTTCAGAACAAAATGACTCAAACCCTATTCATCTGTCATCCTGGGTGCGACTAGTTGTAAAACCCCAATCTTATCTAACTAACAGGTTAAGTGTCAGGTGGTTTTGATACACAAACTGGTCAAATCTCATTATCCCGTATTTAGTCAATTCCGCCCCTTTTGTTAAACAAAACTGGCTAAAACCCTGTCTCTCATCTGTATATACCTGGCCCTTTTGTTAAGCAAAAGTCATCAAAACCCATTCAGGATCCCATCTGTGAGCCCTGCCCCCTCAAACTCAGCAGTATTTGTTTGTATCAGTGGCCTTGAGACCCAAGGCAGGATTCTCTGAATCTGCTCTGCTCACCCTTGAGTGTGCACTGTCACTGACTCCCGCTGAAATCTCTTTTCTGCATAAAACTTAAGAATCTTGGAGTCCCTCAGCACCGCTGGGCCCCATCACCCTCACCTCTACATCTCACTTAACAGGTTGTTGGAAAATGTGATTTTAAGGGAAACATATATAATAAAACCGACCTGACAATAGGTTAATTGATATAAATAAAGGTTAATAATAATAATATCCTAGACATATTTCTGGCCACAAAGACATCACCAAACTTCTAAATAAAGACCCAAAGAACTTCTAATGTTGAACAATCATTTGTATTCGTTCCTTCATTTTCCAACCTGCTATTCTAGTTCGGGGTTATTCTAGTTCGGGGTTGAGGGTGGCCAGAGCCGACTCCCGCAGCTCAGGGTGCAAGGAGGGTGCCCACACCAGACAGGATGCTCTTCCCACACAGGGGCACTCAGTTACACACACACACACACACACACACACACACGTGCACACACACACATGCATGCACACACACTGGGATCATTGAGACACACCAATAAACCTCACATGCACATTTTTGGAATGTGGGAGGAAACGAAAGCACCTGCTCATCCTCCTGGCTTCTCCCACCTCCCCTTCCTTTTTATAAGGAGAACATCTGTGTTCATGGAAGTTACTATGTGCCCCACTGACCACAAGAACACATAGGATGAAAAGAGGAGAAGAAAGAAGAGATGTAGAAAAAATAAAAGTTACTGTCTACTTGGTTTTATGTTTTTCCCCAAGGGAGCTTTTGCTTAATATATAGACAGATAAAATATGCTTTGGTTGAAAAATGCAGAGTTAAAAAATGGTAAACAGATGCAATATGCGTATCTGAGCAATCCTATTGATAGAACAGGACGAAGCTTTCAGGGCCCTAGGATTTAGCCAGGTGCTGACATTTCTACAACCTCCTTCCTCTTCACCTGAGAGGTAATTGAGTCAGGCTTGAGCATCACACTTGCTTTTGTGACTGAAATAACTTCTTTCAGTGCTGACTCTCAGCATAGCCTTCCTAACAGGAGTCCAAGGCTTATCTGGAAAAATCAACATCAGGAAATGAGGTGGTTGGGATTTTTCAAAATGCCTGCATCTAAAAGCAAGATGGAAGCTTGCTACCTGTCAGTCCTAGGAGCAGCAAAGGAAGACAGGGTGGTGCTGGAACCCCAGCGTCAGATCTGAAGGTGACAGCTCCCTACAACTGTTTTACCGGCTGCCACGATGGCTTAGGGTCAAGTCCCTGCAACTAGTTCTTTAATCACATATTCACAAAGTACTTCAGCTTCTCTGATAACCAGTTTCTACAACTGGCCTCCAGGTCACAGATGAACCCTCCTTATCCATTGCAAATTCTATGGCCTTTACTTAGTAACGAATTTTAGCCCCAGCAAGAAATACACTTCTTACACAGTTACTTAAAAAAAAAAAAAATCACGATTATACTTTATGATCAGGCACCGAAATATGTGTGAGTGGCACTCAGTATACACTGCACAGCTGATGTCTTCTGGGAGTTTGTTTTTTTTTAAAGATGTTATTTATTTATGCATACAAGAGCCGGGTACAGGCCAGAGGTGTGGGGGTGGCGGGGGTGAAAGGATTCACAGAAACAGAGTAGGGAACAGAACAGGCAGATTGACCTAAGAACACTGCTGAGAGGAGAAGCAGGAGAGACAGGAGAGGTCTGCTGCACCATATGGGTAGCTCCCTGGCCAGCCGGGGGATTGGACTCATGCTACAGAGGCTGTAGATATCTTCAGAGGTTGCATCTTAACCCCTTGTGCCACCAGGGAGGCCCCCTCTTCAGGGAGCCTTTGTAGCAACCCAATGTGGCATAAAACAAGAAACATTTCGTTATAAAAATTGTGCACTTCTTTATTTGCTTTGTGAACCTTGACACTTGTGAAAATGTAATGGGGCTCGCCTAGGGTTTCCAAGGACTGCTGTGAGCAGTGGCTTTTTAAGGAGTCAAGTTGGCAGGCTGTTTCCCAGAATTCCTTTCCATATGTTTCAGGTTAGAGAAGGGGACAAAAGACAGTGCACAGGAGATGTGGGGGGCAGAGTCCAGTGGGCTATGCTGTTCTTTGCCCTCAGGAGCTGGGGCATGTGCTTGTGGCCCTCGTACACTACCCCTCCTCCGTCCACTGGTGTCCTTGGCCCAGGTGGGCCTAACAGTGCTCCCCTTCCCTGGTCCCTCAATTTCTCTGATGCCTACACCGGGGGTGTATTTAGCGCCATGTCAGAGGGGCTGACTTCTCCAGCAGGACAAGCTGTCACCAAGGCCAAGGGCAGCGAGGCTGGATGTGACCTCCCATTGTCCTTTGCTCCCCCAGGGACACAGTTCCAGCATCAGACATAAGGCCACAGCCTCAGGGACTGGTCTAACATCTGCCCCAGTTGTGGGGGGTCAAGTCCCCGTGACTAATTGATTATGTCACGCACCTCCTAGCAATTCTGCTTCTCTGACCAAACCCTCTTTCTCCCTGCATGGAGAGCAGTCCCACGACTCAGAGATCCCTTCCCACGACTCAGAGATCCCTGCGATAAAAACAAAAGATCAGATAACGCCAAACTAATAGCAAAGTTACCATCTGACTGTGGAACTGAGACTGGGTGTGGTGGAGAGCCCCCGGGCAAGAAGAAAGTAGGGTGGGAACACAACTGGCTCTGGACTGTGGTGGAGGGCTGCGGCCTTGGTGGTGGGTGTGGTGTGATAACAACACTTGAAGGGGGTGGTCCTACACCCCTAAAACACAAAGGTATAAATCAGTTACCTGCATACAAAAAAAGGGGTGGGGGGAGGGAAGAACTTGTCTTGAGGAGGGTGTAGTTCTGCCCCTGCCGGAGAAGGAGCTCTCCCATGGCCAGTGCCTTCTGCAGGAGCCAGCTCGCCCCCCAGTGTAAAGACTGTGAACTCCTCCAGGGTCCAGTTGCAGCCCCCATCCTGGGAAACCTTGTGGCTATTTTGAAGACCCAGATCCTCACTCCCTTCCCTCTTCAGGGGAGCTCCATAATAGGACATTCCTGGCTTTATCATCATCAGCTACAAAATCTGAGAACAGAAATAAATTTTTGGGTTTCAAGGTTGGAAAGTCTCAATTCACACATAAAGAATAATTAGAAACTATACAAGTCTATGTGATCAAACAGGAGTTGTTTTTTTTTCCTTCTTTCTTCTCCTTTCCTCCGATAAAGGAGGAAGAAGCTGAGATTATGAAAAAGGAGTTAGGCAGGAGTGTGGAGACCTGTGCTGTGCCCACCCTCATTTAGCTGGGAGAGCTGAGCAAGGGAAGACCTTGGTGAAGTGTGGGGAGATGTCAAATCTTGCTAAGGAGACACTGGGTATACAAATGGACAAGGGCCAGACAACATATAAAAATAGAACTCGGATCTGCAATCTGCAGCAGCAGCCCGGGAAACCAGCTCATGACCTATAATGACACGGAGTAAATTCTGGAGAACTGGGTTCACCTAAGCACTTAAAAATGCAGGGCACAACCTGAAAGTGGCAGGCGGTGAGAAACAATAACAGGAATTATTTACATAGGGTGTGAGAAGAGGGAGAGCTGAGTGAGTGAGAGAATTTACTAGCTGGCAGAGGACCAGATGCTTGCTGTCTGTCCTACCCCAGAAAGCAACTGCCGCACAGAGACTGAAGTCCAAGCTGAAGCCGCATATGGTAAGCTGGCAGTTTTTCCACGGACACCTCTCCTCCCCGGGGGTTTCGCTGCCCGCCTGGTGCCAGTCATCTTAACTGAAGCCCCAGCTCTGCAGTCTTTCCCACCAGACCTTCAGGACACCAGGGGCCAGAATCCAGGAGCTCCTCCTCCCACCTCAAGGTGCCTGAGCTCCACTCACTGGCCAAGACGCTGACCCCCAGCTCCTGTTGCAGTGGTACCCAGGTGGGCAGCCACCCTGCCAGCTCTGAGCCAGACTCCAGGAAGTCAGACCATCATCTCCAACAACTGCTTCTGGAAGCCAATCATGCCTGTAACAATAGCCCCAAACATCAGGATTTCATTGCTAGCCGACAGCTTCCCGATCTTGCGTCCCTGCTTTCAACTTAGAACTCCATACAGAAAGCTAAATGTGCCTGCTAGCCAATCACGCTGGAGGATTCACTTCCACTCTCCCAAATCAGTCTCCAATCAGGGCCTTCCTTTCTTCCACTCTCAAGCTGCCTCACCTTTGCCAAAATGCTCAGCAAGCTCTGAATAACTTTTGCTTGTTCTCCTCTGGTCTCCACATGGAGCAGTCTCCTGTGCTACACCACGCGGCAGCCTTCAGGCTGAAGGTGGCTGGCTGGTCTACACTAGGCAGGCAGGTCATGAGTTTCCCTGTCTTTGCATGAGCCCAAGAGGCAGGGTTGCCAGCCAGAATGGCAGGTGCCTGCGGACACTTGAACTCCAGAAAAACAAAGCAGGATTTTTAGCATGACTCTATCCCATGCGATATTTGGGGCCTACTTTGCTGAAAAAGTATTTGTTGTTTATCTGAAATCCAAATGTAACTGAGGATCCTTAGTTTTATTTGTGAAGTCTGTTATAGGGAGAGGTCTCCTACAAATAGAAACAGTTTGGAGAGTTAAAAAGTGAAGAGAGAGAAGTGAGAGCCATTGTGCGGTTCCAGGAGAGTCAGATCTAGGAGGGGATGATGGGGGGATCATCCTCCCAAGGATTGGGTAAGGATGCAGCTGTGTCCTAATGGACCTCCAAGATAAGGAAGGACCCCCAAAAACTATAAGGGAAATAAATGTTTTTTAAAGATTATTTATGCATATAAGAAGCTGGGGTACAGGCCAGAGATGCGGGGAGGTGGAGGGAGAGTATTCACCAGAGACAGAGTGGGGAACAGAACAGGCAGATCAACTGAAATACACTGCTGAGGGGAGCAGCGGGAGAGTCAGGAGAGGTCTGCTGCGCCATGTGGGTAGCTCTCTGGCCTGCTGGGGATCGAACTTGTCCTGCAGAGGCTGCGGATTGCTTTAGAGTGCTGTGCTTAACCCCTTGCGCCACCAGGGAGGCCCAGGAAATAAGTGTTATAGTGCAGGAGTACAAGACCAAGTGGTCTCTGGGTCTAGAAGTGGACACTAGTTCTTACCAAAGCTGCAGTTACCTTTGTTTTAACACTGCCCTTTCTTTGCCCCCTCCCTCTGCCCCCCAAGCTTAACAACAAGCCCAGGAGAGAGGAAAGGGGATGGGAGAAATAGCTTCCATGTGACTGAGTGGCTGAGTTGTCAACCTAAAGTGAATTTTTTAGGACTTCAGGAGGAGAGTATATTGACATTGCTGAATTTGCTTACCCTGAAATGACTACATTCATTTTCTTCACCAGTCAGAATGGAGCCTCAATACTAAAAAGTAAATTGAGTTATCAGAACATTTCAAGAAAGTAACATTTTGCACATATGAATTCATGTGAGACTTTCAAATATTCAGACTCATCATATACCTGATCATTTTAAGCACCAGCTAGAGAGAGCCATAAAGCCTTTTGAAAAATGAAATTTCCCCATTCCACCCCCCCTACTATCCCCACTCTGGCAATTTCCAGGAGGAGCGACTTTCTCCAGAGAGATCTATTTTAATACTAATTTTTTTTAAAGATTTATTTGTTTATTTATACAAGCACTGAGTACTGTCAGAGTGTGGGAGGGTGAGAGAATTCACCAAGCCAGAGCGGGGAGCAGAACAGGCAGACTGATGAAATACACTGCTGAGGGGAGCAGTGGGCGGAAGGAGAGGTCTGCGCACCCTGTCGAACCGGTGCTGCAGAGGCTGCGGGCAGCTTCACAGCCCAGCGCTCAACCACTGTGCCACCAGGGGAGGCCCTCCAGAGAGCTCTATTGAAGCTCATTTTACCTGGACTGTATTGTGCAAGCAGCGGTGTTGTTTTTCATTTTCCAAAGTTTAAATGCATTACTGTATTGAATAGATTTTCAACCTTCACCTTCACCTCCCGCCTCTCATGTTGACATGCTTCACGCTTTGCATTGCTGACCTAAAGCATCTTTTGTTTTCTATATTCTTCCCAAGGCTTTGCACTAGCCTAGGAGATTGGTGATGATGGTGATATTCCCGTGATAATGATGGACATAACAACAGACATCCTCATCCCTGACTTATGAATGAAAGAAGGGAGCCTTGGGGAGTTTTGATGACTTGCTCAGTGTAACAGAGAATAAGTGGTGGAGAAGGATTTAAACCCAGATTTGTCTAATTCCAACATCTGTGATTTTCCCACACTGCCTCACTGCCTGGCCACCAAGGTTCCTTAATTCACAGGAAATTCCTGCATCCTTTGGTTGGCTCTAATTATAGTTTTTCCAAAGAGGAATGTGCTGGGCCCTCTTCCTGGCATTGACTGCACCTCACTGGGAATGCCGGGCATCTTTGAAATTTCATTTATTAATAAACACTTATATAATGCCTGTTGTGTGCCAGACACTGGTCTAAGCAGTTTATAAATATTAACTCATTTAATTTTTATAACAACTCATAAGGAAAACACCATTATTATCGTTGTTATTATTGTCATTTTAATAATTATTATTACTACTCTCATTTCATAGATTAAAAATACTAAGACAGAGAGACGTTAAGTGACTGGCCCAAGGTCACACAGCCATACATTTGGTAAAGCCATGTTCATCCCTTCCTGCAGAGATTTGGACTTCTCATCCTGACCTGACCCCTAATTATTTCCTGTGAGTTCCGAGAAGATGATGGAGTCAAAGGCTCAGAGTTCCCTGAGGAAAGGTCCTGGATAAGCCCAAGCCTTTAAAAATATCCTTCCTGAGGCAAAAACTGGCATGTCCCAAACGCTCCTGGCACTTATCAGTTCTGTTTCTAAAAAACAAAACAAAACAAAAAACAGGCCCTTCATTTCTAGTGTTTGCTAAGTGTTTATGGCCTCCAAGAAGGCTCCTTCTTTAGACTGCAAAACAAATCTCTAGCCTTGCTGGCCTTGCCCTCCTGGGCTTACTTCTCTCAGTAGCTTCCTTCACACCCTCTTACTCCTTGGGCCTCAGTCAGGCTGCTCAGGTCTGCATAGTGGGAGGAGCTGGCAGGGGGCATCTCTTCTCTGACCAAGCAATCAGGCCTCCCAACCCGAGAATTGAAACACTGGTGGACTATCTCTTGGAATTGCTTGGTTTGGACAAGATGCCAGACGTCCCAACATTTGGAGATCCTTATGTGGTATCCGGAAACTCTTCTGGGCTATAGGTCATTCACACCTTTTCCCCAACAGGCCTGAATAGGGACTCTAAGGAAGAAAGGCTAGGGGTGGAGGAGAGTATAGAACGCTAGAGGGAGAAACCCAGTGAAGAGCTGCCTCTGCTCTACAGCTCTCCGGTGGAGATGACCCCCTAATAACTCCTCGATGAACTTTTGACAATTTGCTTAACTGTGTTAACACCCCACTTTTCACGTCTATAAGCTAGGATTAATAACAGATGAACTTGTAGGGTTGTTTTCGAGACTTAAATGTCTTCATGTGTATAACAGGCATCATTCAAGGTGGACATGTAATAAGAGCTTAAAAAAATGTTAACTATTATGGTGACATCATAGACTCCAATTTAAATGAAATTTACTATTTTACATGAACACCATTATATTCCACACACTCTGTTGTATTTCCTGCTTACAGAGGCTAAATTACTTACTCAAACCACATAGTTATTGAGGCGCAGAGTGGGGCTCAAAACCTTGCTTTTCTGCCTTCCAGCTTTTGACATCGTCTGGAGATAGTGTTAATAGCCATCCCCCTCCTTTGCCTCAATGTATGTGCACATGCATACACACACACACACACATATGTACGCACACACACAGAGCAACTCAACCTGTTCCCCAGTGCAGGGAGAGCAGCCCTCATGTCTTAGTAATTGGTTTTCAATTGGGTCCAATCTAGTAGAATAATTCTAGGGCGTTGAGAGGCGCCAGGCAGTGGTGGACACATTTGCCAGCCATTTCTTTGTTGCCAGAGACAAAGGCTCTGAAGCTTAGTTGGAAAATCCAATCCGTGGTGGCTGAGCCCCAGCTGAAAGTGTGCGAGTCCCTATTGTGAACCTTAATATCATATTCCTCCTAGTGGCATCAGCCTGCTAAAAATAAGGAAGTTGTTTCCCAAGATTAATAAAAAGAAAAGAAGAAGCAGGGAGGGAGGGGTTTCAGCGTGGGGCTGGGCAGGGGGGGAATAGAAGACAAGAGACATTAAAATAGCAGCAAATGAATACCATGTAATTTCAAACAGTCGATAATGTCACGCTGCAAGGTTGGTAATTCTGCTGAGATAATTGCCCTTCTCCAGATTACTGTCTTTACCAGAGGAAGAAATGATGGCTGTGTGTGAGAACCATGCTGTCTCTCGCCTCATGAGAAGTGGCAGTGATTAATAAGAGACCAGGCTTTACATTTGCAAATATTTCATCCATGCACAGCGACTTGCAGAAGCAGAGGCAGCTCTTAGAGATGAAGAAAACAGGATCAATTTCTTTTCCACAGACGGGGAGCCAGATACTCACGGGATGACTCCACCTTTGCAAGATACCATCATTCTCCAGCAAGTCCAGATCGGAAAAATTATGACTTGACACTACGGGCTGCTGTGGGCTTTCCCCTGCTGCGGGAGATCATCTGCTGGTCCAGCACTGAACTCTGACTCTGCAGAGCTGGGCTGGGGACCAGGATCATGGGTTGCTCGGCCTCTATTTCTTCCCTAAGGCAAACCTCCAAATGATTGTTGACTGCACGATGAGAGGATTTGACTAAGTGATTAGTTTCCTTTCAACTCTCAAAGTTCCATCCAGGGAGTCTTCCTGTGTGCCTGGGGTAGGGGCCCAGGAAGAGTGTGGCAGGCAGGATGATGTTTCCCAAATGTTCAGGTCTTCATCCCTGGAACCTGTGGACATGTTACTTTACATGGCAGAAGAGGCTTTGCACATGGATTAAATAAAGAATCATAAAATAGGAAAGATATCTGGAATGCATGGGCAAAACCAGTGTAATTTCAAGGAGCCTAACAGATGAAAGAGGGAGGCAGAAGCTTCAGGAAAGAAGTTGTGATGAAGGAAGCAGAGGTCGTGGTGATACACTTTGCCAAACTTTCAATACTCAGAGCACGGACAAGATGTTGGCAGTCTGTATTGCTGTCTTTATCTGACAGATGAGGAAACTGAGGCCCAGAGAGGGTGAATGACATCGTGAGTATGAGGTGTGGTTGGAACTCTGCCCAGGTTAACCTCCATCCAGATCCCAAGCTCTTAGCCAGGAGAATGTGCTACCCTTTCCTGAAATCCTTCCTGCGACACCATCCAAAGGACTGGACTCCTGTCATGGTTTTCTTGGACAGTGATTCTCAACCCTTGCTAGATGTCAGAATTACCTAGAGAATTTGTTAAAGCTCAGATTCCTGGGCCCCATCTCCAGATCTTCTGATTCAGTAGGTCTGAGGAGGGGTTTGGGAAATCACATTTCTAAAAAGCAGCGTGGACCTCACTTTGAGCAGCAAGCCTAGAGCAGCCATCCCTCTCGGCATCTAGCTCCAGGGATGTCCCTGAAACTGTGACTGGACCCTAATCCTCTTCCAGGACCAAGATAACTTTCTGTCAAATAAGAAAAAGGGGATTTATTTTGACAGAAAGCTTGAGAAAAATGAGTACAAAGTCAAATATCACCCACACCTCTGGCAGGCGTGTAGTGACCACATCTTCCTCCAGACTTGGAAGATAAGCTTTTTATGTAATAATAATAATAATGATACCGGAATTGTCAGGCCTAGTCTCTCAGCCAGGAACGGATCCCAGGCTGCAGGGCAGCGCTGAGTCCCAGCCACTAGACCCCCACGGGTTGGTGTCTCACGAAGCCGCAGCAGGAACTTCGCAGACGCTCAGGTGAGCAAGCGAGAAGGGGCAGGTTTGTTTAGAGAAAGAAAAAGTTTATTGAGGAGAAAAGGAACAGAAATAAAGTGGGACTCCCAGGCCAGGAAACCAGGCCTGGGAGGGGCAAGGAAGCCAAAGTGGAGTCATGTCTCAGGGAATATAGACCTTCTTTCCCTCATTATTCTAAAGCTCCACCAATCTCTTTGTGATTGGTTAGTTCTCGTCTGTCTCACTTAATTTGCTACTGAGTGGGGGATGTTCACATTCCTTATCTAGCAGGTCTGTCTTTCCCCATTTGTTGCATCTTTATCTTTATGGCCCAGTCCTCTGGATGAGCATCCCTGCATTGAAGTTAAACAGCTGCCCTTCTAATGTGTCCATAAATTAAACCACTCTCCATTTCCCCAATCTCTGCCTCCCTTTACCACATGAAGGAAACCAGGACCAGCGTTAACAATGTTGCCCTTGGTCCTGGGATGTTTGTTTTTCCTAGTGGAATTGGTTACACTCCTCTTGCTGCCCTTATCTCTGAAGCCTTCCTCAATTCTCCGAGGTCCCCTCCTGCAGTGTCCCCAAAACTGCCTAATTCCTAGCTTGCCCTGTGTCTCAATAATAATGATGATGATGATGTCTTATATTTGCTTAGCACTTTTATTTATTTATTTATTTATTTTTTAAGATTTATTTGTGCACACAAGAGCTAAGGTATAGGCCAGAGATGTGGGGGGTGAGAGGATTCACCAGAGACAGAGTCGGGAACAGAACAGGCAGACTGACTGAAACACACTGCTGAGGGGAGTAGCGGGCGAGACAGAAGGGGTCTGCCTCGCCATGTGGGTTGCTCCATGGCCAGCCGGGGATCAAACTCATGCTGCAGTGGCTGTGGATTGCTTCATAGTGCGGTGCTTAACCCCTTGCGCCATCAGGGAGGCCCTGCTTAGCACTTTTAAAATAAAGCACCTTTTTTATTTGTTTTGCGATGGAGCCTACATTCATAAATGTTCTTATGGCGACAATAATTCAATAATTTAGCTAAGAAAGCCATGGATTATCAAATACTCAACTTACACTTTCCTTGAGCTGAGTACCTAAACAAAGACTTAGGAAATAAAAGTTGCACTTGTCATTGAGAAAATGACAAACCATTTGACTATGTCTAACCCAAACCACAAAGCAAGATATGGGCTCACATTTTCAAAGGTAGAAGGGTCTTGCATTGCCCAGTTGAAAATCCCATTTAGCTATGCTGAAGGAAAATGAGATGGACATGATGAAAGGAGAGGTTGAGAAAAACAGACACCCCACAGGGGGAACCCCCCAGCATGTCAGTGGAGGAGGTCGAGGGGGGAAGGTAAACCATCACTCCCCAGGGCAAGGCATGCCTTGACCTTTCAGCCACTGAAGATCTAGGTCACTTTCCTCCCTAAATTTAATGAATTTATTTCTGGATTAATCTAGGGAGGGAGAGAATGGGAACCGGATGGGAACCTTGATTTGTGAATGGCCTCTCATCTTAATCCCTCTGAACAGGATGTCAGTGCAGTCTGCCCCAGGGTCCCTCTCAGGATCTGGGTACATTTTGTCATAATCTCTCCCTCCCATCTAACCCTCAGCCTCTTCTGCTTTCATCCCTTAATACAATAAATAACGCTCCCCCCAATACACACACACACAATCCACACGCATGCTTGTTTTGCATGCATGCTTTGCTTTTGCTCCACCTTTGCTGCATCCATCAAAGGAAAATCATTTTTAGAGCTTCCGTCCCCAAGGATGGCATTAAGGGGCTATTGAGGAGGGAGGAGAGGAGAGAAAGGGCAGCTGATCCCCTCATTAAAATGTTGGTCTTTTTTTTTTTTTTTTTTTTTTTTTTGCTACAGATCTGGAAAGAGACTGCCTCTGGGAAAGAGGATTAGGTGGGAGAGCTCTTTACCTTTGGCTGGTTAATCCTCTGTTACCAATTATTGCTTGGGATCTCTCCTTGTGATACAGTAATAGTAAATGTTTCCTAGAATCATATTATTACTTTCAATACTAAAAAGTTATCCTCTGAAAAAAGAAATACAGGTACTTTTGTTTATTCTAACCTTGCTGCCTTCTTTTGGACTCTTTCTGGTCCAGCCTAAAAAGTCCTGAGTCCTCCCCCTGACTCTTAACACATCTGTGTTGCCTTAGAAAGATGCTGATGAACATGTTGGAGACAGCAAATCTTCCCAAATCTGGGGGTGACAGCTTCCCTTGTGGAGGAGATGCCAGGCTGGTTTTGTTCAATTTCCTTTTGTGAGGGAGGGGAGTTTCAGGGATGTGGGGTACAGGTGTGATGGAGGTAACTCAAGATACCTGGTTGCCAGAGTGATAAAGAAGGAAATAGGAAACAGCTTGCAGTGCTGTTGTCTTCCCTAAGAAATTCAAGATCATTCTTGTGCCTTGTTCCCCAGGGATATGATTGGGGGGCCCATCAGAGCTAGCTAGAGGTGTGGTGTCCTCAACAGAGTCCCACTTCCTCTTGAAAGGAAGAAACAGAAATGAGTTGAGACCTGAGCCTGGAATTGACTAGTTTTATCTAGCAGCACACAGCCTGTCTGTTCAGAACATTGCCAAGACCTTCTTGTGGCATTTCTGATGAGGTTCCTGTGTCTGTAAACCCCTCCAAGGTAGAGGAACAAAACTGATGCTTGACAGGAAAGATCATTGGCATAATTAGAACAAAATTTTACTTTTGCTTCTTTCTGTCCCTTTAAAGTTTGTCCAAAGGGGAAAATTTTCCCCTTGACCTAGAAGGGACCTCCATGTTTTTGTTTTGTTTTACTCATAATAAACAGAACTACAGAAACATTAGGTGTCACACACTATGTCAATTTAACATTTACATCTCACAGTCTGACATATTCGATTGGTTTTATCTACAAAGTTTGTTTTTATCCACAAAGTTGAGGTAGTTTACTACTCAACTTTCCCTGTTTGAGCGTCCAAATGAGTCTTAAATTCCTTTGGGAGGGCCTACCTCCACCACCACACAAGTGTTTTGTTAATCTCAGAAATCACCTTTCTACTCCTAGCTCTTAATTTCTCCTCTCTCCCTGCACTTCAGCTGAATTCCCTTTTCTTGGTTTGAGTGCATTCAACACATATTTATTGAAAATTTAATGAACATGCCACTGTATCTGGTTTTGTAAGAGATAAGTATGGTTCCTGATGTCAAGAATTCTCTCTCTGTTGTCTATCTATCATGTTTATCTATCTATCTATCTATCTATCTATCTATCTATCTATCTATCTATCTATCTATCTATCTATCTATCTATCTATCTGTCTGTCTGTCTGTCTGTCTGTCTGTCTGTCTGTCTGTCTGTCTGTCTGTCTGCCTATCTATCTATCTATCTATCTATCTATCTATCTATCTATCTATCTATCTATCTATCCATCTATTTATCTGTCTGTCTGCCTGCCTATCTATCTATCTGTCTGTCTGCCTGCCTATCTATCTATCTATCTATCTATCTATCTATCTATCTATCTATCTATCATCTATCTATCTATCTATCTATCTATCCATCCATCCCTTCTCCCTCCCTCCTTACTTAACTGTCATCAGCAGGTAGGTAGATATATAGGCACACAAAGACAAAGATAAAGTATATTCTAGTGGAAGTAGGAGGGGAGGAGGAAAGTCTACAAGTCCTGGAGAGCTAAAATAGCTGCTTGTTGGAACATTAGTTTTATTTTTTTTTAAGATGTATTTATTTATTTATACAAGAACCGGGGTACAGGCCAGATGCACGGGAGGATGAGAGGATTCACCAGAGACAGAGTGGGGAACAGAACAGGCAGAGTTGTTACAGGGGCCGAAGTACACTGCTGAGGTGAGCAGCGGGCGATACAGGAGAGGTCTGCTGCGCCATGTGGGATTCTCCCCGGCCAGCTGGGATCGAACCCACGATGCAGAGGCTGCGGACAGCTTCACAGTGTGGTGTTCAACTGCCTGCGCCATCAGGGAGGCCCTGGAACATTAGTTTTAATAGAGACAAGCAAAGCACCTGAGGGTGGAAGTAGGGAGATGCTATCGCAAGCTCTTCAGGATCTGGCTTTCCTCCCTTCTGTAGCCAAGTCTCCCAGCTCCATTGCAGCAACAACATTACTTTTCAGCTCCTCAAACAAGCCCTTCCTTCCTCACTAGGGTCTTGAAGACTTCCTTCCATCTGGAATACTTTGTCTTCCCCATTGCCATCCCAGCAATGCTTCCCTGGTTCCTGGGGGTCATCGGGCTTCCACTATTGTTGTAACAGGGTGGTCCCCAGGAAAGGGGGAGGTTCCAGGTTTCCTTCCTGACCCAAATGGAGGGTGGAGCTGAGCATGGAGAGAAGAAGCTGGAGAGGAGACTGAGGAAGGAAGGAAGCAAGATGGGGAGCCAGAAGGAGACCTGGAGGAGGCACATGGAGCCTAGAGACACGTAAAGAAACTGCGCTTGCCTTTTGGTCGTGGACTGGGTGACACAGATGTGGGTGAGACCCGTGGGGAGGTGACAATGGCAGCTTTTATCTTGATGTTGATTTTGCTCTTTTCCTTCCGGGCTTGTCTGGTTGTTTCTGACCCTTTTCTGTGGGTCCCCACTGGAAGATGCTTTAGACTTGTGGCAGGCTTTGGGGCCTTGCTCTGGGCCAATCCCATTTGGATATATATATATATTTTTTTAAAAGAGGCATGTATTATTTTTATTTGTTTGTTTGTTTGTTTGTTTGTTTTGTTTATACATGCACTGGGTACAGTCAGAAGCGCGGGAGGGTGAGAGAATTCACCAGAGCCAGAGCGGGGAGCAGAGCAGGCAGAAGGGCCGCAGCACTGCTGAGGGGAGCAGCGGGTGGCAGGAGAGGTCTGCGCACCATGTGGGACCCTCCTCCGGTGGCCGGGGAGCAGCCGGGGATCGAACTGGCGCCGCAGAGGCCGCGGGCAGCTTCGCAACCCAGCGCTCAACCGCTGCGCCACCGGGGAGGCCCCCATTTGGATAGAGTTTTACCCAGGAGGGGACGGGTAACTTTGGGTGCTTGATTTATAAACTAGATTCTTTGCCTTTCCTGTATTGTTTCCTAGTTGTATTAAAGTTCCTTCCCATTAAAGTCTCATATGTTCTGTGTCGATGTGGCGGATGGCAGAACCCATTTAGAATAGGCATGTTTGCGGGGTTTGGGCTGCCCTTCTCCCTGCCCTGTAACATTATCACAGCATCCGATATTCTGGATGGCACTCCTAATAACTGCAATTAAGTGACTCGTACAGAATCAGATATTGGGTGTCTTTTGCCTTCCCCAGGATGTAAGTCCACAGAGTTCGGGATACATGTCTGCCTTGATGACCAGTGCAGTGCCATGATCTGGACCAATGCTTTGCACATCTTGGTACTCAGTACATTTTTTCAAAAGTGAATGAGTAAGGAAGACATTTAGAATTCTTTCTCTACCACCTCTTTCCCCTCCCCTTTCTCTTGCAGCCCAGCTCTCCTTCCCTTCAATACCTTACTACTCTTCTAATGATATTTGTTTCTCCTTGTTCTGCATGACTTTTATAAGACAGTTCTGGCTCTCTCATACTGGGGGACATAATGGAGGTGCTGTAAGCAATTCCCCCAAGACATCATTTGGGGGTTGTCTTTGAGTCGCCAAAGTGTGACCTTCCAACAGCAATCACTGGAGCTGGCCTGCAAGCAGCCCAAGCCCTGCCCCCCATAAGCACCTGCATTTTAACAAGCCCCTCTGGCGATCAGCACAGTAAGCACTGCTGTGAAGGAGCTAGTCTCCTAGGTTCAAAGGTGGGAAAAAAAAGCAACTTTTAGTAATATGATGTAGAGCTGGGTCCTCTTCAGAGCAGACAATGAAACGGAATTAGGCATGCAAGAAGATGCCTGACTTAGCAGGGAAGGACTTCAGACCTGACTCTGCCCCCCCCACACCTGTTATGTCTGACCATTATCTGAGATGGTAATGGGGAAGAAGGGGGTAGGGGAAAACGGGGTGGCTAGGGAGGGCCTCACTGTAAGGCGGATCTTACAAATGGGAGGTGCAGAGTAAATAGTGCCCAGTAGCCAAGTTCTGCCTGGTGGAAGCAGGACCCTTTAACCCCCCTGTGCTCAGTTATTGGCAGAGCTGCCCTAAGCCTGGGTCTCTGCATGAAGAGGAGGCAGAGCCAGAAGGTGCTAACAGTTGGAGTCGGCCAGCTACCTGCACACCTGAAACTGAGAAGCAAGATCTTTCTTTATAAAGAAAGATCCCCTCCCTTAAAGGTAAGGATCACTTTGCAAGAAAACTAGGAAAGCTGGCAAGTGTGTGGAAAGCAGATTTAAGACAATGCCATCTGACTGAAATACTTTTCTGGGACTGTTTATGTTGAATGCTGATTCTTCAGGGAACAGACTCCCAATGGGCCCCTGGAAGACAGGTCTGCAGAAGTCTTTTCCTTAGAGAGCACAGGGAGAGGCTGTGTGAACCAACATGGCATCCCTGTATTTACAAGAATCGGGAGTCAGTAAACAAGAGAAGGTGGCCTCAAGTCTCTGAGCTCACCCTGTACCAGCTCAGCTCCTGGGCTCTCAGGGGCCAGCCTGATCCTGAGCGGCAGCCTCAGGAGGAGTTGCAAAGCCATGGGGTTGCAGGGCTGCCTCCCCACCTGCCCCTTCCTCGCTCAGGCACATCTATAAGACAGCCAGCCCCATGCACAGTCACACACAATGAAACATTTACACACACCAACTTCAAGTACACGCTCCTCATGTATAATTCATTAAAAAAAACATCCGTGCACATCTATTTCTCCAACCCTCGCCAAGCTTGTATGTCCACACCCTGCTGCTTAAACACACATGTGCATGGTATCAAGTTTCCAAAACATGGTCTCTGTGCAGATACTTTCACATACAAGAGGCTCTGACATCCATATACATCAACCCCAAACAACAACAGCAACAAAAATAGACAATCAAGCTGACAGTCCAAAACACAGCAGCTTTATGGTCACTCAAACCGACACACAGCTGCAGGCTGCGTCTGCAACTGTCAGACCTGCCTTGGAAGACATTGCCGTGGACCACTAGAACCTGCAGGGGTGGGGGCTGCGGTGGGGTGGGAGCCAGAAGGACTTGTCTGTCATCTCAGCCTGTCATCTCAGTCTCCTACTTCCTGCAGTTGGGAGCCCCAGCTCTTCTGCCAGATGTCAGGGGAGGGAGCACTTGTATCTGGAAGGGGTTACAAATGGATTGAGCTAGGGCTGGAATTCTGCTGGCTTGGGTTGGAAGCCCAGCGTCACCATGTTGTTATACCTGTATGACCTTGGTCAAGTAGCCAATCACTTTCTTCATCTCTAAGTTGGGAATAATTTCAGTACTTACAAAAGGGGTTGCTCTAGTTAATATTTGTAAGGCACTGAGAATGAGCCTGGTATTATTGTTATTCTCCTCCTGGGAATGCTCCAGCCCTGGGGATCCCACAACCTCCCAGCCTCCCTCACCTAAGGCGCCCCATACCCCGCCTCCAACACGGACCTGGCTGCCACACTTGCTGTCTCTGCAGGAACCACTCTTGCCAGAAGCTCTTTATTCCCCCTCCCCTTCCCTGTGAATGGTTTTGCAAATGCACTTGTGCAGAGCTGCGGGGCCATGCTTCTCTGGGTTAGGAGACCTCAGAGCCTGGCTCAGCTGCCACCTGGGTCTGCCTTGCTGACCACACTATGCAGAGTGGAATTCAGGGTCTCCCCTCAAAGCAAGGGAAGGGGGAACGGATCACTGCAAAGCTTCTGCCAGTTACCTTTTGGTGGGTTGGTCAGAAGGCTGGAAGAGGCATATATTAAATTCAAGACTGGGTGGCTCCTGCACGCCCCCTCCTGTCTGTAATTCTTCATTCTCCCCCAAGACATTTCTCCACAGGGGAGATGCAAAAATGCGCTCTTACTCGAACTCAGCTCTAAGCGTCAGATCTAGGCAATTCATCTCCTTGCGAGTTCACTGGCTTTCAGCGGGTTCCCAGGTGAGCTGAAATCCAGAGCTATTCTCAACTGGTTGCCCCGGGAGTTTCAGCGCCCTCGGTACAACCTGTTCCTCCAATCTCCCCACTCTCTCCCTCTCCCTCCCTCCTCGCTCCCTCCGCCCGGCTGCGCCCTTCTTAGCCCCCCTCCCTCCCCTAGCCCAGGGCCCCAGCTGAGCCCTCCGGGGAGACACCCGCTGCCACCACCCCGCAGGAGAGGCGGGGGAGGAGGGGCGGGGAGGGGAAGGGAAGAGGCGGGAGCCGGCGGGTGGAGGCCCCGCTGCCGCGCAGCAGCCAGAGAGGGGCGGCTGAAGGTTGCATCCGCTGGAAGGAGGCTTTTGGCTGCTTGGTAACGGGCTGCCAGAAGAGAGAGAAAGGCAGAGAGCAGGGCAGCGGCTTCTTGACGTCAGGACCAAGCCAGGGGATCGCGCCAGCAACCTCAGCCCTCCCCATGGTGGGGCCGGCCGACCGACGGAGACGCGTCCGAGGCTAGGCGCCCAGGCGGGCGCGCGTGGGGGGCGCCGGAGCTGTTCCCAGGGGCGCACTATGCCCCCTGCCCCCAGGCCATGGAGCTCTCCCTGGTGCCCCTGGAGAACGGCGTTCCCATGACGGTCAGAGGAGGAGGTGAGGCCCCGGCAGGAGGCTGTGGCCGGGCGGCAGGGGGAGAGCTCCAATGCCCCCCGACGGCCGGGCTCAAGGATGCGCCCAGGCTGCCGGAGCCGAGGGCGCGCGGCCCGCAGAGGGGCGAGGATCCCAGAGCGCGCCCTTTGCCACCGCCACCCCACGCGCTGCGGCAGCCTGGACGGCTGCGCCTGGAGGACCAGGAGGGAGAAGGCGACCCTGCGCTGGGCATGGTGGAGGACCGCGCGCTGGGCACCGGGTCCCTGCACCACCAGCGCGTCCTCATCAACATCTCCGGGCTGCGCTTCGAGACGCAGCTGGGCACCCTGGCGCAGTTCCCCAACACGCTCCTGGGGGACCCCGCCAAGCGCCTGCGCTACTTCGACCCCCTGCGCAACGAGTACTTCTTCGACCGCAACCGGCCCAGCTTCGACGGCATCCTGTACTACTACCAGTCGGGGGGGCGGCTGCGGAGGCCGGTCAACGTGTCCCTGGACGTCTTTGCGGATGAGATCCGCTTCTACCAGCTGGGGGAGGAGGCCCTGCAGCGCTTCAGGGAGGACGAGGGCTTCATTAAGGAAGAGGAGAAACCCCTGCCGCGCAACGAGTTCCAGCGCCAGGTCTGGCTGATCTTTGAATACCCGGAAAGCTCCGGGTCCGCGCGGGCCATCGCCATCGTCTCCGTGCTGGTCATCCTCATCTCCATCATCACCTTCTGCTTGGAGACCCTGCCCGAGTTCAGGGACGAACGTGAGCTGCTCCGCCATCCCCCGGTGCCGCAGCAGCCTCCGGGGCCCGGCTGGGGGGCCAACGCCAGCGGGGCGATGGCGCCTCCTTCTGGCCCCACGGTTGCGCCTCTGCCCAGGACCCTGGCCGATCCCTTCTTTATTGTGGAGACCACGTGCGTCATTTGGTTCACCTTTGAGCTGCTTGTGCGCTTCTTTGCCTGCCCCAGCAAGGCAGAGTTCTCGAGAAACATCATGAATGTCATCGACGTGGTGGCTGTTTTCCCCTACTTCATCACCCTGGGCACCGAGCTGGCGGACCAGCAGCCTGGGGGTGCAGGGGGCGGCCAGAACGGGCAGCAGGCCATGTCGCTGGCCATCCTCAGGGTGATCCGTCTGGTGCGCGTGTTCCGCATCTTCAAGCTCTCCCGCCACTCCAAGGGGCTGCAGATCCTGGGCAAGACCTTGCAGGCTTCCATGCGCGAGCTGGGCCTGCTCATCTTCTTCCTCTTCATCGGGGTCATCCTCTTCTCCAGCGCCGTCTACTTTGCAGAGGCCGACAACAGGGACACCCACTTCTCCAGCATCCCGGATGCCTTCTGGTGGGCGGTGGTCACCATGACCACTGTAGGCTACGGTGACATGAGGCCCATCACCGTGGGGGGCAAGATCGTGGGCTCGCTGTGCGCCATCGCGGGGGTCCTCACCATCGCCCTGCCGGTGCCCGTCATCGTGTCAAACTTCAACTACTTCTACCACCGGGAGACAGACCACGAGGAGCAGGCGGCCCTCAAGGAGGAGCAGGCGGGTCAGAACCAGGGGACAGGGGCGGACAGCGGAGGCCAGCGGAAGACCAGCTGGAGCAAGGGATCCCTTGGCAAGGGTGGGGGGTCCCTGGAGAATGCAGAGGGAGCCCGAAGGGGCAGTCGCCCCCTGGAGAAGTGTAACCTCAAGGCCAAGAGCAATGTGGACTTTGGGAGGTCCCTGTATGCCCTCTGCCTGGACACCAGCCGCGAAACGGATTTGTAAGGAGGGATCCAGACAGACCAGAGGCAGTAGGTGGGGACAGCAAAGGTCTCCTGAACCTGGACATCTGCTTTATGCCGTCGAGTATTCAAGCCCACCCTGAAACCTAGGGCTGCCCCTCTTCTTTCTCTGCTTCCCTCTCTCCCTCCCTCCCTTGCACCCCCATTTTCCTCTTCTTTCCATTACACCAAGGGTCGCCTATTTTTAAAAAGTACCACATTCCATGACGCAGGAGCTGTTGAAATGGTGAGCGCTGTGAGATGGATGTATTTGTAGCCAGTTTCCTATACCCAGCAGAGGGATAACCCAAACAAAAATGACTTTAAATAGCCCAGGTCCCCAGGGATTTTTGTAACCCACCCCCCCAATCCGTGTGTTCCAAATTTGCTTTACATACGATTGTGTTTGTGTATAGGAGAAAATATTATTTTTATGGCTGGTGAGTGGATTTTGTACTGTAGTTCAGATGGAGATATTTTGGATATACTCAAGACATATGTGGTATTTATAGAAGAGAGTTGTTGTGATGTTTTTCTGTGATACTTATATTAGAACCAGAGACCCTGGTAGGACTGTTCTGGTTCCTGTGTCTGCAAGCCTCTCTCTTCTGGGATATGCTATCAGTGCTTTGCATCTCGGGCAAGGAATCTTCTAGAAGCAAGCAAGCCTGACTATTTTTGTGCGCCTTAAACAATTCTTGTAACTTTCTTCAAAACGCATTTTGATGATGTTGAAGGAAGGGCTTCTAATCATTCATTCTCTTTGTTTTTATCCCAGGAAATAAAATGTTATTTGGTGGAGGCAAGTGTTAGTTTGTCTGCAGCTGGAGTAATTTTTGAAAATTTAAAAAATAGTCTCTCACTTGACTGATGCTGGTTTTGAAGTCAGTACAAACATCACCTTGACTAGGATAGAAAGGTTGGATAGCTAATGATTTGATCCACACCTTTTTGAGGGGTCCGCTCTGGATGACAGAGGGGTGAATTGTGTTGTGTGAGGTTGTACAGGGCACGGACACCCCTCGACATGCTGTCTGATGGTGCAGTGTGGGATCCAACACCAGCAGTCCATATGCGGGGTGTGTGGGGTACAAGGCGAAGGATGCTCCTGGACGGGATCACTGAAGTATCCTTGGTCTGCAGTCTCTAATCCCTGCTTAATCTGGTTCTCTCCATGACTCTGAGAAACAAATTTGATTCCCATAGACAGGAAACCTGCTGACAAAAGTAACCCTTGGTGGGAAGTCCTGGATCTGGGGAGGGAACCCCCTCCTTGTAGCCCCTCACTCCACTCCCCATGGGGAGCCATGAAATGCCCTGGCAGGGAGAGGCCACATGAGAGGATTTGCTTGTTCACATTACAAGTTTCTGCAAGGGATCCCGTGGCAAGGCTGGGGGGGGGGGTGGCCTTGCTCTGAGTAATCCTGATATTGGGAATGAACCCCTGTATTCCCTTTTCCCTGAGTGGTTGTGGCAAAGCATCACAGTGGCAAAGGTGTCACGCCAACTGCAGTTTCTCTCTGGGTTTAATAGTTTTCCACATGGGCTCTGGACACCTGCTGTAGCTTCTTCTGCTGAATAATCCAAAGACAACCACATCCAGCCCACAGTGGGTGTGGGCTGGTGACCCACAGTCCTCTCCACCCCCACCAAAACACCTGTGGCTGGCTCCGAGGGTGCACTAGGTCTTTGTGAGGGTGAGGGAGGATTTACAAAATTGCTGTCTGGGAATCGTGGATTTAAATAAGACACTGACACAATAGTAGAACCAAGTGTCTGGGCCAGCTCTTTCCAGTCAGCAGATCCGAGGAGGAAACAGAAGGATGGTGCCGGCAGCCCTGTTGTTTCTCATCACATGCCAGAGCAAAGAAGAGCAGAGCCACTTTATTTATTTATAATTTACGATCTGCCACAAAGCAGGGCATCTTGCCAAAGCTCACTCCACACAGCCTCACCTCCAAGCCCTCTATGGCATTGACACTAATACGTGGTTAGCACATGCCTAGTGGTTGGGAATGGGTGACCCCTAGAGCTTCCCCTTCCTTGGAGACAAAGGAGAAGTTGCCACCTTCATCCCTGAAGGCCACTCCTTTAGACTTCAGCAGCAGAGAGAGGGCAGCACTCAGGTCTGATTTGTATCCAGGTACCTGACAGAGGGTGGGTCCAAATAGAACAGACAGCATCTTGAAGATGTCCTGTAGGTGGGTACAGATCCTCTTGGAGGAAGAAGAGAGTGAAGTTCCTGGTTTTGGTGGGAGAAGAGGCTACCACAGAGCAGGCTTGCAAAGGGGAACACGGTGGTTTCAGAGAGACTGGACCCCGGGAATAGGGTCCCCTGCTGCAGCCTCCCCTCCTGGAGCTTTGCAAAGGGCAACAAGGTGGTTCCAGAGAGACTGGACCCTGGGAATAGGGTCCCCTGCTGCAGCCTCCCCTCCTGGAGCTCATGGGAAGGGCACCCATGGGGCGCTGCAGAATTTGCATCTCTCCTGGTGTTGTTGGGACTCTGGAAATAGGCTCCACTCAGCCTTTCCACATGCTTTGGAGGAAGAGAATCTGAATGTTAAGTTTTTTCTCCAGGTTTCCCCAGGCAAGGACCCCCTTCCTGTCCTCTCTCACCTCCCTTCTCCCTGTCACTGACTTCCCACAGCCTTTCCCTTCCTGGGGAGATTAGATCCAGTGGCCTCAGCAAAGCTTTTCACCCAAATGTTGCTTCTGGTCTCCCCAGGAGAGCATCATCCCTGGGTTCCCAATCTGCCAGCTTGGGCAGCGACAGGACTGGGGGGTGGCAAGGGCTCTCCTGCACCTGTGCAAAGATGGTGTCCCCACTGCAAAGTACCTGCACCCTCTTTTTCGTGACTTGCCTTTTTCCTTCTAGCTCCTAGGCTCGTTGCATCCTAAGCAATGCCAGGTTTAGGGGGAAGCTGTGTTTGCGTGCTTCAAAAGCCCCAGCTCCTGCCCAGGACTCCCCTGGAGGGAGAGGGCACTGCCACAGAGCACCAGCCCTGGAGGAATTATTCCAGGGGGTCTGGCTTGAGTTATTCTAGTGTGAATGATGTGAGCATCTCCAGGCTGGGGCAGGATGACGGAAAGGGCTTCTCTGGGTGCGGGGGCCCCTCACCCCAAGCCCCTCCTGCACCGGCAGGCTGTGACCCTGGCTCACAGTCAAGGCTCTTCTCTGGATTTGGACAGAGCAGCACGTTTCTATTCAACAGCTGCTCTGGGCCCAGCCCTCCCTGGGGTGCTTGGGGATACTGACTTGCGCCAGGCTGTGGTCCCTGCCTGCAGAGAGCTTGCAGTCCACAGGGGAGCAATCGGTGTCAATCAAGCATAACACGCAAATCCATTTGTGCTTAAGCACCTTGGACGAGTTCCAGAATGAGGGGTTGTGGAGTGGGGGTGGGAAGTGAGAGGAAGGGGTAGAGCTGAGAATTTTCTGGAGAAGCGAGGAGGACATTCAGGGTGAGGGACGTGGGAACAGCGGGCAGGAGATTAGCTGCCCCATCTCCTGACCATCACTGGGAGGTGGAGATGAGCACTAAGGGGGTGCTGCTTCCCTGGACCCACCACAGTGGAAGTTCTGCTTCCACTAATGATGGGGGTTCAGCAATTTGTTTATGGCAGGGGGCTGGCAAAAGTTCTGAGAAGGGCCAGAGAGTAAACGTTTTAGGCCTTGTAGATTAAAAAGAAAAGTTGAAGTTATTATTGTAGGTACGTGCGTAACCATTTGAAATAATTATTTAAAAATATGGGAACCAGCCTACGCTTGAGAGCCCTAGGCCCCTGCCGTGTCACGCTGTCATAGAGGGTGGGAGTCAGCTTCACCTGTGGGTCCCTGATGTGGCTTCCCCGTTTGATTTTATGCCATTGCACTTGACATTTTTTGTAAATGCCAACCTGGCTTGGGGAGGGGATCTCTTAGCCCAGGGAAGGCCTTTTAGGGAAACATAGCTTCCTTCTACCTCCTTGAGAAAAATGAGATTTTTCTAGGTGACTGTGGGACAGGCTGCTCTATTTCTAGTGACAAGGAAGAAAATGCCAAACTGGAATTTCTGCCCAGGACTCTGAACTGTATGCAGAGAAAGTCTGGAAGTTCAGAATGGAAACTCCACTTACGCCTGGAGGGTGGGGCCAGCCTATGCCTTTGGGGTTCGCTAAGCACTGAAGGGCTGCAGGGGAGGTCAGTGGGGTGCAGAAGGCCAGAAGGGCTGCAGAGGAGGTCAGTGGGGTGCAGAAGGTCAGAAGGGCTGCAGAGGAGGTCAGGCTGCCTCACTGGTGGACATGGGATCTTTTTTGGCTCCCAGCAGAAGTCTCTTCTGCCTCCTTCGGGAGTCTCACATCTGCTGTCATGAGTCCTGGGAAGTGTGGCAGGACAGATCGGAGCCTGACCCCACCCTAGGAAGTTCAGTGACTCACAGGGGGCAGGTTATACCCACCTGCATATGAGGAGACACGTGCAAGCAGCAAACACACAAAACCAAAAATCAAACCAGAAACCAGCTCTAGAATTGTCAGTGAGAGATAGAATTGTACTTTAAGGTCTTGAGAGGAAGGTAAGCCTGACAGGTAACTGAGGCAGGATTCATGAGAGAAGGGGGCTTCAGAAGTGGCGTGGAAGAGGGAGAACAGAAATGTAGTGCTTAATAACATGTCTTGCCTCCTGCCCCCAGACCCTCCTCTCAATTTCCAGAGCCTCTTTCTCTCTCTCTCTCTGCCCCTTGAATTGCTAATGGTGTCTTATCTCCAAGCCTTGCGATGGCTGGTCACAGCCTGTGAGCACCATCTCTCGCAGCTGCTTTGACCCCCACCTAGCCCGGATGTGCTCTGCTATATTGAGACATCAGTAGTCACAAGGGGAACTTCCAGTTTTACATTAAAAAAATGAATTTACTTTTTTTTTAAGATCTTGATTTTGTGGTGATTGGCCTCTGGAAACACCTGAAGGCTATTTTTAGGAGGTGTGGCTTTTTTTTGTTTTGTTTTATTTTTGGGTGATCCTATAAATTGTGTTCCAGCACAGGACCTGCCCTTTGGAGACTCCTGTGTGCTTATAATGTAACTCTATCACAGGGTCCTGTTTATTTGGATTTCAAAATGAATAGAATAATGAAACTGGCGATTCATACAGCAGTTTTTATTTTATTTGATTTATTTATACAAGCACTGGGTACAGTCAGAGGCGCGGGAGGGTGAGAGAATTCACCAGAGCCAGAGCAGGGGAACAGAACAGGCAGACTGATGAAATACACTGCTGAGGGGAGCAGCGGGTGTGGTAGGAGAGGTCTGTGCGCCATATGGGACCCTTGCCGGTGGCTGGGATTGAACTGGCACTGCAGTTGCTGCGGGCAGCTTCGCAGCCCAGCGCTCAACCGCTGCGCCACCAGGGGAGGCCCTCATGCAGCAGTTTTGCTCAAAGGGTGCAAACAGCTAGCCAGCGGAGAGGGCTAAGACCTGACTAGGTACCTCTCAAGTAAACCCTGCTGATTTATAGGACTGTACTGAAGATGTCTGTGTGTGTTTACTTGTTTGCCTCTCCAGCTGCTTAAACTTCCCATTACTGCCTCTGTTTGCATTTTTTAAAGAATGTCACCTGGAAAATGGAGGCAATGGTTTCCAGTTGTGCTTCAGTGGCCTCGGCATCCAATTGCAAGGGAATATTTCTCATGGAATCTCCAGGCTGGGCACTGAATGGCTGTTTGTGCTCCATTCTTCTGTTGTGCTTTCTCTGCAGTGTGCATGTTGTTATTTTATCATTGATATTTATTCTTCTTTGGTTGCAGTGAAGTCATCTATAAATCCCACAGCAGTTGGAAATCAGTTTGGGGAGGGCAAAGGAATCTCTGGGAGGTCAAAAGAAGCTTCTCATTGTCTTTCTGCCTTCCTTGCATTGTCTGCCTCCTGTCCACCCTACAGTGACTGCCAAATTAGTCTCTCAGAGGACGACTCAATCGGCAGTTCATTCCAGGATTCGTAAACAGAATAATTCCAGTCCCTTTGCCTGACTTTTAAACTCCTCCCTCCATAATGTGATGCTAAATCTTCCTTTTGAGTTTTTTCTTTCTTTATGTTATCTATCCTCAAAGACACCTGTACTCTGAAGCCACACTGGACCTCATGGTCCCAGTTGATACCCATGGGCGTGGCTTCCCCGGGTCCTGCTCTTGGCTGCAATGCCTGACTCTTATTTGACCTGTTGAAATCCTTCTCATCTTCATTGCACAGCTCAGATATCTTCTCCTCAGAAGTGTCAACCTTAGTCCCTCCATCCAAAACCTCTTCCCCTCCTTTGGTGTTCCACTCATAAACATAGTCTATCCCAACTGTAGCTGGTGGTTCCCCTACCTCTCTCCCACCCACACTCAAATCCTTCCCTGAGAGCAGAAATTGGCACATCATCTTCCCATCCATCTCAGTGCCTGGAGTTGACCCTGAAACATGGCAGGTACTTAGTAAGGCTTTCTGGACTGAATTAACTCTTTGTCTGACTTCTTATTTGCACTGCAGAATTAGGTCTCTGTTCTCCCAATTCACTGGACATATATACCAGCTTCATCATAATCTCCATATGAGATGTATAGATGGGGCTTCTGCTAAGGGTAGGGCACTGGGTTAAGTCTTTGACAAGTTGTTTGTAATGTAATAAAATATAATCACTGTGGACCTCCCATATTGAATCAACTATCAATAATCATTGATACAGTCATTTCTTGGCATCTAGGCAGCTGACAGCTGAATGATGGTTGTCATTGCTTTGCTCTCATGCTCCAGTAGTCCAGGTAAATAATAATGTTTAACGTGAGCTGAGACTCATTCTATGATAAAGATAGAGCATTCTCTGGGTAAGGATTCAGACCAAGGAAGAGCCAGGTAGGAATGGAAGGCTCAGAGACAGAAGTGGAAGACTAGAAAAATTATTACTCTGTATTAAAAAAAAAAAAGTTGAGTGACTATGTCAGGTCACTGGGGGCAATCAAGAGTATCAACCTATGTTGATCAATGAGGTCTTATTAATTACATGACAACCCTCATTCCCCAAATGTCCCAGTTGGGGACATGAATTGAGCATCACCCAAGAGGTGGTAGGATGTAATAGGGGTGGTGACTCTGTCTATCATTCTCTGTTATTATTTCAGGGGTGCCCTGGGCTGTGAGGTTAATTTGCCAACTGTGGGGTCTGCTGCCATCACACATGTCCTGAACTCCCACATGCCATATGCTGTGCTGGATGCTTGGATTTGGGTATACAGACGATATTTGGGGGCCCTGCATGACATTTAATCCATATCCTCAGCCTCAATCCAATAAAATCTCATCCTCCATTCCCTGCCCCAGAACTGGGTAAAATCTTTAGACATTCTTAACATCAAAAATATTATGATATGTCCCCAAATATAATTCAAAATAAAAGCAATACTAGCTCAAACATATGCTTAAGAAAGCTCCCAAATGTTTTAATATTTTCCTTAATGTTTTTACTGAAATAGCAAGTGTCAAGTTATTTAAAATTTTTTTTTGATGTTTTCTGTTGAGCTGGTAACCTCAGCTCAGGTTGACTCTTCTTATTGGATCACCCCATCCTGGCTCTACCTCCTCCCATACAGCAGGGGCTTGTCCCCCAAGTCCCCCTGACCAAACCACTGGTCCAATCATGGCTTTAAGCAGTTCTGTCTGGGTGACTTTTTGGAGTGGAAATGGATTCCAGATGTTGGGAAATGGTGGCTGCCCAGGCAAACCTGGGTCTGAATGGAGCATGGAATTTCTGAGAGGCACACAGAAGCTTTTGTTCTGCAGCTTTGAAGGGTTTTCTGGTTACCACTCCCAGCGAGGCCTGGCCCAGTGGTTCTTTTTGGAAAATTCCAAGAGGACAAAGCTGCGGAGTAAGTCTCTGTTGCGAATTAGTGATCACCGGTTTTTGACATTGGGCGTGGACCACCCCCAGACCGTGGGCAGCAGAGGGGATTTGTGGTGTGACACTGAATTTCAGGGATGGAAGGAATGAATCAGAAACCAAGAAACAATGATAGAATCACCATGAGAAGTGGACATGAATGTGATGGTTGAATTTTATGATGCAGAAGATGTGAATAGGGTGTGACCATGAACTCATTAGATTTTTGTTTAGGGTAATGTAAATGCAGAACCATGAGTAAATAAGTGTTCAGAGATGCCTACTTGGAGGAGGCTGTGCTTGGAGGATAGTTTTTGATGCAATGCTGCCATTGCTCAAGTCGTTCCGGAATATTCTTAGATTCTGTTTGCGTTGACAGATACCTTCCTGTCAAAGGCAAGTTCCCATGGAACTTTAATTCGTTAACAGTCACTCATAGTTTGGTGACAACTAGTTAGATCAAGTGCAAATTAACATAGTCTGATGTTCTAGAAAAGGGAAATTTAAGCAGACAGATGTGGGAAGGGGTCAGAACTAGGCAGTAGACTCCAGAGCGAGTAAAAGAACTTTGAGGCGTGGAAAACTTAGGATCTCCCAGAGCAGCTGGGGAGTGTTCTATGCCCCTGGACATCAAAGGTCAAAAATAGAAGGGCTGCAATGCTGGGTCCAAGGTGGGATATGATAAAGAGGGTGGACGGGGCGTAAGAAGTCTGGGGCCAGTACATGGGAAGGCATGGGAGAAGTCCAGTGTTTGGTGAGGTGAGAGGTTTGGGGCAGGTGTATCTGAGCTGATTCCTAATTTCATCATTTGTGAGCCACGTGGCCACATGAAAGTGATATCTTTCTAAATGGCTTACTGTGCTATAGGTTTTTTTTTTTTTTTCAAATATAAAATAAAGATAGTAGTTAAGACTTTTCAGAGCATCTTCAGGCACATGTACTAAACTACATAGATGTTTGCTCGGCTGCCAGCCCTCAATAAAAGCCAGGTTTTTTTTTTTTAATTTTTATGTAAAATTCTAAAGAGTGCCTAGAATAAGCCCCTCCCCTTCCAAGTGGGAGCACCATCAAATTAAACTCAGCAATATTTGCTGAACACTAGTGTCTTCCAGCTGTGCTAGAGCTATATGACATGAAAAGCATTGGAAGGAATTGCTTGCCCACAATCTACCGAGTAGCCCAAACTAAGCACAAGTGACAATAACAGATACGGAAGTCAGATGTTGAGGTGGAGCGGTAGGTATGGAGACTTCCCCAGGCGGGGCATTGATGAGAAGGGATTCACCAGCTCAGGGGTCTGGTGCAGGCATGCCTGGGGCTCTGAGAGGACCAGTTATTGTTGTGTAGAGGGAATAAAACTGTCCTGTCTCTGGGTCCATGAACCCTACCTGTGTTACCTGCTTGTCACCTTATCTGAACTTGAGCTTTGTTTCTAATATGAGTTGAGAACCATCTTATTCCTGACCACTGCAAGGCACTGTACATTATCTGTCTATATTATAATTAGTTTACTGTGATTGAGAAACAATTTAAAACATCTACTACTTCCCAAAATTTTCTTGTGAACTAATGAAATAAACAGGCAGGAAAATGATGCCATTCCTTTTATTATTTGATTTGTCCAACCTCAGAAACTTCCCTCAGACCACCTCTTGTTTGAGGCAAGTGAGCTATTTAGTTGGTTATTCCCATGTGTACATATGGGGCTAGGGGCATCCCAGAGGCAACTTAATATATCAGTTCCAACAACCCAAGTCTGAAGCATAGAGGTGACTCTCAATCCCTCCTAGAAATTAACAAGCTATAAAGATTGGTGAGAGTCTCATTTATTTTCACTCATTCATGCCCATGTGCATATGGCATATGGGATGAGAGCAGGTGGTTTGGAAATAAGGGCAGTGTTTGTATTCCAGCTCTGGCTTATTTTCTTTAAAAACCTCTTTTTGGGGCCTCCCTGATGGCACAGGAGGTTAAGACGCAACCTATGAAGCTATCCGCAGGCACTGCATCATGAGTTTGACCCCTGATTAGGGAGCTACCTACATGGCGCAGCAGACCTCTCCTGACTAGCCTGCTGCTCCCCTCAGCAGTGTATTTTAGTAGATCTGCCTGTTCTGTTCCCCACTCTGTCTCTGGTGAATCTTCTCACCCCCCACACCTCTGGCCTGTACGCCAGTTCTTATTCTTTTTTTTAAATAAATCTTTTAAAAAAAAAAACCCTCTTTTGATCTGTCATGTGGGGATAACAGTAACTTCCTTGTATGCCACTTGTAAGAATTAAATGAAATAGCCCATGGCAAGTATTTTGTGCGTTGTTGACACGTAGGAAATTCTGAATAATGTTACCACCATCATGTAACACCTACTGCATGTGAGGGGCATGTGCAGTGCTATGAATAAAGTAGAGCCCTTGGCCAGGAGGCACAGATGCCTCAGAGATCATCGCCACCTCCTTTGTGCTACTCCAGAGTTGATGGGCCAGTCTCCTACTGGAAGGAGTTTATTTTTAAACCCTGACTCTTTCTCTCTCCACCCCCTTCTTTTTTTTTTTTTTTTTTGTGGGACCCTCGCCAGTGGCCAGGGAATCGAACTGGCACTGCAGAGGCTGTGGGCAGCTTCGCAACCCAGTGCTCAACTGCTGCGCCACCAGGGGAGGCCCCCCTCCCCTTCTTAACCTTAGAAACCTCACCTTGTTTATTATCATTTACTAGTTTTTATAGTATTTTCTTTGTCAACTTGTCTTTCATCTGAACATGCAATATTTGTCTTGGGACAAATATTCTGACTGTTTTTTTACACTTCATTGCCCCGAGCCCCTTCCATTTTGCTGTAAAAGGCCACATTTCATCTTTCCTTATGGTTGAATAATATCACAATATGTGGGTACACCACATCTTTTTAACCCAGTCCTCTGTAAGTGGGCACTTAGATTGTTTCCATGTCCCAGTTATTGTAAATAGGGCTTCAATAAACACCGTAGAGCATATCATTTCTTGAGTTGACAGTTTCATGTTCTCTGGATAGAGGCCTGGATGTGGGATTGCTGGGTCTCAGTATTTTCATTTTTTATTTTTTTTTAAAGATTTATTTATTTAAGAGCATATAAGAGCTGGGGTACAGGCCAGAGATGCGGGGGGTGAGAGGATTCACCAGAGACAGAGTGGGGAACAGAACAGGCAGACTGACTGAAATACACCGCTGAGGGGAGCAGTGGGTGACAGAGGAGAAGTCTGCTGCGCCATGTGGGTAGCTCCCTGGCTGGCTGGGGGATCGAACTCATGCTGCAGAGGTTGCAGATTACTTCATAGTGCGGTGCTTAACCCCTTGAGCTACCAGGGAGGCCCTATTTTCATTTTTAGATTTTAAAGATAAATCCAAATAGTTTTCCATAATGACTGCACCAATGGACAGGCCCCCCACCCATGTACTGGAGCTCTTTTTTCTCTGCCTCCTCTCCAGCACTGGTTGTTGGGGGCCATTTTAACATGTGCCATTATCATGAAGGGAGAGGACCTCAATGCAATTTTGACCTGCATCTCTGGAAGGGGGTTTAAGAGTCTCCTCTACTTGGCACTTTTGACAGACTAGTCCTGCCAACTCTTGGGAAAGGCATCCTCTGGCCCCCACTGGTCCAAACCCACCTCTTTATCTCTTAATTCCTTCATAACATTTTGTACTCTCTGAACTTAAGATTTCTGCTTTACTTGCTTATCACTTCTGTCTTCTGTTGGAATGTAATCTTCATGAGAACCAGCATCTTCCTGGCCTAGGTCATCTCTGTAGCCCAGGCACACCAGTGTTTAATAAATATTTGTCAACTAGCCACCTACTGAATGAAGGTGGACAGGTCTCGAGTGATGCAGAACTGACAGGACAGCGAGATTTGAAGCTGTTTCTTGAGGACAGAGGGCACGCTTTTTTTTTTCTTTCTGTTATTATTCTTTCCCTCTCCCCAAAGAGTTCTACACACAGAGAAAATCATGATAAACACTTGTTGGTTGATGGGTTGAATCAACAGTAACTGACAGCACTTGCACCTGATGGAGTAAAAGGAGCCATCCATGAGATGATGGGGCTTGAGGACCAAAAAAGAGAAAAAAAAATGCCTGAGAAGCTGGTTTTAATGCAGGGGAGATTTTATTGTTGTGATATAAATTATTTTTAGTGTAGGGGAGGATTTATTATTGTGGTGTGGTAGGACAAGGAGATTGATGGTCCTTTATTGTTTATAAGTTTAAAAATATGGTACATGAGCTTATACAAGAAAGCTGGAGGCTTCACAATTTTCCAGTGCTTTAAAATAGAGGTGACTTCCATCTACATTGGCACCCGCCCTTGGGTCTACGTGACATTTACAAATCATTTATCAGCACTGAACTCCCATGAGAGCTTGCTTCACCCTTCTCCTAGAGGTTGGCTGACAACCCTGACAGCAGAAGCTGGGGTGTGTTTTGACAACCAAGTGGTTTCCTTAGCAAGCTGCTGGTGTTCTCAGGCAGCTCAGCAGACGGAGCTTTGGTTTTTAGATTGAGACTGTTACTCTCAAGAGCTTCCGCTCCCAGAGCACCCTTGGTTCCATCTAGGACTGCTGTTTGGATTTGTCTCTAGACTCCGGGGAGCCAGCTTTTCAGTGGACCCCCAAGCAGCTCTCAGTCTCATCACTTTCGTATAAGAAAAATACAAACACCCAATGAACCCTCAGAATATGTCCTGAGTGCCTTCAATGAACCCAGAATTGAGTTAAGCACCACGTGGAAGGGAGGACGGAGAAGACACCCAGAGTCAAATTATGGTCTCAACCCCTATAGGGATGAAACTGAAGACTTCAGGTGGTTATCACTCTTCTCGCCACTGTACTTTGCAGGCATCTTCCTTTTTGGAAGAACTCTTGAGTTTTGTGCCCTGTGTCAGGTCTCAGTGCATCATATCTGGACAGTTTTGTTTTGTTTTTAAAAATTTATTTATTTTATACAAAAACTGGGGTACAGGTCAGATGCACGGGACGGTGAGTGGATTCACCAAGACAGAGCGGGGAACAGAACAGGCAGACTGACAAAATATACTGCTGAGGGGAGCAGCGGGAGAGGCAGGAGAGGTCTATCGCACCATGTGGGACCCTCGCCGGCCAGCCGGGATCGAACTGGCGATGCAGGGGCTGCGGACAGCTTCACAGCGCAGAACTCAACCGCCTGCACCAGCAGGGAAGGCCCTGGATAGTTTTGTTTTTTAAAATAGATTCATTATAGTTCTGTTTTAATCCTAGATTTCTATGATCATTATCCACTGCCAAATCTGGTGTATACCCCAAGACCCTCAACTATCCCACTGTCTGTTATGGTAATCACATCCACCTAGTCTCTAGTTAGAAGTTCACCATCTAGTTAGAAGTACCTTCACTGAACAATCGTAGTTAGAAAATCATTTTTGTCTTACCGCTCAAAACTACCACCTGGAATAATATACCTCTCCTCGTATGTCTAGAAAAGGGCAAAATCAAAACGTACCCACACCACTCACCCTTTGTGAGTGCTAATATTAATTAAGCAGATATATTTCCCAGAGACTGTTGGAAGAAAGTCACATGTATTATTTCATCTAATTCTCAAGACAATCACATGGAGTAGGTACTACTACGATTACCAGCTGGAACTGAAAAATGAGGCAAGACAGTTTTGTGCCTGAGGTCTCACAGGCTTAAGTTGCAGAGCCAGGGTCTAAAGTCAGACCATCCACTCCAAAGTGCTGAGTACTGAGTTAATACTGCTCACTCTTGCTATGTCAGCAGTGTAGATTAATTCATCCATTCAACAAATATTTGTCGAGTGCCTGCTTTTTTTGCAAGGTAAGGGAAAACTCTGTGGTCTCTGACTTTAAGCAGCTTAGCCTAATGGGGGAGAAAATCACTGATCAAATAATCCTATGAATCCATGTGAAATGCATGAGAAAGCACTGAAGGATATGTCCGTGGTGGCAGGAAGCGCACAATAGGGTGATTATCTATTCACGGGGAGCTCAGCCTGAAATGACAAGACCCCTTTGGACAAGGATCTGAAACCTATTTGTGCCACCCCTGCTGAAGACCCTGTGGACTAACCCAGCTTGGAAGCCTCAGGATGGAGGGAGGAGAAGAAACGGGAATATGTCATGCAACCCTCTAGCCTGCTTTCCTTCCCTACTGTCTTTCCTGCTATTTTCTCCAGCCCTGAGCTTGAAGTTGAGAAGAGTGAAGCAGCTCACCAACTAGAGGTCTCCCTGAAAGCTTATTCTTTCCTAATACGAAATTTCAGCATCAGACTGTTGGTGGCAGAAGCAAGGTCTTGAAAAGAATCAACCACACCAGGGTCTCCCCGGTGGTGCAGGGGTTAAAATCAGCGCTATCAAGCTATTGGCAGCCACTGCAGCATGAGTTCAATCCCCAGCTAGGGAGCTACCCCACGTGGCACAGCAGACCTCTCCTGTCCCACCCGCTGCTCCCCTCAGCAGTGTATTTCAGTAGATCTACCTGTTCTGCTTCCCACTCTGTCTCTGGTGAATCCTCTCACCCCCCACACCTCTGGCCTACACCCCAGATCTTGTATGCATAAATAAATATTTTTAAAAAGGAATCAACCACACCAGATCTGCTGGGAGCGAAATGGGTGTCTGGCACCCAGACCTTGAGGAGAGGGGGCTGGAGACCCTGCTGCAGATCCTGGAGAGAGGAACGCACTGACCTTCTGTGTGTGCCTGGTGTGCCTCCTTTCTGTGGGGAAGGGAGGCAGGTATGGTACCTGTAGATACCACGTCACATCTGAGACCACTGTATGTTGCCACTTGGGCTCATGAGAAGGCTTGAGAAACCCAGTGTCTGCACAAGTGATTTCTGCAGCATTGTACCATCTGGATGTAGTGTGTTAGTGGGGTGGGGGTGACAGGAAAGGTTGCTATGTCACTTCTTAAGACACTAGATGGTGAGTTACTCTTCCTCTGTCTTTGGGTCTGTCTGCTCCTTCTGCCATCTTGGCATCTTAGGGGTCAGAAATACAGAAAATGATGAGTTGCATTCGTGTGAAGCCAATTAAAGAAAGGAAATGTAGTGACACAAGCCGAAAAGAAAAACACATTAGAAAAAGAAAAAGAGAAAGATGACTGTCAGAGAGGAGAAACTGCCCCAGAGCTCTTTGGGGGAGAGGCTGGGAAGTGACATGGGGTTGTCTCCATACTGGGGAGTCGTTTTGCCAAGTCCAGAGTGTGAGGCTATGTGCAGCACAGGGCTGCCAGCCTCTCCCAGGGCAGGATGGCCAGAGTCAGGGCTGGCCCGGGGGCCGGCCTCCAGTGGCTGCAGCCCAGTGGGTGGCACTGCCTTCTCCATTCAGCTGGAGGGGTCACCCCGCAGCCCTGAGGGTGCACATGTAAGATTCCTGCCAGCTGCACTTTCCTTCAGCAACCAGATTGCAAGATATATATAAAATAAAAAACTAAAAGTGATGAGGAGTTGATGGATACAATGTTCCCTTATTTAAGGGGAACCCAATTAGAATAGATGGAAACAAAAGAAGCTTCTGTTCAGAGCGAGGTGGCACAATTGGCTTAGCCCACACAGAGTCAGGCGACAGGAGTGTGAGTCCCAGCTTTGCACTTAGCATCTTAGTGTGCCCCTTGCCCCTGCACAGTCCCTCTCACCCACCGGACAGGGCGGGATCCCCATAGAAGGTGGAAGTTCCAGGCTCCCTGCCCCATCTAGGGAAGGGTGGAGCTGGGCAGAAAGAAGCTAGAGAGATGGGGAAGCTGCACAGGAAGGAGAAAGAAGATTAGGAGACTGGAGGAGGCACATGGAGCAAAGAGTCATGTGCAGAAGAAGAAGCCAGCTTTGCTTCTGACCTTGGGCTTGCACCAAGGAATTGGGGAACACAGAAGGGGCCACTTGAAGGAGACGAGGGTGAGAGACTATTTTCTTAACAGACTTGCCTGCTCCCTCCTGCCCCTTTCCTATGGGCCCCCACCAGATTATGTCTTAGACTCATGGCAAGCTTTTGGGCCTCAGCTGTCCTGGTCTGGTTCAACCATGTTTGGCCAGGCATTTACCCACAGGGGATGGGTGAATTTGGGTGCTTCATTTTAACTATATTCTTTTTCCTCTCTCTCTCACACTGATTGTATTAAAGTTATTTTCTATGGAAGGTCTTATGCACTAAGAGTAAGTGTTGTCTTTATATGGAAGATGGCAGAACCCCTCAGCCTGCCCACTAATAACAAGACTATGGCAATCCACCAAAGGCCCAGAAAAAGCAGCTCCACTCAGAAAGTGGGGAGTCAGAAACACTTGGGAACAGCACTCAGTACCCCAGACAGGACCCGACAGCCAGCATTATCCAAAGTCTATTAATATTATTATCAAGTGAGGCAGGAGTCCCCTGGGGAGCTCTAGTATTTAGAAATTCTACCTTATGAAATAAGGTCAAGGCTCAATTCAGTCTTAATTTTACTAGCTACCCAAATCGTTTCCTGAGGCTAAATCTCACTGCTGTGATGACTAACATGATTTAAATATTTCTCCATTTTTGTATTAATGAGTCACAGGTAGACAAGGCCTCAGGCCTGTTTCACAGATAAGGAACAGACTCAGGGAGAGGCGAGGGGCCCCTCCTAGGCACACAGCCTTTCAGGGTCCGCCGGGACCAAGTCAGGTTTAGCTCATTTGCTGCCACACTATGGTGAGTTCTTGGGTCAGACCAGATGTTTCTGTAACGGACATTCCCATAAAAAGGGGAAGCTCCCCAGTCCCTGCCCCACCCAGAGAGTAGTGGTGTTGAGATGTGAGGAGAAGCTTGAGACACAGGAAGGGGGGCACACTTGGAGAGAAACATGAGGGAGAGAGACATATGAGAAGTCCCACTGGCTTCTCAGCTTTGGACTTGCACCAGGGATTTGGAGGCCTGGTTAGACCTGTGGGTCAGAGACCTGTGGGGAGACTGACTGGTGGTAGCTATAACTTGCTCTGTAATTTGATTTTGCTCTTTATGTCCCAGACTTGCCTGGCACCTCTCACCCCTTTCCTGTGGTTCTCCCCAGAGCCCCCCGAGAAGATGCCTTAGACTTTCTGCAAGCTTTTGGGCCTCAGTGCCCCAGTTTGGGGCAACCCTATTTGGCTGGGCATTTACCCACAAGGAGGTGGGTAACTTTGGGTGTTTGATTGGGAAACTATTATCCTTTTCTCTCTCTCTGCACACTAATCCTATTAAATTTCTTTCACACGAAGTATACTTTGTGTGCGCGGATGGCAGGACCCCTTTAAAGTACACAAGTTTGGGGGGCCTGGGGAGCCCCTCGTCACCCTGCTAACACCTCCATGTTGTGGTACCAGCTCTGATGTCACTTTTGCTGATACAACTGGCTCATCTAACAGAATTCATTATTCCTTTTGTTAACTGAAAGTGAAATCTCAACAGTAGTTAAATAAAGAGTTTATTAAATGAAGTGAGGCCTTGACCCGGGAAGCAGTCTGATAGATTTTATTCTGTCAGCTATGCAATAAACATGTTTGAATTTAGTTTATATAGGTAGGAACCACGAGCCACTGATATTAAGAATGTCATTTTTTGGATAGGGGTCTTCTAGTTTGAAATTGTCCTCACTTGGAGTTATGCTCCCTGTGGAGGTGGGACATGCAGGATTTATTTTTTCCTTGGTAATGAATGTTCTGTAGAGTTGCAAAGTCTGGGTCCCCAGTGTTAAATCTTTTTTTATTTTTATTTTTATATTTATTTTAAAGATTTATTTATTTATACAAGCACTGGGGTACAGTCGGGGCGTGGGAGGGTGAGAGAATTCACCAGAGACAGAGTGGGGAGCAGAACAGGCAGACAGACCAAAGACACTGCTGAAGGGAGCAGCGGGCAAGACAGGAGAGGTCTGCTGTACTATGAGGGAATCTCCCTGGCTGGCCGGGATTGAACCTGCGCTGTAGAGGCTGTGGACAGCTTCACAGTGCAGTGCTCAACCGCCTGCGCCACCAGAGAGGCCCTCTTTTTTTTTTTTTAAATCTAAAAAGACTGACTTTACCTCAGGTATCAGATTCCTGCTTACAGTATGGAGGCTTTGAAGGTGTCTTTGCTCTCTGGCCTGCTAGACCAGGGACCGGGTCCCCAGAAAATTTTACAATATGTTTACATCCAAATAATGGATACAATGATATTTGCTCCATAAGACCAGCACACCCAGGCCTTTAGTCCAACTCCTTCTCTACCTGTCTCTTTCCCTGTGTCTCTGAGCATCTCTGAAAATTCTTCCATTGGTGCTCATATCCGGAGGGAGGAGACATTGCTGTCACCAGAGATGGAATTTGGGATGAAGTCTGCACAAGAGGACCTTGTGAAATTACCTTTTACCTTTCCTGTTACTTTTTCACCATTTTCTACCCCAGCTCAAACCCCTTTGTCTTGTTAATTCTTCACAAATGTATTGCTTCTTTGTCTAAAAGACATGTCTGTTTAAAAGCTTCCTACTCTAGCCCCTTCTTTGGGCTTCATTTTCTTGTGAAGGCGCCGATATGCATGTAAATATTCAATAACATGCATTTACTTTTCTCTTGTTAATCTGTCCCTGTCAGTTTAATTTTCAGGCCCAACCAGGTCACTAAGAGGGTTTCCTTCCCTATTCTCCTTGGAGGTTTGGGCAGCAAATTATCATGGAAACAAGAGTTCAGGTGTTGGGGCCTCCCTAGTGTCACAAGTGGTTAAGTCTCAGCACTGTGAAACTATTGAATTCAATCCCTGGCCAGGGAGCTGACCCACATGGCTCTGCAGACTTTACCTGTGTCGCCCACTGCTCCCCTCAGCAGTATATTTCAGTCGATCTGTCTATTCTGCTCCCCACTCTGTCTTTGGTGAATCCTGTCACCCTCCCACATCTCTGGCCTGTACCCCAGCTCTTGTGTGCATAAATAAATAAATCTTCCAAAAAAAAAAAGAATTTAGGTGTTCAGAAGTCAAGAGATGTGGGTGTCCAGTGCTGGGGTCAGAAACAGGGCTTCTACCTCCGTCCTCTGCACCTGTCCACAGCATCCTTATCCAGTTCACTTTTGCCTCTGTTCCAAGGTCAATAGCAGCCTTGCGAGCCAACCACTCAGAGCTGGTCTGGGATGTGCACCAGAGCGGAGAGGGCACGCTGGAGACAGCTGTGCTGCTCTGGCCCACGGCAGCTTCAGAAGCAGGGCTTTGAGAGTTTCTGGTGGCAGCGACCTACTTACAGAAGGAAGGTGTGAGAGCAGCCTTCACACATTTTAGTGCTGATGGAATTGGATCTGCTGGAGTGATTTGAATTGAGTTTGCAGGACAGGACCAGGCTTAGAGCACTCTTCAGCTGCCCTTGGTAGGGTTCCAACCCTTGGCAATGTTTATCACCCGAACAGAAACCCATGGAGTGACAGAGAGAGAGGGAGACACACATGCGCGCGCGCACACACACACACACACACACACACACACACTCACACAGCCAGACCCAGAGAACATGAGCAGTGGAACCCTCACCATGGAGGAAAGGAAGGCAGAGGAGGATACTGAGGGCCCCCCCAAACTGCAAACTCTACTCCAAATGTTAACAACCAGAAATCATTCGATTTCAAATCAGAATGAAATGCATGGCATTTCACAGTTTACACAGTTTTCATGTTATCTCACTTATTTCTCCATAACACTAGGATGGTTTTTTTCTTTCAACAAATATTTATTAATTTCTTAGTATGTGATTGCAGAGAGGTATAGGAGTCAAGAAATTGTTGCTGGTTGAGTATATTTTGAACTATTAACCAATTCAAGTGATTAATGATAATTTATCAATCAGTTTGAATTACTGACCACATGACAGATGAAGGAATCAAGATTTAGAGGCTGGCTCAAAAGTGAGTGCTCAAAGACTAGTCAGAACTCAGGGTTGATTTCAAAATTTTTTCATCATATCACACAGCTGGTTGTCACCTCAGGTCCTCACATGTCTGTGTCCAGTTCTGTGAACTGGACACAATCCAGAAGACATCAATCAATCGCCATCAATCCAGAAGACTCTGGGAGCTTTGTATTTGTAACAGTCAGGTCACACTGGTCCTGAGCCAGACCCCTCAGCTCTGTCCTGTCATCTCATCTTTAAAAATGGAATCAAAGGAGCTCTGGTCCTTTCTCTACTGCTAAGGATTGAGAGAAACCAGAGTTATACACTCAGGCCAATTCGAGAAATGTGCTTATTATAACTGGAAGGGTGTAATCTGGACATCAATCAAGAGTCATCGATTACGCATCTTCTAACGACTGAGCAATGTGCCAGGCATTGGAGAGGATAGGGGAATATAAAATGACTTAAAGGATGTATAAGAATGAGAAAATCAAACCAAAAGACAGCATGGTTGACGGTAGGGAGAGAGTGAGACAAAGAACGGGAAGTCCCTGAATCAGTGCTTAGGGGACAAAGAGCAGCCCCGGCAAGAGGACAGGCTTGGGAAGCCCCCGAGGTAGAACAGGTTATGGTATGGGGGATAGGCTGGCACAAGAGAGGCCTGAGTGCGTAGATACCCTAATCTCAAACACAGACTCTGAGGAGATAGCCCTGGATTCCTATGCCATAAAGAGCGATGGGCATTAACTACAGCAAGTAGTGGTAGTTATAGAAGACCTTGGAACCTGTAGGGCCTGATCTTTCAGCCATTTTGAGATGCTCTTTAATCTCTTGGTGGGAGACTTGGAAAGAGGGGGAAGCGGCAAGATTTCCGCCAGAGGGCAGCATCCTAGTGAGACTGCCTGGAGCTGCCTTGGAGGGGCTCACCCTGGAGGGGGCTTTGTAGGCTGAGCACCTGGTATTATGACTTAGAAGCCAGGGGGAGCCAGGAGCCAGGGTCAAGCTTCTGGTTCATACCGCACCCTTAGCCAATCTCCAATAGAATACTTCCAAGGATTTCTTTCTGGGATGTGAGGTTGTCAGAGGAACTCTGCAATTTATGTAGAAGGATGAGCATGCTGTGCATTATGTCTTATGACTTATTTATTTTTTAACTGGAAGTTTCTACTTGTTGACCTCCTTGACCCATTTTGTCTACCTCCCACTTTCCACCTCTGTCAACCATCAATCTGTTCTCTGTAATTTTTGTTTGTTTGCTGTTTTTATATTTTGATTTGTTTTTTAGATTCCCCATGTAAGCGTCTTTGTTTTATTTCACTCAGCATAATGTCCTCAAGAGGTGCCTCCATGTAGTTGCAAATGCTGAGAGTTCATTCTATTTTGGGGCTAAATAGCATTCCATTACACATGCATACATATGTGTATATCTGCATATAATGTTATGATTTCTGTATCCATCCAGCCATCCATCTATGGACACCCAGGTCGTTTCTTTATCTGGTTATCCTGAGGGATGCTGCAGTGAACAGGGGGAGCATATACACTTTTGTGCTTTTTTAAAAATATTTTATTTTATATAATTCTTACATCATTTTTCATTTTTGCACAATGTGTGCATTTTCATTTTGGTTGTATTCCCCATAAAATTGCACCCCCCCTTATTTTGACCCTAATCATTCCTCTCCCCGCCCCCCAAACCCCCTCTCGCCCCCCCTCACTTCCCTCACCTCCCCCAACCCCCGCGTGGTGTGTCTCTGGTCCATAGTTGCCTGTCGATTTTGATTTTTACTTTGTATTAATTAGTCATTTTCCTGGTCCCTTATTTAGGTTTTCTAAATTCCTGCTATGAGTGAGACCATCCGGTATTTTTCTTTTTCTTTTTGACTTATTTCACTGAGCATGATCCCTTCTAGCTCCATCCATGTTGCTGCAAACTGCATGTGTTTATCTTTTTCGATTGCTGAGTAATATTCCATGGTGTATATGTACCACATCTTCTTGATCCAGTCATCTATTTTTGGGCATTTGGGCTGTTTCCAAAGCTTAGCTATTGTGAACAGTGCTGCTATAAACATAGGTGTGCAGGTGTTCTTTGGAATTACTGTTTCTGTGTCCTTTGGGTAAATACTTAGGAGTGGAATTGCTGGATCTTGTGGAAGCTCTATGTTTAGTAGGTCCAGAAATCTCCACACAGCTCTCCATAGTGGTTGGACCAGTTTGCACTCCCACCAACAGTGCAGGAGAGTTCCTTTTTCTCCACACCCTCGCCAACATTTGTTATTGCTAGTTTTCTTAATATGTGCCATTCTCACTGGTGTAAGATGGTATCTCATGGTAGTTTTGATTTGCATTTCCCTGACTACAAGTGATGGTGAACATTTTTTCACATGCCTGTTGGCCATTTGCATTTCCTCTTTGGAGAAGTTTCTTTTTAGCTCTTCTGCCCATTTTTTGACTGGATTATTTTCTTTGTTTTTGTTGAGTCTCTTCAGCTCTTTGTAGATTTTTGTGATCAGTCCTTTATCATTAGTGTTGGGTGCAAAAATATTCTCCCAGTTGGTGGGGTTTCTCTTTGTTTTGGTTATTGTCTCTTTTGCTGTGCAGAAGCTCTTTAATTTGATGTAGTCCCAGCTGTTTATCTTTGCCTTCTCTGTCACTGCTTTGGGTGATGTGTCTGTAAAGATGTCTTTGAGGTGCATGTGGTATAATGTTTCGCCTATATTTCCTTCTATATATTTTACGGTTGCATATATATACTTTTGAATTGCTATTTTCATTTCCTTTGGATAAACACCTAAAGGAATCATGTGGAACATATATTCTATTTTTAAAAAATTTTCGTAGTTTCATTTTTTATATTTTTTTGAGGAACTGCTACCCTGTTTTCCAAAGTGACTGCCCCAATTTATAGTCCCACCAAAGTGCATAAGAGTTACCTTTTGGCCACATCATTGCCAGCACTTGTTATCCTTGTCTTTGGATAATCGCTGTTCTAACAGGTGTGAGGTGATGACTCATTGTGGTTTTTGATCTGGGAGGCTTGTTTTATCCCAGTGCTTGCAGCTTCAGCCCGCAGGCAAGTCAAGCTCTGTGCTTTGTGTTCAACAGATACAAAACAAACATTCAATAAAATGTAAATTGAGTTACAGTAAAGGGGCGAGGAGGATCTCGGTCTTAGAGGAGTCACAGCTTTCTAAGAGGGCCTGGAATACCGAAATGGTAAACCCAACAGTGGTATCGCATATGATAAACCTTAGGGTCCTCCCTCCTGGGTGTCTGTTATAAGTTACAAGCTGAGAGTCTTGCTTGGATCTGCCTTGTTCCTTCTGAGGGTCTGCTAGAGTGAAAGGGGGTTCAGTTCGTCTGATCTTGCTTTTCATAAAAATAAAAAGGCTGAATAAATATTCCTCCTCTACAAGGAAGGAGGGTTGAATCTGGATAGTGCTTTCGTTCCTGCTCCTAGGTAATCCTTTCTCAGTTTGAAGGAAAGGAAACAGGACGCTGGAAAGCTCAGCTCTAGCCCTGTCTTCTTGCCCTCTAAGAGGATCTGCTCTCCCGCGATGGTTGCAAGGGAAAGCTGCAACCCTAACAGGCTCTGCAGGGCAAACAGCAGGATGCCTAGAGCAATGAAACCCTGGGTGAGGGCCAGCTCCTGCAGAGGCCTGGAACCCGGAGCCCACAAGCACCAGATCTGAGGCCCAGGCCCAGAAAGATTCCTGGTTAATGGGGCAAATCCTTCACCCAGATCTCAGCCAGCGGCCTGGACTTTGGCAATCTCTGAACAGCAGTTAAGGTAAATGAAGTAGATCAGTACGGCTCCCTGTTGGTAAACCCTGAAGCCATAATGTGAAGTGAAAAATATAAGGCGTGGAATGATACACACTCTGGGACATCAGCCATGGGTATTTTTAAAAATAAGCCTCTGCATGAGTGGAAAAGTAGAACCTCAGGTGGGAAGCGTGTGTGCTGATGTCAGAATTTCTTTTTGGAAACAGGGGGCCGAGTAAAATAAGTTGTTCAGATAGGCTCTTCTGCTTAGTCATAATTTGGAACAAAATTTGTTTAGTCATTTGATTCTGAGCAAAAACACCCAGAACAAATATGTCAAGGTACAAAAGAAAAAAAAAAATCTGCTAAATCTTCGCAGGAGGTACCTGCATTATTTTCTGAATATTTGAAAATTCTATAACAGATCAAAATGTAACAGAGGAAAGAGGAATAAAGACAAGAACTCTGGCTGTGAAGGCCTATTGTGCACCTGTCACCTGCAATCTCTGTTCTGGCTGTCAGACACCTGGGATGTCCTGGTGCTCACTCAGAGGCAAAGCTAGAATCACAGAGGATGAAGCCCAGGTGAGTGGGTTCTGGAGTACTCCCTGGGCTCCCCACTGTGGGACCTCACAATCCTGTCCAGATGCAGGACCAGACTGTAGCCCAGGTACACTTCTGCTCATTCAGGGCTCCCCTCTGGATGAGGCGCTACAGGAGACTTGACCCAGCTGCCCAGGTGGTGTCTATGCTGAGCTCATGGGACTTGCTCAAACCCTGAGTCATCTCACTAGTTCCTTCTTGGTCTGGCGGGGGGTCACTTCTTGCCCCCCCAGTGTGAAGCAGGGAGAACTACTTTGCATTCAGTAGTCCTGGGGATGCTTCTTGGATCTGTCAGCCCCCAGCCCTCACTGGTGGGGTTCTCATTTTGTCTCATTTCAGGCCTTCCTTCAAACTTCTCTTTTAAATTTGTTCCTCTTACTGGGTCTGGTAGAGGGCTTCTGGCCTGCGTCTCCACCGGTACCTCCAGGACTTGACTGGTTTTGCTGGGATGAGCCTGGAACTGCAGTCCTCAGCTCCAGGACTGACTTTTCATGTCCTGCACCTGTGAGTGTTCCCCTCTGGGCTGGGAAAGTCACCTCCCTGGAGCCTTCCTGGATTCAGAGAAGTTGTGAGGGGTGAGCACCAGGGGACAGCTAAATATCAGGGCAATGATTCCCTTCTTTCTGGTAGCCTGACAGTCAATATGGCGTCTGGGTTCTCTGCTCCTTCTTTGGGGGCATCGTGCAGTCGAGGCATACTGGTGCCCACACCGAGGTGTCAGAGGGAGTGATTGGATGGATCAGGTGTTTTGAGGCGCATCTCTATTAGCTGAGAGCAAGGAGAACCTGTTATAATTAGCAAACCATGGCTGGAGCTGGGAACCCAGCTGAGTTGCTGGTTCCGGGCCTTCCGAATCAGACCTGGCCTTCCGGGCTTCCAGACAGCCTGGGCCTGGGCCTGGGCCAAGTCGCAGAACGCAGCCTGAGGCGAAGTCCCAAGGGAAAGTCATCCATCATGGGAGGTAATGGTGCGTGGAAGCTTTGGTCTCCCCTCCCACCCTAGTCTTCCTCTGACTAGTGGCTGTTGGGAAAGAATCTGATTTTCCCAAGAGAAGAAAGGCCAATTTTAGAATAGCTTTCTTTCTTTTTTTCTGGGCCAGCTGGTGCCAGCACGGGATATTCCACACTGGCCTCAGCCTAAGATATTACTGTGCTTTCTGGGGTGCTGATCACTTGCTCCCCAGGCTACTCCTGCTCTGCCAGGTCCTGTCTCCCCTTCACTGTCTACACCATCTGCTGTTGCCCAGCCCAGCGGGCGAGGACACCCAGGAGCCTCAGTTTCCAGATGTTACCTGCTCGGTGCTGGTTGCTCACTTTCTTGCTCACCATCATTCTGAGGGACAGAGCATGGTGTGGGCAGCTTGTCTGGGGGAAAAGAACCCCAAGAAGCACAATGGTTCCTTCCTCTCTCCTGAATCTGTCTAGCATAGGTCATGTCACCAGAAGGAGAATGATAGAAAAACAACTTTTCAAGAGACTTGCCACTCAAAATGTGGTCCCTGGACCAGCTGCATTGACTCCCTAAGAATTCATTAAACTTGTAATTCCTTAGAGCCTGCCCAGAGCTGGTATTGCAACAAAAGACTTGGGTGATTTTTATGCCAATGAGAGTGTGAGAAATACCACTGTAATCCAATGGTTCTCAAAGTGTGGTCCACGGGCCAGTGGCCTCAGCACCCTCTGGGAGAGGTTAGCAGCGCCTTCTCAGGCCCAGCCCCGGGCTTGCTGATTTGTCAGTTCCAGGGGTGTAAAGGGGTGCAGGGTCTCAGTAAGGCTTCTGGGTGATTCAGGTGCCCACTGGAGTTTGAGGACCCCTGCCTTAGAGCATGCACCATGCTACAGATCATCGAAATGCCTCAGAGCAACACCAGTCACCCACTTCCATCCCAGCAAGAAGGGTCCTGGGGTTTGTCCCTTTTTTGTTTAGCAGAGACTCAGTTTTTGTGTGTGGCAGACACACATGGAGACATCCCAGAAGCTGACAAGAAAGGGAGGGAGGTCAGATCAGTCAATGCTGAGCCCATCAGTGGGATGTGACTTCTGCCCCTTGAAAACCAGGCCCTGCCCAACCACCAGACTCCTACCTGCAGGCCCTTTGTGGGCCTCACACTACAGAAATGCGTCCTGGTTCTGCTGTTTAGGAACCTTCACCGTCATCCCAGCCTCTTCTTCTCCCTCATGCATGCTACATTTGCTGTTCTTTCTGGACACAGGGGCATTCATGCCTCTGTGCTCTTGCACAGTCTTGTCTCTGCTTGGAGTCCTTTTTGTCACCTCTCAGTATTTCAAAACCTTCCTTTCTGACTTCACGACGAGTAAGTGATCTCTCTTAGGGCTGGCAGAGCACTTGCTTGGACCCTTTGTATTTCAATGGGATCTGTCTCTCCCCATATTCCCTAAGGTCAGAGGCTGTATCTCTGACCACAAACTCTGCGCTTGCCCCTGCACAGCCCCCATGTACAGCATGTGCCCTGGAGCCTCCACAGGGGAGAAGGTAGGAAGCTACACTTGGGAATCTAACCTGGCTGTGCACTTCACTTGTGCAACCATCCGAACCTTGGCTTTCATCCGTATAAAGAGGAGAAGTCTCTGCCTCATTGGGGGTTGTGATAATTAAATTAGAACATTCCTGAAAAATGCTTTCTTTGCACGTGTTTAAGCATTCAATTCAATTCAGCTGTAATTATTGCATGAAAGTAATGTAGTGCACAATTTCAGTTCTTTAATCTGTATCTTTTCTCACCTTTTCTATAACTCCTGAGCTAGGCAGCATGAGTGACAAAAAAATCTTTAGAATTTTAAGATAAAATTCCAACAGTATACCAGCCTCTATATGCTCCAGCGATGACTTTCAGATTGGAAACAATGACATGTTCCTGTGGAAGTTGGCTTTAGCATCTCCCGTCTCTAGACAGGCTTACAGCTTACAGACGGCCAGGAACTCATCACTTCAAAAACCCTCTGAACTTGAGCTCAGCACTTTGTAGTAAGCACACATCAGCACCCTAAGTTCTTGTATTGTTCTACTTTTTATTCACTGTGTGGATGTAGTTTTAGGGCCTCTGCCCTGTCCTGTCACTATGGATTTGTGTTCCATAGTGAACTAGTCCTGAAGTCTGCAGGATCCTCTGTGGCTTTCCTTGATAGGATTTTGATGGGGCGCACTGGAGACCCACACTGAATCTCAAACATAGAGCTCAGCTGCCACCTGGTGGACAAATGTCACATTGCAAATATTTCCTTTTGTGCGTATGGTCTAGAGAGAGGGTTACTGTTCAATGCAGGCATCTTCGATTTATTTATTTATTTTTAAATGTTTATTTATTTATGCATAAAAGAACTGGGGTACAGGCCAGAGGTGTGGGGGGTGAGAGGATTCACCAGAGACAGAGTGGGGAGCAGAACAGGCAGACTGACTGAAATACACTGCTGAGGGGAGCAGCGGGCGAGTCAGGAGAGGTCTGCTGCGCCATGTGGATAGCTCCCTGGACAGCTGGGATTGAACTAGTGTTGCAGAGGCTGCAGATAGCTTCACAGTGCTGTGCTTCCCTGCGCCACCAGGGAAGCCCCACATCTTTGATTTATTTACATCATGAAACTTAACTGTCAGGCCAAGGATGAGACCCATGAATTGACATATGTGTTTCAGCAAGTTGAGCTAAGAAAATCCATGTCACAGACAAGGAGACCTAGGGAGGTTTTGGGGGGCATCCAGTGTGGACCATGCACCTCACCCAGCTCCCAGTGAGATAGAAGCTCCCAGCTCCCCTCCATGCACACAAGGGGGGCTTGACAACGGTCTCAAAGTGTTACAGGGTCTCAAGGGCTCTGCTTATCAGTGACCTCAGCTCCACATTTCTTGCTTCTCACCCTACTTTTTCAAAGCTCTTGTGTTCTTTGAGCCTGCTGGTAATCTAGGAAGGTGGATGATGCATCACCCCGGCTTTCCCCCTGAAAGGTCTTCTGGGAACAGTGACCTCTGAGCTTCTAAGGGGAAAGCTGGCAGGGGCACAGCAGACACCTCCTGAGCCTGTGTATAGCTGGCAGGCCCCTCTGTCTCACACCCACCTAAAGCCAGAGCTTTCCTGGGAGCCACTGAGAAGGGGGAGTCTGGGGTGAGCACTGGCTGAGAGGTCGGGGCAAAACGTGGGGAGGGGACCTTGCCTTTCACTGGAGAAGGTCCTATGTGTCCACCTAGTGCTGCTCAACCCCCAGACAGGACCCGGATTCAGAGGTGTGCGCACAGAGGCCATGGTTGTTCCCCTTTGCACCAGCCCCCTGGTTCCTGTCCAGGTCTTTCTCAGGCTGCCCTGTTTTCTGGGTTCCCGCAGCTGGTCTGCGCTGAGGGGGCAGCTCTTGCTTGCCTAGGTCGGTGCCAGAGACAGGGCCGTGTCTCCCTCCAAAGATCTGCTGAAGCGACTGTAGAATCTGAGCTTCAGTTCAGTTGTTACAGATACCCTGGGGCTGCAGAGTTCTGCCCAGAAGACAGATCCTAAAATTTGGTGAAGAATTAAGAGACAAAGCCTCAAGCACAGCCCCTGAGGCGGAACTGACTTTGTAAATCCCCTCCGAGCCAGTCTTCTCATAATGGAGCCCCAAGTAGCTTCCTGTGGGCCTTGGGTCACCACCGGGTTCTCTGCTGATAATTAGATTCTTCAAAGAGCTTCTTGCTTTCGCTCTTGCCTTTTGGTTCCTGGCCCCCGAGGGTGAGGTGGGGCGCTGGTCAGTCTCCCCATGTTGTTATTTTGGGAAATCTGAGCCCAGTGCTGTGAATAAATGGTGACATTTCTTATTCTGGAAAAAAGCTCCATTTTATATATATCTCAGGTCCCCTGGGTTCACGCAGAGGTCATTTATATACAGGGCCGGCTCTGAGGTTGATGTTTCAGTGACTTTGGCTGCTGCTGTCTCTTCCCCAAGTTCCCGTGGGCAGCTGGGATGATGTCTCTCTGGTGAGACCGTCTGTATATGTTGGGGGTGAAGGGGTGCACCCCTTTACCATCTGTAGAGAGGGGGAGCTCCAGGACCAGAACAGTGGGGTCCCCAGTCCAGGGCTGCCCTGGGTCCCGGCCTCTGCTGAGCTGAGTGCAGCCCCTCCTGGCTGGGGCCACTGCCCTTAGCTGCTGGGCACGCTGGAGCAGTCTGCACCGGGACCCAGGCTGACTTTCCTTTGCACACACCTTCTCTTCCTATCCACTTCCCTTCCCTGGGGGTGAGTCAGTAAGTCTGGCCTAACTGGAGTGGAGGGGAGGGGGGGAGATTCCTGAGACTCTGTATAGATTTATTCTATGATGAACAATGCTCTTCCATCATTTATTTATTCAGTCATCGGCATATCACTATGGAGTTGTATATTTTACTATCACTTATTTTGTCACTCAAATTACCGCAGATTTGATCAGTGGGAATCATTGCCCAAGAGCTTTGGGGATGCCCATCCCCCTCTACCCTCTCCCTTGTTTTTGGGGGAGCACTTTCTTTCTTTAAGATTTATTTATTTATACAAGCACTGGGTACAGTCAGAAGCGCGGAAGGGTGAGGGGTGCAGCGGGCAGCAGGAGAGTCTGCGCGCCATGTGGGACCCTCACCCGGTGACCGGGGATCGAACCAGAGCTGTGGAGGCTGCGCGCAGCTTCGCAGCCCAGCGCTCAACCGCTGCGCCACCTGGGGAGGGCCCAACACTTACTTTCTTTCTTTCTGACCATCTAAAATGCTTCAGGTTCATCTTGTGTTTCTCCTGCCTGCTAATCAGCCATTTCTCCAGGGAGCCCTGGTTTCCCTCATTAGAGAATGATTCTTCAAACCCAAGATCTGGGCACTGGGGCTGTTTATTGCTACTGGGGTATCACTGCTCTAAGCCCTCTCAGCAGGCAGACTGGGGAATATAGGTGTGGGCTCCCAGCTACACACACATCTGCCCTGGCTTCTGGACTTATCTGTAGAGAGAAAGCTGAGCTGGCGTGGTGGTCTGTGCTCAAATTCAGTCTTACGGGTTTCCTGCCAGCCTTGCTCCCCTACTTAGTTGTAATTTCTTTCCCCAACAGTGAGAAATGTGTCTCCTATGATCTGTAGCTTATTTCCTGACTCGTTCAATCCTAATATAGGTGAAGTACTTTCAGTATTGCAAATGTCATACGCTGAGTATTACTCATATTTAGGGAAGATGAGGCTTTGTGTTTTGTCTAGCATAAGGAAGGTGACCTTGACACTGTCTTACGTTGGTATTTGCCAGGACTTTTTACTAAAGTTACTATTTTCCCTTTGTAATGGACAGGTTTTACTTTGAGATCATGCAACTATTGTTTTTCCTCTTCAAAACTTGCTCACTCATGTTAATACCCTTCATAAATTAAAATTTTAATTTAAGCTGAATCAGATGAATTTCTGAGGAAAATCACATAAGTAGAGGGGGCTAATCTCTTGTGTTTCTACAGTCATCTGTCTGTCTGTCTTTCTCTGTCTACCTGGAGTTCGTTTCTTCTGCTTCATCCCACCCTCTTTGTTACCCAGCTTTGTGGTAGAGAGTGTGGCTCCCATCAACCCCCCTCATCCAGTGAGTAGACCAGCGCCTCATAGGGTCAACCCCAAGTTCCTAGGGAAGGGACTCTGGTTGTCCAGGCTGGGTCAGTAAACAAGTCCTAGCTATTCATTTGCACCCAAAAATGCAAGGACCAAATTGCCTACATCTGTCTGAAGGGAACCCACCTCAGTATTGTGAGGGATGAATTTTTAGTCCCTAGAAACCTTTGTGAGATGAACAGCTCCCTACTGGATACCCAACCCACAAAACAAGTCTGTGACAGGCAGAATTAGAACACAAGTCCTTGACTTCTCAAGCATTGTATTTTTCTCCAACACCACGTCAAGCACTGAATCAAGACAACTCAGCTTCCTGTTTTGATCAACCTCAAGCTGAAGCAGTACCTTATCCCACTCTTGGTAATTTTTAGGTCTCGAATAATTCCCTGTACTTAAAGTGCTCCTCTGTGGATCTGTGATAGCTGCCTTATCCATCCAGCTGTGTTACCCTAATTCCCTCAAGACATGGAACTAAACGCAAAAGCTAACCCATTAATGGGATTGGCGTTAAATGCAACAGATTTTCAGAAATGATTGGAAAATCTTTTCTGAAAGAGGAGATGTCTGGATCAGATTCTATGAGGAAGGAAAGTGAAGCATCCCTCCTGGGTTTACTGGGAAGAAGCATATTTTGCAGCATTTCCTAGATTCCTGATTCATATTTTCCCCCTGATGTCAGGAAAAGAGCATCCTTTTCTCCTCTGACAGCTTATGGCACTAAGAGACCCAAGATAAATGGGACAGCTGGACATTGCTGGACACAACTGCAGTGGTTGGTCAAATTGGGACATCTGGTTCACTTCCCCAGGGCTCAGCCATGGCGGGCAGACTAATAAAGGCAATCTAGTCCTTCATTGACAGGTGGAGGCCCTTGGGAGACCAAACATGGTGCTAGAGATATTGGTTTTCTTTTCCATGGAAGCATAGGAGAGAGGGTGCAGGAGAGCCAGTTGTGCACTTGAATCTTTCTTGCCTGCAATCCTGGGTGACCATGGGGGACAACTTTCCAGGAAATTTGGGGGGGGGTGCCTGGAAGTGTTTGGAAGCCTTCACACATGGCTGCACCAATGGCCCCAACTGGAAACTTAGCACAGTCATGAGAATTTCCTAGCCCATGGGGTGGTGGTATGGCAGATGCTTGGTCCCCAGTGACTGGGACCCTTAGTTGGAATTGGAAGACTTGCCATTAAGGATGTTTTGTGTCATCCAAGCTCATTGGTCTTGAGTAAAAGACAGTCTCTTCTAAAACTCAATTTGCCCACTTATGAACTAAGGACAGGAACACCTGCTCCCCAGGATGGTTACAAATATTATATGAAATCAAGGATGCAGAGAAAGTTACTAGAAAAATGCAAGTCATTTTGGTGCTGAGTGAGGTTATTTAGAACATACTTTGGGATGCTCACAAAAGGGTCTGTTCTCCACAGTGACAGATGACATTGAAAACTGAAATCCACAGAAGAGACAGATATTTCCACTTTAGCCTCCAGTCTCAAACTTTAAAATATCATTTAGCCCTTATTTATATGAAAAGAATAACAGGCAAATGGATATGCTGGCGATCCAAACCTTAATTTCCAGTCAGTACAGAGGGATGAATGAAATGATTGATAAACTCACGAGGCCACAGAGGGAAGATAAGGGATTAGTGGTTCGATGAATTAGATTTTGTCTGAAGGTCAGGTTCAGGACCCAAGAGAGCCCATGTCACAATTTGGAGCTGGGCCAGCTACCATGTCTCACAAACAAGATACCCCTGTTTCCAGCACATTCTGCAGTTGTCCAGGCCAAGACTGTAATGAGCATCTAGCAGTAATTCAGCTTGTTTCCCAGTCTCCTTTGTAGCCTAGTCACCTCCAGACACAGGGGTGCACTAACATCATTTGAACAAATTGCCCAGTGCATTATCAAAGAAATTAAACTAAGTATCCTCAGGTTGATGTGGGGGCATGGGAGGTAATGGAGGGCAGGGAGGGGATTCTTTGACCTTGTGCCCTGATCTCCCGAAGTGTTCATGAACATGGGTACTGGGGAGCGAGGGAGCAAAGTGACAAAACACTATCTGGTAACAAGGGCCCCTTTGATGAGCGAGAACATGACATGAGGATTGACTCTTATTGAACTTGCTCCATTAAGGGCATATTTGTCAGCAGGACCATGAGTCAGAAGGAAAAGGGTCTTTTCTAACTTAAAAATAAAGCCGTGGGGACATGCAATCAGGGGAGGGTTTGTGACTTGACCTTTCTATTTCTGGATGTGTGACTATGCATGTGGTGTTGAGTGGGGGTAGAGGAAGTGGGGTGAGCATGAAGGACAGCTGTGAGCCATTGGTGTGGATACTAAGGAGTTGTTTGGGGGAAATGAGCACTTGGTGGCAGCATAGGTTAGTGGGAACACTTCACACTCAAAGCCAGAGCCCAGTCCCAGAGAGACTGGGATGCTAGTCCCACAATACCCTTCAATACCCTTCAATACCCTCAATACCCTGGCCTCCCCTGGTGGCTCAGTGGTTGAGCGCTGGGCTGAGAAGCTGCCCACAGCCTCTGCAGCTCCAGTTCGATCCCCGGCTGCCGGCGAGGGTCCCACATGGTGCGCAGACCTCTCCTGCCACCCGCTGCTCCCCTCAGCAGTGTATTTCGTCAGTCTGCCTGTTCTGTTCCCCGCTCTGTCTCTGATGAATCCTTTCACCCTCCCGTGTACCCAGTGCTTGTATAAATAAATAAATAAAACTTAAAAAAAAAAATCCTTCAGCCAGTTTCTGCTCTGACACCCCCAGACACCCTGGCAGAGTCACCTGTTTTCTCATATGGTAGACACAATGCCTGCGTTTGTACCCCAACCCTGTCCTGGGGGTGCTGTCTAATGTTGATGTCTCAAGATGACTTTGGACTCATTGGGGACCTCTGTGTTCCAAAGATGTCACCTGGACTGAGCCACAGCACAGGGAGGGAGGCGCAGCACAAGGTCACCCCATGATCAGAAGTTATACTCATTCCTCTTGTGGCTGCTGCATGTTGGAGAGCAAGCCAGGGTGGCAAAGTCACCCCGATGTGAATGCAGTCTTGAAGGGTGTGGCTTAATCCCTTCTCATCTACAGCCCCTAAATCTAGTACTAGAAATTCAGCCCCAAGACAAAAGTAGTTCAAAACCATCATGGAACAACCTTGCCGATAGGTGAGGAGACTCCTTGGGGTCCTGTCCTGTTTCCCACCCTCTCTGTCTCCCCTGCTCATCTGAGAGCAAGCCTCGTCAGAGCCCACGGCCCAGGGAGACTCGGAGGCCCCGGCCCTGGAAATGCAGCCGGGGGAACTGAAGGGAAGGGTGAGGAGGAACATCCAGCACATTTGTACCCACTGTCTGTGCCCCGCTTCTCCTCCTCCTGCTCCGCCTGCCCTCCTGAGGCTCTGGCTCATCCTGTTCCATCCTGTCCTTCCACTCTGGAAAGGTCAGTCCCCCCCCCCCCCACACCTTACCCCAGAGCTCCACTTCCTCCTCCCAACCCCACACATTGGCACTTCTTGATAGACCGGGCCGGGGTCTGCCAACGTTGTGTGCTTGGGGTAACTTGTCACCTCAACTAAACTGGAGCACAGTAAGAGTGAGAGGTCAGACCTCCATCCGGATCCCAGGAAAATTTCCACAAAGGTGCAGCTCTATTGTCAGGAAGGTGGGGTGAACCGTCCCCTCTTAGAGGGTAATCCTGAGGAGATAAGTAAAACTATAGAAAGGCCTTCAAGTGACCTCACACATAATGATGGTATAAAAACACTGTCTGTGGCATAAATTTGACATCAGTTGTTCAGATTCAAGACTGTCCCCACTTTTGTACCTTGTCACACCCAGAGCATGAACGGTGGTCCAAAAATATAGGCAAAAAACCCTAAGGCCTGAGCTCCCACCTTGACTGGGCCGGCCACTTGTGTGCAGGTGTTGCGTGACCTGGCTGCGTGCCTGGCGGCCTCATGTACCCCTCACCCATCCCAGGAGGGGCCACACCCCTGATCTGCCTGACCCAGGGTCTTGGAAAACAGCCCATGAGTCAGAACGTGCCATTGTGGGGGCTGGAGACCATGTGTCCAGCACCTTCCCGGGCCCCCTCCTGCCTCACACTCCATAAATCTGAACTGATGAGGTTGGGCAGTGACTGGAGATGCTGCTTGGCGCGGCGGTGCCAAGGGCCCTGCCCGGGAGGGTCTGTCAGCGCCTGTGATGAGGTAATCGGAGGGGGACAGCTGCATCTGCCGTGGTAAACAGATGAACTTAGCCCATGGGCTCCTCAGCCACCAGGCCAGGAGCCAGGCAGCGAGAAGCAGCTCGCCCCAGCCCTCCACCAGTGCGGAACCAACCCCTGGGGTGAGGCTGCCCCTTGCTTGTCTTAGACCTCTTGTTTGCAGCAAACACCAGGAGAGCAGTCCTCCAAGTCCATTGTGCTGGCCTGGAGGAGAGGGAGTCTGGAGGCTCACAGCGAGATAGCTCGAAGCCAGCCCCAAATCTGCAGGAGTGACCCAAGGGAAAGGGGACCCCTGAAGACATGCTGTCCTCCAAGGAGATGGGCCCCTAAGCACAGGGGGCCTGTCAGTTGCAGAGTCACAGCGGGGAGCCTGTAGGTTCACGCCATGGCTGAGGCAGCTGGCTCTGCTGAGTTTTTTGTTGTTTTTCTGTCAAGTGGAGAGAATAATCACTCATGGTCCCCTGGATCTGATTTTGTGAAATATCACCAAATACCCCAGTTTCTTGCAGGAACCCCTCAGTTTCTGTGAGGTCCTTCAAAAGCGCCTGTGAAAGGAATCCTGTGAGCTCGAGAATGTTCTCATTGAGTTCACAGCCCCCCAAGACATCGCATGGGGAGTGTTACAGTCAGGCCAGTTCTCCAGCGCCAGGGCTTGATCTGTGGGGGCAGGTGCCAGGGTGAATCCCAGTCATTGCCACAGGCAAGGCAGGGGCTGGAGGCAGGTGGGGAGGGAGGGGCTCACGCCTCTGAATGTGGACAGCTGGACCACCACACAAGGCAAGGTGCTGTGCATTCCTGTTTCCTTCTGAACACATCACTTACTGTCCTTGAGCCTCAGTTTCTCCATCTGTGCAAGAAGGACAATACTCCTTTACTGGGTGGCACCGAGGACTAGATGGGATAATGCACTTTGTAAGAAGTCAAACACGGTGACAATATGAGTCATTATTACTCCTTTTAAAGATGACTTAATGCAGAGGGAGCCATCCATTTTTTCCCAGGGTGTTTTAGAAGAATCCAGTGCTTCTGGCCAAACACCCTCAGGCCGTGGCTGCCTATCGTACACACATCTTTAGGGTCAGCTCTACTGAGCTCTGGGCTGCACCTGGTAGTGCTGGTCCCCACAAGGGGGAGATGGTGGATCACTACGATGTACAAGGCTTCCTGCCTGCTCTCCGCTCTGCTTTTTCCTCGAGTGTCCACCAGATTGCTCCTGGAGAAAATGCCAGGGCACAGAATGGCCAAAGGGAGATGCTCCTTACCCCCCTTTTCTTCATCTACTCTCGTTCCTCCCAGCCTGCTCCAGCTCTTTCTGACCCCCTCCTCTTTCTCCCTTGAACATTTTAATCAATATGGCGCCTCTCCAGGGTCGCCACGCTGTCATTGCAATTTGCTGTGGTTCAATGGGTGAATTTTCTTTTTCCTTCTAGTGGGAGACAGAGTTATTTCCATGATAGGAGCCGACTGGTCCAGAGAGACTGCCACACAAAGAGCGCTATGAAGAAAGGAGACAGCTGGCTGAAAAGAGAGAAGGGATTTGGGGAATTGAAATTCCTTTATGATATTGGACTTTAACGTGGAAAATTCACTGCTCTGCATTGCTCAGATGCCGCTGAATTAGAGCAGAAGGGGTATCAGTTAATTTGTTAACTCTGGGCAGGAATTTGTGGTCCAGAGCTCGACAGGATGATTTCCTGACTGGTGTGACATCATCCATGCTACCTTAGTCCACACTCATCTCTTCCTTTGTAGGGTGAGCTGACTCTGTCCTTTCTTCATTAAGTTATCACCTCTGCCTTCAGGAGAGATGACATCCACACCACACTGGAAGGAATGTCTCCGTTTAGCCTCATCCGTCTCTCAGGAATGACACGGGCATCCTATGAAGGAGTGTGTTGTAATTCTGAAGACTGCAGGACTGAGACTGGAAGACTGCGCTCCCGGCCACTCTCTCACCTGCTGGTCGTCCAGGTACAAACACTTTTCCCATTGACCGACGCTGTCTCCCTAAGCTGTGAGGTGAGAAATATGGTGCTCACTTCTTTCTTAAGGTCATTGTGGAGCCACTGGAAAGTTCTGAGCAGGGTGTGATGGGTGGATTTGCTTGAGGAGTTATTGATCCAGAGAGTTGTAGAGGATGCAGTGCGGCCACTGGTGCCGGAGGCCTGTTCAGTGTGTCTGCAAGGATGCTGCTGAAGTCTGCCCCTCTGCAAAATGACCCTCTCCCGTTAGGAGAGGTTAAAGTTCTTTAGGCTTAAGATTGACTCATACCCAAGCCCAAATATCTCTGAAGTGAAGACACTGGCTCCTCTCAGTCACTAAGACCTCATCGGAGGCAATGCCAGCTCACAGGAGGCACTTTGGAATTTTGTGGAAATGGATTTTTTTTCTCATTAGATTTTTTTCTCATTAGAGGAGGAAGGAAGGGAGAGAGGGGAAGAGGGAGGAAGGAAAGGAGGAAGGAACAGAGAAAGAAAGAAAAAGAAAATGGCAAGTATTGGTGAAGATGAGAAACTAGAACCCTTGCAAACCATTAGCAGGAATACACGGTAATGTGGTTGCTATGAAAGACAGCTTGGCAACTTATTAAAAAAATAAAAATAGAAATACCGTGTAATCCAGTGATTCCACTTTGGGATTTATAGGTAAAAGAATTGAAGGAAGAGTGTTGAAAAGATATTTGCACCCCCATGTCCATAGCGGTACTACTCACAATAGCCAAAGGGTGGAAGCCATTCACGTGCCCATCCACAGATGAGTGGACAAGCAAAATGTGGACTATAGAACGGAGTGTTATTATATGTGGCACAGAATGGAATATTATTCAGTCTTAAAAAGGAAGGGCATTCTGTCACTTTGCCACAGCAAGAATGAAACCTTGAGGATTTTGTGCTTAGTGAAATGAGTCACTCAGAAAAAGAAAATATTGCATGATTCCGTTTCTATGAGCCCCTGGAATGGTCAAGCCCACAGAGATGGAAAGTCGTATGGTGGTTGCCAGGGACTGGGGAGGTGGAATGGGGAGCTGTTTAGTGCAAGATGAAAAGAGTCCTGGAGACTGATCACACGTAATGTGAACCGAATGTACTTAACGCTGAACAACTATAAAATAGTTAAGAGGTAAAACACAACAGCGGTTTAGAGCTTAAATAGAAAGCAGGTGTTGGGTCTGAGGGATATAAGAATCAGAGACTTACTCCTCAGAGGAATATGTTTAGGACACAGTCCCGGGAAGACAGGTAGACAAGGCAGGAGGATCATGAGCACTGAGAACAAGGACGGTTGGCTGGGTCCTCCTGGGCGGGTGGGTGGGAGGGAGGGGAAGGTGCTCTAGACTTCCCTGACTTCACTGCCTGGGCTGTAACAGAGCCTGAGACAGTCACTTCCTTTGATTGTGAACATGCTATCCTAGAGACAAGAGTGCGAAAAAGAGGAAGTGGAGGTAATAGTCCTGGGGTAGAGATATCTGGCTTTTTTTTTTTTTAAGATTTATTTATTTATGCATACAAGAACTGGGGTACAGGCCAGAGGTGTGGGGGGGGTGAGAGGATTCACCAGAGACAGAGTGGGGAGCAGAACAGGCTGACTGACTGAAATATACTGCTGAGGGGAGCAGTGGGCGAGACAGGAGAGGTCTGCTGCGCCATGTCTGTTGCTCCCTGGCCGGGGATCGAACTCATGCTGCAGAGGCTGCAGACAGCTTTGTAGATTGCGTCTTAACCCCTTGCGCCACCAGGGAGGCCCAGCGATCCCTGGCTTTTGAGATTATTTAGAGCTCTTTCAAGAAGGAAAATCCTAGTTTTCTTGTTTAAATCAATAGAGGATGAGCATCAAGCCTGGGGTCTCTTTAGACGTCCTTTAGGCCTTTTACTGCTCAGCCAAGGCATTTTGATAACTCGGCACTCAGCTCAAGTACACACCACATGTCCTAGAGCTCGAAGCTCCAGAAGCAACTCAGTAAAGTCAAAAATTTGGGAATTGTGAGAAGAAGATTCTCTGTGCATGTCCCTGGCATAAGCCCACCTCTGCTGGGATTTGACCTCCTTTCTCCCATCCTTCCAGACTGACTTTGAGATATTTTCACAGTTTCACTCTAATAATGTGGTTCTAGGAAATTTTGATTTTTCCATTCTTAAGATGTCTGGAGAGTTTTCTCTTGTTATTCCCTCTTCTCCAGCCCCCCCCCCCCAACCATGGGTCAGCTATGTTGGGGGTACTTGCCTACCCTTCTTACCAATGTTCCAACTGTTTCCTTTCCTAAGCATCCCCTGAAAGTGGGCACCCCCCGAAAATGGGCACCCCTGAAGCATGGTGTGAGCCCCTTTGTGTCTCTCCCTCATTGTCTCTAATTTGCACTGTTTCAAGGTCCTCTACTCAGCCACTCATGTGTTTGAGCATCTTCCAGAAGGACTGTCCTGAGCATCATGCCTGGTGAATCAAAAGCATTTTAAAATATGTGTGTGTGTGAAGTGTGCCTGCTTCTGCACATGCCCGCGAGGCTCGGTGCGTGCCTAGAGGCCAGAACCTCTTGCAAATGATTCTTGGATTATTGGTTTAGCCTGAAAATGAAGACAGACTGTGTAGCCCTGGGTACCTTTTATTTAGTACTTAGTATGTACCAGGAATTATTCTAAATGCTTTCCATATATTCATGTTATTATTTTCTAGAGAATAACACAAGAAGATAGCTGTTTGCAATCTCTGTTTATAGACAGGGAAACCAAGAATCAGAGAAGTTAAATAACTTTCCTAAATCCCCACAGGGAGTAAGTGGCAGAATCAGGGTCCTAACCCACCTGTGTAAGACATCCGTGGTGAGCAGCCTTGTCCGTCAATCTCAGGAGGGGGGCAGATAAGGGCAGCACCTATGATTTCACCTGGGGCACCTGGAGTAGGTGTGCCTCAGCTGTTGGGGGGAACCATGGGGCTTTCCTTCAGCTCTCATCTTTCGGTCAAAGTCCTCAGGCAGAAATGCAGGCTTCAGTTAGGAAATGAACAATACCATCAGGCATTTGTCAGGCATGGATCTGGCCCCTAAGGGGTCAGATCAGTTGCTAACTCTCTATTTCCCTCTTCAATTGGAGACTATCAAGGAGGTAGGAAGCCCTAGGACTCTGTTCCAGGATGCCTCAGCCTCACTGTCCTCAGAGAAGAGGCCTCTCTCCCTCAGGATGCGCTTCAGGAGATGTTGGCCCTTCCTTGTAAATATTCTCTTTGCACAGGCAAAACTATCTCCAGCTAATTTTGTGTCCCCATCACTACCCTGTCCCAACAGTGGTCGCTGCCAGTAAAAGCAAGCAGGATTTCAATTACTGACATCCTCATTCAAAAAGGAAAAATACCAGTCCAGTAGTTTTCTGAGTCCTATTAAACCGCATCAGGGCTTGCTCCATTGCTGATACATCCCTCTTCTGGGGTCTTGGCTCCAACGTGCAACTGACCAGCCCCCATCCTCAGTCTAGCAAGAGCAGGTGAGCTCTTCCAGGCTTGTGATGGACTAGAGCAGGTGCTTCAAATCCCAGACTGCGGTCCCTTGGAAACTACCTCACAAAAATGCCTCCCGCTGGAACAGTCCCCTCTGCAGGCAACCAGAGCAGCAGGGATTCCTGACTGACAGGCTCTTGGCAATAACAGGAGTCTGAACCTTCAGAGGAGTTGCTAACAGTACCCCAGGAGTGTATCCCAGACACCTTGACATCCAGCCTTGCAAGGAGTCTCCAGGGGCATCTCCCTCCTCACTCCACCCCTGCCTTAGGGGGGTGATGTCTCTTGTTCACCATGATCTAAGAAGTTCTCTAAAGCTGTATCTGCTGATTTCCATTAACGCCAAACTGATTTTTAGCATGTGTGGGTTTTAGAGCCTGGGCAGCCATGTGACCTGTCAAAGATAGGATCGGGAAACCTTCAAGAACAATTTCTCCCTGATCCATTTGGCAGGGCTATCCTGGTTGGAACTAGTTATTGCAAAGCAGTGAACCCCCAAGTAAATAGAGTCCTCATTCATTCCTTTTAAAATGTTTTTTAAGAAAGCCAGAAGAATAATAGGGAAGTAAGACTTGTTCAACTGTCTGCTCAACATTTTCAGCTCAATCTCTTGACTGGATGTGTTTTCTCCCCCAATCATCAGTGGGCTTCAGCTCTGGCCCTCACTGGGTGGTGCAGGGAACAAGGACCACCCCTTTAATGGAGATGTCTCTTGCTGTGAGCACAGATGCTCAGCATGGTGACCCTTCCAGATGCTTCACAGGCCAAAGAAGAGACTGTGGGCCTGCTGCCCTGAGGTGAAGACAGGGACTAACAGGCCGAGGGGAGCTTCAGGGAACATATAGTTAATCCTCCCACTTGACACATTGAGGACTGAGGCTCTGGGAGGGAAAATGAGTGAGGTCAGCTCACCCAGCTGGTTGGTGGAAGAACCAGAACCTCCTCTCTCGACCCTTAGAGGAATGCCTTTTCTGCTCCACAATATATTAGCTTCTGATCGTAGAACCATTTTCAACATGAGTTAGAAAGAAAATAATTTTCTGGTTTTTAGAAATATTAACCTCCTCCGGATGTCTCATTCCCTCCATTATTCAAGGTGTTCTATTTATACTGTTTGAACAATTTTAAAATGACAGATGTGAACAATAAAGCTGAGAAATCACCCCAGCACTGAGTACACATAGTTAGATGTACCCCATGACCAACCAGGCCTCCCAAGCTTAATGGCCAGTCAAGTAAAAGCCTGCTCACACCCTGGGGGTCTGATCCTTTTCCCATTATAATAGGATTATGAAGTACTTAACTTCTAGCCACTATTGGAACCAGATTTGCTTTCTCACCACAGAATCCCTTTCAGGAATAGCTGAGGGCCAAAGGGTCTTATCATTTATCACTCTTTCAAAGTCTTTGACTTTGATCTGGGGATAATTCGGAATGTTTGAAAGAGGAATAAGCCTTTTGTCTAATCTGGGGAACAAAGTACAGAATCCAGCAGCCGGAAGTCCTGGGTTTATTTTTCTTAAGCAAACCCATGAATTCATCATCACTTCAGGGAGAAACAGAGAAGCCATTCCCAGCTGTTGGGGACTCAATTTTTTTTAGAAAACAAGCCTGCCAGGCTGAAGAAGTGCTGGTAACCCAGATCTCAGTAGACTTGGAGCAGGCTTTTCTCCCTGACAATGTCTGTAGGGATACTAGAACCCCTCTTCCTGGGGGCCCAGCATCCTGGACCACAGTCTGGCCTGGACCTTCAACCTTAATGGACTCTTTCTTTTTTTTTTTTTAAAGATTTATTTATTTGTTTATGCATACATGAGCTGGGGTACAGGCCAGAGGTGCGGGGGGTGAGAGGATTCACCAGAGACAGATTGGGGAACAGAACAGGCAGATTGACTAAAATACACTGTTGAGGGGAGCAGTGGGTGAGACAGGAGAGGTCTGCTGCGCCATGTGGGTCTCTTCCTGGTTGGCTGGGGATCGAACTTGTGCTTCAGAGGCTGCGGATTTCTTCATAGGTTGCCTCTTAATCTTTGCACCACCAGGGAGGCCCCCACAATGGACTCTTTTTTTTTTTTTTAATAGAGACATGTTATTTATTTATTTGTTTGTTTGTTTGTTTATACATGCACTGGGTACAGTCAGAAGCGCGGGAGGATGAGAGAATTCACCAGAGCCAGAGCGGGGAGCAGAGCAGGCAGAAGGACCGAAGCACACTGCTGAGGGGAGCAGCGGGCGGCAGGAGAGGTCTGCGCGCCATGCGGGACCCTCCTCCGGTGGCCGGGGAGCAGCCGGGGATCGAACTGGTGCCGCAGAGGCCGTGGGCAGCTTCACAACCCAGCGCTCAACCGCTGCGCCACGGGGGAGGCCCCTCAATGGACTCTTGAAGTTCAACAAAGAATTCATCCCAAGGGAGGAGAATATACAATGTTGGGGCTGATTGGGACATCAGATTGGCCTCCTGGGAAGGGCTTGAGGAGGATTTAAGCTGGAAAGGAATGAGGAGCACATGCCCTTCAGCTCCATTCAGAAGCTGCATGGATTTACCCGAAGACAAAAGGATATGGACTTTTCTTGAACTTTAAAGAACACATGACTCAGTATCTGAAGTTGAATTCTGGCCAAGATAATTTTTTATCATTTCTATTTCTGATTCTTATAAGTATAATTCCTCTTTGAACTTATAAGTTACATTAATGCTAATGGTATGATGTACCCAAACACTATTTTGCCCGTTGCTTAGAATATTATTGACTTAAAACACCTGTTCTAGTTCATCTATCCTGTCACTTAACTTGAGTTTAAACTTGATTTTGAAGAATTCTAGCTTCTACTTCAGTAGGATTTTCTCCTTTTGTGACCTTAAAGCTCTGGACATGACATGAGTGAACTGGGAGAACTAGACCCAATTTTTTCCTCCTCCTTCTTCCCCCTCCCAATTCTCTTTCCACACTCTCTAGCCTTTCTCTCATCTTTCTTTCTTCCCCATCTCCTTTCCTTCTTTGTATTGCCCTTTTCTCTCTGTTTGTTTGTATTATATTTTTAAAAAATATTTTATTTTATATAATTCTTACATCTTTTTTCATCTTTGCACAATGTGTGCATTTTCATTTTGGTTATATTCCCCTTACAATTGCACCCCCCCCCTTATTTTGACTCTAGTCCTTCCTCTTCCTACCCCCCCCCCATTTTTATTATATTTTTACAAAGTGTTATTGTACTCCTCTAAGAAGGGAAGGTAGATACCACATCATTTTCTAGATGGATATAATGTAAATCCACATAGATAAAGGGGAAAATAAACACCAATGGGTGATCCATTATTAATGTCAATTTGAGATTTTAGTCATTCACAATTGGTTCTATTTATCTTGTGCTTTATGTAAACTTCAAGGAGTATTTGCCAACATGGAATGATGAAAGTGTTACCCAAAGATGTACATCTAGCAGGGAGCACTATTGTATCGATGATAGCCTTTTTCTCATTCCTGTGTGTCCTGGAATAGCCCTGGGTGTCATGTAGAAGAGCAAGTGTCCCATTGATGCCGAGCATGCCCTGGCTCGTGACTCTGTTTCCACCCATGAAGGAATGTCACACTTTCTTATGACGGCCACTGACACCTTTCTGGCGCCAATGTCGCCCTGGAAATTACCCCCAAGAAGGGTTTCTTCACAGGCACTCAGGGAAGAGTTGCCAATTTTCTCACATTGGCTCTCCTGCTGGGGAAAAGCGTGCTCCCTCCCCTGGGGTTTGTGAAGCTCTTTACTGGGTCTGAAGACAAGAACTAATGTACAACTGGTGACATCTGAAAGTTGAGCAGCAGGAAGGTCCTTTATCCTCTGTCTCAGGTAGTCCTGATTCCATCCAAGAGTCTAAGAAAAATGATGTTCATGCACAGCTTAAATTTCTCACAGAAGTGGGCCCTCCTTGGTGACCTAGGGGTTAAGTTTTAGCATTTCCACGATGATGGTTTTAGTTCAATCTCCAGGCAGAAGCTAACACACATATGGCGCAGCAGACCTCTCCTGTCTCGCCAACCGCTCCCCTCAGCATTGTATTTCAGTCGATCCACCTGTTCTGTTCCCCACTGTCTCTGGTGAATCCTCTCACCCCCTGTATCTCTTCTACACAAAAATAACTTTAACAATTGGTTCTATTTATCTTATGCTTTATGTGAACTTCAAGGAGTATTTGAATAACTAATACAAAAAGAATTAAAAAATTTTCTCTGAAGTATACAAAAGTAGAGCACATCAATCTCTCCATACTCATCAGCAAGGTGATCACATAGGAATCTACATTCTTGTTCATGTCTTTCCCCAGTTCATTTCTAAATCCTTGGAAAACTTAGCTATGTTTGTGAGTAAAAGTGGGGGAAATGTAGTGTAAGGATGGCCAGAAGCAAAACATAGTCTAGAAAGCTCAGTGCCAGCATGGGTGGCATCACTGTCTGAACATGCCTGTGCTCAGACACCTTCCAGCTTGATGTCATGGAAGACCTGAGCTGGCCCTGCCATCAGTTACCCAAGTGCCTCACCTCCTCACCTCCCCAACCTCTCACCCAGCGTTCACCTCTGCTCTTGCCCCTCATTCCCAGCAATGGGTTAAGGTTGGAGATAGCTCATGCAGAAAAATATATCTGGGAGATATAAGCACCAAGGAATAGGCAGGCTCAGAAATATTTAAGACAGAAAACCGTAGCAGCAGAGAGTAAGGACATTTGTTGGACATGAAGAAGACGGGAACGTTGGCAGTTTCCAGGTCAGACAGGCAGGGGAAATCCTTACAAATGTTTGAGAAAGCTTCTTAGAGTATTGCTACATCGCCTAACTCCAGGGTGCTGTGCACACAGAATAAAATGGAGCAACTTGTGCCCTTGTATTCACAGTAGATGTGGGATATTATTATTTTTTTAAAAAAAATTTTTTTTAAAGATTTATTTATTTATTTATACAAGCACTGGGTACAGTCAGAGGCGCAGGAGGGTAAGAGAATTCACCAGAGCCAGAGCGGGAAATAGAACAGGCAGAGTGATGAAATACACTGCTGAGGGGAGCAGCAGGCATGGCAGGAGAGGTCTGTCATGCCATGTGGGACCCTCGCCGGAGATCGAACCAGCGCTGCAGAGCCTGTGGGCAGCTTCACAGCCCAGCGCTCAACTGCTGCACCACCAGGGGAGGCCCTTCACAGTGGATGTGGGATATTAAATGCTACCTGAGCAGTGGAGGGGGTCGTCTGAGATGTAGGTCTGGAGGTAACTCATGAATGAAGAGGGGAGATTGTCTATTCTTTATCTAGCTATTCAGGGAAGGTGAAAAAATACTTTCTCTCATTTCCCTTTGGTCAGAATCTTCCCAAGAGTTCCATGCCCAGATGCTAATCAATTTCATCCTGCATATGGAACTGAAGAGGTGACCATAAAGACATTGGAATCACTTTGCTTGGCGTAATGGAGGCCCGGGGATGACTCAACACAATCTTCAAGCCCAGGAAAAGCTGTCATACAGACTGTGGTGGCCAGCTACCCTCTGGCTCCCATGGCTGCAAAACGAGTTTTTAACTCATGGCAATACATGACTCAATTTATTTATACCCTTGTTAGCTCCATTAAAGGGTTGGAGAAGGCAACATCTGAACTTTTTAAACAAGCAAGCAAACAGCTTAAGAGGTACAGGCCCGGGGGGCGGAGCAACATGGCGGCGAGGAGACACTGCGAGTAAGATCTCCCATTAAAAAAAGTTAATAGGGAGGAAAAGCGGCAGGTCCCAGTGAGAACTGGGACACGGAAGATAAACGGTCGACTCCAGCAAACTGCCCGAAGAAGAAAGTTGCCATAAAAGAGGGCGAGAAGGGAGGGAAGCGCAGAACCCTGCTCCCCTCCCCCGCCCACAGAGGCGGCACTCTCCCACCGGCAGAGACAAGGGAAACAACAAACCAAAACGCCCAACCAGAAAAACGGATGCAGCAAGCGGGACTGTGAGTGGAAAGGAACTATTTCAGCCACCACACCCCGTGAACGGGAGCTGAGGCGAACCCTGCAGGATCCGCCGCGGAGGTGAGCTCTATGCGCCATTAAAGAGAGCCCCGCCCCCCAGGAGGAGACCAGCACCAGCACACAGCCCCGGCCGCCCGGTAAGCTTGCGCGAAAGCGGCGCTCGGATTGCAGCTGCCCAGGGCCCTGCGCCTGCGACCTAGGCTTGCGGGGAGACGGCAGAGGCCCTCCCTGACTGAGCAGGAAAAGGTGCCCAGGCAGGGGAGCGGGATTCAAAAGGCGCCATTCCCGCGCCACTGATCTGGGCTACAGCCCGCATCCTGGAACTGAGGGCTTTGGAACTGAGACCCGGGCGGAGGCCCTCCCTGAGTGAGCAGGAACAAGGCGCCCAGGCAGGGGAGCGGGATTCAAAAGGCGCCATTCCCGCGCCACTGATCTGGGCTACAGCCCGCGTCCTGGAACTGAGGGCTTTGGAACTGAGACCCGGGGCACGAAATTAGGGGCGTGGGTTCCCCACAACGGTGGGGCACAAGGCAGACACAGCACCCCAAAGCCGTTGAGGTGTACCCTACCATCCCCGCTCTGCTCCCTGTCCCACGGGGTGGAAAATCAGCTCCCCAAGGGCTCTAGGAGAGATCTCTGGTGCCACCTAGCGACTTGACCCCAGCACAGGCTACTGAAGGAGCTAGTGGCCAGCTGGGGAGTTAGCCCACAACGGGCCCCTTCTGAACAAGTAGTCTGAGCCCACAGGGAGAGCGAGCACCCACAGCCGGGGCAGACCAGGCGCGCAGAAGAGTGTGCCTGAGACCAGAAGCGCAGGGAGTGTGTCCCACATCACCATTTTAGAACAGGGACATTTCTTCAGTAAAGACTACCTGCAGAAGGCTTCCTCAGGAGCCAGAGGTGAGCGGGGGAAGTTCGCCCACGCCAGACCCCCTCTGGCCTGCAGTCCAAGCCCAGAGGGGAGCAGGAACCCACCGCCGGGGCAGACCAGGCGCACAGGGGAGTGTGTCCCCACATCGGCATTTTAGAACAGGGACCTTTCTCCAGTAAAGGCTGCTTGAAACTGACAGATGACTCCTGGAAGAACCAGAGGGGAACAGAGAAGCCCACCCAAGATGCCGGCAAGTCCCAACAACACAGTGTCCCAACGCATACGGCAAATTAGAAAACAGACAGTAGGGAGGAGAAGAACCACACGCAACCTAGCAACTCTCCAGAGAAAAAGCACACCACAAAAAGAAAGCCAGCCCCCAGATTGCAACGACAATAACTTGGAAGAATTTCTGAGCCTTCCAGAAAGAGAATTTAAAATTGCCGTGATTAAAAAACTGACAGAAGTCATAAAGGAAAACAATGATAAGGGAAAAATAATCAACGATCAGAAGAATGCAATTGAGTCCCTAGAGAGGGAAAACAATGGTCAGAAGAAAGAAATTGAGTCCCTAAAGAGGGAAGTAAAAGAAATGCAGGAGATCAAAGAATTAATGGAAGAACTAAAGAATTCTGGGAAAAGCAATGAAAGCAGAATAGATGAAATGGAAGAACGAATAAGTAATCTTGAAGACACAGAAATAAAAAGAACCAAAACAGAAAAGGAAAGAGAAGTACGAAGGAAAAAGAACGAAGAAAGACTTCGGGAACTATCTGACTCCATGAGGAAAGGAAATATAAGAGTTATAGGAATACCAGAAGGAGAGGAGAGAGATGTAGGAACAGAGAAAATATTCAAAGAGATAATTGAAGAGAACTTCCCAAATGTGAAGAAGGAGCTGAAAATTGATATACAAGAAGCAAGAAGAACACCAAACTTCCACGACGAAAGGAAAAATACAGCAAGACACATAATAGTAAAGCTCCCAAGAATCCAGGACAAGGAAAAAATAATGAAGCTGGCAAGAGGGAAGAAACAGATAACATTCAAAGGAAAACCAATCAGGCTGACATCAGACTTCTCCGAAGAAACACTACGGGCAAGGAGAGAGTGGAGGGACATAGTCAACAGACTCCAAGAAAACAGATGCCAACCAAGAATACTCTATCCCGCAAAGCTCTCCTTCCTCTTTGAAGAAAGAATATGGACCTTCCCAGACAAACAGAAACTCCGGAATTTCATTGCAACTAAACCCCCACTCCAAAAAATACTACAAGGAGTCCTAAAGCCAGAACCTCAGAGGGACGAATAACAATTAAAGAAGGCCAAAAAAAAAAAAGTTATTAAAAGAATAAATAAAATAAAATCAAAGGAAAGACAAACACAATGGCAAATACAGATGCTAACATATCAATATTAACTCTAAATGTAAATGGACTAAACTCTTCAATAAAAAGACACAGAGTTGCAGCCTGGATTAAGAAACAAAACCCAACCTTTTGCTGTCTCCAGGAAACACATTTAGCTACAAAAGATAAAAATAGGCTCAAAGTTAAAGGATGGAAAACAATCCTACAAGCAAATGGACCAAAAAAGAAAGCAGGAACAGCTATACTTATATCAGATAAAACAGATTTCAAACTCAAAAAGATAAAAAGAGACCCCAATGGTCACTACATTATGATCAAGGGGACAATACTTCAAGAAGAAATAACACTCATTAACATATACTCACCAAACGAAGGAGCACCAAAATATATCAGACAACTGTTGTCCTCTCTGAAAACAGACATCAGAGAAAACACATACGTAGTGGGAGACTTCAACACACCACTATCAACAATGGATAGATCAACAAGACAAAAAATAAGTAAAGAAACCAAAGCTCTAAATAAAGACCTAGAGCAATTGGGCTTAACAGACATCTATAGAACACTAAACCCCAAAAAAATGGAGTACACATTTTTCTCAAGCGCACACGGATCATTCTCCAGGATCGATCACATACTGGGGCACAAGACAAACATCAACAGATACACCAAGATTGAAATCATATCAACCATCTTTTCTGACCATGAAGGCATCAAACTAGAAATAAACCATAAAAAGAAGGCAAGGAACTTTCCTACCTCATGGAGATTAAAAACCACACTACTGGAAGACCATTGGACTAATGAGGAGATCAAAGAAGAAATTAAAAAATTTTTTGAATTGAACGACAAGGAGGACACCAATATCCTAAATGTATGGGATGCAGCAAAAGCAGTAATAAGAGGAAAATATATAGCAATAGAAGCTCACATCAAGAAACAAGAAAGAACGCAAAGAAACAACCTAATCTCGAAGCTCAAAGATCTAGAAAAAGAACAACAAAAAAACCCCAAAACCAGTAGAAGAAAAGAAATAATAAAAACCAAAGCAGAAATAAATGAAATTGAAACTAAAAAAACAATCCAAAAGATCAATGAAACCAAGAGCTGGTTCTTTGAAAAAATCAATAAAATAGACAAACCCCTAGCCAGGCTCACAAAGGAAAAAAGGGAGAAAGCACAAATAAACAGGATCATCAATGAAAGAGGAGAAATCACAACGGACACAGCAGAAATCAAAAGAATAATCAGTAACTACTATGAACAGTTATATGGAAACAAGTTTAACAATCTAGAGGAGATGGACAAATTCCTACAACTCTACCATCACCCAAAGCTAGATAAAGAAGAAATAGAACACCTAAACAGACCAATTACAATTAGCGAAATTGAAATGGTAATCAAAAACCTCCCCAAAAACAAAAGCCCAGGACCTGATGGATTTACAAATGAATTCTACCAAACATTCAGAGACGAATTAGTGCCTATCCTTCACAAACTCTTCCAAAAAATTGAGAAGGAAGGGACAATACCAAACACGTTCTATGAAGCCAACATTACACTAATACCAAAACCAAACAAGGACAACACAAAAAAGGAAAACTACAGGCCAATCTCCCTAATGAACACTGATGCAAAAATCCTCAATAAAATTTTAGCTATCAGAATCCAACAATGTATCCATAAGATAATTCACCACGACCAAGTTGGATTCATTCCAGGGGCACAAGGATGGTTTAACATCCGAAAATCAATCAACGTTATCCAACACATCAACAAAAAGAAATATAAAAAACATATGATAATATCAATAGATGCTGAGAAAGCTTTCGACAAAGTGCAACACCCATTCATGATAAAAGCCCTTGAAATTCTTGGGATACAAGGAACATACCTCAACATCATAAAGGCCATCTATGACAAGCCAACAGCCAGTATCATTCTCAATGGTGAAAAGCTGAAAGCAATTCCATTAAGATCTGGAACAAGACAAGGATGTCCACTCTCACCATTGCTTTTCAATATAATACTGGAAGTCCTAGCCAGGGCAATAAGACAAGAGAAAGACATCCAAGGAATCCAAATAGGAAAAGAAGAAGTCAAACTATCACTATTTGCAGACGATATGATATTATACATAGAGAACCCCAAAAACTCCACAGAAAAGCTAATTCAACTCATCAATCAGTTCAGTAAAGTGGCAGGATACAAAATCAACACGCAAAAGTCAGTAGCCCTCCTATACACAAACAATAAATCTGAAGAAGAAGAAATCAAAAAGACCATCCCTTTTGTTATTGAAACAAAAAAAATCAAATATTTGGGAATAAATCTAACAAAAGAGGTAAAGGACCTATACAAAGAAAACTATAAAACACTGTTAAAAGAAATAGAAGAAGACACAAAGAAATGGAGAGACATCCCCTGCTCATGGATTGGAAGAATAAACATTATTAAAATGGCCATCCTTCCAAAAGCAATATACAGATTCAATGCTATTCCAATCAAAATTTCAATGTCATTCTTCAAAGAAATAGAACAATTATTGATGAAATTCATATGGAATCACAAAAAACCCCGAATAGCCAAAGCTCTCCTGAAAAAAAAAGAAGGGAATGGAGGCATCAGACTCCCAGACTTCAAACTATACTACAAAGCCATAATCATCAAAACCGCATGGTATTGGAACAAGAACAGACATACAGACCAATGGAATCGAATAGAAAATCCAGAAATAAACCCACAGGTTTATGGTCAACTAATCTTTGACAAAGGAGCAAAGACTATGCATTGGAGCAAAGAAAGTTTGTTCAATAAATGGTGCTGGGAAAACTGGGTCGCTACATGCAAAAGAATGAAGCTTGACCACCACCTCACACCATACACAAAAATCAACTCAAAATGGATTAAAGAACTAGACATAAGACCTGAAACCATAAAATATATAGAAGGAAATATAGGCGAAACACTACGTGATTTGCACATCAAAGACATCTTTACAGACACATCACCCAAAGCAGTGATAGTGAAGGCAAAGATAAACAGCTGGGACTATATCAAATTAAAGAGCTTTTGCACAGCAAAAGAGACAATAACAAAAACAAAGAGAAACCCCACCAACTGGGAGAACATTTTTGCACCCAACACTAATGATAAAGGACTGATCACAAAAATCTGCAAAGAGCTGATGAGTCTCAACAACAACAAAGAAAATAATCCAGTCAAAAAATGGGCAGAAGAGCTTAAAAGAAACTTCTCTGAAGAGGAAATGCAAATGGCCAACAGGCATATGAAAAAATGTTCAACATCACTTGTCATCAGGGAAATGCAAATCAAAACTACCATGAGATACCATCTTACACCAGTGAGAATGGCACATATTAAAAAAACTAGCAATAACAAATGTTGGCGAGGGTGTGGAGAAAAAGGAACTCTTCTGCACTGTTGGTGGGAGTGCAAACTGGTCCAACCACTGTGGAAAGCTGTGTGGAGATTTCTGGACCTACTAAACATAGAGCTTCCATATGACCCAGCAATTCCACTCCTAGGTATTTACCCAAAGGACACAGAAACATCAATTCCAAAGAGCACCTGCACCCCTATGTTTATAGCAGCACTGTTTACAATAGCTAAGCTTTGGAAACAACCCAAATGCCCAAAAATAGATGACTGGATCAAGAAGATGTGGTACATATATACCATGGAATATTACTCAGCATTCAAAAAAGATAAACACATGCAATTTGCTGCAACATGGATGGCGCTGGAAGGGATCATGCTCAGCGAAATAAGCCAAAAAGAAAAAGAAAAATACCGGATGGTCTCACTCATAGCAGGAATCTAGAAAACTTAAATAAGGGACCAGGAAAATGAATAACTATAAGAAAGTGAAAATCAAAATCAACAAAAAACTATGAACCAGAGACACTTTTAGGGGGGCGGGGGCGGGAGGGGAGGGATTGGGGTCAGAATGGGGGGCTGCAATTGTATGGGGAATATAACAATAAAATTTATTAAAAAAAAAAATAAATAAAAAAAAAAAAAAAAAAAAAAAAAAAAAAAGAGGTACAGGCCCTCACTAAATCGTTGACAAAGTGAAAAGCGTTTTAGGTAGTAGGTGGGACTTACTCATTCAAGAATAGGTGCAAACACCTCTTAAGAGATAAAGCCATTGCATCTAAGTCATATGGCCTGGTGGGCTTTATTAACTTTATTTCTAGAAAGAAAGTACAATAATAAATGAGTTCTTTATTTGGTATTGATGAATCCTTAAGAGGTCCCTGGGTCCCCTGAACCTGCATGTAAAATTTTACATGTATCTACAATTCTGCTAGTAAGTGGTTTGTAACAGTGAGTATGTATTGGGTGTTAAAAATATCCAAATGCCTCCATTTGGTTTCAAATCCTCCAGATGTTCCCACATCCAGCAAGTAAAGTGCTTGGTCCAGCAGGGGACCTCCAGAAGACTTCCCTCTGAATCATTGGCACCAGGGTCATGTTCAATGTTTAATATTTAAAAAAAATGTGTGCACACATATGTGTGTATACATGTACACACATATTTGCACTTTTCTAGAAACAGGCCATATAGCGGCCTTCATTAAAAGAGACTGGTAGCCATGTTTCCAGGACTATAATTCCATCACTATACTTGACTGTATTCCCAAAATCTAGTCATGGATTCAGGTCTCTGGATTTGCAAGTAGAGCATCTGCCAAACCTTTCCAAAAAGGATTGGACAAGTCAAGAATTCTAAGATAGTTTTTGGTAGCACAAGCCACAATTCCTGTGTGTGTGTGTTTTTTTTTTTTTCCCCATTGGGACTGATGGGAGAGCATGAGGAAACCCAGTTTACTAATGACACATATTTGACCATGATTTTCCTGGTGAACATTTACTTACAAGCCAGGGGAGTTCTCTACAGCTACAGGAAGATCATGTGTCTGGATTAATGGGGAGGGGACATGAACATGATATTTTAGCAAGTGTTTTATATCAAAAAGCTCTCTTTCTCTCTCGTGGAATCACATCTGGGAAAGTAAGAGTTTAATTCAATGCAATGAAGCATTGAATTAGCATCTTTTTGGTGTTGAATGATGTTGGAATAGAGGCTTGAAGTGCCAACAGTGCATAAGCATTTATTTTACTGTCACATGTACTTTATAGCAAGGGTACCTGCAGCTCTAGAGAGTTGTAACTGTCTGCTTAGAACTCAATGAAAATTTGCAAAAATATTGCCATGGTGGTAAACTTCCCAAAATAAAATGCTAGGAAAGGAAGCATTTTGAAGTCCTTGATAAAATCATTAAAAAATGTGCTTCCTGGGCCTCCCTTGGTGATGCAGCGGTTGAGTGCTGGGCTGCGAGGCTGCCCGCAGCCTCTGCAGCGCCGGTTCATTCCCCGGCCGCTGGCGAGGGTCCCACCAAAAAAAAAAAAAAGTGCTTCCTCTGATTTATAGATTTCATTTCTAGAAATTATCCTAAGGAAACAAGCAGCAGTTATTATGCATGTGTATGTTACATTGGAGTTTATGAAAGAAAATCAGAATTATCTAGTAATTGGTTTGGAGCCAATCCAATGGTAGTTTGGTAAAATTAATTACAGTGATTTTGGTAATCTATAGAATATGAGCAATAATATATAGCCTCTTAAAACTAGGTTATTGAGAAACATTTATAGATAAGTCACAAAGTTTAAAAACTACATATTATAAAATAGTATATGTTCTATGATACCATTTTGCAAATATACTTTGCATATCTATATCACTGTATAGAATAAAGTCACAAAGGCTGTAAGTGTCTCAGTCATTGGTTTGCAGGTGATCAGTTGAGCCTCCTGTACTGAGGGTGGCAGAGGCCAAGCTCTGCATTGGCTCTACCATGTCATTCCTTAACTGGGCACAGAGGACAATTCTATTTCCCAGCCTCCTTGCATATAGATTGGCCATAGGATCAATTCTGGTCAATGGAAAGTAGAAAAACTGATGTGCTGATAGGCCTGGCTTTAGAAATCCTAAGATCTCCCTGTCCCTCTTTCCGTATCCCTCTCTGCCTCTCTCTTTTCCTCTCCCTCCCTCTTGTTGATTGCTTAAATGATGCAAAGGGTCTGCTTTCAGACCCTGAAGCCTTGGGGACAGCAGGACAACAAGATGAAAGAATCCGGGATCCCTGAGTCACTCCTTGGAGGGGGGGTGTTTATTGGGGGGTGGGAGGGTGGGCAGGGTGTGGTGGTGGTGGGGGTAGGGTAAATGGAAGTAATCAGGCTTTTTCCATCCTCCCCCACTAGCATCTATGAATGGCACTTGTGGTCTTGCACGAGTGCCCGATTATGGACACGTGGATCATGGTGTGGGCATGCGGAAGTGGGCACACCCGAGGCAGAAGCTGTATGGGCAGCATGTCACAGAGACTGCGCAGCGGAATGGCTTTGAGAGGAGAGGGTGAGTGACAATACCAGAGAGAGGCCAAAGAGAAAGAGTAAAGATTTGCAGGGGGCTGGGGGACCTACCAGCCTCCCAGTTCCCGCTTCCCCCAACACCCACCCCCACTTTACCAGCCTACAGGTTTACTCCACAACAATTGGTGTAGAAAGAGCATTAAGGCCTGAAAAATCTCCAGGCGTCTGCCTGAATGGATAGAGCATCTGCCCTGTGCATGCTGCCGCTACAAGGGGTCACCCAAGAAAGCCACTCCCCAACCTACCCCTGCAACATCTTGATACAACTTCGTGTGAATGAGAAATGCATTTTTTTTTTAATTTATTTATTTATACAAGCACTGGGTACAGTCAGAAGCACGGGAGGGTGAGAGAATTCACCAGAGCCAGAGCAGGGAGCAGAACAGGCAGATGGACGAAGTACACTGCTGAGGGGAGCAGCGGGCTCAGCAGGAGAGGTCTGCGCGCCATGTGGGACTCTTGCCGGTGGCCGTGGATCGAACTGGTGCTGCAGAGGCTGCGGGCAGCTTCACAGCCCAGCGCTCAACCGTTGTGCCACCAGGGGAGGCCCCAAGAAGTGCATTTTTATTCCATTTATTCACTAGGATTTTGAATTTGTTTGTTAAGGGACTTAATGTTAATCACCTCAACTAACACGTGGTTCTTAAGTTTTCTCCACTAATATATGATATGTATTAGCTCTTACATGAATTAATAAGATATATATGTATTAGTTCTGATATATATATATTAGTTCTTCTCTTTTGAAATGAGAAGAACTAGTTATTAAAGATTGCCCAGGCCATCCCTCTCTTTCTGCTGGACACCCTCTCCTTTCTGGCATTCAAGAAGATCTGTATCTTTAGGCAGCTGTGTGTGAAAGGACAATCACCCTCCCAGCCCTCTCATGCCCCATTCAAAGGCACTGTACCCTGCAAGTATTTTGGCAAACCTGCCCTTCCTTTGTATCTGTATAGTCACAGCATATTTGAAGACTTAAGCTGCTTTACCAGAAACCTGGGGAGCAGAGCTGCAAAGCCACTGGCAGCTGATTCAAGGAAATCACAGGCAGGCATGAGTCCTGCTGTTTGGCCTGTGGCCCAGCATATGGTTTTGGAAAAGAGGTATTTGCTCTGGATGGTTCTCACTCTGCAATTCCACTTAAGCCTCGTGAGATGCTTGATGTGAACATGAAAGTGGTAGCTGTGGAACAACTGCCCCAATAAAAGGTGAGACTGGCCTGCCAGGTGGGCTTCTGCCTAGATTGGACCAGGCCATCCACTGCCTGCTCCTTTCCAGAAGGAGCAGCCTCCTGGCCCCCCCGGCTGACATTTTTTTTCTCCATCTTTTTTTTTTTTTTTAAGATTTATTTACACCCTTCTTGGGGGAATGGAGAGGCCAGTCCGAGTGCAGACACCTTCTGCCTCTTGACAGTGACAGGGGGAGCCCCCTGTCTGTGCAGCAAGTGTCCCAGTGAGCTGTGCTGGCTATTGGGCCCATTCTTGGGGACAGGGAGACCCATGTTCCTTGTCCTTCATGGACCCCTCTTAGGAGGGGAGCAGAAAGGCCTGCCCCTTGGGGGCCATGCCACTAAGGCAGCCCTTTCTTCTCACTGCTGGTGACTCAGGGGCTATTTTATGGGCCCAGCGGCACAGTGCCCTGTTGGGTGGGCCGTCATCCAGGTGAGTGCCTCTGCACCTTTTGCATCTGCTTCCTTTCCTTCTTGCCATCTCTGAGCTCAGTAGGTTACCCTCCCCCGCCCACCGCCACCCCAGTGTAGGGTAAATGGAAGTTGTCAGGTTTTTCTACCCTCCCTCCATTAGCATCAATAATCGACACCTGTGGTCTTACACGAGTGCCTGATGGGGGCCCCTGGAGTGGGGTATGGGTGTGCGTAAGTGGGTGCACCTGAGCCTGGAGGCTGAGCTTATAAGGGCGGCGACACAGAGCCCCAGCAGTGAGAGCAGAAGACGCAGCAGCAGAGAACCATGCAGTAGGGTGCGGTAGAGACCAGCGAAGAGCCCATGAGAGCCTACCTGAGAACCCAGAAAGAGTAAGAGTTTGCTGAGGGCTAGGAAGCCTGCCAGCTTCCTGGTCCCCTGGCCCCCCAGGCCTCCCTGCCTGCCCTGCACCTGGTTGCTTCACTACAAATGGTGTAGAAAGATCATTAAAAGCCTGAAAAAGCCACTGAGGGCTCCAGGATTCCTTTTCCCATCTGCCTGGATCATAGAAAAACTGCTCTGTGCCTGGTTGGTGCTACATGCAGGAATAGCAAAGATGGCTTCCAGCCTGCAGGATTTATGGTTCTCATCCTTCGTGTTCTCAGAGGAGCTCTCTGCTCCTCCCCAGGGTCACCCCACAGGGAAGAGGGCTGACTGCCCTACTTGAGTCTGTGCCTTTTCTGGACAGTCCACTGTGGCGTGAGACCACTGCAGCCCCACCGCCTGCCAGGCCCCGGGTGGCCCAAGCACGCCTTGCTGGGACAGAAGGCCGGCCGCTCAGTGTGAGGACAGCCCTACCTAGCCGCTTGGAACGGAATCTCTCCCAAAAGAAGTTTTCTGTAGCAGATGAGGGATGAAAGACGCCCGGGAAGGCAAAAACAACACTGGTGGGTACATTCTGTACATTCAGTGAGGGGTAAACATCGCGGTTTCTCCTGTGACATGTGGGAGTGGCACTTGAGTCACAAAACTGTGGTCAATACTTATTATTTTTATTAACCTGCTCTTTTAGATGCTGTGGGTCCTAATCTCTCTCTCTTTTTTTTTTTTTTTTTGTCTCCTCTAAGTAAAAATTCCACAGATGTTTGCATTCAGGCTTAAATTTCATTCATGCTGATGTTTTCGATAACGTCCCTTGGGAATTACACTACCCTTCTCATGTGCTTTGCTGTGATTTGGCAAAATCCAGGAATGAATTTCTTGCTTTTGTCTTTCTTGCCATGGGATAATTGAAAGCAGTAGCTTTTGTCCCACAAAATTACTTTTTTTCTTTTCTCTTTGATTTTTAAAAAGGATTTAAAGGAATGTCAATGTAGGCCAAGAAGCCAGGGTCAGTGCCAACGCTCCTTCCTTTCTCTGCTGTCCCTCCCTCCCTGATATTTCTGAACATAGTTGGGGCTCCCGAGCCATTTTCAGTGGTCTCCTCCTGCTCCTTGCATCCTGGCTGTGGGGAAGACCAAGGCCCAGGTCTGGTGCAAATGCTGTCACTCCTCTTCCCGCCTCCTCTGCGACCCTCCCTAAGGCAACTCAGGGCCCCAGGAGAGCAGTTCTTATGGGGAATGGACACCTGGGGAGGCCTGCTGCTTGTGTTTCTGCAGACCACGGAGATACATGTATCTGCTTGAATATAACGCCTTTGTGTGTGGATAAGGGGAGGGGTGCAGGGGTGTGCGTCCATTGGAAAAAGAACAAAAGAAGAAAATGTTGGGAGAAAATGTCCATCTAGTGCAAGACACCAGTGACCCATGGAGACACCACAGACAATCAAGGAGAATCTCTTCAGGGCCCCTGAGCTCCCATTTCACTAGCCCTCAAGATTCACCTAGTTTTAGCTGACTTTGCCTTCATTTATAAACAGGAATTCTAAACCAAAGTTTGCAGAATAACTACCAGTTGTTTCGCACTAATTACCTCACTCAGAGCTCTCAAGGCCCCAGTGGGTCAGGTACCATCATCATTCTTTCATCAGAATGTAGACTGAGCACTTAAGCAAGTCCATGCAGCTAGTAAATTGCAAAGTCATGCTTACTCCTCTAAATTATATTGCTTTTAGCCATAAGGCAGGCACTATTATAAATAATTATAAATGAAATAAATACCAGATAATTTATTATGATAAATTTTGTGTCTATACATACATATCTATATCTTGTATATCTATATATATATCATTATACATATGCACGTGTGTGTATGTATATTATATATATATATATATAGGCAGAGAGAGATTGCTATAAAGAAATTGGCTCTTACATGGATGGGGCAAGCGAATCTGAAGTCTATAGGACAGGCTGACAAGCTGGAAACTCAAGCAGAAGTTCTATGGTATAGTCTTGAGCCAAAATTCCTTTTTTCTCCAGAAAACCACTTTTTTTCTCTTAAGACCTCCCACTGATTGGCTGAGAACCACCTATATTAGAGAGGGCATTTCCTTTAAGTAAAATCAAATGATTTTGTAAATGTTAGTCATCTCTCTAAAATACCTTTACAACACCATTAGTATTTGGCCACATAGCTGAGCCTCATAACCTAACCCGCCAACATGTGAAATTGTACACTTCCTCCCCTCGTATACTTCTAAGGAAGGAATGTATCGCACTTGGCATAACTACAAAACAGAGGCAGGTTACTTAGTCTGCATGAGATTTAAGGTGAAAAATAAACTTTAGGTGGATTTAGCCCCCGAAATGTTGAGGTTTGTTACTAGGGCACAGATGATACTATACTGATCAACATAGATGGTTTTGGTCATAAGTAACAGAAAGCACATTTCACAGCCCAGGACAATTAAATCAGGATCTCTGGAGGATGGGCTGAAGTATCACTAAGCCTCCCAGATGAGTCTAAGAAGCAGCCAGTGGGGAGTGGCTTACATCAACCAGAATTTTCCTCTGGGGTCCTGGGAAGGGGGAAGGTGAAGAAACAAAGAATCCATTCGTGGAGACCAGAGAACCTCTCCAGGAAGTTTGAAGTTTAAATAACACATACTCTTGGCTTAGAAAACTTAGTGTTGTATATGTGATCATAGTAGAAACTTTGAGGTGAATATGTCTTTATGAGGAAGTGGGGATCTCAACAGGGGAAGAAATTCTGTGCTAAGAGCTGCTTAGGCATATCCTAAACATTTTCTGTATCTTTGCTTTACCTGATCCCAAGTCTCATCTCTCATCTCAGCTTTTGTAGATATCCCACATGGCTGCCCATGTCCTTGCTGGTCCCCTAACTTCATATTTGGGGGAGATTTTGACACATGTTTACAAGTAGATAGGGAATGCCCCTTTTCAGTCTTCTCCTTCTCTGTTATGATTGGGTATGATTCCTCAGTCCCTAATCCAATCAGTCAGCCCACAGACTTCACAATCCCTTTCTTCATTGCTCATTTAAAGCAGTGAGCATAGTTTTTCAAATGCCTACATTAGCAGGAAGTAGTTATGATGATAACTAAAGAAAATGAAGTTTGGGGCCTCCATTGGTGGCGTAGCAGTTGAGCGCTGGGCTGCGAAGCTGCCCACAGCCTCTGCAGCGCCAGTTCAATCCCCGGCCACCAGGCGAGGGTCCCACATGGCACGCAGACCTCTCCTGCCGCCCGCTGCTCCCCTCAGCAGTGTACTGCGGTCCTTCTGCCTGCTCTGCTCCCCGCTCTGGCTCTGGTGAATTCTCTCACCCTCCCGCGCTTCTGACTGTACCCAGTGCTTGTATAAATAATAAATAAATAAATAAATCTTTAAAAAAAAGTTTTAAAAAAAAGAAAATGAAGTTTGAGCAAAGAAGGACTTCAGTTTTGGGGGGAAATCACAAGGTTCATAAACCTCCCTTTGTCTTTGCTACCCAATTCTTCCTTCCCTACCACTCTTCCCTACGTCCTCTGTTCATGATGGAGCTGTCAAGGGGATGGTGTGTTGCTTTGTCTGCTGCTATGTCTTCCCAGATTATTTCTAAGTGTTTCCATGTTCTTGTTTCAAATGCTTGGAAATTTTGGATTAAATCCAGGCCACAGTCTATATGTTCCTGCATATTTCACTGGCCTGTCTTCTGATTGCTGCTGGTCTCTGTCTGAATTATCATTTTCCAAGTCTGTGTAGACTTCTTGTTTGTGCATTGTAACTGGCAACTCACTAAACAGATGTTATCTTCTTGAAAACAGTGACAATGTCATTCAAATATATAGTCCCAACTTCTATTAAATGTCTGGAGCATAATTCATGCTCCAAATTTTTTTCTTGAATGAATGAATATGAATGAGTTGATCAGACCATCAACAACCTGTATAAAATTTAGTGATGGCAAAATAATCTGAAATTTATGAATCTTGAAATTCATAATTATACTGTTGAATCTGCAACTTTCAAAGACACTTAATGATTACCCAAACTAAGAACCTCTTTCAATGTATGGATGATCTGAAATTTATACAGGACATTCTGGAAAATCTTGTGATAAAGTACACTAATACAAAGTATGTCCATATTTCCTTCTGAACAATGTTGTAATTTAAAAGATTACATTCCTGACCAAGCACTGGGTTTTACATTAAAGCTAAAGGTTGATTTCATATCTTATAAGATATGTACAATAACCAATAAATGAATAAAATCATTGGAAAAAGCAAAGGTATGTTTTCAATCATAAATGGATTTAAAACATGCCTTAGTCATATTTTTATAAAGTGTCTGGTCATTTCATTTATTTTATTAGAACTTAGCAAACTTGTTTGCAGATGATTGGAACTTGTCCAGTTAAATACATTTAAAATGTTTGGGCTGATATCTTTTACTTCCCATGTAATTTTGTCTGAAATAAGCAGATACATTCAAAATTGTTCCACTGATTATATAGCTGCTTCAAGTTAGTAAAGGTTTCAATGTGTGAATTTGCTGCTGCTAGGGCTGTTGGTAATGATGATGGTGGTGGTCACAATAAAGACTTTTTTTTCTCTCTGATATTAACTTTTAAAACTAAGGGCCAACTAATTCCCTCCTTGTCACTCTCTTGCCTCCCCTGTTCATACCACTCTCTTGCCTTGCAGTTGCTCCAAGGGGATGGTGTGCTTCTGGTCTGCTGTTGTGACTTCCTGTGACATTGAAATTACACTTAAGACCACAAAGATGCTTCAAGAGAAGTATCAAAACTCTCTTTGGAAATCTCTGGATCCATGCTAACAGCTCTCCTCATTTATTGCTATATACTGCTTTCCCCAGGTAAGGACACTAAGTAGGTCTGAATGGATGGACCAGTGCATTTTTAGGGTGGGGGGAATTTATTGAAGGTAGAGGAAAGAGAAAGTGGGGATTGTCTATTGCTTGTTTGCTTTTCATAGCTCTCTCACCAAAATTTAAGTGCCTTGGAGTCCAGACATGTGTCTATCCCCCAAGCACATAGAAAGTGCTTTATGTACTTGAACTAATTATTAATTAGCTATTGGATTAATCTACTTCTTAGCTCTGTTAGAAAAAGAAAATTCAACTGAATAAATTTTAGAGATCACATTGGCTTCATTCAATAATTCATGAATAAGGCAGTGTCCATTCTAGCAGATACAAAGGAGTCTTGAGTAGCTGCACAAAATGAAAGACTTTCATAGGCAGGAGGGAGCAGGAACAAGGATGTTATACTAGGCAAAAAAATGTAGGTTGATTATTGTACAGTTACTCTCTGTGAGGGGCAGCAGAGGTGGACCAGGCAGGTGACCTGATTGGGTGATTCCTGATTGATGGGGTGGTGATTCCATTTTTGAGAGAGTTGAAACTGTAATTAAGTCTTGCTTTGGTGACACAGGGCTTAGCATAAGTGACTCCATTTTGGTCCTGTTATCTTATTTTTAATAGACAACAGAATAGTAAACAATTATTCTGTGGGAAATAATTGTAACAAACTTAGGTGGATGTATATGTGTTTTGTGGTTATCTTGACTAGCTTAACCATTCAAATGATCTTTTTCTCTCATTTTCTTGAGCTACTTTACAACACTTTAAATTGTATAAAACTAGTATCAATACAAATGATTCCTTCCATATTACACATTTTTTGGTGTCTGTTGATTGTTGCCTTGTGGTTAAACAAATTTTGCATCTATTTATAAACTCATTTCAGTTCCCCCTTTACGTCATATAAACATGTGTTTCTTTTAATTCTCCTTCCACTAGTTGTGACATTGTACAGTTTCCCTCATTAACTCATGAGTTAAATCAGTCTTTGACAATATTTAATTTTATTCTTGTATGAAAATCATGATTATCCTTCTTTTAAAAAAATTATCTTTTAGCAACTTAGTAGTTGATTCATGCCCTAAAATAGTTTCTTTAAATCAGGAGCCGTTAAGTGAGTATTCTGGTAATTCAGCAAAATGATAAGAAGGATTTATGCGTAGCTCTAACTTTATAGCCTAAAGCTCCTATCTATAATTTAAGTTTGTTGTTATCCTCTAATACTTATTATATCCCCTACCAATAACTAGCTTCTAAATAATGCTTTGTGGTTTACAAAATCATTTCAGTTGATTTGTACACCAGTACCCTGTATAATAAATTGAGCAAGAATTATTATAACTCTCACTTTTGCAGATGAGGAATAAAGGGAATATGTGCCCTGGCTGACATTATTTGAATGAAAACTCAGGGCTTCTAAGATGAATTCCTCTCTTTCCACTATACCACCATACCATACCACACCTACAACATTATACTACACTGCTCACACTGCTATACTTTAAAGATCTTCTTGGAAAAATCAAAGGCAATTCAATTAAGTTCAAGACAATTTTAGAGTTAAGCATATATTATTTGAATATGCCAATAATTTGCAAATTAATATTTAGTTGTGGTTTGTAGATTAACTCTCCTTTTAATCACATTACTCAGTTGATTTGTAAAACTTCTTGCCAGTGTAATTTATAATATCCATTTTCTGAAGGAAGAAAAGAAGCCAACATTTATTTAATACTGGCGATGTGGTAGACATTTTTAACCTATTTTTTAATTTAAATCTTCAAAATAACCTTATGAGGCAACTTCCATGTCCTCATTTTACTGTTGATAATGGTAAATATTATATATCATTGATACCATGCATTGGCCACTCACTTGTTATCCGATGTATTCATCACAGCAATCCTATCAGTTTGGCTGCATGTATGAAAACTAAATCATACGAGCATTAAGACATGTCCCCTGCCCCAGGTCATACAATTAGGATTTAAACTTATATTCAGAGCTCTCTTCTAAGCCACTATGTAACTGTTCAGAGTAAGCAAGACCACTGTTTATTCCTCAAAAGCGTCCATTCTGCAGGGAGCTATGCGTTCTGAAGAAAGTGAAGAATAATCTTGTGAAATATAAATGGGATTTCTGGTCCTGAATGTCTTGCCATTTAATGGTGACACAGGGTCAAGGAAACAGATGGCTACTATTGGGAGAATGTGGGTAAGAAGATTGTTGACAATGGCTAGAAGTGAAAGGAATTTCTCTTCCAGGACCAGGGCTAGGCGTCCTTAAGGTCACCTTCCTGTTTATGTTGAGCTCTCGTGCTTTCCCCAGGTTTCAGTCCAGGCTACAACTACAATTTTGAAGAAAACAGTTTCTCCTCCATCATCTTTATAATTTATTCCAAAATAAACTTGTCAAAGCTTTGAGAACTTATGAATTATAACAAATGCCAGACAACCCAAAGGGATTTTAAGTTAGTTTTGGAGCTGAGTCAAGTATGGACTCGGTGATGATGGCTACTGCTGAAGGAAGAGGCAACAGAGAATCCATGGAGGTCCTCTGCTCCTCTGGTGTTCTTGTCTAAGAGAATAACCCCTTCTTGGGAATGGACAGGACATAGGACAATGAAGCTGATGTCAGAGATCCAACGTGCTCTGTGCATGACTCAGCTTCCTGATTTGAAGCTTCTCCAGTGAAGACTTGTATATGTACTTGCTGAAACACTTTGACAAATTGTGAGGCACCAAAGAAGGTGGGGACACAGCCCACCTCAACCTTCAAGTGAGCATTGACCTGATTGTAAAAATGGAGGAATGTGGAGACCTGGGAGGCACAGCAGGTCCCAGGAAGGATTGTTGAGAGGTAGTGTGTGGATTTGGGAAGGGACTGGCCAGGATCACTTGGGAGTCCTCTGGAGTGCACTAAGGACAAATCCCAAAAAGTGGCTGTGAAAAGACTTCTCACTGGGAAGTCAGGAGAAGTCACTATAAACACAGCCTTTGGATTTTCGTTATTCATTTATCCAGTTTAGAGCTCTAATTGATGTAGATGGTACAGAAGAAATTGAGAGTTAATCATAGAAGATGAGCTAAAGTTTGTTGTCTAATAATGTTTGTGCTTCTCTGCACATACACTCCATGGCTTTCTCAGATGAGGAGTTTTTAGGAAATACTGATATAAAGATGGCTGGAAAGATGCTTAATTTTATGACAATGACCTGTATTAACACACAATGCAGACAAAGTCACACAAAATAAATATATTTGAGGATTAACATCATGTATGCACATAGTCAAACCTTTTCCTTAACTATACTCCCTCCTCATGCCTCACCCCTTTTTTTGCCAAGCCAAGGAAAGGCTTTCTTTTGCAGTGAGTCTCTAGTTGTTGAGGAAGGATGACAATTTTCCTCTTTTAATGACTCTTCAGTCTACTTATTCCAGAAAGGCACCAGGTAAGGTTAGAAGGGGAATGACTTTTATCCTTCTGACCTCTGTTGCTCTTCTGCCAATGGGATGTTTTCTGTTGTCCAAACTTTCATCACCGGCCACACACGACTTATTCCAGCAACAGGCTGAGAAGGTTTTCCTCTCCGATGGCAGATGATATGAGGTTTCTTTTATTTATAAATATGGGCTTTTGAACTTTATGGGGGAAATAATTTTCATTTTTTGTTTTTCTGTGGAACCAAGCACAGCTCTACCTTCTGTATTAACCTTGTTAAAGGTTTTATAAACAAGTAGCATGGGAGGATGTTTTTCTTCCACAAAAAGAAAGAAAAATGAAGTATTCTCCTCTTTCTCCAGAGTGGGCATGGACACTCGAGAGTTCTAGAGAAAAACCTCAAATAAATGGCTTCCTCCCTTAGTACATGCTGGTGACAGGGATGGATCAGGAACAAGTGCTTTCTGGGTTGGTTGTTTAGAAACCATAAGCAGCAGCTTAAGAGATCCATTCTCTACCTTCCACTACACTGGAGGCAAGAGAACTTTCCGCTGAAAAACCTATAACCTCTGAAGTAGTACATGGATCAGAACAATGACAGGCCTAGAAACTACCACAAAACAAAGAAAAAAGAATGTGCACTTCCCATCTCCCTTTGGAAGAGTAATTTTTATAGTCTGGCCAAAAAATTGAATCACGACTGTCTTACACTATGTCCCACAAGGAGAGAAGCACAGAAAACAAAGGGGCGGAGGGAGGGAGACTAGAAAGGAAGACGGTAGGAATTGGGACTCAGCAAAAAGACAAAACCTGCACCTTTGATCTAGTTATAAACAAAGAGATGGCAAAACACATACACAGACAGACCAGGGAGAGACTTAGAGAGAAACTTTCACATAGAGACCTTGGGACACACATACCCCCTCCTAGATATGTAGAGAGATAAACATACACAAAGCTTATGTGCAGAGGCCCAGGTAAATGAATCAGAAGCATGCATATTTTAGAGGCCCCCCCATTGACAGAGATAGAGGGGTTTAAGGAGGCAGTGAGGTGCTATGGAAAAGCCAAGAGAAATGGTGTGTGGGATATGGAGACTCTTTTCCCTCCTCACTGACTTTTCCCTCCTTGACTGACTTCCATTCTTCGTGTGCTGCCTTGGACTCCCTGCCAGGATCATAATGCAGTTTTGATAAACACAGGTTTTGCATTTTCCTCCAAGGTTTTCTAAGGATGTCACTGCAGGCAGCTTCTTAGGTTCAGTTTCCCCATCTGGAGTGAATCATACCTCCATCATGCCACATGAGAACTAAATAATGATATAGCTAAAGTGCCTTGCTCACTGCCTGGCTCACAGTTGGTGCTCAATAGAGGCTGAGGGATATTATTATTAAAATTTATAACAACACTGTGAAGTGGGTATTATTGTTATTTATACAGATAGGGAATGGAAGCGCATCCAAATTAAATATATTTGCCCAAGCTACACAAATATTGAGAATGTGAAGCTACTTTGCTCAAATGCCCTCACCCACTTCAGGACCCCATAGGACCACCACCCAGTTCTGATAAGATGAGTTTGGGGGTGTGGATGCAGGGGCATCTTTGTGTTGGGGTAAGGCATGGTGCTATGGCTTCCTCTTTAAACTTTACAGATCACTCCATGTCAAGATCTCATTAGGTAAATGATCTTGGATTCTACATGGACTTGTTATTTGTTGAACTTCTTCTGTATCCATGTTGAAATGTTTGCTCTTGCAGCTCTGTGAGGTGGGCTCCCTAGCATCTCTTACTGATATCTGTCACTGTTCATGCTGCTGTCACATCCTTGCTTTTCTGTAACCATAGGTATGAACCGTATACTTTCTGCACTTTTCAGACAAGATGAAATTCAGCAAAGACATCTGCACAGCCCACATTCTAGAGGTCATTCTGACCCCAAACATATTAACCAGGATGTTTATAAAGTTGAATCTGATCCTCTTGGTTAGAAGTCAGTCCCTCTGTCTCTAATGTCAGCTCTGCCATCGTCACATGTTTTCCTTTCCTGACTCTTTCCAATAGCACCAAACCATCCTTTCCAGGAACTTGTATTGAACAAAGCTGGCTATTTTGAACTTATTTGCCTACTAAATGCAAAGTTCCTGGAGGGCAGGGCTTCTGTCTTCATACAACCAGGACCTGGTACAATGCTTATTACGGCAGACTCAACATTTTTATTGATTGAAGACATGAATTCCTTCTGAGGATGCCCATGAAAACAAATCTGTTCTTTGAACGACTTTTCTCTTTTCATCTTACATTTTGAGTGATTTATATCTATGTTCTGGCTCAAGGGTGGTCCTATGCTTATTCATTTTCATTTTCTTTTTTCTTAAAGATTTATTTGTACATACAACATCTGGGGTGTAAGCCAGAGGTGTGTGTGTGTGGTGGGGGCAGATGAGAGGGTTCACCAGAGACAGAATGGGGAGCAGAACAAGTGGATCTACTGAAATACACTGCTGAGGGGAGCAGCTGGCAAGACATGAGAGGTCTGCTGTGCCATGTGGGCCACCACCTCCCTGGATGGAGGTTAAACTCATGCTACAGTGGCTGGTGATAGCTTGATAGCACTGCCTTTAACCCCTGTGCCACCAGGGAGGTCCCTATTCATTTTTATAATCACGGTGTACCTAAGATGCTGCCTTAAGGCCCAAGGAGCACAGTACATAATTTATTGATTCTGTTTCTAATAGTCAGTAGAGCAGGGTAGCTGAGTAATCTATATTTTCTTCTTAAGTCAGCCAGAATTGTGAGAAAAATCTCTTCAAAAGTTGTTTTTCCCCTCAGCAATGCTGACTCCCTGCTCTGGATATGGGGTTCCTGTCTGCAGCTCAAATCCATGTCTTTGCCCACTTCATGTCAGCTTCTCCTTTTATGGTCTCATTCCTAAGAAGCAGTTCCCCGAGACCATGCAAATGTGCCACCTGATTGCTGAATGCTGCCCAACTGGCACCAAGATCAGACCCACCAGAGAGCAGAGTCTTTAGAAGTTTTATTCAACTGCTATGTAAAAAATGTTGTTTTTCCCGCCAAAAAACAAAGATCTATATTCTCACACCATTTCTGCTTCAGCTCCATGCCAGCAGAATCTGGTCACATTTCCTGTGAGTGTTCCTGGGCTGTGCTATCCATGTGTACTCCGCCCCCCAAGGACAAGGCTCAGGACCCTCCTTTCACATGGAGGCCACGAGGGTCTACATGCAAGGCCCTTACCTTGGGCTCCTCCAAGGTCAGGCTGTGTTTGCTCACACAGGCATAGCCGTTTGGCATTTCTCTGACATTCTTCACTTGTGAAGGGAAGACAAAGGGGTGAGGGTGGTCTTCCCTGGGGAACAGTCCCCCCATGTAGGGTGCCTTTCTCACTTGTCTGACCAGCAGAGAAAGGGGTGCTTGCTCTAGATGGACATGCCTAGTATCCATCGATCTGCATCTCTGCAGGATAAAAATCAAAGCAGAGGAGAGAAACAGAAAGGCCTTCTGTTAAGTGAGCTGATAAGAGGTGGGCTCTGGCCTCAACAGTCACCTCCACCAGGAAGAGTAAGTTTCTGGGTATCGCTGCTTCCTTACAGCAGGTTCCACCAAGCAGAGAGAGGTGGAGATGGGAGAACTCAGAGGACTTGAGGAAGAAGAGGTTGAGAAGAGTGATAGAGACATGCAGGCAGCGAGGGATGGGCACCCTTCCTGGGGAGGCTTCTGGACATGGAGGTCTAGGTCTTTCTTAAGGGCTGCTGGCTCATTCACAATTGCTCTCAGAACTTTCAAATTTTGTCTGGTGCTTGTGAAACACCAGCTTTCATTGGATCCAGGCCCAGGAGATACATCAGAAGGTGTTTGTGATATACAGGGGCACAAATACACACAGACTCACTGCCGAGATTCCTGAAGTTTGGCTGGATCATGAAGTCTGTATTTCGGGGGTGGGAGGGGCATGCGTGATAGATACTGGGGGTCATGATTCTGCCAGAATTGTACAAAGAGACATAGAGTAGAATGCTCTGGAAGTGGTGCCTCTTTAATGTGGATTTTTACTGATGAGGAAACTATCCTCTTTCATACAAAAGCTCTCTAAACAATTCAGAGCCACACTGTGAGTCCAGGTGTGTATAACATAAGCGGATATAACAGATTTCTCATTCTCACTAATACTCTTTCAGAGAAAATTATTTTAGAGCATAGCATGATAATAGCCAGTCAATGGCCCCACCCACCCAAGTTGCTTTTATAACATAGGATATCTTTTATATGAATAGATTTATACATTAAATAAACAGGAATAAGCTCAGTAATATTTTAATAAGAGTAGAAACTCTAGTAGTTTGAAATCTACTGTCTTTTGACACAACCATATTTAATTCTTCCCACAGCCCTAAGAAGAGCTATTATTTTTTCATTTTAGAGATAAGGAAATTGAAACTTGGTGAAGTAACAGGTGTAGGGTCACCCACCTACAGGTCCAAATTCTGGTTTTCTTGACTCCAGAAACCCAGCTTTTCACCCTCTGGACACCAAGCCTTTCCTCAAATTTCACCAGAATGACCTTCCTGCCTAAATTTGTGTGTGTGTTTCTGCTCAGCCCAGAATACAAGTATCTGATGCACAATTAGAATCTTAAGCCTCTGCTATTATTCCTTTAATATTCACCTCTAAACACTATTTTTCATAAGAGCCAAGACATGGAGTCAACCTAAGTGCCCACTCACAGATGACTGGATAAAGAAGTTGTGGTCTGTATACTCAGTGCAATACTTCTCAGCTATTAAAAAAGATGAAATTATGCCTTTTGCCACAATATGGACAGAACCTGAGGTGATTGTGTTCAGTGAAGTAAATCAGGAGGTTAAAAGTAGTTCCCGAATGGAATGGTGTCACTCTCTGAGTTTATAATTAGCTGAGGAAAACAAACTGGCAAAATGCAACAAAAATAACTGCAGATTCTGTGAAAAATATGGTGGTTACCAGAGGGGAGGGGAGGTGAGGAAGGCAAGGTGATAAGGTAATGGCTAGAACTTTGGGGAAGGCTGTAAGAAGGAAGCATGTGCACTTGCTGAGGTGTGAAATTTTGTAAGTGAATGACAAGTCAATACAATCTGATACCAAAAAAGAAGAACAAAATTACCATTTCCTTTCTACCCTCCCCTGAGGAACTCATGCCAGCTCCTCAGGGACCCAGCTCACTGCAGCCCCTGGGGTCACCTTTCCATTCCTGGGTTAAAGAAATGTTTAGATTTGTGATGTGTGAGTTTACTGGTCATTTCTGATTTGAAATGGCAGTTGTACCACAGCAAACCTTGCATCCCCGCCAGGCCCTGGGTGGAGGCCATATTTGCTCTCATGGTCTTTGCTGGTCTGGTTTACGATTTTAGCTTATTTATTTTTTCTTACCTTTCAAACAAATTCATGAGGCCTCCAAAATTTTTATATAACCCCTATCACCAAAACTCAGGTCAAACTTCTATTTAATTGTAGTACAAATACTTCAAGTGTATTTTGCACGTTACTAACTAGGTTGTTGATTTCTTTTTTCCTGTTCAGTTAAACATTTAAATATAAAATATTTCAAACTTTGGAAAGGTTTGGAGAATAGCATAAACACTAGGACAGTTACCACCCAGCTTTAGGAAAATCTTAGCATTTAGCGTTTTTTTCCCAGATACTTTTTTAAAGAAAGGAAATATTTGGGTCCCAACTCATAATTCTGAAAATTGGTAGTTTAAGGGAAATAATTGTCTAATACCTGTATGAGTGATATTTCAGAATAACTAGTCCTTGAACATGAGAGAAGATTCCTTTTTTTCACAGAATAATCAGTCTCATAAAGTGAAAACTGATAGAAAATCATCATTTTGTAACCTTTTCTTGATCTTAGCCAAAAGACCAAGAAGCAGTTATCATTTTGTAACCTTAAGGAAATCATGGATTCTGACAATGATCTTGATGGAGGAAGCTTTTAAAAGGAAGGTAGAAGGGCGATGCTGTAGTGAAGGGATCGACTTCCACCATCTTTCATTAGTTTAACCGTCATTAACCCATATGTCTCCTGATACCGTGTAATCGAAGTATTCAGCACAAGGTAGGAAGTTTTCTTTCCAAAAAAGTTGAACCTGAATTAAACCAAATCTCTGGAGCAAACTTCCTTGTGTTGGGAATGGAAGGGAGGAAGTAACAAGTTAAATGGCACCAGAAGAAAGTAACAGATAAATCTAGAAGTTGGAAGAGCAGTCTAAAGGTCAATAGACTGTTTCTTTAGTAAAGGAAGTATTAAGGGAGAACTTGCTCTGGACTGAAAGCAATTTAAGAAACATTAAAACAAAACACAATGCGATTGCTTGGTTCTTATTTGATACTGATTTACACAAGCCTACTATAAAGCAACATTGCTGAGACAACTATGAATTCACTACCAATTGAGTATTTTCAATGATGGTAAACGTTGTTGATAATTTTGTTAGATTTGATTAGCATTATGGTGATATTTAAAATGTCTCCAATTTTAGAGATGACTACTTAAGTCATAGCCTTTAAAACAGCAAAGACAATGAGTAACCCTTCTTTAATCTCATTGTTCTCCTGCCCTCACCAAAAGTATCTCCTATCTGAATTTGATGTTTACTCTGTCCTCCCATATTAATTTCTATTATTTCACATACTTATTAGACACTGTTACTTTTGATACCTTTGAACCCTCCATCAATGGTATTCTACAAAATGGGTGTATCATTTCATTACTTATTTTTTATGTAACATTGCCTGTTTGAGGTTTATTCATTCCTATAAGTATATAGATGTAGCCACTTATTTTGTTACTTTCTTTTTTCCATTATAAAAATATTCCACAATGCTTGTGTGGATCGAACTGCTGACTGATATTTGGACTATTTTCAATTTGTCACTATCATTAGCAATACAGCTATAAACATTCTTGTATATATTTCATCATTCTGTATTTGCTATAATCCTCCCAGAAGTATATTTGATGAGTTGAAAGGTATGCGCATTTTAACTTTAACCACAAATCAATGAATTATTCCCTCAAGTGTAACAGTCAAATATGTCCAACAGCTTATAAGAATATATAAACCTCCACATGTTTGTCGACACTCGAGATCATCAGGTATTAATAGAATAAATTGACTCAAAGCTATTTGGAGGTTTTCTCATATAGACACTTGAACTTTCAAACACAGCCATCCAAGTGAAAGTATGTGGAAGACTGACAGAACCACACCAATTTGTAAAACAAATGCAGAAGCAAAAAGCCTATAAGTATCCCAAAGTTTCAGGATCATAGATAGCATCACTGAAGCATAGAGTCATTCTATAGAATTCCAGCACCTTCCATCAGCCTATCTGGAACTCCTGAAATCAGACAGGAGTCAGGATTTAAACAGCTTTCAGAGGAAAGAGCACGGGTGATCTCTGAAGGAAGATGAGAGGTCATGTACAGCACATGGAACCAATACTGTGTGTCAAGAGGCAGAGCACAAGTCCAGCTTGTAAATCCTTTGCTGATCTCTCATCAGAGTCTTGGGGCTTGGTTGCATGCAAGGCTGGATTTAAAGCAACTATAATGGGCCCATTCATAAGGCCTGTTAACTGTCTGACTTAAGCTGCTCCACATTTGGGAAGGTGACATTGATCCACTTAACAGTACAACATAGGAAGCAATCAAGACCAATAGTTTAGAGTAATTATTTTGAAAATTAATCATTACATAATATTTCTATATTCAAGAAATATAGAGTGATACAGGTATCCACAGTTGAAATTAATAAATAAAACATTATCAACATAGATGAATCCATCCATGATACCCTTATCTTGAATTTGGAGATTTTAATTCCTGTGCATGTCATTCTACTAAGAGGTATATGCTCTTAATGCATATAAAGGCACTTGCATGTCATGTAAATGACTATCCGTTGTGTAAATTTTCAAGAATCATTTATGTCTGTAGCTCTAGTTATTTTTGTTGTTGTACAGAATTTTTTGTTGCATGAATATACCACAATTTCTCTATGCATTTCCTATTGAAGGGCATTTAGATTTTTTTTCACTATAGTGATGCTGTACATGTCTTTTTTTTTTTTAAAGATTTATTTTTATTTATTTATACAAGCACTGGGTACAGTCAGAAGCACGGGAGGGTGAGAGAATTCACCAGAGCCAGAGCGGGGAGCAGAGCAGGCAGAAGGACCGAAGTACACTGCTGAGGGGAGCAGCGGGTGGCAGGAGAGGTCTGCGAGCCATGTGGGACCCTCCTCCAGTGGCCGGGGAGCAGCCGGGGATGGAACTGGTGCTGCAGAGGCTGCGGGCAGCTTCGAAACCCAGCGCTCAACCGCTGCGCCACCGGGGAGGCCCGATGCTGTACATGTCTTAAGCACACGTACCAGCTTTGCCCTAGGATGCACTTTCTGTGTGGAGAGTATAAGAATATTCAACTCTGCCAATTCCAGACTGTCTCCGTGAAATTAGCTTAATCATCCCAATGGCCTTGAGTATTCCAAAATTTCTATCCATATTCCTAAATAATCCTTCAGTTTCTTTAGCCTGGGGATAATAGCCATTCACTTTGCTAATTCTTTTTAATTCTATTCTAAAAGCTCCAGGGACGCCAACATGTCACTCCCAAATCTGGAGAAAATGTAATGTTAGAATTTGTGAGCAGATCTTGAGGACATCTACAATATCCTTCATTGTAGATGTTCCTCAGGGTGATAAATAAAACTTTAATGGTCCTCAGTGGTTCTTGGTAGACCACACTATCCCTCAGTTCCCACCTAAAAACAGCATATAAGTTTGGAGGCTCATTCATTCATTCATCAATCCCTTTTGAACACCTAATATGTGCCAGGCACTTAGCTTGTCTGTGGGCTAAGGCAATGACAACCTTTAGTTGTCAAAGTCTTAAAGATCCTAAAGATTTATATAATCCAGGCTTCAGAACCCAAATCTGCATTTCTCCTTAGATAAAACCATTTTATCTCCTTAGATAAAACCTTAACAGTGGGAGCAAGCAGAGGCACTTACAGAGTCAAATTAGACATTTTAATTCAAGAACGGGATTTGGTTGACAAAAATAATTTCTAAGAGGGAATAAAGACTCCAGACAGGACTCTATGCCAGAACGCAGAAGTCAAGCCCTCAAAGGAGTCACCCAAGGTCAACAAACATTTGTCAGAAAAGAATAGAGAACGACATGGGAGGAAATGATGAATTATCTTTACCTCTGGACCAAGAAGGTGTACTTGTAGGAGGATAAAAGGTGCTGGTAAAAGTTCAGCTGGTATTACCTTTCCTACTTAATGTCATGGATGCAGGGAGAGTCCAGATATGTCCCAGAGAGAGGAAATGAATCAATGTGAGGTCACCCGTCTCCCGTGATGAATGTAGACTCTGCATACATCATTAATAAGCATTCCACAAAGGGCAGAGAGATGGTGTAACTGCCAAATGAAGCAGCTCTTTAAAAGCAGTTGCCAGGCCAAGGCCCATTATGGGACTAAGAATGGAGAGCAAAAGGGCCACCTCTGACCATAGCCAGGGAAGAAAAGGTTATTTTGCATCCTTTCCCAGGACTGCTGAATAGCACCTTGGGCCCAATTTTGGTTGGGAGTGTGGAAGAGTTAGGAGATGGTGGTTTCTGGGAATACGGAGTTCTGGAAATTCAGGTGCGGCTGGCAAATGGGATCTAAGACAAAGGGAAAGAGTAGTGTTAGGGTTGCCTGCAAGGGAACTCGGGAGTTAAATAACCTACCCAAAGGGAAGCAAGTGCTGCTGGGTGACCAGAGGGAGGGGTGAGGTGGTGGGAGCAGAGCTAGCCTCCATCCTTGGGCTCGATAACCTAAAATCCAGGTGGTATGATTCCACACCAACACAAAGCAACAGACTCATCATTAATAATTTTTGAAATAATTTCTTAATGATTTTCCAAACAAATGATGCAGGGTTATGCAGTAATTTAGATTATCCAGGTTCTTCCTTGCCTCCATTCACACAGACAACCCAAACCTTGTTCTGTGCCTCCATGGAAACAGACAAACAGCGAGAGACAAGGGATTAGGTGGTTAAACCACGAGCATCTCTGGCCTGGCATGAATCGGCTTCAGATTTGCCAAACAGAGCACTTGGAAAGCTTGGCTTCATTACTTCTATCAAATTAGGAGCAGGGAAACCTCAGGACAATTTTAGGATTGAAGAAAATAAGCTTGAGGCCACTGCTACTGCTTTTTGATACATCTTTGGATTTTTAGGCAGAATCTTGAGTGGTTTCTGCCAGCCCCCTTTACCCCCACCACCTCCACGCATCCCCACCCGACTCCCATCCCCCCACCTATTATCTCAATGTGGGTAGAGCTGGCCACACATGGTTCTGATTCATTTGCATTTAACTCATCAAAATATTGTTTAGTCAAAGCAACTCTCTGGCCAAAGAGTTTTTTATGAGTTGACGTTAAGAGCCCTACTTAAGCATGTTGCTGTAACTGGGGAGTTTCTTTTCTTTAAACTGAGAAACTGCCAGTCCTAAGCCAGTCTTAAACCCAAGCAGCCCCAAGAAACTGCTCTTTTATTCATTGAATTCATTGTGGACTCTAGTCAGTCTAGCACATTCCTTATGTTGATCTCAAATAAAGAGCAATCAATTGTTTCACCAACAAAATGGGTTTATCCAGAAACAACAATGAAAGGGGCAGGTTTGAGAGTGCAGGCCACTGGCAAGACTCAGTCTATGTACCAAAGACCTGCACCCCCTCTGTATAACCTCTGCAGTGTCTCCTGCCCTCCACTGGGCTGGGATGCAACCTCGCTTCCCATGGGATGCATAGGGCTTATTGGGGCTTGTAATTTGCTGATTTTCATGTGGTAGGCATAGGCACGTTCTTCTGGCCTTCTGAGCTCATTTAACTAGGGTTTCTGTAGTATTAGTTTTTCAATGGAGTTGGTGAAAAGTATACTCTGAGTTGTTTTTTTTTTTTAAAGATTTATTTTTATACAAGAATTGGGGTACAGGCCAGAGATGGGAGGGTGTTGATAGGATTCACCAGAGACAGAGCAGGGAACAGAACAGGCAGATAGACCGAAGTACACTGCTGAGGGGAGCAGCGGACGAGACAGGAGGGGTCTGTCCCGCCATGTGGGTTTCTCCCTGGTGGGCCGGGAATCGAACTCCTGCTGCAGTGGCTGTGGATTGCTTCATAGGTTTCATCATAACCCCTGCGCCACCAGGGAGGCCCTTCTGAGTTGTTTTTGAGGGTGTACTCCCACCAAGTCAGCAAGTCTAGACTGTGAATGCAGACAATCTACCTCTAGTATTGTCAGGAGTCTCTGCTTGCTCTTCATTTTTACTGCTTCCACTTTGGCCCACACCAGTGTTATTTCTCACCTATATAATCCAGGGGCTTCCCACCTGCCCAATATGTACAAATCCTCCTGCTGCCCCTACTCTGACCACATCTCTCTCCTGATGATGGCTGATCACGCATTTCTTAAAAAGGGGTGCATGTAGGCTTGAGGGATGCATGGTCAAGTCCCAGGCAAAGCAAAGTCACAAGACAAACAGGGGAGATCTTCCTAACAGTACCCAAGCTACTCAAAATGAAGGAAGATGTTACTTTATGTCTTCAAAAACCTATGGAGAGATGGAGAGTATACAAGCATCATATGTCCTAACAATGAAGCTTCAGGGAAATTTTAACAAACAATGAAAAAGTCCACCTTAGAGTCTCTCAGTAGAAATTCTAAGGAGATGCCAATAGAATGAATAGTAATTGTTTAGAGACAGAGATGCAGAGGGTTGGAGCTGGAGTTGTGGTAGTGTTAGGGGGAAAGGATGTCCCAAAGCAAATTCCATATAGGCTTTGTGGACTCCACCCCCACCCCAGGTCAAAGCCAAAGACACTGGGAACTCCAAATCCCATCACCACCAAAGGGAAGGTGGCTGGGACCTGAGGGTGGGGTTAAGCAGCCAGGTGGATACAAAAGGCAGACACGTGGGCTTTGGGGGCTCTCCATTTTTGGGCTCTCCGCCAGCTTGCAGAGTCCGGTCAGCTCTGAGAGTGACTTTGGGTTTCCAGGTCATCGGATCGGGTAGGACGCATTAAAGACTTTATTTCCCTATTTTCTCCCTGAGTTGTATATTTTCCTTATTTCTTTTTCTCTTGTAAATAAACCTTTTATTAACCCTTTTGCGTGTCTGTAGTAGAGTATTCATAAGTCCCTTTAAAGCGCGTGGGTGAGGACCCACAGCCAGGAACCCGTTTAATATCGGGGTTGCTCTATAACAGTAGGAGATTCCTTTCTGCATTGTCACTCAGTCTCTATTTCAGAGCCCCTCATTTCAAAAAGACACATAAGCATGTCAAGCTCATGACTGGGAACTTGTGTTCCCTATCCAGACTCAGGCATTTAGCCTCAGCTTCCCTTTGAAGGACCTATCTTTCCCCCATCTTGATTTTCCCAGAGTCACCTTCAAACTTCTCCCATCTTGAGCTTTTCAGATTCAGACATTTTACTTGATCCATTTCAAGGTCTGTCTGAAAAATTCACCCAAGATCAAATAGCTTTTTCTCCCTTTTCAAAGCAGCCTGAAATGCTAAAGAGGGAACAGACTCAAAATCCTCCCTGCCCCAGGCTCTGGAATGGAGGCTTACCTCTGCTCTCAGCTTCTCCAGCTTCTCATTTCCCCTGGAACAATGGGGGAACAAGCTGGGACTGATAGGGATCCTCCAGGGAGTTCTCTGTCTCTTAAGCCCGGTCTGAGTCATTCGCAACAGGCCATTCCCAGGGCTTTGGATTTCAGGACAGGGAGATTAGGGAGAGCCCTTCAGGCCAGCCAGCCCAGGACTGATTCCCATTTCTCTCCTCTGGCTGTTTGTCTTCAAAACTGAGTAGCTGCCATCTCTAGGAAGCTGGGAGCTCCCCTTGCCCTGCCTCTGATGGCCCTTGAGTGGGCAAGAGAGGATTACAGGCAGAATTGCTAACAGCTTGGTATTGTTTTAGGTTTAAGTTCCTGGTGAAATCAAAGGGAGAGTTCCTCTTTGTTATCTTCAAAGAAGACAAGCAGGCCCTCCCTGATGGCTCAGCAGTTGTGCGCTGGGCTGTGAAGCTGCTCACAGCCTCTTGCAGCACTGGTTCTATCCCCAGCTGCTGGTTAGGGTCCCACATGGTGCGCAGACCTCTCCTGCCATGCCCGCTGCTCCCCTCAGCAGTGTATTTTGTCAGTCTGCCTGTTCTGTTCCCCGCTCTGGCTCTGGTGAATTCTCTCACCCTCCTGCGCTTCTGACTGTACCCAGTGCTTGTATAAAAAGAAGACAAGCAAAGGAATTCCACTTCCTTTTACTACTGATTTTTTTCCCCCCAAACTCTTTCCCTATCCCAACTCCCACAAAAAAATAAAGCATTGCAGAATTTCAGAATTGGGATATACCTTGAAAGACTTTGGGCCACTAACCCATTTTACATTGAGGAAACCATCATGGAAAGTGCTACAGTGGCTTGCCAAGACCACACACTGGGGAGGAGTTTCCACCAAAACTGCCCCCCTTCATGGGTCCATGATTTGATTGCTGTTGCACACTATAATTTCCAAAATCATTTGAGTTACCATCACCACCATCATAGTTCCCACCACCAAAATTACCTCCCTCATTGGAACCATCCTATCTTTCACCATCAATACCATGTCCTCCATGTTGGCTTCCATATCCTGGTCCTCTACCGCCTGCACCCACACATGCTGGAATTGGGTATACATGTGTACAATTGGTGGTATTCAAGATGCAGACAAATATAATTTTTTTTAAAGATTTATTTATTTATACAAGCACTGGGTATAGTCAGAAGCACAGGAGGGTGAGAGAATTCACCAGAGCCAGAGTGGGGAACAGAACAGGCAGAAGGACTAAAGTACACTGCTGAGGGGAGCAGCGGGCAGCAGGAGAGGTCTGCATGCCTTGTGGGACCCTTGCTGGTGCCCAAAGATCGAACCGGCTTTGCAGAGGCTGCGGGCAGCTTCGCAGCCCAGCGCTCAACAGCTGCGCCACCAGGGAGGCCCCAGACAAATATAATTTTTGAGACTATTTTGAAAGGTACAGTGAGATTGAACCATCAAAGTCATGGAAGTTATGGGAGACAGACAGAGCGGGGGGAAAAAGAGGGTTTGTTTCTGTAACTTTTGATAAAAAGTAGCTGCCATCCTTCTCTGCTGCTAGAAGCAGATCCAGCACCACAATTGTCACCATCACCTCCTCCATGACTACCTCTGCCGCTACCGATGGAGGACAAGAATAAAAAAATTGTAAAGGAGGTGCCACAAGACGAGAAACCTGGCTCACACAATGCCAAGAGAGCTGCAAGTGGGGGTAGGGGAGTAGCATAGCCATAGACCCAGCTATAGAAACCAAGATCCATAGGCAGGTGCCAATGCCTAGATTACAAAGTATAAAATCCAAGCAGGTTGTCAGACTGCTGTAGGGAGTGTCTAGAGCCCAGATCCAAAGGTAAAGATATGGAGATTGAGCCCATTGTGGAATCTCCTTTGGATTTTGCATAGTTATCCAAAATCAGCAACTAACCTGAAGGCTCACAAGGAGTGAGCGCCTCCCAAAGAGAAGAAGACAATTATTATCAGTGCAGTCTCTGCACTGGCTCCGGGCAGTAGTCCATCTGCCCACCTGTGACTATGCAGGTGCCTCTCTCTCTTCACCCATTCTCTTCCTCTGCAGGGCAGCAGCTTCCTGTGTACCCGTGACCTGTGCCAGGCCGGGACTTCTCTTCATTGACCTCCCTCAGCAGAGGCAGCTCTCCTCAAGGCCTCCTGCCTGCGACCATGCAGGCCTCTTAAGAAAACCTGTTCCTTTTGGGGCAGCCCTTTCTGCACATCTGTGTCTATGCAAATGTCATTTACTCTTCTGTCCCTTTCCCTAATAAGCTTGTCTTTTAAATATAACTACTGTCTCTGTCTTGTGGAGAAACTCTCCTGGGAAACTTACTGCGTGCCGCTGAAACAGGAGCTCTGGTGAAACCTTTTCTAGAACAAACCGAAGACCCTATACTCCAAACCCAAACTCCAAAAAACAACATCACTACCACCTCCACCACCACCAAAGTTCCTTCCATCACCTCCAAAGTTCCCTCCACAACCCAAAAGGTTGCCAAATCCACCTCCATGACCTCTGTGTGACCCAGCAGACAGCATTCCCAGTTTATAAAGGGCCCTTCTCACTTCATGCCCATCAATAGTCAATTTCTAAACATTTTTTATCAACTGCATCACAATTATCAAAAGTTACAAAAATAAAACGTCTTTTTCCCCACTCTGCCTGTCTCCCATAACTTCCATGACTTGGATGGGCTCAGTCTCACTGTAGCTTTCAAAGCAGTCTCTCAAATTATATTTGTCTGCATCTTGAATACCACCAACAAGAATTTTCTTCACTGTTTAATGAGCATCAAGCTTTATAGAATCCTCTCTAGAAACAGCTCAATTGGCTCCACTACACCCCCATCAACCTTGTGTTGCTGTATCCGCCTCTTCCACACAAGGGTAAGTCACAAAACTAAAAGCCCCTGGGATATTTCATTTGGGGGTGTCTCATCACCACAAAATCTCTAATGTGCCTCTTTTTTCAAAATGTTCTCTTACACTACCATTTGTAGTCAGACCAGCAATGGACAGTTTTCTCGACTCTGATGTCTTTCTCAACTCACTGTCAGCTGGTGGACTTTCTTACAGCTTTCTGGTTGGGGCACCCTGAAGAGGGAAGGGGGTCGTGGAGGGTAGTTAAGAAAGTTCTTGGATCTGAGAGTTAATTGCTGTGGGTACTTGTAGAGATCCTCTACCTCCCCTTTATTACTGTCCCTATAAGTCAGTAGTAACAGGAATAAGTAAGATTGCCCCCCGCTGTGGAACATCAAACACTCTGTGTTTGCTTGGGGACTCAGAACTCCAGGTGAAATCATGCATAACCTGCATCGCCCATTCTTCCTCCACCTTCTCTGGCTTAGTGTTATCTCGACATGTAAGAACACACTGGGCACATAGTTCTTTTTTCCCTAGGGGGAGGTTTCTATTTATTTTCATGCATTCATTCATTCATTCATTCATTCATTCATTTATTTAGATTTATTTTTATTTATTTATACAAGCACTGGGTACAGTCAGAAGCACAGGAGGGTGAGAGAATTCACCAGAGCCAGAGCGGGGAGCAGAGCAGGCAGAAGGACCAAAGCACACTGCTGAGGGGAGCAGCGGGTGGCAGGAGAGGTCTGCGCGCCATGTGGGACCCTCCTCCGGTGGCCGGGGAGCAGCCGGGGATCGAACTGGTGCTGCAGAGGCCGCAGGCAGCTTCGCAACCCAGCGCTCAACCGCTGCGCCACCAGGGGAGGCCCAGTTTTCTATTTTTAAATTATTATTTTTTATTGAAGCAACATTGCATAATGTAAGTTCCATGTGTGGCGAATGGTTCCTTATCACGTGCCACTGTGATAAGTGTGGGTCACAGACATAAATAACCCCTCATAACGCACCATGTCTCTGCTAAGAGCAGCAGCTTTGAGTAGTTGAGCCAAGCAAGGTTCACTTATATAAAAGGGTGACAATGATGGACATACTATGTGCATACTGATGGGTGGTCTAATGAATGTTCTGGAAGCCTGGAGGAGGGAGAAAGGCCAGGGGCTGAAGAGGGCAGTGAAGCTCTGTGGAGGAGGTAGGGTTTGGCAGGACTTCCTTCTCCCTGTTTTCCTCTTGTCTTCCTCCTCCTCCACAGTGCTCTCTTCCAGAACGGGTGTAAAGTCTGCAATGGTGAGGGCAGGGGCTGGCTCTGGCCCTGGGTGTGGGTGGCACAGGCATCCCGGAAGCCGGTGGCGTGGGAGGCCGGCCAGGTGGACAACACCCACACTCAGCTCGTGAGATCCTCGAAGACAGATTTACCAGTTGCCAAATTCTCCTTGTGGCCACTGTCCTCCCCTAGGCTGCGCACAGACATCTCTGAGGACTAGTGAGAGAGGAGAGAGTGTGAGAGGAGAGGCCTCTTAAAGGGAAGTGGCATCAAACACAGGACAGGACTCGCCAGAAGCCCTGGGCAGAGCCCTGCTCATGGAGTTTGCCTCTGCTTCTGTGAGAGCCCTTGGGCCAGAGGGAGACAGGTTGACAGACCTTAGTGTTCATTCCCTGTGAGGCCCTCCCTTGACAGGAAGTCCACACAGTGCCCAGTGGACCGAAGGGGGGTGGCACAGCTGCTGAGCCTCTGTTTGCTCTTACACCACATTCTCACCAGCTTTTTATGGAGATTTCGATTCCAGGCTTGGAAGGAAAATGAGAGAATGAGGCATAAAGGGGTGGTGGGGGAGGAGAGGAGGGGGGTAAATGAAGAGACAGAGCAGGAGAGAGAGGTGTAGGGAACAACACCGGTCAGGTGAGGATGATGATGTGTGATGGAGTTACGAAATGGACAGGCAGGGATGTTAAGGAATCGGCACATTTCCTACCCAGGGACACATGAGACTGTCCATTTTGTCTCTGCCTTTGTGAGGCTGTGTCTCTCCCAGCAGGAGGGCTGTGGGTCCTGACCGATAAACATCAGCTGAGAAAACATCTATGTCCATCCAACATGGTATTGGGGATATATGGGGGTTACCTGGAGCGCCTCCAGGCTTTTGTAAAAATTGAAGTAACATTGTCTTAAATGTTGTTTGTGTTTTTGTTTTTTGACATTTTAGGGTCTCCCTCTTCAGGTGTCATTACCACGTTACACCCACCACCAAAACTCCCACAACCCTCCACCACAGTCCGTTGTGCTCCTCCTCACTTTGTTCTCATCCTTCCCCTCCCTCGGTAGCCTCAATTATGTAGTCAGCTTTCTAGGGTTTGTTGTTAGTTAGGTTTTCTCTGACCTTTTGTTTGGTTTCTCTATATTCCACACATCAGTGAAACCATCAGTTTTTGTCTTTCTCCTTCTGACTTATTTCGCTTAGTATAATCCCAGCTCCATTCATATTGGCCACCAATGGCAAATTTTTTTTTTTTATCTTTTTTGATACCTGAGTAGTCTTCTGTTATGTCCATAAACCAAAACTTCCTGATCTACTTATCTGTATTTGGGCATTTAGGTTGTTTCTATAGCTTAGCTATTGTAAATAGTGTTGCAGTGAATATAGGAGTGCAAGTTTCTCTTCAAATTAGTATTTTTGTGTTCTTTAGGTAGATACCTAGGAATGGAATTTCTGAATCATGTAGTAGATCCAGTTTTAATCATTCTTTTTTTTTAATTTATTTATTTATTTTATACAAGAACCAGGGTACAGGCCAGATGTGTGGGAGGGTGAGAGAATTCACCAGAGATAGAGCAGGGAACAGAACAGGCAGACTGATGAAATACACTGCTGAGGGGAGCAGCGGGCGAGACAGGAGAGGTCTGCCTGTCACGTGGGACCCTCTCCGGCTGACCGGGATCAAACTGGTGCTGCAGAGGCTGCAGACAGCTTCAAAGTGAGGCGCTCAACCAACTGTGCCACCAGGGGAGGCCCCATTTTTAATCTGTTGATTAAAGCTCTATAATATTCTCCATAGGGGCTGGATCAGTTTACATTCCCACCAACAGTGTGAGAGTGTTTCTTTTTCTCCACATCCTAGCCAACACTTGTTATTTCTGTTTGTTTTGCTATAGGCCATTCTCATAGGTATGAAGTGGTATCTTGTGGCTTTGATTTGCATTTCTCTGTTGATAAGTGATGATGTACATTTTTTGATGTGGCTGTTGGCCATCTGTATGTATTCTTGGGAGACATGCCTATTTGGCTCTCCTGTCCCCCCTTTTTTTTTGGTTGTTTTCTTTTTGTTGAGGTGCATGAGTTCTTTATAGATCTTGGATATCAGTCCCTTGTCAGATGTATGGTTTGCAAATATTTTCTACCATTTAGTCAATTGTCTTTTTGTTTTAGTGATGGTTTCTTAAAATGTGCACAAGCATTTTGTTTTATGAAGTCCCAATTTATATTTTCCTTTGTTTTCCTTGCTGCTAGAGACAAATTCACAGACATCACTGAAAGCCAATGTCATGGAGTGTTTTGCCTCTGTTTTTTTCTATTTATTTTATGGCATCAAGTCTTACATCCGAGTCCTTTATCCATTTTGTGTTGATTTTGTGTATGGTATGAGCTAGTGGTCTAGTTTCATTCTTTTGCTGTTCAGTTTTCCAAATACCACTTATTGAAAAGATTTTCCTTGGCCCAGTATGTTCTTTACTCCTTTGTCTTAGATTAACCATCTACATAGGCAATTCTATTCCATTGGTCTGGGTATCTATTTTTGTTTAAGTACCATATTGTTTTGATGACCATAGCTTTTTAGTATAGCTGGAAGTCTGGGAGAGTGCTACTACCATTCTTTCTTTTTTGGTCGGACCACTTTAACTTTTCATGGTCTTTTGTGATTCCATATGAATTTTGGTAATGTTTGTTCTATTCTTTGAAGAAAGCCATTGGAATGTTGATAGGGATTGCACTGAATGTGTATATTGCTTTGGGTAGAATGACCATTTTTGACAATACTAATTTTTACAATCCCTATATAGGGACTATCTTTCCATTTCTTTGTGCTCTGTATTTCTTTTATAGTTTTATAGTCATACAGTTTTCCCTGTATAGGTGCTTTACCTCCTTTGTTAAGTTTACTCCTAAGTATTTAATTCTTTCTGATATAATTGTAAATGGGATTATTTTCTTAATTTCTCCCTCTTTTAGTTCATTGTTTACATATAGGAAGGCAACTGATTTCTGTATATTAATTTTGTAACCTGCCACTTTGCTGAACTGACTTACTGCTTCAGTTAGTTTTTTTAGTAGAGTTTTTAGGGTTCTTTATAATCTATTATCAATCATCTGCAAATAATGATAGTTTTACTTATTCTTTCCCGATATGGATTCCTTTTGTATACTTCTATTGCCTAATTCCTCTAGCTAGGATTTCCAATACTATGCTTAGTAATCATGGTAGAAGTGGTTATCCTTGTCTTGTATCAGACCTTCGGGAAAAAAACTTTGTTTTTCACCATTGACATTGATGTAGTTGTGGTTTTGTTATATTTGACCTTTATCATGTTGAGGTATGGTCTGTTTCTCCCCAGTTTTTCGATGGTTTGGATGAATGGATGTTGAATATTTTCAAATACTTTCTTGGCATCTGTTGAAATAATCATAGGGTTTTATTTTTCCTTTTATTGATGTGAATCACATTGACTGATTTGTAGATGTTGAATCATCTTTGTGTCCCTGGTATAAATCCCACTCATTCATGGTTTATAATCTTTTTAATTCATTATGGAACAAGATTAAGATTTTGTCGAGAATTTTTGCATCATTTTTCATTAAGGAAATTGGTTTGTAGTTTTCTTTGTCTGGTTTTGGTATTACAGTAATGTTGGTCTCCTAAAATGTGTTTGGGAATATGCCCTCTTTACTAATTATTTGTAATAGTTTGAGCAGATAGGTATTAGCTCATCTGTGAAGGTTTGGTAGAATGCACTTGTGAAGACATCTGGTCCTGGATTTTTGTTTATTGGAGACTTTTGATTACTGTTATAGTTTCCCTGTGTAATCATTCTGTCCAGGTTTTCTATTTCTTCCTTAGTCAGTATTGGATGATTGTTTATTTTTCAGAATTTACATACCTTTTCTAGATTATTGAATTTATCAGCAAACAAATATTTGTTGTAATATCATAATTCTTTGAATTTCTAAAGATGTCTGTTGTAACTCCCCTCTTTCATTTTTTAATCCCATATAATTTTTCTCCCTGGCTTTGATAGGTATAAACTTACATAATTTTAGGAAAAGAATATAATAATTAAACATTTAAGTTAATTAATTTAAATTAATAAAATTTATTTAAAATTCAAAACCACAGCATATTAAATATTTTAAAAGTCTGACATCTATAGCATACATCATGAAAAACAATATATTAGCAATATTTTCATTAAGTAATTCTTTGACAAGGTGCTTCCCCCCACCATGTTTTCTTCAATCACCTTTTCATGTCACAACTTTCTGTAAAGAAAAAGGAAAAATAATTCAGCTTTTGCTCCAGCATGTTTGGTTGAAATTTGTTTTTTAATAGCAATGGTTACTATGCATAAAACACATGAAGCCATGAAAAAGAGGAATTCCAGTACATTTTCATTTGTCTGAGTTCCATGAAAAAGAAAAAAGGTATGTGTACCTGCAATTATATATTTTGTGTTATTACAATATACATACAGTATAAATTATATATTTAAAAATTTATAATGATATATTTTGCATTATTGAGTGCAAATTCATTGCTGAAACCATGTCATTAGTGGATAGCTGAAACAATTAGCTTTATTAAAGTATTTTATAGAATTGAAATATATACTAAATATCCAACAATAGAGAATTGATTAACTATGGCAATGTTCTCCTAGACTAGTCTTCAGTCATTTGTATAATATTTATGGAAAAACATTGTGAAACTGAAAATATTTTGGATAATATTAAATAAAATACATATTATAGGGGCATAGTCTCATATCTTTTTAATTAAAAATATATATGTATATATTTACTGTATATTTCTAAACCTACAGATTTATCTATATATCTGTATCTTTATTTATAGCTATATTATTGCCATAGAAAAAATTAAGCATAGAAACATGTCTGGAAAATTATATAGTTTGGTATTAGTAAGAGCAATTTCTCTAGAAAGATGGTAAAATTTTTTCTTGTCTATGATTTCATGTTTGTGTAATGATTATATTGCTATAGTAATAAAATTGCATTTGTTTAATATATATTTGTGTACTTAAAAACTGTAGTAGATATTTTTCTTCTCTACTCAGCCAGTTGCAGGTTGATAATGGACTCCTGGGAACTGAAGATTAAGAAACAGAAAAAAGAAACAACTTGAAAAATGATTGTGTTTGTGTGTGAGAGTGTGTATAAAGAACAGACAGGGCAGATGTGTATGAATGTGTGCAGATGAGCTAATGTAAGTGCATGCATGTGAGACAGAGCATGTGTGTGAGCTAGTGTAAGTGTACGTGTTTGAGACAGAGCATGTGTGTGAGCGAGTGTAAGTGCATGTGTGTGAGACAGAGCATGTGTGTGAGGGCATCACCCTCTGAGCCTCCATTTGCCTCCTGAGGCTGAGATGGGGCCTCAGCATGAGCCGGCAGTCAGCAGCCTCCCTCACTTTGGGCTGTTTCCACTGCAATTCCAAATCACAGGAAGAATGCCACTTAAAAAGATGGAAACGTGAGTTCCAAAATTGGGGTGATAGAGGGCAAACATTTCCATTTCCTTGTAACTGAGGTCTGCCTGAGGTCAGTGGATCTCTGCTTTATTTTTTTTTTCATTTTTAACAAATGTTGTCTGAAGTCAAATGCTCTACAGAGAAACAAAACAAAGGGTCACACAGAACCAAACCAGTAACAAGCTATAGGGCCTTCCTGGTGGCGCAAGGTGTTAAGCACAGTACTTTGAAGCTATCTGCAGCCTCTGCAGCATGAGTTTGATCCCCGGCCAGGGAGCTACCCACATGGTGCAGCAGACCTCTCCTGTCTCACCCACTGCAGTACTGTCTCCCCTCAGCAGTACTTCAGTCAATCTGCCTGTTCTGTTCCCCACTCTGTCTCTGGTGAATCCTCTCACCCCCCACACCTCTGGCCTGTACCCTAGTTCTTAAAAAAAATAACAAGCTCTAGAAGTCTGACTATGGATAGAATTGAGGGGGAGGTTTGGGTGGAGAGCAGGGTTTGGAGGAGCCCAGTGGACGATGGCAGAAGATAATGAGTATCTTGGTGGCAGGTGTGTTATTAACATTTATCTGAAGAAGTGTGCGATTATATACAATGTTATTAACCAATGTTACCTCAATTTAAAAAAAAATGAAAAAATGTCTCTTGTTTATTGCAGAAAATGGAACATTCCAAAAAGCACAAATACATATAAACATTGGTCTTGATGCTGCCAGTCTGAGATAATGGCTGTTCTTGTGTTCATGCATATCCCAATTATTTTCTCTATGCCTGAGTGTGGGCGTGAACTCACCAGCTCCCTGAACCTCTGACACCCCACCCTAACTCTCCTACTGTGTGGAAGCCATCTTCCTGCTGTTCCTCTTTCCAGATAGATAGTATAGACAACCTACAAAGTTGAGGTGATACTATAACATAACCTCCATTTCTTGCTTAGTAAGATGTTAAGTTCAGATCCCTCCTGTTATAATTAAATTCACCTGCCACAGAATTGTTACAACTGCATATTAAATATTTCATCACCCATCTGTGCTATGACTGAATGCATCATTGACCCATTGTTGTTTGTTTAGGTGCCCTTTGATGTTTCCATGTCACTGATGTTACAAATAATACCACAGCGGACACTTTTATAAACACACCTTTGTGAACAGCTTTAATTATTTTCTTTCGATTTGTTCCTAGAGCTCAAACATCTGGGTCAAAAGGAATAAGCGCTGGGTAGCTTTGCACACACTTTGCTAATTTCCAAGAGGAGAGGAGTGCTTGAAGAAAATTCTGGAACATGTGGGGCAGCAGGTGGGGATGGATCGGCCCCAGTGGTGACAACCACTTCCTACCAGGTGTTCAATGCCAAATAAGGACCTGAGCTCACTAGGATGGTGGAAGCAGAGCTGGCTGTTACACTTCCCAAGAAAGGATAGGCTGGAGGTAACACAGGTAATCTGGAGCTCAGGTAATCTGAGAATCAGAAGCTCCCATCACTACATCCTGGGCAGGATCTAGAAAAATAAGGCTGATGGGGTTTGCCACACACACATATCACCACCTGCTAAACCTTAATAAGAAGGGATTTGGAAAGCTTCCTTGGTACTGAGAAGCTAGAAGGGGACTTGTGTCTTCACGCCCTAACCCCTGATTTATTCTTCCCTTATATTCTCCCTTCGAAGGTGCTGCTTCCTGGATCAGCTTGAGGCAGGCACAGTTCTCTTTGTTACTTGTTCTCAACTTTCAGGCCCCCTTTGTATTTATCAAATTCACTTATTCAATATGTTGGACAAAGCCTATTGATGCCAGACACTCTGCAGGGCCGGAGGGTTGAAAAAAATGAATAAGAAATGTCCCTGTCCATGTATTTGAGTCTATTGATAGATACCAATGTGTATAGTTTTATATGTGTGTGTGTGTGTGGATAGATATATTTATAACTAGGTATATTTTTTTTTGTAAATGTGCTTTCACTAAATAGTTACCTTTTCATGTCTTTATATTTTTTTGTGCTTATTAATTGCACACTTCCATAATCACAGTTAGCTTTAATTTATTTAAGTAAATTCTTATCATTGGACATGTAATTTGTGCTAATGTTTTTGCTGTTGTTAAAAAATACTGCTGTGAATGCGGTGTAGTTCAGTGTTTTTTAATAAAGATTTATTTATGCATACAAGAACTGGGGCACAGGCCAGAGGTGGGGGGGGGTGAGAGGATTCACCAGAGACAGAGTGGGGAGCAGAACAGGTGGATCTACTGAAACACACTGCTGAGGGGAGCAGCCGGTGAGACAGGAGAGGTCTGCCACGTCATGTGGGTAGCTCCCTGGCTGGCTGGGGATCGAACTTGTGCTGCAGTGGCTGCAAATAGCTTCATGGGTTCCATCTTAACCCGTTGTGGCCCCAGGGAGGCCCCCTGCAGTTTAGTTTTGTATGTTAATATACATTACTTAGCATTTTGATAAGATATATGAAAGTGTTTTCTGAAAGAGTATCTTAAAACCTTTGGTTGATGTGGACAACTGCTTTCTAGAAAGTTCAGCCCAGTTTCCACTTCTATTAGCCATGTATGGAGGATAGTTTAGTCCTTTCATTCCACTGGAACCATCTTACCATAAAAACAAACAAAATCCATGATTTACCAATAGGCAGAAAGTGGCATCCTTTGAAATTAAGCTATGTTCTTTGATAACTCACAAGACTGATAACTTTCTTAGACTACTTAAACTTCATCTTTGGAGCACCCACACTATTCTGGGGGAGCATCATGGGTCTTCCATTGCCAACTGCCAGCCACTGTGCTCAGTCGACATACCCAGAGCCTGCGCCTGACTCACACCTTGGGTTGCAGGCTCATGGAATGACAGAGGTCCCTGCTCCACCTGCCACCACTCCCAGGGTATAGGAAATATCTCTGCTGCCCACAGAATGCCTGGTACCCAGGCAGGTTGACTCCACCGACATCTAAGCCACAAATCTCCCAGCTCAGTTGGATTGAATTTTACGACAGGATGAAGGAGCAGGCTTTTGGAACCCCATGTTTGGCACTAGCATCCTTTATCGGAAGGGCCAGTATGTGGGTGGTGGTGACCAGCTGTTCTTCTTTCCCCTTAGAGTCAGAGCAAAGGAAGTGAGATCAAATTATAATAGAAGGGATGCCAGTTAGACAAAAGAAGGAACTTATTGCCAAGGAAGCTTGCTGATTGCTGCACCTAAGGGAATCTTTGATGCGGGTGAGCTCTCTGCTCTTTAATTGGATCCTTGCCTGAGAGTAGAGGATGGGCCTTCGCCTGGGCCTAAGGTGATAAGCTCTGGCTTAGCTCATGAGCACCCCAGCTTCCTGCATGCCTACCACCACCTGACAGCTCGGGCCATTCTTGGAAGTATGACTATAGAGATACAGCACCTCTGAATCTCTCCACCCCATCTCAGAATAAACGATATAATCTGAGGTTAGGTTTATGGAATCAAAAGAAGTAGTGAAAGGAAGTTATATCATTAACACTATTTGTGACACTCAGGGCTTGGTGCTTTCAAGACTATCTAAGATCTTTATGATGACAGATAAGGAAACTGAGGCACAAAGAGATATGACTGGCCTGAGGCAGCTGCAGAGCTGGTATCTAGACAAGACAACATTCTTTTCCATTGAAACTTAGGGCTGCACAAGTAATTTCACTGCAGAAGGTGAATGCTTTCAAGAGCATAAATGATTAACTTTAAGCATGCCACCTCAGTCTTCCTGGGATTGAATTATTTTCCTGGTCCAAGTGCGGCAGGCCTTGCCTGCTTCTTCTGAAGCTGGAGGAAGATTTGGTTCTACTGCCTGGTGTCTCATTTCTAACCATCCTCTGTGATTGTTCTTTTACTAACCTTGAAATGATGGAGGTGGGGGGGGGGGCAGTGGGGGATGCTGCTGATGGGGAATAAAAAAGGGAAAATCAAATCCCAGCTCTGCCACTTACTAGCTGGGTGACTTGGGCAAATTTGTAAATTTCTCTGTGCTTCTCTTCCTTCATCTGCAAAATGGGGACAAAAATAGCATCTTTCTCACATGCGGGGTCTAAAGATAGACTGATTGATAGCTTAGAAAAATAATTTCAAAGTAATCTTAGCTTTCATTAGTTAGGTGGAAATGGACTTGTATAGATGGGAAAAAAAGCAGGATGCTCAATCGGTCCTTCTTTTCTTCTTTCTTCCTCTTTCCTTCCCTCCCCGCCTCAATAAACGTTTAACAAAAGTCATTACATGCCAGGCATTATGACAAGCATTGCAAGACATCCTTCATTTCTTTATATTCTAACCTTGTACTGTTTAGCCTTCCCTGCTAGAGGTGGTGGACAGGGCCGGGTATCTCTGTGAACCATTAGCCATTCTTTTGCTAAAAGCTGAATATAAGGGAAAAAGATTACCTAGAATGTCAGAAATATAAGAACTCTTAGGGACCATCTAGGCTTAACTTCCTATGTCTTTACCAGAGAAAAATTGTTCTGAGGGAGTAAGTGATCTCACAATGCCCACGGCCAGTTAGCCAGAGAATCAGGACTCAAACCTGTGGTTTCTGAGCTTCCCATAATCTCGTGCCATAATGCTACTTTTTTTTTTTTTAAAGTACAATTTCCATCCCTCATACTCTTTTTTATTTTTTAAGAGTTATTTTTATTTATACAAGAATTAGGTTACAGGCCAGAGGGTGGGGGTGGTGGTGAGAGGACTCACCAGAGACAGAGTGGGGAACAGAACAGGCAGACTGACTGAAATACACTGCTGAGGGGAGCAGCAGGTGAGACAGGAGAGGTCTGTCGCGCCATGTGGGTATCTCCCTGGCTGGCTGGGAATTGAACCTGTGCTGCAGAGGCTGTAGACAGCTTCACAGTGCTGCGCTCAACCCGCTGTGCCACTGGGGAGGCCCAGCTCCTACTTTTTTTAACCAATAGCCCAGGCAGGGTGCTGTAGGGGGCGAGTCATTGATGGGCCGCGTGCATAGTGTGCTGCATCCTGAGTACTCTGTCTTCCCTTCATACAAGATGATTCTCACTAGTCATGCCAGCAGGGGCTGGGGGCGACCAGTACCATCAAATCCAACGTCCAATCTTCAGCCATGACATCTGGCTGGTAGGTGTTCCCATGCTCTTAGAGATGTTGCCTTGCATGGGTGTGGGGATCTCTGTCAAGCTCCGTCCTGTTCCAGCTGTGCTCCGGGGCCTGGGCCATCAGAGGCTAAGAAAAAGCCCTGTCTCCAACCTCAGCCAGACTCCTGTGTGCTTTCTCTCCCTGTCCCTTTACTCTCTGCTCTGCCTACTTACAGGCAAAGCTAAAGCCATTTTCCCTGGGATATCTTCCTAGCTGTGATACAGCTTTGCTGTGTGACCATCAAGCAGTCGTCAGCATCTCCAGGCTTCAGTTCTCATTTGCAATAACTAGATACTTATCCCCTAAACCAACAGCTTTGAAATAATGTCAAGTCTGTCTTTGTAACATTCAACAGGTTGCTGGCATGGGAGTGGAGCCATCTATTAACCACCAACCGTGTGTCCAGTGCCAGGGAACATACTCAGAGCTTTCCAATATCTTTGTAGTATGGCACTCCTGGCAAGTGAGTTGTGTTGCTCACCAGGGTGAGTGAATGAGGGTACTTGCAATGGGGGGCCATACTCCAAGGCTCTCCACCCTACTTGGGGGCCCCAAGAATCATTTTGGGATATCTCATAAACCACTGTAGCCCACCAGTCAAGAGAAGCTGCTGAATGCTGACCTGGCCCACCTGGCAGGTGAGACACTCGCAGTGGCACTGAACAACCAGCTTGGCCCTTAGTAAATGCTGCTCTGTGGGGCCTCCCTGGAGCATCACAACACCCTGGAGTGGGGGTACAGTGTGGCAAAGCAGTCTGGGAGGAGTCCTAAAGGAAGGATGTGGCTCAGAAGTGGCCAGCTTGGATTTTGTTAGCATGAGGGCGGGAGGCAGAGCGCTGCCAGGAACAGGACCATGATGTTGATCATTAGGAGCCTAGATTGTCACTCTGAGGTGATGACTTGTCAGCTCTGTGCTTCTCCTCTTATCCACCCATGGTGCTGTAGGACTGGTCAGCCGCAAAGGCTGCTGTGAAGTGCAGCAGGAGTGGAGTGCCGTGCTCACAGCAGGGCCGTAACTAGCTGTAGTTCCAATACCAATGACATGATCACAGGAGGCGCTTCCCTGTTCACTTCATAAATGGCGGCCAAACGCTCAGGCCAATACTGTTCGTGGTTGGGTCTTTCCCAATACTTAATGGAAGAGAAGGGAGTCTGCTTGCCCAGCTTCCAGGTCTAACTAGCACTTAGGAATTCCCCCATTAGAAACAGGATGAGGTTCTGAGGACTCTTGAGGGGGGCAGTGAGGCAAGAAGCAGCACTGGAGTAGATGCTTACGACTGCTTGATGGTCACACAGCTAAGCCGTATCACAGCTGGGAAGATATCCCAGGGAAAATGGCGTTAGGTTTGCCTGTAAGTAGGCAGAGCAGAGAGTAAAGGCACAGGGAGAGAAAGCACACAGGAGTCTGGCTGAGGTTGGAGACCAGGCCTTTTTCGTAGCCCATAGCTATGGAAGCACCTGCCCACAAGATATGTCTGCAGGCTTCCTGGGGCAGGGGCTGACATCCATTTGGGGGCTGTGAGAAGGTAGAAGCTGTGCAGGGGTGGAGGGCAGGGATGTGTGTACAGACACAGGCAAAACTGGATCTTCAGGGACTGTCTCTCTGGATGAGTGGAAGTGGTCCAGCAGGGAATCCTTTGCTGTCCTTGATGACTGCCCGACTCAGCCACTGGCTTTCTAGGGGACCCAGAGTTTAATCCCCACCCACCTCCCAGAAGCCAGAAGCTGACCCCAACTCGGAGGAGGATTGTAATGAAAAGGCACTCAGAGCCCTGCTTTTATCAGGTGGCTCCTGTTACCCAGTTAAAGAACGTCAAGCTGGACACAACTTACACATCTATTTTTCTATTTAATTAATATTTTATTTTATATAATTCTTAGATCATTTTTCATTTTTGCACAATGTGTGCATTTTCATTTTGGTTATATTCCCCATACAATTGCACCCCCCCTTATTTTGACCCTAGTCCTTCCTCTCCCCACCCCTCCCCACCCCACCCTGTGTGTCTCTGGTGTATAGTTGCTTGTTGATTTTGATTTTTACTTTGTATTAAATTGACTTTTTCCTGGTCCCTTATTTAGGTTTTCTAAATTCCTGCTATGAGTGAGACCATCTGGTATTTTTCTTTTTCTTTCTGACTTTTTTTGCTGAGCGTGGTCCCTTCCAGCTCCATCCATGTTGCTGCAAACTGCATGTGTTTATCTTTTTGATTGCTGAGTAATATTCCATGGTGTATATGTACCACATCTTCTTGATCCAGTCATCTACTTTTGGGCATTTGGGTTGTTCCCATAGCTTAGCTATTGTAAATAGTGCTGCTATAAACATAGGGATGCCATGAGTTCTGACCCTGTTCCTTCTTCCTTTGGCTTGAGATTATAGTAAAGCCTAAGAGTGCCAGGAATAAATAGGAGACTGGCTGTGTATTCATTGAGAGCTAGAGAAGTTAAGATTAGAGTCCAGAACTAGAGACCAGGCACAAGAATGACGAGAACCAGGCATCTTCCCGTCTTGCCCTCTGGGTGGTGTGCCCACCCTGGGTGTTCTCTCCTGGGGGGCCTCACTCTCCAGCTCACTTATCCACTTCCTCCTCCCACTCTTCCTGTTCATCCTGCATCAGAGAAGGAGGATGTGCACTTCTCCCCGGGGATACTGAGCCCCACAGAACAAGATTCTGTTCATTGTTCCTTGCCTATGTGTCCATCAAAGGCACCATGGCTGTGCAGCAATGTGATCTTCCAGGGATTCAGACACTTATCCAAAGCCTGATTCGCCCCTGCCTGGGAGCACTGGCACTCGCCTTGGAGGGCAGGCTTGGACTTCCTTAGAAATGGTAGGTGCTATGGAAGCCTTTGTTAGAATGGTGTTCCATAAATGACTGAGAGACATGTGGGCTTCTCCAGGGAAGAACAGGGGCGGGGGTGTTAGACATTTAGGCATCTAATCTTGCTACTCTTTCTGTGTGTCACAATGTTGGTTTTCGTTTTGTTTTGTTTTTAATTTTTAAAGAAGATTTATTTATGCATATGAGAGCTGGGGTGTAGGCCAAAGGTGTGGGGGTGAGAGAATTCACCAAAGACAGAGTGGGGAGCAGAACAGGTGGATCCACTGAAATACACTGCTGAGGGGAGCAATGGGAGAGACAGGAGAGGTCTGCTATGCCATGTGGGATCCCCCCCATGGCCAGGGATCGAACTTGTGCTGCAGTAGCTGCGGATAGCTCCTTAGTGCTTACGCTTAAACGCTTGCACCACCAGGGATACCCCTATTTCACAAAACTTTGAAAGTTGCGTGTTGCTATTCCATTTTACAGAGGAGAGGACTGAGGTTCAGGCTTGCCCAAGACTCCACAGCTGTAAATGGCAGAGTTTTGCCTGTGGCACTGGCCGACTTCATAGCTGGTATTCTTTCTACTCTGCCAGGAGAAGGGAAGAGAAGATCCAGTGTTCACAGCCATGCTCAGGCTATTTAGGATACACTGAGATACAGCAGGACTGACTGACTGCACTCAGGGTGGCATCCCAGGGACATGAAACAGTCTTCTGATGGTCTTCAAGCAAATCCACGGGCTCGCTGGGCTTCTCAACCCTGAACCAGAACCTGAAAGCAGGTACTGAGGAGAGTTAGTGAAAATGGTGAAATGATTGAAATGAGAAGTGAGCACGCAAGGGAGTTGATGGGGGAACGTTGTCGGGAAGAGGGCCTGGTGGGAGGTAGATGATGCTTGAGTATTGAGTCTGTGGCTCATGTTTGCTGCAGGGGAAGCACTTGACCTGAGGACTGCAAAATAGCAATTTAGGCTAAGGGGCAGGGAGAGGTGCAATGCTCTTCTTGGGAGGCCTGTGAAACTTAAACAGTCCAGTTCCAGAGAATCTGACTGGAGGCAGAAGATAGAAAAAAACAGAATTTTCAAGCCACAAGCCTGGAATCGTGGAATTCTAAGAAGCGCATCAGTGAACAGAGCTGGGACAAGAGTAGATGGATTTAGCTGCCTAGTTCTTATGGAATGAAGCTGCTGTGTGTTCTTCTAATGACATCAGGTGCCCAGACATGACAGCAATAAATGGAGGGGAGTATTTATGTAAACAATAGAAATATAAATAGATGGGAGAGCATAAACTAAATATAAACCCCCAGTTCAAAGTCACTGTGAGAGCAGCCAATGCTATTTTCAGAGGTGGGTGTGCAAGTGCATGGGGTCCTATTTATAGACAGGAGGTTGTATGTAAACCCTGACAATCAGCGGCTGCACTTGATGGTGTGCTGTCCAATGCAAGCCAAAGTAGCCTATTGTCTTCTCAATCCCACAGGGAAGAAAGCAAGAGAAGGAACAAGTATTCTCTTTCCCGCCCTCCACGCTTGCCTCTCTATCCACAGGCTCACCTGCCATTGCCTTCCTTACTTCTTGACCATCACACCCTAAATCTAGATGCTCTGTAAGGCTCAACCAAGGTGACTTAACTTGCAGACTCCTTTTTCTGGTCCCCCCACTGCTCACTGCCCAGCTTGTATCTTTTCCCATTGCACCACGGCTGTTGGAGCCCACTGGCAGTTCACATCTGTCCCATTTTGGCTCTGCACACTTTTCTGCCTCTCTGAACTGGCTGTGAGCTCATGCAGGGCAAGTCTGGAACTTAATCATGTTTGTGAGCTGAGCATCGAGTTGGTACTCAAATTTGGTTTGTTCACTGATCCCTGGCTCCAATCGTAGCACGAAGGGATTTGTTCGACACTGGGGAGATTTTTTTTTTTTTAATGAATCGTATATAAGGCCACTGAGCCATGCCTGAGATCTTACCCAGAGGCAGGGGTGACAGCAGTAACCTCTTAAATCCTGTCCTGCTTCTTGGGATTTTGCCCACCTTTCAGGGGTGGTCTCCAGGATGATGGGATTATGAATTTTAGCCATTGTTGCTCTACTTCCGTACAATTCCATATATGAGAGCCATCTCTGGGCTATCTAGAACCCTGAGCAGGCCATTTCCTCTAAGGGAGGAGATTATATCCCAGGTAGGAAATTCCTGCTGTTTGGGGTCTTTCTTTTGCATGTTTCCCAGAAGAGGGCAGCATCTCCCTAAGGTTTCTCTCTTCAGGTGGCACAGCCCTTCCCTGCAATCTGCAAAGGCGTTAGTATTCCGGGGTAGCCAGAGAACTGTCCTCAGTCCCTGCTCTTCAGGTTTATTGGGACTGGGAGGGCGGCAGGGGAAGGCAGCTTGCACGCTGGAGAACAGTGATTTTTTTGCATGTCATTTGCCCTTAGTGGCTGGAGAACTTGGCTGGAGCAACTTGCTCAGGTCCTAGGTGTTTGATATCCCTGAAGCCTCAGAGGTTTGAGGCGAGAGTCTTGGGCTATAGAGGAAGGATTGACTGCATAGAAGAGTCATCTTGTGTCCTTCTCTCATCTGCTTGGGCACAGGAAGGGCACAGTTGCACCCGGGGCAGAACCTTACAGGGCAGGTGACTTGCTAGTGACTCAACTAGAGTGTGACTTGCTATTGCCTGTCAAGTGCACTCTTCCACCACTCAGGATGGACAAGGTCAAAAGCAGCATCAGAATTTCATCTCCAGCAGTCGGTCCTACATTAGGTATCAGTTCTCACCAATTAAGACTTGGCCATTGACTTATCTCCATTTATTAGTTGGACAGTCAGGAGGACAGAGGGGGTGATCTCAAGGAAGGGAATCGATGTTGGTGGACATGCCTGAAACTTTATGTCAGATGACAGTGACGACAGGCAAAACATGGCACCAGAAGTGGTTCCTGTGCTGTGCTCAATTCTTCCTCTGTTTATTTTGAATGCCTTTTGTCTGCAGGACAATATAGTTACAGGAAACAAACTAACAAACAAGCAAACAAAACAAATAAAAAAATAAATAGGCAGATAGAAGTTTCTCTCAGGTTTGGGTTCTGTTCTTATGCAAAGAATCTGATGTTAGTTCAGGAAAGACATCAGGAAGAGAGAAGGTGTGGGGAGTGATCTAGATGAGAATTGCATGGAGTTTGGGGGGCATGGGATGAAAGTGGGGGAGTTGGGTGGTAGACTTTATCCTTGTGTCTAAATGGCCCCATTCAGAGACACCCTCCCAGGCTAATCCAGTTTTCTGTAACTGTGTTCTTGCTCCCAAGGGATCGGAGATTCACTTTGAAAAGCATTGCATTAGGTAAGAAGCACCATTCTCACTCAGAAAGCCCCGATTCTAGGTTCAGACCAACATCGCTGCTCACTGCTCCCCTCTGTGTGCATGTAAGTGGGTGGTGGGATACAGCTCATTCCATCCCCTCCCCGGCGGCTCCTTCTGGCTGGAGGCCTCCGTGTGTGCTGGGAAATCATCACAATTGCTTTCCAGCCTCCTCCCGCCAGCCTGCACTCCCAGTTGCATTTTGATATACATTTACTTTCTATTGCTCTTCTGATCAGCATTCACTCTATTTCCTGGTCTACGTGGTTTGTCAGCCCCTTAACATTGCTTTAGCTTAGTTGGCGTGTGTGTGAAGATGAATTATGAGAGTTAAAAGCCTCCAAACCTCTGGCATGCTGGAACAGTTCCCTGAATATGGGTCTGTTGCAAACTGCTGTCATCACAACTTATATCAAAAACATCTCTTGCCCCCAGGACATGACTGTGTTTTGAAAACATTTCTGTCCTGGGTTGCTTGTGCAGACATTTGGGACAGAGCTTCTTCCATTTCTGTCCAGTTTTGGGGGAGGGATTTTTAACAATTCTTCCATAGATTTGATCTTCAGCGCCCCAGCCTGCTTGACTATGGAAAAGAACTTGGCATCCCTGTGTATAAACTCTAGCCCCATTCAAGTGCCAATGTGTCAGGTGACCTTAGACGAGTCACTGCTGTCCTTCAAGTCCTAATCTCACCAGCCTCCTGTTCTAGCTCCAGAAATAGAAGGAGAGTGAGTTTTTCTGCCAGTCGGCTGAGAAAAGTCTTTCCAAGTACAAACGGAATTGGATCAGAGAGGACCGCGAGCACGTGCTAATGGAGGTTAGAGAGTCAACAGAAAAATATTGCCATATTGGATGTACATCTGCCTGTGCTTAAAGCTTCATCTGAGAAAGGGGTGAAGTGTTGGAAAGCATTTAAAATCAGCAAAGATGGGAAATGAGATAACAGCCTGGGACTTGGGGACAGGACATACCACTGCTGGCCCTTCTGTGGACAGCTGTTCTGACAGCCGTGCCCTCCAGAATATGCCGTGGGCCTCACCCTGGCAGCAGGGTTCCTGGCTGTCCCTGGTACCCAGTAGGGACTGTGTAAATATTTGGGAGATGAGTGGACAAGTGCCTGTCCCTGGTTTGGGCTGGTGCCATCAAGAGGGCATCCAGAGTGCAGGGCAGGGAGGAGCCTGGGGGAGGGGGACATGCCTGCTGCTGGGTGATGGTGAAGATAACGCTTAATGAGAACCCAGTGGTTTAGAAAAATCCCGTGTTTACGTGTTGCAGGAATAGCCCAACTCATGATGGAGCGAGTGCCTTCCGCAAGGAGGGGGTATGGACCCAACGAAGGCTACCACAGCCATGCAAGGGGCAGGCTGATACTGAACAAGACCAAAGACTCATATTCAAAGTAACCCATAAGCCAGGAGCCCAGGCAAATTCTGCCTTTGCCTCTCTGGCACCTGACACTTTTTGGGGTGCTCTTTGATATCATGTCTTCATTCCCTTTGAAGTGCCTGTGTTTATTTCTTTTAAATTTTAAAATATAGCAGAATTGATTTTTGCAGGGGTGTCCAGCTCTGACTGTCAGCACAGCTACAGACTCATGTGGCACCAACATAATCAGAACCCTGACACCTTTCTCATGCTGCCTTTCTGTAGTCCCTCCTACTTTGCGCGTGTCCCTCACCACTGGCAACTACTGAGCTTTTCCCTACCATCATCCTTTTGTCTTTTTAAGAATGTCCTATAAATGAAATCATACAGGATGTCATCTTCTGAAGCTGACTTCTTTCACTCACATTATGCTTTTGAGATTCACCCAAGCTGTTGGGTATATCGGTACTGCTTTATTATTATCATTACTGAGTAACATTCCACTGTCTGAAATGGCCACTGTGTGTTTATCCAGTCATCTCTAAAAGGGTCTTGGGATGCTTTCCAATTTTTGACAATTATGAATGTTAATATTTATTATCTGTAATTATAAATACATACAGTTTTTATGTGAATATAACTTTTCATTTCTCTCAGCTAGTGGGATTGCTAAGTCATAGGATAATTATATGTTTAACTCTATAGGAAACTGCCAAACTGCTTTCCAAAGTGGCTGCTTCATTTTGCATTCCTGCCAGCAGAGTGTAAGAGACCCAGTGTTTTGCATTCCTGTCAGCACTTGGTATTGTCAGTATTTTTCATTAAGTCATTCTATATTTGAATTTCTTCATTCTTAATTTGAATTTCCCTGAATGGCTATGATGTTGACTGTCTTTTCATGTGCCTATTTTCCATCCATATATCCCCTTAGTGAAGTTTTTAATCTTTTTTCCCTGCTTTTAAATCATTTTGAATTTTCTTATTAAATTTTGAGGATTCTCTCCATATTCTGAATGTATTTCCTCTATCAGATAGGTGAGTTGCAATTTTTTCCTCCCAATCTGTCCTTTTTTTTTTTTAGCAGTGTCTTTCAAAGAGCAGAAGTACTTAATTTTGTTAAAACTCAATTTTTCAATATTTTTAAAGGGGCTTTGCTTTGGTGTTGTAGCTAAGAAAGCCATGTCTAATCTAGAATGACAAAAAATTTCTCCTGTTTTATTCTAGAATTTTTGAAGGTTAAGTTTTAGCTTTAGGCCCGTGATGCATTTTGAGTTGATTTTTGTATATGGTATGAGCTATGGGTTGAAGTTCATTTTTTGTTACATGCATATCCAATTGTTCCAGCACCATTTGTTAAAAATACTACCCTTTTTCCATTGAATTCTCTTTGTACCTTAGTGAAAAATCAATTGGTCAAGCGTGGGTGTGGGTCTATTTTTAAAATCTCTATTCATCTTTTTGTGTATCATGCCAAAAATACCTTACTGCCTTGACTATTACAGCTTTATAATGAGTTTTGAAAGCAGGGAGTAGGATTCTTCCAATTTGATTCTTTTTTTTTTTTTTTAATGTTGTTTTGCTTGTTCTGTGCTTTACCTTGGCATATGAATTTTGGAATTAGCGTATCAATTTTTATCAAGAAAAAAATAAGCATGCTGCAATTTGGATTGGGGTTGCCATCGTTACTATTTGAGTATGTGTTTCCATTTATTAAAGCATTCTTTGATCTTTTCCATCAGTATTTTGCAATATGCACATCCTGTACATGTTTTGTTAGCTTTATATCAAATAGTCTATATTTTGGGTTGTAAATAATATATATGTTTATTTTAAAATTAACTTTCCAATTGTTAATTGCCATATGATTGGTTGACGTGTGTTGACCTTGGATCCTGTAACCAAACTAAGTTTATTTATTTATTTTAGGAATACTTCTGTAGATAATTTGGAGTTTTCTGTGGAGACAATCATGTCATCTGTGAATGGTGATGATCCTCTCTGTTTCCAAATAGGATGTCTTTTATTTCTTTTTCTTCCATGATTGTGTTGTCTTAGAATTCCAGTACGATGTTGAGTAGGCATGATGAGAATGGGCGTCCTTGTCTCTTTGCTGATCTGAGGCAGGAAGCAGTCTGCATTTCCCGTGAAGTGTAAAATTAGCTATTAGCCTTGTTTGTGGATGTTCTTTACCAGATAAGGAGTTCCCTCCATTTTAGCTTGTTGAGAGTCTGTGTCCTGAATGGAGAGTGACTTTTGTCGTATGCATTCTCTGCATCAGCTTATACTATCTTGTGTCTTTTATCCTTAGACATTGATAGGATGTCTTATATTGATTGATGCTGAATATTGCTCTCCTGGGAGAAGCCCCATTTTGTAGATGTGAATTGTCCTTTCTTACTCATGCTTATTTTGGTCTTAGTTTGGCTGATAGCCTCGCTATAATCTTCCAGAGGATCTCAAAGATCAGTTTCTTAAGTTTCACTTTCCTGAGATTATTTTTTAGATGGAAGGACAGTATGATGGGCACAAGGCCCAAAGAGGTTCCTGGCATATCACAGGTCTGTACTATCCTAGTCATTCTTTTTTTTTAAATTTATTTTTTATTTATACACTAGCTGGGGTACAGGCCAGAGGTGTGGGAGAATGAGAGAACTCACCAGAGACAGAGTGGGGAGCAGAACAGGCAGGAAGACCGAAAATACTGCTGAGGGGAGCAGTGAGCGAGACAGGAGAGGTCTGCCACACCATGTGGGTATCTCCCTGGCCAGCCTGGAATTGAACCTGCTCTGTGCAGGCTGCGGACAGTTCACAGCGCTGTGCTCAACCCGCTGTGCCACCGGGGAGGCCCTATCCCATTCATTCTTGGTGGAATTTCCTCTCTTCCAAGACAGGGACTTTGCATGATTTTGAATTCCAAGTGACTAATCTAATAAGCTGATCTGTACACAAACATTCAATAAATATTTATTAAGAGTCTGTTATGTAGAAGGCAGTCTGTTTAATGCTGGGGAGACTATGTTAAATAGAAACACAGTCTCCATCTTCACAGAACTTTTAATTTGACAGGGGTATCAGACTTTAATGTAGCAGATATTTGAATCATAATAGGGGAGACTACTGGTGGATCATTCAGTGGTCATATCTCATTTCTCACACTAGGTTCTAATTTAAGAATCATGTTATATTACAGTTTCATATCTTTCTGACTTTTAAAATTATTTATATAAGGGCTTTAGGTCATGACAGCCATGCATGATATTGAACTTCAACTTCTCACCGGCGTGCTATAAACTCCATGACTACATGAGACAGACACATGCATATGTCTCCTTTCTTACAGAATGTCTTCAGTTGAGAGGATGCTCTAGAAATAAAAAAGCCTAAGTATTTTGAGGAGCTGCAAGAAATGTGTGGGTAGGGTGGGTAAAAAGACATGGAAGCTTTCAGGCTGGTTAGGCTCTGGAAATACCGGTTCCTCCCTCTCACTCATGCTGGAACCCCAAGTTGTCAAGTAAAGGAAGTGAATTAGGATGAGAATGAAGTAGAAAATATGGTGAAAATGTAATTTGGGAAGAGAGAGTTGCTGATGCATCCCTAGCACCCAACACATAATAGAAGGCAAGCTAACTCACCTAAGGACTTAGGTATGAGGATCTGAGCCTCCATGGGTAGATTTCTTGAATCTTGGAACTTGAAAGAGCTTAGGAGAACAACTGGTCCAAACTCCTTGTTTAAAAAAATATTCAGAGCATTAGAAATTGATGCTCTAAGAGAGAAAGTGACTTTGTCCTAGATCCATCCCATGAGTTAGTAACTGAACTGGCACTAAGACTTAGAACTTTTACTCCCAGAAATGCTTTCTCATTTCTACCTCCTGCTGATGGAAGCTGCAATCGAGAAGGAAGAACAGGATCTCTGGGCACCATGAAGAAAGGAGAAAGTTGGGCAGATAGGCATTCCTAATCTAAAGTTAACAGGTTCAAAATGCACACTTTTGATGGGGTGATTATTATAACCAATGTTAATTGAGTACTTATTGTGCACCAGACACTGTTCTGCATGCTTTACATGTATTGAATGATTAACTCCTTTCACCTAGTTCACCTTATGAACTAGGTGCCAGGAGTATTTCTAGTTTATAGCTATTAAATCTAAGACACAGGGGTTAAGTAAGCTACCAAAGCTTTCACAGTCAAGAAATTTAGGTGATTTAAATTAAGAGCCCAGCAACTTCACCAAAAATGTTTGAGGACAGACAGAATAACATTCAGGTGCCCTTCTCTTAATTCCTCAAAGAACACCACAGTTACTACAACCAAATTTATTGCCACTCCCGGCTACCTGCCACCTGTACATCAGAAAATTTGAATATTCTGTCTTTGAAGCAGTCTCAGAACAAAAAGCCTGCATGCTGCCTTTGAGAGGAAAAGTCCTGGTGCTTCTAAAAACCACTCATGCTGGGGGAAAAAAAAGCTGACCACTGACCCCAATTACTAGTGTTTCCTTTCCCCACTTACTCTAGTGCCCTTGGCAGTGTGCCAGGGTCTATAAAGCATACTCACTCTCAATTCTTTTATGATACTCTCCTGCCATTGTTAGCCTTCTGGGTATTACCCAGGGCCCATAAAGCATATTAAATTAATTTCTGCTGCCTCACTTGGCATTTATATTTGAGAAGCAACTCTATGATGGGGCAGAGAGGTTGTCTAGAAAATGCTAAGTTAATATTGAATTGACAGATGGGACTTGCTTCTTTTGATTACATAGGATATATGTCTATTCAATTGTCTGGTCATAACTGCTGCACTCAGTGGAGATGGACGCTAACTGCCCTTTCTCAGTACTAGAAAAGAGTCCATCTGAAGGCTGTCTTCAAAGAGAACAGACCTGGGGGATGTTCATATTCTATGCCCATGTCGTTGGGTTCTGATCAAAATGGCAAGGTAGGTTCCTTCACATTATCTTCAGTAAGCTTCATGGAAAATAGAAGAGGGTTGTCTCAGGGAGGAGGCAATAATAGCATCTCTTACATAAATGTTTTCCATCTATTTTCTTTTGTAGAGATCAGTGTTGCTGACTTGTTCCCTTTGAATTCATCCTGATTACCCAGAATGAACGTTGGAGAGTGGAGGTGAGCGAAGATAGTGGGGCATACACTAGAATGGTCCAAATAGTTGACAACTCTGTCATACTTTCCATTTCCCTCTATATTTCATACTATTTCCACATGTGCTAATTATACATCTATTCACCAAACATTTATCAAATGCCTACTGTGTGCCAGGGCAGTACCATTTCCAAGACCCACCCTTAAGATATAATTGTACTAAAAACAAGCAAAAAAATGGCTATCCTCATGAACTTATATACAATGGAGCTTATTGCAAATGCTTCTCATGATGATCAGTCATGGAGTTTAGACCAAGGTCCATGAGTCTCATTTATAATTAATATGGAGAAAACAGTGAAATATCCCGGGGTACACAGCTAGATAGCAGCAGAGACCAAGAGAACCCAGGCCACCTGAATTCCTGTCAGGACTCTTTCTACCACCTCGGACCTCACAATGAAGACTTGATGGACCTAGTCATCATTTCAGCCATCACTGTCATTTCCTGTGCTCCATCCACACCTCTTAGAGGAAGGATGTGTCAAGTGAAGCCGATTCTTTTATATATATATATATATATATATTTATTTTATACATTTTTTACATCATTTTTCATTTTTGCACAATGTATGCACTTTCATCTTGGTTATAGTCCCTGTACAATTCCCACCTCCTTGTTTTAAGCCTACTCCCTCCTCCCCTCCTTGTAGTGTATCTCTGGTTTATAGTTGCTTGTTGATTTTGATGCAATTTGCAGCAACATGGATGGAGCTGGAAGGGATCATGCTCAGTGAAATAAGCCAGAAAGAAAAAGAAAAATACTGGATGGTCTCACTCATAGCAGGAATTTAGAAAATCTAAATAAGCACCAGGAAAAAACCTAATTCTAATAAAGTAAAAAGTGAAGCGAATTCTGTGTGATCCTAAGGCACCTTCCATCCTAATGATTCTCGACTCCCATTTTCTTGAAGTTTTATTCTGTCTTTAAAGCCTTTCTACTGGGCTTCCCCTGGTGGCACAAAAGGTTGAGCACAGCACTAAGAAGCAATCCGCAGCCACTGCAGCACATCCCTGGCCGGACAGAGAGCAAGCAACCCATGTGGCATAGCAGGCCTCTCCTGTCTTGCCTGCTGCTCCCCTCAGCAGTGTTTTTCAGTGGAACCCCCTGTTCTGTTCCCCACTCTGTCTCTGGTGAATCCTCTCACCCCCCCCCCCCCACACCTCTGGCCTGTACCCGAGTTCTTGTATTCATAAATAAATAAATCTTTAAAAAAATAAAATAAAAAATAAATCCTTTCTACTTCTAGCTCGATACTTCCCATCATCTTCCACTCCCAGGGAAAGTGAAATGAAGTATCTTTTATGGGCCTGAAGATAATCCCTAAGCCCCAAGTCTTTCTGGACAGACTTTTAAATCCAGTCCTGAAATGCTTTGTCTCAACTGACAGGTAAACATAGTGAGGGTTTACTCTTCTCCCCCACCCCTGTTTTAGTTCTCCTAATATAGTTAAAACGATGGCTTTACTTATCCAACCAAAATGTAATGGTTAAAACAAACTTTAAAAAGCCATTCTGGGAGCAGCTGGTAAGTTCATGGGGGCGGGAAAAGCTCCACGAGTTGTAGTAGGATGAGGTTTGGCAAGCTTCAGTCCACTCAAACAGTCTTTCGAAAAAAGAAATTAGAATAAGAAATGTTCTCTGTAACTTTGTCATGATGGAAGGAGAATGAGATGTGAAGTAAAAATCAAGAGTCCCTCTCACACAACTGCTCTGGTTAGCCTGGGCTGGTCATGTCACAATCCCTGTGCATTCAAGTCCAGCTATTAAAAGGCAAAAACAATAATTTCTGGGAGGATTTTTATTAGATAAAATGATACACTATTTGTAAAGGGGTTTCTCAACTATGAGTGTCCTGATATTCACTATGCTAGTTGTGAAGAGAATACCACAAAATTGTGGACAATTTTACTGCAGTCTGTTTGCAGACTTTATTTTTGTCTCCCACCTCCAGAGTGCCAAAAATGTCTGCCCGTGCTTCCTCCTTTTCCCAACCTGGATGCAAGAGTGACATCTGGCCCATTTCTCCTGCAGGAAGGTATGAATGCTCTAGCAGGTATCGCCATGACAACGGAGAGTGTATTCTTTTCCTGAATCCCCAGTACCCCAGAATGGTGTCTTTCTTATAGCAGGAGCTCAAAAATATGTATGGAAGGGATGAATAAATCATAACTAGCCTGAAGTTCTGTGGGAGAAAAAGATCAGGAAGAATTTTGTGTGAAGTAAATGCAACTGTTGAGTCTTCGAACGAAGCAGAGGAGGCCTTGCTCAGACAGGATGGCGATGTGACCTTGGCTGTGAGGCAAAGAACCTGATGGTATCTCTTTAACCCCAGTGTCCTACAAACTGCTCATCCATGGTCTCACATGGGATCCAGCACACATGGACTAACGGGACTCTTGGCTTCCAACCTGGCCTCCAACCTTTAGTCATATGACCAGAAACCTAAAGTCAAGGAAGGGCCACCAGTGGCATAATAGAGACTTGAATCCAGGTTTCAGAGTCCTAGGGAATAAACTCTTCTCCTTCATTATCTAGGGAAAAAAAGTCTATCACTTACTTGGTATTTTATCTTACCTCGTTTACTTGTACAGAGAAAAATCGTTTCTTTCAAAATTCCATAGTGGTCTTGATTTTGGGGGATGGTGTGATAATTTAGAGATTTTTAGCAAGAAATCATTGGGTTTCCTAAACATATCTTGGTGTAAAATATTACTGAGGCAATCTCCTCATCTAGCCCGTGTGTGTTTTTCCTTCCCTTTTGAGATTGTCAAACTGACATAATTAACTAAGCTGTTAGCTAAATAAATCATTCGATCTTTAGCAAGAATTTTTGCGCAGATATCATTGCCCCCGCACCACACTGCATGAAGGACTGTCAACACTACACGATGGATGTATGGCAGAGGATTCTGTCTGGGAGACAGCTCTCTTTTTCTCTCTTAGTGTCAAATATGACTGGCAGGCCTAAGAACAGATGCCATGGAGGGGATGTGAGAAACCCACCAATCCTTAGAGTATTTTGACCATGCATGGTTCATGGAGCCTGAAAGCACATGAAATAAGAGTTGATAACTCATAGATGGGCTGAAGTCATGGTGGACTCCAGCAGAAGGGCTAGTCTCTAGTTCTTTTAGTAGAAAACCAAGCTCTGATGTAGGGGGATGCACTGAGTCACCTCCAGGAGTCTCATGGCTTTTGACAGTCTGAGGTAGATGAACGCACTGTCATTGTTTATTTGTATTTTTAGGATTATTCATTTGTTAGCTCTTTAAGAACAAGAATCTGCTCCATCTCTTGGTCTCTGTGACCCATGGCAGTGCCACCTGGTAAATGTATGGTAGCAATCCTCTTTTGCTTCCATCCCACTATATTCCTGTAGATAAAGATAAAGGTCGACCAAAAACTGAAGATGTTTTGGAGGAATATCTTATTTGCAAGTAAGGTCTTATTTGAGTTTCAACAGATCACACACACACCACCTAGCATGAATAAATTCTGCTCCCATAGTTGGTTTAATTGGAAGTTTGGCTAATGGCCAGAAATGCAGAAGAGAGATTATAGATTAATTAATTAGGGTCGTGTTTACACCTCTACTGTCAACTGTAATCATTTGTTTAACCCCAGATTTCCTTAATTTATTTATTATGATCATCATTGCCTAACTGGAGTTTTACAGTTGTGAATAAGGAATCCATATGTGGGTTTATACTCAGCAGGCACCCGCCTGACACTATATTTTAAAATAAGGGAAGTTTCCCTTAAATATTTGTTTCACTCCTCAGTCATCTTATATTTCAGAACTATAAGCGTGGCCCAATCAATGGATTCATTAATAGCTACCCATCTACTGACAGGTAATCTACTTTGAGAATATCAACAATGACCATATCTCATCGTCATAAAGCATTTTCTAATTTGCCAAGGGCTTTTTGGAAATTAGTTCCGCTGACAAGATGCTATGAAATCTAATTTTGTTGTGTAGGAAAAGGTATGTTTAAGGCCCTATAGCAATACAGTGATGGGACTTGAGGAGGTATCACAGAAAATGACAATGAGTGTGTGAGTGTGCTGTATTCTCTGTGGTTAGCTTGATGCTTCACTGCAGATTTAAGAGAGAGAGAGAGAGAAAAAGAGACAGAGAAAGACCTGCTTGCCTCTGCCTCTGTCTTGCTTGGGGGTCATCTTGTCATATGATAAGGAGCCGTGACATTACTAGGGAAGGATTAGAGTTAACCTGGGTGTCTGTTAGGGCCATGTTGGAGATTGAAAGGAGGGCTTTAAGGAATCCCATGGGCCACTTTGAGGCCCAAGCAGTTTTAGCAGTAGGCCCCAGGTGTTTACCTCTTTGTTTCTCCTATTTTAAAGAAATGAAATGTGATGATTTTCTTCCAGGGAGAATTTTTCTGCCAAACTGACTCTTCCTTATGTAGGATTGTAATGTCTTAGCCACTTCCTCTGACTTGAATTAGCTCATACTACAAAGCCACTGCCACACCAGGCACTCATTTTTTATTTTTTTATTTAAACATGTCTGACTCCACAATCACTCTGCTCTCTAAGGCCTGGTGAGGTAGGGGGTCATGGGTCACGGGCCGTCCAGTTCACCTCTCTGGGGCTCCGTGTGCTCCCCAGATAGTAAAATGGCCAGATAATAATGTAACATTTTTAGGAAGACTGCAGTCTGGAATGTCTTCATGGCTGTGTCACCAGCACAGTCACACAGGGCCCCTGCTGCAATGTCTGAGGCTTAGTGCCCGGCAGTCACCATCTTGAAATTCTTATACATACATTTTTATTTTTATTTGTGTTTTGGAAGTGAAGTTTGATGGGCAATGGAGGAGGAGTCATTGGCTCATGCATGCTATGTACATGACCAGTGGGCACAGGCTGAGCATCAGCCCCTCAGGTAGCCCATGTTAATCCAACCTTGAAAAACTCTGTTCTCTGCCACATGGAGGCTGAACTAGATCCATCCCTGCCCAAGGGCAGCACATATTCCTGAACACAAAGTTCACTCATGTTCTGTTACCTCACAACCCTCCCTTCCTTTCTCGCAGTCTCCTCTCAGGCTTTGTGAAAGCACCTGAGGAGTTTCTCCTCAGGGCCCCAGAGGAAGTGTCTCCCCAGACACACAATACCTTTGGTATCTGGTGGGAGCCTCCGCTCAGCATGTCACAGCATTTCCTGGTGCCTCTCCCCTTGCCTGGCCCCAGACTGGCCCCACTGCCAGTCTGGGTGGAAATGTGCGTGAGAACACACCCAACCCCCTGGCTTTATTTTTGTTCCATTTCTGCCTTTCCCCACATCCTCTAATCCCCCTTATCTCCAAACAAATTTGTCTGTAGGCGTCTAAGGAACTGCAATGAACCCTGCTTTGTGTTGTGTTGTGTTTTGTTCTTTTCTCCTTCAGAGAATTTTCAGGCTGCCCCCTTGCAGCAGGCCACTTTGTTTTCCTGCGTGGGAAGTCCAAGTTCCTAGCTGAACTGTGAGTTCTTGTTCTCCTGACAAGTCAGGCCACAGCCTGTGGGATACCCCTGTGACAGAGGGTTGGAGGATTATCTGCAGAAGCAGGTAACTCTTCGCAAGCCCTGAGGTTCTGCATCAGGAAGATACTTTCTGCCTGATGAGGGATGTGGTGGGTGTGTTGTCACCACTTAATGGTCACCAGTCCGAGCTCAGGTCTTGTTTTCTGTAGCATGGTTGGCTGTTATCTGCCAAGCTCAGTATCACTTCTGAGGGGATGCTTTGGAATATGACTAAATGTTCTCACTCTCTGGTTTCTCCAACTCCATGTGCTTTTCCTAAACACAGTAGCTTGTAGTTAACATAAGGTGTAAATAGCAATTCACCTCTGGTTACTCACAGTTGCACAACATATGATACCAGCTTTCACTGAGTCATAATATGTGAAGAAATGCAAGCACCCGTAACATCCAATTATCTATCTGACTAAACCTCATGGCTTTCTAATCAGGGGTCAGAAATGAAGTTGTCTTCAGGAAACAGAATGGAAGACCAATCATAGGAGGTGATGGTCAAGGGAAAGAAGTAAATGAATTTAAGGTGTGCTCCATATGCAGAATCAACAGAATTTAGGTTAAGGATTACAAATGAACAAGAGATTAGGTATTGCAAATGAGCAAGAGAGAAATCTAGAATGTGTCCTTGGATGGTACCATTTACTCATATGGGATTACAGTGGGTTGAAGAGGGAAACCCAGAGTTCATTGTGGAACATGTTAAGTGTAAGAGGCAAGTGCAACATCAAGGAGCCAGTTGGAGATAGAGCGCTGAAGTCACTGGGCAGGATGTGAGGGGCGTCATGTTATGTAGATGATCTGAAAAACCATGGCAGTGATGTGATGGCCCAAAGGGAGGAGTATAGAGTTATAAGAGAAAAGGGTCCAAGTCTAAATTGTAGCAACTCCCTTATTTAAATCAAGAATGGCAAATACATGGTACAGTTTCTCTCATACACTCTCGCTCATCCAGACAAATATTTATAATCAATTATGGCCTCCTGTCCTACCAAGCCAAAATATAGAATTCGATTTGTTCTCAGCACAACACTATAGAGACCTCTGCCAAAAGATCAGTGCTGGCAAGAAAAATAAAACCTGATTGACTGTCTGGCTTTTGTTCAAGGGTTACTCAATTTTTTAAGAGTAAGAATTTCATTTTAACATCAAAATATTTAAACAAGCCCACATAATGGTAGTTTTACTTTTATTTATTCAGCCAGTAGACTATACTTTACTGCTCATAAAATGCCATAGCAGCCTGAGGGTCCCATGTCTACTGATTGGGAATTATTGCTTTATAGCAATGATTCTCAAAGTGTGGTCCTTGCGACAGAGTCATCAGCATCTTTTGTGAACTTGTTAGAAAGGCAGATTCTCAGGCCAGTTTGAACATGAAATCATGTGTTATATGTTCTCTGGGTGATTTTGACTGCAGGTTGAAGTGTCAGAACCACTGCTCTAAAGCCTTCTAGAATTAATTCATGCAGTAACAAAGTAGGCTGACTTCTTCAACCTGTTCTTTTAAATTCTCTCAGGGATGGTGTCTGAGTTTTCAAAATTGTACTGTATTCTTTGTGCCTTTTACAGTTTTGGGAAAAATCAGAGATGCTTAATAAATGTGTGATGAAAGAATTAATGAATTTTCCCTATAGTAGATGCTAGAGAATCTAAATAGGTCTGAAAAATTATTACTCTTAAGATGCTCCATCTTTTCTAGGAAGAATTCCATGGTGATGCAAGGTCATAACCAGTTTTTCTGTTACAAATAGCCATTCTCATCCTCCAGGGAGAACATAGAGCCCCAAAGAGTGGATGGCCCATGGCCCACGAACCCCTAACTCACATGGCTTAGAGAACAGAGTGTACATAGAGTCAGGCAAGACTCATGTCCTCTGCCTACCAGCTCAGTAACCCTGGGCAAGTTTCTCTGAGTTTAAATTTCTTCCTCTCTAAAATGAGTACAAAAATACTTAACTGAAAGACTAGTATAGGCTCAAGATGAGACACAGCATGTCATACAAAATGAATTTTAGTTTTTCTTTCCTACTTTGGTGGGCTGAAAACTGCCACCCCCCCCCCCAAGGATATCCATGTCAAATCCCTGGAACCTATGAATGTCGCCTATTCTGGAAAATTGTTTTTTCTAGGTGTGATTAAGTTAAGGTTTTTTTTTTTTTTTTTTTAAAGATTTATTTATTTATTTATACAAGCACTGGGTACAGTCAGAAGCACGGGAGGGTGAGAGAATTCACCAGAGCCAGAGCGGGGAGCAGAACAGGCAGAAGGACCGAATTACACTGCTGAGGGGAGCAGCAGGCGGCAGGAGAGGTCTGCGCGCCATGTGGGACCCTCGCCCGATGGCCGGGGATGGAACAGGCGCTGCAGAGGCTGCAGGCAGCTTTGCAGCTCAGCGCTCAACTGCTGTGCCACCAGGCAGGCCCAAGTTAAGGATATTTGACAAAAGGACACTTGTCCTGGACTTACCCAGGTGGACCCTAAATGCAGTCACATATGTGCTTAGAAGATCAATGGATCCAGATGAAAGACTCATGGAAAGGAGAAGGTGAAGGTAGAAACAGGTGGGAGTGGCAGCCTTACCATCCAGACAGGCTGGGGCAGCCTCCAAGGCTGGGAGAGCAGCATCTGGAGGGAGCAAGGCCCTGCTCCAGTTGGATTTCTAGCCCCAGAACTATCAAAGAATAAATTCCTGTTGTTTGGAGTCACTGGGTTTGTGATTTGTCACAGCAGCATCTGGAAAATGATACCCTCCCTAACCTGGAGAGTAGTAGGATACTTCAAGGCCTCTCATGGCACTGCTGTCTTGGAGCTCTTTCCCCTGTGGGAGGGGCTGCTGGGGTCTTGGAGACTGACTTCCAGATGTGACACTTGGCAGTCAATGTTCATTGAAGGTCTTCATGCCTTGGAGGAGATGGAACCAGGAAAGAAAATGTGCATGAGAGGAAAAGTGAACAGGTGGACAGCCCAGATGTCATGCAGACTCTTACCTGGGCCTCAGAGAATTTATTCTCAGGACCACATTCCAAACAAAGGATAAATTCTGTAGGTTGCATCCACCCTAACCCTTGGAGGAGGAAAAGACTGAGAGAAACACCCACCATGAGCTTGTAAAACTAGCAGAAGAATGTTTGGAATTCCTCGAAGTCTAACACTAATGGCCTAAAGGCTTTCAGCACTTTTTTTTTTTTAAGATTTATTTTATTTATGCAAGAGCCAGGGCACAGGGCAGATGCGCGGGAGGGTGAGAGGATTCACCAGAGACAGAGTGGGGAACAGAACAGGCAGACTGACGAAATACACTGCTGAGGGGAGCAGTGGGAGAGACAGGAGAGGTCTGCCACGCTATTTGGGACCCTCATCGGCCGGCCGGGATCGAACCGGCGCTGCAGAGGCTGCTGACAGGTTCACAGCACTGTGCTCAACCCGCTGCGCCACCAGGGAGACCCCGGCCTTCAGCAGTTTTGACTGCTGCTATGATAGGGCAGGGCAGAGGCTAGGATGGAAAGATAGTGGACACAGAAGGGGTCCCGCTTTCACCTAAAAAGAAATGTCTCTGGGAGTAGGCCACAGACCCCATCGCCAACCTAATGTGGAAAATTCATGGGCTCATTTTGAGGGCCATGTTTGCCCACTGATGTCCTGTGAAGGACACTGAAGTCAGCGTGGATCTTTACGCACAACACACTGGCAGTCTGTGTATGGGTTTTCTGAATCTTCAGAATCAACGATTTCACTCCAGTGTTGTCTTTCCTGCTCCTTTTTCATTATGAACAAATTCTTTCCTACAAATTTCTTTTGCACAAATTTCCTTTTCCTTATCTCAAAAGTAGAAAGTATTTCTCTGTTATATCCAGGCTTTCCTTTGCCTTTTCTCAAAGTGTATACAGGAATCCTTCCAAGTCAATCTGATTGCATCGTCCCTAGACATACCCCTCGGTGAGTATAACTTCATGCCTCTTGTTAAGAAGCAATTGGAATTTGTGGAGAAATATAGAATTCTATGCTCTCCTAGGTCTTCAGAAAGAAGAGAGCCTCCCTGTAATTTTAGAATGGTCTCCTTAAGTACAATTATTTCAGCTAAAATATTTATGACCGTATTTGGGGTGGCTCTCCTGCTTCTGGTTTCTATTTCTGCTTTGAATTTGCTGAGGGAGTCTGCCCTCCACATGTTGACAGTGTATGCAGACCCCAAGGGCTCCAACCACTAATACCCTTTGCTTTTGTCTTTTGCTTTTTTCTGATTCCTAATTCAACACCAGTAGGAGCTGTCAGGTTGGTTATTAGATCATTAAGGCCACTGTCTTTTTCTTCCCAAAATATTGTTTGGGTAATTAAATAGATGTGTGGCCTGCCCCACTTTGGAGAATGGAAATAAATACAAAAGTAGTGAAAGATCTTCATTCAAATTCATTCAATAGAAATCAAATTTTAAGAATTTGAATTCTTGCTGGTATAGCTTCATTGGTATCTTCTGCTAGGGACACAAAAACTTAGTTAAAGATAATCCTGCATAAAATGTTTAGATCTGAGAGTATCATCAACCATGGCAAAGGCTTCCCAACCATATTCGTTTCTTCAGTGAGCGCCATGACAACTTCAATCTCTTTTCAGGCAAACTCTTTCTCTCTCCATTCAATTCATTTTTATTTCCTATAAAGCAGCCTGAACCATCTCAGAAGACGTCAATGTCCACATAAGATTGTAAGCACGGCAGGCCAAAGCAGGGGTGCTTGGAAGGAATCATGCCTTTGAGTCGGTCACGCTCTGTTCTTACAGGCATACATGAGCAGTGATGTGCTTACGCCTGGGGTCCAGGGAGTCAGGGGCACAGAACAGCAGACATGAAAGAGTGGATGGAAAGAGCTTCTCCAAGATACTATTTGGCCAATCAAATCTAGGATTGCATGCTATTTACAGCTTTATCAGCCTGCCTGAAATAGGCTTTCAGGAGCTCTACAGAAATTTATTCTCTGCCTCCAGGTAGAACATGTAATAGAACCCAGTTTTAGTCACTTGTCCTGTTCTTGAAGATATTCAGTGGAGACACCATTTCATTCTTGATGTCCAAACCAGTCTCCAGTGATGATACAAAGCAGTTATTATGTCTTTCCTAAATTGGGCTATGCCTTCAGGGGAAATTTAAATAGCTGGTTATGGGCCACCTTCTGAAGACCCTTCATGTACTTCACCCACAAGGGACTTAAATTTCGCTGTGATCTCTGATACTCCTTGCATACTTTTTCTACTTAATATTCAGTTCTATGAAGAAGTTTCCAGTACAATATTTTGGAGTCCCAGTTTCTATTTGTCACTTCCAATAGTCCTCTCGGCTGTAATATCTGACTACATTTCCTGACCTCCAGTCTTACCTCCTGTCCTTCCTTAGTTTACAGTGCTTACCCATAGTTACTAGATTTTTTTTCATCTATCTCTCCTTTAATACCCACAAAAGCCAGGCTCCTTAGACAGACAATTGTAAGTTATTTCTCAATCCCCACCAGTATTCTGTGGATGTTGGCTCTACTCTGCCACTGTTGTTTCTTTGTCCATGCTCTTGTCACTGGATAGATGCTCCTTTTCTTGTACCAACATCAACCTCAGCCTTCCTCCTGCATGGCACTCATATTGGTCAAGCTATCCATATTGGTCAAGCTACCCATGCACGATGGTCTGGAGGAAGCTCCAGATCCTCCCAAAACCTCATTATCCCATATAATTTATCATAGAATAATTCACTGTTGTTGTTTCACTTGTGTTCATTCAGGACAGGGTGGGAACTAGGTTTCTTTTCTTGGGACAATTCTGAATGATTGTAGGAGTCTCATGCAATATTATTAATGGGAAGAATTCTGAGGCAGCATCTTAATTTGGTGAGAATATGCATCGTGACTGAGTTAAGCTATCTGCCTCAAGGAGAAGCAGAGGTGTGGGTAATATAGATACACTACCCATATCCCATCCTTATCTCGGGGTCTTTACAACTAAATTATATGAAAGATGCCATAACATATATTTTAATTTTTCCCATGCTAAGGTAAATCCTTAAATATTTGAGACCACTGTTACTTAATTCTTCAAAAAACATGGCCAAGCAAAGTGATGGCAAGGTGCTTTGCTAAACTATGCTGTCCTCACAGAGATAAGCTCTTTATGTGAGAGAGGGAAATGCATCTCACTCACCTCCACTGTGAGCTTATTTGAACCACCCACTGAGTCCATGATTCTCTCCCCAGACTTCTTGAATTCGTTTGCTCTGATTTTATTCCTTTGCCTGGATTCAAAGCCAACTTTTTGTAAACCCAAGTTATCCAAATAAAATTTCACTAGGCTGGGTATCAAATGCTTAAATTGTCATCAACATAAACATACTATAGTTAGACAATTCTCTTGGAACCAGTCTTCTTTATCAATGGTTTGCTTCAATTCTTCTCTTCTCCACTATCAAGAAATTTCCACTGGCTACTTATCCTTCTCTCAGCAACTCACTCTCACCTCCTTCTCCTTCAATATTACCATCAATCATGGAAAAATAATTATCAACACACAATCCTGTCTCCAAACCTCTCTTTAGCATTTAACAGACATAAGTGGCAATTGAGGGTGAAGCAGAACTGCCAACACTTAGCAAGATGGCAGGAGATAGGAGTTGACTGTTGGCCAAACTCCAGAATGAGTGAATGAGTCAACATTATTTAGCTCATTCTGGGCACAGTTCTGTGTTAAGTATTTTGAAGGAAAGGAGGAGAGAAAATGAGAAGCTGACTTCTACCCTTAGGAAACTAACAGTCTAGTCAGAGTCAGAGTGACAGGCATCATTACATTAAGAATTGCTGCTATAGTTTCTGAGGGACACATGTTGGTATAGCTTAAAGTTTAGGAATCTGGCTCTGATAAGGAGTCATATCACCTGAGTTTGAGATCAACTGTGTGACTTTGGTAAATTACTTAACCTCTTGAAACCTCAGTTAAAGAATGGAAGTAATATGAGTGCCTACTTTATACAGATGCTGTGAGAACTAAATGAAGTAATATAAGCAAAATACATGATCTTATGATGTTACTTATAAGTCCTCTATTAATAGTATGATTATTAAGTAACCAATTTTCAAATTAACTTAAATGACTTACAAATCTAAAGTCAAATATCTTCGATATTAGCAGGTAATATTGATATTAACTGACCAAATACAGATGTGGTCATTTTGTCCCATGCTGAAAATGAGCTACTAATCATGTCTGCCACAAACCACAGCTTAATATCTATCTTAGGTTTGGTTTAGAATTTTCTCCAAACGTATGCTTTCTAAAGTGACCCCAACACACTTGTAAGTACTTTGTCTTCACCACTTTTGTGTGCCTCCTTTGTTTCCACCCTGATATATTCTCTCATGGGTCCTTTCTATCAAGTATCTTGGTGCCCAAATGAGGCTTTGTTCCTGCATCTGACTTGAGAGTTGGCTCTGCCAGGGACATTCTTGGATGGAATGCGTGGGCTTGGATGACTGTGCTTCCCTGGAGCAACAGAATTTGTAACTCTCATTTTGTTTTTTTAATCTAGGTGGTGTCTCCACATTTTTAAGCAAATGGAAGTTGTGAAGCTGCCAAGTAACCCTCAAACCTCTCTCTCTTTGAAAGGACACACTGCACCAAAGGGAAGGAAGGAATTAGTCAGAAACCACAAGGTAATTAATGGCTGCATCAAACCAAATAGAGACTCACAGACAGTTAACTCCATTCCAGTTTAGCTGGGGATGTCCAAAGAGGAAAGCACACAGCTACTCCCACGGTTGGCCAAAGTGAGCCAAAAGTCAGTGCCGTGTGTGTGTGTGTGTGTGTGTGTGTGTGTGTGTGTGTGTGTGTATGAGAGAGAATGAATCTGACATTCATTTGCATCTGTAGCATTGATTTTTCTCCAATGGGGAAAACACTTCATAAAATCCCACAATAACTGACAAAGGGGACTGTATCTTCACACCAAAAAGGAAGTTTAGATAAGCATTTGCCATCTATGAGGCTTCATCTAAGTCTCCACCTGAATGGAGACAAAGGGTCAGACAATAATCCCCTCTTTAGCTGAGGGCTGCTGATTCCCTTCAGTACTTGTGCATTTATACCCCCTGGAAGGAATCTGCTCACAGAATCCTGAATTGTCAGAGTCTCCCTCTGTGAAGTCTTAACCCTCCCTCTAGGCAGAAGAGATTGCTTCAGTGAGGAGAGATGCAAGAAAGTACATGCTCCAAGAATGCAGATCTCCTCCAGGCAAATAGCTCTGTAAACCCCAAATAGCAGGCTCTGAGCTGGTCTTTTGCTTCTGAGGGCAACTACATCCTTCCCTCCAGAGCCCACTCCTTCATCTTCAGTTCCCAGTGTGTCCCTCAGGATGGCGTCCACTCTGATTTGTATTTGCTTGTTCATTGAACACCAGACACTCTCTCGATTTTGACAACAAAGTCCTTGACTCATCCCAGCGCCATGTGTGCCGATGTGCACGCACGTGCATGTGCAAACCAAGGAGGGATATTTACATTTTGCTCAAGTGACTTGTATGATGTTGTCACTGAGCCATATTGTCTCCAGTTTTCAAATTAAAGATCTCTGTTATGGAAAGTATATGTGATAAGGACACCCTCTTATTTTGTACTTTATTTATTCTTTAATGGGCCAGAACAGGAAATCTGGCTCCCTGGCTTTTCCCAGCCACAGGACCTACAAATATTTACCAGAGTGTGTGACAAGAAACATTCAAGGAAGCTTCTCCCAGGAGTGGTGATGGAGCTACTTCCATCAAAATCTGCCCTCTACTTATAGCTTCTCAAAACTGTTATAAAGAAATCTATAAGTTCTTACTCAGAGAGTCCCTGCCCAGGTCACTTATTGTGGGAAGGACTCAACCAGGATCAAGGCCAAATAATTCAGGTTTGTGACTTTTTCAATCATAAAGCAGCTGGTTGATGAATCTATTGAGTGACTGACTATGGCTGCTTTCAGTAGCACCCCTGGGCTTATTAACACAGGATTTTGCAAAGAGGAGCTCTGGATGCTGTATGCTGGGAGGTGCCGGGGCCGGGGGTGGAGTTCACCTACCTGGGGTGAGCATTCACTGTGGTAAGTATTATTAGTTGGGATAAGACTTAGCTGGATTAGACCCTTTTCCAATACAAAGTTCCATCTTTGTCCTAATTACTTGAAACTGGAATAAGTGGGACACTAAATCTCAGCAGAGAGGATGACAGATCATTCCCAGAAATGTGCCAATCAAATTCTTTATCTCACTGACATTTTCCCTCTGTGACTACCAAGAAGAATCTTGCTTGTCTTCCGTTTCTTTTCTTTTCTTTTTTTTTTTTTTAAGATTTTTATTTATTTATTTATACAAGCACTGGGTACAGTCAGAAGCACAGGAGGGTGAGAGAATTCACCAGAGCCAGAGCGTGAGCAGAACAGGCACACTGACTATACAGTACTGAGGGGAGCAGAGGGCAGCAGGAGAGATCTGTGCGCCATGTGGGACCCTCACCCGGCCGCCAGGGATCGAACCAGTGCTGCAGAGGCTACGGGCAGCTTCGCAGCCCAGCACTCAATCGCTGCGCCACTGGAGAAGCCCTGTCTTCCATTTCCTTATCCATTCCAAAGAGTTGGGCCTGAGGCTTATCCTCATGGCTCACATTTATTAAACAATTATATTCTCCTGATGAATCTTATGGGGAAATGCCAAGAGAAAAGAAATTGTGAAGACAGAATATTCTTAGGCAAAAATCTCCAATTAAAAAAAGATCTGTGAAGATGTCTCTAATTTTTCTCTCCCCAGAAAGAGGGTTTCAAGGAATTAGGATAATTTTATCTGAATAACAGAAGGCCTGAGGATAGATACTAGAGCTGAATCATGATTCATTTTGACTAAATACCTTTATTCTTGAATAGTCTTCTTTTGAAATAATCTGACTTGAAGCTGAACATTAAGGAGTTTTGGGAGTTGGAGGATTATGGAACATACAGTGTGTGGTGGTGGGAAGTAGTAGATTTGATTTCTCTGTTAAGCTCTTCAAAGAAAATGACTGATTCTTTACCTGGATGTGAGCAGGATGGGTTTAGGGATGTCGTGGGCGCCCATCTGACCTGTTCATCTGTGATATTTTCTACATGTGCCTGCTGGATGGACAGATCACCGGGCAGTTACAACAGGGGTGGTAGTAAAAATGGTGGCATGCGCACGTCAGAGAGACTCCAGTCAGTGATAGTGTGGGGAAGACTTGGGGGTCAGGATGACACCTTGGGAACACTCAGTGAGAAACAGGAGGGAGTCTGGGATGATTAAGAAGCCATAGATGTGGAACCTGGAAGGCTAGAGGGGCATCTTCCTCAGCAATCTCTTATAGCCTCATGTGTGCCTTCTCGCGGGTCAGAAGGCAGTGAGAGAGGAAGCTGGAGGGGGCTGGTCTTTGTCTTGAGGGTGCAGTCTGGATGGGTCGGGGGCAAACTGCTGGGTCTAGCTTCACCTTGGTGACAGTGGGAACCCCTTGAGGAGCAAATTCAAATAAATGTGGACCTGCTTATGATCTTTCAAATCCAAGAGGATTTCAGGTTACTTGTTCCCCACCTGGTTAGACCTGAGGAGCTGGCAACAAGGTGAGCAGGGAGGGAGTGAGAGTCAGTCTGTCATAAGACATACAGAAAGCTTTCTAGAAGTCCTCTTGAGATGATCTCATGGAAAGTTTGCTGTTCTGGTAGGGAGTGGGTTCAGGGGAAGGCTGTAAGCTTGCACTCCCACATGCCATGAGTTTGTCCCTGTTGCAAATGGATTTTAAGTGGAGAATGAGATTTGCATTATGGAGACCACTCTGATGTTGGAAAACTATCCACAAGAAGCTAGGAAGGGACAAGGATTCCCTGTGGCTGGGCCGCCCCAGGTAATGGCAGCAGGAAGTATCGTGTTGCCCACAGAAAGATGAGCCCAGGGGTACATCCTCCTGTGCCTACCCAATACTGGAGGTAGAGCTGGAAGACAGAAGTTCATTTGCTGGAGCAACCCCAAGACATACTTTGCACTGGGTCGAGAATGAATTTCTGTTAACAACAACAACAACAACAACAAGGGAAGCAACATTTTCTTCCTTCTCTAGTTTCTAGGGACGGGGATAACCCCAAAATGCTTGGTGTTCTCTCCAGTAGCCTGAAGAGTTAAGAGTCCAGGGCCTGAAGGCACTGGCCACTAGAGGGGGCGCTGCCTCCATCCTGAGCAGCCCTTGAGAGAGAGGGGTGGAGGTGGGGTGGGAGGGTGTCCACAGGTGAAACACACAGGACCCTAAGGTTGTGCTGTCAGAACAGGGCTTCACAAACTTGAAACTGCATTTATGGCCAGCAACGGGAAGGGAGGTGGGAAAGAAAGACATAAAAGTCAGATCCTCTGGAAAACCTGTAAGCAAAGGTCATGTGCTTATCAGAAATTTCCCAGAACCTTGAATTAATTGTCTTAGAGGAACCTAAAGAAGAACATGTAATTGCTTTTTGAATGAATCCTTCTAGAAATACATGTGAGTCACATCAAACTGACACAGCGCCAGCTCTGTGGGACAGCTCCTCCTGTCCCCATGCACAGCTGGTACAAATGCAGGAGCTAGAAAGAGGGGTCTATGTCACACCATCCCCCTGGCCCCCCTGAGGCTAAGTTGGTGCTCCACTGTGGGCTCTGTGGGGTCACAGGGGTGCAGCAGGCTGGGCAGGTCCATTAGGGTTCTGCATAGTCACCAGGGAGCAAAAATACCCCCCTCCCTTATTCCTAAGCCCACTTGTAAGTTCATTGCAGTTAGAAAATAGCAAGAAACAAACTGGGCCTCACTTCCACCCCAAACTACCTGCAGTTCAAATGATCACCACTGTGCATTAGAGGTGATAAGGAGTCCCCGTTCCATCTCTGCTCTGTACCCCCAAACCCTAGAGAATGCACGCTCCACTCGCACCTGAGAAAAGACACGTTATTCAGCAGGACTCCCTGTGAGTCTGAGGCCTTGAGAGCGCCCTGCTGGCGCCCAGGGGCTCCGGGTGCTGCTGTGTGCTGGCAGGAACACAGCCCTCCTTGTTGACAGAGCCATCGCGTCGTGATGGATGGCGTCTCTCTGAGGCTACTGCAGTTGTGGTTTTCACTTCCACCCCAAGGTTCATCCCCGGGTCTCCTGGCACTTTAGAAAATGAACTGCTATAATTCCACTCGGATCAAGCAGCTTCCACAGCCGTCCCCTCTTGGCTTTAATATGGCTGCCGGCTTGTCACTCAGGCTGGGCTCCAGGCCCCTGCCCAGAGGCGAGGGGGGCCTTCCTGGCCCTGTCTGAAGGAAGAAAAGGGGGATGCCCAGTGCTCTGGGGAACCCAGGGTGGGAGACCGCCAGCCCCTCTGCATGTGGGTGATGGGTGCTGCCTGCGTCCCCCAGGGATCACTGGTGGGACCTTCAGCTGCTAAGGAATTTGTGAATCCTGCTTGAGCACCGAAGCTTAATGCTATTTATTTTCTCTGTAGAGATTCACTATCTCTGATTTTCAGGGACAGCTTTCTGAGGCTCTCCAAACTCTCCCAGATCATCTCCCTCTATGAAAGAAGAAAATATGGCCCCTGTGTTTGTTGGGGATTCATCATTTGGCCCTTCGGCTAATTCACTTTTACCATCTCGCAGACAATTTTACGGGTTATCTATGCCTGTGTAAAAAGCTGCTCTAGGGCCTCCCCGGTGGCGCAGCGGTTGAGCGCTGGGTTGCAAAGCAGCCCGCGGCCTATGCCGCGCCGGTTCGATCCCCGGCTGCTCCCCGGCCACCGGAGGAGGGTCCCTCATGGCGCGCAGACCTCTCCTGCCGCCCGCTGCTCCCCTCAGCAGTGTACTTCGGTCCTTCTGCCTGCTCTGCTCCCCGCTCTGGCTCTGGTGAATTCTCTCACCCTCCTGCGCTTCTGACTGTACCCAGTGCATGTATAAACAAAAACAAACAAACAAACAAATAAAAAAACATGCCTCTATAAAAAAAAATTAAAAAAAAAATAAAGTTTAAAAAAAAAAAAAAAGCTGCTCTAAACCAGAGGACTGAAAGCAGTAACCAGCTTTTATAACTACTTTGTGGGTCAAGATTTGTAGCAGGGTGGGCCTCCCTCTGCGACCCCGGGGGCCGGGGTCACTAGCTGGTACTCAGCTGGCAGTTGGGCTGCCTGGACGGTCCAGCATCTTCGCTCACACATACCTGGCATTGTGTGGGGACAGCTGGGGTTGCCTGCCTCCCCACCCCCCACGTGTCTCAGGCCATCACCATGTGATTTATCAATATACCGGATCACTTTGCATGAAGACTCAGTTCCCAGAGACCAAAGCAGAAGCCGCCAGCCCTCAAAGCAGCGTCACTTCTGCCCTATGCCACAAAGAGTCATCAGTCATGCAGATTCAAAGGAGGGGAAACAGACGTCATCACTCAAGAGGTGGGTAGGGCATACTTCACAGCCATCTTTAATCAGCCAGCAGAGTCCATTTATTGATGGAAATAATTGATCGCTGGGAATAAGAGGTATTTGTCTTCCAGGCACACTCTTAACAGAATAATCCTTCAGAACTGTAGGACCAGCACAGCAGGAAGTATTCTGGGACCATTTGCAGAGTTTAGTGTTATGGACCAATCAGGGTATAAACAAAACCGAACAAAACAACCTTGCCTTTTACACACACAGAAAGGAGAGAGGTTCTCTGATCTTCTACTCTCTCTCTGGGTTCTTTAGATAATAGTATCTCAGTTACTCCTGTCAAGTCAGACATAGGAGTTCACAATGATGATTCCACAGAACCTGCTCACTAGACAACAGGCCACTTTTCAGAGAGTGGCGTCTGTGTCCCTGTCACTTAGCAGTTGCTGCTGCACTCACACCGAATGACAGGTAGGGCCTGTGAGCTTCCTTTCACCTGATGTCATATTTCCCAGACTTATCCTGACCTTTCTCAGGCCTTCCACCTTCAGGTGACTGAAGGTCGGCTCAGAAAACCAGTGCTGGTGGGGGGACTTAGAGTAGCAGAGCCCTTGGCTCCAGGTGTGAAGAACCGTCTGGTAAAAATGTGAATCTCAGTAGCTGAACTACCCTTGCAGGTGATAGCTTGAGATCCTTGTCTCCTAATTCTGGAGGTGCTCCTAGAAAGTATCCCTTTCTGGAACACTTGCATCTTGTGAAAGATTCAGATAGGTGACCTGATTTCACATGGGTTAGGGGAGACCTCCTCTGCGGTGTGGGGCTGTCACCGTGGGCAGGTGCTGGTTTCACGCCATCAGGGACATGGCCCATGGGTAGCCTTTGCGGCTCTACTCTAAGTACTTCCAAAGTTCTCCGACAAGGCTAAAAACTCCCCATCCAGCCCAAGATTCTTGCACATTATTTAAATCGGATGCAAATGCATGGTCTGCTCGGAGCCCTGGCAGCTTTCAATTTTTATATTTTCAGAATGGTAAGGCCTGCCATCAGTTCACTTGAAGTTCAGTCCAAGATGTGCCTGTCCCTGACATTTGTTCATTCTTTATGCAGGTAACATTTTGGAGAATTTAAAAAGAAGTCATCTTTGTACTCCATTCCCTACCACCCTCCAAAACCATTTTAAAAAATATTTCAGACATTTGTTGCATGCATAATAGCTGGAACAGGACGAACTTATTTCCTACTGCCTGAATTTCCAAGTTGGATTCTATTATCCCTCCTTTTGGCAATCCATCCCCTATTTCTCTTCTGATATTTCAATGGTAGGAACTGCATATTTGACCTAAGGGATTTGGCTCCTAAGGGCACAAGCAGATTCCATGCAAACATGCAAATGTTGAGCCTGAGAGTTGGGGGTGAGTCACAGGGAGTAGGAGCCCTTGTATGTTGTGCTGGTGACAAAGGACAGAGTGAGTGCAAAGGGAGAGAGTCTTGTCCCTTTTCCTTGCTCATTTCACCTTTTGCAGTGAAGTCAGAGCTGGGCGCTCACAAGCTGAGCACACACACTGCTTAGAGCTGACAGAACCCCCACCTTCTTTGCACCTGGGATCTGTGAGGAAGGGAGGCCTGCTTGAAAGACAAAACCACATCTCAGAACCAGAAGATGAGCCCAGGGTGGTTTCTTGTGGGTGGTAATGCCTTCTACATGGGCTGCAGCTACCTCTGAAATGCAGTCCAATTCAGGGGTGTGTGCATGTGTAGCTATGCGTATATAGAAAGAGCTTAAAAGTGCATATTTATATGGTCTTTCTGTGTACACATATATATGTGTGCAGATGTATATATGTGCATACTCTATATATACACAATCATGTACTTTGCACATAATGGCTATTCCAAAAAAGAAGTAAAGGAGGAGATGTGGGTAGGAAAGGAGGTAGAAAATGAAAGAAAAAGAAAAATCTAGAATATGTGGGAGACTGGTAATTGTCCTTCCACAGTCCAGGTTTTCTTTATCTCTCTTCCTGGGCACATGTGTGTCCCACTGGACATTCTGTTCCCAGCTTCCCAGCAGGGAGGCAGAGTCTATGGCTATCCTCACGATGGGATAAACGAGATCAATTTCTGCTTCACCCTGCTCACTTGAAGCGCTACTCTTGGACTCTCTCCTCCCTCCCTGCTTTCCAGAATGCTGAGTAGCAGCTCAGTTTTGGCCTTGCCGAGGTACAAAAGGGAAGGAACCTGAGTTCTTGAGTGAGGTTGTGGAGGAGAGAGCTGCCTTGCCTGCAGAGACCGTGCTGGATCCCTTCAAAGAGAGAGAGCAACCATCTTATTGCAGTTCATTTTACTTAGTTTCCGTCTGTGAGAGCACATAGAGCTGCCTCTGCAAAGACTGAACAGCAACAGAAAGAAAGGTATAGGGGAGGAGGAGGGAGAGGGATCAGAGGGAGCGAGGGAGGAGCACAGGGGACTGAGGTGATGGTACAAGGGTGCATTGGGGAAGGAAACTCCATGGGGACTACACCTGAGGTGGGGGAGCAAATATTTTTAAAAAAAGAACAACGATGTAAAGAAGTAACTAATTAATTAATTTAAAAAAAAAGAAATGAGGGGGAAAAAGTACAGTGAAGCAGAGAAAGGGAGGAGCTGCGAAGCTCCATGATTGATGGGAGGGGCCAGCTCCTGGGAGATATCAGGGGAAGCTGTAGAATTTCTAAAAAACTCCTCTAAGGCCTGGCCTTTCTTGAAACCTGTGTTCTGTCCTCCAATGCTTTTAAGCAAAATGATTATAAATTCTTGATTGTTTATCTGAACATCTCAAAAGGCTAAGAATCACCAAATTAGAGGCAAGAATCCATTAGGATGATTTTCCAGTGGCATAAGCAATGTCAAAGCAGTGAACGCCCATTTCAGAGTGTTGGCAAGAAAGGTTGAATGATTGCATGTCATAGATTTAAGAGACCTTTTGAAGGAGATTCCAATGCATATGGGCCATTTGACAAAATTATTTCTTCAGGCTCAGCCGACATTTATATTTTCCAGAATAGGTTTAAGTCAGAAAAACTGAGTAGCCTTTTGGGTGCTATTTGACTTGTTTCCATTGTACCTCACTTTTCACTTGGGTGGTAGACTTTAATCACCTATCAATTCTCATCCCTGTTCTTTGCAAATCTTCAGTGACTGGTTTCAATTTTCATATATTAAAGGCATAGGTCATAAGCTCACCAGGAATTGTTTCTCATGTACTACAGCTAAATATTGGTCTTATGCCTTTGTATTCAGCAAAAACCTCAGGTATGTCACTTGACAGGTCAAGGCTGGTGCCTTGCCTATGCAGTGTGCATAGATCCCCATTTATGAAAATGGATTTCTCGGTGACATAAACACAGATGCCTGAAGTTCAGCCACTAGTGTTCATTCTTTTGTATTACCCGTGGTCCTCTCCAAGCAATTCTTTCTAAAAAGGCAATCATCCAGTGACAGGTAACAGATGAAATGTGTATATTAGAAACACAGAGAAAGGAATGTTTACAGAGGAAATTGGCAGTGAGAAAATATATATACTTTATTCATGGTTCTCCATCACACATTCCCTCTGTGCTAATATATGAGAGCAACACAAGGTGGCCCCTCTGTGGTCTTCATTCGCCTCACTCTGTGTTTCCAAGTACTTTCATATTCCAGACCAATACATGATGGAGAGTTGACAGTAACATACAGCCAAGAGAGCCAGCTGGCTACTTGGCTTGGCCAGGCATCCCTCTCCTTGCCTGGAGCAGTTCTGGGCCCTGGGATCCCACAAATAATCTGGTGCCTCTCGGTGTTTGAACAGTTGGCCAGGCCAGAGCTCTGGGTTCCTTTTGTGCACAGGTCATTTGAGGAGAAAGAGGACTCAGGACAGGTGGTTTTACCGGGTGGAAGGAAAGGTTAGGCTGGGAGAAAAACAAGAATCTGTCTGCAAGGTGCAGACAGAGATGGAGAGCCGGAATAACTCACAGTGACAGAAGGTCACCAGACAATTGGCAGAGAGTGAAAAGGGAAGGCTGAGTGGAGAATAAAAGAGGAGAGAGATGGAAAACAGACCTCTGTTCTTTGCTGTTGTGCCATGTGCCTGGATGCAGATAGCAGTATTCAAAGTACAAAAGCGTTTATACATTTTGTATGGTGCTTTTGACTTTTCTGTTGGGATATATTGGAGTCCCCAAAGCTCAAGGTGCCCTGATAGCAGAAGGAGGTTTCATTTTATTCTCTGGCTTTCAAGAAAATATGAAATTTTGGTTTCATATTAGGTTGTCAGTTTCCATGATCCCCCCAAATGGCAAGATGTAAATTCCAGATGTGTGCTTCAGGGGAATATAGCTTGCCTAGAGAAGGAGGGAGGGGAGAAAGAGGTGAGAAACCAGAACAGAACCCTGTATCCAAAAGGGAAATAAAGTGAGTCTGAAGATTTGTCAGTATCTAGGCTGACAATCCCCCATGCTAGTGTGCCATGAGGATTACTGCACAACATGCATGCTGTGCTGGAGAGCTGGATTGAATGCATGGAGGCTCATGATCCTGATTCTGAGACTTGGCTCACTGAGGTGGGCTCATTACTGAGAAGATCCACTGCAGTTGAGAAACCTGGCTACATACTCTGCTTTATTTTCTGTACATCCATAAGTTCTTGAGAGAAAAGTGGAGTACATATTCATTCATATTGACCTCAGTTCCTATCTCACTAGCTAGAACATGGTGCATGCTAGGGCAGCATGAATGCCACTTACCAAACATTTGCTCTTAGCACTCCACATTTCCTGGCCTCCTTGCTGTTAGGTAATGCCATGTAACTAATCTGATCAATGAGTGAGGAGGAGAAGTCACTGTGTTACTTCTGAGGTGTAGCCTGGAAGAGCTAATGTATGATCTCCTGCCAGCTCTTCCCTACAACCCAGAAGGCCAAATGCTGCAGATGGTGAAGCTATAAGAAGGTGCAATCTTTCTCAGATAGTGTAGAGAATGGACACCCACTGACTCATGTTGGAAAACCTACTTAAGTGACAAATAACCTAGTTATTATAAACTATTGAGATTCTGGAGCTACTTGTTACTGCAGCATAACCTAATTGATCCTGACTGATAAGAGTATTCAATAAACTTTGTTTTAAAATGAATGAATGAATGAATGAATGAAAAGGTTAAGATGAATGACAATAGCAAGAACATAGACAGGATTTCCTTTTTGGATTAACTTTTTCATTGCTCACAGCTTTAAAAAGTTTTTGTTTTAAAACAAAGAGAAACCCCACCAACTGGGAGAACATTTTTGCACCCAACACTAATGATAAAGGACTGATCACAAAAATCTGCAAAGAGCTGATGAGACTCAGCAACAACAAAGAAAATAATCCAGTCAAAAAATGAGCAGAAGAGCTAAAAAGAAACTTCTCTGAAGAGGAAATGCAAATGGCCAACAGACATATGAAAAAATGTTCAACATCACTTGTCATCAGGGAAATGCAAATCAAAACTACCATGAGATACCATCTTACACCAGTGAGAATGGCACATATTAAAAAAACTAGCAACAACAAATGTTGGCGAGGGTGTGGAGAAAAAGGAACTCTTCTGCACTGTTGGTGGGAGTGCAAACTGGTGCAACCACTATGGAAAGCTGTGTGGAGATTTCTGGACCTACTAAACATAGAGCTTCCATAGGATCCAGCAATTCCACTCCTAGGTATTTACCCAAAGGACACAGAAACATCAATTCCAAAGAGCACCTGCACCCCTATGTTTATAGCAGCACTGTTTACAGTAGCTACGCTTTGGAAACAACCCAAATGCCCAAAAATAGATGACTGGATCAAGAAGATGTGGTACATATACACCATGGATTATTACTCAGCATTCAAAAAAGATAAACACATGCAATTTGCAGCAACATGGATGGCGCTGGAAGGGATCATGCTCAGCGAAATAAGCCAGAAAGAAAAAGAAAAATACCGGATGGTCTCACTCATAGCAGGAATCTAGAGAACTTAAATAAGGGACCAGGAAAATGAATATAAGAAAGTGAAAATCAAAATCAACAGAAAACTATGAACCAGAGACAGTTTTTTTTTTGGGGGGGGGCGGGAGGGGAAGGATTGGGGTCAGAATGGGGCATTTGCAATTGTATGGGGGAATATAAAAATAAAATTTATTATTTAAAAAAATAAAAAAATATAAAATAAAATAAAAAAAAAGTTTTTGTTTTGGTCAAGGTCTTAGTTCTATGAGTCTATGCTGATTGGCAGTTAACACCATTGTGTCTTCCCTAACTACACTATTATTAGGTCTTTCAAGGAAAGGGATAAATTCTGGACATAATACATTAAACTGTATTGAGCATCTGCCATGTTTCAAGCACTGTGTTCAAACTGGGAATATAAAACTGGATGGAACATGTCCTCTGCCCTTGGAGGACTCACTTTCTAGTGAGGTAAACAGAAAAAAAAACCAACCAAAAAACAGCAATTGCATTGCTATCAGTATTATGTTAGATGACAGTGGTTGCTACCAACAGCAGAGAGAAAGATTCAGAATGGGAATTCCAGGCAAAGGATCTGTATATGACAAGTCACTGAGATAAGGAGGATTTGTTCAAGATACATGGAGAGGGGTACAAGAAAGGCGTGGTAAAAGATGATTCTGGAAGTGTGAGCAGAGGCCAGTTCCTGGAAGCCTGTTTTGCCTCACTATGGAGTGTGACCTGTGTCCCGTAGATAAGGGTTGCAAGGTGTGTGGAGGACTAACTAGATGTCTCTACTATCAGAGACTTGAGTTATAAAACCATTTGATAACCTTGTAGAGGTGACAGAGCATTATTGAAACATTTGAATCTTAAATTTTACATGACTGGATTGCTGCCTCAAACACTCTCCCGGACAGTGGTGTGGAGAATGGATGGCAGAGGAGAGAGTGGAGGCGGCCCCCAGTCAGCAGGCTGCAGAGTGACCAGGCAGTGATGATGGATGGGCTGCTGCCTGACTTGGGCTTCACACCAGCAGAGGATGATGTGGGGCTGCTCTGCTCACACCTGGGGATCCTCTTCAACCTCACCTCCATGCCAGTCACGCAAAGTCAGAATCAGAACCACCTCTGTCCCTGGTTCTCTGATTCTCTGCTCTCTGGAGGATCTTAGTGTTTCTGTCTGAGTTCAGCTGAGGTTTTCAATGGGGAGTTGGTTGGCCTCAAGACCAACTGGCTTCAGACTAGACACTTGAATAAACTCTTAATATATTCTGTTATTTCCCAAGCTCCTTCATCTTTCCCTGCTTATATTCTCCATGCTCTATAAAACATATAATCACCCAAATAAAAGGAAAAATTACATCACTGATGTAATATTGACTATTTTTTTTTACAAGTGTTTTAAAAACTTTTTAAGCCTATGACCACAGGGAATGTAAGTCTAGTTAGTAATTTTCTGTTTTTTTTTTTTTTTTAAATCAGAGTAAAAGTGACTTCTTAAAAGAAATTGGGTAGCTTTCCATTTTTTTTTTTCTATATTTACTACATGGTGAATACAAAAATAAATTCCAGATGGATTGAATAATTAAGTCATTGCTTTCTTCAGCTAAACTAACTGAACTGGGTTCTTCTTTTAGCCTACCACATGCCCAAATTAGTGTCCTGTGTTCAAAGGAGTCTCTCAGAGAACCAATAAATTCTGGTGTGTGTGCATGGTGTGTGTGTGTGTGTGTATTAGAGGGCCATAGAGAGGAAGTGTCAGGGGTAAGAGATGCAGGATTCCCCCACTATCTGAAAGTAAAATGTTCCTATTTGGTATGATGTGGCAGGTTATGCATTTTTAGGTTTGGGGACACTATTACCATTGAGCATTAAATCCCACCCAACTGAAATGTTCTACTTTTGAGTAGTGGGGGAAATCTGTAATGTCTTAGATTTGTGCAGAGGAAGTAACATTAGAGGTGGTAACAGCAGCCAAACTTCTCTCCACGCGTGTGCAAGTGTTCCCGTCTCCTGTGGCTGGAGTGGTTTTTCCTGCTTCACAAATTTGCCTGGCTGAGAAAATTCCAGGGGAGAATAAAACTGTTTTCATCCCCTGTGCCTCTGATTAACCCCACGGCTGGGACAGGAAGCTGCCTGAGGGAAGTTCCTTTGAGCCAGTGTGGCTACTTCTAGGTTCCATTTGGCAAATTCCCTCCTTTTCTGAGCACTACAGCCTGGTGCCTGGCTCTCTCTTCCATTGCCTCAGGGAGACATAGATCAAGGCCTTTGGAGAGGATGGCTTGAGGCCAAGACATTTACGACCCCCCCAGCCTCCCTTCTGTCACCCCTCCTGTTTGCTCAGCCGCACCACTCAGTGCCTGCTGCCGGTGGGCGAGGCCTCTTCTTTGACTTGGGAGGCTCCACCCGTTGGTTTTTATGAAGGCTTGAGGCTGGCAGCTGGTGGTCTGGGGGATGCTGATGCTCCGAGGTTGGAGAGATGCAGGAGGTGAAGTGTGCCCTCCAGCTCGTCAGCTGATTAGACATGGGCCCCTCATTTCCTGCACACAGCTAACCATCCTCAGGGAGCAGAAGCTGTACCACAGGCCTTGGGGGGATACTTCCTTATCCTGGGTAATGATATTGACCTGTTTTTTCTAAATTGTCCCCTCTGTTTTTATGCCACGTTTTTAAGTGTACTAACTTCAGCACCCCATCTAACGGAACTGAGCATGAAATGGAAGAAGCGATGCCAGCAGGCTGAGTTGAGCACTTCGTCTGTGGGTGAGGGGCTAACTCTGGTTCCTGCAGGCTGTCCTGCAGGACTGTGTCCTATCCTGCAGAAGAAGGAGAAGGGGCAGAAAGATACCAAATATATTCTGGGCAGGAACTTGAAAATGCCTCTATGTTTTCCAAACGCAGGGCTCTGGGGAGAGCTTGTATTTCATGACATGGGGTTATTTATTATAGGGCTGGTGTTATGGGCCATAATTTCCTAGTCCAAAATAACCCAAGCACCCAGAACTGAAGCCAGAAAAGAATGAACACGTGTGACCAGCAGAGGGCATGGATGGGTCTTTAGGGGTCCTGGAGGGCCACTCAATTCTCCGGTTTTTAATCTTCCCAAAACAGCGTATTTTTTTTTTTTACCCTCACCCCTCCTTCCTAAATCTTCTACTCTTCGAAAAGCATAAACCTTTAATTAACCAGAATAACAATGACTATTTTCTTTTTCCATTAACTCAGACCAAATCTGCACTTAGGTGAGTTTAAAGAGAGCAGCATCACCTGCACATGAACTGCACGGTTGAACTCAAACTTCACTCCGGCGACTCTTCTGGTTCTTCCAAGCAATTCTACCATTTGGGTGAAGGTAGCCTGAGGAAAAGGTTAAAGGTCAATGTAGCAGGCATTCTGGGGCTTTGCATGTTTGCAGTCTGGAGTCCTTTCCTGTATTTCACCCTAGTGGTACAGTCATGACAAGGTTTTCATTATTTCTGTTCATAGATACTGCAATGGAGGCTCAGAGAGGTCAAGTGAACCACCTTAGTCACACAGCCAAGAGGAGTCCAGCTTTTCTCCTAATGTGTTTTAGTGCAGGAGGAGGACCCGTCACCCGGGTCTGGAGATCAGCATTGAGTGCCGAGGCTGAGAGGACACACATGAACTGTTTGAAATTTTTCTTGGGGCTAGTTTAGGTCATTCATGCTGAGTCTGGGCTTGAATTTGTTTGTTTGTTTGTTTGTTTACTCAGCAATAAAAATAGCAGACATGGGTGAGCTGCAAGAGCTCAGGGTCACGAGTCAGGAAGCCCGTGTTTGGTGCCGGCTCCACCAACAGCCTGCCAGGTGAGCTTGGTTAAGTTACTTGGGGATCTGTTACCTGGGCTGATTTGGGGATCAGGGACAGAGATGGCCTCTGAGCTCTGTGGCTGCTGATTGTCCCTGTTCTGTGCTCCCGGCTGAATAGAACAGCTTTGGGGACACACGCTGTCTTGTCACAACCTCTAAGGGGGACAGAGAAAGGGTCTCGATTGCTTTGATGCCCATGTCCTGGCGGAGCGGAGACAGCCGGAGAGCTGGAAATAGCCCCGTGGGTCTCGAGGGATCAGGGGGACTCCTCCGCAGGATCTCTAAATCGAGTAGCTGTGGGAGGTGCAGACTCGCCCTGCTGGCAGCCCGAGGGCCCAGGGACTGAAGGTGGGGAAGGCCCTGCTTTGGGGAGCTGTCTTTCTATCACCTTCTCTCCTTTGATCTTCATGTCACCAGCCCTGGCGGGAAGGATGCTGACGACCTTCTCCAGCCCCTTTAGGAAGTGACTGCAGGACAACGTGGTGGACAGAAGGTGATTGTGATGGGGATCCACGCGTTGGGGCAGCATGCCTCGCCTCCTCTCCCTCGAACCCCAGCACACCTTGAGGGGGACTGAGAAAATGTCCAGACACAGCTCCCTCTCATTCCTCCTGTGTTTGAGTCACTTCTTACATAGGGGCATCTGTGTAGCATTCAGACTAATGCACACCTTGACCTCTGACAACCAGGTGCAGAGGAAAGGTGAACACACCTGAAGACACGGTAACAGGTGCAAGTGGAGATTGACAAATACATCGGCTCACTGGTCCTAGACAAGGGGAAACCCCAAGTGTGGTTTACTTGTGGTTAGGACTTCTGAGGAGTTTGCCAAGAGATCATGAGACAAACCATTCCCCAATCTTTCTCCTTATTTATTCCTCCTCCTCCTCAGAGCTTATCCACCCTGATCTCAGTCACACCTTCCCCTGCAACACCCTGGCTTCTGTGCTCATGACGATCCTCTCTCTTTCCTCCCCCTCCAGACAACTCCATCCTTGGACAAGCAAGGTTGACATGGAGAACCTGTTGCTCCCCAAACGAGATGTGTAATAAAGACCCTCGTTGTGTTTGCTCTTGCTCTAGAGGAGGGAGAGAGAGGCCTCTGTGAGGGTGATAAAATATGCACCAGAAATAGAGTAATGTGAAGAAAATTAAAGTAACTGCTTTAGGGAAAGTACTGTGTGGTGCAAAGAATAATTTTCTAAGTCTTAAGGGTGAAGACCAGGACCCCAAGGAAGCGTGCTGTCACAAGTCACTTGCTTGTCACTTGCCAAGGGGATGTATGCAGTTTCCAGTGCTTATCTCTCTCATACATTTTCTTCTCATCTCTTCTCTCGAACAGCTGCTCTTCATCTTCTTGTTCAGTCTCCTTACCCTTGTCGACAAGAAGCCAAGGCATAGCACTCAGCTCTGAGGGTAAACCGTGCCTTTGCTTAGGGGACCCTGCCAGACTCCAGTTCAATGACCCTTGGGCAGTGAGGGAGGGGCCAGTCCAACCAGTGAGGGAGGGGCCAGGCCTGCCAGCAGAGGCCCCCAATCCTTTGAGGCTCTGATTTTGCCAGTTGGGTAACAGGTTTGGGGCTGGAACTGATGGCTTGGGTACTTGATGAGGGGAGGCTCTGCTCTCAGGGGACTTCACAGCAGACAGTCGTCTGCTCTCAGGGGACTTCACTCAGACAGTCCTCTGAGTGGAGGCTGAACAAACAAAGAAGAGGAGTGGCAGGGCATCCTGTCAGAGCCTGCTGAGGGGACCGGCCTGCTATCTTAATACAGCCCTGGTCGGTGGGGCTGTCAAGAATGAGCATAGCAGGCACGGGAGACAGGACTGCAGCATTCTCAGAGACTCACTGAAGTGGCAGAGTGAGTCACTGGACACTGAGTCACTGTCCCCAGATCCAACAGACAAGATCTTTCTCAGTTAAATGCCACAGTTTCTTTGTCTCCAGGTGTTTCCCAACTAGAAAAGGTCAGAGAAGAATTGATGTAGCCAAGTGGCCTAGAATCCAGTGACAGGGGTCTCTGTCCTCTATCAGAAGTCAGACACCTGACTGGGAAACTTGTCTCGGGACCATGTACCCAGATAAACACGTCAACTCTGTTGTCAACATTGACGAAAAACAGTAAGAGTTGCAGAAATGTGAATGTCAATTTCCTGGAATAGGGGTGAAGAGTTTCTATATTTTACGCCCCTCTCAGTTAACATCAACCCAGGAAGCCTTCTCAGAAGAGTAGGTCTTCACTTCCAGTTTAAAGGATGAGAAGTCATTGTTATGAGCAATGACTTGGAGAATGGACATGGCAAGGTCAAAGTTGGGTCAAGGGGAGTCAGTGTGTGAAGGGGAAGCTCAATGCTAGGGAAATAGAGGAGAGAGCAGGCAGGAAGGGAGAGCTTGGGATCATAGTCGGGGGACTGTGCTCTCAGGGACCGCTGACCCAGGGCCAAACCTGTGGCAGAGAGGCTGGGGATAATGGTCTATGGCAAGAGAAAGGGCATCAAAGAACCTCTCTTTCTAAGTGTGGCTCTGAGAGACTGGCTGAGACTCTGGTTCTGTGTGGCCTGAGTAGAAGGTGAGACCATCAGATCTGCCAAGATGTCCACAGTCCTCCAGGCCAATCTTGTGTTCTTTCTTAGACTGTCCAGTTCACTTCCTCTTATTTCCACTTCACTGAATAGTAGAGACCATTTCCCATGTTAGTGTTCTCCCTAGACATGAAGGTCATTTTCAGTTCAGTTCAGGTCTTCTTAAAGTGAATCTAAGTAGAAATCAAAAGGGGCCATTGTCCAGAATCAGGTCCCTCCAACCCTTACTCTATCCACTAGTTGGTCCAATATGGGTGGGGTTGACCAGCTGGCTTCATTGTAAGCCATGAATGCTGATCATTGAGAGGGATGAGACCTCCTGTCGGTGACCCCATGCCTGACAGCTGGGCAGAGCTGAGTGGCACAGTCAGACCCTCCTCCCACATATGGACTCCTGTAGAGACCCCATCTTGTCATTCTGAACCCCTAGCCTGCTCATTGCAACCTCTGAGGCTTCCAGGTGTTCTTAGGACATTTGGGCCTTTACCTTGAAATAAGGTCAAGAATCTGATGTGAGTTTGACTATCAGGATATGCTCCCTTTTTGTACACTGATCTTCCCTGAATCTCTAAGTAATTTGTAATGGCTCTTCTAACATACCTTCTGCTGTAGAGGGGAGCAGTTCTTGCCCAGAAGTAGGACCTGGTCGTAGGAACCTTGGCTGCCTTGTTGACACCACAAGATGTGTCAGTGGGGAATCAGACACACCTATCCCAGCTCTCTGGTCTGGACTCCACTCATGGATTACATATCTCCACTGAGAAGAAGCAGAACCAAGCAGAGAATGACCTCAACTCTTGGAAAACTCACAGAGCTGCAAGTCAACAGGCTAACATAATGGGTTGAACTCAGATTCTAAGCATAAAATCCAGTTTCCCAGGCTGCATCTGAGCACATCTCTTGCATCTTTGATGGAAGTGAGAGAGCAAATTGTCCAGAGAGCCTGTCAAGAGAGGTAGAGTTTCCTTCTCCAAATTAATTTTATCCTTTCTCAGTATTCTTGTTTATCCTCTCTACCTATCTGAACAAGAAACTAAGGCATATCATGAAAATCTCAGGGCAAACTATACCATCGGGTACTGTAAGGGGGTCCTGCCAGACACTAAACCAGCGGTCTATGGACAATGAACACAAAGCAGCCCAAGCAGCGAGGGAGGGACCAGACCAACCCGCTGACTCTGTGCCTCTCTTGCTCACTGTTTCTCTTGACCAAGGAGCAATGTCCCAGCATCAGGAGTGTGCCACTGCCAACCGCCCAGCATGAACAATCTGAGCTCCACCCTCCTTTGCTCCTTGCGCCTCTCGACAACCACTGGTCTTGTCAGTCATGCTGAGAAGAATCTCAAGTGTTGCCCAATGGACTTGGCCCTGGGCCACCAATGCTTCCTGATGCAGATGAGATGAGAGTCTCAAAAGCACTGAACTCAAGAAAGGAAGAAGACTGGTATTCCAGATAGTTTTAGTATCCCCCAAGGTGGGTTCACTAAATCACATTATCACAAGACAGTTACAATATAGGGCTTAAAAAATGCAAGGTAACGCTATCCGTGAACAATTCATTTGGTGATCCAGGCAAACACAACCTCATAAGCTTCCTCAGGATTTGTAAATGTTAATGAGTAAGTGCCCTCTACTAACTCTGATGGGTACTAGAGATGGACTAATGACTTCTGAGCAGGTCACAGAAAGCATCTTGGGATGGCTGGGCCTAAGACAGTTTTCCCAAACTGGTGTCCTTCCATGTCTATTGGGGTGTGTGGAGTAAGTGAGTTAATCAGACTTTTTACACCACTAGCCTCTATGGCTATCACCTGCGGCCTTGATCCTGTTGATGCAGGCGCTTGGGAGTGTGGGTGCAGGGCATATGTGCCTGACTGTGGACAACTGGAGCCTGGGAGTGGGCATGTGTAAGTGTGCACCCCTGAGCCTAGAGGCCAGGGCTATAAGAGCAGCATCACCCAGAGATAGAGGATGGCTACAGAGGACAAGCAGCATGACTACAGAAGAGGCGAGACCATGAGAGAACGCCAGAGAAAGAACATAAAGGTTCGTGGGGGGCTGGGAGGCTCAGTTGCTGCCTGCTTCCCAGCCTCCCCTGCCCGGCCCGTGGCTTCCTCCTTGCACGCCAGCCTCCCTGCCTGGTGTGCCTATGGACCTGGCTCCCTTAGAGAGTAATAAAGCCTAAAAAATCTACTGAGGTCTCCGGGTCTCTCCTTTATCCATCTGCTGAACAGATAGAGAACGTCCCATGCTTGCTGGCACTAGAGGAATGGAGAAAAGAGAGACAAAATTAATAAGGCTGTAGATTTTCAGTCGCTTGGATGGGTGATGCCTTTAGCCATAGGTTTTGGTCCATTGGTCCATGGTTGTTGGAGGGGATCATTCTCTAGGCCTTTGCGTGAGCACAGTCCTGCTGAGAGAGCTGGAACAATGGCTAAAAGGATGATTGAGCAAAAGGGACGTCTCCTACCTGCTCTGTTCTCTGAATGTCTGTGGTCACATGAACTCAGTTAAGAGAAGGGATGGAGGCAGCGCTCCTCCCAAGACTGCCCACCTGTGTCTATGCAGTGTTGACCTGTGTCTATGCAGGTGCCTCTTTCCCTCTGTCCTTTTCCTAAAAAAACCTGTCCTTTTAAAATGTGAAAGAAAAAAGGAGAGAGCGGGCCTCCCCTGGTGGCGCAGCGGTTGAGTGCTGGACTGTGAAGCTGCCCACAGCCTCTGCAGCACCAGTTCGACCCCCGGCTGCCAGTGAGGGTCCCACATGGTGCTCAGACCTCTCCTGCTGCCCGCTGCTCCCCTCAGCAGTGTATTTCATCAGTCTGCCTGTTCTGCTCCTTGCTCTGGCTCTGGTGAATTCTCTCACCCTCCCGCGCTTCTGACTGTACCCAGTGCTTGTATAAATAAATAAATAAATCTTTAAAAAAAAAAAAGAAAAAAAAAGAGAGAGAAGGGAGGAACTGCACTATAGTGTCCAGTTAGTGTATTCCATACACATGTTGATTTTCAGTGGTGCACATCTGAAACTTAAGTAATGTTGTAATGCAATGTCACTTCACTAAAAATATTGAAGATAATTTTTAAAAAAGTTTGGTAGGTGGGTAGTGGCTCATGTGGAAGAGCAAAATTATAACCCCCCCAAAATTAAAATAAAAGTTAAAAAAATAAATTTTAAGAAAAGTGTATGGGAATCACATTCATCTCAGCAATAAAGAGAACCAACTACTGACACCTGCATTAACATATTTTCATTAATCTTAACAACATCATGTTAGTGGAAAGGAACCCAACACAAAAGTTTCAGTTGATCTCTTTGTATAATGTTGAGGAGCAGAGAGAACTAATTTAGAGGGATGAAAGTCAGAACAGAGGTGGTCTTTGGGGATGCCGGATTGTCCAGGCAGTGGTGAGATAGAAGCCAATGTAGTGTAGTGATGGGAATGGTCTTTATTTCCATCTGGGTGAGTAACATGAATGCAATGAATCATACACATAACGAGTGCTCACCTTCGTGTGTGTTGACTCTACCTGCATAAAGTACACTTGCATTCAAACAGAAGAGGAGGAAGATGAATCAGAAAATGTAGGAGAAACTCTTAGCCAGTTTCCATGTGGGGAGTCCCCGGATGCCTCTGCAGTAGATTCCTCCTAATGCTGATAACTGTTGAGTTGCTGAGTCTCCTACATAGTTCAGGCCAGGGATGGGCTGCCCCCTGGCACGCCTGCTGGCACACCTGCACACATCTGCTGCCGCCAGGTGAGTCATGGGTCTGTCAGGAGCCCTTTGCATCTGCTATCACACTTACTATGTAATCCTACTTGCTTTTCCAATTAATGCTACTTAAATAAGTAGAAAGGAATCACCATTTTGAAAAAAATTGAATTCACTTTTACAATGAATTAACTTAATAGTACTTAAAAATATATAGGTATGAAAAGAAGATTTTGAAAATCCAAGCTGAGTGTTTGGGAATGTCTCAGTGAAAGTGAATTATTGAGAAAGAATTGATGTCGACTAGATGTGGGTAAGACAACTATAAAAGATCGAAACAAAAGTTATAAAAATTTAGTTTCCTGGCCTTGTAGTCTTCACACGTGTAAGTGCTTATTCTACTTTGAAGAAACTGAAACTGGACATTGTCAAGGATACATTTGTGGCTGAGCCAAAACAAGAAGGCAACAGTCTTCTTCAGATCTCTATCCCCAGGCCTGTGGCCTCGGCCCTACATATTTCTACAATAAACAGACATGTATGTTTTGAGTTAAAAATAAAGGGTTTATTGTGGCTGTTTTATATTTACCGATGGCCCATCTGAACCAACTGGTTTGATTCTCTGAACAGCTACCTGCTCATTGAGCAGGAATACAAGGATTCCACTTGGAGAAGCAAAGATTCAAGACAGAACTGAGACAACTTCCCCAAAGCCAGGTATTCCTCTGTTCTCTATGTGTTTAAAGAACCGGCCAGTACATCAATCATGTGAGTCCTTCTATGTGAACACGGCCTGGAATGTTTCATACGATCTTACTTCTGCTTAGTGTTTAAATACAATGTGCACACGGCCCATGTGTTTATGCTGCATTTGCTTCTTGTTGCCTGTGCGACCCTGTGTGGCCTCCCCCCAGCCCTGTGTGTGGGGCACAGTGGGGGGCGAGGATCAAGTGCAGTCAGCTGCATCCATCAGTTCTTATCAGCAGGCAGCCTGCTCATTAGCTGGGAGGGGGACAGGCTAGTGACACAGACCTGTTCTTTTGAAAAAGGCATTTTTTCTGATCGCACCATCAGTATTCCACTTGCCCCCCAGGTTTCTCCATATTATATTTAAAGGCCAATTTTGGCCAATGAAGACCAACCATTCACATAGTCATGATTCAGAGTCCAGATTGGTATTTCCCTGACAGCTCGAGTTCTTTGTTTGGACCAAGGGGATGCATCACAGCTAATGTTAATCATGGGGTTATGCCTCCTTTGCCCAAGAGTTTCAATAGACTCCGCCTCTTGGATTTTTTTCCCCTCAGAAGACAAGCCTCAAGGAGATGAGCATCCCCCGGGACAGAACTACACTCTCCACAGGATGAACGGGCTGCAAGTGATTCCCATTTCTGCCTCTCTCTCTCTCCACTCCACTGTGAAATCCATGCGCCTGCTTCTCCGTATTTTTGAGCTTTGACATCTGCGAGCTCAGGACCCGGTGATGGCGCCTCTCTCAGGGTTCACCAATTCCTGGAGAGAGGAAAACACCTTGCCTGTGAGTGTGACTTTTAAACCCAAACCAACCCATGGGGCCACCTCCCCAACCCCTCCTCTCTGGGCTTCTGGGCCCTGGCTGGAGTCACCGCTCGGTGCCGGACAGCTCGGAAGCCCAGATCTGGAGCCTGCTAAAATTGTCCAGACTCTCCAATCCCAAGCCTGTCTGCCTCGTTTGCCCACTTCTTCCCACAGAAACCACAATAAAGGTCTTTGCCCACAATTTCCCCTGTCCCTGGGCCTCTCAGCTTGTCTGTGGCCCACCGTGCATGGCCTGTCCCTTACTCCTGGGGACTCCAGTAACACGTTGGCCTTTCAGTGGAATAATCTCCTGATCTGTCAGCCTCCCAGAGCTCAAACATCCTATTAATACCCCTCCCTGGAGAACATGTACCGTTACTGTGATTCTCTTTCCCTGGCGCGCCAACCCTCTTCAATCATCTCAGTATCTGCTCGGTACTAACTGCATCACCTCTCCCAGTCACAGGCAGCTTCCAGTTGCACTATAGTGTCCATTTGGTGTCACTCAGCCTCATGCATCAACAGGCTACAGACCAGTCAGGGGTCTGAGTCTAAAACTCCAGGAAAAAAAAAAACAACAACTTAATTTATCAGATTTTTCGCTCAGGGCCAAGCTTCGGATGGCTCCTCTTGGGGCAGGAAACCAAACCGGAGTTGACTGCTGTAGCTACTGGACAGCGTCCAGCCTGGTGGAAGTGGGGCTGGGGCAGGAAGTGTGCACAGGCTTCTCTGGCTGGTGAGTCCACGGTGCCATGGTCCAGGTGGCAGAGAACAGGAGGCCGGTAGGGGAGGGCAGGGAGGAAGCAGAGGAAGGAGGAAGTGCTCCACCACACAGCAGGTACAAAGGCTGGTGTTTGACCCGCCATCCTTGGAACGCACACCCCCTGTTCTTTCCACCCTATTGCATGGCCCAAGGTGGCAAATAACACAGAAGAGGTCCATTGAAGAGGAAGCGATGGGAGATGAGTCTTGGGAGGACAGGAAGGGGAAGCATCAAAGCTGCCTGCCAGCATGTGTGTTATCAGGGAGAAAGATGAGGGGGGTGGAGGGGAGAGCCCCAGGTGGGCCAACTGGAACCTTGGCAGAAGCTGAGATGGGGCACAAGTGTCTTTGTTCAGGGAGTTTCCCAATTCTAGTCCTAGAGGAAGAAGGCAATTGATGTGGGCTAATGATGCCAGGAAAAAAGAGAGAGCTGTGGGTGAGTGCTGCCAGCTCCCTGCTGGGAGGTAAAGCTGTTAGGTAAAGGGGCAGATTGGCTCTCTTTCAGAGGGTTTGTAATCCCCCACATGGCCCCGGGAGACCTGGCTGCAGCAGCCTCTTCTCAGTCAAAAAGACACCCCCCACCACCAACCCCACCCCTACTCTCCTTTGTTCCGATCTTCTCTAACCTCTGTCTGTCCACTCCTGTTCCCTGCACCGTGTATTTTAGGACAATGAGCCAGTCTACCTGGAGTTAACTCAGGATATGAACCTCACCTTACTGCCTCCATGAGGCTCTCGACCCTTCTTTGTCACCGTGAGAGCAATGAGGCCCATAGGTAGGACAAAAGCAGGCTGCTTCCCCTAGAGATGAAGGATGGGGTTGTTTCTCAGGCTGGACCGTCAGGGAGGGCATGGCAGGCATGGATTTATTAAAGTCACTTAGGCCTCTGAGCAGTCATTCAGTGGCAGAGTCATCAAATCCTGATTTGTATCATCTGAAAACCTGACTCCTTCCTTAACTGATCACCTCCTGTAGCCCCTTCCAAGTCAGCACACCATGGCCATGCCAAGCTGTCCTTCCTCTGTGCCATCAGCAGTGCACTCCGCATGTGCTCCTGAGGCCTCACCCATGACCAAAGCGCAGTGGCACTTGGTGGCCACGCCCTGACCTGCATCATGACGACTGAAGGGTGAAGCAGACAGTCCTTCACCCAGTTGCATGGTGACTCAATTCCTGCCCTAAAGCTCGATGGCTCCCACGCTTAACTAGGGACTTTCTATCCACATTCTGAAGTTCATTGACCAAGATGGTGGCGTACACGTCTTGTCTGTGTGCCTATCCTCCAGCTACTGAGAGTGGTGCTGCTGATGGCTTGCAGCTGTGCCTGTCTCCAGAGGACTATTCCTGGGCTCCTAGAGCAGCTCTTGCAGCAAGAGTTGGAAAGACCTAGAAGTTTGCCACCCCTCTCTAGACCTCAGCGGAGACAAATTCTGAGCAGTAGTTTACACACCAGAGATTTGCACAGGATCAGAGGGAAGCAGGGCTTCACTGGCAGTCATGGTCTGGCGTGGCTAGTTCCCCTCTGCTGTCCTCCATGCCTCCCTCCTTCTCAGTAGCTCTGGCCTCATACATGCTCCTTTCAGGGTCCGTGTCTGCAGAGCCTGATCCCAGGGAGCAATCATCTTGCCAGGGGCTGAGGAGGTCATGACTTCAGGATGCTCACTGACAAGCAGGAACTAATCACAGCAGCAGTGTGTAGGACACACGGGAATGCAAGTACACCCAGAGCCGGGTTGGAGATATGAGGAGAGCCAGGGTGGAGGTACACCCGGAGTGTAAGCTGAAATTCAGAGCTGAATTTGTCTCAATGTGGTTCCAAATACTGGACCCGACGGCTTTGGAGTCAGAGAAAAGCTGCATTTGCATTCTGACTTTGCTCTACACAAACTGCACGCTCTTAGGGAAACTTGGGATTTCTGATCCACAATTTATTCATTTATAAAATGGATACAATATCCAGCTTATTGATCTGTTATAGGGATGCTCTCATTTATGGGACAATAAACGTAAAGTGCTTGGATGAGTACCAGTTTCCTAACGAATGCTCAATCCCAGGAGCTGGTTTTAGTGGGCATCGTATGTCTTCAACATGATAGGATTGTGTCCGTACATAGGTCACTGATATGTTTCCACAGACCCCCCCCATACAAGCTTGCAAACATGATGTCATTCCATCATCCTCAAAATTACAAATGACAAAGCCACAAGAACAGGGTCTTTCTACTCTTCTGTGTACCGCTTGCTCTGAAAGTAATAGCCTGCATCTACTTAGCCCAGGTTATCCTCTAAGCTCTGCTCTTTCATTCGCTGATCCTAATTGAGTTTTCTTCTTTGGTTGAAATTTTTCTTTGTAAAAGAAAAACATTCTGGAGCTCCCCCATATCTTTACTGCCCCAGGCTCATGGAAAGCTAAATCCGGTCTTGGCTCTCCAAAAGAGAATAAATCCCAGCCTGCCCCCAAAGAAGTTGCTGTCATAATTACATCTCCTTTTGGAAGTAATTTGATTTAATCGCATTAAAGCTAGATTGCGCCATTTCCTTGGCCAAAGTTGGTTCCAAATTGGCTTTGTGATTACCCTCCTGGTCCGCAGATTGCTCCCTTTTTGGGGGTGGCTGTTCATAAGGAAACTATTTGGCCATGTCAAGGGAAAGTCCAACAGAATGCCACAGGGTGGCACTGACACCTTCTGCTGGAAAAGCAGGTGCCCCAGTGAGCCCTCACTTGCTGAACCCCATTGTGGCGATGCTCACCTGCCAAGCGGAGGGTGCCTAGGATGGCGAGAGTAGGTCCAGCCACTGCTTCCCAACTGATGGAACAAGCAATACCAAGATGGTTGTGCCAGTCCTCGTTTCTGTTCTCGCTTTCTGGTCTGGTCCTCCCCTCTCCACTTTGTTTTTTTTTTTTTTTTTTTAAGATTTATTTATTTATGCATACAAGAACTGGGGTACAGGCCAAAGGTGTGGGGGGCGCTGTTTGTGAGAGAGGAGTCACCAGAGACAGAGCAGGGAACAGAACAGGCGGATCTACTGAAATACATTGCTGAGGGGAGCTGCAGCCGGGTCAGGAGAGGTCTGCTGTGCCATGTATGTGGCTCCCTGGCCAGGGGTTGAACTCGTGCTGCAGCGGCTGCCAATAGCTTCATAGGTTGCGTCTTAACCCCTTGCACCACCAGGGAAGCTCCCCTCCCCACTTTCCATGTCCCTCCTCCTAGGTCACCCATAGACAATCTATGTGGCTTATCAGTTGGCTACACATGGCATTGATCAGTCAGTTCTTAGTATTGGGTCTCAGCACAGTCAATTGCTCGCTGGTGCCAAGCCTCATGGCCTACAAGAAAAGGCAACATGTTCTCTGTCGATTCACGACAATATCACATCTGACCTTCAGGGGCTTGTAAGAAGGAAGAATCCAGGCTAGGGTAGTGGGGGACAGTTCTCCAGGGAAGTGGGGCTGACTTCTGGCTGGCCTTGGAGAAGAGACAGGAGGGGAAAGCCTCCCAGACTGGGGTCGGCTGGAGGGCAGGGATGGGGACAGTCTCTTCTTGTCCCGCTTCCCTGTGTGAGAAAGGAGAGCCGAGGCTGCATGAGTAGGAGGAGATAGATAACAGAGGGCTTCGAATGCCAATGGGAGGGCTGACTCTGAGTGTGACTCAAAAGTCCATTTGAAAGGAAACCCAGGGTTTTACTCATCAAGAAGAATTTTGTTTATGGATCTTTTTTTCCTGGATCCTCTTATCCCATTGCTAGAAGTGTGGAAAAACCAGTGGCAACAAATCGCATGGAGACTATCCTAGGCCTTCCTTGCAGAACCCCTGGGGAATCTTGAGCAGGGACTGACCAGATACGCAGTGTCTAGACTGACAAGAACATGTAGAATAAGGACTCATTATTCCTGGCAGGCAGGCTCTGGAAAGTCCCAAGGAGGTCTTGTCATGGCTGAAATCCCCCTGAGCTAGTGGAATAAGCCCCCTTGAGGGACCCTCCACTGCAGTTACTGTAGCCTCCACCCAGGCTGAGCACACGTCTCAACAAGGCAGAGCGTGTGTCCGTTCCTCCTTCCTCAGTCCAGAGCTGACACCACCTTTACAATAACAGACAAGCGCCACCATCGAGAAGCCCTTTGTCGTGTCTGTCTTTAATTAACTCGCCCATTAATGAGATTTATTGAAGGCCCACAACTTAGAGGGTGATCTCCTCGCATCCTGTGCTTTTCAGGTCACAGAACAGCAGCTCAGTCTCCAGGACACCGTGTTCCCATCTCTGACCCTGGCGCAGAGACCAGCCCTGTCCCAGCAGGAAGGGGCAAGAGAAGGAACTGCCCAGGTGGGGACTGGATGTGCTTGAAAGTGGTTATTAATGGAGGACAGAGCCGCATTCTTGTGGAAGATGTGCTGAAATGTGCTGAGGTGGCCAAAATGGGAAACGCCTGTTAATAGCACAAGTGACACGTCATAGATCACCTGCTGACAGACTCACCCCCGTGCTGTCTGCAGGAGCACAGGCTGCATGCTAATCCTGCCCAGGATGACCAGCACGGGGCTCTGCAGCCACCTTTCCTGGCTGCTTGGTGAACAGGCAAGTCCTTAAGGACCAGGAGCGAGATCTGAAAAAGAAAAGCAATGAGCAGTCAAAACCACAGCTTTCCATGTCTTTCCCTTCGCTCCAAGGAGTCTTCAAGTGCTTTTTTCCCCTGCAAAGGTGACATGTAGGTAAAGGCTCCCTCTCCTTCCCCCAAACAGGACACGTGACACTGTAAAGATAACGTCCTCCAATTGTTCACCCCTCCCAAAGCACCCTGGGTCATGGGATTGGGAGAAAAAAGTACCCTGAAATTGCATCTGCTTTCTCCTGCTTTATTGGTGAGACCTGGCATAGCAGTGAAATGAGAAGATGCAAATCTCCTAGTTAAGAAACAAAGGTTGGGGTAAAATCACTGTGAAAATACTCACTGGCCCCAAGTCACCAAAAAAAAAAAAAAAAAAAAAAAAACATAACCAAAAAAAAACAATTGCAGACACAGTGAATAAGTGGGGATATGGATTTGGAGCTTCCCAGGCCTCTAGCTTCTTTGATGTTTCTTTGTTTCTTACGAAGAAATCTGCATCTTGGGGAGGGAGCTAGGGTTTGTGAGTCTATTCCAGCTTCACGGGGGAGAAATTACTTGAGGACTCTTTGGAACTCAGGGGAAAGAAGGACATTGAATAAATGTGGTTTGGACTAAGCATTACCTTTCTTTTCCAAATCTCTCTGGTCTATTCATTTGACAGGAGAGCCTGGAGCTCCTCTGGTAAGGTCACCCCACAAGGGATGAAGGTATGTCCAAGGAGGCCCAGGGATGTCAAAGTCTAAACCTCAAGATCAGATCTTTTTGTTTTCCCAGTTACATTACCATCCACAGCCCATGTTTTATTTTTATTTATTTATTTATTTATTTTAGATCAGCTCTTAAGGAGAAATTCCACTCAACTTAAAGGTAATATTGAGGAGGGGTCTAAGCCTCTTGAGTACCCTGTGGAAATTCTGCAGGCCACCTCCAATTCCTGTCTGTGCCCTCCCAGCAGGCCATGAATTTCCCGTGACCTTCGAACAATAATGACAGGACCGCTGTGATAAGCGCTACCCATCACCACATGGAACATGTGACACGTGTTATCTTTTGTATTTTAAAATGAGAAAAGTACAGAGGTCCAAGAAGATTCCTGCAGGATCACAAGTGGCCAAGCCCAGTCTCCTCCCTGCACCCCACACAGCTGCCCTGACCTGACTCTGCCCCAGCCTGCAGGGGGCTTCACCCCACAGCCCAAGGCTGTGCATGGGGCCCTCCCGAGCCTCCTTCTCTTCCAGGCTGATGAGTGAGCAGAACCAGCACTGGCCTCAGAGGACACTTAGCAGGAGACTTATTTGGAAGAAACCAGAAACAGGCTTGTCATCCCCTACAGGAAAGACTTCATTGAGACTAAGCTGGGACAGCCTCTCTCCCTTCTAGTTTTCCATTGTTCTGGAAAACTGTCTCTGATGGATGGGGTTTCTGGGTTCCTGAAGAGGCGGGTATCACAGGTGGACACTAGAAAAAGATACCCGATGGAGACAAGACACTCTGGAAACTCAGATTCAAGGACAACCTACAGGAGGTTGAGACTGACGCCCCACAAGAGGATTTTGTGAACAATTGAGGAAAGGAATTATGGGAGGAAGGAGCAAGCAGGTTCATGATGTACTTACGACCTGTCAGACGGCCCTGACTGGTGCTGCACTGCAGGCTGCATTGCATTTATTTCCATATTTTCATCCCAACCACCAGTGGGAAGTTAGGACCATCAGGCCCCTTTCTCAAGGAGGAAAGGGAACCCCAAAGACTTCAGGTGAGTCCAGGGTTGGTCAGCAAGCGAGCGGCAGAGGCCTCCCAGACCCAAGTCCCTGTTCCTGCTCTCATGCTGTGGGAAGGTCTCCACACGGTTCCTCCTAAGCCACCACCCAGCTCTGTGCATCCTTCCCACAGCTCGGCCCCTCAGATCCCAGCCCTGCCACCTGAGCGTGGGGCCGCTCGGTGTGAGTGGCTCCTCATCGGCGTCCCAGTGGACAGTCTGGGCAGGGGCAGGAGACAGCGTGCAGTCTCCATGGGGTCAATGAGCAAGGTCTCACCAAGAGAGAAAGTGTCCAGGGAAACTGTGGACACCACCGGCCAGCTCTGGGGCTGCCCAGAGTTGCTCCATTCTGCCTTCACCAGGGCGAAGGAGGGAGGGGCAATTTCTCCAGTCACTCGGGCTTCTGCTTCCTATTTGGATGGTGTTCACCCAGGTCCTGTGAGGCTGCTGTGAGTTAGGTTCTCTATTTTTTTAAGATTTATTTATGCATACAAGAGCTGGGGTACAGGCCAGAAATGTGGGGGCTGAGAGGATTCACCAGAGGCAGAGTGGGGAGCAGAACAGGCAGACTGACTGAAACACACTGCTGAGGGGAGCAGCGGGCAAGTCAGGAGAGGTCTGCTGTGCCATGTGGGTCACCTCCCTGGCCGGGGATCGAACTCATGCTGCAGTGGCTGTGGATTGCTTCATAGCGCTAACACTTAACCCCTTGCGCCACCAAAGAGGCCTGAGTTAGGTTCTCTTTAGAGGTAGGGCAACGTGGTGATGAACTCCCCAAACCGGTGGCTCTGCAAGGTTGGCTGTCTCCCTAATCCCTCACCCTCCATGTTCCCAGAGCCCTGATTGTTATGTATGGCTGACTCCAGCCTGGGTGGCGGGAGTCACTTCTACACTGGCTCTTGGGGAGCGTCTGAGAAGCTTTGGGAAACGCAACTGCTCAAGGGTTTTGCTCTTCTCACGAACCCCTGGGGACAAGGCCAGTGGGCCCCACAGAAGGATGATGCACAGTGTCGTCCTCCTCGGAGATGCAGCTAAGCCCAGGTGGAGGGAGGCAGCACATCAGGTCAGCAATGATGCTGATGACACACTGGAGCCAGTTAAGATTCTGCTGTCTGCACGCAGGCATTAGGGACAAGCCGAAGCACGCCGCTGGGGAGAGTGGCCCTTCCCAGGCTGGGCAGATGCTTTGCTGCAACTCCTAATCATTTCTTTGGGAAAAAACAAAACAAAACCACTTTTCAGTCAGGAGAGGGTCATGCTTTTCCTCTTTGAGCGTTTATCTGGGGCGGGGGTGATTCCTTTCTGATGATAGGGTGTCCTGGCGAGAATCAAGTGCCAGGAAAGGAGTTCCAGGCCCCAGTGTTTGGGGAGATGCAGAAACAAGGTGAGGTGGCCCCACTGCTGTGACCCTCGTGGTCCGGCAGGTCTTTGGGGAATGAAGGCTTCCCTGTCCCTGCTCGGCCATGAGGGCTGTCTGGCTGTGCCTTGACATGGCATCTAGAATGGGGAGACCCAGGGCCCAGAGCCTGAGGTCTGCCCCTGACCCCACCTCTCATATCCTGCATGGCCCCAGCAGGCTGGTCTCTGAGCCTCGGTTTCCTCCTCGGTCACAAGTCACGCGTGCTCTCGCCTGTGCTCTTTGCAGGAGCCACAGGGAGCTGGAAATTGTCCCCAGCACAAGGCTGGAGACCCGGTCTGGTGGCTCCATGCCTTTGACTGGCTCTCTACACCAAGCCCTTTCCTGGGCACCTGCCCTGTAGAGTTTCTCCTCCTCCCTCACTCTCCACACGCCCTGCACAATGAAGAAAATCCTGCCCGCCTCCTTTATGGAGGTCAAATTGTTCCCATCCCCACTGCACGTGTGTGGCTTGCGAGCATGGTCCCAAGGCTTCATTATTACCCTCCCCCTTGCTTCCCGTCAAGCCGGTCTGCAAGTCACTCCCGGGCACGCTGCCTCCACCAGCCCAGTCCAGGCAGCCATCCTGTCCAGAGAAGCCTCATGTCTGCAGACAGGAGTGCTCATGTCCAGCAAGGCCAACCCCAGGGGACTCTGGCCAGTCCATCCCCCAACACACCCTTCCCCTGGGGCCAAGTCCCTGAGCGCTCTGCTGCACGCCCTCATGCCCATCATCCTTGCCCGCAGTGGCCTGTCCTCACCCACCTACAGCCCGCATCTCGCCTCCATCTTTGCCACCCCTGCAGTCTCATGCCAACTATCACCCACCTCACACTGCCACCAGGACTTCATCTCTTTTCTGACCCCGCTCTATTTCCGCTGCCCGTGAGGACGTGTGCTGTGTGCTGGTGCGCTGGTGCTGTTTTTCTCAGCATCCCCTGAGCTGGGCGAGGACCATGGGCATGGTGAGCATTCTGGCCCCAGTGCTCTGTGCAGTGGCTGGCCGGCTGGGCTGCCCAGTTCAGTGTAAGCTCTCTTAGCTCCAAGGTCACTACCCCTGTGTGTGCGTGGGTTGTAGGGGAGGGGTTGGCTGAGGGGCCTTTCCAAAGCCACCTCCCAAGGAGAGCACATCCAGGAAGGGTTCTCACAGACAGGTAACAGGGATGGAGGAAGAAGGGAAAAGAATAATGAGGTGAAAAAGAACTAACACAGAGGCAGACATTCTAGAAAAGACCCCTTTCTGCTGAGGGTTTTATCTCTCTGGCCCCAGAGTGTTTTGACTAAGTGTCTCTATCAAAGCTTCTACATTCCACCCTCCACTTGGCAAGTCTCCTCAGCCCACCCCCTGCTCCGCAGCCCCTTCCCCTAAGTCCCCTCCTCCTTCCCTCACTGCCTCCAAAATCAATTTTCAGCAAGAGCAGCAGGTTCTGCGCCATCTGGGGTTGCTGGCAGCCTCACAGACTGTAAGCAGCTCAGTCTGTTTCCCTTAAACCAGCCCCTGAATTTCTCTGCCATCCCCAGCCTGGTCTTCCCTCTCTTCCCCCTGCAAGGAGGAGAGAGGGTTGGTTCCAGCCCCATGAGATTTTCTTCTGAGGGGTCCCGGCTCCTGGGTGCCTGCAGTCCACCCTGGTGAGGTTTCGGGGTGGGGAGTGTGCAGCCAGACAGCAGTGACGGCCACTTCCCCACCCGTGGGGAGGGACGGATGCGTTAATTGGCAGGAAGAACACAGAGCGGAGGAAGCTGGAGTTGTGCCGACTCCCAGAGGTGCACTTTCCTCACCTCAGCCACGGTGGAAGCAGCGTGACGCCATCTTGCTGAAAGCGCCATTAGACGTCCAAGGCCATTTTCTCTGTTTGTGGTTCAGAAAGGAACAGTAGCACCTCCTTATCTTCCCTGTGCTTTATGGAAGGACTATTCTGAAGACCAGAGAGGAGTATGAGCTTGTTGGTTTGTCTTTGCTCTGGACAAGGGGACCAGCCCCTGTATTTCCTTAAGTGGAGTTTTCTTTTTTTTTTTTTTTTTTTTTTTTTTTTTTTTTTTTATAGAGGCATGCTTTATTTATTTGTTTGCTGGTTTGTTTGTTTGTTTTGTTTTATACATGCACTGGGTACAGTCAGAAGCGCGGGAGGGTGAGAGAATTCACCAGAGCCAGAGCGGGGAGCAGAGCAGGCAGAAGGACCGAAGTACACTGCTGAGGGGAGCAGCGGGCGGCAGGAGAGGTCTGCACGCCATGTGGGACCCTCCTCTGGTGGCCGGGGAGCAGCCGGGGATCGAACCGGCGCTGCAGAGGCCGCGCGCAGTTTCGCAACCCAGCGCTCAACTGCTGCGCCACCGGGGAGGCCCCTTAAGTGGAGTTTTCAATCCATACCTCATCTTTACCCCCAACAGTCATTCAACTGAATTGCCAGTTTTCATCTGCTTTCCCATTTTAGGTAATTTCCTGCATTTTGAGGTGGTTTCTGATATGAAGAACCCACCCCAAAACTCCCACTCCCATCTCCTTTATTGTTCTACCTTCCCCTCATCCTCAGCCTGCTAGGCACCAACTCTTTCCCTCAAGCCACCCCCTCACAAGATTGATATGATCCCAGGGAAAAGGAGGTAAGGTAATATTAGGTACATGGTGTTGCTTCTAGAAATTTCCAGAATGACTGGAAGAACCAAGACCTCCTGACTGATGGACTGATGCTCTTCCCATTCCAGGACAGTTGGGGACATACTCCCAAGGGGCCCTGAGTGGAGCAGCAGTGTCAGGATGTTCTGGAGTGAGCCAGGGTGCCAGGCCAGGCTCTTCCAATCTCTCTGTCACCTTGAGCAATTCACACCCCCTTAGCAATCTCCCCTGTAAAATAAGGGATTGACCTTGACAATCAAATTATCTTTGTTACCTTAGCGTGGAGCAGAATGCGAGTCCCAACAAAGATGCCTGGTGAAAACCTGTTGAATGAGATTCTCTTGGTCTGCCATTCTAGGAAAAAGGTGACTTCCACCAGGTGCTTACCATGTAATGTGGGTTCATTATCCATGAATTCCCCCACATTATTTTCATGTCATTATGCAAACACAGGGAGCTATATTTGGAAGTTGTGATGTATTTTACAAATCATGAACAGGACCTTGGGGTGGTATGGGGCATGGATTCCAGGAACAGAAGACCTTAGTAGTCCCACAGTAAGATGACACTCAGCCCACTGGGAGAGAGGAAATGCACTATTCCTCCTTCCACTCTCTCTCCCTCACTCTCCAGCTTGTGTAAATCTCTGTAATACTCACTCGCTGAGCAGATGATGTGGGGATCTTCACAATGCAGCCTGGACACTGGGACTTTCCTAAGCTAATGCAGGATAAGAATTTCCTTTTATGGCAACAGTCGTTGTTCTATGAGCAGTGCTGCAGCAGGATAGCTGAGTGACCTCCAGATGCCCCCTTGGCTTGCCAGGACAATCCTGACATTCCCCTAGTGCAAGGTGGGCTGGTCTGAGGAATCCAATACCAGTTACAGCCAAATTCCTGGGCTCACTGAAAGGACTCCATAGCATTCAGTCCACAGCAGCTCACTGATCTTTCAAGAAGGTCTTCGGAGGAGGCATGCCCCCCTTGAAGGTAGGAAAGCAGAGCAGATAGACACATGAGTCTCTCAGTTCAGGCTCAGGCTCAGTGAACACAGACAGCCTGACTGCTCCCTCCCCCCCCCACCCCCTACAGAGGCCATGTGCTGCTTTGCCCTACAACTTCCAGGGGAGTCATTAATCAAATTTCCATTCTATTATCCCCCCACAAATGATTCCCATATTCGTGCTTTACGCGTGTTTTCAAGATGCTCTTTCAACATTTGTTGTCCTTTAATTTTCCCAAAGCTTGTGGCTTATGTGGTCACACTGCTGACCATGCTCCCCCAAGGGGACTTGGGCGGTAGGGAGGGCAGAGCAGGTTAGAACAAATGCAATGGGGAGTGGAGAGTAAAAAGCAGGAGATTAAACTGTTGTGTTACTTTGGTTCTAACATAGCAAAGATTTCAGTTTCTAGAAACTTTGCATGGCACTTTGTTTTCAGGGCAATTTTGCCTACAGACTGTTATCTACCATTGACAATTTTTTTTTTTTTCTGTGCATTAGGTGAGTAGGGTACTATCATCCTCATTTAATAGATGAAGGAACTGAGGAAGACAGAGTTTGCTTTGTTTGGATCATGAGTATCTCTCTACACGTGACATAAAAGTGATAATAGCTCCCTAGCGTTCTTGAGCACCTACAAATACTATAGTACTTGTGGTTCTCCCATGAACCGAACCAAATGGAAACTCTGCAGCCAGTGCAGTCATACAGTAGGTATGTTCAAGAGTTGGTGGTCATGGCCAACTTTTTCTGACTCTGAATGAAACACAGCATGGCTGCCTCAAGAACCTGACTGGCCCAGGACCCCCGTAGCACCTGTGAGCATTTGAGGGTTTGAAAGTGTCAGCCTCGGGCCTACCTCATGGTGAAAGGGGTTAAGCAAAGTACTATGAAGCAATCCGCAGCCTCTGCAGCACCGGTTCAACCTCGTCCGGCCGGCGAGTGTCCCACATGGTGCAACAGACCTCTCCTAACTCACCTGCTACTCCCCTCAGCAGTGTATTTCAGTCAGTCTACCTGCTTTGTTTCCCACTCTGTCTCTGGTGAATCCTCTCACCCCCCACACCTCTGACCTGTACCCAGCTCTTGTATGCGTAGATAACCTTTCTTTTTTTAAGATTTATTTATTCATTTACACAAGAACAGGGGTACAGGCCATATGTGTGGGAGGGTGTGAGGATTCACCAGAGACAGAGTGGGGAACAGAACAGGCAGACTGACTGAAATACACTGCTGAGGGGAGCAGCGGGCGAGTCAGGAGAGGTCTGCCCCACCACGTGGGACCCTTGCCTGCCGGACGGGATTGAACCGGTGCTGCAGAGGCTGTGGACAGCTTCACAGCACTGCGCTCAACTGCCTGCACCACCAGGTGAGGCCCTGCATAAATAATCTTTTAAAAAAATAAAAAAAAAAGAGAAAGTGTGAGCCTCATGAGGCTGCTGAACCCTTGCCAGCCCATTCTTTTCTCTTGTTCTGGTGCCAAGTTGGATTATGGGCCCGGAGTTCACCTTTTTGTTGATTCCATCTTCTCACCTGTCCTAGGAGAGGGAAATGTGTCCAGAGAGTAGAACGTCAGGCTATCTCAGCTTTTTGCCTTAGGAGGCAGAACATGGGTACAGAGGAGCATGTCGTGGTCACTGCCAACCTCACTTAAGCCAGCATGCAGCTGGTGTGTGGTCAAGGGCCACCCCTGCCAGCCCAGGAATGCCCTAGGTAGAAAGTCTTGTGAGATGTTTCTGACAATCCAGTGTGGGGTAAAAAGGTAACCAGTTCCTGGAGACCTGTAACTGCCTAGCTCAGGCAGACACATTCCAAGTCCCCTGTACACCCCGTGAAGTCTTCAAGACCTGGAGACAAAATGAATATATATTCCTTGGGAAGGGAGAGGGAAGAAGCATGGGTTGTTTCTTTGGTAATCAAAAGGTAAACGGCCTAATTCCCCTTTAGAAAAAGAATCCTGTTAGGTAGAAAGTAGACCTACTTGATTAAATGAGAAAAGAACAGAAAGCTAATCCAAGAAATAAATTTCTGTGGAGATTACATAATCCATGAAAATGTCACTAAAGATAACAATCTCTCCCTAGTCCCCTCTGCGCCATATCTGTCCTGCCCCCACTAGAAAAAGAAAAACCACACCCACATGAGTTGAAGTGTCCCTGGTGATCACTCCGGGGAGAGTTAGGAAGGGCTTGCTTGTAAACCTACCATTTGGATTATAATTGCAGACATTGAACAATGAAACCAGACTTCAGAGGTTAAGAAACTTCAGTCTTAGAAAGTCTCTGGCTCTTGGGTCACCATGTAGATTTTTTTCAGTGTTTTATAAGGTTCACCTGTCTCCCTGGAATGTTAGTGAGTTCCTTCACTGCCAGAGGCAATTATTCAAATTTCTTTTGGGTCTCCCATCTCACTAGCTAAACCACAGGCCACGTGTTTGAGGTGACTCATAAGGAGGTTTCTGAGTATGGAAAATGGGATGATGGCAATAAAGGAGTTTGCTGCTTTGGTGAAAAGAGAGTGACATCAGAAAAAGAGCACTGGACAGGGAGTAAGATGACAGTCTGACTTCTATCAGCGTCATTTGGTAGTAAACCTCTCTGCACCTCGGTTTCTTTACATATAAGACATGCTTTCTTTACTCCCTGGGTTGTTGTGAAACATGATTCAGTCACCAAACAACAACAACAACAACAACAACAACAACAACAACAACTCTGTAACCATAGAGCTAAAATTTAGGGAAGCAATAACCAACAGGGAGATGAAACAGTTGAATGGGGTCGACGTGCAGACGATCCCACAAAGTCATAGAACTGAATGAACAAAAAGGTGCAGAGCTCAGATGGCGTGGGAACAGGCAAGAGAAGAGCAAGGAACATCTTCCACGTAAACAAGGCGAGCTTTAGACTTCTTGGCTGTTAATTACATGAAGAGACCAAGAGACTCGTAAACCCATCTGCTGTGGTGTAGATGGTTCCATACGGTGGAAATCTGATTCTAGATCTTGGAGAGTGGGTTAAGTAGATGCAGCCAGGCAGGAGTACTGTGAACCAAACAATAGGAAGGCACATTTGTATCATTCTTTACCATTTTCAAAGCACTTCCACATACATTACCCCATTTCATCCTTATACCCGTGTGAAGTAGCTATTAGGGTCTCAGTTTTCAAATGAAGAAACCGAGACTCGGAAAGGTTAAGCCACTTGCTCAAAGTCACACAATTAATAAACAATCACATCCCAGCTATGGTATTCTGACCCCAAATTCTTTGTTTCTTTTGAGTTGGAGGAAAATCTCATGTTTTATGTCTTAGTGGGTTTACTGGGGGAAGGGAAGTGGAATTAAGCCTCTTAGGTTATTGGCAAAGAGAGGCTTGGTCTTCCTCTTGCTCTGCCAGCCTGCTTCATGCCTGCACACAAAACCTCTGGAACAGTTCTAAATGATAATGCCTGTAATTCAAGTAGATGGCAACACAGATTGTAAAGATGACTAGAAGGAACTCGTGCATTTAAAGTCACTGAGGCATCATCACCTTTGACCCTTCCTAGGGATGTGCCAACTGGAAGGGGGCCAGTCATGAGAAATGCATGAGGTCTGACTAGAATCTTGGAGTTTTGGAACAATCCTGGAGCCTATGTATAAATGTGGCTTCTGCCTCAAGGTTTGGGTGCTGGTCCGCATAGACCCCCATCCACTACCTGTGGCGTCTTCCCAGGACAATGACCATTGGCATAACAACCACCTCTCCCCTCTGATGCATCTGAAGGTAGGTATCACCTGTGCTAGAAGAAGGCCCTCTGTGTTCTGGGAACCATATGGAGAAGCTAATTGGTGCTTGGCTGAGAGTCAAATGGGCTTTATGAGAATAAGCCCGATTTCAGGTCTTCACTCTTCCTTGCTTCAGCACACACTATCCCATCATGGACTAATTCTGGGGAGCTCTGTTGGTGGCTTGTCCCTTTGAGCAACAGCAGTGACCCAAGATCCTCCAGTTTTATGTGATTCTCTTATACCTGTTTCTCTTTACATCTAGTGAGCCCAGAAGGAATAAGAACTTCTCCTTCTGGCAATCCCAACCATACTTATCAGTTAACCATGGTTCAGTGGAGACTTGTGAAGAAGTTTTCTTCTTCAATGAAGACACACTATCCTTGGTTGAATTGGGTGATCCCTGGAAAATCACTCAGTCTCTCTGGCCTTGATCCCAAACTCTTTAGATTCTAAAATTCTCACGAGCTTCTGTGAGAACTAATAAAATATTGAGCAACTGTTTCAAACTTGTTGTTCTAATGAGTGGAAAAGATCAGTGAGGTTTATAATCCAAGAAAATGTCTCATCCAGAAACAATTAAAGAAACAATAAGACAACAAAGCATATGTACTTATGATGTTTTCAGTTTAGGGCAAGATCAGAGCTGGGCATGAAGGGTACATAGGACAGTGGTGCTGATGACTGTATAATCATGCTGTGAAGACAAACACTCAGGGATGGCCACAGAGGGACAGGATGAATTGTATGTCATTTATTTTTTAACCAAAAACTCCTACATCTAAATGATATATTATCTTGACATAATTGTCTCGTAAAGTTATTTACTTAATCCAAAGGAGCTTCTATAGCTCCAGACATTCTGGCATCTTCTTCAGTTTGCTGATGGACAAGTTTGAAAGAGAGAGTTGGCATCCATTACAGAAAAAAATCTCTACTTGGAGTCTTCCACTGCAGGGAACATGGGCTGGGGTTAGATCAGTGAGTCCAGGTTATCAGCTTCTAACTTCTGAAAGAAACACCTGGCTACTTGGCAGTATCAGGTGATCTAGGAGGAAAAATACAAAATGGGAAGGATTGGTTTCAGGAGACAATGGGAGCAGAGGATCAAAGGGCCTGGGAGGCACCAGCAGGCCTGAGAGCTGGCGCAACTCAGTGACACACACTGGTGTCACTTTCTATGGAGATTCCTGATTAGCAGAAGGATCAGGAAACAGTTGGTGAGTAGAGAATGCTTTTTTTCTGTGCCACCTCTTGACCCATAAGTCCTGCAAGCTGTGGCTCTGGAGGGCGTGGTGCCAGGTCTTTTTGCAGATGGATGAATCTCTGACTACAATCTAAAACCGAGGTGACTATTATTTATTTTTCTGATACCGTGAATCCCTCTCTGCTTGTCTTCAGTTTTCCAAGAAAGGCTGCTTTTGAAAGATTGATCTGATCAAAATCAGAAAGTCCAGTGAACCTTTGATTCCCATTCTGGATAGGAGCCTGGTTAAATGTTAGTATTCGGCTGACCAGCCTCTGCCCGGTATGCAGCTCAGTGGCGCACACATTTATTGAGCAATGACCGTGCAAAGGCTCAGACTCATAACACAAGAGAGAGGTCGCCATGAATAATGCATGCTCCTCCTCGCTAAGGTATCATGCTCTACCAGTGGAAACAAAACAACTCTGCTACAACTGCGATGCATGGTAGGATGTGTTTAATATAACTGGGAGTTTCAAAAAGCGACGGCATTTTAAACTAGCAAGGACCAGAGACCCAGGAAGGCTAAAAGGAGCAGGAAATTACAAGGAGGGTGTCAGCTGAGATAGGTCTTAAAGGACTTGCAGAATCTGCTGCTCAGAAAGGACTAAGGGGCCATAGAGAGGTAGTAGGAAGGCATGGGGCGTAGACAACATGAGGAGTTTGGAAGGATGGAATGAGCTAGAGAAAGGTCTTGGAAGGGTAGACAGGGGAGAGATTCAGGAGGCTTTGAATGCCAGTTAGGGTACCCGGGAGTCAATGAGAGTCAGGGCAGAGGAGGATGTGGCCAGAGCTGGGTTTGGGGAGAATAGTTTGGTAGCAGTGACTAACAGGATGGCCTGGAGAAGTGGAAGCTGGCCACATATGTATGTGAGGTGGTCGTACATTTTGGAAGGGGATCATGGTGATAAGGATTGTGGCAGAGAAACCTCCACAGGTGTCTCCAGAGGTGCAATCCCTGGGCTTGAATGACTCCCAATACAATGTGATGCTTTGAAGGGCCACAATGAATGGATTCCAGAACTGCCTTCTGTTCCTGATTTTCTGCCTCCTTGACTAAGTTGGTAGAAACCATGGAATGCCTGACTTTAGGAAGTCCTGTGCTGGGTGCCCTTGGCTCAGACTCAGCTGACTCCTCAAGGTGGGTGTGCCCTTTGTCAAAAGCATAAGATGAGATGACGGGAAAGACATCAGAAATTAAAGTGCAGAGAACAGATCTTAAAGGTAGGGATAGAGGCGAGGAGAGCGAGCACAACAAAGCACAAGAAGAATTCTAAAAAAAAAAAAAAGTGCCACTGGTTAAAAAGCAATGTCCAGGGCCTTCCCGGTGGCGCAGCGGTTGAGCGCTGGGTTGCGAAGCTGCCCGCAGCCTCGGCAGCGCCGGTTCGATCCCCGGCTGCTCCCCGGCCACCAGAGGAGGGTCCCACATGGCGCGCAGACCTCTCCTGCCTCCTGCTGCTCCCCTCAGCAGTGTACTTCGGTCCTTCTGCCTGTTCTGCTCCCCTCTCTGGCTCTGGTGAATTCTCTCACCCTCCTGCGCTTCTGACTGTACCCAGTGCTTGTATAAATAAATAAATAAAAATAAATTAAAAAAAAAAAGCAATGTCCAGACCCTTCAAATACTAGGACCACTCAGTGCTGACAAGTGGGTGTGCCCACCCATTTTCTCTGTTAGATCACTCCCTAACGCTGGGCTCACACTTCCAGACTATTCCAGATGAGAAAAAGGTTGAGTGTGTGTATATGTGTATGTGCTTCTATGTTTGCTGCTACTTAGCTCTTGATTTCCTGTTGCTGAGAGTTCTAGGGAGCCTGTGGGACAGGAGATACCCCTTCCTCTCTCCTCCTGGGGGAGTAAAACTGTTCCAGCTTCAAAAAGTGGCACAGGGGCCAGACTGTCTCCAGGACTTATTTACCAAAACCGCTCCTCTAACCTGCAGCCCAGGGTTGTTCTGCAACATGAATCATTAGATCAAGAAAAGAAAGAGAGGTTTGTTTTATTCTGGGGACATTTTTATTGGGGGGATAAAGGGGGCTGAATGAACATATCTGTGCCTAGCGCCTAGGACAGGAGGTCTACATTATTTATCAAAAGCAATGCTAACTTGCTATACCAGAGAATTCCTGGCTTAACATTATTAAAAAACATTTATTTCTCTTACATCCTAGTCTGGTAACTGGTAGGTGAAGAAACTTCTTCATCTTGCAGCTATAACTAGCACATCTTTACTGGGTGCATCTATACCTGCTAGCTGTAGTTGGTGACACTTATGTGAAATGTGTGGCATGGAAATAGTCCACTCCTGCTTCTTTGTGAGAAAGAATGGAGGATTTTGTAGGTCATCTTTAAAGTCATGCCATAAATGGTTTGTAACACTGCCCACATTTTATTAGTCAGAAGCCAGTTGGGTGAAGTTTTAACCTAAAACTAGGGAGACTGGGAGGTGGAGAGGAACACAGGGGTGTTCAGTGCCACAGACCCCTTGCTCAGGGTTTCCTAGTTGTCAGGTGAGCCCCAGGTGTTCCTTGGTACCACTAGTGCCCCTACCCCTCTGTTGGCTTTGAAATTCCAGTGCTTGTTCCCCACTGTGCTCAGGACAATGGATGTGAATGTCATTAAAATCCTGCATGGGAGGAAGAGAGTTGCTAGTCCTGGACATGGGATGGAGCTGAGAACTCTCCCAAAGGGGTCTATGCACTCAACTTTGGTTGTACGGGGAGGGGAGTCAGAAAGAGACAGAAACAATGGGAGGTGAGGAATGCAGGGGCAGCTGAAACTGTGCCTTGCAGTGTCCCCAGATTCCATCACTGGCTTCCAGAACACCCGTGTGACCTCACCAGATTCCAGTCTCTATATTTGTTCACCATCAGTGCCTATTACTGTAAATAATTGAAAGGAATATAATAGGGTGAGAATTATGGTGGCCTACCCCCTCAGGCTTTCATAAAATCTTTTTATATCAGAGGGGTCTGGCCCCAGCCACTCCTAGATCTATAATTAGGTCTGGGAGCTGTGAGGGCTGAGATTTAACTAATGACATTTCATCGTTCAATCTCGGGGTTCCTCGGGTCTTTTCATCTTTGCTGGAGCCTAAGACTGGGGTTACAGGTGAAGCTGGGTAATTTGCACTAATGATATGTGGGTCTGTCAGTGGTTTCCTAAATGTTACAAATGAGCAAGTGAGACCCAAAGCCGGGTGTGTGCATTCGAAGAGCCTCCCCAGCTTCTCAGCTCTCCAGGCAGGTGACAATTGTTTGGTTTCCATTTTCCCAACTGGTAGGTTTCTGTGATCTCCAGACTATAGCTCTGAACTCTGACGTTTTTGGCCACACAGATATCTCTAAGTATTTTTTACTTGGAGATCACCATATTCTTGAAGCAGTGGAGACTGCAGGAAATCTCTTGTGCTCTCTGGAAGTGTTTAAAATGTGGGTACCAGGCACAGACATCCCACTAGACATGTAGTAGGCAGCATCAGCTAGTAAAAATAAAATGCTGGAGAGGCTCATGAGAATTTTATCCTTGAAAACTAAGACCTAAAGTCATGAAGTGTCTGCAAGTCTGCTTTTCCCTGGCTGTCTTCACACCCCACAACACTATCTTTTCCATCTCTGGGTCTTAGACCCTTTCTTTGCCATCAATCTAGTGCATCTCCCATTACACCTTACTCTTTCCTTTGATGGAATATTCTTCCCTGCCTTGACCTGCTGACTGTCCATTCATCACGAAGACCCCTAAGATCCATAAGATTATCCCTAAGATCTCTTTGAAGTCTCCTTGATTGGTATTTCTTCTAGCCTGGGTGGACCGCTTCTTCCTTTGTGCCATTACAGCCTGTTATGCGTAGATAATCACACTATGCTGATAATCACACTTTTATAATAATCACACTCTGATGCACAGGGGCTGTCACTATGATATAACAGTGTATTAACTGTCTCTACCCACCAGTTTATGAACCTGAGCATATAAACTCTATCGTCCTCTGCTTAGTTTCCTCAAAGCCTGGGATGGGTAGAAACTCAGTGCGTGTTTTTTTGAGTGAATAAATGCATTGAAAATGTTTACTCTTTCCCTGTGCACAAAGATAACTATAAGGCTGAGAAAGACAACAAATGCAGAATGCTTGGGATGCTTTAGGAAAAAAAAAAAGAGCTCTAATCAAATATTATTTTGAGACTTCAAGCCTCCATTTGTCCTTATCTCCCAGTAAAAGATGGTACTGGCAGGCGATTACTCTTCCATGCAAGGCCCTCCCTCTTTTTTTCTACTGTCTGTGCTGGATCAGAAGGGGGGGCAAGAGTCTTATTGTTGGGGTATGTTGGGGTATTTGCAAGGCTGCTATAAAATACTGCCGTCCCCAGGGCCATGACCAGGGCAAACCACACTCCACCTCGTCATTGAGCTATTGTGTTTGGATATTAATAGCCCCAGGCAGTGTTGTCTGTGTGGGCAAGTGCTGCTTTTTCTGAGCTGTGTAAGCCCCCATCTCCCAGAGACAAAGTGCTCCACAAATAACCACAGCATGTTCTGAATTCCTTTGGGTAGGGAGCCCTCCGGATAATTAACAGGGCAAGGAGAAGCTGGGCTCAGGACAGGGCACCCCATCCCAACAGCCCCTGGCAACCCAGAACCCACGTTGTAGGGGTAGACTAAGGCTGGCAGAGACTGCTCCTTGGTAGGTGGAGAAGGTCAGCACTCCTGGATTTAAGCAGCTGGAGATCTCAAATGAACCCCTGAAATTTTCTGGAGTTTGCTTTCTTCCTCATCTGCATAAAGTTCTGCTGATTTCAAAGCATGTCATGACAAGCAAATGAACGGTGTTTAAGGATTGCAAAATAATACATCAATGCAAGGGGAAAGGTGATGATGAGGATGCAATGGTGGTGATGCTAATGACTTGCTGAAAGAGCGCATCCTGGGAAAATAACTGTGGGTCATCTTCCCGCTGAGCACCTCTGCTGTCTTTTGCAGTGGAGTAACTGGACTGCGAAACCCTTTCCGCCCCTACCTACCACTCACACCCTCACAGGAAACAAACAAAATGGGAAAGAAACAGGCCCTGGCCAGGCAGCAGGGCGGGAGTCCAGTAGGGAGGCTTCTAACCCTTAACCAAGGATTCAACTGCCCCGGGCCTTGCATCTGTATCAGTCCTTGTTGGGAGACTTGGCTCCAGGGAAAGACTCCAGCTCAGCCCACACATTGCAGTAAGGAGAAATTATGGGTCCTGTGCCCCAGGAGCTTTAGGAACTGTGTTCATTTCCCAGGGCTGTTATAAAAAAGTACCCCAAACATCAGGAACGTATTGTCTCAGAGTTCTGGAGGACATAATTCAAGGTAAAGACCCACCTATTGTGAAAGTGCCAGGAAAGGATCTGTTGCAGTTCTCTTTCCTAGGTTAGGGGGTTCCTTGGTTCTTGACAGCATGACTCTAACCTTTGCATGAGGCATGTCCCCCTGCAGCCAAGTTTTCCCCTTTTTATAAGCACCTGGGTCATATTGGGTTAGAGGCCTCCCTACTGGACTTGTTTGTCTTGATTCCCTCTGTAAAGAACCTACCTCCAAGTAACATCACATTCTGAGGATCTGCTGGTTGAGACTCTATCATCCCATGTAGGGGGGACACAATTCAATCTGCATTGACATGTTGTCACCCAAACCCTCACTCTGACATAGACGAACCTTCCAACAAGGGTGGACTGGCTACCACTTTCAGGCCATGAAGCTGGGTACCCAGAAGAAGAGGGAGCATGAGGTCTTAGGTCTCCTGATGGGAATTCCCAGGCAGAAGCTCCCCTGCTTCAGAGCTGGCCTCCACATGAGCTCCTGGGACAGCCACATGTGATCACCTGAGTCGCTGGCTGGAATCATATTTCTCCCAGCGCACCCCAGCCCTGGGTATGGGGACTGAGGAGTCTGGCCAGGTAACATCCTGCTCCCTGAAGTCTGAGAACTTTCCCGGGTATGTAGCTAGTGGATCAGGGTGTATCTGTGGCATAGATTTGAAATCCAAATGGAATTGGAAGATTAGAGGCAGCTGTGGCTCCCAGGCAGCCTGATGGAATCCAGCATCTGGTGCCTGAGAAGCCGAGTTCAGGCCGTAGCAAAGCCCTGGATATTTTCCACTGCCGCACTTTCCTGGTGGCTTAAGAATGACAACTGTGTATAGTGACTGTGCCCACAGACTCATCTGAGGTTGGAAGAGTGTGGGGCACTTAGGGCTGGTTCCCTGCATATGACTCTTCTGAGCCTCAGTTTTGGGACCCCAGACACTCCAGATAGATGACAGAGGCACTAAGGTGCATCACAGGAGCTTATCATTCCATACTGGGGTTTTACTCTGCAAATTACTGTTTATATTACTAACTGCAAAATAGAAGTAAAAATGAGTGACTGCATTTGAAGTGGTTACATTGAAGACTAGAAATGAGTGAGTGCCTCGGATGACTGCACTCACCCCATGAATCATTCTGTCAAATACAGAAAAGGATGCTCTTACATACTCATATTACCTGTCAGGAAAAGTAAGCAATAAGAAAGGCTCTTTGAGTCTACAAGAAACAGGTCCTGATGCTCCGGGATCTACCTCTTGCAGGCAACCGAGCAGCTTTGGTGGAGGGGGCTGCCCTGGTGTCTCTCCTGGCAAGACCTCCGCACTTGAGGACAAAAGCAGGAGTCCAGGACACGAGAGCATGAGCTGAAGCCCTGAATGTCAGAGCTTTCTTCTGTCACTGTAGAAGCTCCCAATTCCCTGCAGGAGGACTAGCTCCCTTCCATTGAAAGGTGATCTGCTAGGTGTAGGGAAAGCAAAGGACGAGTCCCGCTGATAGGATCAGGTGGGTTCTTTTGATGTATTCAGAATTCCCACTTCAGTGAGCTATTCCCTGGTGTGGCTAATGCAAGACACCAGATAAATGGAGAAATGGCATTGGCTTTGTGGGCTGTATCCTTTTAGTTTTTGGAGTGTCTCCTTATTTCTTTTGTTTTAGGGGGAGTGGATAAAAGGGAACTTTTATAATGATGTATGTTTCTTTTTTTTATTTATTTTATTTTTATTTTTATTTTTTTTTATAAATTTTATTGTTATATTCCCCATACAATTGCAGCCCCCCCATTCTGACCCCAATCCCTCCCCTCCCGCCCCCGCCCCCCTAAAAGTGTCTCTGGTTCATAGTTTTTTGTTGATTTTGATTTTCACTTTCTTATAGTTATTCATTTTCCTGGTCCCTTATTTAAGTTTTCTAGATTCCTGCTATGAGTGAGACCATCCGGTATTTTTCTTTTTCTTTTTGGCTTATTTCGCTGAGCATGATCCCTTCCAGCGCCATCCATGTTGCTGCAAATTGCATGTGTTTATCTTTTTTGAATGCTGAGTAATATTACTCTTTTTTTTTTTTTAATGCAGAATCAGAGTGAGGAAAGGAAGGTGGGGCTCAAAGCTTCTTTGGAGAAGCACCATCTGGGTAACCCATGTTTGAGAGGTGAGGTGGAGCTGAGAACTTCGCGTGAGCTGACCCTCATGGGTACCCGGCAGTGCCATCTTCTCTAAAGAAACAACCGCTTGTGCCATCTCTGACCTCACTGTTCCGTGACATCAGACGCTTGCCATGTTTCCTGTCATCCAAGGGGTGGAGGGTAACATATTCATAACACTGACCGTGAGGGATTGTCTTTGATGAGGTCATTAGTTTCCTGATTTATGATCCTAGGTGATTTCTTCAGAAATACCAGGAGAAAATTCAGAAGGATCTGTGGCTTCATACACACAGAACAGTTTTCTCGAAGACACGTCATGGCTTTCCCACATCACTGCCGCTTAAACAAAAGAGGAGATAATAATCAGCATTATCTTTATTCTATAGGCAAGAAAGTCAAGGCCCCATGTCTTGTTCAGGTCCATAGAAATGGAAACAGAGCTGTCTCCTCTGGCCTCTGTGTCTACCCTTGCAGAGCCAAAGCGCCAGTTATAGGATAAACTGTTAACAGAAGGGGCATAATTTCCAAACAAACATTTTGGGACCCTAATGAAGGCAAAGTCATTGTTGCCTTAGGAGGAGCTGAGCTCGGTGAGGTGGTGTCCAGTGGCAGGTGGTGGGCAAGTGTGGGGTTGGGGTCCTGGAAATCTGTTACTCCACCAATCAGAACACAGAATCTTCTAAAGCCCGGTGACCACAGCCTCCCCACCACCCCACACTGATCATTAATAAGATTTGTCTGAGGTAAGGCCTGTGGTCTTGTTTAGAACAGGGCCGGGCAAAGTGATGGATTGTTGTCATTATCAGTAGTACTATTCGCAATTAGTAGTAATTGCATGCTCATCTTCGGAGATCTTTCCGAGGTAATTGAATCACACTACTTAAGAATTCAGTCCCTTGTGCTCTCCTCTCTCTTTTTTTCCCTTCATCCTCACCCCATGCCTGGAAGGGAAAGAGAAGGCAGTTAATATTAATCAGGTCATTATGCTTCATTGAGTTTATGAAATGAATTGTTCGACTACCTGGTCACGTGCCATCTCTTCAGCATCTTTGGTGCTCAGAGGAAGGCATATGCTTAACTCTTAGGGTTCTGAAGCAATTCTTGGGCATGAACTTCCTACTCATAGGAATACACTAGGTCTCTAACCAGCGACCATTAACTGAAAAGACTTGCATGTTCCTGATCTCAGCCCATGAAGGGTAACTCACTTAAGGTCACGTGAGCCAAGTCTCAAATCCTGAACTGTCAGCTACAAAGCCAGACTTTCCCTGGAACACTTGATGTCTTTTCCAGATGATTTGCAAACTCATCCACAGCACCTTAGCACCCCCTTTCAACTGTCCTTCTGCAACCAACCTCCAGGGGCTACGGCAGAATACAACTCAAGCACCTCTCCTCTTGGACATGGTCTACCCTGCAAAGCAAGCTCCTCCTTGCTAATTCACTCATGAATGAGTATTTACTGAGCACCTACTATTTGATTCAATCTGAAAACATCCTTAGCATGCCTAGGAGGCACAGTGGGCCCTCAGCCTAGGAAATTCTATCTCTACAGCGCCAAGAATCCAGAAAGGAGGGCAAAGTAAGCACATAGGTAGGAACAGAGGCTAGTGCAGCTGAGGCCTGGGTGTGCCTGAAGCTGAGGTCTGTTTAACAGGGTGACACTGGGAACAACTGAATGTCCCAGAGAAGACAGTTCAATGTATTCATGCCACAAACATGTGTGAACCCCAGTGTAGGGCAAGTAAATTGTCAGGCTTTTCTGCCCTCCCGCCATTGGGATTGATGCTGGAACCCTGCGGTCCCTAATGCCTGCCTGATGGCGGGCACCTGGAGTGGGGTGTGGGCATATGTAAGTGGATACACCTGGGCTGAGAGACTGAGCTTGTAAGAATGGCGTCACGGAGATGCCAGCAGAAGCAGAGAGAACCACGAGAGAAGCTGGGAGAACGCGAGAGAACGCCCGGGAGCCCAGAGAGAGTGAAGACTTGCTGGGGGCTGGGAGGCCTGTCAGCAAGCCTGCCTGCACCCCCGGCACCCTTGCCTGCCATGTAGCTGGTAAATACCAATAAAAGCCTGAAAAAGCCACTGAGGGCTCCAGGTCTCTCCTCTTTTACCCGGTCTGCTGGGACCACAGAGATCTTGCACTGTGCCCTTCCTGCCACTACAAGTACCTGTCACAGTTGCTGTTCCCAGTAGTGTGTGGTCTGACAGGGGTGTAAACCAAAAATTGCAACAAAAGGACTAAAGAATTATCACCTGTGTTGAATGTAGGAGGAACACAACACAGTGATATGCTGAGAGAGGAAGAGAGAACGGACAACATTCGTTGGTTAAAACCCCCGCAACCAGAACCAAGCTTCCTGCCTTTGATCCCAGCTCTTCCACTTGCTAACTGAGTGACCTTGAACAAATCACCTCACTTCTCTGTGCCTCAGTGACTGCATCAGTGTAGGATAAAGAAAATATCAGGCTTTTCTGCCCTTCCGCCATCAGGATAGATGGATCCTTGTCCTGAATGCATGCCTGATGGCGGGCACCTGGAATAGGGTGTGGGCATAGGTAGATGGGATTCACCTGGGCTAAGACTGCTTTTAAGGGCGGCGTCACGGGGACACCACCAGCAGCAGCAGCAGAAGCCGAGAAAAGCAGCAGTAGAAGCCGAAAGAAGCAGCCCGAAGCAGAAGCAGAGAACGCCAGAGAGCCCAGATAGAGTGAAGATTTGCTGGGGGCTGGGAGGCCTGCCAGCCTCCCAGCCCCCCAGCACCCCTGCCTGCCATATGCCTGGTGAACCCCAATAAAAGACCTGCAAAACCACTAAGGACTCTGACTCCTCCTTTACCCGGTCTGCATGGGATCAGAAAACGTGCACTGTGTCCAGTCCTGCCTCTACAATCAGTAAATAGGAATTGCGGTTTCTCTAAGACTTAAGTGACTAGTATGACACACTTAGAATAGTGCCTGGCATGGAAGGGTCTACGAGCTAGCAGAGCTGAGACTGCAAGGACCAGGTAAGTCAGTTTCTCTACTGCCAAATTATTTCTCAGTCTGACATTTTCATGACAAGAGATTTATGCTTTGAGGGGCCATGATCCCCTGGAGCCAGCTCGCCCTAGCCCAGGATCTTCTCTTGCACTTGGGAAATTGTTGCCCTTCCTCCAAATTCTGGGAGCATTTACACTGGTCAATTGCTAGAATGTTTTGGCAGACCCCCGGGGTGTACATTTCGTACAGTGCAATGGGTTTAGTCCAGTGCAATCGGTTCCAAACCAATCTATGTCTGAGGTGAGAAGTTTGTGAAATATGCTTTTGCTAAGAGATTCAAAACACCTGGATTGAATGTGCCCATTATTCCAGGCCTAAAGGAATTGGGCTTGTTTGCCTATTGGCTGATGATCCCATTGGAAGCAAGGGGGTGAGGATAGCCATTAATATTGTGCATAAGGATAGGCTCTTCGTCGGCTAAATATGTTCTCTGGACATTTTGCATGCAATTTGGGTAATTGCCTAACTGAGTGGTGATGGCTGTTGAGGGGGCTGCAGCAGCTAAGCCCTTATAATGGATGCAAAGCGAACACCTTCCTAATGAGCCAATTACTTAGGCACTAGGTACCAAAATAACATCATTACAATAAGCCTGTTTACAATCAGCCATCACTGGGCATTCCAACGTATTTTAAATAAAGGCAAAAGTATAGAATGTTTAAATAAATATAAATAATAAGATGTAAATTGTATCGCCCCCCCACTAAGTGTTATCTATTTGTAACTATTTACTATTATGGATTATTTATCGTATCAGATACCCTGAGAGTGTCTTAGCTAATTTAATCATGAATACACCCTTAGGAGATATCATTATTATCCTTACATTGCAGCAAGAAAACTGAGACCCCAAGAGATGTAGTAGCTGGTTCAGGGCCTCCAGTGAGAAATGCCCGAACAAGGATACACCCAGGCCCAGAGCTTTTGCACCATCAATACCATTTTCCAGATGCTTTTCTCCAAAGCAGATAAGAGACCAAATATCATCTGTATCACTGTGATACCGGTAGTAATGGAGAAATGATATCTTTGGGTGAGAGTGTTTCCTAATACAAAAAGCAGGGGATAAGCTGTGTTACCCAGAAACACACTGGGCTGGGCCAGCACTGAGGTTGCGCAATTAAAGGGCTCATCTCCTTTGGGTGATGCCAGAGCAGACGTGGCTCTGAATGTGGATCCCCCTGGGTTGTGATGTTGTAACACAGTCTTGACTCTGTACTGAGCATCAGAGTTGCTCCTGGGTCTCGCCACCAGGTATGCTGATGAGGGAATCTTCCAAAGCCAAGGGGGAAGAAGCAGCACAATAACCTACTGGACATTTGATGTCTCTTTTGGAAAATTGTCTATTCAGTTTATCAGATAATTTTTTAATCATATTGTTTGGATTTTCTTCCTACTGTTCAGTTGCATGGGTTCTTTATACACTTAGATATGAACCCTTAACATAAATATGACTTGCAAATATTTTCTCCCATTCTTCAGGTTTCCTTTCATTTTTCTGATTTTTTTTTTTTTTGCTATGGAGAAATCCTTTAGTTTGGTGTGATCCCACTTGTGTTTATTTTTTTGTTTGTTTTCTTTGCTTTTGATATGAACTATGAAATATCATTGCCAGGACCATTATCATTGCCATGACCAATGCCAAAGAGCTTATAGCCTATATGTTCTTCTAGGAGCTTTATAGTTTCAGATTTTATGTTCAAACCTTTAATCCATACCGAGCTAATTTTCATGGATGGTATAAGAAAGTGGTCCAGTTTCATTATTTTGCATGTGACTGTCCAGTTTTCCTATCACCATATTAAAGAAACTGTCCTGTTCCCCCCTTGTATATTTTTGACTACTTTATCCAAATCCTGTATGTGTGGGCTTATTTCTTGCCTCTCTATCCTGTTCTATTGATCTATGCTTCTGCTTTAGGCCAATGTCATGTTCTATTGATTATGATAGCTTTGTAATGTAGTTTGAAATCAGGAAGACGACTGCTACCAGATGTTTTTCTTTCTCAAAATTACTTTATTTGGGATCTTTTTTGGTTTCATGGAAACTTCTAGGGTTTTTTCCCCCCTATTTCTGTGAAAAAAGCCATTGAAAAGTTATTTGTAGTAAGTTCAAGAAGGTCTTCCTCTACTCAGATGGAGACTTTCTCTCCCTGCACTGTTGGGAGCACCACACTGCTGTAACTGTTACCAGCATGAAAGCTTATTTCCTCCATTGTTGCTCCAATAACTCTAAAAGCATTTTAACTTGGACCAAAGATGGAGCTACCTTTTCATCTTCTCCCCTTAGGCTTCATGATGCTCACATGGTTTTTATTACTTCTCAACATTCCTCATTTGCCATACATGCAAATGATTCTGTATGATAACATTCTGAGATATAAAAGAGGACCCCTAAATGCCTGGATGGATTTGGTTGCAAGAGCCATTGACATACATGAGATCAGATGATTTCAAATTCCACATGCATCTCCTGCCTCTTAGAGAGCCTGACATTTGTCTGACTCCTGACACCTCCTCATGACATTTTCAGTGGATCAGGAAGGACTTCTTAGATCCATTGTGGCTTCTGAGCAGGAGAGGGTGTCTGCTGCATCTGCATGGAGAACCCAGGGTCTTGCTCTCTGGCTTTTTGGCCTGGCATTTAATACTACCTAAATGAGAGAAGCTTGGGTGAATAGATATTAGGCTACATGGGCAAAAGCATCTTTTAGACCATGGAGAATATGTGGAAAGTGAGAGACCTGGGGACAGGGTGCAGGCACAGAGGGACAGTTCAGCAAGACTCTATCAGTGAAGCTAGGGAGGAGGGGCATTGGATGCCTCAAATAACTTTTGCCTACTTCCAATGCTCTCTGGGCACATTCTCAGGTCAGAAAAGGATTAAAGGTTGCTGATGAATGTATGGGAGGGGTGGAAAAGATCATGGTGACATCAGTGGGCAATACTTGCTTCTGGATGCAGCTAATCCAGCTTTTGGAAAAGAGTAGAGATGCTATACAAGTGTCAACATACCACAAGAGAATGGAATCACAGAAACCAAAGCTAATCAGTTGTGTGACTTGGGATAAGTCACCTTTCCTCTCTGGCCCTCCATTTTGTCATTATTATAAGTGCAAACAAGAATGAAACAGAACTTAAATGATCTCCAACCTCTCGTAGCTCTGAGATTAGATCTTCTCCAATGTAAACTTTTAATTTCAAAGTTCTGCAATGTTATTATTTTTCACAGGGGGCTTCTAAATACATATGTAGGTCTGGAGAGGCAGCTGTCCTGCAGGCTTGTTTATTAATGTTTTGTCTATCTGTCCACCACCAGATGTGTCTTAGGGACCCACTGGGACAGAGCGATAGGGCAAGGCCATGCCCTTTCCTTCCTCGGCATCCATGGCAATTAATTTACTCGCTACTCTTACTACCTCTCTAACTGATTCTTTCTTCTTCGCTTACCGATTTTTTACTCAATGCCCACCATGTGCCAGACATGTCTCTGTGCCTCTTCCCTTCCTATAAAGATACCTGTTATTGGACTAGGGCTCACCCTAATCCAATGTCACCTTGATGACATCTACAAAGATCCTATTTTCAGACACATTTACATTCACAAGTACAGGGGTTAGGACTTCAATATATCTTTGGGGGTGTACAATTCAACTGACAACAGTGCAAGGACTGACATCAGGCCACATATGCAGACAAGGGAAATAGGACATAACCAGGTTGGCAGGACAGAGCCAGGGTATAGACATGGAAAGAGATGATCTGAGAGACATTTGGTGGGAGCTAGAAGAACAGGAGGAGTCTGGGAAGGTATTCAGGGGTGGTGGTCAGGATATACAGAAGGAGGGGCAGGTTTGGGAAAATGAATGTGGCTGGGTTGGTGCATATTGAGTTTAAGGTCCCCAATGAAGAGGTGTAGGAGACAGACCTACACCAGGTGTAAACCTTGAGTACTGGAACTGTAGTGACGGGAGGGGATGGTCTACCAAGGGAGAAGAGCAACGAGTGGGGACAATGACATCTGGACAAGCCAAACCGAAGAGGAGCTACAGGGGATGAGCAAGGGCAGAGGAGCATGTTTGCTGGTCTCATAAAGGACTCATGACTTCTTGGGACTCAGTTTTACCCAATGACTGTTTAGTAGATCCTTCCTTCGATGGGGGTAGGATGAGAATTCAGAGAGTTCTTGGCATGAGAAAGCACTTGACGTCCATCGATGTTCCTTTTAGGCTAATGATCAGACTGGACCCTCCAATCCCATCCCCCATCCCCTAGTTCCACTTTTTTTTGAGGAGGCTGCTCATTGCTACCAGCCTCGGTAGATGCTCCTGGTAGGACAGAAATAGAAGAGGGTGCCCCCCACCCAAGTTGCCTTCCATCTCTTTTATCCGCAGTCTTAATCAGTGGGCCGTGTCACAGAGCAGTTGTCAGCCTTGATCTGAATCATCAAGGAAGGTTTCTCCTTTATGCACGAGTCTTTGTTCAACCCCAAGTGGAGCTGGTAGAATGACTAAAACTCAGCATTTCCTGAGACAGTAATGCTTTAAGACGACTTTTGCATGCCCTTTCCTTTACATTTTAATGGCACTCTAATGTTGAATTAAAATGGAATTCCTATGGAAATGTACAATGCCTAAATCAATACTTGCTGATTAGTGTCATGAGGATGAATATCAAAAGATATAATAGCAATGGTGGGACCCAAACCAGGGTGAATAAAGCCGCCTGTGTCCATTAACTTGAGCCTGACTAATGCTAAATGACAATAAAATATCTAGGAAATTCTGGCCAGAGCCACATTAAAGCCCACAAAATGTAGCCTAATTAGCACTATGATGACAAATGCAGGAAGAATTCATTATGCCCAAAGATTCCTCATAAAGTCCCATTTTACTAACTCCCCCTTTTTTTTACCAGCACAATGCCTCGGAGGCTAGGAGTAGCTTATCCACGTGCTGAGCTGGCTGGCTTCCTGTGGGCAGGAGGGAATGAGTTACAAACCCTCCCCTCTGTCCCTCAGTGCAGCATTCATGTCTCCCTGAATCGGGTCCATTGATCTGCCTGTGGACCTCACCATCAGTCTACCCCTGCATTATCATGATGGTTGTGAGTGTGGGCTCTTACATCAAACATTCTGGGTTTTCATTCTACTGCTGCCCCTTCCTTACTCGTGTGACTTGCTGAAGGTTGCTCTGCCTCTAAGATTTCTCCCCATGAGAAGTGGGGATAATAATGCCCACTCAAGTTTAGGTATAAATAGCAAATGAGCACTTCTATTCAACAGTGCTTGGGCAAGTTGCTTGTAGCAAGCGTAAGTTAGTATTATTTTTGTTATTTTTTCAAAAAAAAATCTATTCCACAGGCAGTTGGATGAAAAATAAGACATTTGGACAACCCTGCCTTGTCAACACCTCTCTGCTCAGAAGATCACAAGAAGTATGGGGTGTTACAGAGGGAAGACACCTTTAATAGAGAATATTTATTTCAACCCTGACTCATTCACCAATGAAGAGCCTGACGTCCAGACAGGGAAGGTGACTTCCTAAGGGCAACTTGGTAGTTCTGTTCCATTGAAAAATTATTAAATGCCTATTGTGTCTAGACTATGTGTTATTTCTAGACTACAATGATGAATTAGTTCCTGTTCTTAAGGAACTTACCATATTGTGAGGGAGCAGACACATTCACAAAGCGTGGAGATGTATTGGCAGGATAGGTGGTGAGAGACGTTGAGCAAGGAGGGACAGTGAGCACAACCTGCAGATTTAGGGCTGCCTCCTCAGAGGAGCCATTAAATTTGGCTCTAAAGGAGAGTTAATGAAAGGAGGAAATAAAATTTTGTGCATGACCCAAGAATGGGTGTACAAGAACAAGGTGATTATGAGGGAACCACTAACAGTTTATCAATTTGGGAACATAGAGCCAAAGAGCAGGTAGTAGCAGGAAATGAGATTAGAAGGGTCTTTTATAGCTTGGCAAAGAGAATGGAATTATTTCTGCAGAAGTAAAAGGCCTCTGAAGGGTTAAGCAAGGAATGATAGGTTTATGTTTAGATAGGATCTGATAGGATCTGAACTAGAGCAGCAGAAGGAGAGAAAGAAGGGATAGATCTGAAAGGAGTTAAGTGATGAAAGTCAACCAGGCTTGGGGAATGGTCAGATATAGGGGATGAGAGAGAGAAAATAGCATGGGGTGATTTCAAGTTTCTCACATGGGTGACAAGATGGATGATAAAATTCTGGATTGAGAAGGTGAGACTATGGAAAAGAACAGAAATAGAATGAAAAAGAAGTATTGGCAATGGAGGACACTCTCAGAGAAGAGATTAGGTCTGGATATAAGAATATCATGGTCCTTACACATAGGACTTACTAAAAATTATGAGCACCTAACACATTAACAGGAAGAAGTATAGTGGAGCAAGACTGTATTCCCAAGGACAATACACTGAAGGGCGAAACTGGTGTCTTCTGTGAAGAGGTTAAAAAGACATCTTTGAAGACATACAGACTGAAACAAGGAAAGTTCATGGTCACAGTTTTAAATGCAGAAAGGGTGTCTGATAACCTGAGTACTCTGTAGGTGTGACATCATTCACCTGGCTGCATGCTGACCTTGGCTAGGACACTTGAAATAGAACAGTGAGAATAGGGTGAAATGGCTTGAAGAGTGATTAAGTTGTGAAGTGATAGAGACCAGGAGTACAGAACTCTATTCCAGGAACATAAGATGTTTCAAGATAAAAGGAGGATTTGGGATTAAGGGAGGGATTTTATGAGGGAAGAAGAAACATAGACATGTTTATTGGCTGAGGTGAAGAATCAGGGGAGAATAAGTGATTGGAGAAGTACCAAGAAGAGGTGGTTGTTGAAACGAAGCCTTAGGCCAGTGGGAAGAGATTGGATCATGAAGCACAAGGATTAGAGAACTGGGAACTCAAGAGGGACCCCTTTTTCTCTGACCTTCAAAGAAGAGGTGATACATCTGGGGAGTGGTGGTGGAGAAGCTTAGAAGTACTTGAAGTACTTCATTCTAGAGGAATTTTGAGGTCTTATTTTTTTCAGGAAGAAGGATCAAGTTGTGGTGTTGCCAGTGTGGGTAATAGATTTAAGGAGAAACTATCCTGGATATAAAGCAGTGTGTTGAGTTCATTTGGGATTCAAATGCAGGTCTACAGGAGGATGGTAACTATTGGGGCATTTATTTTTCCATCTTGGTGCTATTTCATACCATTAGTTTTAGTTCCTATATTTCTCAATGGATTCCAAAATGAGCCATTCTGTATCTGGCCATCTTAAGACAAATCCCCAGAAGGACTTGTTTGGACTAGTCATGAACATTTATACTCCTTTTTACAATATAGATAGGGAGCCTGAGAGACAGGAGCCTTCTATCACCTCTGTGTGCAAAGCCAAAATAAGTAGATCATTCAATGTTTAAGTGCTGCTCTCAATCTCATAAAAAAACTCTTGTAACAAATTTCAATTTCCTCAGATTACCCTCCCTTGCCATAGAAAATCAAGGTCTGTTTTAGTTCTCAGTGACCTGGGAGAAAAATATTCTTTTTTTTTAAATATTTATTTATGCATACAAGAGCTGGGGTACAGGCCAGAGATGAGGGGGGTAAGAGGATCCACCAGAGACAGAGTGGGGAACAGAACAGGCAGATTGACCAAAGTACACTGCTGAGGGGAGCAGCGGGCATTCTCTATGGATGAATGTCTGACTCTTGATTTCTTGGAAACAACCACAAAGAATAAGGACAACCCAAAATATGTCTGGATGCAGCGAACTATAATAGGTGACCTTTCTCAAAGCCAAGAGGCAGCTGGTCATCTTTTTTCTTCTATGGACTGAGATCCTGGGGATCCTAACATTTTCCACAGCACAACAGAAGCAAAAGCAGATAGGATACAGATGATGGGGGCTAATTCTTAGAGTTTGCTGGGATTGGGAAGTGATTGAAGGGGATGATGGAAGAATAAATGTGAATTTCTAAGAAGCCGTGCAATTTGACATATTCCTCATGGAAGCTACAGCTGGGCTCTAAACCTTTGAGGTGTGTGCTGATACCTCTCTTGACTTCTAAGTCTGCTGTCAGCAACAGGTTGTTGGTGGCTTTTGTCTTCTCATTTTTTGTTGCTGCACTGGGGTCATCACAAGAGTTCTGTGTCCTCTTTATGTTTCCCTGAAAATTTTGCAAATGGCTTAACAAATAAATAATCTAGGTCCTGCTTAAGAATTGAATATTTGTGGTACTTCTTAAAAATATTCAGGGAGAAGTAAAAAATGTGGTTATAATCAAAGACTAGTCATAAGAAAGGGATGTATTCCAGTTTTTCTTGTTTGTGTAACAAACTGTCCCAAAGCATAGTGACTTGAAATAATAGCAGTTTAATATGTTCATGGTTTTGTGCATCTGTAATTGAGGCAAAGTTCAGTAAGGACTGCTTAACTGGAGCCCACTTGGTATTGACTAGGTCTTACTTGGATTAGAGGATCCGTGATGCTCTACACATCTGTATGGATATTTAATACCAGAGGTCAGCCTCAGCACCACAATGCACTCCACTTGCTCTCTCTTTTCCAGAAAGTTAGTTGAACTTTCTTATATGGTTGTTTGGGGCTCCTTCAGCACAAAAGTGGAGTTGTGAGACCTCATAAGACCTAGGAACAAAAGTCAAACAGCATAATTTGCACCACATTGGATAGCTCAAAACAACAACAAGGTCAGTCCAGAGGAAGGGGAAATAGATGCCATCTACAGAGGGGGGTGGTGGGATGTGCATAGGGTTCTGAAATAGAGTATCACCTGATCTCCGTTGGGTCCAAGTGTGAATGACACTCCTTCAGACCTGTGAAACACAAGGACAGTGTGCCCACCACACACTCGACACAGAAGGTAAGACTGGTAAGGTAAACCACAGCCTTCAAAAAGAGGGGTCTAGGGAAGCTGTCACTTATCCAGAGCAATGCTAAAACCCAGACATAGCTTGTCAGTTCTCCTGACTCAAATGGCAAGGAAGATTCCTTAATTCAATCTGTTTCTTCTGGTGGATCACCTGCAATGTCAACTCACTCATATACAAGAAAAATATGACTGCTAAGCAGACAAGATGCTCACAGAAACATTTTGGCCAGTGAAGCCTCTCCCAGAGTGAAAGTTATTTGGGGGCAACAACTGATAATCAGAAGAATGCTTGGTGAAATGGATTCAGAATAAGATAATTCAGAAAAATGGAATACCCAAAAGCATCCTGCTGAGACCATGACTTCCCAAGGAATTGTACCTTCCTGGTGCCTGAAAGCACCCAGTGGCATGCTGGAAAGTACTTGAATGGCAGCTCTTGGTTGTCCTCTCTCAGTTTGTACATGTCATTATATTAAAGTCAAGACTTCTAAGTCCTAAGGTCCTTCTTTCTGACTTAGTGTTTCTCTATTCTAGTGCTTCTCACCAGAGGAAAATTATCGCCCCAGAGGACTTTTGGCAGTGCCTAGAAACATCTTTTATTTCACAATTTAGGGAGTGGGTGGGGTGTTGCTTCTGGATGCTATTGTGTACAGAGGAGGCATACCCCTAAACATCCTACAGTGCATAGGATAACCCATGCAAAGAATTATCTGACCCAAATCTGTCAATAAGGTTGAAGTTGAGAAATCTACTTTATTCTAAGAGTGATTGAACTCTTATTAGAGTGCATTGCTATTTTTGATGTCTTCAAGTGGTAAAAAGGTTTCATTATTCCCCACTAACTACCCATTACAAGAAAAGTTTTGCTCAGCATTGGTTATTTGTATTTTTTGAATGTTAGTGATTTATCACGTTCATGTTCTCCCCTTATGCTTACATAGGATCCTTTAAGTCCTAGTCTACAATAATAAATTGCATGTCTTCAGAAAAATCGAAGACATATACGTCATGCCTTTGTAAGTCCTAAACATGTGGCATTCATTTTTGTCTAATTGTGGAGATGACATTTTCAATATTGATTTCAAATAGCTTTGGGGAGACCAAAATATGGGATTCTTTCTTAAAAAAAAAAGCAAAAACAAGACATTCATTTCTACAGGGAATAGCAGAGCAGCAGAGATTTGTCAGGATCTTATGGAAATCATGCCATACTTGCTACTTGGTGAGGATCCATTTCTAAGTGGGTTTGGTGAGATGCTTAGGAGAGAATTCTGTGCCCTTGGGGGCACAGAAGGGGGACCTTCAAAAGGTCAGGCAGCCAGTTTGTGTGATGGTTGAGGGCATCAGGAGGTGAGCTAGCATGGCTGAGAGGTGACACCACATATTTCTAAGGAAAGACTCACAGGCCCTCTAGATTAGATGAGAACTTGAAACCTCCTCTTATCTGTCCCCCTGTATCTCAGCAAGATACTAGTATAACCATCCAAGAGACGCTAATCTGTGTCATTATCCAAACTTTCCAAAGCATGAGACAACTCTCCTTGGCAACCCCGTCAGGCATTCAAAATTTCACTTACTGTTTTCTCCTCATCTCTTGCAAAACACTATGCAGGCATTTTCCATCAGCTCCCATTTATCTGTGCTATTGAAGAGGAAGACTGTTATATAAAATCTGAAAGAGTAAAGAACCCCCAAATTATTTCTGTTTGGTTCAGGGGAGTGAAAGGGGCTTTTGAGAGTCAGATGGCTTAAGGCAAAGTGTAGTTAGTCACCGAGTGAGCATATAACCATTGGAAAATCATGTCAACTTCATTAAATTTAGTTTATTCATCTGTAATATGAAATAATAATGCTTTGTCTCTGGGTTGCCATGGCTCAAGGGAGATAATATCGGAAAGTTCTTTATAAGTTGCAATTCACTATTCAAATGTGTAGGGTTATTTTTGTGAATGTCAAAGTCATATTGAAACACTGGACCATCTGGCCTGTATAGCAGCGAGCACCTGATCTAATTGGGTCCAGGAAAGTAGACCACTCATGAGCCCTGGATCCCCCCCACTCAATGAAAAGCAGAACTTGTCCCCCTTGTCATTAACTCAGTGGCTGGAGGGGGTGGCACCTCAAAAGCACATCTTAGAGGAGGGAGGGGTGTTCTAATAAAGTGTTGTGGTGGAAAAGGGAGGCTGTAAACTTTTTTTGCTTCCCTTTATGGGCTATAAGCTGCAACTTAAGAGAAAACAAATAAACCATTAGTCCTGCCCCAGACTCATCATGAAAAGTAAGATTTCCAGGAGATAAGTGTAATATAAGTGATGAAAGGCTCACTGTTTTTCCCTTGCAAGCCAGTGGATCATTTTGTTTTGTGCACGAGATGGAAAGAGACACAAACTTACACACAAACTCTGGAGTTGCATGATGTAAAAGTTATTATGATTATGATGATGATTAATGCAAGGCCCTATGTGCTATTCCTAGCAGCCCATTCAGCTTACATGATTTGGCTATTAATGCCTCATGATCTGCTAGCATTTCTAGGAAGCTACTCACATTCCACAGGCCCTGAATAGAGCATAACAAGCCTTCCTGCCCCCCTGTCCCACCAGCCAGTCTCATAACACAACAAATCCCCCAGGCAGCCATGCCTTGTGACCAGAGAGGACAAGGAGAGAGAAGTGTCTTTGCCATCCCAGTCCTAGGTGGACCCTGTTATCAGAGCACTTTCTCTGACTCCAACAGCCCTTATCACACAGCACAGCAAAGCCACCAGCAGCTGGGGCTGAGAAGTGAGATGTGTGTCATAAGATGCCTGCACTTAGCCCACTAGGTAAGGGCAGAAGGAGAAGTGGACTGAGCTGGTGCCAAGGATGGGAACAGGAGTCATTAGGTCTGGGCCTCAGGCCAGAACCAGACCTGTGGACTGATGTTCTGTCAAAGTCAACTGGAGAAGGTACCCCACAGCAAGGCTCAGTCCTGGGGTGGGCATGTGTTGGGGCTTGGTGTAGGTGGGCTCTCTGGACACCACCCTGTAGCAGTAGCTGAGGGCTGACTCCCAGATCCCCTGCAGCTGGCCTGAAAGGTGGGTTCTCTGAGCTGAAGTGGGCAGGGTTTTTGTACTTCTCTTTGTACCCTCTGAGTCCAGTCAATAGCTTGACATGAGATTTGAGCTTAACAAATGCTAGGTGAGCAGCCATCAGGGCACTTGACATCTGCTCTTTGGGTATCTCCTTCTTACTCTTCAAAATGGAGTCTCCCTGTCCTTCTCCCAGCTGCGAACACACTGATAAGCAAAAAGAAAACACTCAAAAAATACTATCTCTGTTGAGCGAGCCCCAGATCAGATTTGGAGAAAAATTCTCTAAGGAAGGGAGATTTTCTCCCTCGTGTCTTCCTATGGTATTTCCATATAGCTGTATTTCAGTAAAAACTGAATTGTAAGTTTTAATCATTGTTTAAGGACTATGCAACAACGGAAGTCATGGAAACTGTGACTTATTCATCTTTGTACCCCAGGACCTAAAGCTGCCCCCCAACCATAGCCCATGGGCAGTCACAGTGCAGGGTCCCTACAGCAGCCATGGGAGACCCGGTCCTCTAGCTGCTCCACTGCTGTTATGCTGGAGTGCAGACAGGTCTATGGGTGCTGGAGGGTCTTAAACCCCAAACCTGACCCCCCAAAATCTCTATCCTAGAGCACTGAATGGCATGCCTCATTCCCACCCACAGGATAATTGTCAAGAATAACATGACTTTGGCCTGGGGTTCTTTTTTTTTTTTTTTAAAGATTTATTTACTTATACAAGCACTGGGTACAGTCAGGCGCGGGAGGGTGAGAGAATTCACCAGAGCCAGAGCGGGGAGTAGAACAGGCAGAAGGACCGAAGTACACTGCTGAGGGGAGCAGCGGGTGGCAGGAGAGGTCTGCGCACCATGTGGGACCCTCACCCGGCGGCCGGGGATCGAACGGCGCTCCTGAGGCTGCAGGCAGTTTTGCAACCCAGTGCTCAACTGCTGCACCAATGGGGAGGCCCTGGCCTGGGGTTCTTGCAGAAAGCAAACATGTACTTTAAGAGAACTGAACATTTTCAATAATTCCTCAGTCAACAATGAATCACAAACCAAAACTCTCAGAGCTAAAAATGACCCCAGGGTGAAGCCTTGACTCTGGGTAGGTGGATTACTTTTCTGACCAGTGCCACGTTACGCAACCCACAAAGCCACACCGTCTTCCATGGCACCATATGCACACTCATGCACCCTGAATCGGTAGGCATGCGCACCTGTGTTGGACATATGAGAATGTAGGCACATAAGCAAATGCATGTCTGGGCTGTAGCTTTCCCAACCAATATAAAGTTTCTGGAAAGTCTAATCAGATAAACGAACCAGACTATTAAGATGACCCTGACAGGTTTTCAGAATTAAATAAGTGAAGACTGCCAATTGGCCTCTGTCTCATGATGGAAAGAAGCCAATGAGAGAAATGGATTTGCTAATGACAACAAAATGCTGATGTTATCAGACAACTAAACTGTAGGTTTCTCAGATCTCTGCTTTTCTTTTCAAAAGAGAAAAACAAAGGCCAAATTCTCTTGGGCAATAGGGAAGAGAGAGATGAAAGAAGAGAAGAAACAGACAGAGCAAGTCTCCAGGGAACAGACCACCACAAGGTGTCTGTGCTACCTTAGGGAAGTCGCTGCCCTTCTCTGGACCTCAGTAAAATAAGGACAATAAACTGAGTGAAAGGAGAACTCTTCCTCTTCTCTCGCCTTCTCTCCTCCTCTCTATGTTCTCCCTCTCTTTTTTTAAAGATTTATTTATTCATTCAAGAACTGGGGTACAGGCCAGATGCGTGGGAGGGTGAGAGGCTTCACCAGAGACAGAGCTGGGAACAGAACAGGCAGACAACCGAAGTACACTGCTGAGGGGAGCAGCGGGCGAGAGAGGAGAGGTCTGCCGCGCCATGTGGGACCCTCGCCACTGGCCGGGATCGAACCATCACTGCAGTGGTTGCTGACATCTTCACAAAGCAGCGCTCAACTGCCTGCGCCACCAGGGGAGGCCCTCTATGTTCTCTTTTATGTCACTGGGGGATATGAATTTTGTTGAGACCCCATGCAAGACACAACGTGTGTTTTGACATGACTCCCCCTTCATATGGTTGGTCCTGACTGACTTACTCCTCAGCACGCCCTCCCTCATCACTGAGTAGAATCCCTCTTGGTTCTTGATTTTTTTTTTTTATTTTTTACATCATTGTTCATTTTTAAACAATTTTTGCTTCCCCTCACCCCCTCAGGTGTAGTCCCCATAGAGTTTCTTTTGCCAATGCACCTGTGCACCATCACCTCAGTCCCTTGTGCTCCTCTCTCCCTCCCTCTGATCTCTCTCCCTCCTCCTCCCTTGCAGGATGTCTCTGATTTATAATTGCCCATTTTTGCTTTGTCGTGCTTTGTACTGTTAATATTTTTTACACTGATGTCTTATTTGGTTCCCCCATATTCCTGCTATAAGTAAAAATATCTTTGCACTCCAGTCAACTGATAAGGGATTGATCACAAAGATATACAAAGAACTCACATGGCTCCACAAAAACAAAATAAACAATCCAGTCAAGAAATGGGCAGAAGAACTCAAAAGACATTTCTCCAAAGAGGACATGCAAATGGCCAACAGGCATATGAAAAAATGTTCAACATCCCTGATAATCAGAGAAATGCAAATTAAAACCACATTGAGATACCACCTTATACCAGTAAGAATGGCACATATCAAAAAAAAGCAACAACATATGTTGGCGAGGATGTGGTGAAAAAGTTTCTTGATTTTTAAAGGGAGGTGAGCCAGCAGTGGGGCTTCCCTGTGAGAGGTGTGACAACCCCCCTTCACCTTTCTCTTCTTTAAAAGAAACTATCATAAATGGTCAAGGTACACAGGAAATTGATGGGTTCATTTTTTTTGATAAATGACCAATGTATCTTGATACTTTGTGAAAATTGACTATATATTAGGTTTGTTGATTAAATGATAGAAATATACCATTCTACAAAGGGATGCTTCAGCTGGTGTAACAGGGTGGTCCCCAGGAAAGGGGGAGGTTCCCTGCCCCACCCAAGGGAGGGTGGAGCTGAGCAGGAAGAGGAGAAGCGGCAGAGGAGACTGAGGAAGGAAGCAGGATGGAGATCCAGAAGGAGACCTGGAGGAGGCGCATGGAGCCTAGAGACACGTGAAGAAACTGCGCTTGTCTTTTGGTCGTGGACTGGGTGACACAGATGTGGGTGAGACCCGTGGGGAGGTGACCATGGCAGCTTTTATCTGGATGTTGATTTTGCTCTTTTCCTTCCGGGCTTGTCTGGTTGTTTGTGACCCTTTTCTGTGGGTCCCCACTGGAAGATGCTTTAGACTTGTAGCAGGCTTTGGGGCCTTGTTCTGGGCCGATCCCATATGGATGGAGTTTTACCCACGAGGGGACGGGTAACTTTGGGTGCTTGATTTAGAAACTAGACTCTTTGCCTTACCTGTATTGTTTCCTAGTTTTATTAAAGTTCCTTTTCATTAAAGTCTCCTATGTTTTGTGTTGATGCGGCGGATGGCAGAACCCACTTAGAATAGACAGGTTTGCGGGGTTTGGGCTGCCCCTCTCCCTGTCCTATAACACTGGCAGCAGTCTTAATACGACTCCTTGCCTAACAGGAGAAAATCTCAACTCAAAGGAAGAGAGAGGATCCCCCAATGCTGCACTGGTGAGTGATGTGAACGGAGTTAAAATCCAGTGATAAATCACAAGAGGAACCGCTAAGTGTGGCTGAGAAGCTGGGTGGTAGGCGAGGGTCCACTCTCCTTTCTAAATGTCCCCGGTGACCCACGAGACACAAACAGCCATAGAGATGAATAGGGAGTTTGATAAAAAGAACAAGTGCAAGTCTTGGCCTCTGAGTGCTTATTAATCATTTTAAGCTCTAGATGACAGAAAGCTATTGTCCATTCTGCCACAGATCAGGAACCTAAATGCAGAGAGACCATGGCAGATACAAGGTCAGGGCGACAATATCCCCCAGGGATTGCTTAATGACTATTTACAAACTCGTCCATTATCCTCCTACCCACCTTGAGGAACACTAGGCAGTGCAATTTCTGAGTCTGCATAGGAGGAGACAGGCTCAAAGTGCTTGAGCAACATGAACAGCTGGTTCTGCATCAGCTGATGTGTGGCAGGATGAGTAAAAGGAGAGCTACCTGCACAAACAATACAGAGTGAATCCCCACTGGGCTAGGGCAACCCCCAGGCCTGGTAGAAAGGAGCCACTCAGTAGTTGAGGAGCAAAGAGAGGGCAGCTGGGCACGGCAGCCTTGCGTGTGAAGCAGGCCGCATGCATCTGCCCCGAGCATGCACTCATCTGGCTTCCAGTGAGCCACATTTTGTAATTCACTCCGACTGCTGTTGCTTTCGTGTGTTCTGGGTACTGCAAAACCTCAGAATCTCTCTTGTCTTTTAAAAATCCATTTTGACACATGCCCACATGTTTTCCATGTTCAGTCTGAACACATGCCTTCAAAAACCATCCACAGGGGCACACACTCAGTGTCCCTGCAAGGTGGAGGCTGACATCACAGTGTCCCTGTGTGGAGAGGCAGGCTACAGATGGTGGGTCTTGCTGTAAGGAAATCAGTTAAAAAAAAAAAAAAAAAAGCAAAACTCAGTGCACGAAATCAGATAATCAGGAAATCATTCTGTGCAAGAATTTAATTCTATGCAAACTTTTTCTGAGTATAGAGATTATGTAGGTTGTGTCAGACATGATTCCATTTAGAAAACAAATGCTAGATGTTTGGGGTCTGTCTGGGGGCTTCTGTTTAATAGTATAGAGAACATGTGACTCTGTCATGAGATTCTGCAGATAAGCTTGGAACTTCATACATTCCAGGAAACCCAAGGCCATTCTGTCATGCACTGAAGGTACTTAGCATCAGAAGCTCTTAGAAGGAGTGCCTTACACACATGTGTCACAGCTAACAGGCTTGGAGAGCCCAGTGGGACTCAGATTGTGCTTTTAAACATTTTTATATTTTACTTGATCTTCTCAACGAACTTCTCGGACTTCTTGTGTCTGTATTATAGCCTCCTTTTGAAAAGGTGGAAACCCAGGACAGAGGTTTTAAGGAACTTGTTCAAGGTCACACAGCTAAGAAATAAAGTCAGAATTTAATCCAGGCTCCAGGGCATGAAGGACATCTGCAACAACCCTGGAAAAATATTGCATTTTCCTCATAAGAAGGTGAGCCACTTGACCAAGCTCACCCAGTCAATTAGCAATTAGTGGTAGGACTAATGGGCCCTCCTCCTGTGATGCCCAGACTGTTCCTTCCATGAGAGGGTCTTGGAGGTGAGCAGTCTCAGGCAGCTGGGTCCTCTTCCTTTGTGCTGAGGGTTTCAAGTCAGCCTGCAGCAAGGGAGTCTCCCTGGGATTGTGCCCTGCTATGATGGGGAGGTGGCCTCAGGCTGTTTGTTTGAGGCAGACAGTAAGAAACAAAAAGCAACAATGGGGACTGTCAGGCGGCCTTTGTCTCTAGCAGGCACCTGTCAAAGCACTGACCTTTAAGACTTCAAAGAGGCATCCCCATCACGCTGGCAGGCTGCTTCCTTCACCATCCTAGACTGGAAAATGTTGATTGCCGCTCTTCAGACGCCCAGCCCCATCCCTCTGAGTAACAGCAAGACCGCTGTGTTTTGAGCTCAGTTATGTGTCCGGCCTTGTGCTAATCCCCATGTGACGATGAGCCCACAACCCCTCCTTTGAAGTAGGTAGCACTGCGAGGATGTCCCTTTTGCCAGTGAAGAGGTGGAGGTGCACAGCAGGGAAGCGTCCAGCCTCAGGTCCCCTGGCCAGCAGGTGGCAGATCCAGAAGCTCCTCACTGCGCTGTGTACGTCACAGGAATCAGGTCCTAGCTAGTCTGCTCGCAGTCTTCCTAATTTGGGAATGGCAACTCCATCTGTCTAGTTGCTTAGGAGAAAAAATCTGGGAATCTCTTGCCCATCCCTCCCTTGACCCCATCTGCAAGGGCAGGGAATCCCATCGACTCTGCCTTCACAACAGCCCCGGATGTCCACATGCCTCACCTCTCCTACAGCCACTACCTCCACTGAAGGCGTTGTCACCTCTGGGAGCCATGGGAAAGTTTCCAAATAGTCTCCCTGCTTCCCCCATTTCTTTCCAACACCCCATTCCCAATACAGCCCCCGAAGTGACATTATTAAAACAGAAGTCCTACAAGTGGTCACCTCTGATGACCCATGGTTTCTCTGGAGGGAAACCAAGTCTTTATTGTGGGTCACACAGATGAAGACAGTCTGCATCCCCATGACCCTTGACCTCTCCTGCTCTCCTTCAAGGCCACTTCACCCCACCAGCCTGAGCACTAGTCAAGCAAGCCAGGATACTTCCTGCTTGAGGGTCTGGCACCATCTGTCCCCTCTGACTGCCAAGTTGCTGCCCTCCACTTACCCAGAACTCACTCTCCAACTTCCCATAAGTCATGACAGCCTCTTAGCAAGCCCCACCCTACCACTTCCACTCAAAACTGCAAACCTCACTGAAGCCCCAAATCACCCTTCACCTGCACGGTGTCCCTCATGCCACACATCGCATATCACAGGTAACACACTGGACTTTTCATTATCTGTGTTACTCAGTATGTAGACACCAAAGATCCCATGGATGACTCATCCAGTAGAACGTGAGTCCCACAAGAGGAGAGGTTTTGTGTGTTTGATTGATTGTTATACTCCCAGCATCTGGAACAATTCCTGGTACTTTTTAGGCATTCAAAAAAGCAAGTTGAATGAATGTAAGTTAATGAATGAATGAACGAATGAATGAATGGGAAAAGGCCCCTTTTCTGGCCGAGTGAGAAAGGAAACTGAAGGGGAAATGGTGTCTGAGGTTGGGGGTGTCCTCAGTCAGGGTCCTCCCTAAGCCTGAATATGCAGACCCTGCCCCCACTCCTGCATGGACACCAGCTCTGACTTCCTGACTGTTCTCCAGCTCCTGGAGGCCCTATCACCTTTGTTTAGATTCTTAAGCATGTGAAGGAGGCACGATGAGCTCACACAGATCCCAATGGAGGCCAGGTCTTGCCCTGGCTGTGGATCTCAGAGCACCCTTCACACACACACACACACACACACACACTTTATTACCTGGCTACCTTGTCACTCTGGGAAGTGGGAGTGGCCAGCGTAGCACCTATCCTACAGAGGGACACTTTTCCCAGGATCAGGGATTTCCTTAAGACTCAGACATCATATCACCCCTCCCCTGCCCCCAGCCCAATGCAGGAGCCCAGTCAGGCTGCCTACTTGAGCTTACGCAAAGCTCTTCCTAGTGGTAAATTAGTATTTCAGAAATAATTTGGAAGATTCTCTTAATACTTATTTTATTGCTTTTCTTACTATATGAAAACAGGGGTATTTAAATTCCACCCAAAGTTTGCAGAAGATTTCAAATTTACCTCTATGATGAAGCCATTTGTGAGGCCATGGGGTTCCCTTCTTTTTTAAGTGACTCCCAGAACCTCCTGTCTAGCTTAGCTGGTAGCTATTCTTTCGCTTTCTCTTCAAGCTATTCTGATATTAATAAGACTCTTGTAAATTTCACCAGAGGCATCAAAAGTCCTGCCAAGAACTCCTTTCTAAAATTCCTTCTTCATAGTTTGTACATAGACATTAAGGTACTTGTTTCTCCCTGGGACTATCCACTATTAGACCTTGTTCACCTGAGACAGATACTATTCACATGGGTGAGTTATGGTTTCAGGAAAGATCCATGTGACTGACGTCTTCAGAAACTTCCTACCAAGGCAGACAGCTGTGCAAGAACAGAAGCTCTGGCCCTGGAGTGGGGGCCCTGCATGCGTCTAAGCTCTGCTCTTACTTGCTGTGTGTCCTCAGGCAAGTCTCTTACCCTCTCTGAGTCTTTTTTTTTTTTTTTAATAGAGGCATGTTTTATTTATTTGTTTGTTTGTTTGTTTGTTTTTGTTTATACAAGCACTGGGTACAGTCAGAAGCGCGGGAGGGTGAGAGAATTCACCAGAGCCAGAGCGGGGAGCAGAGCAGGCAGAAGGACCGAAGTACACTGCTGAGGGGAGCAGCGGGTGGCAGGAGAGGTCTGCGCGCCATGTGGGACCCTCCTCCGGTGGCCGGGGAGCAGCCGGGGATTGAACCGGCGCCACAGAGGTCGCCGGCAGCTTCGCAACCCAGCGCTCAACCACTGCGCCACCGGGGAGGCCCCCCTCTCTGAGTCTTAGGGAGACTCTAAAAGGGAGACTCACCATTTGTGCCCTTCACGTGTGCCATATTTGATTGCTTAGAAATTCTCTGCAAAGTATAAAGTTCTGTTCAAATGGGAGGGACTTTTGTGCTTCTACTAAAGGATCCTGTGCTGTAGGTTCTTAGGAGGAATATATGTGATGTTTCAGCCAGGAAGGGGAGCAGAGGCTGTGCTGGGGCACCACCTTCCTTCTGGCCCTGGCATTGCTCTGGGGTCCGATGTGGCCAGGGGAGAATGGCCATGATCTCCAGTTCTTCCAACATAAAGGTCACAAAACGGGTTCACGCCCCTTAGCAATTCAGCGGGAATCATCCGGTGCAGCCCAAGGCTGGACTTGCTTTGTCTGCATGGCATCTTTCATTTATTCATCAGCTTCCCTGGGGAAGGAGAGCCAGTGTTGTTTGGCACTGACAGGGAGAACAATGCGGCAACATTTATAGCTCTGCCCGCACACCTGCAGGGGCCTGGCTTGGCACCCAGCATCAACAGGAGTAAGAGCTGGTGTTTCCATCCTGCACACGCAGGGCCGAGGGAAGTGACTTTGCCTTCCATTTACTTCAAAGGTGCTGCGTGACCTGTGGACCCAATGGGAGGAAGGACTGGTACTGGGGTGACAGGGAGTGGGGTCAAGTCCTCTCCTGCCTTGGAAGAGTAAAAGGAGCAGGCACGAACTTGGCTCATCTTCGCGCATATTCTGACTTTCTCCTAAATGAGCCACACACCCTTCACTGAGTCTCAGAAGCTTAGTTTCTCCCCTGCCATAACAGCAGTAGCACATACTACTCGGGGACATTGAGTTTTACCCGTGGTAACTATGTGGAAGCACCTGGCACAGCCTAAGTAGGTGACACACAGTCAATGTTTGTTGTTGTTGAATCTTGTTGGAGTGAAAAAACAGACACATGGGAAACAATTAAAGAACAATACAAGGCAGTCTTGGTAAGGTGCTGAATTGAATATCGCCAGGTGCCAACCTGTGCAGCGCTGACAGCCGCCCTCAGCTCCTCCGCCGCCCCGTACAGCGCTGACAATAGGATGTCTGTCTGACTTCACAGCAGAGGGAGGGCCCGCCACCCACTGTGGAGCCACGCTGTCTGGGTGAAGGAAACCTTTGGCTTCCCAGGGGCCAGCCCATGTCGGCATCCTCCTGGGCGATTGGGGTCTGGATGGTTATTTCCCTTGAAATTCACTCAAATTTATTAGGTCCTTAGGATATCGGCCTGTAGTAAGCTTATGAGAAAACAAAATAGGTAAAATGCAGGTCCACCGTTAAGGAGTTCATAGAGCAATAGAAAGACTGTGTGTGTGTGTGTGTGTGTGTGCGTGTGCGCGTGCAAGCAGAGAAATCTACTCAGTTCATCTACTCAAACTCAATTCAGTCTATTGCTTCCCTGGTAACAGTGTTTTAAAATAAAGCAGCAAGAAATCCAGCAGGCGTCGGGAGGCCTGCGTGGTGGAGATGGCATCTATGAATGACCTCGGTGGCAGCTCTGTCTTGCACATGAGACATATGAGCTTGCCCTCTAGGGAAAAGATGAAGCCCCTCAGGCTTTCCTGTAGCCTGCAAAGAATCAAGTCTTGTATGAGAAGTCAATTCCGGAAGATCGGTTTCCAGCATCAGAACAGATGCAGAGAGAAACTCGCATGAGAAGAAAAGTATGCAAAGAGAGCTCGGCTTTGGAGGGCGGCTGCACCAGAAATGGAGGCAGGGAGCTGGGAGCGTGCTGCTGGGGACTGGCAGGCAGGAAAGGCAGGGTGGCAGGCCATGGGGGTGCTCCGGCAGCCATGGCCCTTTGTCGTTGAGGTGTGGGTTGGGGGTGCGCTGGGAACAAAGGGGATCTGCAAGGAGACTGAGGCCTGAGCATCTTTGACCATGAGGGAGGCTGGGATCAGAAAAGTGCTTGAGGAGACAGTCCCAGTATAGACGGCCACAGAGTCAGGAGAAACAGGTGGGAAAGGCTGAGGCTGCTCTGGAATCCAGGGAAGAGGGGTAGTGACAGTCGGAATAGAAAGATGAAGGGACGGTAGACAGCTTGGAGCTAACCTTGACCCGACTTGGCAATGAGCAGGACCTGCAGTGGTAAACACACATCACAGCCCTGGCCCGCCGGCCGCCTGCTGCCCCTCTCTCCCGCCTCGCTGTGCCAAGTTCTCTGGAGAATGGGCACCTGCCGCCTCTGCTTCCTCGTCGCCCACTTTTCCCTTCACATCCGGCAGTGTCCCCACCCCCTCCTCCGCTCAGAAGTGGCTCTCTTGAAGGTCACCAAGGCCCTCCCTGTGGCCAAATATGAGGCTTCTTCTCCAGTCTCATCTTCTCTCAGAATTTGATATTGCAGACCTTTTGTTCTTTGGAATTCTTTCCTCTTGGCTTCTGCACTAAGGCGCTATCCTGGTTCAGGCCTGCTTTCTGGCCCTTTCTCCTCCTTGCTTTTGTGTGCCCTGATTTTCTCCCTTTTGCATTTCCCCAGAGTATCTGGTTTCTCCTTTCCCTGTTCTGTCTCCCTGAGTAATATCTCCAATCTCTTACTTCACCCTCAAAAGTGGCATCGCCCCAGTCTGTGTTAAATCGATGTTCCCGGCACTGCCTTCATATTTTCAAAGGCCTATGGGAACTTGCAATTGTATGTGCTGGATGACCAGGACCCAATATGGCTCTCCTTCAAGGTCATCTCCTCCTCCTTACTTCCTGTTTCTGATAATAGACCACCATCCCCCTGGGCACCTACACTCAAAATTCCAGAGCCATTTTGAATGCTTTTCTTTTCTCATTGCTCCTACCCACCACCATCATCTTTAATCACTTATCCTGGGGCCTCACATACATTCTTTCTATCCTCATCCCAGTTTCAGCCCAACCTAAGTCTTGATAAGGGCATAGCAATTGCCTCTGGGAACTCTCTATTCAGTCTTTCCTCAGAAACCATCCTGCACGTGCCCAACCAGTCTATCCTTCTGAACAATGTCCAATTTATACAAACTCTTTCCATTGCAAATTAAAATCCCTATTGCTAACCTGACTTCTAGGAAAAGCAAAGTGACAACATGCATATATTAGCTGAATACACGTGAAAGTCTCTAATAGCTAGAATGTAATGTAAGGTAGTAATATTGGTATAAGAACCCTGTTGTCAAATCATAAAAGAAGGAGGTGCTGACTACTGAGATAAAGTAAGGAAGCTGACATTTAAGTGACTTCTTTAAGGCTAAGTAGGGGATTAAGGATGACGACCAGGAAAGTTGCATTCAAGAGCAAGGAAACAGGAGTTCAATGACACAGAGGTGTGTACGTGCATGACTAGCAGGAGGAATGACAGCTGGTTGAGTGTCAGCAGGAGATTGGCTGTGGTTGGAGAAATGCTGGAGTGGTGGGCTAAGGGCTTGCTTATTGTATTGGGGATACAGGCTTTCTGTCATATGCAGTGAGGGTATCAAGAGACTTCTCAGCAGAGGATGTACTGTTAGAGCTTTGCCAAATGAATGAAAAGGAAAGCAGAAGTGGACCATGAGCTAGGTTTGGAAGAGCAACATGAGACAGATAAAGGTGAATGTCAACTTTATTGCAAAGTAAGTGGCACCAAGCATCAAAGCAAAGTCAGTCAACAGGTCATCCCTATAGATGCCAGCAACATTTCAGCAGACACCTGGCAGGGAGTCCAGGAGAGGAGAAAATATCAGCAACCAAGGCAGCAAATATGGCTAAGGAGATGAGAAGATGCAGAGGAGCCTGGCAAATTTCACCCCAGCAGATAGTCTGTGTTATCTAAACAGCAGGTCCACTCCTGGGGATGAGATGCTCATGTTCTTCAGACATGATGTCTCAAAAGTGTCAAATGTGGGGCCTCCCTGGTGATGCAAGGGGTTAAGCACCTCACTATGAAGCTATCCACAGCCTTTGCAGCAAGAGTTTGATCCCCAGCTGTCCAGGGAGTAACTCACAAGGCTCAGCAGACCTCTCCTGACTTGCCCGCTGCTCCCCTCAGCGAGTATTTCAGTCAGTCTGCCTGTTCTGTTCCCCACTCTGTCTCTGGTGAGTCCTCTCACCCTCTCTCCCCCTGGCACCTCTGGCCTGTACCCCAGTTCTTGTATGCATAAATATTTTTTTTTTAAAAGTGTCAAATGTTTTTGGTAACAAGATGCAGGATATAACAAGGGGAAGAACATGGAGGAAAAGTCAAGAGACTTGAGGTATGGTCAGGGACTATGGGCACAGGGACAGAGGTGATGGGATGAGTTTGAATAGTCTCCAGCAAATCATGAAAAGTACTGATTTCAACATTTGGGGTCCAAAAGAGGAAGGATATGAGCCAACCTTTGCTACTTTGTTTATGTCACTTGTTTGTTCAAACATCAAAAAGAAAAAAAATACCCATTTTCTAAATTGTTACCAAATGGTGAGACAAGGAAGATTTTAGTTAACATAAGAACATAGCACTGAATTAACATCCATTTTCATCAGCATCTGTTGATTCCATTCTCTTTTGATACTTCCGATAAAATCAAAGAGAAAACTTGTTAAATTCTAGCATGTATGTGGCACCTTTTGCCTTTGATGACTTTCACTCTAACAGTGGAGAAACTTCATAGCCTTCTACAAGCCACAGTATTGATCTATAACTTAAATCTCATTGCTCATAATGTCATTTTCCATTAAATTTCTAAAATCTCTTTTAAAGTGTTTGGGATTTGTTTTCTTCGCTTGTCAGAAAAGTTTTAGAGGCATTAGGCATTCCCTTTAAAGTTAATGATAAATGATAAAGATCTTCACTGTTATTACAACTTTTCAGAGTACAAACAGTTCTGGCCAATGGGTAAGTGGCTACAAAAGAAATAAGAGGCATGAGAATTAAAAAGAGAAACAATATAATAGAAACAATCCTTTCCATAGCCTGAGAAGATCAGCTATGACTGTAACAGCAGTAATAACCAACCAGAAAATGTCTTTGAAAGTAAAAAATATTTATATTTTTATAAACTAGAAATGCCATTTAAAATAAGAATTAAAAACTCTAAAATAAATAGAAATTAATAAAAATGCACCAGACTTATATTGAGAGAAATAATAAAACAACCAATATAACATTAAGAAACAATATTTATGATTGAGAAGAACATAAAAATCCCAATTAACCCCTAAATAATATACAACATTTACATAATTTCAATGTGAATTATACCCAGATAACACAAAAAATTATATGAAGGAATAAAGGTCTATAAAAGGCTGATGTCCTTTGTGAAAGAAGAAAAAAAAAGAGGCGATTCTCTTTCCCTACCAGATATTGAAACATGTTACAAGGTCAAATTAATTAAAAAGCAGCATAATACTGACAAAAGAGTGGAGAGAGAGCACAGTTCAACAGAATGGAGGATTCTGAAGCAAAACATACATATAAGTAGGAAGCTGGTTCATTATGGAAAATGTCTCACAAATCAAAAATTAAAAGGTTGATTACTTAATAGATTGAAATGGGGAAATGAAAAATCCTTGAGAAAAGTAAAGCAATGACACAAAGTACTTGCAAAAATAAATGGCAAACACACTAAGGCCTAGATGCGAACAGGATAACCATAAAACTTTTTTTTATTTAATATTTTATATAATTCTTGCCTCATTTTTCATCTTTGCACAATGTATGCATTTTCATTTTGGTTATATTCCCCATACAATTGCACCCCCACCCTTATTTCAACTCTAGTTCTTCTTCTCCCCATCCCTCCCTAAACCCCCCCCCCATAGTGTGTCTCTGGTTTATAGTTGCTTGTTGCTTGTTGATTTTGATTATTACTTTGCATTAATTAGTCTTTTTCCTGGTCTCTTATTTAGGTTTTCTAAATTCCTGCTATGAGTGAGACCATCCGGTATTTTTCCTTTTCTTTCTGACTTATTTCACTGAGCATGATCCCTTCTAGCTCCATCCATGTTGCTGCAAACTGCATGTGTTTCTTTTTTGATTGCTGAGTAATATTCCATTGTGTATATGTACCACATCTTCTTGATCCAGTCTTTTAGAGGAAAATTTGGAGACTATCCCCATGTCCTTTCATTAATCAAATGTTTGTTAAACAAGATGCAAAAGGATAAACTGATGACTTTGATCATGAAAAAAACGAAATATTTTGTCCTTCAAAGGGGCCTTGACCCAAATTAACAGCCACCATACAGGGAAAAGCTGTTACAAACTATGCCTGATTGTAATCCAGAATATGTGAGAAAATTGTACAAATACACAAGAAACAGAAAATCCAAGGAAATGGCTCAAGAAAATATATAGACAGTTTATAAAAGGTCAAAGCTAACCACATAATACACATGTGAATAGGTATTCAACTTTGTTAGTAATCAGGAAAATGTGAAATCATAGATTAATCTGAGACACCACTTTACTTCTATGAAATTGACCTGGAGAAAAAAAATCAAGCATTGGGGTAATATCAAGTACTAAGAAAATGGAAATTCATACTTGCAAGTGGGACTGTAAACAAGTTCAACCAGCTTAATACAAAATGTACAAGATTTGGTCACGTGTGCATGTGCCTTATGTCCCGCAATTTTACTCCTTACACCTTTTCTCAAACAGACGTACAAAGAGAGATATACACAACAATTTTAATAGTCAAGAATTGGAAACAACCTTTGGAAATCAAATTAATAAGATAACCAGAGAGTTAATCTGAATGTTCGCCCTGGTGCAAAAATGTGGAAAAAATAAAAATACTTTCTCAGGCTAAGCATAACTGGCTTCTTTAATAGTGGCTAAGTCGAAGCCTCTAGACAACTTATTTCCAGAATAAGCAACACTGAATTAACTGTAAGTAGGTGGAAAATGAAGTCTCTCATTTCCATGCTTAATTTACTCCCAAAACAGGGATTGAACTGTATCCCCAAATATCTATGCTAAAGTCTGACCCCCAAGGTGATTTTATGTGGAGAGAGGAGGGCCTTTAAGGTTAAATTAGGTCTCAAGGGTGTGCCCTAACCCAGGATGACTGCTGTCCTTACAGCAGGAAGGGACACCAGGAGAGCACACAGAGGGAAGCAGAGAGGACATGGGGAAGTGTGGGCCTCTGCAAGGGGGCAGCAAAGCCTTGGCAACACCCAGGCCTCTGTCACCTTGTTCTTGGACTTTGAGTCTCCACAACTGCCAGAAAATAAATTTCTGATGCTTAAGCCATTGTGGCCTTCTGTCATGGCAGTCAAAGCAGTAACTCACAGAAAATGGCCAGCAGTGGTCCTAACCCATTCTTTAATTTTCAGTGCGTCTTAGTAAAGACCACTATGCCCAAGATATGCAGGCCAAATGCAAATTAGTATTTTGACCTGAAAAACCTGTGTTTTTCAGCACCCTCCTCTGACCCTTTATATAAAAATGAAGATTAAATCAATTTTTCTATTCTTCAGCTGTATTGTTGTTACTATAATTACTCACTTTATATTTTTTAAGGATTTATTTATTTATGCATAATACAAGAGCTGGGGTACAAGCCAGAGATGCAGGGGGTGAGAGGACTCACCAGAGACAGAACAGAACAGGCAGACTGCCTGAAATACACTGCTGAGGGGAGCAGTGGGCAAGATAGGAGAGGTCTGCTGCTCCATGTGTGTTGCTCCATTGCCGGCCGGGGATCGAACTCGTATTGCAGAGGCTGTGGATTGCTTCATAGTGCGGTGCTTAACCCCTTGCACCACCAGGGAGGCCCACAATTACTCACTTTAACAGTACTCCTTACGTGTTTTTACTGGTCATTGATTCTGTGATCTCAGATAAGACATTTTCTTTCTTTCAATGCAGAGCCTTTTGACAAAGCAGTAATATCAATTTGGGAACAGTATACAAGATGGGTTTCCAAAGTAATAAATGACAATCACTTCCCACAAGGATGTGACACATTGAAGCGGCAGGAAGCTGCATATGCACATAGAGAACCCCAACAAGGCTCTTTATGGATGTGAACAGCCTTGCCCTTCCTTCCTCCTAACTCCTAATGAGATCTAATCAAGAGAGGGCTGGGTTGGATGTGGTGACACGCACGCAGAAAGTTTTTGGACCGAGAACTGCAATCACAGGTGAGTGTAATGCAGAGTGTATTCTTCTCCAGCCTCTGGAAGGATTAATATTTTGCACTAAGGCAAATTGCTCTTGTGGGGGAGATTATCTCACACATGGCTTAGAAAAGATACTTACGTGGCCACTACCAGGCTGGGTGGGGTGAAGCCAGTGATGCTAATTAATTCATCTGAGAACCTACAACATTGTGAAGAGTCACAGAGAGAACATTTGATGAGGAAGCACCACACTTAGTGATGAAGAAAGACAAGTCCACCATAGAAGGGCAGCCCTTGAGGTTACTTGGTCACGCAGGGAGAGCTGAGATCTGGCAGCCTGGTCCCCCTCGTGCCCCAGGGCAGACCATCATTCCCAGGACAAAGCCACTTACTGAAGGACCCTGAATGCTTCATGGTGCTAACTAGGGAAACCATATTTTTTTGAGAATTATAAACTATATTTTTGACTTCCTAATAGTGCATTGAGTAATTCTATTTAATGTGTATTTAATAAGTACCAAATCTGAGACAGTGGAGTAGGAAAAGCAGAATTTGGGGACTAAGATGTTAATGCAGTTCCTGTCCCCCAAGGAACACCCAGACGAGTTAAGAAGCCAGATTTGCAGATAGCACAAGGGAGTGTATGAAAGGAAGAGCTGGGGGTGAGTAATGAGACAGACTTTACAATTAAAGCACATAGAACAAAAATTTTAAGTTGGATCCTTGGTGATGGTGTGAAGCGAACCTTTAAAATCCCATGCCTGGACCGATCACAAAGATATACAAATAACTCACATGGCTCAACAAAAACAAAATAAGCAAGCCAGTCAAGAAATGGGCAGAAGAACTTAAAAGACATTTCTCCAAAGAGGAAATGCAAATGGCCAACAGGCATATGAAAAAATGTTCAACATCCCTGATAATCAGTGAAATGCAAATCAAAACCACATTGAGATACCATATTATACCAGTGAGAATGGCACATATCAAAAAAAACAAGCAACAACAAATGTTGGCGAGGATGTGGTGAAAAGAGAACTCTCCTGCACTGCTGGTGGGAGTGCAAACTGGTCCAATCACTGTGGAATGCTGTCTGGAGGTTCCTCAGTCTACTAAAAATGGAGCTACCATTCAACTCAATAATTTCACTCCTAGGTATCTACACAAAGGACACAAAAACATTGATTCAAAAGACCACCTGTACCCCTATGTTTATTGCAGCACTATTTACAATAGGTAAAACCTGGAAACAACCCAAATGCCCCAAAATAGAAGACTGGATCAAGAAGCTGTGGTATATATACACAATGGAATATTATTCAGCAATCAAAAAAGATAAACTCATGCCATTTGCAGCAATGTGGATGGAGCTAGAAGGAATTATGCTCAGGGAAATAAGACAGAAGGAAAAGGAAAAATATTGGATGGTTTCACTTATAACAGGAATATAGGGGAACCCAATAAAACATCAGTGTAAAAAATAATTAACAGTACAAAACACAACAAAGCAAAAACAGACAATTATAAACCAGAGACATCCTGCAGGGGAGGAGGCGGGAGAGGGGTGAGAGGGAGGGAGGGAGGAGCACAGGGGACTGAGGTGATGGTGCACAGGTGCATTGGTGAAGGAAACTCTATGGGGGCTAACCCTGAGGGGCTGGGGGGAAGCAAATATTGTTTAAAAATGAAAAATGATGTAAACAAAACTTAATATCTAAAAAAATAAAAATAAAAATCCCATGCCTGGGGCCTTCCTGGTGGCCAGGGGTTAAAGACAGCACTCTCAAGCTACTGCTAGCCACTGCAGCACAAATTTGATCCCTAGCTGGCCAGGGAGCAACCCACATGGCACAGCAGACCTCTCCTGCCTCTCCCGCTGTTCCCCTCAGCAGTGTATTTCAGTAGATTTGCCTGTGCTGCTCCCCACTCTCTGTGGTGAATCCTCTCACCCTCGTACCTCTGGCTTATACCTCAGTTCTTGTATGCATAAATAAATAAATCTTTAAAAAAATAAAATCCCATGCCTTCAGTCAGCTCGTCAGTAGTTTAGAGTGCTTCCCAGTCATACCTAAATTATATTCCTAATGGCCAGTCTCCCACAATTAGTTATTATGCTATATGTGTGGGTGGGGAGAAGGGGTTTAGAAGAGGAAAGAACAAAGTAAGAGTGATTTGGTGAGTCAGAGACTCTACAGATAGTTTTCAGAAGGGTAGAGTTGACTCAGGAAGGCTTCCTGGAAAAAAGTGGTCATTTTCTGAAATTCCAAGAAGAGGAAAGATGCTCCTGGGTTGGGTACCTGAAGAATGCACGTTTAATGTGGTGTAGCTTCCAGGAAACTAGTCCAACCACACTTCTACATTTTTTCCTGCCCTCAGGAGAAGCTATAGACCAGGTGCAGGGAGAGACACCGTCCATGAAGGGTTTGGCAGCATGGACCTCTGCTAAGTTGGTGAATACTCTCCATTCCATGTCTATGTTCAGGCTCGCTGGGCCTATCTGTATTTATGAGGTATGGGAGGCAAAGGAGACATCCTGGTTTAGGAAGGCAGGTTTGGATCATAAAACATTATGCATAGCAGTCAATAATATTTGTGTAAACCAGTGTGACCCATTCATGCCAAGAGGTATTTAGGTAAAACTAATAGAAAAGAAAAAAACACACTTTGAGGACGGCTCCAAAGGGAGACTGAAAAATAAGACGTGGCTGATATAGGTCATAACATCCTCCAGGACTTGTTAGCATATGTAGGTGACTCCTAAGAAGGACTGAGATTTGGAGGAACTAGCAGGGAAGAGGAGGAGGTGGGTGGGGCATGAAGAGGTGACTGGAAGCAAAGACCCCCCTTTTATTGTTTCAACCAGAACCAAAGTACTTGTGGATCAGTGACTCCATCTGTCAGTTGTTTTTCCCAAAGAGAGCCTCATTAGGTGGTATTTGGGGCCATGTTCTCCATGAAACAGGTCCTGAGATAGATTGTAGGATCTTAGGGAAAGAGGGGAACAAGATGGTACAGAGGGAGAAGTTGGACTGCAATGTAGTGGTGACAAAGGCACCAAACAATCCTGCAGGGTGGTCTGGAGTTGAGGTGTGCACTCACAGACGTCCTTTTGGAGGCAAGGAGGCCAGGCCTCTGTGCACCTACATCCACCCGTCATTAGATGCAAGCACCTTTGGGGAGCAGGCATCTAGGGCAAGGCAACTCTAAGAATTGCTCTTCTTAAACTGAGGACAATGTCTGGAGAAGGATTCAGGAGTCATCAATAACCAAGGCAGAGGCAGGGGAATGAAAGCTTCCATTCTGGGGAACGTCTAGGCTTCGGGAGCTGTGGCTTGGAGTCCCAGATCTCTACTTAGTCGGTGTATGGCTCAGTAGCTGTCACTTTGCTCTCAGGGCCATTACTTCCCGATCTGTAACTGAGAGGATTAGCCAAGATGATGCTCAGGGCCTTCCTGGTGGTACAAGGGGTTAAGCATCAGCACTATGAAGCTACCCCGCAGCCTCTGCAGTACGGGTTCGATTCCTGGCTGGTCAGGAGATATCCACATAGCACAGCAGACCTCTCCTGTCTTGCCCGCTGCTCCCCTCAGTAGTGTATTTCAGTCCTTCTGCCTGTTTTGTTCCCTGCTCTGTCTCTCGTGAATCCTCTCACTCCCCAACCCCTGTCACATCTCTGGCCTATACCCCAGTTCTTATATTCATAAATAAATAAATCTTAAAAAAAAAAAAAAAGGAAAAAAAAGATGATGCTAAGGGCCTCCTCCAAGTCTGAAGCTCTGTGATTTCTAATAGTGGAGGATGCATTGGCAACTGCCATCTTTTCACTATTTTTTTCCCACTAATTAATTAATTAATTAATTAAAAAGATTTATTTATTTATGCATACAAGACCTGGCGTACAGGCTAGAGATGCAGAGGAGTGAGAGGATTCCTCAGAGACAGAGTGGGGAGCATGACACGCTGACTGACTGAAACACACTGCTGAGGGGAGCAGCAGGTGAGACAGGAGAGGTCTGCTGCACCATACGGGTAGCTCCCTGGCCGGCTGGGGATCAAACTCATGCTGCAGAGGCTGTGGATTGCTTCACAGTGCAGTGCTTAACCCCTTGAGCCACCAGGATGGCCCCTTTTTCACTATTTTAATTTTCTATTTTTTTCACTATTTTCACATCTTTTTACCACGTTCTTTTTCCTCTATCTAAATTTCCATGCAATTTTGTCTGAGACCTTCCATAATCTCATCAGCTATCCTCCCTCCAAATTTTCTCACTCAGAATTGAAAAGCATTGTTAAATACTATGGAGGCTAATCAAGCAGATGCAATCTATGACTTGTGCTCTTCAAAGATATATGATTTCTGATGGGTGGAACAAAAGAATCATCTAAGGTAACTGGTAGATGCAGAATTAGAGACTGGATGACAAAAAATTTGGAAGTCATATATACAAAAGTGAGAGTTGAAACCAAAGACATGTACAGAGTCATTGAAAAGGGAGATTTTTAAAAGAAGGGGGCTGAAATCTGAATTTCAGAAAACATTTATGGGCCCAGGGAAATAATATCTATAGGGTCTCCCAAACTGTCTAACTCTCTAAGAAGTGTAAATGAAATTAACAAATAGTCAAATAAAATAAGTTCTGTCTTCCTACCGTATCAAACATATCTTCTTAATACCAAGTAGAAAATATAGGTATTTATTTTTTTTGTGTAACTGAACACCAAAGATCACTAGATTTAATTTACCTCCTACATTCCCTGAATGTGCTGTTATGAATTGATAATACTTAAACAATAAAATGAAAGGAATACATAATTATATTCTGCATTATTATTCATCCTTAAAAACATACATGATTTTTTTTCTTTTTTTAATATTAAATTTTATTTTTATATTCCCCCATACAATTGCAAACGCCCCATTCTGACCCCAATCCTTCCCCTCCCGCCCCCCACCCCCCAAAAAGTGTCTCTGGTTCATAGTTTTTTTTTGATTTTGATTTTCACTTTCTTATATTCATTTTCCTGGTCCCTTATTTAAGTTTTCTAGATTCCTGCTATGAGTGAGACCATCTGGTATTTTTCTTTTTCTTTTTGGCTTATTTCGCTGAGCATGATCCCTTCCAGCGCCATCCATGTTGCTGCAAATTGCATGTGTTTATCTTTTTTGAATGCTGAGTAATATTCCATGGTATATATGTACCACATCTTCTTGATCCAGTCATCTATTTTTGGGCATTTGGGCTGTTTCCAAAGCTTAGCTATTGTAAACAGTGCTGCTATAAACATAGGGGTGCAGGTGCTCTTTGGAATTGATGTTTCTGTGTCCTTTGGGTAAATACCTAGGAGTGGAATTGCTGGATCCTATGGAAGCTCTATGTTTAGTAGGTCCAGAAATCTCCACACAGCTCTCCATAGTGGTTGGACCAGTTTGCACTCCCACCAACAGTGCAGAAGAGTTCCTTTTTCTCCACACCCTCGCCAACATTTGTTGTTGCTAGTTTTTTTAATATGTGCCATTCTCACTGGTGTGAGATGGTATCTCATGGTAGTTTTGATTTGCATTTCCCTGATGACAAGTGATGTTGAACATTTTTTCATATGTCTGTTGGCCATTTGCATTTCCTCTTCAGAGAAGTTTCTTTTTAGCTCTTCTGCCCATTTTTTGACTGGATTATTTTCTTTGTTGTTGCTGAGTCTCATCAGCTCTTTGCAGATTTTTGTGATCAGTCCTTTATCATTAGTGTTGGGTGCAAAAATGTTCTCCCAGTTGGTGGGGTTTCTCTTTGTTTTTGTTATTGTCTCTTTTGCTGTGCAGAAGCTCTTTAATTTGATGTAGTCCCAGCTGTTTATCTTTGTCTTCACTATCACTGCTTTGGGTGATGTGTCTGTAAAGATGTCTTTGATGTGCAAATCCCGTAGTGTTTTGCCTATATTTCCTTCTATGTATTTTATGGTTTCAGGTCTTATGTCTAGTTCTTTAATCCATTTTGAGTTGATTTTTGTGTATGGTGTGAGGTAGTGGTCAAGCTTCATTCTTTTGCAAAAAACATACATGATTTATAAATGTTTTGCCTCATAAAATTTACTATTAATTTGCATCACTTTCATCTCAGAAAAATGATTATTTTTTAACACAATTTGCTCATAATTTGTGTTCAGTAATAGAACAAATCAAACATTTCTTGAGTCATCTTAATTTTAGATAGCTTAAATTTATGAGTTTACACTTGACGTAACTATTCTGCAGAGACACTAAAACTATTCTGCAGAGACACCAATTAAAATTTTAATAAAATTCTTCAAGCCTTATTTATATTTGGCAATCAAATATGAACTTTGCACATTATCTCCAAATATTGTAATGGCATGGCATGGGATAAGCTATTATAAAAAATTACAAAATATTCACTTTTCACCGTTGCAGCTCGCATTGCAATTTCACTATGTAGATCTTTACAATAAAGTTAAGAATCAATGTCATACTTTACCAGTAGTACGTCTAGAACTACAATATGCAAATGTAAGGATAATATGAAATATTGGCCTTGGCAGAATAGCCCTCAGTTGCCATGCACAAGTGATGACAATGTTATGCCCATTTGTGAGTGTCTCTGGAACTAAGAAATGGACGTGAAGATAAGTAAGAATATGGATTCTTGCCATACTGGGAAATAACACTTGGTTATGGAAGAATCTAGTACACTGATGCTAAAAGGAAGGATTTGGTAAATCAATCCATTTATTTTGTCTCCTACCAAGATCTTTACTCATCAACACTTCCTGCCTCTAAAGCATTATAATTCTCTAACATTAACACAATTCATCTGATTCTATCCTAAATACTCCTGCTGGCCTTTCCACCATTTTCAACCAGAGATGGATAAAAGTGTTTTCCCTATGCTGAAGCAGAGTCAATTCCAATAGAAAATGTTGGGATCAGCATTCGTGTTGAGCCAACGCTAAGAATTCAGCGGCAGAGGAAGCAAAGTGTTCTTTGTTTTGCTTGTGTTTATGATACTTGGAGTCCTTTCAAGCTCAAAGTATAAATGCAAAGCTCCTTGCCCAAGGCTAATAGCAGTGTTACTTGAATGGTAGGGAAGAGATAAACAAAAATGGGACTAAAGAGCTCAGGGAGTCCTCTGCTTTAAGAGACATTTACTCTCAAATGAATTAAGACTGCAACCTCCGGGCCTCCCCTGTGGCGCAGCGGTTGAGCGCTGGGTTGCGAAGCTACCCGCAGCCTCTGCAGTGCCGGTTCGATCCCCGGCTGCTCCCCGGCCACCGGAGGAGGGTCCCACATGGCGCACAGACCTCTCCTGCTGCGCCTGCTGCTCCCCTCAGCAGTGCACTTCGGTCCTTCTGCCTGCTCTGCTCCCTGCTCTGGCTCTGATGAATTCTCTCACCCTCCCGCGCTTCTGACTGTACCCAGTGCTTGTATGTATAAATAAATAAATAAATCTTTAAAAAAAAAAAAAAAAAGACTGCAACCTCCAAAGTAAAAGCTCTGTCCCACTTTCTCCTGACTTCAACCTCTGCTCTATTGAAGTCAGAGTCATCTTTGTAAAAAGCAAATCCGATGCCACAGTCTGATGACAGATCCATTGACAGTTTCCCATTGTTTTCAGAATATTATTTTCATTATTTATAATGTTATTCATGCCGCCCTTGTCCCTAGCTGACTTTTCATCTTCTTCCTTAGCCTCTTCTCCCAGCTCCTTATATTCAAGCTTTATACCATACTTCTTTCTCCTCTTGGATGCATTGTGTACTCTGTGTTGGGTGCTCAAACTCAAACTTTCCTTTCAGTCTGGCATATTGTTTTTTTTTTTTTAAATATTTATTTATTTATACAAGCACTGGGTACAGTCAGAAGCGCAGGAGGGTGAGAGAATTCACCAGAGCCAGAGGGGAAAGCAGAGCAGGCAGACTCATGAAGTACACTGCTGAGGGGAGCAGCGGGCGGCAGGAGAGGTCTGCGCACCATGTGGGACCCTCGCCCAGTGGCCGGGGATGGAACTGGTGCTGCCGAGGCTGCGGGCAGCTTCCCAACCCAGTGCTCAACCGCTGCGCCACCAGGGAGGCCCAGTACGGCATATTGTTATCCTTACTCTTCAGTCAAGTTTCAATCTGAACTTCTCATCCTTAGGAACCCTGGCTAAGTCCCACCATGTCATCTGTGCTCCCATAATGTTGCATTTCTCCTGTGAAGGAAGTCCCCCCTTGGTTATTGCTTATTTGGCTCTTTTCCCTACTATACTCAACGTTCCGTGCGTTCATGGAGCTGCTGGACTATCCCAGTATCTGGTACTGGCAAATACTTAATAATGAATCATTAAAGGAATAAATACTGTTGGAAGTCACTAACACCTGGGAAAATTTTATCAGAGCAATAAACAAGAATCCTGAGTGGAAGTTCATGCATATTAAACTCAAAGCCAAGAGGTTAGGTATTTGTATTCCTGCTCACCTTAGAAAGTTCCCTGGCCTTATGACAGTATGGAAAGATCACAAGCTAGATACAAAGACTTGCATTGAAGTCTCAGTTCTGTTAATTAATGCCTACAAAACCTTGGTCTCTTAAATTTCCCAAGTTTCCGTTTTCCTCTATAAAAAGAATAGCAATGCATGTTCGACCTGATTTGTAGGCATGTGGTGCCAAGTAAAGTGATTGATTTATGTTAAAACCCATTGTAATTTGTAAAAGACAAATCAGATTTAGATATTATCGGACTTCACTTACTTAAAAGAGATAGACTGGGCATAATTGACAGCACAGGAAGTTAAGGAAAATCTGCGACTTTTAACCAATTGTTTTGAAGTGGTCAGTAAGTCTTAATTGGTAAATGCCTAATAGACAGGAGGTAGTTTTGTATTGCTCCAAGATTTATATTGAGCTCAATCAATTGCTAAATTAATCTTTATGATTACCCTATGATAACAGTCATCAATCCCTGTACAGTGACACAATGCAAAGTAGACATAGACTATGGTGTGTAGACAAAGAATCTTCTTCACTGTGAAATCCCCAGTGAGGCATCATCACAGCTTGACATGGGCAGTCACAAGCTTTCCTCTACTAGGACAGACTTGTGGTGCTCACTATTGGTTTGCAACAGCTTTGATGATGCAGCTTCCCATACTCAACCCTGTCCTGTAGGACAGAGGCTGTCTGCTCTCTGGATGGTATGCTGGGGAGGGGGTGGCTCTCTTTGACCTTAGTTTTTTCAGGTTATCACAGGCAGGAACCAGCTTGATATCTAGGTTCCTTCTAGTGCTGGCATTTCATGGTCATTGGAATCTAGCCTAAGAATGAGACCTATAATGAGACATTGATTATCATGAGCCAGATCCCTTGTGCTTAGCTGCTCCTGAAATCCACATTAGAGTCAGTGCTCAGCTGGGTAAAGATGCACAGCCATTAGGGAAACAGGATCCCATTGAAAACTCTGTGAGAGTATTATGGAATGTAGCCCGAATAGGCTGTTCAGAAATGACCTTACAGTTATGTAGCTGACCTGAGTCTTTGGGGCACCCAGCTCATGGTGATCACAACAGAGGGTCCCAGAGTGAACTGGTGAAGAGGGTCCTAGATTTGCATCAAGTTCGTATGACATCTGGTTATGTGAATTTAGACTAGGCTATTCTTTTTTTTTTTCCTCCCTAGAACTGGGGTATAGGCCAGAGGTAAAGGCTGGGGGAGGGATGAGAGGATTCACCAGAGACAGAGTGGGGAGGAAAACAGGCAGACTGACTGAAATACACTGCTGAGGGGAGCAGCAGGTGAGACAGGAGAGGTCTGCTGTGCCACATGTGGGTCAGTTCCCTGGCTGGAGATCAGACTCAGGCCATCGTGGTGATAGAGCTGAGACTTAACGTGTAGGCCACCAGGGAGGCCCCTGAATCTTTGTTTTCTTATCTATTATATGAAGCTTTTAAAACTGTTTATCAGTGTGTGGGGATGAGAAGTGAAGTAACATGTACAAACAAAACACTTTCATATAATAATGAAAATCAAACAGATAATGAAAGAAAGCATCGCAAGGCACATACTGCTACAGGGCTGGGTTGGGATTTGGAAGGTGGCATATAACAATACAAAACAGAAAGCAATCAGTCAAATTGCAGCAAATAAATGCTTATAAGTAGAGGGAAACGTTCAGAAACTGCTCAGACTTCCCATGAAAGTTAAGAAAGTTTATATAATTCTTTCCTACCAGCTCAAAGGGAAAAGAAAGTATTCCCAGATGGCAAAAAAAAAAAAAAAGACATATTCCTTTAGTTGGAGAGCATTTTCAAATTTTTCGATGGATTTGTGTAATAGCGAATGAATAAGGACCAAAAATTTTGAAAATATAGACATTAGACCTGCAGTTGTTGAAGACAATGTACTTAAATCTTTAGGAGATGCACGCCAAGAGACAGGTTTGGGGAGCTCCTTGCATTTAGGAAAATAACTTTATACAACTTTATACAACCCCGCTGACCATCCCTAATGTGAGATGCAGACATATTTTAAAGCAACTCACGACTAAGCACTCAAAAAATAAAAATAAAAAACAGATTAAAGGAAGCATAGAACTAGGCAGTGAAGCCAAAATACCAAACATTGTCTTAACCACACAAAAGGGACAACCTTGATATGGATTGCCATGACTTGCTGTATTTCAAATTGTACATATAGGCATCTACCCCATTTTCAAGTACCTTGCAAAGAGGCAACACGTAGTAGACATCAAGTAAAGTTCTTTCCTCTTCCTTATATCCATGGAAATTGGAAAACATGGTAGAAAATCCCTTTGAGGTAGAGACCCAGTTGTGAAGTGGGAACCAACTGGCTCAGAGTTGGAGAGGAACTAGTCAGCCCATCAGCTTTTTTCTCTGTACAAATGTAGCTGGAAACATGTGTTTGGAGGACTCTGCATATCTTCAAAAACCAGAGTCTGACAAATGAGTGAGTTTGAAGAATAGCCTTTATACAGAATGACTTTGCTTTGTTCTTCTTCCATGTTTTTCGTCTAATTCATCAACCATAACAAGCTATGCAGATGCAAGCTGATGTGAATGCTGACTTGTTTGCTCTCTTGTAGGCACGTAATGTGACTTTCCAGCTAGGTGTTTTGAAAGTGGTTCTGCAAAAAAGTTGCCTTCTCAGGAAGAGACTCCAGGTCATTGCCACGGTCATGGGGAATAGAAAAATGCTGTGCATCTCCAGTGTGTGTGTGAACTGGGAAATTTGTTTTACAAACACAAACTTTCAAACGTCCATTTGATTTCTTGCAAATTATTCCAGAATTAATTTGTTGTAGATGATTCAAAAGTGATTCTTTTGATCAGGCTTTGTTTCCCCAGTTCCCATATATTAGATTGTAATGAAAGCTATTTGTCAGCATCACCAGAGACTCTGTGTAGTCATTTAGACAATTAATTGCCTTTCTATTTCGGTGCCACAAAGTCTATAATAGCAACCACAACAACATCATGACAAGTGATGATGACAGTGCTGGTAGTAATATCAGCTGTTGAAACCCACAGTCTACTTGAATTGATCAAAGTCAAAAGCTAAATACCATAATTTCAGATGAAGAGGAGGAGATGATGGAGGGGTATCTGTAATGAACCAAGAACACTTCACATGCAATGTGAATGAATTCACATCTAAGGCTTTCATGAATATCCCTAGAGCCCAGTAGGCTATCCACCATTAGTCTCATTTTACAGAGGAGGAAACAGAATGAGAAAGATTTGATAAATTGCTAAAGACAATCAAATAGCAAGTGGCATGATTAGAACTCAGACCCAATCCATCACGATTAGTCTTCTTACCTATGCAACACGCCATCTTGTTCATCTGCCTTAGCTGCTATATAAACTAGAGCCATGTCTTGCATTTGGTAATTGTTTCCCAGACTAGGGAGCAGAGGCATTTATGATCCAAAGATTGGGGATGGAGGTCTTATTTGGTTAGACTCATGATAATGCCACTGTCAGCTGTGGTTTACCTGAATAGATCAGTATCACCCATCTGAGTAACTCTGCTGTATCCCACCCAGGTTGGACATGTAGACTGCTACATCTCATGACATGCTGACTATCAACTGGCTTACATATATCTCAACAAGTCTGGCTTATTTTGTTTCATAAATACATCATTAATAAATGCATTACATACATTTGTTTAATAAATATATTACATGTATGTGTATATATACATGTTACGTGCTTATTAAGTGAAATAAATAACAATGAATTGGGGGTTTTATAGTTTATATGAAAGTTAAATAAATGACAAATAACAAAAGGCAGGGAAGGAAGTAAATGGAATTGCTTAACTGGAATATTCCTCCATTGGTGTGAAGTAATACAATATTGCTTGAAGATATCCTTTAAAGTTAAAGGTACATATTATAATGTCTAGTAAAATAACACAAAAGCATAATAGGTTGCAGATTAATTGATGCAAAAAATAGGGTGCTGAAAATAATCAATTCACTTAAAAGAAAACTAGTAAAGACAACAAAATTCAGATGGGACAAATACAAAACAAAATACCACAGTGGTAGACTTAAACCCATACACATTAAATATAAATAAACTAATACAGTTAAAATGCAGGGATTGTCAGGAAGGATATAAATGGATATACAACCATTGCTGTATAAGAAGTCTACTCAAATATAGAGACAAAAATAGATTAAAAAGGAAAAAGATGAAAAAAATATACCAATTAAAGGAGAGCTGGAGTGACTGTATCAACATCAGACCAAGGAGAATTCAGACTAAGGAATATGATCAGGCATAAGAAGGATCTTTTATAATGCTAAAGATTCAATTGATGAAGAAGATGTAACAGTTCTAAATTTGCATACACCCAATGAAAAGGCCTTCCAAATACATGAAGTAAAAACTAATAAATCTGAAAGAAAAAAATAGACAATCTAATTTACAATTTTAAGTAGAGATTTGAAATTCCTACTCTATCTTCCTTCAGTATTGATAGAAAGAATAAACAGAAAATCAGTAAGGATATAGAGACTAGAATAACAGTATCAACCAACCTGAACTAATTGACATTTGCAGAATATATCACCTACAAAGGCAGGTTACATATTCAATTGTACAAGGAACATTCATTAAGATAGACCAACATTGTCACAATAAGTTGAAGTCAATTTAAATAACAGGAAGAGTATATCCTCTGACCACAACAGAGTTAAACCAGAAATTAATAATCGAACAGGAATATGGAAAATTTCTAAATATCTCTGAACTAAATAGCACTTCTATTATAAATAGTCCACGAGTCAAAATATTTTGAACCACAATGAAAACAAACATATCAAAATATGTGAGGTACAAATGCAGTGTTAGAGAAATTCTGATTGCCCTAATGGTACCAATTTCTTATTTTTAAAAAGAAAGAGTTCTCCACAGAGTGGAGAAAATGATAAAATTAAATCAGAAATAAAAGAAGAAAAAGTACAGAATCGATAAAATGGAAAAAAAGAAAATGAATGAAACCAAACCTAGTGAAAGTCAAGAAAGTTTATATAATTCTATTTGGAACTATTAACAAAATCATTAAAGCACTTCCCAGACAAATCAGGAAAAATAAAAGTGCTACAGAAGACACAATTACCAACATCAGGTATCAAATCACCAATATGAAAACAGATTCAACAAACATTAAAAAATAGAGGAAATGTCATAAAAAACATTACTGATAAATTTAACTATTTAGATAAATTGGGCAAACTTTTGAAAAACAAACTATCAAACCTAACTCAAAAAGAAATACCTCAACAAAACAGTCTTATTTAAATAAACAGGATTAGGAATTCACAACTTCCCACAAAGAAAACTCCTTGCTTAAATATCTTCACCACTAAATTATACCAAAGATTTATAAAGACCTAATGTCAAATTGACAATATCACGAATGAACTATGGCCAGCTCTGGGCACTCTACAGATACCTAACGGACAACAACAGCAGAGTTACAAATAGTTTTGCAATACTGCATTTGACAGCTTCAACGAAATGGACAAGATCTGTTGACAGCACAACTTATCAAAACTAACTTGAGAGGGATTTAAAATACTGAACACCAATTTTAAAAAACTGAAACCATAACCTAAACTCTTTCCATAACATAAACGACAGGGATCACATCTGAGGCTGGTCAAGTCTCAGATCCTCGCTGCCGCTGGGAGGAACTAGCCTTTAGCACACAGACAGCAACACCCAGATCAGATGTCTGGGTGCTTCAACAGCCAAAGCATACAGAAGAGAGGGTGAGGAGGAAGGAAGAAGAAACTGCAGATTAAAGGGAGTTTTATAAAACTTTTTCATGTGCAAGATTATAACATATAGGGATACACTCAAATGGCAAAACCATAAATTAATGCAAGGGCGTGATTATTTTCCAGAGTAGTATTTTGAGAGGGAGAAGTGGTACTGTATCTGCAGGAGTGCAGAATCCCCAGCCCTCCTTGTTCTCAGGGCTATTGTCTCAGTGCCCAGAGTTCCTGTGGGTGAAGTTAAATGTAGAGTCAGGCAGGGGCCTCTCACCAGGGCAAAAGTCCTGGTATGAGGCACACACTGGGAAACCAGTGCCTGCTGAAAACAGCAAGCGGATAGTATGGCCCGATTAGCAAGATCAGCCAGAACACCTTGCTTGTGAAGATTAGCTGAAAGTTAGGTAAGAACAGGGACTAGAAATAGTATGCTTTGATGAGCGGGAGCAATGGAAGCCCCCAAACAATAGCTCCTGGTTACTCCACCCTACCTTCCTCCAGATGATGACTTGATGACTCATCCCAAACAATGCACCCCAACTGTGAACCTGGTTCTAAATTAAAAGGAGGCTGCCCATGGATGGGGCTGCACATTATTTCCTGGTGTAGCCCCTCCAGGTCTCACACTGCTCCCCATGGACTTTGAGTAATCTGTCTCATCCCATGTGGCTCCCCACGCTGCCGTCCAGTGAGAGGACAATGAAGTGCATGGAGGGGCCTCTCCGGTGGCTGGCAAAGGTCTTTTTCTTGACTTGGGTAGATTCAAGGGTGTACCCTTATAATAATTCACTAAGGTATATGTTGGATTTATGCAGTTTTTTATTTCTGTGTTTTATTTTGCAACACAATGTGTGTATGTGCATAGATATGCAAATTGATGCAGTTTTGTATTTATTTGCAGTCACATTTGTATCTGTCTGTCCATCATCTGTCTATCTATCTATCTATCTATCTATCTATCTATCTATCTATCTATCTATCTATCTATCTATCTATCCATCCATCCATGTATGTATGTGCAATGCTTGGATTGAGATATCTTTCAAGAAAAATATCTCCACCATTAGGAAAGGCTCTATAAATGACCAAAATAAACTTTTATATGCTGGGATTAAATGACAAAACTCATTCCCTCCATCAATAAAATAAGAGTTAAAACCAAGGCAGTCTAGAAGCTTAAGCCAGACCCCTCAATGTTAATCTGTGAGCAATATAAGCCACCCCTTGCTTACTGTGCTCCACCCTGACATGACATGTATGCCACTGGGACCTGGCTCTCCCTTTGTCCCCAACAATTAGCACAGTTCACACTTGAATGATCATTGTTTTGACCTGCCCTAAGTCTCGGCATCCGGACTCCATCACCCACCATCTGCGCACTTGCCAGGAGGATCGCTCAGCTTCTCTCCAGCAAGCACCGGAAGTGGGTCTTGGCCACAGGCCTACACTGTGACAGGCAGCCAAGGGACAGGGACTTCTGTCATTCATCGTCTCAAGGACCGGAGCTGATCAACAGCGGCTCCCCACAGATTTCATTGCCTGGAGTCCTCCCTGCTTTACAAATGAGAAAAGGCGACATAGCAGAAAAAGGAAGAGGAGAGTTACCCAAGAGAATGTAGCAAAAGTGCTCAGAGAACAAGCAGGAGAGAGAAGACACCAAAAACCCAAGAAAAAAAAGAAAGAAACAGGAAAGAGAGGACAAAGGTGAAGAGGTAGGGCAGCACATGGCCAGAGAAGCGGCATTCTTTCTGAGAAGAGCTGGCAACTGCTGGTTCAGTCAGATCTGAGTTATGCTCACTTTCAGCACTAAATAAAATATGCACACTCTCTAAAGGGCGGGGGGTGTTCCTCAGCCTTATCTAAATATTTATTTGTGGACAGGATTTCCATAGTAACCGGGAAACAGCAGAAATCCCCACCAGCCATCCAGAAGAGCAGAAGGACTTCACACTACCATTTCGAGATTCTAGGGAGCCAGTGGTCAGAGTAGGGAGGTGATGACATCAACATGCTGAAGAGGTGGCCCCAAACTTGGGTTGGAAAGCACTTGGTCAGCACTGGGGAGACACAGGGCCTCTCAGCACAGGCCCAGCCACTGGGAAGAGATGCTGGGGTGAGCCTGTGTTACTGACCAGGTCTAGAAGAAGAGCTGCCTCAAGTCACCCCAGCAATTCAGGTTCCTGACCTGTCCTTAACACCAGAGTTACAATTACTTATCTTGACCGGGTTTGTCATCTTTCAAAATCGGCCACACAGGGCAAGGAAATACCACAAAGGCCCCAGGACTTCCTGTCCTGTCTCATCCTTGATGGGAGGTCAGGGAACAGGTGTGAATCAGGGAGATAAAATTTTGTTACTGGTGATGAAATTGCAAAAATGATCTCTTTCTGGTATAAATTAAAGGAGGCCCAATACTATCCCATCCTAATATTTAGTCCCAAGTGGGGTGGGAAGGGTGGAGTGTAGGCAGGTGAATTGCACGCAACCATTGCCTTTTTTCTCTGGCATGGAGATCTGAGTTGAGGCTACCCTTGGAAATTTCTCCTGCTTGGGAATGTACCTTGCACAGAAATTAATGGGCATAAACATGACTATATAAATAGAACATAAATTCCAAGAAAGCAGGAGATTGTCTATTTGACTCACTGCTGTATCCCTACTGCCTAGGTCGGTGCCTGGCACACAGCAGGCACTCTGTCTATTTATTGAAATAACTAAATGACTAAATGGCCCTTCTTAGCAATTCTTCACCATGGTTGTAGAGCTGCATTTTTGGACCATGCTCTGGGACATCTTTAAAGATAGAACTGGTCTACTGGTGTTCTTCCTTGGGTGGCTTTGCCTCATCTTCAAGGTTTCTAGGTGTTCTCTGTCTGCTCTATCTGTGCCTGCTGTTGTTCCTAGCATACTACTGGCAAGCTATTGTGACATCTGGACACCCCTGCCTCTGCTTCCTGGGAGTCAGCCTAGATTTCATTCCTGATTCTGCCTTGAGAATCAAGGCAGATTCTTGGCTGCTGTGGAGCCCCTGGGTCTGGAACTGTACCCACTATCCATAGTGTCTCTCTTCTTTCCTAACCCTTGCCTTGGCTCATGCACAGGTCTTCTCAGTACAAGGAAGTCCTCACAGGGGTCTAAGAGGGAGAAAAGCACCTATGGGGGGAAGTTTCCCTGCTATCTCGGACAAGATGAGTATTATATAACATGTATTGAGCAGCTTCCTCTGGATCAAGTTTGTTTCAGAAGGTTATGTGTGCTGATTAATCAGAGCCTTATGTAACACTAGGAAGTAGGTTTCATTTTCGTCCTAATTCTTAGGTAAGGAAGCATAGGCACCAAATAGTTAAATAAGTTGCCTAAGATTTCACAACCAATAAAAGGCATGAACTCTGGTTTCTTGCTATTGAGTTGGACCTCATGGCCACCACACTATACCCATGCTGACTCTCAGAGTGATGTTTGCCTAGTTGTGTAGGTAGGTTAGCTGGAGTACAGTGGGACACAAATATAGGTAGACCAAGGAGACAGAACACAAAGTTTAAGCTTTCTCCACAGTTAAAAACAAATACCAGCACTACAACAGCCATTCATTAAGTGTTCAATAGATGCATGACAGATATACACCAGAATTTCAATTTGTCTTCAGAATAAACCCACAGGAGATGAAATTGGGTGTTAAAGGTTTAGAACAACCTTTCCAAGGTCACTTGTCTAGAACTGGCAAACGTTGAGATTCAGGCCTGTGTCCCAGGCCTGTGCTCTTAACAGCATGATGTGTTACATGTCCCACCACAAAGGCCCTGACCCCCACCAACCTGGGGTCAGGGGGACTCAGCATTTGCCTCTGCCCTCATCCACATTCCTCATTCTACATTATGTAAGGATGGGTACTAAGCCCTGAGTTCTGTGTGTTGTTTGAGCATTTATGTAACAGTGAGTCAAGAGTGGGATTACTTCATGTTCCAAATATGGTTGATCTTGATCTGAGTGATCTGAGAACTTTTTCTCAAATTGACCTAACAAACAATAAAAGTGGGCTGAGCTCAAAATAAATCACAATCTAAAATGACTGTGGAAATGTAGTGTAGCCTTGTAAACTCTCATCATTTAATCATATTACAGCTCCTAAAACATTGCTTCTTATACCCATCCCTTGAGATTTAGCAGTTCAGCCAGATTCTCCTTGATATTTCTGGTTTTCCCCTTAAGGCAAGTCTTTCACACTCTGTACATTTCCCACCAATTGAATTTTTTTGACTTTTTTCCATAGATTCTGACCAATGCCATTTCAAGTAAATAAAATTGTATTAAATGTCCGCTGTGTGTGGGAACCTGGGCCTGGGCCTAGATAAGGTAGGCAGAAACAAAAACAAGTAATCTGCAGATTGGGAAGTGTTATAAAAGCTGTGGTAGAAAAGGGGTTGAGTGGAAATCTACAAGGTGATAGCTGATCTCTTCTTTGCACCAAGAGAGGTGGTTAAATCCAGGAAGAGAAAAAGTATAGTTTTGGGAGAGGGCAAGGCAGGTATGAACTGGGCAATATGGTGGAAATTCTCTGGGCTGAGTGTTTTGGCTCTGGCACCAACAAACATACAATTCCGGGTAAATCATTCTGTGAACTTTTTTTTTTCTCCCCCACTACACCAGGAGGTTACACTGAAGGGCACCACAGATCCCACACAATTTAGGATCCTCTGATTGTGATCTGAACTGACATCTTTCTAAATCAGTCCCATGACCCAACCAGTCCATCATTCTGCCCTTAAATGTCTCACTAAGGAGCACAGTGTAGCGGTTACCAGCTCTTGACATGGATCACACAAAGAAAGTACCTGGGGATGGAAGCTTGCCCTGTTGTCTGTCTAGAGCGGTTTGGCCACTGACCAAAGTCTGGCAGTCATCAGCAGGCAGATTAAATAGGTTGTTCCTATTGCATGTTCAGCTCTGGGATTAATGGATGGTTTCTTTAGCTCACGACTGCTTCCCTTTTTAGGTTGTTTTAGCACATCCAGTTAATCCTGGCCTGATCACAGAAGTTTGCTTATGGCCAGAGTAATGACAGAGCAAGTTGGATTTAGAGTGGCAGGATGATCCCCTAGGATTTCCCATGTATTGTAAATTCTGGGAAGGTGGGGTGTGTCTTCTTAAGGTGAAGTCTTGACCATTCATCAGTCTTCAGTTGAAATTCATTACTTGAGTTTCTGTTGAGTGAGGAGCACATAAAATGGGCAGAATCCAATAGGTCCTCTATTCTAAGTCACCATAAGTCAGAGAGGATGAGTTAGAAAAAGTGCTTCCTTAGCTTCCAGGCCTGGTTAAGGTCTAACTTTGACCCATTTATTCCTTCTTATCCCTTTCGGTTCTCTGGCTCTACCAGTAGTGGCCATTTCCATGCCAGATGGCAAATGCATCTTCCAAAGGTATGGCTCTGAGTCAACCAAGAATATGCCTTTCCCTCTTGTTCAGGCCTCATGGGCCTTTGCCATAGACACGTCTGTACTCTACAAACAAATAGTAGGCAGCAGAGTGAGAAAGAGAGCAGTGCTGAGCCTGCCAACGCTCAGGGCGGTGCATCCTTGGCCTTGTGTCTGTGATAGTATAATGGATGAATTATTAATTATGATTTATCACCAGGATAAAGGAAACTTGTAGGCGATTCTCTCCAAAGACAAGAGTACAAAAGTCTGTGCCTGGGGCTCAGGCTTTTATTAGTGACAGATGAACATTTGGAATAGAATAATAGAGATGATGTTTGATAATTTTTCACCTCACCTTTCCACCAAGCACTTATTAAGCACTAATTCATTAATTTTCAAAACTGCCTTGTGATAAAGGAAGCATTATTTCTATATTTTTCTCCTCACTGTCTCAACAGTTGGGAAATTAGACATTAAAAATCTGTCCAATTGCTTTTGAAAAGCATTCTTAAATAAAATGTTTGTTCTTTATGACTTTTTTTTTTATTTTTTTTTTCTTTTATAGAGGCATGTTTTATTTATTTGTTTGTTTGTTCGTTTGTTTCGTTTATACATGAACTGGGTACAGTCAGAAGCGTGGGAGGGTGAGAGAATTCACCAGAGCCAGAGCGGGGAGCAGAGCAGGCAGAAGGACCGAAGTACACTGCTGAGGGGAGCAGCGGGCGGCAGGAGAGGTCTGCGCGCCATGTGAGACCCTCCTCTGGTGGCCGGGGAGCAGCCGGGAATCGAACCGGCGCTGCAGAGGCTGCGGGCAGCTTCGCAACCCAGCGCTCAACCGCTGCGCCACCGGGGAGGCCCAAAATGTTTGTTCTTTAAATCATGATTTAAGTGCAACTTCACAAAAACTATTTCCTCTTTTAAATAAAGAGAAATGTTTATTGTATCAGAAAGGGCTTAAGAAATAGGAGTATTTGTTTTGATTCTGAATTTCAGAGCAAGAATGTTTGAAGACTCCTAAGAACGCAAATAAATATCCCAACAGCTTCCTATTCCCATATATTCCTAAAAATCCAATTTGTTAGAAATATTTCACCATCTTTACAGCCCATGTATTGTTGGTAAATGCTATCAAAATAGTTTCTTCATAGCTACCTTCTGCATTTCCTAGAATTCAAAAATAAAGAACATTTGAGTTCTACAGAAATACTCAAGTTTTTTTTTTTTAAAGATTTATTTATTTATTTATACAAGCACTGGGTACAGTCAGAAGCGCGGGAGGGTGAGAGAATCCACCAGAGCCAGAGCAGGGAACAGGCAGACTGACAAAGTACGCTGCTGAGGGTAGCAGCGGATGCGGCAGGAGAGGTCTGCATGCCATGTAGGACCCTCTCTGGTGGCTGGGGATTGAACCGGTGCTGCAGAGGCTGCAGGCAGCTTCACAGCCCAGCACTCAATCGCTGCGCTACCAGGGAGGCCCAGAAATACTCAAGTTTTAAATGCTTCTTTCACTATTCACCTGACACATATTGGTTGGTGTAAAAATTGGAGGCCAGAAATTGGTTGCAAGGCCTAGGATGGAGAAGTGCATATTTCATGTTTCATGTTGTCATTTTGTGGATTTCATCATCATCATCATCATCATCATCTCACCATTATCATCAGCCCCATCTCACTATTAATTCATTGCATTAGTATCTCACTTTGCAAATCACAAGCGTCTTCTTAAACATTAATTGATTAAATTCCAAAGAACCCTACAGGCCAGGTGTTGGGATCCTATCAGAGAATTCTGACCATATTGAGATAGAAGAATAGACAGTTAAAGAATAAGATGTTCCCCTGGTTGTTGATAAAGTTGTTGCTTAGGAAATGTGGTGACAATGGGTTTCCTAATTAGGTCGTCACCTCCACCCAGGCACAAACAGCACTAGGCAACTACAGGCATGCTCCAAAGGGATAGTAACTTTCATGCATGTTTCAAAGTAATTCAGGACACAGACTCGCCGCTAGCATATCCCAAAGAAGGAAGGGATGAGTCGTGCAGATTCAATTGCTCATCCCAAGCTCACCAACAAGAAAAGTCACTTCTGTCTCAGGGAGAAATGAGTGAGAGATTGGAGGGAGATTAGGGTGTTCTAATGGATGTCTCTCTACATGGAAGGAACTCTAAGAGAAGGGGAGACTAATTTCCTCCCAACATAGGACTCCCTTTATCTGAATTTTCTAACATTTGATGTGGATGTGATGGGTGGAGATCATTTGCTTTTGTTTCTACTTACATTTCGGAAAGTAACTAGTTAGATCTCAAGGCATTTATTATTTGACCTATCTCAGAGTAGTTCTCCATCTGTGCTCCAAGTTAGTTGTTAATGATACAGAAGATAAAAGCAGGTTCTTTTTGTTTTTATCCCTTACACTGCCAGTTTACTCTGACCTGGCACTGAAGGACTCCCAACCTCTGTCAGCTTTCTGTTGACAAATTTTCTTTTCCTCTGTCTCCACCTTGAAATTTAGATGTCTCTTCATTCCATCCCTCCCCTTCTCAGGATCAACTTACCACTCTATTTTCCAAGGAATATGGCTCTGATGTCTGCCTGTGAAACTGGCACTTTTAATTTTTATTTTAAAGATTTATTTATTTTTATACAAGAGCTGGGATACAGGCCAGAGGTGTGGGAGGGTGAGAGGATTCACCAGAGACAGAGCAGGGAACAGAACAGGCAGACTGACGAAATACACTGCTGAGGGGAGCAGTGGGCACGGCAGGAGGGGTCTGCCGTGTCTCGCCGGCTGGCCGGGATCAAACCCACATTGCAGAGGCTGTGGACAGCTTCACAGCATGGCATTCGCCCCGCTGTGCCCCAAGGAGGCCCGAAACTGGCACTTTTATATCCCAAATAGTGGAGAGAAATTAAGGTGTCCTTTTACTATTAAGTGCCTGAGAAATGGATTATTTAGGCTGGAATATAGGGATCTTCTATATTGAGTAAGACTCAGTTTTGGTTGACGCTCACAAAGCAACCCCATCATCCTGTTACTCTTATGCACCACCTCCGTTCTTTCTTGATCATCATCACCACCAAACATTCTTCCTCTTGGAATCAGGTCAAATTAGATTCCTATGGAGATAAGAAGAAAAGAGTATGGGTAGTCATGTCTATTTGTTTGCTGCATTTCTCTGTTGTCTCTCCAATAAATCCAAGGCCACGCTGAATTGAGTGCTATTCCCTCATTATATTTAATAATACACTCTATGCCTGCATTAATTACCTAGACGATCTTATCCAGTCCCATGGCTTTGGATCCCAATCCAAAGGATGATGACTATCACATCAGTATCGCCAACCACGTCCCTATTCTGAGTTCAAGAATATGTATTCAATTATCTGTTTAGCATATTCATTTGGTTAATGGCAGTATATCATTTAGTTATTATCTTGAATTTGACCCTTCACCAGACTTGGCAGCAAGCTTCAGAAAGTATCCTCTTCTGTATGAAGACACAGGTCACTCTAGCCCTCCCCCCACCAGATTGTGCTTCTGCTATACATGTCCATGTCCTCAGATTCATTTGACAATCACCACCTTACACAGATCTCCACCTTGGCAGTTGCCAAGACTGTCAACTGTCCTCATGCTCCTCTCTTTGGGGGTTCAGAGTTCTCCACTCTCCAGCTCTGGGTACTTAGTTGTTATTCTGCAGTATAGTGTCCGCATTTGCATTGGCATACTCCCATGGCGCTCTGTAACCCAGGGGGCTCAGTGCAACCCCCCTCACCAGTGAAGTCTCCAGGTTCTAAAGTTCCCTGTGTGGGTGTAAGCCCTTTGGTCAACAAGAGCAGAGAGGTTCCGGTAGCAACATCCCTCCCTCTTTGGGGTTGCACAGCTCCAGTAATGCTCCAAACATAATTAAATTGCAGCATTTCCTATCCCCTCTGCTGTGTAATCCCTCTTGATGTATATATAGTTATTGGTTCCTCATCCTGGAACTGTGGTTGTTTTATGTATAACATAGTTGTAAAAATGTGGAGGAGGAAACCCTCGTGTCTTTTCTTTTCTGCTGGACTCTGTATTTTCATTTGGAAGTTTAATGGTCAAAAAAATTTCAGTGCATCCAAATGCAAACTCTTGATTTTTACCATCAAACTGTTGTTTCTCCTTAGTGTTTTTCATTTGCATAAATGCTACTATAATCCACCCTATCATGTGGCACTATCCTGGAGCCTTCTTTCTCTTTCATACTCTTTGCAGGTCCCATCACCTTCACCCTTAAAATATACATCATAGTTTTCAGAGTAAGCAGTGTAAGATGCCAGACTTTAACACTTCGAATCCCAGAATTTACCATGAGAAAAGCCAGTTGCATGCATCTGGAGATGCATGTCTGTCATTTGGCACATCGTGTCCTCGAGGGTTGTGACGGGAGAAGAGGGTGGTGTAGAAGACACACTGGCTCTTAGCTGCCATAGCCTGGAAGTGACACCTGCCAGTTTACCTGTCATAATGTAACTTCAGAATGGTTGGAAAACATAAGGGAATAAACGAAATACTTGGAACATTCTCGCAATCCAACCATTTTTCTTACTACCTTCCCTGTATTACCTTAGCCCCATCATCTTTTACCTGAAATACCACAAACATTTTCTAACCAATCTTCCTTTTAATCATACCCCTGTATGAACTTTTCTTTCTTCAACTTTTGCTGTCTCCTACATTCTGGACTCCGAGTGATAGCTAAAGTGATTTTGTCAAGTTTTAAATAGTTGGTGTATCACTTTTCTCCAAACACTCAAAAGTCCAGTCCCCAATGACAGCTTCTAGATGACAGTCCTTGGGCCCTGCACACTTCTCCAACCTGTCTTCTGGCATCTCCCTCCTGGACCACTTTGCATTGGCCACACTGGCTTCCATGCTTCTCTTGTGTACACCAACTTCAATCCTGCTGAAGGCCTTCAGACCATGGTTCCCTCTGCCAAGAACACTTTTTCCTTAAACTGTCATGTGGCTCAACCATCCCACCCCCCCCTGCCATTTATGCTCTGTGGCTCTAGGAGGGGTTACCTCTGACCATTCTGTCTGTATAAAATAGTCAACTTTTAGTGCCATGTCTCATCCACTCCCCCACTACTCTGCTTTTCCTTTCATAGCACTTTACCTTTGCTGAAACTTTATTATTGGTTTATTTACATTGCTCTGCATTGTCTGTCCCCTCTGTTTGGATGCAAGGTCACGAAGTACAGTGCCCCTGATCACTTTGCTTGCTGTTGTCTCTCCAGCACTGATAGCAGTGTCTGGCTCTCAGTAAGTTCTCCCTAAACTTAATTTGTTCAGTAAGCAAGTGGGCTAGTTAATTAAGTTAAGTAAGTCAAATAATAAACCAAAAATAACTTTAGTAGCAAGAAAAGAAACTGAACACACAGACCCATGGCTCCAGTTCTAACCTGGCCACACCATTGGCCACAGGCCCCATGCTCCCCACAACCATCTGGGTAGGGCTGCTGCAGCATCCTGAGGTTGCCTTAACATCCCACAGAAACTTTTGTTAGAAACTCCTTCCTTGTTGAATTCAGTTCTATTCCTCTTTGTTAATCAAACCAGCCAACACCTGCCACCAGAGACATGGGGAACTGGAATAAGACCAACTTGTGTCATGGAGTTTTGATAAAAATGTTAATGGCAACCAACAGAACCTGTTCCAGACCTTCGAGAACTTCTTTGCAAATGAAATTCTAAACTCCAGACTGAGCTGTATCTTTGTTGCAGGGCCAATGCTGGGCTGGAATGGTGAAGACAAAAAATTTAAAATTCATCCTCACTGGTAATGGAATATTAAATTAGCGGGAACACCACAAATGGACTTTTACTCTTCTGTTGTGGCTGCTTCCATGAGGTTGGCCTGTAAAATTCAAATGACGTGCGGAGACAGGGCACACTCCATTTCTTGCATTTCATACGGTGGCTCTAACTTTCATTCATTTGACTTTCCCACCTGGACTTTTCTACTCTCATTGTCCTTCCCAGGAGAGAAATTGCTCATAAAAAGAGTGAAGAGGTATAGAGTAGCAAAAGTTTCCTTCTGTTAGGGTCTAAAGTAACAACAAAAATTTATTTTATTATTTCCTTTTCTCTCTTAGACATTCTGCTATACTGGCATGAAGTTGCAGTTGCCTGAAATATATATGCTTGTGGCTTACAGTGCGAAACCAATATATAGCTTCCTTGAGACACATATTTGCTCTTTAAAAGCTCTACCCAAGCTCTATTATAAGTGAGTTGGGGAGGGGAGACATGGATCCATTCACTCTGCACATTCTCATAGCAAGGACTTTGAGAATCTTATTCTAAAGAAATCTTATTCTAAAAATCTTATTCTAAAGAAATCTATGCAACTTTGCTTAACCCAGTACCTCCTAAACCTTTTTGATCACTGAAACTATTTTATTCCTACTTAACAGAGTGATACTCAAACTAAGCAACACTGCCTGCTTTGTTTTGTAGATTTGGGGGACATTATATCACAAGGTCTTGAGATTGTACTGGCAGTTAGAATGTGAGGGGCCAGGGATGGCAAATATCATGTAATATGAGAACCAATCTACCCCACTTAATGAAGAATTATCCCACTGAAAGTACCAGCAGGGCCTCTGTGAGGCACAACACTATGAGAATTCTAATCTAGATCCTCCTCATTGTACAGCTGGAAAAACAGCTCCAGAGAGGGGAAATGACATGTGTAAGGTCACAACGATAGTTTCCATGGTCAGAGTCAGTACTGGGACTGGATATCCTTTTCTCCCCTTCTGTGCTCATCCCTCAATACCACATTGTCTTTAGTGTACTTATATTAGCACACCCAAAAGAAGAACCTAAACTCAATGCTCAAGAATATTTAAAAAAAACATTTTTAGACTTCTAGACTGTCTAAATCCTCATGCAAATACTGCTTGATGAATGACTCAAAAAATGAAGCAATGCAGAGAAAGAAAATCAAAACTAGCTTTTATTTGGCAACTACTGTAGGTCAAATCTTTGTATATGTTAGTTCTTTCATGCCCCCAATCATAGGACATAAAGATTATTAACTTTGTTTTGCAGATGAAGAAACTGAGGCCTAGAGAACTGAGCTAAGATCCTCAATTTCAGAGAAAGTTGCAGAGCTGGGACTCAGTCCAATCTTCGTCTGACTTCAAAGCCTGAGGATTTCTTTTTTCATACCGAATCTTTTATACTAACCCGGGGCTCCTGCTGTCAGAACTGGGAAGCAAAATGTGTTTCTGCCTTAGTTAAGTTGCAGGAATCAACTCAAGTCAGTTTAAGCAAAAATGAATATTGTTAGAAAGATCCTAGACCCTATGGCATCCAAGGAGAAGCTGAACAACCCAGCTGTGCAGGGATATCAGGCAGGTGAAGTGTGTGGACACAGAGCTCTGTGCTGTGCTGTTGAGGAGACTGACTCCTTTCTGGCACAATTGGTCTCTGAGATCAATTCCTGAGAGAGATAGAAGCTCTGGTTCAGTTTTGATCATATTTCCACCACTGGGTCATTCAGTGATGACTGTAGGGTTTGGTTGATATAGCAGAAATGCAGCCACTGATAGAACTTCTGCTCTCAGTGGTGTTCCCAGTAGTTAGCATGACTCAATCCTTGATGCTAAATTGTCGACAACATTGCAAATAAGTCCAAGTTTCTTTTGCTTCCTTCATATGCCACAAATGAAATACGTTTCCATTGTGTCAGGGTCTAGCCAACGTCTTCAAAAAACATATCTAACATCTTTGTTCTTTCCCTCCCACCATAATTTCTTCCTTGGGGAGAGAATTCTCTCATATATTTTTAAATTTTTTTTTTATTTTTAAGATATTTTATTTTATATAATTCTTACATCATTTTTCATCTTTGTACAATGTATGCATTTTCATTTTGGTTATATTCCCCATACAATTGCACCCCCACCCTTATTTTGACTCTAGTCCTTCCTCTCCCCGCCCCTCCCTAATCCCCCTGCCCTGCCCCCCATAGTGTGTCTCTGGTTTATAGTTGCTTGTTGATTTTGATTATTACTTTGCATTGATTATTCTTTTTCCTGGTCTCTTATTTAAGTTTTCTAAATTCCTGCTATGAGTGAGACCATCCGGTATTTTTCTTTTTCTTTCTGACTTATTTCGCTGAGCATGATCCCTTCTAGCTCCATCCATGTTGCTGCAAACTGCATGTGTTTATCTTTTTCGATTGCTGAGTAATATTCCATTGTGTATATGTACCACATCTTCTTGATCCAGTCATCTATTTTTGGGCATTTCGGTTGTTTCCAAAGCTTAGCTATTGTAAACAGTGCTGCTATAAACATAGGCGTGCGGGTGCCCTTTGGAATTACTGTTTCTGTGTCATTTGGGTAAATACCTAGGAGTGGAATTGCTGGATTATATGGAAGCTCTATGTTTAGTAGGTCAAGAAATCGCCACACAGCTCTCCATAGTGGTTGGACCAGTTTGCACTCCCAGCAGCAGTGCAGGAGAGTTCCTTTTTCTCCACAACCTCGCCAACATTTGTTGTTACTAGTTTTTTTTAATATGTGCCATTCTCACTGGTGTAAGATGGTATCTCGTTGTAGTTTTGATTTTCATTTCCCTCATTACAAGTGATATTGAACATTTTTTCATATGCCTGTTGGCCATTTGCATTTCCTCTTCAGAGAAGTTTCTTTTTAGCTCTTCTGCCCATTTTTTGACAGGATTATTTTCATTGTTTTTGTTGAGTCTCATCAGCTCTTTTTAGATTTTTGTGATCAGTCCTTTATCATTAGTGTTGTGTGCAAAAATGTTCTCCCAGTTGGTGGGGTTTCTCTTTGTTTTTGTTATTGTCTCTTTTGCTGTGCAGAAGCTCTTTAATTTGATGTAGTCCCAGAAAACTATAAAACAGTGTTAAAAGAAATAGAAGAAGACACAAAGAAATGGAAAGACATCCCCTGCTCATGGATTGGAAGAATAAACATTATTAAAATGGCCATCCTACCAAAAGCAATATACAGATTCAGTGCTATTCCATAAAAATTTCAATGACATTCCTCAAAGAAATAGACCAATTATTGATGAAATTCATGTGGAATCACCAAAAACCCCCAATAGCCAAAGCTCTCCATATATTTTTTAAAAACAGACTTCTGACTGGTCATGTTTAATGCTGCCCTCCTCTATGGGTCTTTGAATTTCAATAGCACATAATGCAATGCAACCCAACAGATACTGATGGCGTCCAGTAGCCTGCGTGGATTCCTGAATGAAGAATTGTCCAATCCTTCTATTAAGGGGTTAAAGATGGATAAACCTCAGTTCTTACTTGCAGAAGCATAAAGCTGACAAGTCTCAGCCAAAACAATAAAGCTGGAAGTGTAAGAAGGGAGATTTAGGTAAAGGAAGTGACCTTGACTGAAGGGTTTCTCCAGTCACAAAGGAGGCTATTGAAATTTGGTTGTCTTACCTTTTGGACTCTCTAGGTTTCCCATGGTGGAGAAAATAGAGGTTCCTAGGACTATAACAAGCTCCAAAGACATTCTTACGGGACAGGACAAAGGTAGAACAAGGACATCAAGTTAGACCCTGGGAAACAAAGGAATGACATCCATCACAATTAATCTTCTAGAAAATATCCCTTAGGAAAATATTCCCACTGGGACTATTGGGTCCACGTCATGGAACATTCCATGGTAAAGACTTTGTCTCCCATGGGGTGCCTGCCAGGATATGTTTCAGTCATTCACTTCCCCTGGGGAGGCAGAGAAAAGTGAGGGACTTTGTCTCCATTCTGATTCCATCTGACAGTACCCATAGCGGAGGTGCACACGAGTTTTGTGGAGCTAGTGGCCTTACCTGCACTTTCAGGTGTTCCTAAAAGTGCCACAATTAGGCATGAATCTAAAGCTTCTTCTTGACTATTCCAATCACTGCCTTCTCCCTCTTTCCTTTCTCCTGATAATGCTTGCCACCATGAGCTTTCCACCTGGGATTGTTCGATTTAGATAGGACAATGATCTGGACACTCTGATATTTTTCTCATTTATCTACATAAATGTATTGGTACCATGATGGTTTTATATGTTTACCCATGAGAAAGTAGCCTACTAGACTATATTCATAACTGATGCTCACAATTCTTTGGGGTTCAAATATGTCATTCTTCGATGAATGACAAACAAAGGTTTAAGAACCAAGAGCGATAATAAGGGAGATATTTTGGTGCTATTCATGATATGGTATGCTCTAGAACACACTATATGAGCAACTGCCTACTTTGTGTCTGTGAAAAGGGATCTCTAGAGGCTGGAATGGTGACTAGAGAAATCTTGAGTTTGTGACATTGAAGGAGTTAAAAGGAGGAAGCGGATCAACCATGCCTTGTACCACATAGAGGTCAAGAAGACACACATCAGTTCCAAATTTTCGATGACTTCAAGTAAATTTCTTTCTGGACTTTCTCACCCATTCCCTTAATACATTTACAACGATTCTTTCTAAATCTCTTAAAATTCAATTCTATTGTGTGTCTTTAAAATCATGTTTTGTATGATGTCAGCCATCTTGAATGTATTGAGACTTATTTTATGACCCAGAATATTAGGGTGAATGTTTGATATTTGATGGGCACTGAATGTATTCTGCTACTGCTTGGTAGCACTTTATACATTAATTAGATCAAATGTTAATTAAGTCAAGTATTAATATCTTCAGTACATCAATACTTCAAAACTATTATTTTTGTCTGTTCTGTCAGTGTAACTAAGAGAGAAGTAGTGAGATGTTTAGTTATAATTGTAGATTTTTCTCTCCTTTGATTTTTATCAGTTTTGTTTTATCTTTTTGGAAATGCTTTTATTAGATATATACACATTCAGGATTGTTATGACTTCTTGAGGAATTGACTCATTACTATATTTTTTTAATCTTATTGACATAACATTGATTTACCTCATTGTATGTGATGTATAGGATCCCACCTCTTCAGATGTATGTCACCACATCACACCCCTCACCAAGGGATCTATAGTCCACCATTGTCTATTGGGCCCTCTCCACACTTTCCTTTCCACCTTCCCTCTCCCCTCTGCCACCTCTGATATCTTTTTTTTTTTTTTAAAGACTTATTTATTTATTTATTTATTTATTTATTTATTTATTTATACAAGCACTGGGTACAGTCAGAAACACGGGAGGGTGAGAGAATTCACCAGAGCCAGAGCGGGGAGCAGAGCAGGCAGAGGACCCAACTACACTGCTGAGGGGAGCAGCGGGTGGCAGGAGAGGTCTGCGCGCCATGTGGGACCCTCCTCCGTTGGCCGGGTTGCAGCTGGGGATGGAACCGGCGCTGCAGAGGCCGCGGGCAGCTTCGCAACCGAGTGCTCAACCGCTGCGCCACCCAGGAGGCCCAACTACCTCTGATATCTTAATTCACAGACAGATTTCTAGGGTTTGTTATTGGTTTGGTTTGGATTTGCCCTTTGTTTTGTTTCTTTATATTCCACATATAAGTTAAACAATGTGATATTTGTCTTTCTCTTTCTGACTGAATTTGCTTAGATCTATCCCCCCCAGTTCCATTGTAAGTGGCAAGAATTCATCTTTTTTATTACTGCATAGTATTCCAGTGTGTGTGTGTGTGTGTGTGTGTGTGTGTGTGTGTGTGGTGTGTGTATGTATCACATCTTAATTCACCACTCTGTTGTTGGGCACTTAATTTGTTTCCACAACTTGGCTGTTGTAAATAGCATTGCAGTAAACATAGGAGGGTATATATTCTTTTCAATTAGTTTTTTGCATTCTTGTCAGATACCTAGGAGTGGAATTTACTGGATTATACATGATAGATCTATCATTAATCATTATTAGTTGTCTTTCTTTGTCCCTAGTTGTGACCCTTTTAATGAAGACTGTTGCATGATGTTAATATAGTCACTGGTTTTCTTGTGGTTGGTGTCTGAATGACAGATTTTCCATCATTTTATTTTAAATTATCTGAGTTTTTATATTTAAATTGGACTTCTTTAAAAACTTACTTAGCCCAGTCTTGCTCTCTTCTAATCTGTCCATCTCTGCTTTTTAATGGGGCTATTTATACCTAATATATTTAATATATTTAGCATTTGGGTTTTAAGTTGATCATCTTGAAATTTCTTTTCTTTCTCTTTCTTTTCTCTATTTTTTACCCTCTTTTCCTTTTTTTTGGTGTTTTAAATTAATTGAGTCATTTTGTGATTCCTTCTTATCTGCAATATTGGCTTATTAGCTAAACATCTGTTTTAAATTTGAAAAAGGTATTATAGAGTTCACAACAATCATCTTAAATTATAAAAATTGCCTCCAAAAATATACTATATAAAAGTATATTGTAAGAATACACCTAACAGTTTATTTCCATTCTCCTGTCATGTTGTTATTGTTGTCACACCTTTATATGTTATACACAACAACCAGTTTTAAGTCAATTTTCTTTTAAAGGAGAACTCTATATTTTAACTTAAAAATTCTCAATTTAAAGTGTTAGCTGCAAGTTCAGAAAAAAAAAATCAAAGGTTAAGAGCAGTGTTCTATTTTGCACAAATCAAACAGCATGCATTCAAGACTAGAGATATTATCTGAATATACTAATCTACAACTTGTATTTTACACTGACTAGCATGATGTGTAGATTTGCACACATCATTAACCTCTCTTTAAGTGCTGTATAGCATTTTTTAGATAGAGATGCAGTGGTTTATTTAGCTTTTTCATGTTGCTCTGTATAAAGATGTTTTCTGGTACATGCTATTAAAAAAAGTTATACATGGCCATTTTTGTTCAGGCCTTTCCACATCTGTGTGTATATTTTTGTAGGATAGATACTGAGAAATGGAATAGATAGTCAAAGGGTAAGACTTTTAAATATTAATACATAGACTCAAATCATTCTTCAATGTGACAATAGTTAGTGACCACTGCACTAGCTAGAACTAACATGCTAGCATGATAATGGGGTTACAAGACTTGGTATCAAGACTTTCACAGTTGTTGTAACAACATATGAAACATTAAATTTTCCTATGAACAAATGGGAATTTCATTTTTGGAAAAGAAGCCTTAGCCAATGTAAAATGTCCATTCACAGATATTAGTGAATTTTCTTCTTAGATATCCTCTTTCAGGGAGCAAGGCAGGAAAGAGAATAGCTCTTTAAGTAAATCTTAGAATTTAAGCTTTGCAAGATAAGATAAGATTCATATTTCTTAGCAGGTTTCATTATCATATGCTCTTCCTTTCATTGTGCTGAAATTTGCTTTTTTATAATTTCTTGAATATCTTGAACCTTCCCATATCTAGGAGTATAAATGAGTCAGATTACAGTAGGCTTATCATTTCAGCTCCTGCCCTCTGAATGCTTTCCTCTCTGCCAGTGTCTCTCCTAGAATGTGACTTGCAGAAGGGGAAGAGGCAATAATCAAGCTGTAGTTTGATTAGTACCACATGCAGGGGGCCCATTGTCTCCTTTGATCTGTTCTCTATACTTCTATTAATAGATCCCCAACGTGTTTGGCTTTCTGGGCAGCTGCATTCCTGTACTTATGGTCAATGGGAATGCCAACTTTTTGTTTTATTTTGCTTTAATGGACCACTAGTAAGCCAAGTCTCCTTCATCTTCTGTTTATATAATTGATTGCAGGAATTTGCATTAAATATTCCTTTCACTTTCAATTAAACATTCCTATATTTTGAGATTGATGGACTCCTCAACTTGTTATCGAAAACAATGGTCTTTCTCTGTAGTAGTCCTGCCACAAATTGGTAAACAACACTTCTGTGCTTTTGTAGAAATCACTGAAGAAGAGACAAGCTTGTCACTTGTCATGGGATTAGTGACCTTTGTCCAAGTTGACTGGTTGTGACTGTGATGCACAGACAGTACTCAGATCCAGACTTTAGTTCTCTGTTTTATTTTTTGTGTTGCTATTGTTGTTAGTTGTGGTGGTGGTTGTTTTTAATATGGCTATCATGAATGCCTTCTGAAATAAAGATGTTCTACATAGCTATGCCAACCTTCTAATTTACTGCCTGGTAACCATTTGAAAAAGAGGAAATGGAGTTAGTTCCACATGGCCAGTTCTCAGTGAACCCATTTTGGCTTTTTGTGATGATCTCTTTGTAAATATCAACTTACATATATCCTGAAGGCAAATAACTATAATATCCAATGCAAAATAACATAATGCCAAAGCTGGGGGGCGGGGGGAATTGGAAGAAGAAGGAACCAATGTTCTTTTAGCAACTTACTGTTTAGATGTAGAGAGCCTCACACAGCCTGAGTGTAGGGGCGAAGGGATGGACAGATTGTAAACGTCAAAGGCTTGTGAAGGGCTTGGGAGGAAAGAGTTGGTGGAGTCTTGTGAATGATGCCGGCACCCTCCAAGAGTCTGGGACAAGCTGGGACTTGCACCAACTCCATCCTTCCCAAAGCACCCAGCCCCCTCCCTTCCCCTTCCTCTCACTTGTCACCATTCTGCCTCCAGCACTTGGAGTCAACTCTAGCCTTTTTAATAAGACGGTTTGGAAGAGAGACAGGCCTTTCAGTCTGAGAGATAAAAATAAAAATGTCAGTGATCAGAATTTCCACATATGGTCTCAAATGATAGATGAAATTTAAAGCTGGCAATCGTCCTGAGCTGGAAGGACTTAGGCAGTGGAGGCTGGAAAGAGGTTTAGGGTTTTTCTTTGTTTTTTTTTTTTTTTCCTCCCCAAGTGATAATGGACTGTCCCAAAACACAGCAAGTTCTTTCCTTTTTAAGGGCAGTGAAGGTTGCCAGGCCTTGTGCATTTGCAGCCGACCTGTGCAGACATTTTGCACACCCTCCCCCACCTCTGTGAATAGGTTTTCCCAAAATTCCAGGAGGGAGTCCTCTACAGACTGCCCATTTGTTCTCAGGCATGCAGGGAATCTGGGTAACAATTGCTCTGGGGAATCACCTGTTGAAGCTCCGGAAGAGAGACCACACTTCTGCACCAAGCCTTTGGGGATTTCTTTTTCTCTAAGACAGTTCTGTTTGAGGTGTGGTTAGAGATTAGGAGGAAAGATTACAAGGGGGAGGGAAGGAATTGTATCTCACTTGAGAAGGGTCAAAGTCCAAGAAAGGATGGGTTTTTGCCCTACCAAGGCAAACCTGGGAACACTATACTATTTCAGCTCTGAATGTGAATGCAGGCACCTCCAGCTCTGCTGGGAAGACACCGTTTTGTTTTTCGTGAATGATTTTATTTTATTTCCCTTTTTTGAAGCATACTCTGGGCAACTTGAGGGGACCACAGACCTTAGGTGGGTGAAAAGTTTCTAAATGTGGGAAGAAAGACACAGAAAGAGGAGATAGGTAACAAGAGAAATAGCATCTATGTTATAACTTTGTCCTAGGTTCTAAATTATACCTTGGGAGTTCTTTTTATGATGTGCCCTCTGCTGGGAAGACATCATTTTTTTAGGCAAATCATTCTGACCTCAACTTACCTGAAAAATGATAATGGTGAGCAATATGATCTTTAAAAAGCTTCTGCAGAACAATTCCATTCCAAGGTCTAATCTGAAGAATTCTGTGACTAAGAGATGATCTGAGCCAGTGATCCTCAAATATGAACATAAATTAGCTAGGGAGATTTTGGGGCCCCCCACCAAAGTTTATGATTCCTTGGTCTATGGTGGGGCCTGAGAATTTGCATTTTTAACGTATTTGTGAGTGATGCTGATGCTGCTGGTTAAGGGACACACTTTGAGGGCTTCCGATCTGGACCACAAAACCACATGGATGAACATGAGTAATTTCCCAGGAAATTTACAGAGGATCTTGCTTGGGAAGGAGTTATCTGCAGGCCTAACTCAAGGATTTAGTAAGCAAGAGCTGACTTTAGGGTCTGTACCTAGACTCTGATGTGCTCAGGGATGTAGGATTGATAGACTGGGAAGAGGAGCAGCTTGGCAGCTGAGCTTGCACCTTGAGAGATGTCATCAGAGTTAAAGAAATTCCCACAGATGCTCAAGGCAGCTGATCAGATCAATAATGCAGCCTTGGCCTTATAGGTCCATTATGCTCTGGAAAATGTAGTCATGAGACTGTGTGAGGCTAGCAACCCAAACCTGCAGCTAAAATACTTTCCAGCACATGCTCTGTTGAGAACAGATCCTCCTGCCACATGAAGGACAACTCATCCAAGTACCTTTTCTTGTTAAAAGATTTCTGCAGTCATTAGCTCCTTGAAACAGCCCCAGGAGGTAGAATACAAGGACTATTAGCATACTAGGATGTCAGTTGTCTTTGTTGATCCATCAAGGGTCAAATTTTTCCATGAGCAATGCAGATGAGGAGGTACGGAGTTATGTAGAGTCTCTTCCCAGAAACTTCATCTAACCAGGATATTGATGAGTTTCTATTCCCCTGTTCAGTGTCATTCTGACCACAGTCTCATTTATATTCCTGTCTAAACAGTTGAGCTCAGTGGGTCACAAAAAGTGTTAACAAGTGGGCCTCCTTGATGGCACAGGTGGTGGAATGCCACACCGTGAAGCTGTCCACAGCCTCTGCAGAGTGGGTTCGTTACCAGCCGGCCAGCGAGAATCCCATATGGCTGAGCAGACCTCTCCTGTCTTGCCCGCTGCTCCCCTCAGCAGTGTATTTCATCAGTCTACCTGTTCTGCTCCCTGCTCTGTCTCTGGTGAATTCTCTCACCCTCCCGCGCATCTGGCCTATACCCCAGCAATTGTATAAAAAAACAAATAAATCTTAAAAAAAAGTAGTGTCACAAAGAAATGGAAAGACATCCCCTGCTCATGGATTGGAAGAATAAACATTATTAAAATGGCCATCCTACCAAAAGCAATATACCGATTCAATGCTATTCCAATCAAAATTTCAATGTCATTCTTCAAAGAAATAGAACAATTATTGATGAAATTCATATGGAATCACCAAAAACCCTGAATAGCCAAAGCTGTACTGAAAAAAAAAGAAGGAAATGGAGGCATCACACAACCAGACTTCAAACTATACTACAAAGCCATAATCATCAAAACTGCATGGTATGGGAACAAGAACAGACATACAGACCAATGGAATTGAATAGAAAATCCAGAAATAAACCCACAGATTTATGGTCAACTAATCTTTGACAAAGGAGCAAAGAATATGCATTGGAGCAAAGAAAGTTTGTTCAATAAATGGTGCTGGGAAAACTGGGTCGCTACATGCAAAAGAATGAAGCTTGACCACTACCTCACACCATACACAAAAATCAACTCAAAATGGATTAAAGAACTAGACATAAGACCTGAAACCATAAAATACATAGAAGGAAATATAGGTGAAACACTACGTGATTTGCATATCAAAGACATCTTTACAGACACATCACCCAAAGCAGTGATAGTGAAGGCAAAGATAAACAGCTGGGACTACATCAAATTAAAGAGCTTCTGCACAGCAAAAGAGACAATAACAAAAACAAAGAGAAACCCCACCAACTGGGAGAACATTTTTGCACCCAACACTAATGATAAAGGACTGATCACAAAAATCTGCAAAGAGCTGATGAGACTCAACAACAACAAAGAAAATAACCCAGTCAAAAAATGGGCAGAAGAGCTAAAAAGAAACTTCTCTGAAGAGGAAATGCAATAGCCAACAGGCATATGAAAAAATGTTCAACATCACTTGTAATCAGGGAAATGCAAATCCAAACTACTATGAGATACCATCTTACACCAGTGAGAATGGCACATATTAAAAAACTAGCAACAACAAATGTTGGCGAGGTTGTGGAGAAAAAGGAACTCTCCTGCACTGTTGGTGGGAATGCAAACTGGTCCAACCACTATGGAGAGCTGTGTGGAGATTTCTGGACCTACTAAACATAGAGCTTCCATATGATCCAGCAATTTCACTCCTAGGTATTTACCCAAAGGACACAGAAACATCAATTCCAAAGAACACCTGCACCCCTATGTTTATAGCAGCACTGTTTACAATAGCTAAGCTTTGGAAACAACCCAAATGTCCCAAAATAGATGACTGGATCAAGAAGATGTGGTACATATATACCATGGAATATTACTCAGCATTTAAAAAAGATAAACACATGCAATTTGCAGCAACATGGATGGCGCTGGAAGGGATCATGCTCAGCGAAATAAGCCAAAAAGAAAAAGAAAAATACCGGATGGTCTCACTCATAGCAGGAATCTAGAAAACTTAAATAAGGGATCAGGAAAATGAATAACTATAAGAAAGTGAAAATCAAAATCAACAAAAAACTATGAACCAGAGACACTTTTAGGGGGGCGGTGCCGGGAGGGGAGGGATTGGGGTCAGAATGGGGCATGTGCAGTTGTATGGGGGAATATAAAAATAAAATTTATTATTTAAAAAAAAAAAGTAGTGTCAAACAAGTCATTAAAGGTCACAGAGATCCTACATTTTTCAATTGAGCTTAGCCAATGGATTCCCCAGCAGAAGTACTATATAGCCAAAAAGAAGAAATGTTCACAGAACTTGTGCTTTTAGAACACTCTGTTTTCTGGTTAAAAAGGAGCTCAGTACTATTAAATCCAATTGCTATACTGTAATAGGAAAAACAATTCTAAACTCAAAATAGAAGTTCTGGTTGGTTGAGGAAGATTTCATATCCAGTTGACAAACGTCTACAAAGTAACTGTTATTTGCAGGCACTGGGGACTCCCCAGTGATGAAGACAGGTATGGCCACTGATGCCTGGAGGGAGCTTGCAGCACAGGGAAGGGGGCATCACTGAAACAAGAAAGGCTACCGATCATTTATTATAGCTGTGATAAGTGTTAGGGTTGAAAGCAAAGGATCATGGTAAAGTACAAAACTATAGTTTTCAAAGCTAACCTGATTCTCAAAAATAGAAATAGAAATCAAGCCTTTGAACTTTATTGTTCATAATTCACAACACCAAGCTCCAGTGCAGAAACATGTGTCAGAGCAGCATCATGTGCCTGAGTGTGACCGGGTTCATGTTCCTTTCAGAGATTGGCATGTAGATGTTTTAGGGAGATTCTTCCTTTACCTCTTGCCCCAGAAGGACCATTGCCAGAGCCCAGGCTCCACGACCATTCAAGGAGAACTTTAAGTGAGATCAGAAAGGACCTTGGAGTGGCTGAAATTACTGGAAAAGGGGTAAGGAAATTTAAGACAGCTCATGAATTTGACAGTCCACAGACTTGCTTTTTCAAAGTATGTGCCTCCTAGGAGGGAAGGTGGCATATTTTTTCCAACCGGACATGCAACTATGGCTGCAGCATTCTGCTCTGTGATGATGGTCAGTTCAGGGACTAAAACAAATCATACCCATGCACACATTTCTGAAGTTTAATTCTGTTTCTCAGGAGTTGTAATTAGATTGGAAAGAAATACTGAATCTTGAAGAAGTAGACTAACATTCTAGAACAATCTATATACTTGCCTCATTCCAGGCAGGAAGAGGACACCACCATGTCACCCAACATATAGGAAGACCCTTCAAGGGGTCAGTGGTTCTAGGAATGTCAGCTATGCCATGAAGTGAACCCCAGGGCTTAGGATTTTGCCTGAAGTTAAGCGCAAGTGTCACCAGGCAATGCTTTATTAGATACTTCCAATCAGAGCCAATGGAAAGCAAAATAAAGGCCACAGGGAAAGTGTAATTTGGAAGAGAAAGGAAAGACAAAATCCTGGCAGGCTGCATAGAGGAGGAGGAGCACAGGGGCTGGGAGAGGGCTGTGGTGTGCTGATTCCCATGGTGTAAATGGTCCCACCGTGGCTAATTTCAAGTGGCCATGGTGATATCAATTGGCTCACAAAACTCTTGGAAATTAACTGGCTCATGCTTGCTGCTGGGTAAATGCAAGTTCTAACCCACTGCTGGGGTCCCCAAATGGGCAGAGAGGCACCAAAAGGGATGATAGGAAGACCCCAAATGTAGACCTAGCCCACGGTGCTGGTCTGAGTTCTCACGGGCCATGCAGAGAGCCTCCTGTGTGGAGGGCAGGAGGTTAAGTGAACCTGGGTGGCCCAGGTAAACATGGGTGGGACTGGAATTGCAGGTGAAAAGGTTGGTGGGCCCCTAATTAGACTGAATCTCCCTACTGCCTTTTGTAACCATCACGTAGAGAAGCCATCTCAGCAACAACAACCTGAAAGAAACTCTAAAGGGATTGCTGCCTCTACCCCGAAAGCAAATTTAGGGAATGGGGGGACACCCATTCGAGGACAATGCCCTGGAATCACAGAGGAAAAATGACAATGAGAAGAAGGGTGGGTGAGGCCAGCTGTTCCCCTTTGTGGGGGAGGCAGGGACAGGCGGGGTTATTAAAAGCTCCATGACATACTTTGGCTTTGGCGGTGAGGTTATGTCTCAGCCTGTGGGATAACTCCCTTCGGAGCAGATCGGGAAGACATCAGTGCCAGCCTAGCAGAGTTATTCGTGTCCACGGGGCCTAATCCTGCTACATGTGTTCTCTTTGATAAGGGTCTGCCTTATGTCTCCAAGCTTGACTTTTCAGTTCCAGAGAAGGCAAAAAGAATGACATCTCTGAATCTAGGCAGATTGTGCAGTGGGTGAAAGTTTTGTCCCTGCCCTCCCGTCTCCCTTGCAATAGATTTCTCCAGGTGAACTGATGTCAGCAGTGTCCTGCTGCCCAGCTGCCCTTCCCGCTACTCTCCAGATCAAAGTCCTTAGTGGTGTCACAGGACCCTCTCACCTCTCACCCAGTGAGAGTTCTTATTTCATGTAGCTTCATGGTGATTTATTTCCAAGTTTCAATGATGACTGAAATTCCTGTGAACTGTTGTACTTTAAGGGCTTAATGACTGGCTTGGACTTAAGGACTCACTCACTCCCAGAGGTGTTTGTAATTTCACAAAGCTTCAATATTAAAGAAGGATACAAGTAGATAAGAACTTCTAGTTCTGTGGTAGATGAAATGACAAGATGGTTTGGACAAACTTGTTGTTGTTCCCACAAATTATCTCTTTATGTGTGAACAAATGATGTCCCATGTCAGTCCAGCCCTGATCCGCCTGACCAGGAATGGCATCCAGACATTTACCAAGTAGGAACATCAAACCTGGGCTATGTCTGGTTCCCTTAATGAGGATGAAGAAAGGCTCCTAAAATGGCTCCAGCTCTTCCATTGAGACCAAAGACCAAGAAGAGATGAAGAAAAAGAAAGAGAGATAGAGGGAATTTAAGAAATTTAAGAGGTAAATTCTTCCCTGTGGAAACCCCCCACTGGGCAGAATAGGAAGCAGGTTTTGCTCAGGACATGAGCATCCCATGCAGCTCAAATTTGTGACTCATCTTTGCCAGAGATTCTCCAACCTGGTTTGGGGCTGAGACACACCCATGATACCACAGTGTTCTCAGGACACACCTGCCCCTCTTGATCAACACACACAGCCAGCCACTTACCAAACCCATCATCTCCCTTCACTCTTCCCAAGATGCATTAGAGACAAGCACTGAGCCCGGATGAGCAGGGCATGATGCTCCAGAAGGCATTGAGTGATAATAATTTTAATAGCTATCACTTATTAAGTGCTTATTCTGCCCAGCTGCTACGCACAAGATTTCATGTATAGGTGATCTTATTTAATCCTTGCAATCACCCATTCGGTTTTGCATGGTTATCATTTTTGTTTTACAGATGAGGAAACTGATACTTGGGCTAAATAGTTTGCCCAAGGGCAAACAGCTAAGAAAAGGCACAGTCAGGCTGGGACCCAATATATCATGAATCCAATGAAACCTACCCCACCCCCCCCCCCTCCAGCCCCCAGGGGCTATTTCCACTTATCCATCTCAACTGAGCTGGGCCACCACTAATGCTCCCAAATAAATGGTCCCTATGTGGCCATAGTGATCTGCAACCAGATCCCAAATAGGTCCCAAATCCAGAAGAGAAATGAACAATTTTGCTAAGATGAAGATTCCAGAAATCTTCATCTCTGGAGGCAAAGGAATTTGAAATATCTTCTTCCCCCTCACCTAAAAATTTAACTTGCAAAATATACAAGAAGGTCATCATCACACAGATGTGATGGGACAATCTGCATACTGACCAAAGGACTGAAGAGATTCTGAAGTCCTCTTGAGTAACATTCTGCCCTTTCCATTCCAAACAGCATTTCATGAAGGTGTCTCAACAGAAAGTGGAAGAAACTGGAGACCTTCCATCCTATTTTAATGTAGGTCTTGACTTGTTTTCTAACTTCTTATTGAGTGCACATAGTTTCTACTCAAGCTTTGGCTGCAGGCACTGTATGTAATTAATTACCCTGCAAGAGCAGGGCTGTGGTGCTTTCTTCCCTTATAACAAGAAAAGCACACTCAGAGGGCCCGTGTCTCCCTATATCATGTACTGCCACTGGACTGCAACACTCAGCAAAGCCTTGGGATAAGTAACCAAGAATTAAAGCAGCAACAGCTCATGGCAGGATAGAGCCAGAGACAATACCCAGGTTCTACCTGTCCATTTAACAAGTGCTTGTTTATTTCCATGACTTGAAATTCAACTGAGTGCACTGGGTCCTGGGTGAGTGCTGAAACGTACTATTATGCTCAAGGGACTTACCATCTTGATGGGAAGACAATATTTTCAAATAAAATGATCTAGGCAGTGGTAAGACAAGGTAATTGAAACTACACAAGGTACATACAAGAGTGATGAAAGAAAGTATGTTGGGAGTTCAGAGAGTTCTATTGTTTCGGTGGTGAGAGGGGAGATTTTGAGGGAAGAGCAGAGCCAGAGCAGGATGAAAGATGGATGGCTGGGGCAAAAGAGAGGAGCAAAGAAAAGATTCTAGGCAAAGGCAGTTTTCAGTCAAACTCACTTCCTCTTGCCAACCATCCTAATTCCATTATGCTGACTACACTGTGGTCTCTCCTCTCTCTTCTTCTCCACCTTCTTTCTCTTCTCTTTCTCTTCCAATCCTTCTAGATGTGACTTTCTGAAATAGTCTCTATACTTCCATGCTGCAATTCAAGTTCAATCTTGTTCTTAAAACCTTCCCAACAATTCTAGACTGTGCTGAATTTTCCAATTATTTTTACAATGGGTAGATTCATACCACACCTTGTAAAAAAATTAATTATATGTTGCCTTATATTGTTTGTTAATGATTTTCTTCCATGGCTCTAATGATACTTTAAGCTTCTTAAGGGCAGGGTTATGAATGGCATTTCTTGTGTATCCAGCACATCGTTAGATACACAACGTGCTCAGCAACACTGGCTGCGTGTCTCACCGTTCAGGATCATTGGTTGTTTAGTTTCATTTGCAGTTTCACAGGGACAGAAGTTGCACCGTCAATTACCAACTATTCAGATGGGCAATGGAGCTTCCTAAGACTGCCTAAGGGTATTCAGATATACATTGACCTAAGAATTCATTCTGTTTAATTAGAGCAACTGCCTGCTCTTCATAAAACACTTCATGTCCTTAGAACTAGCCCTGTCATCTGTTTAGCAACTTTGGATTCCCTTTCTCATATTTTTTTAATAAATATTTTCTTTTTTTAAAAGATTTATTTATTTATATAAGAGCCAGGGTATAGACCAGAGAGGGAATCCTGAGAGGATTCACCAGAGACAGAGTAGGGAACAGAACAGGCAGACTTCTGAGGGGAGCAGACGGTGAGACAGGAAAGGTCAGCTGTGCCATGTGGGTATCTCCCTGGCCGGCCAGGGATTGAACCCACACTGCAGAGCCTGCGGGCAGCTTCACAGCGCTGCACTCAACCGCCTGCGCCACCAGGGGAGTCCCTCCCTTTCCCATTATTTATGGGCTGGGATACCTTAAAATTTCAGACTCTCTTCAATGACTGATGCGTAGTTTCAAACAATTGGTCGACTGTCTTGGCCTCAGTTTCTGCATTTGTTAATAGCTTATGTATAATTACAGCTCTGTTTTTAGATTATTTAGGGTTAGTAAGAACATCTCAGGCAAAAGAAACTATATAGGTCTAGCATAAGCAAAAAATAAATAAACAAATAAGCAAACTAGAACTAATCATAAGAATAGGGAGTGTGTTCCATGGAACTCAAGAAGAGAAATGCAACCAAAGTTATGTAAATATTCCAAAATTCATGTACTATAGTTCTCACTTTATCTCAACTCCCTTTCCTGTTAACTTTCTCTCTCTTTTCTCAAGTCACTTATCCTTACTGAAGTTTTCTAGTTTGTTCAAAACAATCATTCCAGGACTCCTGGCTCAGGAGCTGAGCATGACATGACCAGGAAGCATCTGTCCTGGAGGGACAAAAGTGTGGACTTGGATGAGTGGTGTCTGCCCATGCTACTGCTTCCAGCAGCTCTGGACTTAGACCTGGAGACACTGATTTGTCAACTGAGAACCTTAAAGGCAGAACTGGCATCTCTATTCCTCCCTGCTTCATTCACTGTCATCACAGCTTCATCAAATCATTGTAATGAAATACTCATCATTCAATGCTGGAAATGGGCTGAAATCATGGAACACAGGGAGGAAAAATAAAATTTGATGCTGTAGTGCAAAATATGAAAACAACAAGTAAAAGGATTGAAGATACTGCTAAAAGATCTCATGAGATGAAAACTTATATATTTTCAGATTCTAACAAGATCTGAATTACCTGTGTGTATCATTGTCACAAGAACAGATACAAATTTATACTAATGTAATAAATTTATACTAAGGTAAACCTATCTTAGTATACCTCTGGATGTACCATCTAGGCGTAAGGTGAAATTCCACTCTATTGTGCTGACTTTTCAGTATTGTTTACTGCCTAGAGAAACTGGTGATCCAGAATGTGTTTAGAGAATAACAAAGAGGGAAGGAACCTGAAATTTGGTGGTACAAGTTGGTGTTAAAAGCAGTGGAGGACTCTGGCCTGGAGAAGGGAAGCTCTTGTGATGTTACATCTTGGTCTTCCAACTTCTATAATGTGGAAGGTTTGATGGGAGTACCTAGATGTTTCAGCAAAGAATTGCAAGCTGATAAATATCAGCTTAATATTTTGTAGACATTGTTGGACTGGCCAACTTATGTAGACTGGTCAGTCAAAACTATAAGGTTGCAGGTGGAGGATGAAGGGTAAGATACAAAAGTGTTAAGGTACACCCTCTTGGATTGAGTTTCCCCATTCTTGCGTCTTTGACTTCAAATCTTGCAATTATGGAAATTCAATTGGGAAGAGGATCATTATTTCCAGTTCATTTATTTTTAAAAATTAATTAATTAATTCTTAACTGCGCTTACATGGGGGTATCCCCATCAGGTATTACCACCAACTCACCCATACTCCTCCACCATCACATACCATTATGCCTCCCTCCCCATTCTGTCTCCTTTTACCTTGGTGTCTCAGTTCTGTAGTCAGTTACCACGGGTTTGTTTTTCAGCTTGTCTTTATCTGACTATTAATTTAGTAACTTTATGTTCCACATGTTAGTAACGACATCCAGTATTTATCTTTCCCCTTCTTACTTATTTCACTTAGCATTATCCTTTCAGGCTCTATCCATGTTGCTTCAAATGGGATGAGTTTATCGTTTTTGATCGCTGAATAGTATTCTATTGTGTATGTGTATCACATCTTGATCCCCTCATCTATTTTGATGCAGTTAGGTTGTTTCCATAGTCTAGCTATAGTAAATGCTGCAATAAACATGGGAGTGCAAAGTTTCCTTTTGAATTAGTGATTTTGAATTTTTCAGATAGATACATGCCTAGGAGTAGAATTATTGGGTGGAATGGCAGATCCATGTTTAATGTTTTGAGATACCTCCATACTGCTTTCCAAAAAGGCTGGACCATTATTTCCATTTTAAAGATGAAACCAAGACCCAGAATGATTAAGTGACTAGTTCAAGGTCAATCAGATGGTCAGACTGTCTTCTTGATGTTGAGTGGAGTCCTCTAGATATAACACTTCCTAGATACTATTGTTAGTCTCCCCCATAACAAATACCCTCCTCATCAGATTCCAGAATAATCTCTTAATCCCTAAAGCACTCAGCAGCATAGAATCAATATAATGTGGCTCCCACATCAAGAGGTGAATTAGAGATTTAGATCCCCATTCCTTAGCTTCCCCTTCCTTTAAAGCATTCAAATCCTGGAGGAAATAATGGAGAAAAATAAAACATCTAATATCACCTCCAACCTGTGAAGGGATATCTAACATGAGTTAGTGTGGCGGGCTCACTCTATCAGATAGACTAGAGAGACTCAGCACGAGTTTGGGGCTTACAGACATATCAAAGTGAAAAGCTAAAGGCAGGCAAAGGCCTTAAAACAGGACTGGCTATATTGTCTCTTCAGAAAGCCCTGGAGAAGTTTATATTAGCAATGGCTTCTGAGTTGAGGCTCAGTTTAAGAAAACCACATCTTTTTAAAACACGACACTGCAAAATATGCACATGTGGTTGGATATATATTAATTCACACAAAAATAAGTATTTGTTTTATGATAAATTCATTGTCTGCCTCCTTTACTTTGCCTGCTTTCTTCCTCTTTTGCTTTCTTTCTGTTTCTGATGGCTTTTTACAAACCCTTCATTCCACCCAAAAGTGGACAACAACTAATCTACTTTCTCTCCCTATAAACTTGGCTATTCTGGACACTTTTTATAAATGGAATCAAACAAGTTATCGTTTTTTTCTGACAGACTTTCTTCATTTAGATTAATGTTTCTAAGATTTATCTATGTTCCAGTATATTGTAGCAATTCATTCCTCTTTATAACTGAAAAATACTCCATTGTTTGGCTATGCCACCTTTTATTACCCATTCAGCAACTTGAAATGTTGGAATAGATATTTGACTTGTTTCTACTTTTTGGCTATTGTGAATGACAAACAGTATGTACCATTTTATGATACTTTCAACAATATGGGAGGGTCCCAATTTCTCCACATCCTCACCAATGCTTGTGTGTTATTTTCTACCTTTTCAATTATAGCCATCATGGTAGATGAGAAATAATAGATCTTGTGGCTTTAATTTACATGTCCCTACTGGTTAATGATATTGAACATATTCTCATGTGCTATTGGCCATATATCTTCTTTGGAGAGATGTCTAATTAAATCCTTTGGCCGTTTCTTTCAAGTGGGTTTTTGTCCTTATATTTCTTCTTGTGCTTTTGAAATCAAAATCACCTCCTATGCTTTTCAGGAATGGGTCCCCCATGACAATACCATCCTCAGAATATGTGTGGATCAGGAACAGGATGATCATTGGGTAAACTCTATCTTTGCCTGGAGATGAAAGAATAGACTTTAGGGGACTTCTTAATGGCCTTTTCAACACGAGGAGATTATGAGATAATATTTATTTACCTTAAGAAACAAATAAGTATCTGTCATGAGGAGGCAGAGTAATTCCAAGAAGAAAGGAAGACCAGGAAAACTTGGGTGTTGTAGTTAGGACCCCCACAAAGGCTCTGACATAGCCTCAGTATATATGTTAACACATTATGATCCAAAGTCCTCCAGCAGGGTGTAGACTTGGGAGACAGTCAGTCCTCCCTTCTAGATTGATTTCTGGCAATATCTTTCTGAGCAAGCCACATCTCTTTCTCTTTATGGCCCTCATCTTTCCTTATAAAATCACCTCCAGTGCACAGGTTCTGTAGACAAATGCAAGACAATTTTTTCTCTCTGCTGGCTCCTAAAACAAGATACCAGAGTCGCCTGAAAATTTCTTCTCTAGAATTTTCTCCAAAGAAAGCTATCTTCCTGACATGCCTAATGATCAGCGAGCACAAAAGGTAACCTCTACAGGTCAAGTTCTAGACTCAGGACGCTTCAAATGTGCATATCCTACACCAGGTCACCAGGAAAGCCTTGTCTGTGTCCCCAGGCAAGTTTCCGCCCTAAATGAGTTGCATACTTCAAAGTTTCCAATGTGTAAGCACATTCTGCTTCCTATTATATACTGACCAACATGGAGCAATGGATGCCAGAGTGAGAAAAAGAGAAACATTGGAGAAAACAGAAACAATGGAGAAAACAGAAAAATCACAACAGTGATTTTACTCGCAACAGTAAAACTGGCTTGATAAAGACAGCCATCTCCCTAGCCAATGTCTCAGGTACAGGTGGGGAAAGAGGTGAGTTTTGCCCAGGTCGCACATTCTTTCCAAATGCAAACCTTATCCTAGTAGGCATTGGCTGGCTATGCGTGTTTGAAGTGGGCTTACTGTGGGGACATCTTTCCTTGTGGTTTTGCCTGCAATTAAAGCATTAGAGAAGGGGCTAGAATCCAAGGTTCAGTCATGTGCTCCCCAGGCAGCCAGGCTGAAGGACAGCTTTGGAGATGAAGCGCAAGAAGAGAGACGGCCTGAAGCCATGAGTCAAGATGTGCATTGAAGTCAAAATACTAAGTGCACAACTGTTCAGGCCAGGCATCGAGTGGAATCTGTTCAGTTCCTAGATGATGTCAAAAGTCAGGAGAGTCTAAAGTCAGATCCTCAGGGGAGTGAGCAGTCATGCCCAGAGAAAAATGGATTTGGAAATAAACGCAGAATGTTGCAAATCATCAGTGGCATGTCAGTGAGAGTGAGTCAAAGCAATACCTACTTTCAAAGAATACGAGGTTTGTCATCAATTCCAGAGAGCACCTGCACCCCTATGTTTATAGCAGCACTGTTTACAATAGCTAAGCTTTGGAAACAACCCAAATGCCCAAAAATAGATGACTGGATCAAGAAGATGTGGTACATATACACCATGGAATATTACTCAGCATTCAAAAAAGATAAACTCATGCCATTTGCAGCAACATGGATGGTGCTGGAAGGGACCATGCTCAGCGAAATAAGCCAGAAAGAAAAAGAAAAATACCGGATGGTCTCACTCATAGCAGGAATCTAGAAAACCTAAATAAGGGACCAGGAAAAAGAATAACTATAAGAAAGAAAATATCAAAATCAACAAACAACTATGAACCAGAGACACTCTATGGGGGCTAGGGAGCGGGGAAAGGAGGGCTTGGGGTCAAAATAAGGGGGTTGTAACTGTATGGGGAATATAAAAAAGAAAATTTAAATTAAAAAAAGAAAGAATACAATGTTTGGTCCTAAAATAAACCATTTAGGGAATTTTGAATGCTCCCAGAGTGGACTGGTAAATTTTTTTTTTTTGAGCCCCTGGGAATGAGGAGAGGTTGGAGGGAGGTTCTCAGTGACCGGGAATAGAAATGACTATGTGGGCAGTGGTAGAAACTGTACTGTACACACAGACTAGCTATGTGCCCTTCTCTAGCTATTTCTTGATCTTTATAAAAAGGAGGTAGGGGGCCTCCCTGGTGGTCTAGGGGTTAAGTCCAAGCACTGTAAACACTACTGCCTTAGTTCAATCCCCAGCCAGGGAGATAAGTCAGTCTGGCTATTCTGCTCCCCGCCACCCCTGCCACAGCCTCTTTCTTTAGTGAATCCTCTCACCTCCCCAGCCCTCCCTCCTATACCTCTGGCCTACACCCCAGTTCTTCTACTCTGAAATAAATAAATAAAAGAAGGAGGTAAGATCAAATGGTTTCCAAGAATCCCTTCCAGCAGTGCAGCTGATTCCAGCAATAAACGAATGACCCCATGGATACAAGATACTAATCATCCTGTGGATACAGTGATGAGTGTGATAGGGCCCTTTTCCCAGGTGAGAAGACGGGCCTGCACAGAGATAGTGTCAGTAAAATTAGAACTTGGTAGATGCTAAGTGGTTGTGGCTGCAAGACATACTGAAGAAATTGAAAAGAAGGAAATCACTGTGGTCTGAGGTGATTAGAAAAATATTAAGAAAACCTGTGGCTTAATAAGAGCAGAATTTTTCCAAATGGAGTCAAGAAGATGAAAGGGTAGAATAAGACATGTGGATGAGAAAGCCCCCGGCAAATTCAAGGGGCTGGAGAGTGGGTCAGGGTATGGGGAGTCACACAGCAAGAGATGATTGGGGAAGTGTACTGGGGCCAGAATTCCAATTCAAAACACTTGGGTGTTTCAGTTAGGCCTGGGAAAGTTCTAGGCACCATAGCTAGAGGTTTCTCCTAGGCAAAGGTAGGCGACCACCTTTCTTCTCGCTCATTGTCAATCTCTTAAGATCCCATTCAAAGCCCATCCTGTCAGCATCTCCTTTGTCTCCATCAACAATAATAACCATTCAGCCCTCTGCAAATTACAAAGTGCCCTATTCGAGATTTCACAAAGACAAGGGTCCTATCTGTCTTTATTGAATTCTTCAAACCTGATTCCATGCTTGCGACATAGGAGCTACTCAGTAAATTCTTAATCAATTAGTTAAAAAATAGGAGAATCAGTTATACCATCTAGTTTGAGCATCATAATAACTCTTTGGAGCAGGGAGACCAATTGTTCTTATTCTGATCTACGGATAAGAGAAGCGGAGCTCAGAGCAGGCACATGGTTTGCCCAAGTTCTCTTAAGGCCCCCAAGTACTGTGTGACATCTTTGTATTGAAAATCACCCTGAACCAGGAACAAGAAGATGGGAACTAGTGGATTAGAGCTTAGTTTTGTCATTGAACTTCTCTTAATCTTCATTTTTCTTGCCTGTTAAACATCAAAGCCAATTTCACTGATTCATAAACATACACGTGCACACACACACAGATGCGAATGTACCCAGAAACAAACATGTTTATTTAGCCACATTGTAAGCTCTCTGAATCTGGGATCTGTCTGCTGATCAACTGTGCCACATGTTTCCAGCACATCCCTGTCTTAGAGTCCGTGAAACACAGTAACTGCTGTCCTGTCTGCTTGCTGGAACTTGAAGGAAAAGGTGCTTTGTAAACTGGGAAGTGTTGAACAAATAAGATCTGACTAGGAAAACAGAGCTTGCCACTGGCATCCCTCAGTCCCTGGTCTTATACTTTCTAATAGCTCGACTCAGGAGAAGCCAACCCCCAAGTAGGTTCTGCTCAGAGTCCCTGAGCAGGCTCTACAAGAGAAGGGATTAGGTGGCATTAACCTGCCAAGCAAATGCTGGCATCTCTGAGACACCTGGTACAAATCTTCACTATTGATTAATGGAATTAGTGGTCTGAGCATTTATGAATAGACAAAAAGAAGGAAATGCAATCCTTTTCCACAAGCCTAAACACAGACCAGGCATTCATTGATTTCTTTTTTCCCTGTTTGTGCATACCTGTGGTTCCATAAGGCTGAATTCCCAGAAGGAGCCCTTTTGACACAGGAACTCTGCTCCAGCAGACAACTCCCTCCTCAAGATAACCCCCTCCCTCTCCCAAGTTCCCCCAGACCACCACCTCCCTTCACTCCACACTCTCCTCTGTCCACACAGCCATTGACCAGGGACTGATAAATGCACTGACTATATATATGCTATGGATCTGCTGCAGGCACATTGCAACCCACATTGCATGCCTTATCTGCATTTGGCCTCCATCACCCTCACTTGTGAGAAACAAAGAAAACAAAAATGTCAGCATTTGCGGAGGGGGTGAGTGAGAATTAAATGAGTAGCAAAGCAAGAACCAGTGAGTTAAGTGAGGTGCTTGGGAACAAAATTTAAGGAGAGACTCACTCTCCCTTAGAGCCAATGAGTAGTAGCCTTCTAATATTCCAAGTTTGTCACTCAACTCAGCTAAATCTTGGACCATCATTGATATTCCTGTACTCCAATAGCTACAAACATACAGGATGAAGTTTACAATCAGTTTCATGTTAAATTTAAAAAACTCTTTGTAGCACTTAATTTATAAACCTCATATATACTTTATCATTTGCTCTTCATTACAATTTGAGAGATGATGATGATGATGACAATGATGATGATGATGATTTGCTGTAAACAAGGAATCTAAAACTCTGAGTGTAACTTAATCAAGAGATCAAGAACTGGTAAGAAACAGGGTGCCATCAGCTAAAAATAAGTTACTATAGAAATTTAGCTTTTGGGTTTTTTTTTTTTTTTTTGCTACTACCCATGCTAGTATACATTTCAAAATGGATGCAAGGTTCTCATCATGTGTCTTAGAATGACAATAATGACTGTGCAAAATGCGTATTTCCATTCCACGCACTGTGGGCTTAAGAAGACAGGCTGAGTCAAGTTGGACCTTCAGATTTCAAGAAAATCTAATTAGGAAATAGAGTGCACATGATGCAGGAGGAAAACAAAGAATGGTTTGCTATTGCATCAGAAAGTGTCATATGGGAGAAATGAAGACACTGATTTGAAAAGGGTTTAATTTGATGGACCAAGGCAGTTGCCATGATCTGTGAATGTCTAAACGGTACAATAACAAGACTTGTTTTATACTTCATAATTAAGAGGAGATGGATTCAGGCAACATTTCTGGAATAGTGGAATAAGAACTGTTTAAAATCTACTCCTCCATAAAAATAATGAGAATATTTAAAATACTTTAATAAGAAACATTTTTTAATAAATTTTTTAGAACTCTAAAAATTAAGAACTCTAGAAATTAATCAAATCAACCTAAGAATCATTTATTCAAGAAAAGAATAACTGAATATCCATATGAACAGTGAGATTTATGGTGTATGAATTTGTCCTATTTCATCTCCTTTTTTCCACCTCCTTGATGACAATGAAAACCAACAGCTTACTAACCATGGCACGCCTATGAAACCACAGTCAAGCAGCCATGCTAGGAAATATGTCAATTTGGAGGTGACCTCACAAATTGACCTCAGAAATAATGAGGTCATCAAATTACTTAAAAGCAAAATCTAAACAAAGAATAGTCCATAGAGGGCATTGAAAAGCTCTGACATAGTCCAAAAAATTAGAAGGTTACCCACAAATGCAGATCAAAGCACATACTAGGAAAGACCTGAGAGAGCCCTTATTTCTTGTGGTTCTGCACATGCAGGACATGTAGGATTAGGCAGAGCAGCAATTACCAGAACCTAAAATTCATGCCCCAACAAACAACAAAAGCTGAGAGACTTATTAGCTAAAGTCTTTTTTCTTTTTTTTAATTTATTTTATTTATTCATATCTTTTACATAATTGTGTGTTCCCTATAAAATTCCCACCACCAGTTCACCCACCCATGAGCCATTACCATAGTTCCTTGTGCTCTTAAAGATATTTCTGCCCAATTATTATTTGGACATGAAACTAAACCAATAGAGACATCTGTGGCTACAAGTAGCAAGGATATAGACTTTGCAGAAATAATTTGAGAGAGATACCAAACGAGCTATTAAAACAACCAAACATCAATAAAAACAGAAGGGGAATCTCTTTTCTAGAGTTACCATGCTGTATTAATTAAAATACCAGTTTTCGGGCCTCCTTGGTGGTGTAGGGGTTAAAGATAGCACTATCAAGCTATCATCTGCCACTGCAGCATGAGTTCGACTCCCAGGCCGGCCAGGGAGGTGACCCACATGGTGCAGCAGACCTCTCCTATCTCACCCACTGCTCCCATCAGCAGTGTATTTTAGGAGATTCGCCTGTTCTGCTCCCCACTCTGTCTCTGGTGAATCCTCTCACCACCACCCCACATTTCTGGCCTGTACCCCAGCTCTTATATGCATAAATAAATCTTTTAAAAAATATCCAGATTTCAACAAAAAAATATGAGATACAATGAAACAGGAAAGTATGAACAATATGCAAGAGAAGAAAATCAGTTCAGAGAAATTGTCCCTAAGGAAGCCCAGATTGGACTACTAGACATACAGTTTAAATCAGCAATTCCAAATATGTTCAAAGAACTAAAGGATATCATGTCTACAAAACCGAAAGAAAATATGAGAATGGTGTCTCATCAGAGAATATTGATAAAGAAATAGAAAATGTGTTTTTTTAACTTCAAAAACACACAACTAAATAGAGACTCGAGTTGAAATTCATAAAATTAAAAATATTCTAATAGTACTGAACAACAAATTTGAGTTAACAGGAAAAAGAATCAGTGAACTTGAAATTAGGTCAATTGAGATTATTCAGTGTGCAGAACAAAAATGAAAAGAATAAATAACTGACAGAACCATTAACTTACACATGATAGGAGTACTAGGACATGAAAGAACAAAAGGAAGAAGAATACTTAAAGAAATGATGACCAACATGTTCCCAAATTTGCTGAAAGTATTAATCTAAATATCTAAGAAACTCAACAAACTTCAAGTAAGATAAATTTAAAAAGATCCATATGTAGGTTTATCATAGTCAAACTGTTGAAGGACAAAGATAGAGTATCTTGAAAGAAGTAAGAAAAAAGTGGCACATGTACAAGTGCTTCCCAAGAAGATTAACAGCTGACTTCTCATCCGAAGCCATGGAAGACAGAAGGCAGTGGGATGACATATCCTAAGTGTTGAAACAAATGAAAGCAAACCAAGAGTTCTACATCTAGCAGAATGAGCACTCAAAAATGAAGGAGCAAACTAGACAATCACAGATAAACCTGGAACTGAATGAATTCTTTGCTAGCACATATCTTCCATGAAAAACTGAAGGATTTCTTCACTCTGAAATAAAAGGTCATGAGACAATAGCCAAATTCCAAATAAATAGAGCACTGGTAATGGCAAGGCACATATAAAATGGTACATATAAAATGGTATATAGCTGTTTTTTAAAAATATATAACTCCTTTTTTCTCTTTTCTGATTTAAAAGTCACTGTGTGAAATAATTATTTAATCTGTGTTAATAGATGAACAATATATAAATATGTCTGGCTACACCAACAGAGTAAGAGGGAGATGGAACTATAAAGAAGAAAACATTTTGTATACTATTAAAATCAAGTTTGTATTAATATATTCTAGATTTTTGTAAATTAAGACTTGAGTTTTAATTCACAGAAGCAACTACTAAGAAAATAACAAAAGAATTCTAAGAGAAACATCAAAGAAATTAAAATAGCACACTAAAAAAAATCTATTTAATACAAGACTAGGCAGCTATAGAGAAATAAAGAAACAAGATGTATTACAACATATAAAATACAAATAGCAAAATGACAGATATAAAGTCTACATTAGCAGTAATTACATTGAATGTAAACGCACTAAACACAGTAATCAAAAGAAAGAAGCTGTCAAATGATATTTTTAAAATGATCTATCTACATGCTGCCTATAAGGGACACACTTCGTATTCAAAACACAACTAGATTGAAAAACATGCAGAAAAACAGGTGCCATATAATTAGTAACCAAAAGAAAACTGCAGTGGTTGCACTTACAGCACAAAGTAGACTTTATGATAGAAATTATTACCTGGGAAAAAGTAATAAATGTATAGTGGTAAAAAGATCAATTAATCAGGAAGAAATAATAATTGAAAACATCTATACACCTAACAACAGAGCCTAAGATACATGAAGCAACATTTTGTCAGAATTAAAGAGAGAAATGGACAAGTTAACAATAATAGTTGAGAGTGTTCAACAGCCTCTTTTCAATCGTGGGTAAAACCATTAGATTGAAGACTAACAAGGAAATACAAAACTTGAGTAACATGTAAATAATTTAGATCTAAGGGACACCTCTAAAATACCAACAACAGCATCACATGCATTCCTCTTAAGCTCATGTGGAATATTTTCCACAATAAACTATATGTTCAAGATTCAAAGGACACCAACAAAAAAGTGAAAAGACAATCTGAAGGTTGGTAGAAAATATTCGGTGATCATCTATCTGGTAAGGGACTTACACAAAGAATATACAAAGGGGTCTTACAAATCAACCATAAAAGGACAGCTAACAATTTTTTAATAAGCATAAGCTTTGAATAGACAGTGAGAGAGAGAGAGAGAGAGAGAGAGAGAGAGAGAGAGAGAGAGAGAGAGAGAGAGTGTCACTGGCCAAAAGAAAAAAAAATAACATGTATAAATTTAATCATTAGGGAGATGCACATTATAACCACAATAACATACAATAACAATCATTGATGAAAATGTAGAAAAAATAGAAGCCTGATTTGTTTCTAGCAGGATTAGAAATTCATAAGGCTGTTTTGAAAATATTTAGCAGTTCCTCAAAAAGATAAACATCAAGCCATCAATATGACCCAGATATTCCACTCCTAAATAGACACCCAAGAGCAATGAAAGCATATGTCCACACAAGGCTTGCAAAAAAATGTTCACAGAGACATTATCCATCATAGATAAAAAGTAGAAATGGAAACAACCAAATAAATGTCCATCAGTTGAAGAATAAACCAAGTGTGATCTGTCCATCTGTGGATCACTGTTTAGCAATGAACAGGAATGCATTACTGATATGCAAGGCACCAAGGAACATTGAAAGCATGTGTTAAATGAGAAAACAAGACCCAAAGGAACACATGTTGTGTGATTCCACTTACAGAAAGTATCTAGAATAGGCAAATCCAGAGGCAGAAAGTGGATTATTGGTCTCAAGGGTCTGGGTCTGGAGAGTAACTTCGAATATATACAGGTCTTTGTTGGGGGAGGTAAAAATGTACCAAAGTCAGATAGTAGTGATTGTTGTACAACAAGGTGAACATACTAAAATCCACTTAATTCTACAAATTTATTCTTTAAATATCTGGAGTGTTTATTATATCTTCATTCTATTTTCAAAGAATGGAGTGTCAATTAACTAGGACTCTTGGGGTTGAAAGTAGAAGAAACTCCAATGTCAGCTTGCTTTGGTGATAAAAAGAAATTGATGGGCTTGCATGACAAAGGACTACTGCTTGAAATGTGATTACCACAAGGGCCCAAATCATTTTGGCTGGTCTTGATCTGCTCCTGTTGGCAGCAAAAATCTCAAATCATCTCAGGTTCAAATTTAAAGGGCAAATTTCCCTGTCTTTCAAAAATCCTAGCTAAAATCTTGTTGACTCTGATGGGTCTTATGTCCATCTCAGAACCAATCACTTTGGCCAAGGAAATATATGCTTGGCCAGGTCCATGTCATGTTTCTTCCTTGTGGGCAGGGCCCTCACCAGAAGTTTAGAGACTGAGAGGAAATTCCCAGTGGTGTTACCAGATGGGGGTCAACAGATGAGGTAGATCCCAAGAAGACAAATATCGACTGCAGGTTTTCAAATAATGTTACTTCACTCTAATGTTGATGAGAAAACCTATTCCTGGCTGGGCCACTGTCTGTGTGGGGTTTACAAACTCTTCTGTGTCTGCATGGTTTTTCTCTGGGCCCTCAGCTTCTGCCCACACCCAGATATATACATGTTAGGTTAATCGAAGTGTCTACATGGTCCTGTTCTCAGTGACCATAGGGTGGGTAGTACGCTGGGTTCCTGTCTTGTGCCCTGAGCTGCCGGGACAGGTTGTAGCTACCTGCAGCCCTGATCTAGATTAAACAAGTTGGAAAAACTATGAATGGATGAATGACTTCCAATGAAATTTTAATATTAGAGGTATTTGGGGGATCTTTATTTAAAAGTTTTGTGATTTTTTTTTAACCTTTGAAATTTAACTCTTGTTTATATCAGTTTATAGGAAAATTGGTTTCATTATACATCATTTTCCCTAAAATTGCAGTTTTCAAGACCCTAACAAGGACTTTAAGTGAAGACTTCTTGTACTATGAATGGTTAGGGGGAAAATATCAAAATAGGAAATCAGTCTAGGGGCAGCTTATAATCTTGGTATTACAAGTACTCCAAATTGCATAGCTTCTCTCAATTTTGGCACTTTATCCTTTTGGTTATAAATCCTATTTCATTTAATTCAATGTGTATATTCATTTTTTTAAAATACAGAGGATAATTTTCCACCAGTACATTTTATTAGCCCACCCTCTGTGTAGTGGTAGCCCTCAACCCCTAACACCTGGATCCTATCAATTTGCCTTATGTTAAAGAAGTGTCTTTGTAGATACAACGAAGAATTCTGAAATGAAATCAGTCAGGACTGCCTGGGTCGGGGTGGGGGGGGGCACAAAAGCCAATGGTCAGTGTCCTAAAAGAGAGGTGAAGAGAAGACATGAAGCAGAATGTCATGTGAAGACAGAAGCAGAGCTTAGAGTGATCCAGTCGCCGTGAAGGTCCATGGTCACTAGAAGTAGGAAGACGTAAGGACAGACCCTCTCCTGGAGCCACCAGTGGGAGTAGATTCACACCAGCAAGTTGATTTCAGGCTTCTGTACTCCAGAGTTGTGAAAGCATACAGTTGTCTTTTTGTAAGTCAAAGTGTTTATGGGGAGTTTGTTATGAATGAATACACTCTGATAGAGACAGTGGATTTTGAAAAGTTTGAGTCTATTTTACAAACTTTGATTTTGGAACTCAATAGGCCACCAGAGTGTTCTTAATCAGATGTCGCTATGGTTTTTCCACAGGAGTAGATAGATTAAATATCCCATCTCTTCACTCTTTTATATCCTTTTCCTCTCTGAGACAAAACAAAGCAAAAACCAAAAGAGTAAATGAAAGACTAGGGGTAGTTGGGGGGGGAATTATCCAACTTGGATTAATGGGACAATATACACACATCTGTCAAGAAGTTTGTATGATAAGGAGAAAGATCTGTAGATACAGAACATGAAACATGAAAAGAAGATTTTATTTTACTTTTATGTTTAGAATGGGAGAGAATCAAGCATATGTTTAAGACTTAATGACAGAGAAGGAACAACTGGGGAGAGGTTGTATTAAGTGAGAGGGTGGCTGATTCAGGGGGTCTGTGAGGAGACCGGAGCTCAGGGAGGGGATTGATATGAAAGAATCACATGCATGTTGAATGAAGATGGAGAACTTGCCTTTAACAAAACCCAGAGAAAGTGTGATGGTGACTGGGATGGCTGAGGCTATTGAGATTTTAGGTAATGGATGAAACTGAAAAAAAAAAAAAAAGGCTTGTAAATTCTTCTTTTTCGATTTTTGCGATAGGGCAGTAAAGTTAGATTGAACTCCATTTGGGTGACTTACTTTTCTGACACCCCTCTCCGCAAGCTTGCTTATCCTAAATCGCAGAAGTATCAAATTTTAGAGCTGGAAGAATCCCATATTTAGTTAAGCTTTCAAAAAACTTATTCTCTATAAAAACAAAATTCCCCATTAAAAAAAATTCTCAGCCAGAGTTGGTTCCAAGTGAAGACTCAGGACAAAGTCCTGGATGTGCAAAGCTCAAGTCTAGAGGAGATTAGTCATGACAGATGAGGGGATCTGGGCATTTTCGAGCTCAAGAGGCCACATGGCATAGTTTTCGTGTTTAGTTTTTCATAGACTCAAAAGGCACAAACCAAAAGCCAGACTTCTCATGTTCGAGTCCCAGCTCTGCCACTCAACATAGTTCTACTTTTTTCTTCTTTTTCAAGTGGGGATAATAATAGCTCTGATCTCATTAGGTTATTTCAAAGATTAACTAAGTTAATGTTTGCAATGTCTTACTATAGTGCTTGGCTTTGACAGGAAGTATGTAAAAAATAAGGTGGTTGATTTTGTATCTTCTGAATTCATTTTAATCTGAAGATTAATGCATATTCTAAATTAATTTGTGTATTGTTATGTGTGGTCTTTTTAATACCAAACTGTCAGAAAAACAAATCTGCCTCAGAACAGAGAAAAGAATGCAGAGACTTAACTCCCAGCCCAGCAGTGGAGCCTGACCCACCTCCACTATCCCTGGCCTTCCCACCTCTGATGCCCAGCCACACGAGTCCCCAGCAGCTAACCATTTCTCAGCATGCTTAGCATCTTTATTTTTTTTAAAGATTTATTTTATTTATGCATAAAAAAGCTGGGTTGTAGGCCAGTAGTGCAGGGTGGGAGGGGTGGCTGGTGAGAGGATTCACCAGAGACAGAGTAGGGAGCATAACGGGCAGATTGACTGAAGTACACTGCTGTGGGGAGCAGTAGGTGAAACAGGAGAGGTCTGCTGTGCCATGTGGTTCAGCTCCTGGCCGGGGATCAAACTCGAGCTGCAGTGGCTGCCCATGGCTTCATAGTGCTGAGACTTAACCCCTTCTGCTACCAGGAGGGCCCCATGCTTTAGCATCTTTAGAAGCCACTGTGGAACAAAAAAAGTATGGCATCTCTGAAAAGCAAGATTCTGGAAGTCCCAGGTCAGAACATGGAGAAGGGCAGACCAAAGCTGTGGATGGTTCTGGGAGAGACTAGGGAGACTGTGGCCCAGGCCTTCTCTCACTGTGGGACTCTCACTAGCAGCTAATTTCTGCTCTGGACTCAATCCTTTGGATTCCATTAGAGAAAAATCCTCCCATGTCGTGACAAGTCAGCAAAGCCATATTATCTCAATCCATCACTGCTGGAAAGAAACTATGTTTAGTTCTTCTCACAGAAGAAACTTCCAGAAGCATCTCAAAGGCATCTGTGGCCACAAGCCAGCAAGTGGTCAAGCTGGGATTTCGACTCAGATCCTTCTGACTTAATGAGACATCTTTAAAGCAGCTGAGAAAACACAGTATGAGGAAGCATGTAAGATAGGTAGCTAAGGATCCTTCCTGGGATAAAGAACTGGGAGGAGGTCTGTAAGAAAGGACTAGCTCTTCCTGGGGGAGAAGCTGAGTTTGCGCCTTGCACCCCCTGAGTGACCACAGGCAGGTCCCCCCCCACATTCAGAGCATTTTTCTCAGATAACCTCAATAGGAGGTAGGCTACAATTTCCAGGATTATGGAAATAATTTCTGTGATAGAATTGGAAAAGTAACTGACCAAACAAGAGTTTTAATGATGGAAAATAATAAGACCCAGAACAGGGATGGCTATTTGAACTTAAGGGCTTCCACCTGCTCCTCCCCCTCCCTGCCCATCTGTACACAAAGGCACCTGCAAGAGATTACCTAGAGGGCCAGGCTTATAGCCCTGGAGGTTCAGGCAGAATTGTTGCAATTACTTGCAAACCTGTTCTCTGAAGCAGGATAATGTTCATGAGCCAGAATAAATCCTTCCTGTGACAATGAGTAATTTTTATGGTCTTTCTGTAGCCATCTAACTAATTGCACATCTCACATTTTACAATTTTTCCCTCCCCCATCAGTACCAGAGTAGTAGTTAGCAATGACCTTGGCCTTTTCTCCTTTTAGAACCCATTCAAACTTGTTCAAAGGGGAAAATATATATGCTGGAGGCTCCCCCCTCTTTCTCCTGTTGCTTGTCTGGCCTGTGTGGTTGTTAGATCAGCCAGTGGCGGGGAGAGACTATGTTTACTCTGAAGTGATTAGACCCTACTGGAAGCACGACTCTTCCCCACATGCCCCACGATCACCTCAGTTTTCCCTTTTAAAATTTAATTTTACTTAAAATTTAATTTAGCAAGTTTATCTTTTATAAATGTGCAAGGTTTGAAGGATATAAAAATTCCCAGACATGGGAGTGAAAGGTGAAGACAGACATACCAACAAGTAAATGCCCATCTTGAGATAAGGGGGTAACTAGACTAGACTGTGGGGCTCAGTGGAGATGCAAAAAGGGACTGGCCTTCAGTGGTCAGGGGAGCTGATGTTTGAGTTGAGTTTCAAAACGTGGAATTTTCCAGGAAGAAAATGCAGGGAAGAGATCCAGGGGACTAGAACAGCATATGCAATGGTTTGCAACAGCTTTGCAGGTGCAGGGACCTAAAAATGCCACAAATACTATAGCTAGCTAGCGGGGCATTTGGGATGGGGGAGGGTGATGACAAAACAGCTGAGGTAAAGAGTACTTTGTAGAGCAAGTTTCCTTAAGAACTTAAAGACCATGGCAGGGGAGGAGGGGCGGGTATTTTTTAGCCTGAAAGTTAAAGCTCTGGGAAAGCTGCAGAGATTTTTTTTAATGATGAAGCAACCTGGAATTTTGGAAGTTAACAGCCTGGAGTGTGGCGCCCAGCAGATCAGAGGGAGGGCGATCACTGAAAGGGGTTGTTTCATGGATAGAGACAGAAAGAACAGAAAAGAGAAACATCTCAGAAATAGGCAAGTGTAATAACTCTGTGACCAATTCATTTTGGTGGAGGAGGAAGGCGGAGGGTGGAGGAAGAGAAAGGAAGACATGGAGATGATTGTGTTGATGCTCAGATGAATGTTGGTCCCGTACCTCAGAGTAAGGTGTATGTGAGATTTGAAGAGGGAAATAAAATGCTTGCAAGGATGTGGAGTGACAGGAACTCTCTTTCATGGCTGATGAGAATGTAAAACAGTACAGCCACTTGAAGAACGTTTGGCAGCTTCTTACAAAACTAAACAATTTTTTCATGTACAATTCAGTCATCTTGGTGCTTGGTCAACAGCTTGGTATTTGCCTGAGCTGAGAACTTACATTCTCATAAAAACATACACATGAATGTTTATAGTGGCTTTATTCATAAACGTCAATGCCTGTAAGCTACCCTGATATTCTTTTTTTTTTTTTTAATATTTATTTATTTATTTATACAAGCACTGGGTACAGTCAGAAGCGCGGGAGGGTGAGAGAATTCACCAGAGCCAGAGAGGGGAGCAGAACAGGCAGAAGGACCGAAGTACACTGCTGAGGGGAGCAGCAGCGGCAGGAGAGGTCTGCGCGCCATGTGGGACCCTCGCCTGGCGGCCGGGGATCGAACCGGTGCTGCAGAGGCTGCAGGCAGCTTCGCAACCCAGCGCTCAACGGCTGCGCCACCAGGGAGGCCCTACCCTGATATTCTTTATTAGGTACATAGATAAACAACAGTCTGAGGTATGTCCAGGCAATGCGATATTAGTCAATGATAAAAGGAAATGAGCCATCAAGCTATGAAACGATGTAGTGGAATTTTCAGTGACTTACTGCTTAGTGAAGGAAGTCAATAGGAAAGTTATTTAATACATGTTTCCAACTGTATGACATCCTGGAAAAGGCAAAACTGTGGGCACAGTAAAAAGATCAGTGGTTATCAAGGGAAGGAGCGGTGTGGGGACAGATAGGTGGGGCATGGGGGATTTTTAGGGCAATGAAACTATTCTGTATAATACTGTAATCGTGGACATAAGTCATTATGCATTTATCAAATCCACAGAATGCAGAACAAAAAGTGTGAATTCAAATGTAAAGGATTGACCTCAGTTACTAATAATATATCAGTAATGGATCCTCAATGTAGCTAATGAGCCACACTGGTACATTTCAAAAATGGGGGAACCCACAGGGGAAAGTGGGGGAATATGAGAACACACTATACTTTCTGTTCAATTCTTCTGTAACCCTAATACTCCTAAAAATAAAGTTAATAATTTTTGCAAAACTCATAAAAAAGTTTTGACTGCTCCCACTTCCACACGTTTCATTTACTTTTATCTGAATAAATGGAGGAGGCAGAGGGCCTAGAGGGTCAGAGTATAGTTTTTTAATCAACGGTAACTGTCAGCATATGAAAAAACTCTCTTTGGAAAATGAATACATATTTCTGGCCCTATAAAGTTGTGTTACTGTCAAACAGGGAACAGTCATAGAAAAAAGCATAGAATGCAAAGAAGGGACTTTATACCAAAGCTCCTTTTAAAAAAGAGAAATTGAAATCCCAGGAGAAAAATAATTTGCCTAGGGTCACCATGTTATTAAAAATCCATCCATCCATTATTTATTAAATCCTTTCATGTGTAAACTTGTGTGTGTGGGGGGGGTGGGGTGGGGTTAGAAATAGCTGGATGGGAAGCAATGACTAATAGCGAAGTCCATATAGACCAGGGGAGCGAGGCATCAAGAATCAAAAAGCACGAAAATCACACCATCATTACCAGGATGGAGGCCAGGAGAGGGGCCCAGGGTAGGTCTGATCTGACTTTCTTTTTTTTAGAGGCATGTTTTATTTATTTGTTTGTTTGTTTGTTTGTTTGTTTTGTTTATACAAGCACTGGGTACAGTCAGAAGCACGGGAGGGTGAGAGAATTCACCTGAGCCAGAGCGGGGAGCAGAGCAGGCAGAAGGACCGAAGTACACTGCTGAGGGGAGCAGCGGGCAGCAGGAGAGGTCTGCGCGCCATGTGGGACCCTCCTCCGGTGGCTGGGGAGCAGCCGGGGATCGAACTGGCGCCGCAGAGGCCGCGGGCAGCTTCGCAACCCAGCGCTCAACGGCTTTGCCACCGCAGAGGCCCTGATCTGATTTTCAGGGTCCAAACTGTGAGCGAAGGTGACAAGAATGTCTCTTCCCAAAGTGGGGGCAGAACTGGAATCCAGACCACTCAGTTTTCCCTTTAATCCTTCTCTTGAACATAGAATGTAAGGCATGATTCTGGGTGCTTGGTTGAGAGACAGATCATGGGATCTGTGCTGATAAATGGGAAGTGGATGGGTTTCCTGCTCCTCCCACTGCTGCTGAAGGGAGATTTCCAGTAGACAAATAAAAACACTTCCAGCTATTTGTTCTTTGCAGGTTATCATGATACCTATAATCACATAGCTTTAGGTGGTTTTTGTTCATTGTTTCTACAACTTTCTTCCTTCCAGCATTCGCCACCAAGGCAAGACTCCTCCCTCATAGGATTCCTCAGTCTTTGTTGCTGGGACGGTGACCACACTCGCCTGCTTTCTGGGCCCTGATTGACTTGCCAAAGTGTCACCATGGAGTCTGTCTTCTGTGACTGCCCCCACAAACACACCTCCATCCCATTTAGAAGAGAAAGCAATTTTATCTACTTTTCCGGCTGGCTTTAGAAAAATCTTGAAAATCAGATATTTCATATCGAATGACAGGCAACAACTAGGAATTTGAAACCCAGTGAAAATCCTTTTTTTGATGAAAAATCTCTTCCATATGTTTGAAAGCAAGCTTTCATATTAATTGAATATACTAAACACACACAAAGCAAAACTGTTTTTTAAGATCTTCCTTTTACAGTTCTGGGTTCAAAAGTTGTGGTTTGCAAATGTTTCTGAACAGGTTTTGACTGGTTTTCAGACATTCTATGTGCTTCCCGCTCAAGCTGGCTCAACTTTAAGTCCAAACAACCTAATTATCTGATTCGTGTCATGGCCTTTTATGTTTCACATGTTTTCATATCCCCATGTCGTGGAAACCCACAGAATCACCCAGGAAGGTGAATGACCGTCGCTGTGATTTAAAGATAAAGGTGGAGTCACAGGTTAAGTGAGCAGATGACTGGACAGAAAGTCAGAAAAACTGGATCTTTCCTCCAACCTGACCTGCTACTGGGCTGATTTTGTGCCCTGAAAGATGCTGGAGGGGATTATACTAAGTGAAATAAGTCAGAAGGAAGAAGACTAATACTGGATCATTTCACTTATATGAGGAATAGAGAAACACAGCAAAGGGTCACAGCTCCAAACCAAGAACAAATCCTAGAAGTCTGACTGCAGAATTGAGGCTACCAGTGGGGAGGGGGGAAGGGTGGAGAACAAAGGTGCAGGGGGCCCAAGGGACTAGGATGGAGGAGAGGTGACTTTGTGGTGGTTGTGGGGTGGCATCATACATCTGAAGAGGTGGGGTCCTGTACTCTGATTCACATGCAATGTCATAAACCAATATTGCCTCAATTTACAAAAAAAAATTAAATAAAAATTTTGAAAAGAAGGAAAGACAAAAAAGATCTTATTGCCAACATTTTTTAAAGATTGTACCGTACTCTGGGTTTTCTCTGTCAACCTGCCTGAAAAATGGGGAGCAAAACCCTGTGTTCCATAGTCTGGAATAAAAGGAGGTAGCTAATGTTCCCCCTCCAACTCTCTCTAGAGCCAGAGGGACCTCAAGAAATGAGCCAGAAAGTTCCTCAGTCTACTATAACCTGGCAATTCCACTTCTAGGGATCTACCCAAAGGACACAAAAACATTGATCCAAAAGACCACCTGTACCCCTATGTTTATTGCAGCATTATTTACAATATCGAAACCTAGAAACAACATAAATGCCCAACAATAGATGACTGGTTCTGGAAGATGTGGCATATATACACAATGGAATATTACTCAGCAATCAAAAAAGATAAACTCATGCCATTCGCAGCAACATGGATGGAGCTAGAAGGAATTATGCTCAGTGAAATAAGCCAGAAGGAAAAAGAAAAATATCGGATGGTTTCACTTATAGCAGGAATATAGGGGAACCCTATAAGACATCAGTGTAAAAAAATAATGACAGTACAAAACACAACAAAGCAAAACCAGACAATTATAAATCAGAGACATCCTGCAGGGGAGGAGGCAGGAGAGGGATCAGAGGGAGGGAAGCAGAAGCACAGGGGACTGAGGTGATGGTGCACGGGTGCATTGGGGAAGGAAACTCTATGGGGACTACACCTGAGGGGGTGGGGGGAAGCAAATATTGTTTAAAAATGAACAATGATGTAAAATAAAAAAAATATTATTAAAAAAATTTTAAAAAAGAAATGAGCCAGAATTGCATGGGTGAAAACGAAAGTTGATTTTCATCAGCAGCAGACATTTTAAAAATATACTGCCAAGAAAAAAGCAGGCAGCTCTTAAACCCTGAAGTGTGTGGCACTGATTAATACTTCACATCATCACCCAGCCTCCAGGACCACCTTCTCCCTGTTGCCCAGCACAGAAGCCGTCCCAGTCGCTGCCCCAGCCACAACTGATCACGTAATGTTGCAAGAGTCCGAGTCACATCACTGTGGGCTTCCTCCTTGTTTAGAATGTTGTTGACAATAAACTCATGGATGGAGGTGAGTTTATATCCTCTCACTTCCTCCGCTCACTCCCACCCCACCGAAGAACCTGTTGTTTAGTATCTGTCACTGGATTCTGAGAATCTGGCCCAAAGGGTCAGACAGGGACACTCAGCACAATATTCCGTGAGGAAGAGCAGCAAGCGCAGAGGGCAGCGGTGGGACAGGCCCAGCCTGTACAGGAAGCTGCGAGGACACGGCCCTGCTCCACAGAGGGGGTGCCTGGGAGGTGTGGGAGATCAAGCAGGACAGGCCAGGAAGGGCTGATTCCGGAAGACAATGCAAGTGAGGCAGAGAAGCTGGACTTGATTTAACAGACAGTAGGGAGAAGGGGAGTGATGGGGCTTGAGCAGTGATTTAGGAGGATTATTAGGGCCACAGTGTTTAGGGGAGATTGGAAGGAGGAGATACAGTTCCAGTCCCTCAAGAAAGCAATAACAGGGGATCTCGGGGCTGACAGGATGAGGTAATGCAACCTTCTTCTCTTGCCTCCATCCACTTTCTCTCTTCCTTTCCCTCTGCCAAGCTCAGCCACATCCTTCCCTTGAGTTCCCCCTCCTCCAACAGCCCTCTTCTCTGGGGTCTATGATTAATTCCCTCTTAAAAGTATCTGGTGATAGACCCAAAGGGCACTTCATAAATTCTGCGTTATTATGGGAAGCCTAGCTTAAAAACTTCTTTTTGTCTAGATCAATTATGAAAGAAGAAAATCTGACCTGAACCTAATCCTGTGTCTTTTCTTTCTCTGATCAAAAAATTCTAAGAATGAGAGAATTTCTTTCTGTGGTTATGGAAGCCCACCGAAGGAAGTACTAAGTAGCTAACTCAGCATTATTAAATCTTCTTCAAAATCAATGATATAGATTTCTTCTCTTTTCACTCTCCACACATGTCTGTCCTGCTCTCATATACATATTCACTCACTCTCTCTCTCTCTCTCTCTCTCTCTCTCTCTCTCTCACACACACACACACATACACACAGACCCTCAGGATTTAGCAAAATGTCAGTTGGCTGTTTCTAGTGTTGCCATTCCTAGTAGCTTGGACTACTAAGAAAGAGGAATGCTTAAGAAGAATGATTAAACAAAAGTATAAAATTTCTGCCATCTAGAATCATTTCAAGCATGCACTTGCTTTTAGCATCACAGTGTGGCTCTAAATCATGGTCTTATTCAGGAATCCTATTTGCTGGGCTTATTAAATGGTCCATTTCCATCCATCATGCCATGAGGTGAAAACAAGGCCTGGCTAATAATAGCATGGCACCATATTGGACCAGGTAACAGTTTGATGGTCTATGGGTCATGAGGTTATACTGGAAGTGGTGGGTACTGGTAGACATCCATGGTTACTTTGACTTGATGGTCTGCTATCTGAGTACCTTTTCCCAGAGACTTGGTTGGGCAGGTGAAGAAGTGAAAGTCTAACTCCTGAAAAAGAGAAAATATTCAAGATGAGTAATATTATTATATCTTCTTCCTTTAAAAATATGACCTGCAAAAAATTATATGTTCAAGGTTTTTTTCTTCTTTCTACTTTTTCTAGTCTTTCTAGAAGCTGCCAGAATAGGCCTTTGAATACATTCTTGCATGTGTGTTTGTAAACACACACACACACACACACACTCACATACTATCCTGCCTTCAAAATGCCAACCCTGAAAACATGTATACCCAAATTCCTCAGACACTTATAACTGGTATTTTTCAGTCCTGTTCCTCCTCATTCCCTGTTGACAATCCAATGGGCTTGGCTCCCTAATTTTTCTCCTCACCAGGGACAAAAATAAAAAGTCATAAATGCCAGAAATTTCTAGGGGCTAAGTCAGCTTGTTCTCATGGATGATTTTTATGCTGGACTCTGTCTGGCTTCTAAAACACAGTTGCATGGTTGGCCTGGAGACAAAATGAAGAGAAGCTTTCATTCCTGGCTTCTTCCATGTAAGCATCATGATCACCACTTGAAGAGGATGGTTTCCAGTTTCTTAGTTGTGTGTTGTGTGTGTGTGCGTGTATTATAGCATCTCTGACTATTAATTTGCGAACAGACATAACTATTAGAGAATAGCATTAACATATTTCATTTCCTGAGTCCTAACTCTTTGCCAGAAAATATACCAGGTACTTTGGTATATCATCAATTCCAACAACCAAACTCTGTAGTAGGTGTTATCATTCTCTCTACCTTGTAGATGAAGAAATCAGTCTCAGAGAGGTCACAGAACGATGCATGTCCAAGCAGACTTGCTATGCTATTCTGTTCTGCTGGTTCTGTGCTTTTTATTCTTTTTTTTTTATAGTGACTGTTACTGACCTGACACCTGATTGCACCAGGATTTTGAAAAATGTGACTTTTCACAGCTGATATTTAACACACACACACACACACACACACACACACACCTTGTACATACTCCTCATATAGGCTTTTGCTATTCTGGCCAAGTAGAGACCACTGAGTGTGCCAGGGCTGGGGTAGGGGCTTCTGTGCTGCCATGGAGGCATCAGAATAGCTGCAGGTGCCAGCTTTGGTTGAAAAGCTCATTGCTTGGAAAGTCTGTCTACCACAAAGTTGGTATAGAGAAAAATGGGTAGAAAACTTAGTGGGTTTCTTACCTCTAGGAGCTTTCATCCTACTTACAAGACCCTAGAGCACAGTTCTGCCTGTGGCCACAGATGACCTTCCTACAAGAAACTGTAGAAATAAAAAAAAAATAAAGAAAATCTGGTGTACCAGAGAACTCCCTCTTAAAGCCAGCGAATCCCCAGGCAGGCATTTGGAGAGAGCAAGTAAGTCACAGGACCAGGCTATGTGAAGACAAAATGGCATCCTTTCCCCAAATAGCCGCCAGCTCCACATTTTGCCAATGAGTTTTATGAACAGCATGGGATTGCACATAGCAATCCATGACCCTAAAATTATCATCCTCATGCTCCTCACTGCTGTATAAGGGTGGCTGAACCTGCACGACCAGAACCTCCCCTCCCCAGAGCAGGCACCATTTTGAGCATGTACCACATGCCAAACATTCTATGTGCCGTGCCCCTCATCTGCACCACTATTCTGCACAGTACATGGGGCTGTTCTCGTGACTGGAGACAGGATAGAATCTCATAGACTTGGGGTCCACCTGCTGCTCTGACAGGAAGCAGGGCCTGTGTTCTTTTTTTTTTTTAAGATTTATTTTTATTTATGCATGCATGCAAGAACTGGGGTGTAAGTCAGAGGTACAGGGGGTGAGCGGATTCACCAGGGACAGAGTGGGGAGCAGGTCAGGCAGATCAACTGAAATACACTGCTGAGAGGAGCAGCAGGCAAGATAGGAGAGGTCTGCTGCACCACATGGGTCAACTCCCTGGCTGGGGATAGAACTCATGCTAGTGTGGCTAGCGATATCTTGATAGTGCTGAAACTTTAATCTCTGAGCACAGGGCAGCCCATCCCTGTTTTTTTGATGATGCTGCCTCTGGTGATGTCTCCTTCATTAGATCTCAGGAAGACATAGATTAAAATTCAGCAAAAATATTTACTAAAAGAAAAATATTAAAATTTAAAATCAAAAGATTACAATTCAGCAAAAATTTCTTAACAGCAGGCTAAACAAGGAAAAAGCCCCATCCTCAAACTAAGAATTTCTGAAGGTGGAAACAAGAAGAGGAACAGGAATTTCTTTGCATCCCCTGAGGGCTGAAAGAGAACTGACAAACTGACAAAATAGTGAAAAATATTTATTAGAACTCAAATTTAGGAGAGTTGGATGAAGTGGGTCTAGCTTTCTCCACCTCTGGCTGCAGGGGATGAGATGGAGCTGTGAAAGAGGAGGGTGAGACAAGAACTCAGCATCCTAGGCTGACCTTCTCTGTGGAGGCTAAGCTCCTGGAGTCAGCTCTGAATATGGGTGATTTCCCAAGGCCAGAAAGGTTAACAGAAGGGGGCTGGTACCTTCTGATAGAAGACATCCACGGAGGGACATAGGCCCAGCTGGCTTGACTCTTCCCAACCTGTCAGACTCTCATGCTGAAAAGAGGATGGCAGGGCAGACACACCACTCTCACATAACAAAGGGAAAGATGCCAAATCAGAATCAGCTACAGCATCAGAACAATTACAAGATCTGGAAAAATCACTGACATCAACCACCAGCCAGATGAAAGGAAGCAGCCATCATATCAAGTCACAAGCACTGGAACACACAGAATTCAGAAGAAAATTTCAACCTGAAAGAAACATAAGTCAAGAGGGTGAATCAAGGAACTTATGCTCACACTTGTGAATGATTTAGTTGAGCGTCAAGTGAAATTTTAAGCATAAAGACAAGCTGATGAAACAATGAAATGAGATGTTTCCAGAACAAAGGGACTATGAGGTAAAAATGATACTATCGCACAACAAAAATAAATAAATAAATAAACAGTGAGGAAAAGACATTTAACTTGAAAATCAAGGTACTAACAAAAAGGAAAGCCCCAAGATAATTCTAATAAATGCAGGGGAGAACTCTAATAGAAGAAAATCAATTGGGATATAATAGACATGGAAGAGAGAAAAGACAACCTAAAAATCATTATGTAATTTATTTCCCTGAAAGAGACAATTCAACAAAAAGGCCAAGAAAAGATCATATATATATGTATGTATATATATATGCATGATTTTATAGGAATATATATATATCATTAATATATATTTTCCTATAATATGCCTATATTATAGGAATATATATCTATTATATAATATATAATATTATATATATATATATACATTCCTAAAATGAAAGAATTGGATATCTGATTTATTTGACTCTCCCATGGAAAGTGACATAGAGGTTTCCGTTTAGAAAACAACCATAGGGCCTCCCTGGTGGCGCAGCGGCTGAGCGCTAGGCTGCAAAGCTGCCCACAGCCTCTGCAGTGCCAGTTCGATCCCTGCCCACCAGGCGAGGGTCCCACATGGCACGCAGACCTCTCCTGCCCTGCCCGCTGCTCCCCTCAGCAGTGTACTTCATTGGTCTGCCAGTTCTGTTCCCCACTCTGGCGCTGGTGAATTCTTTCACCCTCCCGCGCTTCTGACTGTACCCAGTGCTTGTGTAAATAAATAAATCTTTAAAAAAGAAAAAAAAAAGAAAAGAAAACAACCATAAAGCTAGGTGAAGATTGCAAGAAGCGGTTGTGGTGTCAGATAAGTGCAGCCCAGGATCCACACTGCACCCTGGAACCCCCGAGCCATCCTCCTCTGAGGCTTTGTGCAAAGCTGTGCTTGAACCCCCAGACCAGTGGAGAAGACAAAAGCAGGGCTCTAGTCACAAAACTTGGGCTTGAGAATGAGTGGGGATGTCGAGCAAAGAGGGAAAACTCCACAGCTTCAATTTAATGAAATTTTATCACTCTTTCAGTTGCAAGTGACAGCAAACCCAACCCAAACTGTCTCAACTAAAAGTATGAATTTATTGGTTCATGCAACTAAAACCCTGGGGGAGGTTTATATTCAGACCCAGTCGGCTCCAAGTACTCAGACAATGTCTTTCTGTCTCTCAGCTCTACTTTCTTCTGTGTAAGCTCCATTCTCAGCTGTTTCCACCTCCTGATGGAGGGGAGAGGTCGTCTGCTGGCAGTACAGACTCACAACTACAGTTCTAAGTCCAGCAGAAAGAGAAAGACTTTTTCTCCAGCGGGTCCATCAAAAACCTTAGAACCGAGCCCTCTCAGATCTGATCAGATAAAGTGTCCTTCAGTGGACCATAGGTAAAATATGAAGGATTCTAACACCTGAAATTTCCATATACCGCCCACCATCCCTGTCATCATTGTATAGAGCAAATCAAGCCTCTTTGTACAGGTGTGTTGCAATGGGCACCATGCTAATAGAATGACCTAGAAACTGTTCCTTTTAAAGGCTCACCCCAAAGAGTATGGAAGATCACAGATGAGAAAAATGGAGAGCAGATTCACAGATTCAGAGCTGATATGAGAATGGACCTTCATAGCATCAAAGAACATTGACTCATTCATTCTATGGTGTTCATATTGCACCCGTAAGTGGCAGGAAATCCATACCCGAGGGTATAGTCTCTGCCCTCAGTGAGCTACAGGTCAGCTTTTCCAAAGCCAGACCTCATGGAGAATGAACAAAAGCCCAGCGAGGATAAATCACATACCCCAGATCACAAAAATAATCAGTGGCAGAGGGGGAACCAGATGACTATCACCTGGGCATCTTTTCTCCAAGACTGAGACTCACATGAACTCAGAGTGCCGTGTGCTGGGCGCCAGCCCCAGCTCTGTCATCAGCTGGCTGCGACAAACCCACCCGTTTCCAGCTTCTGGATCACTTTACAGCCACTTCAAGGAGTGAATCAGGTGAGCCGTGCTGCCTCTGTAGACATCTGCTTTGTGAGCTAGGGAATATTTCATGGAGATGTTTCACCTGACAGGTTTATGGCTGGTCTTGGCTCCGTGCCTTGAAAACACTCATCATGTGATGAAACAAGAATGTCATCCTGCCGACCATCAATAACCACATCGGCATTCCTGCCCTCACCCCAGGATCCCCCCACTTTTCTCCTCCAGCACACTCTCTCCCCACACCCCAAAGATATCCAAATCATCTCATTAGGAAGTGACATCCAACAGCATTCACCACTCATCAGAAGAGAGGCCTAAGCTGGTCTCACAGACCGTTTCATGTGAAAATTTTGAGCTTGGACATGAGCAAGTCAAGTCTACAGACCATCCAGGGAACATGTTCAAGTTTAGACTAGGAAACCCATGCCATGGCCATCATAACAGATCCTAGAACAGTCATAGTTCTTGCCTGAAAAAGCATAAAATGGACTTAAAAGAGGCTTGTCCTTTGGACTTCAGACCAGATGCTTTATCCTGGGCTTTCCCCACCTGGAGCAGAGTAGATTTCCCTGGAGAAATCACATGGTTGGCTTGAGTTTCTAGGACACAGATGAAATGGAGGGCACAGTACTGAATTCTAACTGTGGACATGAGAGACACCAGGAGGGACGAAATGTTGGATGAAAGCTTCCGGGAATGGATCCTAGTCTGCTGCCACCTCCATCAAATCACAGCCACCCTTCTGACCAGCTTGTCCCTTCCTGGTATTTTATACCTTGATCAATTGCCCCTGGAGACATCGGCCAACTTACTTGACAGCTGACTGTGTTGCTCTGTAGCATGGGGCTAATAACACAACTTCGCAAAATTGTTGTTGGGAGCAAATAAAATGATAGTCTTGAAAGAGTATCTTTTATTGATTGTAAAACGGTGTCCAAGAGTCCGTCATTGGGACTCCTGTCCCTTTCCAAATTGATGTGCATCCTGTTGACATAGCTATGTGACTGAGGTCTGTCTTCCATTTAGATTGTAAGTTCTTTAAGGAAAGGCCTTGTATTTACTTTTATATGACTGCAACAAAAGTTTCTGAATGAATAATTCCAAAAGGAGTGATGGGCAGTCCTAGGACCTGGGAGCTTGTCCCTATGTGTGTGTCTATCAGCTCAGCCCTAGGCCTGATCCACTGGACAGGGCCTGGCGAGGCAAGAGTCCAGCAGAATATCTTTGCTCTAGCCATCCATCTGTTCTGCCATTGAAGCCAGCACTAAACTTAGCCACGGTGACTCATGAACATAGGGCTAGTCCAGGCCTTACCAGTCATCCCAATAGGCCAGCTGGCTGTCAATACCCCTCCTGATCCCATTATCCCTGCACCAGGCTTATGGGGCAAGTCCCTGAGAAGCCAGCCAGGAGGCAGAGCTCATAAGGGTAGTAGCTCCAACCACACGCTCCTCTCCCAACTCTAATACCCAGAGCCACTCAGCAAATGCTCCATGGCCCCCTGGGGTTTCACTTCCTATAGGGCTGCAATGTTGGTTCAGTCCTGGTGAGACAGCAGGGCTGGGACAGCATCTGGGATAAGATAGAAATATTCACAAGCACTGCCTGTTCTGTGTTTCAGTGCTGCACGCATCTACTCAGTGGTCCTCAGATCTGCAGGGATCCAGGCAAAATCTCAAACAAAGAGAGGCCATGACTGCCTGAGTGGGCGACCAGAGATGTCTGATCACATTTACTCTGATTGCAATCATTGTAGACTCTGGGGCTTCATCGCTTTATGCATTTGCCTGAGCACGTGAAGGGGGAGGAGGTGTGGGAGAAACAGTCTATCCTGGATGCAGGGAATAAGAGGGCACATTGTGGTCAGAGAATTTAAAACTACAATAATGGGTTAAAAGTTCATCTGGCCTTTATGATCACCATGAGCTCAAAATTCTAAAAATGTCAGTGTTAGCAGAGTCCATCCCCCTGGGGTGGATGGCCACCAGCCACAGTCCCCATCAGCGCCTTCCTCCTTCAGAAATCAGGCTCAGTGATGAGCACAACCAGCATTTCTGGAGCATCTACCATCAGAAAGACATTGTGCTCCATGTGGGGGAAACAGAAGCAGTTGGGTTCACATGCTGAGGGGCAAACAACAATTGCAGGAAACATGCATGACCCCAGGCTGTCACCCTTGGGAGACATGTCACCGTCCAATAAATATTTCATGATGCTCTCTCATCGGTTCTGACTGCCACAGCTATTCACATTTTGCCACATCTTCCCATGGATGGTGTCTCAGCGCTGTCCTTGTGGTGTTCTGCCTCTTCGGTACATAAAGAAAGCCACGGTGCATCTTACAATCAGTGGCATTTTATTTTTTTTAAAGATTTATTTTTATTTATTTATACATACAAGAACTGGGGTGTAGGTCAGAGATGCAGGGAGTGAGAGGATTCACCAGAGACGGAGTGGGGAGCAGAACAGGCAGAGCTACTAAAATACACTGCTGAGGGGAGCAGTGGGCAAGGCAGGAGAGGTCTGCTGCACCATGTGGGTAGTTCCCTGGCTGGGGATTGAACTCATGCGACAGTGGCTGGCGATAGCTTGATAGCCCTGAGACTTTAACCCCTGCGGCATCGGGGAGACCCCAGCAGCATTTTAGAGGCAATGCAGGCAGGTGATGCAGCCAGCCTCCAGCCTGTGTGTCTATAGGAATCTGGTCTTTGTCAAGGGTGTTTCCTGAAGGCTTCAGGAATCCTCAGAAATCTCAAGGCCAGTGTCTGTCTCACTGTTACTTCTACCTGGGTGGCCCCTGGCCATCCATCTACAAGCTCAGCCTCCTTCTCTAGGTATTACCCTTCCCTGCTCTTCCTTCCCCAAAAGAGAACTAGCTCAGGGCTCTCACAAATGTGTCTATGGGCAGAGGAGAGCATCAGGGCGTTAAAGTGCAGAAATAGAAGCCTGATATTAGCAGCCATGCATCACATCGTTCAAACACACCAGTCATGCCACGAAGGCCCTTTCAGGGATTCTGTTCCTGCCGTGACTCCCACATGGCACATCCCTCCCTGCCCTCCATCCCACGCCCTGGACCCCAAGCCCGGCTCCCAGTATGGCCAGTTCTACTTCTGGACACAACCATCATTGTCACCACCTTTCTGCTCCAGAATCAGATCTGAACTTTATTTTTGTTTTAACTAATGATGTATTGAGAGTTTTTCCTCAACAGAATCACAGTCCTCCCAAGACTTCCCATCTCCAGTTTTGCCCTTGACCAGTAGGTAGGGCTTCCTCCAACCTATTTGTGCCAAAGACCCTTTGGTAGTCTGATAAAGTCTGTGGACTCATAAAAATATAATGTAATCGCATAAAACAAAATACATAGGATTATAAAGGATACCCATTTTATGTGGGTACTGTTGTCAAAATAGTAAAATAAATTTGTGATACAATGATAGATCTGCTTTTTATAACACATTAAATTCATGATAAGCTCTACAGGCAGGCAGGTCTAAGGATAACTACAATGCTGAAGCAGTGAAAAACATAAAGCATATTTCTAGGCCTCCCTGGTGGTGCAAGGGGTTAAGCACCACACTATGAAGCAATCCACAGCCTCTGCAGCACGAGTTGGATCCCCGGCCCGCCAGGCAACAGCACAGGGACCAGCAGCAGACCTCTCCTATCTCGCCCGCTGCTCCCCTCAGCAGTGTGTTTCAGTCAGTCCGCCTGTTCTGCTCCCCACTCTGTCTCTGGTGAGTCCTCTCACCCCCTGCATCTCTGGCCTGTACCCCAGCTCTTGTATGCATAAATAAATAAATCTTTAAAAAAAGGATATGTCTACATAGCTGTAAAATCTGTAACATACATAAAAATATCTTCTTATATTGAAGAGAATGTCACAGTTACTGCTAATTCTACCTTGACTCTTCATCTATTTCATAAGAAGGAAGTACTGTATTTCAGTTAGAGTTTAGTAAAAACAAAAATGTCCTATAAACCAAACCAAGTTCACTGTTTCCCTGAATTATGTCAGAGACTCCGAACTTCTACCCTAGAGCAGCAAGCTCTGAACCCTAGCAGCTTTGATGATGCCATCATGGTGGGAACAACCACAAGGTAATTGCAAAGATGGACGCAACCTCTACCTGCTTCCCCAGACACACATTCTGCCCTTTTCTAGGCTGCATCATCCAGCTCTCTTACCACCCAACTTCCTACTAGATTTCAACAATGTGTGCCCTGGTCTGGAGTCTGGAGCACCAGAGGACCAACTGGGGTGTTTGTTCTCCCATAGCTGAATCTCCCCCAGGTTGGGTGCACTCACCATTTTCTGGTAAGTCTAGAGCAGAATCAATGATGACCTTGGGCATTTCCGGTAGAGTTCCAGCTCTGAAACTCAGTATCTCTGTCAACAAGGTAGGTCACTCCAACACTGTGTCTCAGTTCCCCATAAATAAAATGGGTATAAAAATTTCTGTCCAATCTACTTGCGGGGCAGTGGTGGGGATCAGCTGAGACAGTATAAATTTTGTGTGAAGACAAATGTTACTATCAAGTTAGGTAAATGCATGTGGCAAAGGCAGGGAGAGCATCAGCCCTTATTTGTGGAGCAAGCAAAGGCCCAGAGGCAGGGGAGAGCTCCAACATAAACAGACCCGCATTGCAATTCCCCTCCTTGTCTCTCCTAGTGATGCCCATGCAATTCAGAAATTAAATTCGAGGACAAAATGTTGTTCATCCTCCATCTGATATTAGTGGTCTGCATCTGCAAAGCATTCTTAGTTGGCTAATGGGGAACCATCGGGGTAGATAGTGGACCCCACCATTCTGAGACCCCATCCTGCAGCTATCTGGCAGAACAAGTAACACTGAACATGTAGGGGGCCAGGAAAGCTATGCCAGCAGACAAGTCTTACTATTGTCTTGGAATTCTGGGCACTGGTAGGAGGGCACAACAGTGATGGGGACAGAGATACAATGTCTGTTATTTCAAGTCCATGGGTCAGGAACCCAAGCGAAAGGAAAAAGCATCTGACCTACTGAAAAAACTTCTTAGCTGAGTTTCCTGGATCCAATACTTCCAAAACACCATCTATTCTACAGTCCAGATTCATCTGCCCTGAAAACCCTTGCAACACACCCCTGAATTGCTTGACGTGCTCCTTCCTTGTCATCTGTCTGTCACAGAGGTTTCTTATCCAACCTCACTCATCTTACAGGAAAAAAAAAAAAAAGCTGAATTCCAAAGATGGGACATGATTTGTCTAGAGCATGTGACTGGTTTGCATCTATAGCCTAAGATGCAAAATTCTCCAACTACTAACGTCTCACCCAGTCAACTTCCAGTGTATATGCCAAGTAGGTTGCATTCTCTACTGTCCTGCATGTAATACATCTCATCCTGGAGGCCTTACATTTTCCAACCCCTTATAGGCTGATATGGATGAAAGTACAGCTATCTGGACATACATTCTTTTTTAAATAATAAATTTTATTTTTATATTCCCCATACAATTGCAACCCCCCCATTCTGATCCCAATCCCTCCCCTCCAGCCCCCCACCCCCCAAAAGTGTCTCTGTTTCATAGTTTTTTGTTGATTTTGATTTTCACTTTCTTATAGTTATTCATTTTCCTGGTCCCTTATTTAAGTTTTCTAGATTCCTGCTATGAGTGAGACCATCCGGTATTTTTCTTTTTCTTTTTGGCTTATTTCGCGGAGCATGATCCCTTCCAGCGCCATCCATGTTGCTGCAAATTGCATGTGTTTATCTTTTTTGAATGCTGAGTAATATTCCATGGTGTATATGTACCACATCTTCTTGATCCAGTCATCTAATTTTGGGCATTTGGGCTGTTTCCAAAGCATAGCTATTGTAAACAGTGCTGCTATAAACATAGGGGTGCAGGTGCTCTTTGGAATTGATGTTTCTGTGTCCTTTGGGTAAATACCTAGGAGTGGAATTGCTGGATCCTATGGAAGCTCTATGTTTAGTAGGTCCAGAAATCTCCACACAGCTCTCCATAGTGGTTGGACCAGTTTGCACTCCCACCAACAGTGCAGAAGAGTTCCTTTTTCTCCACACCCTCGCCAACATTTGTTGTTGCTAGTTTTTTTAATATGTGCCATACATTTTTACAAGGGGAGTAGAAGAAGCAGTGGAAATTGCCTCTCTGGGAATGACCTGGGCAGCCCTTAGTGTTCCTGGGAATGTCTCACACATTTGGTAGCTAAACAGCATCTGGGTGGGAATTCAGAGTGACCTTAGAGAAGACAATTTCAACAGAGGGGCATAAAAGGTAGCTGACCAAAGGCCATGGAAGTGACCTGGGAACAGCCAACAGAGTGTATCCGAACAAACACTTCTGAGTCAAAGAAACTTTTTCTGGGGTTTGTAATAATGGTGTGTTTCTACATGATAAGGTAAAGGTTACTGACATACTTAATACTCTTCAGATGTGTGTGTGTGTGTGTGTGTGTGTGTGTGTGTGTGTGTAAGAGAGAGACAGAGACAGAGAAAACCAAAGCAATTGCTGTGGCTCAAGCTTGGCCCTTGGCTGCTAAAGTAAGTCTGCAAATCTAGAGCCATCATGTAACAGTAGAAGTCTCCTAATATTCGAGACATTGCTACCTGTGGATTCATTGGCTACAGCAGCACCAGAACTATTATCCCTTGAGATTTACAAGACCAATTGATTGGCAATAAGAGAGTGGAGAATTTCTGCAGTACAGAAGCATATTTATCCCAGCTCCTGAAAAACTTCAAATTCGGAACAGAAACCATTTGATACTGAAATCCTGGAGCCTATCTCTCCCAGAATTGATCCTGGTGTCCCACAAAGGCTCACATCCATGCCTACTGCCGTGGCTTTCAATCCATGGATTTCTCCTCCCACTCTGCCCTCTGCAGTGCACACCCCTTCAGAGCCAACGGTTTGGGCTTGTTTTGTATCCCAGCCACAGCATCCTGCCTGATGTAGTAAGAACTTTTAATATGCTTCTTGAATGGATAAGTGTATGAGAATAAACCTCAGCAACTCCCTGACTGATTATCTGGCAAGAAGATTGTCTGCAATTATGGTCTTCCCTACTTCAATTTTCTTACCACAAGTAGGGTCATTTGCTTACTTATATGTCTCTTTGTAGGAGAAATATGAATTAAGAAAAAACTGCAATTAGTCAGTGCTATCTGTTCACAGCCCTTCCTAAAATTTTTATAAGGGGAAGTAAGTGTCCATGTTCTATCATCTTGCAGTGATGAGATTATTGACAAATTTTAGGTTTACAATATACCTCTTTTTCTTCTCTGTTAATAACAGATAACCATGGGCCTCCCTGGTGGCACAAGGGGTTAAGTCTCAGCACTATGAAGCTGCAACACAAGTTCGATCCCCGGCCAGAAAGTTACCCACATGACACAGCAGACCTCTCCTGACTCACCTGCTGCTCCCCTCAGCAGTGTACTTCAGTCAATCTGCCTGTTCTGTTCCCCACTCTGTCTCTAGTGAATCCTCTCACCGCCCCCCACACCTCTGGCCTATAGCCCAGTTCTCGTGTGCATAAATAAATGAATCTTAAAAAAAATGAAGAAAAATAATTGTGTTTTCTCCTAAGATACCACTTTAAGAGTCCCTTGGCCAGAGGACCCGCTTAAACCTGACATGACCCAGTCACATAGTGTAGGGGACACATACTTGGTAAATTTGGTGAACTTAGTGAATTTCAAGCTATCAGACAAACATAAGGCCTCTCACTGATGCTGGCATCTGCACTACCTGGTAAGTTGAGACTTAAGCCTGGGCTCCAAGCATCAGCCAAGTAAGGCCATCAAAAACAAGTTTGGGGGAAGAAGATAATCCTTTCTGTTTTTAAATATCATTAAATCCTATTATATTTTTAAAGTCATCGGGAGGAAAATCAGAACTTAGGAGAATTTTTTCTTCCTTTCTCTTCCTTTCTTTCTTCTTTATACTCCGACCCCCCTGCCCCCCATCTCCTACCAGTGCCATGGCTAGGGGGTTCCTATGGGGCTTAAGGCTCCACAGAGCACCCCGCCTGTGGGATGCACTGAACAAAGACCACCCATGCTTACCAACCATCCAGTCAAGTTTCCCTTCCTTAGGAACAAACAACTTTTTCTCTCCTTTTCAATCCTCTCCCTTCCTTTCATTTACCACTCTTTGCTTTCTCCAGTCCTTACTTCTCTACCAATTTCTCCTTCACCCTCCTCCTCCTCCTCTCTGTCCCCGTGTTCCCTTCCCTGTTCTGCTTTCACTCCTCCCCCTACTTCCCAGCAAACACATGTCAGACCTCTGGGCCCCGGCGCAGACACACAGCTTCTCTGCCTCATCAGGAGCGGGCACCTCACTTGACATGGCAGGACCCCTGGAATACTCCGCAGGCCCCTCCTGACACACACAGCAGCACATCCGCACTGATGCGGGCTCCTCACCCAACTGCAGGCTCCCTGGTGAGCACCGCCCAGGGCTCCCCAAGGCCTCTTTCCCTGTGACCCTGTGGAGGGCAGCACTGGAGCTTGGGGCTCAGGGTCACTCACAAATGTAAGACATGCTCACTCTTAGGGGCTGGGGGTAATCCCTGAGGTAGCAGGTGGGGAGAAGCCCCTGGCCTCCACGGCCTTGGCCTCAGCTAGCCTGGAACAACCAAGAAGGGACTGGAGGGCCCCCTTAGCTCTTCAAAAGCCAGTAACCAAACTTTTCTCATTGGCAGAGGTTATTAAAGCTTTTCATTTGTACCAGGGCTCCAGGTACCCCTCTCCCTGCCCTGTAACACATTCATTCACATGCCCACATGTGACTGTTGCCTCCTCTCCGGGCCTATCTAGCTTGGCATCCTTTAGCTGAGGGCACAGGGTCACGTGACAGTGAAAAGAAATTCATCTTGACCATCAGGAGAGAGAGGTGACCCCAAGTTCAGACCATCTAGAACCAGGAACTGCTGGTAAAGAAATAGGCAGCGTCCTCATGGGCCCTGAGTCAGCTTAAGGGAGGCTCCGGAGTGACCGTGGTCCACAGCGGGACCTTCCCTGTCCCAGACCCCATCCCCCAGGATACATAGGACAAGCTCATCCCCTCCGACCCTTCTCCGCCCCTGCCAGGCTGCTGTGAAAAGAAAATAAGTTGGTAAAGGCCTGGAAGAGGCCAGAGTCACTAACTGAGCAAAGGAGCAGGGGGCTCAGCACAGAAGCTCACATCTTCACGGGCTCACTGGACCCGGGTGAGCACCAGCCCCTGCACATGTGCAGACACGTCCGCAGACATTCCAGAGCCCAGGACTGAGAACTCTCTGGGGAAGACAGGGGTCTCGAGGGATCTGCTAAGACTGAAGATCTGAGGGTTAGGAGGTGGTGGTCAGAGTCCTTCTGAGACAAGAAGAGGCAGCAACTGTTTTCTTTTTCCTTTTTTACATTATTGTTCTTTTTTTTTTTTTGGATCTGATCCTATTTTATTTTATTTTTTATTTAAATATTTTATTTTATATAATTCTTACATCTTTTTTCATCTTTGCACAATGTGTGCATTTTCATTTTGGTTATATTCCCCTTACAATTGCACCCCCCCCTATTTTGACTCTACTCCTTCCTTTCCCCGTCCCTCCCTCCCTCCCACCCCCCCCCCCCCGGCCCCCGTAGTGTGTCTCTGGTTTATAGTTGCTGTTGATTTTGATTTTTACTTTGTATTGATTAGTCTTTTTCCTGGTCTCTTATTTAGGTTTTCTAAATTCCTGCTATGAGTGAGACCATCCGGTATTTTTCTTTTTCTTTCTGACTTATTTCGCTGAGCATGATCCCTTCCAGCTCCATCCATGTTGTTCATTTTTAAACACTATTTGCTTCCCCCTCCCCCAGGTGTAGTCCCCATAGAGTTTCCTTCCCCAATGCACCTGTGCACCATCATCTCAGTCCCCTGTGCTCCTCCCTCCCTCCCTCTGATCCCTCTCCCTCCTCCTCCCCTGCAGGGTGTCTCTGGTTTGTAATTGTCTGGTTTTGTTTTGTTGTGTTTTGTACTGTTATTATTTTTTTTTAAGATTTGTTTATTTATACAAGCACTGGGTACAGTCAGAAGCGCAGGAGGGTGAGAGAATTCACCAGAGCCAGAGTGGGAAACAGAACAGGCAGACTGACGAAATACACTGCTGAGGGGAGCAGCAGGTGCGACAGGAGAGGTCTGTGTGCCATGTGGGGCCCTCGCCCTGTGGCCTGGGGATCGAACCTGCGCAGAGGCTGCAGGCAGCTTCGCAACCCAGCGCTCAACCGCTGTGCCACTAGGGAGGCCCTGTACTGTTACTATTTTTTTTTACCTTGATGTCTTATTTGGTTCCCCTATATTCCTGCTGTAAGTGAAACCATCCGATATTTTTCTTTTTCCTTCCGCCTTATTTCACTGAGCATCATTCCTTCTAGCTCCATCCACGTTGCTGCAAATGAGTTTACCTTTTTTGATTGCTGAATAATATTAACTCGCTCCTCACAACCTCCCCCTCACCACCACCACTGCCACCACCACCACCACCATGCAGCTCATTCAAGCTGTGGTGTAAAACCCCAACAACAGCTTAAAACATGGCTTCACCCAGGGCTCAAAGTCCTAAATCTAAATAATGAATTTCATGCATCATCACATGAAGATGGGAGCTGCTCAGGGTGGGCAGGGAGGCCTTTCTTAAAGGACCCGCCCCTGCCTGTGCCCCCAAGGCCAGCCTGCTGTTAAGCTCAGTACTTGATGCTCTGATTCCCATCACCTCGCTCCCTGTTTTACCGGTCTTATTCCCAGATATGGACACTACTGTGTCTTGTCTCTCTGTGATTCCTTTTCTCTGTCCCCACCCCACCTTTCCCCTCCTCTCTCTTCCTGCTACTTTATGTTCTAATTGCTCCCTGGGCGGGGTCATCCATCTTGTTCACTAGGTATTCAATTAGAGTAAACCCCCCTCCCATCGTGCATCAACTCTTTCTCCCTCCCTCCCTCCCTCCTGCCCTGACAGCCCCCACTTGTCACCCTTCAGGAAGCAATATATAACCCCCTCCATCCTCACAGGCTACTGGCCACCCGCCATCCCCAAGCTTCGCCCCCATTAGCTGCGCCAAGTCAAATGAATAAATAAATCTCTAAGGGGGGACAGAAAGAGGAGGAAGTGCTGGTTCAGAGCTAATGAAGGTCACCTCCCAGCCAGATTCCCACTCCCACTTCCACGAAATGAGCCCAGGCCAGGGGAGGGAGCCTCCTCCTCCTTAGACAACAATCCCGAGGGTCTGCCTGCGCCTGTGAGCCCTGGGCGGCTTCCAGGGCGCAGTGCATCATCATAGCTGCGCTGTGACTGCTCGGCTTCATTTGGTCTTCACGCATCATGACAGCTTAGGAGCAGAGAGCACCGGGTCTCTGGGCGAGACAGACAATGCCTGCTCAGAGGATCAGCAAAAGGACCTGCTGTGGCACACTGTGTGGTACTATGTGACACTGTGAAGCCACGGGCCACTGCAGGCCGGATGGGGGGCCAGTGTTCACGCAGCATCTTTAGGGGATGGACAACCATCTCTCACAACACTGCAGGCCATGGCAGAGGCAGATCTACTCGCTCCTATTCTAGGGGTCATTCCCTGACAATCCTCTTCCTCAGAAAGGGGAGACACAGACCTTGGAGATGACTGACTTCATGCCAGGAGGTACAGGAAGCCACACTGTGTGCGTGAAAGTCACTTTACTTGGTTGTAAGTAATTTGCTACTAATTTAATATGAATAAGGTCAGTCCTACTATATTACCTCGAGGTTATATTGACATGTACACGAATAGATTACAGACACATTGTACATATACATATGCATCTATGTACACACACGTGTATGTTAGGGAGTTGAGACTTTTCCACATTAGCTTTTATGATAAAACAGAAGACAAAGTCATTTCAAGCTTGTTTATTCAGTAGCATGGGTTTCCTGGTGTCCACTGTCACTCTCTCCTTAACGGGCCCAGCTCTGCCCACAGCATGCCCTGGCTGATATGATGAGATGAACTCAACACAGGGAGACCCTCGCTTACAAGTGATCCACGTGCATCTCCCATGCACGTGGACTGTTCACCCAGGGCAGGCCCAGACGAGCTGCATTGACCCTTAGCTACCATCCTTGTTTCAAAAATCTTCGCTAACCCCACCTTGGTCACCACCTCAGTTAACCACCTTGCACCTTGCTTGCTCTCATTAAGGTCAGTCTGGGGACTGAAGACTATCCATCCACTTTATAGATTTTTTTTTTTTAATAGAAGCATGTATTTATTTATTTATTTATTTATTTATTTATTTATTTATTTATACAAGCACTGGGTACAGTCAGAAGCGCGGGAGGGTGAGAGAATTCACCAGAGCCAGAGCGGGGAGCAAAACAAGCAGGACCAAAGTACACTGCTGAGGGGAGCAGTGGGTGGAGCAGTGGGTGGAGCAGTGGGTGGAGCAGCGGGTGGCAGGAGAGGTCTGCGCGCCATGTGGGACTCTCCTCCGGTGGCCGGGGAGCAGCCGGGGATCGAACCAGTGCCACAGAGGCTGCGGGCAGCTTTGCAACCCAGCGCTCAACCGCTGCACCACCGGGGAGGCCCTATCCATCCACTTTAATATCTCATCCTAAATCCTTACCCAGGCACCCCAGAGCTCTCACTCTATTGGCGTAACTGTCAACCTTGGCCCAGTCACCCGATTCCTAAGCCACTGTTGTCACATCTTTAACATAGTCCATTCTGTCACTCCTGCCCCCACACCCCAATTCATGAGCATCCTATGAAATAGTAGGAAAGTCACAAGTGCCTACATGTGGAATGTGAGGCTTGTCACCCTGCTCCTCAGTCCCAGTTCTCAGAGGTCCTAGGGGCCACCTCTTTCAGTAGTCAGTAGTGCTTTACATGCTTGCCTATGCTCCAACTAGTGGTGCTTCTTGATGAGCACCTTCCCTGAGTTCCAGCTCAGCACTAGTTTGTACAGAGGCACCTGGAGCACACCCCAGGCTAAGAACCAAGGTATGAGATATTCTTGGGGTGGACACCAGAATAGGGGGAAAAAAGTGATAGGAAAAACTCATTGCCTGCACCAGGAGCCACAATTGTGGAATCCAGCCCCAGCCCTGACACGGGATCACTCTGAAGCTTAGCTGGTCACTGGATCACAACAACCCTCATTCTGGAAAGTAACTGGGTTGGATCTGGTAATCTAGAAATCTCCTTTCTAATTCAAAAAACCTGTGACACTGTGGAGTAAAAGGATAAGAGCACCAGAGAGTAAAAGTAAGGGGAATAGAGTAGAATTTTGACAGATAGGAGTCAATTCATGTGTTGTGCACTTATTCATTCATTCTTTCTTTTAGCAGGATGTCACTAAGACCCTGCGAGATGTGGGATGCACTGTGGGGACAGAAGGAGGGGTCTGCCTGGTTTCCTGGGAGGAAGGAGCACTGCCAACCTAGCCCAAGGGAAGCCAACACTTGTCCATTGTGTAGTTGACCTAGGCAGCAGGTCAGCAGCAGGCTGAGAGCTGCAGTCACCAAATTCATTCACTCATCCTTCCTTTTCAATGTGACCTTCAAGTCAGGGGATCTGAAATGAGAGTAAGAAAAAGAATCACCAATATTTAAAAATAAATGATGAATACAAAACCCAGCATATCAGATTCCAAAGCCAACTACTACTAAGCTAGGAGAAAGACAAGGAAGCAACATGAACTAGAAATCTGGTTGATTGCCTGAGATCTGTCACTGACCCTAATATCTGTGTGACTTTGAGCAAAACACTTTCCCTCTCTGAGCTTTAGTTTCCTGTTTTTTAAAGTCTGGGCTTAAACTGGCTTGCCTCCAAGACCTCTTCTAGGTCTGCTGTTACATGAGTCTGTCCTTGATATTATTCCATAAGGTAGTATTCCCTTCTAATAACACAGCATCATGAAAATTCCCCAGAGCAAAATGCAACACCTCTGCTTCCTTTGCACAGCTGATGAAATTAGTGAAAACCACACAGGCACTGGCTAGAGAGCCTGGGAAGTTGCTGGATTTGTTGGGGGAGATTTCCAAGGTTAGCATGCAGTTGTTCTTGGCTGGGATAGGCCGTGATCCAGTTTTCCTTGAATTGTGATGAAGCATGAAGGAAAATTTAGCTGTGTAGAGAACAGGCCTGAACTTTTCCTTAACAGAAACAGCCCTTTCAGCGAAGGACTCCTTTCATTTGATGCAAGGGAGGTACACTGATACTTTGACTTCTTTTTTATCTCTCCATAATCACTTCTAATTACATAAGGTTATAGAAGCAAACCTGAATACACCGAGATTCAACTGACATTGAACTCTTATGCATGGTGTATCAGAGACTGCCCGGGAGCAATGGGTAATGCCATTTGAAAACATAACCCAGGGTGAGTGTGTACATGTGCATGTGTGGGGTGTGTTGGGGGGGGTGGGTGTGCATGTATGCATGCATGCACATAGGCAGAGAGAGGGAGGTCATAGACACAGGAATCTGTTTCTAGGAAATCATGTTATGAGAGTGTGTGATGAGAGTGCCAGGTGGGACACAGGACAGGCACTGGGGACTCCCACAGTTCTGCCTCATCAACCCCTGAGTTTAAGAGAGAGGGAAGAAGAAACTTCAGAGCCAAAGGGATAGGCATGATGCAAAGAAGGGGAAGTGAATGTGGCTTAATTCAGTTCCAAAGATAAACGCTCAAAAGACATAAGAGTTAATATTTATTGAAAACCCACCATGTTCTACACATTGTGATAAGCCTTTCATAAGTATATTTTTGCTCTTTTTAAAAATATAATTAATTAATTTATTTGTGTGTGTTTTGTTGGTATTTTCTCTTTCTAAGCCAAGCACATATATGCACACACAACTCATAGATGATGAAATGGGGCTTAGAGAAGGAAATTAATGTGTCCAAACTGGAAAACTGGAACCCAGGCTCACTAATTCAGAAGCCTGAGCTTTGTCACAAGACTACTGTTTCCCAACTTGCTGGAGGAGGGGAAATTGCTGTTTCCCCCTTCAAGATCTCAAATCCATTGTCTTTACCCTTCTTTGATGCTAGGTTTCTAAACATCCCTTCTTCCACGAGTGCTTGAAACACATGCATTCAGGGGAACTGAGGGCTCTTGGCACTAGCCCTGCAGAAGAATAACAGGACTTCCAGGCCCCATGCAGGAGAGTGACGAGAAGTAGAAGTGAGTGGACTACCCGATGTCATGGCACTTCCCGGGACAGTATGTGCAGCTTGCTGCTGGGCGCTGCACATCGAGAGCCTAAATTTTACCTTCTTCTCTAGCCCCTTATTTCAGATTTGACTTTTCTCTACTTCCAAGGATGTCAGCATCTCCTTGGGAAGATCAAAACAAAGCTGCTTTGTGAATAAATATAAGCTGAATGAATGAATTACCGTAAGCCATTCATCCCAGGTTCATTAATTAATGTTGCCTCATTCATCAGCAGCATTGTCCACTTACCTTAGAGGGCCAACTGCCTTCTGGAGGGCTTCGACAGAGCTCAGATCATTAGTCTCTATACCCAGAAAGAGCACTGGAGACACATTCTTGCAGAATTTTACCCTGAGAAACAGGAAACCAGAATAGAAATAACTTATTGACAGAATATAAAATGACTTCATTAATCCATATATAAATATTAGAACTGTAAAAAACTGCAAGAGAAAAATGTTTCCCAAAGTAGATGAGATGTTCCTTTTATATCAAGTCTAATCAGATGTCTCTCCACATACTTACCAAGGTGCAAATTCTGCAGCAGGTAGTCCACAGTGTCAGTGGGTCAAGCAGAGTCAGTTTAAAATTCAGGAAACTTAGTGGTATAATCTCAGGGACCCCCTCCTCCTTAAAATCATCTCTTTCCGGGCCTCCCCGGTGGCTCAGCGGTTGAGCGCTGGGTTGCGAAGCTGCCCGCAGCCTCTGTGGCGCCGGTTCGATCCCCTGCTGCTCCCAGGCCACCGGAGGAGGGTCCCACATGGCGCGCAGACCTCTCCTGCCGCCCGCTGCTCCCCTCAGCAGTGTGCTTCAGTCCTTCTGCCTGCTCTGCTCTCCGCTCTGGCTCTGGTGAATTCTCTCACCCTCCCGCGCTTCTGACTGTACCCAGTGCTTGTATAAATAGACAAATCTTAGGAAAAAAAAAATCATCTCTTTCCCAAGGACCCTCTGGCCATACAGGCATGTCCTCTTTTACTTGTTTGGCCTGATTGTTTTTTTTTTTTTTTTCTGGAGTAGGTGCAACCAACATGACATGAGCTAAAGTTGGGCAGTTGATAGGACAGAGGGGTAAGTAACAGTTGACCCTGCTCCCCTGTTAAAGACAACCTCTGGTGGAGACATCCTGTCAGGCAAGTGAAAATTTGACAGCCCATGGAGTCTGCTGGGCCATCAAGGAAAGGGTGTTGAGTGGAGAATCATCTGTCTGCATTCATGTGCATGTGTGCGTGTGTGTGTATGCATGCGTGTGCACTCATATTTGAAGTGTATGCATGCACATATGCATGTAGAGAAAGGGATTGCCCACAAGAAGTTCCCTAGCGAGGCTGCCCAACAGAGCTTGCAGGATGAGCAGCTATTGTTGCCATCTTCTCCTGCTCTGCTCTACCTGCATGTTCTACCAACTCTAGGTAGAATTTCTTGAAAATTTTTGGAATCACTGGGCCAACTGGTAAACCTTTTTCCCAAAACAGGAAGCCACAAATGATGGCACCCAGAGCCCAGAGCAGAATTAAAAACCAAGAGATTTGGTTTCCATTCTGGCCCTGATGATGTGAAAGGCCTCAGGGACACTGTGGTTCTGTCATTCAGTGTTTCTTTGACTCACAAGTCACCTTCTCCCCTAGGTCTTACACATTCAACCAGGTAAGTCTCTTCAGTCACATGTAGCACTCAGTCAACCAACACAATCTGTGTATGTGCGTGTGTATAGGTGTGTGTGGTGTTTGGGTGGGACAGCAAGCTTCATCTCATCTGTTCACTCATCCAGCAAACATCAGACAGTCAGACACAAGTCAGGCTGTCAAATCTTTAAGATAAAAGCTTTGTGACCTTGTTTAATACTAGAAAGTATAAACTGGAGCCATTCCCAACTCTACAAGTGAGTGTGGTATGAAGATAAAGGGAAAGGAATATTAGAATAGGTAGGGAAAAAGGGGAAAATTAATCTCAGGGGACAGTCTGGAAATGTTGGTGTTTGCAGAAGAAGAAAGGGAAAAGATCACCCTGGTTAGGACTTGGCTCCTGTACCAATTTTCCCACAAGTAGAAGTTGGCTCAGTAAGAAGCAGAGTCCTCACTATTCCTCTATAAATGGGCTGAGATTTTTTTCCCCAAAGCTCTATTATGCATTCGGACATTCTCTTACTATATTTATATGGGAAAGAAAGAAAGTTATCCACAGCCTCCCCACTTCTTTTTCTTGCAGCTCTCCATTTGTCTTTGTTGCTGGCCTGTTATTTCACTAAAGAAGAATGTCCTATTTTTAAGAGATGGAAGGCAATATATGGGGTGGAGGTTAGACTAATAAATTTTGACATGAAAAAAAAAAAAGGAGACCTTCTCTTATTTCCTGATGATAAAGGAAAGCCAAGCACAGAGTCTTAAAACTCACTGTCAGCCCAAAGCAATGGGGAGGCCACAAGAGGGGAGAGATAGATGTCTTGTGAAGGGAGCTGAGCATGTGTCGGGCTGGTGGGGTGGGAGGAACCTTAGTGCCTGAAGCCCTTAATGTTTTCACTAATGCTCTAGACTCCCGGGAATTCCCCTCAGTGCCTTGGTGGATGACAAGTCCTTTACCCCAGAATGTGGTGCTGACATCCAGCTTTTCCTGGATGATGCCAATGCCAGATTCCTCCTGTCATTCGACGTGCTTTTATGAATTATCATCTACATTCATGATACGAACATTCAAAGATGAGTAAGAAGATCTTGCCCCTTACAAGTGTAATAGTTTGCTAGAGCTGCCACAACAAAATACCATAGACAGGATGACTTAAGCAGCAGAAGCTGATTTCTCACAGTTCCAGAGGCTGAAGTCCAAGTTCAAGGCATGGGCAAGTTTGGGTCCTCTGCTGTGGCCTCTCTCCTTGCTTGCAGATGGCCCCTCTGTGTCCTCACACAGCCTTTCCTCTGTGTGTTTGCATCCCCAGTGTCTGTGTGTCCACGTTTCCTCTTCTGCTAAGGACACCAGTCCACTTGGAGTATGGCCCACTTGACGGCCTCATTTCAACTGAATCACCACATTAAACATCCTGTCTCCAAAAATGGCCACATTCTGAGGTGCTGCGAGTCAGTGCGCCTACATATGAATCTGAGGGGATACACGTCTGTAGCAGCAGGCAGTTCCCTATATACAGAAGAAAACAGATATCTTAAGCCAACTCACATGAAAAAAAATTACAAATTTTGTAAAGCACCGGCAGATTGAATGGGTCTCCCAGCTAGAGGACGCCCCCCATTAAAGTTTGCCTGATAGGCCTCCTCTTAGGAGAATCCCTACCATGCCAGGCTCTGTTACTTATTCCAGTGGAGATTTAACATGCAAAGGTCTTTCTAGACAGGAGGAACAGTTGAGGCTGAGGTGCAATCATGGCAAGATCCTAGTGAAAACATTGGGTGACTAAGGTGGTGCCCTGTGGGGGGAAGGTGAGGTAAGAGAGAAAAGATAAGAGGATAAAGGGCCAGGACTATGGGCTAAGAATCCAGAGTTCATCCTGAAGGTGCAACAATGCAGTTGGAGCTGGGAGAAAGGAAAATATTTTGATTTGAAGACCTCTGTTTTAGGCATAAGAGTAAATAAAGCAGCAAGACTGAAGTGGGAAGAGAGACAGAGAGGGACCCCACTTAGGAAGGGACTGCAGTGTCTCAGGCCACTCTGGAACAATGAGAAAGCCACAAAAGTGGGGGTCAAAGCTGTTCTCACTGCACTGTGGGATCTCCCCAAAGATTTTTAATCCCTCAGAATAGATTAATACCAATGAGATCAAATTTGAGAGAAGGTCATTGGCCAAAGCAGGTGAGACATTCTTGGAATGGCCAACAGGAACTATGCCATTTCCCCTGTACTTGAACCAAATATATGGTTCATTAACCTTCAATTACCTAAAACTCTATGTTAAGTATTCCTTGGGTCAAGGTCTAGTTAGATGTGCGATTATTTTATTCTAATCATGTCCTAGTACTTCAGCTCAATTACTTAAAATAGCCATCTGCCCAAAGAATAGGAAAAGACAGAACTGACAGACAATCCATTAATTACTTAAATATTCATTTAGCTATCTCTTACCCAAAATGTCCTGGGTTTGCGTACTTTAGTTATTACCATCTCTGTTGAGCAGGTCAAAAAAACAGGCAGCACGAATTGGTCAAGTTCACGAAGACAGGTCACTGGCATTGCCAAGCGCATGTGCAATCAGCTCTCTCTGGTACCCTAACAAAGTGCCAGAGGAGGGGAGAGGAAAGTCCTGCAATAAAATGAAGCCATAGCTGGGTTCTTAAGGGGGAAGGGACACCCCAATAGAGCCCACCATGCCCTGGCATATCTAGAGGGGATGGGCACGTCCTGCTTTGTGATAATAACACCCTGTGTCTGAGGGATCTTCGAGCTCACGTCTTCCCTCGGAATCCCCCTACTCCTGCAGCAATTGAACACTGAGGCAGTGAGGAGCCCATAACCTGTGGTGCCTATATTCTCGGCACCGTACCAAGGGCCTCACATATGTTATCCTATTCAACCGTCACAGCGATTCATTTTACAGATGAGGAAACATTGGCTCAGAGACACAGTTACATGCTAATGATCTCACGCAAGTTCTCCACCTGGAAAGTGGCTGAAAAGTCAGGATTCAAACAAGTTTGTTTGGTTCCCCAGTCCTATTTTTCCTGTTCATCTTTTTTTTTCTTTCTTCCTCTTTTTTTCGGACTTGTTTCATGCTGTCTCACATATATTAGTCCATTATAGGATGGAGGGCATCCAAGAGGGACTGCTGAAAGCATTTCACGACGGCAGGATGGAGCGGTATGTTAAATCCACTAAACTTTATTGGAATTAGAGTGAAATGAATGCTGGCTTAGAGATGGGAGACCTGCCGCCTCATTCCAAATATCTCCTATTGGTTAGTGACTTTAATATATATTTTAAAAAATAAATATTTAAAAAAATTCAAAAGGGGGCAAGATGCTTGCTAACATGTGAGAGAGCCGTCGGAGCAGCAGAAGAGGGTGGAGTAGAAAGAACTAGATCAGGACAAATGACCTCTGTGCCCCAGCCCAATTAGACACCAAAAGGACACCAGAAAAAACGATGAGAACTGCAGAACTTCAACTGCTCCAAGCTCAAGGTTTCTCAGCCCTCTGTCTGTTGCAAACTTTGCAATGATTTCCCCATATATGTGTGTCAGTCAAACTATTACACACTTAGTATTTTTCTTTGCATTGATTAATTTGCTTTACTCAAAGAAATGTTTTCATTTAAAAAAAAATTTTAGCTAATATTCACACAGAGAAGTGTCCCCATCAGATATACATAACGTGGTAATCATTTGAAATGCAAGCAATCCCATGGAACTATCCAAATCAAGAGAGGATTATTTAAATACTTCTGAAACCTTCATTCAGCTGCCTTCTATAGCAATACACTTTTTTTTCTCCTCCAGGGTAATCACTATCCTAACTTCACAAACCACAAATTAGTTTGATTTCTTTTAGAAATGCATTAAAAATGAAATTAGATATTAAGTAATCTTTTGAACTTGTCTTTTTTGATTTAACATCTTGATGTCAGATTTATCTATCTTTTGCATGTACCAGCAATTCATTAATTTTTTTTCTGCTGTGGATATACTGCAATTTATTCATTAATTCTGCAGTTGAGAGACACTTAGATTGCTAATACAAACATTTTTTTAAGATTTATTTTATTTATGCATACAACAACTGGGGTAGAGGCCAGAGATGCGGGGGGTGAGAGGATTCACCAGAGAGAGTGGGGAGCAGAACAGGCAGACTGACTAAATACACTGCTGAGGGAAGCAGTGGGCGAGTCAGGAGAGGTTTGCTGTGCCATTTGGGTAGCTCCCTGGCCAGCCAGGGATTGAACTCGTGATGCTGTGGCTACCAATTGCTTGATAGTGCTGTCTTTAACCCCGGCACCACCAGTGAGGACCCTAATACAAAAATGTTTGTATTAGGTTTCTGGTGAGGAAATGGAGTGCAATTGCTGAACCAAAGACAAATAAATGTATGTCCAAATTTAATAAATGCTAATGACACACTTTTCTAAAGTTATTGTTCCAATTTATATACACACCAGCATGTAAGACAGTTCTGGCTTTGTTTTACATCTTTATTAACATTTGCAATTGCCTATAATACTGGAAGTCCTAGCCAGGGCAATAAGACAAGAGAAAGACATCCAAGGAATCCAAATAGGAAAAGAAGAAGTCAAACTATCACTATTTGCAGACGATATGATATTATACATAGAGAACCCCAAAAACTCCACAGAAAAGCTAATTCAACTCATCAATCAGTTCAGTAAAGTGGCAGGATACAAAATCAACACGCAAAAGTCAGTAGCCTTCCTATACACAAACAATAAATCTGAAGAAGAAATCAAAAAGACCATCCCTTTTGTTATTGAAACAAAAAAAATCAAATATTTGGGAATAAATCTAACAAAAGAGGTAAAGGACCTATACAAAGAAAACTATAAAACACTGTTAAAAGAAATAGAAGAAGACACAAAGAAATGGAGAGACATCCCCTGCTCATGGATTGGAAGAATAAACATTATTAAAATGGCCATCCTTCCAAAAGCAATATACAGATTCAATGCTATTCCAATCAAAATTTCAATGTCATTCTTCAAAGAAATAGAACAATTATTGATGAAATTCATATGGAATCACAAAAAACCCCGAATAGCCAAAGCTCTCCTGAAAAAAAAAGAAGGGAATGGAGGCATCAGACTCCCAGACTTCAAACTATACTACAAAGCCATAATCATCAAAACTGCATGGTATTGGAACAAGAACAGACATACAGACCAATGGAATCGAATAGAAAATCCAGAAATAAACCCACAGATTTATGGTCAACTAATCTTTGACAAAGGAGCAAAGACTATGCATTGGAGCAAAGAAAGTTTGTTCAATAAATGGTGCTGGGAAAACTGGGTCGCTACATGCAAAAGAATGAAGCTTGACCACTACCTCACACCATACACAAAAATCAACTCAAAATGGATTAAAGAACTAGACATAAGACCTGAAACCATAAAATATATAGAAGGAAATATAGGCGAAACACTACGTGATTTGCACATCAAAGACATCTTTACAGACACATCACCCAAAGCAGTGATAGTGAAGGCAAAGATAAACAGCTGGGACTACATCAAATTAAAGAGCTTTTGCACAGCAAAAGAGACAATAACAAAAACAAAAAGAAACCCCACCAACTGGGAGAACATTTTTGCACCCAACACTAATGATAAAGGACTGATCACAAAAATCTGCAAAGAGCTGATGAGACTCAACAACAACAAAGAAAATAATCCAGTCAAAAAATGGGCAGAAGAGCTTAAAAGAAACTTCTCTGAAGAGGAAATGCAAATGGCCAACAGGCATATGAAAAAATGTTCAACATCACTTGTAATCAGGGAAATGCAAATCAAAACTACCATGAGATACCATCTTACACCAGTGAGAATGGCACATATTAAAAAAACTAGCAACAACAAATGTTGGCGAGGGTGTGGAGAAAAAGGAACTCTTCTGCACTGTTGGTGGGAGTGCAAACTGGTCCAACCACTGTGGAAAGCTGTGTGGAGATTTCTGGACCTACTAAACATAGAGCTTCCATATGATCCAGCAATTCCACTCCTAGGTATTTACCCAAAGGACACAGAAACATCAATTCCAAAGAACACCTGCACCCCTATGTTTATAGCAGCACTGTTTACAATAGCTAAGCTTTGGAAACAACCCAAATGCCCAAAAATAGATGACTGGATCAAGAAGATGTGGTACATATATACCATGGAATATTACTCAGCATTCAAAAAAGATAAACACATGCAATTTGCAGCAACATGGATGGCGCTGGAAGGGATCATGCTCAGCGAAATAAGCCAAAAAGAAAAAGAAAAATACCGGATGGTCTCACTCATAGCAGGATCTAGAAAACTTAAATAAGGGACCAGGAAAATGAATAACTATAAGAAAGTGAAAATCAAAATCAACAAAAAACTATGAACCAGAGACACTTTTAGGGGGGCGGGGGCGGGAGGGGAGGGATTGGGGTCAGAATGGGGGGCTGCAATTGTATGGGGAATATAACAATAAAATTTATAAAAAAAAATAAAATAAAATTAGACTAAATTGAAGCACAAAAAAAAAAAAAAAAAAAAACATTTGCAATTGCCAATGTCTTTATATTAGGCATTGTGGTTTGGGTACAGTGTTATTATCACAAAGCATTATGATTTTAATTTGTATTCCCTTTTGACTAATAAGATTGAATTCATTTGTATTTAGATACTCTATTTTTGAAGTACTTTCAAATTCAAGTCTTTCACCCATTTCTTACTGAGTGGTCTGTCTTTTTTCAATTTATTTTTAGTAGTTATTTTTAGTAGCTATGCTCTGGACCCACGTCCTTTGTTGATAACATGTATTGCAAATATTTTCTCTCACTCTGTGCCTTGCCCTTACGCTTTTTAATGGTACCTTTAGGTAAGTAAACATTCTTAAATTTAGTATAGTTTAATAATCTTTTAAGATTAGTGTTTGCTTTTTCTCTTAAGAAGTCTCTTCCTTTCTTAGGGCCATGAAGAAATTTTCATGAAGTATTTATTCTATGTGCATTATTGTTTTCATGTGGATATCTAATTGGCCCAATAATTCGTTATTACTAACCCCCTCGATGTCCTTCAGTGTCATAGGTGTCCATAAACTGCCTTCTTCTAAGACTCCTTATACTGATCCACTAATCTATTAGTCTGTTCTTATGCACATTCCACTCAGTCATACTAAGTGCAACTTCATAATGACCAATAATGAGGGTACAATACATCATCTGATTCTGTTTTCCAAGGCAAACTTGAATCAACTTAGTGGTTTTCAAGATACGTCTTAGAATATAAATTTGAGTATCTGCTCGTTAACTTTCATATATGCACAAACACATACACAAACTTTCCTGTAATTTTGTTTGGAATTATATTGAATGAATAAATCAGTTTGGGAAGAATTGGCATATTTATAATATTAAGTCTTCCAGTCCATGTATCTGATACATCCCTTTATTTACTTCTTTGTTCATTTCTGTAAATGTTTTTGTAATTTTCTATATAATGGTATTGTGCCATAAACATATAAGTATGTTTATTCTGCTGAGATGGTATTTCAAAATTTTCATTTCTAATCATTCACTACTAATAAATGAAAAGATTTTTATGTAGTAACTTTGCATATGTTGATCTTACTGAATTCAATTTCAAATTAAAATATAATACCAACAAATGCTTTTGAAGTTATAAATATATACATGATAATGTTATCTCTGAATGATGACATGCATTTCTTACTTTTCAACCCTTTTATTTATTTATTTAAGTTTGTTTGTCATCCTGACTAGGACCTACAGGTAAGCAGATGTCCTGCCTTGTTCCAATCTTCAAGGCAGAAGTTTTCAATATTTCACCATTAACTATGTTGCTTTCTGTAGGTTTGTAAGTAGGGCGTGTATTTGCATGTTTGTGTGTGCCTTTCATTAGGGTTAAGAAATTTCCTTCTAGTTTATTTCACAATCATCTTGTTCCAAATTTCTGTTACATAATTGCCATGTAGTGAGCTTTAAAAAATCAAATTTGACTGTCTTCTCTGAGTTATTTAGTTATATTTATATCAATATATTCTTTCAGAAATAAGTAAATAACTCTTGTATTTGGGTTTAATTCCCTACCACTTTACCATTCTGTCTAACCTGTGCTATGTTCTTTTTTGTCTCTTTTCCGCCCTTCATTGTAAATAATATTTTCCAACCCCTACATTAGCATCTTAAATAAACCTTCTTTTGATAACCTTCATTTTGTGGTTATCATCGATAGCAACATGTAAGCTTGATAAACTCTATCGAAAATAAAAGGAAGAAAAAGTTTCAATCTTAAAACAATTCGCATGTTTTTATAGGTGACCATTATGAACCTAATACCAAATTTTGACGAAGAAATTAAGAATTTGTTTTTAAAGAAAGGAAACAATGAAACAAAGAAATAAAATGTCAGACCAATATCTCTTATGAACATAGATGCAAAATATGTTCAAAATATTAACAAATATTAACAAATTAACAATATTAACAAAATGAATTCAGCAATATATATTATGATCAAGGATGGTTTATCTCAGCCATGCAAAGTTAGTCAACATTTGAAAAACTGTCAAATAAATCCACTCTATCGATAGAAGAAAGAAGAAAAATCACAGAATATTTTCAAAAGATTCAGGAAAAGCTATTTACTATTTTCAATACCTATTCATGATAAACACACATACATAGGCAAACAAAAAAGAGGGACTTTCTCAACCCAATAAAGGTTGAGATACCCACAACTGACATAATACGTAATGAGATATTGAACAAATTTTCCTTAAGATCAGGAACAAGGCAAAGGATATAAGTATCTCAGGCACTTCTTAGTTGGAGAATGGGTAAGTAAGTTGTTGTTTAGTCTTATAATGGAAAAACCTTCAGCAATAAATAGGAACAAAATATAGATTTGTGTATTAGATTTTAATAATTCAATATCGAAACCCTTTCATAATATTGTCTCAAAGTTATCTTATACCCAAGTTCATCCAATGATGGATGAACAACTAACTAGCTAAGGGGTAATGGATTCTGTTCTTAGAAATTCTGTATGTGAGATACTTCAACCTTCTCTTGCCTTGAAATCTGTACCCTATAAATTCCACTAATTAATCTTAGATCTAACTATTGATTCTTTTTTTTTTTTTAGATGTTTTCAAGTACATGATACATGGATTTTTTTTAAAGATTTATTTATTTATTTATACAAGCACTGGGTACAGTCAGAAGCGTGGGAGGGTGAGAGAATTCACCAGAGCCAGAGCGGGAAACAGAACAGGCAGACTGATGAAGTACACTGCTGAGGGGAGCAGCGGGCATGACAGGAGAGGTCTGCGTGCCATGTGGGACCCTTGCCGGCGGCCGGGGATTGAACTTGCACTGCAGAGGCTGTGGGCAGCTTTGCAGCCCAGCGTTCAACCGCTGTGCCACCATGGGAGGCCCCCTAACCATTGATTCTTATTGAATATACACGTTTCATGTATACCATGATAGATAACAAAGTATTTTTAACTTATATTTATTGGATGTTCCTAGATTCCTCAGATCCATGTTAATGGCAGATATTTTCATAAGTTCTTTTACTTAATTCTTTGACTTAGCAGGTAAATAAGAGAGCAAAGAATTTGGCCCTAGGTTACTACCAAAAAAGGTATTCCTTTAGCAAAATAAAACATCTTTTGCAGCTTTTAATACAAAGAAGATTGAAAAAAAAAAAACACAACAACAAGACCAACAAGGGAAAAAAAGATTCATTCGGGGGAATTTGTAAAAGTTATCTACAGAACTATAACTGAAAAAGTAGTTCATCTAATTAATTCTAAGACTCATAGGAACAACCCTGTGTCATCAAAAATAAGAAAGCATCCATTTTTCTTTTAAAAGTGTCCTTTAACTTGTCCCATGATTCACTCTTTTCCAGTTCCTACTGAAACCTTGCCTTCCGCATGTTAAGGTAATTTTCTCTTATTGTGCCAGTAGTGCACAATGGGAACAAAATAAAGGAAATGAAATATTAAAATAAGTTGAAGTAACAAAATAGAGAAGAGAAGAAAGGCTTGAGTAGGAATTCAAGAGAAATGGAGCAACATTTCCAGAAGGAAGCAGGAGACGTTATCTATCTCCTGGGGTTATACAGATGGATAGACAAAGAACAGCTTCCTGGGACTCAGGAGCTTGGGCTCTAGACTCCTCAGTGACAGCTCTCATTATCTGTGTCATGTCTGGTGGGTCCCTTCATTCTCTTGGGTCTTAATAGCTTCCCCAGTGAAATGAAGCATTTGACTAGGGGAATCTCAGTCACCTTCCAATTCAGAAAGAACATAGGCCATTCATTCATTCATTGATTCTCTTTGCAGCCACTGTCTTGTTTTCCAATTTGAGATATGGAGTGTGGACCAGTGATTCATGCTGTGAATCTCCTGCCAACTATGATTCCATTCTCATCTTAACTGCAAACTCCCTGCAAGCCCCGTCAGAAAGATATTATTTTTGGTTTATTAATTTCTATGTATAGAAGGCTGACTACTTCCAGCTTATTTGTATACCTCTTTTATTTACTTTATTTTTAAGATTTCCATGAAGTCCATTGGGGGAGATCAATACAGGTGGAAAGATAATCACTGTCATCATTTGCAAAGTTATTCTTTCTATTTGCTCCAAAGGAGCTAATTTCTAACTTTTGGACTCATTGTTGAAGACTTTGGCAAAAGACTTTGAAGCAGTGGGAGAAGGACTAGCGGGATTCTCTTGTCCTTGTTTGGAGAAGCTGGACGTGGTGGAACAGCGAAATGAAATTCTGATGCTTCATGATGCCATTATCTTGGCAGGAGCTTCCAGTGTCAAAACTCATTCACAGGCAGGTTCTGAATGCTGGCTTGCCTGCTGAATCTGAGATCTAGGAGGAATTTAAGTCTATGCCTATGCGAAAGGAGGGGACATTTGCATGTGTCCATTTGTGACTGGATGGGATTCAAATGGAACATGTAACAAACCATCAATTGTCCATAATGTTCTAATTCAACATTCTATAGTTTCTAAATGGGCATGTTCAGACTTATTAGAGACCCAAGGCTCTACTTTTTTTTTTTTTTAAAGATTTATTTATTTATTTATTTATACAAGCACTGGGTACAGTTGGAAGTGTAGGGGGGGTGAGAGAATTCACCAGAGCCAGAGTGAGGAACAGAACAGCCAAACTTACAAAATACACTGCTGAGGGGAGCAGCGGGCGCAGCAGGAGAGGTCTGCACACCATGTGGGACCCTCACCGGTGGCCGGGGATCGAACCTGCACTGCAGAGGCTGCGGGCAGCCTGGCAGCCCAGCGCTCAACCGCTGCGCCACCAGGGGAGGTCCCCAAGGCTCTACTTTTTCCTCTATATTTTGATGCTGCAATTCTAGTAGTTTGATTAGAGACCTTTTAATCTTTGGAGAAAAGCCAATGACCTGCATCCTGGGAAGAATTTCTAAGTCACCTGGCATTGCACCGCATTGTCCTGCCTGCTTGTGGGAGTTCTCTTATGCAAGACTATCAGGTAGTTATAGAGGTTGTGTCCTGGCAAAGGACCCAGCTGAGGAGGTAGGTGGATTCTGAAATCAATCCTTCCAGTGAAACCAAGTTGCTGTTCTGGTGTGAGCTCCATTCACTTACAAGGACTTTCTCACCTAGAAAATAATAGAAAGGGTCCATTGATGAACTGGCTCCCACTCTACTCACACCCCCATTTCCTACCTTCTCTCACTGCCCTAGGACAATGCTGAGGCCAGGAAAGCTGACTCCAGGAATAACTGCAACCCTGTGCCACTGGTCTTAGCCCTGGTCTAGAGACAGGAGAGCCGGCTCATTCCTGAACGCCTCCAAGTGGTCTTAGGCAAGTTGCTTGTGCCTTCCTAGGCCTGTTTCTGTAGAAACTTCTCCTTCTCGAGATTGGATGCTGTAGAATTGGGGTTTAAGCCTCTGTTTTGCCACTTCCTAAGCATCCTTAGGAAAAAATTTTAAACTCTGAATGCTATAAATTTTTAAATCTGCAAAATGTAGCTAATAATAGTACCAACCTTTATATTACTTAGTTCTTATAAAAACTCTAAGTATTCTGTGTATACATATACACACACAGCTTAAAACAGTACCTGGCAGCTAACATTATTAACAGTACCTTGTGCTCATTTAATAAACATTCTCTGTTGTGATGATGATATGTAAAGTTCCCACCTGCTGACATTCCTTTCTGTGCTGGCATTTATTGGTGCTAGGAGACCCCAGCTTGTACTCTCTGTTGCTTGAGGCTTAGTTGCATTCTGAACAGGATGTGAGGACATCTGCTCTCAGGGTGTGTACAGGGCAGAACCGTCAGAACCGTCAGTGCATTGACTAGTAAATGTGGCCAGCATCAGAAGGGCTCACTGCAAGGGTTTGTCTGTCCATATATGTTTGTGTGTGTTGGGTAAGCTTACTTGAACTTGAACTATATTATCCTTCGCCCCCAAGAACTGTTAACATCCTTTTTGAAGGTTTTGTGGAAACTCTGGGTACAGGGTCTTTAAAGCAAGACTCGATGATTTATTCTTTGCTTGGTTTGCCTGGACCGCTGGAGTGGAGAGAATTATGTTTCCAAAGAGATATGGATAGCAGGATGAACTTGCCCCCCACCTGAGCCCACCCTCTCTGTACCTGTACTGTCAGTGCTGAGGGCAGGTCTTGGGGCCAGGACGATGGGTGAAGTGACCTTTGCCAAGTGACCTCCCACCAGCCTGGATTCTGAGATGTGCAGAGGGTGGGTACCATAGAGCATTTTATCAGAAGTCATCATCATGCACCTGATTGGACCAAACGGGGCTCCTGACTGGGAGTTGGGGTATTGTCCTACTGGATACATGGGGAAGCTCCACCTTTGGGATGTTGTACATTTGCTTCCCAGCTTTCCTTGTGCCTCACTCCCCAGTAAAGGCAGTAAATGAAGGGTGTGGCCAGAAGACTTATCTAAGCTCTAATCCCACCCCAAGTCCCTGACCAGACGTAAATCCCAAAATGACATCAGTACCAAGTGGAAGGAACTGTGTTATGGAAACAGCACTGGTTTCTCGTTGGTTTTCTAGCCATGGGCCTGCATCTTTTTTTTTAAAGATTTATTTATTCATGTATGCAAAAACTGGGGTACAGGCCAGATGTGTGGGATGGTGAGAGGACTCACCAGAGACAGAGTGGGGAACAGAACATGCAGACTGACTGAAATACACTGCTGAGGGGAGCAGCAGGCGAGACAGGAGAGGTCTACCACTCCATGTGGGTATCTCTCCAGCTGACGGATCGAACCAGCGTGGCAGAGGCTGTGGACAGCTTCACAGCACTGTGCTCAATTGCCTGAGCCACCAGGGAGGCCCTGAACCTGCATTTTGTGTCCCTTTTCCAGAGGCCATGGCAAATGCAAAGGTTAGGCTTCACACTACAATGACTGCCTCAGGGTAGCAGACGCTCTCTTCAGCCATGGCGTCCGGGCAGGGAAACTTACCATACTTTGCACAGAGAAGTCACCCACCGGCAGCTTGTAACCAGTTTTCACTCACAAACATCACTCTGGGGCTACTGTGGGTGGGGAGAGTAGATGATATACCACTCTCAACTAGATCCAAGTTCATGTTTCTTTATTTTCTATCCCAATTATGCACAAAATGAGGCTAAGTCCCCTGGACACATGGTACAACCAAGGAGCTGGAAAGTACAGTGATTTCCCTGCCCACAAGGCAGTGACAAGTCTCCCCTCCAACCTCCTACCCCAAGGGGCAGCTCAGATGCCTTAGGGCTCTTAGGGCTCTGTTTCCTCCGGAGCATTTGCTTGTTCCTTAGCATCCAGACCCTTCCACGGGGCTGGGGGTTTAGAAACCAAAGAGGACTGGGCCCAGGCATCTCCTGAGGATGATCGACCTGCTTCAAGTTCTCACTGTCTATAAAATCAAAAACATTTCTGCATATTTTGAAACATCCGAATCGACTCTGGTTTTCACTTTCATTTCAACATTTGGTTATGTGTAAATACAAGTGCGGCAGGCCCGAGAAACAGCTGGCTAGGAAATGAGCAGCTCGGCAGATAAACGGAAGGGCCTCTTCACATTGGTCAATCTGAATCTGGAATGTGAAGCCCTGGCACATGTGGTGACAGGAATGGCCTATTGAGTATTTTATTGTCTGAAGATGGAATCAATGGCGTGCCATATCTATGTCAAACCCAGATAATAAAACTTTATGAGTTCTTCCCCATGAAATATTTTGTTTATGTCACATGAGTCTAACCTAATGTGTTTTTTTTTTTCCTTTTTTTCACTCCCCCTACCCACCCTTTCCCCTGCCCTCTTTGTCCCCAGAGGCCTATTCCCTTTGGAAATGCATTAGTTACCTAGGAAACCTTAATGTCATTTTTTAATGAGTGGAGTTTGGTGCAGCATAAAGTCAATTTATAGGGTGGTTAGGAATTCATGTCATGACTGGTGAAATAGGAGACTATTATGATTTCTATATCCACCTGTGTGGTAGGAATACACACCTTCCCTCTATCATTATGGGTAATTTCTTGAAACACAATTAAGAATTTGTATGCTATTTCACAAAATGAGTTGATTCATTGCTGTTCACTGCAATTCGTTATATTGTTCAATGTAAGCCCTAGAACATAATTAGCAATAACAACAAACCAATAATATGTCAGGCAATCTGTTAAGAGTTGAAGGACATGGTGGAATTTCCTTTTAAATGATGAGGTGGTTCTGCCTTTGAGGCAAAGAATTAGTAAGATGAGATTTTGGAACCTTTCCTCTATGTCTTTCACGCTCTTCGAGGTCCACATTAAGAAGCTAGATAAATTCTAAATATGTCTATTTCTTTTTGTCTTTTTCCAAGGAGGGGCATTTATACCCATGAGATCATATTAATGAAATGTTTAATGATGGCTTACAAATAACAAATAGGGCATTCCAGAGTCAAACCTCTTGCCAAGGCTGCAACCCTCCATCTTTGGGAAGGAAGTGTTCTCAGGGTTAGGCGAGAAGGTTGGGAGTGAGTGCTCGCTTTGTACCAGGCACCTTGGGGTACATTTTAAGTTAATGAATTCATGTGGTCCTCATCATATTCCTATGAGATTGACATTATTTCTGCCAATGACAGAAGTTCTTAGAAGATAAGGACCCTGTCCAAAGACACAGTACCAGTAGGTAAAGAAAGCAGCATGGAATGTAGGTTTGTTTGACTCCAAAATCCACCCTCTCCGTGGATTCTTTCATGGTTTCTGATCTGTTACTACTTTAAAAATTTTTTTTTTCAGTTTCCCTAGACAGAATCATGAAAAGCCTGGATTCTCAGCTTCCTCAGTTGTCAAAGTCAAGGTGAAAATACAAACAAATGTGGATAGAAGCTGATCTCTAGCACGTTGTATCCTGTTTAGCTATCACGCCTATTGACGGTAAAGCAGAAGATAGGGAAGACCCACCTAGGTGCGCTAAATAAACAGAGACAAATCACTCAGCTTCTGTGCTCAACTGCACCAACTTTGGGGGGAAAAAAATCTCCCGCACAGGACTCTTTGGGGCATTCGGGAGGAGCTGGAACTGGCATGCTTGCTGTGGGACTTAGTCAATAATGATGTAGTTAGCAAAGTGTAGTCATGGTTGAGCAGCCAGAAATCTTCTGAGTACCAGCAGCCAAGGTAGCCTTTCCTGACCCCTAAGTTCCCAGCCCCTATGCAAACACCTTTTGCATCACTTAAATTGTTTCTAAAACATAGACTCTCTGTCTGGGAGAAGAGGGTGGGGCTAGATGGGGTAAGGCAGAAGAAATTAGCTGCAGCCCTTCAGTCAAACTCCTCCACAGTGCCCCCCAGCAGCTGAAGAAGCAACTTGCAGATATTTTAGGATCAGCTCAGGTGTGGTGGGTGGAGAGGTCAGCGATCTCAAAGGCAAGAAAAAGAAAAATAACACGAGCAAGGAGAAACATTCAAGGCTAGCTCTGTGACCATGGGGGCAACAAACAAGCTTGTCTTGGCCACATGCGGTCACAGAGGAAAGGGTAAGGGAGACCATTTCCTGGGTCAACACTTCACAACGCATTAATCACCTGAGGCTGCTGCCCCTCATCCCTGGCTGCATGCTGAGTTCCCTCTTCCTCCTAACTCACAGGCCGCTGAGCTGAAGCTAAACTTCACAAGGTAAAAGCTTAATTCATTCCAACATTTCCACATTTCCATTTCATCTCCATTCAGTATTTCAACCACAGAGTGGTGCTATTGCAAAAGATAAGGGTGGGCAGAAGGCAGAAGGCAAGCTCTCGAAATTTGTTTTAAGAGAGAGTTGTAAAGGGGGCCTTTCCAACACTAGATCTGGTTCCTGTTCTCACAAACCACTTTCAGGAGTCAGGGCCTTATACTCAGATGCAGCAGGGAGAAAAAGAAAGCAACCTAAAAATATAGTCAACAGATGGACAACCAAGGCGGTGAACAGCCAGTCAGCTTGGAGAGAGGTGATTACCTAGCTAATCAAAAAAAAAAAAAACCTAGTTCTGGAAGGACTTCCCTGCCAGTACTGAACTTCCCTGCCTGTCCCTGAACTCTCCAGTCTACTTTCTGCTTCTGCTCTTTGCTTTAGCTGTCGTAATATACCACGAGATCTTCCTCAAGTTTAAAAAAAGTGGATTTGCTGAGAAATCACAAGAGTCTGCAGTTCCCAAATGACTCTATAGCATATACAATCGTCTTTTATTCTATTTTTGAAAAATAGGCCTTTTCACACCTTTTTTTCCCAGCCACTGTCTTCTTTTATCACCTTTCCAATCTTTAGGAAGTCAGAAGGAAGACCTGCATGTCTCCAGTCTCTGGGGACTCCCTTTAGAAGGGAGAAGAGAGAAGCTTTAGCTCTGTAGAAGCAGGAAAGCAGCAGAGGAAAACCCAGGTTGCTTGCTCTAAGGGGGACTAGTCCAGAAAGAAGGGTCAGCGGCTCTCCACTTGGGACAAAATGAGAAAAGTGAATCTTCAACCTCGGCTAGTCTGGCTCCTCACTCCTTTCTTCAGCCCCTCCCTCTTCAGCCCCCCCCCACCCCCCCAAGGCACTGCACATATTTGGCAAGATTAAGGTGTTACCTCTCATATTACAAGGCTTGCTGATTGCATGCAAAGACAGACCCACCAGCTCAGGACAAACCTCTCTGGAGTTGGGGAACAATACAAACTCTTCCAGGGAGCACCTAGAGCCTGGCAGAGGCAGGAGGCTGGGCAGTGCTGGGCATCTGCAGAACACATCCTGGTGTTAACTCGTTGTTGCCTGCTCTTTTTTCTTTCTTCTGATTTTTCAAATTGAAGTTTGCCCCCTCCCTTCCCCTCCTCCCACCAGACTGCCAGTAACTGACTTGCTAGAGGCAGATCTGCCTGCCCTGCACGTGGTTTTAACCCTTTCCTCCCTGCAGCAGGAACCATCACCTTTTTCCCTGCAGCAATCCCCGGGTTCCTGGAGGAACTAGAGTTCCAGTAAAGAGCTCCAGAACTCACCAGTACAATGGAAACTGGGACCAGAATATCTCCTCTGATAGCAGAAAGAAGGGAGGAGGGGGAAGCGCGGGGCCAGGGGGAGGGGGGCCGGGGGCGGGTCAGTGGAGAGGGAGAAGCCAGAACTCCGCTGAGCACACCCAGTGCCGCCTCCATGGTGCTGTGCAGCGGGGCACGGGGAACAGCTCGGCAACCTCCTCTGGGCCGAAGCAAGACCTGGACATTTTGGCGCAAGGGGAGGCACTGAAGGAGGACCCTACCTTCCCAGGGACCACGGGAGGTGCCACCTCTGGGCGTCCGCGGGCACTCCTGGCTGTTTTCAATGTGGCAGCCTCCACCCGGGATAATGATGAGGCAGGTACAATCTATCTAGTATGCAGAGCCCCAGACCCTCCTTTCTCCCTTCCTGCCTGCAGCCTCTGTCCACATTGGGTTCTGCCAGATCTGGTAGGTGCCATGTGCCTTTACCACATTCTCCAACAATTCAAAACCATTCTAATTTTTTTTTTTTTTAACTCGGTCCTAGCAGCAACATAGGATGCGGTGCTTATTAGATACCTAGAATGGCAGGATAGAAAGAAGACAGGATACTTACTCATTCCCCTCCCCCAATCACCAGTGAGTGAAAAGGTCCCTGCCAGGGGGGGACCTGGTATAGCTGAGACTGCAGGGAGGAAGCGGCAGAGGTGGGGGCTTGGAGATCAGGTCTGCCAGGCCACCCCCAAAACTCTGGTCCAGGGCTCTGGATTTCTCTTTGAAGCCTAAGCAACATCCCCCTCCCTTACACACACACACACACACACACACACACACTTTTCTCGATGGCAAATGGAGGAAAACAAGATGACTTAATTCGGTAGATTTAGAGAGAAGGAGCTCAGAACAAGTGGGATCTAATGGGAGCTAAAATTACCGCGAAATGAGAGATTTTGTGCTCCCCCCACCTTGGCTCAAATAATCTACCAGTGGGTAAATGAGCTTCACCAGCTTCCAGCACTACTAGGTTTGTTGGTCTTTTCTGCTTCCTGCGCTGTCCCTGCTGCTGACGAGTGGCTGGAGGGTGCTGGGCTGCGGGGCCCAGATCCTAGTTTGAAAGGAAGGGACTTAGGAGAAGTTGGAGACCGGGTGAAATGGGAGATCCGAATCATTCCCCTCTTCCTCCCAGGCACACGCTCCTGCTCCTTACACACGCACCCCACAGCCTCGTCTCCCTGGTGCCCCTGTCACCCTCCCCCATACCTTTCTGACTAGGTCTCCCTCAACCGCCTGCTCTGGACTCTGGCTCTGGGTTCTGGCCCCGGAGGGATCGGTAAGCTCGCTGGGGAATGATCCTCCTTGGGCGTGTTCCTATGTGTTGTGCGGTGGGGGAAGGAGCGCCGGGTGGGCTCGGCAGGGGTGGGGAGACACCTGGAGCTGAAAGGGTCTAGGGTTGGAGGAGGAGTTTACGCAGCAGACCCATGCTGCTAAAGGAGAGGCAGGAGAGGCCCTTCTTTCTACCTTGCATAGAAAATCGTCAATAAAACAGACAAGCGATCAAAAAGAAATGTTCAAGAAAAAGAGCAAATAAGACAGGCAAACGGCACTAGCATGGAACATGTCATGAAAAGTTGACTATTTCGTTTTTTTCCTGGATCTCCAGGGGAAGTCAAGGGGGGCACTTAAGACTATTACTCATCTGGAAGTTCTGGCCATGTTCAAGGGCGTCCAGGAGACATGCACCCCCCGCCCCCCCGTGGCCCCAGCCCCGCGAGGGAGCAGCGCCGAGGCGCAGGCACGCGGGCGCGGCAGGCCTGGCGCGGAGGCGGGCGCGCGGCGCGCAAGGGGTTAAGGCGCTGAGCACGGAGCCATCTGGCCGGGTTGGCTGGTTATAACCGCGCAGATTATGTTCGCGGGACTCAGAGTTGAAGGCTCCTCTCTCTACCGAGCAGCTCAGCGCACGGCCCCGCGAGAGCGCCTGGCGCAACTACTTTCTTCTCTTTTCTTTCTTCTTCCTTCCCCTGCTGGGTAGTGGCGGGCGGGGTGGGGGAAACTTTGAATGACTGAGCTCGAGTCCACCTTTCTCTTCATGTCGACGTCCCTGGAAACGGTCACACGGATGCCATGGTTACTTCTGCCACGGTAAGGGGAGGCGGGCGCGTTAGGTGGGCAGGTTCTGGGTGGGGGGCTACGTGGGGTGCTCTCCAGGGGACTGCTAGCCACGGGCCGCTGGAGGGGGGTGCTACTCCGCACCCTGCCCCCACTCCTATTGCCCCCGCACTCACAGCTTCCTCCAAGTTTGCGCAGGGATCTCCCCTATCCGGGCACAACCACAACCACCCCCTACACACACACACACGCACACACACGCTCGCGCACACGCGTGCACACATACGCGCGCGCGCGCACACACACACACACACACAGGCACACGCACACACACAGAGGCACACACACACTCCTCACCTCCTCCCTCTGGCCCCTGGGCTGCCCGAGCACCGTCCAGTATCTGGGAAAGTGATCAGGTTTAAGGAACCTGGATTGGAAATGGGGGGTGGGCGCGGAGGCGAGGGGATGTGGGGACCACGAAAGGGTAGCAAGGGGATTCAATAGAATTGCCCCCCTCCCTTCCGCCTACACACTCATCAGCTCCTCCGGAGAAAGTTCCCGGTGCATCTTGTAACAAAAGGGGGTGGCGGACAATCCCCGGCGTGGGTGAGGCCAAGGTGCCGCCGTCGCGCCCAGGCAAGCGCCCCGCGCCAAGTGCCCCACTGCGCCGGGCTCTGGGCGCGCTGCTCCCCTCCGTGGGCTCGGGTGTGTGCGGGCAGGAGGCGCAGAGCTCTGACCTGCACGGCCCCTTCCCAGTTTGGGGAACTGCGAGCCCTCGCTCGGCTCGGCGTACCTGCTCGGGGGTCCTCCTGCCTCCGCCGGCTCTTTGCTCCTAAGCAAGCCCGCTGCCAGGCTGTCTCGGCCAGCACCCGCTGCTCCGCCGCCCCCCGCCCGGGTCCCCGCGGATGCTGGAGCCCCGCGAGCGCCGTCGGTGCATCTGGGACCCCGCACGGGCACCCGGGGCGGGCCACCCGCGGGGAATTCCTCGCGGCTTCTCCGAGCCAGCTCTAGGAATTCGAGGGCAAGATAGAGGGGCGCCTGGGAGATCCGGGGACCGCGGAGCTCGGCTGGAGTTAAAAGGCCCCTCTAAGGCCAAATCGTTCCATTGCGTTGCCCAGAGGAGTGCTACTCAAACCCTTAACGAAATTAAATTTGGGGCGCTGGAGAGTTGAAGGCTCGGCAAAGGAGGGGCCCCGTAGGGGGAGGGGACTCTGCTTGTTGCCTTGGGCGCGGGTGGGTGCGCGGAGGCGGCGCAGCTTCTTTGGGGAGTTGGGCGGCTGCGCTCTGGAGCTGCACTGCGAGCGCGGCGCGCGGAGCCCAGACCCCGGCGCGGACGCGGTAGGGTGCTGGCTACTAGGAGGGCGCCCCCTCATTGGACCCGCGGCTGGAGGGAGTCCAGGTGAGGGAGACGCCGCGCTGCGCCCTGGCGTCTTCACTGCGGCGGGGCGGCGGGCTGCAGGTTCCGAGTTAGAGGCGGCTGCCTGGATGCAGCTCGAAGCGCTGAGCTCAGACTGGAGAGCTCGGAGACCGCGCGCGCGCGCGCGCTGGCGAACTTGTTTATGTGTGTAAAGAGTTGGGGGCGGGAGCGAGAGGGGGGGCTTAGAAGAGGGTGGCTGTCACTCCTGGAGTCTGATGTTTGCAACGCGCTCGGTTGCAGAACGGGCAATCTGCTTTGTAGTAGAGGGATGCCCTCACCTTCGTGCAGAACCCTGCAGAATGGCAAACCTGCAAAGCAGTAAAATCCTCTGCCCTAAACGTCCGCCGGGGAGAAAGTTGTAACCTAGAGGGAACTTTGCAACCGGTTCAGTTTCCACACGCGCAGACTTCTCCAGCAGGCGCAGCCTGCCTCTGTCTTCCCGCCCCCCAATTGCTCCCTGACATGCTGCACAAAGAAAGTTGAGAGGGAGAATTCAAGGGGACAAAATCCCAAAACCTGTGCCTTGGGCCACAGCACGTAGACGTAGGTAGAGCATGGGGTGCGGGGGTCGAAAAGAAAGCAAGGCCCTGTGAACTGTGCTGGAAGAAAGTAGAAAATCTCCAAGTTGCTGGTGCCTTTGAAGGGTGTGTAAGTGGCGAGGGCTGCGTTGAAGCTGGAAGTGGAGGGTTTGATTGGGATGTGAATGTGATCTCCTCTCCCGAGGAGGCAGGCCATGAGTTTAAGATGTTCTGCTTGATTGGAGAAGGATGGGCAGGTTTGGGGGAAGTTTGTGCACGAGGAGGGTGTGTGCAAGGCGGACTGGTGTGCTGTGGTGTGCGTTTCTGAGGAGTTTTTTGGACAGGCATATGTGTGACTGGCAGGAGATGGAGAGTATGTGGGAACACAGGTGTAGCTAGTGAGAAATCTGTGCCTGTAAAGGGTGTCAGAGTGGGAGGAGAGGTCGAGTGTGTTAGACAGATGGCTTGTGCATGCCTGCACAGACACATGGAGTGGGTGTGGCGTGGGAGGGTGTGGGGGGAGTGCAAGGTGGCCGTGGGTGGTGAGTACAAGGTTGGGTGCCTGAGGATTACCAAAGGGATATGCATGGTAGGGGGCTGATTATTTGTGAACAGAGTGTGAATTTTATGGGTTTGTGCTGGGAAGTTTGGCTCTTTGGTACTGGGATGTGGGGGGAATGAAAAGGGTGGACTCAAACACTCAGGACAGAGAGGCCAGGCCTTGGCAGAGAAGGATGCAGGAGTGGCCCGTGCCTTCTCCTCCTCCCTGCCTCCCCAGAGAAGAGGGAATTGGAGAAGGCTTAGAATGAAGGATGTACATTTAAGGGGAAAAGTCCTTGTGTGTTGGCACTGGATGGGGATCAGGAAGAATGTGTACACGAGATTGGCACGGGTATAGGAGTGTGTTGCACGCTCGTGGTAGAGTGCATGCTGTATTGTGCTGTATAAGGACTTTCAGTTTAATAGAAGAATTCACTGTCACCAATTAATATTGACTATCAACTAAAATTTATGGGGTGCCTGCTGAATGCTCAACCCATTGCTGGATACTGGGGCATGGCACGGTGCCCTGGAAAAGTTCCTTCTTAGGGCTCAGTTGACTGCTGCAGTTTTTTCCAAGAGGAATGAGGACAGATTGATGCTCGTTGAAGTTTCTTCAAGAACCCTAATTCTGTTCCTGCAGACCAAAGGGAAGCTGACTTACTGAAATATATCTATGGTCTTACATAAAAGGGGCATAAAGATAGGGACTGGGTATAGTTTTGGGTGTTGGCAGGGAGTTGAAAGTGTCACTGTTTGCTTTCGGGCTGGGAATTAGGTGTGGATATCTGTAATCCAGCATGCATTGGATTACATCGGAAGGCTGAGTTTGGAGAGTGTGCAGTACCTGCTTTCTAGAAGGAAGGAGAATTGATCTGTGGTGTTGAAGGTTGAAGCTGTGGTCAGGGATGATAGGGGTTAGAAGCATTTGTTCTTTTTTGACGTTTCCTAGGCTGAGTGTAAAACTGACCTGGGGGGGGGGTGTGTGTGTGCGTGTGTCTGTGTGTATCCACACGCACAGGCACACATCATGGAGTGGGAGTTAAGCGCACCTGGAAGAAAGCTAGCAAGGAAGGTGGGAGGGTGTGTATTCTGGCTTGTGTGAAGAGTGGGTGTGTGTTTTTGCAGGAATCTGAGAGGCTAGTGGAAATTGTCTTGGCTGCTCAGGCATATATCTTGAGAAGAAAAGGAGCAGGTAAAAGAAGAGCTTAGCATTTAGAGAGGGAGGGGAAGATGAGGTTGGCTGGTGAGCCAGTGAGGGGCTGGACCCAGGAGGACAGGGGTGTCGTTCCAGGTGCCACGCCTGCCAGCCTGGACCTGGTGATCAGAGCCTCATTTATGAGGTTTGAATCATGGGAGAGCCTATATTTGGGGGGACTCTACTAGACTTATGGAATTTTTTGAATTCATGAACTTATAGTGATGTCATTTTGAGGTTCTGCCGTGTTTTTTAGAAGACGTTCATCTGCATTTCTGAGGTGGCAGGGTGGAAGTGGAAGAGGAAGGCTTTCAGTTGAGGATGTCTTGGTTCTAGGCCAGCACTGCCCCTTGGAGCAGCATGACTCTGGGGAAACCCTCTAGCCCTGCCTAGCCCCCCAATCGCTTTCTATAAAATGGCACTGTCCTGTCCGTAATAACTCAACGAGGAGGAGAGTTCACTCTGCTTTTCCCCTAATCAAGCATGGTGTGTTTAGGAGTTTGAAGCTCTGCTTGGAGCTGAAGCCTAATGGCTTACAGACAGGCAGTGCTGCGCATCTAACCACTGTAAAGATGGAATCGGTGCCTCTTCTTTGCCTTTCTGGTGGCAGGTTAGTAAAGTGGTCTTGCTGCCCACTGCTTGTTTACTGCTCACCCACCCACATGTAAATAGAACTCTCTGGAACTGCCTCAGTTTACTCTTCCATAAAGCGGAGGTGACTAAATGTATGTGATAATTGATGGAGTCTGGATTCATGAAAGATTCTGGAAGTGTTCAGAAGAATAGTGGTCCAAAAAAGGAATGTTATTATCAGGGACATATTTCCTATTTTTTAACATTCTATGCAGACCATGCACCCAAACAAATGTGACTTAAAGAACAGAGAAAATAGTCGTTGTCCCTGCATATCCACCAATTGAATTAAAGGGGAGCGAAACCCGGGCCTCATGGGTGGTTTCTGTCAAAGTCTGTTCTTTCTACACTGGGGCCCTTGGCAGACAGGAGCCTCCCTGGTAAGAGGAGGACGTGAACTTGGGATGTGTGAAGTGCCCTGCACCCTGGGCAGCAGGCTCGTGCAGCCATTCCCCCCAAAGACAAAAATGGAGACCTAGAGAGGCACAGAAATCCACTGAGCCCCCGAGTCCTTCCAGAAGCCAGCACAGGCTGTCAACCCCTGGCTCAGAGTCAGGCTCCCATCCTTGAGTTCAGTGGCCATAAATAGTCAGGAGCTAAGCTATTTCCATGAGGCACTAAACCAATTCTGTTGCTTTTCTTGGCGAGATTGGGCCAATTAAGTTGATTGGGAGAGGTCACTGCTGATGGGTCTCACATTCCCCAGGCGGGACAGGCCAGCGGAGTTTAATTACATAACATTTCCCATCTCTGCAGCCCCACTCCCAGATGCACAAGATGTTCAGCCCTTTCCTCTTCCCTCCATTCGGGTCGCCTAATTGAGCAGGCAGCTTCTGCTCCAGGCTGCTCCAGATCCTTTCCCTGAGCCTTTCCAGCTTTCCCACCCCAACTGGGGGGAACATAAATCCACGTGTTGGCTGATGGGAGAGCAGGGAGGCAGGCTGACACAGAAGATCTTTAAAACCCACCACCCTGTTACAGGACCTCGTCAGCTCTTTAATGAGGCAGGCAGTTTCTGGCGGTGGGGATGTTGAACTAATGACCGTTGCTAGGGTTATAGATTTGGTTTTATTTAAAATTGAGTTAGTTGGAAAAGAACCAAATCTTCTACTGGAGACAAAGCCTAAGCCCCATGTGGCGCTGCTGATAAGGTCTGTGGATGCACTTCGTGCACAAACAGGAGTGTGCAGTCATGGGAGAGCGTAGCTATGTGTGAGTTCGGGCCCCATAAACACAGATGTGGCCCTGGGGAAGGACCTTTCATACCACTTATGGAGGGTATATGGGTGCCTTGCTGGGACTGGACTGGCATCATCTTGCTTCTTGCAGGAGGGCAGCTGGTGGAAAAAGTTGAGGGCAGCTTCTTCCTGATCATTTGTAAATGGGGATGGAGGGTGTGTAAGCTTTGGAGAAGTATGAGGCTGATGTTATTGCAGCCCTCCCTGTCTGGACAGATTTCCATCAAGACCAAAGCCAGACAACTATGTCTTTCAGAAGACTCTCTCAAGAACCTGTGGAAAGTGTATGTAGCTAGCCTGAGATCTTTAAAGTATTTTTTTGTCTTTGATAATTTTCCACAGCTCATTTTAATTTTACCTAAGAAGTCCAAGGGACTACAGAGTACAGGTAACCAGACCGGTCTGTACGCATTTGCTGCTCATCTCGTATGTCCTCATCTGTGGAGTGACCCTTCTCAAACCCACGAAGTATCAGCTGTGACTCTGGTTATCCTTACAAGACAAACCCCTGGCAAATCACTGTGGTTTAACTGAAGAAAATCAGATTTTGAAGTGAATTTGGTGTGGTCTGTTGTGCTTGCTCACTTTTTAGCAACTTCTCCAGAGAAGACCTATGCTGAGCCCCAGATCTTCTATGGATTTGTTCAGTCAGGGATTTTTTTAAAGGACTAAGCATCTTGCTTATGTAAGGCCAGAGTTGTAGGAGTGACCAGCAATTTCTTGATCTCAACAGATCCCAGAACAAGGTGATTCAAGCAATAGAGGACAGCAGAAAACCTTACTAGAAAGAGGGAGACCACACTAAAGACTAAACTCTCACAACTCTCACTAAGGAACTGTTGTTGTCTGACCCTGAACATTCCCTCCAGGTCTGGATGTAGCTGTCCATAAATTAGAAGATCTCAAAGTTCCATTCCAACTCATTCCATTCCTAGGACTCAATCCTAGGATTCTGCAGTAGCCCTTCCTCCTTTTCAATGTCATTGTGCCTTACTTAGAGAGCATCTTGGCATATCCTAACTGAGCCCCCATTTTTATCTTTGGGGAATGGCTGAGTCAAAGGGAGAAAGCATGCAAAGAATTTTCCATAGTGTTTTGTTTTGGCCAAGAATGTTCTAGAAGTTGGCTTTACCTATAATATATACAGAACTGAAAGGAGCTGGATTTGGCTTTCTGGTAGACCTCATGCTCATTGTCCAGCTTGCATATGAGTGCCTTTCAGTGTCAATCTTTCTGACTAAGATAAGGTGATGATAGCAAAGATGTGAGCACTTACTGGGTGCCAGACATTACTACATATTCTGCATGGCATTATCTCTGCTCCCAAATGATCTCTTTGTAGATGGGAAGACTGAGGTTACTGAAGGTTAAGGGTTGTGCTCACAGTTACACAACTAGATGATGATGTGCTGGCTTTCCATCCCCAGCCCATCATCTGCCAGTCAGTTTCTGTTTCATGCCTTCTGTGATGTCATCCAGATGGGAGATTGTTGGACAGCCCCTCTGCAAAGACTGTCACTCCACAGGGTAACCTGCTCCCTCCACTGGAAGGTTCCTTTTCATGTGCAAGACAAATGGTGAGTCTTTCTAGCCACCTGCTGGAAAGCATGTGTCAGATCTGTCTTAGCTCCAATAGGCTCTCCCTCTTTACTTCCCGTTCTGTTGACAAGGGAATCTGACCTTCCAGAATGGGGGTATTGATTTAAGCCACAATTGCCTCCTTGTAAATGCTATATAAGATTGGAGCTGGACATCTGGTTTCGATCCACACACCCTTGAGAGGTGGTAGGTCCCAGCATTCTTGCATCCTGCCACAGGGGTTGTCCAGAATCAGAGTTAAAGAGAGGCTGTGTGGAGAACACGAGGGCAGGATTGGGAAATTGGCTTTTCTTGGTAGGTTAGGGAGCTCCCTCCATTTAGACTGGGGCAAAAGTGAAGGTAGATTTCTTGCTGAAAGTTTGGAGGTGTATTTTTAAGTGCTGAAGCCTTAGAGCAAGAAACAGAGGTGGGGGTGCCTTGTCGCCATAGGCCAGGGTCCCCAGGCTCTGTTTGATGCAGAGCAGACCAGTAGCAGAGTGCACAGGGCCTGGCATCTGCTTGCTGCATGCATGGTGCTCCCTGGGCAGTGTCAGTAGGGAAGCCAGAGGGGATCTTGAGGGTGTGACTGGAGACTCATTCTTTTTCCCTTCACTGATTTCCCCACCACTGCTGCCACATAGACATCTTCAAGGCAGTGCATAAGAATGACTTTATTCTGTGGCTGAAAGGTATTTGCAGTCTAGAACATCATAAACGTAGAATCCTAACTTACAATCTGTGAGATTGTGGGCATGCAAAGTGTACACGTTCACTTTGTTTAAGACAACTTGTCGCATGTAGGGTGATTTTTTTTTTTCTATATGGTCCTATTACTAAATATTTTGATGAAAGTCTACTTCTCGTACTCCACGCCGCCCCCCCCCCTTCATTTCTAGGCCTAAGCCCCCAGCATTTAAAAATATCCTCCCCCTCTGACTCCAAGTTATCCCTTAGGGAATATGTTTCAAGTTCTCAGTCTGGATTATTTTCATCCTGTGTCCAGCAGCAGACGTACTCCTGACGGTTCATAGGGCGTGTCCCGCTTCCTGGGTTTAAGAGGAACAGGCAGCTCTGGAAATCTCCTGACTCCCAAACAAGTGTACCCCTTGACTGGAAAGGAGCCCAGTTCTCCTGACCCCCAGCTCCTTGCCACCTTGAACAGTTTATCACGTTTCTCCTTGCAAAGGACTCAATATTCGCTGTGTGACTTGGAGCCACCTCTGTCCCTCCACGGACCTGTTCTGTGAAATGAGGGATCTGAACTCACTAGAAGGTCAAATGGGTGAAATGACCTTGCCATTCAGGACAGTTCACATATTCTGTGATTCTGCTTTTCCTGGGGCCTCCCTGTGGCCCTGGGATTTCCAGGTATCCCTGCTGGCCTGGAAGACTTACATGCCGAAATGTGGAGGGGGTGGAGGAGGAAATTAAGTCATGTGATGCCTGATAAGTTATTGAACATATGGATGAGTACATGTTTATAAAGTGCTGAAGAAGCAGGCTTGCCAGATTTGTGGCAGATCTTGGAAGTTGGGAGCCTAGGGAGAGGTTTATGTGGAATAAAATTGTGGGTAACTGAATTCAGTGAGTTAAATCAGAAAGATCCCAAACTATAAGCAGCAAGATCAGACTCCACCCTGGCTCTCCCAGAGACTACTGTGCAATTTTGGGGGTGTCCTGAAACACTACTTTCCTTTTTCTGTTAAATGATAGCATTGCAGCTTAAATGAATCCTAAAATCTTCCCAACTCCCCCTTAATTTTGGGAGTGGGGGTTTAATAGAAAACTTGGATGGATGGATCGATAAGAGGATGTGGCTTAAAAGTAGAGGACAATGTCCTGTGATTGCAAATGATACAAGTGGCAGAAATGCATGTTTATTCTTGAATTTGAGATGGCTTTGAAGGTTATGGTCTCTGTGTCTGTTGTGTCTGGAACCCTCCCTCCATCTTCATCAAGGATATGTCAACCATCTTTCTTGTCTTTGCTTACCACTACTCTTTCTGAAAGCCTCCCTGCCTTCCACAGAGAACGTGGGGCTCCCTTGCCAGCCTCCCTGTGTTAGACCACTTCACCTGGGTTTTATTTGCATTCCTATCTTCTCAGTAGAATATGAGCTCTGCAAAGCAAGGGATCTGGTCTTTTCATCTTTGTGTGCCCCAACATCTTGAACAGCACGGCCCTGGAAATGTGTTGGGTCAACGAATGCATGATGGGGCAACAGTGAATACAGACTGCACAGCAGTAAGAGGCTGGGCTCAGAGAGGTGATGTGTCTTGCTGGGAGCCTGGGGGGGGTCCCCCTTTGGCCTGTTTCAAGACTCAGGTCTTGAGTTCATTAGACCTTTGCTCTCTTTAATAATGCCCTCCCCTCCAAGTCTTAGTTGGCCTTGTTCTATAGATCTTGGCTCTTGGTCCCAGGGGAATTGAGTGTCCTTGCACATGAATGAGGACATTTCTGGACACTGGGAAAGCACATGCTAAAGATTATTCAATAAGCATCCTGTTGGGTGGGTGCTGTGTCCTATGCTGGATATTGGAGAAGATGCGGAGATGAACGCTGTGGGTTTGACCTTGAGGGTCTAGGAGCTGGTGAGGGACACAAATAGGTGATTCCATTGTGTTTCAGGGAGGGCGGTGAGAGCTTAGAAGGTTCTTCACTGGAGTTGTTTTTTAGTGTGGATGCTAGTGGAGAATCTTGGCCAGGAACCTGCTGAAGGATCCATGAACCGTCTCCACTTCTACAGGACCGTGGTTTTCTCTCCTGAGTGATCTGTGCCCAACTGATGGATCCTTAATCCCTTGGCTCTTTGGGTGGAGAGTTGGGGCTTGGAGGGTGTGTAGGTGTGCGTGCTCACGTGTGCTTTTTAGAAGTATCCTTGCTCTTGGCCACAGTCACACAGACAGGGAGGCGCTTCTCCCTGCTTCCTCACTGCTCAGAGTATTGTCTCTGTGGCCACTTCTGACACAGGGACAGACTGCCATCTACTGTCCACTTCTGTCCTCTGAGTCCCTCCAGCTCCTTGAGTTTCTTTGGCGGCAATTTCCCCCCCACATCCTGTTTTTAATTGGTCCAGATACCAGGAGAAGTAGAAAAGACATCAGGTCCTTATTTAGTAATTTCCTTGGAATTTAGAAGGGGGCCTTTAAAAAACATAACACATCTGTTACATGTTTTTCTTATGGGCTTAACAAAAGTGTTATTTTAAGGGGACCTCCTGCCTCTACTGATTCTTCTGAACCACCTTACTAGTTACCATGTGAAATGCCAAGAGGTGAAAGGCAAGGCTCCATCTTCAAGAGTCTTGTGAGCCAGTTGGACTGGACAGACCCGCAGAAAGATTGACAAATGGGTGGGGCAGGATGTGTTTAGTACGTGGCAGATGAGTGGCAAGGACCTCAGAGGCTCTGGGGATTCTGAGGAAGGAGGTGTCCTGGGAACTGGGTAGGGGGGTTGGGGCAGGGGAGCGTGGGCCTCTTGACCCAGGCCTGCTGTTCACGACCAGGGTTTGGTGTGCACCTCTGGAGAGAGCTGTGTGCTACCATGCCACAGGACATGGACGGGGATTTGGAACCTAGAAGGCTGAGGACCTGGAAGCCTGAATTATGAACCACACTTGCCTGCACTGGTCTCCAGCTTCTCAAGGAACGGAACCCAATTGGGCCTCATGCAGTTAGGGGCACCCTAGGGTGCCAACCCCACACACATAGTAAGAGAGAATCTCCCTAGAGGAATCTCATCTCTGGGGCAAAAACTGTTTCTCTCTCTCTCTCTGTCTCTCTCTCTCTCTCAACGTTTAAATGATGGCCAAGGAAATCTCTAGTGTGCTTTGTGCTTATTTCATGTTCTTGTGTTTTAGTGTGTGAGGGCAGGGGCAGAGGCAGAACACGAGAGAAGGAAAGTTCAGGTCGTGGCCTATTAGCAAGTCTAGGAAATCAGGTTGCATTTGGGTTGGGTTACTGGTAGAGACCTCAGCTTGTCACCATAATCCTCTGACATTTCCCTTTTACGTTTGGCTCTTGTAGGAATCAGGAATCTCTCCTCCCGTTCCCCTCCAGCCCCTTCAGTGTTTACTTCTCCTTTTGGGACCGCTGTGTAAAGTTACCGTCTGTCTGCAGCGCATCTCTTGAGGTCTCGGGGATCGCTTGACAGAGGCACAATCAAGGTGCATCCCCTGGGGAAGGGCTGATGTTTGACTAAGAGGGACTGCAGATGTTAGGGAGTTGGAGGAAGATCCCAGGGGTCTGGCTGAATTTTCCTCTGATATGACGAGGTCTGCGACTTGTTCAAAGAAAGGTAGTGAGCAGGACCTGAGATGGAGAGAGACAGGGAGATCCTTCCAGAATAACTGGTGTAGAGAGCGCTCATTCGTTTTCCCCACCACATCTGTGGAACCAAACAAACCTAGGAAATACCTGGGTAATTTTCTGATCACCTTTCATGTGATCTATAGTCATGGGTGAAAGTAGGAGGGGATGTGGGTTCTGGGTGAGCAAGAGAGTAGAAAGAGTTCTGGGTGAGCAAGCAGAGTGGAAAGAGCTCCCAGATGAGAAAAACAGGCTAAAGGAGCTGAAAGACCACCAGGTAGAGGTGTACCTGGAGCAGTGTGTGAGATGATGCGTATGGTGAAGGGGGATCAGCAGAGGCCAGCCGGGACCACAGGGGCCTCTGAAGACTTGGAGTCAGCGTCAGCATAGGGTGGGCACAGTAGGGCACCTCCTTTTAAAAGGATTTCTCTAGCTGCAGGAAATAAATAGTAGTTAACTGAACAATCAACAGTAGTTCATTGAAAGGTTGGCTGTTGGTTGGACTGATGGATGCATCGATGAACAGGCGACGAAAGAATGAAGGACAGAGGTGAGGGGCATCAAGTCTGCTTTGATCTCTGCTTGCTCTGACCAGCGCTGGCTTGGGGGAGATTGTCCTAGCCTGGGAGCAAGAACGTGGAGTGGCGTGGCTCTGGCAGGGGAGACAGGGACTAAAATAGTAACTGCTAATGCTGTGAGTGTAGGGTGGCTGGCAGTGGGAGGACCTCCCAGCCTTTTCCCATCTTGCCTGCATTTCCATCCTAATTTGAATTCATTCAGGATCAGAAAAGGGGGGCGGGTTTCTGGAGTTGTGCCCTCCTCAACCTCTAGGACCATCACAGCGACTTGCTCCAGAGGGGGTTGCTGACTCCATGGAACTTCTCATAGGCTCAGAGTGGAGGTGGACAGGTACTAAGGTTTTGGGGGCATCTGAGGGGTCTCAGACATCAGACCCACTTGTGAATGATTCCTGTGGCTTATTGCATGTATACACAAGCCTCCTCCTCATATGTGTGCATTTCAGAGTCTCCTGAAAATTACCAAATTCCATGGAACCTGTTTTGCCCATAGTGGACCCATGTATCGAGTTACTTGTAGGTCACCTTGTTTAGCATAGGTGAGGAGAGTATGTGTGCCAGTGGCCCGGGCACACCCCTGGCACGCCATCCCGCAGCTGGGCATGTGGAAATGAAGCACTCTCCTGGGTGAAGCCCATGGGAGCCAAAGAGATGCCCAACTTACTGTGTCTGAGAGGGCTTTGCTCATCGAAGACATTTCATCTCCTTTCTGTTCTGGTCTCACCTTGCACTTTAAGACCGTCTAACTTTGGCCAATTGAGGTTGAGTGTCTAGGTTTGAGGCAGAGGTGTCTGTTTTTTAGCACTAATCAGGCGATCCCAAGGTACGGTCAAGTTGAAAACCACCTAACATCACTGACCCACTCTGCTCCATCCCTGCCCCTCTGCCCCGTTCTCACCCAGTGTACTCTGGAAAACTCCTCATTTAGTTAACGGTGCTCACCTAATTTGGACTGAGCTTTCCCTACCCATCCAACATTTGTCTCAGAAACTGCAGACCCATGCTCAGCAGACTTGGAAGTGGTTCTCCAAGTCCCTCATCTACTGGAGGGCGTGCAGAGAGTTGTGGTGAGCAGTGGGGAAAGGACCGGAGTGCCGCACCCCCACCCCCCTCCCCAGCACCAGCACTCTGCAGCTGCTTTTGGGTTTGTCATCAGAGTAGTTTGCCCAACAACCAGGTGGCAGGTATACCTGGTTGGAAGGCATAGAGCTTTCAGAATGCAAATTGTTTTGTAGTCTCTGAATGATCAGATTCACTGGTTCTTTCTGGCAATTTCCTGCCAATCAGAGGTCTTCTACTAGTCTTGGCTGTGGATCAGGACTGCTGATATCTGGTGCTGACGGCTCAGCAGAGAAGAGGATACCTCTCTTCCCTCTTGGTTCTGAGGGATTGACATGCTAAGCCAGCAGGCCAGAACCAACCAATGACCAGAAAGTATCATGCTCCTCCTCACCATTTTCATTTAGGAGACCAAGGGTGGTGCACGAAGGGTGACAGGAAGAAGCTAAAAATCAAGGTCTGAAAAAACATGTTGCATTTCCAACCATGTGTTTGTGAATTGTCAGTGGACATGTGGATTCACAGGGATCCCTGGGTTTCCCTAGAAGAAGATGCTCCTCTGTATGCATTGGAGCAGGTTGCTCTAAACGTCTGGAACCCATTGCTCAGCATGTGCCTGTGCATTTGGGAGGTGGAATTTTCCAGACTGAATGGTCTGAATGTACTTCAGAGACTAGGATGTAGTGGCATGAGCCACACCGAGCAGATGTGGGGCCTGGGATGGTGTTTCAAGAAGGACATGGAGCGGGTGGCATGGCCGTGATCTGCAGCAGTGGGCAGTGAGGTGGCACTGGCTTCATCCTGCACAGGGAATTGTAGGAGGACTGCATCGCAGAGGCAAGTCCTGCCAGAGCAGAGGAGAACAAACCCCCCATCTCACTCTCTGTTAGCACATGGATGAACCCAAAGTCATTCTTAGCAATGTCTAGCTGCCATCTCCTCCCCAAATACACACAGCAGTCACCTTCAGCAGTGGTGCTTTTAAAAAACAAAAATCAAGGGACAGTAATGATTTAAGGCGTGGGGAGAAAGATGAATGGATATATTTATTTCTGGACTCTAGGCAATCAGAACATGTACATAAGGGGCTGTGAGCTGAGTCCAGAGTTGACTATTGTTTTGAGGACTATTCGATACACTGTAAGAATAGTTAGGAGAAGCCTCCAGTAATTCACCTACAGGACTGTGCACAGGAGTCTAAGGATAAAATGATCCTCAGGCTATTTCTGCCTGACAGCTAATGGCAAAAGAATGTAAACCTCATTACAGTGAGCTAAATATTGAAAACTAACATTTAAGCAAGGGAACCCAGGTTCAATTTCCACTTCTGTCAATCATTCATCTCCCGACCTCTTGGAGGCTTGTTTCCTTTTCTATAAACTGAGATGATAAACCCTACCTACTAAACATAATTAAAGTGGAGTTTCAGATGAGATAATGCATAGAAAAGTGTTTTGTAAGCTGTAAATTACTTTACAGATATAGATGACGGTTCAGACTGGTATAGCTTGTGCTAGTAGTACTTTGTTCTGCAAGATGGCTCTCCTCCAAGTCAGTCTGGGAGAAGGTTCCTTAGCAAGACACTGCAGCAGCCAGGTGCCCCTGCAGGAGTGAGTGTGGCTGACAGCCTTCAGGTGGCACCGTAAGAAATGGGAAGAGGTGTTCGCTTGGAGGAGTCGAAGGATTGCTTTGCCCCTTGCTGATGTCATTGTGATGGCGGCTCAGGTCACTGCTATGGGTGCATCAAATGCAGCTGCACATTAAAAATGTTGTCTGAGAAACTGGAGTTTTTTCCCAATATGGTTGACCATCCCGTGCGAGGCCAGTCACTTGATTTGTCTCCCGTTGCTCTTGTAAATTCTCACATCTCTATCTGTGGCACTTGTAGCATCCTGAGGGTGAATCCCACTGTAGATCTCATAGTGATCCCCCACGACAGTGGCCCCAACATTTTTGTATCATTATGAAAATCCCTTTGAAATATCTCAATTTTATGTTGTGGTTGTAGCGCTTCTGTTTTGGATGATGAATTATTCAAAAGTTCTTTCCCCAATTGCTCTTTTAGCTGCTTCCTTGGGTGTGAGTTTCCTTGGAGGGAGTTCCTAGAGCTGGCCCTCCTCACATGCATGATCGCTTATTGTTACTGTTACTGGTAGATGGTTGTGGGTGGGTAGATTCTCCTACCCACCTTGCATTGACCTCTGTGCTTGGCTTCACCTTCTCAAAGGGTCTGTGGCTTCTTGAATAGGTACCTTTTTTTTTGATCTTATGATTTTATTTAACTCACTTTTTAAAAATCTCTATCTATGCAAGGCCTGGGTAAGAAATATCCATGTGATAAATTCCAGCTGACAAAGTACAGCTGTCCTAATTGGATTCACTAATAGTATCCTTTTTATTATTATTATTATTATATTTTTTACATCATTTTTCATTTTTGCACAATGTATGCATCTCACTCATGGAGGAATTTAGAAAACCTAAATAAGGGACCAGGAAAAAGACTAATTATAATGAAGTAAAAATCAAAATCAACAAGCAACTATAAACCAGAGACACACGGGGTGGGGAGGAGGGAGTAAGATCAAAACAAGGGGGGGGGCATCCCTGGTGGTGCAAGGGGTTAAGCACCACACTATGAAGCAATCCACAGCTACTGCAGCACAAGTTCGATCCCCAGCCAGGGAGCAGCCCACATGGTGCAGCAGACCTCTCCTGTCTTGCCCGCTGCTCCCCTCAGCAGTGTACTTCAGTCAGTCTGCTTGTTCTGTTCCCCACTGTCTCTGGTGAATCCTCTCACCCCCCGCATCTCTGGCCTGTACCCCAGCTCTTGTATGCATAAATAAATCTTTAAAAAAAAAAAAACAAATGGGGGGGTGGTGGGAATTGTGTGGGGACTATAACCAAGAATAGGTACCTTTTTAAAGTGATTTCTTTGAATTTTCCTTCTTATTTTCAAGCCTATAAAATTATACATTTATTAATAATGTATTTTCTGTTACATATGTGTGTATATACATGCATACGTGCATTTACATACATGTATATGGATTGGATCTGGATCTGATACAGGAGGAGGAAAATTGCAGTGGGTACTCAGTCTGCCATATTAAAATGGGTCATGCTCCCAATTCTTAAGCATGCTTCTGTGGAGCGCAAGAGTTAAACAGACAACCACAGTGCAGATACTGATGATCAAAACTACATCACTTAGCACAGTGCCTGCCCCATGGCAGGGGCTTCTACAGATAGAAAAATCTCTTTTGTTAGGTGTATATTATTGTAATTAAAACTAGAGCTTCAACCTGGCTTTAAATCCTACCTCACTCTCTTAGCTGTGAGATACTGACTATATAGTTAACATTTGATTATTTTTCTGACACCTAGAAGGGTGATGTTACATTATTAAAAGAACTAAATAAGATAAAGTATGTAATCCTCAGTCTGGAATATGGCCAAGGTTTAACAAATGGCAGTCATTACTATGGTCATATTATTTTGATTATTATTAATTTTATTGTTAATTAACCCAAGTGGATGAAACAGTTCCACCTGGGGGAGTCCCAGGGGAAGAGCTTCAACCAGGCTTTTTGTAGGAAACTCACAAGGAGCCTGCATGCCATTCTCCATCGGGGAGATCACCTGTTCTGCCCTCTGCACGTCTGTGATCCACCCCTGCCCTCCACCCCCCACAGGAGACTGTCCAGGACCACTGCTGCAGACTCCTAGAGAGAGATTTCTGATTGGCCTGACTTGAGTCAGAGGTTCAGGCTGGTTCAGTCGCTGTAGACCAGGGAGCTAGGGTGCTGGAGCTAGGGTGTCACCCATAAAAAACTTCCGAGGCCCAGCCTTTCCACAAAGGTGCGGCTGTCCTCAGAGTCCAGGTATGTGGAATGACCATTTGCCTCCAGATTAGCTATTAAAGTGATCAGTAAATCATATGAGAGCTGACAGCAGCTGTGGGGCATGGGAGGCTTCTCAGGTAAGTTTGGAGAGGGCAGCCTGAGGGGTCTGGGCCCTTCTGGGCTGAGACATTCCCTGTGCTGAATTACTTACAAGGAGGGCAGGCCTCGCCTTAGGAGAGGGACACAGTCAATCAAATGCAGACTAATATGGGTGACGACTAGAAGACATGCAGCATCCAGGCTGGGAAAAGACAGGTGTCAGTATTCCTGAAAGCTTCTAGATCTTGCTGAGCCTCGGGGCATGGGCCAGGGAGGGGACCCTCTCTGGGCTTTGTCTTCAAGTAACCACTCCATCAGGGCCTTTCCAGAGCAGACAAGCATGGAGTGAACTCTGCATGTGTCTCAGGAAGGCTTGGTTAGGTGTGCTGCCAGGTCCTTTGAGGAACAGTTGGTGCCTCTTTCTCAGCTTCTTTTCCCAAATGCAGATTTGAGGTCTTCTCTAGGAAGCTTACTCTGGACACTTAAGTTAAATAAGTGCAGATCCTCACGATAGTCATGCGGTTCCCAGCTTGTGTAGCTTTTTCCTTTTCATTCCCTGCATGCCGTAAACCAAAGATAAGATTAAACAGTGAAGGCTTTAGGAAGATCCAAGATGGCAAAGATTCAGATCCTTAAATCCTAGGCCCTGAGGTGGTGACCATTTCTCATCTAGTAGCAGAGTTTTTAATGTAATGATGTTTTAAAGTTGGTTGTTAGTTTATTTGCACCTGTCACCAGGTCTCCCACTATGCTGGGGATTTTATGTGCACCATAGTGACTGGACAAGGCAGACCTAATTGTCCCATGTTACAGAGAAGGGAACTGAGACTCACAGAAGTTAAGTGGCTTGCCCAGCAGTGCCTCAATCAGAAGCAAAACTGCAGAGTGACCTTGCTGGGCAGTGACACGCCATCTTCTTCCACTCAGGACTAGGTCGTTGTCTGTCCAGGTTCTCTTCATCCTGCCTTGAAATCACCTGCCTCCTGTAAGAAAGTCACAGTATGTCTCTATGTGCGGCCTGTTATTTCATTGTTCATTTAATTCTGAGTTTACTTCAAGTGGTCATGAGCATTGTCTTCCTTTTCATTCCTCTCTCTGTTTCCTACATTAGCTGGGGTTTTTGTTGATAAATGCTTTTAGTGCTTATGGAGGGTAACAGTGAATACCCGCAATACCACCAAACACTTGCATGTTTGAATGAAGCAGTGGCTGTAGATGACCCTTCTATCATGTGCCAAATGGAGTCCCAGCTCCTGGAAGTGACTTGAATGTGCCCCCCTAGGGTGCTCTCTGCCTACCACTTGTTTTATTTCTAATTTCTGCCTCCATGGGCTTCTCACAGCCATACTTTTATTCATGCTGTTCCCAAAACATGGACTCTATTTCTTGACCCTTTTTATCTGGCTGTTACAGGTGCCAGATAAACATACTTCTTCTGGTTTTTCATTTGCTACTTTGTTTATGCTTTGGTGCATCTCCTCCACTAATCTGTATCCTCTTTGGGGTAAGGGTTTTGTTCTGATGACCTCCATATCCACAGTGTACGAGACATGTTAGTAATGCTGAACTGAGCCCCAGACAAACCTTCAGCAACAGAATTTGTCAAGACTCTTTTCACATTGATGAATCTCTCTTTGTTGAATGTATCTTTGCGGGAGGATATGTATGTTTTTAAAAACCTTCTTTTCCCATGGGAACTTTCAGCTAGATAACTTTTAAAAGCAGACTGATTAATTACTGGCCAGAGATAGGAGTCTTAGCTTTCCATTTCTGATCTCTAAGAATGTCTTTTGGCATTAATATTGACATAAGGGAGAACTCTGCTGTCAGGTAATTTTTACATCAACATCCAGAATGGTTCTATCCAGAAACATCTAGTAAGTTCCTGCTATCTGCTAAGCATTGTGAATGCAGTGGGTAGAGCAGTGAATGAGAAAGATTAACCGTCTTCCCTCACCAAGCTGCCATTTCATGGTGAGATTTGCATGGTTTGGGTGTGTGTGGAGTTGTATTGATTGTGTGATGAGTTGAGGTGTGTGATAAGAAGCTTGAACTTCTCCATGCTTCCTTTCAAATGTGTTGGGGAGTCAGAGTTTTTCCCCCTCCTCAAGTATACGAGAAGACATTGAAAAGTGTGGTCAGGGAAGGAATAGTATCCACTGGTTAACATGTTTTAAAGATCTACCTGCTATTTTGTGGGGGACAGGCTGTGGGGACAAGGAGATAAAGCAGGTGCCTGCAAGAGAGAATTGTGGCCTGGACTTGGGTGGTAATGAGGGAGATGTTCAGCAGCCAGATTTGGCATCTGTTTTGGAAGTAGGAGTAGAAGGACTTGCTGATGGATAAGTGGTGGAGTGTCACAGAAATAAAGCTGTAATGAAAGAAGGTACATGCAAAATCCCAGAAGAAAACTTGAGGCCCACCCAGAGGACTTACTTTCCATGGCTGAGTACTCTGTGTACCAATCCCAGGAGTACAAGAGAAGGAAAAAATAGAATGTTCAGTATGCTCCATTTATCTAATCTGAAAAATGAACTCTGCTAAGTGACCTAATAGGCATAAATTCTGGTTCTAAAAACGCTGCTCATTTGAGAACCAGCTGTTGAGGCCTGTTATGGTAAAGCATCATGCCCTGCACCAAGAATACAAAAATGCATGGTTCCACATCTCCAAATACGTATAGTACAGCTAGGGAGATGAGACTTCACCCACTAAAAAAATTCTAACTAGAGATAATTCAGGCCATAGGAATGTTACTCACAGAGGGCAGATGGAGTTCCTGAGATTTCTGGGGGGTGATGGAGGAGACCCCTGGATTTGGGGGGTTAGATCTGGATTGTATAGAGGCACAGAAATAGGAAAAAGCATGAAGTATTAGAGCTTTGACCAATACGTCTGAAAGGGAGAGCGTTTCTGCAGAGCAGTATCAGAAGCTACGTCTCAGAGTAGCTTCCCTGCTCCCAGGGCGCTGAGCTTTGAAGGAAAGGGCCTAGCGTTCCCTCATGGCTTCTCATCCCCTTTTCTGTTTTTGGTTTGCATTATTTCCCCCTAAGAGTGTTCTTTGAACTTTCTGGAACTCCTCTTCAAGTCCTCTCATCTGTTCCTAGTTTAACACTCTGATCATCTCCTGGAGCTCTGCTTTGTAGGTTGTTGTCTTTGAGATTCGGTCTTCCTGAAATGCTTCTCAGAATTTCGCATTGGGTTGGTATTTTGCTGTCTTGTTGCATCCCTGTCCCAGGAAAGGGGAGACTCAATCTTGAGCATAGAAGCAGGGCTTCAGAGAAAAGCCGAATGTGTTCACCTCATGAGTTTACAGAACGCTGCCAAACGTGGCTTTACAGGGAGGAGGAAAGGCACTCGCCAGCCACTTTGGTGTCAAGTGCAAACAAATTATTTAGCCCTCTGAGGTCCGCCCAAAATAAGCTACTGGTTTGCAAAACCCCAGGATAATCCATCTGATTTAAGTCCTGCGTTTAGTTACTTAAAACATTCTTGCACATGCATTTGCTGGCGCACACACATACAAATACACACATCTATCTCTCATGCCCTTCCCTAGCCTCTGATGATTTCTCTCCTCTCCAGAAGGCTGAGCCTGGAATCCAGGGCTTAAAAGACACGGCTTTTGGAAAGCTTTTCCTACTGCCTTGCCAGGGTGTTTGTTTCTTTCTTTCTTCCCCGGGGAATCCTTGGCCATTGGTCCAGGACTAGGGGCACAGATTAGAAATACCCTCATTCCCCAAGTGGACTTTGGGAGAACCCCAGTTGAGCTGTTCGCCAATCTCTGGACTCCCCAGTTGCCCCTGAACTGTGTGAACTGGAAGGAACAACACCCACCTTCCCCCTGCACCTCTGCAGGAACACTTGGGTATCTAGCACATGCTCAACAAAACTTGGGAGTGGGGAATCCTGGCAGAGCAGCACAGAAGTGGGGAAACTTCCCAGGTCTGGTGCCCTGTGTTCAAGTCCATCCCGGAGTGGGAGAAGCCAAAGGGCAGATACTCCCTTCATTTAGCGACATTGCACTTGATCAGGGATTCCTCTGATTTCTTGGATAGACCTTGAAGTGAGGAAAAGTTTGCTCTTTGTTTCACTTTATTTTGAACTCCACTCGCCTCTGCCACTTCTGAGCATATGCCATCATTTCTTAAAATTATCCCATGTTGTCACTCAGACAAGAAAAGTAATTGGGCTCTTTGAAACTCAAAATAAGAATAACGGGTAATACTTACCGAACTGTGAGCTTTATGTGTGATCTCATAAATCCTCTATTTCATCCAATGAAACTAGTCCATGAAATAGCTGTCTTATTATTCCTGTTCTATTTTGCAGACAAGGCAACTGAGGCTTGAATAGATTTTTCTATATTGCTTCACCTGGGAAATCATATAATAACTAATACTCATGAATTTATCTGGTTTTCCCTATTAAAAATAAGTTCCATGAAGACAGGGCTGTGTTGTATCCTGGCTTTACTGTTGTGTCTCCAGAACCTGGAATACTACCGTCATGTGTTACTTAGCGATGCTGTGGGCAACAACGGATCATATATTCAGTGGTGGTTCCCAGTGCCAAGGCAGCATCTTTGAGATTTGTTTTGTTTTTGTAAAAGATTTATTTATTTATGCATACAAGAACTGGGGTATAGGCCGGAGGTGTGAGGGGTGAGAGGATTCACCAGAGACAGAGTGGGGAGCAGAACAGGCAGACTGACTGAAATATACTGCTGAGGGGAGCAGTGGGCAAGACTGTGCCATGTGGGTTGCTCCCTGGCCGGGGATGGAACTCGTGCTGCAGTGGCTGTGGGTAGCTTCACAGGTTGCATCTTAACCCCTTGCACCACTTGGGAGGCCCAGTGTCATTTAGATTTGTGCAAGTATCCTTCATGATATTTGCACACACACAGAATCACCTAACCACATGTTTCTTAGAATATAACTCTATCGTTAAGTGATGCCTGGCGGTACATGGCCTGTGGAGTTGCTCAATAAATATTTGTGTAGTAACTCCATCCGGGGTTAGTGGGTAAGCAGTGGTGTCCCCAAACCTGAACTCACTCTTCTCTGATTCCAGAGCCTGTGTTCCTAACCCCTACTTCACACCACCTTACTTATTTATGAATAATTATTTATTTTATTTATAAATAAAATAAATTATTCATAAGTAATTACAAATAATTATTTATAGTATGGATGATTATTTATGAAAATTATTTATGAATAATTAACCTTTTCCCCCCGCCTACCCTGCCCTCCAGTGCCTTCCCCTCTTGCTGTCATTGAACAGCACAGCTGTCTTTAATAAATGCAGCAGTGATGGCACCAATACCCTTGGCATGGTATTCTCTTCTTACAGCCTCCTGAACATGGTCCTGTGTTGAGCCCGTGATTAAATCAGCAGACATAGCTAACATATTAGTTCTTTTATCTAATCAGAAACACAAAAATTTATCTGCTTCATCCAAGAGCTTTCTTTAACTTTTCCTAGATTAAGGTTTGGATGAGAGAAGTACCTTGTTGCTGATTGAGGGGTGCTGCTGGATGTCACCTCTTTCATATTCCCAGTCGGTGGAAATTAGATGACTGAAAGCTTAAGCTTTGGGGATCCTTCTAGAAGTAGTTCAAATAAATAACTGTTCTAATGCATGTTCATCATAGAGAATTAGGAAAGTGCTAGAAAAAAAAAAGGGAAAACAATTACCAAAAATCCCATCAATCAGATCCCATCTGCAGATCCTACTGCTCTGCAGAGGAGGGAGTTCCAAGACCCCAGTGAATGCCTGAAACCACAGACTTTACAGCATTCTAGGTCTACTATGATTTTTCCTTCCAGACATGCCTTTGATAAGTTTAATTCACAAATTAGGCACAGTGGAAGGCAGACAACAATAATAAAGAACGATTATAACAATATTATTAAGAAACTTATGTAAATGTGGCCTCTCTGTTCTGTCTCAAAATATCTTATTATACACAATATTTTGAACCATGATTGACCACAGTTAAATGAAATCTTGGAAATTTGGGTGAGAGGGTGCTGCTGCATATTCCTTGAAGGTCTTTGTGTGTGTGTGTGTGCGTGACTGTGTCTCTCTGTGTGCGTTTCCTTTTTTAATGCGGGGACTCATCGTACGTGATAAGCAAATTCTGACTGTTGTTTTCCACTTCCTCCTGCGTGGCATGTATTTCCTTGCGTCTTTAAGTGCCCTGGTCACCCTGAGAGTGGGCTTCTCTAAGGCTTCCTGATCTGCCCCCAACATGCATGTTTCTCTTCCTGCCCTCAGGAGCGCTCCCTCCTTATCAGTTTACTTGCCGCATTCAGGAAGCCCTGGAATCTGGCAGGCAGCTCAGCTCCGGCTCTCTCCATGCTGTGTCCTGCCTATAAAACTGGTGTCTGTGTGACTTGAAATCTCTTTGATGGTGGTTGCCCTGTGTTTGTTCTCCCAGCAGATGTGTTGGGCAGCTGGAGGGTTGTCTGGCCTCAGACCCCTTCGGGCTCCCCCACTTGTGGGATCCAGCTTACCACAGGACAGTGACATCTGTCCCAAAGGTGCCCTGCCTGTAAGAGCAGGCGTGGCATGACCACCGAGACTCTGGAGCGCCTGCCTCCGGGAGGGGGAGGAAGATGCTGGGGACTGTGCGGGGTACAGTTTGAGTTTCCTAGACACATTCCGGGAGCGCTTTTGATCCACGATGTACATGATTCAGCTTGTACTCTCTGGCATGTTAACAGAAGCTCCACCTTGCTCTGACGTGGACGGGAGAGTAAGGCTGGCAGCAATGGCAGGCAGCCCCAGAAGACCCCTGGGAGTAGGGATGTGTGTGCTTCCTGGAGTTGCCATAGCAAAGCCCCACAACCTGGGTAGCTTCAAACAGGAGGACAGTGTTGTCTCGCAGTTCAGGAGGCCTGACATCTGAGAGCGAGGTGCTCGTGGGCTGCGTCAGCAAGCCCAGGGACCTCTCCAGCCTCCAGGAGGTTAGGAGGATGGGAAGGCGCTGGGGACGGAGCTGACCTGTTCTCCCTCCTCACCCCCTGGTAGCTTGAGAGGTCCCTCAGTGTGCTAATCCAGCCCCGACGCCCCCTTTTCACATGCAGTTCTCCCCACGTGTCCCCACACTGTCCTTCCTCTGCACGTCTGTGTGTACACAGAGCCCCCCTTTTTGTGAGGACACCACCGTTCATGTGGATCAGGTCCTCCATAATGACCTCATTTAAGCTTGGTCGCCTCTGTAAAGGCTCCCCTTCCCAAGTCTGGGGGATTAAGACATCAACATATCTTAGGGTCGGGAGGGGAACACAATTCAGTTCAAACCATAACAGGAAGAAAAGACGTGAGAATCGGCAGCTCCTCCACTCACCCACCAGGTGTGAAGTGGGCCAGGTGTTCCTTGAAGGATGACGAGGAGTAGGGGTAAGACCTTGAAGGGGGGGGGGGGTGGCGTCTGTCTCAGCAAAAGTGGTGGCCAAGGAGGAAGGTGTTTGCCTTCCTCGACACACCAACCATTTTTACTTTCAACACCACTTCTGCCTTTCTCTTCCAGCAGTTTGGGAGTTTCTGAGAGAGATGAGCAGAGAGAGCTGCACAGTGTGGGGTCAGCTGGTAGGTGACAGGAAAACGAGGGTGGTTAGGAAGCAGAGGGTGGAGGTAGGTGCAGAAGTGGTGGAGAGATGCAGAAGGCATGTGATCTGTGGAGGAGTTTGCTCCACAGCCACGGGTTCATGTCCCAACCCTGCCACTAGGTTGCATGCCTTTGAACTCTCCTGTACCCCAGTTTCTCCACGGGTGAACCTGGGAGGTGCGTGGGACTGTAGTCTAGCATCACTCTCTGGCCAGAACAGAATTCGCCTGGTGAGTCTAATGTGTGGAGCAAATGGCAGCACTAGGCCCCGGCCCCCTGCAGAGAGCACAACCCCCCCTTCCTGTGGAAACATCTTCCCAGCAGGGCTGCCCTGCCCACAGGGTCACCCCGCTTCCATCTGGTGCCCCGCCTGCACTTCTTTAAACTACTCCCACTTCGCCCCCTCCCAACTCCTGTCTCTCCACATGTGAGCTTGCTACTCCTTTTCATGATTCTCATTATTTGACGGCACACATCTGTCTTCGATCGCTGTCAGCTCTGGAAGGCAATGCCAAGCGTCTTGAGCACAGCCTCTGACTGCCCGGGCTGTGTGCTGAGAGTTGATGGGGGTGGGGAAAGAAGTCTGCCAGCCGGGGTCTGGCCTTCAGCCCTGACTCCGTAAGTGCCGCCCTAACAGATTAAATGAATCTTTGGGCCATGATCACCCATTCACTGTACTCAGTAACACACACTCACACACACACACACACACACAAAGCTTGAGCCCCTGGTTGGTATCCAATACAGCCTCCCTGCCTCCTGAGCAGGATGAGCTCAAGGTCTGCACGTTGTCACCATGGCTGACATGCTTCAGAGATGTGAATGTCTCTGCTTGAGGGTACTTAGCAGCTAACGCAGGGACAAGCTGCTGATCCAAAGATGCTGGCTTGTAAGAAGCTGCCTTTGTCATCTCTTTACTGAAGCTGCTTTTATGGTCTGGGGAAATGAAGACTATGCAGGCAAAAGGGTTGGCAGGGAAGGTCAGTGGTTAGAATCAGGTAGTTGACAGAGTTTACGAAGACCGGACCAACTCGCACACTGGAGGTGATAATGGGGTACCCCAGACTGGGTAGGTCTCAGCGCCGGGGGCAGCCAGCAGAGGACACGAAGGGGTGTGGTCCCACCACAGGACACCCAAGCTGTTCGCTGTCGATGACCTCTTCCTTCTCGGTGTCCTAGCACTGGCAGTGTGAGCTGTTGGTCTTCAGCAAGCATCGAGTTTGTCTCAGCAGAGCCACCATAGCAGTTTGCACAGGAGGGCCCTTGATGGCACGGGATGCAGTGCAAGCATTCAATTTCTCTCTCAGTCTCCAGGACAACCAGGAAAACCTCCACACCTTCCCAAATGCCCTTTAGCATAGGTCGTCCCAGCCCCCCAAGAGAATTATATAGATCGACATCCATTCAAGGGGTGTAGAGCCAATGAGTGACATTCTGCTTCTGTGTCTTGGTAACCGGCTCCAGCTTCCTTTTCTCACTCTAGAAGTGTCCTGAGCACGAGCTGCCTTGGCCTCTTGAGGCCTGGTGGATCCTTGCCAAGGTTATTTAGTCCTCCCCCTGCTGCCAGAGCTGACTGCATGGAAAGCCCCCGGGAGCGAGGTGGTCCAGCGTCTGTCCCAGCCTGTGGGCTGTAGGGCTCACCTCCACCTCTGGGCCTCCCGCAGCTCTGGGGTTCCAAGTGAGCTCTGGCTTTAGTCATCTAAGTGTCTGACGCTCGGAGAGGAGAGTTGTACAGGATCCCTCTCAGCAGCTCAGTGCAGATGTGATGACGACGACCAGATTCAGTTTCTGGGCTCTGATGTTTGCCAAGACTTTTACCAGGCTTCCTGGAATAGACAGGGAAACAGAGCAAGCTTCTTAGGTCAAGTGATTTGGGCTCAAGTTCATCCGAGTCTGTCTGCTCTGTGGGTAGCCGGGCAGGCTGCTCATCCAGGGGCGAGGGCTGACAGCGCCGGGGTGGTGGTGGTGGGGGTGGGCTATTGAGCTGCCTTCCCATCGCCACCATCCACCTGCAGGGCCATAGGTCCAGGCAGCGCCTGCCTGGGTTTGCTCACCTGCAGAAAGGAGAAAACAATCACCTCGCTGCTTTTGTAGGTATGAAATGAGAACACAGAGGAAATATTTACGATGTGTTTGGAACTCCAGAGAGATTAGGAATCATATAAATGCACGGCTTGTTGGGGTTTGAGGTATGCGTAGTCAGAAGTTAGAAATCAGTCCCATCCTGTTGTGAGTGTCATCACCAGGAGATTCCGGGGCTCTATGCACGGGCTCCCACCACCGTGGGTACCCCTCTCCAGCTCCCGCCTTTGACCTTCTCCTCTTCACAAGCAAACGTCCTCCATGGAAACCCCATTTTTACCATTGCCCGTCCAGTCCACAAGTCTCCTGTAATCTAGCTTCCTCTGTGGACCCACCCCAGGGCTTTTGCTGGCTGATGACCCCATGTCATTAAACCCAATGATGAGATCAGTGCCAGCCTCATTGTGCTGGGCTTTGACGACCCTTTCCACGTTCTCTTCCTTCTAGATATTCTCTCTCCCCTGGATCTGACCTGCTTTTAGTCAAAGTGTCTTCCCTCTTTTCACAGCTGACCTTCTCCCGTGCCTGCCATCATGGTGTCCACACTCCCAGGGGCCAATTTCAAGCATTATGGTGCCTCATTTTTGTGTGAGACTGACTCCCCAACCTACAGGTCCCTTCTCTTATACCATACATCCATCTGTCCTGCTGCCCAAAAGGTGCCACCCATGTGTCCTACAGATGCCTTGGACTTAGTGCGTCCCCCCTGAAACCAGGCTCTCTCTGTGCCCTGCACCTGTTCCACCCCAGTGAATCTGGCCACCATGCCCCGCTGAGTCATGGAGCTGCTGGCACCTCAGATGGTCGTGTCCGAGCTAGAGTCACCTCAGCTCTTCCTCAGCCAGCTTCTCACTTGGAGTCCCCTCCGTGGACCAGTCTCCAGGTCCACCTCATTCCAACCCCTGAAACTTCTCTTAATTTGACCTTAAACCCCTTAAACTTCTCTTAACTTTCTCTTAATTTAAGTGTCTCATCTCTTCCCATTTTCCACACTTGGCCAAGCAAACCGGGTCACTTTCCTACTTGAAAGCTAACCACGGTGCCCGGTGCTTCTGAGTCCTGCACATCACATTCAAGACTCTCCTGACCCCCTTCCTTCTCCTCCTTGTACCTCTCTCCTCCTGTCCCTCTCATCTTAGTTCTCTCCCTCCCCTGCTCTCTGCTTTCTCTCTCTAGCCTTCCGGCTGGATTTTGTTGCTATTTCTCAGAACACACTGCACCTCTCAGCCTTGGTTTTTGTCCCCACTTGCCTGGAGCAAGCACCCTCTGTCCCTCCCACCCCTCTTACCTGGGTAAAGATGATATCTGGGTAAAGTTAATACCACCTTTCAGGTGTCAGCTTGAGCATCACTTCCTCTGAGAGGTAGTCCCTAGTCTTCTGTCTCATCCCAAGGCCTCCCTGCCACTAGCTGCCACAGCATCCCCTCTCCCCTAGCACCCAGCATTCCTTACTCTCAACACTCCTTCGACACCTCTCTTACCAGACTGCACACCTCCTGAGGGCAGGAACGCTTCCTGCTTGTTCATAGCATCATTTCCTACCACACCTAACACAGTATCGGGCTGAGAACAAGCCGTCGGTAAACAGTTGTTGAGTGAAAGGACAAGGGAACAAAAGGCTTTTCCTGGCAGAAAGCTGGGAGAGGATCAGAGCTCAGAACTGGGATTAAGAAGAAACTTCCTCAGGGAGCATTCTGAACCCAGAACGTGTGACTCATCCTCAGTCGCCTTGGCTGGCCGACATCCCCTCCATGCCACCCAGCCAGGCAAAAAGTGGAATGAGATTTAACTCCTTCCCATAGGAGCTTATTCCTTTCTAGAAGATTCTGAAAACAAGCTCTGAATTGATTTTAGCTTTGGACCCTCCTCTTTGTGTGACCAGTGATGTTGAAAAGTGTATACACACACGTATGCACTCACAGACGTCACGTTCAGCCCAAACCCCTTCACTCTGTTGTAAGACCATAACTCGCTTTCCCATGTGGGCTCACGGGTTGGCATGGAAAGTGCCAGTAGCCACAGTGAAGTTGGTAGCTCTGGCTCGGATTTCCTCCACGTCTGCATTTCTCACTTGGTGAACAGTCTGCTGCTCTCTCTTCTCTCCCAAACTTAATACCTGACTCGGATCCCCCCAAACTCGCTTTCCCCTCCCGTGCACAGAGTTCATCTTATCCTCTCCTGGGTTCTCAAGTGGGATGAAGTCAGAGGATGGAGACTGTCCACGCCCTTCCTTCTTGACCCCCATAAAGTGTCTTGGGAGCTCCCCAGAGGCAGTCAGTTCTTGCTGGTGAGGGAGCATCTGAGATGAGGCCTCCGGAAGGTCAAGGCCCAGCACCCCAGGTCCTAGCCCAGGCGGCGCCTGCCCTACACTTCCAGAGGCGGTGCTGCTGTTCCTCTCGGTGGCTCCTGCCCTTCACACCTTGGCTAAGGGCTGTTTTCCTGGAGGTCTTCGGTGATTCTATCTTCTTTGGGTCTGTTTTTGTATTTCAATTATCTTCAGGGAGGAACATCCGAATTGGATCTTTGCCTGGCTGTGAAATTTCATTTCCATGTCTTTACACCTGTGGTTTCAATATGAGAAAGAAAAGCCCAGCCCTCTTCAGCAGACGCCCCAGACCCGGCTTATCAAGGGGCTTTGACGGTTGTTTCCCAGAAGGACCTGCGGTCCTAGAGCAGATTTCACCTCGGGGCCTTTGAGGGGCCCCATTTCATCAGCTGCCTTCCCTTTTGAGTCTCGGCTTCTTGATTCTTTCTTCCTCCCAGGCATGTGAGATCCATCTGAGCACTTCTTGATTCCTGTCTTTAAGACTGGTGTTGAAAAAAAGATTTGATGAGCTGTCCCGATGCTAAATCCAATGTGCGATTTCCCCTCTAGGGTCAGCTTATCCTCAGCTTTTTTCCTTTTCTCTGATCCCACCTGTCAGCTCCCCTTGGAATCTCTGCTCCTGTTTTATTCTTTGTGACTGCCAGGCCACTCATCCAAGGGATTTCTCCACCTTTCTATGTCCCTTTCTGCCACTGCCTGGGCTAGCGTTTGACCTTTGATAGATGCACCTTTGGCGATCACTCCCTTCTAAGACCTGGGGCACCTTCCCAAGGGTAACAAAAGGGGCTGGGTCATTACCAGTGTCCCCCCTCGCCCCCCAGATTTCACCTCATTCTCCCTGCTGTCTACCATGAACTGGATCAGAACCAGCAAGCCTGTAGGAGCTTATTTCTTTGCCTCAAAATCAGGCCCCAGAGAGCATTTGATTCCTTGGCAGGGAGGTGTCGGCTTAATTAATTTTTCACTTTTCTCCTTTGAACCTCTTGGAATATGCACACACTACTCACGGTCATGCACAAGTGGGTGTGTAAGAATTTTAATGGCAGGTGGTGTTCGCAGTTCTTTTCCTCCTAAGACAGACAGGGTTTTTCCATCTGGACTTTGTAGCAGGACCTCACAATATTGACTTTCTAAGCACTTGGATTTGGGTGGAGTGAACAGAATGGAAATGGGGGAGGGGGGATGGTTCAAGGGGGAAATATGTTTCTGTATAAATCACACGAGGAGGGAGATTTGAAGTCATTATTGCTTCAGGATGTGTGAACTGTAATTATGTTTAAGGTCTTGATTTGTCCAGTGAGCATTTCCCAGGCTTGTTGCTCCAAAAATGACGTCTCTGCTGTCAGGGGGTCCGGCTGGTCTGATAGGAGTTTAATCGCTATAAAGGGGGCCCAGGACAGGATCTGGTTTCTCCAGGTTCTCAGCTGCGGCCAGCCCCGCCTGCAGCGCGATGTCCAGATGACCTCGGTGATTAAGGAAATGGAGTTAAGATGAAGAAGAGACCTTTTTCCTCTCTCTTTTCCTTTCCTTTTTCCCTTTTCGATGGCTGGCCTTGCAGGGCAGTAAATCATCTTCAGTCTGATGGGTTATGCTCAACCACTTGCCCTTTGGTCTCCTCTGCACCCTTCTCAAAATAGGCAGTGCTGTTTTGCTGAAACTCCGAAAGTGACTTCTCAGCTTCCTAAGTTCTGCCCTTTGACTCTCAAGCCTAGTCCTGCCATCTCTCCACCCTTCTTCCATGCCTCGCACACCCCCACACACCCTCCATCTCCATTCCCCAAGCTCGGTCAGCCGCAGCCCTTCATCTGTCATGGTCTTTCCAGGGAACAGTTATCAAAGGTCATGCAAAGCACATCCCCTCTGTGTTCTGAGAATGTTTCCCATCCCCAAAGGATCATTCTAGGTAATGAGGAAGGCCTCACTGGGACACCCTAAAGAGAAAAAAAAAATCTTCCAAAAGGAAATAGTCATCTTTAAGCCATGATGATCCAAGACTTCTTTGGGGGGGTTAGCTGCGTAAAGAGAAATACAGAGAACTGGAAGGACTTGGGAAAGAAAGTCCAGAGAATGTTGAAAATTTTGAAAGGCACATGGATGGGGAAATTTTAAAAAGACATGATGGAGAATAGGATTAGGAGTAAAACTTGATAACAGGGTAACCTGATTTTCAGTCACGTGTGCCTTTGCAGAGGGATGGCAAGTGAGCACGTGTGCTACTTTCAACTTTTGCTCAAAGCAGACATCACTAATCAATTGCTCCTTTGCCCATTGATCAGTCATGATAGTTGTTAGCTCTGAGCTTCACACTGCATTTCAATCCTCAACATAGGTCTCCAGGTAGCCATATAGCAAACAGTTGGATTTGGAATTTAGAATAAAATCCACTTGTCCTCTGTAGTTTAATGGAAAGAACATTAGACTTACGGAATACCTGGATTCTAATCCCAGACCTACTACTTATTAATAATTGATTGTTAATGGTGACTAGCTAACCTATAGTAAGTGCTGCTTGTCATCTGAGGTAAGGCTAAAATAAGGTAACATACAGCATGTGAATTAACATATACAGTGATATCTAGAACAGTGCCTGGCATGTTGTTAACACTCAGCAAATATAATAGGTAAATATGAATTTGAGGTGGCACAGGCACATCATGCCCCCCATGTGTCGAACAATATAAAGCACTTCTTTCACCCTGCTGCTTCTTTTAATATCCTCAGTAAAAGCAGATGGAGAGCAGCTGGGTCCTCTAAATCTGCCTCGTTTTAACTTCACTTAAGACTCTTATCAAATCTCTCTTTCATGAACTAATATAGTGTTTCCTTTATATGCTGGGAGGACAGAGTTAACACCTACACATTCGTACCTATAGCCACGTGCCACCGTCAGGCCTCTAGACCATTTTCCCAGGAAATCCCGGAAGAGATCTGTACAAAAAGAGATCTGTACAAAAAGATTTCTGTACAACCATTTTCATAGTTCTCCCACTAGTGTGGTACAGAGTATGGAGGCCATAGGACAGGCTTGTTGGAAGAGATTTCACTATAGATCACCCCATTCCAAGGTCAAAGCTAGACAGAGGTGTGTGGGACATCCTCAGGGGTGCTTTCTCCAAGATAATCTCAGACTGGCCCTGGACCTGTTCCACACCAAGAGAATGTTATTATTAGACCAGCAACCTCCGGGGATATTCTTTGAGCAAATTGAAACCTTAATGTCATAAATTCACACATGCTGAGATATCAGTGACTTCAAAATGCCTTTCTCAATTTATGTGTATATATATATAATGACTTCAAAATGCCTTTCTCAAGTGTTTATCCGTATAAACACTTGAGAAAGGCATTTGTACTCATTTATAAAAGCTATATAGTGCATTTTACTTCCTGTCCTACTGATCTGCCCTGAGAAGACCATGCTGAATAGATCTCTTCCACGTGGCTTCACATTCTCCTTGGACTTCGCCTTGCTTATCCTTCCTTTCATTCAAATGTGGGTCCTTCATACTAAAGGTTAGTCAAGGGAATTCTTCCTTTCTTCTGAAATCAAAGGAATAAGAATCAAACAATTGCATCCGGTCAAGATTCAGTTTAATTTTATATACTAGACAATAAGAGATACTGAAAGGTATAAAATGTAATCCCCACCTTTACATACTTAAAAACTGTTGTGAGATGTAAAGAAATATACAAAGGCCAAGAGAAAATAGAAGTTCTGCAAAGGAGATCATCAAAATGCCCTGGAAACTTGAAAGAGGTAGATCCCCAAAGGCTTCCTGGAGGTGGTGAGAATGATCACATTTGAGCTCAGTCTTGCAGCAGACTCTAGATGCACAGGCAGGCAGGCATGGCAGGTGTGGGGCAGTGGGACTGACAGGCAGACAGGTGCCTTCAGAGTGAGATTATGGAAATTAATGCCTGTAGGGCCCATGCGGTTATGAGTCTGGATTTACATAAGGCATATGGCCTAAATGGCAGGACTTTCCTTTAGCTAAGGTTGGGTTTGATCAGAAGTCTGGTACATACAGGAATTAGAGCCAGCCCAGTGTGGGATCTTGTCAGATCTGTGATGTTTGGGTAACAACATGGCTGGCTCACTCATTTTCCCTCACCCCACACTGCTGGGGTACCAGCTTGCTCTGAGAATCAAATCAAGCTAATCCTCTCCCTGAGCCTCAGTTTCCACATCGGTAATGTCTGTGGTTGAATTTACCTATTCATCGGTCTGGCATCTGTGACTTTGAAACAATAATGACAAGATGATGGGGGCATTGTTTATTTAGTTATCCATCCACCCATCTACTTCTCTGTTTATTATGCCACTGTGAGGTGGCAGGAGGGACAGTGGTCCCCACTTCCATGGTAAAGTAGAATCAGGGATCCAGGTCTGGGCCTGGCCTCAATTGTGTTCTGTTTTCAGCCCTAGCGTAGGTAGACAAGATGTATCCTCTTTGCCATCAGGGAGGCCCCGAATATTCTAAGGCGCAGGACCACCAACCTGGAATTTCTGCTCAGTTCAGCAAATACTTTTAAAACAGTGTCTACACTCAGCATTATGCTGGGATTGTGGGGTGCAGATTCCCACCAGGATCAAGGTAGGCACAGAGGGACCCATGGTTCCCAGACCTGATGTTTATTAGAGTTTGGGGGGAGGGTTTTTTAAGCATGTAGACTCTTGGGCCCCAATCCTTAATGATGTTGATTCAGTCAGCCTGGGGATGGCCTGAGACTCCGTAATGTTAACTGCTCCCAGATGATTGCGGTGCTGCGTCAAATTTAGGAAGCTCTGATCTAGGAAGATTCTCAGTCATCACAACTCAGAAAGACCATGTTCCACCTTGCTTGCATTTATTTGAATTTATTGAATATCCCTAGCTTTTTCCCTGTGTGCTCAATAGAGGTATTACTTCCCAGGGATGAAGGATAAAAATGGAAACTATAAGATAGAATCTGGTAAGTCCTCCACGCTGAGGACTCACACGTCCAGTCTCCTTAGGAAGGTAAGCCATGATGTGTGGCATGATGTCACCATCATCATCTTTACCATTTCTTCTTTGTTTTTAAATTAAGGTAACATTACATTTTAACATTGCATATGTTTCAGGTATACAAAAGTAAAAATCAAAATATGTGTAGACTGCTAACAGTCTAATTTTACCCATTTACCAGACCTACCCCCTGCCTTCCTCTTCCCTCCTGGTTAGAACTCATTGATCGCCATCCTCCTTTGTACTCATCAAAGACTCACGTTCTATCAACTGAGACTGGGTATTGTTCTTTTATTTTCCAGACGTGAGACAAGGTTCAGAGAGGTGAATACATGTGTTGTCCAAACTCACCTAAGTAGCAGGTGGACCCAGAGCTAGCCTCCAGCCCTCAATTCAGTGCCTCTCTGCACTCAATGCGAAATCAGAAGTATCCCCTCTGCCCGGCATCCCCAGCAGTGGATTCTGGAGTGGGGAGAAACCAGGGGGTCTGGGGTCTTGGGGACAACTTTGTGGACAGCGGGTTCCGAGGAGGCTAGAGCCTGTTGGCATGACAGGGAGGCCTGGATCTGATTCCTGCTACTGAGAATGGCTGCTTTCTTGACATGCATTCTTAGGTAGTGACACCATGACCGCGTGTCTGTTGCTTCCTCTGCACAGAATTCACTAGAAGCAGAAAGTAGGCAGCGTTTATTACCTATAAGTTTACCAGTGGGAAAACGGAGCTTGAAGGTGGAACTTCTCCTGAATGAAGGAACTCATTATTGATTCATTGCCTGTGATGTGCCAGGCAGTGTGCACACATGAAACGCCTTATTTCTTTTTTATTTGTGTTATTTTTTCAATTTAGATAACATTGGTTTATAGTATTATATATGATTGAGACCTGTAGGTTCACACCTCCTCAGATGTTTGTTTCCACATCACACCCACCACCAAGGCACCCATAATCCTCTACCACAGTCCAGTCTCTCTTTTCCCCCCAATCTACACCCTCCTCCTCTAGAAGCCTCAGTTCTACAGTCAGATTTCTAGGGTTTGTTTTGGTTTAGTTTTGTCTGATCATTTTTGTTTCTCTGTATTCCATATGTGAATAAAATCATCTGGTACTTATCTTTCTCCTTCTGACTTATTTCACTTAGCTTGATCCCCTCCAGTTCCATCCATGTTGTCGCAATGGCATGACTTCACCTTTTTCATAGCTGAGTAGTATTCCATGGTGTTCATATACCACATCTTGATCTACTCATCTACCACTGGCCACTGGGCATAACCTGGAAATGTCTCATTTCATCAGATTAGTCAACAGAGCAGCTATGTCATTTGATGGTTGGGAAAATGGAGGATTGTAGAAAGTAAGTGATTGCCTGACACTCAGACTAGCTAGGAGATGGCAGGGCAAGTCACTGAGTGAGGGTCTCTCTGACTTCCCAGTCCACCCTCTTGCTCAGACTAGCCCCTTGCTGCACTACTCACCTGGTAGAACTGGACCTCCTGAGCCCAGGCTACCCTCCATGCTGCTCCATTAGGAGTCCACAGCTGCAGCAGCTCCAATGAAGGCCTAGTGTTGGTCTCACGCTGGTGCCCAGGCCTGCCAATACCCTTGCATGGGAATGCCTGCTCCAGAGACATTTCCACAAACCACCTCTCTCTTTGCTTACTCTCGGGGCTCACGGGGTGACAGGAATTGCCCAAGACCATGTCACTTGGAGAGCAGGGGCTGGCTCTGATTTAGTTGTCCTCAAGCTGTCTGTGGTTCAGCAGCTCTGAAAAAGCAGCCAAGGCCAACGTAGCCAGCTACAAGGCCTGGAAGGGAGCTGTGGGATCCTCAGGCCTCAGCTCGGACTCTAGGCAGCCTCCAGCCTGTCTCTGGCACAGGTCAGTCAAAGCCTGACCATCTTTGAAGCACAGTCCTCTCCCTCAGTCTCACACATGTTCTTCCTGAGAGGTTAGCCCTCTGTGCAGCAACGGCCTGTGTGCCCGCAGTGAGCGAGGGCAGCTCTGAGTTCTGCTTCAGTGCTGTCCCTGATGTCCGAGTGGAATCAGGCTGTCCCATGTGTGCACTTGAGTTCTAAACCCAAGGATAGTAATCCTGGAAGAATGCACGGCGAGCCCCAGGGGGCTTTCATCATGTCTTCTGGTTTCCTGCAGGTCTTCTGACAAATTCTTTTTGATTGAGACTTTCCTCAGCCCAGGCTCATTCCAGAAGTGGCATGTGTGTGTGCATCCATGCTTGAGGGGGGTCCACCACCCAGAACAGGGGGCGGCTAGAGGGGAAATGGAAACTCTCTAAATGTGCTCAAATGTGGGGGAGAAATAGATGCAGAATGTACTGCCTACTCACCGAAATGTTATTTGCTTTTTTTTTTTTTTTAATCCCCCTGGGTAGAGCCTCCTGTTCAAACTTGAAAATGAAAATTCCTCCGCTTCAAAATGAACAGGTGAGAAATGCTGTCTGTTGGGATTTCTCAGGACTGGCAGTCATCTGCCCCGGAAGCACTAGGGAACCTGAACACCCTGAACATGATGGTTTTGATCATGGGGCGGTTGGGGGAAGGGAGAGCTGCAGGATCCCAGTAGCCCTGGAGCCCTCCCCCGCCTCGGCGCCCATGAAGAGCGAGCACTTGTCCTCATCCTGCTTGGGGCTCTGGCAAGGAAATTAGCAAGAGCCGGCCCTGGGATTTGGGTTTTGTGATTTCACAGGACCAATAACCTCAGGGATGAGAAGGACAGTATTCAAGAGAAGAGTTTGATTCTCCACATAATCTCCCACAGATCGATGTCCTAACACCTGGGAGGAAGGGCACATTTGTGCACTGGGGGTTCCACCACCATATTTAATTTCTCTGTGTCCTTTGAGTGTCTTCATTGATGGAGGTCATCTACTGAGGGTTATAAAGGTATGATGAAAACAGTACAAAAATGTAAACCATTTAATGGGGGCACAAAAACCAGTTTTGTGGGGCCACGAAATGACCATTAATTGGCTGTGTGACCTTGAGTAGCTCACCTTGGTGCCAGGGGCCTCAGTTTCTTCCACTGTAAAATGAAGGTGGAGGGATAAAAAGGTCTTCACGTTCCTTTAAGGACTAAAATCTGACTCTTCTGTGATCACAGTTTCTTAAAAGAATGCTGCCGTCCTTTCAAAGCGTGTGTTTAGGGAGATCCCCCAGGTGAACATGACCTTGTGTTGGATCCGAGAGGCTTTGCCATGTTGTCAGGCTATGTCACCTGCAGCTGTGATGACTTTGACTCCTTCAGAAGAGTAGAATTTGAATTTGCTATTTCTTCTCCAAGGGATTGGCCCCATGCCAGCTTCTTCCATCCACCTCCTCTCACCCCTCCACAAATGGTTGAGTCTGAAAAGATTCCTTTGATGCATCCTGCTAGACCTGTCCATTAATCTTGCTTCTTTCAAACCTACATGTGATGAACGTCCATCCCTGAATTCTGACAGTTAGCGATGAGGTATATTTCACTGCTCAATTACCAAATTGGAGTGCATTTATTCCCCAGCATGCCTCTGCAGGGGCATAAACAGGCAGGTCCTGATTCTCTGCCTTTCTCATTTTCCTCCCTCCCCACCTAGATTTCTCTTCGCCCCACCATCCCCTCCACTGGATTGCTAGTGCTCTATCCCTTGCAAAAGGGAGAGATGAATTGTTTCCATCCTCTTTCCCAAACTCTGCTACCAAACCCCTTTGCATGCTAGCCCCCCACCTCCTCCCAGAGGCCCCTGCCACTCTACCCCCCATGGTTTCCCTCTGATGAGATTTCCTCTCAGAGGGAATATTTTGGTCCTGTTCTCTGTTCCCAAACAAATTCCCCTGGTCCCTCAAATCTGGTTTCAATCAACATAATCACAGTCTGTTCAGTGATATCAACTCTGCCTTGATTTGTTCATGTAATTCACGCTGTGTCCTCCACCTCTCAGGCTGCTTTATATATACACACTTAAATGCATATCTGTGTGTGTGTATATATTACATGTAATGTATGAATATTGTATATTGAAAGAGAGATACATTTTCCATCATGCCTGTAATTTCTTTTCATCTTACTCCAAATCAGTATCTTAATGCACATCACCTAAACCGAATTCATTTGGAGAACCCTAGGGGCCCTTTGACTCTTTAAGAGCAGCTATCTAAATCTGGGCCAATATAAACTGAGGGCAGACGCCTTTTCTCTTCCATTATAAATCTCCTTCATGTTGGGGAGCGGCTGTCTTCCCCACCCGAGGCATACTGCACCCATATGACTTATGCTTCCTTCTCTGTCTTCATTCACATCCTAAGTCCTTAGCCCTTTCTTCATCTGGAAGACTGGCTAGCAGGCAGCCTTGGGGAAGCTCTGACACATGGAAGCCACAGAAGCTCAGGTACAAGCTCAGAAATGGCAACTTAGTGGTAAAGTCTTAGCAACACCCTATTTACCCACATGCCGACTACTAGCAGCCTGATAATTACACTGTCCCTTGTGCCAGGCTAGACGGTGGCAGGACCCTAGTCTACGTGATAGGGAAACTCCCCACAATCTGTTGGGTGACTAACAGTCCCCATCTAGGTAGAGGGGGCTGACGGCCAAAACAGGGGGGCCACTTGAATTGCCGATTTTTGTAAATCTGTAACAGACAATGCTCACAAGCCATGACTTTTCATCACCCGAATCAGTCATTTACAAGAGGCAAGCTTTTGGTGAATTCCAGAAAGAGTCAGAATAAGATGACAGCAAAGCCACTTTCCCAGATGTCAAGCTAGGGGGGAGGGTTTGGGGAGAGAAATGACCTAGGTTAGAGAGAGATGGAGAAAGACAGAGAGCTGCACCCGAAGGGTGTGCTGCGTCTCTCTCAAGTGCACAGCATTGGGTACACTGGGAAGCTCGCCCCCCTTCAGCCACCCCGGCTATGGAGGAACACAAAATTGAGTGGGGCTCTCTGATGAATCTAGAACTCCCCCTGACCTGTGAAGCAAAATGTGGAAACCTTGGCCAAACCTCCTTTGCTGGTCACACGTTTTATTGAATGTCACTTTCACATTCCAAAATAATCTGAAATTTTTTGAACCATGCATTTTTTTAACACTGACATTTTTTATTTTGAAAATTTTTATTTTTAAAAAGAAATCTTATTTGTTTTTTATATAAAATTAGACACATGGCATCCATTGCCTTTCTAATTGCCCATGTCTTTGGTTTGGTAAGACTCCCCTACATTTCTAAGAACAGAAAGCAGAATGAGAGGAACCCCAGTTCTCTTGCATTGTCACTGGTTCACAGGTTCATTTTAAGAACGGCTTCTGTAGAAGGACGGATTCTAGGGTTGAGACTCTTCCCCTTCTCTGGCTGGGGACACGAGGTCTGTCTCACCTGCACTGAGGTCAGGGAGCTGCACTCACCTCCATAACCTCCAGGAGGGAGAATCTGGTTCATCCAAGTCCTACAGCAGGTGTCACCTCTCCCCCTGACTTTGACCCACGAATAGGTGTCATGGTCTGGACATGAGGGGAAAGCAGGACATCCATGCTGTCCTGCAGCAGGTGTCCCCTCTCACCCTGACCTTTGACCCTTGAATCGGTGCCATGGTCTGGACATGAGGGGAAAGCAGGACATCCGTGCTCCTGGGACGTTCCACGGGGAGCCCTGGTATATAACCTGAGTGAGCCTTCTATGCACTTCCTGTTGCTAAATCCCCTGCCCCATCATCTGCCCTTGGCTGAGGGCCAGGGGACTCTACCTTCACCTTTATTTCCTGTTCCGGATGAATATGAAGCTGCCTTCTTGCCTGGCACAGTGGCTGGAGGAGGAAGCTGGGGACCTCAGGGGCTCCCCTTCCTCCCCCTCTGCCTCTGCCTCCCCAAGTGCTCCCGGCAGAGCCGTAGCTGTAAGAGGCTGGTATTTCCCTCACCTACAAAGAGCAAATGCACAGTCCCACAGGCCACCCAGACTGGAGGTTTCTCTACAATAACGCATTGATTATAAGACGAATGTGTAGCCCAGATGACTTCTGATCAAGCCTATTAGTTTGCAATACAGAATGTGTGTCTCTCAACTGCTGGTATCACAGAAGCTGGGGATGTTGTCAACACCTGCTTTGAGGCCTTCCCCACCCTTCCTTTTGGCAATGAAAACTGCAGTTCTTTTCCTCCGGGCTAGACTCCTCTCTTCTCCCCTATTATTGGATCTTGCAATAGATATTTTTAAGAGACAATTCAACCATGTTAAGAAATGTGGACTCACTGATTTTAAGATCTTCTCCCACACTGAAAATTCCTCTGACTTTTATAGACCATTTCATGGGCTGTTAAGGTGGAGCAGATGGCCTCTGGAAGCGCAGTCCACACCCAGATTCATGCTTCGCCTGTGGCATCAACCAGGCAGTGACCTTAGAGATGTCACTTGCCTCATTGGACCTCAGGGTCCTCATCTGTTGCACAGAAGCACTATGTGACTTTGGGAATCTAATGCAATAATATATTGAAATTACTAAGTCATATTGAAATACAGAAATATAATCCTGTTGATTCTGTTTGCACCAAGAACATACCACAGACCCAAGGAAAAGGGACACGTGTGGTGATAAGGAGACTTGAGATAGTCAGCAGGAAGACAGTGACACCCCAGACCATGAGCAGCTAAGAGAGCTATGGCCTCTCCCTGAGGCCTTCTGGAAGCTTCCACTTCAGTGTGGACTGTTTATGATGGGAATCTGCTTCTGGAATCTTACTTTTGAGAAATTTACTTTGGAGACAAGGAAGAGTGTCAGGGCAGAGGGTGGCGAAGACCAGCAGAACTGAGGAGGCATCGGAGAGGGGACAGCTTTCTTACACAGGGCCTGGAGTTTGTTCAGAGACTGGGTGTCTGGATCTGTGTAGAAGTGGATAAACAGACTGCTTGGTTGGGGAAGTTTCTACGTCCCAGTGGAAGGTAGCAAGTGTGCTTTAAGGATCTTAGAGGTTTTCCATCTTGCTTGGTTGGTATGAAGGGACTAGGAGAGATGGGGAAATCAGCCCCCAAGCTCACAGCACAGTCCCTGCAAGTCCATGGTGGCAGTGTCTGGTGTGCACGAGGCAGCCACCAGCCTGGGGCCCGAAACCTTAGTTTGCCTGTTGTCAGTTTCACCTGGTTTCACTTGGTAGCTGTGGTAGCTAAGATTCTGGTCAAGAAAGCATCACCTAGTAAGAAGCATGCTATTTGGCTACTGGCAAGGTTGTCAACTATACATAATCAGGCTCTGTAGAAGATTTGGGTTTATTTAAACTTATAAATGGAAATAATTTGAATTTTCTACACAGGATTTCCCCTTCATGGAAGGGATAAGAATCCTGGGACTATGCTAGTGAAAGTGGGTTAGGGAGTCCGTGTGGTGGGATAGGAAAGCATGATTGGCATGTTGTGTATCTAGTATTCAGGAAAACAAATACTCGTTAGATGAGGGAACTAGTCCTGGCCATGTCACTAGCTGTTTGCCATTAAACAAATCATTTGACCTTCCTAAGATTCCACTTTCTTCAATTTAAAATGAAGAAAATATTTGTCATAGGTCACTGAGCTGCTGTCATGATCAATTAAAAAATATACAGAACAGGACCTCCCTGGTGGCGCAGCAGTTGAGCGCTGGGCTGCGAAGCTGTCCACAGCCTCTGCAGCGCCGGTTCGATCCCCAGCTGCCGACGAGAGTCTCACATGGCACGCAGACCTCTCCTGCTGCGCCCGCTGCTTCCCTCAGCAGTGTATTTCGTCACTCTGCCTGTTCTGCTCCCTGCTCTGGCTCTGATGAATTCTCTTACCCTCCTGCACTTCTGACTGTACCCAGTGCTTGTATAAATACATAAATTTAAAATATATATATATATATATATATATATATATATATACACACACAGAACAGTATAAATGGCAGGAATATTATGTGGCATTTGGGAAATTCTGCTGCTCCTTTGGCGCTTTTTCATCTTCAGTGGTTACTTGCTCTTGATTCCTCTGGCTGGATCAGTACTTGTGTTGCTAAAATTTGAAGCTGCTTGGGATGGGGGTGGGGAGGCACCGATGGCTCATGGCCCCTTTGGTCTGCCTTCCTACCTAGCCTCCTCTCTCCTCCCTAGGCCCGTGTTCCTGAGAGGGTGATGCTAAGGCAGAAGTCTCAGCAGTGGGAAGTCACAGAGTCAGAGGCCAGCGCTGCCAGGAGCTGGTCTCAGAGCTACCCCTTTGCTTTCTGATCTCAAATTTCCATGCTGATACTTGTCTTAATTTAGCCCCAGACCTGTTATTCAGTGGACTTTTTGAGTGCAAAAAGAAGAAATCCTTAAGCCTCTTAGTTTGGGTCAGGAGAGAATCCTCTGAGGTTTACTTGCAAGATATATAATGTCTTTGGAGGTTCCAACAGATTTCACTATCTCTCCCCTAAGCTATCTTGCTAAAAACATGAACCCAAACTTTCTTTTGCCACTAAGAAGAAGTTAAGCTCTCTTTCTCTTTAATTTTGTTTGTAGGTATGTGTGTATACAGGTTTTTTTTTTTAAATATTTGAGAGACAAATAGCATAACTATTTAACATGTTAGTATCTGTTACTTGGCATTAACAACTTTAAAAGATTAATAATTCTCAAAACTTTGCAAAAATTGTGATGTCATTAAAATATGCATATAATATTCATGCATATGAAAATACTCTTTACCTTCTGACTGCCCAGCTCTTCCCAGATCCTTGTACATCTGGGAGTAAATTCTTTTCAATCTGCACATGTTAACTGTACAGTGCATCTCTTGCCAGGCACCGTGTTGGTGCTGGGACTGTAGAAATGAGTGAGGTGTGAGCCCTGCCCTTGAGAGCAATGGAACCCACTAGTTTCATTGTGCCCCCTCCCTAGACATTGCTGAAGCCTGGCCTTGGCTCTCCTGGCACTGACTTGGGGCACTGGGACCAGCCCCACACTTCCCTTCACACTGCCTGCTGTGCAATGGTTCCCATTTGCCCTTATTTGCAGATTCCTCCGTCTTATATATTCTTTCCTCTCCCTAGGAATTCCCAGTCTAATCCTGATCCTGTGCCGTAACTGTGGGACAGGAAACCTTGTTGATATCATGTAGGTGGGGTGTGTGAGAGAGAGAAAACTGGGGCCCCAGGGCCTTCAGATTTCTGTGCAAGTGCCCCCCCACCATCCCAGTGCAGGGTGGTCCTCCGTGTGCCAGAGAGCTGCCCTCCCCCTGCCTCTCCTTCCCAGAGAGAAGCAACCATGTGAAGTCTGGGCAGTGGGTAGGGGCTTCTGGAATTGAAATTTTTATTTCCTTCTGTGGCCTCTGAATCCTGCCTTTGTGGTCACTGATATACTTTTGCCGAGTGATCGCCCCTGTCATCCATCAACTCCCAGGACATCCAGTAACTTCCTCTCCCAATGCTCACATAAGCATCCCCAACTGATTCACCTTGGCCACTTCATTGCTCTTAACTCGGAATAAGTATCTTTAAAGAGTCTTCAGATAAGAGTAGGTGTGTGTTGTCCAAAGTGGGACACGCTTGAGAATCGAAGAGAGAGCTAATATAATTACACCGGGCACAAGCAGAAGTGGTCATGCTTCCTCAAAGTCCATCTCATAATCCAGAGACTTTATTTCCAGGAACCTTAACTGAGGACCTACTACAAACCAGGCACATTGTAGGTGCTGAGAGTATCAAATCAGAGGAAGATCTTACAGTTAGGTGGGGAAGTGCCAGGACAGTTATCAAAACAAAGAACGTGTAAGCACTCAGGGGACATCTTCAGGAAGGTGACAGATGAACAGGTGTCCGCCAGGTACAACAGGAGAAAGAATCTTCACAGCCAAGAGCAGGATATGGACATCCTTGCAGAGGCGGGAGCGCGGGGTGCGGGGTGCATTTGCAGAGCTGAAGTTCCCCCACGATGCTGTGCACAAGCGAGAAAATGGTGAGAGGTGAGGCTGGGGAGGTAGACGCCCCAGAGCCAGCCCCTGAAGGGCCACGTGCCAGGGTAAGGAATTTTGGTTTTATCTCAAAGATCAAAGAACAGAAATGTCTGCAGCTGGGGAGTGACTGGGATAAGCTTAAATTTAGAAAGATCGTTCCATCCTGGCGTGGAAATGACAGGATTGGGCAGCTGGGAGAGGGCAGAGTAGGGCCTCGGAGACTATGCACAAGTCTACTGAAGTCATCCAGGCCGGAGCGGTAGCATGAGTGACACAGGAAAGGGGGTGGATTTGAGAAATGTCAGGAGAGTCACCTGAAATTGCAGCTCAACCCTGAACAAGAGGAGGGTAAGTACTGGTAGCAGCCGGAGGGAAGCCCTGGAGGTAGTGCCATCACGGAAGCTGGAGGAAGGCAACCGTGAGGCCCTGTGAGGGAAAACCACAATAAGCCTCTGATTTTAAAAACAGGAACTCGGGGTGCCTTGGAGGGCTGCCTCTTTAGGGATCTGGAGCTGGTAGAGCTGATGGAAAGATGGAATTGTGCCTGTTGTGAGGGAGCGTTGAGGAAATGGGCGGAGCAGAGCCCAGGGTGAAACTGAGGTCTCCAGAGAGGTAGGTGACCAGGATAGCTCAGCCATCAGAGGAAACTGTGGCTTTGTTCAGGGTGACCACACCTTCTGGCTGGGCCAGGGCAGTGCCAGCCTGTCCCGTAGCTGTTACTCCTACCACGCTGTTCACAGCGCCCCCTGTCCCTTTTCACAGGGTGCTGGTCTGGGTGATCAAGAGTCTGGTGGCTTCAGTTGCATGTTTCAAGTAGACAGGGCAGGGAGGGACTCTTCAGGAAGGATTCGTCTTTCCTTTTTCTGTGAAGGAGAAGGCAAGATACTCTGTGTTCTAGAGATTTCAAGAGACCAGTGCCCTTCTGCAGGAGCTGTTGTGAGGAGAGCAAAGAAAGACCCAACATGGGACAAATGGTTGATCTGCAGGGCTGAGCTGAGACTGAGAACATAAATGTGCCTGGCTCTGAACTGTGCACATGCCCTGCTTCCCCCTCTCAGCAGCCTTAGAGCAGCAGGAATGAATCCTCGGAGTGATCTCAGGCCAGGTGAGCAGGGTACATGTGGTCAGCAGCAGGGATATGGCTGAAGCCATGGACCAAGGGGAAAACTCATGCCAACTCATGTCAAGTTGTGCATGGGGACATTTATTGCAGCTTTATTTACAAGACAGTAAAATCTGGGATAGCAAATTCCCTGCAAAGGAGGTGTAATCCAGTAAATCATTGTACATTCCTGCGATGGAATAGTATGTAGCCATCAAAATTCTCTATATATGGAATTGTAATAGGCCAGGAGAATGTTCAAGCTATATAAGATGAAGTGAAAGAGCCCCAGAATGATGTGTATTAAACCGCTCGCGATGTAATGCCTGGAGAACTGCAGTGTTTAAAAAAGGCCAGGCACAATCTGCCGTGATACTGGTAGCAGCTGATAGATTTCTTTATATATAGTGGTGTCTTTTTAGAATGTTCTTCAGTGTGCTCTAGTTAGCTTTTTAATATGGAAAAATAACCCCTCTAGAAAACCATATATAGGGAAAAGTTCTTTAAACATAAAAAAGCGTGTGCAATCATAGTTTAACTTGGCCTCTGGAAAACAGCATTCCCTGGGGCTCTGGGGTGGCCTGTCCCCAGCGAGGCCGGGTGTGTGAGGATGTGGCTTTTGGTGTCAGATGCTGGGTTTCATCCCGGCCTCACTACTCACCTCAAATAGAGTCTGACCAGGCAGTGATCTCAAGCAGGCAACTTGCCCTTGGGCTCGGTTTCTCTATCTTCTAAAGAGAATAGTACACACCGCAGTCTCTTTTTTATAATCCCAACCCCCAAGCTCTGTAAACCCAGAGTCCTCTCTAAGGTTCCAGCAGATGCATTTGGCTGCAAGATAAGACCTGCATTGACATCATCTTCGTCTCCTTTAAGCATGTGTAAACTTGCAGCAGAAACACTCACTCGTGTAATCGGGGGTGCTGCCCCAGAGCCACAGAGGGCATTCGGTCAAATGCCAGGGCATTCGGTCACACCCAGGGTTTCAGATGAGAGACGGGAACTGCTGGGCCTGCCTCACAGGGCTATTGTAGAACTAAACAGGGCTGTGATGGTAGCATTCTAAGCACGGTGTAGGCTCTGTGAGGTTAGCTATCATTACCAATACTTTGCTTCCTCCTGAGCAATCACTAAGTACAAATTGCATGATTTCTGCAGTCCTGCTTCCCTTCCATTCCTTGTTGGTATCTTGGCGAAGATGACTGAAGTGGCATTTACTATGAGGCATTTACTAGAGGTTGGCATCGCTGAGGATGCAGGAGTGAAAAATGTGGGCGCTTCCAGCAGGGAGATTCTCCTGCCACTCCTCCAGGCTTCTGATGTCCTGAAGAATAAGCCAGAAGGAGTCATGCATGTTCATAGGGCTCCCAAATAGTTGAAGAGCTAATCAAAGAGTGAATCTTAGCCCTTGTGAAGACTTTAATCACAGAGCAATAGTGTCCATTGTGAGTTGGTATTTACTCCATCACTGTTTTATGTTTAAAAGAGTATTTTGGGGCCTCCCTGGTGGCGCAGGCAGTTGAGCACAGCGCTGTGAAGTCCACAGCCTCTGCAGTGCTGGTTCGATCCTTGCTGGCCTCGGAGCAACCCACATGGTGAGCAGACCTCTCCTGCCTCTCCTGCTGCTCCCCTCAGCGGTGTATTTCCAGAGTCTGCCTGTTCTGTTCCCTGCTCTGTCTCTGGTGAATCCTCTCACCCTCCCACACATCTGGCTTGTACCCTGGCTCTTGGGAAAAAAAAAAAAAAAAGAGTACTTTGCTTTTAGTTAAAACTAATCCTGTATATAATTTTTTAATTGAGGATGATTACTTACTTTTCATTATTATTTACTGTTCATGGAAATGTCACCATACAATTTTTTTATTCGAAACCCTCCAAGAATTTTTAAAATGTAATTTCATTCACAAAATAATTATTTTGTACTTGGCCTTTTCCAAGGTGTAAGTAGGGTACAAACGGAGGTCCTTGCTTCTTTTTCTTGGATGAGTTGTGAGTTCAACACTTCATAAATTCTGTAAGCGTGGCATTAGCCAGAGACACTACTAACACCACTAAGGGGAATTAAAATGTATCATGTTATAGCATCAAAAGTTCCACATTCTGAGTCAATGCCAGTCTGTTTCCCTGCCCTTCAGTTTGACCAGGATCGGCAGTGGCATTACCCCTCGACCACCAGACTCTGCCATGAGGGATGGACGTCACCTCACCACTGGCCCCACAGAACTCTGGCCCCATCCACCGCCTTGGTGGTGCATTGAATGGCAGCACTCACGTCTGGAAGGAGTTTTTTTGCAGTCGCCTCTCTGACAGCCAGTTAATATCGTCATGTAGACAGCATGCTTGCATGCATTGCAGCATTCTCGCTAGCCTTTGCAGAGAGCTGATCTGGCCATCAATGGCTGCCTGTTATGAGATCTCCCACCTTTTTCCACTTAGATTCATCAGGTCCTGGTCGACCCCCAGTTGCACGCCCAGCATGGTGTCAGGACACATTCCTGCGAATTCTTGCATTCTTGCTTATCCTTCGTGTTAATCCATTCATTAGCACCAAATTGCAGGGTGTCCTGCCAAGCCCATCAAGCATAATTGGGGCTTCTGAAGTCAGAGCCCCCAATTACATCAGTTCAGTTGTCTCATTAGCCCTGTGCATCATCCAAACCCGTCATCGGGCGTGTTTTCCTTCTTTATTGTTGTCCTTTTCTTAATACAGGTATTGTTGAGAAAGATTGTTTTTAACACATTTTTGCTTAACCTGTTGTTTGATCTCCAGAATACAAAAAAATCTTCAGGCTAAATAATAGAGCCAAGACTGGGGAGGAGGGACAAGGAGGGTAAGCTTAGAAAGAAGTAGATGCAGAACTTGGGCCAGTTATCAATCCTCTTTCACCCCCTGGACAGGTCGCTTTTGCAACCAGAGGTGGCCCAGCTTGGGGAGTAATGCCCTTTGTATAAACTGGGGCATTGAAGGCCAAGTGAGCCTAGAGAAAAGTACAGTTCTTCATGGTGTACTGTGGGCGTCTCCCAGGGGCTACACCTAGCTGGAGGATCTCACCTCCGGTGAGTCACAGGCATGCGGCATGTCCCCTGCGGTCATAAGGAGACAGTGTTATCTTTTAGGAAGAGTATAGGGTTGGGAGTCAGGAAACAGGGGTTGTGGTTCCAGCTGTGCCTCTGTCTGTGACACTTTTGAATCCATCACTCACTCCTGTGTGCTCTCTATTTCTCAGCTTGTCAACAGCAATACCCTCTCTTTAGGAATGTTCCAAATTCCAACTCCATCCAAAAAACTGGAGACAGTGGGGCATGAGTTTTAAGTTGCAGTCTTGACATGGATGTGCTCAGAGGGCCGCCTTACTCTCCTTTAGGAGAGTTGATGGCTCTGCCATGTCCTGGATGTGTCTGTGGAAGAGACGCATGCATGCGTGTGTGTGTGTGTGTGTGTGTGTGTGTGTGTGTGTTTGTGTTTTGAAAGACCTGAAGCTCCGCTATTTGGCCCCTGGGGCTTCGCTGCTCCTGCCTGCGTTTGTGAGGTTAAGGGGTAGTTTCACTGCCTGTTTTGAGATGGCCTCTGATGGCCTCTCCAGAGCCCCTGCCGTGGAAGCCTGAAGCCTTTACGTACAATTATGCTCTCGAGGAAAAAAGACTTTGACGCACAGATACAAAGGTCTCAGGCTAACCTTGGCCAATTGCACAGCATTTTCAACACTTCCAGTGCAACCCCTCCAGAGCTGCAGAACCCGCTTCCATCTGTCTTTTGGAAACTCCATCCAAACTAGCATGAAGCGCTGCCTTGTATGGTTCAGAGTCACACTCCGTCGTTTTCAGTTGCACCCAAGGGGGAGTGGGGTAGGGGTCAGTCGAGGAGGCATGGAAGGTCTGTTCAAATCAGAAAAAGGAACATTGGAAGTCATGTTGGAAAAATCTCTCCAGCCTTTATTTACCACATTGGGTAGCCACAGGAGGAGGGAGAGCCGGGGTGGGGAAGGAAGACAATAGAATGCTGTGTTGCCTGCCTATAAAAGCATGCTCTAAGCAAATAATGTGGCAGGCTCAGTCAGAGCACTGCTCAATTAGCCCCCATGCTTAAAGGAGGGTCTCTGCAGCTGTCTGAGCTGCGGGCGGCTGGAGCACAGGCTGGCTAGCCCTGGGGCACTGGGGCAAACCTGCTGGGATCCAAACTGGGAGCTGACCTGGGAGGGAAAGCTTGGCGCTCCAGCCTGATGCCTAGACAGGCTTCCAGAGTGCCGGAGAGGGGCATGGTGGGCTGTTTTGGGGAGAGGCCGGGTGGGGAAGGCCTGGAGAGGTGACCAGAAAGGGGAGTGCAAACGCTTTCTGCAGAGTGACCGACATATGGAACACGTTATCCGGAAGGGTTACAGGCTGGAGGAGCTCCTAGCATTTTTTCAGGGGTGGGATGGGGGAGGGAAAGCCCTAGAAACTCAAGAACATTTCTAAACAAAAGGAATTTGAGAAGGGTTGGAGAAATAATGAGAAATGCAAACTTGACCCAGAGTTTCTCTTTCTATCTCCCTGACTTCTCCCCTGCCTATCCTTACTTGTTTCCAATTCACAGGGGTCCAGGAAGCCACTGGAGCCAGGGGGGTGGTGGGGGTGGGAAAACAGGACCCCCACAGCTATCTCTCACTCTTCACTCCAAGGGGCTGGAGAACCCCTGTGGGAGACAGAAGCTAGCACTGGAATGGTCTTAGGGTGACTTATTCCGATTCCCTCACTTTACACAGGAGCAAAGGGATGCTTGGGTTCCAGGTCTCACACGATCAAATGGGGAGCTGGGAGGAACACCCCAGTCTTTTGATTCCCCTTAACCCTGGGTTGTCTGCCCTTTCCTGCATCCCTTTGCCAACATACTGCACATACACACTCACACACACTCAGACAGATGCACATCCATGGACACACTCCCATTCACACACACAGACTATACACACAACACACTCTCATACACAGACATTCACACATGGACACGCACACATACACACATACACAGACTCACACACAGACATACACACACTTGCATGTACTCACAATCACACACAGACACACATTCATAGACACACTGCCATTCCCCACACAGACCACACATAGAGTCTCACACATGGGCTCATGCACACTCATGGACACACTCACACAAGAGACACACCACACACCCGCTGCCTGGCCTATTCCTCATAGCACATGCATAGATTGGAATTCCTCTCCCCAGCAGCGTGCTGGGTGCTGCCTCTGAGGACTCTCAGGACAGGGTCCATTGGGGCCCGCTCATGGCCTCTGCAGCTTGGCAGGAAGCTCTTTGAAGGAGTGTGTATGGCTTCGGGCTGCCCCACATATCTGGTCTGGCTACCTGCCTACCATGTCTTCCGCAGCTGCAGCACGTTCACTTCCGGCAGGTAGGAAGAAGGTGAAAGCCAGCAGGGGTGGAACTAGCTCTGGATATTGGCACAAACCCAAGCGCAGGCTAGAACTACCTAGTGGTGGCTTCAAGGGGCCTTGTCCCCCTGTTCCCTGTCCCTCTGTAGCCAGGCGAAGCACAGCTTTAGCAGCCTTTAAGTCAACTTAAACCCCCTTTAAAAAATTTGTCTGTCTCCCTCTCATTCTCATTCTCTTCCTTTGTGTGTCTCTCTCACACACACTTGCTCACTCGCTCACCCTGAAGTCTCAAAGAATGGAGGTGACGTCACACCTCTCAGCTTTGCGACTCCACAGGGGTCACAGTGCCAGGCTGGAGCTCACCCTTGGGCGATTCAGAGCTCTGGGAGACTTTCCCTTGCCTCACGGTCCCAACCCCCTAGGTTGGCACCACAGCAGAATTATCCTGGAGATCCTCACTGGCGCCATCATCCAGGAATTTACTTGGACCCTTCTAAGCAAATTGAATGAAATGTCGTCCCTGACACCAAAGGAGGACGTCTCTAATCCTCTGTAGTTTTTCCAGCTCTGGGTGTTTGCTTCCCTTTCCCTGGGTAACAACTCCCACCCCAAAGCTTGTGGTATAAAATAGCTGTTTTACCATCTCACGCTGCCGTAGTCAGGAATTTGGGTGGAGCTGTGCCGGGTGTTTCTTCCTTGCCTTTGGCATTGAACACGGTCACTGGTGGCATTCATGTGGCCAATGGGCTGGTCTGGCTTAGCCAGGCAGCTTGACTCAAAACACCAGTGCCTTGGCAGGGTACCTACATGATCGTCCACGCCCTGTCCAGCTTGGTGGCCTTGGGAATCCCAGACGACCACCTGTGACTTAGGGCTCCATGGGCAGGTGAGGCCTGGGCTGGAAGTCACACAGGGTCACTTATGCTGCCCTGTGTTTGCCAGAACAGCCACAAGCCACCCACCTAGCAGGGGCGGGTACACCAACACCACCTCTAGGTGGGAGGAGCCTCAAAGCTTCAGGAGTGTTTTAAACTAGTAACATGCTCATGTACAGTCTGCCTGGATTCTCTTGTAGAGCAGTTAATGGACCTGCTTCTGCTCTCAGACAGAGCAAGAGAGCTCTGCACACGGTGGCTTGCACTCTCAGGCTGTGCCCCCAGGCCTGTGATCCAGGGCTGTCCTCAGCCTCCACCTGCAGCCTTTCTTCCTGAGACTACAAGCAGCTACCCTCAGCCTCGCAGCTCGAAGCTCATAATGGCAGCTGACAGAGCGGAGAGAAGCACTTGGGAAACAGTGAAGTTTTCAGATGGCATGGAGAGTGCTGGTCGTCAGGATATTGAAGAGCAGGGAGAGCAAAGAGATGGAAAAGTCATAGGGGAGAGGTGGTGTCATGCAGAGTGAGAGCAGGATAAGGGATGGCAAGGAAAATGCTCAAAATCCCAAAGCCCTGGAGGAATGTGGATGTCAGCATATGGTACTGATGCTGCCTAGATGTTTGCAAAAGAAAGAGAAGGGAGGATTCTGCCTCCGTGGCTGCCACTTGGGCTGGGTGGGGCTGTTGGGGCCCTGCCTGCTTGCAGGGTGTTAAATGGGCCACATTGGTCAGGCTTGCAGGAGGCCTTTCAGCCACCTGGAGGGACCCCTGCTGGGACTGAGTCCTGTGGGCAGGTCTCCCTCTTTGTGCTCTTAAATGCGATGCTCTGTGTTGGTTCCAGATGAGCAGCTTAGGCCTGGTTCTCTGCAGAGCTGGGTTCTAGTTCTGGCTCTCTTCCTCATTAGGGTTTCATTGTGATCACTTTCACACCCTCCATAATCTTCCCAATTTTATAAGGATCCCAGCAGGTTAGGATGCCGGTGCCTGGCCCCATCGCTACAAAAGTGACACACAGAAACCGGGCGGTCTAGAAACTGAGCCATAGTGAGGATCATTTGGATCAGTGGATCAACACTGGCAGAGGGTAATAGAAGCACTGAGGATTCCAGCTGGAAAAAACTTCTGAAACGCTTTATTTCAAGCTTTCTTCACCTGTGGTTTCTGAGCTTCTGGGTTAGATTTTAGGGAATCTATGAACTGCCTTGAATTTTTTTTTTTTTTTTGGCAAAATACTTCCTGTGTGTACACATGTATGTTTTATAGAGAAAGGTTCTTAAGCTTTTATCATATTTTTTAAAAGGTGGAGGACCCAAATGTAGCTCAGAACTGCCAGAATTCTGTCTTGTGAAGACTAACCTGGAGGGATAAGTGTGTTCCATGGTATTTGGAAAGTGCAAGTCTCTTTTCACTTGTAGCCACAACTGGGGGACATGACTGGTAGTTGTTGGGGATCAGAGCTTCATGTGTGTGGGGGCAAAACTGAACCATGGAGACCAGTCCTGCCCAAAATACCAGTCACACCCTTATGGAGAAACACTAGGAATGGAGACCCCAGAATGGGTGATGGTCCTCCCATCACCCCAGGCTACAGGTGGCAGAGTTGGTTTTATCCACACACTGAAACAGGTGACGGGCCCCTCCCCTCAGCTCACCCAGGAACCCAAGGCAGGAGAGAGATGATGGCTTCCTGAGCCTCTTCTTGCCCACCTGCCCCTTTACCTTCCAAAAAAATTTCAAAAAACGAATCTCTGGGTTCTCAGTCTTTTTTTTTTTAAGATTTATTTATTTATACAAGCACTGGGTACAGTCAGAAGCACGGGAGGGTGAGAGAATTCACCAGAGCCAGAGCGGGGAGCAGAGCAGGCAGACTGACAAAGTATGATGTACGCTGCTGAGGGGAGCAGCGGGCACGGCAGGAGAGGTCTGTGGGACCCTCGCCGGCGGCCGGGAATCGAACCGGCACTGCAGAGGCTGCGGGCAGCTTTGCATCCCAGCGATCAACCTCTGCGCCACCAGGGAGCCCGGTTCTCAGTCTTATTTAGCATCAAATAAGGAAAGAAGAAAGGAATCTTTTACATTTGAGGGAAGTCAAGTGTGCATCAGTGTGCCCGCTAGCCCCACGCTGAGGGCTCCTCAGTCACACTGGACTCGTGATGACTGCCTGAGACTGATAAGTCCCCTTGACCTTTCAGAGGGCCTGTCTCAGATGTCTTTGTCTAAAAAAGGGAAGAGCATTAAGAGAGTGGCGTGCTCTCTGCAGCCTAGTTTGCTGCCAGTGAGTGGAAGCTGCCTTAGACTTGGCAATGAGTGGGGAGGCGTGATGCAGTTTCAGCTCAACGGAAGGTCTCTGTTTCTCAATTGATGCGCCATCTTGGACAAAATGATTTAGTCCCTCTGCACCTCAGTTTCTTCAGCTGGAAAGTGGGGGTAATAATGGTATCTGTGAGGTTTCATTGAGATAATCCATGAAAGTATCCTGCAAATTCCCCAGCATATGGTGAGACTCAGTCAATCGCTGTTATTACAAACGATTATTATGACTTGTGTCTGTGATTAAAGACAGCTTTGGGTTCAGAGCAGTGGTGCCAAAATTGCTTTCAGAGGACAAGCTCTGGGTTGGTTTTTATCTCGCCCAGCTGCCCGGAGTCAGCAGACTGTTTGGGATGGAGTCATAATGTTTACCAATCGCCCACCACACTCTGGTTGAGGCGGAAGGCTGAGTTTCCTCCTGTGAGCACAAGTGGGCAAGAAGAGGCTCAAGAAACCATCACAGAGACATTTCTTCCACCTCGGTTTCCTGTGTTAAGGGCGAGCTGGAGGGAGAGGCGTCCAGCAGGGTAGAACAGAAGGGAGTCTTGGCCGTCACTGTCTTCAGACACCATGGTTTCCTGAGTGGGGATCCAGACCAAAGGCAACCACAGACCATTTGCCAGTCCCTCCTCTTTGAGAATGGATGATGGCCTGGGGGCGGGGGGGGGGGGGCTCAGTGAGGAGAAATGTGAGCAATACTTGACACAGACCTGATCGCCAAGTCTAGGGGAGAAAGGCTGCTGTTTGGACATACCTTCTGTGGCCATGTCCTCATGGGACCAAACCATAATGGTTTGGGTGGGTCCCGGCCTTGCTGTTGCTGTTCTTTGGTTAATACAGAGTCAAAGGCGTGGGCATTGCCAAGCTAGATGTGGTCTTGGTCTGGAAGAGGCATCCAGAATGTGGGTGGAAGTTGTGTTTTAGGATTTCCTTTAGTTTCCAACCCTTAAGATGAAGCCAAGTTCTTTATTCTGCCATTTTGAGACTCTTAGCTGGGGAGACAAGGTAGAAACCTTAACATCATCGTCATCATCATTATCATTGATTGTAATTATGAAAAGTCAATTTCTCAGGTGCCCCTACCTTACAAGGTAGATACCTTATTTTCAACATCATTTACTATTATTATTAAAAGATTAATTAGTAATATTAGTTTACAGTTGTATAGAACTCTGCAGGTCGTGCATCTGCTTGTCACATAAGACTAGCTCAAACATGAAGCATAAATCTACAACAAAAAGATTGACTTGGGGTAGTTAATCGTGATCCTAAGAGTTTAATACCAGCTGTGCCCCCAACTTTCTGTATAATGGAAGCAGCCTTCCCTTATGTTTTCACACTTAGAAAATGGAGTTAATTAACCCTGATGCAAAAAATGAAGCTAAAATCAAAGTGTCTTAGAATATTTAATGATACGATAATTTGAAAATAGTCTACCTGTAACCCATCCTCACCTTGGGGAGCTACCGTGTGTGTGTGTGTGTGTGTGTGTGTGTGCGCGCGCGTGCGTGCGATGTATGGGTTTGGGTGGTGTGGGGGGGTATGTGTGTGTGGTGTGGGTGGGGGTAGTGTGGGATATGTGTGTGGTGTGAGGTGTGTGTGTGTGTGTATGCACACATGCCCATGCATGCACAGCTTGATGCACAGTGGTGGATCAGCACTAGTCCTAAGAAAAAAGAAAACTAAATTTGTTAGATAAATGCCATTACAGCCAGTAGCTGGATTGACTCAGCTTTTCTCTGCAGAGCCTTCCTTGTCCCCCCTCTGGCCATGAATGAGAGTTTGTAGTATGCAAAGGATAAAATAAGTCTGGTTTCCTGGGGTCTGTGTCGGCATACAAGCTCTTTTCAGATCTCTTTGCCAAGACGTGGCCAAGCCGGAGGGCCCTGGGTCTGTGGAATAGCTGCACTACCTTCTTCCTGGGCTGCCGGCGCACGTTGTTTTGACATGTGCCATACCTTCTGCCTTTGACTGCCTTGGGGCCGGAGGAGGGTTCGCTTTCAACAATATAAAATTCCTCTTCCAACAGCTGTGTAAAGCAGACTTGCAAATTTTAACTCCCAGCTCAGGCCATCTAACTTGCTTTTTGGGCCTAGACTCCTTTTCCATTCAGAGGTCTCTAGTCCTTATTTTCTCACCTCCAATCAAGTCAGAACAATTCCAGAAATTCCTGGATGAAGGAGGCAGTCCAATGTTTGGAGTCTCTCGATTGCATTTTGTCTCCTCGAGAAGACTCCTTTCCTGTGGGTTGTGTGCTCTGTCTCCAGTGCGAAGTCAGCGTGTCCTGACAATTGAGGCCCTTGTCCTATTTCACATCCAGGGCCATGTGGTGGTCATACTGGGCAGGATCAGAGGTAGTTTTAGCAATAACTGCAGAATGAGGCATGTTTGGAGACCCAGTGGATGCACAGCCACCCATGTGGGTGCAGATCTCCAGTGAGTTCTCACCAGTACAGCACAGAGGGCAGCTCTTGCTCTAGATCCCCCGTTGCTTTTGTTTTTCTGGGACTTTAGGTCTTTGTTTGTTGTGATAGTCATTGACCTGCCATTGGCCCATTTCCTGCCCTCTTTAAAGCTCAGTTTATTGTCTCAGGCTTCCTAGGAGTGGGTGGGGGAGTGGCTGCCCCCTCCCCAGGCATGCTAAGAGTGAATGTGGTGGGTTTTAGAAAAGAACAGAGAGCTGGCGGGGAAGCCAGCGCTGTGCAAACCCACACAGCCCTATTCCGGCAAGCTGGGTTCTCATTAGTCCTTGTAGCAATTCCAAGTCACTCCGTACCTCCCTCCTTTTACAAGCATTTCCCTCCCTTGTTGGTTTTGGATGCATGGTGCCCCCAGTGAGTTAACCTACGTGGTTCCAGTTTGAATCTCATCATGCTATTTCCGGGTTGCCAACCCCCACGGGTGCTGGGGCCTAATTGGTCTGTCCTCACCGGTGTTTGTAGCACCTTCCCTTGCAACGTCATCGGTGCATTTTAATTAATCTGCCACTTCTCCCTCTCTCCTGCTTCCGGATCATTAATAAAGAGATTAACCCAAACCAGACCGATGCCCAGCGGTGTTGCCACCAGGCTCCTTCCCAGTTCCCGGCCTTGGCCTGGGGCAGGGCACCTTGGGGTGGCCCAAGACTCACATTTAGGCCTCGGGGCCTGTATTCAGAACAAAGCCAATTTGAATTAATTTTGTAATTAAGATATGGAGGAAACACACCACCCATCTTTTATATGACCTCAGTTTAGTGTTTCCATCACATTCTTTTCCTTTTTGGACTTCTACTTTAAATCTGTCCGGTTCCCACCTCTTGCTCTTTCTACTCCTGAATGGGCTATTAGGGTTCTCTGGCAGGAGGTCATCCTTGAGTCCTTAGCATTAATCAGAGGCCATGTCAGAACTGCAGAAATTCCCCAAAGACTTAGACCTCTCTGGGCCCCACTGGGTAATCCGAGCCAGAACATGCCTTGCCTCTGAGGATGTGGTGCTCAAGAAGTAATGAAATCCCTAGAATTTGCATAGAGAAAACTTGACAAATTAAAATGCATTTCTGCTTTTGATCTCATGCCTCCTCCCCAAGGAAGGTGAGAACAGTGCCTTTGTGCTTTCTGGTAAGTCCCCCTAATTTCCAGTGCCAGAGCCAAGTCCAGCCCTTGAGGTGGACACCCAGTGTGGTCTGTCCACTGTGACATGGCTGTCACAGGGACAGGCATCATGCAGAGGAATCAGCCTGGGCAAGCTTAGGTCCAGGAGGCATGAAAGTAAACTGAATTTTGTTCACCCATTTTGTGGGGCATTTGAAGAAACAGGAGCAGTCGCCTCAAATCCCTAGAAACTCCACTTAGAGCTGAGGCTTCTTGGGGGAACGCTCAACCTGCTGGGGCAGCTGTCTTGGCTCCAGGCTGGAACTTGAGCTTCTTCTGGAATCAAACTGTGTGGAATGTTTGAGAGCAGGGACAGAGAGATACCAGAATCTAATCCTTCATTATATCAGCTCTGGAGCCAGATGCTTGCCCTGCTGTTTATTAGCTAGTTATGAAATGGCCTTTTGCCTCAGTTTCCCATTCTGAAGTGGGAAATGTAAGTAGCTGCCTCAGTGAGTTGGTATCCAGGTTAAAGATGGCATGGAGGAGCCTGTGCGTACCAGTCCTGGTACACTGCATTTTTATTCATGGTGTAACGATTGATAGGCACGCAGCAAGGTGCGTGGACAGGGGGAGGCACGCCTGGGTGGGGAAGCCAGTCCTGGAGCAGGAGATGGGAGCTGGGCAGACAGGCCCATCTCTGTGGGGACAGGATGGACCCAGGCTGCTGTTGCCTCTTGTACCATTCTCTGCCCACTTCCTTTTCCATTTCAGCTGCTGCTTGGATACCCAGAAACCCTCTGTGTGTATTGTAAACTGAGCCAAAAAGGAGGAATCAGAAATTGCTCTCTTTTGAGTATTTTGAGGGATGGTGAAACCTTGTAGGAATGTGGCTCCAGGGACTGAGAAAACACCATATGTGGGAAAGCATTTCAAAGTGAGGAAAATAGCAAATGCAAGTTGGTCAGGATCTTGGAAAACTCCAAGCAGGGGAACCGGGCATGGGGGAAAGTGTACGAAGGGGGTTTACTGAGGTCTTTAACAGGTCTTTTTCCAATTATAGCCAAGAAGAGCCTGGGGAGTATGGTCTACTTCAGAGCCAGGACCTGTATTTTCTTTGGGAGAAGGAGGCAGCGTTGATTGGCTTCCAAACCAGGCTTGGCGGCGGCCCAGGCAGGCTCGCAGGCCCGTCCGAGCGTCTGGGGCAGGTCTCGATCGTAGTAGGCACTCGGTCAGTAAATAGCCGTGGAGACCCTGCGGGAGTGCAGCCCTGGGCTCGGCATCTGGCCTGTGTGCATGAAAAAGACACGCCAAGGTTCATTGCCCAGATGGGGGTCTCTGTAAACTACCGTGACCACGGCGGCAGGAGCATCTCAATTCCTCTGAATAGAAAAGTTCACTGAGGGCCTTGCCTGGGAGGAGCCGGCTCTTCTTTCCCTTTTCCACTCTCCCCTCTAGGGAACTATCCTCTGGTGCCTGCATGTGTGCATCCCAGCAGCTGTGCACAGCTCATTGTGCATAAGGGCTCTGCAGCACAGACAGTTCAGGTTCACGTTCAACTAGCGTTCCCAGTGCATCGCCCTGTGCTGGATACTCTGCTAAGTGCTTTCCGGTGGACTTGATTATTCACCCCTCCCAGTCACCGTGGTTATGCACAGGCCTCATGATTGCTGCTGAACTTACAGGCCCAGTGCCCTCTTTGCTGTCTAGCAGTCTGAACTTGAGCCATCCCCTGCACCCCTAACCCAGACCTCAGTTTCCCTATTTGTAAGCATGAGGAGGCTGTCTATGACCTTTCCAGCTACAGGCATCGGTGTCTGGGCTGGTTCTACTAGCAGTGTTCCGGGGCTTGCTCCCTATGAAAAAGCTAAAGACAGATTATCAAAGTGGGGCCCACTAGGAAGCTTGCAAATAATTGAGAAACACTTGCCAGGCTACAGATGATTTACTCCCACTACTTACTCCAAAGAATCATGCCAAGGTGTGGAATTTGATAAGGAACAAGACAGATCCAGAAACATGCTAAGGGGCACTTGGTAACTTTTTAGATCTATTGTTTGTTCCTGTGTCCGTCCCTTCCCCAACCCACCTCACCCTGATGGTCTCATTTCTTTGGGCTGTGTTTGTGTGCCTGGACCTGAGACTAGCAGATTTGTCTAAAAGAGGAGGCCTGAGCCTTGGAGCTCCCAGAGGCAGTGCAAACCCAGGTGGGGTAGTAGGAACAGCCACCTTCTCCCAGGGTCAAGCAGTAATACTCAATGTAGAGAATAGCAAGTAACTAATGATCAAGGATCTTTAGATACAAAAGACCTGTTCCTTTCAGACCATCCTACTCTCTCCCACTGCCCCATTCAGGCCCCTACTCCTTGGCCACCACCGCCCAAGAGAGAAATCAGGAAAGCAGGCCTTCTCGAGGGCCTTTGCATGTCCTGTTACCCTGGGTTCTCCCCAACAAATGGTGGGTGACTTCAGAGCTCCTGTCCGCAGCTCCGACTAGGACATCCTCCCAGGCGGCCCCCATGGGGATCTGCCACCTGACCAAAGGTGGATTTCTCCTCTTATCTTTAAACAGTTTCACCAAGATGGGGCATCTTAGTTCTGACAGCAGGGCAGACTTTGTGGGCCACCCACAGACTCCTACATTCCCAGGAGGACCCTGCACTTAAAAGGCACCCCCCACACAGGGTATATTGCTCTGCAGTTGCCATATTGAAATTGTTAAGAATTCAGCATTTGAGTGTTTTATAAGTCCAGTGGGATGACAGAGCCTGTACCTGGGGGCTTGGAGTGTTGGCTCAAACTCAGTCACACCTCATGTCACCCCCATGCCCGCCACCACCCCCCACCAGCCTCTACATAAGTTTTTCAAATTGTGTAGCTAGTTCTGCCTTCATCCACTCTTGTCTCTCAGACTCTGCCCAGACCTCCACCTTGTATTCAGTGTGGCATGGAGAGCCTTAAAGAAGAGAGCCTGTCGAGGAAACCATGTGATCGGGAAAGTCATACTTGCTCCCCTACCATCCACCATTGGAGAAAACACACTGCCAGAAAGCAGAGGGGCTGGTGGCTGCTGCTGTTGGAGAGCCTCATAGAAACGTCCGCTTCAGAGCAGGCACTGAAGAAGGGGGAGCGGGAGAGGTAGAAGTGCAGGGTGAGGGGAACAGCACATTCACGTGGCCTTACAGATGATTCTAGTAGCGACTGAGCAGTGAACACGCTGAGACTTGGTATGGGTGAGCCAACTATGATACGGGGTTGGGCCCGGGTGCAAGCAAGCCCTCCCTCTGCCTTGTGTGTCCCCCTCTTGAAGCTGCAGTTTAGGTTTTCCTCATACATCTCTTAAGTAGAGGGGTTGGGTTAGTATTTTTCTGCTTCTAAAACCCTTTGGGTCCCTGCTCAGACCAGTACCCATAATATGCATCCTCTTGCATCTCCAATCCATGGGCTTCTTCCATTATTCTTTTTGTTACTCATCCTTTTAATTACTAGCCTGGCCGTGGATTTTTATTCTACGTGGGAACACCCTGCTCCCCTCCACCTGCCTCCCCAATCAAGTGATCTCTTTCCCTATCTGCTCAGCAGTTGCTAGGCTTGGGGAGATTAAAAAGTTATTTTTAGGGCCTCCCCGGTGGCGCAGCGGTTGAGCACTGGGTTGCGAAGCTGCTCGCGGCCTCTGCGGCGCCGGTTCGATCCCCGGCTGCTCCCCGGCCACCGGAGGAGGGTCCCGCATGGCGCGCAGACCTCTCCTGCCCCCGCTGCTCCCCTCAGCAGTGTACTTCGTTCCTTCTGCCTGCTCTGCTCCCCGCTCTGGCTCTGGTGAATTCTCTCACCCTCCCGCGCTTCTGACAGTACCCAGTGCTTGTATAAAGAAATAAATCTTTAAAATAAATAAATAAATAAATAAGTTGATTTAAAAAAAAAAAAGTTATTTTTAGTAGACTATCTTACCTGGAATAAAAGTTTTAATGATAGTTAGATAAAGATTTTATTAGATAATCAAAATGAGGATTCAAACCCAGGAAGAGGGAGCAGTCCAACAGATTTTACTCCAATAGAACTGTTCCAACCATCACAAGTTTGAGTTTAGTTTATCTAGGTAGGAACAGTGAAGCACTGGTGTCAAAAATGTAATTATTCTTGACAGGGAGTTTCTGGTTCTAAGTTATTTTGACCTATGCGTATGTTAATTTTCACTATGTGCAGAGGAAGGCAAATGGTAGGTTTTTAACCACTTCCCTGATTTCTAAAGAAATGCACTATGGAAACACAAAGGCTGGGTACCTATCATTCAAATCTTCTTTATATGCTCCTTGGTTATTCGAGTTGGGGTAGGGGTGGGGGGGGTCCTTGAAAAGGCCGGGCTCCCTGCAGGCAGTATAGTTTTGCATAGTTGCTTCACAGACTTCAAGTTTATGCAGATGGCTTTGCTCTCTTGTCTGCTAGACCAGGGAGGGGGTCCTTCCCAGTACATTTAACAACATATTCAAATTCTCAGTCCCAAATTATTTTTCTGCAGCTCTATTCTATTTTTTTCTTATGAGTGGTGTTGGCCGAGGGGTAATTCTAGTTGCATGTTTGCCATACTTGTGTTTACTTTTCATTTCATTGGATTGAAGGAGGTGTCACTGATGGGCGGAAGGGGAGGGAGATTAGCTATCCTATGAGAACCATTTTCCTAGGATAATAGGGTCCCTGGGGCAACCTTAGGGGTTGGCAGCTGATCTAGAATCCTCTCAGCATTGACCTTGGAGGAGTCAGTTGTCCAGAAAGTGATTCCCATGGAAGGAAAGTGGTCTCCTTATCAGAGAGACAGGCGGGAACCAGGAGAAGGAAACTGGAACAAAGTGCCTGCAGCGTTGGCCTTTGGGGACAGAAGAACAGGACTCAGACAAGATGGGAAGAGGCTGCGTCTGAGTCCTGGGAGCCAGCGAGCACAGGCAGGCTCAGGCACAGCCCTCGGAAAGCAGGGCTGCGGCTGCATTTCTTGTGTCACCTTTGTTTATTTCCCTTCTACGATCCCCCTGGGTTTAGTAAAGTCTTTCTGAAAATACCAAAGGTGAACCAAGGGAAGGTTTTTTATTTTCCATGCTTATACAGAGCTTTAAAGAGGAAACGCTGTACCCCTGGGGGCCAGGGTGGCGGTAGCAATGGTAATTAAGGAATGGGTATCTCGGGGCAGGTGGCATGAAGCATGGTGTACAGTGGGGATCGCTAGTCAGCCACCCCTCCCCGCCGGGACAGGATGGAGAGTGCCAGCCTTCGGAAAATCTGGGCTTTGCTCTACTGAGGGAGAGACCAGCTATGAAGGTGTCTCGAGATCAGCACGATAATTCCACAAGGACTCAACAGAAACCCCGTGTTGAGCTTCTCCTATGGCAACCAAAGGAGAGCGTTGATGGGTTAAAATGCCGTCTAACCTGGGAGGTAACCGAATTAGAAATCGAGCTACTCAAAGAAACATTTTGTGATGCAACCTGCTCATGAACAAGCTCAACAGGGAAAAAAATGAATCGACGAGCAGTCTGGCCGCTCAGGACAAGGCCAGCCCATTCATTTGAGCCGGCGGCGGCTGCAGCTCCAGCTTCTGCACGTCGCTCTTCGGCTGGGCTGCGTCCTGTGAAGCGGGTCTCTGGGGAGCAGTTGGGCATCCTGGTGAAGCATGTCTATTGGCGAGCTGGGCAGAGCACCCTGAAACTCGGGCCCTGTCTCAGGTGGGCAGTGGCCTCTCACATGCATGGATAAAGGTAGGAGAACAGCTTCACCAGGGACTGCCTGGGCAGGGAGGAGCCGGTCTCTGTGGCCCCTACCCCAGCCTCAAGGTATTCCTTTGAAATTGCAATGGGGGGCAGTGGGGCCGTGTTTCTTGAGACAATTGCTAGGTGGTGGCTGCTGATAAAAGAAGGCAGCTGACCTGCATTCAGGTTGTTCAGGTTCCCTAATTTCCCTAATTTCCCTAATTTCCAAGGCGCAGTGGACTCTGGTCATTTCAGACACAAGTGATGTTTAAATCAGTAGCAGGTCGCTGTCCACACATAACGGGAGCTGCAGGGAGCAGGGGGACATCTGGTTCAGATGCAGTAGGTCCTGGAGACGCATCCTCCCCCTGCTTCTGCCTGCGGGGCTCTTTGTGACCTGGAAGAAGTCCTCAGAAGAGACCAGATCCTCTCATATATAGTTCCTTCTAGTATTGCTTGGTTGGTTTTGGTTTAAAAAATTATTTTTTCCCCTCTCTCTCACTTATTACCCCCTTACCCCCACCACACACACACACACACACACACACACACACACACAGCTCATTCCCTATCACCCAGCCACAATGCTGGAAGAAAGTTTGTTGGGTTGAAGGTATTTCTGGATTTGGGGGTTCCTTGGTCTTTGATGATGGCCATGAAAGAATTCAAAGCCAAGTCTAGGCAAAGTAAAGCAAAGAATGAAAATGCACCCAGGAAGAGGTCCAGGAAGGCAGAGTCCAGGGAGAACAACCTTGAGGAAAGATGGGGGACTCCTGGAGTGCAGGGGGTGCTCACTCTGTCCCTTTCTGGGCCTTACTGCTTAGGCACCCAGAGTGTTAATTTATCAATCTGTGCAGTAGTTTCCACTGTGCTCCCAGAGGATAGTTTATCAGCCCCAGGAGCAGGTTGGGTCGGGGGTCTGCCTTCACCCCTTTGCTCTGTTTCAGCTTTATGGGCCAACCTGTAAGTTGGGGTGGGAGTCTGCCTTCTCCCCATGAGGCATTTCTGGGCTATCCCTGGGCTTTGTGGGCTCTGGACATGTTTCCTGGGGTCCTGGGTTTGTTGGCCATTCAGGGCACTTGGACATCTAGGAGAGGTGCTTTCAAGATAAAGAGGCCTCGTATTAAGGCAGTATTTCCCAGGGTCAGGGGAGAGAGATCGGCTGCCCCATCTTGGGATGGCAAAGAGGAATGTGGTGTCTCCCAAGGTGGCATCTGCCCTCTCTTGCCCTCTCAGGGCACCCCGCCTCAGGTACCTAATCCGAGATAACAGAGACACAGCTGCCACGACCTCCTATTAACCCCTGTGCTTCCTTTCCAGATCTTACAGGTGAACAAGGTGATGTCCATCTTGTTTTATGTGATATTTCTCGCTTATCTCCGTGGCATCCAAGGTAACAACATGGATCAAAGGAGCTTGCCAGAAGACTCGCTAAATTCCCTGATCATTAAGCTGATCCAGGCAGATATTTTGAAAAACAAGCTCTCCAAGCAGGTGGTGGACGTTAAGGAAAACTACCAGAGCACCCTGCCCAAGGCGGAGCCCCCCCGGGAGCCGGAGCAGGGCGAGCCCGCCAAGTCGGAGTTCCAGCCCATGATCGCAATGGACACGGAGCAGCTGCGGCAGCACAGACGCTACAACTCCCCCCGGGTCTTGCTGAGCGACAGCACCCCCTTGGAGCCCCCACCCTTGTACCTCATGGAGGATTATGTGGGCAACCCCGTGGTGGCCAACAGAACCGCGCGGCGGAAGAGGTATGCGGAGCACAAGAGCCACCGGGGGGAGTATTCTGTGTGTGACAGCGAGAGCCTGTGGGTGACCGACAAGTCATCGGCCATCGACATTAGGGGACACCAGGTCACGGTGCTGGGGGAGATCAAAACCGGCAACTCTCCCGTCAAACAATATTTTTATGAGACGAGATGTAAAGAAGCCAGGCCTGTCAAAAACGGTTGCAGGGGGATTGACGATAAACACTGGAACTCTCAGTGCAAGACGTCCCAGACCTACGTCCGAGCACTGACGTCGGAAAACAACAAACTCGTGGGCTGGCGGTGGATACGGATAGACACTTCCTGCGTGTGTGCCTTGTCGAGAAAAATCGGAAGAACATGAATTGGCATCTCTCCCCATATATAAATTATTACTTTAAATTATATGATATGCATGTAGCATATAAATGTTTATATTGTTTTTATATATTATAAGTTGACCTTTATTTATTAAACTTCAGCAACCCTACAGTATATAAGCTTTTTTCTCAATAAAATCAGTGTGCTTGCCTCCCCTCAGGCCTCTGCCATCTGTTAAACCTCCTTCTGTGACCTGGCTCCCGGGGCCAATCTGTAAAATCTGTACACCAGTGTTTTGCATTCAGTATTGTCAAGGCCACGGCTTTCGTTTTAGTAAACTTGTTGAAATCAGATGATGTCAGAGTTGTGTGTAGACACAGTTCCGTCCCACTCTGGTATTCTTGATGTTGGATCCATGAATCAAAAGAACTGTTATCACCTCCATAGAAAATGATACCCAGTAGCGCTGAGCCCCACCCTTCATTCTGGCCAGCAAGTTCACTGTCAAGACCTTCCTGGCTTGCTCTGCTGTCTTGCCAATTAGAATGAGGATGTGCTCTGATGTCACCAGCTTGGAAGAATAACAACAAACCTGGCAATTTTAGTTTTGGAAGTTTCTTTTCAGCAAAAACTTGTTTGGGGTTTGGGATTGTGGAAGGGTTGGGTTGGTGTTTTTTTGTTGTTTTTTTTTTTCTTTTTTTTCTGGCTTTGGTTTCGTTTTGCTTTTTGTAAGTGGTTTTCATTCCCTAACTCACATAGGAAAAAAATGTTAAGTATGTATAAACAGAATGATCGTATGGTTACCCAGAAGTGAACTGAAATGGATCATGAATAATCGACACTCGGGAGATAATTTACCCATGAGACACCCTCTTGGCGCATGGCCGCCCCCTCATCTGGCCGCCCCCCCCCTTCGAGCAGCATGAGGGATGGGAACAAGCTTCTGTTTGGAGTCAGACCTGGGTTCAAGTGTCTGCTCCACCCTGGGACTTTGACAAGGTTTAGAAGACTCGGAGCTTGGGTTTCCAGGGGTCAGGAAGTCAGATGGGAATTTCTGTCCACTTTTCCAGGGCGCTTGAGGATTCAACTAAATCACCGCTGTAGACGTTTCTAGCACAGAGCAAAGCACGACAGCACTTTCCCTTCCTCTTCTTTCTTAGCCATCACTTTGAGATGGAAATGCTCAAGTGGAAGGGACCCCCCCATGCCTACTGCACCCCAGCGGGGGTCCACACAGCCAAGAGGTCATCGGTGATGGCCACGACTGCCCTCAGGCCTGAGTGGATCCAAGAGGCACCCTCCTCTCTCTGGTTTGTCGGTTCCCTAAAGGTGCTCATCTCCCATCTTGTGGGAGGGACGATCCCACTATGGGGCCCACCACTTTTCCCTGCACCCCTATCCTGAGTGTCCCTCGATTGCCCTGCCTTCAAGGCCTGTGTGTACTCTCTGAAGCAGCCTGCACCCCAGAGGTCTCTAACACATGCCTAACAGAATATGCGTCCTTATGTGACATGAACCTCTGGAAGCAGGCTCAGCAAATGGCCTGGCTTCAGTTACTAGCATCGTTACGCTGTGTTCGTTTCTGGATGCCTACAACATGAAGGCAGGAAGTGAGGGACCCCAGGCACACTGCGTGCTAGGCGCTGTCAGACACTGCACCATGAGCTGTCATGGATCCTTTGAGTAGCCAGTTTTACAGGGGGTGAAACAGGCTGGAGGGTAGAATCTGCCCATGGTCACTGAGCAGAGAAGTGGCGGAGATTGCAGTCCCTGTTTGATGTGGGCATGGTGTGGTCTCCCTTCTCCCTGTCCTTCCTGCACCCCTTCTTCACGGCAGCCTTGCATTTCAGAGTGAACACTGCATTCCTAGAGAAAGGAGGAGTGGAGCCCTCTGTAGGGACATCATTTGTAGCCTCACAGAGTCCACATCGAGGGCACAGTGAACGCTTTTGCAAGGTGATTGCTGGGAGGGTCTTAGGGCTGAGCCACGCCCAACTCTCAGGCTGGGCATCTCTCCTGTGTTCATTGCTCTTCTAGAACTTTTGTGCCAAATGGGTGGAGGGCCTGTCTAGAGGGCCGGGTAGCCTGGGGAGATGATCTTGGATGACAGAGACCCCAGACCCCAGCCTGGGAAGGCACAGTCTCTAACCAGCAGGGCCAAGTCCTGAGCGCAGCCTCGAATGGAAGGAATTTGTCTGCATGTGAACAACAAGGGAGCGACTTGCCTCTGGGGTAAGTACGACACTGGGAAAGTTCATCTTAGGCAGGAGCATGGAGGATGGCTGGTGTCTGGCTCCTGGGAAACACCACACTCTTATCCTCGCTTCTTGCTTCATTTCTTGGAGTATCATCGAATGGGTGTGTTGCAGCATGAAGAACTTGAGAGAAGACAGGTGCAGGCCCCACTTTTCCCCCTAGTATCTGCATGACCTTGGATAACTCAATGAGGGGGCCTTTGAGCAACACAGGATTCTATTGCAGAGAGGGCAGTGTGCAGACGGGGCGTCCTCACCTCCTTTATGAATGTCATGGGGAGCAGCCATGTTGGCTATCGGTGGGGACCTCTGTCTACTCTTCAGACTAAGTTTCCCCTATTTACAAGCTGTGTAAATGCGAACAAGTCACTTACCCTCTCTGATCCCGTTGCTTTGCCTATAAAATGAAGATTGTGCCTGCTTCATGATGCAATGTAACAAAACTATCCAGATCCTGGCACATGAAAGGCCCTTTCAGTATTACTGATGATGATGATGATGATTAGCTTTGGGGCAATTTGCTGGAGTCCTAATTCTAGAATACTGGTAGGAATTTCCAAGCTCCACAGTGCTAGGATTAGTGCTAATTGAAGTGTATCAGTCACCCATCCACGGAAGGCCGACCCCAGGGTGACGCTTGTCCAGTTCCCTTTTATGGGTCTCTAACCAAACCCAGTCTTACTGACAAGCCTGTAACCTTTCCTCTTCAACATGCCAAGGAAGGTATTTCTAATCCTTCTAAGCAGAACTATTAGAAACCCACCTGATTTTCTGAAAAATGTGTGTTTGTTCCTTCTTTTAAATTTATGGGACAGATTTGCCTTCTCTCTCTCTCTTTCTCTCTCTCTCTCTCTGCCCTCCTACCCCCCCTACAATGCTCTCCCCAATTGGTATTTTAAAATTTCACACTTTTGGGGAATTATTTCTTGTTCCCTATCGCATGTGTGTTTCTGTGTGATTTTTCCTTCATGCAACCAATGCAAAAACCCTCCACAGAGCCTTAGAAAAGCCACCCAAATTTATGTTACCAGCTTTGAACATGTGTTCAGCACTAGAATCTGTGCTTTTGGCTCACAACTACCCAGAGCTCTGGCTCCACCGGGAAGACGGTGCCCAGGCCGCGAGCTCCACTAGTCCTGGCTGTGCAGGACACATACTGGGCCCTCCCCCAAGCCGGCTTGGCTTCTTCGGCCTGGCCAGCCTCAGCAAGGGCACCTGAAGTCTGAAGGGCAGCTGAGGATCTTCAACACCCACCCCATCCCTGGCAACCCCGTCTGCCCAACCAGGAAGAGCAAGAGCCACAGACTGATTGTCTCAGCTGGAACCTCCCCCACTTAACCCTCTTCCTCAAAGTCCCCCTCAAAGCAGAGAAGCCCCCCAATCCCTGATGCTGCCTTCTCAAGCTACAGTGGGTGAGAGTAGACTTCTCAAAAGACACGTGTTTTGCAGCATGATGTAATGCAGGCACGTCAGTGTTGTCCCTGAGTTTGCGGGTTGGTTCCAGACCTAGATGGGCCGGGTAGGAAAGAGAAGGACAGACACAGTCTGAGCCTGTGGGGTGCCTCCTTCAATCCTCCGCCTGCATTTGGTTAGAGGGTGGGAAGGCCAATGCAGCCAGCACAGATGTGCCTGTGGTGGAAGCCAGGGGTGGAAGGAGCCAGGAGGTAGAGAGAGGATGGCTCAAAGATATCAAAAGCCTTTTCTAGAAGCTGTTTGCTGCTGAGTTTGGCTGAGTAGAATTGTTGCAGCTTTCAGTAATGACATTGCCCGCCCAGTTACAGAAGTTTATGGGGGATTGTGACACACAGCTTGAGGAAGATGGCCTTGCACATGGAGATGGGTGAAGGGGGGCTGGGCATGCGTGCGTTTGCACATGCATGAGTGTGTGTGTGTATGTGTGAAGATGCTTTGATATCCTAACCATTGATATATTGCATTTTTTTAAGGAAAGGTAATGCTTGAAAATAATGCTCCGGAACACAAGGTTAACCTTTAGGAGACAGAGCTGGGAGGCAGCTGGGGAGCATATGGGAAGTGAACATTCTTAGGGTAAGAAAGCAGGCTGCTCAGGCTGAGGATTTACAGATAGAAAAGGCATCAGGCCGACACCACCAGCCAAAACAAGAACTTGGAGCTGCAGGCCTTTTGATTTGGTAGGAAGCTTTGAAGTTGGCATGGGGTGGTGGAAGATAAAGATCAGACCAAAGCATATATGATAATAATGTACTAATAATAATGATTATCACTTATTGGCCACTTCCTCCACAGAAGGGACTATGTATACCCTGATAGTTGTAATTTTTTTGTGTGCAGTTGAAGACACTGGTCAAGAAAGTTAAGTAATTTGCTCAATGTCATACAGCTGGTGAGGGGTCCTGCCTGTCTGGGGGCCCGGACATGTGTTTTGGAAGCACATGCTCTTCACTGCATGAGTAAGACATTAATGGAGAAGATGCAGAAGGTTTCAGGGGAACTTGACCGCTGACCATCAACAGGGTTGAACATGCCCTTGCACATGGGGAGAGATGAGGGTCAGCACAGCAGGGATTCCCACCATTTGATTCACCTGTGGGAGCTGCCAGATCATCAGTATCACTGGCTCATGCCGCAGGGAATTTCAGCCTTGGCTCAGGCAGAAAGGATTTTCCTTTCCCCACCCAGTACTTCAGTCACTGAATTGGGGAGAGGTGGATGTAGCTTCTCCCTGAAGCCACCGATCAGCACAACTATTATATCCCTTGGGGCAGAAATTTCTAATTTGGACAGAAATTTCCATCCTCCCTTTCAAGTCATGTATCTATTATTCATTTAATTCATTTTGTTTTAATTTGTTGAATGCCTACTAGATGGCAGGTACCTTGCTCAACTGTTTAGACTCAGCATATTTGATATTACTCTTTCTGGAAGAACAAAAGTAAAAAGGATGGGATCAGAGGGTAGAACAGCTTAGAGTGGCCTTGATAACTTCCACATCTGATTTGTCAGCACCTCTTCATAGGAGCTTGTTCTGGTTTCAAACAGTTTTAATTAGCTGATTGAAATCCACGCCCTAGGGCCTCCCCTGGTGGCGCAGCAGTTGAGTGCTGGGCTGCAAAGCTGCCCGTAGCCTCTGCAGCGCTGGTTCGATCCCCGGCTGCCAGGCGAGGGTCCCACGTGGCACGCAGACCTCCCAGTGCTTGTATAAATAAATCCTAAAAGAAAAAGAAATCCACGCCCTATGTTGAAGCCAAATCTGCAGACAAAATAGTTGTAATTAGAGGGCCTCCCCCGGTGGCTCAGGCGGTTGAGCACAGCGCTGTGAAGCTGTCGGCAGCTTCTGCAGCGTGAGTTTGATCTCGGTTGGCCGGGGAGGGTCCCCTGTGGCACGGCAGACCTCTCCTGTCTCGCCCGCTGCTCCCCTCAGCAGTGTATTTGAATCGTCTGCCTGTTCTGGTGACTCCTCTCACCCTCCTGCACATCTGGCCTGTACCCCAGTGCTTGTATAAAATAAATAAATAAATCTTAAAAATATAGTTGTAATTCGACTGTCAATCAAAGAGTTACAGGAACCCAGCAAATGAGCAACTAAATGCTGCTTGGGAATAATTCAGGGAAGACTTCCTGCGGAGATGATTTCAGAGCTGGTGCTTAAGGATGAGTAGGAGTTTGGTGGAAAAGGAAAGACTGGACAGAGCAAAGGGCAGAATAGTCAAAAGGTTTGACATGTTTAGTGACAGTAAAATATTTGGTGTGATGAGAATTTTTCAATGGAAGGAAGCTAAAAACAGAAGTTGGGAATAATTCAAGATCATATGCAAAGGACTATAAAGTTTGGGTTTGATTATTGGCGTGTTCCCAATTTTAGCATCAGAATCACCTGGCGTGCTTGTTAAAACTGATTGCTGATCGCCAACACCTGAGTTTCTGGTCCACTGGGCTTAGGTCCTAGAGATGTTGTCTACTCTTGGATAATCACTGGTTTACTACATAATGAGGAGTCAACAAGAGTTTTTTCAGCTATTTTTTATTAAAAGAAGATAATTTTGGTGGCCTAATAATGGATGGCAAGAGTAGAGACCATCTGGTGGGGTGAGACCTGGGAGATCAGCAGTAAATAAAACAAGGGAGGTTTTGACCAAGGAGAAGGCAGTGGGAGGAGGGAGAAACAGACCTGGAGGAGCACTTCTGATATAACCAATAATATTTGGTAACCAATTGGCTGTGGAAGGAAAAAGGACAGCATTAAGGAAGGAGACCACTACATTCTCAAGGCATAGTGGTCCTAAATTGAATTCAAGAAGGAAGTGAGATGAGTGGATTTGAAGACAAGAATGACTGAAAGTGAGTTCAAGGCACCCACGGACATCGAGATAGAGGTGGCAAGATAAAGGTGTGCTAAAGTGATAAAAGAACAACTCTCACTTATTTGGAAATAATCCAGTGTCCGTAAGCCCCTTCATTTATGGGTGAGTTTAGTCAAAGTTGAGTTAGTGGGAGTTAAAATGAGTGGAAGGTCATCAGCAAAACACTTGTGGCATCTGCGCACCCTGTAGGGATCTGGGATCAGAGCCCATGGAAGGCGTATTCCACCCACTGGAAGCTAGGTGTCAGGTCATGATGAGCAGAAGGGAATGGCTGTGCTAAGGGCCTGGGCATCTGAATCCACACTTGTGCCTCGCTGTGAGCTTGAGGATGCAACCATAAGATGTGGCAGGTTATGTATTTTTTTAAAGATTTATTTATTTATACAAGAACTGGGGTACAGGCCAGAGGCATGGGGGCGGGGAATAAGAGAATTCACCAGAGACAGAGTGGGGAGCAAAACAGGCAGATCTACTGAAATACACTGCTGAGGGGAGCAGCAGGCGAGGCAGGAGAGGTCTGCTGCGCCATGTGGGTTGCTCCCTGGCCAGTTGGGGATCGAACCGGTGCTGCAGAGGCTGCAAACAGCTTCATAATGCTGCGCTCAACCCGCTGCACCACTGGGGAGGCCCGTGCCAGCTTATATTCTAAATTAAAAAAGAATCTGCTCAAAAAGGGACTTACTGTAATTCTATTTTCTGGACTAGTGCCTTTCCCACTTGCTACCTTGGTTCCATGAGAGCCTTTTGGGCAATCAGGAAAATAAAAGATTTCTCTCTCTTAGGTAAATTAGAGGAACCCAACACCACCTGCCATGGAGCTTTAAAGATGCGCCATTGCTATTCTCTCTGCCTCAATTGTTCTTCCTTTTTCCCGGGCGTTCTTCTTCCTAATTCTGCTCAGTCTAAAGATCTCAGTCTATAGCGTTCTTTCCCTAGGGGATCCTTTCCTGCACTTCCCTGATATGTGCTTTTCACATAGCACTTAGTATTTTTTTTCATGTCAAAACCACAACTGAGGGCCTCCCCAGTGGCGCAGCGGGTTGAGCACCGCGCTGCGAAGCTGTCCACGGCCTCTGCAGCACAGGTTCGATTCCCCGCCGGCCAGGGAGAACCCCACATGGCGCAACAGAGCTCTCCTGCCTCGCCCGCTGCTCCCCTCAGCAGTGTATTTCAGTCGTCTGCCTGTTCTGCTCCTTGCTCTGTCTCTGGTGAATCTTCCCACCCTCCCTCGCCTCTGGCCTGTACCCCAATTCTTGTATAAAATAAATAAATAAATCTTAAAAAAAAAAAACCACACAACTGAAATGAGAGCTCTAGGTGATTTGTTTGATGTCAACCCATTTATTGGTACTCTCCATAGACAGTTATCATGCGTTTTTTTCCCCTTTGAAACTCATCTGTATTTTATTTTATTTTATATATTTTTATATTACTTTTCATTTTTGCACAATGTATGCATTTTCATCTTGGTTATATTCCCCATACAATTCCCACCACCCTTGTTTTGACCGTAATCCCTCCTACCCCACCCCCCGCCCCCATAGATTGGAAACAACCCAAAATAGATAACTGGATCAAGAAGATGTGGTACATATACATAATGGAATATTACTCAGCAATCAAAAAAGACAAACTCATGCAATTTGCAGCAACATGGATAGAGCTGGAAGGGATCATGCTCAGCGAAATCAGCCAGAAAGAAAAAGAAAAATACCAGATGGTCTCACTCATGGTTATCATGCCTTTAATGAGAACTGAATCCCAAAGACTGGGCCTTAAGTCTTCAGTGACCACTGAATCAATGTATGTTGTACAACTGAATGAGTGAATCCCCTTAATAAACTAGAGCATTAATGGGAAGGAGGATTTGGGTCAAATCTAAAGGAGAATGGATCTCCAGTATGGAAAGTTGTATTTCTCTTTAGCTTTTTTTGGATATCTGATGAATTAGGACACTATACCTTGAGAGCAAAAGCTCAGCCATGGAGAATGACAATGTCCTTTTCCAAATAGTTGAGCCTCTAGTAGCCCATTGGTGAAATGTCAGGAAGAGGATTCGATCAGAAGACAACAACTTTCAAACATAAGAAAAAGAAGGCAAAGCACAAGATCATGAAGTCGGGTTCTGTTTGTGTTTCTTAGACAAAGAACGTCATGTATTGGTTGAACAGTTACTCACCCATTCAAACATGTTTTTATTCAACAAATTCTTACGGACCTGCTCTGCGTCAGCTTCCTAGTATAAGACAGATGGGCAGATGAGAGTTACACTTGAGTGGAGCTGCCCATTTAGAGGGTGTGACAAGAAAGAAAAAAGAAAGAGGCAAATCTGTCCATAAAATCATTTTAGGTCATGGTAACACTTAGAAACAAAGCAGTTCAAGAAGAGGGAGTGGCAGGGAGCAGCTCGGGGCAGAGGGTGGTGGTGTTAAATTTATCTGTTCTTCCGCCCGCTGCTCCCCTCAGTAGTGTACTTCGGTCCTTCTGCCTGTTCTGCTCCCTGCTCTGGCTCTGGTGAATTCTCTCACCCTCCTGCGCTTCTGACTGTACCCAGTGCATGTGTAAACAAAACAAACAAACAAACAAACAAATAAATAAATAAACATGCCTTTATAAAATTAAAAAAAATTTATCTGTTCTTGTGATTAAAATGCTTTGCTGCTATGAAACTTAAGACATGAATGTCAGTATGCCTAAGGGAAGTCAAATGCCTCTTCCTTTGCTCTGAGCGATGAATGGCCCTAATTAAAACATAAACAATTGGGTCTCCCCGGTGGTGCAGTGGATTGAGCACAGCGCTGTGAAGCTGTCTGCAGCTTTTGCAGTGCAGGTTCGATTCCTGGCTGACCAGGGAGAAACCCACATGGCGCAGCAGACCTCTCCTGTCTCACCCACTGCTCCCCTCAGCAGTGTATTTCAGTCAGTCTGCCTGTTCTGCTCCCCACTCTGTCTCTGGTGAATTCTCTCACCCTCCCGTGCCTCTGATCTGTACTCCAGTTCTTGTAAAAATAGGTGAATCTTTAAAAAAAAAAAAAAAAACATAAAATCTTTAACCAAAAATCAAAAGCCAAGCTTTGGTGACAGACATGCAATGGGCTTCCAATTCAGTCATCTGGCCATGCTTCAGCTCTGGGTGAAGGTTTTTATCTGAGACCTTTTCCCCCAGATGGCCTTCAGACTTGCCTCCCTCCAAGGGATATTCTCTCTGTCAAACCCTTTCAGTTCCAGAGAAACTAGACTCAGTCAGGCCTCCTGCTCCCAGAAGCTGAGAGGGCTGGGGTGGGGGGCAAGTCAGTGGGCAGGGTCTCTCCCCCAGAAATTCCTGAACTGTGTGGTTCCTGCTGTGAGAGACCCAGCAAAGCAGATGAGACAGATGTGAGCATCCTGGGAGCTGACCCAGCTTATGTTAGGAATAGAAATCTGAAATTGTACAGAAGGAAAGAAAAGTTGGGGGGTTTCTGAGTAGCTTCAGGAAGGCTTCCCATTCCAACCTGTTAAGGCTTCAGAGAGTTTAGGCAACTCAGCCAAGGACACACAGTGCTACGTGGGGCAGAGCAGGGGTAGGAATGAGATCCTGTAGCACGTGGTCCAGAGCACCATCCATCTCTCCCCACGACCTCTCCTGGGCACCTTCTCCACCAAACCCCACAGGAAGCTACATGACATAAGGGTGTGAGCTCTTCAACACAGCCAGGGAAGCACTTCCATGGGGCCCTGCAGTCTCCAGCCAGCAAGTGTTTCGCTGTTTCCAGGGATGTCTCAGAGACCGGTTTTCTATATGGAATCTTCAATCTATGGCTGCCTGACTCTGCAGAGGTGCCCCCTCCGATCTGCTCTGTGGGGTGTTATCTCAAACCCCAGAGACAGATCTGAGCTCCTATCCTAACATTAAAATAAGTGAACTTGAGCAAGGTGCCTGATTTTGTGCAGCCTTGAGTTTCCTATAAACTGGAGATGGTGCTATACCTCTCGGGGTCGTGGGGCAAGTGACTGGGACCAGTAGGCAACTGGTAGCTGGAGTGGGGTCCTAGCACCTTGGCTGGGCCTTCCTCAAGTATTAGAGAATAGAAAACTCCTGAGGACACCAGGAGAGGGCAAGAGAGTGGGAGATTCCAGGGAGGCTTGGCACGGCAGCTCTTGCTAACTCTATAGCGACATTTGCTATTAAACAACTAGCCCAGCTACCAGCACCTTCCAGTATGACTGCCACTCTGCCCACCTCACAAGGATGCTGTTGGGATAGAAGGCATTTACCACCATATTTGGCATCTAGACAGTTCTCAGTAACACTGTGTCTCCCCCCAACAGAAGGGATCTCTGCCTGCTGGCCCCCAGAGGAGGAAATCCAAGTGACTACCCCCACCTCCCCTCCACTGCATGAACACACCCTCTTGCATCTCAGCACCCCTCTCACTTCTTGCAGAGCATCTCTTTTCCTTACCTGAATCCCTCATGCTACAGCTCAAAGCAGTTCTTCTAGTGCTTTTGATTTTTAAGTCCAGACCAAATATGGAAGCTTTGTATCCTTGCAAAAATGCCCCAGACTCTGACAGCAGAGTCCCACTTGGATGGGGATGGAAATCGAAAGCAGAGGCTTTGCAGCAGGTTCTTTGCAGCATCTGTGGGCCCTGCCCCTTGGCCTTTGGCAGACAGTGGGTCTGCCAGTGCTCAGGCCACACAGTGCAAGTCCATGGGAGGCCACTGTGTGCTGGATACTGGTTAAGAACGGGTGAGCTGATTGCCACAATCAATTGCTGATTGTCCAGAGACTCCTCCAGGACAGCACGAGGCGGGAGAGGCACCATCTAGACAAGCCAGAGCCAGTGTATCCATCATAAGCCCCACACGGGCACCCTAAGATCCTGCTCCCACCACAGGACTTCAGATGAGAGCTCTGTCTTCCCTAGCAGCTCAGGGCCAGACCCCCGCCCTGGGGATGCAGATGGCAGCACAATGCCTGGCGAGAGAGACACAGATAGTCATGACGAAATCACAGATAGTCATGATGAAATCACAACTGTGATCAAGGTTTCCACAGCATTCATGACAATCTGCACAGATAAGGGGCTCTTTACCACAAGTCAACAAATTTGTTTATGACACTGGCACATCAAGAAAGAGGATCACAAGGAGCAGATCACAGAGGGCCCCATGCCATGTCCAGGAGCTTGGGCCTAATCCTGCAGAAAAGGGGCCGCCTGTGTCCTATGAGAGTTAAGCAGAATGATCTTCAGTAGGTAGGTCAGCGAGGGCCCAGGCTTCTCATCTGCCAAAAGGGCTCTGAGTTTCATCTCTCCACCCCAGATTCCCCCTGCACTGGCTGCTCCATCATGGCCTTGCAGACCTGGCGCCCCCAGAATGGGAGGAGCAGATGCCGCACATGGTGGCCCCAGACGATGTCCTGGAGTGCTCTGTTATATTCTCTCTGTAGGATCAAAGTGCTCAAAGCCATGTTGAAGGGAAAGACCTGGAGGGGCGTCCTGGCAGGCTGAAAGCCAGGTTTTTGGAGCTGGTGGCTGCGAGGTCAGCATGCACGGGGCCACTTCACCGTTCATGCCCTCTTTGGGGTTTGACCCATTGTTTGGTGTCACCTGAGAATTCCCTGGCCCTGGGTGGGGGGAGAGGGTCTGCTCTGGTGTCAAGCAGCTGCAAGTCCAGATACTGGGGCTCAGTCCTGAATTAAGGGCGCTGTCTCCATCACTGCTTCTCCCGCCAGGCTTCCTCTCCAGCTTCCTCTCCAGCTTCCTCCCACATCTTGCTCCTGTCTGCGAGACTGTCAGGCCCACAGAGTTGGCTCCTCAGCATTGGTCTCACAGTCTTGCTCAGCCTCTGGAGTGCACAGGCCCTGTTCCAGCCCAGAGACCCACCTTCTCCCCCACAGGTGCGAGGCTGCCGCTGCCCAGGAGGCAGACCCTGCTGACTCGTGGGTGCCTTGTGTGTGTGGTGCCACTGATCAACCAAGGCAGGGTGTCACCCCAGCCTGCAGGAGCTCCCCAGGAGGGCTGCCTTTACTTTCTCCTTACCTGGTCTTTGAAAGGAGCTGACGTGAGTTTTCATCAGCTCCACGGGAGAGTCCTCAGGACCTTACATCATCTGGGCCCTAAGCTCCCTGGCCAGACACTGGAGCTCATTGACAGGGAGCCCAGCCCTTTTTCTGGCTACTTCTCTGTCTCTCTCTTCACTAAGAAAGCCCCACTGCCCCTCTCCTATTGCTCACACCCACCTAGTACATGCCCACCTCCAAGCATTGGCATAGGTTGAACTTTTCTCCGTGCCAACCCCCCACAATCCATCCCTGACCATAACCATCATGCAGCAGTCTCTCCCGACTCAAAAGTGATGCCAGGGAAGAAGAAGACATAGCACCTATGTGAAGCCCTGATGCTGGGGTTGCTGCCCCCGCTCCCTTGGGCAGATGAGGATGCCTTGCCCAGGAAGAGTCAGTGGCACACCCACACCACAGCTGGTAAAGGGGAGAACTCACACTCAAACCCATGGGCTGCAAGCCCAGAGGGGACGCCTCAGAGTGCCCTCCACATGCAGCTGTCTTCCTGTGACACAGGAGGACAGGGAAGTCCTGGGTTACTCACTCAGCACTCACTGACTCACCTGCGTCCATGTCCGGGCACACATTCCTCCTCCTTGCAGCCATGCTCATTCTCCACTGCTCTCCAGGGACGACCCCAGGCAGCCTCGAGGGTGAAAACAGCCGTCCCAGATGCTGTGTCCTTCCTGCTTCCGGACTGGTGGCAGCATCTGAAGGTTGGTGCAAAAGGCAAATGAAGGGTCCCTTTACTCATAAATGATTAAAAATTTCTAAATACCGATGGGGAAATAATAAATTCCAAGCTCAGAGACCTCCACCTTGCAGAGCTCCATGTGGCCACCCTGGTACACAATGGTGAAGGCTGTCAGGCTCCTGCTGGGCCTCCAGAGCACCTCTGTCTCACCCACTTCACTCAGGATCCCCAGACATTGAGGTAGCAGCACCCTGGTCATCTTCACCGAAGCCCAAGAGGGAGCAGCACCTGCTGTACATGGAAACCAGAGGCCCCAGTGCTGTTTGTTGAAGTGGAAGGACTTCCTGGATGCGAGAGGTTGCAAACTTCAGAACATGTGATGCTGTGAACAAAAGAGACACCATATGCCTAGGTCCAGATTTTCTGGTGCTTGGAACTTTAAAAATATATATATGTGTATGCAGATCCTTCTTTAGAAACAAGACAAGATTGAGGACTGTCATGGGCTTAATTGTGTCCCCCCCAAATTAGGTGTTGAAGTCCTGGTGCCCTCAGTGCCTCCAAAAGTGAGTGGATTTGGAGATAGGGCCTTTAAGGTGTAATTAAGTCAAAATGAAGTCATTAGGATAGATCACCCGATCCGATCAGTGTACTAGTGAAAGAAGACAATGAGGACACAGACACACAAGAAGGGAGATGCAGGCAGTGAACACACAGGGAAGAAGGAGTCTTCTGTCTGCAAACCAAGGAGAAAAGCCTGGAGGAGACCCTTTCCGCCTGGCCCTGAGAAGCAGTCAGCCCTGCCCACACCTTCACCTTGGATGTCTTTATTTTTTAAGATTTATTTATTTATGCATACAAGAGCTGGGGTACAGGCCAGAGGTGTGGTGGGTGAGAGGATTCACCAGAGACAGAGTGGGGAACAGAACAGGCAGACTGACTGAAATGCAATGCTGAGGGGAGCAGTGGGCAAGCCAGGAGAGGTCTGCTGCGCCATGTGGATTGCTCCCTGGCCGGGGATCGAACTCATGCTGCAGAGGCTGCTGACAGCTTCATAGTGCCACGTCTTAATCTCGACCTTGGAGTTCAAACCTGTGAAAGAGTAACACTATATGTTCCCTATGTTCAAGTCCCCCATCTGTGGTACAGAAAATTAACACAGGTATTTAAAGGAGAGAAATAAATCACCACAAATTACAAATGTTAAAGAATGACAAGTACCATGAAAATTCAGAAAATAGAGCAAAGTAACCTATCACTAATCCAATATATTTTGCCTGCATAGTCTTTATATCTAAAAATAGTTTTATATGTACTTTTCTACAGAGAGAACAGAAGGGTGAGTTAGCTTCTCTTCTAACATGGTTAAAACAAATTTTGGTTTTTAATATGGATATTTCAGAAAAGTTTCTTTCAAGTTCACAACTTATCCTGAGTAATGACGTGTATTTTCAGAATTGTTAACCGAAGCTGGGGAAACCTCTAGTAAGTTTCTTTCACACATCAGCTCATCAGCTTGAGAATATCAGGACAGTTCCAGTGTTTTAATGCAGTGATTAAACACTTTGAATTGCCAACACTCATTCAATCTGTCGTCAACATCCCCACTGTCGCATTATGTTGTCTTTGTGGGTGATAGTAGTCGTGTTGAATCAGCAAAAGAAGCAAAATCATTTTTTCCTGATGTGAACATATAATTTATCCCATTTCCTTCAGTGGGATGAGAGAGTAATCCAAGAGCCTGCTAGTAGCTTCCCCTGGAAATGGGTCATTGCTATTAGTCTCATATCTCTTCCTTAAGGAATGAATACTTGTAGCAAGATCTGATTGTTTTTACAATCTGTTTCTTTTTTCTTTTTTTTTTTTAAGATTTATTTATTTATACAAGAATCAGGGTACAGGCCAGATGTGCAAGAGGGTGAGAGGATTCACCAGAGACAGAGTGGGGAACAGAATAAGCAGCCTGACTGAAACACACTGCTGAGGGGAGCAGCGGGCGAGACAGGAGAGGTCTGCCTTGCCGTGTGGGCATCTCTGTGGCTGGCGGGGATCGAACCTGCACTGCAGAGGCCACGGACAGCTTCACAGTGCTGTGCTCAACCATCAGCACCACCAGGGAGGCCCACAATCTGTTTCTTGATATAATAATTTATATCACGCTATCACAAAAATGTCATAGTTATTTGCCATGTAACTACATTGCCAGGGCAACTTCCAGCCCATGCACGTTGCTGAGCAAGTCAAGGAAACAAGCTAAAGCTTCGTTCGCTTCCTGGTAAGTCCGCTCCTGGGGCTGAGACTGGGCTTCGAACTGAGCGAGCACGGACATCCAGGCCCGTCACTCACACACCAGCGAGGGCTCCAGGCTGCAGCTAACTTCTGTGAGGTTAGGATGAAATGATGCCCATTTCCTGTGTCCTGCATAGGAAAGAGAAACAATTTCCTGAACCCAAAGTGAGTTTGCTCTATTCATTGGGTTGACCAAAATAAGATTTTCTATGGTTCCGTGTAAGGTTTTACAATTTGTCTCTTTTCAGCAGTTTTGTCTTAAAGGCTTTGTTTTCTGCTATCCCTTCCACAGAACCTCCACATTCCCTTGGGGAGAGAGAATTGTTAGAGATGGGCGAGAGGGGTCTAGGGGCCCCCCAAAGGGAGCCTTGGCCTTTGAGGCCTGCACTGTGGTTAAAAGCAGGCTGTGCAATCCAGACCATGAGTGGTCTGAGCAGAACTACATCCTGTTGTGACACTCCACCCATGCAGGGTGACCCCTCTGATCTTCATCTGTAAAATATCTAAGACTACAGGTTGTTGCTACAGTGAGAAGTACAAGTAGTTGGTGCAGGTAATGCACTTCATGTAAGGGCCTATCCTTCCTGAGTGCTCACTACCAGATATTTAATGTTCTCATAAAGGGATCTAGAGAATCAGGGCAACTTGCTGGTGGGAGGGGAGGCAGTCCTTGCTCTGGGGGCTTAACTACTCTCTTTCCTTAAGACCTCCTTGGGGGCCTCCCCAGTGGCGCGCAGCGGTTGAGCGCTGGGTTGCGAAGCTGCCCACGGCCTATGCAGCACCGGTTCGATCCTTGGCTATTCCCCAGCCACGGGAGGAGAGTCCCACATGGCGCGCAGACCTCTCCTGCCGCCCGCTGCTCCCCTCAGCAGGGTATTTCGGTCCTTCTGCCTGCTCTGCTCCTCTCTCTGGCTCTGGGAGTTCTCTCATCCTTCCGTGCTTCTGACTGTACCCAGTGCATGTATAAACAAAAACAAAACAAAACAAACAAATAAATAATATGCCTCTATAAAAAGAAAAAAAAAGACCCCCTTGGGAGCTGCAACCTTTATTCCTCAGGCTGAGGGACAGCTACCTCTTGGTTCTTGCTTCCTAGTCTTCTGATCCCTGGAAGGGTTTCAGCTCCTCCTGACCAAGAGTACAAGGTGGCTGTTTCACCTCAAAGACAGCCAGCAAATAGCTGGTAAGTATTCCAGGCAGGTCCAGACTGCTGTACACAGGTCTTCTCTATTGTGTAAAGGCCTGCTGTAAAACCTGACCCAATGTGTCCCAAACATCAACCAGAAAAGGCAGATCATACTGCTTCTTCCAAGAAGCCTTCCTGGCTTTCATCCTCCTGCCTTGAGCTCGACCCATAACTTATATCGGTTGAATCAGCAAAAAAGGGAAAATTCCAGCTGGTTTAAAGCTAATTCTTACCACCTTGCATAGTGCATTTCTGAAATTATGCAGTAAAATCAAATATTCCAAAGCATAATCACAGACGTACCTGACGTAGGTTTCCTAAGGATCTAAAAGAAATCGTAATCACACCTTACCTTTAGGGCACAATTTTGCAGGATACAACCCATATTTTGAACATATGTGTGAATTTGTTTCCTTTACAGTTTGACATTCATGCTATTCATGAATATCGGTGTTTAAAAACAAGATGGTGTCTTGGTACCAGACATGATTTTAGGTGTTAGGATAATGGAAGGAGGCAAGTCTGTTAGATGGTGATAAGTGCTGGGGAAGGAGTTGGGGAGAAAGAAAAAGCTCAGCACGATCAAGAGGACCCAGAGACAGGTGAGGGGAATGCAGGGGAAGCAGGAGGGTGGGGGGAAGCCTCCCTGATAGTCTGGGCTGTGAGCAGTGACCCACAAAGCTGGTGGGGGGGTCGAGGCAAGTGAGACCCCAGGAAAGCTTTCTGGGTGGCGGACCCCAGGGCGGGAACATGTCTGGCATCCACTTGAACTTACTGCCGGTGAGCTTCTGATGATGGCGCCTCATTTATATGATGTTGATGAGACCCATGCTTTCTACCTCTGCTTTCCCTTTGCAAAGCAGAAAGGACAAAATTAAATTAAATGTGCAAAATCATTGCCCACACAGTGCTTGGGGTAGTGGCAGCAAGCAGCCGATGAGCTGTGGACTGGCCCACTGCGCCCCCACATGGAAGCTGGGCGTTGGCCCCCAGGTACAGGAGCTCCAGTCTGGCACTTGGAAGGAAGTCGGGGTATCAGGGCACAAGGTCCAGTGCACTCTGGGCACAGGAAAATTTAGGAAAGTTGAGGACTTCTTGTTCCATTATGAAGACCCTGGGGCAGAGGCAGGGACTCTGGAAGGGGTGTGGGGTGCTGATGGGATGGGGGCCACACCTGCTTTCTTCTCAGAGTGAGGGCTTTCCTGTCCTTGAACCAGGGACCAGAAGGCCTCCCCAACACTGGGTACAGTGGGGCAGTGCGGGTTCTGGGAGAAGGCACCGGGCCAGGGCCGGGGGTGCGGGGAACCCTGCTGGATAGCCTGGGCCACGAAAGTGCACCTCTCTCTTCATTGACAAGGGTCCTTCTGTGCCCTGGGTATGCATGAACTTCTCCGCACCAGCTTGCTTAGAGCGAGGACCTTCTGAGCTGAGCATGCGGCCTTTCCCAGAGGCTTAAGGACGGGCTGTGGGCCATGTGGGCGTCTGGGCTGGGAGCCTGGGAATTGGGGAGGGGTGTCTGTGCAGGAAAGCTGGCCCACCCCAGTCATAAATGCCATCCTCTTAGGGACATGCAGGAGTATTTTATTGTTTCATTGAAAACTGAGCCCCCAGCGCAGCTGTTCTGCCCAAGAATTCCAGGGGCAGGGACGGTGCGGGAAGTGGGGAGAGGGCCCTGTTGTCAAGTATCTGAGATCTTGTTACTGGGGTCGGGGTGGGGTGGGGTGGAAATTGGATGCGGTTCCAGGGCTCCAATCTTTCTTGCCCCCCACACACCAGGGCGCTGGCTCCACCAAAGGCCATGAAGACACAAGGGCCTGGGTGTTTACTCCCCCATCAGCCAAGCAAATGGTTTCTGAAGCAGCACTGACAGCCCGTTTTCAAATAGGAAAAACCTTTGGAAAAAAGCAACAAAACTCTTTGTTTGGAGAGCAAAGCCTGCTTCTCATGAGCGGTGACAGGTTAGGCCATGCTGCAGACTGGACCTTCTGTTCCGGGTTTGGTCAGAAGGCTCTTGTGCTACAGGGTCCATCTGCCAGGATGGTCTTTCCTAGGATTTTCACTTAGCTGCCTCCTTATTGACTATTAGAGTGCAAGCTTAAAGGTCAGCTCCCCCAGGATGCCCTCCCTGAGCACCCAGAGTAAATCTGTCACTCAGGCCCACCTTCCTGCCATGTCCTGCCATGCCTTTTCTCTCCACTTCATCTCTCTGTGCTCCTTGGTAGTTTGTCTTTGCTCACAGGGGTTCAAACACCTGAAAGCAGGGACCACATCTGATCTTTCTGCTGCATCATGCAGGTACCCAGCACATCACAGGCATTCAGTAAATATATTTTATTACACTGAATTCATGGGTGCTGTTAAGACCTGGCTTGTTCATCTTCTTTGATGAAGACAGAGAAAATATAGTGCATGGTGAGCAAAGAGGTTAGGGCAAGGGAACTGAATCATAACTCCTTTGTCCCCTTCCTCACAAGCAGGATCCTTGAGATCAAATTCCACAAAGGTGCCTGCAGGCAGTTTGCAGACAATGAGTTGGTCACCCAGCATCTGTGACCTGGGTCTCTCTCCCTTTGCCAGTTATATCCCAACCCTTTCTGGTCCTGAAATTCTCTTATTTCTCATATCCTCCTAAAACCTAATGAGTTTAATTTCCTCCCTCACTTTAAAAAGGGTTGTCATTTTACCTTTTATAAATCATAAAGCAAACACTTCCTGGCTCTCCAGACATCTTTAGCTTCTGCTGCAGTCAACAGAAGTTGTGTGGCCTTGGTCAAGTCATTTCCTTTCTGTGGGCTGCAGTTTTCTGTACTGGGAGGAGACGCAGCTGGCTGATGCCCAAGGTGAGCTTCTGATGCCCACATCCAGGTAACACACGAAAATGGGACTGTTAGATGGTGATAGGGCATCCCACAAGGAGCCTCATGACCCTGGAGCCTGGGAATCACAGAAGCAAAGGGCACCTTTCCCATGCCCAGCTCCCCACCTGCTTGTCCCTGGGGCTACCTTCCCTTGGAACAGGCCTCTACAATTCGTCACGAGGGTCCTATTTGACGAGAGAGGAAAAGCAGTGTTGTTCCCCTGCAGAATTGGCCCAGTTCTGCACCCCCTCTGCATCCGAGTCCTTTGCAGTGTGAGTTCATATACTTCCCATCCAGAGGTGGAGGCTCTCCCCTCCACACACACCCTCCCTCCACACACTCCTTATATTTAAAATGACTCTGTGGCTGCTTTGGCCAAAAGAATACACTAGAAGTATCAAGTGTGAATTTGGTGCCCAGGTTCCAAGAAACCTGGACCAATTCCTTTTTCTTCTTGGGATCCCTGTGATTGCCACAGAAGTCAGTCTAGGTTGGAAGAATGGGCAATGCCCAGTCAAGGCCATTCTACACTAGTCAGCTGTCAACTAAGCACCAGACACACGAACGTGGATCAGCCAAGACAGGAAGCAGTGCCCCACCCAGGTCAGCCAGACAAGCAGACGTGTGCAATCGACCAGGGCTGTGAGCAGTACAAATGCTCCCGTTATGGAGGCTTGTTCTGCAGCAGCAGCTGGTTGATGAGACGCCCCGGCTCTTCCCCAGGCCAACCTGGCGGCCCCTTACCGGGCACCTTGAGCGGCCTTTTTGCCTCCACGTCGCCTAGTTTATTTCTTTAAAAAATTGCTCCAATAAGTCCAGTCACAAGCATAAAGGCAGGACAATGGTGCCCTTAGCCTCGCCCAATTTATCAGTGTCATTTGTTTTGTATTTTCCTTTGTCAGATCATCCACTGTGGAAATATCCACTGCTTGTCTTTGTCATCCTGACTTGCTTTAACTCCCTGGAACTCCTTTTATTTTGCCATAAACGGCAGCCTTTCCTCTTTCCTTGTGGCTGAAGGGTATTCCCTGGTATGCACAGACCACATCTTCTTGATCCAATTGTCCGTTGATGGGCATTGAGGCAATAGGTCACACTTGAGCCCAAATCCTTGTGTTCCCAGCCCCTGTAGCATGGAGGAAATGCCTCTCCTAGGGCTCTCCTCACCCAGCCTGGCCCTGTTCTCCTTGAAGGGCATGCCCAGACTTGCTCCTGCCTGTGGGCAGGATGTGCCTGGGGGTCTCTGGTTACTAGGAGCACTGCCAAGCTCCAGGAGCCCCAAGGCCACCCTCTCCAGAGCCTCCTCTTCAAGTGCAAATGAACAGTTATTAATGTCTTCCTGAGCTGAGTGTGCCAAAGTCATCACAATAGGGATCTCTGCAATTTGGGTGTAGACACGGAGGGCTGCAGGCTGACTGCTGCATAGGGTCTGGTTCAATTAGAGGATGACTTAGAAAAGCAAGACAGTCCAGTGGCACTGTCCCTCCTGCAGCCTGGGGGGCCCAGGTGCATAGGGCCTGCTACTCTCTGCAGCAGCCTGCCAAGCTAAGGGCAGTTTGGAGCATCCTGCCCAGGGTCAGGTTGTGCTGCCAGACCCATGGAGGAAGCACAAGGGTGTCTAGGCTGACTGCCTCCTGGGGACCCTCACTTTTTTGCAAGTCTTCCTTCTCACAAGGGAGGTCACACAGCACAGAGTAGCAGGCGAGAACTCTGGAGTCAGACCAAATAGGATTTGAAGCTTGGTTTTGCGACCTGCCGAACATGCGATCTTGGGCAAATTCCATAACCTTGTTCTATTCATCAGGACTCCAACAGGAAGTGGGGGTACAGTCTAATTAGGTAATTGGAGGAGAAATGTATAAAGGGAATATTTACAAAGGTGTGGGTCCAGAGACAGGGCCAGGAACAGCCACGACCTGGGAGGGCAGGGACTCGAATGCAAATTTAACCCCAAGTTGAGATTAAAAATATTTTAAAGCAATAATTTTTTCAAATTGAAATTAACAAAAATATCCATGCAGAGCAAAGTATCAAAATCTTAAATAAAAACAGTCTCCGGAGCCATGTTGGAGCCTGAGGCAAAAGGGAAAAGTATGTTTTCCTAGATCTATGTCTCTGTGCCTGTTAATGGCTTTTTCCCCCTGGATATTAAAGGGACTTTAAAAATATTGAGAAATTGAAAGTAACTCACAGCTTTAAGTAATGTTAACAAATACTTTGTTCACATCAAAACCAGAATGTATTTGTACTTTACTTTCCTCACTTCAAATGGAAGTAAACTAATCAATTCTGTTTTTATAATCTACATGTTGACTTATATCATTTTGAGATATTGCCATTTTTGTCAGGTGACTATCTGAAATAATTTTTGATTAACTCATCAAAACATCTTTTGCAGGACAGCACTAACTGGTGTGGTTAAAATTACTCTTAAGGCCACTTTCAACTTTGGAAAAGATTGCACTAAGCTGAATATGTGAATCAGTTTAGAATACCCAAGTATAATACTGATTTTACATTATAAATGATGGATATTGCATGTTAGTTTAAAACTCTTTCAAATGAAATTTCTATGATGCATAAATCATCCATCTATTTAAGACCTAAATCAATGTCTTTTTGTAAATCAGATACTTTCGTAGAATATAAGTTTTCTGTAGTGAAAAGTTCAAAATCCAACAAACTTTAATTTTCAAATCTCCATTTCAAATATGAAACTAAGACTCATAAATTTTTATTTCCGTTTGATCTGTACTAATTTCATCCAAACTGATGCTATTACACATGATTCACACACTACTAACTTTATCTCTCATTTTCTTCAAAATTAAGAAAGTGTATCCACATTTCTGATAAAGTTTACATCCCCCATCCATCATGAGTTTGCTTCCATGAAATTCAGGAAAATAAAATTATAATACATCCTGTATGGAGTGTCAATAAAACATTTAAAATTAAAATAATGTAAATGTTGATATACCTGCTTTTCAATTATTCAATAAATTATAATTTAAATGATAAAATTTAATTAATTAATTAAAGTAAGTATAAAAATGTGTATAGGGGCACTCAATTTTCTGGTTGCCCCAGACATCAGTATAATTCTGCGAGATGAGGCTATGACCATACCTTGTGCTGAAGCTGGAAGGGAGACAGGATTACAGGGGTCTGCAGATTGACAGGAGACAGTGATGTGGAGAGAATGATTGACAGGTACTCTAGGTTGCCTGATCCCTCTCCTCCTCTCACCACCTCTGCAAGGGCTCTGCAGGGGCTGCACCCAACTGCAAGATAGCAGGCAAAGGGCCCTGTTGATGTGGTCTATGTGGACCACAGAACATCATGGAAAAGGTGGAGAGAAAGATCTGGAGGAACAAATGGAAAATCCCCAGGACATTCTTTCAGTCTCTTAATTTTGAACGTGTCTGCTCTAAATTGCAATGTTTTCCTATGAGGGAAAAAGGCAATATATATTGTTAAAAACAAGACAACAGGCCCATAATGGAGTGACTTGTGCTAAGCCCCATGTCACCAAACCAAGACTTAATTATGTGTTGGGCTTTCCCAGAAATGGACTCTCCACCCCATCAATCAGGAACCTCTTGACTGGCCATAGTTAGGTCACCTGCCTGATCCACCCCTGCTAGACCCTAAAGAACAGAAAATTTGCAGGAACCAACCTCCCTTTTCTGTCTCATATAACTTCCCGTTCCTGTTCCCTCCTGGCTATAAAAGCCTTTTCACTTTATAGAGCTCCTTGAAGCTCCCTTTTTTAAAAATATTTTTTTGTTTGTTTAAGGTAACGCTGGTTTATGTCACTGAATGTGTTTTAGGAGTACAGGTTCGACCTCTTCAAATGTGAGTCACCACACCACACCCACAATAACCCTCCCCCCAGAGTCCATTGGGTACCCTCCACCTTGTGCTCACCCCCCTCCAATACTCTCAACTGTCAGGATCCAAGGTCTCGGTTTTATTTTGTCTGTTCCATTGCTTTATTGCAGTCCACATATGAGTGAAATCATCCTGTATTTGGCTCCCTCCGCCTGGTCTATTTCCTTAGCATCATCTCCTTGGAGCTCCTTTCTACCTTTAGATCAGATGTGATCAAGTTAAAATCCACAGTTACTCCAGTAGGCGCTAACATTGTAACTTGCCTCAGTTTATCTTTGAACAGTGTAAACTGCCCAAGATCTAGTGGGCGAACTTGAGCCAGTTAGCTGAAATGGAAACAAGGGTGGGTGCTGCAGAGACAGAGCAGGGGGCTGACAGATGGGTGGGAGCAGGGCTCTGAGACCACAGGGGACCACCATGCAAAGCTGACCCCAGTGGGTCAGCGCTCCCTGCAATAAACAGAGGGAAAGGATGGAAGGAACTTTAGTTCCTGACCTTAGCTTCCTTATCTGCCAGTCTGATGGTGTCAGAACAATGCCTATGTCATAGGATTTCAGGGCTGAGAGAGATAATACACGTGAAAGCATTTTGTAAACTATGAAACATGTTAATTCTTTACTTGGGGTGGGAGGGTTAGTGGTTGTTTCATCCTCAAAACAGAAAACCACATAAAAGCTAAGGGACATATTGTCTTCTCTACGATGAAATCAGATGCGGAAAATATTTTCTTTACTTTACGAGGCCATGTGAGCTGCCCTGTTTGACAGAATATTACCATACAGAAGGAAGGAAGGAAGAGCTTCTAACATCAGCTTTCTCCCTGTGTTCTGAGTTATTTTAAATCCATGTCTTCCCTCTGTCCCTGGACAGGCTGGATGCAGAGCATGGGTGGTGATACCTGTGTGCTTTGAAGAAGAGGAAGCAGGGTCACCTAGACAACTCAAGGTGTGGTCAGTCTGAGCTGCCCCAGAGGAATATGGAAGTCTATGGGAGAAATGTACAGGAATGGGGACACATCTTGTATGTCCCAAAACTTGGAAAGGCACAGAGGATTATTTCTGATGACCTATTCTCCTGGAGGCAGATTTGCTGGAAAACTCCCATAATTGGCTCTCCCAGGCAGAACCTGACCCCACACGCCCTGGGCAGGATCAGAGGCAAGGCTGCTCCAATTTGTGGATGAAAGATGGGCCTACAGATGTGAGGAGACCTCGGGGGCCCATGCTGGCAGCCATAGGGACATCTGTGCAGTGCCACCTGGCATGCCGAGCATTGGATCATGGGCCAGCCAGGGGACTTTCCAGGGGTCTGTCCAGTCCAGCTGCGCTGGCCTCTGACCTTGAGCCAGCCTCTCATACTCGCCACCATGCTGCATCTGGATGAAGGGTTTCACAGTCTGGGTGCTCGTGAGAGCTTCTCAGGAGGGTTTATTATTTTTTTTTAAAGATTTATTTTTATTTATTTATACAAGCACTGGGTATAGTCAGAAGCACAGGAGGGTGAGAGGATTCACCAGAGCCAGAGCGGGGAACAGAACAGGCAGACTGACGAAATACACTGCTGAGGGGAGCAGCGGGCATGGCAGGAGAGGTCTGCGCACCATGTGGGACCCTCGCCTGCAGTTGGGGATCAAACCAGCACTGCAGAGGCTGAGGGCAGCTTCGCAACCCAGCGCTCAACCGCTGCGCCACCAGGGGAGGCCCTCTCAGGGGTTTTTAAAAACCCAGCTACTGGGACATTTTGTCCCTAGGGACTCTAGGTGAGTACACATGGTTCACAGGTATTTGCGGTGAGTTTGAGCAGCACCAGGTTGGGAAGCTCACGTGTCCGGGTGGTCTCTAAGGACCTAGTGGCCTGGCTCCAGCACCTTCCTCCTGTGCGGGGCTCTAGAAAGAATAGGTTTGCAGCAGAATTTCACGGAATGGGGAGGAGGGAAAGCCCCCCCCACCCCCGGCACAGTGATGGTGTAGGGACAGCTGTGGGACAGCTGTGGGAGGTGCAAAGACCTGTGCTTTTATTAGCCTATTCTCTCGGTCCTGCTTGGTTTTTATTGCTATCACCATGTGAAATTATTGCACTGTCTTGACTGTTTCCATGCTTCACATGCCATAATTTTTCATCTAACCCCAGTAAATCTAATCTTAATTGATCTTAAAAGGTGGTAACAAAATATTGAGTGTACCTCTCTCGATCTGCGGAGAATTCCACTGTGGCCTAGAAGTTACTTGTGAGGTGCCAGTGTTCAGCCGCCCAGCTGGCTGCTGTGTGCACAGACAGGGTGCCCCAGAGGCTGTGTCTTCACATGGCCAACCACCAGGGGGATGCAATAAGAGCTGGGGGGTGGGGGGGGTAAGGAAGAGCCAACAGGAGGGGACAACTGACAAGTTTGGCCAGGGAAGTGCCCAGGAGTGGCTCTGGATGGTGGGGGTATGGTGAGGTCCTACCAGACCAGTCTAAAGCCAAGACGGGACTATAAGCAGCAGAAGCATCAGCGTAGCTTAAACATGAGGCACACATGCACTGGAATCCACCCTGGAGAGAAGAGAGGGGGCAGTGGACAGGTTCCAGCAGGGCCCGGGGGGTCAGCAGTCCTGGGAGTGTTGCTTGGAGGCTCAGGCAATGGCAGGAACGAGGGTCCAGCCCCAGGCACCAGGATAGCTATGCCTCAGGCTCTAGGTTTGGGGCAGGAGGATGGGGAGAGGCTAAACAGGGGACTACCCTTCACCAGCCTTTCCTCTGCCAGAGACCATGCTGTGCCTCTATTTCCCTTGCTCGCCATTTCAAAAGGAAGGAAGCCAAGGCTTAGAGAGGTTCAAGGACATTGCTCCTGGATGGCAGAGCTGGTATTTAAACCCAAGGCTTTGTAACTACTACACCTGTGCTCTTTGCCGGGATGGGGGGAGTGGTTGTAGAAGACTTAAAAATGTCCCCCCCCCAAAGTTATCCACTTCTTATTATCTGGAACTTTGTGGGGTTGGGATGGGGGAGTTTACTGGGGAAGAGAAGATGTGATCAAAAAAGTGTTTTAAGACGGGAGATTGTCCTGGATGATGTGATGGGCCATGACGTGTAAATGTACAAGGGGAGGCCGAGGGACACTGCAGGCGCGCAGAGGAGGCCGGTGAGACCAGAGGAGACAGGAAGATGCTGACCTTGAAGGTTGGAGCGAATCAGTCACAAATCACCAGGCCCGGAGGAGGCAGGAACAGACCCCCTAGAGCCTCTAGAGAGATTGGGCCCACGGACACCTCCACTGGGTCCAGGGCAACTGATTCTGCAAACTGGAAGACTGAGCAGAAACCAGCCACAGAATGTGGCCCACGAAAGGAGTTGGATGGGAGCAAGGACCTCATGGCTTCTCATTGGACCTCCAGCCGGCCCTAACCTGGCAATAGATGCAGGGGACCCCCATATCTGCAGGGGATTTATAGTAAAGACAAGAGCAATCTGGAATCAACCAAGGTACAAGGGGCCTCTGGGAAAGTAAGATCATGAGGATGCCGGCGAGAGGCAAGCCCGTCCTGAGAGGTGGAGAAGGACATGCTTGGCAAAGAGACAGAGGGGAGATGTGTCGGGTTGGAACAAGAATGGTGTGTGGTTGGCTCAGACGTGGGAGTCAGTGAGGCTGAGCTGGAGTTGGGCCAAATTAGGCTCAAACCTCAGACCTCCAACAAGCTAGGGGACCACAGGCCAACCCATCACGTACTGGAGCCACCTCTTGTCAACTTGTATAAAGGAAAGGAAGAAGCCAAACCTCTCATGGTTGCTGTTAGGAGGAGTAAGTTAGGTCATGCGTGGAAAGCTTTCGGCACAAGGCTACAGCAGTGGCATTCAGAACAGATCATCACAGATGTTGCTGCAATTCCCGGTGGCCAAAGTGAGGGAAGAAGGGGCGAAGGGAAGCTGAGGCAGGGTTGAAGGTCCCCTCACATCCCAGGACGCATGAGGACTTGGGGCTGTCCCTGGGAGCCGCGAGGAGAGGCACCTGCACAGCCCCAGGGGCTTGGCAGAGCTGCTGCCTGGGGTTGTGGGTGCTCCTCGTTGAGGGGTTCGGGACGCCCACCTGCCCAGGCTCCTTGGACCATCTCCAGAATGCCAGGCAGCCAGACGTGAGCTCATGTATTTACTGCAGGGAGCAGTGCAGCTGGGGTGTAGGGGAGGGGGGCGGGGCGGGCAGGGCCACCCCAGTGTTCTTATTGAGGCCCAGGCTGCTCAGAGGGACCAGTCCTGAGGCCCTCAAATAAAGCGTGCATTAGATGCAGAGGTGGGAGCAAATGGTCCTGCATCTCCGCCCTCTCCTCCCCTTCCCTCCTGGCATTTTCTTCTCTCTGTCCTGGATCAGGCCCCTCCTAAGGGGAATCCTGAGTTGGTGGCAGGTGCTGGTGCCACTGCAGACACCGGGTCTGACAGGCACCCTCGGGAGCACAGGCTGTTCAAGTCTTTCAGTCACTCACCCTAACACCTCAGGCAATTGAATCTCCCCAGGAAATGGCCCCGTGGGAGGAGAATGTGCCCCCACCTCAGACTTGCCCTCCAGGGCTAAGAGAAGAGGCAGGTCCAACTGGGAACTTGCAAGAAGTCTGGGAGTCTCCTGGCCCAGGTGGGGGAATGAAGTCACAGCACAGGGAGGGCTTCAGAGGCCATCGGCCCTCATACTTCACAATGGGGAACCTGAGGCCCACAGAAGAAAATGTCTCCAACAACATGAGGAGCAAGAGGCTGTAGATAGCAAAGCAATCCACCTCTTATTATCCGGAACCTGTGACACCTTCCTTCTGCAGGGAGAGAAGCAGACATGATCAAAATCAGTGTTTAAGACGGGAGAATGTCCCGGATCGCGAGTCTGGGCCATGACGTGTAAAGGTACAAGGCGGGCTGAGGGACACCGCAGGCGCGCAGAGGAGGCCACCGGATGAGACCAGCAGAGACGTGAAGATGCTGACCTTGAAGGTTGGAGTGAATCAGCCACAAATCACCAGGCCCCAGAGGAGGCAGGAACAGACCCCCTAGAGCCTCCAGAGAGAATGTAGGCGGCCTTGTGGATACCTCGATTTGGATGCAGTGAAACTGATTTCAGATGTCCGTTCCCAGAATTTAAGAGAATAAATTTTGGTTGTTTAAGCCCCCGAGGCTGTGGTCACTGGCTATAGCAGCACAGGGAACAAATGCAGCTCTTGGGAGGAGGCCTTCGGCCCGCCCCAGGGTTGGGCTTCTCCCGCCATTTCCTAGCAGGCCCATGACAGGGAGGAGTTATGGAGGCTAAGGGGGTTTCCCCACCAACCCTGGTGTGTCTTCAGGAATCGTGCACAGCACAGATGCATGACGGGGGGCCGGTGGATGGACTGGAGCGGGGGGAGCCACAGAAAGCTGAAGGCAGACTTGTGTTCTTTCTGTCCAGAGAGAACCCGGAGAGTGCCCACAAGGCCAGGATGGAGGCCGGCCCCCACCAGCCCACCAGGCTTGAATGCTGCCTACACATAATTTGGGGTGTTTACAAGTGGAGTTGCTACCGCGTGGCAGCGAGCATTTGGAGTGTCTCAGTCGGCCTCTCCCTGCCGCCCCAGGGGGAGCTCCTGGGATTGATTAGGAGGAAAGCCACTTGGGACAGAGTCTTTGAAGCTGTTTGAATTCCCTGCTTTCTGGCTGAGATGGCCTTAAGGAGCCCCTCCTCTGCCAATCCCACAGGCTCTAGGCTCTGCCAGCGCTCAGGGAGGGCCATGCAAAGCCCCCTCCTGAGAGGCAGCAGGAGGTCTTGGTTTGGCTGGAAGACTCCTGAAGGGAGAGGCAGAAGATGGCAAATCCTGCCTGCTCAGCAAGGGCTTGCCATGTGCTTTGGGTAAGGCGTGGCCCCCCGGGGGAGGTAACAGGTCCATGTTGAAGTGGATAGAGAGGGGTTCTTGTAAGCTGAAGAGGTTCAGACTATCGGGGTGGGGGGGTTGTTGTTTCTACCCCATTAACTTTGTTAGTTTTCCTGCACCTTGATTGAGTATATTTGATGGGAGGGAGGGGCCATGACCCAGAGCTGCCCGACTCAGAGCTTGTCCAACCTATTACTGATCTCAGTCACATGCACACACTTTCCAAGGCACTGGAGGTGATTCAGTCTCATCCCTTAAGAGCCATCAGTCTAGCGGGGGACACTAAATGTCTACACAAGCAGTAACCTCATTAGAAAGCAACGCATCTCAAAGTGCCAAGTGACACAGTCCAGACAGACATGGCAACGTTGAAAGACCACACAGACGCAGCACAGGCCACAGCTAGACAGTTTGCCCTTGGCACACTGCAGGAGTCTGACCCTGAGAGCTTCAATGTTCAAGGACAGGCCTGTGTGCACACCACAGACAGGAGTCAGACAGGGCTGCCTGGGAGGAGCGCCACCCTTTGGCCTCGGGGCCAGAAACAGAGGGCCATAGTGTAGTTGGCATTTCTGGACTAGGGAGAAGTCAATGTCTTGAGTCTGGTGGGTGAACAGTCACAGGGACAGGCGTGCAATGAGAGGACCTGCTCACTTAGGCCTAGGTGAGTGGGATGGAATAGGGTGAGCTTGGCAAGGAGCCCTGCTCTCTTGAAGGACTCCCCTGGCTGGGATACAGTTCTGTGCCACATGGACCACCCAACGTCAGATGCACAGTCTTGAGTGGATGGCCTTGTATGTGGCTGGAGTTCTGTGTTCTAGGAATTACACAGCAAAGGGAAGCCCTGGTCTCACAGAAGGAATTCTGAGATCTGGTCACAGCAACCACACAGAACCCACAGAGACAGGCAGCACCTGGAGATGGGACTTCTCAGGTTGTGGGGGGTGCAAACTTGAGTAGAGGAGAGAGGGCTAATCATCCTCAGATTAGGCAAAAGCTCTTACACGTTTTATTTTATTCATCTTGTTCTTCTTCTTCCTTAGCTTCAAGTCCTCTCATCTACCCCTGATGTATGTCCCTCTAAGTCTTGGCTTTGAAAGGCACTGCTTAGTGTTCCATGGTGCACCCAACCCATGTTCATCTGCCAGTGTAGGTGAGCTCCCTTACTGGCTCTAGCATGTTGGCTAATGATTATGTTGGTTTCTCTATGTTGATAATTCTGCTCTCTCTGCCAATGATACTAGGGCTGAGTGAGCAGGTCCTCCCCGTGAACGCCTGCCCCTCTTTCCCTTCTATCATTATTTCTAATATTTCTTTTTCTTGCCTTATTGTAATAGCCAGTATTTCCTGCACTATGTTAAAGTGCAGTGGTCATAATAGCATTCCTTGTGCGGAGCCCCAGTTTAAACACATGTCTAAAGAGTACTTAGAATACTATTTGCTTTGGGAATATTGATATGTATTCTTTTCTTTTTTTAAAGATTTATTTATTTATTTATACAAGCACTGGGTACAGTCAGAAGTGCAGGGGGGTGAGAGAATTAACCAGAGCCAGAGCGGGGAGCAGAGCAGGCAGAAGGACTGAAGTACACTGCTGAGGGGAGCAGCGGGCGGCAGGAGAGGTCTGCACACCATGTGGGACCTTCCTTTGGTGGCCGGGGAGCAGCCGGGGATCGAACCACTACTGCAGAGGCTGTGGGCAGCTTCGCAACCCAGCGCTCAACCGCTGCACCACCAGGGAGGCCCTTTTCTTTTTTTTTTTTTAAGATTTATTTTATTTATACAAGAACCAGGGTACAGCCCAGATGCATGGGAGGGCGAGAGGATTCACCAGAGACAGAGTGGGGAACAGAACAGGCAGACTGACTAAATACACTGCTGAGTGGAGTGGGCGAGACAGGAGAGGTCTGAGTTCTGCTCGCCATGTGGGTTGCTCCGAGGCCAGCGGGGATTGAACTGGTGCCACAGAGGCTGCAGACAGCTTCACAGCACTGCACTCAACCATCTGTGCCACCAAGGAGGCCCTTGATATGTACTTAATCAGGAATCAAGTGAAGGGGCTTTTCTGTCTGGTTTTGGGAGAATTATTACTATTCTTAGAATTATTCTAAAAAATGTAAGAGTTAATGTGTTTTCTGCACCTTCCCAGATAATCATATCATTTATTCTTCTTTTGTCCATTAATTAGGTGAATTAATATAAAAGATTTTTTTATATTGTTGCTGCTTCCTAAAATATTCATTTTGAGCATGATATACTGTTTTAAATACACTGTTGGAATCAGCTAACAAGTAACTTTTTTGCTTGAATAGTCATTTGTGTTCAGAAACGAAATGAGTCATTTGAATTGTCACTAGCTGGCTTTCTCTCTTTTTTTCCTGGAATGACTTGCCTAAGACAGATTATTTATAAGTAACTTGAAAGCTTAATATAAAATATAAAGCTACTATAAAACTTTGTGGGCTTTGGCCTTTGTTGGCGTATGTGTGAATTTGGGGGAAACATTAAATATTTCCATTTTTAAGGGAATGATTGATGCATTCACTTTAAAATTTTTTTCTTTGGCTAACTTTGTTTCTTTTTTTCATAATTTTATTTATGATACCTATGTTTTCAAATACTTTTCCAAATTAGTCCATGACAGTTCTTTTATTGTTTCAAAATCTCTGTTGACCTATGGTTATTTTTTTACTCATGTTGTGTTTTTAAATTTGTATCTGGTTTCTTTTAAAATTTTGATATCTTGCCAGTGACTTATCAGAAGTATAAACTTTTCTTAGCTCATTATTTTGTTGGTTTCTGCCCTCATTTTTAATTTTCTATTTCCTTCTTAATTCTTTAAGTTTTCTCTGTTGGTTTTTCTCTAACTTCTGGAATTAAAAGCTTAGCTCATTTGTTTTTGCTCTTTCTTGCTTTGTGATAAATGTATTTAAATCTGTAAATTTCTCTCAAAGAAGTGATTTTGTTGTGTCCACATAGTCTCACATATGGTGTTTTCATTTTGTTCAGTTTCAGGTACTTCATACTTTTTCCTGTGATTTCCATTTTAACCAAAGGGTTATTCAGTAGTATGCTTTCTAGCTTCCAGGCATATGGAATTTTTTAAAACTACCCTTCTGTTATCAATTCCTAGTTTTACAGCATTATGATCAGAGTGTAGTTTGTGTGATGTTGGTTCTTTGGAATTTATTGAGGTTTCCTTTGTCACCCAACTTTTCTAAATGTTCCAATATTCTTTAAATGAATATGCATTTTGTATTTATTAGATGTGAAATACATATGTATTAACTCAAGTTTATTTTGTGTAAGTTACATCTACCATATCTTCCCCTTTTTGTCAGTTTGATTGATCAGCTCTTTCATAGAAGTATGTGTTAAAAGTTACAATAAATGATTATCCATTCATTTTGATAGCTATACCTTAGTTTCTTCATTTATATATTTTTATATATTTTAAGGTTTTATTATTAGGCATACATATGTTAAATGATAACTATATTCTCTTTGTTTAGTCTTCATCTTATTGATGTAGATAGTATTTCTTTTTGCCCCTTTATATGTGGTTTACCTTAAAATCTGTTTTGACTGGGCCTCCCTGTTGGCACAGGGTTAAAGTCTCACCACTATCAAGCTATCGCCAGCCTCTGTGGCATGAGTTCTTGTACGCATAATTAAATAAAATAAATATTTTAAAAAATCTATTTTGACTCATAAAATTGACAACCTGGCTATGTTTTTATACATATTTGCTTGATACATATTTTTCTACCTTTATTTTTATAGAGTATATACAAAGATATTGCTAACACACATACAAAACCAAGTCAACGTAAATAAAATATACTCACAAAGCCACTACTCAGCTTAGTCCCACATGTGCTTCTCCCCAAACTTATCACACTCCTTAGCCCCCAAAGATAACCTGAATTTTTGTATATTATTTCTTACTGTTCTTTGTTTTCAACATATTTATGTTTCCCTGAAAAGCAAATCATTCAACTCATCCTGCTTTCAAGCTTTGTACAAATGAAGTTATATTGCATGTGACTTTCTATGACTTGCTTCTTTTATTCAACATTATTTGTAAGACACATACGTGATGATATACACCTCAGTAAAAGTTCATTAATTTTCACTACTGCAGGCCTCCCTGGTGGCACAAGGGGTTAAGCACTGCACTATGAAGCAATCCACAGCCTCTGCAGCACAAGTTCCATCCCCAGCTGGGAGCAAACCTCATGGCTCAGCAGACCTCTCCTGACTCACCTGCTGCTCCCCTCAGAAGTGTACTTCAGTCAGTCTGCCTGTTCTGTATCCACTCTGTCTCTGGTGAATCCTCTCACCCCCTGCATCTCTGGCCTATACCTCAGCTTTTATATGCATAAATAAATCTTTAAAAAAAATGTTTACTACTGGATAACAATCCACAGTCAGAATTTGATTTAAATATATACAATACATGCATATAAAATACATATCACACTTTATTTTCCTTTTGCTCTCAATTATTGTTTTTTGTTTGCTATTTCAAGCATTACTGCCATGAATACTCTTGTCCATCTCTCCTCATGCACAGATGTAAGAGTTCTTCTACCTTGGTTGGGAATTGTTGAACTAGTTGGACTGGAATTGCTGGTTATACAATTCCTCAATGATACTCATATCCTCGGACCTCCCTGGTCGCTCAGGTGTTAAAGACTGCACTATCAAGCTACCAACAGCCACTGCAACATGAGCCCGATTCCTGGGTCTGCCAGGGAGCTACCCATATGGTGCAGAACACCTCTCGTCTCACCCACTGCTCCCCTCAGCAGTGTATTTCAGTCAATCCACCTGTTCTGTTCCCCACTCTGTCTCTGGTGAATCCTCTCACACCTCACTCCGCACCTCTGGCCTATACTCCTGTTCGTGTATGCATAAATAAATAAATCTTTTTAAAAAGATATGCATATCCTCAAAATAATATAAACATTAAAATTTTTCTCTCTACTACCCATGTACTTTGACAAATCTTTCATTTATCTCTCTGTGCTTTATTTTGAAAATTTTCTATGAATCTGTTCTCTGAGTCTTCAGTATCTATTCATCCATTTAATTTTCTATTTAATGCATCCACTGAATTTTATTTTATTATATTTTTTAATTTCTAGCAGATCCATTTGCTTTATTATCAAATCCAATTGACTTCTTTGGTCCTTACTAATTTTGTTCAAGCTTCAATTTTATGTCTTCGAGCATAGCAAACATTTATCTTACATTCTATATCTGATGATTCCAATATATAAATCATTTGCAGGTATGACTTTGATAACTTTTTGCTGGGGCAAGAGATTTTTAAGGGAGAGGTCACAGCTTACTATGTGGGATTACATCAGAAGAATAGAGCCACTTCTGGAAAGGGGGCCTAACCAGCAGCTGTAGGGAAGAGCTCATTCTAGGAGCTAGATTTTACAGAGGCTCAAGGTCCCCAATCAGTTTCTCCAGTTCATCTGCCCTCCCTCCCTCCATGATCTCCTCTGTACCCCCTTCATGATCTATATTGAAAAGCACAAAATGGGCAGGTCATTTATCTCTGGAGTCACTGGCCCAGCCTTCTGATCCTCTGAGAGGCAATTACCCTTTCAAGTCTGAAAATGCCACCTGATTGCCCATCTTTGCCAAGAAACCCAGGGAAAAATGGGATTCAAATAATGCAGGATTAATAGCCTTTTCTATTTCTAAAGTCACACATGGAAGAAGGTTGTCATCTTCCTGTTGACTGTATCTATCCTTAGAGCCATAAACAGAAATATCACATTCCTCACTTTGCTCTGCAAGGCAAGAGCAGAAAGTATAAGGCTGGGTAACAAGGAGTTTCTTGGGGAGGGGGAATCTAAGTGATAACTGTAAGCAAATCTTATTTCTCACCTATGGAGCAATTGCCCCATCTTTGACCTTTCTAAAAGAATCCTGAGTGCCAAAGGTGGGGCAATTACTCCTGAAAACCTGTTCTTCAGAGGAGACTGAGTTTCTTCCTTCTCACTGGGAGCCATAAGAGACAGTTGGCCTATGCTCTTCCACTAAATACTGTCAGATCTGGTTGAGATGGCTGGAACTGTTGCAGCCACCTGTAGTCATTAGGTAATCAGTCTGAAAATGAAACCAGCCCATGAACGAGGAAGAGTCTGGAGAATTCAGCCTTCCATGAAAGCAGGGACCTTATTTGTTTTCTTGACTGTTATATCCCCAGCCTCTAGAACAGTGCCTGGCACAAAATAGATGCACAGCAAATGCTAAATGTGGTGACAGTGGCGCTGTCTACCTCCAGCCCGGGGCCCTTTCTTACATGCCCCTGGCAGAGGAGTCGATGCCCCACCACCAGTGAGACCACATGTCACCATCTGACTATTCAGGTGAATAGAAGCCACGGTGAGCACTTGACCAATGCAAACTGAAGTAGTGTGTGCTGCTATCAAGCAGAAGTTTGCAAAACTAATCATAGTTTCACTAACGGCTTTTCCTTCTTTCACAAGACCAAGTAAGAAGCTGTCCTCTCAGTCTGACGCAGTAATAAACACTGATATGCTATGCAGCCTCTTACCCCGAGGACATATAACATGAGAAAGAGACAAGCCTTTATAACTGTCAGATATCAAGTTAATTGATAAATCAATAAATTATATTTTGAACTGGTGTGAATTGGGTTTCTGTCATTGACATCTGAAAGGGTTTTATCATCAATATGCTCTCTTAAGTCATTCTCTTTCCATGTTTGTTTCATCTTCCTCTTCAGAGTGTGAGGAGAGAAACATCAACATTATTCAGCCTCCTCAGGACCAAGGATAGTATTTGCTCATTTCTGGTCCATGTTCTTACTAGTAAGCTCTTGACTATAGTCCAGCCACTCAACATGCAGGAGGGAAAGGGACTTTCTGGTCTACAAATTGGTCAGTGCTAAACATTCCCCTGTGCCATCCTTCACTCTGATCTCCAGTAACCCAGTTATAGGATTAAAATGAAAAAAAAAAAAAACAACAACAACAACAAAGGGGCTGCTCAGGGGGTTTCCGGCCAATGTGGCAAAGAAATAGAGGTGAAAGGGTATCACCTGGAACAGAGGTTGCTGGGATCTCCCAAAACTCCCATTTCTTTAGATGGGGACCTAACAATTTACCAGTTTTCAACTGAGGGTACCGTATTTTGTTTTTCTAAGTAGAGTGAAGTTTCTGGATCTAAAAAGAAGTTCAAACCTTCTGTGAGTAACAGATGGGGAAAGATGAGAGAACTCAGAAGGATAATCAGTGCCAGTGTGGTCCTGGTGGATGGGTGAAGATGGGGATGGGGAAACAGGCCCAGGGGTACAGAGTCTATGGGCCAGTCAGTCACCTGTGAGCAGAGACAGCTGCGGGCGACGCCACTGTGGTGAGGGGAGACTAGAACTTGACCAGTAGCTACTAACACTGTGTGCTCATAGCCACCGCTGGGACCTTCCCTGCTTTTGCATAAATGGCATAAAAGTATAACAGAAAATGTGGAACCATCCATGAATGGAAAACACAAATTAATTATGTTAAGGAAATCATATTTCCATGATTAAATATTGGCGTGGGTGTTTCCTTTAAGAAACCTGAAACTGCCTGCTGGCACCAGGCAAACTGACTTTGTGGCAGGAAGAAAGGATCAAGGTATGACGGTTCCTGAGATTAGATCGATGGTTTACTTTTGGGGTAGGAAAAGAAACAGATCTATGCATGTGGTGGCGGTGCGTGCTCACACACACACACCAGGCACTGCAAGTTTGCTCTGTCTCTTCCAGATGGATGAGCAAGGTTTGTGAGTAAGGTGGTTCAGAGGAGGCTTCTGAACTATAGGTCACCCCGGTGACCTGTTAAAGCCCAAAAACACTTCTCAGAATAATGTTTCTGAGATATATAGACTATAAGAAAACTCATAAAATTACAAATGAAACCAATGATATTGCAACAGTTATCAAAACATGATGACAAAATATGATGAAATGTCTCGAGTCGTGCATTAAATAGCAAGCTATTGCAGCAGTTCTAAAAATTGCTATTATTTCAAAGTAGTGATGAGTATGATGATATATTGTGACATCTGCAACAACTAGAATGTGATAAGAAACTATCTCTGAATTCTGCTGGGGACAAACTCCCTGGTACCACTAAGAGTAATGTGATACGTGGGCTATACTTAGAATAGAAAGACAAGCGACACTCAGTTCGAGGTTCGTAAATAAAGATGGATTATTTTTCCCATCCAAGTTCTTCAGTGAACTCTATCCAAGCATACCTTGAGATTCAGGGACACTTGGGTAAGAATCCTTCATTTAGGGATGATTCACTTCAATTCACATGTTGTATATTCTCAGGACCCCATCCTGCCCCACCGAGTCAGACTGAAACGACCCAGATACTCAGTGTTTGACTCAAGGAGGCAAGCTGTTACCTGCTTTGTTGTTGGGGCCCATTGTGCCAGGGAACCAGACTGGGCTTTGAATATGCATGATCTGGGTTAGCGCTTGTCACTTCTCCCAGAGCATCACAGAAGGCCTGGTGGCACAGATGGGCACTGCTCTGTGCCCTCCAACTCAGCAGGCCTGGGAGTCATCCCAGCAGAAGCAATCCCTGCCCCCACCCCTTTCTCCAGCTCCTGTCTGAATCTATGTCCCCCTACCTATTCTTGAGTTCTTGAAGCCATATGTCCCTCCCAAGACCACCACACCCCTGCAGGATGAGAGAAGAAAGAGGAGGAACCAACTCTATGCACGTAATACATGATGTGTGATCGGCATTGTCACCACATCACTACAACCCTGTGACAGTGATGTCATCTGACCTTGCAGGTGGGGACATAGATGCCCTGAAAGGCTAAGTAAATTGTGTGGGTTGAAGTCCATACAGGTGGAGACCAGATTTTCCAACATAGTACACAGATTCCCCAAATTAAGTGCTCACTATCTGTTCAAAATAGCTCATTTCTCCTTTGGGTGACTCTAACTCCCCAAAAGTTCTTTCTTGTTCCAAACTTTAGCCTAGCCAGAGGGATGGTTGGCAATTGATTATTAGCTTTGTTGAATGACAGTGTTCAGTCATTCATTCATTCAACAGTTTCAATGAGCCCCTTGTGGGTGCAGGCATTGGAGCTGCCGAAGAAAAACAAAAACACTTCCCCCACCCTGAAATTCATATTCTAGTGGAGAGACAGGCAACACGAGATGAACACGAAACTTTAGGGTCAATCAGATTGCTGCTAAAACTCGGAGGACAACACTAGTGAGTATAAGTAGGTAAATACAGATCATGAAGATATTGAACACCTTCCACGATGCTTGGTAAATAGCCACTCTTCCAAGCTCTCATTTGTCACCCCACCACTGCCTTGGTCCCGTGGGCCCTCACTCCCACCCAGAGCCCTTCACACCCAGAACTGCAGGGTGATACCTGGTCGAGCAGGGTGCTTTCCAGTCCTCCCTGCTTCCTATATGAGCACCTGTTCAGGCCAGCCTGTGCCCATGCCTTATCTTCTTGCACCACTTAACATCTGAACATCACCCCACAGAGCAGATGAAGTCAGAGAGGGAGTGGGAGCCAGATGAGGCAGGGAGAACTGTATTTTCTACTTTGGACACAAAGAACTGTGGTGCTGGTGCCGATCAGTGGAAAGGCAGGGGTGGCTCCTGGGCTGAAATGGCTGACATGAAGTTTCCAATCTGGAGCTATTACAGATGATGCCAGTATTAATGTGCTTTTATGTGTCTTTTAGCACAAATATATGCATAGCTTTTGGGTATATTCTTAGGAGTGGATTCTGGTGGCTCCTAGGGAATGTATATGTTAGTTTTCAGATATGCAGCACACAATTATCTAGAGCAAATACTCCAAATGATGCTTTGCAGCTACAATAATTCCTTCCTTTGAGCCTTAAATATTTTTCATCCCTCATAAGGTCTTTCTTAGACTATTTCTCCTTCTTCAGAATAGAAATTATTTAAGCCAGGGACAGTTAACATCATATACCTGCTTTCCTGAGACCAGGAATAGGACATACGGGTTCCAGGTGACAATGGTGAGGAGCTGGACAAGGATGTTGGGAGCCAAGAGAGGTCCCAGCCAGGGTGGGAAGTGAGAAGGCACCACAATGAGCAACTACACTCTGCAAGGCTGGTCCCCATGTGGAAGCCAGCCAACCCTCTGCTGGGTCAGGAGGGCCCTTCACCATCAGACGACACAGAGCCCTGGCACCCTCATCCACTCACTTACATCCCTTATTTCCCATCTCCTTGGGGTCTGCTCCTAGATTCATGTACAATGCAATGCCTTTTGGGGGTATGATCAAGTGGTTTTGGGAAAATGAATAATGCAAATAGCATCTTAAACTGTGAACCTGTTGCAGTTCTAAACTTACACCCAATCAAAGATGGTCTAATAGAGAAAAGGCAGTAATAATGAACTGGCAGGAAAGGAAAGATTCTAGAATCTCTTTTAGCCACAGGCCAGGCTCGCCTATGCATGTGGAAGATGAACATGTGATCTCTAATAATTCAAAGGAAACATTTTTCTGGCTCCTCAGAGTCCACAGACTCTGATTACAGTGCTCCTGGTTAGTGAGAGTCCAACCCAGAGACTCTGGCTCCAACTTTTGAGTGGTAGAGAAGGCCCACTCTTCATGGAAAACCCTAAGCAGGAAGTCACATTAATCCATGAATGGTTATCAACTATGTAGCCACACCCCGGATTTATGCAGATCATTTCTTTCTTCTGCCAGATGTCTTCTTCTCCAACCATTCTGTGTTTTAGTATCAGGTTTCAGACCACATGTAATACATTTCTGAACCACCAGCACCTGGATGGAACTCTGTAAACAGTGACTGCTTCATGCTCTTTCTCAGATATTACTTTTCTTGAATTTTACAAAGGACCAAGCCCTGGTTGATGTGGTAGTCATTGTCTACCTGCACCTCCCTCTCTATTCCCTGCAGTCGCCAGCCCTAAGTCACTTACCTGAACCTGGACAAGTGTATCCTCCCTCTTTTTTTTAAATCTATAGAAAACCTGGTCATCCTCTTTGGCTCAGTTGAAATGGCATCTCAACAGCCAATCCTTCCCTGTCTACCTAGAAAATTTTGTTACCAAATTTGTCACTTGGTGTTTCTCCTCGAGAATGTTTTCTTCTCAACTGCATCGAATTGTCGATCTAAATTCCAATACCTTTTGTCTTTGGGTGCCTCTTAACATTTGATTCAGAGCAAGGCAAAGATAAGATGCTTGGTGCAGACTTGTCAAGCAAAATAAGAGTCTAACACTCACAGAAAGATAGCCCCTGGACCAACAATCTCCTACACCCCCTGCATTAGCGTGTAGCTCAATAGAAGTCAAACTCTTCTGACACATTCAGGCAGCACAGATGAGAAGATTAGAGGGTTGTTTCATCTCCACCCCATACCTCATATCTCTACCTTGTCATCATATGTGAAATTCACAAGTGAACATCTGAGCAAAAATTTGGAAAAGGGAAATATATGACCTCTATTGCATGAGCTCAGTTGAAGAGTGTGTGTGTGTGTGTGTGTGTGTGTGTGTGTGTGTGTGTGTGTTGGAGTAAAGAGAGAGGCCCGAGATATATTCCACACCCAGTCTTCTGAGTGTCAGAAGGAATCAGCTGACCCCAGGAGCAGGGGTTTCTGTGGCTGGGGAGGAGGTAGAGAGATACACCAGACTTGAATACTCACTTCAGGGATCTTCTTATCGAGGCAACAAGAGCCCTCTACTGGGTGCTGCAGCCACAGTGCTATAGAGGAGAGATCACTGGTCTGGGCAATCTAGGCCAATCTCTCACTTACTACAATGAGTTAAGTCTGTACCCCACCTTTAGAACAGACATGGTAGCTCTGTCCTACCATCCAGAGAGACATAGAGGGGCAACCTCCATGCTCCAGTGATCATGGTTGCCAACAAAGAGCTTTATACTAAGCATATTGTAATATGTATATTCTAAATAACTATCGAAAAATATTATAATCAGTTCTCCTAAAACTATAGCATCGTGAGGCCACAGATATGAATGCTGTCAGAGGCCTGTAAAGACTGTCTAGAACCACCTTCTCATTTTCCAGAGGAGGCATGCTTCATTCCAGAAGGCCATCGTGCATCCCACCCAGGGAGCATAGAGTTTTGTGAAAAGGCCTTTAGGAATCAAGTTTATATGAGGAGCCTCAGGCTACCACCTTGGAGGAATGGCAAATCTTGGGGACCACGTAGGAACTTCCTGGGCAGGGGGGGGAAGGTTGAACTTCTCTAGTGACCAGGCTTAGCTAATATAATAACTCACATCCTTGACTACTGGTAGTGGCCCAACAGTAGGCATGTCACCAATCACATTTCCCATGTTTCCTTTTACATCGAGGGACTGTATGACTAAGTCCTGCACAATAAAGTATAAATAGAAGTTATGGGGTAGGATTTCCAGAAAGCTCCAAAGAAAAGGGGCTGTCTTTTAGTACCTCTCCTTATTCCCCTCACTCCTTCTTTTCCCCAGAGCATAGGAATGGTTGGAGTGGAAGCTGCCTTGCAACTCTGAGGTGGCCTTGAGAAGAGGCCTGCACAGTTCTCTCTATCCTGTGGGAAGAATCTTTCATTTGCTCTACCTTCCCACCATGCTTCTCTCCACTGCAGTGAGAAGTACCACCCCCCCCCCACACACACACACATAACTTTTCAGGCATTCAGAACCCTAAAATTTTCTGATTAAGTGGCCCAAAGTCCATTCCCAAGATGGTGTTTTCTATCTGGGATGTCCTCCCAAGGGGCCACCAGTGTGTCTCCCTAAATCTCAGGATGCTCCTCTAAAAGATGGTCAGGGGAAGGCTTCTGTGAGGAAACAATATTTGAGCAGAGACCCAAATAGAGTGAGAGAACAGGACTCAGGCAGAGGAGTCTCAAGTGCAGAGGCCTAAGATGAGCACACATGGGTACATTTCAGGAAACTGGGAAGCTGGCCCTGAAACAGGTATCCCAGCACCCGATATCCCGATTCCGACCAGAGCCAGCCCTGCCAGGACCTACTCCTGGTGGCTATGAAATGCCATCTTCTAAAACAATTTAGAATTGGATACATTCTGAAGTTAGAGTGACATAATTAGTCCTTTGTCCCTCTTTTATGTAGTCTGAACCATTCAGTTGCTATACCCAGTCAAGACTCCAATGACAGAGTCTTGTGGTGTCAGAAGGCCAGTCTGGACTATGTTCCAGTCACTATTCTCTCCTTCCTGGAACATGGCTTCCTTTCACCTCACACTAATTTATTCCAAGTGCTGGCTTCATTTGCCCATTTGGTCTTTGGCATACCAGTCTTGGGTGAGTTTGATATGGTTCCTGGCCTGGTGGCAGAGGGATGAGTGAAGTAATCTCCAGAGGAATCCACAAACCATGGAATTATCAGTGTGTCTCTGTTATATTGTCACCACCAACCAGGCCAGAGTTCGGCACAGTATAGCATTTTGGAGTCCTTCCTCAGCAGGAGGGAAAGAGGGGATGGAAATGATGTAAGTGCAGGAAGGAAAAATAGCATGAGCACTGTCCTTTCTCTCCTGGAAAAGATTTACTGAATGGAGAAGATAGCAGGTGTTCATTAAAATGGGTGTCTTGGTATTTAAATCCATTATAGAGTGTTGAGAAAACGCATTGCCTTGAATGCTGATGCGTCTGAGCCACTCAGTTGCCCTTGGAAAGGACCCCAGTTGGCTCAGAGTAGTTTCACTAGAAGCTTACAAAGGCCAAGGCCATCCAGGGCTTTGAGGATGTGATGAGGGACCAGCTGTGAGTCATACATTTCCCAGGAATCAGATTAGAAATGATAATGGCCTCTTCCTTCAGGAAGAGACTAGGATTTGTGGACGTGGGGAGGGAAGAAGGGGGGCATGAGGAACTGGGGACACACAAAATTTTGTCCCTGCTACAGTCTTCTCAGGAAATCTGGAAGGCCCCACATTTCTTCTAAGATTTCCAGAGAAGACACTTGACAGTCACCCAACATTTGCCCATCTTGGATCTCATTTGTGTTCTGGAATCGAGGCAAAGGTAGGCAGCCACCCCGCTTGTTTCCTTGAGAATGAACTCAGGCAAATTCCTCAGGGTATGTTTGTTTTGGCCGTGACTGCGGTGACTTAAGAGCCTGAGGGGGAGACAAGGCAACATCCACTCGATGCTCTGAGAGAATTTCAGTGATGCTAAGCTACTGAAGTTGCATTTCTGGGTGGGGTGGGATGGGATGGAGCAAGAAAGACTTCCAGGATCAGGCTTCCAGGAACTGGTAGTTTTATGCACAAATATTTAAATTTTATCCTTGGTCCTGCCTGGACACTGACCAATTCCAGGGTCCTGAGGTGCCTGCTGTGGCAATCATCACCCCTTGATTTACTTCCAGGATCTTAGAGAGGGCTGGGGGCACCATGGGAGGAGCTCTAGTGACCTGGGAGTATACTGGGGGGCTTGGGAAAGAACAACAGCTATTTATAATCTGCACAAAGTTAGTCCCTTGCTGGCATGTCAGGGACTTGCCAGCTGAGTCGCCAGCACATAACTGTGGAGAATGAGGCTTGGGGCGGAGAGGGCATGGCCAGTCACTGTTGCTTTCCAAGGAAAGCTCACTATGGACTCAACCACCAACCCCACAGTTCTTCTTACCTTCCTCCTTCCTTTGTGCCAACCCACCTCTATAGGTTCTAGGGACTGTGCTCAGCTGACTCCTAAATATAACGGAAACGTGCACATTTCCTGAGAGAAGTCCAGCCCCCGGGGGAGCCCCTTCTCAGAGTGAGCGCCCTACCTGCTGCCTGACGGGGCACAAGCAGAGTGGAAGGCTAGTCTGCATGTGCAGCCTTGGTGGGAACCAAAGGTCAGGTGTGAGCCCCTGGGTTTCCTGGCAGCAAACCAGAAATGAGCATTCCAGATGTAGCAAAAGTGCAGGGAAGGAACACAGGCATACTTGAGATGCCGACAGATGGGTTTGGCCAAAGTCGAGAGTTTATATAATTAATTAATGGGGGGAAATGCTGGTGGGGGTGGGAGTGGGATTAATGGCAGACTGGCATCATGGAAGCCTTTGAGACAGAAATTCCATTCATTTCTTGCTCATGAACGGATTTGCTAGATGTCTTGAGCAAAGTAGAGTATATCTTAGAGTCCCGGGTAGTGTTATGAGTTGTAGGAATGACAATAACTGCAATGTACCTGTGGTTATGACATAGGTACAGACCCACCCCTGCAGTCTCCCCACACCCCTGCTACCCCAAGATCCACCATTTGCACACAGTTCCTCTTGAGGCATGCAGGAAGTCGATGCATCCATGTTTATGGAGGGAGGTAGTAGAACTCTTAAGTCTGAGCAAAGTGGCAGGACCACAGCAGACAGGGAGTAGCCCCTCATCGTAAGAAGCATCAGGAAAGGATGTCTGGAGACAAGGGACAAGGCTGGTGTGAGGTTGTGGGAGGAGCCCTGGGCATGAGACCTGAAGGGATCTTGGCAAGATCCCAAGATCTTGGGAAGATCTTGGCAGAGCAGAGATGCAGGCCAGGAGAGAGGTCAGGCCATGTCTGAGTACCCTATGAAAGCTTGGGCAGTGTGGAAGACTAGTGAGTGGGAGCCACAGCTGAGCTCCTGCTCAAATAATGGAGATAATATATTCAAGTTTCCAGTAGATTCTTAGTGCAACAATGAAGCTTCTGTTGCTTTAAGAATTTAGTGAATTGATCATCTTCTGTTGTCCATTACCTGACATTGTTTCTGTGAGCTCTCTATCTTGTATATTGTAACAGCTACTTCAAATCACTTTTGCAGGTGGGTGATATAAAAATAGACAAAAATATCTTCCATTTTAAAAAATATCTTCTTTTTAAAGAGACAGGATTTTATCTGATCCTTTGCTTTCTTCTGAGGGAATTTCAGGGGCAGAGAAATGTCTGCAGGATGTCTGTTCCATATAAGTCCTCACCTGAGTTGGCACGTTTAATTGCACATCTAGTCTTTATTTCTAGCCTTACAGGGAATAGATTCGACAATGCAGAACTTCACCAGTGGATGGAAGACTCTTTGTCAGAGAACCTATTCTTGGTTGTCAGCTATCTGAAGGTCTCTGGCATTTTCTGACTTAGCAATCCTGGAATATAATTCCCTCCATGTGGCATCCCTGGCAGGGGGCGTATACTGGAGTCACCACCATGTTGGCTACATGTGCTGTGATGAAGAAATCATCCAAAGATCAGTAGAAACGTCAGTTTTCTTCTGAGGGAATTTCAGTCTTAATGAAGCACTTCAATCCAGAAGTCTACCCTGCTCCCACAATAAACTCTTTTTTCTTTGGTAGATATTTATAAGGAACCACTCAAGAAAACAACAAAAACCATGAAAAATTAGTTTAGATTAATGCACTTTCTGAAAACCATGGCCTAACAACTGAAACTTTTACATATGCATCACTTGATATGTTTTTAATGGAGTTGGTGCAATGTTTTTAAAAAACCACTACATACTTGTTTGACGTCAAAGCAAAGCATTTGGCTTAAAAGCCAATGCATGTTAACAAAAGTAGGGGGGAAAGACAGTAATTCTTTAGTGAATCCTGGGCAGTAATACTGCATTTGAGGTCTTCCTCAATAGTTTACTCATTTGGAAATCCAGCCTAAAATGGAGTTTAATAAATGTGCTGAAGTCAAGAATACTAACCAGGCAGCACAGGTTACTCCACAGAGACTGTTTCCACATACACAGCCAGCCCATTTCATGGCATCTGCACCATCATGTTTGATTGTTGGCTTCAGCAATCACAACCAATGGAGCACATACTGGACATACACTTCTTTGAACCATTGATGATAATGTTCGTCTTCTTAGAAATGTGTGATTATATCCCTGACATGGATCTCATGCCCTGTGGTTTGCCAAGGACAATCTTGAGAAGGAGGCTGGACAGGTGTCATGTCCATGCTCCAGATGGAGAAATTAGTAGAGAAGTTCTGGAGCTTGTGCCACTCAAGAGTGGGCAGTAGGATACCAGTATAGCTCCAAGATGGAATATATTTTCCATTAGAGTCTGCTTCCTTGGTGCCATGAGATTGTCCTACCAAGGCATAACCCAGAGACAGTTGAGAAATGTGCCTCTCCCTATTTCCAATGAGCTGCTAAGAGAACAGGTCTGGGGTGAGGCTAACTCCAGCTTTGCCTCTTACTTACTGTAAGAGCTTCTCTGATACCCAAATTTTTCATCTGTATTGCCTTCCTTCAGCCCCACATACCAGCTCTGCCTAGTCAGACTGCAGGCTCTGGGTTCAGTGAAGGCTGATGTAAACCAAGGATTGCCAGGAGCAGAAGGGGAAATGAATCTTTTGCAACTTGAAAAAGACAAACTCTCAAACTCATCTTGGTCTGTAGGGAAGAGTGGACTGATTATTCTCAATACTCTGAGACCCCCAACTCATACTCCAAAATTGGGCTTCATGAGGGTGGATTGAGGGACAGGAAATACTACCCTGGCCTCAGGGGAGAGTGTCCCTGTGTGGGGAGGTAGTTCAGGTTGAGGAAACTGGTTTCATGCAAAGATCTCGAGAAAGGCTGAATTTAGTTCTTACGAGGTGAAGGTGAAAGCACTTGGAGTCAGCCCTTCTGTACAACAAGAGGGTGATAATCTTGGAGCCCAAGTGTGGGACATGGCTTTGTTTTGATACCAGAAATCTGTTCAGCAAAGTCATTGATGTGGAATGACAAATGACTCCAATAGCACCCGTGGCACTAGCCAGAAAGGACTGAACACTCTTCCTGTTATTGCTTCTGGGAATGGGCGGGGGGGGGGTCTGATAGCCCCCTTTAGATGCAATAAGTCCAGGGAAACTGGGAGAAATCAAAGGCAGGGGGCCTCAAGGAGGAGATCTCGATGGCCTTTGGGTCCAACCCAATTAAAATTAGTGATTCATAAGATTCATAGTATTAAAAATTATCCAAGTGATTCATAGAAAAGAGGACTTGCCATCGAAGATGGAGGTATGGCGAGTATGGGTTTAGTAGGGAATAAGAACATTTCTTGAACAAGGTGATGGACAGTTCTTAGTGTGAAAGCAGCTCCTGTCCCTGACATTGCCCCCATGGGCCTCCAGCAAAACACCCAGCACCAGTGGGCATCTGAGGAGGTGCTGTGACAGCAAAGTAACATATAGTCTGATGCCTGCACCCCAGTGTCAGCACCCTCGAGGTGGGGTGAAGTGACTATGTCAGTGAGGATGTCAGTGAGGATGTGGAGAAAAAGGAACTCTCCTCCACTGCTGGTGGGAGTGCAAACTGGCCCAACCACTATGGAAAGCTGTGTGGAGATTCCTCAACCTGCTAAAGATGGAGATTCCACATGATCCAGCAATTCCACTCCTAGGTATTTACCCAAAGGACACAGAAACATTAATTCAAAAGGGTGCCTGCACCCCTATGTTTATAACAGCACTGTTTACAATAGTTAAGCTATGGAAACAATCCAAATGCCCAAAAATAGATGACTGGATCAAGAAGATGTGGCACATATACACAATGGAATATTATTCAGCAATCAAAAAGATAAATTCGTGCAATTTGCAGCAACATGGATGGAGCTGGAAGGGATCATGCTCAGTGAAATAAGCCGGAAAGAAAAAGAAAAATACCAGATGGTCTCACTCATAGCAGAAATTTAGAAAACCTAAATAAAGGACCAGGAAAAGGACTCATTATAATAAAGTAAAAATCAAAATCAGCAAGCAACTATAAACCAGAGACACATTATGGGGGGGGGCAGGGGGAGGAGGGAGTAGGATCAAAACAAGGGGGGTGGGAATTGTATGAGGACTATAACCAAGATGAGAATGCATACATTGTGCAAAAATGAAAAATGATGTATAAAATTAAATAATAAATTAAGAAAATAAAAATTTAAAAAAGAAAGTGAATAACATATCTAAAGCAAAAGGGGAAATGTGAAATATTTTTGTCTCTAGTGTTCTCTAATCACTGTAATACTGTCCTCTAATTTGATATTTCTTGCATTTTTAACAAAAATTTTGTTTTCACATTGTGACAGTTCATTTTAATTGTTTTCTCTATTAGACAAAATTTAAATAAACCTCTAAAGAGTTTGCTTAAAAAAAAATAGACATGTCCCATTAAAAAAATTCTCATTTTAAAATATGAAAAATGAATCCACAACAGTTCGTTTTGTCCAAGTTTGTATAGCCAGTAAATGAAGTTGAAATTTAATCTTTGAAAAAAATAAATAAATACAACAGGGCTAACAGTGAGAGATGGATTACTGTGAAGCTCAAGCTTCAAGTCACCTTCAAGGATACCCAGAAATACATGGCTATTTGGACAGTGGAGCTGAACTAACTTTCAAAATGTATGGAATAGTTTTTCAAATATTAGTGCTTATATATGAAAGAAACTTGATAGCTTTCCAAAATTTGACATCCTCTTAAAATTCATCTGAAATTACCAATAATGAGTCATTAAGTTGAAACATTCTAAGTTTCAATTTTCTATCAGAAATTTTAAAAATGTTGATCAAACTTGCTAGAGGAAAGGTCAAACTACCTTTATTTTCTCCTTATTGAACACATGGTTATGAAAGGCAATCATATAGACATTTACTATATGATAACGTTGGTTCATCAATTTAAAATGAAGTTATTATGGATTTTGCAATGCTTAGGTGTTAGCCTGAAATTTTTTTTTTCATACTAAATATTCATCTTTGTATCTAATTTTATTTCATAATTTTGGGTACTTTCTGAAAAGAGCTTTTGTGAAATTGTAGAAGATTCTGGCCCCCAAAATTAAGAGTCTGCTCCTGTTACTACAGGAGTATCAGCAGGGCTAGCCTGCTGGGTATCTATCAGAGGCTATCAGAGAGGATTCTAGAAGGACAGGGATGCCACAGAGGAGAAAGATAAAGGAAAAGAGGTCTTCCTTATGGCAATAAATGGAGGCCAGAAAGGAAAACTCAAAAGTAACTGATGGAGAACAATGAAGTCGAGAGTTGACAGTTGAGAAAACAAATTTTGAGATTGATAAGGAAGACAATGGGACACGTTTGCAGAGGGCAGGTAGAGGGGATACGCCAGGAAAAGGGTTGAAGAGGCCTATTTTAAGGGCCTCATCTGTTTTTCAACTAGCAGCTTGACTCAGCCCCAGCAGATGTGGTTCCTGATGGAAGCTGACACATACTCTCTGTAGAATTAGATGCAGGCCAACCAGAATCCAACGTGCTGGGAGAAAACCAGGAGCAGGTTATGATGTGGGATCCCTGTCAAAAGACTGTCTTTCCCTCAGGACCTGTGGCTACAATTCCCTAATTGAGGAAGACATCTTGTCTTGGAAGCCTCCGTCCTCAGCATCTTACTCTGTTAGGCTGACAGGAAGCGAGAGAAAGGTGTAGCAATAAAACATGGAGGTTCCTGAACTCATATGTAGAGCTGTCTTTTTGAATTCCCATCTGGTACTCCTCTGCAGATAAAGCTGCATAGAAGGTCAAAAGAGTAAATGACATCTGAGTGAGTGTCGGTGAGAATGTGGCTGGACTGTTCTGAAGGATATGGCTCTGAGGTCCTGCCACTCACGACTGGAGGAGGAACCTGGAGGAAGAGGAGCAGGAGCAGGAGGCTAGCCAGAGGTAGAAACAGCACTGCATTCTGAGGAAATGTCTTTGATTTCCAGGTGTGGCTAACCTCTGAAGTGTGTTTCTGCTCTCTAGCGCCTTCTGTAGTGGCTGAGCAGAGCAGATGCTGCAGTGGGTGGGGGCTATGCCTACCAGGGCAGAATTGGATTAGGATGTCTGAGACACAGATGCCCAGTGCCTGCAGTGTGAACAAAAAGTAGAATGGTAATATGGAAGATGGGACTGAATCATCAATCCAACCTCCTAGCAAGGAATAAACCTTGGAAAAGAAATCCTGTAGGTGAGGCACAGGCCATCGTGGCACAGAAGTGCAGAACAGTAGGGCTGGAGTGACTTAGGAGAACAGGGGCAAGTCCTCAACTCTCTTCCAGATTATCCATGAAGGAGTCATATAAATAAGAGCTTAGAAACTGTTTAAGTAATAGATTGGAGGTTATAGATGGAATGCTTGGTGGGGGGAGCAGGATGCAGAGAAAGGAATAACATGGTATTCTGGGAGATGTTGCTGAAGTGTAGAGGGTTAGGACGAGGAAATGCAATGTTGAGAAAGAAGATGGTGGGCATGAAGATAAACTGGAAAACCAATCTACGACTTCAGTGTTTTCGTAAAGTAACCAAAACACTTGGAAAGGACACACTGGCATCCATCCCTGTGCTGGCAGAACACTTTCCAGAGCTGAAAAAGAAGTGAATGTGCAGACTAAATGTAATCCTCCCATTTCAGGCACATTAAGTAAAAGAAACACATAGCAAGACGCATTCCAGTGAAATTTTTGAATTAGCAAAATAAATTTCAAGATTCTATTAGCGATGAGGCAGGGAGGAAAAGGAGAAACACAAAGGGCTAACAATCAAGCTGATTCTAGAACTCTGTCCTTTGAAACCCTGAAGTAGCATGGATTCATTGCCACAGTCATGAGGTTTTGAAAGGAAAAATGGAGAAGAGAGCACAATAAATCCAGCCAAGTCATCAATCCAACATAAAAGCAAATGCTTTGTGTCTTAGTTAGGTTCTCTGGAAAGCCAACTCTGAGATCCAGGCCTCTATACTTGCATGCAGGAGGTTAGATGGAAACTGTGCTCTGTGTTTTAGAATAGCATGGTAGGGGCAGGTAGTGTGAATAAAGCGAAATTGAGCAGAAGTGGGGTAGAACTGTGATAAGTTGCAAAGGAGACTTCACTCACTCAATAAGCTCTGGAGCTGAGGGAATGCTTTAGAGTTACCCCAAATTGAAGCAAGGTGGGTCTTACCTTATCCCCCTGCAGTAACAAGTTTCCAGATGCCAGCTGCCCCAGAACAGACTTGTGACCTGGACCCAGCCAGCTCCCTTCCCTATAAGGCAGTTTCTGTGAGGAATTCAGCATGACCATGAGCAGCTGGGGAATAAGCACCTAAGTCTTTAGGGGGCTTGTTAAACCACCTATAACACCACCTTATTAAAAATAATTTTTAACAAGGTGAATTTGACCAACTACAGAATGACTATAACAATATAAGGCCAAAATTTCCAAGTCAAAATCTAAGTGCCCTTCAACAGATGAATAAAGAAATTCTGAAGTATACACTCGATGAATACTATACACCTATAAAAAAGATGAACTCATGGCTTTTGGGACAAAATGGATAGGCCTCAAAGTGATTAAGTGAAATAAGTCAGAAAGTAAAAGGTAGATATTGGGGCCTCCCTGGTGGTGCAAGGGATTAAGCACCACACTATGAAGCTATCCACAGCCTCTGCAAAACAAGTTCAATCCCTAGCCAGGCAGGGAGCTACCCACATGGCGCAGCAGACCTCTCCTGTCTTGCCCACTGCTCCCCTCAGCAGTGTATTTCAGTCAGTCTGCCTGTTCTGTTCCCCACTGTCTCTGGTGAATCCTCCCACCCTCCCACCCCCACATCTCTGGCCTGTACCCCAGCTCTTGTATGCATAAATAAATAAATCTTATAAAAAAAAGATAGATATTGGATGGGTCACTCATCTGTGGAAGATAACCAAAAAAACACATATAGGCAAAATACAGCAGGAATAAATCTTAGTCTTAAAGATTTTAATGGTTTCAAGAAAGGTGGGGAGGGGAGAGGATATGGGCAGGGAAGCAGAAGGGGTGGCACAGGTAGTTTGATGGAGGGTGAGCAGAACATGTGCATTTATGGAAGAGCAAAAATGTAACCCCAAATAAAAAATAAAACAGAAGAAGACAGGAGAGCCTTTCTAATCCATTTTAACCTGACTTGTTTGGTTATATATTTCAAGCAACCACAGGGCAAAGTTGGTCCCAGCATTTCCCCTTCTTACTCTTGCTCTGGCTCCTGGAAATGCTTTCCAGAACCCACTGGAATCTGTTACTGCAAATGGTGGCCACTTAGAAGAGCAACTGGTATATTTGATCTCACTTTTTAAAAACAATGGCTAATCTATTTACAAGGCTAGAGTAGTACATGGGGAGGATTAGCAGGCCAAAAGATTCTCTCACAGAATCTTTTGCTTTTTTAAAAGCAAAGTTAGATACAGCAAAATGATGGTCATTTTATTGCAAAGGAATTTAGGGAAGATTTTCTGCATCTTTGAACTCCTTGCCAAAAAGAGCATAATCCCATTTTCACAAGTGGGATTAGAGTAGACAACACTGATCTGTAATGGCTGTGACCAGACAGAATAAACGGACGACATCTCACCTTATATTTCACATTTTTTAACAAAGAGAAAATAAAGAAAACCACCATCAGGATTACTTACTTAAATTGACCATCAAGTTGATTCAATATCTTCTCGTTCTTAACAAGGAAAGACTGATGACTGCAATGGAACAGTCACCAAACTCTTCTTCATACTAACCTCTACTGAGGGCTCATGGATGTTTCTCGATTAAATTGAGTGTCCGCAGAATGAGCTCAACTGTGCATGAAAATCAGAAAGCAGAAAGAAAACTGATTGCCAATTATCTCTTGGTGGTGAGCTCTTGGGTGATTTAAACTATTTAATTTACATTTTCTTTTTTAGCATTCTCTAAATCTTCAATGAGTATGACTTTTAAAATGAAATAAAACAGATGCTATTGCAAATTAATGTAAATGACTGCAAATATACCATAGGAGCACAAATTAAAAAAAAAAAGATTAACTATAATTATTTCTGGGGAAGGTGAGTAGGAAGTGATTTTTTTTCCTATGTTTCAGATTTTTGCTCACGTTTTTTCATTTTTTATGATGAAAATTTTAAACATATTATTTCCTTAAAAATTTCAGAGTTGGAAATTTTATTGTTAGCTTTCTTTTAAGTTAGGATTGCACCTATCGTCACTCTACCCACCTTAACGAGCACTTTGGAAAGTTCTTACTGAACCTAAGTCCCTGTTGCTGCTGCATGAGGTGGCAGGCCCAGAACTCATGCCAGTAACATGATGATTTGGGCCTGGGGGTGGGATCAAATCATAACATTCCTAATTCACTTGCAGTGGGAGAGAGAGCAAATGCTGGATCCTTTCAGGGTGGAAATCTGTATGTGGTCTGTTGTGCCAGCAAGCACAGGGCAGGTTCACTATTGGTTCTGGCAGATGGATAAAGAAGAGTTCAAGCCTTTGGTGGGGTTTTCAGGCTTTAATGCTCTCTCAGAGAACCAGGCACACACCAATCAGGGAGGCTGGCATGCAAGGAGGCAGACACAGATCCGGAGGCAGGCAGGCAACTGAGCTTCCCAGGCCACAATGAATCTTTACACTCCTTCTCTGGGTGCTCTCTGGTGTTCTCTCTGCCTGTCATTCATGGTTTGGCCTCTTCTGCAGTCATGCTGCCCATCTTCTATCTGTTGCTGCCTATAAAGGGCAGGATGGACACAGTGCAGGTTCTCTATGATTCTAGGCAGACAGGTTAAGGAGAAGTTCTGGAGCCTTCAGTGGCTTTTCAGGCTTTTATTGGGATTTACCAGATACACAGCAGGCAGGGATGCAAGCCTCCCAGCCCCCAGCAAGTCTTCACTCTATCCGGGCTCTCCAGCGTTCTCTGGTGGCTTCTGCTTCTCTGCTCTTCTCGTGGTTGTCCTCTTCCGTTCGTGCTTCTCTGCTTCTGCTTCTGCTGGCGTCCCCTTGACGCCACCCTTATTAGCCCAGTCTTAGCTCAGGTGTATCCACTTATGCATGCCCACACCCTACTCCAGGTGCCCGCCATCAGGCATGCATTCAGGACCGCAGGGATCCATCACCAATCCTAATGGTGGGAGGGCAGAAAAGACTGATACTGTTTTACCTTACCATACACTGCTGCCACTGCTTTTAGCCTAGAGGTGTGCACACTTACACATGCGCACGCATCCTTTCTCCAAGAGTCCACAATTAGACATGTATGCCCCGCCCCACGATCCCAAGTGCCTTCTGTATTAGCGCAACCAAGGTCGCAGGTGAGAGCCACAGAGGCTAGTGGCGTAAACATCATGATTAAATCATTTACCCTACAGAACTGATTAAACCTTCCCTCTTCATGCCATCTAGATGTTTCCAGGTGGCTTTGTCTAACCCGGCCCCTACATTGTAAGGCACAGGCCTGCACACTCAATCCATAGTGGTTAGCGGTGGAGTATGGCAGGATAAAAAGGGAAAAGGGCCTCCATAAATAGAAAATGGAACTCTTGACCCCTCCACCAACCCTTGTGATCTTGCCTTATATTTCCTTTGTTCCAGAACACTATCACCCTCTGACATGCTGTATTCCTTGCTCTCAAGGTTCATTATCTATCTAACTCGCCCACAGCAGCATAAGGCCCACGGGGGCAGGGATCGTCCTGGTGTTAAGTACCCAATACCAAGCCTGAAACAAAGGCTTCAGTATGAATACCTTTTGAAAACGACAATTTATATTTATGGGATGGAAAGATCGGCGAGGGACATGGCATGAAACAGACAACAGTGTCCAGAGTGTAACCATAACTCTGTGTAAGAGGGAACACCCATATTAACTACAGATTTTTGGATTTTAGATTCTGGATCATCTATAATCTCTAGGATCACATTAAAATGTTTAATTTTAAAAAGAAAAGGTGGGGGGGTCCTGCACGGGTTGTGAGAACAGGAAGGCTCAGTCAGGGCAAAACAGGTGCCTTGAGGGTGGAGGCAACCCTGGCCTGTGCACCGTGACTACTCTACATTCCCACACTGGTAGGAACCTTTCAGGATAGCCTCCTGTTTATGGGCCTGGATTCTCCATGCCATTAATGCTTCTTGAAGTGAAATTTTTCTTCCACTGACCACTTCACTCTCCCCAAATTAGCTGAAGTCTGTTGTAAGAAGACACAATGTTTTGAAACTACCATTGTATACATCTAGCCTCACACATCAAGGTGTGATGTAATTCAAGCTCATTAGGACTTTGTAGGATTATCTTTGCATGAATGACCTTGGACATGATTGTCTGGAATTAAGTGCTTTATCTATGTCCTGATGGCCCATAAAAGACAGGCCACTTTCTAGAGCAAGAGCTGGTGGCTAATGCAATTGTACATGTGCCCAGGATGAAACAAGAAAGCATGGTGAAGCTGCTCTGATGACCAGTCATGTATGCACAGGACCTTGCATTATGGGGTTTGTTGAAACATCAGAGCAACTCCTACACTTTCTCCTCTGGAGTTCGGCCCTCCTTGCTGCTCCCATTCAGACATGGAGTTGGACTTGACTCAGACTGATCTATGAAGAACTAGGACCAGCTGCAAGAAGGGGATTTTGAAGTATAGCAGGTGAGGTTCAGGTATGTGAAAAGCAAAGGTGAATGATATTTGGCCTTTGTTCCAACAATATTTGAAATTTTCCTCACCATGAAGCTCTTAGAAGCTGATACTGATGAATGATGTTAGCACTGCAAGAGGCAACCTTTAAACCATGCTGGGTTTGTCATTAGTTCATATACGAAAAGGCCCTCACCTGCTGTTTCCCTTGCCCTACTTTGTTTCTTCATAGCTCATATGACTTTAAAATACTATACACTTAGTGGCTTATTGTCTGTCTCTCTGTGGAATACAAGATCCCTAAGAGGAGGACTTCGCCTCTCATACTCTGCTGTATCTGTCTCCAATTTGAGAGCAATGCCTGGAACAAAGTAGGTGCTCATTAAAGATCAGTGAAAGAGAGAAAAAAAAGACAAAGACAAGGAGAGGAATTTTTATAAAGGATGTTTCCATTTATTTTGTTATTTTAAATCTGAACCTGCATGAAATGATGGTTAATTGCATTTAGCTCAAAGCACCCCTGTCACATGAACCGGAGACAAGCCAAGTTTGGACCTTTGCTACTCATCATCATCAGGTCCCAAGGCCCCAGCGATCAGTCCTCTGACTTAACTTGCATACACTGAGGCTGCTACAGCCCCAGCTGCAAGTGACTCAGAGGGTTTTCTCAGGGGACTGGTGGAAAAGGGTGGTAAGCACTTATGAAGTGGTAGGACAGGGCCCTGAGCTTCAGTCCCAGCCTGCGGGCATGTGAAATGGGAGCGTGCTTGAGGGAACACAAGGAAGGCTCCTGGTATCCTGGAACCCTGGGGTAGAGAGACCTGATTCTTTCATTGACTCAAGTAGGGGCCAATCCTCCAAAAGGATGCAGCTTAGAAGGACCTAAAAGAAACTTAAGCTTGAAGTTTCTGAAAAGCAGCATCACCTCTTCCATCCTGCACTCACACTCACTCATTCTTTCTACATACACGCACGTACACACAGCACATGCACGCACACACACACACCCTTTTCAGATCTTCTCAGGCCAGATCTCGGTAGAGGGACAGACAGCCTTGCAGAGGCGCTGCACAGTATGCGTGCTCCCGCTACCACCGCAGGCCCTCTGCAGGGGGCAGCTGGGTCAAACGTTGGTGTGCTGAGAACCAGCAGAGGCTGTGCTGCCCCGCTGGCTCCTGCCTGAGGGTGCTGGGCTGGCCACGTGGCTCCTCCTGCTCTCGTGTCCTCCTCCCTGGCTCCTCTGGGCCGGCTCATCCACCAGTTTGAGCTTCTCATGCTCCTCCTTCAGGAAGAAGTCCACCAACAGGCTCTTCTCTTTCTTGATCTGGTCGCTGATGTCCGTGGGGATATCTGGGATCATCCAGTCCACGAGGACACTCAGGAACATCACAAGGTTCTGCAGAAAGTGAGGGAGAGGGATTTGGAGCAGATGCCTGGCCCAGCCTGGCACCGCAATCCACCTGTGCCCTGTTGGAGTGAGCAGCCCACAATGGTGGTGCGTAAAGAGCACAGAGACTGTGACCTCAGAAAGATTCTGGCCCCACTACTTACTAGCAGGTGATCTTAGCCAACAGCCTAACAGCTCCTGGGGCTGTCAGACCCTGTTGCCCTTGCAGAAAGGGCAACAGTAACAGAGTCTACCACCTGCAGGAGTCGGGAGGATTAAATGAGTCAGTACCTCACACACAGATTGCTCCAGAGCCTACTTGGAAGATGCCCACTGATCTCTCCAGGGCTTTCACTGGGCCAGCTGTCCCTCTCTTTCTTCCAGCTGAAGCCCTGTCCTCTATTTGAGAGCTGGGTCTTTGGATTCTGCACTCCTGACCGCAGCCAACCCTCCTTCTACTCACATTCACCTTCTCCCGCCCTCTATTCCATCCAGGCCTCTCTAAGCCATGCAGGCCTGTCTGGGGCTCCAAGCCTCGAGCTCTGCTGATGTCCTAAGTATCTGTACACACTGGTAACTGGCTTCCTTCTTTCAGGTGCACATCCCTCCCCTAGAAACACAGGTAGGACCAAGCTACCTCTCGCGAGTTTTTCCCGCGTCAGTGATGAGTAAGTCACACAGTGAGGGCAGGGGCCGGTGGGTGCTGGCCAGCCCGCCCCACTACCCCTGCGCTCTTCCCCCCATACACACTCCTCTATTTGCGGTGTTCCCTCTGCTCATGCAACTTCCTCTGGGACTGAGGAGACACTGACTGAGGCCAGAAAGAATTTATGAGAGCAGCGCTCTCTTCCAGGCTCCAAATCCTGTCCCAAATAGCAAATAGACCATGGCCCCTGGGGCTCCTAGGGCTGAGGGGAAGAATTTGGGAACCAACCGCTAGGTGCAGAGGCCCCTGGGGGGATGGTCTCAGGTGCCCTCAAGCAGCTTCATCATGACCTACTCTTCTTCACCCCAACTCCTCGCAGTGAGTGGAAGTGAAATGAGGAGACCCTGAGGCGGGGCACAGAGGAAGGACAGCTGAGCTGCATTTCACATCTATCGCCCCATCTCTTCAGAGAAAGAATGGGTGTCTACTTGAGCTGAAAGCCTAGCTGAGGGCTTCTCCACTTCCTGGCTTGGGGTCTGGGGCCAGATACTTTAGAGCCCTCCAGGGATCTGCCTTCAGGGAATACAAAGGCCTGAGGGAGTCTTAGAAAGGCAGGAGGACCCCCAGGCGGAACTGAGGCCCGGATGCTTAGAGAATCTGGCTGCAATCGGAGCTGCAGCTATTGTGGGAGACAGGAATCACAGCTCCAGTTTGCTATTCATTCAGCAAGGCTGATGGCCCCAGGGCCCTTCCCAGCAGTTGTCTCAGGGGCTGGCTCCAGCCAACAAAGGAGGGAGTGAGAGCACTAGAAGAAAGGCGCATAACCCGAGCTCTTCCGGGGTGGGCCGCAGAGACCAGGTGGGGCCTTGTGTCTTCCCGCCTGCCTTTCTTGTCTTCAGTTTAAATAGGAATTTATCTCTACCCTGCCACTTACTCCACATCTGTCTTGTAACCTTACTCTGTGTTTTATTCTCTTTCTGCAAAGGCCAGCCATTAATGAGGCCCTCTGGATCGGGCCTCCTACCCCACCGGGAAAGAGAGCCCTGGCGACTGCCAGCCACACTGAGTGCCCCATGGAACTGTGAAAACCTCAACTGGTGCAGGCAAGAGACATGGCTCCTTAGCCTGCATTCGCCCTGACTATCCCTTATCTGAACAACTCACCTGGAAGATGATGACAAAAGCCAGACGGGCAGACAGAACGGACCAGTACTGCTTGGAAAACTCATATGGATTCGGAGCCCAGGGTGGTTCTCGGTAATCTTTAAACCTGCCCAAGGAGAAACATGCTGTTAGCATTGGGAAGAGCGGGGTGAGGAGGGTGCTCCCCTTCAGGGTCCAAGTAGCAGGCAAGCACTTGGCTCTCGGAATTGAAGGAAGAGGCAGAGGGGAGGAAACCATGATGCAACTGACAAAGGTCCATGGACTAAAAATCCAGGTTCTCCAAAGCCAAAGTCAGACTAGACATTTTTTTTTCCTACTCATTCTCTCCAACGTCCCCCAAAGTTTCCTCTGTTGTCTGGATTCTCCTTTCAGAGGAACCCAAGGCAGTGAGTCCATCTTTGCTCCCCGCAGCCTGTGGTTGCTGAGAAGGGAGGAGAGACCCCCCAGGAACCCCATAGAGTTCTCTACAGCCCCCAGGCTCAGTGAAGCACAGGCAATCTGGACTTAGTCCCCAGCTGGCTGCTCAGGACCCCAGCCTCACTGAACTGCCACATTCCTGCCCCAGGGTGAATGATGACCAAACTGAAGGTGAACTGGTGTGGGGTGTCAGGCATAGGGGCGTTCATAGTCACGGTTGGTCAGTTTCTGGAAGTCTTCTCATCCGATCTTGATAAATATCCTCAGTTGGACATTGGTTAGCCACATACCACGGGAGGAAACTGAGGTTCCGAGAGGTCCAGTTACTTGGCCGGAGACTCATGGCCAGCCAGAGGTGCAGTGAGGTAGGAACCCAGGCCTGGCTGAATTCAGCTCTCCTCCTGTGGTCACAGAGCACACCCAGCTGCAGTCTAGGTGGGGCATCCAGAAATGGGTGCTCTTTGTCCCTTCCCCTGCCTGAGTGAATCTGAAAATCATGCTCAAGCAAGATGGCTTCCAATTGCCCCAGGAGAGATGAGAGAAGAAAAGAGAGAAGCAGGGAAGAAGCTCACACAAAAAAAGAAAAGACGCAGCAACAGAGTCAGCTCCAGAGAGACAAACTGAGTGGTGGATGCTAAGCATTCGACGAGGGCTGGGCAAGTCGCCAGGGGCTGCCCCCCACCAGCTCCCCCTCTTCCAACAGCTGATTACAGCTGTTGCAGGCTTGGTTTGACATCCGGATGAAAAGCAAAGCTAGCTGCAACCCAGCTCAACGCCACGGGATTCATCCTATCCATCCGGGGCTGAGGACAGAAACACGGCCAGCTCCAGATTACGCTTGCTAATGGGCACGAGGGAGAGCGTGGCTAAACTAGCAAGGACATCATGGGATGGGAAAATCCTAGGCTCCCCACCCCCTGCTGCCCCCCAAAGGACCCCGGGGCAGAAGGGAATCAATCTGTCCTGCTCTTCTCAAGACCTCCCGAGGAGGGGTGCTACGCACACACCCACTCTTCACCATGGGGAACTCCTTCCCCAGGCCCAGCCCCAGCCCTCTTGCCACAATCAAAGACCATTTCTCTTGTTTTCTAGCTCCATCTATGAAAGAACAGCTGTTCACTGACCTCAGGACGAGAGCCACTGCTCACCCCTCTTTTTCCCATTCTGAAAAGAATCCATAAATAATCTAATTCTGATCCCATCTCTGCTACTAACTCACCGCTTTTGGAAAGCTTTTGGAAATGTCAATTTGCCCTCCCTGAGTGTCCAAAACATGTTTTGAATCTAACAGGCACATTCACCTAATCAAGGATCTGGGGAAAGATTAACCAGAGATATGTCCAGAAAACTCCACTTGAAAATACCTCTATGCTCGTAGGCTAAGGCTGGCTCTGTTAGGAACTACAGCGCAAACCCGCCTCACGAGAGAACGGTACACAGTTATTCATCTGTTTACATTTCTCTTTCCAAAGCGAACTTTTACAAAACTGTATCCTACAGTAGTAAGAACTACTGTATACATACCTATATGGCCCTGAAATAAATTATATTGTATATATCAATATTACAAGAACAATACTGATGCTTACTGTGTATAATACACTGGTATTTTCCTATTCTGTCCTGTCCTACCCTATCCCTTTCTATTCTGTAAAATGCTAATAATGATCCATTTAAGTGACTTCATGATCCACTCATGAATAATTTGAAAATTAATGATTCTAGTGAGTCTCTGCCATCTGTGACTGGTTGTGTATATTTAAATATAAGTTAGGGTTTCATAATTTTTTCCCTTATATTCCACTATCTCTGACACCCACTACCTCTTGACACTTTCTCCCTCCCTCTTCTCAACCTCAGAAGTCTCATTTTGTTTATGATCGTCCACTGGTTTGTTAAGTGTTTTGCTTTAAAGCACCAAATCATCCACTTCTAAATGTCCAATGTATATTTTTTTTGTCATTCTGAGTTGCTTTGCTACACATTGGTCCCTTGAACTCCTTCCAATTTGATGTAAATGGCAACATTTTGTTTTTCCTTATGACTGCGTAATATTCCATTTGGATATAATACTCTGTTTGGATATACCACATCTCCTTGGTCCGATTCTCTGTCAGTGGGCACTTGGATTGTTTCCATGTACTAGCTATTGAAACACTGTTGCAATAAACACAAGTTTTCAAGTTTATGGTTTTATGTTGTTTGGTTAAATACCTAAGAGTGGGGGTGATTGGGTCATATAATCAACTGTACCAATTTACATTGCCACCAACAGTGTAACAAGGTTCCTCTTCCTCTGCATCCTGCCTGGCACTTGTTTTGGGGCATCTTTTTAATATGTGTTATTCTCACAGATGTGAGATGATATCTCAATTGTGGTTTTAACCTGTATTTCTCAATCAAAGCAATGGCAGATATTTTCTCATGTCTCTATTGGCCTTCAGATACCCTCTTTGGTGAATTCCCTACCTAGACCTGTTGCCTCTTAACTGGATTGTTTTTATATTGCTGAATAGTGTATGTTAAATATATATACATATATATATTATATAATGTCTAGTATGTATGTATACACACACACACATACATATTAGACACTAACCCCATATTGGTAATGCATTAATATATATATTTTCCCCCATTCAAGGATGTCTTATAAATCTACTTATATTTTCTTTCATTGTACAAGCTTTTTAATTTGAGGTACTTCTAATTATTTTTTCTGCATTTATTTTCCCTTGCCATTGGAGTCGAATCCCCCAAACACCTTTATCATTGATGTCACGAAACATATTACCACTGTTTTCTTCTATGTATTTTATTATTGTAGGTCCTGTGTCTGAATCTTTAATCAATTTGAAATTTATTTTTGTGCATGAGGTTAGAGAGTGATCCAACTTTTACTCTTTTACATTCTAATATTCCAGTTTTCCTAGCACTGTTAGACTTTCCTCTCCCATTGCACAGTCATGCCTGCTTTTTTATAAATTGAGTTTTGATGTATATGTATATTTATTTGTAGTTTTTTAATTCTATTTCATTGATCCATATGTCTATTTTAATGCCAGTACCATATTGGTTTTAGTACTATTGCTTTACATTATTGTTTAAAGTCAAGTAATGTGATGCCTCCATTTCTCTCCTTTTTTCTCAAGATTGCTCTTACTAGTGGAGACCTTTGATTGTTCCATATAAATTTCAATATTTTTTTGCTCAATTTCTTTGAAGAATATTGTTGGTATTTTAATGGGTATTATGTTAAATTTATACATTGTCTTAGGCAAAATAGTCATTTTGATTATTGATATTCTCCATTCATGAGCATGGGATGTCTTCCAATTCCCCAGATTTCATAGTTTTAAAAATATCATCCTAAGATGTTAGGCTTATTGAGTTCTCATTAAGTAACTAATTAAAGAGGAAATGTTGAAACTTTAAGGCTAGAAATGTCCACAGAAGACAGAGCAACTAATGGGCTTCACTGTATCTGTCTTTGTGAGAATGGCAGGGGTGGGTGCTGAGAAGAGTCTCTCTTTTCCTTTTATGCCTATATATATATGCATATATTATATAATACATATTAATATTAATATATTAATGTATTAATATTAATATATGTTGATATTACTTTATTATATTATAATAAAATATAAAATATTATAATAATAGAATAGAATATTAATATTAATATATATAAATATATATGAAGTTATATATAAATTATAAAAGTTATATATTATATACATTATATATAATAACTTTTATAATTAAAAAGTTCATGATTGCAAAAAAAGAATGTAAGTAATGATAATTTTCAAATGACATAAATACATTTTTATACTAAGATTTGGGGAGCTAAATTATAGTACAAATTGGGATAGACTCACATACCATATGTAGAACTGGTACAAAAGTCAACATTATATTTTAGCTTTAAAATTACATTAATATGGCAAAGCAGACCTCTCCTGATTCACCCGCTGCTCCCCTTAGCAGTGTATTTCACTCAGTTCTCCTGTTCTGTTCCCCACTCTGTCTCTGGTGAATCCTCTCACCCCCCACACCTCTGGCCTGTACCCCAGTTCTTGTATTCATAAATAAATACATTGTTTAAAAAATTTACATTAATATTTTATCTAGATTGTTCTAATGCTGAAAAGCCTCATTGAGTTGAATTTCTGCATTATATAGATTATCAACATTAACCCAAAGTACATTTCATTATTATAAAACAAACACATGAAATAATACATTAAAGGTCCTACACTTTATGCTAATATATTAAAAAATAATCTAAGGAAGATTTGCATAGCTATAGCTCCCTGGTTACTGCTAGGACAGTGTCTGGGATCCGGCCAGAATTGGGTGGAGGTGGGACAGAGCTGGAGAGGTTACCTGTCGTATTTAGAAAATGTATAGGACTAGACTAATATACTGTATGCATCACTATTAATTTTTTAAAGCAAAAAGAATTTTTGGAGGCTATTTATTTCATGTCCCCATTTTTAGAGATAGGGAAACTGAGTTACAGAAAGGGAAGAGAGACTCCTGGCTCAGCTGTCCCTTACCATCCTCACTTCAGAGGTGATCAGAGACAGTGACATTAGCCACACTTCATCCCAACACAAAATCACTGTAGGCACAAAAGGTGCCCACATAACAAACTTGGAATTGATCCTCAATAGTCAAGAACAGTTTTCTTTTTCAAATGAGGTATTGGTTACATTACAAATTGATTATTAAATGTCTTTCTCGACTCCAAACAGTAGTATGTAAAAAAAAATTTTTTTTAATAGTCCCAGTGGAGATTAATGCCATATGAATGTGGAGCATAATTACAGACAATATTTTCATACCATCTGAGCTACTTAAAACTAAATTGGCCTTTAGCAAGGGGAAAGGGTACAGGCAATTAGGAATTAATGAGAACCATGTTAACCCAGTGGTTGATAAAGATCAGGAGAGGCAACACCCGGAAAAGCTGATTCTCCCTCTGGTCTTATGAGAAAACACATGAGAGGCGGCCACAGGCTGGAAGGGAACTTGTCTCTTCAAAGGCTCTTCCCAGGACTTTGCGACATGAAAGAACTTAGGCCCTGCAGAAAAACCTCGCAGGAGCCACCTGGCAGGAGCTGTTCTAAACGCTCAACAGCTCTAGACAGATCCACTGGGTTGCCTGGGCCCAGGTAGGCTCCCCCAGCTCTGGGCCACAGGCCCTGCCTCACTGACCTCCCTGCTCCCTTCCAGCTGAGTCAGGAGCCGGAGTCCACATGCACTCTCCAGGACATGGTGGCCCCAACCCTGTCCAGCGGTCACTAGTCACGCCTGCAGGCTGACGTCACAGGAGCAGAGGAGCTGGCCCTGGCAAATGTTGCTTCAAAAATGCTGGGAATGCATCTCAAATGGCAGCAGAGACTTGTCCCAACTTCTGTTGCTATTTTTAAGATACCTCTCTCCCTGGCAAGGCTGCTTGGAGCCCAAGATTTCAGTTTGATTTGACCACATTTATCTCCAGAGGTCACTGAAAACTAAGAATAAGAAGGATCATCTAGTTCCCAACACTATTTGCCAGAAAACCAGGGCAAACTTTCCCACCAAGGAAACAATTTTAAAAACTGGGATTTGGCTGGGATATGGTATAGAGTCTTAGTCTCTCTCTCTCTCTCTCTCTCTCTCTCTCTCTCTCTCCCCTCTCTTCTTCCCTTCCTTTTTGGATTTCTATTTCTTACAGACACTGCCAAATCCTGGCTTGGAAATACACTAGGTTATGCCTTACTTCCTGAATCTCCAGAAACTTCGATGACCCAGTCAGAGTCACTCAGCATGATGAGTGGGGTCCACGAGGTAAAGCAGTCCCCACAGTGCACCTTCCAGTTGCACATTTAGATGTGTCACATCTAAATGACAGTGGGCCCCATCTGCCTACACTTGACAGTAGGGCATCTCTTTATTTTAAACGTAACTCTAATCTGCACACTGCAGCCAGAGAGATCAACAGTGAAAAGCTGATCCCTGTTCCCTTCACCCCTCAGTGGTTCCCCATCACCCCAAGATAGTCTCCATGCACCCTATACAACCAACAAGTTCTTTTTGGTCTTGCTTCTCATGGTTGACACCTGCTAGACCACCATCCTGGAGCACAGTTACCCCTCTCGCTGCAGCTCTGGGCTATATCACTAGACTAGACCATGTCTGTCCCACTGGACTGCACCTCAGCCCTGGACCATGGCATAGGCAGCCCCTCTGAAAAGGGTATTTTTTTCTTCACCTTTTGATCCTCCCTTCCTCCAACTCCACATACCAACCAGGCCAACCAGGTCACATGCATGAGGAGTTTCAATATGATTCTCTTTCTGGCCACTCTGTTCTTTCTTCATGCTCCACCTCCCTCAAAACTTCCCTGAACACACAAATCTTGTGAGATGTGTGGCCTCCTTCCTTGGGGGCCCTTGAAACTTGTTTCTCCACTGTAAATTATTAAGGTTACATTTTAATTGCATGTTTACTTATTCATCTTCCACACCTAAACTCTTTAAGGGGTGCACTGTGGTTGGTTCCTTGTTATATCACCAATGTCAGATCTATAGTAATGTCTCAAAAAATATTTCCATAAAGAACTTGGTATTGAGTAAGGAAAAAAACAACGGATGTTCCAAAAATTCTATTGGCTTAATCCTGAAATGATCTATCTTCTATGGATACATTTTTCTTGGCTGAAATACAGCATGTACCTAGTGATAATTCTGCCATGTAGTGGCGGAATTTTTCTTAAGGGCCACAGGTAAGCCATGGCCCTGTCTATGTGCATGGAAACAGGGACGTGTTACTGGGCCTTTAGAGCTGGCTGGAAAATCTAGTGACTCTGAAAGCAGACACAAGAAAGCACCATCTGAGCCTTGTATATTAGTGATACCTGGTATCATTATCTGTTGTTTTGGCTGAGTGGTACCATTCATCTTCACTTCCTACTAGGGAACTCCCCTCTACTTTAAAACCACTTGCTTCACATGGAGATGATGTCAACTATAGCTTGATACTATAGTCAACACTGGTGTAGAATCAGGGGACAGGGAAAGATTTAGTTGTAGTGGACTTGAGCGAATAGGGCCTGACCTAAAGTTAGGCCAACCCTCAACTTTCAATATGGGGGGCATGAAAGACCCTTTTCGTTTAATCTGGTTTAAGCCACTGATAAATCTGAAAAGCATAGCCAGTGTTTATATATTTTATTGGAAGATCTGATAGTCAAGGTCAAGGTCAAAACCTTTGGTTCTCTGGACGGACGTGTGCTTCTACACCAACTAAAGAGACAGACGCTGTCATACTGGCCTTGCTTCACACTGCACAGGAGGAGGAGGTCTGTAATCTGGACGAGAACCATCTGTTATCTTACAATACTCTTCGACTTCTTAAGCCTCAGTTTCTTTATATGTAGAATGAGGAGTTTCAACAAGATGATTTCTAGGACACCTTCCAGTTATAAAGATTTTCTAATTCTTATTTTGCAGCACCTGTTTGCTTAATGTAAACCCGCTGACTGATTTCAAGGACCTTGCTGGAGCAGATCTAGATAGCACCAGAACAGGCCTTAAGCTGGTACAGACCTTCTGTATGGTGGAACTATGTCTCCTGAATCTGCAGACCAACATCCAGCACCATGGACAGTCTGGCAGCCGCATGGAAGAGTGGCCTCTGTGCTATGCAGAGTCCAGTAGTAAATCTGCCTGCATATGACTTATGACCAAGAATTAGACACTTTTGGGCCTCCCCTGGTGGAGCAGCGGTTGAGCGCTGGGCTGCAAAGCTGCCCACAGCCTCTGCAGCGCCGGTTTGATACCCCGCCACCCGGCAAGGGTCCCACATGTCATGCAGACCTCTCCTGCCATGCCCGCTGCTCCCCTCAGCAGTGTATTTCGTCAGTCTGTCTGTCCTGTTCCCCACTCTGTCTCTGGTGAATTCTCTCACCCTCTCGCACTTCTGACTGTACCCAGTGCTTGAATAAATGAATAGATAGATAGATAGATAGATAGATAGATAGATAGATAGATAGATAGATAGATAAAAAGAATCAGACAATTTCTAGCCCCTGATGTGAAAATACTGGACACATCTAGGCTGATGTGAATTGATATTTATGAGTAAATTTACTCATCTATTCTTGGATTTGGTCCCTGATTTTGATTCTTTTCATGGTTGGCTAGAGTTGAGTCCTAAAATTATTCCTCTTGGGATCAAAAGACTCTTCTAATTAAATGATAAAATAGTACAGTTCTTTCATGGGTTGGTGAGACCAATCACTTTTCTCTCTTTTGTGTACTCAGACTGTGAGTCTGAACTAAGCAACCATCTCACAATGGCTTGGTGCCAGGATTTCCCTGGTTGAGAAGGAAGACAGACATGTCCAAGGCTTCCATTGCTGCAAACACAACTGCTTCCTTGATAGAGTATTTATATCAGACACTATTGGGGATGGTCCAGGAAAGTTCCACATTTTCTTAGTAATGTCCTCTCCTAGGTTGTGGTTACTACTATAGCAATTGTTCTGTTTTTTTAAAATATTTGAGGTGTGATCTTTCACCAAATCCTTTATGGGACCAATCACTTAACCAGGGTACACAAAGTTCAAAAAATATATTCCCTGCTGCTCTGTCTTTGTCCTTCTTGGGAAAATAGTGGAGAATCCTCTATTCCTTGGCTTCAATGATCCTTGTCCTCGGATGGTTTTCAATCATGTCTCTAACTGGACCTCTCTGGCATTCCAGCTTAGTGAGTCTAGGGGTTAGGTGGAAACAGTTCCTTAGATTTCCTACCATCATTTTAAATGCAACATGATTAATTCAATTAAATTCATTACATGGGCCATGGAGAGTGTCCCAGTGTCTTGCCAGCATGTCAATGGAACCACAGTTCCTTGTCCTCTGACTTCAACCCCAGCTTCGGAGATATCCTCAGCCCTCATGTCTCTTGTCACCAACTTTGCAATGTATTATATAAAATAGCTAATTTTCTCTCTTCTTCTTAATTCTCTCCCCCACTCTGGTTTGTGCCCATCATGGTCCATGCCTGAAACCTTCCTCAGTTCCCCCAATTCTAGTCAATCTTCCTTTGAGAACAGATCAATTCTTCTAAGCCTATCTTATATCCTATTTTTCTCTGGCACTGAAAATTCAGTACCTTCCTATTGCATGACATTAAAATTCCTAAGATTCCAGGTTTCCTCATTGTCTATTTCAGCCTACCTGCTCAAATTCAACAATGTTGGCTTATACTATCCCAGGAGTTTCTACATGTATTATGTTCCTTATATTATTCGCAATTATCATCTCCCAATGACTCTTTTTTCTACATTGCCTAGCTCCTAAGTGTTGATATGATGCCTCAAATTCATCCCACTCCCATGACTTTGCCCATGCTAACTCCCCATCTAGAATGTTCTGTGTATGTGTGTCCTACAACTCCTCGGGGCCCCTCTAGGAAGCCTAGCCCTTGCTCATCTCTGAATCCCTGCAACACTCATAGTATGTACTAAATATAATCATTGAATGATCTGTTCTGTTCTGTCTCATCTGCTTATCTTTCCAGCCAAATCATTTATAAACTCCCTGATGGGAAAAATGAGGCTATATTCTCAATGTTCCATAGTGTATAGTAAAAGGCATTAGATAATATTGTTAATTCATCAAAATGATGTCTAGGGATGAGGAGAGGTAGGAGACACAGGGAAAGGAGAATGATGTAATTTTAGATCACCCAGATAATTACATGGATCTACCACTTCGGGTCCTCCCCTGCTCTCCTCCTTCAGATTACTTTACCTGCAGAACTGAACCTCCTGGTCAAACTGTGAGTTTTCAGGCTGTGTTCCCTCCTTCAGCTGGCTGACATTGAAAAAGGAGAGGGTGTGGTTGACAAAGCCGTGAAGTGTGCCATTGTTACTGTAGGAGTACTGGTATACCAGACGGGGGATGAAGTCAGAGGTGACGGCAATGACAAAAGCCTGAGGGATAAAGGCATGTGCATTAGAGGCTCCAGGTGACATGGAGTCCATTTTGCATGGAGAGATTGTCCCCCTGGGTCTCCCCAGCCAGAGCCACTGCTCTGACTGACACAGAATTCCTTCCCGAGCTCATGTAGTTCACTCACCTGTGTGTCCATCCGTGACACATGTAAGCAAACCCACCATACTATGGCTGCCAGGAGAGTGAAAGACAACTGGTGGGGCAGAGGATGCTAAGCCAATGTGGGCATTTCAGATGCCACTTCTGTGGTATCTGAATAGATATTTATATTGGCCAAGCCACAGCAGGGCATAAGATTTTTTGAGAAAATTACCAATAATGATGAGAATTCCACTTAAGAGCTGCTCCTGAGTGACACTGGGAGGCCAAAAGACCAATGATACAGGTCTCCACAGTTCTCTTAATCTGGATGTCATCTCTTGACACTTTTTAGCATATCCTATGATGGAGGCTGTTCTTTCATTCATTTTACTTTGGAAAAGTGACATCAATGGGAAGGAGCAGGTCCTGCTAGATGGAATCACTGTGCCCAGCCAGCATCTGGCCTATTTAAGCACTCTATAAATGTCCACGGAGCCGTCCAAACGACAGATGAATGATTGCATGTTTGAATGTGGAGGTACTTTCTGCAAAGAAAACCTTAAATCTTTTTGGCAGCTGTTTATACTGTATTCTGCACCCATAATTCAAGCCCTTTTTAAAAGTAAGGTTTGGGTATTGTTTTCTAAATGTATACATGAGTGTGGATGGCCATAACCATATTTGACAATGAGTAACATACTCACTATAATCAAATCTATAATTTTTCTGAGTACTAGCTACAGGTCCTTTCATCATCCCACCTAATTTCTAGGATGATCCTGCAAGGTGAATACTGCTATTATTCTCACCCATTTTTATAGGTAAGTCTGAGAAAGCCCAGGGAAATAAAACTTCCCGTCATTCCGTTGTATCGATGGAAAGTGCTTAGCACTCGGGCCTCTTTTCCAGTAGACACAACTCCGAAGTAGCTCCTGATCTATTTTCCAAACTGCACTCTATTTCTCAGCCTCAAGATGTGTGCCTCCTAATCAAACATGAAAAATGTAATGGGCTGATCCTCTCTGCCCCTCCTCCTACCATTGCACATGTTCTAAATAGGGAAACAAATCTCCCCAGGGAAAATGGGCTTTCTGGGTGTACCCTAATCTGGCTGGCTTTTCTGGAGATGGGAATGAGGAGGCCCCGCCTGGCCACCCTCCATACTGAACGTAGAAGCCAGAGCTGCTGTTGGCGTGGGCCCGGCAGGATTTCCTCTGAAATGTGGTCATGTCTGGCAAGGCACTTAAGGAGGTCACAGGAGGGGGGACTCCTCTACTTCCATGTCCTATCTTAACCTACACTGTGCCAGAGTCCAAGGCATAATTAAGACTTTGCATCGACAACTTGGAGGAACCATAATTAGGAATTACAGCCTGGGCAAGGCGCCAAGTATTGTTTAGCACAGGAGTCGAGAAAGCGAGGAAAGAGATGGGTAGATATGTGGAATTCTTTCCTCATGATTCTTGGCTCTGAGAAAGGATCTGATTCTGATCCTTAAGGCCCAGGTATGCATCCTGGTGGATAATTACCTTTCTTTCTCTTAGTGAAATTAGCAATAAAGAGGCCCCACTCTGGTGACAGAATGCTGAACTGGGAGGCATGTGTGTGTGATTTACCAGGGGGCTGTCTCAAATAAAGGTCCAGATGGAAAAGGCTGGGGGGTACAAGGGCCAGGTTCTCTCTTTGAAGGCCTGAGCAACTCTAGAGAGCCCCTCCCACAGTGCTGGGGTGTGATGAACAGAAGCACTTACGTTGATGATAACAGAGAACTTGCCAATTCCAGAGAGAATGTCGAACCAAATCCCTGTAAGACAGAAAGAGGGTATCTGACTCAGGGTGATGACTGGCAGGCAAGTTACCTAGGGGTTCCCAGGAACAGGCTTGTCTGGAAAGGCTTAGGAACCCCTCTGTCTAGAAGCCAGAGAAATAACTGGGGGTGGAAAATGGGACTCCCCAGGCCTCCCAGCCCCTGAGGAGATGCAGATGGGTGGCTCAAAGGGGTGAAGAGGCGAGATCCTGCTTCCCAGCCCTCTTACTTAACTCCTGACATCACATGAGGGTGGCAGGGACCAGGAAAGGGGGGTGCAGAGGGTGGGGCGGGACTTGGCGGGGCCATACCGATGTCTTTGGTTCTCACAGCATCCGGCCGTCTCAGCTCCGTCACAAACTTCTTTGCATCCAGCCGTACCTCGATGACATTGTTGAGCAGGGCGAACACAGGGGCCAGAGGAAAGGAGGCCACAAAGAGGGTGACAAAGCCGAACTGAATGACTAGAAAAGAGAAGAGTGACCGTGAGAGGCTCCAGCAAGGAGAGGCAGGATAACCATGCTCTCACTCCTGGTCTGGTCTTAGCGAGGTCTTTTTGACAAGGTTTCTGCACCACGGATGGGGATTTCTTTCTCCATAGTTCTGGGAAAAGCTGTGTAGCAGGCACAGGCAGATCCTATGAGGAAAGAAGCCTGTACTCTGGAGTCGCCTGAACTCTAGTTACTAAACCTGGTGTTGGACACAAAGGTGGACACACACTCTCAGCCCAGAGCCAGGAGTGGGTTGGGTTGTATTTGTGGGCCACAGGGACTTGACGCTGTCCTGGGGAGTGAAAGCAGCTACAGCAAAGTGATGACAAGTAGGCTTGGCTGTGTTCCAATAAAACTTTATTTACAAAAGCAGTAAGAAGAGAAAATGGGATTTGGCCCATGGGGCATAGTTAGCCACCCTTGACAATGTAAAACTTAAAATATTTCCCAAGTATGGCCTCTCCTTTCCACAGCCACAGCTTACTGAGATCTCACTAGATATGAGGCACTGTCTGGCACTGTCTCCCAGGAGCTAGTGTAGAGAGGAAGATGCACAACAAGGGTTGATGTTTATCGAAAGAAAAAGAATGTATCAGAGACTGCGGACATCCAAAGGGGAGGAGCAAAAACCTCTTTGGAGTGGGGTGTAATGAAAGTCGCCACACGGTGGGGCTTCCCTGGTGGTGTCAGGGGTTGAGCACCACGCTGTGAAGTGGCCTGCAGCCTCTGAGGCATGAGTTCAGTCCCCGGTCGGCCAGGGAGCAACCCACATGGTACAGCAGACCTCTCCTGACTTGCCCACTGCTCCTCTCAGCAGTGTACTTTGGTCAATCTGCTTGTTCTGTTCCCCACTCCGTCTCTGGTGAATCCTCTCACCCTCCCACACCTCTGGCCTGTACCCCAGCTCTTGTATGCATAAATGAATAAATCTTTAAAAAAAATTTACAAAGTCTCCACACGGAACACCTACACTTGCTCCCAGGAAGACTGGACTAAAGAGAACATTATTTAGTAGACTAAAGACTGGACTAAAGCAGTGCGGTATGGAGGTAGCCTGTGCCCATTGAATGGCTGGAAGGAGTCCAGGCCCCCTCAACTCCGCTGGGACAGCTGCAGCCACAGTCTGACTGTGCTGGTCAACCAGAATCCCCAAGCCTCTAAAGTCTATTCATCCCAGAGCCCAGTCATCTGATCTCATAACTTATCTACCCACATAGCTTTCTGTCAGCTCCCCTCTGCTTTCTGGATATAACTCAGATTCCTCATCTCGGGAGACAGGGACTCTACACCTGCTCCCGACCTGCCTCTCTGGCTCCTCTTCCAACATCTCCCCTACGCCATCACCTTATGCCTCCACCACCGGGAACTCCCTATCCTGCTGAGCATTCCCTGACTGCGTGAGGGCCTTCCCCATCATTTGTGCACAAGCATTCATTCTCCAGTGAGCAAACTTCACAACACCCCCAGGATGCCATCTCCTCTGGCAAACCTCCCCCCACCTCCTGGCTCCAGCCTCCCCCCAAATCCCTGGCCGCGCCTCTGACAGTCACCACTATGTGGCGCTGTGATTCACCTGCTCACGTGCCTTCACTGCCCACTAGGAAGGCAGGGCCCCCATTCATTCCAGAGGCTCGGGATGCACTTGTCATGCCACCCAGTCCTGGCCCCAGGGAAGTCACAGTGGAATAGGACTTCCCCACAGACTAAGGGCAAGTTATTTAACTTCTCTGTGTTTCAGTTATACCGACTGTAAATTGAGACTGATAATAATACCCACCACACACGCATCAAAGATAAATGATTGTATACATCAGTTACTTCAAACACTGTCACTCGCTGGTTACTCAAAAATGTCACCCCTGAGGGCCTCCCCGGTGGCAGAGTGGGTTGAGCGCAGCGCTATGAAGCTGTCTGCAGCCTCCACAGCGCCGGTTCGATTCTCGGCCAGCCAGGGAGAATCCCACATGGTGAGGCAGGCCTCTCCTGTCTCGCCCACTGCTCCCCTCAGCAGTGCTTTTGGCCCGTCTGCCTGTTCTGCTCCCCGCTCTGTCTCTGGTGAATCCTCTCACCCTCCCGCGACTCTGGCCTGGACCCCAGCTCTTCTATAAATTAAAAAAAATGTCACCCATGAGGTACAATTTTACTTTTACGGGAATAAATATCGACAGTAAAGGTGACAGCAATGTGGACAGTGTACTCCTGTGCTAAATGGACACAAATTGAAGGTGTGAGGAGTAGAAAAGAGTGGGAAGAACTGGCTCGCCCTGGGCATATTTCTCACCAGCCATGTCCTTGGGCAATGCCCTTGGTTTCCATGGGCATTAGCATCCTCGTCAATAAGTTGAAGAGACTGGTTTAAATTCCCTCAGGTCCTTTTTTGAGATGCTGTGGTTCTTACTTTCTTGAACAAGCTTCAAGATTCTATGATATTGAAATAAAAAATGAAAAACCAGGATCCAAATGGAAAAAATTTTTTTGAAAATTAAAAAATAATTTTTTACTGAGGATTAAGCCTAAACACATTAAAAGCCGCAAAAAAAAAGAAAGAAAGAAAAAGAAAAGAAAAGAGAAGAGAAGAAAAGAAAAGAAAAGAAAAGAGAAAAGAAAAGAAAAGAAAAGAAAAGAAAAGAAAAGAAAAGAAAAGAAAAGAAAAGAAAAGAAAAGAAAAGAAAAGAAAAGAAAAGAAAAGAAAAGAAAAGAAAAGAAAAGAAAAGAAAAGAAAAGAAAAGAAAACCCGGATGGCCCTTTAACTAGCACACTTTAACCACTTTTGATTTGGTGGTCAACCCAGGCCCACAGCTGGGGTTACTGCTCTTGCTGATATACCTCTGATGCCCAATGGATGCCTGGCAGGACCTCAGTGACCAGCAGGTGCCAGTAGTGGCAGGCACCACCATGTCAAGGCTAAGGCCTTGGAATGACAGTCTGGATAGCTGGCTGCCCTAAGGGGTCTGGGGTGGGGAGTAGGGAGGAGAAATCTTCTAGAACAAGCTCTGGGAGCCAGGTCAAAATGCAGGGTCTATCACATCTTTTAAATGAGGCTGCTAAAGAATTCACTTTAGAGTCATGGGTAGGGGTGAGGGCAGAGGGGTTGTCAGGGATGGAATTAACAAGGAAAGCAAAACAGATGTTAGACTGGTTTTAAAAACCTGTAAAATGCATGCCTGTATTTAAGTACCTATATAAGCATTCTTTATGCTTGGGGTGCATGGGGTCCTGAGTTGGGCTTCTTGATCCAAATGAGTTCATTTCTGCAGGCCAAATGCTCTTCTCAGAGGGACTCCCTTCCACAGAACTGTGTTAACTCTCCCAAGCCCCATGAGGGCTCAGCCAGGAGACTGGTCGGGTGGGGACGGGGCAGGTGACTTCTGAGGGACCTGGATATTAGGGTGCGCCAGCAGCACACCTCTGCAAACGGCGCTTGGTAATCCAATGTCTTTCCAGGACTAGCGGGAAACTTAACTTTGCTTTCTTTCATGTAAGCTCCAGAGACAGAGACAAACTGAGCTGGGATTGCCCTGGGCTTGTGTTTTATATTCACAGACTCTCCAATCAGGCCCTTTTCTCTCTCTCTCTCTTTTTTTTTTTTTTGTCCATACAATTTAGCTCCCAGAGATGACTCCCTAACAGTGCCCACACATGACCCCAGGCCATAACAGTGTCTCCTCTGCTCCCTTGCCATGTAAGTCTATGTGCTCAGCCCTAACAACCTCAAGAGTGTGTGCTCAGCCAAGGCCAGTGGTGCTGGGCTTGCAGTGACAGGATGCCTGTCCCCTCCTCTGACATTTCTGTAAAGTACCCTGGACCTGGGCCGAGACAAGCCAGTCTCCACAGACGCGCCATTACTGTGGGTGTGGACTGAGTGTCTGGCACATTTCTCGGAAACAACCCAAAGAGGCAGAAACAAATAGGAAGCTTTATTTTCTCTTGGTGTGGGGGGGGGGGGGGGGCAGAGGAGTAAAACCCTAACCCTCTAGCATACAAATACCAAATCCAAGAATTGCTCCTTTTAGTCAGAGATCAAAAGGCGGTATTGGATGGGTGTCCTTCTGGGTTCACTATATAGGACACAGTGATACTGGCCTTCACCAACACCAAGGTTGACTTCTAAAAATAGCCAGCCTCCATTAGGAGAAAAGAGAGGCCGGAAATCCTCAGCGTGCTGCATAATAGAAGCCAGCTTGGCCTGACCAATAACAGATTAAACCTGGCCAAGCCAATTAGGGAGGAATCCATAAGTTGATTGTCAACCAAAGCTTTACAAAGCCTGCTGTAAAGTGTTCCAGAAAGGCCGAGCTGAAAGCACAGAGACTGGAAATGCTCCTAGACACAAATCCCATTGGTTTCTCTCCTCACTTTCCAGAAACCAGGGGCCTTTGAAAAATAACCACCAGCCGGTACTGCCTGGTACTGGAGACAATTAAAATCTTGGCCTTGATTACCTGGGCTTAGGTTAAAATAACAAGGAGGAGAGGGCTAAACTAAACAAGATGGCATCCAGCAGGGACATTCCTGGCTCAGAGAAGAAACATAGTATATTAGCAGGGACAGAATGGACTGGCCAGGATTGGTGGAAAGCTCTTGACGAAACACAACTCTGATTTCTTATTCATTTTAAAATTCTTCAGTGAAAATGTCCGCATCCCCCCCTCCACCATGTCTCTCTCTCTCTCTCTCTCTCTCTCTCTCTCTCTCTCTCTCTCTCTCTCTCACACACACACACACACACACACACACACACATACACATCCAAAACTTCAGTCTGACCCTTGGTGATCTGACCCTAATTTATTTTTGCCCACACAGCTCCTCCCATCATGCACTGTGCTTAGGGCTAATATTAAGCCAGACCATTTGGAGATCAACGCAGCTTGTTTCCCAACCATTTGTACTTCTCCAAACTCACCAAGGTTTGCACACACCACTACTGTCCCCATGCCTGCTGGGAGAATCACCATTTCTCTGGTAGGTGCCGCTCAAATCTAACCTTTTCTTAAAGACTCTCTTTGATCCCATTTATCACCCAGGAGGAATCAGGCACCACCCCTCACCCCCACTATGCTTTGCACATGTCTCTGTTTCCCTCTTCGACTCGCCTCCTTGATGGCAAGCTCTTTGAAGACCTTGGACAGACATGACTCCTTTCTGAGTCCGCACAACTGCGCATGGCTTCTGTCCCACAGCAAAGATGCAGAGATTATCTATTTCATAAATACAAATTTATGTACACTGGCTGTAAACAAAAAATGAGCACAAAAAGAGGCAGACCACTAACACGTATGGGCAGAAAGCACTATACTTGGTGACGGTGAGGCCAGATGGGGTCTTGAAGAAGTGACACCTCCATATAGTAGCTCTCGGTGCTGGGATTCCCATGGAAGACTTTGAAAAGCATACAGTTCGTTAAGAGGGTCCAATTCTAATAATTATGTTTTTTTAAGCTTTCTATAATTTAGTAAAAGCAACAGTCTGCTTAAAGGAATTAAAAATTGGGGCCTTGAGAACCTCCCTTTTGTGAGCCACTGGTAAGCAAGGAGGAGAAGAACGGAGGAACACAAATGGGTACGAGCTTATCCTTTCATCCAGGAGGCCATCACTGGGAAAGCTCAGCTAGAAACAGCCCATTAATACAAACACTTATGTGAGAAACACAGCAAGGGAAGGTCATCACTTTGTTTCATCAGCCCATATTTCAACTTTGCACCTAGTAATCTTTCCCACCAAAGGGTTAGGGAAGCCAGCAATCTTGGCACTGAGGGGCTGGTGACAAAGAGAGCTTGTAACATTGATTGACCATGTAAGAGAGAAAAGATAGTGAGAAGAAAGGACATGGGCTTTTTCCCCATCATGTACCTCTATTGCTTAGGCAAAGGGAGGTCTTGACAGATATAAAAGAAGGTTCTATGACTACAATCCACCCATCCATCCACCCATCCATCCATCCATCCATCCATCCATCCATCCACCCATCCAATCATCCATCCATCCATCCATCCATCCACCCATCCACCCTTCCACCCATCCATCCACCCATCCATCCAGTCATCCATCCATCCATCCATCCATCCATCCATCCATCCATCCATCCATCCATCCACTCATTCACCCACCCATCCATCCATCCATCCATACTAAAGGGGGTATTTGAAAATTTGCTCTATGGTTGGTAGTCAGGATCTTTCCTGCAAATCCCCTGAACCAAATTCACAAACTGCTTAGGAAATAAAGACAATAAGTGGAATTCCCTTTCCATCTGCATGGCATCCCGCCTGGGGTTTATACAATGGATCAAGTTCAATTTAGAAACACTGGAAGTCCATTCAGGAAGGAACAGGCTTGAAGTTAAAAATTTCAGTATTAAGAGTTGATGACATACAGATCAGTGCAATTCTGGGGCAGATCAGCAAGGCACATTTTCTTCATTTCTTATTTATTAAGAGAGACTCAGTCTCTCCTTTGTTTTCACCCCCATATGTATGATAAAATATAGTAGTCCCCTCTTATCCAAGACGCCCAGTGGATGCCTGGAAAGGAGAGTATGGAGCCTAAAAAATACTGTGCACACATAACTATGATAGAATTTAGTTTATGAATTAGACACAGTAAGTGATTAACAACAATAATAGGACAACTATAACAATATACTATAATAAAATATCTCCCTTTCTCAAAATCTTACCATGCATAATATTTTCAGACTGTGGTTGACCCCTTAGCCACTGGTAGCTAAAACCTTGGAAAACAAAGCTGTATATAAAAGGGGGAGGTAATTATTGTATTAGCTTCTTCAGATGTAGCTAGAAGGACCAATGGTTTCTTGACAGTCCTAATGCTTAAGAATTCAAAGGCTCAAATTTAAAAAAGAAAACTAAATAAATAAATAAATGAATTCACTCATCTCTTTAGATTTATCAACTTACTAGCATACAAGTGTTTATAATAATTTCTTAATGATGCTCTGGATTTCTGAGATGTCTGTTGTGACATCTCCTCTTGGGTTTCTGATTCTGTTTGAGTTTTCTCCCCCATTTTTTTTCCTTCGAAAGCCCAGCTAGAGGTTTATTAGAAAAAGAATTCAAAGTCTCATAACAGTGAATCTCAGGTTTATGGTGTGATACAGACCCACGTGTTGGGAGTCCTCTTCTCTGTCTTAGGAACAGAGGAGAGGGTCATGGAGTTTCCAGAAGAGATCCCCATTATGGACAGAAGAATGTGGCTCTTAGTCACAGGGAGCTTAAAAGCCTGGACACTATGGTCTACTGGAAAACTGCCCATTCCTCCCCTTCCGTACCTTCTGAGCAAGAATCCAAGCCCTCAACCAGCATTTCCTAAACATCTACCATGTGCAGACAGCAAGCTCTCTGTTGATAAAATAATCTTCAGTGTCATAGGCTATTATTTCCACTTTTCGAGTGAAAATGTGAGTCTCATAGGGGTGAAATCATTTTCCCAGGGCCACACACCTTGAAAGGGATGAAGCTGGGAAACAGATAGTTTCTGATGTCATCCAAGTTCCATGTCCTTTCACCATACAAGAAGGTACCAGCTTAATCCTGATGCATCTCTCCCCTCCTCACCCTCGTTACTCCCACACATCTTAGGATTCCTTCAAAGGTATTCTAACCTTTTGTGAGAGAACAAACTTTCACCAGCATCACCCTCAATTTGTACAGATATTTTCATCTCCAATGTGCCTCCTATTACACACATATACACCTCTGGCTGGTCCCTGCTGTTTCTGTGTCTTACTCCTGCCTGGCCTGCATTCATGAGATCTAGAAAATCTCATATCAGTGGACCCTGTTTAGCTTCTTAAAACTAGACAGAGTTGGTGAGATCTACTGATTCATTACCGATCTACTGATTCATTACTGATCTTCAGAGAACAGCTTTGGGAATTTCCAGTAAATGTTTACTGAGTGAACAAATGAATGACCTGGCTTATTCACTCTTGTTTACTTTGTCCATCTGTCAAATGGGAATGTGAAAACCACTTATTCATTCATCCTTCCCATGCCCCATTCTCCCATCTACCCATCTGGGCTGTGGTAACACAGTCCGTGAGGTAGAAGGGCAATAAAATGAGTCATGATTGGAAGATGTTCCCCAGTAAAAAAACATGACTGAGGGTCTTGATTTACATTCTTCTTTTACCCTTACATTCCACCCCCCCAGAGACTGGGAAAAGCCAGCCAAAAGAAAACACAACTAGGTTTATAGAATTTTAGAAAAAAGTAAATAACAGAGAAAGGAGGGAGAAACAGATATGCAAACTCTAAGGACCCAAATGTGGCTCTGGTTCAGCAACAAAGCTCACTCTGAGCTTCCTGGTTGTTATAGCAAGAAAAGAAATGGGAAGGTGAGAGTGTTCTCTGTGAGTTTTAACCTGACAGTCTGTCTGACACTCACTCTTTCATGTCCTCCTTCCTTCCTTCATTACTCAAGCACTGACTGGGTGGCTCAAATTTGTAAGCTGTGGGGTCCAGCTAGATCCTTTTCTCTTACATATTTACGGAGGGAGGGACTCCTAGTACAGAGAATGCCAAACAATGTCTGCTTCTGAAGCAAAAGGAGAGAATGAACTGTGACTCCCCCTACTTCCCAGAAATACTGGAATAGCACCGTGGTGTTGCCTGAATTGTGCTTAAATGCCACTTGCAGAAGATGGCAGGTGCCTGATTACCCAGTGGGATGACTCAGTTTGGATAAACATGATGGCTCAGGGAAAGGAATTTCCTGCATCTTTGGGCCACTGCCTGGGGGTGCACACACTTGGAGAATATGCAGGTCTCGGTGCTGAGGGTTGTGTAGATTATTCTGGAATATTGCCTCACTTATAGTGAAAGCTTCCTTGGGACTAGTTCAATACATCCAACCACTGTTGGTAACTGGACACTACCCAGTGTGGTCCTTGCTGGCCAAGACCAAAGGTTATCAGAGCTGAAAAGAATCAGTGTCATTCAAGTTGCCCTCACTGAAGCCCACTCCCTCTACTCTTTCTTTAATAAATAGCCACTTTTACCTGATCATTTCCAGGATGGGATACTCAATGACGCTGGAACTAGTCCTTTCAACTCCTCCCTGTCTTACTTGTAAGGCACTGTGATTTTCGGGCATTTGTTATAAAGCATTGTCACAGCAGTGGCTGGCCAATTGAGGATATTGCACCTGAACTACTCAGATAATTTTACAAGTCCACCCATTTGCATTGCTATCAAAGACTGCCCTTAGGATGTTATCATTATCCAATGGCCCCTGTAGGGCTGGGGGGTAAGGGTGGAGGAGGGAAGACTATCCCCCTAAATCAGCTCAGCCTGGGTGTCTGAGCAGCTTTGATGGGTGGTGATGAGTGTAGAATCACTTTGCCACCTAGGCCCTCCCTATAGGATTACTTCTTTCCTTCTTTATTCTTCTTCCTTATTCCTCAAACAATTAGTGTGCCTACTATGTGCTCCTGTGATTAGGCTCTGTAAATGAATAGGATGCAAATCTCGCCCCCAAAACCTCACATCACCATTTGGTGAAGAGCACAAACCTAGATCATTGATCTTTAGATGAGAAAAGCTGACACTGTATCCTGTATTTATCTGATAAAATGGTGATGAAGCTTGATCAAGAGATTTTTTTTGGAATTTGTCAATAAACTCCCCTTACAAGATTACATCTTTCAGCCAAATTCTACTCCATAAGTCAAACTGCTCGTGTCTGTGAACTGAGCTTGCAGCTCTTAGAGCAACTGAAGAATTTCCTCTCACCAGGCCCTGCGGAAAACTCCACAACTGGGCTGTGAGGAGCCTGCGGCAAAGGAGCTCTGAAGCCTCATTTTGGGGTTGGGGACAGTGATGATTAATGCGGTGGCCTGCTCCTGGGCGGGCATTCTTTCCTCTCCTCAGAGGCGGGGGATGGGGAGCTACCCTTAAAGTCCTTCTTCTTAGTAAGCTCTTCAGGAAAAGGGTTTGATATTGGAGATTCCCTCGAAAGCTGACTGCTCCCCTCACAGGTTTTTCCAGCGTAATCCCTCACTCTCAAGTTTCTCTTTGTCTGGAGCCACCCATCCCACCACCAGCCCTGCCCAGAGGTAGTTCCCCAGCCCCTAGCCCCCTCCTCAGGCTGACGCCCAGCCCCCCCCACTCCCAGCTTCCCCTCACCTCCTGGCCCCTCCCCCAGGCCTGCTGGGCCCTAGTTCCAGCTCAATTTAGAAAAATGTAAATATAATACATCTCTCCCTGCTGCCTCTCTCAACCGATGACCTGCCTCACCATTGTGACTGACGGGCTCCGAGTGGGCCCAGCACACTTCCTGTCTGCATGGGTGGTCCTGGGGATGACGGGAAGGATGCTGACAGCTGAGAGCTGCACGAGGGATCACCATGTCAGGCACAGCAGAGGGACTGGGCAGCTTTGGTTTCACTGCTCTCATTTTTGCTAAAAGCCCAAGACAAGAGCGGTTCTGGAACTGGGGAGGTCTAGCCCATTGGGGAGGAAGGAAGAAAACTCACTCTACCTTGGCTTCCACCAAGGTCCACGTTTCCACAGGTCCTGATGGAATAACATCTCTGTGGATTCACCTAGGAAGGGGCGCTAGCCTCAGTTCCACTAATAGCTCTTTGGGGTGACCTTAAGCAACCGTGTCTCGCCCAGGCCCTTTGGTTTTGACGGGCATTGTCCGCTGGCCCACATAAGCCAGGATGCCAGTGCTGGAAGGGACCCTGCAGGTTTCCTGGTCTAGTGACTTGAAACTCTTGATTCTGGTTAAGACAATGAAAAATGATGACACGTACTCTTCACTCCTGCTGGCTTAGCCACGTTTCGTGACATGTGCCTTGCTCCCTCATCCAAAAGGGTCTAAGGATGAGAGAAAATGAGGGCTTGACCTGTTCTACCTCATATAGTTAAAGTAGTAGTGGCAGAGGCGCAATACTTGTGACCCATTATAGACCGAGTTATGACCACACCAGTGGGCTGCATAACATCATCTGATCTAATTCCTTATATTGTTGAGGGCAAAACTGAGGCCCAGAGAGATATGACTTGCCCAAGATCACACTGCTAGATAAAAACAGAGCTGGATCCCGCCGAGCTTCACCGGACACCTTGGAAAGATGGGACAGTCAGACAGCCTGCTCTGCCTTAGAGGGGGTTTCACTTTGAGGACAGAGAGCAGAGAGAGCAGAAGTGGGGGGTGGCTACTATCCCCACGTCTTAGTTGTCCCTGGGAATGGGAGACACCACTGCCTCCAAGGCTTGACATTTGTGGGCTTCAATCTTCTCTCCACTGAGTTACTCTAACTCACAGAGCCACAGTTCTGAGCAGTGTGAGTGGATTCACATTACACCTTCTCCTATTTCTCTGGCTTACTCACTAGAAAGGCGTGCATAATAAGCCTGCTGGAGGGGAGAAGGCAGGACTGAAGGGGGGAGGTGTGGGTAGGGAGACATGAAAGGAGGAGGAAGAGAGAGAAGCCAGGATGATCACCATTCATGATACTCCACTCCCTGGAGCATCAGCCCATTCACAAATGAGAACTGACTGAGGCCCTAGAAGTGAAATTGTTTTAGTCTAGGCAAGAGGAAGGTGACCCTCTGTCCCGAGACCCTCTGTCACACAGCCTATTTCCTGGTTGACACCACCTGTGTCCAGTGTTCATGTGGTGGCAGCACCGTGAGGGTCTTGCATTCCAGCAACTTGCCCTTGGAAATCAGTCACCACTAGGCATCGCCTGCCTTCAGGTGTCTCTGGGGGGCACCTGCTCTGTCTGAAACCCTGGCAAGGGGAAGGGGACTAAAGTTTGATGACACCTGTGGGACAAAAGTGAGGAAGGCAGGGACACCCTGGGGTCAGGTGACATAGGAGCTGGTCTTAGCCAATTAAGTGAGAAGACTCAGAGAATTCCAGGGCAAGGAGAATGCCAAGGTCAGACATGAGAGGTGTGAAAAGTAAGGAGCAGGTACGAAATGGCCTGTGGGGTTCATTTTGGCTGAACCAAGAGTGTATAAAGGGGTGTAGGATTGACTATATGGAAAGATTGTCCCACAGACGCCTTGTTAAGGATATGAGGATCCTGGAGGCTTTTGAACAAAGGATGTTTGGGAGAGGGGTGCTAAGGATCATTCATTTAAGAAATATTATATCTCATTCTTACTATGTTCCAGGTACTGTGCTGAGCGTAGTGACTAAAAGACAATGACTCATGGTAGTTTTGATTTGCATTTCCCTGATTGCAAGTGATGTTGAACATTTTTTCATATGCCTGTTGGCCATTCACATTTCCTCTTCAGAGAAGTTTCTTTTTAGCTCCTCTGTCCATTTTTTGACTGGATTATTTTCTCTGTTGTTGTTGAGTCTCATCAGCTCTTTGCAGATTTTTGTGATCAGTCCTTTATCATTAGTGTTGGGTGCAAAAATGTTCTCCCAGTCGGTGGGGTTTCTCTTTGTTTTTGTTATTGTCTCTTTTGCTGTGCAGAAGCTCTTTAATTTGATGTAGTCCCAGCTGGCAAATCAAAACTACCATGAGATACCATCTTACACCAGTGAGAATGGCACATATTAAAAAAACTCGCAACAACAAATGTTGGCGAGGGTGTGGAGAAAAAGGAACTCTTCTGCACTGTTGGTGGGAGTGCAAACTGGTCCAACCACTGTGGAGAGCTGTGTGGAGATTTCTGGACCTACTAAACATAGAGCTTCCACAGGATCCAGCAATTCCACTCCTAGGTATTTACCCAAAGGACACAGAAACATCAATTCCAAAGAACACCTGCACCCCTATGTTTATAGCAGCACTATTTACAATAGCTAAGCTTTGGAAACAGCCCAAATGCCCAAAAATAGATGACTGGATCAAGAAGATGTGGTACATATATACCATGGAATATTACTCAGCACTCAAAAAAGATAAACACATGCAATTTGCAGCAACATGGATGGCACTGGAAGGGATCATGCTCAGCGAAATAAGCCAAAAAGAAAAAGAAAAATACCGGATGGTCTCACTCATAGCAGGAATCTAGAATACATAAATAAGGGACCAGGAAAATGAATAACTACAAGAAAGTGAAAATCAAAATCAACAAAAACTATGAACCAGAGACACTTTTTGGGGTGTGGGGGGCGGGAGGGGAGGGATTGGGGTCAGAATGGGGGGATTGCCATTGTATGGGGAATATAAAAATAAAATTTATTAATTAAAAAAAAAAAGACAATGACTCAGTCTATGCCCCAAAGCAGTCACTGTCCCAGAAAGGAAAAATCTGAGAATTTGAGATGCTAAAGAAGCTTCTGAGAGGTGTGTATGAGCTTGAGCGACTCAGCGAGGACTGGTGTGGGCCAATGGCACACAGATCCAGCACAGGCAGATCTAGACCGGGAAGTCTGACCGGACGCATGTATGTTGCACTGTGTGAGGAGGCAGCAAGGAAGGAGCCAGGTCATGGCTACCCTGGTTTGTTGCTCTAGGGGATTCGAACCTTCTTTTAAAGGAAGTTGTAGCATGAAAGGAATTTAAGGAGAAAAGATAACATGCTCTGGATTGCATTTTGGAAAAGTTCTAAAAAAAATAATAATAGGAAAAGAGGAAGAGGGAGTAGAAAAGGAAGCAGGGAGACAAGGTGTAATTGTATTGACTCAAAGGAGGCAGGGTAAGGGCTTCAAAGGGAATCTAGTCCCTTTATTCTCAATAGAGGACAAATCAGTGAGGTGAGGAGACACAATTAAAACAGGCTCAGGGCCCAACTGAGCAGGCTATGCCCAGCTAGAGTGATGCAAAGTCAGAAAGGAGTGGTGGGCAGGAAAAGCTCCGCTACACCAGCTCATTCATTGTCTGGAACCTGAGTTCCAAATTGCAATGTCAGGAGCACAGCTGCAAGGGTGCTGATGCCCTGAAGGCCGAGGTCGCCCTGTCCTGGGCACTCCTACCAGTTGGTGACTCTTACAAGGTCTCTGTGGACATATTCAGAGAGCAGAGATGACAGAACTTTGAAATAATTATCCAACTTTCACTCCAAATAAGTGAATAAGTAAATATGTGATCACCACCTGCCTCCTTTTCTACTAGAGTTTGATAGGGTGTAAGCTCATGACTACACCCTAATATGAGCTTTCCCCTAATAACTATGTGACTGACAAAAAGAAATGCATCTTGTCACCCACATGGTTGGCCTGAGGGCCTCAAACCTGGGGCCGCATTTAAGAAGCTGGAGGAAGGCTTAATGGGGGATAATTGAATTCTTAAGTCAGGAAGACAAGTGATTATTTTTTGGATGAGTAGAGAAACAAAAGTTTGTGGGTTTTAGACAAACAGATGACAAAAAGAGCCGTCTTGAGATTCCAGTAGAGCCCTCGGGGCTTGGAGGTCTCAGAAAGGACAAACATCTTGGAGTGTTTATATCTCGGGCTTCTGAGTGTAAGCCTTCCAATTGTCTTGGAGTCTGGTACCCTGAGTCTTAAAACATCACTGCCCAGCCCCACTCTAATGGCTTGGGAAGAACGTTAGCACTCTCCACATTCCAGGGCTTCCAACTGTTTTTACTCACTTTCTAGATGAAAGAGTAAGAAATTGGACTCTTGACAATAACGGTGGTGGTTCATGTGCACTGAGAGCATATGAATACCAAGCATTGTTTTTTTTTTCTTAATCTTTGTGCTATTTTCTATATTCACCACCCTCTGCTCAGAACTATCCTATGAGGTCAGTGCTGTTACCTTCAAACCCACTTTTGTGATGAGGAAATTGAGCCTCACTGACTTTAAACCCTATACCCAGGGGTGTGTGACTAGCTCAGGGAGCTTAGGATTGGAAGCCTGCTAGGTTGACTCCAGAGCCCACCCCTGTTATACTGCGGAATGAAGCAGTCGTTTGGTCAAAGTGTATTCTGAAGCTCCATCTTTGACTGTTTATGAAGCAAATGTTACAGACTCTAATTGTCATAAAAGGGGAAGGTTCCATCTTCCTATCCACCTAATGAAGGGCAGAGCTAAGCAAGGAGGAGACTTGGAGAAGACATGTGGAGCAGGGAGGCATGTGGAACATAGAGGCAGGTGAAGAAAAAGCCGCACATGCTTCTCCACTTTGGATGGCACCAGGGACTTGGGGGACATGGGAGGAGACACGTATACTTGAACAGGTAGTAGCAGATACTACTATGATTTGTTCTTTGATTTTGCTTCCTTTGTCCCAGACTTGCCTGGCCCTTTCTGCCCCTTTCCTTTGGTGCCCTGCCAGAAGGTACCTTAGGCTTGTGCCACCTTTGGGGCCTCAGCAGTTCCCTATGGGCCAATATTGTTTGGCTGGGCATTTACCCACAAGGGAATGGGTAACTTTGGAAGTTTTTATCCTTTCTTCTCTTCTCTCTCTATGCACACTAATTAAATTTCTTTCACACTAAGATTATGCTTTGTCTTTATGTGGTGGGTGGCAGAACTTCTATTGAGCATGCAGGTTTAGGGGATCTCATGGTACCCCTCAGTCTAGCCACTAACATACTTATATGAAGAAGTGAGGAGGAAAAACCAGATATAAAAAGAAGGAAGGGAACCTCATACAGAAACATTTTCCTAGCACTTAAATAAAATATGAAACAAAATAGTTATGCCTGTAAAAATGACTGGCAAAATCGGCCTGCAGAATTCTGTTAGTTTCTACAGAACCCAGCTTGGTAGAACCATCTATGAATCAGGCTTCCTTTTCAGCCAAGATTCAATCATCAATCACATTGTTGATTGAATTAATATCAACTTAAATTGTTAAAGAAAGTGTCCTGAGGTCTCTAAACTTGTTCTTCCCTCTAGGTGCTTAATAAATGTTGGATAAATGAAGAAATGAATGAGTCCACGTGTGTTGCCCTGTTCCTCCCTTAGTCTATCCCCCTTGGGTACTTGTTGCCATTTCCTCGAGAGAAATAGAGCTCATACACAGCCATGGCACTGGCCAAGATTCCACAATTCCCCCCTAAAGACTGATGTGAATTGCAAACTTGTCTGTCCAGGCCCAGGTCTTTTTCTATACTCTTCCCACCCCAAAACCACCATTTGCTTCATCAGCATTTACTCGTGGCCATGAATAAGACCCTGTACTTGCCAGACTTTTTTCTGGAATACTCTCCTGTGCTCTTATCATTGATAATGTAGACAGATGTTCAGAACCAGAAGGGCCTTAGGGATCAAGTCAGAAAATTAATGATTTCTCGCAGGAGGAACAGGGCTTCCAAGAAAGCTTCACAAAGGAAGCTCTGTGAAAAGTCTTTAATACAGTTTGAAATATTCAGGTCCACAAGGTAGAATGAGATGGGCATCAGGAAGCCCTTTCAGATTCATTTGGTAAAATGAATCAAGAACTATTCTATAGCTGCAACTTAGAGCTGATGATCAAATCTGTGGGAATCTATCTTGAGGAAATAACACTAAATGTGGGAAAAGTATGCATTTGAAGATAGTATGACATTAGATCATTAAAAAAGAACTGGAAAATAAGTCTCCCATGTGTTTGCTTGAAGAGAGACTTTTATGTATCAGATGGATTATTATGCATTGTTCATTTTAAATATTTTATGACAACCTGGAAATATTTATGTTCATAATGCTAAATGAAAAAAAAAAAGAACTATGTGAGTATAGTCTCAACTTTATCTTAAAACTCACAAAAGGGACCTCCCTAGTGATGCAAGGGGTTAAATCTCAGCACTATGAAGCTATCTGCAGGGAGCTACCCACATGGTGCAGCAGACCTCTCCTGTCTCACTCACTGCTCTCCTCAGCAGTGTACTTCAGTCAGTCTGCCAGTTCTGTTCCCCACTCTGTCTGGTGAATCATCAAACACACACACTCCCGCCTCACATCTCTGGCCTACATCCCAGCTCTTGTATGCATAAATAAATAAAATAAATCTTTAAAAAAATCATAAGAGGGTAAAATTCCATTAGAAACAGGGGTATCCTCTTATTAAAAAGTGATATGGAGGCAATATAAACAGATGAGTGGATCGAGAAGATGTAGTATATATATGGAATACTACTCAGCAATCAAAAAAGATAAACTCATGCCATTTGCAGCAATTTGGATGGAGCTAGAAAGGATGAGTACAAGCTAAATAAGCCAGAAGGAGAAAAATAAGTACTAGATGGTGTCACTTATGTGTGGAATATAGAGAAACCAAATAATCAAGGTTCAGACAAAAACTTGAAACCCTTTGAAAGCTGACCATAGACCTGAGGCATCCAGAGTGGGAGTTGGAGGGATGAAAACAGGGTGGGGAGAGCACAGTGGACTATGACGGAAGCCTATGAGTGCCTTGGTTGTGGGGGTGCTATAGAGACCTGAAGGGGGAGATTCTATACATCCAAAATACTAACAACAACATACACCAATGGTAAGACAATTTGAAAAATGTACTTAAATAAATGGCGATTACTACAGGAGGCAGGAGCGATTATGCAAACACAATCTATGTCCAATGATGCCAACTCTTGCTCTTTTGCTGAATGTGACTGATGTTTCTCCATATACTCTATAAATGTTTAGATGATACATTTTACCTCTCAGTCGTTGGTATCCCATTTTATTAATCATTAGTTCCAAGTCTTGCAAAGAGAATTTTCAATTATCTACCCCAATAAAAGACCAAGATCATTCCCAAGTAGCCAAACGATTGAAGGCAGCTGGTCTCACAATGGAGATCTCATGGCTTCCAAGCCACATTCACCATGGCAGCATTCTATCAACTTGTACTCTTGCTTTCAAGCTTTGTCCAAGAACAAGCAGAGGCTTTGGAATGAGAGCTCTACCTCTCCCCTTCCAGCACGAAATTTTTTTAGGGAAAAGCTGACATTCTGCTTAGCCTCAACTGACCAATGGATTCTCACATATACTCTCCATGTCAAAGATGGACCCATCTTTATCCCATGTTACTCTTTGATCATGGAAACCCTATTTTTAAAACTTCAGACTTCATTATCTTCAGACTTCATTATCTCACTTCAGTTTTATCAATGGTAGAAGCCATGGCATGAGAGCAGTCTTCCCATTTCGTGAGAAAAAGTGCAAGGAAAAAAGGGTGCCATTCTTATCCTGGTGTCATGTTGCTGACAGAGTTGCTCCTGGCTCTTATACCAGGGCTCTTTCTGCCTCTCACCCTCCCCAACTTTCATTTGGCATTAGAGGTGACATTGTGGGGCCCTGCAACTCAGGAAGGAACAGAAGCTGCACAGCCATTTCTCTGACCCCTCCCTCACGCCTCCCCCAGACCCTGTGCCTACATCGACCCCCAGTAGAAGGGATAACATGGACTCTTACTCATTTCCATGTACTCTGGGGTCAGTCCGGTGTATGGTTCCAAGCTATAGTCGAGGTCCCACTGCTCGGGGTGCTTTGAGTGGGCAGAGTCAGTTTCTCCAGGTTCTGTCTCATCTTTCAGCTTCCGAAACAGTTTCTTGAGCTTTCTGGAAAAGAAATGGACCAGTTACCAAAAGCCTCTGGAGAACAGAGTTAGTTTACACAGACAGAAAAGCAGAAAAAACTAAGTTTCAACATTGAAACTATCCCTGATCCAAGAACAGGGAGAGGGTCACAAAGGAGACTTTCTGTTAAAGACATTCCTTTATCAGGATATTGGAGGGCTCCCCACATGGATCAGGTTTCTTTAAACCCAAATAAATGGAACTCTTCCTGCTGTTTATAGCAATGAAAGAGCTGGCCCTTTCCTTCTTTTTTTTAAGAGTTATTTATTTATGCATACAAGAACTGGGGTATAGGCCACAGGTGTGGGAGGTGAGAGGATTCACCAGAGACAGAGTGGGGAACAGAACAGGCAGATCCACTGAAATACACTGCTGAGGGGAGCAGCAGGCAAGACAGGAGAGGTCTGCTGAGCCATGTGGGTACCTCCCTGGCTGGGGATTGAACTTGAGCTACAGTGGCTACGGATTGCTTCATAGGTTGTGTTTTAACCCCTTGTGCCACCAGGGAGGCCCCAGAGTTGGCCCTTTCTACCAAGTGAGAGCACCCAGTCATCTAACAGGATGATCTAGTTAGCCTCTTCATGGGGAAGAAAGGGTGTCCACAGAATAGAAAGATGCTCTCTTCTCAGAAGAGACTTCTTCATAATTAATAACAAACAGCATCAGGTTTCCATAAAAGCCAAGTTAAACATTGTCTACCAATGCTATGGGTTGAATTGCGTCTCTCCCTCCCCAACATCCAATCCATATGTAGAAACTTTAACCCCCAATGTGACTGCATTTTGAGATAGGGCTTTCAGGAAGTAATTAAGGTGAATTGATGTCATGAAAGTGAGATCCTAATCCAAGAGAACTGGTAGCCACAAAAGAAAAGGAAGAGACCCTAATCTCTCTCCACTGTGCAAGGATGCAGTGAGGAGGGAGAGGTATGAAAACCAAGAACATGTCCATAGAGATAAATCAAAGTCTAAGTTGTATCTTTGACTTTTTAGTTTCTAGAATGATGAGAAGATGAATTTCTGCTGTGTCAGCCAGCAAGTCTATGGGATTCTGTTATGGCAACCCAAGTAAACTAAAACAACCACATTCAGGGCTTTTTTGGTCTAGAGTGATAACAAAATAATAATGGCCCAGCCTCTCAGGGTTGGCATGAGGGTGAAGTGAAACAATGATGACACAACCCTTGGCATAATATCTGGGTATAGAAAGCATTCAATGGATGAGAGTTATTATTTTTGGTATAAAAGTAGAGTATGTTCATACTTTCCATTAACTCACAACAAATAGAAAATGAAATTAGGTGAAAAAGCAATGTGCCAGTTCTAAGAGAAAGTTTCTAGGCAATAATTAGGAGGAAAACTATCAGCAGAACAGTCAAAATCATAGCCTTTGAAAAGCAGCGAAAAGTGTTTTTGAAATCCATGATATAGCCAAATGCAGGAATCTTGGCCCTTTCTCCCCTCCCACATTCCTCACACACAAGATCATCCAATCTTCCTGCAGTTATTTCCAAAGGCGCACTACCAATATCATTAGACATCTCTTTCTGTTGTTAGAATTTCTGAAAACTATTGGAAACGTAATTTCTCTGATTAGTATCTTACCATCCAGATGTAGTATGTTGTAGTTGGAAAAAATCTTTTTTGTTGTCACAATTCCATCAAGGTATATTTTCTCGGGGAAGTTATTAAAACTTCATAAACTTTATCATTCTTATTTATAATATGAGCAAATAAATATAAACTAGTGTAAAGAACAGTTGAAGGAGAAAATACATGTATATGGACTTTGTACATGCCAAGAGCTCAATCAACATCTCTATCATTGTCCCTCTCACCACCATCATCATCATCATCATCCTCAGTATCATAACCACAGAAGGAGTTAGGGAATGAGTTGAGATCCACAGAAGCAGCAGGTAATAAAATCATAATAACAGCAAGTAATATAATTCTGTGATAATTTAAATTGAGAAAAACTAGATGGGGCCAAAATATTCTGAAGCCAAATAATGTGAACTGACTTAACCCTGTCCATAAATCAAGACAGAGAGCAAGGATGAAGAAAATTAAGGGGCCTCCCCGGAGGTACAATGGTTGAGCGCTGGGTTGTGAAGCTGCCCGAAGCCTCTGCAGCACCCGTTCAATCCCCGGCTGCTCCCCGGCCACCAGAGGAGGGTCCCACATGGCGCACAGACCTCTCCTGCCACCCGCTGCTCCCCTCAGCAGTGTGTTTTGGTCCTTCTGCCTGCTCTGCTCCCCGCTCTGGCTCTGGTGAATTCTCTCACCCTCCTGCGCTTCTGACTATACCCAGTGCTTGTTTAAATAAAAAAATAAATCTTCAAAAAAAAAAAAAAAAGAAAATTAAGAAGCATGAAAGAAGAAAGGAAGAAAGGAGAAAGAGGCGGGAAGAAAGGAAGGTCTATCATCAGAATTGATATTGAGACTTCTGCTTCAGGTAACAGTAATCAGACTCTATGGCCAAATCTTAAGCAAAGATAATCAGTGGTTTAGATTAAACATGGAAAGTTGAAGGCATGCATATATCCCTATTCATTCCTGAGAGGCTACTTAAATGATAGTTAATGAATAAAAAATATAAACCAAAAAGTTAAAGAAAATAATAATGAGTAAAGTAGTATAAGAGAAAGATGTTAATGAATATCTTGGAAGATAGATGGTGGATGAAGGACTTAACAAAGTTGTCATGGCTGAATACCAAGCGTTTACAGTGAAATATGGCAGAGAGGGCCTCCCCGGTGGCGCAGCGGTTGAGCGCTGGGTTGTGAAGCTGCCCGCAGCCTCTGCGGCGCCGGTTCAATCCCCGGCTGCTCCCCGGCCACTGGAGGAGGGTCCCACATGGCGCGCAGGCCCCTCCTGCCGCCCGCTGCTCCCCTCAGCAGTGTGCTTCGGTCCTTCTGCCTGCTCTGCTCCCCGCTCTGGCTCTGGTGGGTTCTCTCACCCTCCCGTGCTTCTGGCTGTGCCCAGTGCATGTATGGGCAAAACAAACAAACAAATAAATAAATAAAGCATGCCTCTATAAAAAAAAAAAAAAGAAAGAAATATGGCAGAGAAATACAAGCCAACTCAAGCTGAAAAATCTCAGAAAGGCGCAGGAATTGAAGGTACCAAGTGAAGAGTAGTGACTGGTCAATGTTCTGTTAAGGAACAGTAGACCTTAAAGTCTCTGTTGACCCAGATCACCCAGGTGACTACTACTCCCCAATATCAGAGGGACAAAATGTTTACTTTGGAGGGAAAAATGAACTGGGGAAATTCTAAATCTGAAATAAGTACAATGAAATGATGGGATGTTAGAACTTTATAAGCTCTCAGAAAAAAGAAAGATAAATGGGCAGTAGGATAGAAAATATTTTCAAAATTAATCAATCTAGAAACCCCAACACTTAATCAGAATGGGAAGACAGATAAAAGGGGGGGGGAATTACAAAAGACAGATAAGAAAGTGTGACAGAGGTGAAATACATGTATTTTCTGATTGGAAAGACCCACTTAGCACAAGGATGAAAATAGGGGCCTCCATCAACACACATCATCATCATCATCAACAGATTTTACAACTCTAGGAAAAAATGTGAAAACTTCCAGTTACATAAAACATAGATCCTCTAAAAATTATTTGAAATCAAAAAGATAGAATTATCAATATCAGTCCTTGACATCAGAAAACTTAGGGAAATGTATTAACAATGAAGAGGCAGAGAAGTTCTTTACCATAGAGTTTTATACCTGGTCAAAGGATACAAAAAATACAAAGGCAAAAAAGCAAAGACATTTTTAAAAATGTTTTAAAAAGCCATATTTTCATGTATTCCTTCTCATGAAAGTTCCTGAAGGATGAATTTCAGCAACCAAGGACAAAAAGAAATAAAGAAAACAACATGGAACTGAATGCAACCCCTAAAAAAATTCCAATAGCTTTTTCCAAGGGAATAGAGAAAAGATTACTGAAATTTGTGTGGAACTACAAAAGACCCTAAGTAGCCAAAACAATCCCATGTTGCTTTGGTGAAGAATACTTTTAGACTTCAAACTATAGTACAAAGCAACCGTAATCAAAATAGTGTGATATTAGGATAAAAGCAAACATGCATATCAATGGAACAGAATTGAGAGTCCACAAATAAATCCACACTCCTACATACAGTTAATTTATAACAAAGGATCCAAGAACATGCAATGGTGACTAAAAAGTCTATTTGGCAAGTGGTGTTGGTAATACCAACAATCAAATGCAAAAGAGTGAAACTAGACCACTAACTCACAACACACACAAAAATTATTTCAAAATGGATCAGAGTTGGATGTAAGACCAGAAACCATAAAATACAGAGAATAAAACACAGGTGAAACACTGGCTTCAGCGATGTCTTTGGGACTCGACTACAACAGCAGGGGAAACAAAAGCAAAAATAAACAAATTAAAAGCTTCTGTACAGTAAAAGAAGTTATCATTAAAACAAAAAGACACCCCACTGAATGGAAAAAAAATATTTGTACATCATCCATCTGATGAGGGGTTGATACCCAAAATCTGCAAAGAATTAATGTAATTCAACAAGAAAACAAGTAACCCAATCAAAAAATGGGCAGAAGAGCTAAGTAGATATGTCTCCAACGAAGACAGGTCAACAGGCACATGAAAAAATGTTCATCATCACTTATTATCAAAGGTAATTATTATTCTTATCAAGGTAAATACAAATCAAAACCATAATGAAATACCACTTCACACTTGTGAGACTGGCCCATATCAAAAAGGCCAGAAACACCAAGTGTTGGTGGGGTTGTGGACATTGTTGGTGGGAATGCAGAGTACTCTATGACAAACAGTATAGCGGTATGTCAGAACATTAAAAATAGATCTGCTATATGATTCAGCAATTCCTCTCCTAGGTAGCTACCTAAGGAATAAAAAAAAACCATATTAAGTCCAAGGGATATATGCAACACTATGCTCATTACACATTACAGGACTATTGACAAAAGCCAAGTTATGAAAACAACCTGTGCCCAGTGAGAGATGAATGAATAAAGAATACATCAATATTTACCCTATAGAATACTATTCAGTTATAAAGAAAAAGATGAAAGCTCACCATTTGCAACAACATGGATGGAACTGGAGAAGAATTATGCTAAGTGAAACGAGTCAGAAGGAAAAAGACAAATACCAGATGATTCACTCATAGGTGGAATATAAAAACCAAGCAATGGGATGGATAAAAACAAAATAAAACAACCCCTTGATATCTGACTGTAGAACTGAGACTACCAGAAGGGGAGGTTGGGATGTGGGGGGAGGGTGGAAATGGGGATGGGGGCAAAAAGGGGAGGAGACCCTATAGATGATGATGGAGGGTCGCTGCAGCTTTGGAGATGGGGTGTGGTGAGATATCACATTTGTGGAGGTGTGAAGCTATATCCCTGAGATAATCAAATGTTAATCAAATGTTACCACAATAAACATAATGTTTTTAAAAAGGCTCGAAAGGCAGTGGAAGTTTGTGGCATTGAGGCTTTTTATAACAGCCTAAGCAGTTTCAGGTGAGATGATAGTGCAGGGTCCAGGTTGATAGCAATGGACAAGAAGAGAAGGAGACAGGCCAAGCCATGGTTAGGAGGTGGAATTCAGGAGCTGGTGGTAAATCGTATAAGGGAAGGGAAGGAGAATGGGAGCAGGCTGACTGATGGGGTCTGTGGGCACACATGTGGATGATGGGACCATTTGCTAAGATAGGGAGCACCCAAGAAGAGGAAGATTTGAGGAGGGGAGGAGAAGCTTACAGGTGGATGAACAACTAAGTGGGCAGTCTGGTGGGCAATTTATGTCTCTAGAGCTCTGAAAAAAGATCTGGAGTAGAGCTGGAGGTCTGAGAATCCCTATGGAGAGAGCAACCCTGGCAACAAATATCATGTGGGGATGAAGCAGGGAGGGGAACATGGACAGTTAAGGCGCTGGTCAAGGGCTTCCAAGAAAATCAAAGTCAGGGGAACAGAAGACTAACCGCCAGCTGAGGGGTGGGAGAGAGAAGGGCAGGAGAGAGAGCTTCAGGAAGGATGATGTCGCCAACAAGGTAATAGGCCGTGGGAGGTCAAAAACTATGAGGGCAGGGGGAACAAATCCATAAATAATTCTTATAAATCCCTCCTTTTCCCAGAAGTCTCTCTCCTGGAGATCTCAGTGACCATTAAAAAAGAAAAATTAATAAAGTCCCTCAAGAGCGGGATTTAACAGGAATCCTGCAAGTTGCATAACATACAGATGGGCTGTGTGGAAAATTTCAAATTATGATTCCGAACGGGTGATGCACTTGCTCGTTAAAATAACTCCTTTGATGTTACCCCCTTGTCCTTTCATCTGTTGCTTTTCTGTCCCTTTTAATGGCAAGTCTGAGAAGCTCTGCTGAGAACATTGAGCCATCCTCAGTGTGTGTCCCACAGGCTCATCCCCAAGACCAGGGACTGTCCTTGCTTCCTCACACCTTGGGCCCCCTGCTACAGGACTCTGGGCCTGGGCAGTTCCCTGCAGTCTCATCACAAAAGGCAGAAACAATGGGCCAAGAAGAAGGGCATATTCCCTGAACCTCGGAGCCCATATTCCCTGACACCTGACAAGGTTCAAACTTGCTCTGACATTTGTGATTCGTGGCCAGATTCCACAGCTTTTGAAGGAAACACAGACCCTGTGCCTGTGATGGCTTTAAAGAGAGACTGTTTTATGTCTGGAAATGTCATATTTATCAGTTACATGAAAAAGAAAAAAAGCAGGACGTTTATAGAATCTCACTGGCTGTGTCAAGGGGCATAGCCCGTCTTGGGGGGAATGTGGATGTGACCTGGTGCTTACTTCTCAGTTAAGAACAAGGGTGCTGGGAGAGTTTGCCAGGGGAAGTACTGACCTGTCAGGTCTATCCACCTTAGACTGCCCAGGAGCGAGTCTGGCGCTTAAAAAAAAGGAGCATTTACACACACACACACACACACATACAGCATCTTTCTGAATGATAAAAGGCCTGTTTTCAATATTTCTATAAGAAATGCTGGAGCTAAGTTTGAGATAAAACTATAGAGGAATTGGGATGTGATGGGGTATGTCTGGATCCAAAAATCTATTTCTACAAACATACATGGGACAGGTGTGTGTGTGTGTGTGTGTGTGTGTGTGCAGGGAGATGGTGAGGGAATTCCACCAGTGGACTCAGCTAATAAACAGCACACATGAAAGTCCATCCGCATGCGCTCACCATGTCTGAAGTTGTCTCAGAAGGTGCTGAGCACTATTTTGAGCCATAACCACTCAGCATCTCTGGAAAGCATCTGCCACTCTTTGCCCGGCCCCAGGAGCATGGGCTTGCGTGAGTGTAGCTAGTCCAAAGCCAGACCACAAATCCCCAATCTATCTATTATCATGTCCTCATCAGTAGCAGAGCTGCCTGTAAAGCGCCTGGTGTCCCAGTCTTGAGTGTCTCCTTTTGTTTGTCTACCGCCAGGGTCTCTAGAACCAAAGGTGGGACTGTCTGGTGGAAGGATTCCATAGCAACCCTGTCTGGGGCACCTGTCAGATTATCCATGGCCAAAGGGAGACATCTGGGAGAGCTGATAAAGCTGATCCCGGGTCCCAAAGGGTGGCTGTCCAGCATCCAAGGACATGCCTGGTCTGTGCTGCCTTGTGGCGATCTGTGGGGTTAAGAGGCGACATTTCTGGTCTGAAGGAACGCTTCTCGAGCAAAGGACACATTCCCGCTAGTGGACCACACAGCAGGTCTCTACACCCACCCACCTTTTTGTTAAAGCTTCTCAGAAGAGTGGTTTCCTATCTTGCTTGCACTCAGTGCCTCCAATGCCAGCCAGGAGAAACCCCAGGCTGCTGGCAGGAGTTGGGCATCTCACCCAAGGCTCTACATCTTCCTTTTATCAAAGAGAACCCAGTCTTAGGCTGATGTCATTGGTTGTTTAGTGGTGTTTTCTTATTATAGTTCTTCTTAACTGTTATTTGCTAATCATGGTATTAGTGTGTTCATTTTCAGAAATTCTATGGATTTAGATAAGTGAATTGGCTAGAGGAAACGAATATACAAAGAGTTGTTTTGGCAGGTTTGCGGGAAAATTTAAAGTTGGCTCACAAATGAAGTTTAGGCGCAATCTAGTTGAAGGAGCCTGCAGGATTATAAAATTCTGCAAAATTGTGGTTATGCTTTTCACAATGTTACACACACATACACACACACACAAACACACACAGAATCTAGTAAGAATGTTGCCCCTTCAGGGCCTAGACGAATTATAACTGAGACCTGACCTATTACTTAAGGTCAATTTGACAGTCTTTACATTTTAAAATTTTCTTTGGGAAAATCTCTGAAAATTGTTTTCCGAAGCAGATGATGAATACTAAGTATAATCAATCCTTTAATTATATAATCATTATATATTTTATGCCAAATAGCCTTACCAGGCATGATCACCTACTTAGCTCCTCATACTTGCTTCTAGTTTAAAAAGTCTAATCTGGCTTCTAAGATTCATGCTTTTTCTTGGGGAAAAATTTTGATGCAAATCTGAAGATACACCTGAGCTAAAATGTGAATCAAAAGCCACTGGACCCAGAAACAATGTTCTCAAGTGGATCTTTTCAGTCTCATTCCCTGGACTCATAACACTTTAAACATAAAAGCTAATGATGCTCAGTAACACATGGGCTCCCTGGAACCCCCAAGAGTAGATCTTTCTTTCTTTCCCAGATATTCATATTTTCTATTTTCTAGAGTGTTGAGTTTATATTCAAGATGCATTTTTATATAACCATGTTGGGTGAAAATATTTCTAGAATAACTTCCCCAAGGACACACACTGAGTATATTGTATGCCTGAATTTAAATCCACACCTATTAAACCACCCAATCTCTATCCTGGAGAGAAGTGCTACCTCCATCAAAGAGTTAAAGACTACTGGGTCTAAATGTGTAATTTATAGTATTCCTTCCTCAATGTCAGGCTCAACCATCATCTCTCTTTTGCCTAATAAAGACTCCTTTTTCATTCTTGCTTTTTTCTTATTTCTCAAGTACATTTCATATATAAGGATACCATAAGGCTAACTAGACTTCTGGATTGAATGGGTCTCATTTATTAAGACTGGGCTCAGAGCAGGGGGTGGGAGATGCAGTGACCATAATCATGGTGATTTCATGTGGCCAAACACACAATATGACCTGCAGAATTATAAAGAGCTTTAGAGTTAGAAGACCCTAGGATTTGGCAGAACTTTAGTGCTACATTCCAAATTTAACTACAACTCTGTTGTATGTGTCCTTTAGCAGACTAGAAACTGAAAAAAAAAAAAGCCAGATCTTTTGAAACAGAAATGACTTGTATTTGGAATCGACAGTGAGTTTCACTAGAAGAAAGTTTCAGAGAATGCTACAGCTGGAATGAGATCACCTTAGAATAATGATGAGTGCTATTATTTTCATCAAGCGATGAGGACATTGAGACATAAAGACTGCCCACAGCGTTAAGACTTACTATGCAGTTGCCATCATTGTAAAGTAGCATATTAAACTCACATCAAACATAAACAAGAACATTTAGCCCTCAAGGCAAAGAGCCATGTGTTAGTTTCATCTGTCATGGAACTAAAGGAATTGCTGGGTGGAGAACATGCCAGCACACTACCCAAACATATGCATGAGTTCTAGCCTCTCTTAAATTCTACAAAAGGCTTCTGGGTCCAGAGTGAATGAGCTAAGTGTAGAACAGATGCCCAAGGATTAAAAAAACGGTCATCTCATGTCTACAAGCTGTATACAGTTCCATCCAGAGAGAATAACATGTTCTGGAAGGGCAGGTGTCTCCTCCAGATGTTCTAAGCAGGCAGAATGGAGACTTTCCTTTGTAGCAGTGGGGGGGGCTGTTCTCATGGCTTCAAAGGAGCCAGATGTGGCTTTCACATCTTTTTTTGGTCTGTATATTTTCTGGATGTTTGTCCATAGCAAATGTGGTCTCTTTCTGAGATGGTAAGCTCCTGGGGAACAGTGACCATGTGTCTCCCCAGCTTTGCTTGATGACTATCTCTGCGTGACTTCCCATCAGAAAGCTGGAAAGGGGGCACAGTTTCAGAAGGTTGATTTCTTGAGACTTATGATTTCCCGATGGACGACTAGAGGCTGGCCTGGCAGGGCGGTGGAATGAGATGCTGAGACACCAATGTTCTCACCAGTCTTCTTCCTAGAAAAGCACGTGCCCAAGGACTTCCTGGAGCTATCCCAGGGTAGGAGCAGAAAAACACCCCAGCATTCAGCCTAATTAATGCTGGATGATGGTGAGAGTCATTCCGGAGACTGGGCTGGCAAGGGGTTAAAGGGAATGTTGAGTATTCTCATTCCCTTCATTGAAAAGGGTTTTCTTTCCAGGTCAACTAAATTTTCTCCATTATAACTTAGCTCTGTAAGTGTGTCTCCAAGAAAGACAAAGGAATAGCACTCTCTGGTATCTTCCTGCCAATTATACCCCCCACATGGAAGCACTGACTGCAGTTTCCCTGGAAAGAGGAGTTGAATCCTACATAGTCCAGTGGTTCCACTCAGCCCAAGGAATCAACCTAGGAATCAGCAACCTTTAAATAAATTTAGAGGGAGTCTGGGCTCTTGCCTTTGCTGTGACCCTGACATGTCCAAGACCTTGGTCAGAGAGGTGCCAAATCTGAATCTGACTTTCCCCATTGGCAGCACCACCTGCTTGGAGGTGTTTTTGATAAGCTCAAGTCAGTCTGTTGTTTGTTTAGAAAATATATATCCATCCCCAAAGGAAATTATTTTTTTAAACAAAATAATGGTAGACAATCTGGTAGGTGATGGTGGCAGCCTTCTTTCAAGACACAGACACAAGCTGGAAGGAACCCCTCTATTCAAGAAGGAGTTTGATGACTCCAAAATGCCTGACCCTACTCTGACGTCTGACATACTCTGACGTCTGACAATCTGCACCACAAAGAGGTCATCCAGTCTCATGCAGTCTATTTTGTCTCCCAAACTAAAAATCTACTCTAAGAAGATAAGGGTCATTTCATTGCATACGTACTTTTATCTATCTAACTGTATATAAATTTTGCACACAGGCTGAAAAAAAAAAGGCTAGTTTTATGGATTGAATATTTGCATCTCTTCCAAACTGCCAGTGTGATTGTATTAGGAGGGAGGGGCTTTGGAAAGTAATGAAATTTAAATGAGATCACAAGGGTGGGGCCCCAGGATGGAATTAGTGTCCTTATAAGAGGAGACACCAGCGCTGTCTCCTCCATGTGTACATATAAAAGGTCACTTGAACACACCGTAAGGTGAGACTATCTACCAGCTAAGAAAAAAATCCTCATCAGGAACCAAACCTGCTAACACTTGATCTTAGACTTCATGACCTCCAGAGTGATGATAAGTTAATGACTATGGTTTAAGCCAACCAGTATGTTTTTTGTTTGTTTGTTTGTTTGTTTGTTTGTTTGTTTGTTTTGCTATAGCAGCTCAAACTGGTAACAATGGCTGGTTAAAGTCAGACTGCAGTTTTTTGGGTGCAATTCTTATCTTTTGTACAATTTGTTGTGTAATTCTCCTCTTCTAATATCTGAGCCACATGAGTCAAGAGGAGGAAGCAGTGGTATTCCTACAGTTCCTCCTGCAGCATAGACACTATTAATCACAGCTATCTAAGCTCAGAATGTGGCTCTCTGATCCTTAAAAATATTCTATTAGTTACTTATTATTATTAAGTTTCCTTGCTACTTAAGCTATTATAGTTGAAGTAGATTTCAGTGTCCACAACAAAGAATCCTGGTCAGCAATGTGAATACATTTGGAAAGATAGGGATTAAACAAGTTTCTTTATTGTAGGACTTCTCAGGAGATAATATATATATATATATATATATATATATATATATATATAAACATCTCCTATAGGAGACAGAATGGGTGACAGTATCATCACCTAATTCTATGGAGCCATCGCATGATTACATCCTCAAATGGTTCATCCTTACAAGGGGTTTGCAAAGAACTCAGAGATGGTACAATTTTTTCTGTCCTCCTAAGCAGAATTGGCCTTAGCCTATGAGTCAGTTAACCCTGATCATTTCTGTTATCCTGGCCCTCTGATGCTAGGATAGCTAAAAATATTCCCTGAAACAGATTCTTCTTTAACACCAAAAAGGCTGAGGGGTTATATGTTTTTGTTTTTGTTTTTTGACCTGAAAGTAGATTTTCACTTGCTCTTTTCTTTTAGGTTCTGTGTCTGTGAGTCAGTTTTTATTTTCATGACAAAATTTAATTGAAAGAAGCCCTTCTGTAAAACTTGTATAAAAGCATGTGAGAAAAGAGAGAATCCACATGAAAACCCATCCTGTCTTTCACTAATTATTCATCCTTTCCCCACCTATGATCATGTATTCCACAATCTTAGAGATTATCCTAAATGATAATATTATGTTTTAAACATTTGCATAATATATGCATTATATTGAAAATTTCTTTCACTTATTCACTGAGAAAACAATAACTTAAAAATATTAAGCTCTTTAAAATCGGAAGTACCTGATTCCTAGCTTTGCCACTCACTAGTTGTGTGTATTTCAGCAAGTGCTTCATCTTTCTAAGCCTCAAACATCTCAACAGAGACTGGCAAATAAGATATGGGGGGAAGCCCTGACTCACAGGCCAAGTTAGTGGAGGGAGGAGTAAATAATCAATCCCTGCTAGTAGAAGCACGAAAACTCTGCTGAAAGTCTGGCACTACTGGGTAAGGCCCTGGCAGCAAGGACAGGGAAGAGTTCATTACATACGGGACTCCGATCTCAAAGATGTTGTTCTGGATCAGCTGCTTCCCCAACATGATGATGCTGAGCTGGATGCAGAGCTCCATAAGGCAGCCCCCGGGAGCACACTGCAGGGAGGAGATACAGGAAGGCGCAGTTAGAGCCAGTGGAGCTCAGAGAAGCAAGGGCATGAATTGAGCCACGGTGTGATGAGAAAAAGCATGGGGGGGGGGTGGCCTACAGACCACGAGCTGAGCAAGATACACCAGTGCTGTACTTGCCTCTTCCATGCGGTACCCATCGAACACGTAGACATAGCTTCCAGGTCTTCCCACAAACCTGAAATTAAGAAAATGGAAAGAGTTAGAGAATGAGAAAGACAAGGCTGCTTTAGGGTAAGCCTTCCACATGGAATAGTCACCACTCAAAGTCCTTCTTGAAAAGTATTGGCCAAGGCAAGTGCAACATTGCCCAGGAATATGAGTTCAGGCCTTGTTACCAGTTAGTGATCACCTATCACACCTAGGGTTCACCTGTTAACGTGATCAAACTCCAAGAGAAAGGGGCTAAGGCTAGGTCTGGTGTGAGGCTAGGAAGGTAATAGTGAGTGCATGTGTGTCATATGCGCACGTGTGTGTGTGTGTGTGTGTGTGTGTGTGTGTGTGTGTGTGTGTACGCCAATAACTTCGGAGTCTAAACACAATGAAGTTTGGATTGTACTGTCTGTGGACCTTCATCCCGTAACTAGTGTCAAGCATTTAGTTCTGATCTCAACACCTCAGTGAGGGCTCTGGCTTCCTAGTAAATAAAGGATGAGTTGTACTAAAGTTGCAAGTGTAGATTCCTGGGGTCAGGAAAGAAAAATCTAAACTTGGGGCCTCCCCGGTGGCGCAGTGGTTTAGCGCTGAGCTACGAAGATGCCCGCAGCCTCTGCAGCGCCAATTTGATCCCCGGCTGCCTGCGAGGGTCCCACATGGTGCACAGACCTCTCCTGCCATGCCTGCTGCTCCCCTCAGTAGTGTATTTCATCAGTTTGCCTGTTCTGTTCCCCGCTCTGGCTCTGGTGGATTCTCTTACCCTCCCACACTTCTGACTGTACCCAGTGCTTGTATAAATAAATAAATAAATCTTTAAAAAAAAGAAAAATCTAAACTTCTCACTAAAAACATTCAAAGGAACAGAACAACTCTGCTTCATCCCTTTTCTAAGGCTTAAGGGTCTAGTTTAATGGTATAAGAGAAGACCGGGCAGGAGGGTGAAGCAGAAAAGTAAGCATCAATCATGGAACCTAAAAATTATTCATGGAGACAGACAGGTAATCAGAAGAATCCCACTAACCAAATGTCATTCCCTCACCCACCTGTTGAGATCCTACTCATCTATTTAAGGCTCAGGTTAAATCTTTACTTCTCTGTGAAGACTTCCCTTTGTTTCTGTTCACTTCCTTCACACCTCTTAATATAGCTCTTATTGCAGACACAGTGTTGTTGACCCAGACTTTCACTGTGCCACAAGTTTATCTAAGGGCCAGGGCCCTCTACTTTGGCCTGAAATATCATTTGAATGCAATTTACCATTTATAGTAAATGAATATACTTGTTAATATGCAGAGTCTCTTCGCTACTATAATTTCATTTAAGTCAAGGACAGAGGTCCTTCTGGGGAGAGTGTTGTGGTTTTTGGGTTACAATCACATTTACAAGAAATTATCAAATGTGGTTGATGATAGTTCTTACTCTCTATGCCTGGTTAATAGGCTTTTAGTTCTCAGAAATCTTTCCTGACATAGTTGATGCCTACAGGAAAATCTCCTTGCAGGAAGCCAACTGATCTGATCATACAAGGTATTTATCAGAAGTGATTTTAAAACCAGAGCCACTGTCTTTGGTTCCTGGGAGGAAACTCTAAATCCTTGGAATTTCCCATTAGTAGTATCTTTGTTATTTATGGTGGGCCCCAAGGACTATACTTAAGTTTATGCTAATGATATCAATCAGGATGGGGGGAGGAGCAGGGAAGGGGAGCCACAATGCCAATGCCACAAAGGCTAAGCATGTGCTACAGGGTTAGGGCACAGACTCACATAACAGCAGCCTGATCTCAAGGGGAGGGTGGAGGATTAGAGATTGATTTCAACGCCAAACACATTATTCAATCACATTTATGTAATGAAACTCCAATAAAAATGTGGGACACTGAAGCCAGGATGAACTTCCTGGTTGGTGATATATACTGATGTACCAGGAAGCTGATATGTCCTGAAGACACGAAAGCTTCTATTTAAGACTCTCCTGGTCCTCATCCTGTGTGCCTCTCCCAATTGCTGGTTTGGCTTTGCATACCTTTGCTATAATAAAACTGTACTTTTAATTACATTTATGCCTGTAGCTGCATTATTCCTGAGTTCTGTGAGTTATTTTTATGAATTATTGAACCCAAGGGGTTAGTAGCTATAGCCAATTGGTCAGGATGATGAGTGACCTGGGAACCTCAGAGCTTGTGGCTAGCATCTACAATGAGGATAGTCTCAATCTGTGAAGTCTGCATTAACTCCAGACAACATCAGAATTACATCAAACGATCTAAAAGCTACCTGCTGGACATGAAATTCCCTCCTGCATCATCCTGCATCATCCTCAAAATTGGGAGGTACATATCTCTAAGAGTAGCCCTTCAGGATTCAGAGCCAAATCCTTGTAGTGTTTTCCTATTTATTAGAATCTGAAGATACTAATTCAAATGATTTAAAGCAGTCTGCTCTCCTCCTGCCCACCTGTGACTATGCAGATGCCTCTCTTTTTTCTTTCTCCTTTCCATAATAAACCCATATATATATATTAAATTATATATATAAATATATATAATTTATATATATAATTTAATATCTATGCATGTATATGATTCAATATCAATGCTCTCTCTCTATATATATATATGATTTAATACCAATGTCATTGCTTCATGAACAGACAGTTGGGGTACACAGTTGGGAATGAGACTGTGAATTGATAACGGGGACAGGCTGACACTAGTGTAGACTCTAGTGAATTCTTAGTGACAATGTGCCCTTCCATGAATGACACTAATATACTCACCTCCCCTTGAAAAAGGCCACGTAGAAGATGGGGGAGTAGGCATTCACAAATTTTAGCAAGAAAGCTTTGAGTATCAGGCGCTCTTCAAAAGTCTGTTCTGTTTTTGGAACCTCTGGAAGAGAAGAGCAAAACTATTAAGCCTGAGAAACAGATTTCTCACCTCACCAGAATTCTGACTCTTCAACATGAGCTCATGTCCCTCAGGTTATGCCTTCCAAGTGGAAACCAAGAGAGCTGGCTCTCTAGCATGTTAGAACTGACTTCACCTGGAAGGTGCCAAAGGGCTCACAGGAAATAGGAGACCACCGAAGGTGAAGGGTACCTCCCCTTTCTCCCTCCACTCCCTGCCTGTTATCCACTCAGCCATGGTTTCACAAGTGGCCCCTTAAAGGGAGGTCTGAGCAGGCAGAGCTTCCTCCCACCAACCTTGATTCATGAGGAAATTCAGGTGTTATCTGTATAGGCAAGTTCCAAAAGACTTTACTTCAACAAAAGTCCCTGACAAAAAAGGCTTGTTAACCACTCGCGTTAAGAGGCAAGAAAGACTTGTCTTGAGAACCGGCGCATCGTTCCTCTTTCTGTCCTCCTTCATTTTAGCAGGAAACATTCATTTATATGTCCTCTGGATTGGCTGAGACCTCCTGTGTTCACTGCTCAAGTGATGAAGGATCATCAGATTAGTGAAACAAACACAGCCTGAGTTTAATGTCTCAAACTCAGGGTCCCAGTGTCAGTGTGTTCTACTAGGTCCAAGCAGAGAAATCTACTGAGTTTCCCTGAGAATTTCCCTGAGGAGGACCCTGAGAATCACTGAGAAGAAACCTCATAGAGACTCAAGACCCACGGGACTCTCCAGAGGACAGCTCACACAATGCTAAGAGGGAGTGCCACTGAATATCATTTGAATGCAAATTACTATTTATATTAAATTAGATAGAAAGCAGCAATGAATATACTATTAATATGCACAGTCTCTTTGCTGCTATAATTTCATTTGAGTGAAGAACAGAGGTCCTGGGGAGGGTGTAGTGGTTTGGGTTACAAGCACATATAAGAAATTATAAGAAATTATCAAATGTGGCTGGTGACAGTTCTTACTCTCGATGCCTGGTTAATAGGTTTTAGTTCTCAGGAATCTTTCCTGACATAGTTGATACCTATAGGAAAATCTCCTTGCAGGAAGCCAACTGATCTGATCATACAAAGCATTTATCAGAAGTGATTTTACAATCAGGGCCACTGTCCCTGGTTCCTGGGAGGAACCTCTAAATCCTTGGAATTTCCCATTAGGAACATCTCTGTTATTTATGGTGGGTCCAAGGAGCCCACCAAGCAGCCCCAAGGAGCATGACAATAGCTCGACAAAGATAAGAAGTTTCTAGGGCAGATGAAAAGCACCAAGCCTGCGCCATGTGCCTTGGTACCTGTGGCCTGAAAGAGTGCTGAGCGCAGAGCCAAAGGGCCAAGGCCAGGTGAGTTCTGTGTCCAGCTGAAACTGGGTGCAGACCCTCCTGCTCCCCTGACTCACAGAGCTTTCATAAGAAACATTGGAAAAGTGGACAAAGGACTCTGTTCTCTTTCCCACAATCCCTGTCCCCTCGCCTCATGCACCCATCCTGTGTGTCCTTCAACATCCAGATCATGCTGGATTGTAGTTTCCATAGATTGTCTGTGCCATTTGAGTTCCCCTCTAAGATAAGGATTTGGGAGTAAGTAGTTTGTCTGGGAGGTTGGGTAGGGGAGGAGGTAGTGACACAGAAGGGAGGGACCAGTCTGTGGGTGCGTCCTGTTTTTGGTGGTGCAGGCAACTGGGGCTCACTTCCACTAGGGACCCTCTCAGATACTGAGGCCCACCTCGGAGCCCAAGAGGGCTCCCTCAGTGGCTGAAGGTCATGGCCGGACTTGCCTCCCTGGCACTTCCAGCTGGCCTAGGCCTGGCACACTCCCACAGCAGAGAACACCAGGGACAGAGCACAACAGTGACCTCGGAAGGGGGGTGGGGCCGCAGGGCCAAGGGGAAGGGGCTGCCACACTGTACCAGCTGCTCTACCTGGAGCGTCACACAAGTGCACGTACTGCGTCTAAACCCCACCTATCTATGTGAGGGAGGTAGCACGTCTCACTGTTGCAGATGAAAGATACTGAGATCAGAGAGGTTTCAAAAGCTAAGATCACACAGCCAGGAAGTGAAAGAGTGAAAAAATATTTGCCATTTACTAAAAATCCCCTGTCACATTCCAAAGAGGGAAAATTGCAAGGCGGGGCCTCTGTTTTCTGAGCATGATATAGGGGTATGAAGATACAAGAGGAGCAGCTGAGAGAGAGCTACATTTCCCTACAGAAGATGAAAACCAGGAGCAGCAGGGTTAGTTCAGGGCCTAGAAAGGGCCAAAGTCAACAGTCAGCATGACAGGAGGGGGAGGGTGGAGCCAGAGACAGGGCAACTGGCACCAAAGAAGTGTGTGGGAGTATGTGTGGGCGGGGGTGTGAGAGAGTGTGTGAGTGTGGGTGTGGGTGTATGTGTGTGTGCGTGTGTGTGCATGTGTGTGTGTGCGCGCGCGCATGTGCAGATGCCCAGGGAAACTTCATTCATTTCTGCTGTGTAACTGGTAGCAGGACCCCCTCATTTGCCCCTCCATCGAGTCTTCAGTGCAGATGCATTAGAATCTGCTCTCCTTCCCAGTGGTTGGAAAATTCTGGATTTGTTCTTGGGGGGGGGGGGGGATATGCTGAGAGATGGACACAGAAGCATGAACAGAGACTGCCTGTGGCAGCTTCTGTAACCAGCTTACAAATCAGAGAGACCGGGCAGAGACCGAGAGAGAGGAGGGAAGGCGGAGAAGGAAGTCGGAACGGGAGAAAGTGGAGAAAGATGAGAGGGAGAATTTCTTAATAGAAATTTGAACCCAAGACCAATATGTCCGGGGCAGCCAATTCCACGGTGACTTAATTCCATTTTGTCTCTCACTTAAATTTTGGGGAGATAAGAAAATTAAAACTGATATCTCCTTAAATACAAGTAATCAGGTCTAAGGGCCTGACAATTTGGAACATGTTCCTTGTAGATTCAGCCAGAAAAGGGGGGGGTGTGCAAGATGGAGTATGGAAGGGCACCTGTCTTTGATTTTCTTTTATAATCTCCTTTGAACCCTTTGTACTCAGATCTCACAATCCTGACAGGAATTTCCTCCAAGTTCTCTGGAAGGAGGATCTGGTCTTTTTAGAGCTCTCTGCTCCCACTGGAAGTGAGCATTGGCTCCCCACCTCCATACTGATAAATCACAGGCCTGCTTGTTATTTATTAGGGTTTTTTCCTAAAAACAGCCTGTGCCTATGCTTTTAGGGCCATGAGCCACCATAAATAATGGGCATTTCCAATAAACAATACACATCCACTTGAAAGGCCACTAAATCAGCTGGGTGCCCCCACCTCAGAGAAGAGCGTCAACCCAGTTGTGTACTCTGTGGAGCCTTCTGGAGGAGGAGGACCTTGGGGAACATCTCACAGGGAGGGAGAGGCTGGCAGGGGACGGGTGTCATAGCCCTGGAGTTCCTGTGGGCTTCTGGATCTCTTTCAACAGCCAATACGAGGAGCCTTGCCTGCCTGGGACAGATTGTGGGACAAAGAAGAAAGGGAACAAGGTGTCCCAGGGTCCACTTGGGATGGGGTGGCAATCTGCACCTCCGGCCATGAGGCAGGACCCTCTCGCAAGGCACAGGGGTCTGAATCTGAGCCCCATGAGAAAATGGTCTAGCCTTGCCCTTCCTAAAACTCCAAACCAAGTGCCTTTAGAGGTCAAAGGTGACAGGCTATGAAGGAGGAGAGTCAGTGCAAAGTGTCAATAGCTAGAAGGCACCCCCTCCATCACTCATCTGTTCCTCAAGTCCCTCTTCTCCCAGGCTGATTAGGGGTCATCTGAGAATGTCACCCACTCCTGACCTGGTGGAGCAGATTTCCAGAGAGCAGACTCTAACTCAGCCCAGGAAGGCCAGTTAGATAGAATTCCTTTGCAGAGGCATTACCCGCCCCCCCCTTTCTTTTAAGGGTTAAATCTCTGGTGCATTATGTCATGAAAAATTATGAGTACAAATGACCCAGCTGTAAACTGCCTTGGAAAATAATTAGTCTGAAAGCCCAAGTGAGTCCCAGGGGCCAGCTCAGAACGCAGAGTCCCCAGAGCTCCATCCAATCACAGAGAAGCGGCGTGGCCAGCGGAGGATGCCAGCTATAGGCTCGGAACCTGAGGAAAGCAGCTCCTCTGAACCTGTGTCTTGAACCTCCCAGGCAGCAGAGAGAGAATGGCGGCCATGAGACAAGAGGAGGGGCTGTCCAGGTGTACAGTGCAAGCCACAGCAGCCTGGCACTGCCCGGGCAGCAGGACGGGGCCTGAACCTGCGGCCGAGTGGGAGAGCACAGGTGCCTGCTTCTCTGCCTGCCTCTCCCCCAGGGCAGATGAAACCTTTGCAAACAGCCATCTGGTCTTCCCTGCACTTGTATGTGTGTACTGGGGTGTGGAGGGGGCTGTCTTTGTCCCCTGCGGGATTCAGTTGCCTTGTTTGTGCCATGGTGGGCGGGGGTAGGGGGTGGGAATCATCCTAGGAGAGACCAGCCAGCTGGGTAATAAGGCAGCCAGTGCATTGCACAGGTGAGCTGAGACCCCAGAACTTTAGATAAGGATCAGTGTTCCTGGGGTGCTCTTGTAGCCCCAGAGCTTCTTAGCACAAAGGGCCCTAACCATAGAGTCAAAATGAGGACTAGTTGCCAAAGGCTCCCTGAAACCTCCAGTGTGGCCAATAGCTTAGTTCAAGGTGTTGAACAAAACCCCAGGGCATCTCATTTTAAGGGAAAAGGCAGCTAAACAGGATGAGAGCATCTGGAGACCAAGCCCCCGGGGCAGGAATGTAGCCCATCCCTGCATGTCCCCAGGGGAAGGCATCCTCAAGAGGATGTGTGGACCTGTTCAATGATTATGTTTTTTATTCAACAAACATCTACAAAGTGCCCCTGAAGTGCCAGGCACTGGGCACCGAGAATGGAGGGGGGCCAAGATAGATAGATAGACAGACAGATAGGAAACAGATGGAGAGAGAGGAGAAGAGTGGATAGGTGGGTGGGTAGATGGACGGATGGACGGATAGATAGACAGATAGAGCATTCTGAGCAGCAGAAAATATCAGGCAGCGAATTGGAGAAGAGGGCAGGGGCTGATTAACAGGATCTGCAGGCCACAGGAAGAACTTTAGACATTACTGGAAACCCAGCGGAAAGTCATCTTAGAGTTTTGAGTAGGGAAGCCTATTGTGGTATTAAAAGTTAAAAGGATCACAGGAAATGAACTGTGCAGGGTGGGGGTAGAACGGGAGACCGAAGTAGAAACAGAGAGACAAATTCAGAGCACTTAGCTTCCTATTCACCAAACCCATCAGCAGCCAGAGTAGGGAGTCTGGAGACACAGCACACTGGCGGCCGGGGCAGCACATGGTAGAGGAGGGTTGTCGTGGGATCTGGAGAGGTAAGGTGGCACCAAAGAGTAGCCAGTACAACCTCTTCTCCTTCACCTTTGGATGGTTTAAGTTTCTGGGTTCTTAGGAAATTCAAAGAGAGAGGACTATGTTGGACTTTCTGCTAACAGGAGAGTGCTTCAGTGATTAACTGGAAAAAATGAAAGACATGTTGGTAGCTATAGCTTGAGTTTGGGAATGAATTTTTACTTACACTATTCTAAGTAGAAATCTTACTAATAATAGCTGGAATAGCTGGAATGAATTGTTCCACACACTTGGTTCTAACCATGATCATGTCTTTTTTATTATTCATAGTAGCCTCCCATCATCTTTCTTCCTTCTCAGACTTTAGAACACTTTCAGTCAACAACACTGAGGGGGTCCTCAGACAATGGTGGAAGCTACGCCAGCCACACCCTTCCCCCCAGCCTCACAGATGCAACAGGCAGGAGGTTCTTCCTCCCAAATTGCCGAGGCCACCCACGGAGTCAGGAGCCATGGCAGAGAAGGAACACAGCCCAGCAGATCTACTCTCAGGCCAGATTCCAAATCACCAGCACTGTGTTCTTCTCCCCCAGGAAGGCACAGGCCTAGTCAGCCCACAGGCCTGTACATGCAACCACACATGTCTGCACACATCCACACACATCTATGCATCTGCACACAACCACATGCATCCTCACACCGCCATGCATACATCCACATGCATCCTCCTCTGGACATGCGTTTCTGAACAGGCTCAGGACACAGTGGAGGCCCAGTCCTCATCGCGGGACTCCCAGCCAATAACAAAGCCAGCTCTTTGCCCTGTATTCTCCACACACACGCTGTCCACATTTGGTGGAAAATTGGATCCATCCACATATACCCAAAATGTTCTTTAAAGAATTTTTGATGTCCCAGCAGCTTTGCATAGCAAGATTTCCCTCCGGATCTAAACAAGTGGGGTGCACTTCCTTTCTCTCTAGATTCCATGCATTGCCTGTGCTGAGGATGGTGCAGAACTGGTGCAAAATTTTAAACTCAAGATTCCTAGGGGCATTTCCATTTTCTTTAGCAATTTTTCGTTTTTCTTTTTTTTTTTAAGTTTAATAAAGCATGTGAACCCCCAACTCTGTGAACATAAGGGGGCTTCCTCTTGCACACATACCTAGGAAGTGGGAGACTGTGCTCTGAGAGGCTGGCCCGTTGAGTGTCCCCACTGGTCCCCAGAGACCCTCACATGTTATCACAAGGTGGACGCATTGACTTTTGAATTTTCTGGAGCCTCTGGTGTGTTTGCTTTTGCTTTCCCAACAAATTTCCTGGGCAACAAAGACAGATACATACTACGAGGCAGTAGAGGGTAATAGTCTTAGCTAAGACAGTAAGGCCGCACTCACCATTTACTGGCTATATAATCCAGCCTCTTAGCTACCTCATTGTATATCAGTGTTCTCATCTCTAAAATGGGAGTGTTAAGTCTACCTACACCCTTGGTGTTGTTTGAGGATTAAATATCCAATGTTTCATACTTGACACAGGTATGTGTGTGTGAATATCTATGCACACATGTTCGTGCATACCACTATTAACCATGTGCCTTGGTCAAGTTTCTAACCCTCAGTCTTTTCATAATTAAAATGAAAGAAATGATCAACTCCAGCACCATTCTGAAAATTATGTGAAACAATATCTACTTGATGCCTACCAGGCATTCACTAAAAATCAGATCCCTTCCCTGGCCCCACTTCAGTAACATAAGGGGCAGCAACACTCAGGCAAAGGGTATCAGTAATATTTAAACAGCTCACAAATACAGCCATTTTCCTAAGAACTGGAGTGTCAAAGGTGTCAAGTTCTGATTTGACATTTTTCAAGGACCTAACACAAACCCAGCCCCGTGACTCAGAGAGGTTTAATAGGGAGTGAAGGATGAACCACACACTTCCTCGTTGTCCCCAACACTGAGCATGTGGCTTTGAAAAGAAAAGGTGACAGTGAAAGGGGAGTTACAGAATGAAGCTGATGGGATCTGGACTATGCAGCCTAGAAGCCTGGTGTCTAGCTTGCCTCCCACTAGTGCCTCCAGCTAGAACCCCCCACAGCTGGAGTTGGGACAGGCCTTCTTCTTCCAGGCCCCACCACCATGTCTACTGGGTCATCATAAGACCCTACATTTTCAGGAACATGAGCATCCCCACTTCCCAATGTGTGGGCTCAGAAGCTCATTGCCTTTCTCCTAGGATAACGTTGCTATGATCTGAGTGGTCCTCCCCAAATTTATTGAACATGTGAATGAAGAGATATATATTTCACCATTAGCTCATCGACCAATGAATGCTGTAAGCCTAATGCCAAATGTGATGGTGTGAGGAGGCAGGGCTTTGGGAGATGCTTTGGTCACAAGGGTAGAGCCCTGTGACTGGAACTAGTGCCCCTAAAAAAAAGCTCCAGGGAGACCCTTCATGTCTGGTCTCTTCTACGACAAAGCTACAGCAGGAAGTTTGTGACCTAGAAGAGGCCCTCACCCAACCCTTCTGCACCCTGATCTTGGCCTTCCAGCCTCCAGAGCTATAAGCAATAAATTGCTGCTATTGACCAGACCCCAGCCTGTGGTCATTTGTCACAGCAGCTGGAACAGACTAGATAAGGACACACCTTGAGCTGGGCGGCATGGTGACACTGTCACCTGGCCTCCTGTGCTGCTGAGCCCTGTCCTGTGGTCTGGGTGCTTGGGGTCCTATCTCAGGAACTGGGTCCTTTCCCTATAACTATTCCTGGGACTCCTTCAGGAGTAAACAGATGACTGGGATACAGACAGCCTCACCCATCCACTGGGATCCTCACAAGCTTTTTATTGGTGCCTGCTGATCTGACCCAGGCTACACACTCTGCACAGCACGGCTCGGTCCATCAGGCAACCCCCCAGCCAACCACAGGCTTGCATTCAGTCTCTGCCTTACTAGCACTGCAGAGCCTCCAGATTATGGCATGTCTTCAGCCCAAGCCCAGACTATCAGTATTATCAGATGTCTTCATCTACCACTGCTGAGTTCACCACTCTCGAGGCAATTAACAAATTCTGTCTTTTGTCATAAGTATCTGTGGAGAATGGACCTCAAACAGACCGGATGCCGGGGCCCGTGGAGAGATGCTCCTAGGAAATCTGTCATTCTTCCATCACCCGGCTTTATGGGAAACACTTGTGAACTTATTGGGGTTGTTTACACCAGCTGTTTGCACCTGGTGAGCAAAGCGCATACTCTCAGCCTCCTCATCAATCAGGGGGTCTGGGGCAGGACGCCAGGCGGGTATTAGATGCAGCGTGAGAATGGCAAAGGCAGTCCCCATGCTGACAGGGTCCTTGTTCTATGAGGTAGCATGATCCATGCTCTATGTCCCCCCAGAGGCCCTGGGGACTCTGAAGTCTCCCCTTTGCCTGCAATTCTGCTGTCCTCCCCTGTTTGTGTAGCCTATTCTCTGCATGTGCTCTGTGTCACCAGTGACAGTTCAGGCCTCCTCTGTGGCACCTCTCAGCCACTGACCTGTGGCAACTCAGTATGCCCACAAATCCTCTCATAAGCAAGCAGTTTAGAAAAGCTGATTAACAAATTCTCACTACAACCTTGGCTTACAGGATCCCTCACCTACGGGCCTTTCTGGAAAAGCATGTTCTGTCCATGTGAATGAAGAGAGATGTATTTCACCAAGAGCTCATTGCCCAAGGTGCGCTGAGGTCTGCTGGAGGCAGGCGTGCGGGCAGATGAAAAGGCACGTGAGACAAAGGAGCTATTCTCCAGGACACTGGAACCTGGCTGGAGCAAGTCACAGACTTCCCCTACCCACACGGCATCCAGGCCTTGGCAGGTTCCCTAAGCTCTTCTTTATTAGGTTGTCCTGGCCTGTGTGCTGTGAGCACCGGTGATACCTGCCACCTCCAGTCTGAACCAATTCAGGGCCCCGTGGCTCACTGCAGCCCTCCCTCTCGGACATGCCATCCACACAGTCTCTGTCACCCTGGGCCCTGGAGCATGTGTGAGGCACAGACCCTGCCCTGTCGCCATGGGCATGCAGAGTGGGCCAGAGCAAACAAACGACCCCATGCTGCACAAGCGAGAGCGTAAGATCAGCACCCTCCATTCCAAAGCCAAGGAAACACATGCAGATGCCAGAATATGAGATGGTGAGAGCTGAACTTGCGGCCAGTGGAGGGACATGCTCCACACTGTCCTGCCTGCAGCCCTGCCTTTGCTGCGCCTCTTCCTAGAGCCCCCCTCCAGACCTCTGGAGCTTAGGGCTCAGCTCTGATGTTACTCCCTCATAGGTCCTTCCCAACCAGCTGGTCCAAACTGCATGACCCCAAACCACTACCCCATCACCCTGTTTGCTTTCTCACCCTGCATGATGGGCAGGTCACTGTCCCTCTCTCCCTTCCTCTGCTGCAAATGGTGAGGACAGGGGCCTGTCTTCCCTGTGCCCAGCTGCCCCAGCACCATGCCTAGCACAAGCAGGGGCTCAGTCAAACTCTGAGAGTGGACAACAGTGAACTCTCTACCCAAGATATTCAGAAACAAGTGGGGGGCACTCCCTGAGGGCTGAGTGTCCAGAAAAGCGTTCAGAGAGGAGGCAGGCCTGGCGAGGCCCTCTCTGAAGGGGAGGTCGCTGGGGGTGCTCCAGCAGTTAAGCAGGCTGAGCAAGACGTGGGGCGGGGGCAACACACGGTGACTCTGGGGAGACTGTGAGTTGAGTGGGTGGGCTGCGGTGGAGGAGGGCCGGGGGGAGAAGGTGGCTGAGAACCTCGAGTGCTATTTATACCTGATCTCAAGAAGCAGCTCTCTGCGAGGGCTGACTACAAACGGTGTCCCCAAACCCACTGTTTGAGAGAGGCTGACTGCGCAGGGATTTCCAAGATAATTTCCGAGCCCACAGAGAGAGGCTAGAGACCAGGGCAGGGCCATTAGGCTGGGACAGCAGCCAGACACAGACATGACTATGGGAGGAGGGAGGGCGAACTCCTGGTTGTCCATTCGTTCCCACCTCTTGTACCCTCGCCTGTCTGGTCACCCAGCTCTGAGCCTCCGAAACCTCCCCCAGGCCCCGCAGTGCTGGAAGCTCTTCCTTTCACTTCTATAGAATCCTGCGGTCTACCACTCAATACACTGAATTAGGATTCCCTGCTTGTTATTTCAAAATGTTTTTGACTCGGGAATACAGATAACACTCACAAATATGTGAGGAGAGCAGAACTGCCGTCTAGATGGTAAATAACCTGTGTCGACACAGAGACACAGGTCAGGGCTGCTGCAGGTGGAGGCCAACAGGGGAAGGTGCTAAAAAAGTCCCTGGATTCCTGGCCAGGAAAGGGAAGACCTCATATCCTTAATTCAACATGTCCAAGGTCCATGAGAGTCAGAGACTCCGAGCCTGGCAGTCAGACAGAGAGAGAGGGGTGCATGGAGGCCACCCAGAGAAAATCTGACGAGGGAAGGGTCTGACTTTCTGCCCCCCGCCCCCCGCCCGTCTAATCGGCACAAGTGCCAAAAAGGGGCACTTGGGCAACAGCAGGCTTCGGCTCAAATGACATGTCTGAATGCTGAGGACACTGCATTTTCCTCACTGGCTTAGAGCTTGGGAAGTCTGATATGCCTCTTTGAAGTCTGCTCAGTGCGTGGGGAATGTGTGGATTTTCTGGGGCCTCTGACAATACGGGGATAGATAAGACCCTCTTGGGCTCAAGTATCAAGAGCCTTTCTCCACTTTATGAATGGTGCTGGGAAAATGAGAGCTTCGGTTCTGCACACTGGAACAGGAAGTGTCGAGTCTCTCCTGTTCTGGGGTGAACAAACAGCCCCCTGGCTGATGGTTAGGGGACAGCGAAGCAATGGAGTGAGCCAGAAGACCACCACCGATGGGGTACAGGAAGGAGCTCGAGTCTCTCCTGTTCTGGGGTGAACAAACAGCCCCCTGGCTGATGGTTAGGGGACAGCGAAGCAATGGAGTGAGCCAGAAGACCACCACCGATGGGGTACAGGAAGGAGCTCTGTCTGCAGGGGGTGTCCCAGGCAGGCCCTCCAAGTATGTAACTACTGCATGTCCTCATGCTCCAGTTCAGATGCACTGTTCCAGCCATCTTGTTCCCACCCCTTTGGGTCATTACCTCCAAAGACCACGCACACACTGAGTTGACCAAGCTCAAGGGGGGGTGAGGGCAAACATGGGGTCTGGGAAAACAGTACCGATTTTGGTGAGCCACTTGGCCACGGCGCCATAGATCTCATCCAGGATGAGGATGACTACGAGGTTGATGATGACCGCTGTTGCAGTCACCGTCACCCGGACATTGGAGCGGGTGGCCTTGTTGAGAGACAGTGCAGCTTTAGTTGTGATCCGATACACGATGACCCCAAAGACGATGGAGAACGTCAGGGCAATCTGTTCAGGTGAAACACATGGGCACACTTCAGCAGGCAATCATGGAGCACCTTTTGTTTGCTCGGCCAACAGTACTATTTGCTACGTCAGGTGTTATTCATCTGGAGTCCACTGGTGGCCAAAAAGGGAACTGCAAACCCTCTGAACAACTCTGCAAATTCTGAATGCAGGTGCATTCTCCAGGGGGCAATGCCTGCCACTTTTATCAGATTCCAAATGGCCTACAATAAACACACACACACACACACACACACACAATGAAGACGCCTGCAGCATACAACACACATGTTGTGATTTCTTTCATTAGAGGGCTTCCCCCTACTGTGGAGCTAAGATGAACTCCTATTAAACCCTAGTAAATAATACCAAGAAGGCACTCATAAGGGCTAAATGAAAAGTGGGGTGCTAGAGGGATTGAGAGCTCAGAGGAGCAAGTAGACGTGTGCAGTCAGGGAACAGTGTGCAGAGCAAGTGGGATTTAAGCTGGGCCTTCAACACAAGGAAGCAGGAGCCGCTGAAGGTGTTTGAGCTGAGAGGGGATGAGTTAGAGCTTGATGGTGAGGGCTCAGGAAGCCTGCCCAAAGGAGGAAAAATGGAGAGAAGCCAGGAGGAAGGCCTGTAGACTCTCAGTCTTAGGTGAACACAATATCACTCTAAAATTTCTCCACCAGGCAGTTTGAATGAGGACTCAGATTTCTCCTTTGGTATAGAAATCTCTGGCTGCCTCGTTTAAAGGAAAGCTTACCAGCCACTTGACCTTCTAAGGGCCCCCCATTTCCTCTCTCTAAAACCTAAGAATAATAAGGCTCTTTCCCAAATCAGCCCAACAGCCCCTCCCTCTTCCTCTATCCCCCATCCCCCGCCTCCCACACCACAGCCACGGAAAGGCCACTTCCATGAAGCACGTGGTGCTGGCAGAAGAACGTGCCCCTGAGCCAGGAGTGAGGGAGCCTCTCAGAGGGGCTGGGGGCAGAGAGCGAGTTGCTGCCAGGTGGAAAACCTGCTCAGAGAAAAATTCTAATTTGTCTCAGTCAAGTGAAGTCTTTCTGAGGATTCTTTCTGCAAAGCAGGCTGTTCAGGTTCTATTTCCTCTGGGGGCAGGGGATGAGGGTACTGGCTGTAGAGGGTGGAAGGAAAATGTGGGGAGATAAAGGGACAGGTAGAAAGAATTCCTCTGAAAAAAGTAAAGTGTCCTGGACTGCACATTGCCTCCCTGGAGGGGACAGGAGGCGGGAGGGAGGTGGGTGGGGGGAGGGGCTCTGGCTTGGGCAGTGCTTTGCAAGCTGTGTGAATGACACTCTGGTGGGCTGCGAATAGGGAATGAGTTGCAGGTGTGTCTTCAGACCTCTGGCCGGGGTGCCTGGGAGAGCTGCAGCTTGGGGTGCTGGGGGCAGCCTCAGCTGTTTATCCCCATGTGCTTTACAAATATTAGAGTTTGTCCTGTGGCCATGGTGTGAAAAAGAAGCCCCTGGTTACAAAGACAGGGAGGCAGCGTTCTCTGGGTAGAGTTTGTGTGTGTGTGTATGTGTGTGCGTGCTTGTGTGTCAGGGTGGAGAAGAGGTTAGATGGAAAAAGCACTTGTGGGAGGCCCCTCCTCTGACGCAGGGTGGGGGTGGGAGCAGCAGAAACGCCAGCCTCCCGTGCTGGGGAGGAAGGACTACCATGGAAGTGGGGAAGCCTGGACATGACATCACCCCTCGCCAACAATGCAGACATTTTCACTTCCCGTGCCTCTGGGATTGTCACTGCCAGACAGTAAGGGCCTGGAAAATGTGGTGTGAGATTCTTTTCCCCCAAAATCACTTTTGCAGTGAAGGTCAGTGATGCAAGTATTGATGAGGTGGGGGAGGCCAGGGCATCTAAGAATGAGAGTGTATGTGTGTGTGTGTGTGTGTGCATGCATGCACACGTGTATGTGTTTTTGGAGTTGGGATTGGGGAGAAAACAATGATGGCAAAGAGATAGTTCGCTTGAGGCTCTTGGGGTGGGGCTTGGAGGAACATGAGGAGGTGACCTTCTAGTCTCCTCTAAGAGGCCAGCTGCTGAACTGGGGAAGGAAGAACACTTGCTAGTCAAAGTCTGATCCATGGGCTGCTGCATCAGCTGGGAGCTTGAGAAGCACACAGGACCCCCAACACTACTCCGGACATTCTGACTTGGAATGTGCCTTTTAGCATGATTGTCATTCAAGTTGAAATTTCAGAATTTCAGAATTCTACTCACTTAGGAAAGTCCTTTTCCTGCCCTCCATTCCACAGGGCCCATCTCCGCCCACCTCTCCCCAGCCCTCTAATGCTGTTCTTTATGCTCTTAACGTCACTGCTCTTCATTTCCCATCCAGGATGGAAATCATGTCTGGACCCTGTCCTCCTGGGTTTCCCATAAGCACCTCAAGACTCACAGCTTCCAAGCTGGAAGTTTCAGAGCCAATGCAGTCCCAACGAGATTTTGCAGAGGAGGACACAGACACAGAACATGAAGTTACTGGTTCAAGGTCATCGGCATGGACTATAACCCTGATCTCCTAGCATTTAGGAATCATCTATGTTCAGTCTCTGATCTGACATGTTGGGAATTGAGGCCCAGGAAGCAAGCATATGATTGGTCCACCATCTGGAGGCTATGTGGAGGCTCTCTGGAGAGGATGATGGTGGGGCTGTCATCACCAATGACAGCGATGCATGTGTGCCCTCGCCTGGTCATTACTCATGCCTATGTCCATTGGCACTAGTCCTTATAACACCCATGTGAGACATGCTTTTTGTGGATGCCATTTAGTGATGGTCCACAATTTGGACCCTCTGTTATGACTCCCAAGTGTGTGAACCCATTCTGACATTAGAATTCAGGTCTGGCACCAAGTCCAGTACTTTTTCACCACCGTGGCTGCATTATTGATTTTCTGACCACTTATTGTGCTGCTCTGTTTTGTGATGGATCTCCCCCAACTAGGCCAGAAGTGGGGCTGGGTCTTTCACTGCATTCCATGCCTCAGGCCATTTCATGGAGGTTCCTCCTGTGTACAACTTTTTGTTCAAGACTTGCTGATCCTCAGCTCTCGGCAATCCCAATTCCCAGCACATGGTCACATGTGACCCTTGTTGCTGTTGGTGTTTTAATCCCATAGTTTGACTTTCAAAGCAAATTTCAGTATCAGCCCGGCCAGAGAGTCCAGAGTCCTATTTGACACTATGAGAGAGACTGGAAAGAGCTGGCCTGACCTGGGCCCCCAGGACCTGCATTCTGACACTGAGCTGACAAAGCCCAGGCACTTGGACATCAAGGGTGAGCCCGGTAGCAGCTGGACAGAGTCACAGCTGCAGTTTATGAGCTTCTGGTAAGCTCTGAGCAGGGTGCAGAGGTGATGACTTAGAGAAAACTCTGTGGAGTCAGCTTTGGGGCAGTTTCACAACTATGGGAGAGACTCAGAGGGATGAGGAGGAGGAGGAGCTAGAAATACACAAGGCAGAGCAATCTCTGCTGAACCAATGGCAAGTGTCCGTTCGAGGCCAGGCCACATGCTAGTAGATCAGTCTAAAAATACATGCAGTAACGATTTTATCATTAACATAATAAAAGTGTCTCTGACATCTGCTTCATTCATTTATGTTCTTAGTCATTCACAAAATATGTCTTGAGCACCTACTGTGTGCCAGTCCCAGGTCAAAGTGTCAAGGATACAGTAGGGAGCAAAACACACACAAATTTCTGCTCGAGGGAGTGAGGGAGTTGACCGAGGGATGGACAATCCAAATAAATAGGCAAATTACACAGCCTATCTGTAATGATGAATATAGAAACAAAACAATGCAGGGCATAGGGGATGTTGCAATTTGGATTATTGAGAAAGGCCGAGGTGAGCAGGACCTAAAGGGAGAAACAAGAGGAAGAGCTTCAGGGGGAGGGAGGCTGGAGCAGAATGAGCAAGAGGGAGAGCTGGCAGGGAGCTGGGGGATAGAGAGGACACTAGACTGGTCAGCCCTGCAGTGTAAGGCTATCAGCTTCCATGCTGTATGAGAAGCGCTTAGAAAGTTTTGAGGAGTTGCCTGCCATCGTTTGCCAGAGATTTTTTTAAAGTCGCAGTGATACAGGAGTTCCAGAACTCCAGTCTGGAATACTGGAAGGCATCTACCCATAAGGGAGGGGAAAGTTGTCTTACAGACCCAAGTTCATTTCTCTGAGTCTCATCTCCCCCAGGTCTTCTTACTTCTGGTACTGGAGTCTTATCTACCCAGGTGCCTAATAATGGCCTGCTTCCACTTTAATGATCTGACTCCAGTAGGAATCACTCTCCCCTTCTTTGCCCTCCCTGATGCAATTGAGACTATGTAGAGCTTTCAAAGAGGCCCTCCCAAAACCCAGAGAAATAAACAGAGCACTGGGGAAACTAAAGAATCAGTTCACAGAGCCCAAGATGGCTGCCTCCTGTGGCTTCCAGACACTAGTTTATTTCACCACCCATGAGAGAGAACCAGTCCACAGTCCAAATAGGCTGCCACAATTCTACAGCCATCTTACCTGGGTGACGTCTTCCCAGGCCTTGGCCTGTCTCAATGTGGAAGGCACCATCTTAACAACCACCAGCATCAAAGCTGTGTGGTCAAGGCTGGGAAGACAGAACCCTTTCTAGGCTCCCTCTTCTACCTAGAAGAGAGAAGTCCCGTCGACAGCCAGTGAAGACCCACCCCCAGGTCCAGTTTTCTATCTGAGGGAACAGGGAACCTTCCCCTTTTCAAGATGGATGATAGCAGTAGTGGCCTCACTTTTAGATAAGCTCCAACCCCTCGCTATAGGACTGTGCCTTCATCCTTATTCACCCCTCATTTTCCACAGAGAACAAAATAATACACCCACACATTCACACAGCAGGACCTATATGCATATGTCACATGCGGGTGTTCCCGAGAGGAAATTACCATGAACAGGATGGAGGCAAAGTTCATCAAGTAACCTGGGAATCGATCTTTCCAGTTCAGCTTATCTTCATCATCATCCTGGGGAGAAAGAGCAGAGTAGAGACAATCAGAAGGCACAAATCACAGATATTTGTTTTCTCTTCATTTGCATAAATTTGCATACCTTATGTGACTTATTCCAACACACACAGATATTTTTCTAACCTCTGACACCTTACGTCCATATCAACAATACCCCTCCTCCTACTTTTGTGATTCTAGATGAACTGACATGGTCTGGGAGAACTACGGTGAAAAAGATCAAGATTTGATTTCAGCCTGACTGAGAGGCTCGGTCACTTATCAGTCCTGGGACCTTGGAGGTGGCCCTTGCATTTCTGACACACGAGTTCTTCATCCATCAAACAGGCACACTAGGCACATGCATGACACCGTGATGCCCACCACACAGGATGGAAGCATTTGTTCTGTTTTCATGAGAAACACATGAACCAGGTAAAGCCATGGTGAGGTGACATACAATTTGCCCCCAGGAGAGCATCCTTCACCAGCAGCCATAGTTCCTAATATGTGTATAAATTACCCACAAAGGTTTGTTCTTCAAAGAACTCTCTGTGATGTCATTTGTTTCCCACAAGGTGACTGTGCTTGCCCTGGTCACAGAGCAGACATTTCCAAGTGCCATTGACAGACTGATGCCTCTCAGGCATTCTGGTTGAGAATCTCCTGTTCCCTCCTCAGATAGTACAGTTCATCCAGACCACTCTCCTGGGACAACCATATCACCGACCACAGCCCCTTCAGCATCCTCTGAGGACCCTCATTCGGCATGGTGATGGGGATAGAAATAAGGTTGGTAGGGAAAGAAATCTCTTCCAATTAATTCTTTATCACTTTAGTTCAAGCACTTGATTCCTCTGCACTTTTTAGTTCTATACACTTAGAACTCAGTGCCCTGTCTGCTACCTTAGCCGTGGAGACGACCACGTGAAGCCATGTTTGTGAAGATGGGTGAAAATAGCAAAGTATCTTCTAATGGAAAGGCTGGAATCCGCCACACTTCAGCAGAGTGTCTGAATCAAACCAGTAAGCAAAGGTTCCAGGCCCCTCCTCTACTTGCTCTTCCCTCCTCAGCACTGTTTCGGAATACACCTGACTTGGCTCTGGCAACAGTGCCATCTAGCCTCTGAAAGCTTGTACTGTAGGCAAAAGACCCTGACCTAGAAGACTTCTTTCTAAAAATTGTTTGTGCACCACAGTGTGTGAAGCCCTTGGTGTCAGGCATGGCGACGAGACAGAAGAAAGTGGACATGATCAGTGTCCCGGGTTAGGGGAGACCGGGGGTAGGGGGAGGCTCATGGTCTAGTAAGACAGGTGACACCCACAACATACCAGAAAGGCTCAAGGCCACATGCTGCTTTGAGAGTGAGGGTTATCCTGGGAGTGGCATAGAGGAAAGGAAGGTTGAGTCTCTTAATGCAAGTCTGGGGCACAGGGTTGGGCTGATTTAATAGATGGTGGTGGAAATGAGCATTAAGGCTGAAGACGTTAGTAATTAGCATTTACTGACACATAGACAGGTAATGCTCAGTCTCCCAAGGGCTTAAGTTACAGGATCGTATCTCTAGACTCCTGGCCTGCAGACCCTCCATCACACAAGGAGAGCAAGGTAATGCCAGGTGGGGGCCATTCTGAACGTGGGGTGGCCTCGACATCTGTTTCTCTTGAGACTGGAACAAGACTCATTCACATTCTTTCACACGAGGCCAGACACCAAGAGGAAGGAGCATTCTTTTTCCTTCAGTTTAAAGGAAGTTTACTCACACTCCTGGTATTTTCCTTTCAGATTCTGATGAGAATAGCTAAGGATGGACTGGTGAATAACACGCAATGCAATAGGGACTCTGAAAGGACATATGAATTACGGGCTGGCTGGACTCTTTCTGAGGCCGTCCTCATCACAATTAAGGTTTAGATGATTCAAGGCCTCTTTGGTGGCGCAGGGGTTAAAGTCTCAGCACCATCAAGCTATCCACAGCCACTGAGTCATGAGTTATATCCCAAACCAGGGAGCTACCCACATGGCACAGCAGACCTCTCCTGTCTCGCCCGCTGCTCCCCTCAGCAGTGTATTTCAGTCAGTCTGCCTGTTCTGCTCCCCATCCTGTCTCTGGTGAGTCCTCTTACCCCCACACCGCTGGCCTGTACCCCAGCTCTCACACGCATAAATAAATAAAAATAAATCTTTAAAAATATTTTTTAAAAAAAGATTTAGATAATTTTCTGACTCTTCCTCTCAGGCGTGGAGACAAGAGGTTCTTCCTTAACCTCTTGGTTAGGTGTGTTCTGAAATACCAGTGTGTTCTGAAATACCAGTGGGTGAGTAGAGAGGAAAAAGCTCCAGTCTCAGGTTCCCTGTGACCAGCCCCCCTGCCCCGCCCATGAGCTCTCTGGGGGTGGCATAGGACAAGGAGAGGAGGAAAAACTATGCTGGCCTTTGAGATGAGGGCACCAGTTAGCAAGGGGTTGCTGGCGCAGGTGGCACTCAGGGTGGGGTTAGTGCTGGAAGAAATGGGAGAAGGAGCAAATACAGCCCAGGATGAAATGGGAGAGGGTGACCAGTGAGTCTGTGGGAGCGGCTGGGTATCCTAGATGGTTTGGGCCAAGCTTTCCTGCCCAGACCTGGGACCAAGGGGTTGGGATGTCTATACCAGTCTACCCTGCAATGACCAGATTGTTCTGGAGAATGAGTTCTGGTTCAGTTCTCTGCAAACACTGTCTGACCAGGGTGGAGAGGCCCGGCTCCCAGCTGCATATTGAGGACCCAGTAGGAGACGGTTCAGCTGCCCAGAAGGAGCTCAGGCCCCCAAGTAATAAGGAAAAAGATTTCAGAGCCAATCCTGGTAAGGAAGGCGACCTTACTGTTTTGCATAAAAATGAGACATCACTAGAAAGCAACTGAATTAGATGCCCTGTCAACACAACCATTCAAAAGTAAAATACTCATTTTGATAAAGCTGTTCTAGTGTTTGTTGAAAAGTCACCCCCTTTTGTGTTGACATTGATAAGACTTTTTTTCTGGAAGTCATAGCTCCCACTAGACACACAGTTCTCATACATTCAGACACTCTCCAAACACAAGAGGCTGAGAAGACACAAAGACTCGACCGCCTGCCAGGTTCCCAAAGTTACTTAGCAGAGAAGACTGAGCAAGGCAGCCTTCACACACCACGTAGAGTAACCAGCTCTGGTAAGAGATGCTCATTCAAACTTGCCACACACATTAAAAGAGCAATGAAGCAGGGCAACAAGTTATTCATTTAAATAAAATCTGCATAAAAGTCACATAACCAGGACATGGGATAATAGAAAGAGAAATAGATTTGGGACCAGAATGTTGGAGTTTAACTCTTGACCATATTAGTTAATTAGTTAAAACTCTTGGTTCATTACTCGTTAAATGATCTTGGAAAATTGGCAGGACCTAAGTTTTCTCAGCTGTATAGTATATTCCTTATCTATAAATATATAAAATAGTAGTATCGAAGACGCCAAATGTTAAACTACACAGAGAAATTTGAGCATCACCCCCCTTAAAATGGAGGTGACAACATCTGCCTCCCCCCAGGTGGATGCCCGAGAGAGCTTTGTAACCTAAAAGGCATCATACAAAAGTGAAGTCTACCTAGCTGTGTGATGGTACCAGAAGCAGGTCATTAGCAAGCACTTAGCTCACGTCACCACCTGCAGATGTGAGCGTAGCTTTCCTCTGCACTTGTTTCTTTGCTCTGCTGTCTCGTGTCTGTCACAGGACTATGGCTCAAGCTTCCAAGTCTCCAAGCACCACGGAGCACAGTGATATTCACATAAAACCATAGATGTGCCCTTTTGGCACACTGAGCAGTTGGAAATGAAATCACCGAAAACTCAGTAACAGGGGAGAACACTGCTTTAAAAATCCCTTGAGAGCCATTCTGAAAAGTGACCAATCACCCCTGAGCTGCTGTTGTTTCTGTTTTCATTGGTTAATGAAGGTATAATTTACACATGGCAAAATTCACCTCTATGCCTATGCAGTTCCCTGACTTATGATAAACAGAGATTGGAGTGTAATAAGGACCATGGTTAAGCTCTCGAATAATCCCATCACCCTCAGTAGCCCCTCTGCCCTCTGTGGTCAATCTCATGCTCCAACACTTAGCTCCTAGCAGCTTTTGTTTCTGTCCCTTTCATTTTACCTTTTCCAAAGTGTCATGAAGGCTGATGCACACAGTGCAGAGCCTTGAGTCTGATCTTTCACTCAGCATCATGCATCCAAGCTTCCTCAGCACTGTTGCATGTCTCAGGAGCTCATTCCTTGGGGTTGTTGATTAGCACCTCGTTATAAGGTTCCACCACTGATGGGCTACCCACTCACTAGCTGAGAGATGTGTGAATTTTTACCGGTTTGGGGGATTATGAATAGAGCAGTTAGAAGTACTTGTGTACCAGATTTGGTGCGAGCGGAGGTTTTCATCTCATTTCAATTCATTGAGCAAAAACACCAAGCAGTAGGAGGGCTGAGTCACAGGGCAAGTGTATGTTTGATTTGATAAGCAAATGCAGGCTGACTTTACTATTTTGTATTTTCACCTGCACCATGAGGATTTCTTCATCTTCTTGTTCATTTTAAAATAGCTTTAGATTTACAGGAAAATTCCAAAGATAGTGCAGAGAGGACACACACCATCTGTACCCAGTGTCACCTATTGTATTAGATTGAGCACAGTTTTCACAACCAATGGACTAACATTGTACATTATTATTAACAAAAGTTGATACTTTATTTGGATTTTCTTAGTTTTTACCTAAGGGCCAGGATCTGTTCCCAGGTCCCATTCAAGACATTACACTCAGTCCTCATGTCTCCTTTGGCCCCCCAGACTATGGTCGTTTCCCGATGGCTGATGACCTTGTCACTTTCGAGCAACACTGGCCAAGTCCACTGTGGAATGGTCCTCCTATGGGTTTGTCTGAAGTTTTTATCATTACTCTGAAGTTATGGGTTAGGGGGAAGAAGACCACAGAGATAAAGTGCCACTTTCACCACATAATACATAGCAAGGATGATCTTTGCTTGGACATTGATGTTGTCAGTCTTGATCATTTGTGGATAAAGGGCTCATCAGACTTCTCTACTGTAAAGTATTCTTATCTCCCTTTCCATGCTTTGCTGTTTAATCTTTTTAAGGTTTATTTTTATTTATTTGTGCATACAAGAACTGGGTGTAGGCCAGAGGTGCAGGGTGTGAAAGGACTCACCAAAGACTGAAAGGGGAGCAAAACAGGCAGATCTACTAAAATACATTGCTGGGAGAGCAGCAGGTGAAACAGGAGAGATCTGCTGTGCCATGTGGGTTGGCTCCCTGGCTGGAATCAAACTCAGGCCGCAGCAGTAATAGCACTAAGACTTAACCCTTAGGCTACCAGGGAGGCCCCCCATGCTTTGCTCTTTAGAAGGAAGCTACTATGAACAGCCCACATTTATGGGAGGGAAATTTAGACTCTACCTCCTTAAGAGAGCAGTAGCTACAGACTTCCTTAGGTTTTTAATCTAGATTTTTATACTTTGGATTTACTTCAAGCAGGGCTGCAGAGAAGAGATGCTTAGTGATATAGTGTTAAGCCACTGCTAAATACTCTGAGCCCGCAAAAGAAGACAGAAGATGATAAATGCCTAGTGGCTAGTAAGCACCATGCCTGGGGCAGAACTAGATTCAAACTTCAAAGAAAGCAGCTGTGCTTCTCTTTCTGTGCAAAAGTCTAGAAGGGGCAGGAATCCCAGCATTATCATCATTAGTAGCTCATCATTATCTGCCTCACCACCTCCAACTACTAGTAAGTGGGTCAGGAATACAGAGTCAAATACCCTGAACCTATACGTCTGTGAGTATTTGGGGGGAAGTGTCAAGAAGAGGGGAAAACATTTGTTTGGAAATACACGACCTGGCTTCATTCCCTGTCTCTACCTCTATATTAGCTGGGCAAACCTTGGGCATATTATCTTACTTCTCCGTGCCTTCATATCTGCTAATGGGGCTGACTACTGAGCACTGAAAAATGCACCACATACATGATAGTCCTTGGAAAAGTTAAGTTCCGGATCACTGTGAGGTGCTCCTACGGGAATATCTCGTTTTCATCTTTTTTTTTTTTTTAAATATATTTTAATGATATCTCATATACTTGTTTTTTTTTATTTATAGAGGCATGTTTTATTTATTTATTTGTTTGTTTGTTTGTTTTGTTTATACATGCACTGGGTACAGTCAGAAGCGCGGGAGGGTGAGAGAATTCACCAGAGCCAGGGCAGGGAGCAGAGCAGGCAGAAGGACCGAAGTACACTGCTGAGGGGAGCAGCGGGCGGCAGGAGAGGTCTGCGCGCCATGCGGGACCCTCCTCCGGTGGCCGGGGAGCAGCCGGGGATCGAACCGGCGCCGCAGAGGCCTCGGGCAGCTTCGCAACCCAGCGCTCAACCTCTGCACCACCGGGGAGGCCCTCGTTTTCATCTTATGGGGCTGCACAGGCCACTTTCACTAAATAATGAAACTGGTTGGAGTCAGGTTATGAATTTTTTGCCTGTGACTTCAGGCCACTTTAGCCCTCCACATAGATATTAAGGAAAACAAAGAAGAAAAAGACAGCAGGTCAGAGGCCTGGGGCCAGCAAGATGCATTTAAGAAAGAACGTTGTTTGCTCAAGTATCCTTCCTTCCTTCCTCTCACTGCCTTTTCCTCTTGATTGCCAGAGCTGCGAATCTGTCAGCCTGCTGCAGCCAGTGCTGCACCAGGATGAGAACAGCCTTATCTGGAGGCAGCTGCCTGGGTTTGGTTCCCAAATGGCACACTTACCGACTGTGTGGCCTCAGCCACGTTACTGACTTCTGTGTGCCTCAGTTTCTTCATCCACCAAAAAGAGACTGACAACAGGGCCAACTGGGCAGGTTTGCCGCTGTGAAGATGACAGTGACAGAACTGTGCTATGAAGGGACAGTAGACAGAACTGTGCCTGAGACATAATCAGAACCCAGCACTTGCTACCTAATATCACTACCGTCATCATCCTGTCATCCATTCATCAGGGCCCCTGACCCTTGCTCAAGCCCATTTTGGGCAATGCTTCCTCCATTATGAATCCTGGGGCCATGTTTCCTGTCCCACAGACACAACCATCCAGGTGACTGGTTCAGCCATTCTGGTGCCCTTCTGCCCTCAGACACAGCTGCTCACCTGCTTCTATCAGGAAGACGCACAAACACCTTCTGCTCCAGAAACAGACCTCACCAGAAGAGCGAGGCCAGGGTTTGATGTACACACACCACTCTCTTCATGAGCTCGAGCCCTTGCAGCTCCTGTCACCAGAACTTTAGCCCCCAGCATGGTCTTGGGCCCTGCAGGCCAAGGGCACAGTCTCTCAGGCTGAGTCCCCAGGTCCTGCCCCTCATTTCTGTGGACTTGCCACTTGCCAACCCCCCGAGCCATCTGGAGATAAAGACAGACTTTGAGGGACAGGGACTCAAACCAGGAGAGAATTTTGGCAAAGGGCACAGGGCAGTCACGTGGCACAGCACCTACTACAGGCCTGCCTGGAGCCCCAGGCAGCGTGCAGTGTAATTTGTGGCTAAAATGGAAAACATTCTTTGTTCCTTCCACTGTTTGATTTTCCTACAGACACAGAAAAAAACAAAAACAGACTCTGGCTGCCTCTCAGCCCTCCTGAGGCCCAGCCTGCTTACTCTGCTCCACTGGCTCCCCAAAAGGCTTACTGCTTCACTTTCTCTATTTCTGGGCTGGCTCCTTGGTGTTCCCGGGCCCCAGTATTAAGCTTCTCTTTCTCCCTTACGCCAGTCCTAACTGTTCTATGTCCTGCCTGGGTTCAGATTGGAAACAACCCTTACCCCTCACTCACTCTCGAGGGGAGCTCTTTCCATATTGTCCCACCCCAGGCTTCCTTGCCCGTAAAAGGAGGAGGCCAGGCTGAAGCCATCATACCCTCGGAGTGCTCCACGTATGAACCCACACAGCACAAAGACCTTAAGCTGAACGACTGTGGACTCAAAATACATCTAAACTGTGCTGTGTCCTCCAGGGCTTGACATGATCTGGGCACTGGCTCTTCGTGAACCTCATTTCCTACCATTTCATCCCTTGCTTCCTCAGTTTCAGCAACACTGACTTTCTTCCTCTTCACTGAACAGGCAAAGTTGGTTTCTACCTTAAGGACTTTATAAAACTCCTCTTCTACCCTTGCATTCAGCCGGGTCCTCGCTCACACTTCTGATCTTAATTCTAAGCTTCTGATGTGGTCTTTCCCAAAGCCCCAGTCCACCCCATGGCCCTTATTATTCTCCATCACATCACTTATCACTCTCTGAAGTTACCCATTCATCTGAATGACTCAGAGGTGACAATCTCTTTGGAAATAGTAGCCCTGCTCACTTTGGTAGTGCTCAATGCTGATAGGTTAGGATAGAGTATTTAGCATCCGAGTTGGTCAACTCTAGTAGCACACAGGAAGGGCCCACAAAACAACTGTGTGCCACTGAGCCAGGCTATGCACCAGTGCCAAAGCTAGGGAGGAAATGCAAAATGTTCCTGTTAACCGTTCAATGCCTTAAGAAAAGCCATCATGTACACGTCCCCTCAAGCATGTGCGGTAAAGACAGCTTTTGTCATGGACAACAATAGAGGAAAGCGCCTGAGTCATACCCAGCTGTGTTCCCATCTACCCAGCTCTGAGCAAAGAGGCCACGGCCCTGGCCCTCCTGTGCTAAGCAGAAAGCCCCCTGTCGCAGAGATGCTGCACCACACCTAGCTAGCTCCTCCTGGTGTCCTGTTTCTTTAGGTCACAAGTTTAATTTCTTAGTCTTACTAAAAGCCTTTGGTTTCCATTTGGGACCTTGTCCTTAGGTTCTGGCCCAGAGAATGGAGAACTGATTAGTAGCACATTTGATGGAAACGTGGAGTTCTTCAGGAAATTGCCTCTCATTCTTGCTTTCCTTAGGTCCAATGCCTATAATTCTTTTTACTTTTTCTCCAATAAAAAAATACGGGAGAAAACTGCATTCCCGTGCATTCTTTTTCCTCTGGACCATGATGATGCTCTAAGGGGGCACCTACATCTTACTCTGCCAGGGCAGGTAGGGGACAAGGGAAGCCAGCCCTGACCCTGGGAGAATGGACAGGGGGCAGTGGGTGTCTTGGGCCGAGGAGATGTTCAGGCCAAGAGAAATCAGGCTGTGCTGTGCATGGCGGGTTTGGAATGACCCAGGGTGATGTCAGAGCCTCCCCCCCACCCCTGGAATGACCCGGGGTGATGTCAGAGCCGCCCCCCCTTAGATAATTGTCAGCCTTCCTTAGGAAACTTTTCAAAATATACTGACCCCTGGCTGTGCCCCAGATCTACTAAATCAGAATCTTGGGGGTGAACAAATTTGGTTTTCGAAAATGCTCCACAGGCGACACTGTAGATTAGCTGTATTTGGGAAACACTTTTCCAAGCCCTCCCCTCCCTTGCTGCTTCTGCTCCAGAGCCTGTATTCTTGTGGCTTGTTCCCTTGTTCCCTCAGTGAACAGATACTCTGAGCAGAATCACAGGGTGGAAACAACCCCGGAGACAATGCTCTCATGCATTGTCCACACAGAATCTGTCATGTCAGCTGCCCTGCTGGTCCAGCCAACTGGCCAACTGGCTCCTGTCTATGCCCTGTCCCCACCTGCAAGCTGATGGCAGGGCTAGAGCAGGCACCCATCAGACTTGAGTCCAGGGGTCAATTTCAGATCCACTGCATATCTTGTTAGCTCACTAAGGAAAAGGGCTTGAGGGAGGGAGGGAGAGGTGCTGTCTGGACATTGGCCATATGGGGAGGCCAGCCGCTGAGGGAAGATTTCATCTTTAAACATCTATTTGACATGCCATAGAAGGCCTAGGTAGCATCCAACTGAATTTAGGCAGTTACCTTGCTTTTTCTGGATGTATCAGGCATCAACATTCCCCATTAAAGTCACAGAACCTTATTAACAGGATCCACTTTATTTTTTTAAAGATTTCTTTATTTACACACATAAGAGCTGGGGCACAGGCCAGCAGCGCGGGGGGTGAGAGGACCCACCAGAGACAGAGTGGGGAACAGAACAGGCAGATTGACTGAAATACACTGCTGAGGGGAGCAGCGGGTGAGACAGGGGAGGTCTGCTGTGCCATGTGGATGGCTCCCTGACCGGGGGTCAAACTCATGCTGCAGTGGCTGCAGATAGCTTCATAGGCTGCATCTTAACACTTTGTGCCACCAGGGAGGCCCATCAGGCTCCATTTTAAAGGACAGTCAGTATTGCCCTTTCAAAAGCTGAGGTGGGAGGCTTATTGATGTGGAAAAAAAATGTTTGGAAACATATTAGTGACTTTTATTTAAAGATGGTGCCCTTGGAAGGATTCCACGTGCAAATGAATAAATAATGGATCTTGCCAACACCCATATGTTCTGGACAGAAGAGAAAGGGCACTTTGTTCATAGTTTTGTTAACATCAACCAGAGTTGTCACTCTTTCACTATACTTAGATACACATCTCAAATTGTGTTTGTTTTTAACTGGGACTCCATAAAAAACAGATCTCAGCAACTTGCAACAATAGTGAACTGGCAAAAAGACACTGCAATTAACTCATCATGGCATGCGGTAACACTGACTCCTTTGGCATGCAATGTTTGTTAACTAATAGAGAATTGGAGCTGCTTGTTCTTCCTCTTCACTAAAAGCAAGGGCCAGAACAAATGGGATGGGGTCCCATAAAGGAAAACTGGGTAAGACTTGGAAGCGCTTCCCAGATCTTTCCCCAACCTGAGGTCACTGGTCAAGGGAGGCGTCCCCCAGTATGTATTTGGAGTGGGCCTCCCTGGTGGCGCAAGGGGTTAAGATGCAACCTATGAAGCTGTCCGCAGCCACTGCAGGACGAGTTAGATCCCCCGGCCAGCCAGGGAGCAACCCACGTGGCACAGCAGACCTCTCCTGGCTCACCTGCTGCTCCCCTCAGCAGTGTATTTCAGTCGGTTTGCCTGTTCTGCTCCCCACTCTGTCTCTGGTGAATCCTCTCACCCCCACACCTCTGGCCTGTACCCCAGTTCTTGCATGCATAAATAAATAAATCTTTCAAAAAATGCATTTGGAGTAATCTCCAAAGGTAGACCAGGCTCTTCTGCCGACACAGCCACAGTCACTACCACACAATCTCTTCCTAAGCGGCGAGGAACTTAGTAAATGGAATAATCATGGGCTGGAGCCTCTTTCCTGTGGTTGGTGGGTGAGGTCATGCCGCAGTCATCACGTCTTTTCTTGGGTATGGTGCTCTCTTCGGCTCTGCCCTGCTAGACTGAGGACATGCTGCACACAGTCACAGGTCAGTGTCCCAAGCCTGCATCCTGGCACAGCCCTCACCAGCCGGCGCAGAGAGGGACATAGAGTCGTAGAGTGAGAAACATCCAGGAAGGACAGAAGTGGAGGAGGAAGGGGGATGGCTGCTCAGTGCTTGCACATGCAGGTGGTCTCTGCCCAGCCTCCTCTCTTGTCACCCTCGCCTCACAAGGTCCAGGATGAGGCTCTGCACAGAGAGGGGAGGCACACAGTGGACTATATGTGCAGGTCCCAGCAAGGGAGGAAGCACTGGGCTTTTAGGATCCAGCTCAGCACCTGCTGGTGTGATGCCATGCCACATGCCAAGGACCTGGGGCCACAGCCCAAACTTCTACCCTGAGACGCTGATGGCAGACCCCACTGTGCTGTGGCTGCTCCCGGAACTAGCCATGCACGGACCCGTAGCAGCTCTCTCCAGCGCCCTGGTCAGGCTGAGCTCAGAGAATTTATTTTTGATAATCAGAAGAGGCTAAGATACATTAATGGGCTGGTGGGGTCAGGTCTCTCAGATGACATGGGTGTCTACCTGCCAGCCAACTGAGATGAGGCACTGACAAATTCTTTTACTATGATTTTATAAGTGTTGACTGCATTTCCAGGGGCTGTGCTGTGATCTCTGCTCTTAGACTCTCCGCGTCCACAGCAGAGACAGATGGGCAAACAGCCACAGTGCAGTGGAGAGTTGTGAAAGCACTATGCAGGGGCTCCTGAGTCTTTTGGGAAACACTCAGAAAAATGTGTGAATGTGTGTGCTTGTGTATAGTTAAAGGGACACACACACACACACACACACACACGGAATGGGTGTGTCCCAAAATAATGATACTGCCTAGCTAAGGTCGCGGTCCAAGACTGATTGCTCTGTCCATCTATAAATCCATCCATCTACCCATCCATTCACCTACACCTCTATCCACCCGCCATCCTGCCTTGTACGCTTACTACTTACTATGTTACAGGCACTTTTCAAGATTCTTCATATATCTGATGTCATATATTCCTCACAATAACTTTTTGAGATCGAAATTTTTAGTCTTTATTTTATACATGAGAAAATGAAAATCCAAAAAGGTAAATTACTTGACCAGGGTCACACTAGTATAATTGTAATTTTAATCCCGGTCTAACTAATCCCAATACTTTTTATGTCTTCTGCATCCCCTAAACCGGGTTCTCCAGAAAACTGGATTTTCCAGGTACTCATAGATGTTCCACACACACAATCTGTCTTTTAGGAAATCAAATATGCCAGAAAAGACCTGTCGTATCTCTGTCTAATCCCCACTCACAGATTCATCTGATCATGTAACTTCTTTGGTGCAAATTACCCAGCTCTATGGCAGTGTGAGAAGTTTCCTTACCTCCTTACCTGATCCAGGATTGGAATCCAAGGGCTCTGCCCCCCTCCCCCAAGCCAGGTATTTTTTCTTCAACCAGCAAATACTGATTTGACCTTAAACCAATCAATAATCCCACTCCCTGCCGCCCCCCCACCCCCAGCATCTCAGTGATGTTCTCTTCCCACAGGCCCTTAGCAGAGGATCAGGGCTGTCACACCTCACAGAGTGATGGGTTTGGTCTGCAGGTTACTGTGGGGATGTGCCAGAACCTTCTCCTTCTGTCTCCCAACTCTGAGTCTTAAACTGTTACTGGCCCAGGGCAAGATCCAGTCTTCATGGTTACTCTGGTCTCACACCATTCACCTCTAACTCCACAGATGGCCTGTCAAGGCAACAGCCACACCTTCTACACTGGTCTTCTACACTTGGTCTCTCCATCCCCAGCCTCGGCACTAAGGAAAAGGTCGAGCTGTACTTATTTCTAAAGTTTCTTGTTCACTCCCTCAGAGTTCTCTTCCTGATGAGACACAGACAAGTAGGACCAAGACAGAAATGAGCACCTCTGCCCAGTAGGGATTTAACTGGCTGCCTCTGAGAGAGCGAAACAGGGCCCTGCATCTCCCCACCCTTAGCCAGGACCCAGGGACCAAGGGTGACCCATGGCAAGTCCCCTGGAGAAAAACCCTCCACTCTGCATTCTGCCCTGTATCCTGTCCCCCACCCCCACCCCAGGAGGCAACACACATCATCTCCCTGCGCTCCAGGCCCTGACTCACTGCATTGTTGGGAAGTGACTGCCAGGGAATCTGCAGCCTCAGCTGCTCCAACCAGGCGCACTGTTCTCCCCACAGGGAACAGCCGCCTCCCTCAGCCCTAGCTGGGGAATTCCTTGCCAATGTGGTCAAATCATCCCAAATGTTTAACCCCCATCACTGGCTGGAGTTGGTCCCAGAAGCAGAGCACCACTTTCTTAGTGAACAAAACACACATTAACATAAGAGTTTGCTCCCCCACCCCCATCCTTATTCACTGTGTGGGCCACCAATATTCATAAGAGGAGGAAGAGACAAAAGGGCAGGAGAGAGAGCCTCAGAGTCTTTGGGCTGGGGTCATCCTTGTCATCTTTTCTCCCTCCTTCTTGGGGCCAGGGAGGGGAGCATCAGGTGGTTACCCAGAGATACCTGAGAGCTTTGGAATCACTGTCCCCACTGGTTTGTGCACAGGAAGCACTTTTGAAATGAGTGGTTACTCTCTATGGAACCTGTCATGAGCCAGAAGGAAAACAAACGTGTCTACGTTCCTCATTACAATGTTTACTTAGAAAATTTTAAATGATTTTCAGAACTATGAAAAATTCTGATGACTTTCTTCCCCCACAGCTTCCAGTTCTCCCCAAAGCTGGCAACTGGTATGTTTTCAAATGGAGTCTCTGGTGGTTGTGTAGTAAAAATTAACATTAACCAAAAAGAGGTGTGGCCTTTGCCCTCAGCCCAGGGGTCACCTCCTGGAATGACATGCTTGTTGGGGATGCCTGGGGGTGGAGGGAATTTGGCCCCAAGACAGTGTAATGTGATTTATGGCAGGGTCTTTGGGCCACATGGCATCAGTTTTATGCCCAGGTGGGCTAGGGACTAAAGGTAGAATGTAATCAAGCCTTATTAGAAACTCTAGACAGCAAAGGTCAGGCGAGTTTGCCTGGTTATAACACTTATGAGTATTAATCACATATTAAATATGGAGAAAGTGACACTGTCCAGACTCCCTGGGAACATCTGTGTTTGGTACTTTCTTGGACTCCACCCTGTGTGCTTCCTGTCTCGGAGGATTTCAACCTGCATCCTTTCGCTGTGATAAACCAGACCTCGAGCAGAACAGCTTCAGCAAGTTCTGCACCTCCTTCCAGTGAGTTACCAAATCTAAGGGTGCCTGAACTTTTTTGGTGGATAATTTTGATTAATAGATTAGTCGATGTTACCTCTATTGATGGAGCCATTCTTAGTCCAGTGATCAGTTCAACTGAGGACTCTTAGTTCATAAAAGGACGACACAGATTTCCTTAAATCCAGCAGTGACCTTGTACAATTACGTAAGTGCAAACACAAAGTGCCACAGTGCCAGGGTTGCAATTTTGGGAAGGGAAACAACCTTCCTCCATGCACCCTCAGCACTGGCTCACACTGACCACACACTCATGGCTCTCTGCTCTGCTTGATTATCTACATGCCTCAGTTCATATGGCACCATGAGCTCCCTGAGAGCAGCGGGGCATCTCACTTAGCTTCTACTTTCTGGAGATCAAGGCAAAATGTAATGTTTGAAGAGGTTGATGAACTGGATTTACAGATTCTTCAAAGACAATAAGCAGTTCTACCCATGGATATGTGGTAATTACAATCCCATAAACAGAGTCTCTTTAAACTGTGAATCCACATAAAATTTTACAAGTCTCCTGTTCCTTCCCAAGAAGACATCCAAAAGGAAAAATCAACATAGAGGCAGCAGAGCACAGAGTGAGGAGAGCACAGGCAGGGTTGGGAGACCTGGGGCTGTGACAGCCTCATATTCCTTGCCGATGACTTGACCTTAGACAAGTCACTGGACGTAAGACCAGCTTTTCTCATGTGGAACCCTCTGGCCACCCCCAGATGTGCCAGGAGCTAATAAATGTACTACTGTTTCCAACATCCTGTGGAACCCACATGTTGCCTTAGCTCTGCACCCTGGTTTTTCAGGGAAAATTGGGACTAGCAAGTCCTACCTCACATTGTTTCCAAAGGATTATTTCAAATTCATGTTTTATTGGAACATTTCAGACCTGCACAGAAATAGAGGAATTAGTGTAATGAACCTTCATGTTCCTTTACCCAACTTCAGTCATTTCCAATTCATGGCCATTCTTGGGAGAGCTACACCCCTATTCAGGATCCCTTCCTCTCATTAACCCCCAGCACCAGAATTTGAGGACCTAATGGGATAAAACAATGGCATGAAGTGCCAACTACAGTGCACTTGCTTAAAAAGTATCTGTGGGGCCTACCACTTATCTGAAGGTGGATGACAGCAATGGCTACATTAGTCCTACTGCTAATTTACCTCCAAAGTTTTCTTTAGCACATCAGATTCTCCCTTTTTTTCAGGGCCTTCATCAAGGCTGTGAGGAGGGCTGTGCTACCTTTGTGGACAAGCTGGAGAACTAGAGGTGAAGGGCGCTGTGCAGGGGCAAGGACATAGCATGGAATCCAGTTCTGTTGGCTTTTTGCCCAGGGTCCTGCCCACCTGTCTCCTGGATCGACTGTTTGTCCACATAAGGGAGCACTTCTGAAGCACTGGCAGGCTTCTCAGAAATAGTTTGTCCTCTTAAGTGGTTGAAAATCTCCCCTGGCAATCTTGCACACACCACCCATTTGCTTATTAAACCTTTTTCTCATCGATCATGCAAAGGTGAACCTTTGCTCTTTAAATGACTAAATGACCTAACTGTGAAAGCTCAGCCTAGTACTTGGCACATGGTAGTCATTTCATAAAATAAATATTAGTTGAAATTCAATGATCACTAAATTCCAATTTAATGGAATCTGGGCTCAAGAGATTCCTCATCAAGACACAGGAAACTGGCTCCTTTCAGAACCAGCCCGCCCAGTTCACTTCAGGAGCACAGGCCTCTCCGAGTCAGTGGCCCCCTCCTACTCTCCACCAGGGAAGCATAAATAATGGCTTTCTTTGTAACCAGTCTTCATTTGGGGGATCACACGGATTGTAATGGTTACCTGCTGGCCATATTCAGGCTCAGCCATTATTAGAACTAAGCTGAAATAACAGATAGATCAAGTGGGGAGTCAAGGGACCCAGGAAGATTTGAGGAAGAAATGAGAAATTCTCTCCTGGCACTACCTTCACTGCCCTACCTGTGTCTCTGGGGATAGGGGTTCACCCCCGAGGATCCCTCACCAACCAGAGCAACTCCGGTCTGTGGTTGCTGAGGCTGGGAGGTTGCTTTTCCTTAGCATCTGCTTCAGTCCCATGCAAAAGAGGGCGACCTTCCAGAGGGAAAAAATATTTACAGAGATTCCAAAAGTGAAGGAGAACTCCCTGGGAACAAACTGTATTTTAGACGCACACGACTACCGGCCCAGATAACCATAAATCTGCCAGAGCTAATGGCCGAAGAACTGAGAGTAAAACAAAACTGTACTTTTTACCAGTGGGCCAGTAATTTTGTGAATATTCATCGGCAACGTATCCATCATTCTCAGGTCACCAGAGCACCTCAGTTCAAGTCCCCAAACGGCGAATGGGGCTCTCATCCTAATCTTTCCTTAGGGAGCCAACAGTCTTCACCCCCCCACCTATCCATGCTCACCCCCACACACCACCTGCCGCCTCTGTCCCAGCCGGCTGCAACTCCAGGAACTTGGCTCAGGCGAGGGGGCACGTCTAATACAGAAAGTGGCTGACATTAGGCACCCTGCAGGTCCCAGCCTTCTGCTGCTGAGGTGGCCACCTCTTGCTGGAATACGCCATTCTTGGGAAAAGTGCAGAGCTCCAGGGAGACCTGGCACCTCCCCAGCAGCCAGCCATACTCACCACTCACACTTCAGGTGGGCCTATGTGTAGGGGTCACCAGGTTCACCCTGCATTTGAATCCTGGCTCTATCACTTGATTCTGGGTTATTATTTCAGTTCTCTCAGTTTCCTCATCTGAAAATCCCCCCTCCAGGGAGAGTGAAGGAATAAATGAAATTATCCTCGCAAAGCGTTTAGGAGCTTCTGGTAAGTTGTTAGTGCTGGATAAATATTTATCATTCTGTGGCTCTTAGGAACCTGCCATTCCTGTTTAGAATCTAATTCACCTCCCCACTCCCACTGACCAACCCCCTCCCTAGTGCATCGCACTTGAACTCTGTTCTCTGGCTTTTAATTCTCTCCCTCCAGGTCTCCTCCTGCCTTGCATTCCCATCCTTATCTCCTCCTGATCCCCGTCAGCCAGCTCAGATACTGGGAGGGCATCTGCTTTCCAACTCTTGTTCAAAAAAAAAATAATAATAATAATAATATCTTCACAGCAACAATAGTGTGGGTCTGCAGGCAACATCTGTGGGTGCTGAGAAAGACCTTCTCACCTAAACTGCATCGCTCTTAATCCCACTTACTCACAACAGCTCTGCGAGAGGGGGCGTCAGGACTCCAGCCATAAAGCCGAGGCATGGGAGGTCAAGCTGTCCAAGGCCATCCTGCAACCTTCCTAGAATGCACGCTTTTTTGGCTGGGGGCTTGGGAGGAGGGGAGCCAGAGGAGGCAGTGTCTCTTGTATCTACTCCCATATTCCCAAAATCTAGATTGATTCCTGGCCCTCAATAAATATTGGTTGGATAAGCCAATGAGTGGGTGCCTGGGGAGGAGGGTGGAAGGGAGGCTTTTACTGTATGTAACTGAGAAGGTGGGGTGTGAGCCCAGGTCAGCACCGCCCCACGGCCGCCCGCAGCGCCCCTCCTGCTGTCTGTGTATATAAATCCTGTCCCTCCCTGGAAGACCAGCTTCCTCCAAGCAGCTGCAGCTCATTATTGCCCATCTTTTCTCCTGAGCTTCCACCCCACACGCAGTCTCCACTGCACAGCGGAGCACTTCATTCAACTCTCTGAGCAGAGGGTGTACTGCTTCCTCTCGGCTTAAACCAGGCACCTCGGAAACACTTCCTGGTGACCTGCTTCTTTGAGGGGAAGGGATGCCAGTCATCATCTACACCCCCAATTCCAGCCTTAGAGGAGAAAGGAGGCACAGTGATCCCTCCTCTTGACGTTTTTTAAAGGGGAGCTACACTGGCCCAGCCATGTGACCCACAGCCTCACCCCAGTGAGGCTGATTTTTGGATCTGGCTTGTCCTAATAACTGGGTTCTGGGAGGGGGGATTCAGGTCCCAAGTCCCAGCTCTGCTGTTACGCTGTAAGAACATCTCCACCCTGGGGTCAGTAAAACGAAGGTCTCCAGGACTTCTACATTCTCATCTGCCTTGGCCATTGGCACAGCTCATGTGCTCACAGCCATGGGGAGTGCATAGGCCCCTCCCAGCAGAGCAGCCTCCTGAGGCTGGGAAGTCCGTCCCTGGCCCCAGTCCATAGTCAGCACAGCCATGTCCCTCTCCTGGAGGGCACACAGCACCCAGTTCTGCTTGCCCCCCTTCTGCCTCTGAGCCTCTCTCCTCTCCAGGCCCAGATGGGTTGCTCTCCAGTCACAGGGGCAACAGGAAAGCAGGGTGCTCAGAAAGAGCCATTCCGGCCTCTCCTGAAGGAGAAGCAGCTCTCTGAGCACCAGGACACGACAGTACAGAGCACCCCGGGGAGCGGTACAGACATCACGGACAGAGAGAGAGGTGAAAAGGACATGTCACTGGCTGCCTGGCGGGAGACCAAGATGCAGGCAACGGTCTGGTACAGACAGGAGATGAGCAAGGAAAGATGCCGCCCTGCTGGGTTGCAGAAGCACCAAGCCGAAGAGCCAGAGAAGCTTGACTCCCTGTTTACAGTAATGACCGGGTGAAAAACTCAGGTCACGAAATGCACGCTGCACCGCGTGAGCACAGCACACACACAGGCGCGCGGGTGCAAGCTCGCACGCACAAACACACGTGTACAAAGACCTGCAGGTAGTGCACCGGGATGCTAACAGTGATCCCTGTCAGGAGGGTCGTTCCTTGCTTTTTTGAAACACTCACCTGTAGTTTCCATTTTTCCACAGTAAACAAGAATTTTTATAAAGAGAAAACTAGAGTGAGTTATTTTTAATGCTCCTTAGCCTAAGATTTTGAAAATAGAAATGCTAAAAATAAAAGGTCTGTCCTTTTAAAAATGTAACATAAGGGAATATATGAGCTTCAGGGGCCAGAGAGGAGACAGGGCTCAGGACTGAGAAGAGCCGTGATGCAAGAAAGGGGGCGGCTCCAGGGGACATGTCGGGAAAGCAGGGCGGCACTGGGAAGGGCCCTGGCACCCCTGGAAAGAGAATAAGACCTGGGGGAGCATTTCCTATTGGAAATGCAAATCTATATGCCCCTAAAGACAACGGGGGCAAGCTGCTCTCTGCTTCAGCAGTCTTCAAATCTAGAGTTGAAACAGAATTATCCTTTCATTATTTATCATTTATTATCCTGTGGCCATCCTTGTGCATCTGGTGTGCCCCTTCGATAAGGAAGAACATTCACGGCACCCATTCCCCTCCCCAGCTCGCCTCCCCATTTAGCAGTAAGGGCCTTGAGCATGATGAACACTGGACTTCAGCAGTTCTTCAGGGGCCCTGGGTGCCTGGGTGCCAGGGAACTTCTTTATGCTGCCCTCAGCTCTGCAGTCAGAGGGCCATTTCCGACTTCATCCCACCACAGGGCCACCCCATGCTCCTAGTCTGGGTCCTCTGCTAGAATGGGAAGCAGGGGGTGCTCCGCTACCCTAATCAAAGACAGTGAGCACCAGTAAGGATTTACCTCTCACACATGGCCCCTGGGAAAGAGCAAAGGAATGCTTATCCCACCATTTCTTCAGTGGAAAATAGCGGCCTCTCTCCTGGAGCTCCCCTTCCAAGAGGACAGCAGTACCCCCAAGCTGCCTCCCCTTCTCCCCTTGTTCACACCCTCTTGGAATAATGTGGAGGATGTAAGCAGTGTAGATAGCAGAAAGCATTTCAGAATGAAGCAAAGGTGAAAACAAATCTGTGGAATTTCAACAGGATAAGCAGGAGGGATCAGGTGAAGGTAGGGAAATCCCACCCCAGGGAAAAAGGGATTCTCCCCAATGCCATCTCCCCACCAAGGCCCTGATGGGACCTGGCTCCCTGCTGAGAACTTCACTTTGCAGTCTCAGTTCTGAGGTAGTGGCCCCTGGATAATTGAAGCTGGCAGATTCTGACATGTATTTCCTGGGGGTGGCCTTGAAGATGTCCTGATGCTAATTTAGAGAGACTCTCCATTTGGAACTCTAGCTGCATGGCTTCATCCCTATACCTCCACCCTCCACCAGATGTGCCAGGATCATTTATGTTAGGAATTCTGAAGTGCTGTCCACCCAGAGCCCTGGACCGATGCCTAGGAGTTGGCTCCAAGCCCACCCAGGCTTGAGCCAAAATCCTCAGGGCACCAACTGGGTGGTGAGGGTATCTCTGGGCTGTGGGTTAGGAAGCCAAATCATCGGCCCCCTCTGTGCCAAAGACTGACATGCCTGGACCACGGTCTCCTTGTAAAGAGACCTATCAAGGCAAATACCGGGGACTGAGGTTCAAATTCTCCCAGGGATTTACAGGAACACATCTTCTACGCAGAGATCTGCATTCCGTAGAAGCAGATGGACTGGCCCTGACCAAGGAAAAATACCCAAGGAATACTGATGAATGAAATAACGAAAGAAGGTCCTTGATCGTGTGCCACAGTCCTTTATCATTTCCTGGTCAATATTTCTACCAATGGTTTGCATAAACAGAGAGACAATAAACTTAATTATCACCAACCTGGACAGAGCAGGTAACACACTAGCTGGCAGGGCGGTTACCAGGCTGAGCAGAGGTGCCCAGCAAGCCTTGCTGAAATGAACAAGCTGGGTTTGCATGAGACATCTGTAGGGGCCTACATTAGGTTCAGAGAGGTGTGTGGGTGAGTAACACCCATGCCAAGGTCTGCTCCTGTGAGCAGGACTTAGGGGTCTTTTTAGTCTGAGCTCTGCATAAGACAAAGGCAGAGTGACCTCCAAAACTTAGTTTACACTGACGAACATATAAGATTTGAAACAAATCAGAGTCTAACTGTATCTACTTCAGGAGTTTTTATCTGGCTCCCTGTTATTAAAATAGGAGAGGGTGACCAGAACAGGAAAAAATCTAGAAACACTGTTAAGTGAGGAATGGGTAAAATAAATGGAGATGCTTTGTTAGCAGTGGCAAATATTCAAGTGAGGCAGGACAGCTGCCTTCAAATGTCTTAGGAATTGCCTTGTGAGAATGACACTGCCTCCGATATACCGGCTCAGAAAATGCCAACTGGTAGAAATTATGGAACTCCTGATCCAAAGGGGGAAACAGGCTGCATTATAAAATAATAAATTCTCCATTCTAGAAGTATTCCAGCAGAAGCTAACTGCGCACCTGTCGGAGATATGATAGAGACATTGCTGGGACCCCTACACGACCCCTTCCATCTCTGGGACTCCATCAATTCAGAGCTGTGTCACGATGGTAGGAAGGTAGTAAGACGCAATCGGGGATAGACTAGCCATGGACTGGATTCTGGTGGTCTCAGGGTAAAGGAAGGAGATAATCTCAGAGAAGCACAAAAGTCTGCACAAGAGACACCCTGCAAGGACCCGGGAAGGGCTTTGCACCAGGGCATGACCTTGAACTCTGCTCTCTGGCTTTAAATTCTCTCCTTCCAGGTCTCCTTATTTCCTCATGCTCCCTGACAGCCAGCTCCCATTCTCAGATACTGGGACAGCATCTATCTGCTTTCCAACTCTCGTTTAATAATAATAATAATAATAATAATAATAATAATAATAATAATATCTTCCCAGTAACAACAAATCGTGTCAATCTGAAATTTGTGGAGATGTTATCCCTATGCAGGACAGAGACCTCAGATCACTTCCAAACAACAGGCAGCATCCCCAATAAGGGACCCAGGCTGGAGTCAGCATGGCAACCATGTGACTTCAAGGAAGCCACTGCCTTGCGTGTCCTTGCTGTGCCATCTGCAAAGGAAGGGGAGGCTGCTGATGTGTAAGGCTGGTCCCATCCACTTCTCACATTTGCTCTGAGTTGTATAGATTTTGAGGCTTTTGCTCCAATGACCTCAAGGTCAGAGGACAGAAGAATCAGGGTGAGGCCGAGTGCCTGAGGTGTAATCAATTTCCCACCAGGCTGAGGCCAGAGCAGGCTGTCCCCAGAGAAAAGCTCCTTAAGGGCAGCTTCTGGGGTCAGGGCCGGCAGAGAGGAGGCTCCGTGGCTAAGGGCCCTGACCCTGTTCACTTTCCCACTCACATGCCTGGGAATGATGCTAAAAGTGCAAGTCCTGCTAAAATGCACGGATGAATCCCCTGCCTGCTCTTCGGGTCACTTCCACCCAGCAGGAAATTTACTTTCCTCTTCTAACCTTTTCCTTCCTTATTCAGCTTCATATCCTCTTCTTATTCCCTGGAGCCCATCACTACTTATAAGTTTCTGTGTCTTTTTTTGTTTAAGTAATAGGTTATTTATTAAACTTTTGCATTAAAAGCTTGACAGCCTTTCTTTTCTCTCATTTCCCTGTTCAACCTACAAACATACCCTTCTTTTGACTAAGAACCTCGAGAAATCAGAAGGGTCAGTTTTGGAGAGTGTCCCCCGATGGATCCAAAGGGCTTTTCCGGAAAACAGGGTGGGTTGGGGGACATAGTGGGGGATATTACTGCAGAGAGGTCATTGCTAGAGCCAGTAGATGGTAGGAGAGCATAAGTTCCTCCTCCTTCACCAGTTCCTTCTTCGTTCTTTCCAAGGAAAAGGGGAGGAACAGATGTAGGGACAATCTGAGGTTAATGGGCCTTGAATTCTTTATCCTAAGACCTGTGTCTTTCTAAATTTGGCTTCTTAAAATTTCCCAACTTCTATACTCACCAAAACCAACAGAAAGCTGGGAATTCTAGTCTTTTGAGACTTTAAGAGATAAACGCATATTTCTACTAGAGATATATTTAGGCTCCTGATTGAGTTATGGACTCTATTCTTTCCCCTTTCCCTACCCTTCCTCTCCTTCTCTGGCTAAACAGAGAGGAAGAATGTGGTAGGTTGGTATGTGGTAGGGGGGATGGAGGCCTGGGAAGTGGTGGGTCTGGGGGAAGAGTAGCTACGAGCACAGGCTGGAGGCGAGGCCAGAGGCTAGTCAGTTCATGCTGCTCTATTTCACTGTCTTAGAAATTTTCTGCCCCCAGCTCAAGTCCTTCAGGCCAAGAAACACTACGTGAGATGCTGAGGAGCCCTGTGTTTATGAAGGCAGTCAGGTACGGGAGCAGGCTATACTGAAGGACTGGCCATCTCTTTCCCCATGTGTTAAGGATTTCTAGAATTCTGCTATGTGCCCACTGCCATGCCAGGGACAGTGAGAAATGTAATGATAAACTGAAGATATTCATCTGAGTGCAACAGGTGAAGTTTGGTTCTACTTGAAGGCAGATGGAGGGATGAGAAGACACGCTGAGATATCCATACTTATCAGAGGAAACATAGGGGGTAGTGTCCCCAAGACCCCATGAGCATCACACCCAGGGGCTGTGATGATGTCACCATACCCCCCAGGCAGTCCTCTCTGCTGCGCTCCTGGACCGGTCTCTGTCCTGAGGGTCATGAAGCATACCCTGACCCTGGCCTGGGAGACAGACTATCTCCAGCTCTATGCCCTGTTCTCATCATAAGCTGCCTGTGTCCTTGCTTTTCACATTACCCCACAATTAAGAAAACACAGCTCAAGCAAAAGCCTGAATTATCTTACTTTGGGGAAAATATCAAGAAACAGAAGACTCAGCTGTCTCTCTCCCACTCTCAAAAGCAAGTATGTACTGGCAGAGATGTGCGAGAGATTCACAAATATCAGGGGAATGGCACGGACACCCTCCTCCCTCAAGGGACTTTGGTTAAGAAGACAGAGTTCTGGGCCTCCCTGGAGGCGCAAGGGGTTAAGCACCGCACTATGAAGCAATCTGCAGCCTCCGCAGCACAAGTTCAATCCCCACTGGCTAGGGAGCAACACACATGGTGCAGCAGACCTCTCTTGACTCGCCCGCTGCTCCCCTCAGCAATGTATTTCAGTCAGTCTGCCTGTTCTGCTCCCCGCTCTGTCTCTGGTGAATTCTCTCACCCCCCTGCATCTCTGGCCTGTACCCCAGCTCTTGTATGCATAAATAAATAAATCTTTAAAAAAAAAAGAAGACAGAGTTCTGAGAAGTGAAGATTTTTAAAAACAAAGAACAACAGCTTTAGATGGGCAAATAAGACAGTGGATGGGGGAACAGGGCCACCTCTGTGTTGGTCACACTCACCAGATTTTCCCGGACAGTCTCAACTTTAACATTTATTCTTATCATTTGAGCATTTTCAATTCGGAAAACAGAGTCATCACCATTGTATGCCAAAGAACCAAACAGATGATACATAGAAGAGAAACTTCAGAGGAGGGAGAAAGGAAAAGGGAAGAGGGAGAGCTCAGTGCAGACAGGGGAGGCCAGGGAGGGCCCCACAGGAAGATGCCAGCGCAGGGCCTGGGAGGACGGCTCCCAAGCACCCGGGCCAGTCCAGCTCTTCCAAGGATCAGCCTCCCAGCAGCCTGGCCTCCACTCCTACTCTCAACTCCCTGATATGTGCGCCACCTGGGTCCTCCCTCACCCCAGTGTGGCACAGTCCCAACATCTATAATTCACCGTGGCAGATGTGCACAGGGACAGGAGGGAGCAGAGAGAGGAGGCTGTAAACAACCCCCCCCCCACCATCCTGTCACAGTCAAAACACCTGCAGGCCCCGCATCTGTCCTGCAGCCCTTCATGCCAGGTGTCCCTCCCACACCCCCACCAGGCCTGGGGGCTCGAGCTCACAATGTGGCACCCAGATCTGGCAGCAAGCAGCCCCACCAGAAATGCCAGCTGCTCCCAGGTTCCCAGCAGCCTCGGCCATAGTGGAAGCTGGCCCTTCTCAGGGCCAAAGCATAAAGTCAACAAACATCCATGGAGTCCTGCCCCGGGCACGAGGCAGGGCATATAATAACAAAGTACAGATAGTCTCTGTCAATGGGGAGTTGACAACCCAGTGGACACCACAGCTGAGTAACAAGAGGAGGTGTTCAGAAGCCACACTCTGACTGGGCAGGGGCTGCTACTCCCAGGGGCACGAGCACTGGCAGCCCTGGTTGAAAGTGAGCTGACTTGGCTTCCCACCTGGGATGATCACAGCTTCTAGGAAACCTCACCCTACCATTCTAAACCTCTGTCCCTCTGCGCAACTGGGACATCCTGGCATGCCACGCCATCAGCAGGCTTTCCTGCTGCCCCATCCCATGGGGCTGCACTGGCCCCCTTTGCTTACGTGCGGGTGAGGCCAGTGTGCACACATCTTTGTCTTCCCTCTGGAAGGCCAAGACATGGTGTTGAAATAGTGGTTCAAAGGAAGGGTTTGGGCATCATCAGCCCTTGGTGCAAACTCCGCCGTGCTACTTACTAGCGCAGGAGGTGCAGGCATATCCCCCTCCTTTGGTGAGCTCCCACTTTCCCACCCATATGATGCATGACATTAACCTGCTGCCAGAGAAGGTGTAGTTAATACGTGGAATTACAAAGGGAAACAGTTTAGTTCTATGCCAGGCACTATGGGCTCTGGAGAATTCAGGATTCTCAGGTGCTGGAGACTTAGTTTGGGCTGGAGGCTGTCTGCGCCTGCCTGGGCTCAGTGACAAGGATGAACGCTCTTGGCTTCTGGGCTGGTCAGTGTGGTGGAAACAAATAAGGACACAGGAGGCCCCAGGCCTGGAAAAGGCGTTGGCCGTCAGGGTAGTGAGCACAGGTCGGGCCACGCAGAGGCCTGTGGTAGAGCAGCAGGAGACTGGAGGCTGCTGGGTGCCAGTGAGACTCCAGCAGGGCAACAAGAGACTCCGTGAACTCGGGGAAGGTGACAGCCCACTTCTCCCTGCTTGATCAAGTTCTCTCCTTCACTCCCATCCACCCCCACCAACACCACCCAACCCGCCCCACAAATTCCAGCTCCTTCTATCTAGAACTACAGAGAGGCCTCATGAGAGAGCTGCGGGCTAGTCAGGGAGGCTGCCTGGGCAGCCTTCTCCTGCCAGTCTGCCTTCTGGAAGGAGGCGCTCTGCCCACAGCAGAGCTGGCCATTCCCCGCTCCGTTAGCTGGAGCAGCACTCCCCTCAAGTGGCAGAAGAGATAATTCTACCAAGGCTGGCTTCTTTCCACCCAGGAAAGAGACAGTTTGAGTACCAGACAGAGACAGGCCAGCCTCCCAGACCAGGTGGGACAAAATGGCTATACCCCAGATTCACAGGTCAGTCCTGGGGCCACACTGTTCCTCCCCTGGCAGAGCTCTCCACTGCCTGCCCACTGCACCCCAAGAAATGAACGGCATACTTGTGTGCTCACAAGCCATCAGCCAAGTCTATTGGCCCCACAGAACTGCTAGCTACCTTGTCTGCATAAAAAAAAAATCATCTTAAACATTCATCTCCTTGTGGTGCTAAATGGGTACCATAGGCAGGAATTTCCAGAGCTTTCTAGGAATTTCCAGTGCATACCCCACATGGGTATGGACTTCAACACATAAAGTTCCCTCCGTCCCCTCTCAAATAACTATTTAAGCACTTACTATGTGCTGGATGAGGAAGAGACAGACAAGCCAGACACTGCTCCCCGCTCCAGAGGAGTGCGTCTAGAAGGGGAAGAGGACCCCCCACACCGCTCAGCTGTGCCTCACGGCCCTCAGTGGTTTCTAGCAATCGAATCAAAATGCATCTCAGTTCTGGGGAAGCACAAAGTGAGGCATTTAAGCCTCACTCTGGGGAAGCACAAAGGGGGCATCTGAAGGGAAGTTCAGGAGCCTTTATACTGCAGGGCCACCCCTCCCACCCCAGGGCCCTCTGGGAAGCCCGCGTGTGGCACTAAAACCTGGCAGCAAGCAGCCCAGCTGCAGTGACTGCCAGGCCTGGGACAATGTCCTGCTGGGAACACTGTTTCATGAGTTTGTAATATAAACTGGTACATTCCTTCCCGTGCAGACAGTGGGGAAACAGGGAATGCCCTGGTCTTGTTTGCCTTGGCCTTGTTTGCATCTCCCAAGTTCCACTGAGTGATTCTGGGTGTTTCACAAAGATATTCCTGATGGCAAGCATGAAAAATCTGAATTCAAGTAGGGGAGGCTCAGAGATGCGTGGGTGTGGGGGCACACCCCTTGCATGGATGGAGGGGAAGCTGGCACACTGCTGTATGGAGGGAAGGGGGAGAAAGAGGGCAGCCACCTGATAAGTCCATGGTCACTTTAATCAATTAATTTAAGCCCTCAGCTAGTCTGGGACCAAGAATTATTGAGAAACAGTGTTTGAACCGACTGTGACAAGCTAGGTTACAAATGACTGGCCCAGGCACTGTCTCTACATATTACAACAAGGTACTCTCTTAAATGATTTGCTTTCTCCAGAAGACCCTCAGCTCAGAGGGCCTGTCCTGTTCACCACCTAATCCTGTGCCTGGCTTAGAAGAGTGGCGACATAAATCTGAATGAATGAACGGCCTTAGCAATGTCACCCCACGGAATATGGAGCCAAAGGAAGTGCGCATTCGTGTGACGCCACACTAGGAAGATTGCCCCAACCTGAGGATCTGTGAAACCCGAGAGACTCTTCAGAGAAGCACGTGTCCTTCCCTTGCTTCTGAAACTATGGACAGGGTTGGCACCCATGGGCTGATCAGCTGGGGTCCAGCATGGAGACAGGGGACCCCAGCCCCCCAAGCATGTTCTGGCTGCTGTGGCTCAGTGCTGGATGCTAGCAGCATGCAAGGTGTCCCCTGCACGAGGCCGTCCGTACTCCTGGAACTTGGAGTGCTGCTCAAATACCCAACATCTGCGAATTTCCATAGTACCTTTCTCCAAGGAATTCCACACACTTACAGACATGATCTCATTCATCCTCTCATTCCCTCTGAGGCAGGGAGGGGACCAGCATGATTACCTCTGCTGAACATGTGGGGGGAGCAGGTACAGAGAAGGAGAGAACCTTCCCCTAGGTGACACAGCAAGGATGGGACGGCTGAGAAGGCCAGAGGTCCGGCCCCCGCCCTTGCTGCCCCTCCTGCCTTTGCCTTGACTCTGCGCTGAGAGTTACAAGAGTCACAAGCATCTAGGACACGGACACCTGATGAGGACCGTGGTATTATCATCATGAATGTCCTCGAGGATCCAGTTTCCTCTTTCAATGATTAGGACCTTGTGGGGGAAGAGAGGCAGAGGATTAAGCACAACCCAGGGACAACAACTGTGGCAGGGAAGATGCCAGAACTACCCCCGGATGGGGGCCTGAGCCGTGGGGCTCCTTATTTCCCTGGGGAGTGGAGATGGCTTTGAAACATGTAAGGCTGTGGAAAGCCAGGAAAGGGGAAGACCAGCTGAGCACTCCATGGGACCTGGAGCAAGGACAAGGCTTCCCAGGGAGGTCCAGCCATGCTTCCCTGCTTCAATCAGAGGGCTCTCCTAATTAACCCGCAGCCCTGGCCACCGCCATCAACAAGGATTTTCTTCCAGTCAATCCGGAAAGCCCCAGCTGCCTCTCAACAAAGGCTTTCCTCCAGCACCCCCTTTTGAGCAGGCTTACAGTGCTGGCTAATCTAATCCCATCTGCACCTACTCAAACCCTGGGGGACCTGGATACGAAGGGTGGAGACCCAGAAGGTGAAAAATCTCAATTAGACATGCTGCTTTATCCAAACTTAAGGGACAGTGGCACCGTTTAATCCAGATTTGGCGATGACCCTGCAAACGGGTCCAAGCGGAATGCAGTCTGGGTGGCGCCTGCTTCATCCAAGTCCGACATTCTGCTACTCAGTCCGGTTCCTGCACTTTGTCCCTCCCTGGCCAAAGCTCTTCAGGCGTCAACCATGTTTTATGGTACTCGGCACACTACCCTCCTAGCCCACCCACCGTCCCCCACAAAAGAGCCTATCCTAAGGGACCTTGGCTCCAAATAGGTGACCTGATCTCCTAAGAGGTGACATGGAGAAGCAGGGAGGAACGAGGAAGAGAAGGGGAAGGGGAACTAATGGTCTCTAGAAAGACAGTTTCAGGAGCCTGAAGGGGCAGGGAACCAACTGCAAGGTCGTTAAAGGACAAGTGGGATATAAGGAGCCCAAGGCGGGAATTCTGGAAGAATCTCAGTGAGAAAAAGGCAGACACAGTGCCGGAGAGTGAGGTACTGAGGGGATGCATATTTGAGTTTGATTGGGAGTGACCTCTTTGACCTGATTTGGGGACGAGGACAGGAAATATGTCCTCCTGACATGAGACAGGAGGAGGTGGAGATTACAGAAAAGGCATCTTTTGGGAGTCAATGAGCAGGAGAGATGAGGCCACCAGCACAGATGTTTTGGAGGAGATGGGAATGGGGCTTCATTTCAGTGCCTTCTTGGTGCCACCTGGAATCTGCTCTTCTAAAGGGGAGCCTTGACTTTTAGCTCCTCACCTGGCATCCCTCCAGGGTCAGGTTCCCAGCTTGCCAAGATGATGGTAACCAAGATCCTTCTTCTAAGCTGTCACTGACTCTAGCCCACCCTCATGACAGTCTCTTACCTTCCCTGTCAAACTCACCTGGGATTTCAGAGTTTGCTTTCCCCTCTCCTCTGAGAGCCACTGGCCTTCAATCCCAGGTAACACCCTAGACCCCTGCAGGGGCTCCCACACAGCAGCCAAGTTTAAGGAGCGATGGGCTTACTCCGTTATGGACTTTGCCTGCCTCATGGTCCAGCTTTGGAGACGACTTTGTAAAGTCACCAGCCCAGTGCCTGGCATGAAGTAAACACTCAAGAATCAGTTGCTGACCTTATCTTGCATTCTTCTCCCCTCGAGTCTTTGCATCTCCTCATGGGACATGATTTTGTTCACCAAGCGGCAGTTAAAAATGTTGCTTCTGTGAGATGATGACATAAGACAGACTCTCAAGGTGGGCACTGGGTGAGTTCAGCTGGGATGTGTTTAAGCCTCAGCCCACTTGCAGAGACCAGCTTTCCACGGACCCCGCACAGCCAGACGAGGAAGGCCCAAGCCAATTCTGAAATCCCTTCAGTGAATGTTTGCTCTGAGAACCAGCTTACAGTCAGGCCCTAAAGATGAAGTCTCTCCTCACACTGACGTGGTCAACAAAACTAACTTAGGGGTGGACAGACCCTGAAGGGAAGATGAGAAGGTCTCAAGCTGCTCTTGATCCAATCCCAATGACAGGATCAAAACCCACAGCTTTGGAACGGCCCACCTCTGGGCCTCACTGTTTTCTCACTCAGGATTCCACTGAAATAATATACTCTTTTTTAAAAAGCCAAGAGTGAGTACTTTGAAATTAAGGAACCATAGTTGCTACTGACTTTGGATCTCCAGGAGGAAAAATAAGGCAGCCAGCACTCTTGGCCAGCTTCGTGTGAACAGAACTTGGCCAGCTCTCTGGATTCCTGAAAGCCTACATCCTCCACAGGGTGAAATTCTCCTTTGCTCTGTGTATGGCCTCTTGTAGCTCCAGTAGGGCCATCAGCTAAATCACCTTAGGGCAAAAGGCCCAAAGATAGCGTGCTCAAGGATTCTTCCTGTCCAAGGAAGACAGCGTGTACCCCAAATTTCACCTCACCTTGTGGTGCTGGTGGGTGAGAGTACACAGTTTAGAGCTGAGGCGGGTGCACCCCATGATTCCTACCTTGTAAAAGAGGGTCCCTCACTTCAGGCCTCAACTGGCTGAAAGGCTCAGGCAGAATCATCAACTTTTACTACACTTGGAACAAGATACCCCATGTCGAGCATAAAAATAAAGCTAGACATCTAATAAAAATCTGACCTAAAATAATTCTTACATTCATATTGTCAATCAGCAGCAGGCATCTATTGAGCGCCTACTGAATTCCATGCATTCCCCAGACATGGAGCATAGGACCGTGACACATCTGACAGCACCCCACCTTTGAGGAACTTATACACTAGCTAGAGGAGACCCACAGTGAGCAGAGAAGAAAGAAGAACCACTTCAGACACTGAGAGGGGCGGAGGGGAAATTGCACAGGCTAAGGCAGGAGATCTCGATGGCAAGGGTTGGGGACAATCTCTGTGACAGCAGAAAGAGGAAAGCAGGCAGCCAAGGGAACTCTGGGAAAGAACCTTCCAGAAGAAAGAAGAGTAAGTCAAAGACCCCAGGTTGGATATGAATTATCAATTTGAGGGACAGAAGAAAGAGCAAGTGCAGCTCAAGAGTGGTGAATAAATGAAGCCTGGAGGGAGGGAGAGACAAAGGCCAGACCTTTGGGGGCCAGATCTGTGGGGTCTCATAGACCGAGAAGGGGGAAGTCTGGTGGGTTGTAAGTGGGCAAGGGGCATGATCTGAGTTATGCTTTGGAACACTCACTCCTGCTAGTGTGTGGAGACTAGACTACAAGAGAATGAGGCTTCCAGAACAAGCAGGTAGTTCCCTTAGCAACCTGGGCAAAAAGGGATGGCGCTTTGGACCACTTGTCCAATACTGGAAAGGCTGAAGGCATTCAGATTCGGGATGGATCTCTGTAGTAGAGCCAAAGGCACTTACTGGTGAATTAACCACAGGGTATAAGGGAGTAAAAAGAATCAAGGATGACTTTTTGTCCTGCTTATTTTCTTTATGTAAGATATGCAAGGAAGACACCCTCAAGCTGGAGATTTATGATAGAAGATACTTAAGGTCTCTAAGTCATTAACTTGTTAACCACTAACATCAGGTCGGCAGTGAATCTCAATTCAAAGACAGGTATGTATTCGTGGATGGTGCTACCACCACAGGCTCACTGCAGCCCCTCCTCCCTGTCGTGGGCTCCGAGATCCTAGGTTCAGGCCCCTGCCTTTAGGCCAAGCTCAGGCTCAAATAACTGTCCTGACCTAAGCTCAGGGCTGGCAACAGTTCACAGTGCTGATGCATAGGGGTCGTTTTCCTGCTGCACATGCACCCAGTAGGCGGAGCTGCTTAGATGTAACGGCCTTGGTGCAACAGCGAGGACAGCAAGAGACCCTCCCCAGGTCCCTTTCCAGGGCCAGAAGGTCATGAGTTGGTGATTCCCTCACACTGAGGCAAGGGGAAGCTGGACTGAAAAAAGAGGCCTGAGACGGCCAACAGCACTGAGCACCAAAGACATAAACCCTTGTCCACCGGCAGCCACAGGTACAACCAGTGCCTCCTGCCCTCCAGAGGCTTTCCCTCACTAGACCCTCTAGAACCCCACTTTCTCTGGCATAGTGACCACCCACCTCTTCCCACCTTCCCCCTCACTCTTCTTTGTTTCCTTCACTGTGCTCGTTGTTACTAAACACGTGACATGCTCATTTCTTTGTTCATTTCTGGTCTGTCTCTTGCCACCAGACTGCAAACTCCTTGAGGGGAGGGAGATTGCCTCTCTTGTTGCTACATGTGCCAGGTACTTTACAAGGGTGCTTTCATTTCCTCCTCTCGAGAGACTACAAGGTGGGTATTACTATGTCCCTTTTTATAGGTTTAGAAAATGAGTGGCTACTAAGTCACAGGCCAACCCAGCACAGCCAGAAGGTGGCAGATCTGGGACTTGAGTCAGCTGATTCTAAAACTCTCTCCATGACAAAAAAAAATGTGCCTTACGGTTTATGCGACCACCCAAACCTTCTAGGATCTTGGCTTCTGTTCCTTAATGGAAGACTTTCCTCCAAAGACAGAGAGACAGCCAGATGAACAGAGATGATAGGGACAGAAGAATGGCAGAGACAAAGAACAGAAAGTCAGATGGAAGCAGTCTGCAGGGATCTCTCTGCGGAAGGGTGAGCTGTTGAGACCCATGGCAGGTGGGGGCAGTTTCCCTAAGGCAACGCAAGGCCCACCTCACACAGAGCTCCTGTGGGCAGGCGCAGGCTTCAGGGCATCAGATTTTCCCTTTATTTGCCATTAACTAGCGGACAAGTTCCTTCCTCCTTCCAGTGTCAGTTTCCCACCTATAGAACAAAGGGAACTAGCCTGACTCAGGTTCCAGAGCTGGGCTGCAACTCGGAATCCACCTGGAAACACACAAGGTCACCTCTGGAGGGTTCTGATGCTGGAAGACTGAAGCCAAGTGAGGAAATATGTGTTTCTAACAGGAGTTTGACATCAGACCTGTGTGGAAGGGAGCACTGTGGGCCTGTTGAGTGTAGGGCCTGGGGTCAGAGACCACCTGACTTCAATCCTGGCTCTGCCATGGACTGTGAGACCTGAAGGCCTGATCCCACTGGGCCTCATCAGAGAAATAAGGACAATAACACTCAGTGAGATTAAGCATGCTAGTGTCCGCAAAGCGCTCAGAACAGCGCCCCGTGCCACTCCAGGGTCACAGCGGGTCTGATAAAGAATGACTCAGACAGCTAGGCTGCTGCCTGGGTGGGCAGCTCTGCTGGGTTTCTCTGCATATTCCACAAGTCTCTGCCCCAAGACTCCCTAGAAGAAAAGGGGGACCAGTCCTCGTTACAGTCTTAGAGTGGAGAGGACATCCAAGCACCACTCCTCATTTGCTGTGAGTCAGACTCAACACGAATTAGGTTCTTTCAACCTCAGCCTCAAACAACATGTCAGATCAGGCAAGGTTACGAACACTGACATGGAACCGATCGAGTCGCCAAGTTGAAACGCATCTCAAGATCACTGGTTAGCATTCTTGTCAAGCACACATGGAACTTTTACAAAAAATAAAAATAAAAAACATATTTCAGGTCACAGAGCAGATCTCAAAAGCACTCAGAAAATCAGAATCACACATGCTACATTCTCTAAACTGAAAGCAAGTAAATGAGAACTAGCCATATACCAAGCTCCCACCCTCACCACCCACGGAAATGTCAGACATACTGCTAATAACTCACAGAAGAAAGGATTTAAAAGAGAATCTTAAAAATATCAGGACCGGGCATTTGGATTGTTTGGTCTACTGATGAATCCGCAGAATCTAGAACAGTACCTGGCACACAAATGTTTGTTGAATTAAGGGATGGATGAATAAATGAACAAGCTAAATGAGAATTATACAGGTTTTTGTTAGGAAAGAAAGTAAGAGTGAAAATTAATGAGCTTAGCATCAACTAAAGAACAGCAGCACAGGCCTTTTATTATTCGCCCTTTTATTATTCATGAATAATAAAAGGGCAGGAATAAACAAAATAGAAGACAAACAACAGAAAGGGTAAAAAAAGATCAAAATCTGTTTCTTTGAAAAGATGAACAAAATAGGTGAACAGCTTACATACTGATCAGAGGAAGATGATACCAATATCATTTGGAATCACCGGCAATATAACTGCAGATGCAACAAAGATTAGTCACCTCAAAGGGCAATTCAATGAAGGACTTCATGCCAATAAATTCAAAGATACAAAATGAACAATTTCTGAGGAAAATATCATCTAACCACATGGAATCAAGAAGAAAATAAAAACCTGAACAGAACAAAGTCAGTATAAAATTCCAAAATTAAAAATCTACTCACAAAACCTCAGCAGTTGGCTCAGGATTTTTAAAGTGAGTTTCATCAGACTTTGGAGAAACCAAGAATCCTGACCTCTTATAATTCATTGCAGTGACTAAAAAGAGGGAACACTCAAAACTCATGCCATGCAATTCTTTACAACTTTGGCAGCAAAACCAGACACATGGTATAAGAAAGGAAAACTCTAGGCCAACCTCACTTAATAAACATAGATGCAAAAATCCTAAATAAAATATAAATAACCCAAATACAGCAATATACTAAGTACATAATGTCCAAGTTAGTTTTTACTGGGAACACAATGTATAGCTTAACATCAGAGTTCTCTTAACGAAGTACCATGCGTTCAAAAATCAAAGGACACAATTCAGATGATTATTTTAATTGATACAGAAAAACAAGTAATTGCCCTTTGATATATCTATCTCTTTATATATATGTTTATTTGTATATACACACATATATACACACATATACACACATATAATATGTACCTCCCATATCTATATTTTTCACTTGTGACCCATGTTTTCTAGTCTCTTCGAGGAAATTGTTCCATCCTGCGTCTGCCAAGATTTAAATAAAAAGGAACTGTGGGCAAAGAAAACTTAGATTCTACCAAGAAATATTGAAAATATACATAGATCTCAAGGTGGTTATGATTTGAAAACTTGCCTACTTTAATTGAAATTGGAATATCAATTGCCTGTCACTTCTGGGAAAATCATACCTTTGGCTAGGAAACATAATTTCACTATTGTTCATCTTTATGGCTCTGATACACACGGAATCCAACAGTTTCACTGAAAAAAACTATGACAAGATTTTCTTAAGAAAATATTGATTTATGAGGGCCACTGAGTAGGTAGATGGGGCACATTTTTTTGGCGATGGAGACTCTGTGATGCTCTTTTCTTTTAGGGGGTAGACTCTGGATATGACGTGTAAGTAGTTTTTTTATGAGCAATTGTAACTCTAAGAGAGGGAAAATCAAATGTTGGTAGATGTCTTCTGCTCGTGGCAAGAGAGAAGGGAGGAAAACAGGAAAGAGAAAGAAAAGAGGACGGCAGAGAGAAAAGAGAGGAGGAAAGTAAATCCAACTCATCTTACACAAACAGCAAAGATACAAAGATGCCAGAATTTAACCCGGCCAAGAACCACAGCCTGACTCCCCTCCTCTGGACAAGAATCGGCCCACACCAAGGGACGCCGGGCAGAACGCTCAGCCAGATGTAATCATCTGCAAGAACTACTTCTCCAGGGGCATGTAGAATACAAGGTCACTGCTGGGTACCCCAGTTCAGGTGCTTTTACATCTGCTTCACCCCTGCCTAGCACTATACAAACATCTATGGATTCTTAGATGGATTCTGACTCTATTGCTTTTGGCCACTTCGTGACTTCCTAAATAGATATTAAAGAAATTCTCCAAAACCTATCATAACTGTTGGTTTTCCTCCTTAAGTCATGATGTTTTAGCATCTCTGGTCCAGCCCTGACCAGAAGTCTGTATTTAATTTAAGACAATCTACTGCCCAGGCCCAATTGCCTTGGATTGTTCCAGAACCCTTTTCTACTGGTTTAAGATCACAACCCCCCTGGGGCTCCTTCCAAAAGTCAAAAGTTGCCAGGTCAATGAGGTTCACAAAGCCCTCTGGCTTGAGAGGGAGGAACTTGACCTTGCTCAAGGGTTCAACCTTGTCTTAGATTGACATTGGGCCCCATGCTTTAAGAAAGAGATTCAAGATGTTGTGGAAAGAGGGGTGGCCTGGGGGGTCAGGGACACTGCATTCTATTCTGGCTCAGTAACTGCCCAGCCAGTAATATGACCCTGAAAATATTCTTGAAACTAACTTCCCAGTTCATAAAGCAATTTCATACACATTGTCTCATTTGTTCCTCACAAAATCTCTCCCAATAGGACAAATATCATCTGTTCAAAACCCTTTTAAAACCCTGCTGCGGCTGTTCCTCACACTCAGCATAAAATATGAAGTCCTTACATGCCTAAGAGGACCAACACAACTCAAGCTCCACCACCTCCCACACCCCTACCTTCCTACTCTCCCTTTGTACCTTCTGTTCCTGTCACCACTAGCCTCCTAGTATTCCTCGAACATAGGGAGAAGATTCCTGCCTCAGGCCCTTTGCACTTACAGTTTTCTCTGCCTGTATAGTCTTTCCTCAGATATCATGCACTGCTGGCTTTTTATTTCACAGTGGTATCTGTTCAAACATTATCTTGGCAGAGAAACCTTCCCTTCCACCCTATTAAAAACAGAACCCTTCCCTTTGCCCTGTGCCCACTGCTCTCCATCCTCTCACTCTGCTTCATCGTTCTTCATGATCTGACGGCCAAATCCTTAACTATTCCACAAAGCCCTGTGGGATCTGGCTCCTACTAGACCCTCAGCCTCATCTGGAGTCACTCACCCCAACACTACACTCCAGTATGGAAGCATTCTTTCTTTTCCTATTACCTACTAAATGCCTTCCCCATTTAGTTACCCTGTGGTTTAGGGATTGCACTCCAGAATCAGACTGCTTGGGGTCAAGTATCTCTAGCACCTAACACACTGTGACCTCAGATACATGATTTAATCTCTATCTCAACCTCCTTATCTGTATTAGGGGGATAATAAAAGTATAACAGAGTCCCATGGTATAAAGATTAAAAGTGTTGCTCACAGGGCCTGATGCTAAGTCAGTCTTAGAGCACCCAGTAGCTATCTTCAGCTCCTCGCTTCCCTCTCTGCCTCACCAAATTCTGTTCAGTCGTTCAGTCTCAGTTCATTAGCAAAGTTTCCCTCAGATCTTCAGACACAGCCAGTGTCTCCTGTCAGGCAGTCCTGCACCATCTGTGTCCGTGAATACAATCATGAATAAAGAAGCCTTTATTTGGAGCTCATTTTCCCCTTAAACTGTAAGCTTCATGAAGACAGAAATCAGGCCTGTCTCGTTAACCTTTTAGGCACAGTGCCCTGCACAGAGTCTGGAGCAAGGAAAGAGGTGCTCAATCAATATTCATTGAGTAAATGATTTGATAAAATACCATTTGGTATTATTGAAAATCCTCTCCAGATTGGCTTTTCCAAAATCATGTACTAAGTACATGAGCAACCAAACGTAAGACACCTCCCCAAAGGTTGATGGCTGTCCCCCAATATTTGTTCTCTTTTCGCATTGTGGTAGAGCTCCTGGTTTTAGCTGGGTCAGTGGTGTCCAAAATTAAAGCTATATTTCCCTTTCCTTCGGGAGTGGCCAATGACCTAAGTTCTGGCTCATGGGATAGAAGCAGCAGTTCCATGAACAACTTCTGAGTCATGCCTTTAAGGAGAAGAAGGATGCCCTTCAACATCCCCCCATTCCTAGTGTATTGTTCATCAAAATATTTTAATATTTAAATAAAAAAATAATTTTAATTAACTATGAAGTAATTTTTAATGACTTCATTTCCTTCTAAGTCCTTAAGTCTCCCCACCACTCACCCAGGAAGGGATCAAACACTGGGCCAGACTCAGGTTCCATTCAACACACAGTTTGGTGGCCAAACCAGGGGCCTCCAGGAAGGTCACGAACAGGACTTGGACCGCCTCCTCCCCAGCACCCTCACCCAGTGGACTTACGCCAACTTCTTCATTCTCATACATGGCTCTACATTCCTATGTAATTTGTTCAGTTCCTTCAAAAGTCTGTTCATACTTTATGCAACCAGCACTTCAGAATAAATGAGTAACCCCATCACCATCAGCACTGCCCTCCCTCCTTGTCCTCTCTGCACTGTCAATGTGACCTGACTGTGAGAAATTCTAGGGATGCTCAAACTTCAATATAGAGGTGTGGGGGAGCTCCAGTGCCCCTGGCTAGTAGTCAGAACCCATGCCCTCACTGAACTGTTCTGTACCGACAGGAAGCACCACGGGGCAGAGGGTATGGGCCCCAGATGAAACTGCAGAACGCAGGCACTGGGGTAGGATGAGGCGTCTCAGCCAGTGGTGGGAGCTGGAAAAGTTACAAAGTGAAAGTGAGAACAGAGCTACACCCAGGACCTTGGACATCTGTTATGCTGAGTGAACTGAGTTGGGTAGTTGAGGGAGTAGTTGGGAATTCAGTAGTGGGGAAAAGGAATGGCTAGGAGGCTGCCAGGAAGGTGGTGAAAGAAGAAAGGTATTAAGAATGAGTGAGGAGTTGAAAGTAAGACTGGTGTGATTACAAGTTCTTGCTGAAGCTGGGAAGGCCCCCATGGAAGTCTAAGATTATGCAGACTTTGATTTCAGAACGCCAGGCCATTTGGTACAGGTGATTATTGTGGGGAGTGAGGCCAGGTCCTGGCTCCAGCAAGTGTGCCCCAGAGATACAAAAGGTACAGTGTCCTCTGCAAGGGAAGGGGGCCTGGCATCCAGGCTCTTCTCTGTCAGTGACATAGGGCAGATATGACCAAGAACACTTAAGCTTTTTGTAAATCATTTACCCAGCAGTAAGAATCACTTGTCTCCTCCTTTTTCCAAAAGAATGGTTTGATTTTATAGGTTCTGTCACATAAACAATCCTGTTAATGTGGGTTGGGATGGGAGGCCTCAAAGAAGGAAGGCAGTGGCTTAGCAGGAATGGGATGTCTCTTGCCAAATTCTGTTTGCATTCTGCAACCAAAAATGTAAGCCCTCTGAACAACGCAAGCTTTGTGTTTCCAAAGGACTATGAAATTGTCAAGGATGGTTTTACTTATCCATGCCAATGGATAAGTATATGGTACATAGTAGGACCACATCAATCATTTTCAGACTGAATGGTTGATGGGTTTCTAACCACAAGCAGGTGGACAAAATCAAGAAGTCAGGGAGTTGTGTTCTTATCAATTCTGTTTAATGGAAAAAACTGAGATCCAGAGAATAAAAGTTGGAGATCTCATAAAAGTAGGGTACTTTAATATACTGGCCAATTCCTCAAGATTTGCTCTTCCCTTGAAAGCCAAGCTCTCATGTGAAATATGGGGAATTCAGGCAATGTCTAGACACGCTCAAAAATGTTAAACTGCTCCCTGCCAGCCATTTGGTAATTTAGAACAATATGCACATAACCATCCCACAGCAGACAGTACACATCAGAATGCTGATGAACTAGTTTGCATGATTTGTAGTATTTCAAGGTCTTGCTTGGATATTCCTTGAAATCAATTAGCCTAAAAATGCACTTCTGACCCAAACAAAACTGTGCAACAGATTCCTCGAGCTGGATAGACTTTCCAGAAGTGATGTCGTCCAAGTTCCTGCCACCAAGCATGTCTATATAAGTCCAAGCTAAAGATACTAACAGTCTTTAGGTAGTTATTTCCAAAATTGAATAAAAGGATCACACTCAGATGTAGCCAGGCTTTATACTAGAGGCCAAAGACACAAAGTCAAACAGAAGACCTACCCTCAAAGAGATTTTATCTTGAGAAATAGAATATCAATCAATGCTTATTAAAAAATCTGGGGAACTTCCTAAGAAGAACAGACAGAGCACTAGAGGGATGGGACAGTCGTGGGCTGAATTGTGACTCCCAAAACCAAATCTGAGTCCCACCCCTAGAATGTGGGAATGAGACTTTATTTGGGAAAGGGGTTTTTGTAGATGTAACTAAATTAAGGCTCTTAAGACAAGATGATCCTGGATTTAGTGTGGGAGCCTAATTCCAATGCTCAACATCCTGAAAGTTCTTATAACAGAAGGGAAGGGAGAAGACATCCCTGGGGAGAAAATCAGGGGAAGAGAGTCAGAGATTGGAGCAATGCTGCCACAAGCCAAGAAATGCCTAAAGTTGCCAGCAGCTGGAAGAGCAAGGAAGGCTTCTCCCCCCAAGCCTTCACAAGGGGCGGGACCCTGCCAAAACCTTCATTGTGGACTTTTGGCCTCCAGAAGCAGGACAGAATAGATTTCTGTTGTTTGAGCCACCCACTTTGTGACAATTTGTTACAACAGCAACTAGGGTCTAACACTAGAGCCAACTGCTAAGCCTGCCTGGGGAGTGAGTGAAACACAACCTCCCAGGAGATTGACAATAGCTCCAAGTTTTATAAAACAAGAAGGAGTGTGCTGAATTAAAAGGGGGAAAGCATACTCCAAGCAAAGAAACTTGCCTGAGGTGTGACTCATCAAGCTCTCCTCAAAGAACTGCAAGTAGTCTGGAAATGCTTGGCAGAGAGGGCCCAAGTGGGGGAGTGGGGAGGAGGCTGGGGGGGCGGGTGGCTCATGTAGGACCTTGTGGGTAAAGCCAAGAAGCTTGAAAAGAATCCCAAACACACTGGAGAGCACCAGAGGCCGTTATAGGCAAGAGAACCTCATAATCAGATTTGCGTTTTGCGTGGGTCCCTCTGACACAGCTGGAAGGGGGCCTGATGAGGGGCGGGAGACCAGTTAGGGGATTGCTGAAATAGGCAAGATGGCAAGATGTAAGGAGGGCCCGAACTCAGAGGAATGAAGAGAAAGAGCTAAACCCAAGAGAGATTTGGTAGGGAGACCCCGACAGATATGGGGTTCCTTAGATGTAGGGGTGAGGGAAAGAGAGTAACCAAAATGATTCCAAAGTTTCTCACTTAGACAACTGGGTCTCTCAAAATTGGTGTTCATTCAGCAAGACTATTGCATTTGTTCTTGTTTTCGTTGTACACTTGTTTTTAATCCAAGGAACTGGAGAAACTTTAGTGATTTAAGATCTCTTTGTGTCTCACTGACTTTTAATATTTCCTTCCAGAAAGCAGTGATGGTTCCCATTTGGAGAAAGTCTGGCCAGTGGTTAGGGGAATGCTATATCCCCTCGACATAGGATGCCAACATTCGAATGGTTGTGGTGACATGTGAATTAAATGGTCAAGAGGGGGTCAACCAGAGTGAGGGGGAGGTTTACCCTGGAAGAAAGATGTGGGATGACCTAAAGGGTGGGCGCTGGGGGAATTGGGAACTCCTGGCTTATCTAGCGAGTGCTGTTACCAAGGCCCTGTGGTGTGACTCACACTGGCAGCTCAGGCACCTTCCAGAATTCAAGTTGCCAGATCCTCCCCTGGATCCAGACTTCCTTCTCTTTCCCCATCTCCCATCCGCAATACAGACCAAACAGCCTGAGGGAGGGAGGCATCCTTCCCTGCTCCACCCTTCCCCTTGTGGCTCCACTGGCCCAAAGATACTAATCTCATTTTCTTGGGGACCCACCTCAGGCCCTCCTTCTATCTGCCAGCTCCCCCTTCTGTGAGTCAAAAACAAAGGGAGAGATGCTAAAACTGGAAGAAACAAGCCCCAGGATGGGGATCTGGCTCAGAGCCCGCGGACTTTAGAGCATCCTCCCTGCTTCTCTCTCTGCCAAAGCTCTGGCCCATTCTTCTCACTTTCCCACGTGTGGATTATCTGCCGCTCTACCAGAGCAGTCTGCAGTGAACTCTCTAAACTCTGTCTGGCAAAGGCTCAAAGGACAAAGGACCATGTTAGCAAATTCATATCTGTCCCTTCCATGTGAAGTTATGAGCCTAAGGGAAGGTCAAATAGGAACCACAGATAAGGACTCACTCCACCTCCTGCCATTCAAACACAGATTAAACAAGGACAGAGGAGGCAGGTGGGCTGGCTGCGGGGCCTGGGGCCTGAGCTAAAGGCCTGGCAGGCGGTACACCATGCACAAGAAATATCAGCCAGCCCCCACTTTCTGACAAGCTCAGTGCTACTGCCAGCCTTGTCTCCTGTCTGAACTGCCTGAAAGTTAGAAATCGTTTTGACTTATTTGTGGAATTTATGGGATAAAGGCTGAAAATATCAAGAACTGGCTGTAGATGGTACTTATGGTTATCCATGAGCACTGTAGCTGTTGCTACTTTTTTCTGCTTCTCTTTTTCCTCTTTCTTCTCTTTATTTTCCTCCTACTTCTCCTTCCTCCTCCCTCTTCCTTTTTTATGAAGTCTACTTGTTTGAACTCTGATTAAGAATCTGTATTTTTTGAATGTCAAAGGTGCCCAGTTTAGGATCACAACATAAAATAGTTAGGAGTCTCCCCTAAACTAGGTATGATTGGAAAGGCCAAGATGGGGGACAGAGCAAAGGCACTCCGAGTTCAAAGAGCCCACTTAGATCAGTTTTGGGGTTAATGCTGCATTGTCATGATTCATTAAAGGGGTATGAAGGCGCACCCTAGGTACTACAGGGAGATAAAATGACCAGTAATGGAGAGTTCACAGTCAAATGAAAAATGGCTCGAAGTAAAGAACATCATATTAAAGTATTTATCAAGTACTCTTCTGTGGATTAATAATATTTTCCATAGGTCAACACTGTTTGTGTGTACACGTTGTAAAGCTGGAAAAAAAACAATCAGCATCTCAACAACAAGGAAACCTTCCCCTTCTCGGAAGTCAGGGTGACCCCACTTGCCCTCTAAATTGTTTCCAGAAGTTTAAGTTGTCAAAGGGTGTTTCATGCTTTTTTGGTTGATCATTCACCAACCAGGACATATTTCCTCTTGGAGCTTAACCCATAGCTCACAATTTGGCCCCCTGATCCCCCTGCCAAAGCCTGCACTTAGTTCAAACTGATGAAATAGCTTCAATAGAGAAGCACTCCTCATCTATGCATTGCCCCAGAATCATTTTTTCCACATCAGTGATGGGACTGGAAGATGTAAATAGTTCCTGGATTTGATACAAGTAACCCACCCATTCCTGGGATGTGATAAATGGCTCTCTGGCCTGAACTGGACCCCAATGTCTAAGACCATGACCCACCAATGCTCCAGAACAACTGCTCTCCCCATCACAAAGCAAGAAGAACAAAGACCTCTTGCTCTCCCAGAAGGAACACCCAAGTCAATGAGAGAACTGCAGGATGGGAGTGAAGTGACCTGGCCCACCTTCGTTCACAGCACAGGATAGAGCTGCAGCGGTCTGCAGTCTGCACTGAAGCTGCCCCCACATGCTCTCATGTGTCAAGGACCATAGCCACATAATTCCTTCACCAGCACAAGAGTTTGTGCAACTAGGAACCCAGTAACTAAAGGTTTAGTCTTCCAGTTACCTCTCTTTCTGGTAAAACACTTCTGAAATAATCCAAATCCACTTCTTCAGATAATAAGTAAAAGTATACAGTCAACCATACAGTCAGCCATTGATCAGACATCCATGTGATATATTGATATTAACCCAAATAACCCAAAATACAGGGGGGAAATATAAGTGTGCTCATCACATGTTAACTATAGAGTCAGGGAAAGAAAACTATGGCTATGTGAGAAAATATTATGCAATTATTGAAATGATGTGCATGACCAACATTTAAGTAAGATTAGGAACTTTTATGTTCTAAGACTAAGTGAAAACTTCACAATACAAAATTCCAGCTGGGTGACAATCTATATTAACAAGTACTTACGATAGTTTTTCTGGGACATAAAATAATAAGTGGTTTCTTTTTCTTCTTTATATTTACTTTACTTTTTAGATTTTCTACTTAGCACCCATTACTTTCATATACTAAAAAAATCAGAAGTGACTTCATTTGACAAATCTATGGTTTAGGGGCAGTTGGTGATGAAGACAGTGAGAAAAATATATACTGACATGGTCAGACATCCCCAGAGTTGAGCTAACTGCTGATCCCCATCCTGACCTTCCAAGCTCTGGGGGCAGAAAGGTCCAGCGTGGTCCCGGCTCCACCCAGGGCTTCCCAGTTCAAACCCTGGTTGGGAAGTAAGCGCTTTCATGACTCACGATAGGCCCCTGAGTTGGTCACTTCCCTTAAAATAATCCAGCTGGCAAAGAGCACACAGTGGCGTTAGGAGGATTCATTCATTCATGTTTATAGACCAGCTCTCTGAGATTTTTGGATGGGAGTCACTCCCTGTTAAAGAGTGTGAGTATTCGGCTGAGTACATTTCCAGGGCAAACTTCCTGCTGCAAATTTTCTAAACTCAATGCAGATGCCTAAAAGCAAAATAAAACTTATGTAAGCTGGCTGGTAGACTGTGCACCATTATAATAAAAATGAACTGGATGTCAAATATCTACAGCCAACTGAACACCACCACATCTGGCCTTCCTGAGGAATGGTGAGCCTGGGTCCAACAGGCCCAGAGAGGGCAAACGTTGGGCCATTGAAGACTGGACTGCTTAGACTTGGCTGAGCATTAACCCATCCAAGGTCATGGGTATTGTTCACAACAGGAAATCAACATGGAAATCAGTACAGGCCCATGGACCCTTGACCAAGCAAAAATAAAATCCTGATGCAGAAAAGCATCATTAGCATGCTGGGAAAGCAAGAGAATTTGGGGAAGAGAAGCAACAGCGACAGTTCCCCAGATGAGGAGTCGCCTTCATCTATAGATGAAGACTGGCCCACAGAGCCAGCTTCCCTTTGCAAAGGTCAGCACTTAGTTCAGGCTGGGCTGCAGCAGCTTCTGGCAGAGAGAAGCTCCTCAAACGAGGAAGGAATATGCAGAACTCTGCAGAAACTTCAGGTGCTCTTTGAGGCCTGTGATGCTATTTCTCCTTCCCTTATCTCCTACCAGTTTTAGGACAACCCTGTGTTCATTTGTCAGAGAACATGCAATGCCCAAATTAGCCCAGAAGACATGAAATCGCATTTCAGAGGTGCTCTTCCACTCACACCTCCGGGATTTCTGCCAAGATAAGAGAAATAGGAAAGGCCCCAAGGGAGTTGGCTTTGGACATTTTTTTTTTTTTAAAGATTTATTTATTCATTTAAGCCCTGGGTACAGTCAGAAGCGCGGGAGGGTGAGAGAATTCACCAGAGCCAGAGTGGAGAGCAGAACAGGCAGACTGACGAAATACACTGCTGAGGGGAGCAGCGGGCAGCAGGAGAGGTCTGTGCGCCATGTGGGACCCCCACTGGTGGCTGGGGATTGAACCGGTGCTGCAGAGGCTGTGGGCAGCTTCGCAGCCCACTGCTGGACATTTTCTTTCTAAGAAGTCTGACTTTCAGAAGTTGGAAGTGTAGAGGGCTAGCAAATGGTGAATTGCCTCCCTCTTCCAGTACTCTGCTCCAGCCCCCTAGCCCTGAGGACAGGTAGGACATGTAAATAAATTGGCCTCCTCTGCTCACCTCTCCCAGAAGGGACCGACTTCCTCAGCCTCAGGGACGGCACCTCCCAACCCCTCAAGTGTGTATTTTCACCTTGGACTCCAGATCTGGCCTGCTTGAAATCAGGACCTAATCATAGCAGGAAATCATCTGTGAATATGAAATCATTGATCTGATCCTAGATTTTCAAAATACACTATTTCCCAAAAGGAAATAATGGACTGCTGCATTCTTGGCATATTATAGATTAAGTTTATTATTAAGTGAATCCAACTCAAAGAGGCGACCAGCTCTCCTCCAGACTGTGTGCACGTTGGTCACAAAACCTCACCTGGGCTACTCCAGGATGGCTCCAGGAATAAACGAGTTAGCCACTAAAAGCATGTAGAGTCCTGGGCAGGAGGACACTCCTAGGTTATCATGGATTCATTTGGCTCTTCCTGGTCATGGTGACATTTGGGTTTGTTGGACAGACAAAAGCCAGCATGGGTAAATGAGTTGAGGAAGAGAACCAGCACCACCTGCTCCAGGTTCTGAAACGTACTCTTCAAAATATAAGGACATGGACGGAAGGCCCAGGAATGACTCTAAGAAATGTCAGAACTAGGGTCACCAGCTTAGGATTTGCACCTGGGGAACCTAAAGTAATGACCCTTTTTTCCTTTCCTTCTAGTTAATTCTTCCCCAAGTTAAGAAAGCAATGGCCGGGAGGCTCCTGGGCCCATGCAGGGTTGGGGAAGCGAGGCTTGGGTGGGAACAGCTGGCTCATCCTCAGCTGAGCAGCGGTGGTGCTAGAGGAGAGAGAGGGGCCTGTACCCCCTTCAGCTCCCTAATGAGTGTCAGAGGGTGTCGTCCTGAGGCCTGGTTTTCTCAGTCCACATGAAAGCAATTCCACCTGTTTTCTGTGAAAGCCCCTTTTGACTGTCATGTCAAGAGACTCGCAGGGAGCCAGAACACCTTTGGATCCTGGAGGAATTTTTCAAACCAACACTTGGTTTTCTGCACATGAAGGGGCAGAGAGCACAGGAACCTGCAGGGCTTGTGTGTGCTTCCAGTGAATTCTAGGGAAGTGAAATAATGACCTTGGCCCAGTCAGCCAAAGACAAATTTAATCTACATGCTTCCAGCCGTATATGGAAAAATCATTTAAACCAAGAAAAGAAAGGCCCAAAGTACAAGTCAATAGTGGCAAACATCGCACATCCCAGCGGTATTTGCTGGCCTCCGCTCGAGCCTCCGCTGTTCCAACATTCCCCATCACGGCACATATTTGGCCCTTGAGTTTTTCATGGGGGTCTGGTCTGAAATACCATCCTGGACATCCCAGCCCCATCTCCCAGGCTGGAGGCTCTGCCCCTCCTCCCCCACCACAGCTTACTCCACATATCTCCCTGGCTTCTGCTCCAAGACCAGGCCTCAGGCGCTCCTTATTTGTAACTTCTTAATTTAGACCCAGGCCAGAAGAAATGTATACAGTGAACAGAGGAGAGGTCTTATTTTAGCCAGAACTTCTGATGCTGAGAAAGGACTGTCAGTTGAAGAGGGCCAGAGCCCCCCATCTGATGGCCGGGGCCACCCGAGGAGCTGCTCTTTGGGGTGAATAATTCACAGGCTCCACAAAGGGAGATGTTTATGCGCACATCCTATGTTGTCTGGCATCCTTTTCCACAAAGCCCAAGCCACCCTAGAGATCGTAAGTAGAGCAAAGTCTTCTGGATAAGAAGTTGTAAAGTTTATTTTTAAATCCCAAGGATTTAAAAGGACGTCCATAATCAGAATCCTCAATCTCCTAACACACACACACTCACAAATGTATATACATATACATAGAGAAACAGAGATAGAAAGACAGAGACAGAGAGAATAGCCGGGGGCAGATCTATTTTAACCTTCAAGACAGAAATCATTGGAAGTCTCAGAGTAAGTAAGTATACAGGCCTGGTTCCTCTGGGATGCCCTTCAGGCCTCTCAGCTGCCAGCTGCTCCTCAATTCACACAGCTGTGAGGAGAGAAGGAAGGAGCAGAACAGCCCCAAAGTCCAGAGCTCAGCTCTTGACAGTGAGAGTCCATGAAACACCCAGATCATGAAAAGGATCAGAAACTGTAAACATCAATGTGATTAACAAGACTTCAGACATGGGCCCAGGATCAAATCACACTTCAGTGTCTCACTATGTGAATCTGATGCAAATCTAGGCCCTTCCTACCCCCAGCACATCCCTTTACCAATGAGGAAAATTCTTAATTCCTAAAAAGATTAAGAGAACTACTTAAGTTCACTTTCTTTTTTTGACCTAAATCATTCAGTGCCTTCAAGAGAGGGTCTGAGGAAACTTTACTCTTCCACAGAACATCCTGGCAAACCTCAGAGGCCTTTTGTGGGAAGCCTGGGCCCTATGACCTTGGCCAGAGTGAGGTCTGTACAGAGCCCCTCCTGCCCTGTCCCTGGGCCCCCACACTCCCATGTGCTCTCTGACAGTCCTGAGCTTCCTGTAGCTGCTGTTCCAGCCTCCTGTCAAAGGCCCTGGATGATGCATAATTTATTCCACATGTTTGTTTGTTGCGCCTGCCAGAGGCATCTGTCGTAATGTTTCAATGCTTTAACTTTAGAAGAGTTTTCTTTTGAAATAATCATCCCCAGGGTGGTTCACCAAAGAGTAAATTAACACCCATCTATCCACAGGCCTCCTCTTTACACATGTTCTAGCTTCAATGCTCCCCATAAAACATGCATGAAACACAGTGTCGCAGGCAGTGCCTCCGAGCTGGGAGGACAGGTGCCTGCGCCACCCCGGGTAAACAGAATGACAACAACTTTCACGAGGGAAACTCCTGGGACTGGTTCAAGAGCATGTTATTTTAAAGTCCTTTTAGCGATGTGTTTCCTAGGAGAAGACTCTTTGAAGACTCACATTTAGATTTCCCTGAGTTGCTACACACTCCTTGTTCCCTGACATAGCAGCTGTTTTCCCTCCTCTTTGAAGCCTTCAGTTATGTGGTTGCACCTGTGTCACTCCTACAACACACTCACATTCACACACACACACACACACACACACAAACACATACAGGCACTCACACACCAGGTCAGCAGTCAGCATTCTTGTGCTTTTTATCAGCTCCCCCCAAGCAAGGACCCAACTTAAGTGCTCTGTGGCTAATATGTCCTAAAGCCATGAAGACATGTTAGCTGGACTTTCATGCCAATCCTTTGCCACATCCTCAGAGCTACACTGATGTTCCCATCTGCTAGCTGTTGCAGGACAATGACCTCTGAAAACTCTATTTCCAAGAACAAGTCATCAACTGACTTTTGGTTAGATGTGGCCAATGGGGAGTGGAGGGGAATGAGGTCTGGAGGGGAAGAGGGGCAGATTCAGTGAACTCCTCTACCCCCAGTCTGCCTGGGGAGGCATCTCCAGAACTGGCTGCCCCTCCTGCAGGTCCTAGCTCCTACTGGGTGGTCCTGGCTCCTGGATGCTGGTAATGTCACCTCCCTGCTTCCAGTCCTAAGAGCTGTGTCCTCTCCTGCTGTGGCTGATCTCTGCTTGCCCCACCACCCCCTCTTCTAATGCCTTTTTAACTAGTTCCTTGGATTGTTTCCCCCTCTGTTGTGTCACGGGTGCTACTTTCTGACTATACCCCACTGAATACAAGGCTTACTGAAAGAAAAGGAGACACAGACTGAATTAGAAGGTGTTGAGTGAAAAATACAGAGGGACAAGAGGCAATGACAGGACTGTTCCCCAGCCCCTGTCTACAGCACCTTGCCGTCTGCAATTAACTTTGAGCTGCAGCAACCCATATGAAAAGAGAAAAATCTTGCCTGGTGGGAAACAACAAAACCTCCAAATCTGTGCAGAACAGACTATTCCAGAAAAGATTCAAAAAGGTTCAGAAAATAAAGAACAAACTAGGCCTAATTTTTATTTTATTAAAAGAAGACTCTGTATTCTTCCTTGGAAGCACAAGATATATCTAGAATTCTCCCCACTGTCCATTAAGCCTTTTGTGGTAAACTGAGCTAATTCTACTCCTTATTGTCCTCAATGGAAATAGAGCATCACCCTCACAAAGATTTGCAAAAAAACACTTAAAGAAAACGTAGAGAAGCAATTGTCTCCTAGCTGTCTTTCCAACAGATACCACAGTCCTTCCTGCTTTTAGGCTGAGAAAGAAGAATCAAGAATGACTTGTTAGCAGTGTTTGCAAATCTACTGAGAGAAGACGTTCTGGAGAACAGGCACACGGACATCTAGAATGCTGCTCTTAAGTCTGCTGGCTCTGGCTCTGCCACAGAGCAGCACTGAGCAAGTTCCTTATTTCTCAAAGCCTCAATTTTCTCACCTAGAAATTAGAGATAGCGGTTTTTGAGACTTCAATAAACACACAGTGAGTGTTCCGTAAATCTTGCTCATGATTTTCTCATTTTTACCGTATTGTCTATACCCACACCCTGAAAATAGATACAAGGAGGGCAAAATGGCCATCATCTATGGTAAACATACTGCCCGTCATTAGGGGCTGATGACCGATGTCATCATGCACACACAAAAAAGAAAATCACCGACTCTAAGAATTGCAGAGGCTCTGTCCCATGACATGCCCATGTGATGCAGAAGCCGAGGAGTCCCAGAGATGGACTCAGCACCCGATGGAGGTGCCACGAGCTCGCCTGCCTCTGAGCCCTACCACATTGTCCCTCCCCAAGGTGGACATGTGCTGGACCTCATTTCAGTGTGTTCCAGGTCACATCAGTGTCAGGTTGACATGATGTACACTGTTGTCAGGGAAACCTTATGGCTTCAAAAGGAACAGGACACAGTTAACATCATATTTTATGGAGAAAGATGAATTTGTTTTCCTCCTAAGATCAAGAACAAGGTAAGGAAGGCAGTCTCATCACTTCTAGTCAAATGCTGTAAGGAGAGTCTAGTCAGGACAATTAGGCAAAAGAAAATGCACTTATGATCTTGAAAGTAGAAGCCCCTAAAAACCCTAAAATTAATAGAACTGATGAGTGAGTGGAAAAATAGACTATGGTCCTATATTAGAAAGCATTATCTTGGGCCTCCCTGGTGGTGCAAGAAGTTGAGCACAGCACTGTGAAGCTGTCCATAGCCTCTGCAGTGCGGGTTCAATCCGGCCAGCCAGGGAGCTACCCACATGGCACAGCAGACCTCTCCTGTCTCACCCGCTGCTCCCCTCAGCAGAGTAGTTCAGTGGATCTGCTGTTCTGTTCCCCACTGTCTCTGGTGAATCCTTTCACCCTCCCACACATCTGGCCTGTACCGCATTCTGGTATAAATAAATCTTTTTAAAAAAGAAGAAGAAAGCTTTATCTTGTTAAAATGGTAATGCTTCTCCAATTAATCTACAGATTTTTTAAACCTCAGCTTTTTTGTTTGGTAGAAATTGACAAGTTAGTTACGAAATTCATGCAGAAACACGAGGCACCCAAAATTGCCAGAGCAATTTTGAAAAAGCACAATGTCATTGTCACATTCCCAGTTTCAAAGTTTACTATATGGTGCAGTAATTAAGATAGCGTAGCACAAGCATATGCACAGACATATAGGTTAATGGAGAAGAATTGAGTATCCAAAAATGAGCTATTATATTTATGGTAAATTGATTTTTTATGAGGATGTCAAGATAATTTTATGGGGAAAAAATCTTTTTTAACAAATATTGAGATTTTCTAAAATTTTTCACAGTGTTTTACATTTTGAGTATACAACTGAATATCTACAAGCAAAAAAATGCTGGACACCTTCCTTTTGACATACACAAAAAATTACTTCAAGCTGGATCACAGACCTAACTACATGAACTAACACTATAAAACTCTAGAAAGAAAGTTTAGGGGTATATCTCTATCCAAAGGATTAGGCAATGGTTCCTCAGACACAACACAAAAGCACAAAGGAAAAATAAATAAACTGAATTACATGAAAAATCTTTTTTTGTTTCCAATTGTATCACCAATAAAATGAAGATTCAAAACCTAGGAGAAAATATTTGAAAATCATTATTGATAAAAGACCAGAGTCTGGATTATATGAAGAACTCTTAGAACAGAAAAATGAAGATAATTAAGCCAATTTTAAAAATTGGAAAAGCATTTGAATGGATATTTTTCCAGGAAAGACATACAAATAGCCAACAGGAACATGAAAAAGATATTGGGCATCATTAGTTATTAGGGAAATACTAATTAAAACCACATGAAATACCACTTCACACAACTAGGATAGATAAAATAAAACAACAGGTCACAGTGCTGGTGAAGATGTGGAGAAATTAGAGCCCTCATACATTGCTAGTTAGGATGTGGAATGATGGAGTTGCTTTGGAAAATAATATGCAGTTCTTCAAATGCAAAACATAAAGTTATCATGTGACCCAGTAATTACACTCTTAGGTAAAAATTAAAGATAAATGAAAATATACATCCACACAAAAACTTGTACACAATGTTCATGGCAGCATAATCCATGACAGCCAAGAGGCAGAAACCATCCAAATGTCCATTATCTGAAAAATGTGTAAATCAAATGAGGTAGATACAAAACCATGGAACATTATTTGGCAATAAAGAATGATGTATTACTATAGCTATATCTTGGATAAATCATGAAAATATTTTGCTCAATGAAAGAAGCTAATGACCACAATTTACATGATTGCATTTACATAGTCTATAGTAGTCTAGTATATTCTATAGAGATCAAAAAGATTAGTTGTTTCCCATGGCTTGGTGACTATTAGTTCAGAATTTCTTTGGGGGTGATAAAAAGATTTTAAACTTAGAATGTGAAAATGACTGCACAAATCTGTGACTAAATTAAAGAAACATTGAGTTGTATATTTAAATGCTTAAATTTTATGGTATGAGACAAAGATTTCAATGACGATGCTTTCAAAAGAGGGCCTCCCCGGTGGCGCAGTGGTTGAGCGCTGGGTTGCAAAACTGCCCGCACCCTCTGCAGCGCCAGTTCGATCCCCAGCTGCAAGTTGAGAGTCCCACATGGCGCACAGACCTCTCCTGCCGCCCGCTGCTCCCCTCAGCAGTGTACTTCATCAGTCTGCCTGTTCTGCTCCCCGCTCTGGCTCTGGTGAATTCTCTCACCCTCCCGCACCTCTGACTGTACCCAGTGCTTGTATAAATAAATAAATAAATAAAAGTTTAAAAAAAAAAGAACTTGATGGTCTTTAAATTAAAAAATAAAAAAGGCAATGGACCTTGAGGAGCAGGCAGAGTTGGGCTTGATTATCAAGCTCTGTGGTCGTCCAGAGCTTCTGTACCTCTCTAGGCCTCAATAAATGCTAACTTTTTATCATTTAATCCAACTGGAAGAAAAATACGAAGTGGAGAGAAGTGGTTTTGGTTTCTTCTTTTTTGGTTTTTGAATAAACGCAGACAGAACCAAAGTGATCCTCTAAAATGAAAGCTGCACACCCAAGACCACCAACTAGACTTGGATCCAAATTCCCTGTTTGGTCCCTACAAAAAGCATTGCTTCAGCATCCCACACGTGGTTCTGCCCCAGCACTATACCAGGCAGTTGGTATTGCCCTCAACTCTTCCCAAAGTCAAAAGCAGCAGCTCTCCTAGCAACAGGCACGCCTCCCTTCATCTCCCACCTACAGCCAGATTTACAGCAAGACCAGAAGCATTTACAACATTAACAGAAATGAGGAAATACAAGAAGGATGCCGACAATCAAATTCCAAGCCATTTACATCTTATACTGCTCTTTTGGGGACGGTCATCTCCGCCCCCACCCCAGCAGCCGCCAGTGTCCATAAGGCATTAGATGCTTTGAGCTTTTCATTCTCAACAGTGTAATGAAAATAGATGTTGAATGCTAAAACATAAACATATGTATCATTTATAATGCATTCAGATGTTTTTCAATTATTCATGGTTCCTGAAAGTTATTTGACCTATCATGCACATATATCCAAACAATGTTTATATTAGAACCACAGCCTCAATGTACGCAATTCCAGCTCCTTGGCATTCCCGTCTATGGAATTAAAATTAAATGAGTCAGTGGTCAATAAAAGTTACATGTGATTTCCATAAAATTATCCATTGTATATTGCTCTGGGGTGGAGAAAGAAGGTTGCATGGAGTTGGCAAAGCTGTCAGAATACAGAATGATTGCTTTCTGATGAGGGTGGTGGTGATGATTAGCCTTTCCTAAGAATGAATTCATTATTTCCCTGAATAATTGGTGGTCTTCAACTTACTTTTCGTCTAGGAAAAAAATAACTCAGAGGGCCACCCTCTTTCTCTTCTAAGTCCTGTTTTCTTAAAAAAAAAAAAAAAGCCAGTATTCTGAGCTCAAAAACACCACATTCTTCTGTTTTGGTGCTTGAATAAATTTGCATGTTAACACAAATGGTTCCAACTTAAAGAATGTAAAATTAAACGAAACTTGAATTTAAATCTAAGATGGAGAAAAGACACATGTAAAAACAACAGATTTTCAATCTTGTTGATTTTTTTCAAGAACCAGATTAGGAAAGACATAAACACACACTTGGTTTCAAAGAAGGGGGGCATTGAGAGGAGACGGGCACTGCCAAAGAGGAGCCCCCCCACCCACCTCACACACACTATGAGTATTTGCAGATCACAGCCCTGTTTCAATGTCTGCATGCACTGTAAAACTCAGAGATGTGACTCAGAAGACATGTTCACTGTCATGTTCCAACTTTTGGAGGCCCACCCAGAGAAAATGAAATGTAAGGAGCACTGCATGAGTAGTTCAAGCAAAGACAGGCATGAGTTTGCCCCTGCCAGCTCCAAGAGCTTTATCCTCCAACTTCCCCACTGTCCTTGAAGGAGAGTCTCCAAAGTGGTTAGGACACATAGCGTGAGGGCTAGACCTGGTCAGAATTCCAGACCCACCCACCACTTACTGGTTTCGTGACCTAAGGCATACGATAATCTGCGAACATAACTTTTTTTTCATAATTGTTTTAATTTACTTAACAACTGTAACCGTTTCACAAATTTACTGTGAGAATGAAATAATACACTTAGAAAAGTGTGCGGCAGAGAGCAAGTCTTCAATGAGGCTGAGCTGTCACTGGGCTGGCTGGTAAGGTGCTGCTTAAGTATTTAGGGGATGGAGTCAAAAGGAACCAGACATGAATCATTTCTTTCTTCTTCAACCTGCTCCCCCCCTTTGTCTCAGGAGGGAGACACAAATCAAGCCATGGTAAAAAGCCTGGTGCCCATGAGCCTGGACTACAGAACAAGGAGAAAAGTCCTACTCTCACCCCCATCCTGTCCCACCCTATCAACCTCTTCTCATGACCCCGTCTTCATCCAGGAAGGTATTGCAAGTAAGATGACAGCAAGATCTTAAGACATAAAGAGGAGGGTGAGCAATGAGCCCCAGCATCTTACCTCATCCTCATTCTCGGTTGCACTGGGTCCCAATTTCTGGACAACTGACTTGTCACTCTCTTTTAACAATTTCTCTCGAACTTTGGTTTCATACTCAGGCCGGGAATGTTCCTAAAACCCAAAGAGTCAAAGAGTAGTTAGTAAACAGGTAGAAGAATGACCTTGGCCTGTGAGTTATACCCAGACACACAAGTACACTAAAGTCAGGACTTAGTATCAGCGGCTACTCGAATGAACTGTCACACACCACACACAATCACGAGGAGTCTAGACCAAGAACACGTGTGGGGAGAAGAGAGGAAATACACAACACTTGTTACCACATGGAAAACCAAACCTGGGCACGGTCCTGGGAATGGCGCCGGTGTTGAGAAAGCAGAGAGTAAATGTTAACTGGGCAGCTGAGACAAAGAGAAGCCACATGCTTTGCATAGCAATTTAATCAAAGGCCAACGGATACATCTGGTCACCCCACCAACTATCTTTATATCTCAAACTTTAAGTTTCAACAAGCAGAATCCCAGCTGGAGAAACAGATGCACCCCACAGCTGGGAGTTAAGGCAACAACAAATTTCTTTCCTGCACCGTGATTCTGTGAGTTAAAATGGCGACCAATAAACATCAAAGTTAAAGGTGGCCATAGGGAATCTTAAAACTCACTTGCCTGGACCTGCTTCCTGTACAGCCTAGGTGAGTAACTCATTGGCAAGCACAATGCTCAAGAGACAGCGCGGGGCCATAAGAGATACAGACCTGAAGAGTGAGTCACAGTTATATGACGTTCACATAACTAATCAAGAAGACCATGGTCAAATCAATGCAGATGCTGGGCAGGAAGATGCATGACTTACTTCAAAGAGAACTCAGGGGTGTACACCTGGCCTCATTGGCAGGACTTCCCCACAGCTTCTAAGGGCAAATATCTATATGTGTATGGATTTTGTGTTCTTGCATTATTTACTGATAACTCCCAGGCAGGGATTCAGCTCACAGTGGACTCCACACGTTTCCTTATTGCTGCTCTTACATCAGAGATTCCAAAAGCCAACCCACAGGTTTCCAACCCTTCTTTGGCTTCCCCAAGACATGGCATGATGTTGGGGAGGAAAAGGCATGCATGTGACTAGTGTACACATCCAGTACAGGAGCAGGAGGGGAGACTACCCAAAGTGTTAAAGGCCCTCCTCACCACCAAGGGATGCCTCAACCCATGCCTCCCGGGAGGCCATCTTGATTGCTATAATGTACCTGGTGGGGCTATGTCCCTCTCACTCCAGTTTAATACTTTCTACCACAGGTAGTTCTCGATGACTCATTTTCCTTATATTATTTCCCAGCTGTTTTGCATGTGAGAGTCTTTTTATCCTGTCACAAACTTGCTGCTGATTTGTATTATTTACCAATTTGCATTATTTCGTGTTTTCTCACAGCACCCCATGAACGCACAGAAATCTCCAAATGCTTGTGAATTTCACTTGATTTTGTCTCTCACTTTCATCCACTCTCCAACACAGAATTTCCTCAGGTGTATACCAAGAGAGTTTTAGCTTTAAAAAAATCCCTGGTCTAAAAGTTTAGAAAAGACCCCAGAATGTATCACCTGGGAGTCAAACATGCATGTGAAAGCTCTCACAAGCTCTGCTGTAAAGACAGGTGCTTTTCTTAAACCATTCATATCCCACAAAACTCCTTTTGCTTCCAACAATTAACATCAAGCAGGAAAACTGTGGGAAACATGGTCTGACATTTTCCTCCCTGGCCTCTGAAACTTGGGGTATTTTCTATATGACTCCTTTATTTTATCCCAAAGGAAGAGTGTGATTTAAAAAAAAATAGAGCTGGATCTTTCTGGAGAGAACCACAATGCAGGTTCTAGTTCCTTCAAGCCAGAGGAATTCTGGCTCTTCCAAGCCCTGCACAGGGCTGCACAGGGCTGAGGAGACTTCCAGCTGGCCTGTGACTTTCCCAAGACATGCCATGGTGGCACATAGCATCCTCACACCCTCTCTCTGTGGCTGTGCCCCATTTCACTCCACACCAGGCCTGATTCAGACTCCCTCGTCTGTTTAGAACAAGCATTCCCAGCACACAGACAGGAGTCCAAAACACTCAAGACAGAGCCTTAGGCTCCTTTGCATTCGGCTGAAGTAGGTCAGACAAGGATGTGGCAGTGTGCAGTCAAGAGGATCAGATGAGGTTATAACATCCCTCAAAGGTAGGGAGCTGGACAAGTGAGTTCATGGCCAGAGCAGAGTGTATACTCCAAGAGGGTTGCTCCACACATCAGCCACAGCAGGTCATCCCTGGCTGGGGAGCTGATGCCAGATCATCAGGAATACACAGCCCTTCCCATCAAGACTCCAGAAACTACTTCCCTCTAGTTGGTCTCCTCAGGAGCTGGCCCAGGCCAGCTCAGGACCAGCCTTTGCTCATCTAAAGAGGTCAGTGCAGAGACACGCTGAACATGTCTTCAACAAGGAGTCACCGAGCACCTATGTCTAGAGGACTTTCCCAGGCACTGTGGCTGCAATGATAGCCCTACTCTTGTGAAGTTTGTCTTAAGTGGAGGAAGGAGGTGGTGAGTCGACACAGAGATACAAAACTAGCAGATAGTGTAAGAGCAACTGAAGAACCAGTCAGGATGACTGCTTCAGAAAGGGGCACCAGGGAGGTCAATCTGAGGGGGTGATGTTTTGGTGGCAATGAAGAAGTCAAGACAGCCATGTAGAGATTGGAAGAGGGAAGAGCCAGGGCAGAAATTGGAATGAGCACAGGAGAGAAAGATAGCCGGAAGGTGCGAGCAGGGAGGAGGATGGCATGGCCTGAGGCTAGAAAGGTAGCAGAGGATTTATTCCCTGCATGACTGAAAGCCACAAAGAATAGCTTAAGTTTGGTGTGATGGGCAAGGACTGGAGGGTGCTGAGGAGGGCATCGGCGTTCAGATCTGGCCCACAGTCTCAGAGGTGCCAGAGACACCAGTGGCCTGATATGACAGAAGCTAATCAGGTGACAGAGGCCCACTGAGCTGAAATTACCTCACCTCAGAGCAAGAGACTCGATGTTACTGGGTCTGCTGGCAACAAACACAGATAAGCTGGTTCCATTGTGAGACCCCTTAGGCCAGGGCTGCATGGCCCAGGGTAGTGGGGGGGTGACTTCTTATCCCTGCCCGGATAAGAAGGCAATCTCCCATCTCTGCCCCAGTGTAAAACCTGGACTTGGGCCACCCTACTTGTTCTACCTGCAATGGCGGTATTTTGGGGGCATGTGGGAGAGACGTGGGGATGGCTTTGGTCCCTGTGTGAGTCAGCACCCTCTTTCCCCGATGCATAGAGCACACCGGTCTTAAGGTCTTAGGAGCCAGACAGCTGCAGGGAGTACACCTGATACCTGAGGGTGGTGTCTGGCTGAAATAGAAAGATTGCTGTCACAGCTTACAAGATCTGTGCCCCCAACCCTGCCACCCCAAAACCACTTGCCATCCTTTTGCCTCTCACTGAGTGTGGGTTAAACCTGCCCAGGATGTTCCACACAGGTCCTAACACACTTGGAATACCACAATTACCTTCTTACCCCACCCTCTGTACTTCCCGTCACCTGCAGGAGACACAGGCCAGCAAGCAGGAAGTACCCTCCCGACCGGGCCACCAGCGGATATTGGTTGCCTCCCAGCCCCTGTCCCTGCAGCTAATTACACTTCCCAGACACATCATTGTGCCTGCCCCACAGCCTAGCTGCCCCTGACCATGGCTTCTTCTCACCATGTCTTCCCTGCGGGTGCCTTTTTTTCCTTTGCTGCTCATGAAAATCCAACCACTCTTAAAAATCCTAATAAAAAAAGAACTTCGGGCCTCCTTGGTGGTGCAGGAGGTTAAGCGCTGCACTGTGAGGCTGTCTACAGCCTCTGTAGTGCGGGTTCGATCCCGGCTGGCCGGCAAGAATCCCACATGGTGAAGCAGACCTCTCCTGCCTCACCCGCTGCTCCCCTCAACAGTGTATTTTGTCAGTCTGCCTGTTCTGCTCCCCACTCTGTCTCCAGTGAATCCTCTCACCCTCCCGCACATCTTGACAGTACCCCGGTTCTTGTATAAAAATAAATAAATCTTTAAAAAAAAAAAAATTTACTCACACTCACCATTGTATCTGAAATATTTAGAGGCCAGATAGCAGCCTTGCTGAACATAACTCTGGAGATCAGAAACTGCACTACTCCATGTTTCCAGCCACCATACCAAAATCTAGCACATAGTAGGTGCTTAATGAGTGTGTTCAGACTGAACTGAATTTTGAGAGTGTTTGAACTTCTAGTCCAAAATACTGAAGACAAGGCTGAAGACAAGGCTGTCCTCCCTGCCTCTTGGTGACACCTGGCCCTGGATTTGCATGCATGGCACATCCCAACTCTTCTGTGGAACCCCTGGCCTCAGCAGCACCTCGCTCAGGGCTACTATCAGGAACGCCTCCATGTGCCCTGGAGGAACCCAGCCTTGGCCAGGCCACTTTCAGCCTCAAATCACACACCCCTATGAAGTAACCGTGGTTCACTGGATTAAACAGGAAAGCTGGCTACCGATGGAGAAATGGATTCTAATCCCACTCCTGCCAGGGGCCTGTGACTGAGATTCAAAGGCATCAGTGACAGCTGATGCCTTCCTGTGTTTACCCTTCCTTGCTTGTACAGAGACTTGCTGGCACCCCTAGCTCTACTCAGCACACACACTTGGCTGGTCTCTGGCCCCCCACAGGCTTAGAGGCTAGGATGCTTCTTCTTCTCTTCTTTGGAGATACCCCAGGCCCTGAATTGGGGGCTGTACCCCACCACCTCCCAACCCAGCCCCAACTGCCCCCTCTCTTGCTCTCCCCTCTCCTTCCTTCCTCTCTCCTCCTCTCCTCTTCTCTCTCTCCCTCTCACTCATCTGAATCCACTGGGACCAACTTGACAAAGACATCCCAATGAGAACAACCCACGCAGTGCAACTTCCACAGCTCTTTCTACTGAAAGCACTAGTTTGGGCATTTTCCCTAAGAAATGCAATTGCCTTTATTATTCTCTGCCACTTATCTTCCTAACTAATTTGTATCCTCTCTGAAGGCAGAATCCATATGTACGTTCTCTCATTTACCATGGAATCCATGATGCTGTTAGTCTTGGGGCATATGCTTAATGCATAGACCCGGAATAGAATGGGCACATGTACTCAATACATGGTAATGGGAGCCCATCTGCTCAAAGACAAGCTAAGTAGATCATTAAGGAGAAGCAATGGTAGCTCAGCACAGACAGAGAGAGCTACACAGACCTATGAATAAGACTAAATTGGAAGTTTCACCTGCTTGGTCATAAACCATCAGGGTCACAAAGCCAGAGGTCCCAAGGCACTGCAGGAGAGGCCTGCCCTCTGTGCAGCCACCATGATGCTGGGATGATGAGTGGAGACACAGGCCTCTGAGTCCATTCCCAGCACCTCATCCACAATACCCACAACTTCAATGGCACCTATCTGATATTCATATCTGCTGTTCACTCAATGGCAGAGTGGAAGAAAGAATATGAGCAACCATCCACACTGCACATCATCAACCAGCCAATATCAGGAGGCCCTAGTTCTCAAAAGAGCTTGGAGGGATGGCCAACGTGTTTTCATCCTTTAAACATCATCTGTCCATGGGCCTCCCCGGTGGCGCAGTGGTTGAACGCTGGGTTGCGAAGCTTCCCGCTGCCTCTGCAGCGCCGGTTTAATACCCGGCCACCTGGCGAGGGTACCACATGGCGCACAGACCTCTTCTGCCGCCCGCTGCTCCCCTCAGCAGTGTACTTCGGTCCTTCTGCCTGCTCTGCTCCCCGCTCTGGCTCTGGTGAATTCTCTCACCCTCCCACACTTCTGACTGTACCCAGTGCTTGTATAAATAAATGAATGAATGAATGAATGAATGAATGAATGAATAAATAAATAAATAAATAAATAAAAATAAACATCATCTGTCCAGAAAGCCAGACTTCAGAAGAACCAGCCGACCCTCTGTCCTTAACTCATGCTCTTGTTTCACATGCTGTGGACCAGTTTACACTGTCACACTGGTCCACTGGCTCTTTCTTCCAGAGGCATCAAAGGCAGCCAGCATTGAACCCAGGCTTCTCCCTTGACCCTCACAAAGGCATTGTGGAATTTTCTGCTCTGGGTCACATGGGAGCAACTTCCATTCTCAGGCTCCATGCTCACCAGCAAAATGGGATGAGAGGTACAGGCATGTTGAGTTCAATCTCAAGGCCACCACAAGACTTGCCTCCTGTACCATCTCTCTTCATAGAGGCGGGTACTGGCATACCTGGCCACCCACAATATCTTCCAGCTCAAGAGAGCAGAGAGGATTTAAACTCTTGGTCTTTGTACATCTCAACCATGAAGCCAAGCTAGGAAAGCAGCCCCAGCAGGAGTCAGCCGGTGACCGGCTGATGTGTCAGCACGCGTAAGGGGTTATATCACTCAAGACAGTCTTTCCAGAGTCAAAGCAAAGCAAGGACCAGAGAAGCATGGGAGAGAGAACTCACTTCTTCCTCTTCTATACCAGTCAGGTCCCAGAAGTAGCCCAGTCGCATCTGTAATCTCTTCCAGTTTTCAAGAAACATGGTTGCTTGAAAAGAAAGAAAAAATGAAGGGAGATTAAAAAAAAAAGAAAGAAAAAATTATATTAATTTTCAAAAGTGGGTTTTGGATACTTTCCAGGTACCCCAGTGGAGGTAGAGGAAAAACTTCTAGATTTCAAATTTAGGGCTTCTCTGCAAAGCATTTAATCCTTTCTCTCTACTTCTATTTGGAACTAATAGAAATATTCCATTAGTTCCAACAGGTGTATTTAAAGGGACACACACACACAAACGCACATCCTTTTCCGTACTTCCCAGTTATGAAAACAGTAAACTTTGATCCAATAAATAAAGGAAGGATAGAGGATGAAGAAAATTAGAATGGGAGCATTTGTAATCTTCTTGACAAACCTCACCCAGCTATCACTCACATTTCCTCCCTATACTTTCCTCAGCATTCCAACTGCGCCCTACCTCCACCCTGCACCATCTTTCTGTTCCCAGCACCACTTCACTTTTCTGGGCACTAATCATCTCATTTGGTTGTTACATGACAGTCTCCTCATAGTTCTACCTGATTCCAACCCATCCTGCATGCTATTGTGTTACTAAGCACCCTGAAGTGGCATTCATCCAATCTTCCATTCGGTTTGGCAAATGTTTGTTGAATGCCTACTAAACCTACACATCAGTCAGTTTGCCAGCTTCAACCACAGCCCAATGTGCTCCAATAGAACCAATTCCCTCTACTCTGCAATCATGGCTTATTACACCAGGATTGGACACTGGAGCCAGAGCCTGCAGCCAGGCCAGCAGATACTATATCTTGAAAATCAAAACCAAGAGACACAAGGAAAAGCAGAGATAGGAGAAACTACTCAGCATCTGAAAGGAGAAGGGGTGTGGTTTCTGACAGTAACCCCAGCTCCAGTTCCCCAGAGGCCTGGCCATCTTTCATTTCCTGCACCTGCAAGCTTGTTTCTTGCCTTCTTACAATAAATGTCTTGCTATCTGAGCAAGCTGGAGTGAATTTCTAATCCTCCAAGAAAACTAGGTCCAACTAATGTACCTGCAATGTACAAAACTCTGTCCTGGGCATCCTGGGGAAGATGCGGTGACTTGGAGGTAGATTCTGCTCTGTTTACAGTCGATGGAGAGAGACTGTAAATAACAATAAGACTCAGGATATAGTGATCTGGGCCTTAAGAAAGGCACAGATAAAAAGCTATGGGCATGCAGAGGAGGGAGAGCTCGCTGCCAGGAAGCCACCAGAGCAGTGTTTTGCACAATAAGGTCTGGGCAGTGAAGGGGTAGGGAGAAGAAAAAGGCTAACCCCCCCCCCTTGCCAAAACTTTCAGTGGCTCCTTATGGTTTAAGCTCTTCTTCACTGAAGGCCACACTGGACTACTGGCTGCCATGCAAGTCTGTGGTGTAACAACAGACCTGGGCTGCCTCAGTTTACCTGGGCCACAGCACAGAGCTGAGCATAACAAACACCCAAGGACCAGCTGAATGAGGAGCTACTGCAAGCTATGTTTCTTTTTACTTAGCGCTACATCGCAGTGCCCTCATTTGTTGGTTTTTCTCCTTTGGATGTTTCCCCATGGGGACATCCTGACCTCCTCCCGACACCAGTATTGACCTGTAGAAGCAGGATATCCCTCCTCCTCTCCCCACACCCTTCTCAGAGCCTGAGGAAGACTCTGCACAGAGCAAGAGTCACTGAAGAGGAGCTATAAGGGCAGGGGAGGACCACCACGATGAAGAGCAACAGAGCACTCCAGGCACATGGGCGCACCATGCACTCACTGCCACAAGAACACCACGGGGAGGCCCTGCTTCACCCCTGGACAGGGGAGGACAATGGTGACAGGCACAAGGTGAGGAGCACAGACTCTAATCACAGAGCAGCTTCACATGACTGGAGGTGGGTCACAGCTGGAAGGGGCAGGACTGAGACACACTTAGGGCCAACTGATTCCTAAGTTGGGGTCCTTACACTCTATTCAAAACCCTGTCCTTTGGCTTCCTGTGCCAATAAGGCATCATTTTCTATCTAAAGATCCCCAGAGTCTGAAACCAGAACTGCTGAGGGGGGTGGGCCTGAAGATGTCAACAAGCCCAAGTTCTGCTGACGAGTACCTTCATGCACACCCTCATCCCCACTCCTCACACAATCCACCCCCCTAGCTTGGCAACCCCCACCAGGGTCCTGCCAACAACCTGCATCTCTCCCAGGGGAGAACCACTTCCTACAGACTTCTTCCCGGCAGGCCCAGGCCCACCCAGCACAGCACAGCATCACCAATCATAATAATTGTGGTAATGAGATACTTCACTATTATTTTTTAATTGTAATTTGTAGGCAATCATGCCCAGGGGCTCCTGGCTACTGTAACCAAATTCATAATCACATAAAACACAGCAAGGCTGTTTGAAAAAACAAAACCAAACCCTGCCCTATGCCAGGAAGCTCTGACACACTCCCACCTTGGTGCGCTCCCTCCTGCTCTGGTAGAGGAAGAGAGAGGAGCCAGCAGGGGCAAGACATTACTGAGAATGTCGGCAGGGTGGGGAGCTATTTGTTCATTATAGCTACCTGGGAGAGAGGGGAGACAGTTGTTGGGGCTTAAAAGAGGGAAGTACAATTGAAAACCAAGATTCTCTACAACAAGGAATCACACATCCAGTAAGTTGTTAAGGGATCACAGCCCCGGGGTTATTAAGCTGCACCTACTCGATCATGGTAATGGCTGCAAGACAAATTAACGGGAATTAGGGTTGCAATATATCAACACATGAATGCATATTCCAGGCTCCATATTTTTTCAAATGGATTTTGCTGTAATTACTAGATGTTCCTGCGTGACAAGGAGATACAAAACTGCCTCTGACTTCCAGGCAGCAAGTCTCGACTTCAATTTTCCCTACTGCCCCTGCCTGGGAACAGCTCCAGAGCCTCGTGATTACAGGTGCCAATTCCTCCCACTCCCTGTCCCTACTTCTGTGAGCTGACCACGGCCCATGTGTCCCTGGGCAGTAGCCATTCTCCCCGAGAATAGAGTGTCCCCTGGAAGCTGCTGGTGGTGGGCTCATAATATGGGAGTCTTTCTTGTCTAGATCTTTCTCTACCCAAGCAGAGGTCCTGACGGGCAGGCGGCAGGTCGTGTTCGGTCCTCCCAGGGCTGTGAAGAACGAACCTCTCCTTTCTCCTCACACTTGCAGGGGTGTGACTCACACCCGCCCTGGCATGTCCTCCAGGCCCCCGCGGAGTTGGTGATAAATCAAGCAGCTCCACAGCGGGACGGTGGCCCTGGCGGTATGCAATCCAGGGGGAGAGCTAGGGCTGCACATCCGCTGATGAGTAAAAGCAGGTGGCCACTCCAGACGGGCTGGAACATGTGGGCTTGGGCCCTTCTTTATGCACGCGGGTGTGTCTTCTTGGAAGAGTTCAGTTATCATGGGGTTGTTATTCCAGGCCACCCCAGTTTGGGAGAGAAGAAAAGTGTGTGTGCGCATGTGCGTGTGTGTGCATGCACACACATGTGTGTGCATGTGTGCATGTGTGTGGTCAGACAGCTATGTCTCAGAGAACATTTTTACCCTAATACTCGAAGGCAAGGGAGAAGGAAGAAAATGAAGGAACTATTTGTTCTTTCCTTTACAAAACCCTTTGGTGAGACTATTGAAGTTATCAGTCATGTTACACAAAATCATTTCAGTCTTCATTTGTTGGTGTGCTGGAAACAATATTGAACCTGGACTCAGGAGACCAGGTCTCGGTCCACCTTTTCCACCAGTTAGCTCTGTGACCTTGGCCACTCTGAGTGTTATGCTGGACGACAGCTAAGATTTGACATGACTTAGCAGGGTATTCCAGAAGTGCCTTAAGGGTGTAGTATGAGTTTTCAAGACATATGTAGATTCAAGTTCTGAATAAATCATATGTGAGACAAATACAAGGTTAAGATTCCATTATATTTTTCTAAACATAAAGGATATCTAATTCTATTTACACATATGAGAAGAACTGTCCCTAAAATTCTTCTTGAAATACAAAGACTACTAAAGGAAGCAGTCCTTCAGAACTTAGTCACTGTACCTTTTTAAAAGCATTGCCCATGTGTTGGTGATGCCTACTTACCCCACAAAGCCATGAAGATGGAAAAGAACACGGTGGCAGGGTTGTCAAACAGGTGGCTGGCCCGTGCAGTCCCACAGGCTGAGCTGAGGTTCCAGTAATCACAGGACTTGTCACACAGGGGACACATGGTGAAGGCATTCTGCTGGTCACACATCTCTTTGCTGCAGTGGACAGAGGCCACTGGGTCACACAGAGCTCAAGCAGGACCCCCCCCCCAAGCAAATCAACCCCAAACCTCTCCCACTTCCAAATCCATGGCTGAGGTCATCTGCTCCACAAATGAGGGGTATTAAAGATGCTAAGCTTGGATTTTTCACTGTGAAAGCGTTATCTTTAATTTTGCCCCCAAAGTAGAAGGGCCACCTTTTGAACTGTGCAGCTCTCTGACATTTGAAGTGTCCCAACAGAAAGTTAGTGACCAAAGTTTCAAGAGATATGGTACATTGAATGGTGCCTTAAAAAGTCCCTTCAAATGTGCTGAGTCTATGAGGTTGGTGGAAGATCAACAGTTGGGAATAAATCACCTGTCTGAAGTTAGATTTCATAATCCATTCTTCAAGCACAGGTTGCCTTCTTAAATCCTACTGGCTGCCTTGGGAATGTGTAATACTGGTCACCAGGAAAACCAAACATGAGGTGTGTGTGGCTGGATCAACACCAGCTCTTACTTCTAGAAGGAGAGGCCATGTGAAGTAGAATGGAGTCAGATATAATTTGGAAGTCCTTCTCTGAGTGCATCAGTTGTAGGATGTGGGTCAATGAAATCAACCAAATAAGAATAATCATAACCTTAAAATGGGACTAAGGGTAAGGTAAATTCTTCCAAGGTCTAGATTCTATGACACTTGGAGAAAGAGAGAGAGACGTGTGAGTCAAATAACCATCATATACATTCTAACTTACTCTCATTATTTCTATTCAATAAGCTGATGAACACATTTGAAATTCCACTCAAGTGATTAGCTGGCTCCAATAAATCTAGGATCACAGTGTGTTTGCAAATAAGCAGCAAAGAATCAAAGCCTTAATGGACTTCGCAAATGTCCCCCCACACCACATAGGTAGGAAAATGAACGAACTTAGCACTTTGGTATGGAACACTCCCTTTGGGGAATAACAGGCAGATGGTTAAGTTCATGTCTTGGGGGAGAGGGTGAAGATGTCAAAATATTGTGAAAATGGACTCTGGCTGTTTTTACACACAGCAGGCAGGGGGTTCCTGCGCTGAAAACCACAGCTGCGTTTTCTCCTGAAAGAGGCAGCAGAGGGCGCTACAGAGCATGATTGACAAGTGGGAGGCCACTGCAGATAAGGACGCTGGCTCCCTGTGTGCTGAAGCCAGGGCTTCCTGAAACCCAGACTGACAAAGGAGGCCTAGGTGGTGTTCCCCTTCAAGAAGAAGCTGAAGGGCCTACCGGAGGGCTGTCACTGTCTTTCAGGTTCCAGCCCTCATGCTTGTTTTTAATGACCTATTAAGTCCATCACTAGAAAAGTCCTTTTGTGTGAGAGAATGGAAATTCGGAGTCTCTGAGGGCAAATCCTGGTTCCTCCAACTGCCTGCTAAGCTTCCATTGGCAGTGTCAATCGCAATGACTCACTCACATCGACAATATTAAATAGTAATATCATAGTAAGTTCAGCTGTGCTAGCTTCACTTGGGTACATTCTTATTGGTAACTGGAGAGCAAGGTTTATTTTAAGTCTTCTGGGTCAGAATCAAGGTCACTTTGCAGTTGAGAAGTGGCTACTTTTGGAGAAGAGAGTGCCCTCTTAGAAAACAGATTCTCACAGAAAGTTGTTGGCCTGTATGAAGAAAGCTAGTCGAGAGTTTGCTTCTGAGCTATGTCTGAGCACGCAGGAGTTCTCAGGGCATGCCCTTCAAAGGCCTGCATGAGGGACGTCACTTTGTGGTTTGGGATTTTTTTATGCATAGGTTGTATATATAGTGCATGTATACATGATCCTGATCAACCTGATCCTGATGAAATCTAGTCAATGTTGAAAGGTCAAGAATGAGAAAAGTGTTAGCAACCAACTCAGTACAAAGCGCTTTGAAACATAAGTGCTGTGTTAATGATTGGTTTTAAAATTAGAATAGTCAACTATCAATCATTTGTACAAAATGGTGGCCATTTTGGATACTCCCCAAATCATTTAAATTGGATACTCCCCAAATCATTTAAATTTGAAATCAGAATGCTTTATATGTATTGGAGGAATTTTTGGTTCGTTTTTATGTAAACAATTTTAACAGAATTCTGGAGAAAGTCAGCCTCGGGATGTCATTAAAATGACGATGCATTCCCTGAGGAAGGCTGCCTCTAGACAGACTGAAAGACGGGAGTTTGCTTAGAAGTGATAGAGAGTCTGGGTCATTCACTGGTTGGTTGATCCACAGATTTCTACTGTGGTCAGAATCTAATGTATTAGGTATTGCTCCCATCTGTCATTTTTTTCTAGAATGCATTATTAGTTTGGTAAATGGCCTGACAATCAGTTTAACCAAGACCCCAAAGCCAGTGGTGTTTCCTGCTCACAGGGACAGAAACAGTGACACATCATCTGCCAGTCAGGCCTCGGACCTGTCAACCTTACACAAGCCATTTTTTTCAATCTGGTTTAGACTTAAGCTTTTTCAATACTCCAATTGCTCTTATCAATGAAAGCAAATGCTGACAAATGAAACCAATTCCTTGGTAAGTAAAGTTCTACATTATGCTGTGGAATCACTACTATCAAATGATTCTTTTGATCTCACATATCAAAGTTATGGTGACAAAGGTACCACTCAAAATTCCAATTAAGGTAAATATTCTAGTTTGGCTACTGAAGTGTGGTAATACAGATATAACTGTCGGGGGAATTGAGTGAAGGATTCACTGGGCCCTTCTATATTAGCCTTCAACTTTCTGTATATCTATAATTTTCTCAAAATAGGGGGATTTTAAAAAGTCACACCTAGATGATAAGTTTCAGTTTCAATGCCAATGTTAGAAACCTCTAAAATAATTCCAGGAATAGAGCAACTTTTTAATTATCCTTAGGAGTGACTGATAGACGCAACCTCCAAAAGATCATGAATCTATTTAGATTCAGTCCTCGGATGTAGTAGCTGTTCCTTTGTTGATGAGAAAAGGTACTTCATGAGATTTTTTTCCATCCCAAATTTTGACGGATAGAATGATTTTACTGGAAATTATGAATAAAGAGCAGTTCTTTTTTAAAAATTCTTCATAATCTGTTTAATATTTTTCTATCACTTACACCTTTCTGATCGGCCACAAACTACCCTGTGTCTGAAAACTCCAAAACCAAAATTTCAATTTTCTAGCAGTCAATCTGAAACTTTTCGACTAATTTACAATTTAAAAAATTCTAGTATGCAAATAGAAACACACCATCTCCCCACCAATACACTCACATAACTGAAATAAAATCTCATGAAACAATACTTACACTTGCTTATTGTGATGGTGACTAGCATTTCACCTCAAACTTCTCTCACTAGCTTCATTCTACTTTATCTACTCCACCTTAGAACTTCATTCTAGTTCATTTAAAAGACAATCCTTTAAACTTAATCCATAATTCAGCTTATAAAACACTGTACCAGCTGACATGCAATTTGGCTCATTGTAATAATGATCACATTTTACATATACCCACTCGTGTGTGAGTATGCTAGCATGTACACAGACTTATATCTTCAAAGCATGAGTAGACCATGGTCGTTTCCAGCAGGGGTCACTGTCTCATGTATTCCCACATGGAGCAGGAGGACACAAATTGTAAGTCACGCCGTGAGCTGACATCCCCCCACTACCCTGGTTCTCTATGCACAGATCAACCTGAGAGCGAGCTCTCTAGGAAACACAACTGGACAAGGGAAACACAGGAGCTGTTTTTTCTTAGAATGCATCAGGAAAGACCAGTTGAAGCTACTGGGCTACCAAGAAGACATGAGCTTCTGGAAGACTTCACAGCTTCTTGAGAAAAGCAAAGGCTTTGGAACAGGTGGTCGTGGAGTTCAGATCGAGGGCTAATGATTACTAGAAGTTGATGCTGGGCAAATTGCGTGACTTCACTTAGCATCAACTTCTCCATCTATCTTAGGTAAGAATAATAATACTTATCTTACAGAGTTCACAGCATTGATATCTACAGGATCAAAAAAAAAAAATCTAGAACAGCCAAACCACCTAGTGCCACTCTTGCATGAGCCAGATATTTGGTATGCATTCATCTCTCACATCATAGGAAAGGCAGGACCCTGACAACTGGTCTCTTGTGATCAAATTCTTAGCACTCCCAGTCAGAACCATGGGACAGAGATCCTGGAATGTCATACACACGTACCCAAACACTTGTCTCTTCTGCCAAGTTATTTAGCTTTATTTTAAACATTGGCACCACTACTTCCAGGTCATCTAATTTGCGAGATCCTTTCTATGGTTTGCTATCGTGGCAAGAAGAGGTATCTGGTTCCTACCCACCCTTTCCTCAGATAAGCACAGCTCTTGCTCCTTTCTTCAGGATGCCCATTACTTCCCCCATTACTATCCCCAACTTTAGTGGACACCCATCAGTTGCCCAGTGTTCTCATCCAGCTATCAAGCTAATTCAAGTTGCATTTTCCATCATTTGCAACCAAAATAGCATTCAATTACATAAAGCGTGCTTCAGTATGCAAGGACAGCTCTGCAACAGCAAGAGATTTAAATTCTAAATATTGGCTAAGTGTTTCTTTAGTCCCTTGTACTCTATTTCCACAGATGCTGATTCATTCAACAATTATCTCTTAACACTTGGCCACATGTCAGGCACTGTCTCCAGCCTTTACCCCACCACAGAGGTAGATGCTATTATCACCCTTTCACAGCCAAGGACTCTAAGACTCAGGGAGAGAACAATGCAGTCACATAACTAATATGGAATACTGTCAGTCCTAAAGGCTACTATTTTCAAGTGTTTATTTTCTTTTAGGCGCTCTCTTTTCCCAGAAGAACGAGCTCTCCAAAAGTTTAGTCAAGGGACCCGTCACCTCTTATAATTTGGCTTCCTGAACCAGAGGCTGAGCTTTCCTCAGCCCCAGAGCTGCCTGTTCCTTCAGAGAGCCCACAGCATTTTATCCCAACACTGCCTGACCCTGTAGACACAGCCACGACCCAACATCACCCCTCACTTCCAATCTTGGTCTTATGGGAAAGCAGGGGGGAACGTCATGATGTTGAGAAGAAAAGCATTTCTCCACCATGATTTTTTTTTATTAGTTTTCTCCCAACCGGTCACTTCAGACCCTGGTCCTGGAGAAGCACCTGCCCAGGAGGGGAAACGAACCATGCCCAGCATAACTCTGGAGCCATTCCTAGAACCTGTAACTCCCAGAGCTGTCTCTGGAGGGTGTTATGTGTGTGGTAAGGGAAGGGGGAGAACAGAGGCTGAAGACTTTAGAAGGAGGCACGTGAAATGTACTTGCAACCAGGACGGCCCTCGAGACTGCTAATATACGGGAACTGAGTCTTTTTCCTTCCAGCCAGCTTACCTGGGGATATCTTCCTCGATCGTTGCACACCCATAGAGAAACACAATCACCCCAATTACAGAAGATGGGATGAGGAAATATGTATATAATCCCAGCCAGGCAAAATACAGTCCAATTTTTTCTCCAAAATACTTTCTGGAAAAGAAAGAAAATAAAATGTGTTAAGAGCATCATATAATTTCCTTATTCCTATTTGTTCTAACCCTAACAATGGGTCAGTATAAATGAAAATGGATGGAGGTTCATGGGGTAGCAGGGACCTTAGCACAAAGAACCAACACTTGTTCTTTTCTGAAATGAGTGACATTCTATTGGAATCATATAAACACACCTGTCCTGGCCGTTCATGTGAAACCAAGAGGAAGAATTCAGCTCTTAACACCAAACGAAAAATATGCAATAAATTTGACATATTTATCAGACCAACATGAATCACATCATCACCTCACAAATACCACAGTAACCAGTCAACAATAAATACAACTTTTTGTAACTAGTTCATTTAAATGAAACACACAAATTATTCGGGAGGCATATATATCAGCGTACACACACCAATATAGACACACTCCTAGGAAAATGACTAGAAGAAACTCAATAAAATATTAGTAATGCTTTCTTAAGTTAGTGGTATCAATGGGTATTTTAGTTTATTTTCTAATTTTTATTTTTTTTAATATTTTTTTTTATAGAGGCATGTTTTATTTATTTATTTTATTTGTTTGTTTGTTTTTGTTCTTACATGCACTGGGTACAGTCAGAAGCGCGGGAGGGTGAGAGAATTCACCAGAGCCAGAGCGGGGAGCAGAGCAGGCAGAAGGACTGAAGTACACTGCTGAGGGGAGCAGCGGGCGGCAGGAGAGGTCTGCGCGCCAGGGGGGACCCTCCTCCGGTGGCCGGGGAGCAGCCGGGGATCGAACCGGCGCCGCAGAGGCCACGGGCAGCTTCGCAACCCAGCGCTCAACCGCTGCGCCACCGGGGAGGCCCTATTTTCTAATTTTTAAACTCTCCCTGGTTAATGAACTACTTTTCTTTAAAAAACTATTTAAAAAAAAAAAAGGTTATCTTTTTGATGCCCAGCTCATAAAGCTCTAAGTTGTCGCACTGAGCTTCTGAAAGGGATTTTCCTTTGATAAATACTGATTATGGATGCTTGATGAGAATAATACAACTACTGAGGAGTGGTATTTTTTATTTCTTGCGATCTTCTGACATAAAGCACAGGAGGCAAATAGGCCCATTTTTTGATGAAAGGACTGAAGTGCTAGGAGATCAGTGAACAGAATTTATTTACTCGTGACCAGGAGTTCTACCTCCTCCCCAACTCCAGGATACAGACAATGCTAGAAAATGCAGCTTATACTCTAACAAGACAAACTGAGTAATCTGTGAAATCAAGGCTTTTCCTGAAACCATCAGACAGCAGAAACCAGGTTAACTGAATATTAAAAAGAAAGAGGAGTTTGCACTCATCCCTAAGATCCTAGCAAGGACCACCACCTGACACTCCTGGGAGGATAATGGGCAAGGAAAGACAGCTCCCTTAGTTGCACACAAGCACAAAAGCCCACCCATCTTTCAGGACCATCTCTTATTCAAATCAAAAGTCTCAACCAATTGGGAGAAGGGACTCACCCTAGGACCCAGGCAAAACTACACTGTTTCTGAGCCCAGACAGGACACGCTACAATAGCATTTGCTTCTGGTGGAGGAAAAGGAAATCGTTTGGGGCCTAGGATTCTAAAAACTTACAAATCAGAAGTTTGTTGCCACTGCAGAAGAGTAGATCACTCTCTTCCCCAAAGAATCCCCACAGATAAAAGACAGATAAAAGCTAAAATAACACCCTCCACTGACTGAGGGAACTGGAAGAGGCTAAGAATGCTGAGAAAGTCCTGCTTTGAGGCTCAGCATGAGTCTAAAGCTGAATATGGACCAGAAAAACCAAATCTCTAATCCCCCCAAATCCCCTCACCCATATTTCAAGGCCTGCACAGAGGATCAGCAGTCCGCTGCCAGGGAAGGGGCAGAAGAGTTCCCTCTGTGGCAAAGTAAGCTGAGAGTGGAAAGTGAGCAAGGGACAATTCTGCAGTACTCTGTGGTTTCCATGAAGCACAAGGCAGTAGCATCCCACTGCTGAAGAAATCTGGAATCTCCACAGATACACTGAGAGTGAATCAACTACAAAATCCAAGCTCAGCTCAACCTGATGAGACTCTGCTTCCCTCACTATCTGTCCACTTCCAGGTGTAATTACCATTTAACTCAATTTCCATTGACTTTTCATACACAAAGTCTCGAATTCAATAAAAATCTTGAAAGACATTAAAAATAACCCACTGTCAAGAAGATGGGAAATCAACAAAACCAAAGTTGATCTAGTGTCAAAGTTCTCTGACAAGGACCTCAAAATAATTATAATGAATATATCAAGGAGGAATCTAATGTAAAAACAAGTCAACACAATGCATGAGAAGATTGGGAATTTCCACAGGGAGACAGAAACACAAAAATGTAAGTGGAAATGCTAGAAACAAAGACAACAAATGATATCAGATATGAAAAATGTCCTTGTTAGGGTGCCTTAGCAGAAGACTGAACACAGCTGAGGAAAGACTCAATAAACTTGAATATAAGTCAATAAATATTATCCAAGCTAATACACAAAGAGAGAAAAAATAATGAAGAGGAAAAAAAAATCTAGCAATCAAGAGCTGTAGGACAACATCCAAGAGTCTATCATACATGTAATTAAAGTCCCAGAAGAATTAATAGAAACAGAATAGAAAAAATATTTGAATAGATTATGACTAAGAATTTTCCAAAATTAATGAAAACAACCAAAGACAGATCCAAGAACTCCAGAGAATGCCAAAGAGAATAAATACAAAAATAAAATCCCACATATGTAGGTGTATCATACTCCAACCACTGAAAACCATAATAAACTTCTGAAAATCTTTAAGCCATCTTAGGAAAATAACAAGTAGTAGGGGATGGAAGGGGAGGATGAGAAAAGGAAGAACAAAAGTAGGATTTACAGTCAATTTCTTGGTAGAAACTATGCAGACCAGAAGATGATAGAATGACAGCCTTGACGTATGGAAAGGGGAAAAAAAATCAACCCAGAATAATACATGCAAAGAAACTTGTATACTTTAAAAGTTAAGTCCAAAAAGACTATTTCAGCAAGCAAAAATTAAGAGAATTCATTGCCAGCAAATCTGCACTGTAAGAAATATTAAGGAAGTGCTTTAGGCGAAAGAAGCATGATCCCAGTTAAAAGTCTGACTCTACACAAAGAAGTAGAGAGTACCAGAAATGGTGGAAATGATGGCAAATAGAAAGATGCTTTTCTTATTTTTAATTTCTTTAAAAGATGAAAGCATGCCTTCTTAATGACGGCAATATCTTTCCCAAATATGATAAAATGTGTTCTTTAAAAGCCAAAGACTATTAAGTGATTAAGTGATTTTTAGTCTCCAATGGGTCACAAAACAGAAACAGATATATAGTATATCTGTGATATTAAAATTTTGTGGGGGAAGAAAAGGGGAAATGTCTACAAAGTTGCCTTAGAGAAACAATAATGGAGAAAAGGTAGACAAACATTAGTCTGAGCAAAAAGTGTAACACTGTTAGTGTGGAAGTAACATGTGGAAGTAAAATGCATGACCATAATGCACAAAAAACAAGAGGGGAGAAATTTAAGTACATTCCTATAAGATTCTTACCCTATCTGTGAAGTGATACAATATTATTTGAAAGTAGAATATGGAAAGTTAAAAGTATATTTTGTAAACCCTAGAGAAATCACTAAATTTATAAATGGGTATAACTAATAGGCCAATATTGAATATAAAATGAAATCATAAGATACACTCACTTCAAAAGAAGGTATGAAAAGAAGAAAAATGACAGAACAAATGAAAACAAAGAATGAGCTGATAGAGCTCAAATACAAATATATTAATGATTACATTAAATGTAAATGTACAAGAGATCCTTCCACTTTAAATAAAGGTGTGTTTAGATATATAGATGATAGAGTTATATAAGAAAAAAGTAAAGGAATATATACTTTGTAAACGTATATCAAAAGAAAGCAGGAACAGAAAAAAGCATACATCAGAACAAAGAACCTTCTATATATGGGCCAAAAAAGATCATCAAATAAGGATAAAGTGGGCAATTCATTAAGGAGATCTAATAATCCTAAATGTACACACAAAATGCATACATCAAAATTCATATAATAAAAACTGATAGGATTGAAAGGACAAATAAATAAATTCTTCAGTATGAACTGGAGAGTTCAATACTTCTATCTCAATAATTGAGAGTACAAGTAGATACAAAATCAGTAAGGGTATAAAAAGGCACTATATACCTACTTAAACTTAACCATCATTTATAGAACATTCCATTAGGAAACACATTATTTTCAATAAACATTCATCAAGATAGACCATATTCTGAGCCATAAAGCAAGTTTAACAAGTTTAAAAGAATAGAAATAAAAGAAGTTTTGTGCCCTGACCACAACTAAATTAAGCCAGAAATCAACAACAGAAAAGTATCTGGGAAAAAATCCTAAATACTCAGAAATTAAACAATATCCTTCTAAATAACCCATGGGTCAAAAAAAAGATCATAAAGGAAGTTAGAAAATATTTTCAATTGAGTGAAAATGATCATACAACATATCAAAATTTGTGAGATGCCATTTAAGAAAAACAGAAAGTTATACCAGTAAATATTTTTACTATGAAAGGAAAGTTTTAAATTAATAACCTAAGCTTGTACTTTAACCAGAAAAAGAACAAATTCAATCCAAAGCAAGCAAAAGGAAGGAAATAATAAAGGGGGCAGCAGACAAGAATGAAATTAAAAACAGAAAAACAATCAAGTCAATGAAACCAAAGCCAACTGTTTGAAAGGATCAATAAAATTGATAAATATTTAGTCAGACTGATCAAGAAAATAAAAGATAAAACACAAATTATCAATAATAGGAGTGAAAGAACATTGCTACAGGCCTTACTTTTCACTGTCATGTGATAATGTTAATTGTCTTTTCATCTTATCTTCTCTACAAATCATCTGGAAGAAGAGTCAGAAGGGAGAAGGCAGGAGAGCAACCAGATGTAATAAGCACAAATTGCCCTTGTGCTTTCATCTTGCTTATCTTACTTAGCCTCATTTTTAATCCCCCTAAGTCTTTTCCACATGAGAAAACTGAAGCTCCCTGTATGGCAGGGAGCTGTGTGGCAGGGCTAGGGCATCCAGAGCAAGCACTGGTCTCTTGTCATTTGACCCTCCAGGTCTAGTGCTCTTGGCAGAATAACAGCAGTGATAGTAACTGATGTTTATTAATGGTGAATTATGTGCCAAGTTCTGTTCTAAAAAGATTACAAATTTCTTCTTCCAACTCTATGAGGTGTTATGCTAGTATCCTGAAATTATAGTTAAGGAAACTGAAGTACAAAAAGATGAATCCAAGGTCATACAGCTTAAAAGAAACAGACACAAAATGTAAATCCAATTAGTCCAATTTGAGTCACGCTTTTAATCTCTACATTACACTGATTCCTTAGAGGGAAAGAAAAATGGTTGGACAGAGGACAGACTCAGGGACAATTGGCCACGTGGGGGGACGTCGCATAGTTACCCCCCACCCCCCAGCCTGTCATGTTCTCATGCTTTTCTCACCTCTGTAGCCACACCAGCACAGCATCCGCAAGGAGCATTCAGCCTTTTGGACATATGACTTCCCCAACCACTGCCCTTAACCCATACAGTCTATAGATCTTTTCTCCCATTGCCTCCGGGCTTATGCTTAAGTAAGTGTCAGGAGCCAATGTGATAAATTAAACTTCCCTGGGGTACTTTGTCACTTATTCTAGGTAAACATTTGTATTCCAACAGATTTTGAAGATACAACACCTTCATCTCTTAAAGAAAGGGACAGATTATTTTGAGGGGATTTTCTAGCTGCCCCACCTAAGCAGTAGCTACTCTGCTTATTCACGAAAACACTCATGTTGCACAGAGCCTAGATACTAGACAAGGGAGACAGGGAAGTCAGAGTGCATTAAGGTAAGAACAGAGGGAAGAGAGAAGGAAAAAGACTCTATTACGTCATTTTAGGGAAATCGTAGAGCAGGGGTGCAAATTCAGATGCCCTCAGGAGCCGGACAGGAAATGTAAGTGATTGAAGCAGGCCAAGCATGACTAACGAGAGCATTACCAGTAGGAAACCAGAGAGCTTGGGTCCTCTGTGGGGAGCAGTAACCACTCAGTTCCAGAAGTCCAGGGTGACATGTGGAAAAATAAGACCAGCATTGCCAGACTCTATGATTTTCCAAGAAAAGTTGGAAAACTGTATTTCTCCTAATTTTTAAATGTTAGCAATTAATTCAACTGGAAAAAATGTGCAAGGCAAATAAAAGACACCTGAGGTCAGGACAATGTCTGTGGAATATTTTCTGTGGTCCAGCAGAGATCATGGAACACAGGGTCTGGAGTCGGGGGAGCTGGGCAGGAATCTAGCCTCCGCTGTTTCCTAGCTTGGGAAAGTCTCTCAACTTCTCCAAGCTTCATTTTTCCCATGTGAAGATATGTTAATGTGAAAATTAAATGAGCAAGGCATATCAGGTCACAGTAAGCAAACAATAAGTGTTAACCATTATTGAAATTAGTCTGAAAATCCATGGGATCTGCTACATTAACATAAAAAATTTCTGGCCATCAATAAACAGCACTAAGTGAGTAAAAAGATCACAGAACTGTTTGTGTGCATACACTCCATAATGGTTTTACTTGTATCCCCATAAAACATAAAGAACTTCTATAGATCAATAAGAATTACACAGACAATGCAATAGAAAAATGAGCAAAAACTTGCCCCATGTCCCTGTGAAAGGGCACTTCATTAAAAACACACACGAGGGAACAATAATCACATGAAAAAGTGCTCAACTTCCCTAATCCTCAGGAAAATGCAAACAAAATCACAGTGCAATACCTCCACATATTCAGAAGAACAGCAAAAAGGGAAAATACCTAATGTTGAAATTTCTCCACATTTGGAAAATGTGGAGAAACCAGAATGCTCACAGGGTGCTGGTGGGAGGTATACAGGTAGAGCATTGTGGAAAAACTCTCTGAGCATGGACACCCCCTATGATCCATCAACTCTGCTCCTATGTATATGCCCATAGAAACAGGAAAATGTATACATACAGGTATGTTCATAGCAGCTCTATTTATAACAGCCAAAACCTGGAAACTACCCAAATGCCTATAAGCAATAGAATGGCTAATATATTGTGATATATTTGCCTGGTGGAATATTATACAGCAGTGAACAAGGACAAATGACAAGAGCACACAACAATGTACACACATCTCACAAATGAAAGACATCAAAGAATATATACTGGCTTCTTTTACTTATATAAAGTTCAGAAACAAAACAACTGTGCTATCAGTCCAGGTAGTAGTTAACCTTAGGACAGTAATGACTAGAAGAACAGGTTGGGGCAGGGGGACTTCTGCACCACTTAACGATGCTTCAGTCATTGACAGATCACATAACAGACAGTGGTTGCAACAGACTCCATATATAGCCCAGGTGTGGAGTAGGCAGGCTCTACAGACACATCTGGGTAAGTGCACTGTAAGATGTACACAATGAAAAAAAATCACCCAACAACACACAACTGTGATGTCTTTCCTTGATCTGCATACTCATTTTGAGAACACACTGGTGTATTCAGTTTTCGAAAAATCAGTTACTATTGTATATATATGCATTCCCATACATAAATTCCATATTCCATATACATATATACATAAACACTTTCATTTTTTTTAAAAGATTTATTTATTTATACAAGCACTGGGTACAGTCAGAAGTGTGGGAGGGTGAGAGAATTCAACAGAGCCAGAGCGGGGAACAGAACAGGCAGACTGATGAAATACACTGCTGAGGGGAGCAGCGGGCAGCAGGAAAGATCTGCGCACCATGTGGGACCCTCGCCTAGCGGCCAGGGATAGAACCGCTGCAGAGGCTGCGGGCAGTTTCGCAGCTGAGCACTCAACTGCTGCGCCACCGGGAAGGCCCTAAACGCTTTGATTTAAAGGGAATTTAAAAAGCACCCCAAGCCCTTTAATGTGCAGGTCAACAGATTCCCTGAGGTTATACCCTCCATCACTTCTCTTCAAGTCAGACAGCATTTAATCCATGTCAAGCACACATATCACTCAGGCTCAGTTGTCACCATGCCTGAAAGGGGGGTTTTCACCTGAGTGAAGCACAGAAGGCCAGGCTAACAAAAGAACCAAAAATGAGGCTTCCAAGAACAAAGCAGCCAGGCCTGAAATGCAAGGTCAACCTTCAGCAGGGCAGCCCAAGGCAGTGATGGAGACTGAAAGAGGCCTGTGCCCTTCCCGGGGCGGGTGAGCAGAAGGAGAAGAGGAGATGATTATCTGGGAGCAGGCGTGTCAGCAGGGTGTGTTCCAGGGGAGCAGGCCCTGTCAGCCGGAGGGGGTGACTTCTGCTCTCAACTCCTGCCAAGCCCACATCAGCCTGACAGGACAGCGGGCATAGCACTTCCCTTCCTGCCCTTACAAAAGGCTGTCAGACTTTCCTGGCCCCTCAGGAGTCAGATTAAAGGCAAACCCACTCAGGTGCCCTTAGCAGCATTATGGGCAGGTGCAGGGATGCCAGACAGAAAGTTCTGAGCCTTTAATTAAGTTCACAATGGTTGGTTCTCTGGAAGACAGCCTGGAAATTGCCAGCTACAGAAGCAGTCAGGCAAGCCAGCAAAGGCCTGGCCATGGTGAAACCATGAGGTAGGCCAGGCAACATGGCCTTTGTCTTCTAAATCACCAGTGCCCTCCAAGGTAGAGAATGTGAGTGGACTGTGGTTGATACAGAGTCAGCACTGGCAAGGAATGGGAGAGACAGGGCACCGACTCAGCAAATGCGGAGCCCTGAATTACGTGCTTTAAGCGTAGGCAACCATCTAATGCTCCCCAAGCCCTACAAGGTGAGTTAAGAATTAGTGTTAAGGACCTCTCTGGTGGCACAGGGGGTTAAGCGTCAGCAGTGTGAAGCAATCCACAGCCTCTGCAGCTCGAGTTCTATCCCCGGCCAGGGAACTACCCACATGGCACAGCAGACCTCGCCTGACTCGCCCACTGCTTCCCTCAGCAATATATTTCAGTTGGTCTGCCTGTTCTGTTTCCTACTCTGTCTCTGGTGAATCCTTTCACCTCCCACACCTCTGGCCTGTACCCCAGGTCTTGATGCATAAATAAATAAATCTTTTTTTAAAAAATAATGTTAGAATTAACACTGCAAAACAGCTAAAAGTGACTCAGTCTTTTCAGGTTTTTAAAAATAATTTGTTTGGGATAAATATTCAGTCAATGCAAGGCTGAAATTCCTGGTCAAATTGGTCTGTCCCAGCTCCAAGTGTCTGCTGCCATGCGGTGTCCAGATGAGGAGGAAGTGTGTGCATCTTAACCAAAGGGGCAGAGAGAGAGCTTCTGACCCAGAGGCTTTCCCCCGGGGATTCCCTGGTCTAGCTTAAGCCCCATGCTGGCCTCCGCTGAGCAGTGGCCCCAAGATTGTGGGGGGATCGACCACTAGTCCTACTGGGGCTCCGGTGAACACCAAAGTCATTTGCTGCCTCTTCCTTGGCCCCAACAGCCCCAGGTCCACTGTTCTTGAAATTCTCTGGAGCCTCTGGACACCATATGTGAGCTGTGAGCTGTGGGTTGTAGGGCACAGCGGCTCCAAGCCACATACCTAGACATCTCCCTCAGCCATTCCTGATCTCTCCATTCCTGAAACCCATGGTGTTAGTGGTGTTAGTGGTGCTAACACCATACAGCAGGCAAGGTTTTGCTAAAGGACTTTTCATTTTCTAAGGCTGCATCTCAGGTGTAAATTGCAAACCCTGGCATTCGGATTCACCCCAAAATATCTAAGTGTTCTATTCCCCATTCCTACCCCAGAGCCGCCTAACCCCAAGGTAGAGAGGAGCCAGAAGAATCACCTGTCAATTCCTACCCCTCTCTGCCCTTCTAGTCCTCTCTTTAAAACAACCTTTCCTCACTGGAGAAGTTTATCTTCCCTTCTTGGTTAATAAGACTTTCCCCCATGTCCCATCCCTCCATCCCAAACTCCTCACCCCATTCCTAGGGAGGATTTGCCATTCCCTCCCCTTCTCTGTTGACAGAAGGAGGGAGCAAGGAAAAGCAAAAGGACTGTTGGTTAGAAACCCAAGAAGAGCATCAACATCAGAAGGGATTCAACACTCCAGGTGCAGATATACTTTCTGTTCATTTTTTTTTAATTTTTTTAAAGATTTATTTATTTATTTATACAAGCACTAGGTACAGTCAGAAGCGTGGGAGGGCAAGAGAATTCACCAGAGCCAGAGCGGGGAACAGAACAGGCAGACTGACAAAGTACAATGCTGAGGGGAGCAGCATTGTACATGCTGCTGGAGGGGCATGCTGAGGGAGGGGCATGACAGAAGAGGTCTGTCGCGCCATGTGGGACCCTTGCCTGGTTGCCCGGCAGCCGGGGATCGAACCGGTGCTGCAGAGGCTGCGGGCAGCTTCGCAGCCCAGCTCTCAACTGCTGCGCCACCAGGGGAGGCCCTATGTTCATTTAAGAGTGGCACTTATCAGTTTCTTTTCTCAGGACCTGAAGCCCACAGTCCTTTTCTCCAGCGACTATAGACATGCCTGTAGGAAATGACCCAGGCCTCTCCCCAATCCCGCCTCCCAGCTTGGGCCTCCTGATCATCAGAAGACAGTCCAGGGCCTGAGCCCATGTCTGGTAGTGGATTCCACTGGCTGGAGAGTAGCAGCTGGATTGTCATCCCTCTGCCAAAGCTGAAAGCAGCCACGAGGTGCCTGTCCCTCTGCTGGGCACAGGCCAGCATCACAGTAGCTGGCTCCTGTAGTCTACATTGGGAGAGGGGAGGTTCTGAGTTCTTAATCCTCCCCTGGAGGGCTAGAGAAGGCTCCTTCTGCATAGTTCATTTTTTAATATTGGCATATCCAGAAAGTAATAAAATGTAAGAAATGGCTGGGCTCAGGACACAGGGCTATGAAATTCAAGTTCTGCTCAAGTCCTAACAACAGGACACAGATGCCAGCTAATGGGAGGGGAGCTGGTGGGATGGAGGGCATGGGGCTAGAATTACTATTTAGATTCAGAACCCTAAGTCCATGACATTCTCCTACACCACTTCTATCAAGTGTCTCCCTCTTTCCTATCAAATCTCAAAGCAGTTTAAACTGTTTCCAGATAAAAACCAGTTGTATGAGGAAGGGAAGCTGACAGGCCAGGGTGATGGGACACAGGGCCAGATGCAGCAGCCTGAAGGGCTAGCCTGATGCCCTGAGAGTGCAGATGTGTCCAGAGGTGCAAGCGGGACCAAAGATCTGGAGGGTCAGGACCAGATGAGTGAGACACCAAGCCCAGGGTCAGCTAGAGCAGGCCGTGCAAGCGACACGTAGATGGGCACATTAGATAGATACTTCCTCAGAGTGAGGAAATAAGTTAAAGCAAGAAAAGCAAGGCAGGGCTAAAACAAGCTCCAGGACCAGAGTGTTGGCAGGGTATTGTTTGGAACCCAGAAGAAATACTACAGGCAAGTTTGATACTAGGTCTTCCCACCCCTATGTATATTCCCTTCAGTGGGCGGGTGGAGCTTAGCTCACAGCCAAGCCTCCCCAGCCAGAAGGAGAGGCTATCGCAAATGAAATAAAATAATTCAATTTCTGAGTGCCCACTTGGATGCAGGAACTCCGCGGAATGCTTTGCATCAGCATCTCTTACGATCCTCACAGGAATCCTGTGAGAGGACGCAAGTCTTGGCAAGCAGATGGCAAGAGGCGTCCTTTAGTGGATGAAAAGGTTCTTTCCTCTGGGAACACACAGCCCTGCAGCAAGTCTTGGAGAGAAGCCACCATCTAGATTTCAGCCCCCACTTACCCCCTCAGCTGGGGATCTACAGGCAAGGCACAAAATTAACAAGTTCTAGAATCAGGCATTATACCTCCATTGATAGAGAACTAAATGGAAATTTACAAATTTGTAGATTTACAATTTTAACATTGTTGAATACTTTGATGAATTTTTTTGCTTCAATTATAAAAGGGATGGTTTTCTTGATTTCCTCTTCTTCACTCTGATTGTTTGCATATATAGGAAGGCTGCTGATTTTTTGTGTTGATTTTGTATCCTTCTACTTTACTAAACTGGTTTATTATTTTGATTAGTTTTTCTGTGGAGTTTTTAAGGTTCTCTATGTATATTATCATAGCGTCTGCAAATAGTGATAGTTTTACTTCTTCTTTCCCTATTTGGGTTCCTTGTATGTCTTTCTCTTATCTTATTGCTCTGGTTAGGACTATGATATAATATATATAATATATAATAAAATTATATATATAATGTGTCTGGCACAGACTTCATAGCACCCTCTCTTCTGTGCAAGAGGACAGCACAGCTCAGAGAATTTAAGTAGTGTGTGCAAGGCAACCCCACTGATAAGAGAAGAATCAGGATGGAACTCAGGGCTGCCTGGTCAAGCCCAGGCTTTACACAAAACATGGATCTCTTAGGTAACAGGGGCGATGACAATATGCAGTCTCCCAGTGTACAAGGTATTATTTATTTTCTATTTTAATAAAAGAAAAATCCAAAAGGAACCCTAAGGATCATCTAAAACAAAACTCTCCACTCAACACTGTACAATAGCCTATAATCCCCTGAAGCACATTCACATCAGAAAAGTCAGCAATGGCATCTGTTCCAATTTCTATATTTAAAAAAGCAATAAATGAAATCATTATTTAGACATTTTCTGCTTATTAGTGAAGAGCCTAAGAGCTTCCAAGTACATATCAGATGGTGATGTGAGGCACGCACATGCCTAGTTTTCCAATTATTTATCACCTAGCAGTTTTGTCCATTTGACATTGTTTCCATTTCATTTTTTTTTTTTTGTTAAAGATTTATTTATTTAGGGCCTCCCCTGGTGGCGCAGTGGTTGAGCGCTGGGTTGCGAGGCTGCCCATAGCCTCTGCAACGCCAGTTTGATCCCCAGCCACCAGCAAGGGTCCCACAAAAAAAAAGATGTATTTATTTATACAAGAACTGGGGTACAGGCCAGATGTGCAGGAGGGTGAGAGGATTCACCAGAGACAGAGTGGGGAACAGAACAGGAAGGCTGACTGAAATACACTACTGGGGGCGGGGGGGCAGCGGGCGAGACAGGAGAGGTCTGCTGCACCATGTGGGATTCTCGCCGGCCGGCTGGGATCGAACCCTCACTGCAGAGGCTGAGGACAGCTTCACAGTGCGGTGCTCAACCGCCTCTGCCACCAGGGAGGCCCTCCATTTCTTTCTTAAATATTGTTTACTTTTTACTTACAACCAATTTTCAAATAAAGATGGAAATGTAAGACAGACCAATGGTGAAATATAAGATGTTAGTGCAGAGCATAAAAAATGGCAAGAAAGATTTCAATAAAATTTCCTCTAGATTATACACAGATCCATAACTGCATGGAACTGATCAAAATTATGACATGGCACGTAAAGATAGTCTCAAACAAAACCAGTGTTAAAGGGGGGAGCTATATTATCCAACAATGTTCAACTGACTTTTCATTTATTTGGAAGTTAAAAACTGTCCCCAAGGTGTATATCTCACCTTTAAAACACCTTGTTTGTTCTGTTGCTGAAAAATGCACCCCTTTTTGATGACTTCCCTTTATCCAAATTTGCTCCCCTCTCCTCCAGCAAGAAAAGGGAGAAAAAGAACATTTATTGAGCTCCTACACTGCCCTTTACATATGTAGATATACCTCAACCCTTACTTTATGAGTTAGAAGTTGCTCTCTTTATTTTCAGTTAAGGAAAACAGGCTTCAGAAAAGATCAATGCCCAGTCTCCACACCCAGCTAGCCACACATCCGAATCCCCAACCAAAGCCTCTCTATCTGGATCCCTTCCTCTGCCCTACTACTTGGCCAACTCCAAACCCTTTCCACTGCTAACTACACCTCCCTCCTCTACCATCAAAATATCATTTATGGTTAAAAGAATAAAAATAATTGTGTAACACACACACGAAAATAAATCCTATAAAACAGGCGCAATATCCATTGTCTCATCTTGACCCAGGAGATCACCATGTGCCCATATGAGTCATCTTAACAGTTATGGAAGACTATAGATGGAAAAATTTCCAAACTGTCTTTCCAACTATTAAGATGCATTATCCTGAGCATCGTAAATCTTTTCTTTAGGATTTTTTCAAATAGTTTGCTCCCCTTACTCTCTCCACAATGGCCCTCCTTTGCCCCATCCTGCCTAAGATTCCTTCTCCCTTCCCAGCACCTACTGCAGATTTTGGTATGGTGAGCAGTAAGTGACAGTAATAAAATGAGGAGTGAGTGAGAGGCTCAACATTTTGACGTAAAAGCAGCTTTAATAGCTGTCAAAAGTAACACCAAGTCCCAGCCTCACAAATTCTAATGGAGACTAAAGACCCCTAGGCATGCTGAGGCCATAGGGGAATCAATGGAAAATCCTCCTCCAAGTCCAGCCCATCCTTCCACTCCAACCAGCCCTTCCCAGATGCCCCCCACTGGCAATGAGCACTGTTGGCAGACACATGTCTTCAGACCTCACTGTTAGACTCCAGCACTTACCCCCTCTGCATTGTATTTCTGCTTTATTGTGATGATCAACAATACTAAAAATCTGCACAGAACTTTCTAGTTTATAATTTACCTTTAGATACCCTATTGCATGCAATCCTCCCAAACACTCTGCAAAAGAGAGTGAAGGTCATGGGTGTCAAATAACCATCCCCAGGCCAATGAGCTACAACAGAGGGTGCTGGGACTGATGGCACACCTCCTGTCTCCACTGCCTGAGCACTTTCAGCTCTGTCAGTTAACCCATATCTTCTCTTCCTACTCTTACTACAAGTACCTCCAGGGCTCATACAATTTTTTTAAATATTTATTTATTTATGCATACAAGAGCTGGGGTACAGGCCAGAGGCGTGGGGCAGTGGGCTGAGAGTATTCACCAAAGAGAGAGTGGAGAAAAGAGTAGGCAGACTGACTGAAATACACCGCTGAGGGGAGCAGCGGGCAAGTCAGTAGAGGTCTACTGTGCCATGTGGGTTGCTCCCTGGCTGGCCAGGAATCAAACTCATGCTGCAGTGGCTGCGGATTGCTTCATAGGTTGTGTCTTATCCCTTGCACCACCAGGGAGGCCCCCAACGTTTCTTTTTTTTTTTTTTTTTTTTTTTGTATAAGAGCATTACATAAAGCTCTTTTTTTTTTTTTAATTTTTGATAATTCCCTGTTGCATACCAGAGTGGACGAAGCTGTGAAGAGAGCACCTTCTGTGTGTTAAGCAATGGCAAGGAGAAGAAAGTAAGCTTCAGGTGACTCACACGGGAGCCACTTAAGAATAAAGGCATTTGAGGGGCGGCACTAGTCTCTGCAACCAGGCTCCTGTTTCCCAGAACGAATCTACCTGAGGGCAGCCCTTGCATCCATGAGCTTTCCCCCAGCATCAGTTCACTCAAGGACTAAAGGATGAGACACGTCTCTGATCTTAGATGCCATCTTGGTCCCAGTGCCTTCTTTTTGTGATATGGAGAATCTAACAGCAATTAGACTTAAGTCAAATGTCACATGCTTTCAGATCTTGGCATGACTCCTGAGGTGTGAGTGCAAACAACACCATAACCTAGAAAAACACACCAAAGTCTGAAGGGGGATCCTGGAGATGGCAGCTCTTAAGGAAAGGCCAGAATCCCTTATCCAAACCCCCTCAAAGTTCTTCCCCGACCCCGGACACATCACAGTAAATACAAGAAGAATAAATATCTCTTTAAAATATATACAAAAATGGGGCCTCCCCGGTGGCGCAGCAGTTAAGCGCTAGGTTGCAAAGCTTCCCGCAGCCTCTGCAGCGCGGTTCGATCCCCGGCTGCTCCCCGGCCACCGAAAAGGGTCCCGCATGGCGCGCAGACCTCCCCTGCCGCCCGCTGCTCCCCTCAGCAGTGTACTTCGGTCCTTCTGCCTGCTCTGCTCCCCGCTCTGGCTCTGGTGAATTCTCTCACCCTCCGGCACTTCTGACAGTCAGAAGTGCTTGTATCAATAAATAAATAATAAATTTATTAAATAAATAATAATTTATTAAATAATAATTAATTAATTAATTGATTGATTTTTTAAAAACTTTAAATATATATATATACACACAAAAAGGATTGAGGTGAAAGGAAGGAAATGAGCTGAAAAATAGGCAGACATGGAAACTGACATGTGCTAAGAGGAAATAGTAAAGGCGCTTACAGAAGCCAATCAGCTATAGTAGAAGCACCTTCATTAACCAAGAATCCTCAGCAATACCAATGACAAAAGGATGAATGGTCTCTAGAGGAGGTATGAGGTCACAGGTGGCCATCTCAGCCATGGCCTCATGAGGTTCTAGACATGTAAAGTTTCAATCGTTTTTCTTTCATTTCATTTTGAGGACACAAAGGACACAGGTCACAGGGACCACAGCAGAAAGAAGAGGGTAAGAGAAGAGAGAAGTCCTCGTGTGAACTTGATCCTCTCAAGACCTGGCAAGTACAGCATGGGCTGAAGAGATGAAGTGATGCATTGGGGCTTGTAAAAGTGGCTCCTAAGATATCCAAAAGCTCCTTCGCAATGACTCTTTCCTATTATTTCATGGCAATGCAGCATAAACATATGGATTTAATTGTATCTTCCAAGCCCCATCTTCCTCTCCTTATGCCAAAAAAAAAAAAAAAAAGTACAGATTTCAAAAGGAAAAGAAAAAAAAATAAAAGAACAGCCAGGGACACAAATGCGTAGTATGGTTTTAAGCAAGTTTGGGACATGCTAGGAAAATAACTGGAGCTGGTCAACAAATCCAAAGACCATGGCACCCAGCCCTGTCATTAACACTGACAGCCAAGAGAGTGACTGCAATTAGGTGGGAGCAGACACTTCCAGAGGCAGACACTGCCAGAGAGGACAGAAAGAAAAGGCCCCCAAATGTCTAACACTTGTATGGATAAGATGACGCATCCTTTCCCTATAGTTTTAAGACGAATGTGTAGGGGTGACTCCATTTCTGTCCTCAGACTTTATCAAAGGGCGGCGACCAGATGCTTTCCATCTCCATTGGAAATAGAACAAGACACTTCCATTGGGGTGGAGGGAACACAAGACATCAAAAGGAATGACCAGTTGAATTGCACTCTTATAATGAAGCATATTAATTGTGCACCTATAAATCAACAGATATTGACCGAGTGCCTACATTATTTAGAGTATCATTATGTGTCAGACACTAAGTTAGATGATTTTCAGATATTACTTTTAATCCAACAGCACTACAAGATGGGCATTATTAACCCTATTTTACTAAGCATGAAGACTTAGACACATTAAAGTCAAATGACCTTCCCAAGATCAAAACATCAAAAATGGTGGAAACAAGGATCAAACTCAAGTTTATTCAACTCCATTTTTTTTTCTTTATTTTCTTGAATTTCAGCTAAGTGCGGGATTATGTACCAGCACAACGTAAAACTCCACACCAGTTTATATGTTGAATAAATGAATGAATGAACAAGTACAAATGATGGGTTCTACTTCTAATGTTCTTGTACAATATTTCATCAATTTAAATATTCACTTTTTCTTTAGTATTTACATGAAAGAAATGTAGATCTTATCATTGGCACTCTGATGACTTATGATCATCTCAAACCAAGACCAGTTCCAAAGTGAGGCTAAGGTGTAATGAACAATGTAGGACAGTGAATGTTAAGTTCCGTATAAGGCAAGGGTCCTAGTCCAGACAGAGCAGGGGGATCCCCAAAACAGTGGGAACAATCTTGGACAAATGCTGAGAGAGGTCTGATGAGGATGGGGAATAGTCATTTGAGGTTTCTCCTTAAAAGAAGATTTCTTAAAGGTAAGAACCTCATCTGTTTTTTTTTTTTTATCCCCAAGTTCCAGATCTCTGTTAGTCAAGAAATAATGGTGATTCTCTCCCTTCTGGAAATACAGAAAAGGAAAGGAAAGTCCAACTCACCTGACCATTTCTAGTGATTCCTATTCAGAGGCAGAGGGTTGTGTCAATGACCTCTGGAGAGCCTGCCTAGATCCAGGATTCTGTACCTGATACTGGATATAGATAGATCTAGATCCAGGATTCTCTATATGACATGGGATAAACACAGATCTAAATCCAGGATTCTGTATTTGATTGGTGGCTCATCTGACTATGATAAAAATTTACCATGTGTTATCAAATCATAAGCACATGCAAAATTGTGTTTACTTGGTTCTCTCACCAAGATGGGGGCTAGTGAATTCCTTAGGCCACATAAGCAGGCATATGAGGGCTGAGAGCTTGTGGTGCAAGCCACTTGGTAATGCTGCAGCCAGCTGCCTGGTGGTGTTCCTGGAGCCAGGAGAGCCACTCCATTTTCCTCCCATTGCCACATTTTTATTTACTTCTGTACCATGCATGCACCCACACATAGAGTCTTTTAAAAGCAAATAAATATCCCTTCTCTGTTCTCAATTTAAGCAATTAAAAAAAAAAACTATTTTCTACAGGAAGTACTCCATGGCTTTAGAGAACAAAAAAAATCATCACAAGCAGAGCCTTTAATATGAAATTTCTATAATCCTTATTCCTTCAAAATACGCTTCCACTTGATACAATAATCAAAAAGCAATTCCTGCATGCTAGAAACAATGGTGCAAATCTGATGAGGAACAGATATTGACAGTGTCAAAGACTCTCCTCATAAATTATGTATCAAGAAGGAAAACCAGCAGCCTTGCAGTGGAGGAGACTGGCAGCACCACTGCACCCCAGAGACCAAAGCTTAAAAAGTTGGGAGGACAGGCTTCCCAGTGTGATGTACTGAAAAGGACACACCACTCATGAAGGATTTCTACTTAAAATGCAGAACTTAAATTCATTCCTGAGAAAATACCAGACAATCCCAAATTGAAAGACTTTCAATGAAATGATCCTTTATTCTTCAAAAATGGCAATGTTGTAAGGCAGAGAAAGGATTCAAAATTCCAGAAGACTAAAAAAAAAAAAAAAATACCAACTATACATCATACTACAGGACATTATTGGGGCAATTAAAATTTCAATATGGACTTAGAATCATGATATTGTAGCAGCCTTAAATTTCCTGATTTTCAAATGCAATATAAAAAAATCATGTTTTTAGAAAATGCTATACTAAAGTATTTAAAAATCAAAAGGCACAATATCTGCCACACTCTCTTAAATGGTTTAACAAATAAATAGATTCATATAGAGAGAGAAAAAAGGAACAAATGACAGAGCAAATGTGGCAAACTGGGAACAGCTGGTGAATTTGAGAACTGACGACTGGGTGTTCTTTGTCATACTATTGAAATTTTTCTGGAGTTTAAAATTATTTCAAGATAGAAGAGTGAAAAACAAATACAGACAATTTCTCCTCATTTTACAGGAATCATTTAGCCCTTGCCCTGGCCCCTAAATAGCACTGTTTAATCCCTTAGGTAGCAAAAACTTTCCTCATAGAAGAAAATAGAGAAACTTCCATTGGCACGTCCTAGCTCTCGACAAGTTCAGGCCTTCCTTTGATTTCAGTAAAGACTACAAGTTAACCAAGTGATAGTTGGAATTAATTATCTGAGTGTGAAGCAATTAGCGTGACAACCACAGGAGAACCTTAATAGCCATGTACTTGGTTGAAAGAGGATTCTTCACTGTGAACACACCAACAGTGAAAGTCAGCCAAACCCAGTCCCTGCCCTCAGGAACTGCTTCTTAGATCAAAGTCACAATGCAGAGCAGAGAGTAGGGATTGCGCACATTTAGAAGGAGGCTCCAAAAACAAGAATAAAGATGTTCCTGAAAACAGTTTTGGAAAGGGAAAAAGAAATCTGGATACTTTGCAGAGATATTGGAATAGGTTATAAAGGGAGTAACAGACATCCTTTCCTGGACATCTTTAAAAGAAGAGGAAACCACCGAGGGAAAAGTTACAATGCGTAGAACTTGCTTTAAAATATTTCATCACATAAAGTGTGAGAGGATGTGTCTTCCATGTCTGAGGCTATGACACAGGGGCCAGCCCAGATGGTCCAGGTGTTCAGTAGGAGCTCTGTTCAGGAGGCCCCTGGCTGCAGGTGACTTTTCTGCCTTCTCGCACTCTATCAACCAGCATAGCTTGGTTAACTAGCATAAAATGTGTCAGAAATGGACTTTTATGAGTAAAAATAATGACCTGCTGACTAGCATAATGAATGTCAGAAAAAGGCTCTCATTTGGTGAAATGAGAGGTATTTACATCATGGTATATTTCAGATATACTAGATATATTTCCAATGTATTTCCTCCACTTGCTTATAAATAAATATCTTTGGAGGCCTGTGCCCCTTGCCCTAGGAATGATACCCCAGGCTAAATCCCTGAAAGGCCCAAGTCTAGCTGCCTATGGATTCTGCTTTCCTACCACCAGTCACAAGGATGACAATGCTCCACCTCCAGAATTGGAGTATTTGCCAGGAGTGAATCTTTCATGCAAGGAGATGGTCAGAGACTATAAAAGAACAGTAATTTGGGACATCCTAAACAGACCATATGAATGACTTCTTTTTTCACATTTATTAATGAATATTTAGTTAATGAATGTCACATTTTAAAACTTTTCAGAATCACCACTGTCTATCAAAAACAAATGTGCATGACTGAATTGGCTTAGGTCAGCTTGTGACAGATGAATCAGGTACGGTACTGCTTACATAGATGAATCGTGGTTAGGTCTTTGAGTTAAAGTTCTCAAAATTAATTTCACTGTGGTCTGCTTTATCACCTCATTTCTTGAAAATCACTGAAACTTGTTTTATGGGCTAAAGTATGTCTACATCACTAAATGCTCCACATGCACATAAAATTAATGTGTTTTCTAAAGTTTGGGCAACAGTATTTTATAAATATCAAATAGGATAACCCCATGTATAATGCTACTCAAAATCATTATATCCTTACTGATTGTCTACTTGTTCTATCAAAACTGAAAGAATTGTAATCATCAAATATAATTGTGGACTTGTCTGTTTCTCCATTCTGTTTTGTCAGGTTTTTGCTCCATGTATTTTGAAACTCAGGTAGATACACATTTAGGATATGTCTTCTTAAAGATTGACTACTTTAGCAATATAAATATATTCTGTATATATTCAATAGTATATATTCTGTATATATTCAATAGTATTCCTTTCCCTAAAGTCTATTTTATCTGATATAAATATTGCCACTTTAGCTTTCTTTTAATTAATGTTTTCATGGTATAGCTCTTCCATCCTTTTACTTTTAGCCTATCTGTCTCTTTATATTCAAAGTATATTTCTGGTAGGCAGAATATAGTTAAGTACTGTTTTCTTTTTCAGTCTAACAGCTTCAACCTCTTTTTTTTTTTTTTGCTATTTAGGCCATTTATACTTAATGTAATTATCCATATGACTGAGTTTAATTCCACCATCTTGATATTTTATTTTGTACCTTTTCAGAGCAACTATAGGTTAGCCTGCCTGTTGTCTATTGTCTGAAAGGAGTTATTATAGATATTTTAACCAAGTTTCTTGTTGCATACAGCAGAGAAGTTAATCCCAGACCAGTTACTCTTGCATGGCCAACTATTAGTAGGGAATCTATATTTGAAAGGTTTCTCAGGTGATTCTGGTGGGTTGCTAGAATCAAGAATCATCTATTTGGGCCTCCCAGGTGGCGCAGCGGTTGAGCGCTGGGTTGCGAAGCTGCCCGCGGCCTCTGCGCCGCCAGTTCGATCCCCAGCTGCTCCCCGGCCACCAGAGGAGGGTCCCACATGGCGCGCAGACCTCTCCTGCCGCCCGCTGCTCCCCTCAGCAGTGTACTTCGGTCCTTCTGCCTGCTCTGCTCCCTGCTCTGGCTCTGGTGAATTCTCTCACCCTCCCGGCTTCTGACTGTACCCAGTGCATGTATAAACCAAACAAACAAACAAACAAATAGATAAATAAATAAGACATGCCTCTAGAAAATTTAAAAAAAAAAAAAAAAGAATCATCTATTTAACTCTAAGGTCACAAGTTTAATGGGTAGGATAAAGGCAAACAGTGGAAATATAAGATGATGGATATAAGACAATAGGGAATATTGGGAGCTGTGGGGAATAGACAGCATTGATTCTGACTGAAAATATTCACACTTAATAAAGCATTAAATGTAAATTAAAAAATCCGTGGGGCCAATTTTTTAATGTCTACTAGCTAAAATCTTCTTTGTGTATCTTCCCTAGCATCAATGTGCCTCTTAAATGAGGTGCCCAAAATGGAATATCATCCTCCATGGTGAGCTTGTAGCTCAAAGAGGATAGCACCATAATTACCTGCACCAATACTCCATGAGCTCACTGCTTCAGTGTAAGACAAGTTCACTGAGAGTTCGTGTTTTAATTGTCATTAAATTCCATCTCCCATTTCTCTCACACAAACTGCTATCTTACCAAGTTCTCTTGGTCCTGAGCTATTTTAAACCGACTTTATATTTACTACTACTGAGTGACACTTTGTTGATTTGACTCAGAGTTCTTTCTTGCTGAAAACATTTTGAATCTTAATTCTGTTTTCTTTCAAGGTAGCTACTTTAACCAAATACGTAGCTGTGGGAAATCTAGTAAGTATGCCTCCCATTCTCACAGACCTAGAGTGGACTGACTAGATACAATGACACAGCCCCTTTAACTGAGACTGGCCAATCAGTCTCAGTTTTTTAACATTTTATAATCTCTACCCCTAATGGCTTGGGGAATAGATGAAAATGAAGCACAAAAAAAGCAAACTCAACTCTTAAAAGTACATGGCAAAGTGCCAAGGGAATGGTGAGTTTGCAGTCAGCCTGTGGATTTTGTATAAAAGTTCCCATGAATACTCCCGCAGATCATTTCCACAGGTAACAGACAATGTTGAAATGGAGAAGAGAGGGTCACCCCTAGGTAAGGCTGTGTGTCACTCTTCATCTTTGACTTTGACTCAGAAGCTCCAGCTCCACAAATAATTAGCTATGTGGCCTTGAGCTACTGAACTTTCTGTCCTGAACCTCAGTTGCCTCATCTGAGTTCTCCTCCAAGAATATTTGTTTCTCAGGCCCAACCTGGTTTTGCCCTGTTATGACATACCTCACAATGCCTGATGTTGCCCTGTTATGACATACTTCTGGGACAAGTAGTCAGGGGAACTTTGTTGATCCCTCCAATATCATTCTTCAAGTCTCTTCTTACCAGTTTCCTACATAAAACCCTGCCACATCACTTGAGCTAAGTCTTTACATTTGGTTCAGGATCTGATGCCTGCCTACCTTCCTGCCTTACAGCCCACCCACTCAGGTATCCTTTTCATGCCAGCCATGTCTGCACCTTGCAAATGCCTGATGACTGTGCTTACTCACCACTACAAGCCTTAATTCCCATTGTTCACCTTGTTTGGAATGCCCAACCCCCTGTTCTACATCCAACTTCATATAAATACATTATTCAAAGCTCAGCTCAGTAATTGTACCCTCTGGGAGGCCCCCCTGACTGATTCAGAGCCCTCTTATGTACCTCCAAGAGCCTGCCACACATATTCAATCTGAGTATTCATCACACATCCATAGGTATTAGCCGACTTATCTTTTCTCCTATCTGACTGTAAGCTCCCTAAGGGCCAGGAGTGTTCATTCCACTGCCTGGACCTGTTCCTGCCATGGTACAGATACATGCTGAATCATTGAGTAGAATGAATGATGAATGAATCAATGAGTATGCACGTCATGCACCTGGTCAGCTGCCCACCTCCTCAACTGGAGGGGTCAGCCTGCCAGCTTAGCCCTAGTCACGGCATCATGAACTGGTACAATTCCCAGGCACAACTCTACCAGGACAGCCAAAGCCATTTGAAACAGCATTCCCTGGGCGGGGCCTCTAGACCTTCCTGGAGAGTCAGCTGGCCCTCATGCCAGGTCTCCTGCTACACAGCTGTCATCCACCCTCCAGGCCAGCAGCCCTTGAGATGCCACGCAGACTTTTCCACTCGTCCAGAGCTTCTTAAGTGCTTCTGATATACACCATGTGTCCCAACAGGAAAACACACACTCATCAACTCTACAAAATGCTCCAGATGTGATCAAAGCCAGAGAGGCAAAGGAAAACAGAGATGGGGGTGATTGGGAAGGGAGAGCACTTGGGGGAAAGAAAAAGAGAAATCCAGGGAGGTGGAGCAGGAGTGAGTCCAATGGTTAGAGTCCATAAATGGGGTCCTTAGTTCAACTTGCCACCCTATGAGACCATGCTTCTTGCCCCAGACCAGCTTCAGGCTTGAAATTCTATTCTGTAGAACCATGGAAAGTTGGCCCTGGAAGCTGTGTCACAGATCACATGACAAAGCCCTTGTTAAGTGAGCAAGGTAAGTCTTTTCCTCGAGAATCATCCTCCAAATCTAATCCCACTCAGCCTTATATCTCCCAACTCTCCACTCTGTATTAAATGCCAGCAGGTTATAGAGGCAGCAATTCCAGACTCCTTATTTGGAAGTGGTTACAGATATGACCTCTGTCTCTGCCTTCTTAGTTCAGTTGAGGAATGTGGGCTTCCTTTTTTATTAAAGTAAAGGGATGGTTCAGAATCACCCAGATCTAAAAGTTGTAAGCCTCCACCATCTATGGCAACATCCATAAAGGAATCAGGCCTGATTTGTCCAGAAATCCTACACTGCCTTCACCAACCTGTCTCCCACAATCCCCCACCAACTGTCTTGGGGCCCCTTTCAAGAAGCAACCCAGGGGCCTCACCAATACAGTCCCTGAAAGTGTAGCAAAGTAGTTAATATAATGGGCTCTAAAATTCATGGTGCCTGATATTTGGAGCACATGACTTATCAACTTGATGCTATTACATCCTCGTCTTAAAAATGAGGACAAGGATTATGACAACTTCACAGGGCTACCATGAAGATTCCATCAGATCATGCACCTGAAGGGCAGGGGAAACCTGCTGGCGAGTGCAGGGATGAAGTCAGCAGTGGTCACCACCAGCCTTCTGAGACAGCACCACTGGAGAACAGGGACAGACAGGTGGCAAGGTGAGGAAGAAACCAGAAAAAAAGACTCTGGGTGCAGGGTCATATTTTCCAGATGGCCCACAAACCCCTGGAAGAGCCGAAGCATTCAAGAGTTCCCCACCCTGTGCCTCCATCCTATTGGACCCCAAAAGTACAAGCCAGTTTCGTCCCAGGGCTTTACACAGAGAAGCTGCAAGTTCTGGAAAGGTGAAAGTCCTCTTGACCCACAAAAGTCAACCCTTCAACCACATGCTCTTTCCATGGGATAAAGTACAAATTCCTTAACCAGCCTACCAGATCCTCCAGAGGTAGCCCTGGCCTTATATCAGACTGGTCCCCATTATGCCCCACCACTGTAGGCTTAATGCTCCAGTGCCCCCGAGGCTCCCTCTTCCAGCAGTAGGATAGTACATACTGTGGCAAAGAAGACCAGCTCTGAGCCAGACTTGGAAGTTCAAATATTACCTCTTATATACTAGTTGTATAACTACTAACAATTACCTCTTTGTGTCTCAATTCCTCATGTGTAAAATGAGAAAAATGGAATCTATCTTAAAGGGTCACTGTGAGTTAGCAATTACAAAGGACTGAAACAGTGGCCAGCACACAGGAAATACCATATGATGTTAGCTGTGATCACTATTCCCCTATCTTCACTTAGCTCACATGTGCTTTTCCTCATTCACCAAATCTTAGTTTAAATGTCACTTTCTCTCCAACTAGGTTAGAGGCCCAGTATCTGTAGCGCCACTGTAACCCATGTCACACAATTCATTATTCATTATCTCCTAGATCATAAGTACCATGTGGGCAGATAGGGGGAGTGAGATCCAGATCTTCTCCTGGTTTATACCTGGTATCTCAGTGTGGCAGGATGGATGGGTAGTCACCTAATATTAGATCCTCTCCCCTTAAGAAAGAGTACACTTTCCAGCTCCCAGGATATGTGCTTGGCTATGTGCCTTGCTTTGATCAATGGAATGCCAGCAGGTATGAGGGCAGTTTTGCCTGTTTCCACCCCTCACCCCATGCTCTTCTGAGTCACCATGAGAAGAACATGGTCCGGGTAGCTTCTGACCTAAGCAGAATGTGGAGACCTATGGAAACCTGAACACAGTCTAAAGCCTAGAGCCAACCCTCAGCTTGAAGCAGAGCATATCCACTCAACCTGCAGACACATGAACAAGAAAAATGAATGACTGCTGATTTGGGGGGTCGCTTGTTATGCAGCAGTATTATGACAGTACCTGACTATTACACTATTAATAATCTTCACTTGTACTCTGAAAAATGTATAAGATAAATCATCTAATCACCCAAGGTCAGTTCATATCTACCCTGTTCATCATTTAAAACAGTGCTTGACACAGAGAGGGCACTCAGTGAATATACTGGATTAAATTGAACCCACTTGTCTGTTCCCTTAAATCTCTCCCCAAAGTATTGAGTCTTCTTCCCAGCTCCAACTAAATGGGGAGGGGTTGGATTTAGGGGCTCTACCTCATTTCTTTCACATTGTCTTCCACCCCCAGAAATGCTTCTGGTTAGCTGCTGGATCCTCTGAGGGATCAACCTGATCATCCTCAGATGTTAAACCCTCAGTGAAGGGCTCATATATGCAAAGCAGGTGATGACCACACAGGATTTGGGCAGGAAGGGAAGGAGACCATGGTAAGCAGAATACCTCCAAGAGTGAAAGGAATGATCATAGGTAGAGGATTATACACAGGGCAAGGTGAGGTTTCCAGAAGGCTGAGCGCCCCTGAGTGGGATAAGGAGACATCTTACTGTAGAGCTGATCCATGTCTTCCTGCCCAAGGCTAAGGACTGAGCAGAATATCAGCACAGGGAAATACTGCCATTTTGTCAGAACTGCTAATAGGAGGACACTAAGCCATTTTCCTTACTTTCCTCCAGACTAAAATATCCAAATAAAAAGATCAAAACCCCAGTCTTCTAATGCCCTCTGTGTCTCTCCTGACTGTGTTTCAGTTAAGTATGGGGGCTATGAAAGAAGCCCATGAAGCCAAAACCACAGCTCTGGGGCCCAGAACCACATCCAGGGTTCCTTGAGCCCCTGCTTTGGGCCAAGACCCGCCTCCCCTTCCACCTCAATCATTCCACCGGGGCAGACAGCAAGCTTGGCAGCTGCCCAGCTTCAGGCATCTTTGAATTCCTTGAGATAATCCCAAGGACATCCCTGAGAACAATCGTCCTCCCAGGCAGGAATCTTGAAGTTTTGCATTTTGTTTTGTTTGCTCATGTCTGTGACTTCCAGACCCACAAAATGCTGTGGTTTTCCATTTCTAAAACAGAGGCATGTGCCTGTGCGGAAGCCTGGGCGTGCCGGGCTAATTAAATTTAGCTATCTTGCGGTGGTTGTTGTAACGTGTGTTCCACCGATGTTATTCAATGTGTCAAGACGTTTTCTGTTTATGTTGGTTACATACCCATGTGGTGTGGGTGGAGAACATCACTCAAGGGAATATCATTAGCAGGAATGGGGAGTTTGGGGGTTCCAGAGACACGTGGTGAAACTGTGGCACATGGGATCAAACAGTTGGGCCGTGTCCATGGTAACTCAGCCACATGCTCGTTCCCTCCCCTTTTAGGGCGAGATCAGTACCTTAGATCTACCTGAGGCCCTTGACCCCCACAGATGGGATTGCACCTGCCATCAGCATCCTGTGAGTTTCCTGGGGAAGAGGAAAAGATTGCACTCTCTCGCTCCCTCTCGCTCTCTCCCTCTCTCTCTCCCTCTTTCTCTCTCAAAAAGAGGAGCCATCCCAGGTCAGGAGGAGCTGGATGACTTGCACAAAGTTCACTAGCAGAGAAGATGAGTGAGAAACTGAACCCCAATGTGGCCAGGCTCACCTCAGAGCAAGGAGTCCACAGTCCTGGAACCCTGTAAGCTCTGTTTTGCCACCAGCCCAAGTTCCACAGAAACCACCTTTGCTCTTGCCAACGTGATCCCTCTAAACTTTCCTCAGTGGAAAAGTTTCCTCCAACCACTTTCCACAGCCCAAGGCTTCCTCTCAGTCTTCTCTGGACTCAATCCATTCTTTGGTTGTCTCCTTCTTTCAGCATCCCCTGTCCAACGATGCTTTAAGCCGAGTCTTACAAATCTCTCAACCATGTTTCTCTCCTTCAAGTCTCTGCTTTCTACTCAAAACTCACCTGCGCCACTAATCTCATTTTTTTCTCATCAACCCCATGAAAGCCAGTTGACAGCCCATTCCTCAAACCTTCCACCACTTGCCCCGGGTCCTTCCAGCATAGCTGTGTGTAGCAGTTACTACTGGTGCCACTTTACAGCTGTGACTTCAGTGACAAGTTCTACTGGGAGCTGGCACTACACACCAGGCTTCCCATCTCCCCTACTGTTGCCTTGATACCCCCAAGACAAAGCTCTGTGTCCAGTAGACCCGTGATGTGGGACCAACTCTTGCATTATTAACATACTCTGAGCTCTATTTTAAGAACAATTTTCGACAGTTTAGGCTGCTCATGACCTCCCCAAATAAGCAAGGAGCATAAACTGCAGCTCTTCATGTCGAAGACACTTGCTCTGTCAGACTCAGTCTGGGCCCATTCTGAAGCCTTCTTAGCTTCAGAAACATTATTTCACTGTCACTGGGAAATAAAAAGAAGGTGTTTCCATGACAAGTCAGTCCTCAACATAATCCCACACCTCACAGGAGCCAGGCCTAGGGACAGGCTGTGGAGAGTCTCACCTGGGGCCCCACGCTAACCTGCTTGGCTGTCGAATGTTAAGCCTGCAACTGAGACAGAACAGCAAACTGGAATCTGCAGGGAAGCTACACGGTTGACAAAAGCAAGAAGTGACAGCTGACAATCTGAGAACATGGAAGATGTTAGAAGAAACAAAGGCCATAAAAAATTTGAAATGAGAAATAAAACACATGGCGATCTGGGGTCACTTAACATACAACTGAACCAAGTCGACCCAGCTCAGCAGACCCTGAGAGCAACCCATCACTCCAGCAAGGCACTGAGGAAAGTTCAGAACAGTGACCCCTGGGCAGAGCAAGGGTGACTGGGGTGGTGAGCTCGCTTATGGCAGACGGCACCAGCCTTCCCTTGGAGATGGGTAATTGGAAGGATTAACACTAGCTAGCTCGAAACCCAGCTCGCCTGACACTCAGCTGGAGGGAGCTCTGTGTCACCTTCAGCCACATGACAAAGGGGATTGCATCATTTCTGGAGTCACACAGGCCTGGATTTGAATCCCAGATGGCCTGGCCTATGGCTCTGGGTAACTCCTTGTCTCACTGAGCTCAGTCTCCCCATCTGCAAAGTGGAGGGAAGAATCCCCACTTCTCAGAGCCTCCAGGGGACACGTGGAACACCCGTGTGAAGGGCCTTGTTACTGTGTGTTGAGTTACAATAAAAACATAGTCTTATGACTTTGCAGTATTAGTTAAAATTCTTGAGCTGAAGAATTATATAGAATTTCGCTAGTTTAGGAAATACTATCCCCCCCCCCCAGGAGGAAATATATAATAGCTTTGCTTAACCCCCAGTATCTATGTAACCCTTTATCGTGACCTTCACAATGATTATCATGGGCCAGGCAGGACAAATGCTACAATCCCCTCTTCAAAGCAGAGGAAACTGAGGTTCAGGCAAGCAAGGCTCACCCAAATATTGAAGCGAGTGATAATGAAGCTGAAGTTAAAACTGAGTTTTCTCGGGCCTCCCTCATGGCACAAGGGGTTAAGCACCTCACTATGAGGCAATCCGAAGCCTCTGCAGCATGAGTTCGATCCCCAGCCACCCAGGGAACAACCCACATGGTGCAGCAGACCTCTCCTGTCTCGCCCGCTGCTCCCCTCAGCAGTGTATTTCAGTCAGTCTGCCTGTTCTACTCCCCACTCTGTCTCTGGTGAATCCTCTCACCCTCCCTCATCTTTGGCCTGTACCCAGCTCTTGTATGTATAAATAGAAATTTAAAAAAAACTGAGTTTTCTCTTCATAACCCACTGCTCCCAGCCCAAAGGAGATGGAGTTGGCTGCCTCTCCCAACCTTATTCACATCATTTTCCCTTCCTCCCCTGACAGATTTGCAACCTGACTGAGTTTTATTTTAGGTGTGACCACCTGACTTGCACACATGTGAGAAGTGACTGTCATTTGGTTAAATCCCTAAGTGATGTGATATTTTCTCAGAATTTTCTGGAGTGCAGCTTATCACATGGATGTTTCTAGAAAGAGTTAGTCACCCCCAATCATTTTGCTTGAGGCACAACTGGTGCCCCTAAGCCCATCAACACAGATAACTAGTTTGGGGTGAATTTCCCTGATGATCTTTTTCATATACTGTTTTTCTATAGTCTCACAGCTACTGCCTGTAAATATTCTCTATAAATTTGTCTCTGCATTTCTCAGAAAAACCCATTGGTCATGCACAAGTCTGGAACCTTCACTTTTAACTTAAGCCCCTTTGAGAAATGGTGTCATGCTTATTTTTATCTCTTGACTCCCAGCACAAGAGTCTGACACATGTCAGGATAGAATCATGTCAACTTTCTAGAGCAGGAGGTGGGCAGAAGGGCCCACTCTGCGCCTCCAGGCCAGTGAGTCCGGAGCAGCATGGTCACGATGCAGAGGCTGTCTGAGGGCCTGAGTCACATGAGGACATTCAGAAAGGACCAGCAGCCTTTTGCATGAAGGAAAGAAAGCTCAGGTACACAAGAACTCTTACGGACACAACAGCTAATTTCAAATATTTAAAGCACCGAACTACACAGCAAGGTACTCCTGCAAGCATGGGTCACAGGGGAGCAGAACTGGAATCAAAGGGAGGAAGGTGGCAGGGTCCTTGCTCTGGTTCCATGACCATTTCCAATGGCTAGAAATGTCCAACAAACAAACAAGCTGCCCTGGCCCAGGCTCGTCCTATGACAAGAACAGCACAGGGGAGGCTGGGCATTTGCTAAAGGAATGCTCTATGCAAGGAAGTCCTCATACCTTCATTCAAGCCTGGGCATTGAGGTGCCCAACCCCAAGTTCCTTCCGCCTCTGTGATATGCCAGGGGTTAGTCCCAGGAGTTCAAACTGAGTTTATTGTTTATTGCACATAGGGGTCATGGGGACACAAAATACATACCTTGCCTTCTAAGTTCAAACTCACATCAGCTTCCCTTTCTCCCAAGGAGACAGGACATGACATAAGAGAAACAAGGAGGCAATGAGCGGTGAGCCAAGAGGCTGAGTCTTTCCCCAGCTTTGCCCACAGGCTTCAGGACAACCATGGGGAAGGTATAGCCTCCTGGAACCTTGGAATCCACCATCTGTACTATGTTTGATATTACAGAAAGGAAGATAAAATGTTTGACTGGAAACAAGAGTCACCATCTATGGCAGGTTGTTCTGGGGCTTTGGAGGCCACATTCAGGCCAACATGACCCTGGGTACAGTCTTAGACTTAAGCTGTGAGCACTGTATGCGATCCCCATGTCCACGGTCAGCCACAGCCAACAGTCTCGCCTCCTGGAGGGTGCAGAGTGAGGTGCATGTCACTTGGTAGGGGAAGTGAGAGCCTTTCCACAGGTACATTTAAGAAACAGCCCAGGTTACTTCCTGACCTATAACATGGGCCAGAATGTAGTACCAGAGAACATTATCTCTGCTTTTGCCTTGCCCTAACCAGCTACTGCCTGCTTTTCTCTGTCTACTCTGCCCCACACCCTCAGTGATAAAAGAAAGTTATTCTTCAGGCCCAAGAGACAGTATTTGTTTCTACATTATAAAGTGTTTCTCAGCCAAAGCCAACACTTCAAATGCTGAGAGCTGTGTAAAGACCACAGTGCAAGTCCCACATTTCATCTCTCTTCAGCCTCCTATCCCACATAGGAGCTCACCATACTCACCTCCTTCCAAACCTGGATCTCTGCTCACTTAGAGGACAGAGCAAGGAAAATAGACCAGGTAGGTGCACAGCCCAACCAGGGATATCTGCGCTTTGAGCTCTTCACCTGAGCATCCCTAATCCTCCTGATCGGGGTCCATGTAATTTCTGGCCATCACTATCAGTCTAAACAGGATTAAGATACAGGATCACTCAGGCTGCCAAAGGCACGTTCAGAAACTTTAACCACTGACTTTAGAGAGCAGTGTTTCTAATTCAAGTGCCCCCCTCTTCCAGGAAGTTTTCCCTTATTCTGCCAGTAGCAATTACTCTTCATCAGTTGTCCTTACTGTCGTGTTCCACTTGGAATCCTTACAAGCCCTCATTTCACCCAGCCCTCATTGCACACATCTGTCTCCCCACATAAATACTAGGTCCTTAAGGGCGCAAACTCCACCTTATTTACTGCTGCACTCCCCAGGCTGCTGAGCTTGTTGAGAGGCTTGCTCATTGTAAGCATCATTAAATGTTTACTGCGTTGAGCTGAATTGCCTCTATAAATCCAAGGGAAGGATCTAGGAGGCAGCAGGGCTCAGGAAATAATTAATCACCCATTGATCAACATTGTTTTCCTCTTAGTTCCCTCCCCCAAAGCAGCTGTGGACAGTGCTCTCCTAAACTCCTAAGGAAGAATGTGGCCTCCTCTGGCTCCCTTCTGGAGGATTTGATGGGTCACATTTCAGCAGGGCAGAAGTGGGGACTGAGAAGTGGTCATCCTGCACACTGGCCAGGACAAGAGCTTCTGTGGGATGGCAGGAGGAGGGAAGGTGAACTCCTGAGACACCAGGGTTCTGGATAGGCCTGCATGGGCAGGGCTGGAGAAGGCCAGGCGTCTAAGAAGGCAGGACTGTGTAGCAGTGTGGGCACAATCACACTCTTGCTGCCCATAAATGACACCCAAAAGCTATTGAGAGGGTGCCACCCCCCGGATATCACTCTCAGGTCACTATTGAAGCTGTTCATTTCTCAAAGCAGAGCATTTCGAAGAGAGCTCTGATTTGCCACATGGTCAGGCTTCAAGCCAGGGTCTGATTTCTAGAAAGACTTACTCGTGAAGTAGCCATTGCTGAAAGAGGCAGGAAGGAACAGAACCATTCACCTTTGTCCAGGGTGTGCTCCTCACATAGCAAAAACTGCCCGAGCATTCGTCCCCTTGGTGAATTTCCTAGCTGCCACCACCCCCCAAGCCAGGTGGATGTCTGGACCCCCTCCTCCTCAGACTGTCATGGGCAGGGAGCGCAAGATGCTTAAAAATAAAATTTTTACATCAACTTAGGCAAAATATAGTAGGTGTTAATCAAACTCGGAATGCTTAACGCCAATTGTTTTTGTCTCATCCCCATCAAAACCTCCAACCTGAGAAAATCAGCTTGTGGGCAGGCCCTGATTTTAGTGAAAAGGAAGGTCACGGCCTTGGCTGATGTGGGGTCACACGTGGACATGTGCAAAAGTCCCAGACTCCCAGAAAACAAAGGCAGATTCCCTACCAGGATGTTGGGGTGTTCACCCTGAGTAGCGCAGGAAGAATCAACTTCTCTAGCTGCAAGGATCCCCTAAAGATTCCCAAGCCAATGGGAGAATCACTCCCTTCAGCCCAGGCATCATTTTCCCCATCATCTTGTCACAAACCATGTCTCTGCCAGGGCCTAGTGCCGCTGGGCGGGAGGCCCCGAAGGATCTACTGCAAAATGGGCCCCAGCTAGACCACTCCTTCGAGAACTTTGCAAGCAACTGTTACACACATACACACAGACTCGGCTCAGACCTGCAGCACTGAGCATGACAGAGCAAAGGTAGCGTGGGGCTGAGAGCCCGGCCGGCGGGGAGAGGACCATGAGTGGTCTCACAGTGCAGCCTGCTGGACAGGAAGGACAGTGCAGCACGAGGAGACCAGGCCGGGGTGCAGGGAAGGGCATCTTGTGGCCCTCTGTCCACTTTCAACACTTGAGAAAGGAACCACAAACCCCAAATCTCAACCTTAGGTTTGAAGGCCTGCAGGAGGGGAAGGATAAGCAGTCCAGGGGCTTTCAGAATGCAAACACATCTCCTGCCACTTCTCAATGCTTTAGAATGTTCCAGATGACTGGTAAGCAATGAGCACTCTGACTCCATGGGAGGAACGAAAACTCAGTGTTGGAAATGAGCTAAGGGCCAAGGAAATAGGAAAATGCCTCAGGAGACATTTACGCAGATGATCCTACGCCACTTATGTAAGACCCCTGCTCTGAGCGTCTTTCCGAGCAGTCTATTAGGGTACAATTTCTACTGAGGCACAGAGAGCACAGCCCATCAGTAAGTAGGTCAGCCACGGAGCACACCCCTGGACACGGGCTGGTCTCTGCTTCGAGAGGGCCTCACACAGGGTGAGAAGTGGCAGAGAGAAGTGACACAGAAAATCACCCACAGAACTTTGTTTCGGGGGGTGGGGATGAGAGAGGACAGATGATGAGGAGGAGGAAGGAGGAGGTGACTTTGACAGAACCAGAAAGGTGAGATGAGCCTCCTGGAAGGCAGAGTGAAATGGGCTTGGGGGGAGTGTGGGTAGCAAAGCCCGCATTCCCCACCGGCTGTCCTCCCTGCCAGCCCTCCAGGTGCCTGCTCTCAACTTCCCTGTCCTGCTTGCCTGCCAGAGTCCTGCCCCTTTCCTCAGTCACCACTACTTCTCACGATGTCACTTTCTCTCCAGCAGTTCCCTGGGGTCAGAGAGCTCTTAATCCAGTAGGGAGACAAGAGCCCCCCTCCCCCAGCCCTTACACACCCACTGCCCCATTCCCTCACCTCCAGCCTATGTCCCAAGAGGTTGGAGACTCCAGCCAGCCCCATCCTGGCCACACCACTGGCTCTGCCCAGGGGCCGGGGGAAACTCTGCACCCTCTGATCTGTGAGGAACAGTGCACACCTCAGCTTGCAGCAGAGGTGGCCCCGTCTAGACAGATTCAAGCTCTGGGGCTCGGGACCTGCAGGCCCCAGCGCGGGGCTCTGCTCCAAAAGCCATTCTTCCCCTGCAGGTGAGGCTGCCTTGGTGGCCAAACTGAGTGCAAACTGGAGCATTCCCACTTACTGGCAGCCAGTCACCTGACATCTCTGAGGAAAGACAGGGTTCTTTGGTAGGGAGGCTTGTTTTTTGTAAATCTTATTTTTAAGACATGAATGAGTAGTTAGAGCAGATCAGCGACAGTGTGGGTGGCCACTGGAGATGCAGAGAGGACAAAGTCCACCAAGCAAGGAGGAAGCAGTCTTGGTGTGGCCCAAAGAACAGTCTAGGTGGCCTGGGCCTCATAAAAGGCAGCCAGGGAAAGGGAGGCTCCTCATGAGGGAGCCCCAGTTACCGGCACCCGTGGCCCTGCTCCCCAACCTGAGCGCTTTGGCTACGGTCTTCAGCTGGAACAAACACCTGCCGTCAAGAGACATCCAACCAGCTCCCAGTTCCCTGGGAGGGCGTCACAGCTCCATGTGGGAGGTGAACCTGGCCAAACTGGGGCCCCCGCCTGCTTTCTTCTTCCAAGAAGAAGCTGGAATTCCTCCCTCTGGAGTCAGTCCTGCTGGCCGCTGCCCCTCTCACAAGCCCAGCCCAGGGCCATCAGCCAGGAACACACTCTGTCTTCGCCGGCTGATTAATTAGCCCATCAGAAGAGTCACAGCAACCATGTGGCAGTAAGTCCATTGTGTCTGTCAAGGGGCCTAAAATCTCCATCTTTACCTGTCGAACATGCATCACCAAAGCCCCGAACAGACTCCTCAGGTCGCTAAACTGAGGGTTTAGGATAACAGCCCGGTTTAGGATAACAGCCTCCTGAAGACCAGAGAGAATGAGACTTGCCCAAGGTTGTCAGGCCTGGATGAGAACCCCTTCTGTACAGTGTAGTCCAGGGCTTCCCCACTTTACAGTGTTGCCCCCCCAACATCCCAGCAGGAGGAGAATGGGCTTTAAGAGCCCTGTGAATTTCTAGAACCTTCTATTCATTTGAAGTTGGTCAGAACTATGGCTTCTAGTAAGTTCTTTCAAAGGGCTTTTTACCAATGTTCTACAGATGTTGGGGGAATTTCCAGGACACCAAGGAACAGGACATCATTTTAGGAGCAGCACTGAAGTGAGAGATTGCAGAACCCAGCCTCCTCACCCCACTCCTCTGGAGAAGCCATAAAAGGTCCACATTCCCATTCAGGTGAGCTAGCTAGTCCCATGAAATCTGCCAGATCTTTCTTTTTCTTGGTCCACACTGAGTGGCCACCTGGATATAATCCAAGGATCTGCTTCACCGAGATGCTTCACAAGGCCAATTGTGAAGGAAAGAAGAAGATCATAGCTCCATTCACCCCTTCCTAGAATCAGGCAGGGACAGAGAGACCGCAGGCTGCTGGCCTCATGTTGGAAGTCACAGGAGACCCATCTGCAGTGCCTGCTACCCACATGGCCGCCACCCTTCCTCCGCCCCTGAGCTCCTTCCCCACCCTTGAGGCCGAGAAAATCATCCAATCTAGAAAAGCAGATCCCTCTGATTGATCAACAGACTGGCAGGGTCCAAAAGGGCTGACAGACTATCTTTCAGGATTCACATCTCCAGAATCCTGCCAAGAGTCCACTCCCACTTCTTACCTGATGAGGTCAATAGGTTGAAACTTATAAAACACTCCATAGCGTGCCCATTCCTGATACAGCAGCTAAACAAGAAAAATAGGGGAAAACATTAGAGCTAGAGGAAAGCAAGTATTTCTCTTTTTATGTCTACCTTAGTGGGTCGACATTGTATATACCCAAAGCTCAGCTTTTAGGAGAAATCTCTTGAGACACCACATGGGAGATAGCCAAAGACAGAAGGCTATAGAAATTGACTTCTTGCCAAATTATACACTGATCTTTGCCATGCTGGGCAGTGCTACACCTAGCATTCCTAGTCCCTCCTTTTTGTTCCTCTATCTTGCCTAATCCAGCAAAATGAACCCTGGTATTCATTTATTTACACATTTGACAAATATTTATTGAACATCTAGTATGCGCTAGACCTGGACATACTGGAAAACACACAAAGTCATGGTCATCATAGAGTTTACACCTGGGTACATGGAGATGAATATGAACATTTTATAAATATGAAAATTCATAAATGCCATGAAGAAAAATAAACCAAGGTAAGGAGTAGAATGTGATGAAGGGAGTGGGGGGTTGTTATTTTAGATAGGCTGGCAAGGGAAGGCCACTCTGATTAGGTGACCCTGAGTTGAGACACTAGAGAAGGAAATCAGGGCATGTTCCAGGCAGAAGAACACTCTTTCTGCACAAAGGCCTTGAGAAAGTGCATGTGGTGTGTTCTAGGAAGAACAGGGGAGCAGGGTGGCCGAATCAAGGAAGATGATAGCAGGAAGAACTGAGGTGGCAGATCACCGAGGGACTTGCGGCCATGCAGAAATCTTTGGACCTTGAGGAAACCATGGGGGTGGTGAGGGGGTGAGAAGTGACTTAGATTGTAAGTAGTTTAGTCCGGCTGGCGTGTGAAGCACAGACTGAGCAGGCACAGGAGGAGGGTCTGTGGTAGTGATCCAGTCTCGAGAGGATGGTGGTCTGAGCCATAGGAGCTGTGGGAGAATTAATTCAAAGTGGTGGATTCTGCTTATCTTTTAAAGATAGAGTCAAGATTTACTGTTGGATTGGATGTGGGGGGAGAGAAGACAAGAATTTGATCTGAGCAACTGGGTAAATGGCAGCTCCCTTTACTGAAAGGGAAAGAAGCTCACTGACTGGAAAGAAAGGTCAGGACGACTGGAGCTGAGTTCAGTCTGAGACCCAGGCATTTAAGGTGCTCTAGGTAGCCATGTGGGGACAGTGAGGGAGGACAGTCCAGATGAGAGATGTAAATTGGGGAGTATCAGAGAAAATCTGTAATGCCAGTAAACTCTGGATGCAATCGCCAAGAGAACAGAGAAGAAACCTGAGGTCTAGGTCCTAGGTGGTCACATGTATGGAGGTCAAGGGATAGAGAACAGCCAGGTGGGTCAGAAGAGCAGCCGGCAGTGTGGAAGGAAACCAGAAATGTGTGAAGTCCTGGAAACCGAAGGATGACGGGTTGCCGTGAGAAGAATAGGCCTAACTGTGTCAAACACTGCTATGCATGAGGTCAGACGAGAATGGGGGAGAGATTGCTGGATGCAGTGACTTGACTGGTCACTGATGACCTAGATCAGAGCTGTTTGGTGGAGTGGTGGTGACGAAACTTGAGTGGAACATATTCTAGAGGTTCAGGGAGGAAACGGTAAAGCAAATGTACCAGGCCAGACATCTCGTGATGCTTTCCAGCAACTTCGGCAAAACTGGCATGTGGATAAAACTTGTGTCTAAGTCCAGGGGCAGACTACCTGGCCAGGGGGCTCACAGATCATCCACCAGTAAATGCAGGAAGTTGGGACTAGGCCGTCATCAGACATCATGTAGACAGCAGTGCTAAGCAGGCAATAGCACATGATCAAATGCTACGTCTGGCCTCACAATTGCTATCCTGTTACGGTCCTTCTCCTCCTGACACATCATGTTCTCAGACAGCACAGAGAATTCACAAGGAATTCCATCAAGGAGAACCTACTGTCCTTAGGAATTCTGGACCTCCAGAGGAACATCAGCTCTACAGAAAGCCATACTTCTCGCTAAGAAATTTAGAGACATAATATTAAAACTGAGATGAGAACTGGCATTCCTCCATAATGGAAATATACCCCCAACAATCACAAAATAGAACCAGAAACTACATCAACCCTGAAAGAGCAAAGCATGCCCACTTGCAAAGGAGGAGAGCTGAATACAGAAAGGAGGCACGCAGAGCCTGATGGGTAAAGGGAGATCTACATTCATGAGATCCCTGTGGCCTGTCCCAGGCAGGGGGCTCCTCCACATCTTATTATTATTACATCTTCCTCCCCACCCCCAGCCACATCCTGGGTGACTCTACTCCCTTGGGTTTATTACCTCTCCCCAGTGCCAAGCCTGGACTCCCCAGCACCTGGTTGTCACAGTGACTTCATGTGTGGCCCAAAGGGAGGCCAGCTTACGTCAGGAGATACGGGCAAAGCCCCCCTCGGGGGCTGTGGGACGTCACTGCCTGCCCCATAGGCTCCCACCTCCAGAACAAATTCTTCTCCAAGTCACATGTCCAGCTCAAACCTGAGCTGGGGAACATCTATCAGCCACTGCCTAGAGGGGAAAACTGAAAATGTTCCAAGAAGTCCAGTCAGTTCAGGCCCAAACTGAGCATCAAGCTCACAAACTTTACTGATCCTTAATAGGATCCCAGACCTGCTGAAAGAAACATCCAGAAAGTCCTTTTCTCAGTGTGGTATCTTCAAAGCACTTAGCTACAGACACAGATTGTGGTTATATGTGAGGAGATAAGAGAACTGTCTGAGCTGCACACAAAGGGTAAGGTATGCAGAGTTGGGGACCAGCAGGCAGTCCCTGCAAGAACTGGAGAAACAGAGTTCAGGTGTGGGCAGGGATATATAATTAGCCCTGGACATCCACATGGCTCTACCAAGCCCAGCTTATGCATCCTTCTGTATCAGGTAGGGGAGGCGGAGAGAGGGGTGAAGAGTGCAGTAGATCCTTTCCTAGCTCTATAAATATTTACTCACACATAGTGAGAGACCAAGTGGATCAAGCTATACTCCAGGTTACAGGGTCCAGAACACACTCACAGTCAGGGGGAAGGGAGGCACATGCTGGAGGCTCTGTCGCTCTGTCCCATGAGGATTAGCACGGTACATCACTATGCAAGAGCACAGTCACAGTGGCTGATCACAGTCCCTTAACTTTGCAGACTCTAGAACCTTCTAATGCAGAGAACTTTGCAAATCCACTTCCTCTATTAGAGGTACGCCAGGCCCTCTTTGCTGATTGCTCAAGCTTGCAAACAGGGGAGATCTAAGCTCCTTCTTAGCAGACAGAACCTGATTTCAGAGGCCTGGATGTAATTCCAGGCATGTCTGACTGACCCCAAACCTTCCTAGTGAGAAGCAACACCCCACAGACAACACCCCATCTGATGGATCAGAAACTGGAAAGGAACCAACTGTGAAAGCCATCACAAGGTCAGAACATGGCCGTGTGTTTGGCTTGTGGCCTGTCTGAGGCCCGGGCTCCTCAGAGCAGCTGACCGTGAGACAGCAAGGCCCAGTGGCGGCCAACTGAGAATATTCAAGACACAGGGTGGCCCGCACGGCAGCCGTCCTGCAATGACCCAATTCAGTTTTTGGCAAGCCACTTCAACTATCTGTCTTCTCCACTAATAAAGACAGGAGGTACACTGGGTAGCCAGATTATTGCTCAGGTGAAACCAAAAATAAGTGCCTTTCTTGTCATAAAGCAGGTGACCCCAGCCAGCACTGCCCCTTTCACCTCCTTCACTATGACCCACCCCCCAATCAGGGAAGAGGGTAATCTACAAAAGCTGCAAAATCCATAACAAGTTTTAAAAACTGTTAAGGAAATCACATTCTGATGTGCATTGGGTGACCCCCACCCCAAGTGGGCAGGGAAGCCAGCAACTCAGGTGGCACTGGGAGATGGTCATGGCAAGATCCCCAGGTGCTCGAGACCAGGCAGGTTGGGCAGACATGGAATTAGGTGGCTGCTGGCAGCCAGGAGGTTCCCATCCACACCCAGGTGGCTGTCTGGCCTACTAGAAAGGTAGGAAACCCCTGTTCTCTAGAGGGAAGGAGCCTCTTCATAATTACCCTCCAGGAAAGGAGAGAGACTTCCAGCCCCAGGCTGGGGTTGAGTCATCAGGACTGCTCTAGGCAGGCTGGAGGGGAAGAAAGGCATTCTCAGCAGCCTCTGGGCTTGCAGGAGATCTGCCTCGAGCCTGGACCTCGGGGAGACCAAGCGATCAGCCACACATGGTAGGGAAGAGTGAAGGAGAACTTGCAGGTGCTGGCAGGATGGGCAACTCGGGATGGCATATCATCCCCAAAGGTACCCAGAGGAGCTGCCCACAGTGCAGTCCCAGACCCTCTCCATGTTCCTGAAACCAACCAAATCCCTCCTGCAGCCCCCTTGAAGAGCATTAGGCTGGTGTAATATAAAAATGAATCAATAAGCTGCATATATTCAGAAGTTTGTACTCTTTCTCCTTTAGAATACCTCTGAGGCCCTACCCATCTATATACTTTGGAGATTCTAGAAGTGAGCCCAGCGCCGCAGTGGGGATGGCTGTGCCAGGCACAAGAAGCTGTGTCGATGTGACTGCAGAGCCCTGGCTGCCACAGCTCAGCAGAATTTAGTCCTGACTTGACAATCACCTTTGGACACAGGAACCAGTCTGCCTTCCTCGCTGGGTGTCAGTTTCCCAACCCAAAAGGACAGAAAAAGCTTCCACTCCCACTCATGGTTTCTCTGATCTGCCTTCACAGCGTCATTTACTTACCCAACCAAGACCCTGGCAGAAAAAATACAGACTCCATGACTAGCCAGAAAACCAAAGGAAGAGCCACAGGAAAGGGTCTCGTTGTCACTTGTCCACCTTCAACAAGTATCCTCATGGCACTAACTTTGGGGATTATCCACCAAGGGCAGCTCCATCCTGGCTGGTCTCTCCCTGCCTCCCAGGTTGAGCCCACCCTCCCAGCTGGGTTGCACGCTGGCAACAGTTCCACTGGAGGAAGCCTGTTTCCTTGGAGGAAAATCTTGGTTAAAAGTTTTCACTGTAGGGCCTCCCCTGGGGGCGCAGCAGTTGAGCGCTGGGCTGTGAAGCTGCCCGCGGCCTCTGCAGCACCAGTTCGATCCCCAGCAGCCGGCGAGGGTCCCACATGGCGCAACAGACCTCTCCTGCCGCCCGCTGCTCCCCTCAGCAGTGTACTTCAGTCCTTCTGCCTGCTCTGCTCCCCACTCTGGCTCTGGTGAATTCTCTCACCCTCCTGCACTTCTGACTGTACCCAGTGCTTGTATAAATAAATAAATAAATCTTTAAAAAAAAAAGTTTTCACTGTAGTTGATAATTATATAATATTGCACATGCAGATATTTTGGAGAGTCTACAATTTGCTTCTCTCTTGTGCCTGAGATAACAGAGGGTTGGTTGATTTCTCCCATGAGTTACTATGCGTTGCTAGTCTCTGGAATGTTCTTGTAAAGTGCTCCACCTTGACAGCTAGGGTTGCCACCCACCCAGCAGGAGGTGTCTTAGGTGGGCAGTGGATGGCAATCACTCTTTAAAGAGGGTGGGAGGACAGAAAAACGTTGGAGTGAGAGAGGTGTGATGTGGGGAGAAATGCTTCCTCCTTTGCCTTTAAATCTGATCCGGGACTTTTCAGGAAATTAAACACTGAGACTATTAGCATCAGATAGAAAACAGATGAGGCTAAGACATCGAAATACTACAGCAGATTCCCTGGGCCGGCAGAGAGGAGACATGTGTAAGCAATCACAGCAGTATTTCTGGAAAAGACCTTTTATGTTTTTAATACTTAACACTTCATAACAGGGACTAATAGGCAGGATAAAAAGGAGGCTGCTCAAAAGGCAACTTGGGGGATGACTGATTTTCCAGACAACAGAGTTGGGGAGAGGGAGACTCCTTGGACTTCGATTCCTCACCCCTCCCACCCTTGCCCACTCGCCTCTGCTCACCAGAGTTGCTGAAGCAGGGGGAGGCAGAGAGGGAGGCTGGCACAAGGGGTTGACAGCCAGATGGGGTAGTCCCCACGACAGAATCTGGGCGATCCTCACAGAGCCAGGCCATGGTGAGGAGGGCAGCACACCCACGTTCCAGAGCATCAGGAAACACAGGTGGGGTGGAGGTGGCGGCTGACGAGAGGGCTGTGCAGTGAGGAGCTGTGCCTGGCACAGCAGGGGTCCTTCCAAGAGGCTCCTTCTCCAACCCTAACTACCCCCTCTAATCCCAGCTGCCCATGCCCAGCATCTGCCTGTCTCCCACCCCCACATCTGTCCCCTCTAACTTGGGACTGGCCACACGCGAAGAGAAAAACTTGAAAATGACCAAGAGAAAAGCTAACAGTGTGATGACAGCGCATATTCCCTGGGCTGGAGAGCCCACGGGGTCCCTGGCCCAGCTCTGGTTACCGCGGCCCTGATACTGTGGGCAAGGTGTGTCCAGTCTCTCTGGAGCTCGGTTTCTCCATCTATCAATTATAGACTCTCCACCGTTCTCAGTGGAGGCCCTCTGGCTTTTGTGGGGGGCTACTGGAAATGGTTTGGGGTGGTCAGCATCACCGGTCCCCAGGCAAAGAGACATCTAGGAACCTCCACCAGCCGCCACCCTGCGTGGTCTTCAGGGTAGAGTAAAGGCTGACTCACCTTCCTGTCATTCATGTCATCGCCCGGACTGTCATATTCACCCTGCAGGAGAGCACAGGACGCTGGGTAAGGCCAGTGGATTCTCAACATCAGAAAGCGGGTTTTCTTGTTCTTTTCTAATATCTTCTCCTTTCACTCCCATGTCAGGAAGGTCATAGCATGACATGCAAAGGGGCGAGTGTTCCCGGTTCTTTGTCACCCACATTTGCATTGTTTCCTGTGGACAGCTGCTCACACTAAGACGCGCCCCTCAGAAGCTTCAGAGCTCAGCCTGTGCCTCTTCATAGCAAATGCAAGGGCAGAGCCCATGCCTGTAAATGGGCTGGTGTGTGCTATGAAAGCACCACGGACCCTGCCTGTGACCTGCCTGTGACATGCAGCCCTGCAGAACAGAACCCCACAAACCCCTGCAGAACCAACCCTCGTGCGTGCCCCCAGCAAGGATGTCAGCAAGGAGAAAGCTGTCATCTGAGAGTTTCCTCTAGGTACTCAGGGACCCCCACCTCAGGAACCCCATCTTCGAACAACTGGGAGGCAGATACTAAAGTGACCAGTCAGTGACCAGTGGAGTCGTGGGGGCATTAAGCTCACGGGCTAGTCAAGTTCTTCATGAACCATATGGGCCAATGTCAGAGTGAGGCACTGCGAGACATTTTTACCGTCACCCCCAGCCCAGGGAAACTTTAATTACAGCCTCTGCTTTCTTTACTTTACCAAACAATAGTATGAGGAATTTTGCAACACTGCTTTCAAAAATGTTAAAATTTAAAAAGAAATATATAAAAAGATCTGACAATGTTCACTTGCACATTAAGGGGAGGAATTGCACACTATCGCATACAAAATGGGACTCTCAGTCATCTGAGGGTGGGACAGGTGAGGGTGTGTATCGTCCAGGTATGTGCCTTTCCTCTCAGCACCCTCCACCACCTTCACCAGCTTCCCCTCTTTAACTGCTTGTGTGCCAAGCCTGTCTTCACACACTTTCATCTAAACCAAGGTAGACAGTGTAGGGGAAGCTGAAATAAAACCAAGTGCATTTTGCCATTAGGGAAATAACTGGAGAGACAGTTTGAGACAATTGGCAAAAATCAAACCAGGGATTACTGTCAGTCACGAGCAGGGCAGATTCAGCCAAGGTGACAGCTGTCACCTTCCCTCCCTCCTTGCCTTGCGTCCATCCCCCAGCCCTGTCATCTGTGGTTTTCATGTGTTGGAAGACTGGAGAGAGCCAGCCACCAGAAGCGTACTTACGTCATGAAGAGGATAGGCGGCCTCGTAGATGTTGTTTGCTATCAGAGAGTTAATACCTACGGAAGAAAGGAACATGAAAATAGGAACTCGAGGGCAGGGTTTTGTGCACTTAACCTTCATCTTTGATAAATATGAAGCTCTCGCCCATCTCTCCACTGAGACTCACGGCATTCTCTTCTCTAACCTCCAGTCTAGACGTTTTTTCAAGTTTTAGTTCTTAGTCCAAGAACAATTATTTCTTTCATTTCCCAGATACAAAGTTGTGTCTGGATATCAAATCTGCTCACTGAAACATCACATTCCTCCTGTCCTCAAACATTCAGACCACGCCAGTTTAATAACCCTCCTCTTCTCTTCCTCTGTCACTGCCACCAAGGCTACCCAGTCAGCTGAGACAACGTAACTATGTTCACCGACAGGAAGGGCTAGATGGGTGACGGTAATTGTGATCAATCAAGTATATGTTCTAACAGCCCATGGCACTTTTCTGGATTCATGTCTGGCTCCTTCTTGTTCCTGCAGAGGAACCGTACTTATTAATGTGACTGATCTGTCTGAAACATTATTTCCTGAAGTAACGGCAATAGGGCTGCAGGTTCCAAAGTATGAGAACCCTGGGGAGTCCCAACAACCCATTCAGGGGACTTTTCATAAGGTCAACACTATTTTTAAAGCTAAGTGTCCCAGAACAAATGATTAGATCAAGAAGATGTGGTACAGATACACGATGGAATATTACTAAGCGGTCAAAAAGATAAACTCATGCCATTTGCAGAAACATGGATAGATTATAAAGTAGCTAAATTAATAGTAGACTATAAAGTAGCTAAATTAATAGTCAGATAAAGACAAGTTGAAAAACTAACCCTTGATAGCTGAGTGGAGGACTGAGACACCATGGAGGGAAATGTTGGGGGAGGGGAAAGAACAAAGAGGGAAGGAAGCATCATCATAGTCTATGGTGCCAGAATAGGGGTGCATTGGTGGTGGGTGCACCATGGTGGTATATACACAAAGGGGATACCCCAATATTACCTCAGTTAAAGATGTATAAAAAGGGGCCTCCTTGGTGCTGGAAGGGGTTAAGTCATAGCACTAAGAAGCTATCCACAGCCACTGCAGCATGAGTTCAATCCCCAGCCGGGGAGCTACCCACATGGCACAGCAGACCTCTCCTTTCTCGCCTGCTGCTCCCCTCAACAGTGTATTCAGTCATTCCACCTGTTCTGCTCCCCACTCTGTCTCTAGTGAATCCTCTCGCCCCCCACACCTCTGGCCTATACCCCAGATCTTGTATGCATAAATAAATAAATCTTAAAAAAAAGAGGAATAAAAAAAATCTGAATTGGAAGACCTGAAAAAAAGGACTATTTTATTAATAGCCTAAGACAGCATTGGCTCTTTCTCTCCCAGTCTCTCGTGAGTGTCAGACCTCTATGACGCGGGGAACATCCTCCCTCGGAATGTGCACTGGGCATCCTTGTGCTTTAACATTTTCTATTTTAACTGCTAATCCAATCATATTGATCAGTATAAGCTGCGTAAACAAAAGCCCTTCGGTTGCTCTCAAACATTTCCAAAAGTGAAAAGGGATCCTGCGGCCACAAGGCTTGAAAACTACACAAGAGCTTCATTTTTTAACCCCAACATCATCTCACACCACTTGCAGCAATTAAGTGTGAAGCGAGCGAGAGGCTCTGTCCCCACAGGCCCATTACCCTCAGTATCTGTCCCCTTCCCCAGGCACCAAATCTTCTTCACTACTCCTGTTTCCTGACGCACTATGTTGGTGAAGACACTTTCAACTCAGTCAGTGCCAAGCAGCAGGCCCCCTGCTCAGCACATTCGTTGTTATTTCTCATTCACAGGTTTGTTCAGAGACTGCAAAGTGGTCTGTAGGTTCAGACTGACTAAGGTATAAGTCTGTCCTGGACTACGGGCCCCCAGACGGGAGGGGCTGTGTGTCACCCACTAGTCCCGAGGGGAACCCAGCCAAGGGAGGACGCGCATTTCATCCCACAGAGGCAGGACGAAGGCAGGTCCATGCTACAGGTGATTTCCCTGGTCTCAAACACACTCTCCGCCCTGAACCACTCTTTCCAGAGAAGACTGCAGACAGCAGTGAGATGAGAAAATTGGTTTGGGAGGGAAAGACGTATGATATTCAAACGCTAAATAATCTGCATTTGCAGAGCTCTGGATAAATGTCAAGGTCAGAGGAAAAGTCTAGACAACATCTACTCATGAAAATTCATAGTTGTCTACCTCCTGTTCGCATTCAATGCCCCACCCACGTGATCAGAGACCACAGACGGTCTCAAAAGATCCTCCCTCCCCCAACAGCCTCCTCTTACTCAGACTTTGCTTGTTCTCAAGGTTTAGGATGGAGGATCTTAGGAAGAGCATCTACAGGCCCCACAAAGGAGCAGGGGCTCCTGGGAGGTTGCCAGGGGCGCTCTGTGGAAGAGGCTGCTCTTCCAATGAGCTGAAAGCTGAGTGTTTAGGCTGCGGCATCACCAAAGACCCGTACTTTCCTGATTTTAAGTTTCCTCCTTGGCATGAGCATGAAACATCAGAATTAACTTTGGGGGGTAGAGGGAGCCGAGGCTGGGTAAAGGAGTGTGGAGCAGGAGGGGTACCCGGGAGGCTGAATGAGCTACAGATTTGTCTTACTCACAAGACTACAATTTCACTCTGAGCATCATTAATCAGTTCAAGAGCCATAACCACAGCAATGCGAAGCCACCCTACAATCATCAAGGGGTGGAACCCCAAGTGGGAAGGGATGGGAGGAGTTCAAAGCTACAGAGGGCTGTCCACATGGATAGAGGCTGAAGCCTCACAGGCGGGTAAGGCTCCATCCAGACCGCACCCCATGCGCACCCCACCCCTTCCCTCGCTCACTCCCACAGCAGCAGTGAATGCCCTGAAAACAGTCCTCACACTGCATGTAAAAAGTCAAGCAGGTGTTGAGCTCTTCTGCTAACTCTGGGCTTTGCTTAGCATAGCAGTCGAGTGAGGGTCCAAGAGCGTTAGGCTGACAACCTGTTGTATACATGGGTTCCACTGCCAGACCCTTAGAAAGATCTCTAATCAGGGCCTCCCTAGTGGCACAAGCAGTACTATGAAGCTATCTGCAGCCACTGCAGCACAAGTTCGATCCCCAGCCAGAGAGGTGACCCACATGGCACAGCAGACCTCTCCTGTCTCACCTGCTGCTTCCCCCTAGCAGTGTATTTCAGTGGATCTGCTTGTTTTGCTCCCTACTCTGTCTCTGGTGAATCCTCTCTCCCCTACACATCTCTGGCCTACACCCCAGCTCTTGTATGCATAAATAAATAAATCTTAAAAAAAAAATCTCCAATCACTGGAGGGCTACAGCTGCTTGCACGACCCCCACCTCAAACAAAGCTCCCTTTGCACAGCACAGCCTCAGGCAGGAAGCTCCTTCACTCCCAGGGCCTTATTTGTTCTCACTGTTGTGTGTCCCCCGAGGCTACAAGGTTCCTGAGCTCCCACCTCTCACTGAGTCTCTCACAACACCTAGTTCGCTGCTGGGAAGGCCAAAGGCCTAGTGGTTGCCTAAAGTGACCAGCCCCTCAGCTGCCCTGGTATCTCCTACTTATCCTGGGCTACTCTTCCTCACTATTCCAATTTCTTAGACAAGCTATGCTGGTGATGACACTTTCAACTCAATGAGTCCCGAGAGAGGAACTCCAACAAATGGTTCTTGCTTTGTAGCCAACAGGGTTCAGGTCATCAAAGCTGGACTGTCCTAATCCTGATTACAAGCACCCCTTCCAAAGCTGTAATGGAATGTGTCCCCCAAGGCAGTGTACCTCCTCTTTTTCAGGTGGCATCATATGATGATGTCAGTCAGTGGCCGGTGGGTGGAGGAAGAGGAGATAACATAAAAGGAGAGTGGGGGATGTGGGGGAGCAAGCTGAAAAGTAGGCATCCACAGCTTCACTCAAGAACGGGGATTGCTTTGGCCTCTTGGGTCACCCACAGACTTCTGAAACCAAGACTACCCCCAAACAAGCATGGAAATCAGTTTGAAAGAAGAAGAAAATAATCAAACGCTTTTTTTAAAAGAGTCTCTGCTTTGAAAATTGAAATTCTGAATTTTTTCCTTTCTTTTCAGCAAAAGCAGGCTAATTGGTTCCATCGTGCACCATCCATCTGGCTAAGACTGTGAAGCTTTCTTCTCCAGGACCATGTCTATAGTCTTTCTTCTCTGCTCTAGACCGGGGGAGAGGGACCCAACCTTTTGTCCTCCTACTCCCAGAAGGGAGTAGGCACTGACAACCTTCTGCTTTCCCTCTCCTCCCAGAGAGAAGCAGTGTTTCAGCTCAAAGCATAGCTGGCGAAGGACCTCTCTAATCCCTAAAGTCTCCTCACTTCCCCAGGTACGTGGGACTTGTTGTTTAGAACTACAATCCCCAAGGAAAAGGCTGGAGCTTCCTCTCTGCTCAGGGCTGTCAGTTACACAGTCTGACCCAGTTGGCCTAGCAACACACTCTCAGCATCCTCAGCCTCCATAGGGTCGCCAAGGAGACAGCAGGATGGGCTCAGGTCCCAGGTCTGGTACCTGAAGACACATGTATGCAAGACACGACCTAAGGCCCAGCATTTAGCGCCCAAGACATCTCTGGTTTCCTGGCCACAAAGGATCCACCAAAACACAGCTCATGGCCTGCCTCCCAAAGAGGGGCTCATTAAATCTTCCAGTGCCTCACAGTGAGAGGGAGTGCAGCTCCATCCCCTCCAAGCCAGTCAAAGGAAACTTTCATCCATCAAGACAGGTACTTAAAGGAATGGTGCTGAACTCCTGAAAACTCATTTGGTTTTGATTGCCCCCCAAACAAGGCCCAGTCCGCCCGGCATCCTGCTTTCATCCCTGCACTCAGTCGGATGTAAATCTAAACCAGAGCCTCCAGACAGTGCATTTAACAGAGACTATATTTACCCATCACCAAATCGTCTTGACGTGTGCTTAATTACTTAAATGCCTTTAATCCCAAGCCTTTTCTTCTAACAAAATATAAACCAGTTCAGCTGGATGAATGATAAACCAGATGTTTACAACACACAACACGGTCTGGCTTTGGTCAAAATAATTAAGACATCGTCTCTCAAGTGGGGAGGGGAAATGCCCAAAGCATACATTTGTTTAAATGCTCTGACACCAAAATTTCTATGAAAATGTAGCTCCATCAATCTGCAATTTTCTGTCCATGAAAAGGCAACAATAACTTCCATACGAAAGAGGAAGAAAGGTGTCTATTCTCCCCGGATACGGTCAAGGAAGCTTCGGTTTTCTTTGTATGGGAAAGTGCACTTTTGGGTCATTCTACATTGCTGTAAACTTGCAGGGCGCCAGCTGCTGACCTCACGCTGTGCCGGACAAGAAGGTGTCTGAGCAGGCTGGGTCTGTGATCACTCACTTTCTACCACCCCAGCTCACCACCCTGCTGCACCCGATCTAACCACTCTGCTGTACCCCAGCTGACAAGAAAGTCTCCAAACATTGTGTCTGTTCATCCACACCCCTCACTCCCAGGAGTAATAAGATGATGATTACGGAAGAAACCCAAGAAGTTAACATTAGTCCTCACCAACCGCCAGTCCACCCATGCCTGGCAAGGCCAGCTCCTCATATTTTACCTTCTTATGTTAATTTTACCCCTCCCGCCCCACCTCCACCTGAGGAAAAAAAAAGGAAGAAAAGGAAAAAGGAGAGAGAGACCTACTCCCCATGAGTGGATAGGAAATCAGTCCCCTCTCTGGGCTGAGTTGTCTCACATGGGAAGAAGCCTATATTGCTCCTTCAAATCAGTCTAAGAAATTTTCACACTAGGAAGAAGCTCTGAGAACACCGCAGGTCCTCCTTTTTGTTCTTGCATTTGTGAATTTGAGACACACTCGCCCTGACCGAGGTATCTTAACTTGGTGGTCCCGAGGCAGGATGGGCTCTGCCTCTGTGGCTGTGCCAGCGGGTGTTCCTCCTTTTACCTCTTCCAGACACACTCTCTCCTCTTGTCTCTCTGAAGGGAGCGGCTGGCCTGTTGTCTCCCTTTTGACTGAGCTCAGCAGGTCAGGGGGAGGCAGGACAATGTACAGACCCTAGCTTCCTCCCAGAACAGGCATGGCCCTTGCAGTGCCTCCTCAGCCACCCGGTTCAATCCCTCCCGGCTCCAGAGGTCTCTGTCCCCTGGGTCTAGAGATGGTCCATATTTCTACACCATCTCTGCATTCCCCAACTCCCTGTACACATCTGTGAAAACCTTCTCTCTGTAAACAGTCCTGCCTTGAATTACCTAAGGTGACTGTGTCATCAGCTCCTGCCAGATCCCACCTGATTCTCTGGAGGGGCTCCCATCACAGCTTTGGCATTATTTGCTTTCCTGGCATGAATCTCTCTTGCCATACCGTCACGTGGTTTAGTCCCTCATCTCAAAACTCACCTCAAATGTAAGCCTCACAGGGGAAAGGATCTGCACCCACTGCGCCTCCTGGATTCACCACTCTACTCTAGTTTTAGAATATGAATGACCCATAGTAGGTGCTCAATAAATTTTTGATTGAATGAATGGGAAGGCCTCAGCTTCCACCTTCTCTAGGAACCTTTCCTAATAACCTCAGCTATTTATCCACTGATTAAAGAGCACTAAGAAGAGTTAGGGAAACTAGCTTCTAAATCTGGCTCCAAACTTTGACCCTGGGTCAGGCAGTTCATCTCTGCTGTGAAATTAGTTAACGTGTGTTGAACCCAGTTTGTACGGTAGTTTAAAGGCCCAAATGAGGTTATGAGTGTAAAAGTGCTTTGGGAAGCATACATCCTACACAAGTGCAAGGGGTCTTTATTGTTTTGATTACAGTGATACCTTATTTGTATAGTAATCTCATGTCTGGTTACCTTAGCCCTCATAACAGAGAACCCAGAAGAAAGAAAAAGGATGTAGCTCTCATCAACCTATCCCCTAATCCAGAATCCTTCTGGGCCTTCTTCAATTCATTTTCACTCTCTCTTAACCCAAAATTCTAATGAGCTTCTTTTGTTGTCTCCCAAATAGCAAAGTGAAATTGAAGCAGGTAGGGAGGTCACCAGTGTCAAAGCTTCAAGGATTCAGAGTGTGGGACAAAGGAATCTAATAATACTTGATAATCCTTGACGAAACATAGAATACTGCATTTTTATTGAGTTCCTAAATAAGCCAGAAAAGTTTACACATGCACTTGTAGAGAGAATATGTGTTAGTATTAGTTTATATAAAATGCAGGGAATTGTATGAGAGATTTTAGAAAATGTTCTATATAAAAAATTATTGCTGAGGACATCAAGAACTAAAACCTGGGCCTTCCTGGTGGCACAAGAGGTTAAGTACTGCACTATGAGGCAATATGTAGCCTCTGCAGCACGAGTTCGATCCCCGGGCAGCCAGGGAGCAATCCATAAGGCGTGGCAGACCTCGCCTCTCTAGCCCGCTGCTTCCCTCAGCAGTGTATTTCAGTCAATCTGCCTGTTCTGTTCCCTACTCTGTCTCTGGAAAAGCCTCTTACCCCCACACCTCTGGCCTGTACCCCAGCTCTTGTATGCATAAATAGGTAAATCTTTAAAAAAAAAAAAAGGCTAAAACCACTGGTCATAGTCTCCTTTCACTCTGGTTCAAGGTTAAATTTGCAGCCCAAGTGCAGAAATTAGAGGGTCTTCTGGTTTGCATATTTGTGTTCTATTTTTTTCTCCTAGTTTTGACATTCTATTTTAATTTGGATTTTTCTTGGTTCTTATTTATTATTTATGTCATGCTCTTTCATTGTTTTTCTTGTAAGCCACCTCAGAAACTTTGTGTAATAAGACAAGAATATAAATAAATCAAAACATATAATTTGTATGCAATTTAATGTTTTATAAAAGCAGCAGATGTTCAAAAATGTATTTTCAACAAAGATAGAAGTAGGCTCAACCTAACTCTTATAGGAGCATGCTGGAATTATCTCTAGTACCTTTCCATCTTCTGATATTTATTATCCTTTTCATCTAATTTCCATTGGAACTGGGTGTAATGAGAAAGGGAATAAAGCATTGTAAGTTGGTCATGAAAGTAAGGATTACTGAAAACACCGTGCAAAACAATTCCAAACACAGCCCTGTTGTTACCTTTTCTTTTCGTTTTATGAGGCAAAAGTCCTCTGGAGGATTCTAATTCAAACACAGCCATTAATACTTGTATATGAAACCAAAGAGAAGGGCAATAAAATCAAAATCTAGCTGCTGGCTCAAAGGTTGATTTTATATTGCATGGAGGGGTGAACTAATCAAGAAGTAAAGGAAAATTCAAGAACTTTGATAGAACCATGAGAAAATACAGAATACAAGGTAGGACTCCTTGACTATGGAGGTGTCTGAATCACCTAGGACGCCTGCTGAGCAAGGGCCTCTGATCTTTCCATGGAACTGAGATGGATTAATTATTGTTAATTATCTCATTCATTCATGTCTGCCTCATCAGCACCATGCTCCAGACAAGTTACATCACATGGAAAATCTGACTTTTATACTTAGAAGGGTGTTTGGAATTTTGTAGCAAGATGAATACATCAAAGCCAAGTCAGACATAATGGCCCCCCTGAGAGCTTCTGCATGATTCTGAAAATGCCATCACCACACAGAACCTGTTCTCATTCCTCCATCAGTACTGCTCCCTGTTACCATGTAGCTCAGAAGCCTCACTGGTGCTCTTAGGTACCAGCCATTATTACATTCACCACTGTTGTTACTCCTCAGCGTGAGCACCTCTGCTCTTTGCTCACATTGCCTCCCAATGACTCTGGACCCTTCAACTCCAAGACACCTCAAAAGCTGAGGATCTGCTACCTCAGCACGTGTTCTGAAGGCAGCTCTCACAAAGGTTTCGAAAGCCATCCAGAGGTCTGGCAGCACCCCGGAAGGGGCAGCCATGTGAAAAGGATGGTGCTTGTGTGTGGGAGCTCCCATTTTGACCTCACTATCTTGTGTGTCCCTCCACAGTCCCTCAGCACCCCGACCGCCTGCCTCATACTGCAAGTTCCCAGACACCAAGGCTTCTGCTTCAAAGACAAACACTTTCCCATCTAAAAAGCAAACCACAAAACAAACCCAGTCAGCCAGACAAGGAGCCAAAAACACTGAACTTACAAGAAGCACATTCAGACTAACGAGCGCCTTGGACAAGTCATTCGCCCTCTCGGTGGCCTTCCATGAAAGGGTTGAGCTCAAGGACCTCTCAGATGCCTTCCTTCCTTCTTAAAAAACAAATAATTAAAAACCTGTCCTGTTTGAGGGTGATTATTAAAAACTGGTGGAGATTGTGAAGAGGAGCAGCTGAATTGTCAGGATGAAGTGGAAGGTGTAGGTGGGAAACAGCACAGACAGCCAGCAGGGACCGTCTGGGAGAAGTTAGAGCTGCCTGGGAGCAGTCCCAGCCCCACCAAGAAATGGGGCGCCCTCTGCTCCTGGAGGGCAAGCAGGCTTTCCCAGACTAAGTGAAAGCAGCCTCCCCTGCCTCTCCGCCTCTCCGTGTGGGGCGTTTGTGTGTTTTGTTCCTTGTTGCTGCCTACCAAGGCAGCTGCTGAAAGAACAGCTCCGGTCCCCTGGCGCTCTGCCCACGGGTGGGGGTGCGGTCCTTACCCATCGTGTTGTTGGCTCGAGAACAGGACGTGCGCTTCAGGATCTCGTGCACCTAGAACAGACGACAGCAGGGTTGTGAGCACCTTGACCATGTGTGTCACCACGCTGGGGGTTGGGGGGGGTAGGCCATCATCACCCTGGGGGGCGAGAAGTGGATGAGGTGGCTAAACACATTTCCAGGGAAGAGGCCACCAAGCATGTGCCACCTCATGGACTACGATCAAACCCACTCAGACTGGGGGGCTTTGAGAAAACAAAGAATCTGTCCCCCTCAGACTCACGCCACCCCTCTTGCCCCCGCTCTGAAAACGTAAAGAAAAGACCATAAACTGACTGCAGTGACAGGAGGTAAGGAAAACACACCAGGGAGCCCATATGCACATCACCCCCTGGAGGGAGAGGGAAGAAGCACCTGGGGTGGAGCTAGAAAGGGGGGTGTCTGCCTCCTGGTACAGAGTCTGGGGGGAGAGGAAGAGAAGGCTGCCCTCCCCACCAGCTTTGATCGCCAGTGGGGCTTCTGAGCCACATGGTAACAGGGAGCAGTACTGAAGGAGGAATCAGAACAGGTTCTGTGTGGTGATAGCATTTTCAGAATCATACGGAAGCTCTCAGGGGGTCCCCGGGAAGAGCACAGGACATGGTGGCAGATGAGCCAAGTTCTAGTTCTGGCCGGGATCAGAGAGACTGCGCAGCTCGCTCTCTGAGGTCCGTTTCTTCTCTGTGATAGAGCCATCTCGCAGAGCTGCTTTGAGAAACCATGCGTCCAGAAGCCTAATAAGGGCTGCCTATGAATTGGTCATTAATACTATTATTTCTGTTTTCCCTGACCTTCACCACACCCCTGCAGTCAGGGAGCACCACACACTTCTGCAGAATGGAGTCTTCGGAGCACCTCCTGGGCACCCAGCCTCCTCAATGACCGTTGCACCCTATGTGGGCCTACAAACCCCTGCACTCTGCGGTTTGCAAGGGACGCCATCTCTCATGTGGACAGTGGGCTGGTGGGGAGGTGAACGTACCCCCTGCTGAGGATGCAGGGACATGGGTGGACCTGTGTGTGAACATGATAGCCAACTCGTGCCCTCATGAGGGTCCCAAGTCTGAGCCACGCTACAAAGAGATGCCCAGCAAGGAAGGCAGCTCTGGAACAAACAGCTGGGCTGCTCAGAAGCCACAAAGAAGGGAGCACAGGAGAGACATTCAGAGCTGTGGGCAAGACCCTCAGATAAAAGTCTAAGGCAGAGTGAACCCCCGAACAAAGGCCAAGGCTCTTTATCTTTCTCACAGTGTGGAATGGACTGGGGAATGGCAGAAGGGGAAGGAAGAAGCTTCCAGAAAGAGAGATGAGTGAGAGAAGATGTGTTACTCCATCACCACTCACCCTCCCATATTCCAGACACAGACCTAGAGGGAGTGGTAAATAAATAACTTCCAGCAGAAAGGGGCCCGAGAATGCTTAATTCACTTATAATCCAGTACAGTAATTCAACAGCAATAATAATTAGGAACAGCATTTATATGGCATTGTATTATTTTATAAGCACTTTGCAATTATCGGGTAATCTCCACAACACCCTATAACTCCCTCACAGATGTGGGACCCAAACCACAGGGAGATATAAATGACTTGTAACAGCATCAACCAAGAAAATAAGAAGTCTGTGCTTTTTTTCGATAGGATGATTAAAGCCATCACATGCCCGCTTTAAGCCCTCCTAAAACACCCAGCTAAGGAACTTCATTTCTCATCCATCCTGCAAGCGCAGAGCCTTGCAAATGGGCTGATGCTTCTTCCAGTCATTTGTAGCTTCTTATCCTTTCCTGTCACCTGCTGACTTGGAAGCCCTCTAGGTATCTAACCCTCATCCCTTAGAGAGACTCCAGCTCTTTCCTGAGGCACAGCGGGGACACACTGTCATGCTCCACAGCGGCATGAGAGAGTGTCCAGCATCCCCAGGGCCTCTTTCTCTCCTCTGTCCATAAGCCGAAAGATCTCTGGGAGAGGTGAGAATAAACGAACCAGTGGATGGAGGTGTCTATGGCCACAGGGGCACAAGCTGTGATCAGATTCTCCTTAGAATCACTCCTGCAAAATTCAGAAATTTGACATTAAAAGGCAAAAAGGTGAAGGACAGCTATGGTTGTAACTGTTGGCTTTCCATCGAATGAGTTGGTAATTTGGTTCCTGGACAAACTGGTCAACTCTGGCCATTCCCTGTGACATGAATGCACGCAGCTTCTTTGGGGGTGAAAGAACGGAAATGCATGGAGACATACAAGGGCTTCTCTGTGTGCCTCCCTACACACTAACCATCTAAGTGAATTTGTTTCCATCTGTGACATCTCAGGAGCTCAGTTTGCTCAGCTGTAAGCAAAGGGGTCACCTGACTAGCTGAAAGTCCCCACCAGCCCTGAACTCCCTGTCTCTGTGATTCCAAGAGGACTTTGGGGGAAACCTGTCATGGAGAAAATTGCTAGCTATATTTTTTTTTTGGCTGCTGAGATTGGGAAGCTTCTGGCTATGCCTCTAAGCAGCAAGGCAACTCCAAGCAAATGATGATAGGCACTAGCCCAAGGGCTGAGTGTGCCCTACCCAAGCGGGCATTTAGGCTTTTCCCAGCCCACCCCACCAGTTAGCCTGTCACTTACGATGCGGCTCCGGGTCGCATTATCAAAGAAGGTGTCCTTATCCCGGATGTTGTACCTGGAGACACCAAGAAAACAGAAGGCCCAGTCATTTCTTTACCCTTGTCCCGAAACCACTGTCACCCAGCCCCAGGAAGCCTTGAGCACACTCCCCAGCAAGACGCATGAAGCCAACACACTCGACACCTCTCAGTGCTTACATGCTTTTGACCCAGTAGTTCTGGAAACTTATCACAGACATGCAGCACACAGAAATAAATGCAGTGGGGGGAAAAATTCTATAAATAAAAATAGCCTTTGCAAAGTTACCAATAACAAAGATTATGGAGGTAAGATGCAACTCCAATGCCCCTATGATAATGATGCAGTCACTGAAAACTCTGAGAATTTCATAAATAAAAAAATGTTATACACTGATAAAAAAAAGTGTTACACTCTGACAAGTTTTTTAAATGAAAGTATATAAAAAGAGTTCCTGTGGATGGACAATGATGCTATAGAGATTAAAAAACAATAAAGAACTTAAGGATATTTGGCATTTAAATCTGTTTTTCAAATTTTAATTTAATTCTGTCCCTGTTGTCTTATCAACAAGATACTAAACTCCTAATTATGCAAGCTCTGTGTCTGTTCTAAACCTCATGCACTGACCTTTCACTCAAAAAAAATAAATAAATAAAGAACTCCACCCAGGTATGTTAGCCCTGCTGGGGGGCTGTGCTCATGGACACTGTGTCACGGTGGGCACCCAGCCACAGGGGTTCCAAATAACTGGTGCAGAATGACAATTTCCGAGAAAACTCAGAGGGTGGAGAGCATGTTTGGGCTGGGAAGAACAGAAGATTCTTCAAGAAGGTATTTAGAACTGGACCTGAAGGCCTGCAGAGGCTGGCTGGATGGAGGGGTATGGGAGGTGGCAGTTCACGCACCAGCACCAGCCTAGAGCAGACCCCAGGATGGGGGGGCCGGGGCGGTGCAGACAAAGCAGAGGGTAGACAAAGAGGTCAACATGCCATTCCCAGCTCAGCCCTTAGGGCTGCGTGAGCTTGGACAGACCCTGGGCCTTGGTTTTCTGTCTGTGGCAGGATGGCTATATGCGCATGGCCACCTCACAAGAGGAGTAGAAGGATTCAGTGAGGCGACGCGTGCAAAGGAGCAGGTTTGCATGTGCACAGAACTATGTGCCACTTCTCAGGGTGAAGGTGGGTGGGAGACAAGTCTCCAGAGATCAGCAAACACCATGCTTCGGGAACTCAGCTCCTCCAAAGGGCCCTCCGTCCTCCTATTTCCTGCATCCCTTCCTGCCGACCCCTCGCAATTCTTTCAACACTCCTGACAGTCTCTCCTTTGCTCCTGAGTACCTAGAACAGCATTAATGATCTGCTCCTGCCTCTCCCACTTCCCAGGACTGGGTCCTCCCTCCAAAGCTTCCAAAATGGCATCTCTGAGAAAAGATGTCATTCCAAGTGTGGGTGTGAGGTGGGGTGTCTCAGGGTAATGACCAGGCAGCTGAGAATACAGAGATCCAGAAGCTTCAGCCCCCTCTCACTGGTGTATCACATTATGTTGAAACCCTACAAAACTGGGAACTGGGCGGAAACTGACCCCACTGAAGGTAAACAGGTATCTGACCATTTTCCCCACAGAGTCCCTAAGTTTATAGTTACCCCCCCCCCCAATTCTCAATGGATCCACAGCACAAATGACCAAGGTGGCAGGGTCCCCCACAAGCCGCTGGTGAAGACCCAGGAGCTATCCCAGATAATCTCACTTAAGGAAAAGGATTCAGAAAGAAGCCCAGGACTGCATTGCCAACACCGCATGCTCCCTCCGCTCACTCTGCTCTGAGGCGCTGAGTGGCGTTTGGTAATCCCAGCCTCTCCTGCATCCCCACCCCAGCCACAATACTCACAGGTACATTTTCTCCCTGGAGAAAGGATAGGAGAGGTTCTTCATCCTGCTGTTGCTGTGCTCTGGAACTCTGGGCTGCAGGGGGGAGCTCAGCTTCTGCAGAATCTCATTGAACTTCTTCGCAATGCTGCCTTCAGATTTGATCTCATACATCTAGTGGAGGCAAAGCCATGGTCTAAACAGGCCACACCCGTCACTCAGAGAAGGGGGACTTCACCCCATGGCTGCACAGGGCCCAATGTCTGGGAAAGGAGCTCTTTGGGAAGAGGAGGCCAGGGGAAACAAGAAGTAGAGGCCTTCCTCTCCCTGTTGCTTTGCGCAGGTCAACGGCTCCAAACTCCCCCTCAATTATCTGTGCAAATGCAGGTGACCAGGGCAGAGAAGAAAGAGGTGAGGAGTCCAAGCTTTCCATGTGACACTGTGGGGCCATACTAAGAGAAAGGGAAGCCCTTATGGACAGTCACCAGACTAAGGACTTTAATCAGATTAGCTGCAATGCTCACAGCCACCCAGCTAAGTCGGTAACATTATTCTATACTAGGAGGGGGAAAGGCGAGTGAGTCAATACAAGTCACACAGTAACTGGGTGACAGAGCTTGGATGCACAATCTGCATCCCACAACTCTCTCCCCCACCCCCTCCAGGTGAGGCCCAGTGTTACTTTGTTTGAGCTCCTCTTAGGAAATACATGGTAAATGAGTTTCAAAGTAGCAGACAGCTAATGACTACCCGCCCTGAGTAAGCCATAGAGTGAACCCCAAGATATGCGTCCATGTGTGTAGCACAGCTCATTCTTAGAATGCATAGTGCTTCTGCCTGCAGTATAACTTTGGGTCTTTCTAATTCACGATGTAGTCATTGACACACAGAGGCCGCCTTCATAGCATAGCTATGATGGATTAAGAGTGGTCACAAATCTTTTACAAAAATTCTCCTTTCACGATGTGCATCTCTGACCCTACGCCCTTGAATCTGAGTGATGAGCCCTTTGGCAGTAAAGCAGAAAGAAGTTACTGTATGCCTGCCAGGTCCACCCTCTAAGAAGACAGACAGCTTTTGCTGGTCAGCCGTGATCTCCTGAGGCCTTGAGTCACTTGTCATAAGTGCATGGAAAGAGGCTGAGATGACTTAGGAAGGAAAGGGCAGGCAAAAAGCAGCTTCCCTGCTGCCCTGCCAGCTAGCAGACATGTGAGCAAAGCCTTCTTGGATCCTGCTATCTATTCCAACCACAAGTTCAATATCACCACGTGACCCCAGCTGACACTGTAGAAAGTAGAATCAGTAGGCCCAGCTCTGCTCATGTTTCTGATCAAAACATTGCAAGAGTGAGTGAAATGACTGCTGCTTCAAGCTGCAACGTTTGGGCTGATTTGTCATGTTGCCATAGACAACCAGAACAAGAGCTGACATCCAGATCTCCTGACTTGAAAGGCAGTTTTCTTCTCAAGTTGCTTAAATCAAGAGAGGCAGGAAAAAATGTACAAAATATTGACAAGGTAGATGGAAATCAGCACAAAAGGCAAAGTACTTTGAGGGTTCAAAGAAAGGAAATAGAACATCCAGTTGAAAAAATCAGAAAGCTGTTTGATAGAGGAAGGAGTATTTCCTCTGGTAAAGTAGATTTTACCAGAATGTTCCCTTCTTTTGTTATTATTTTGTTCTTTAATAGAATAATGACAAGTTGGGTGAGAGAGAGAACTTCCCAGTCTAACAACTGAAACATGACTGTGGTTTATTTTCTTCTCATCATTTTTCTATGCATTTTGATTGAATTTCAATTATAAAATTAACACAGCTCGAGTAAACAAACCAAAACCATAAAAGTATGCTAACAAAATGTTAACAGCTTCCTTTTACTTCCAACCCAATTTCACTCTTGTCTCCAGGGAAAATCTCTATTATAGACACAACTGGATCCCTTTCTAAGCACATCTGTGTCTCTATTTCCCATATTGTTCTACAGTTTTCTTTTATCACTTAGCAATAACACACAGATAGATACCTTTCTAGGTCAGGTCACATAGAGCCGCCCTAACAAATGCATAATATTACCCAAAAGATGTGGATCCTAATTTATTTAGTCATTTTCCCAGTGATAGGGATTTATTTGACTTTCTACACATGCTTCGTGTTGTCTGATAATACTTTTAGTAACAACACCTTATAAATATTTTGGATGACTGAGGCCTGAACAGATATCAGCAAACACGTTCTAGGCAAATAAAAATGTGGGAAAGTTCAAGCTGGGTTTAAGAATGGCTAAATAACCTGATTTCTTTGGAGCACGGGGCTCTGATGGGGAAACAGTGACAATGGCGGCATAAAGGCAAGTGGGGACCAGCACACGAAGGTCCTATACAGACCACAGAAAGTCAGCAAAGGGTTTGAACAAAGACAAAGCCAGGGCCATGAGTCAAGAAAACAAAGTGAGACTGTATAAAATGAGCCAGCCTTCCCAAAGAGGAGCTGACAACCATTTAGGAAGTATCTCCTATGTGCCAGGCTCCTGGTGTATGTTAGTGCTAATCTTAAAGATATGCTGCAATGCCAAGAGGAGTTAATCACCTCAGTTAAGATCACACAGGGAGTATGAACCAGAAAATAACTGCTGGACATCCGAACCCCCCCCCCCCCCCGCAAAGTCTCTGTTCTTGACTATTGTACTCTCCTGTTTTATTTGCTAAAACATAAGTTATCATGGACAATTTACATCATGGCCTCTGATATCATTAAGCCAAATCTCTCCTTTGCATTAATCTCTGCAACTTAAGGAGCTCGCCTCTGGGGCCTCTTGGCCCCCTCACACTGACCCAGCTCACACCCCATAGGTCATTCAGGACAAATTCTAAGCGGGCACATGGCCTGCACTGAGACTGCAGCAGGTTGATCACACCCATAAGTGTGTCTCTTTAAACAGCAGGAGTGAAGAAGTTGAAATTTCAGAGCAGGAGGGAATCGGAAGGTTCTGTCTTCCAGATGCCCTGGAATGACAGACTTGGACCAACCACAGGTATTTCTTCTTTGTCCACTTCTCTCAGTTTCCAGTTCTGGTTTCCTAGTCTAAGAAGCTTCACAGCTGTAACTGGCCTCTCCACATCTTCCCTTGCTTATGTTTGCCAGAGCTAACCAAAGTACATTGTCCAGTTAAATCTGAATTTCAACTTAAACAATGGACAATTTTTAGCTGTAAATGCGTCCCATGCGATATTCAAGACATACTTATACCCAAAAAAGTACTCACTGTTTCTGAAATATGAGTATAACTGGGCATCCAGTACTTTACCTGGCTCTGCTACTCCTGCCCACTTCTAATTCACTCTCCACCCTGGTGGAGAGTGAATTAGAAGTGGGCAGGAGTAGCCAGGGTGATATTTCTGAAACAAAAAATCCGATCATGTTCCCTCCCTGAGATTTTAAAAGTCTTCAACAGTTACCAACTGCTTTCATGATAAAGACAATTCTTTTTTTTTTTTTATAAATTTTATTGTTATATTCCCCATACAATTGCAGCCCCCCATTCTGACCCCAATCCCTCCCCTCCCGCCCCCGCCCCCCTAAAAGTGTCTCTGGTTCATAGTTTTTTGTTGATTTTGATTTTCACTTTCTTATAGTTATTCATTTTCCTGGTCCCTTATTTAAGTTTTCTAGATTCCTGCTATGAGTGAGACCATCCGGTATTTTTCTTTTTCTTTTTGGCTTATTTCACTGAGCATGATCCCTTCCAGCGCCATCCATGTTGCAGCAAATTGCATGTGTTTATCTTTTTTGAATGCTGAGTAATATTCCATGGTATATATGTACCACATCTTCTTGATCCAGTCATCTATTTTTGGGCATTTGGGTTGTTTCCAAAGCTTAGCTATTGTAAACAGTGCTGCTATAAACATAGGGGTGCAGGTGTTCTTTGGAATTGATGTTTCTGTGTCCTTTGGGTAAATACCTAGGAGTGGAATTGCTGGGTCATATGGAAGCTCTATGTTTAGTAGGTCCAGAAATCTCCACACAGCTTTCCACAGTGGTTGGACCAGTTTGCACTCCCACCAACAGTGCAGAAGAGTTCCTTTTTCTCCACACCCTCGCCAACATTTGTTGTTGCTAGTTTTTTTAATATGTGCCATTCTCACTGGTGTAAGATGGTATCTCATGGTAGTTTTGATTTGCATTTCCCTGATGACAAGTGATATTGAACATTTTTTCATATGCCTGTTGGCCATTTGCATTTCCTCTTCAGAGAAGTTTCTTTTAAGCTCTTCTGCCCATTTTTTGACTGGATTATTTTCTTTGTTGTTGTTGAGACTCATCAGCTCTTTGCAGATTTTTGTGATCAGTCCTTTATCATTAGTGTTGGGTGCAAAAATGTTCTCCCAGTTGGTGGGGTTTCTCTTTGTTTTTGTTATTGTCTCTTTTGCTGTGCAAAAGCTCATAAAGACAATTCTTAACACAGCCCCTGAGCCACTCTTATTTTCCTTGCCCCATGATCCCGCCCCCCCTACAGCTGGCCTCCTTGCAGTGTACCCTGCACACTTCATCTCCTCCCTCCCCCTTCACCAGCTTCCGTACACACCTGAGGTCTCCCTCAATTGCCACCTCCTAGGGGAAGTCTTTCCTGGCCTCCATGAAGTTCATGGGCCCAAATTCCTCTCCTTTAAGCACTTATCACAGTTTAATTTTACATTTGAGAAATGATTTGATTAATTTCCAACTGCCCCACCAAATAAAAATCTTCGTCAAAGCAGGATACAGTCCAAAATGTTCCTTATCTTGAGTAAGTGAATGAATGAAGAGAGAGACACGTCTCTGGAGAACCAGCATGGATGACAGCAGTTGCCACCACTGCAGGGCCCAGGCCGGGGACAGAACAGTCATAAGGTTAACAGTCATATGGTAACAGGCCTTGATAGAAATAAACCAGGCTGGAGAATAAATCAACAGCTTCTGGCTGGTTGAAAGGCTTCCCTTCCTGCCCCACCACCAGCAAAGGCCAGTGATGTCTGTATTCAGTTTGTTATGGGGCAGGGAGAGGGGTGCCCAAACCCCGCAAACCTGCCTATTCTAAATGGGTTCTGCCATCCGCCGCATCAACACAAAACATATAAGACTTTAATGGGAAGGAACTTTAATACAACTAGGAAACAATACAGGAAAGGCAAAGAGTCTAGTTTCTAAATGAAGCACCCAAAGTTACCCGTCCCCTCGTGGGTAAAAGTCCATCCATATTGTATCGGCCCAGAATAAAGCCCCAAATCCTGCCACAAGTCTAAAGCATCTTCCAGTGGGGACCCACAGAAAAGGGTCAGAAACAACCAGACAAGCCCAGAAGGAAAAGAGCAAAATCAACATCAAGATATAAAAGCTGCCATTGTCACCTCCCCACAGGTCTCACCCACATCTGTGTCACCCAGTCCACGACCAAAAGACAAGCGCAGTTTCTTCACGTTTCTCTAGGCTCCATGTGCCTCCTCCAGGTCTCCTGGCTCCATCCTGCTTCCTTCCTTCCTCAGTCTCCTCTGCAGCTTCTCCTCTTCCTGCTCAGCTCCACCCTCCCTTGGGTGGGGCAGGGAACCTGGAACTTCCCCCTTTCCTGGGGACCACCCTGTTACAAGTTGGTACAAATTAATAACCCAGCAATTATATCAGGGCCTTGTTCCAGAAAGTTAGGTGAGAGCCTTCAAGCAGTTCTAGGCCCTCACCTTGGCGGTGGACCTGCTGGGTTTCACGAGAGCCACAGCCTCAAGGAAGTGGCCTCCAAGGAATAGCTTTAGAGGGACCAAGAATGGAGCCAGGATTAACTGTGACTGTTTCTTGATAGCAGATGCTCCAAATCACAGAAAGTTAAATTGTCTGCCCCAGGGAAAATGTGGAAGGTTAGGAGTCTGGAGTCACACCAAAAATCTCTCGGTAAAATCCACTCTGCAGCCCTACACACCATTTCCTGGCTGAGCACCACACATTTCAGGGGTTCTAGGAGATGAAGCTGGATATAGACCCCCCAAAATAAAAGGTATGTCCCCAAGGCAGAATACCATGAATTCTAGGCTTGCAGAACAAAAAGTCTTCTTCCTACCATGGTTTGCAGGTACTGTTGCTATTCTTGGAACCCCTTTCTCACCTGGATGACTCTTCCTTTTCCTTCACCCCTAGATTCACCCCTCACCCCTTGCTCAGGGCCTGCTTCCCATGATTACCTCTGTCACACAAAATAATTCACAGCCTTCTCTATTCCCTGGTTCATTTATCTGTCTCCCCAGCAGACTGTGGACTTTTGGGGGGTAATGACTACATCCTGTGTGCCAGGCACACATTAATGTCTCCAGAGTGAATTTCCTGGTCCTTGGTGACACTAACTAGCTGTGTGACTTTAGGCAAGCCATTTCTCCTTTCAGTTTCTTCATTTCTAAAGAGAGACTGGGGAGCTTCACTTCCACTATGATGGAGTGACAGGGACCAGACACTCCCGCCTGAAATAACCAAAACACCCGGACGAAATATACAAAATAGTATTTGTTATGCTCTGGAAGTCTGTGTTCACCCAATAGCCACACCTTGAAATCCTAATGCCCAGTGGGATGGGGTGAAAGCTTTTTGGGGTGAGAGCTCCTTGAGTAGGGTTAGTGCCCATACAGAAGACCCCATAGAGCTCCTTCTATCACGTGAGGACACAGCAGGAAAGGCCAGCTATCAACCAGGAAGAGGGATCTCATCCAACTGTGCAGGCCCTTGGACTCAGGCTTCCAGCCTCCAGAACTATGAAAAATGAATGTCCATGCTTTATAAGCCACCCAGACTGGGGTATTTTGTCATAGCAGCCAAAATGGACTAAGACAATGGGCCACAAAGGGTTCCTGAAAGATGGAAGGCAAGAACCCTGGGATTGCTCCAGTTCACTGCTCAGATACAGGCTCTGGGCCAGGGTGCAGGAAGGAGAAAGAGGTGGAGCCCAGGAAACTCCCTGAGCAGAGGAGAGAGAGCCGTAAGTCCCCGGAGACCAAGGCAACTAGAGTTCACGTTCACGGAGCAGAAGAGGAGAAAGCTTCACAAAGAACCCCAGAGATATGCAGAAACTCCCCCTTGAGTATTAAGCCACACGGATGTGAGGAAACTACCCAAGCCTAGAGAACAATCACCTGCAAGGATTTGAAAAGCACCTATTCCCAACAGCCAAGTAGGAAAATCTGTTCATTCGTGGGGCATGGGGGAAAGTAGCAGATTGACTTCATAGAGGGAAACAATTAGCCCTAAACTGAGCCCTGTTCCAGAGCCACTTAACAAATCATAAACGAGAACTGGACTAAATAGCTTTTAAAGTACAATCCAAGCCTTACATTCCCCAGCTTTAAACTTGTAATGAAAAAGAAACATTCATTCACAGCACAAACATTTCTAGGCACCTGCTAGATGCCAGGCACTGAGCTTGGAGGTTGATGGTGCCAAGTCCTAGAGATGCAGAAAGATGATACAGCCCCTTTGCAAGAGAATGCTGTGCCTGGAGCCAGCACACTTACAGGCCCCCTTCATCAGGGTCCATGAAAACTGCAAGACACGCTGTCAGGTAGCAACCGCATCACGATTTTACAGATGGGAAAACTGAGACTCAGAAGGGCAAGGAATTGCCAGTATCAGTGGAAAACCAGGCCTGGAAACCAGTTTCCTGACTCCCTCAGCCAAGCGCTTTCCTTAAAACTTCCATCTTTGAAAGGGATCCATGGTCTTCTGAGAACCATGGTCTTCTGAGAAGGAGGCAGACTGAACCCCCTTCGGCCCCATCAAACCCGGGGCCTGGGTCCTTGTATTCCACAAAATCTAAAAAAGGCACCCTGATGCACATTATTATTATTATTATTATTATTAATAATAATACAATCAGCAGCAGCATTATTATTGTTATTCTTGGACATCAGAGAATTATGAACATCCTCAGAAATAGCAAGACACATGTTAACCAGATGTTCCTCATTATACCCTCCCTGGGTACACGATACGCCTTTCATGTGCTTAAAATCATAAATAATTTTTAAAGTATGTTCCTCTTATTTTTTATTCCAGGGCTCAAATGTGGTTCTCATAAAAACTCACTTTGGCCTCATTGTCACAGTCTAAGAGGTTTACTGAGATTCCTTCTTTTCTTATTTCTGCCTCCCTCCCCCCCACCCATCTTGTCTCCCTCAGCCTCTCCCTCCAGAGGGGCACAGCAGTGTGGTCCCAGGGTTGATTTGTTTCTTTCCAGCGCTGGAATCATGTCCCTCCCCCACCCCCATACAAAGAGCCTAGGCCATTGTGATGTCTGTGATGGACAGACGGGCCCCATTTTACAAACAAAGGAACTGAGCTTTACAACATGCCCCCAGGTCTCACAAACATCAGGAAATGCAATGACCCCAAAGTTCAAGAACTTTATAACTACAGGAGATCTAGCCTGATCAGCAGCGACCTGGGAGGACCTCTTCTGCAACTGGTGGGAAAGTCCACAGAAAAGCACAGCGGGCAAAACCAGAGTGCCCAGCTGGGAGCAGGTGCGTCTGCTTTCACCCCACTTCCCACAGATGTTCCTTCCGATTACCTGCCTGCTGTATACAAGCGCTTTCCTCTGCCCTGCCTCCAGTCCCCTAGATGGGTGGGGCTGGCCAAAAATTATCAGCACACCCACCTACTCACCTTTAATTTCAAAAGGTTCAGAGACACAGAGAAGTCAAACTGTGGAAGATGGCACCGCAAGCCACTAGTCAGACAAAGGTGGAAGCCTCTGGGCTAAAGAAGACTGGAGGAGAAGCTGAAGATCAAGCAGTCCGTCCACCATCCCCTCAGGCCCGGTGCATGTCCGAGAGGACAAGAGGGATGCACGCACAGCTGGACATTGAACCCCAGTCGGTGCTGCTGTGCTGCGCTTAGCACATCTACCATTGCAAGTGTTAAGGCATTCATTCATCGATCAAGATGCAAGCAGCAACCAGAGCAGCTAAGATCGCTTGCGTCTAGAACACAAAGGGACAGAACACGGGACAAAAACAGGCGCTAACCAGTCTCTCCCCTACCTGTGCCTACGGGTAAATTTCCTACCATAGCCACGCTGGAATGTGGAATTGGTCTATGATATAGTTACAAAATGCACATGCTTTTTTTGTCACATTCTGGTTCATGGATGGCTTTTAGTTGCATTGTCAGTATGTCCGCTACACATGAATGGACGTTTGCTGACTTGAAAACTATGAGACAAAATTCACACTACTCACATGACTGAGGCAGCCCGTTGGGCTACCTCCCACAGCCGCCCCCCTCTCCTGCAGTCTCTGCTGCAGCTCTCTCTCCTCTTCAGGCTCCACACAGCAAGGTTTTCTTACATGACAGACATGTCGGTTCCTCTTCCAGCAAGCCCTCAGGTCTCAGTCGAATGATTCCTTCCCTTACCCTGTCCCCGCTTTTCCTTCTGTGAGTACCTCCCAGCACATAACCACTGATCTGCTGTCTGAATCCTTGCCACACCAGGCGTGGAGCAGGCCAGTTGTAGTCACCACTGAATCACCATCCCTTAGCAGAGTGTCTCATAATAGTGATGCTCAGTACACAGTCATTGGCTGCATGATGCGAAATGTAACCTTCTGAGGGCTAGGATCCCACACACACACGACCTGGTCCCATCCCAGGTAATCAGACTCTTCCTAAATGCTTTTTTGGCAACTGCAGAGGCCATTGAGGACCCAGATCAGGCTGGCTGCTCTGGTCCTGATAGGGGGAAAGGATGTCCTGAGCAAACTCCTTAGAGGCTTTGTGGACTCCACCCCCACGACACTGGGAACTACAAATCCCATGATCACCAAAGGGAAGGTTGTGAGGACCTGAGGGCAGGGTTAAGCAACTGTTTGGGGTTGGCAGGGGTGGTGTTGGCTTGGTCACGAGGCAAGCTAGGTTTTTGCCAGCTCGGCGGGTCGTTGGGATTCCAGGTCAGCAGAATGGGTAGGACACATTTATGAATTTATCTCCCCCTTTTTCTCCCTGAGTTATTCATTTCCCCATTTTCCCTTCCCTTGTAAATAAACCTTTTATCAACCTTTTGTGTATGTCTGCAGTTTAGCATTCATAAGTCCCCTTTAAGCACGCGGGTGAGGATCCACAGTCAGGCAACCCCATTTTATATCGGGGTTTGCCCTGCAACAGTCCCTGTGCCCCTGTGCTGACAGCCACACTCTACCTCCACCCCCCCCAAGTCCTCTACGCCCCTGCTGGGCCTGAGGGATCACAGCATTCCCTCCTGGTGCCCTGGGATGAGGCCTCAGAGCCAGCTCGCATCACTCTCCTGCCAGCCACCACCAGCGTGTCAGGTCTGGCATCATGACCCACGCTCACTCATTGGCAGATACTGAACCAGTGCTTACTCTATTCCAGGCACTGCTGTAGGTGCTGTCCTTACAGTAAAACAAAATCCTCACCTTTGTGGAGTTTCTGGGATAGAGAGGATACAGAAAATGAGCAAACACATGGAAACATGACTCAGCATCAGGAAACGCTGAGTATTAGAAAAATAAAACAAGATCAGGGTAGTGAGCCAGGCAGGGTCAGACCTGCCCATGGAGGGGACATTGAGCAGAAAGCCCAGCAGTGTGGGGAGTGAGTTCTGCAGGTTTCCAGAAAAGGTCTCCAGGAAGAGGGAAGGGCAGGCAAAAAGGCTATTCAAGAGAAACATGCTTGGCATTTTGGAAGAACAGTAAGGAGGCCAGCGTGGCTGGAGCAGAGGGGAGTGGTGGGAAATGAACTTCCATGTCAGAGGCAGCAGATACAGCATCCAACTAGCATTCCTAACACTGACATTGTCATTCCCTGTCCCCCTCTCACCAACAGCCTTTACTGCTCCTGGCAGGGATCACCTATCACCCTCTGGTTCCACCTGCCCTGCCAAGGACAGATCTAGTGGAAGGGCCACTTTGCCTTGCACCCAGTTCCTGTCACCAGGACTCTTGTGTTGGAGTGGTATAAACACTTACGAACCATCACAGGGTGGGGTGCTGATTCTATGGAGTAAATATGCCCACCATGGTCCACAGCAAGCTGCCAATAGTATAATAATGAGCTTGCAAAATCCCTGAAAACATCACAGTCCGAGCTCCCGAGCTGTTATGGGCCAGTACATTCCTTGTTCGATTTCTCACAGGTTAAGACTCTTCCAGAAGCTGACTGTCCCTGTTTCCCTGCTGCTTGCCTCATGTTAGCCCCTTGTCATATGCCCATAGGACACCAAGGGGATCTGCCATGCCCTTTTCTCCTGTTGGAAGAACTACCAATCAGCCCAGTTACTCAGGTCAGTCCCAACTTACCAATCAGTGCCCACCTGGCATGAGTGTTAATACTCTTGCATGCTAAAAGGATCCCACTCTGGATGATATTAGTGGGTGGTCCACCTACAAACTGCCTCTACTCTCAGCCCTACCAGCACCGGGCCCATTGCCCAGGTCCCAGCCAGGCCTAGCCTGGCACATTCTACCTTACTTCAGACAGACATGACTTGAAGGCTTTAAAAAAGAAAACCACCACTTCTCTGTCAATTTGTAAGTCTAAAAACAATGTAACAAACAAAATTTAAATTCACTTCCCATTACACTTCATGTCTTTAGCTTCACTGCTTTTGAGCCCTGGGTCAGGCCTGTCTGCTGAGATACCCGCGCTGGACCTGTCAGGCCTGCGTCTCCCCAAGCCTGTGTGCACATCTAGAATGTGACCCTGTGCCATCTCAGGTTCCCTGCTCAAACAACACTTAGGTGACACCGGTTTTTTTTTTTTTTCCCTGATGTTGGAAGATGAGAAGTGTTGCAAAAACAAAAAAGAATAAAAAGTCAGAATATTCCACACTCTTTCCAGCCTATTTAAATAGCAATCAAAGAGCATGCACCAAAACGCCCATAAAGATATCAAATATAAACCCTACCCTCCCAGCTATGCCTCAATTAAAAACAAATGTTTGGGAACAGGCAAGAGCAAGAAGGGGGAAGGCCCCACCTACAGCCCACCCTACGTAAATAGCAACCATTCTGGTTCATTTACAAAATTATTGATGATAATAATAAAAAGAATCTGCTGTGAAAGGCATGTATGTCATGGCTGAGTAGAGAGTGACCCTTCTCCCCATGAAACTACAAGTTCTACATCTTTAATAAGTTCCTGGAGTTCTCCTGACTTTTGCTTTCTGGTTACCAGGGAGGACTCCCCAACTATCAAAATAGGCCCTCAGAATAATCAAGGCACCTCCAGATAGAGGAAGGAGTTGGTCAGGGTGATTTGATGAGGACTGGATAGGGCTGAGCTGAATGCCCTATAGGCATGCCAGGGGCTTTTCTGGGAATCTGGGTGACAGGGAGACCCTGGGGCTGGTGGAGCAAGGACTGTTCGGCACATCCAGTCCACCAATCTGGTATTTACTGAGCATCTGGTATTTATGTGCCCCACACTAGAATTCTCAGAGAAAACCTAAGAAACATGTAATGTAGCGCCCACTGTCAGGGGTCTTCTAGTATACTGGAAACATAAGAGCAGGACACCTAAAGCAGAACTGCTAAGGGTAAAGAAAAACTAAGGGGTATGAAAAACACTGGCTGTAGAATGACCAAGAAGCCAAAGAAACTGAGATCAATTCAGGCTGAAGGAAGAAAGGAGGGTCTATGAAGGAAGTGGAGTTTGGGATGGGACAAGAAGGATGAGTTATTGTGTATTCAGAGAGCAATGGGGAGATCATTCTAGGAGCGGAGATAAACATTTAAAGCATTTGAAGTCTCCAGGCCCTGGGAAAAAAGACAAAAAGTACTCTCCTTTTGACAAGACTCTAAGTCAGAGCCCCAAGTAGGCCTCACATGGAGGTGTGGGTTAGAGAACAGAGAGGTACAGGAGGTGGCCCAGGGATGCTGCTGGCTCAGCAAAAAAAGGGCAGCTCCTTTTTTGGGGTTTGGGTCTCCAATTTCTTTCTGCTTTCCTGTTATAAGAACACCTGTAGGGCCTCCCCTGGTGGTGCAGGCAGTTGAACGCCGCGCTGTGAAGCTGTCCTCAGCCTCTGCAGCACCGGTTTCATCCCGGCTGGCCAGGGAGGGTCCCACATGGTGCAGCAGACCTCTCCTGTCTCACCCGCTACTCCACTCAGCGGTGTATTTTGTCAGTCTGCCTTTTCTGTTCCCCACTCTGTCTCTGGTAAATCCTCTCACCTGTCCGATCATCTGGCTTGTACCACAGTTCTTGTATAAAATAAATAAATAAATCTTTAAAAAAAAAAAAAAAGAACACCTGTCATTCCAAGAGCTAAGCTAAGCCTTAGGCTGGCATCCCATAGTGGGGGCAGTAGTGGGGGGTGACTTTACTAGTCACTAAGGCTGAGCATGCATGTTGGGGTTACCTTTACCTTTTTCATAAGTTGTACTAATACATATACTCAAGTCTTTCATTGGTACCATTCCTTCAAGTAAAGTAATTTGGCACCCATTAAAAAAATAAAAATAAAAAAAGAATACCTGTCATTGGATTTGGGCCCATCCTAAATCCAGGATGATTTCATCCTGAGACCCTTAACTAATTATATTTTCAAAGATCCATTTTTCAAAATAAGATCACAGTCCCAAGTTGTGGAATTAGGACTTAGATCTATCTTTTTAGATGCCTCTGTTCACTACAAAGTGGGTTGTTGACCTTTAAAGTACAAGTTTTGCGGTAGTAAATTTATGTGTCCACTTAACTGGGACATCAGGGTGCCAAGATATTTGATCAAACATTAGTCTGGATATGTCTGTGAGGATGCTTTTGGATGAGATTAACATTTGAATAAGTAAACTAAATAAAGCAGATTGCCCTCCCTAGTGTGGTGGGCTTCATCTAATCAGTTGAAGACTAGTTAGAACAAAATAGTTGTGTGAGAGAGAACTCCTGCTGCCTAACTCTTCATCTGGACATGAGTCTTTTCCTGTCTTTGGACTCAAACTGAAATATTGGTAATTGTTGAGTCTTGAGCCTGCCAGGATTTGGACCTGAACCACCATTAGCTCTTCTGAGTCTCTAGCTTTCCAACTACAGATCTTGGGACTTGTCACCCTCCGTTATCACTTGAAATAATTTCTTACAATTAATATACATACACTCATCCTCTTAGTCCTGTTTTTCTATTTCTCTTGGGAATCCTGACTTGTACAAGCCTCGGCTCTGGATAAACCAGGAGCAAGGGATACTGAGGCCCAAGGTCTTGGCAGTACCAAGTCCCTAAAGTTGGGTGGGCACCATGAGCCGGAGGGACAGTCATGTAGAACTTTTGCAAAAAAAAAAAAAAAAAAAATGTGGTAACCAAGTCAGAATCTCTGCAGTGACAGTAGTATGTATCTGATAACAACTTGCACTAATTTATAAAGTTTAATGGAGTTAATATTTTCTTCCTAAGTCCGAGCTACTTGGACTAACTAAATGTCAAGTTACTTTGTTTTTTAATGGGAATTATATTAGATCAATGTGTTAACACTGATTTTCTGACATTCATCAGAAAATTCTTGATGGCATTTGTATATTTTTTAGTTAATAAAAATGAACAGAGGAATTATTCTTTTATAGATGTAGCTTAGTAGCTGCAAATATTACAAAACATGAATTCTCTGGGGACAAATAAAATGTGAATAACATTTCTGCTCTAACCTTTATATTTGAATCAAGTTAGCTCATCAGAAATGTACAAACTTACTTTGTAGTACAGCCATGCCTGAACATCACATTCTCAGTTTTTAGCCAAAATCAGTTTAAGAAATCAACATACCAAGAATTCCTATACTTTATATAAACTCATTACTTTAAAAAAGTCTCATATGTTCATGTCATTTATATAGTAATTATGCTTTAACAACGGGAAAAATTTGTTTCCTCTGACAAACACATACTCATTTCTATTTTTTTTTTTTTTGCCTTGTCTACCAGGGTGCTCAGAAGTAAATTTGTCTTATCTGCCTCAATCACTCTTTTTTTTTTTAAATTTCTACTCTCATTATTTCCCCCTGAACTGTCCTACTTTCCTTTAATTACATGATTCATTGTTTTGGGGTGGCTATTTTTGGTCCTTTTTAAAAATGACCTATTGTTTTACATTTTTGCGTGTAATCTATCATAAATCCTGTTTTGAGAAATAGGCCAAGATATGGCCCTAGTTGCCCCAGGGTTATCAGAATCAGTAGTAGGACCCAAGGCCTGCATTTGTCACACCTACTGTATAGCCCTTGAAATGGACACCTTCAAGCTCTCCCTCCTGCATAGCAGTCCTGAGCAGTCTTCCTGCTGCCTTTCCCCATAACTACACCACGGACCTCGCACATGAAGCCATTATGTTTATGGATGCCCCAAGGACCTGTGTGGTAGGAAACAGAAATCCCCCAGCACATAGTCCAAAAGCCATCTGTTCCTGCCTCTCCACCAAATCCAGGTCTGGGCTTCTGGCTGCCTTGGCAGATTTAAAGAATGGGGTCCCAGCTCCCTCCAACACTGCAGATGCTGACCATGAAGGAAAATAGCAGGAAGGAGCACCCTGATCTGTGTGTACTGCCCTATACTCATCACATATGAACAACAATAGCAACAACAGTAATAATAGCAGTTAGGTGTTGCGTGGCATCCCGGGCTAGTGCCCTGAGTACATTACTCCCATTTTAGAGATGAGAAGAGCTCTGAGGCTGCTCTCCTAAAACAATATGACTTGCTAGAAGTTACATGCATGCAAAGCTAACGTCTTTATGGGCTCCTAGGAACAGCCAGCCTGACCCTACAGAATCAGTCACTCTCTTAATAATGGCTATAAAACCTTTGACATATTGGACAAAAGTGATTTTTTTATCCATCCCAGGCCTGTCACTTCCTCCAAATGTTGTGGATTATTGCTGGATTAACATGATTTTATTGACTCAGTTATCTCCCCCTTGTCCATTCCCAGCCTGGTCTCTGCAGGAGGCAACAGAGAATAAGCAAATGTCAGGGGCGAGAAGGGGATTAGTCATCCACCTATATAAAAAAGTGAAAGAGAAGTAATCATAGATGTTGACCACAATCTAGAAGCACCACCTTGGTCATGAGCAGAAGTGAGAAAGCACCCACTCCAAACCTTCCCAGCCTGCTCGGAGCCAAGCGCTGCCTTCCGACCCCCTTCTTGTGCATGGACAGTGAATGCTGGCTCTTCTGTTGTTGTTTTTGGAAAACAAATGCTTCCTTCCAAGATTCCCTCCCAGTTAATATCTGTGCTCGGGACTCTGAGTCCCTGGACGCATTACTATGGATTTGTCCAGAGATCTCAATTTCATGATTGCCTTCCCATCTTCCTGGTCTCTCCGGACCCTGCTGAGTTATGATACAAACCTCCACTGGCCTGGAGGATGCTTAGCTGATCTCACACCATGCCTAAGTCTTCCTCCATGTTCCCTCTGCCACTGGGATATGTTTTGTGCAGATGTGGCTTCCTCTCAATCTGGTCATCTCCCAAGCCCATTAAAGGGGAGCAAATGGCAGTGGACCCAACACTAGCCCTCACAACTGTCCTGTCTCTCCTTCCCTCCCATGCCTCCTTCTCGGGGACTGGGTTTAACCTCCAACCCTGGCATCAGGTTCTCAGTTCAATCTTAACAAAAAGATGCATTCTACCCAGTACACCAAGTTTTCTCCCCCTCTCTTGGCTATGACACGTCCTGTGAGTTCAGCTATAAGTCACTGCATTCTACGAGTACAAAGATGATGAGGCCATGTGGCTGATCCTGCAGCAGGAAGTCAGAACAGTCCACCTGGGCTGAGTCTGGGACCCGGAAACTATGGGGGAAATTTCTTTCCGTTTGATCTGCAGCCTTGTAGGAGAAACCAGCTGGCTTGGCTCTCCCCAGACTCCCTGGTCTGCCATTTTTATAGACAGAATCTGTGCTGTGCTAATGAGTTGCTATTTGACACAGTATTTAATGAGTGCTTTGATGTCTGGGTGTGTGGTCTTGCTGCTCTACCCTTTGACAGTTACGCTCTCTGAGGTCATGCATTGTTTCTATACCCTTCAGAGTCTCACCAAACACTCCCTTATAGTAGGAGCTCCATCAGGGTTAGCTGCCTATTCAATAAGGAAGGAAGGTGATGGGAGTAGGAATTGAGAATACACATAAAATATTTGAGTACCCAGACACAAAAACAAACTCCTATATTTCCGTAGCACTGGTTAAGAATCGAACTCTTTAAACAAACTCCTAAGAAATGAGCAGATATTATTATATCCACATCATAGATAAAGAATTCAAGGCTCTGAATGGGGGATGTCTCTACTCCCCCCACCCTTGTCTCCTTTTTTTCTTCACTCTCCTCCTATGGAGGTATGAAGAGACATCCCCCAAATCACACAGCTAAGGAGTGTAGAGTCTATTCTTCTGAGTGTGGTGTCTATCATCCTGTGTCACTAAAATGAAAAGGGAGGAAGGAAACTCAGAGATGGCTGTTATAATATGTCCATGCCCTCATCCTCTCATCTACACCACCTACAAATTCAATGGCAGTTACTACCTAGACTACAGATGCTAAGTTCCAAAAGGCTGCATGGGGGATGGGAGGGCCACTTGGACTCAGAGAGCAGATTGTCATTTAAGCAGAACTATGTTCTCAAAGATTTGAGCTTATAAAAGGGCACAGATGAGACAAGAGGGCCAAGGCAGGCTGTACTTGGGGGCTGAGCATGGGAACAAGTAGACTATAGCAGAGAGGTACAGAGAGAATAAACAAGAGGTAGAGAAGATGGTAAAGAACAAAGGAGGTTAGGAGACAGCATCAGGAGAGGGAGGTACAAGGGAGAGGGAAGAAGGAACGGAAGAGCATGGAGTGGAAAGGCTGTAAGGAGTGTGAAGAAAAAAGGAGACAAAAAGGGGGGAATAGGACACAAATTTCTATGTCTCTAGGTTTCCTGCTAAAAGGATCTTCGGGGTGGGGGGGTGCGGGCTAGACACAACAGCATGGACATGAGAGTTTTGCTCACCTTCTTTCCAAGGATTAGCCAGCAAAGATTTTTAAAAAAATAAGAAATAAGATACAAATAGAATGAGATTAAGAGATATTAGATAATTTAGATTAAACAAAGAAAGGAAAAAGATGGATGGGTAGGTGGATGGATGGATGTGAGAGGAGAGGCATGAGAAGCAATGAGAGAATGAGACAGAGAGAGACGGGGCGGGGGGATTTGGAGTAATACAAAAGAAAGGGAAAGAGTTGGCCAGGTTAGGGCATCACCAGAAGAAGCAGAAGCCTCCCTCCAAGGATAAGAACTTGGGTCCTACTGCCAGCAGACAGGAGAACAGCCGTGGAGGAGGAGTAGAGGTCAGAAACAAAACTGATGCCTGCCTTTGAGGCCAGGGGAGCTGGAGTGAGCAGTTTAGCACCAGAAGACTTAGAGCCCCTGTTCAGTTGAAGGGGAAAAGATCAGTGTGTATTCCTCATGAAACCATGACACTCAGGCATGTGACCCCGAAACATTGACCTTTCATTGGCAAAATGTTTGTAGCTAATGTTCACATATGTGTTTGTCATAGTGTCATCGTCTTTCTGTCTAAACAAATCTCTAAAAACAGAAACCATGGGTTTTATCATCTTGAGAGTGGGATTCCTGATGGCATAAAAGTTGATGGTGTGAAATGAGTGATTTTCCATGGGGAGAGTAGGTCTGTTGGGAGTGAAGATGGTGTTAGCAGAGCCAACGATGCTACTCAAAATGGTACTGATGACCATAACGCTACTGCTGAGGGTGGAGACAGTGAGGAGAAGGCTGATGGTGACAGTGGTGACACAGAAGACAGTAACAATGAGTCCATTCGTGGTGGAGAAACTGGGAATTGTGGGGATGGCAGTTGGAATGATGAAAATGATCTCCACGTAGCCAGGTCATCACTTATGAAACAGCTTGTGAAATGACTCTTGTATGTGTGCACATACAAGGAGACAACACAGAAAAAGACCATCCATAGGTCACCCGGTTTAAACTACAGTATCGTCTGCCCCAGGACCTTCCCCAGAGACATCTCAAATAGCCACAGTCAATAACCACTCCTTTATCCTAAAATGCCTACTAAGAAAATGTACGACAACTCTGTGGACACATGTCCTTCCCTTCAGAAGTGATTGCTAATTTTGTTATACAGGGAGTCTTCCCCTAGAATTTTTCAGGGGGATTTTAAAATTATACATACACTATATTGACTGAAAAGAACCCTTTAAAAAAATCATTAAACCATGTGGTTCTCAACCTAGATGTGCATCAAAACCTCCTGGGGATTTTTTCCCCCATTACTGATGTTAGTACATCATTCCGTACAACCAAGGGAATCAAAACCCCAGAGGTGGACTTAGGAACACTTAGGAAAAGTCCCAAATGATTTTCATCAACTCATCTGATAAGAACATTCTAGTTGGCAGAGGAAACAAGTAAAAACCAGCTCCACACAATACTTAGTGGTACGCAGGTATCTTCACAGTGAGTTTGGTGCTATTCTCACTGCCTGCTGCCCACCCATCCTGCTCTCACTGCAACATTTCCTCTAAAGAGGGGCTGGGACCCCAAGAATTGAAAGAAAGGAAGCATAACAGAGAAATAAAGAAACTGGACCAGGGCGAAGTTTGGCTTCTTAAGGAGCTCATCCCAGGTAAGTTGAAAGTATCTTCCAAGCCCTACCCAGCTTTCTTCTCTGACTCATCCACATCACTGCCCCAAACTTAGGTTCTGGAGAAGGCAAGCATGACTTTAACTCCACAAAACCACATCCCACCGGACCCTGTTCCCAGACTCTTTGCCTACATCCCTCCCTGGGGAGGCCCCCAAACCCAAAAGAAACATGTTCATACTTTCTTGGTGGGAACTTTAATCTTCAAGAATTCTGCCTCTCTGGCCAGCACCTGCCATGGGGCATGTATCCGGACAAAGACGGATCCTTGGCTTTTACTCTGTAAGGCACAAAGGAAAAAGAAATGGTAACACTTTTTAGGACATCGTTTAAATTCCTGACCTCCCAACTTTCTAGACTAGAAGCCAAGACCTATTGTTCCTTCAGTTTCTGATTTTTGTTCTCTTTAAACTTTCCTCTCTCCCATACCCCATTCACCAGTTCTGTTCCAGAAATATACTCATCAAAAACCTTAAGGTGATGGTCCCAACAGTGTGGTCCCTGTAGGTTTGGTGGCTTCAGAGATAAAGAAGAGTTAAAGCAAATGTATTCACAAATTTGAAATGTAAGCAATTATTATTTTGACAGAAATCCCGTCACACACCTAATAGCAGTTAGTTCATTATTTCCACACGCATTCAGCAAACAGCCTTCGACATATCTCCATCCACGTATTTTCATTGTTTATTGTTAACTTTGTATTTTTGTTCTACTGTTTTACTGTGTAGCCCCAAATCACAAAAGTGGTTAACCTAAGCCTTTAAGAAATAGTATAAATATTAATGCAAACAATGCAACTCAAAATAACATCATAAACATAAATCATGAACAGGATACCAGTGTGAATATACAGCATGAATCTATGTCTAGGACACAGACATTCTGTGAGTGATTCTGTGAGTACATTCATTTTCCCCAACAATGATGGGCACGAAAGGAAACTCACTGGAGAGTATTTGAAGATTGGGTGTGACTGGCTCACCAATCCATTTCACCCTGGTTGCAGTGTCTGTTACAAAAAGTGGTCAGATTATGACATGAAGCCATCAGTTTCTCATCACCTTCAATAAAACCTCAATTTTTTTCAGAACGAGCGTGCCCAGAAAAAAATATTTTCTGACATTAACTTAATTACCATTGTCACTAAAGAATAAAAGGAAGGCCTCCCTGGTGGCGCAAGGGGTTAAGATGCAACCTATGAAGATAACCGTAGCCACTGCAGCACGAGTTCGATCCCCGGCCAGGGAGCCACCCACATGGCATAGCAGACCTCTCCTGACTCGCCTGCTGCTCCCCTCACCAGTGTATTTTAGTCAATCTGCCTGTTCTGTTCTCCACTCTGTCTCTGGTGAATCCTCTCACCACCCCCCGCACCTCTGGCCTGTACCCCAGCTCTTGTATACATAAAAATAAAATAAATCTTAAAAAAAAAAAAAAAAGAATGAAAGGAAACCAAAACCAAGTGGGAAAAAAAATGGGCAAAAGTTTCATTATCAGCAAGAAGCTCCAAAGACTACCTGCAAAATTAACCACAAACACTGTCATAGAGAAAGCAGAAAAGCCAACTGAAAAATGCCTTCATCAAATGGCTGTGGGAAGGCACATAAAACCCAGCACTGTCGTGGGCAGGCATGGAGTGCTGGCCAATGTGCCATTTACATTTGGACAAGGTCACTGAGGGACAGAGTGGAAGCTGGACCCTACTGGGTGTGCTCTGTGGAGAGAAATGCTCACAGCTTCCTATTCCTTTTACCCTTTCTGGACCCATGTTGAGGAGAAAGGAGCTTTATATTAAATCACAAGTTCCCCCGCTCTCTGAAAGCAGCATTCCTAGTGAAACCTTTCTTAAACCGAAGTGATATAAAGCAAGGAAGCAATTACCATTAATTTACATGAAATCTTTGAGCATTCCAAGACCCAAAAAAACACTAGATTTTTTTAATGTGGTATATACAGCAGCTGATTTAAACGGCTGTCTACTTGAAACCTGTAAAATGTTATAAATCAATGTTACTACAGTAAAAAAAAAAATTTAATAAAAAGCATAGGCTCTCAGATCTTGGTTTAGTATTGAAGATTAACAGTGAAAACAGTTTGCCTACTACCTCTTGGTGTACCGACTGTGAGGACACTCACAGATGCTTTTGAAATGATAAATAAGAGAAAAAGCTATTTTATGATGCTCATCGTGCAGGTGAAGACTATTTCTCTGATTTTGAATGGCAGCTCCACAGTATATTCAGTAATTTAAACATTGAGAACATACCACCAGCTTAGGGATTTATATGGGCTTATGATTTATAAGAGGGAGGAATGAAAACTAAACCAAGACTTCACAAGAAGACTGAACTCTGGTATGAAAGTCGTAGGTTTTCCGCTGTTTACAAATACAATCATGTGTCAGTTTTGACACTTCGGTCAATGACAGGTTGTATATAGACCGTGGACTCATTAGGCAATACCATTGGGTGATACCCACGGTGCCATCTAAGTTGGTGTAACTACACTTGTAGGGTAAGGTAAAAAGTATCAGTCTTTTCTGCCCTCCCGCCATTAGGATTGATGATGGATCCCTATGGTCCCGAATGCATGCCTGATGGCGGGCTCCTGGAGTAGGGTGTGGGCATGCGAAAGTGGGTACACCTGGGCTGAGACTGGGCTTCTAAGGACAGTGTCACGGGGACACCAGTAGAGCAGAGAGCAGAAGAGAACAAAAGAGCAAAAGGAGCAGAGAAGAAAAGACCACGAGGGAACGCCGGAGAGCCCAGAAAGAGTGAAGACTTTCTGGGGGCTGGGAGGCCTACCAGCCTCCCGGCCCCCCACCACCCTTGCCTGCTGTGTACCTGGTAAATCCAACAAAATCCTGCAAAGCCACTGAGGGCTCCAGGACTTCTTCTTACCCCGTCTGCTTGGATCATAGAGATCCTGCTCTGTGTGCTCCTGCCATTACAACACCCCATGACATTTGCACAGCAAAAATAACACTAGCAGCACAGTTCTCAGAACATATACCTGTGGTTAAGCAACACTCATCAAATCCTGGAAATCCTAATAGCCAGGATGCATATTTGTTGAATATGTGTCATGTGCGGGGACAGAGCTTGTTTTGTGGTTTAGCTCATAGAATATTCACAACCATGCTGTCAAGCAGGCATTATCACTATCTCTGTTTTACAGTTGAGGGGATCAAGACAGGGGAAATTTAAATAATTTGTCCAAGGTTACATGGTTAGTTTGATGTAAAAGTATCCAAATCCAGGCAGATTATGTGTACCTGATGAATTTCTTTTCTCATCAGAGACAGACAAACCTGACATGGGGGACTTTGGGTGCTTGGGTGGCGGGCGCACTACGGTGACTACATCTAAAGGAGGGGAGATCATGTACTTCCAAAACACTAACAGCAATGTCAACTAATGGGACATCAATACAACATTTCTTTTAAGAATTAAAAGTAAACAAATAATAAAATAAAAGCCACCTCTGCGGACTGCAACAGACCACCAAGACACCCCTTTTAGACTAAATTGAATCAAAAGATGGACAGAAATCTAGGAGATCGTCCTAAGATGAAACACTAGACACAGTTCTGACAAAATGCAGGAAAAGGACTTCAGTGTGAAATCTCCCCAATTTCTAAGCTCATCTCTGGTATCAACAGCCAAAACTAAGAGTATGCAAGGCTCACTGCTGCTTCTAACATAACTTAGGTTTCCCTAACCTGGTGAAGCGAGCCCAACCTCAGTGTAAGTCATGCAAAATCATTTCCCATTGTGGGGATATTAGTTTCCTTCAGCAAAGCACGCGTCTCCTCCATTCCTGATTCAAGCAGAGCGTGTTCTCAACGAAAATGAAAGCTGAAATGCAATTGTGTGGGGCTAACACATAGTTATCGTGGTCCTTTTCTGCCATGCTGTTCACTAATCCAGGAATCTAGAACTGGAGGTGAACATAGACTCGTACAACATAAAGGAGGAGGCAGGAAGAGTGTGGAGACTTGACACAGGGGTCTCCCTATCGGTAGCCTGGCTCCCCACTGCATTAGAACATCATTGACCTTTCCTAGGGGCCCATGGCAGGCACTGTCTCATTCTGGGGCTTTCAAACCCAACCTAAACTGAATGGGATTGCATAGACCTGGAAACCATCTGCCTTACAGGCATGTTGTAACATGAAGGTGTTACACCCTTATAGGGTGCTGTAACATGAAGAAGAATCAGGGATACTTTGGGGGAAAAAGACTTCAAATGTAAAATTCTTTGGTATCTTTACTTGCCAAGACTCAGCTTCCGTGGTACCCCTGCTGAGGGCTCACAGCAGAGGCAGCTGCTGGAACTGCAGAGTGAACTGATTTAGTCAAAGGACGCTGGACCTTCAAGGTCACCTAACAGCTTGTGCAAGTAACAAATGGAGACCTCGAGCTCAAAAGGCTGAGTTGCTTCTGCATGGAAACACTAGTGAGCAGCAGAGCCGGGAATGGAAACCAGGTCTCCTTCCGCCAACCCCACACTGCCCATAAGAGTAGCCTCAGTGACTCCTGAGGGCTCCCAACCCATCCGGACAGGCCTGCAGCCCCTCCCTTCCAATGGGATTGAGGGTGTGCGGGCCGGTGGAGAGGGGAGGTGCTTGCCCAGCCATCTCTCTCCAGTGACCAGCCGCTGCTCAGGGCCCTCGGCAGGAAGCAGAGGCTTCGCACTCCTGTTGAGATTATCCTCACTGTTTACATCTCGTTGTTATCCAAAGATTGCATGTGGCTTCCCGAGACCACGTCCTCTCTCTAGAGAGACAGGAGTGAATGGGAGGCAGCCCCAGCCAAGCACTGGAAACCGATACTCCACAGCCTTCTTCCCACACAGTCCTGCCAAGCCACCTCAACGCTGACCCCAGACGCCTGTGTGTGCTCTGGTTCCAGGCCCTGCTGTGAGCCGAGAACATCAGCTGCAGCACATCGTGGCCCAGGAACGTGGTTGCCAGGGGAGGGTGGGGGACGGGAGTGTAGGCAATCGAGGTGAGGGAATATCCCGCCCTCAACTGCTATCACCAGCCTAAGTGACACCCCTGCCCGCTATCACCAGCCTAAGTGATGGTGGAGCAGAAAGACGGAGGGCACAGGGCCCACAAAGGGGTGAGCAAAAACCCCAGGGACTGCCAGCTCATCGTGGGTGATGTGCTCACAACAGGAAGCGTTATGTCAGGGATATCACAGCCGGGAAGCCACGGTCCCAGACTAGGGAGTGGGGGCAGCTTTGGGACATTGGAAATGAGAGAGGAAATGCACCGGTTCTCATGGTTCTCGCTGCTGCTCCGTTTGAAAAACAGTCACCTACCTGAGTTGTTGCCTCGGGCAACATCACACTGACAAAGACACCAGAGTGGTGGAGCAGGCTACGTAATGCAGGATGCTGTCCCAGTCATACCTCATGATGTATGAGTTGGGAGTAAGTTTATGCATCCATTCTCAGCCCCCCAGGCTTTCCCGGTCATACCTCTTGATGCGTACCCTTCCCAGAGTGATCAAGCTTTCTGCTCTTGATTGATATGAAAGGCACCTTGTAAGGTTTGGCTCCTGTGGTTGATTGACCGGTTCTGAAGGGCAGTTCTGACCTTGCATCGGAATGCAGAACTGCAGGTATCCATAATGGCAGCCTAACAGGTCACTTAAGTTTAGCAGACCCACACTGTGTCACTGTTGGCATCCCTTCCACTATCAGGTGGAATCCATGACACTATCAGGACCCTCCAGCCTTTGATCAGGAAACAGGCTTTGCTGGACTCCCCCAGAGACATGGAAGAAATCCTAACTGGAGATGAAAACGCTTTCCTGAGGAGCCCTGGGTGAGAGTAAGGACACTCTGCAGCCCTCTGCTCCTAGGCCAAGGTGAGGCTACGAAAGTGATCAACAAAATAGAGGGCAGGACCCAATACCCACTGAGCCCCGTCACAGTGACCCAAAGCTACCAGCAATGTGTCCCTTTGACAGAAAAGGTCTTACCTAGCCCCAACCAAAGACTGGGGACAACACAGCCAGGGTCTTATAGAAATAAAAACTTGGCCATTCTTACTCTGTTCCCCAAAACAAATGGCCATTGCCAGTTCCAGGAAGGGGAGGGCCTTCTTCAGAATGACTGTGAGGATCCCTTGGATCAGCGACCAACACAGCCAGATGCTTAGAGAATTTCTCTGGGCCAGGTCCCTCCTCTGTGCACTCTCCTGGCTCTCCTGAGGACCACCACCCTGAGAATCTCTGCTCAGTGCCCAAACAGAGATGAATCAGTGAGTGGGTACCCAGGAAAACTGAGGAACCAGACTCTTTTACAGAGCAAGGGCTGAGAGAAACTGCTCCCCACCCAGCTCCTCCACACAGATGCCCCCAAGATCCACAGCTGGGAGGAGAACCCCATGAGGAGACAGCAAGAGAACAAAGCAAAGTGGCTTCATTCATCTTCAAAAATCCCGCAGAAGAAAGAAGGTGACATCTTCGCCAGGTGGGACAGGTTCTGACCATGCCATGAGCATGGGGGGCTGGAGACCCAGTCCCAGTTATTGAGCCCCAGCTGTCTATTAGCAGTTGCACCACTTTTGACAAGGCACCCAAGCTCTGAAAACTTAGAGGTGACGTTAAAGTAATTGCAATGATTAATCATAACAGCACCTGAAGAAGAAGAGGACAAACTAACTGCACAAAGGACCACACAGAATCTTTTGGAGCGATAAATGCATTCATTCTCTTGAGTAGGATGATGGCTTCACAGGTGCATACATACATCAAAACTCAGCAGAGTGCACTTAACCTGTACCTCGATAAAGCTGGGGGAAAGATCAACAAACATGCAAAATAATGCCACACTTTTCACAATGTCTTTTGTTTTGAAAAAAAGATTATGTTTTCACAAAGATAGGGTACTTCTGGTGTTGACCATTTAAATTCATAAAAAAATATGCAAAAGTTAATACTAATTCTGTGGTATCTCAAAATCAAATGAGATTATATACATGAAAGTATTTTGCAAACTACATGTAAAGGGATTTTTTAAAGGGCAGAATCAGGAGGACCCACTGCCAAATCTCTGTCTTAAGACTCAAAGTACAGAGCATGCCCATGGGACCACAGAACACATGCCCTTGACCTCCATGGGAATCCTGCCATGCTTCAGGGACCCCACCTGAGAGAAACCAGAGCTGAGCCCACCACACCAACAGTTCCAGGCATGGACCTGGGCCAACACCAGTTGAGGTTATAGGTAAGTGAGAATGTTGCTTCTGGGAACTTATAATGCAGAAAGAAACCACCTGCATGGAATTCAGGAGCCAAATTTCTACCCCCCAGAAAAGTTAGAAATCCATAAGCCCTGAAGATGTTGGCAGACAAGACAGGAATTTTCCCCAAAATACAGAAAGTTCAGGGCTGACAATCAGATTTCGGGCACCCAGGCCTGGCCCCAGGCGGAGAGGAAAAGGTCACAGAGAAACAACGAGGTAAGACCCGAGGAAAATAACGCCCTTTCCTATGCATTGCAGTAAAACTGTTTGGGACAATGGACATCCTGCAAGTGGAAACAAACACTGCAGAATGCCAGCTCTCAGCAATCGCGTGCTTCTCACCCCCCACCCCAGGTTGCTTCACACACTCCCGTGTCCAGAAGAATAGAAGGATAATGCAGAGTGGTGGGCAAGGGGTCCCCTCATTCAGCAAGGGGTCCACCGATTGGGTAGTTGACAGATACTTAAACCTAGGATGATCTGTAGGTTCTGGTTGCATTGGGACAGTCCCAGTTCTATAGCTTGCCTCATCATCCCAGCCAGGTTAGTAGTTTTAACATTATCAAAAATGCCCCAGATTGGACAGTAAGTCAGGGTCACTCTATGGATCAGCAAAGAGACATTAGTGATCCAAAGAATTCACATCACTTAACTCAATAGCTCTCAAACCTTTGGGCAGGAATGCTCAGCCTGTGCTTCCTGACCTTCATTCCTTTGACCCAAATGATAAATGACCCACTCAGAGAGAAGCAATTTCAGGCATTTAAAAGCTCATCATATTCCCTCTAAAAGTACCCCTATTTCCAATGTCCCTCCTAACTCGAAACTTATGTGACTCTTTGATTTTGATACTTTTGTTTCCTGCTTTAAACCTTCCTGCTGTCGGTAATTAGCTCTCCAGCCCCTCCCCCCAAATGTACCCTGTCTCTCTTCACAGTGACTTGCTCCTCCCTGAGGAATATCTCCACGGCTTCCTCTGACTCAATCATCCCAGCATATTTCAATTCAACTAATATCTACTGGGCAGCAACCCCAGGCTCAGCAATGTGCTCAGGGTTAAGGGCATACAGAAGAAACACAAGCTATCATCTGGCTTCAGTCTCTTTGGAAACCTGATAAATGATATCTAACACACAAGATAGATGAACAGCAGCACGACTGGAGTGATTAATGTCCAAATGGACAGGACGACTAATGAATGCTCATCGCTTGTCTCTGCTCTCATTCATCAATAATTGCCAGATTTTGCTGGGAGAAACACGCCTCCTGGAGCTCAGCTGTATGTTTTCAGTGGAATTGACCCCTCCGCCAGCTCCAGGGATGGATCCAATCAGCTGAAGCCAAGCAGTATATCCATCTCCCTGGCCACATTCATAGGTTCTGGGATATGTTTGTAATACAGTCAGAATCAATGAGATGTGAGGAAATATTGGCCAGGTTTCCTCAGAAAGCAGCTTTCTCTTTCTGCCAGCACTCTGGGGAGAATAGTGGCAGTTAATTAGCTTCATAAATGAAGCCAAGGGACCACTGAGTAAATAGATGAAGTGGACCCTGCGAAAGGTTGAGAAGAAAGATGGAGAAATCGAGAGAATGTCAGTTGAATGGCTGGATCAAGTCTCACCAGACACACGGGTATCCTGACTCCATGAGCTTGTAAATCTGCCTTGTTGTTTAAGCCAATTTGAGTTGGATTTTCTTTCACTGCAACCAAAAGAAGTCAGTGGAAAAGCTGACTCTGGGCTAGAGGAGCCAGAAAGGATGCCATGGAGGGGAGAGAGAACTGAGTTGCATTTTGAACATTGTAAGATGGGATTTACATGTGCAAAAAGGATTGTGGGTGGCACAGCAAAGAAGGAACAGAATGGGTAAAGGTGCCATGAGGAACAAGTGTGGCAGGTGGAGACCAATCTGCCTCAGGCAGAAAGGAAGCCAGGAGGCCAGAGGGCTGAGGTGTGATCCGTGGTGGCCAAATTGCCCACCTTGTTGCTGTAGCCCATGAACTTTGCTAGAGTGATCTTGACGGGTCAACCCTGCACCTTCACCCAGATTCACCATCCTTTCACCAGGACAAGGAACTAGGAGAGCCCCCTTCTTAGAAGACAGAAAGAATGGCATCCTCCTTTCTCAATGGAGCTCAAGTTAAACTACTTTCCATTCTCCAGTGAGACCAAGAAATATAATAGGTGGGCAGCAGTGGCAACCATCTGTCTCTTCTAGTGTGGGTTTAGGTTGTGGCCAGCAGAATAAAGACAACAAACACCCCATGTGCCACTGTGACCTTCTCCAGTTCAGAGCAAGTTGCTTTCCTGATGGTGGGGTTCTGGTCCTCCTTCCCAAGGGTTACTACTCCTTCACAAAGATCTTAAATAAGAAGGCAGGATAGACTTTGATGACATACAAAGAAGTAGTAAAATCTTCAACATCTCTAGTTAGAAGCTGTCTTTAGCTGAAGAACGCTTTCTTCAAACCAACTATTTTAAGGGGATAACCTACTTGATCTTTGGAAGGCCAGCTCTGCACAGCCCCACTTTGGTTCTGAAACGGTCTCTGTGTCACCCTTATGCAAACCACAAAAGTTGTGCCATTCCCCTGGAAATGGGTAGGTGCTTTCAATTGTCACAATGACCGGGGAATTCTACTACCTTTTAGTGGATGAAGGAAGTGATGCCAAACTCGTTTCAACACACTGGAAAGTCCCACACAATATATATAGTCCTGAAGTACATAGTGCTCCATCAAGAATCAGGAGCTGAAGTCAAAGACCAGTGGATTCCCTACAGATCTGTCAGACCCAATATAAAAGCCAGTGTCAGCAATAATCAAACCATGCCCTAAACCCAGCCCACCAGAATCAAACATGAGAGATATTAAGGTAGAGCTTAAAGACATTGGTTGATAAATGCTATTCAATTAGCTAAAATCTTTTTTAAAAGATTTATTTATTTATGCATACAAGAGCTGGGGTGCAGGTCAGAGATGTGGGGGAGTGAGAGGATTCACAAGAGACAGAGTGGGGAGCAGAACGGGCAGATCTACTGAAATACACTGCTGAGGGGGAGCAACAGGAGTGACAGGAGAGGTCTGCTGCTCCATGTGGGTCACCTCCCTGGCCAGGGATCAAACTCATACTGCAGTGGCTGTGGATAGCTTCATAGTGCTAATGCTTAACCCCTTGCACCACCAGGGAGGCGCAGCTAAAATCTTAATCTTGAATCTTGAATCTGATATTGATGAGCTGATCAGGGACACTCAGGAAAAGACCCATAACTGACATGATAAAAAAGAATACAGTTGATTGCTTGGTGGACTTCCAAAAGTATCCAGAATTAGGCAATCTGCCAAGAATGCTATGAAAAGAACCCATTAACCTTGAGTGGCTTGAGGGCCAGGGGATGAAGTAGATGGGGTCTCTGGGAAGCAGGGTGCATTTAAGGAATAACTCAGAGAGACTTGGCTTAATGTCCCAACATTACCATGTGCTCCCTGTGTGACTCTGGATGTGTTGTGTCTTCTCTCTGAGTCTCAGTTTCATTTCTGGTAAAATAAGAAACATCAACCGAAATGAACAGGTGACCTCAGGGCATGCTTGTGAAGATTGGCAATAATATGAGAAAGCCTAGCACAATGCCTGGCACATAATAGGTGCTCACCGCTAACAATAGGTAGATTCTGCAAATGGTGTGTTCTGGCCAGAGGAATTGGAATGGAGGGGATTTGTGCAATCCAGTTTCCAGCATCCTCCCTTTTTTCCCAGAAAAACCTGGCTCCTGGGGCATTTTTTTTCCCCTCAAGAGGCGAGAGCCCAGTTTGGAACATGTCCCCTCAATGCAGCCAAGCAGGCTTCTCCGCAGCCGTGACCCTGTGCACACACACCGCTGCGGAGCTGGGCCTGCAGGGGACAGCCCCTCCCGCCCCACAGCCTCCTGTCTGGAAGAAAAGGGGCCATCGACCATGTTAATTAAATCTGCAGATGATAACAAACGGGGCGGTGCTGCAAACAGCACCAGAGAGGACGGGGAAATAAATGAGAAGGGACCTGGGGAGTTTAGAAAATATGGGACAGGAAATAACAAAATGAGACTCAATGCAGAAGAATGCAAGTAAGTCTAACTGGGGGGAATAATCAGAAACATCGACACTGGGAGGGGGGAGAGGGAAGCTAGACAAAGGCTGAGGAAATGAGGGGCTTGGGGTGGGGTGGGTGACAGGTGGCAAATGAGAGAATGAAGAGCAGAGAGGAGTGACACTTAGGGGTCACAAGCCTAGAGGGGAAACCAAATGGATACCAGCCACCTAGCATTGTCCGAGGCTCACCTCCAAAGGCGAACCCCTATTCAAGTGCTCGGTCAAGTCATGTCTTCTCCAAGGAGCCCTTCTGGATGCTTGGAGCCAGGCTCTCCTCACTTGTCACTCACCCTGTGACATGCAGCACCGCAACCTCTGGGCATCACATCTGGCTCCCTTTCTCCAAGCACACTCTCAGCACCCAGGGGACAAAGCCATCCCAGCAGCTCACTGGGTTCCTCCCAGCATCCGCCATGGTGCTGAGCCAGCCACGCAGCGGTCTCCACCAAAGGAGGGTTGGCATCATTTCAAACAACAAAGACTTGCTCCCTCCCACTGCTCATGGACAAGATTATTTCTGAAGTTCTCATCTTTTTCTTCAGGTCCCCAAAGTAAGCGCATATTGTCTGTTTAACCCTTATTGGGGCAGAACACAAGACAGTAGTCACTTGGGATGCAGGGGAAAGAGGACAAATAAGAGGGATGTGTTGAGACAAGTGCCCCTTGTGTGACAATGGCCCCTCTGATTTGGTTGAGAGGTAGGGAGTGGTTTCCCCAAAACTACAGACGTCTTCCTCAGGCACCTGCCCCCTTTCAGCTGGAAACTTCATAATCGATCATCATAACCAAAAGCAACAGGAGAGAGAACAAGTAGAGCTCATTCTTAGGGAACATGAGGAAGGCTTGCTGGCCCTGGAGAGAAGCTAACAGCTGCAGGGCCATTGTCCAGTCAAGTTCCTATGAAGAAAGACAGGAGCCCCTCATAAATCCCAGAATACCAGAGTTTTACTGAATGTGTGTGTTATAAGGGATGAAGGAAATAAATACCAAAAATTTGCTTTGAAGCTTGGCCTACTTTGGCATCGAGACCACGGGAAGGGAAAGTAAAAAACCAAAAGCGCTGAAAAATCTCCCTTAGAGAAGCCAAAGGCAGAGGGTGTTTTGGAGAGACTGATTTGCATAGCAGCTTCATTTCATCCCAAGTCAATAGGACATTCCACCATTCCAAAGATCTCTGGAGAAGCAAGCCCGTAGTATTTCCGGCTCATCTGGACCCACACTATCCCAGCATTGCCCAGCCCCTGGGGACCCAAGATAGATAATGGACAAGTTAATGAGACACAGAGACCCAAGTTCTGGTACCAGCTCTGTGGGCATTGGAAAGTCACACCAGAGCTTCTTTGGGCCTTTGCTTTCTGTTTACCTATAAAAAGATAGCACTGAACTGGGAAAGTCCCCTCCCATGAAAGATCTTTGACTTCATGAAAGGTGTGAATTCTCCTGGTACTTCAGTCTACAGACATGGCCTTTAAGTCATTGGACAACAAATGTCATTTGATTAGCTGCAAATTTCCCAGTCCCCTGAAAAAAACCCCAAGTGAACCACAACAAAGAGAATCAAAGAAATTTCATCATATAGATCAGACTATATTTCTTTTTGTCTTTTCTCCCTAAGACTTCCATTCCTGGGCCTCCCCTGGTGGTGCAGCGGTTGAACGCTGGGCTGCGAAGCTGCCCACAGCCTCTGCAGCGCTAGTTCAATCCCTGGTCACCGGTGAGGGTCCCATATGGCACGCAGACCTCTCCTGCCACGTCTGCTGCTCCCCTCAGCAATGTACTTCGGTCCTTCTGCCTGCTCTGCTCCCCGCTCTGGCTCTGGTGAATTCTCTTACCCTCCTGTGCTTCTGACTGTACCCAGTGCTTGTATAAATAAATAAATAAATAAATCTTTAAAAAAAAAAAAAAAGACTTCCATTCCTGTTCTGACATTCTAAAACTTGAGAGGATCAAATGAGACATCTCTCTGCTGGGTGAAAAATGCAGTGGATACCGACTAGCAAAGGCATCTATTGAACTCTATTGCTATCCTAACCAAGGTAACTGCATGCAGTTGTTCAGGCTGTGCACTGCACAAAGATGCTCCATTTAGGGTCACCAACCATAAAGAAGATAGCTTAAACTTGTGTATTTATTGTGACAGTTTTCTGGCAGTAAGGAGCCTTAATCCAACATTAAGACAATCATCACATTAAGACAATGTTCAAAAGATGAAAGAAAAACATCTTGAAGAAGAGAGACTATTTTCTGATTGGAACAAAGATCCTATATGAGCTAGCTGTGGCCTTATTCTTAATGCTGGATGCTGATTCACATGATTGCCAGAGAGAGAAAGAATAGCAACACTGGATAGCCTTTCCAAATCCCAAAGCAAAACCTGCTCTCAAGAATATAATCTGAAAATAAGGGTTATAAATGACCAGTAGCCAAAGCAGAAGAAGCCTGGCTAAGGCTGACTATATTTTCTAAGGATCAAAAAATAATGATTTAAAAACCTGGTCCCTGTTTGTTCGTCAAATACCTAGGTCCCTAGCACAGCGCCCAGGGCAGAGTCAGCACCCCAAATGGAACCAATGGGTAGGTCTCCTAAGGCTGAAGCCCACAAGGACACCCATTTAGCCCTGACCCTACTCCAAATCCTTCCTCGATCTTGCACACAAGATATGCTCTGAAAGCTTCAGGGATGTCTCTGAGACCAGAGAAATCTAGAGTTGTGCAATCTTCGAAGTTATTTTTATTCATCCTGCCACCAAGAGATTCAGAAAAACAGTCCAGAAGTGACTCCCAGGGTGTCAGCCACCTTTAAACAGACACAGGGAAATGAGAAAAGAGTGAAATCTGTTTTCAATTCTCCCTTTCCTGGTACCCAGCTTTTTCTGAGAGCTTGCCACAGGACCTCCACCTGCCTCTGCCCCACTGCAAAGGGTCTGTTCAGAGTTCTCCCTCATCCTGACTTCCCTGCTATTTCACCCACATCCCTTCCAGCTAAGGGAGCCCCTGAGATGTCCTCAAGAAGCTCCTAGTCTAGCTTTAGTTTCCCTGACTCAGGGACTGTCAAGTGACTAGTTTACCACCCTTTGGAGGTATTAAAGGCTGATGAAGATCCACTATCCAGCTGAACTATGTAGGGCCCTGAAGGCCTCATCCACCAATGAGTCAGAGCAGACATTGGGCCCACTCAGAGGCTGATGGGGGAGAGAGGGCAAAGGTCCAGAGGTCTTTCTGAAGGGATTCAAATCAGGCCACTTTTGTGAATAAACTAAAAAACTCGAGACTGTGTAACTTTAAAGGATGAATTTTATGGTATAAGAATTATATCTCTTGGGCCTCCCCAATGGCGCAGCAGTTGAGCGCTGGGTTGCGAAGCTGCCCACAGCCTCTGCAGCACCGGTTCGATCCCCGGCCACCAGCGAGGGTCCCACATGGCACGACAGACCTCTCCTACTGCGCCCACTGCTCCCCTCAGCAGTGTGCTTAATCAGTCTGCCTGTTCTGTTCCCCGCTCTGGCTCTGGTGAATTCTCTCACCCTCCCGTGCTTCTGACTGTACCCAGTGCTTATATAATTAAATAAATAAATCTTTTTTTAAAAAAAATTATATCTCATTCAAAAAATTCATGCTACCTCGACCTCCATTTCTGCCGACAGTGAACACTTGTCAGTGTTCTGGACAAGCTTCCTACATAATCCTCATCCCAGGAAAAGGATGTGCCCACTGTGGGGAGGAGGCCTGGCATAATGGATAGAAACAGGCGTGGACCCAAAACCCTCCAGTTCCTGCTGTGTGACTTTGGGCAGTTACTTACCCTCTCTGGTCCTTGGCTCTAGAATGGAGATGTTGTCCTTTTGGACCATTGTGCAGAGTGGAGAGGAAGCAGGGCGATAGGGGACTGTTTGCACTGGGGCTTTTATTTTCTCAATAGGTGGCAACCTGTGCTGCTGGACAACAAGTCTACTTTAAGTGACCAATTTTTATATTGCTGTGAATAAATAAGACACTAAATTCAGAAGAAAGAGAGAAGGGGCGAGAACTGAGGGTTTATTGGTCTAGTCAGGGTCAGAAATGTGTACATTTTGCCTATAATTGTCTAAAATCTCTCTCTCTTTCTCTCTCTCTCTCCCCTCCCCCCTCCACTGGTGTCCCCAGGCTCTTGAATTTTGGCCCATGTTGTTCCCAGCGTTGCTGGGTCAGCTAAGCCTTGCTAAGCGTTGCTGTGCAGATGAGATGCACATCTGAGTTCCCCAGGAGTAAAAACTGCCCAGCTTGATTTCCCCACATGCCCACTGCGTTCTCCTCCCCCGCCACATTCTCGCTGCATCCCTGCCTCGCCAGAGGGACTTGGGTTGGGTCCCATTCAGCCTGCTGGGGAAGCCAAGGAGAGTCTGTCCAAAGCTTGAAAGAGCAGGGAGGAGTATGGTCTGTCGATTAGGGACGGGGTGAGCTGCAGCGCCGTCTCTGGCTGCTCTTCTAGCCTTTCCGTCAACACGTCAGGACAAATGAGGTGTTTCTGTCAATCACTGAAGATGCACGGCATCCCGACTGAATCCTCCCTGAGCTGACGCGGCTGCTTGGGAGCCATTCAGCATTTAAAGAAGCTCCTGGCTCAGGGGTGGTGAAGCATTTTGGAAGAAAAGCTTTGCAGGTGGCCAGAGCCTGGGACAAACTGCACGGGCAGCTGCAAAGCTGGTCAGGGCTCAGCGACAGCCTCGATAGCAGGCTTCCGGAGGGGATGTTTCTAGAAGCCCAGACATCCCGCCTGCATGCTCCAGGAGATGGGCATGGAGCCTCAGCACTTTTGCAAACTGGAGTTCCAGTATGAACAAGGAGGGCCTTGCAGAGATGTAGCTGATAGAGACTCTGTGTTCAAGTAGCTTGCAGCTTGCAAGTAGCTTCCAGAAAATCCTATAAGAGGCTAGAGGGAAAGGCTGGGAGTTTGGGGATCACAGAAAATTTGAAAGAGTGAGGCTGCTGGGAGCTTCCCAGTTCCTTCCCTTAAAGAGCCAGGTCATAAGGTTGGGGTCCTAGGACTCAGTGCACAACTGAAGAGAGGAGAGCACCCTGGTTAGGGCAGGACAGGGTGGGGTGGGGTGGCCACTAGATGTGTGTGGAATAGTGTTCCTGCATCCAGTTCCAATGCAGGGGGTTGGGATGGGTGGGGGGTAGGTTTCCCCACACCAACAAACACTTCAGAATTCAAGTCAATGGAGTTCAATCCTGACACTGTTGACCTGGAGATAGTATCAGAGTCTACAAAGCAAAGGCTCGTTCTCCTAAGACGCCAGACACCAGGTTCAGATTGTCACCTGTGCATCTCTAAATGGCACACAGAATGCCAAACTCTGAACCAGGAGAAATATCTTTCCATGGAGGTGTTTATTGGAGATGGCCATCAAGGGAGTTGGCAGAATAGGCTCCCCCAAAACCCAGCTCCCTGAATGGCGGGAGTCCTGGGACTGCATGAGGGGGGAAGGCATGGGAGGGGGTGGAGGCCTGCATAGTTCCAGGTCCCAGGAGAGGCTGGGCAGTCTGGTGCCAGGAGGCAAAGTGCTCACTTCCCCAAGAGGTGTTTTCTCATCAATGTTTGTTCCTGATGCCACTATCAACCCGAGGCACACGGAATCTTGTTAGTGATGTAATGCTGTCATTCTTCCAAGTTCCCAGGAATACGGATGGAGCCAGTGAATGGTTTATGATGAAGAGGAGATGGGGGAAGACAGAACAAAGGGTGGATAGAGTTTCATTGCACTTATTCTTCATTTCTAGATGAGGGAGGTTTTTTTGTTGGTGTTACAAAATGGAGGGGGCCTGGCTTTAAATCAGAGGCTCCCAGGAACCCCTCCTCAGGTTTGATTAATCTGCTGGAGGAGCTCACAGACCTCTGGAAACCCATTTACTCACTAGAACCCCAATTTATTACAAAGGATATAATCAGGAACAGCAGAGGTTGAGGGACAGGGAAGGGTGTGGAACTCCCTGCCCTCTCTGTGTGCCATCTCCCCCAGATCACCACATGCTCAGCAACCCAGAAGCTCTCCAAAGCCCCTCCTTTGGGCGCTCTTATTACAGAGCTCTCATTACAGAGACATGATGAAAGAACTCATTGGCCATTGCAACTAAATCCGACCCCCAACCCCTCTCCCCAGGGACATGGAGTGGGACTGGAAGGCCCGAACTCCAATCACTTGGTTGACTCTACTGGCAACCAGCCCCCATCCTCAGGTATTTCTCCCAAAGTCCCCTAATCCACATGACAAGAGACAACTTGATCACTGTCCACAAGCCAAGGTTTTGGGTTCCTTTGAGCCAGGAATGTAGACAAAGAACAAATACATATGAAAAATATATTTCGGTCATCCGAGTGACCAAGAACATATTTTCCTTGCACATCACAATACCAAGGCCACTCACTAGCTGGATAAGCTTAGATTAGTCATATCCTTCCCTTCACCTTTCTTCACTTACGTGATGGGGGGTGAGGGGGCAAGAGGGGAGAGGACCCATGAAGTCCTTCTGGCTCCACAGTGGCGCCTCTTGGATGTTTTACATTGACTCTCCCTGTGCTTACAGGGAGATGATAAGGCTGTTTTTAGTTTATTCACATGGCCTTCCATCCACCGACCTCTGTTATCACAATCTCCTATTCCTGCTTGGCCCCTCGTCTAGGGTCTCCTCTGCTCATCTCTTCCATATACCTGTGAAAGTGCCCCTAAGCTCACAGCCCCCCAGCCCTGCCTGCCTCATGCCCTCCTGGCCTGCTTCCCAGCTTCTTGCATTCCAGTCAAAGACCTCACAGTTCAACTGCCTCTGGATTCTGCATTAGTTGCTCATACACAACTCCAGAAAGTTCCTGAGACCAGCGTTCTTTATTTTTCACTGCGAACTCTTGCTGCTAACCCATTATCTAGGACAGAAGTCAGCAAACTTCTAAAGAAGGGCTGAGAGTAAATGTGGCAGGCCTTGCAGGTCTCCTGGGGTCTGTCACAACCTCTCAACTCTGCTGTTATGCAAAAGACAATCTATAAACAGGTGGGTGTGGCTTGATTTCCAGAACAATTTTTTTTACAAAAACAAATAGTAGGCTGGTTTGGGCCTGCAGGGCAGAAACTGCTAAACCTTGACACAGGGCAGGTCTTGCTGACAGGCCCTTCCTGTTGCTGTGATTGTGTACATATCTCTCTGCAAAAATGGGCTGTGAGCTTCCTGATGCTTGGTATCTTGTACTTCTTGCACTACTTCTGTGCTAGGTATATAGGAGAGTCCAATAAGTATCTGCCCTACTAACGTTCTGATATGATGGTACAGGTTCCCATCATATGGCCTCAAGAAGTCATCACTAGGACAAATCATGAGATATTTGGAGGCAGGCATGCCCCAGGGAGAGGCTGGCCCTGGGCCAAACCCCAACCACACAAGTTTGTACCGTAACCTGCCAGAGAATGCAGGGCAGGCAAACCGGCCTGCTGGCCTCTGCTTTGCTCTTGGAGGGAACTCCATTCTGCTACATCAAAGGGCACATCTCCTGATCAAAAGTTTGGAGCAGACACTCTACCTTCTGGATCCATTCCTCCAGCCCCTCCCACGCTCAACCATCCCCGACTGATAGCTCTCCTGGGACTGAACCAGTCATGCAAGGCAGACATCTAGGGGCGCTCCCAGGACCTCGCATCTGATCCTGCAGCAGATGCCTGACCGCTAACACATTCACGATGCTGAACAGGTGACGGAGCACCCAGACATCAGGCCACTTGATTCACAACCCTTGTCATTAAGCGTGGTAATGCCCCTTCTACAGACGAGCAGGGAGCAGCAGAGCCAGGCTGAGGCTTTGGCATGACCAGGGCACTGTAAAAAGCCGATGTGAACTCAGACACATCCAGAACGATTGTGAGGGCAACTTCTCTCAATTCTCACTCATGAATTTCAGGAGGGCAGACAAATCAGAGCGCTGATCAGAGGCAAGAAATGAAAGAACTCAAGGTCACAGCAGATGAAAAATAAATGAAGCTCTTTGATTCATAGAAGTTGAGAGCTGGGGTATAAGTGAGGGCTGTGAGATCCGGCTCAGGGAGGGTCAGGGTCAGCTGAGGAAGCCTCAGTGTCTCTGTTAGTCTACTGTCTGACCATAGCCCAAACAGCAGGCAAAATCATGTCTTATAATATGATTAAGTTTTTTTGAAGGCTTATTTAAATTACCCACCCTGGCTGTTGGAATGACAGTAAATAAATATTCCTTTATTGAGTCCCATTTTTAAATAAAGAGCAAATGGTTAAGTAGTGCCTCCCAAAAATCCTTGTCTACCTGGACTCTCAGAATGTGACTTTTTCTGGAAATGGGGTCATTGCAGATGTCATCAGTAAAGATGTCATCATACTGAGTTGGGAGACCCTAAATCCTTTGACTGTGTCCTTATAAGAAGAGGAGGGAAGAGAGGAGGCTGGGAGAGGAGCACAATATGCAGACCTAGGCAGAGATTCACACACCAGCTCTGGAGGATGCAGCTACAAACCAGGGAACACCACTGCTTGTGGCAACCAGCAGGAGCTAGGTGAGAACTGAGGGACAGTCCCCCCAGAGCCTTCAGAAGTTGACCCTTTGACTTTGGACTTCTGGCCTCCAGAAGACTAACAAGTTTGAGGTAATTTTTATGGCTACCTGAGAAAATGAATACAGTTATTACCTTAGAAACACTGTCAGTCTAAGCATTTTACAGAGAGTGTAACACAGTGGTTAAGAGCATGTAATATGAAGCAACACTGCCTGGGTTCGAATCCCGGCCAAACACTCAGCAAATATGAGATCATGGGCAAGTTATTCCACTTTCTTATGCTTCTGTTTCCCTCCTACAAGATAACAACAATATCTACCTCAAGGTTATGGTAAGTATTTAATGCATTAATATGTGGAAAGCACTAAGAAATGAGTCTGCATTGGGGAACATACACTATTTTAATACTAAATTTTAGCTACTCCTATCAGCTCAAGCAGTTTAGAGAGTTAGGTCTTGTAATTTACTACAATCACTATGACAATAATAACGACAATCAGGACTCTGTCAACGAGGCATAAGGCACCAGACCAACAAGATTATAGCTGATGTATTTTCTCTCTCATGCTCACATTTAGGGAAGTAGAATAAGCCTCACTTAAATAGATGAAGAAATTGAGACTCAAAAACGTTGAGTCATTTATTTGGGATGACACAGTAAGGTGATGGACTCAAGATTTACCCTCAAGTCTAAATCCCTTCCTTTATACCACGCTGCACCCTGGGATGGGACCACTGCACTCCCCACTGTATCACCCACCCCAGCACAGGGCCTGAATTACAGTAAGTGTGCACCAGACATTTTGTGAATTCATTGATTCACGAATTATGATAAATTATGATATAAAAGCTCCAGATGTTAGCATTATTGACTTTGTCTTAAGTCCAGGCCACATAGCATAAAAACAAACATCTGAAACCAACACAGCCAAACAGCCACCCTTACATAAGCCAACAGATTCATGCGCACATCACATTCGCACCGGGACTGACAAAGCATCCCAGGGGACACTTGCTGGAAGCAGTGTATTTTGTTACTTAGAGAAACTGGGGGAGGTGGCCCTGAGATTTAGCACCCTCCTGAAGGAAACTGTCCAGTTATTGCACTGATATTTCAGTTTCCCACGGGAACAGGGAACAAAGGCACACCTTCTAAACTTTTATCTTGCAGCAGACTATTAATCATGTTCCGCTCAAGCTTACCATTTGGTTGGAAGAAAGATGGTAGACTTGGCCAGTGGGAACCCCAGATGTGTGGCATGGTTGGAGACCCACAAGCCAGGAGGGCCTGCAAGGATATGACAGAGTTTCTTGACATTTCTTCACTAGAGGCATGGCCTAATGATAAGGCATCCCCTGTTTCCCAGGTGGGAGGTTGGGTTGGGACAGAGGCAAGGCAGCAACACCAGGGTCATGGCTAAGGGTCAAGTGAAATATTCCTTATTAACAATAATTTTTCCTTCAAATAATCAAAATGGCACATGAAGCTGGAGACAGATAAATAAGAATTCACTGACTATGCCGAAACATGAGAAACAAAACTAACATCAGGAGTCCTCATATTTTCTGGCAGGTTTCTGATATGATAAGGTAGAAGAAAATCTCTAAACCTACAAGTCACTAAGTATCTACAGCTCAGATCAGAAGAGGAAAACTAATCTTAGGGGGTTACATGGCCCAAAACATTTACTGAGTTCTCTCTGGGGTAAAGGAGCTTCTATGAAGCACTAGGGCTGGAGGGATAGAACACACCATCCCACCCTCCGGGAGCTCACTGTCTAGTGGGGAAACAGGCATAAAGCAAATTATTACAACATTTGCAGGTGCAATAGAGGAGGTGCAATTTGCAGGTGTGGAGGGGGAAACCTAAGGGGTCAAGGAAGACTTCAGAGAAGAGACATGTTTAAGCTAAGACCAAAACATCGAGGGAGGAAAGTCCATCCCAGGTACAAAGAAGAGAACAGGCCAAGGACTGGATGCACTCAGCAGCCTGGCAAGTGATTGGTACATATGGAACCTCGGGTAGGTGTCTGGGGTTAAGTCAGAGAACAGAGAGATTTCTGGAGAGATAAAGACATAGACAACAGGCGAATCATAGAAACCCGCCACGACACACTGAAGGAGTGTGAACCTGATCTAGGGTGTTTAGAAGCCATTTAAAGTTTTCAGATAATTGACTTGATCAGATTTTCATTTAGAAAGACCACTCTGATACAGTGGGAAGATCATTTGGAGAAAGCAAATCGAGGGACCAGTTAAAAGATGCTGCAAAAACGCAAGAGCAGATAATCATTGCTATAATCAGGATGGTGGCAGAGGAGGAGGTGAGGTAGACACCGATAGGGAAATAGAACTGACATGACTTAGTACCCAACTGAAGGGAGGGAGGTATCTGGGGAAGCTTCCAGATTCTGGCATGGCTAAGGAAGGGAAGAGCTGGGAATCAGGAAGGTACAGGATTGACAGAGAAGATGTTGCATTCATCTATGAACACACTGAGCTATTTTTGGACATTCAGGCATTTGTGTTCAGGGTACAGGCCTAAGAGCCTGGAGCACAAGGAATAAATATAGGTAAAATAAGGGTATTGAAGAGTCATTATATGTAGGAAAATAAAAACTTGGGTATGATGACAAGGGTGAAATGCCCAGAAGGAGTGTTCAAAGAGACTAATAAAGGGGGAAAGAAAAAGAACACTGAGGACAGAACTCTGAGAACACTCTGGTAGATGGGAGGGAAAGAACACATGACAGAGAATAAGAAGGCTACTCAAAGAAGCAGAGGAGATGCAAGGAAAATCATTTGTTGATCCTAGAAACCTTAAAAAGAGAAAATCTCAAGTAGGAAGAGGTCAACTGAGTCAAATAAGAGAAAGAGGCAAGTAAAAAATTGGATGGCTAAGGTCTATTCTCACTGAATAAAAATAATAAAGGAAGTTAAATAATGGGAGAAGATCAGCAGAGGCATTCAATAAATGACAATGGATGGATGGATGGATGGATGGATATTGGGGATATTGATTATCCCCTACTGAATCCATTTTCTGCGTCTTGTGATGGCTCTATCCAGAGGTAGAGAAGTAGACAAAAGTGAGCTCAAGGCAGCTCTTTCAGTCTAAGTCATATCATAGCCTACCCATATCTAAAAGAAAAAGATATAAACAAATGTATAGTCCACAAAATAACAAGAAAAAATTTTAGAGCTATTTTACCAAGAAGGGTCCACCAAAGATCATTCCATCTATCCCCCTGCCTCTGGCAATATGTCAAGAGCAATTTTTAAATCATGCCATCAGTGACATAAAGAAACCCACAAATGCATCCAAATCAGACTTTCAAGAAGGAAGAGAGGAGTACATTTATGTCTACCCTACCACTTCTTGCATCTGGCGGGGGGTGAAGAAAAATCTCATCATCAGCATAGCTCTGCCCTTGGAGCTAACAGCACGACCCAGAGCCAAGTCTCTGTGAAATGCATCAGATCAAACTCAATGATTAATAATAAAATCAACAGCCTTCTCAAAGCCAAAGGAGTTGATGGTCTGAAGGGGCAAGCCTGTTATTTCTCCTGGGCCATACAGCACACTCATTTTCCTGAGATTTACAGCTTTCATCAATTCTCTGGAGGCAGGACAATGGTACAGAAGTCAAGTCTTTTGACTAAGTGAGAGACTGAGGTTAGGGGAGTAATGATATAGGAATTAAAGGGCCTCATGCAACCCTAGATTCCCCATTGCCTCCAGCTCTAACAAGAGAAAACAAAATCACTTATGAGAGTCAACCAATCAAATCAGAAAACTCAATGGCCATACAGTTCAGCTGGAAGAATGTTCCTTTATTAAAGAAACAATGTGTCTGGAACACTTCTGTTCTCATTGTTCCATTCCAGGCTGGAGACTGAAGCTATAGAAATAAATTAACAATTTCAATAATGCTCATCCCTGACGGACTCTGCTGGCAAATAGACAGTAGAGACTGGTGAATAGAGAGCCTGGGGCTGAGAATTGAATAAATTCTTACAAGCTATGGCTGGAGATGAGGGGTGGGGCAGGTGGTGAGGGAAGGCAGAGAGAGAGAAATGTCAACATGTTAAACAACCACTGCAGGAGGAAGGCTGAATAGCACTCGAAACAAATCTGGAGTCTTCAAGCATCTTTAAGAACAGGAAGGACTAGAAGAGGAAAATGCATCTCTAGATTATTGAGATTTATATTGAGATTTTTGACAATCAGTTGACCCTGGCCTGTATCAACTTAGCCACTGTTGTCCATCCACTTTGATATGGTCAGAGAGAAAAGGGCTGCTCCCCAACTCAAGCCTCCATCAAGGCCCCAGGTATACCCGGAGGAGATCAGTGTACTTTACACTTGTGTCTGCAGTTTACAAAGGGGAGTCTGGAGTGAATTCCCAGGACCACATAGTTCCAGAACCTTCTGCTCTATTCTATCTGCTCAACTTCTTGGGGAAGGGAGTTTGGAGAGTCAGGACCCTTCAAACAGAAAGGCTCAGATTCCACAAGCATGGAGTGGGGATGTGCCAGATTCGGGTCCTGGCCCGCCAGCAGACAGAGGACACTCACCGCTTGGTCAGACATCAGAGAGTCTAGTGGCTGAAGGATAAGAGCCATGTGACAGGTCTTCTTTGCCAAGGTTCAGAGGAAACCAACATCAAAGACAGGAGAAGAGTTAGCTGGGTGGTCCGAGACGCAATTAAAGAGGAACAAAGGAAGAGAGATGTGGAGAGCGCCCAGCGCCCACATCTCCAGACAGACCCGTCTTTGTCTTACTGACGCAAAGCACAGCAGCCGACAAAGACCCCAAGAGAAAAGGCCGAGACCTTGATCAAACAAGGGTCAGGGGAGGTTGCGTCTTCAGAGTCACCCACTGTCTGCTAGAGAGACGGTGGACAGGAGGATAGAGGAGCCGGCGAAAGGGTAACTCCCAAGAGGAGGAGGTGGCTAAGAGCTGGATAGAGGCGGAGAGTAAAGAAGGGTGATCGTGAACAGAGATGCCTCCCTGTGGGGTTCCATATGAGCCCCCTTATCACTAGCGAGTGAGCACCCTCTAAATACCCTGTTGGAAACCCCCGAGGCCATTTCCACACACAGCTGCTGTCAGCCTAAAATCTGAGTGACTTGGTTTTCTTTTCCTTGGCTTCCTGTCAGTCCCCAAGTAGGGTACCGGAAACTGAGAGCAATTACATTTCTGGGGGCCCCCTACAGAGCCTCACTCCTGCTTACTCCTGGGGCATTAATGTTCACTCAAGGTAGAAGACACGACTCCAAGGCAGATCCTCCTACCTTATTGCTGAATCCGCCATCTGCCCAGAGCTAACTCACAAATTTACAAGCACTCTGTACAAACATTCATGGAAATGTCTCTTAGCTGTTGTCTAAAATGCATCCTGAGTCATTTCTTGCTCAGTCATTTATGTCATTGATTGCAAAGAGCACAAACACTGCATGGGTTTGATTTCAGCTCAGCTGTGGGTGTCTGGCTACTCTGAGGGGCTGTCTCCAAGCATGCACTGCGGCGGGAAGGGCACCACAGAGCACGCCTGGAAACCCAGGCCTCCCATCAAGTCCCTGCCCTTTTGCTGCCTGAATCTAGGGCACTGGCAGACACATTGCCACTCAAGGCCTCAGTTTCCCTATGAAATCAGGAGTTTGAATAAAATGACTGAATTTTCTTTTCAAGTTCTGACATTTTCTGACTTTCTTTAATGCACTTTACACAGTGCTGGGGCTTTATAACTGATAATTCCATAAGCTCACACTGATTGCCCATGGCCTTTTCCCCAGTCAGAAGGTCTGCACCCCCTAACATTGTGCCTACTTGGAAGAACTGTCATAATTGTCAGTCTCTCAAGGGTGGGAGCATGGTACCTCCTCCCTCCATCACTAGGAGAAATGGAAAGAAGCTCTTTCTGAATTGCAACACCTGTGTGGCAGACATTTCTCTAAACACTTCTCCTGCATTATCTTAATCCTAACACCAGCCCTGTAAGCATAGAGTACAATCCCCACTTTACAGAGAAAGAGACTGAGGCACAGAGCAGTTAAAAATGTGACCTAAGCTCACACAGCTAGTACAACGTGGGGATAGGAAACCCCAGTCAAGCACCGCCAGGCCCTGGCCCCTTTACTGACATTACATGGCCCCTCCAGCAGTAAATTAAGAGAAGGACACTTCAAATCCGGGCCTCACATCAACCAGGCTGGCAGGGAACACTAGATCACAGCAAGGCAGGCAGTGATTCTAGCTGCTGCCACCAGGACATTGTAAAATTCATGAGAGAAGGGGATGAAATTACCAGATCCATTCAGGGCCCAGGGCAGCTTGAGTCTCAGAGTTCCACCCTCACTCCATCTACCCGACCAGCTTCTTAGGCCGACTGATGTGAACGCCAAGTGCAGACTTAAGCACTTGACCTTTGGCCTCTGCCCCACCATTCCTTCCTGATGCTGTAACTGTAAATAACTCCTGAGGAAGGGAAATCAAGTGGCCTGAAGCCAAGGTCAGATTGCTAGAGCCCAGAAGCCACCTCGGTCCTGACCTAGGGCAGCCGGCTCCTTCAGCTGCATTTTCGGTGGTGAGCAGGCAACAGCATCTCCAGGGCCAGCAGCCTCTTCCCGGGGCCCAGGTGAAGGGGTCTGCCTGCCACCACCTAGTCTGTGCTTTGGAGGGGAACAACCTCACAGGGGCCATAACTTAGGCTAACACGAGGCCAGCAGCCTGCCCTGGATCATCTGGACACAAAAAAGACCCAACCAAAGTGAAAGGAAGCCAGCAGCAGGTAACCCCAACCTCACTCTCGCCCAGAATGGGAAGAGGGATGAACTTAGCCCCAGGCAGGGTTGCTAATGAAGAGCAGAGAGGACCCCAGCTCCTATAGACCACCATCAGAACCATGCTCAAAATCTGGTTCTGCTTTGGCACAGCCAGCATTGCCTGATTCCACCAGAAAGCACCACATTCTTCTCTACTATTTCATCTCCCTCTGGTGTGGCCTGCTCTGGACTCATGTCAGGTTAATATTCTGTTTGGTAGGAGCCGGACGAAATTTCCTTTGGTGGGTTGACTTCTCCTTTTGGGCTGGTTCTCTGGATGCTTACAAAACAAAGCCAGTGGCAGCCTCCACCCTTCCCCCTCCCCAAGGTCTGGAGGTGCAGATATGCTGGTGTCCCCTGAATCATCACAGAGAGTAGCAGGGAGGAACGAGTCTTCACAAGGTGTCAGAGTTTTCTCTCCTCAGCCTTTCAGTTGGGGAGCAGAAAGAGAGCAAATGAGTGAAAAATATCAAAGACACAGAGCAGGCTATTTCTGAAGTTTGTGCTTACTAACTCATGACAGGCTGGGCAAAGGAAGGTGGCTGTAAGGATAAAAGCAGATGCTAGCAACTGATACCTGAAGAGCACCGCACCTAAGTCAGGCACTGTACTAAGCACTCTAAAATCGTTGTTTTATTTAACTATCTTAACAAACCCAACAAGTAAACATTACTCTTTTCTTCACTTTACTGATAAAAAAAAGGAAGCCAAAGAAAGAGCTGGCAATATGCAGGGAATCAGCACATGGCAGGGCAAGATTTGAATGCAGGCAGAACCCAAGCCCTTAACCACTGAGTGAACACAGTAGGATCTGAGTTCTTTGCAAAATCCCTTAGAACTACAATACTGAATGACAGTGGGGGCTGCGCAATGGCTAATAAAGTTCCAGCTTGGGCCTCCCTGGTGGCACAAGGGGTTAAGCGTAAACACTATGAGGCTATTCCACAGTCTCTGCAGCATGTGTTCAATCCCTGGCCAGCCAGGGAGCTACCCACATGGCACAGCAGACCTCCCCTGCCTTACCGGCTGTTCCACTCAGCAATGTATTTCAGTTGATCTGCCTGTTCTGCTCCCCAGTCTATCTCTGGTGAATCCTCTGACCTCACCCCCTCATATCTCTGGCCTGTACCCTAGTTCTTATATGCATAAATAAATAAATCCTTTTTAAAAAAAAAAAAAAAAGACCCAGCTAGTATAACCCTGCCTCCATCTGACTTACAGACCCTTCTCACCAATCAACACATACTCCAGAAACGAGTCCATCAAGGTTGACTTCATCCAAAGCCAAAGCCAACTTTCCCTTATTTGTCTTTCTGGGGAGTTGTGCCACTGCCTGTCTCCATGAGCAGAAACAGTCAGGGGAAACTGCAGGGGAAACTCTAGCGGTGCCCAGAACATGCCTGGAGTGGACAAAGAGGAATCGAAGAGAGTACTGACCTAGGACTCACAAATTGCTGGAAGAGAATCCCTTGACAGACAAGCTCTCTCAGGCCCTACCCAGCTACACAGGTAAGCTTCCCAAGAAAACTTAAAAGCAGAGGAAAAGTGGTACTCAAACATATTTACTCTCTCATATTCATAGCAGCATTATTCACATTAGCCCAAAAGTGGAAGCAACCCCAGTGTCATTGACAGATGAATGGATAAATAAAATGTGTGACAGACATGCAGTGGAATATTAGTCAGCCTTCAAAAAGGAAGGGAATTCAAGCACTGCAACAACATGGATGAACCTTAAAGAGATGACACTAAATAGAATACAAGGATGGTCACAAAAGGTCAAACACTGTGTGATTCCATTTATATGAGGTCTCTGGAGGGTCAAATTCATAGAGACAGAAAGTGGAATGGCTATTGCCCAGGACTGGGCCAAGACTTAATAGGTGGGGAGTCAGTGATGAGTGAAGAGTTTCCAGCTGGGGAAGATGGAAAAGTTCTGGAGCTGAATGTTGCTGATGATGGTACAGCAGAGTGGATGTTCTTTATGCCACTCAACTGTACACTCAAAAATTATTAGAATGGTAAATTTTTTGTTATTTAAATTTATGCATAGACTACCATATGTATATGTTATTTAAAATATATATGTTTACCCACCAACTGGGAGAACATTTTTGCACCCAACACTAATGATAAAGGACTGATCACAAAAATCTGCAAAGAGCTGATGAGACTCAACAACAACAAAGAAAATAATCCAGTTAAAAAATGGGCAGAAGAGCTTAAAAGAAACTTCTCTGAAGAGGAAATGCAAATGGCCAACAGGCATATGAAAAAATGTTCAACATCACTTGTCATCAGGGAAATGCAAATCAAAACTACCATGAGATACCATCTTACACCAGTGAGAATGGCACATATTAAAAAAACTAGCAACAACAAATGTTGGCGAGGGTGTGGAGAAAAAGGAACTCTTCTGCACTGTTGGTGGGAGTGCAAACTGGTCCAACCACTGTGGAAAGCTGTATGGAGATTTCTGGACCTACTAAACATAGAGCTTCCATATGACCCAGCAATTCCACTCCTAGGTATTTACCCAAAGGACACAGAAACATCAATTCCAAAGAACACCTGCACCCCTATGTTTATAGCAGCACTGTTTACAATAGCTAAGCTTTGGAAACAACCCAAATGCCCAAAAATAGATGACTGGATCAAGAAGATGTGGTACATATATACCATGGAATATTACTCAGCATTCAAAAAAGATAAACACATGCAATTTGCAGCAACATGGATGGCGCTGGAAGGGATCATGCTCAGCGAAATAAGCCAGAAAGAAAAAGAAAAATACCGGATGGTCTCACTCATAGCAGGAATCTAGAAAACTTAAATAAGGGACCAGGAAAATGAATAACTATAAGAAAGTGAAAATCAAAATCAACAAAAAACTATGAACCAGAGACACTTTTAGGGGGGTGGGGGTGGGAGGGGAGGGATTGGGGTCAGAATGGGGGGGCTGCAATTGTATGGGGAATATAACAATAAAATTTATTTTAAAAAAAAATAAAATAAAATAAAATAAAATATATATGTTTAACCACAATGAAAAATTATAGTGTTATGTCCCATGAATCTAATAATAATTAAAAATCAGGTTCAAATCTTGAAAAAGGACAGAAAGGAACAAGAAATAAAAATCTACAGATGGAAAAGCCACATTCACTAGACTCAAACCCTAATGAAACATTATGATGGATTCACTGAAATGTGGGAAAGTGAAAGTTAAATCTTTTAATATTAAATTATTAAGTAAGTAATTGTACCTGACACAGCAGCACCTTCAGTAAAAATGTATGATTCAGGGCAGATCACTCACAAAAGTGGCCCCAAGACGGACCCTGAGACCTCACTGCTGCCACAGTGGGGACTTTGTCCCAGGGCTGACCCCCCGCTAGCAGAAATTTACCACAGTGTCCAGGGAGATTAAAGACTCCTAGAGCCCACCTAGCCATATGGCTAGGTCAGAATTGGCTTTATCTCTTCAGTCATTTTTCTTAGTCATTCAACAAACAATTTATATACACCTTCTCTGTGCCAAGTACTGTGTGAAGCTCTGGAAGAAAGGAAGGAGGAAGAAAAAGACTAGAGCAGAGGAATGAACTTTTTTGAGCAATCTTCCAGGCACGTTTCTAAACTCCTTCAAGCTTTACCTTCTGTAGCCCTCACAGAAGCTCTGTGGGGTAAGAGCTACTGATTTGTCCACTTTTTTTGTTTTGTTTTTTGTATTTTTTTACAATGATAATGAGCAAGCTAGAGAAAGCATTTGGCAGTTACAGAAGGGTTTGAATCCAGGTTTGTTTGACCCAAAGCACAAGTGTGTAAGGATCATGCTCAGTGATGCAGAGAGTAATTCCACGTGACCCTTGCCCTCCAGGATCCCTGCCCGCTTCAGACAATGGGACAAGTAAGCAAGTGCACTCCAAGAACAGATTTACTAAAATGGGGGCCAGCAAGTCCAAATGCCCAGAAGCCCAGGTAGGAGGAGCCAGGCCAGCTCTAGTAGGATGGAACTCTTAAACCATAGGGTGTCTGATAGGTATCTTCATCTCCTGCTCCAGACTGTGGCTTTCTTGGGAATAAGGAACATGTCTCCTCCATCCTCTCTGCATTGTCCCCTGTGCCCCAGGGAGATGACCAAAGCTGGGATGTTTTGCCACATGAGTAATTAACACAGGAATGACAGAGTGGGCTCCCAAGTAAAGGGAAATTTAAGTCTTTTAGGCTGGTGCTTGACTAAGATGTAATCTCTTCCTTAAAGAAGGCTTTAACTCTATGATTTGTAGGTTTCTCTGAGAAAAGTGATCCACCAAGGGTCTTCACCTCCTCCCAGTGGCCTGTAGGACTCATGAAAGATGAGCAAATTACTCAGGTCCCTGGGAGCTGAGTTCATAAATGAAAGGCAACCAGAAGCAATGTGTCTGTGGACAAGCAAAAGTAGGTATGCAGGTGGAAAATAGGACTCATCAGATCTGTACCTTCTCTAGTCTGTGGCCCTGAGGGCTTAAAATTCCACTTTTTTTTTTCTTTTCTGCCTGGACCTGCATCTTGGGAAAACCAATTCTGTCCAGAGGGGATAATTCCCACCAGTACTGAGTCCTTAGCAGAATGGAAAATTTTCCCCAGGGGCCTGGGGAAGGTGGCAGGCCTCCTGTGACTGCAGAGTTCATTCCTCCAGTATGACAACTGCTCTGAGATGCTGGCTATCCTTAGGCTAAAGCAGAAAGTGCCTAGAGCAGGTCACATGGGAACAGCATTGGGTGAAGGACCATCTTAAGGGCTTTGGGACCCTACCAGTAGAGGTCCCTCTACCCACAGCCCAAGACAGAGATACCCCTTTCAGAATAGATCAACAGACTGCTCTGTCTTTATAAATACTCTAATCTGAAGTTAATTATCCTTGAGCAGCTCTATCTTCTATGATTTTCCTAAAGGCACACATGAGAGAGAAAGCAATCAAACCCAGTAATCATTCACTAGGCCCTATGTTAGGGACTAAGGATGGAAAAACACTGAATTACCATCCTCAAGGTGGAGAGGAACATGCAGTTTAATTAGTACACAATTCAATGCAACCCATTATAAGGGATGTGTGGACATCCCCCAGCTGACAGGAGGGGGGAGAATTCACAAAGGTGTAACATCAGAATTGGCACACCATGGATTAACAGTTACTGCTAGAGAAATATTTTGCATGGCCTCATACACAAACCTGACCTATGTCCCTATCCCCCAGTGACAGTCCCCCAGCACAAGGGAATGTCCAGCTATTCATTCACTCACAGGCTTGATTGCCTGCTGTTTTTTTTCTTTGATTAAAAATACATATCTACCTGAAAGTCTAGTACATGTTTCTGTCTGTGTCCAGTGTTTTCTATTTTCATCATTGCTAAGGGGGCATGGACAACGGAGATTCCTCTTTCACCAATTAGCTTTTCTTCATTGTTCAGAATTTAGATGAAAATATAGCTCCTCCTATTGTCACTCTTATACATAGCCTACAAAGAAATTCAAGAATTGCTAGATGTTCCATGATGTTCTACTTTTAACATACTATAATTAAAGCAAATACCTTCATAATGGAAATGACCCATCACAACAACATTGTTCATTTCTGCCAGTTTTGAGTTCTGCATTAATAAAGTATCAAGCATAGCTCCTATTTGACCAAGTAATCTTTAGTAAAGTCCACAATGTTTCATATCTCTTAATGTCCTCAGCTACGCACCCAAAGCATTCCAACTGTCCTTTTACACTCAGCTTGTTAAATAGCAGGCCATCAGGCACTCAATGTTATTAAAATGAGGGAACTTGACTTATACCCTACACTGGATGAAGAGTTCTCCCATCTCTATTTGATAATGTATGGCATCAGTAGTTCTCAAATGCAGTTCTGGGACAAGCACCAGCATCATTTGGGAACTTGTCAGAAGTATAAATTCTCAGGCCCCACCAGAGAATAACTGGATCAGAAACTTTCAGGGTGGAGCACAGAGAGCTATGCTTTGACCGAGCTCTCCCAGAGTCCTACTTCCAGGTAAGCTGAAGCTATTAAACCTGAATAGAACATATAGGGCAACTATTTGAAATTCTGAAAAGTAAAAGCAGTGGTAGTAGGCAGACTGGGGAGAAGAATGGAATTTTAACTTGCACTGAACTTGTAGGGGGAAGAAGGGTTCAGTCTAAAACCCAGAAGTGGACAAGATCAGCCTCTACAGGAGAAATCTTCAAGTTCTGCTTTGAATAGTAAGAAAAGAGTCTCCTAACACTCAGAGAAAGTGGGATCAAGTCATAACTTTTTCTTTTCTCTATTCCTTTGCACCCAACAGACCCCTACAATTCTGAGGGAGAGGACCCTTCACCTCTGAACGAAGAAGCTATGTCCCTAAGACTCTGGAGCAAACCCCTGTTGACCTCAGACATTGGTGCAACTGTGGAAAGTATGTGGCAGAGGAGGATAAATAAATTCTGGGGTTGCTGGCAAGAAGGTGACAAAAGGGACTGTGGAAAACTGAATTGTACTAGGAAGATCTTGGTGAGGGAGGAGCTCAGTGGTGATCCCCATAAAGTTGTTCGTGAATGCCTTGACACACCCCTGAGCCACACATGCATGAATCTGACCCTAAATAGCACACTAAATATTTGAAATACTGAACTATGTGATAAACCACTGCCTGTGTCTCAAGCTGGCCACTTGGAAGCATCTGCAGGACCAATCCAAAGAGGGCAAGACTCTGGAAATGAAAATGACATTGAAATCATAACCCATAAAAGGTGGGTCAGAACTTGCAGCCAGAACCCAGTAAGATTAATTGCCTAGTATAATACTAATAGGATTTAAAGAAGACCAAGAGTCTCATAACATAAAATTGAAAATGTTCAAGACACATTCTAAAATTACTCAATGTACAAAGAATCAGGGGATTTTCTTTATGGGAAAAGAAAATCAACAGATGCGAATTCCAAAATGATGAAGCTACTTGAAATATCTGACAAACACTTTAAAGCAGCTATCATAAAAATACCTCAAGGAGTAAAGAACAAGCATGCTTAAAATAAATAAAGAAGTTTCCAGCCACAAAATAGAAGACATAAAAATGACCCAAAACAGAAATTTTAAAACTGAAAAAAAAATCATAATCATGGATATAAAAAAGCTCACTGATATACTGAATAGCACAATAGAGGTAACAAAGCAAAGAGCCAGTGTACTTAAAGAAACCTATAGAAAGTATCCAATCTGAACAACAGAGAGGTAAAAAAGAAAAAAAGAAGAAAAAGAAGCAATAAACAGAGCCTCAGAGATTTATGGGACACTACCAAGCAGAGCTAAGATTAGTATTATTAAACCTCCAGAAAGACAGAATGGGTGCAGTAGAGAAAAAGAAAATCCAAAAGATAATAAACAACTAACAGCTTCCTCCCAAATCTGTTGAAAGATATAAGCCTGCAAATTCAAGAAGCTCAGTAAATTCCAAACAGAAGAAATCCAAAGAAATCCATACCCAGACACATCATAATCAAAATGTTGAACACTAAAGACAAAGAGATCCTTCTCATTACTGAGGGAAAAGGTGGGTATATAATTTGTAACCTGCAGGTTTTGTGGCTCACCAGTGTTCTTAGTGAGCAGACAAACCTAGCAGCCCTGAAGTCTGTGGACAGTAGAATGGGCAAGTAGATTGTGGTACATTCAAACAACCAAATAAATACTGCAGTCGTGAATAAACCATTACTCCACACACCAATATAGATGAATATCACACACTTAATGTTGAGCAAGAAAAAAAGTCAGGGGCTGCCCCTGGTGGCACAATGGTTGAGCGCTGGGCTGCAAAGCTGCCCACAGCCTCTGCAGTGCCAATTCCATCCCCAGCCACTGGTGAGGGTCCCACATGGCTTGCAGACCTCTCCTGCTGCGCCCGCTGCTCCCCTCAGCAGTGTATTTCATTGGTCTGCCTGTTCTGTTCCCTGCTCTGGCTCTGGTGAATTCTCTCACCCTCCCGCGCTTCTGACTGTACCCAGTGCTTGTATAAATAAATAAATAAATCTTAAAAGAAAAAAGAAAAAAAGTCAGACACAAAATACCTACAGTATATATATATATATATATATATATATATATATATGTATAGTTGAAAAAGAGGCAAAACTCATGTGAGACTAGAGGTTGGGATGACCTTTCATTTCATGGCATGACCTTTGGGTGGGGGCCCTTGACTGGGAGGAGGTGCCAGGGAGTGTCTGGGAGGACTGGAAAGGTTCTATTTCTTTATCTGGGTGGCAGTTACTCAGTGAACCTGCTCACTGGTCATTGCTTGGGTTCTACAAGTACAATCTGTGTACTTTTCTGAAATGTATGTCAATGAAAAATCTTCTATTTCTAAAGCCTGACTATAAAATGGAGAAGTAAGCCAGTCATAAATGGAGGGGGACATAGGGCTGAAAGAGGGGCTTCTCATTACTGGGGAAAAGGTGGATATGTAAGTGCAGCCCAAGGTGGAAGAGACCTCCCTACTGTGTGCCTGAGGTAGGGTGCTGTACCCCTGCCTAACACGTGGCCATGCATAGTGGGTGCACAGCAGACTTACTAACTCCAGTGGTTTCTGGATGGTGCTTCAGCTTAGAGGGCCAGTAAATATCTCTTTATTTACTATTTCTGATGACAACTCAGAGGACTTGAGATCTGACTTTATTAAGAAACCTAACCAGGGTCTCCCCGGTGGCACAGTGGTTGAGCGCTGGGCTGCGAACTGCCCGCAGCCTCTGCAGCGCCAGTTCGATCCCTGGTCGCTGGGTGAGGGTCCCGCATGGTGCGCAGACCTCTCCTGCCGCCCGCTGCTCCCCTCAGCAGTGTACTTCATCAGTCTGCCTGCTCTGCTCTCCCCTCTGGCTCTGGTGAATTCTCTCACCCTCCCGTGCTTCTGACTGTACCCAGTGCTTGTATAAATAAATAAATAAATCTTTTTAAAAAAAAAAACCTAACCACTCAAATAGCCAATTTGCCTGATTTCTATCTTCAAAGGAGGAAACAGACACACTTAGTAGATGAATAGTGACCCTCCAAAATCACATAGCCCCTCCATGACCATGGCTCCTGAGCTCCTCAGCCAGGTAAGTCCAGCGAATCCAGAGGAATTAGAGGAAAGTGAACAGTTTTGAAATGGGACTCGATTCTGGAAGTCTCAGCTCTGAAGGCCTCTGTTTCTATTAAAGGAAAATAATCATTTTATAATCACTGCTACTTCACAAGAATTTTATTAAGGGAATATCAGTCTGGTGTGCACTCAAGCGACCCCAAAAGTTTCTTCCCTTGCCCTTCCCCCTCCTCTAAGAAAGAAGTTTCTAAGAAGATAGAAACAGCCCTGACTTGCAAGGCGTGCTGCAAATCAGGTGCCAAGATCCCCAGGCTTCCAGGCTGGTGTTCCTAAGACCACACCGTCTCCTGGCACAGAATCCACCAGCCTTCAGGACAGTTAATCCCTTCTCCTCTGCACAGTGGTCTCTGGGATCCTTTGCATGGGTTTCTGTGTTCCTGCATGGTTTGTGTGTGTGTGTGCTTTTCCTAGATTTGGGGGCTGCAGAGAGGGGCGCTGAAACACAAGTGTGTGTGCTGTAAGCTGCAATTGGTTATTACCCCCACGTAAATTTTCAAATGACTCCAAATTCATCAGCATCTTCTAAGGAAGCCTCCTAACTGGCAACAAGTTTGAAACTCAAACTCTATAGTGGGGCAAGGAGAGAGAGAATGGGGGTGGGGGGACAGAATGCAGGAACTCCATTTTTAACCAATTCCCTCCATCACTCCAACTTCTGACAATCTTTCAGGAACAGATTCAAGTCACCCCCAATTCACAGCCTTGTCAATTTAATCCCGATGAACCAAGACTATTGAGGGTCATAAAAGTACCACTGCACCCAACTTCACCTTCTAGGTCTGGTTCAAGATCAAGAAGACAGGGCTGTTTGGCGAGGCCTCCATTTCTGAGTCCCTGCTATTCACAAGAGACTTAACTTTCCATGCCCATTTTTCAGCACCCATCTAGAGGGTAGAGGATGATTTAAAGTGCTTTTGTGTACTTGAGAAAATTACTGACCTTCCATGGGTCTCCATCTGTAAAACAAGATGAGCATTAAAGACCCTCTAAGGTCCCTTCCTACTCTGACTTTCTGAGTTCATCAAGGGCTTACAATAAAATAAAATAAACTACTTCCTTTCTCAAAAAAAAAAAAAAAAAAAGACCAAAGGCAAATTCTCTCTCCCTTTGCATTTAACTTATGTCCCCTGCCATCCTGGCACAGCCCCCCTCCCTGGACAGGAAATGGCCAAGTCCACAGCATGGCCCCACCCCACCCTCATCTGGCGCTCAGTGGCTTCATCTGCTGAGTATTTAATTAGAACTGGTGATAGCTGTTTGGAAAGAGCCAAGGCCAAGAGGGCAGGCAGGCTTCTCCTTGTTCTCGGCTTGGGAGACTAAGGGGAAGCAGACAGTTGGAACAGGACTCCACCTAGGTCTTTACCCTGCTGGCGGCGTGCAATGTTTTCCATGTTCATCAATTCCAATGTCCTCCTGGGAAGAGCCTGGACCTCAGATGGGGTCCTTTCTGCAGGGGAACCAGCTCTCTCCATCCGTTGCCTCCTTTCATGGTTTGTTTTCCAAAGGCTGGAAATCCATGTTTCCACACCGAGGAAGCCTGCAGCAGTGGCTGCAAAAAGGACCTGGAGATGTTTGCAAACCCAGGCAGGAAGTAACAAGCAGATTCAACCTGGAAAAATGCAACCATTGCATCTGGGGATAAATAATCAGAAACACAAATATTCAGGTGGGAGAGAGATGCTTGGAACAGGAAGCAGCCAGACAGCATTTGGACAGGAGCTTGCAATGTGATCTAGTGACAAAGAAATTGCTGGGGGATTCACGAGCTGGATGCATGGAGGTGACATCCCAACAAGAACAAGGAAGGAACAGGGGCAGGGTCAAGCAGCTGTTCTTTGCCTCCCCAGAGGCCAGGATTAACTGGACCAATGGGTTGAGATGGCAGCAATAAAGGTTCAAGTCAGACTCTAGGCAGAACCTGATCACGATGAAGCATAGAGAGGCATTACTGAAAGATGTTGAACTCAGTTTGCCTATTCCAGGAGCAAGGGACATGGACCATATGACCTCCAGCTGTATGCAGCCCACCTAAAAATATGTGATTCTGTAAAAATGGAAAGTTGACCTGCTTGTAGAAGCCACAGGAGACAGGAGATAGAGGGACAAAAAACACTACAATTGAGATTGGAGCAAAGTCACATGAGGTATCCAGAGTCTGAGATAAAGCTGGGAAAAGAGTTCTGATAAGCAGACAGCCAGACTCCCTCCTCATCAGGCCCACAAGGAAGATATTTTCCAATCCTCCTGTTGACTCCATCACCTAGGACATGGGAGCCTCAAAATGAGGCTCCCGAGACAAATTCCCATGTACATTAGACCCAGAGGGGCCAATCAAATGCATGCCATCTGACCTGTTCCTTCACCAACATCTGGTTGCTCTGGAGGGATTTAGGTTAGACCTGAAGAAGAACTTCCCTCCTGAGTTTTGAGATACTGCACATACCAGCAAAAGAAGACATTTGTCTTCTCTCATCCCCTAGTGGAAAGCCTAGATTGTGCTTAGAATTGCACAGGAGGACATAGCCTCTTCTACTAAAGCATCATGAGAAAGGTATAGATGTGGTTTGTATCAAACAAACTTGAGATATGAAAGCCCTAGCTAACGAGCAGATAGACTGTTTATTTATTTTTTTAAAGGACTCACTGTAACAAGCTACATTCGGACTTAAACACTTAACATTTGATGAGAATTCTAGAACTAGGTCAGACCAGGGCACAAAGACAGATGAGCTATCCGTGGGCTCAGGAATACAAAGGTCTCTATGGTCCCAGGTGGTCTTCCTGGGAGCCATTCAGAATTTTTTTTTTTAATTAATAAATTTTATTTTTATATTCCCCATACAATTGCAATCCCCCCATTCTGACTCCAATCCCTCCCCTCCCGCCCCCCAAAAAGTGTCTCTGGTTCATAGTTTTTGTTGATTTTGATTTTCACTTTCTTATAGTTATTCATTTTCCTGGTCCCTTATTTAAGTTTTCTAGATTCCTGCTATGAGTGAGACCATCCAGTATTTTTCTTTTTCTTTCTGGCTTATTTTGCGGAGCATGATCCCTTCCAGCGCCATCCATGTTGCTGCAAATTGCATGTGTTTATCTTTTTTGAATGCTGAGTAATATTCCGATGAGTTATTTAAACTTCTTGATGAGGGCCTTAGATCTTGGAGAGTTTTTCAGAGATGCCAGAGAAGAAAGGAAAAGAGCAACCATCTTTGAAAGGAGTCTATCCAGGGCATCTGGACAGCAGGCAGGTGTTAGTTTCACGCTGGTCCGTGAAGTAAGGCCAGAAGAGGAATGAGGAGTAATTTGCATGGGAGAGTACATCTAATTTATACATAGGTCATCATGGAGACCAGAAAAACAAAAATAGTTTAGGGATCTTAAGACTGGAAATAAAGGCACTATAAGATCAACTAGTACTGAGCTTCTGACATACACCAAGCACAGTTCTAGGCACTTTGACGTATGTTATATCTCATTTACTCATCATCTACTCATCTGTTACCCTGGCAAATATTAAGTACCCACAATGCATCCATCTTTTTTGAAACAACTCTGAGAGATCAGGTAGGAAACTGAAGCTGGAGGCGACATCATCTGATTTGCCTGTGGGTATCCATCCCTTAGTGACTGAGCTAGGCTTCAGATTCAGTCTGAACTTCTCTGCTATACACCACAACTTTCTTCTTCAGGTAACCTTCCAGCCCTGCCCCTTTTGGGTTCCATGATTAAAGCAAGGCTTTGGGATATGTGCAGACATCCGTAGGCAAATAACAAGTCTGTGCAGACAATTTGCAATTACCCAGATCAGGGGAGGTAAGGAACAATGCCCATAAACACAGTCCTTTGCTCCTGGAAGGAATTACACTCTGTATTGGTGAAGGAAGAGTCCAGAATACCTATCTGATTTAAGTTGGCTTAGGCTAAGATTCAGGGCTGAATTGGCTCCCCTTTCCTGAGCATCCTAACAGCATGAGAGAATGACAGAGACCACAAGAAGCAGTGAGCAGGTTAACAACTCACCCTCCAGGGCGTAAACCCACACATTCCCAGGGGTCCTCCTGAGTGACCCTGAAAAATTGTCTGCTTTCTGTTTCCTTCATTAAACACTGACCTCCCCAAATGTGTTGACCCTCTCATGGTCCTCTTCCATCCCAGGCCAGCACAGGCCCCCACATGCAGGGGGCACGCCATCCCAATGTTGCTTGGTTCTTAGGGATTTAGGCTGCTGCAGCGTGTGTACCCTAGGAAAGCAGGGGCGAGGGGTTGAGGGGGTAAGGTAAAGAGGTGGCCTGTCTGTGGACATGGTCCTTGGAAAAGGAACAAGCTGAGACAGTGTGATCTCCAGAGCCCAGCTCCACCTGCTGGTGTCCACAACTCCTTGGTCTAAAGTTTTGATCCTGATCAGAGTGCAGCTGCTGCAAGGCACGGTTAGGTGAAGGATCTGCATGAAAATGGATGTGAAGGTGTAGAGAGAAGAGAAAAACAGATGGAGAGAAGGCACAGAAGAGCAAGGCTGAGCATCCTCCATATCACAGTGAACCGGGCCCACCATCAGCCCTCCTGTTGTCTGCAGGGAAGGGCAGCCCATCACCTCGGCCAGCCCAGTCCTGCTCCCAGGGGAGGGGCTGACATTACACAGGGACTCACTGTCCTCCCACCAGGATGCCCATGGAACTCCAGAAGCCACCAGTGCTCCACAGCACCCCCTCTCCAATTCTTGCAGTGTCATCCCCAGTCTCGCCCTCCTGGGAGTCCCTGCTGCCTTTCACCCTGGCCTGCTGGCTCCAGATGCATCCAGCCGTCTCAGGGGTAGCTCACACAGATTGATTCTTGCCACAAACATAGCCCGTGGGTAATTAAAAGATATCTGCAGGGATTCAGCTGTTCCCCAGCCCTTGACCTCCCACCTAGGCAGACAAAAGAGTGGAGCAGAACAAAGAGGCAGGCAGAGAATACACTGCAGGTAGAGGTCCTGTAACAGGGTGGTCCCCAGGAAAGGGGGAGGTTCCAGGTTCCCTGACCCACCCAAATGGAGGGTGGAGCTGAACAGGGAGAAGAGAAGCTGAAGAGGAGACTGAGGAAGGAAGCAGGGTGGAGAGCCAAAAAGAGACCTAGAGGAGACACATGGAGCCTAGAGACACGTAAAGAAACTGCACTTGTCTTTTGGTCGTGGACTGGGTGACACAGATGTGGGTGAGACCCGTGGGGAAGAAACAATGACAGCTTTTATTTTGATTTTAATTTTGCTCTTTTCCTTCCGGGCTTGTCTGGTTGTTTCTGACCCTTTTCTGTGGGTCCCCACTGGAAGATGCTTTAGACTTGTGGCAGGCTTTGAGGCCTTGCTCTGGGCCAGTCCCATTTAGATAAAGTTTTACCAACGAGGGGACGGATAACTTTGGGCTCTTGATTTAAAAACTAAATTCTTTGCCTTTCCTATATTGTTTCCAAATTATATTAAAGTTCCTTCCCATTAAAGTCTCATATGTTTTGTGTTGATGTGACGGATGGCAGAACCCATTTAAAATAGACAGGTTTCAAATGCCCCAAAATAGATGACTGGATCAAGAAGATGTGGTACATATACACCATGGAATATTACTCAGCATTCAAAAAAGATAAACACATGCAATTTGCAGCAACATGGATGGAGCTGGAAGGGATCATGCTCAGCGAAATAAGCCAGAAAGAAAAAGAAAAATACCTGCTGGTCTCACTCATAGCAGGAATCTAGAAAACTTAAATAAGGGACCAGGAAAAAAAATAACTATAAGAAAGTGAAAATCAAAATCAACAAAAACTATGAACCAGAGACACTCTATGGGGGGTGGGGCGCTGGTAGGGGAGAGATTGGGGTCAAAATAAGGGGTTGCAATTGTATGGGGAATATAAAAATAAAATTTATTTAAAAAATAAAATAGACAGGTTTGCGAGGTTTAGGCTGCCCCTCTCCCTGTCCTATAACAGTCCCTTCTCTCCTGAAACTGCCCCATCCAGGAGCCCCTGCCCACCCCAAAGCGAAACCAAAGCAAAAACCTTGAAGGCCAAGAAAGCAGTGCCCAAAGATGTCCACAGCCACAGAAAAGGAAAAGAAAAAGAAGATTTGCATGTTACACACCTGCCCACTGCAAAGGCAACCAGGAGAAATAAACTTGACCACTTTGCCATCATCAGGTTCCCCCAACCACCAAATCAGCCACGAAGAACTCAGAAGACAACACACTTGTGTTCATGTGGACTTCAAGGCCAACAAGCTCCAGATCAGACAGGCTGTGAAGCAGCTCTATGACATTGTCATGGCCAAGGTCAGCACCCTGATCGGGCCTGATGGAGAGAAGAAGGCATCTGTTTGACTGGCTCCTGATCTTGATGCTTTGAATTTGAATGTTGCTAACAAAATTGAGATCATCTAAAGTGAGTCCAGCTAGCTAATTCCAAACATAAATTTTTTCACCATTAAAAAAAAAAAGAAGAAGACCGGGCCTCCCCGGTGGCGCAGCAGTTGAGCGCTGAGTTGCGAAGCTGCCCGCAGCCTCTGCAGCACCGGTTCGATGCCCGGCTGCTCCCCGGCCACTGGAGGAGGGTCCCACATGGCCCGCAGACCTCTCCTGCCGCCCGCTGCTCCCCATAGCAGTGTACTTTGGTCCTGCTTGCTCTGCTCCCCGCTCTGGCTCTGGTGAATCCTCTCGCCCTCCCGCGCTTCTGACTGTACCCAGTGCTTGTATAAATAAATAAATAAATAAATAAATAAATAAATAAATAAATAAATAAAAAAGAAGAAGAAGACCTTGAGCTGGACAGCTACCTACGACACCCTCTTTGGCTAAGCCTTATAAACAGGCAGGCTTCTCACTGGCCTCTCAACTTGCAGAGTCCCTCCTTCCTGGAGACCTGGTAAGAATAGGAGTCACAGCTCACTCCTTCCTGCTGCGACCTGAGCCTGGGGGTGAAGAGAGGCAAGTGATTTAACCAAAGCCTCAAGGCAGAGCTGACACCACCCACGCTCACAGCACCTCCTCCCACCTCCTTGACGGCACTCTTACACCTCATTGTATGACTGAGGTCAGGTCCGATTCCCCTCATAGACTGGTGAGTCCTTGATCACGGCTTAGTAACCTCCTAGCAACCGCTGTCAGTTTCCTGCCCAGGACCTAGTAGTGTCTGGGGGTGCCCGCAGACATCTGCTCCATGAGAAGCAGAAGAGATGGCCAGAGACCCAGCCTGGTAGGTCTTCCAGGCAGCTGCTTCTCTCTGAGTGTCTTTCCAGCTGCAGTGACTGCCCCGGGGGCCTCTAGCTGACAAAGACCTTGAACTCATCAAAGGGCAAGAGAGGGAGGGTCTCCACCCCCCCAAGTTTGCCTCAGAGGCCGAAACATCTAGCACAGCTGTGAAGAGCAATGATTAGCAGGATAGAAAATAACTGTTTCCAAACTCATAAGTAGATTGGTATAAATGACAGTGTTCAGTATGAGCAACACTCCAAACATTTAATGACCAGCAGAGAGTATAGTTAAGTCAGAAAAGTCACCAGCCAGAGACCCTGGCCAATCCAGCCAGGAGCACCCTGAATAGCTGTCCAGGGGTAGCAGAGAACCATCCCAGGAAGATAATAGTTAGCAACAAGGAAGACAGACTTAACAGAAACAAAATTGAGATCATCTGAAGAGAGTCCAGTAGCTAATTCTAAATATGTTTTTTCACCATAAAAGAAATAATGGAACTTAGGTTGCACAGATGCTCTGGAATCAATACCCGCTTTGCTTAAAGCATTAACTAGTGGTTTGGGTGTGACTCTAGCCCGTCCTCTCCACCAGTTCCTGCTCTTTGACAAAGAACATTGTAAGGAATGATCTCAAGCCCTTTCAGCTCTGACATCCTAGGACCCTATTTTTTCATGCCTCACAGATCACACCTGGTAACCAGTAAAACACACACCTGTGCAGAGTTAGCAAGGCCGTCACCAGCCTTTGTCCTCAGCTACAGAAGGGTGGGTCCCTGCAAATCAAAGCTCAGACGCTCCTTCTTCCTTTGAGGACTCCCAGAGACCATGTAAGTCCTCATCAGTAGATGAAAGACAGCAGGTAGAAAGGCTTTGAAAAAGGCCAAACCCAGCTCCTTTGTCCTAGGCAAACCTCAGTCTGCCTTTCACTACGTGCCACCCAATTCTGTTCCCACCCCAGGCAGTGCCCTCTCCACAGCTGGGTGACAGTAGGCCAAATGCCAGCCCTGGGGAGTCATTTTGAAAGAACAGGGGGAGCAGTTCAGAGACCGAATTCCAGGCACAGCCTTACTCCTCGACAGCTGGCAGGTGCTCAGTGTCTCCTAGGAGGGGTGCAAAGCCGCTCTCACCACCGCAGCCAGGATGCCCTGAGCCTCAAGGGAGAATACTGGATATTAAGTTTTTAATTATAAACTCTTTGAGAAAGGAAATCGGTCAGTACTTGCCTAGTCTTGGGGGGGCTTGACCTGGCCTCCTTGCTTCCTTCAGGTACCCCACCCTCCAGCTGCCTCCAGGCCTCCCTGGGGAGGTCAAGGGCAACCAGCCTGCTGTGCCCTACTCTGCTCAGCTGTGCAGCGCCAGGGGTAGTGGCAGCTGGGCTGTCTTTGTTGTGTTCCCAAAAGATCCCTTGGGGTAAAAAAGCCCAAGGTGAGAAGCCCAAGGCTCCAGCACACTGCTGCTTTGGGTGGGGCAGTTGGGAGAGGAACACATCCAAAGCCAGGGGGAAATCACCACCTTTCCCCCATCATTAGCACGAGTCAACAGCCGTGACTGCTGCCACACTCAAGAGAGCTCACCGCCACCGTCAAGAAGCCATGCAATTGGGCAACGTTAAAACCCAAGGTCCTTATTGTCCCTGCCTTTGCTAGAGCCTATGTCCACAGCCCCCACCCCACCCCATTTTATAATGGAGTTCCCAGGGGTCTGAAATCCCCTGTCCATACACATACACCACTCCTCTCCCTCCAGCACCCAATACCCCCTGGATGCCTGAGGCCAGCAGTGGACAGGAAGACCTCTGGGGACACACTGTCACCCTAGAAACCAAGCAGCAAGATTTTCCTAAGGGTTAGGGGATTTCTTAAATCAGTTTTCCTACCAACGCAGGATTAAAGTGTTCTAAGAGAGAAACTGGTTCAGCACAAGCTCTATGGGGGCAGAGAGAAGATGGTCTGATGCCATGTCCAGGAAGTGGCCACTCTAAGCTGGGAAGGTGCTGTAGGGGGACCAGAGCAGCTTCCAGGGGAGCAAATCCAGATTAAGTGGTCATTGTTCTGACACCCATATATTCCTATAGGGGAAGACAAGGTGCCCCTTGAAGCAGCCCCCTTTGAATGAAGAGCTTCTGGTTGCTTCAGAGAACTCCATGAATTCTGGGGAGGGAAGAATAGGGCTCTGCTATCAAGGGTGTGGCAGCTTTTCCTGGGATGACAAGACCCCAGAAGGTTTGACGCTCAGAAAGTGTTCAAATCCCAGCTTGACCACCTAGTCGACACCACATGGCTGAGCCACTAGCCTCTCTGAACCTCCCTCCTCCTCTCCTTAAAAAGGTGGGTTAACGCCAGTCATGCAGGATATAGGATATCCATGAAGACTGAATGAAGGAATCCCGGCGAAAGCAAGATCCCATGTCAAGAGGCACACAGAGGCACTCAGGAGCCCTCTGCCTTCTGAATGAAGTTGTAGCCCTGGCAAAGCTGCTACACCCACTCCATTCCTGACTCTGCCAGAAGCAGCCACCGGCCTGCTGAGTGCCAGACCCTGTGGAACAAAGGCAGACTCTGCTATGGGTTCCCAGGTGCCCTAGTCCCAGGAAGGACAGCCCCAAGCAAGGCATACCTGGCTTCCCTGTCCATTTCTCCTCTCCATGCCCTGTTTAGAAATTCCAGCTACCCACAGAGATGCTCTGGGACCACACCTGCTGGAAGGCAGGGCCTGCAAGTCCTCAGAACCACCAAGAGCCTCACCCTGCATCTGGGTCCAGGGCTCTCCCCCAGACCTCAGGTAAGTCTCTGCCTCTGTCTTTCTGAGTCAGGTCAGATGGTTTGGGAGAGGGTGGGAGGAGGTATCAGCCACCTACAGCCCCATCTAGAAGTGCTACTTGTATTAGCACCCCCATTTGGCAGGGATGGCGGCTCTCATTTATCCCAACTGGCAACAAGGATGAAGGTACCTGTCACCCACTGGCATCTCCAGCTATCTCTTTGAACAAAATTCTAATCAAATGGCCAAATGTAAAGAAACACATAGGCAAACTGGTTTATTCATTTAATTAAATACAGACTATTCTTTAAATTATTAATATGGATATATTTGGATATGATATGATGTCATAGTCAAATGTCATCAATATGGACATAAGTGGACATAATATCAACACATGGAAATATGCACGCAATTGAAAAGGCAAAACACCCAATGAAAGCTGCATACCAATTATCACCCTGTCTAAAGGATGACATCTTGCCCAGATATCAACTAGAGTCAGAAATGAATTCCACAATATTCAACCAACTAGAGTTTCGTAGAAGCAAAGTTCTTTTGATGTAAGGCTGAGTGAATAATTTTTAATGGATCTCTGATAGAAACCCATTTCTTTTCCATTTATCTTAAAATCATAAAGAAACCAGACCCTCAAAGACAGCTCAGCCTGGAATGACTAGGACAGCTGAGCAGGTGGAGCTGCAGCACCTGGTCCCCAAAGCACCCCAGGTGTAGTCAAGTAACATTCCACTGCTGTTCCAGGCTGTTGCTCAAGGCGAGAGGCTAAGCACCCCAAGAAGAGCTGTGCAGACCTTCATAGGCCCCAACTGAGCAACCTCCAGTAAGAGTTCAGCACCAACAGGGCATAGGGGGGAACAGGAAGAGATCATGGAACACTGGCCCTAGAGGGGATGAAAACTCATTCTCAATACTGTTTGGGGTGACACAGTTGGAGGCAACCTGGGCACCTGTTATCATTGGGGAGTGATTGAAAACTGCTCCTCTCTTAGAAATAACAGATTAGCTGCACATGCAGAAAGCAAATGGTCTGAAAAATAAAGCATTGAGAGAAAAATGTAAGAAACAGAAGGAGCTGGAGACCACCAAGAGAGCTCTGCAGTCCCAAAACTGAAAATTAGCACTCCCGTCAGGAGGAAACCTAAATGGCCCTAAAAGAGCTCTCTCCCAGGGCCTCCCCCATGGTGCAGTGGTTGAGCACGGGGCTACAAAGCTGCCCGCAGCCTCTGCAGCATCAGTTCAATCCCCAGCTGCCGGTGAGGCTCCCATACGGTGCGCAGACCTCTCCTGCCATGCCCGCTGCTCCCCTCAGCAGTGTACTTTGTCAGTCTGCCTGTTCTGCTCTCTGCTCTGGTTCTGGTGAATCCTCTCAGCCTCCTGCACTTTTGACTGTACCCAGTGCTTGTATAAATAAATAAATAAATCTTGAAAAAAAGAAAAAGAGCTCTCTTCCTAGTTGGTAGGAATAATGAAAGGAAAAGCTCCTGGTTTCAGGGTCAGCAAAAGTGAGCAGCACAGGTCAACACACAAGCACCTGCGCCAGACCACAAGCCTTCCTGCCTGGGGAGAGAGAGCTGGATTAATGACCCCTGGGGCCCTTACCAAACAGTTTCCAGTAAGGTTGGCACCCCACCCCCAGCATGATACTTTAAAAATAATCATAACGAGCACTCATTGAACAACTACTGTGTGCCAGACTCTGGGTTAGATGTTTTTATTACCCCATCTAATAATGGAGACATAACACTGCAATCAAGGGTATCCATTATTGTATAGATCCGATTATTTATTCATTCAACTATCACATGTTAAGCACCTACTTTATCATTTAGGCTCCCAGGTATGGTCCTAGGTGCTAAAGATACAGCAGTGAACCAAAGATCCCTGCCTTCATGGAGTTTGGGGTCATACATCTATCCCATTATTTCAGGTGGTAGAGCTAAGTATGATGAAGAAAAGTAAAGGGGTAACATTTGAGCAGAGGTCTTAAATGAAGGGGTGCGCATGCACAGGTCTGAGGAAAGGAATCTGAGGCAGAGGGGACAACCAGTTCGAAGGCCCTGAGGTGAAGGTGACCAAAACCAAGATAAGGTCAGCAGGTTGGAGCAGGTGCAGGAGGGTGAGGGTGGGGAAGGTGAGGTTGGAAGGGATGATGAGGGCAGATCATTTTTAAAGGATCACTGTGGCATGGAAAAATGGATGGATATGGGAATGAGTGGGTGAATAACTAGATGGATGGATGGATGGATGGATGGATGGATGGATGGATGGATGGATGGATAATGGATAGATAGATGGATGGCAGGATGGATGGATGGATATGTAGATAACTGTGTTTCCCTGGGTATTGGCTATAGTAGGCTGGGGTTTCCCAAAGGTGAAAATATATACAGAATATATATACATTGCTCACAAGTTGATAAAATATGCCCAATATTCAGTTCCCAAATAATCACTCCCCCAAGGGGCCCCAGGCTAGAACATTCTTCAGTGAAGTAAACTCTGTGGAGGAACTTTGAGTCACAGTTCAACAGGTAAGCCAGGCTTTTATTTCATCACAATAAAAGTCATGGAAGCAAGACCCAGGAAGAAATGTCTTACCTTCAGTCTCTAACTGGGCTGACTCTCACAGAACAGACTGGCATGCACCCCTATACTACCCCAACCCTGGGATCCCCTAGGCACAACTACCAGCTCTACCAAGACTCTTCCTCAAGTCCTTGTGCAAGAAAATCTGGCTTGCCCACCAAGAAAAGAAAAATGCCAGCAGTCACAGCAAGCCAAGACTCCCTGTAGGTGACACAGGTCACCAGGAGCCCCACCCTTCAGAGCCATCCTGCCACCCTTTTGACACCTGCCAGTCTCACCTCCAAATCCTTCTCCAGTTCCAGCCCAGCCTCCATCAAGTTGTGCTCAAACTCCTCCCTCTGCTCCTTCTTCTCCTCCTCCAGGGCATCCAGCGGCCCCAGCTCAATGTCACCAGGGCCCCCAGCCTTGCCTGTCTCCCCATTGGAGACAACAGCCACCGCATGGCCAGGAGAGCCATGGCCCGGGTGCGCCCCGCGTTTCCGGTAGTGGTAGGCCAGCACGTAGTCAACCTTCCTCTCGTTGTCATAGAAGTGCATGCGGCTCTGGCGGGCCTCGGACATAGGCTCGTTGACATCCAGGTAGTTGTTGATAACCTGGCCGGAGAAAACAGGACAGTGAGTGCAAGATCCAGTGAGGAAGGGGTGAGAGACAGAGGAGGCTAACCTAGAGCTCTGGGCCAGGGAGGTGGACTAGGAAGGCCCTCAGGCCCAGAGGCCCTAAGCACCCCATGAAAAGACAGAGTGGCCAAGTTCATCTGCCACAGAGCCCTCCAGCCACCTATCCAACACCTGGGTCTCAGAGCCTCCGCTCCAGCATCCATGCACACACACACACACACACACACACACACTCTGCACTCACAGCAGCATCCCTGCACATGCACATCACCTGCCTCCATGCACGCCTACTCTGCACATGTGGTCACTTCCCCTCAGCCTCTCTGTGCCTGCCTCCTGCACACACGTGTGTGCACACACACATCACCCTATTGCACCCGGTCCACACGCACAGCCCTTCACATGCCTCCACCCACCGCCTGCAGACCTGCAGGCTGCCTGCAAACCCACAGCCACATGTCTACACGCAGAGGACACTCACCGGCAGGCGCTCTGGATCCATTGGAGCAAAGGCCAAGTGCTAGTCACCCGGCCGGCCCTACCTCCCACCCCACAGGACTCACTATACACTGTGCCCCTCACCGATCCTCATCCTCCTTGTCTCCAGTCACTGGTGAGGACCTGCCAGAGACACAGGGGGACTGAGGCTGCTCCCAGCCTCTCCTGGAGATGGGAGGTTGAGAGGAGAGGAGGAGCTAGATGAGGCGGGGCAGGCGCGCACTGCCTCCCTCCCTCTGGGTGTTTCCCTGTTTATTACCGTTTGATACCCAGCTGCCTCGGCAGCCACCTGAGAGGTCACCTGGGCAACCAGATGAAGTGCAGGGCACAGGGGAGAGCCTCCGAGCCACGCAACAGAGGCCTGGCTCCTCACGCCTGTGGGAGGGGCGCCAAGACTTTGCAGACAGGTGGGGTCACCTGGCCCCCACATCTCCCCCTCCTCCTCTGCACAGAAGACCCCACTGCTGCTGGGGTACTGAGCCACCATGGAGAGGGAAAGGCCTTAAGAAGATCATAGGGTCACACATACCTGCCTGCCAAGTGGACAGCCCCCGGTCACAAGGCCCCCAAGAGGCCAGTCACGCCCCCGAGCCCCAGTACTCACGGAGCTGCTGTGGGAGGCCCTGCCCCTGGAGGGCTGGCCGGAGTCTCCACGGGAGCTGCCCTGCAGACCTGGGGCTCGGGGACGAGGCACCTTGAGGTATTGCTGTCCAGGCTCAGGGGCCTGACCCCCTCTGGCTGCTGCCTGAGGACTCAGCCGGCGGCGTGGGGAGCCAGGGAGCAGGGGGATGTCTGGAGAGGAAAGACAGGAAGTAAAGCAGCTTTAGGGGATGTGAACTTGTGACACAGAAAAATGGGAGTGCTAAGGGAGGAGACTGGGGCTGCCCCAAGAAAATGGCCATGTGTCCTCATAGCTGCCTCTCCACCTCATGGACTTAGCCAGCCAGCGTCACGCTGGTCACAGGGGTGGACAGAGAGTATTGGAGGGGGTTGGCAGGGGTGGGGGATGAGGGTGTTGCCCTACCATACACACATGCACACGAGCACATGCGCACACACTCAGGGCTGGAGGCACCAGCAGGAGCTCCTTTGCTGGTGACCGTCATCATCCCTTCTAATTCCCAGACAGGAAGAGCCATGAGAGAGCCAGGATGGGTGGGGCACAACCCAGAGACACCTCGAATTAATGCTAAAGGCTTAGACTTTAGGACATCTCCCCAGGCAGCTGCACCAGCAGGGCCCTGGTCAGCCCCCACACCCCCAAGGAGGAGAAGAGACCCGCCTGGGGCTGCTCAAGGCAGGGCACCCCCTGATAAAAGAACTATCCTCCAGTGCCCCACGTACCTGCTGCCCACCAAAGCCTAGGGCACCCACCAGGACAGCCCTTAGCAACCTGTGACAGGAGTGCGGTGCTATTCAGACATTCCCAGCATTCCTGAAGGGAAAGACCCTCCATTGGGGGTGCAACAGGAGGGTCTCACTCAGGACATCGGGAAAGGGCTTCAGTCCTCGGTCTCCAGCTATCCCTTGCTGCACGCTTGTCCACCAACTGGCCCAGGATGGAACTGAGAACAGGTTTCTACCTCCACTGCAGGCCTAAAAGCCCAGGGCCCCCTGAGGTGTCCCTGGACAGGCAATAAAGGTGATGCTCCCTCCAGGCCCACCCTCCCTCAATAGCTGTGTCCCCACCCATAGGTCTGCTTACCAGTCTCTGCCTAGACCAAGGGCAGCCTAGACCAAGGAGAAGAAGCACAACCCTCCATCCCATTGCTGCAAGAGGCTAGATTTCCTTACTCATCAGGGACCATCACACACTTTTTGCCCTTGTAGGTCACATATTGGCTATGTGAGCAACAAACTTGGCCCTTCTAGTTGGGTCCAAGCTCCAGGACCCAGTAACACAGCAGGCACCTTAGGCCAAAGCAGATGAAGGAGCAGGGTCAGAGATTTTGAGAAGAAATAACAAAGGTTGAGTCAGGGAGAGCCAACTCCAAACAAAATCGTAGGCAGAGCTTATTTTCAGGGTCTCTCATGCCTGCCCTTTCACCTTCTTTCCCCAAGCCCACCCGAGCTGCCTGCCCAAGCTTGCCACCCACATCCTAGGCCCACATTCTTCCTAGATTAGGCCCTTTAGGGCCTTCCAATATCCATTCCTTCCCTTAGTGGTTGGCTATCTTGGCTAGGAAGCTAATTTACTCCAAAGTACACATAGCCCATGTGACACCCTGAGTTCAGGTAACTGAAGACAGTTTGAAAGCTTTAAAGGGCTCTCCAGAAATCCCCAGCCCTGCACAGGCTAGTCTTCAAGGCAGCGGTCTCAGCTAGAGGAATATTCTCCAACGGTGGGCACTGTGCACCTTGTGGGTGACGACAGGGCTAGAAGACTGTGCTTTCTGGACCCTTGCCATTCTCTCCGCCAACTATCAGGGCTTTCTGGATCACTGTCAAGGCTGGAGCTTGGAAGGGCCTGGGATTCAGACAAAGGAAGGTGAGTTTGCAGAGAGCCAGTGGGAGTGGGGGAAAGCTGGGTGATTGTGGGAAACCCCCAAGCAAAGGGACTAGGAGACACACTTGAGAGCAAGGTGGAGACAGGCGAGAAGGAAGGAGCAGGAAGTGGGTTCGCCAGGCAGGGAGGACTGTGAGTTGAGTCATCAAGGCCCAAGGAGGTTTCCAGAGCCTCTGAGAGGCACCGGAGGGAGCTGGAATATGCGCGACAGGGTTTCTCCTCGAGGTTTCCCTCATGGCATCATTACTCTCTCATTACTAACCACTGGCAGGGAAGGTGTGAAGTGCCCTGAAAAAGAGGGCAGCCTCTGGCACAGCCTTGAGAGGTCACCGCTTTGGCTAAGTCAGACAGGCTGGGCCTCCTGAGGAGAGGCTGAGCAGTCCCTCCTCCCAGGCTGAGTGCAGTCTCCAGGTCAGGATGGTCCTCCTGCAGGCAGCCCCTCTGGGGAGCCCCAGAGAGAGCTGGGCACTTTCAGACTTGGGAGGTGCTCACCCTGGACCCTCCCAAGCATCCGGATGGATGGATTCCATTTCAGTCAGGGTCGCTTTTTTTTTTTAAAGATTTATTTATTTATGCATGTAAGACCTCGGGTGCAGGCCAGAGATGCGGTGGGTGAGAGGATTCACCAGAGACAGAGTGGGGAGCAGAACAGGCAGACTGACTGAAATACACTGCTGAGGGGAGCAGCGGGAGAGACAGGAGAGGTCTGCTGTGCCATGTGGGTCACTTCCCTGGCCGGGGATCGAATTTGTGCTGCAGTGGCTGCCAATAGCTTCATAGTGTTGCATCTTAACCCCTTGCACCACCAGGGAGGCCCTTGGGGTCACTCTTATCCTGAGGTCTCACCCTGCCTTCCAGTATGAATTCGACTCCAGACAAAGTCAAAATTTGCAGCTCCAAGTTTGAGATGTGGACTCAGTGGTCTCCTGCTGATCACCCATCCCTTTCTCCTGGGTCCTACTAAATAAATAGCACCTTTCTTTAAAAAAAGAAAAAAAAGATTTACTTATTTATTTATTCATACAAGCACTGGGTACAGTCAGAAGTGCAGGAGGGTGAGAGAATTCACCAGAGCCAGAGCAGGGAACAGAACAGGCAGACTGACAAAGTACACTGCTTAGGGGAGCAGCGGGAGTGGCAGGAGAGGTCTGCGCACCATGTGGGACCCTCGCCAGCAGCCAGGGATTGAACTGGTGCTACAGAGGCTGCAAGCAGCTTTGCAGCCCAGCGCTCAACCGCTACGCCACCAGGGAAGGCCCAATAAATAGCACCTTTCAAGGCCTCTGCATGGGGGCCAAGGTAACAGAAGCTGACCCTCTAGTCTCCTTCCCTCTGTCCACCCACCCACCCCTCGCCCACACACAGAGAGGACCATTTGCCAATGTCCCTCTTCATTTCCTCTTGACTTACAGCCTTGGCTCATAAACAGCCCTCTCTCCCACTACACTCAAACATCCCTTTCCTAATGACAGCACCTCAGCTTAATCCTGACTGGTACCTGGATGAGAGCTAACTGGCCTCTCCACCGCTAATCTTGCTCCCTTCCGACCCTGGGCTCATATTGTAGCTGCATTATCATTTTCAAACAATCTGACCAAGTTACTTCCATTCAGTGGCAGCCCACTCTTCTAAGGCAAATTGTCTGATTTGTCACCCCTACCTCTTCCTCATTGCCACACCATTATGCATAATGACTGCAAGCACATTGGCCATCCTCTGGGGGGAAGGGGAAATACACATTTAACATATAATATATACTATATACTATAATACATAATATATACTATATACTATGTACAATATCTCACATATTGGTTTCCCCCACTATCCAAAAGCACAGCATTCCTATGAAGTCTTTCCTAAGTCAAATTTCATAAAGCAAAGAAACCATTACCACTAATTTATATGATAAAAATTGTTAACATTCCCAGACCCAAAAAAACACCTACTAAATCCTACCATATTACACATAAACTCTAAAGAAACACTAATATATAATAAAATGATGTGATAAATAGCTAATCCACAGGCAGTCCTTCCCCGGGGAGGAGCTTGGAAGGGGTACTCTCAATACTCAGGGTTCACACTGCTACAAAACCAACATTGAGCTCTGTTTTTGGTTTTTGTCTTTTGTTTTCAAAGCAAAAGTCCTCTTCTGATTTCTTTCCATTATGGAAAAGAGGTAATGTATAGGCCCTTCGTGAAAACAAAATTTCTAAAGTGTAGGAAACCTGTATAATCCTTGACCGTCATTCCCAGACCACTTAACGTTGTGTTATATATTAGGAACAACAGGCTAAACAGGGCCTGACCCTTTCCACCAGCACCTAGGAGCTCCCGAGAAAGGGAGTAGAGTAACAAGGAGATAATTTCTGGAATGTTTCACAATCAGACCATCAGGTAAGAGCAATCCTCTTTCACCAAGCCTATCCCCAAACTGATTCTCGCTCTGCCTTTGCTTATGCAGTCACCTCTGCTTGGAATGTTCTCTCCATGTATCTCAGTCCCAGCTAAAGTCCTACTTCCCTTCCCACTTAGGGATGTCCTCAAGAAGTTAAAAAAATGTACCTTTTATATCTTTGTATTCCTACCACAGGACTCTGGATGCAATAGGGATTCAATAACATTGGGAGGTAACAATGGAGGGAATTAGGGAACCTGTTTTTTATGACTGTATTAGAAACAGTGGGTTCCCCTCTGAGCTGAATACAGACCTGTCATAATCACAACTACAGTAACACCTTCTTTGTGCTGGGCACTGTTGTAAGCACTTGACATATAAAGACCATTTAGCCTTCATGATAACCCGATGAAGTAGGTTCGATTGTTGTCCCTGGTCTATCGATGAGAAAATGGATGTACAGAGAGGTCATGGTCATGAGCTAATAAGTGGCATCCGCAACATGCACTCTTTTAACCACCAAGCTCTACTGTGCAAAAGGAAGGGTGATGACCTAGACAGCATGATAAGTCCTATCTGGACATTCCTAACATCCCTCACCCACTAAAGGAGGCCTCTTTACAAACAGCCAATGTCCAGACCCAAGACCCTACACATGAAGAGTAGGTTAAGAAAAGAATAAGAAATTCATTTAAGTGGTGTTTCCATCGATGACAATATCCTCAGTTTGGGCTTTGAATGAGTTGCCCAAGTGGAATCCACCCATTGGCAGCCCATCCTACACTGTGGTTTAGCATGGCAGATGAGATTAAGGTATAAATGTCCCGCCCTCCATGTCATGAGAAAGTAGCCAGTCTATAACGTACTTGGTCTAAACTATCCTATTAGCTAGTTAACTATAACCTGTTTTGCAAGTGCATGGACATGAAAGAGCATGATCATGCAATTCTGAACAAAACATAACCTTTCGCCACCTTTGCTGACACACTCACACACATACATAATTATGCATACACACACGCACACATGCACCACATGCACACTGACTCCCCTTCTGGATATATTCAGTGGAGCCCTTCAATGTCCCTCTTCTTTCCCCACTACCTACAAACATCTTCCGTCACTGATCCATCTCTTCCTCCTGGGTGTAACCAAGGCTGATGACATCTTAATCATCCCCATCCTTATTACACAGATGGTGAACAGGTTTCCGTTGCCCAAGATGGACTGGGTCTAGGTTCATACCCAACACAGCTCTTCCAAACATAGCTGCCCCTCAGGCTGTTTACGTCTTCAAATTTGTACAAGATGCAGAAGGTTGTAACAGAATTCAACCAATGCAAGGTGAACCACAGACTGTAACTATATTGGGGATAGTTTATAAAATTTAAAAATTCCAAGTATAGTTATAGGAAGGAAATTGCTCAGAAAGTTCTCTATGTTACAGCTTTGTTAACTAATGTGAAAGAATCATATCACATAGATAATAAACTTCATCTGCTAGATTACACTCTCCTTGAGGACAGGAATATTGCCTCTCTTGTCGATCACTAAACCCTTGTCCCTGAGCATGGGGCCTGGCACGTGACTGGCAGGTCAGTGCATTCCCATAGCTTGAAAAAAGGGAAATCTGAACATCGAGTATAAACTGAGATGGTGAGACCACTCAGAAACTTAGAAACAGTTTTGTGAACACACTTAGGGAACCCTTAGATACTCCCATAATTACTGAGTCAGATTTTAAAGGGACTGGACAACCCCTAACGACTAGTAGGAGCAAAAGATTGAGAGACACAGTTTAAAATGTCTCTTAATTTCATCCCTACCAAGCTTCCATGGCCTAGCCAAATACAGATTGCTTTCAATTATAACCAGGAGTATCCTCCTTTGACTAGCAGTGAAACTGTGGTCACCACATTCCAAAGCACAGAACCAGAAGAAGAAGTTCTAGAGAAGTACACAGGAGGTCCTCTGGGGCAGGGGAGACTACTGTGAGAAGCCAGACTTCAAATATTAGGATTTAGAAATTGGGAAATTTGAAGATATATGGGGACACAGAGCACAGAGTGGTTCCAAACCTTGAACATTGGAATCTCCTAAGAAGGTTAAGATGTTGATGTCTGGGTTCCACCTCAAGATTTGGACTAGTCTGTCTACGGTGATGGTTGAGACCATTGGTCCATAAAATCACTAAAAAAAAAAATCTAAAGGTGACCACAGGCCTCATTATAGGGACTTGAAATAAAGGAAGGAGCACCACCCAGAACTTGAGCAAAGTAAGATTAGACAAATAAAATAAAGTGCTACCTAACACAGTAGAGGTAAATATTTAATGCTAGAGATCTGCCTTGGCCTGGGTGCTTTAAAAAAAAAAAGGGGGGGGGGTGTTGCTACATGACCCAGAAGCTGGAGAAGTCTGTTACTGGAAAAGAAAGGAAACTTTCTATGCTTGGCAGCCCATGAGTGTGCTTGGCCTGCTGGCTACAGAAGTGGTGTGAGCTTCCACCAGGGTAGGACCCTCCCCTTATGCTGCTCCAGTTTGGCTCCCTGACTTCCAAGCATACTTTTCAGGTTTAATCATGATGCAGGCTTACCCCCCTCTCTGAAAGTAGAGCGTTCCTATGAAACCTATAAGCCAAAAGGGCATAAAAAGAAGCAACTACCATTAATTTACACATAAAATGTTTTCATGTTCCAGACCCCCAAAAATCACCTGCCAAATAAGATATAAAACCTGAAGTCACACTAACATACAGCACAGGAGGAGTGGTATGACAAGGCACAGCCCGATGGAGTCGCTCCCTGCAAAAGAGCATGGCGCTGCTGTCCTGCTGAGGCGCCACTGCCTCTCACATGCCAGCTAAAGACCAACACTGAATACTGTAGCTTCTTTTTGCCTTTTGTTGTAAAAGCAAAAATCCTTTTGATTTCTTTCCATGAGCAAAAACAGGTTCTAATGTAGGTTTTCCATAAAAGCAAAAGGCAGAATGAGAACTTTCAAAAAGTAAGACACCTATACCAGCTTGCGAATCAGAGGGATGAGGTTGGTTCTAGACAATCCAAGTAAATTCAAACGTTGAATATGGTTGAATGCAGTTAATTTTATGCCTAAATGATTTGATACCGAGTATCCATGAAATGGGGCAAATCTACCTGCCAAAAGGAACAGGAAGGCAGACCTCTTTCTCCAAATTGACAAATGGAGAAGTGACATTCCAGGAAGAGTTTCAAAATACAGGGCCTCCCGGGTGGCGCAGCGGTTGAGCGCTGGGTTGCGAAGCTGCCCGCAGCCTCTGCGGCACCAGTTCGATCCCCGGCTGCTCCCCGGCCACCGGAGGAGGGTCCCACATGGCGCACAGACCTCTCCTGCCGCCCACTGCTCCCCTCAGCAGTGTACTTCGGTTCTTCTGCCTGCTCTGCTCCCCGCTCTGGCTCTGGTGAATTCTCTCACCCTCCCGCGCTTCTGACTGTACCCAGTGCATGTATAAACAAAAACAAACAAACAAATAAATACATAAATAAAACATGTCTCTATAAAAAAGAAAAAAAAATACATATATCAGGCCATCATAATCCAACACACATTTAATAAGCAACTTGTAAAAAAGATGGCTTTCACATAGAATTTCATCATTTCACCTAACTTCAGAACATCATAGCCAAGCCCCAAAACTCAATACCTTGGTTAAATCCTTCATAATGAAATTTTTATTGGAAAAAAAAACTTTTCTAATATACTGCTCCATCTCTAGTTCATTTACTATTTTTATAACTTCTCTATTTCTCATTCTTTTAGACTAATGTATTGATTTCATAAGAGTAGGTACTTAAATTCTTAATTGGATTGAGCTCCCCAAGGAGAAATCAAATTCATACTTAGTGGCTAGAAAGTCAAATAGCTTGGGTTTCAAGTGAAGTGTGTATTTCACATCTGAAGGAAGACTCACAATGCCATCATCTGCCTTCTCTAACTCACACTAGCCAGCTATCACTTTAATTAATGTTCTTAATATTTTAAAAAAAAGAAGCAACTGAATCTGTTGGCCAACTCCTGTCCTACCAGCTCATTACTCATTCATTCATTCAGTCGAAAGCTATTTAATAAATATTTACCACATATCCTGTCCTATCCTGACCTGTATGTTAATAGTTAAAGACCTCAGAGCCTACTTGGGGAGACAAATGTATAAATCTGTGTAAAATATGTGTGACTGTGCCACACCCACACCTAATATTTGTGTAGACCCCTGTGACATAGACCACTAACTGCTTACCAAAACCCATGTTCTTCCTTTTTTTCCTGAACATACTCTAGAACATAGTTGGCCTTCCTTGCCAGTAGACATGGCCCTGAGACTGAATTCCAGCCAGAGGAATGTGAACAGAGTGATACGTGCTATTTCTGGGCCTGACCTATAGACACCTCCACTGCCTGCTCCTGCACACAATTTGCCCCTTGCAGATAACAGCAATGGCAGCTCTCATGGCCACTTGTGAACTCATAATTGAATTTGGCCGAGTTTCCATCACTCTGGGTCCCTGAAAAGCTATGTGGAAAAAAGCCACCCCAACAACTTGCTTACCCACCCACCCAGGATTACTATTTCAGCAAGAAAGCAAGAAGTGAACAGTTGTTGTGTTTTACTTATTGTTTATTATTTAGTGTATTCATTAGCGCAGCTTGCTGAGCACTACCCTAACTATATAGTACCCTTTGTTATCTACACACTGCTTTTACAATTGCAGTCACAGCCGCTGAGAAGCCATCCGTGTCAATGACCTAACCTTCAGATTCTTGCTCAGCAAGACCTTTCCCAGAGTTCTCCCAACCTGAGAAATGGAACAACCTAGTCACACTTTTGTGTAGGGAAGAGATACTTCAAGGTAGGGGATGGATATCACCTTTGACCCTCCCACAGCTTGGTACATAGAAGGTATTCATGAAACAGTGAAGAAAAAATTCAGATGCTAAAATATGAGCAAAGAGGGATTTCTGGGCAAAGTCTTTTCTTCTGCACTTCATTGCATAGAATTCTGGAGCTTTCGTGATATGATGTTCAAATATTTTTGAACAATGTTGTTCTTAATGAAAAGTTTGGGCCCAAAGTCCAACTCTCTCTTGAGATAAGAATTAAGGTTGGGATCCTATCTTCTCACTAAAAATAAGTAAATAAAATAATTTCACTCTTTTCTCAATCAAGATCATTTTTGAATTAATATTAAAAATCCCTGCCATTTCTGACCCTTGGCAATGATTTATATGTGGAACTGTTTGCTAATAAAATACTTGTTGATTAAAAGCTTGCTGGCAAGAATTTCTGTTTCCAGTAATGACAAAATAACTGGTACTAGAAAGCCTCCCCGGTGGCGCAGTGGTTGAGCACTGGGTTGCGAAGCTGCCTGCAGCCTCTGCAGCACCGGTTCGATCCCCGGCCACTGGGTGAGGGTCCCACATAGCGCGCAGATCTCTCCTGCTGCTCGCTGCTCCCCACAGCAGTGTACTTTGTCAGTCTGCCTGTTCTGTTTCCTGCTCTAGCTCTGGTGAATTCTCTCACCCTCTCATGCTTCTGACTATACCCACTGCTTATATAAATTAATTAATTAAAAAAAATAACTGGTACTAAAGTAGACATGCTTCCATAAACAACTACAAAGCATGAGTCAACTAAAAATGTGTGAGTTAACTATTTTCAGTCACTGAACAGCCATCAGCACAAAAGTACAATCCCTGAGAGAACAGGAACTCACCAACATGCCCCATGAGGACAAGTTAGTGTCTGGAACTCAGGGAGCCAGAATCCAAGCTAGGAAAAGTGGATCCTGGCAAACCAAGTTGGCAAATCATGTGTGAAGTAGCTCAAATGGCTGGAAATTATGGCACCAAGTACAAGAGAGGAATAGTCTGTGTCAAAGAGGGTCCTCAAAAGTCTCTTTGGGGCTCCTTCATTAGTCATTAGCAGAGGGTAAGATACGTCAGACCCAACAGAGAGGCTGATACAACACTGAGAAAATGCTCAGGTTGAATACACTTTATTTATACTTGAACTTGCTAACAGGAGGCTCTGACTCCAGCTAATTACAATCCTTTAGTAGTTTCAGCAAAAATTAACCTGATGGAGAGTTGTCAGTCGGATATTTAACAGTAATGTCCTTGAGGTTTGGAGGCCGGGCAGGGTTCTAGTACATCTGGAAAGACCTGAAGCAGGGAGGGGGCTAATTTCTTTGGTGTGGTCTACACAAGCCCTTGCTTGACCTGCCTCCTCCTTCCCATGCCCAGAAATAGTGGATGTGGCTGCTAAGGCATTGAGATCATCATTGGGTACCAAGAGTCCAAAATGAAGGTGTTGACTGGCAGGTGTGCCCCTGCTGGCCTTTGAAACTCCAGCATACAATCAGCTCAATAGATGTCCTCTGGATTGATCTGAGCTGTATTTCATGTTTATAGTCTCCAGATCAATAGAAATAATCATGAGCCGGTTTGCCAGACTCCATCAGGACACGGGGCAAGTCTTCTGCACCCAGTGGTCACTGGATCAGTTTCCCTCATGTCTGTGAGCCTAGACATGGAACTCAGGTAAGGTGTGTTCAGGAAGACATATCCCCAATGTAGTTCACAGTGACACTTGCTAGTTTAGTGATGACAACCAGGCTTCTTGGCCTTGTTCCCACTAAATAAACTAACCATAACGATTCAGGATTGGAAATCATGTCAAGGCCTAGACTTGCAGGCATATGACCTCAGCATTTACCTAATTACCTTACAAAATTAATACCTCCCTCAAGTCCAAATTTCACCCACATTTCCCACCCCAACTTTTTGGCATCTACATTTCCTTCTAATGGCTTCTTGTGAACAGAACAAAAGCAACTAGGTGAGGTGGTGGGGAAAACAAGTTTGGATTCTGACTTTATCCTTCCATGATTATTTTGGTGATTAACACATACAGCAGGCTTATTTCTTAACCTTTCTGAACCTCAGGTTCCTCTTCAATTAAATGAACTTAATACTGATCCCCAAAGTTGTTCGAAGGAAAAGCACCTACAATGTCTGCTAATAACAGATTCTAGGTAATATTAGTCTCCCTTTTCTCTTTAAATGCAAAAGATACACTATCTAGGCCATTAGACAGCGGAATCTGGCTCCCTCTTACTATTCTCCATCTTGATCACTTTGCTCCAGCCACCTGGTGTCCCACTATTTTTTTGGACAGGCCAAGTACATTCCTGCTAGGGGGTCTTTCACCTCTATCACCTGCTAGATTATTCTCCAGATGTCTGCATGGCTTGTTCCTTTATTGAATGCAATCTCTGTTCAAACATATCTCTCCCATCTGATTACAACTAAAGATTAATTCTATTTTTTAACTAAAGGCAAGTCATCTCTAGCAACCAAATTTCAGTTCTGTGTGCTCTAAGATGCCATGCATAGGGTTGGATAACTTCTCTCTGTCATACAAGGGTCTACATTGGGCAGATTTCCAGAAAATTGGGTCTTCACTAGTGAAAATGATAGACAATTTCAGCTTTGGACCCAATGCCCCTGGCCTGTAGGCTTGCCTCACAATGAAAGATGGCAGAGAACATAGACATAGAAACTAGACCAGAACCGAGGTACGTGTTTGAAAGCCGGCTTTACCCCTCACTCAGCATCTTCAATCAACATCCTCAGCTTCTTCAGTTGTGGGGCCCGGGTCCCCACATAGAGGCAACTCAAAGAGCATCAAACATTGCTAGAAAGGACCTGACCAGGTCCTTGGCCCCCAAAATGGCGGGCACATGGCAAGACATGGTGAGAGGAGGAAAAGGACTCTGGATCCCCTTCTGTTGGGGAGGATGAGAGACAGACATCCAGGCAAGAGGTCTGATTTCAAATCTCAAAGACAAAGTCCAGGCAGGAAAAGGTTCCCAGAGTACCGCAGTCCTCAGGGAGATGTTGGCCTGTTTCAAATCCCCCCTCCACCTACCACTTGCCTTTGGGGTAGATCTCCCCTTGCTCAGTGGGTCCTGGGGGTATCTCCCCACACTTGCTCACTCTCAGGCCAGTGACTGACACCCACCTGCCAGCTCCTTTGGCTCATGGCGAGCTGGCACCTCCCCACTTCATGCCTCACTGGAGACACCCAACAAATCTTTCTTCCAGGTAAGGTCAACCCTGCCCAAACACACCTGTCTACTCAGTGTAATTTTGGCGGTGCAGCAGGGTAATGTCCTCTTCCCCTAACCTCCACTTCCATTTGCATTTTTTCTAGAAAACCCCCCTGGGAAAGCATGCCTGAGTTTCCCTGCACCCTGAGGTCTAAATGCCAGTGTTAGATCTATTCCCCAATATATTCCTTGGGGCAGGCTTGGGTAAAGGCTGAAATTGTAAGGACTAACCAGGGATGCCCAGGGATGCCCAAATCAAATGTGCTATGGGTGAATGAAACATGGGTCTTCAGCAGACTGTTCCAAATGAACCCCCAGCTGTTTGCTTACACTCCTGATAAGATAACCGAAACATCAGCAGACTGGGAACAAGGAGAGGCAAAATCACAGAGTGGGACAGAGCTACACCAGTCCTCTGTTGCTTTCTTATCTTCTCTCTACTTGATAAAAATAAGTATCTAGAAATTGCTTAGGGGTCTTTGCCCTGCCCTGGGGACAGAGATCTGCTGCTGACAACACCTTCTCCAGGTTCACGTGGGATCACCAATCCCTAACAGCAGGAATTAGGGTGCCATCTCCTCCACCTGCACCCCCTCCCCCTCTTCCAACTTGCCAGATGCCCAGGAACTACATCCCAGGAAGGGGAGACTCACCACGCAGCCCCGGGGTGGCCATGGTGCGGGCGCGCAGGAGGCAAAACCCGGACTGCCCCGCGGGGGCGCTCACCTGCCTCCGGACAGGCTCCTGCAGCCGCGCTAATTCCACCCGGCTCAGCTGGGTCTGGTGGTGCCCGCCCCTAGCCTGCTGCTGCCGCCTCCCGCCCTATCCCTCCCAGGCCAGGGCCGGGCGCCGCCGGTGGCCAGTGGGGGCCCTCCGGGTTGCGCCCCGGGCGCACGGGCGAGCGCTGGAAGTGCCACCGGCAGAAGGAAGGACGTTTCCGCGGTAGGGTTAGTCCAGGCCAGGCTCAGGGAGCGGAGGGGCAAGACAGTGAGCGCAGCCTGCTTTCCACTGCCCGGGGAGGCGCTTCATAATCTTGTCGGGTAGGGTTTAGGAATACTCAGCCGATTATCTCCTGAACCGTCTGGCTGATTAGTTTCCAATCCCACCCCCAAAACCTCCCCTCTGCCAGGTGAGGCAGATTGCCTGGGGCGGCTTAGGGGGCTCCCTTCACACCTACCCTCACTGGACCTCACCACCAGCTGTCCTCACTTTCTCCAGGCTGACAGGTGCGGGAGTGGTGGAATGGGTGCCCAAGGACAGGTAGGACGGGAAGAGGAGGGTGCAGCAGACAGGCAGAGGTTTTGATCCTGGGGAGACATGAGAACTGGACGAAGGAGGTAGATTGTAGAAGGAAGGTCCATCCCAGAGAACAGGGCTGCTGGGTTCTTGGAATGGTTTCAGTATCTGGCAGCGGGCAGAGGGATGGAAAACAAGACCTACTGTAGGTGGGGGTTGTAGATTATGAACGCCACAGTTTCAGGATGCTCTGAAGCTAAACATTAATACCCAGGGCCCAAAAAGTGAAAAGGATTTAAGTTAAGGTCAAGTATGCTATTTATGACCACTGACCTTTCAGTGTGAAGCGTTTTATCTCCCCACTGATAAGGCAGGCTGATGGCGGTTGCTCCCCACTTCATTGATGGGGAAGCTGAGACTGAAGGGGAGTTCATAACACAGAGTGAGTCAAGGGCAGAGCAGAAGTAAAAGGATTCTGTCCCTGTCCAGAGCTTTATTCTGTTTGCTGGGAGTGATCATGGCTGATGTGTATGCAGGGCTTGCTTTTTGTCAGGCACACTTTCAAAATGCTGCTAACATTTTGCTGTTCGGATTCCGTCGCCCCTAAACATTCCGTCTCCCCTAAACAATGCCCTTCTCCCCACTCCCTTCCCAGGACCCTCCTCCATGTCTTCTCGATGCTGAGAATTGGAAAATGTTCCACCTTGCATCTGTTATCCAGTCTCTTTCTTCTCTCTCTCCAGCACTTTCTTATTCTTTAACCCCTGTGTTCTCTCTCTCTTTAAGACTTCCCTTCTCTTCGCAGGAGTGAGCAAAACAGAAAGTAGAGACCAGAGGCAGCCTCTGCCCTTGCAATACCAGCAGCGTGGGGTGAGGGGAGCTGCTGAGATGGCCCAGTGCCCCACCTGTTTCTCTTTCTGCATCTTTTTTAAGATTTATTTATTTATGCATACAGAGCTGGGGTACAGGCCAGAGATGCAGGGGCGGGGGTGAGAGGATCCACCAGAAACAGAGTGGGGAACAGAACAGGCAGATTGACCAAAGTACACTGCTGAGGGCAGCAGCGGGCGAGACAGGAGAGGACTGCTGTGCCATGTGGGCTGCTCCCTAGCCCACAGGGGATCGAACTCATGCTGCAGAGGCTGCAGATTGCTTCACAGTGCAGAGTTTAACCCCTTCCACCACTAGGGAGGCCCGTATTTCTGCACCTTTATCCTGCCATTGTTTTTAATCAAGTCATGCAGTTTTTCTGATTTAGCTTTTGTCCTGATGGTGAGTTGTCAAGTCAGTAAATATAAGGTCAGGTGAGGGAGGGACAGGTCATTGGAAAATCGACACCTTCTGATGATGATGATGCCTCCTTGTTGAGTTTCTCTGGGGCTGATGCCTCCAATAACACCTCGTCCCCAGGTAGAGTGTCAGGTGGTCACAGAGAGACCGGTCACTCACTGCCCCCGATCTGGTTTCCTACAGACTCAAGCTACTCAATGTTAGAGGCAGGGTGATGGATGGAGAGATGACTGACTACCTTTGAATTATTGAGCAGTTATATAAAACTTCTGTCCATCTTTCCTTCTCTCTACCCTCCTAACTCCCGACCAAGCCTACTCAACACAATCTATGCCATTTGCATGTAATGTATCTTCCCTTGAGATTAATCGTAACAGAAGCAGTTGAGACCTAGAAATGGAGCAGCCACTGGTTCCAGTGACAGCACAGACTGAATCTGGATGCCATGGGGAAGAGGTGGCACTGGTGTGGTGGTACTTGCCTAGGTGTCAAAGCAAGTGGGTTCTCAGCCTGGTCCTGTGGCCCAGCGACTGTGTGACCTTTGGCAAGTCACTAGAGTCTCTGAGCAACCCCTCTGTCAAGGGCAGGGGAGGGGCAGAGGACTAGGTGATGTCTAAATACTTTCTGGCTCTGGGGCCTCCCCGGTGGCGCAGCGGTTGAGCGCTGGTTTGCGAAGCTGCCCGCGGCCTCTGCGGCGCCGGTTCGATCCCCGGCTGCTCCCCGGCCACCGGAGGAGGGTCCCACATGGCGCGCAGACCTCTCCTGCCGCCCGCTGCTCCCCTCAGCAGTGTACTTCGGTCCTTCTGCCTGCTCTGCTCCCCGCTCTGGCTCTGGTGAATTCTCTCACCCTCCCGCGCTTCTGACTGTACCCAGTGCATGTATAAACAAAACAAACAAACCAGCAAACAAATAAATAAAAGCATGCCTCTATAAAAATAAAAAAATAAAATAAATAAATAAATAAATAAATACTTTCTGGCTCCATCATCCAGTACGTTTAATGAGTTGCATATCTCCTGTGTTAAAAGGACCTGGAGTGAAAATCAATTCCCCATCAAACTCTGATCACATGTCTGGTTGCCACGTTCATTCTTGTGGGTGTTCTCTCTTCAAGTAGAGACTCCTCATTTTGCCATGTGAATTTCTATCATAAATTGTAAGAAAGGACTATCTCTCCTTGAGTGTGACAGCACCAGTTAGTGATATGGAGACTGGATGGGGTTTGGAGTTATCTATTTCTGTTTCCCTTATTCTAAAAGATGCCTGAAGAAGGGACAGCCTTGGCAGTCAACATGAAGCCCAAAAGAAACTCGGTCCCAATGGCATGTCCAGGCATCCCCACAGACCAATGGCAACCCCAATGCTCTGAGGTTAGAGATGCTTAGTTCACCCGCTTTGAGGCTGATGTCCCCATTTTCATTCATGTTGCTTTTCACATGATTATAGAGCAATTAACGGTTACCCCACAGACTTCTGGGTCTATTTTATCTTCACAGCCCCATGAGTGAGACTGACATTCCTGGTTTCCAGATGAGGACACTAAGTCTGGGAATCACCAATGGGTTTATTGGAGGCTGCACAAAAAAGTTAGGGCCCTTTGTGGAACCCAGGTCTGCACCCCAAATAATATTCATCCCCATGGATGAGCAGGTAAACCAAAGCAGGTGGGACATGCAGGAAAACATGCAGTGACTCTGTCTTGTGTCGACGCCATTTCACACCCGCAACCAGTAACTGCCGTACCCCCAGGGGGTGGCCAATGTCACCTGCTGTTTCTTTCCCGTGGTAACCTGTACTCATGACCCACACACAGCTCGATCTTAGTAGAGCACAGATGCCTGGACATGGCCACTCAGACATCAGCATCATCAATCATATAAGATTGGTCAGGGACAGAAGGCCCTTGGCTGGGAGGGTGGTGGGGATCCAGCCTCCACCCAAAGCGCTGTCCTCGGCTCTGGCACTGAGGACCACTGGATGTAAGTGGCCCTTAAGAAAGCATGATTAATGGACATGCCTGCTTCATTCTTGGCACTCGCATTACCCTCTCAGTAGGGGTGTTTTCCTTCCTGCAACCACAAATGCCACCTACCTGTACCTCTCAGTCCCTGTTTTCCAATCCCCTCTGACCTCAGCACCTCTCTCTCCCAGTGGGGCAGCTGCAGGTACACAGGAAGCTGAGCTAAGGGCTCAAGGAAATCCTATCAGGCTTTCTCCACAGTGTCAACCTCTCGGGCCCGAACGCCAATCTCTCTGCTCTGCTCAGAAGCCCCTGGACCCAGAGACTGGAGAACCCCGTGTTCCTGAGCAAATCCCTTTGACTTCAAACACCAAACTGAGTTTCTGAGGAGGCCTGCCCCACTGCCCCTCCCCTCCCCTCCCCTTGGAGGAAAGACACCCTTCTCTCCCCGAGGCCGGCAGCTCTGCACACAGAAACACTGGGGCTGGAACGATTTCAGAGACAGACTGTGCTTCCCCTCACAACCACCTCAGGCATCAGACCCAGTCCACAGTTGTCCTCTCAGGCTGGAAAACAGAACAAGTAGCCTTTTTGCAAGATGAGAGATTGGCCTTTATTGTGGGCCCAGGGCGGCAGGAGCAGGGCTGCAGAGGATGAGCACCACTTGGGTAGGGCGGGGCAGGAGGCCCATGCCCAGTCCATGGGGCCTCACTTGCTGCACTTCCTGGGGGAGCACCTGCACTGCACGGCGTTGAGGATCTCATGGTGGACGATGGAGCCGTTGGTGCAGCGCAGGGGCACTTGCATGGGCATGGTGCGCGTGGGCGAGCAGCAGGAACACTGGTCCTGCACGTCCTCTGTGTCGATGGAGTACACGGCTTTGCTGGCACATTTACCCTGCACGGAGCAGAGGGCGGGTCATCTCCATGATGGAGAGTCTCTCTGGCGGGGTGGGGAGGATTTGGGGGCAGGCTGCACCCTCTCCCCCACCTCCTCTAAGCAGAGAAACCCAGGAGCTGGCCAAGTTGGAAAGGTCCTCCATCCTTATGGTCTCCCACCCTAACCCTCTCTCATTGCAATTTCCATGACTGATCTTCAGAAACACAGCCTCAGTAACTTGTGGGGTCTTTTCTCGGTTTTGTCCTTCTGGGATCAAAAGTTCTCAGTCACCTCAATAAAACATTTCTAGTAAATAAAATGCTCCGAGTGCTTTGCACATCTCCTCCCTGTGAATTTTCCAGATTCTTCTACATCTAACTGGAGAGGTGTATCCAAATAAGGAGACTTACTCCTCCCCCCCAGGTCCCACTGAGGTCAGGACTCTTACCTGACAATAGTGAATGTCCACTTCCTCCTCGGACTGACAGCTGCCCACTTTGACGTACTGCACCCTGGCAACAACGTCCTTGCACTCAGGAGCCTCACCTACAGGGCAGGTGAGAGAAAGATCTGAGATTGGCTGGGGAGCTCCAGAACATTCTGCAGTCTGGTTCCCTCATAGGGCTGGAAGAAGGTCAATTTCACAGTAACCAAATCACCACAGCCAGCCACAGGGAGGAGAATTAAGTTATCCTGGCCCACCTCCGCCCCTCTCAGCTCTTCATATTCAGAGATAAAGTTATCACTAGGTTTAACTCATTTAATGGTACAATTTTAATTGCAGGCCGAGCCTAAATTTAATAAGCTTTGGTGATATCGATGGAGGAGACTTGTTCTTAATACAATTGTAGACCTTGTAAATCATGACTGGAGCAATCCTCTGAAGCTCGTAACCATATCTAGAAGCCAATGGACATGAAGTAGTCAATAAACACAGTTAATATCTGTCCATAGGTATGTGAGCGGGAAGACAGATGCCAGGGTCACGTAAGGGCAGTCACTGCCTCTGTGGGAACGAGAAGATTCCCTAGAAGCCCTCCTGGAGTTCTCTCTTTGGGGTAAGGTCACCAAGTCACTGGCATGGGTTTCCTTACAGCGGCTCGGGGCATTCAGATTTGCATCTCTCCTTGAGCCACCAAGACTCCTACAGCTTACTGCAGCTCACCCTTCCCCACTGAAATGCCAGGACTTTCCCATTCTTGGGTGGCTCCAAACTAAATCAACCCTAACTACATATTAACCCGCCGCTCAACTTCCAGATGATTTCAATTTTAAATGAGAGCCTGTCAGCTGCATTTGGAGGATGAATAAGGACAATATATTTAGGGCAACATACTGTATTTTGCTGTAGATGTAACTCCCTGAGTCTGGCTGATTTTCCTTATGAAGGGTCTCAGTCTCCTGGACACCTTGACCAACAAAAGGCCCTTGCAGATGGCAATCTCTTAACTAAATTCCATATGCTGTGTGAGCAAAGAGAATTGATCTTCTCTGATGGTTCCCTGGCTTCACATTCTTAAACTATCAAGACAGGAATCACAGAAAGATGCTTCCAGAGTGTGTCTCCTCAACCTGCGACTTCATCACAGCGATTACAGGGGTGAGTAAGCCATCAGTGATTGAACGCTGAAAGTGTCCACGTTTTTTACTCCTTTCATTTTTGCTTAGAAGAACTGGGGTGTGGGCCAAAGGTGTGGGGGGTGAGAGGACTCACCAGAAACAGATTGGGGAGCAGAAGAGGTGAATTGACTGAAATAAACTTCTAAGGGAAGCAACAGGTGAGAGGCTTCACCAGAGACAGATTGGGGAGCAGAAGAGGTGGACTGACTGAAATAAATTTCTAAGGGGAGCAGCAGGCGAGATAGGAGAGGTCTGCTGCGCCATGTAGGTTAGCTCCCTGGTGGGGATCAAACTCAAGCCATAGCAGTGATAGTGCTAAGACTTAACCCCTAGACCCCCAGGGAGGCCCTCACTCCTCCTTTCTACCCCACAATGAACATGGCCTGAGAAGCCAAAACCAAAAAATAAAATCTAAAATCAAAAAATATTAGTCCAGGCCAGTGAACCCATATCCAGAGAATGCAGCATTGATATTGGGGTTCTGCACGTTACAGGTGCTCATGACACAGGAATGTGTGGTGCGATGCCTTTGGACGTGCAGACTCGCTGAGCCCCATCTTCTACGCTGCTGCTGTGAGCTATTTGGGACCTACCCATGTGCCATGAGTGCAAGGTCAAGGGAAGCCAGGGTTGCAGGGGAGAGGAAGAGCTGCTAATCAACTTAGACCTTTGGGGAGTCTTGAGAGGACTCTGTTCTCTGCAGCACCCCAGCACACAGTGGGGGCTAAGGTGGGCCAACTACTCTTCCCTTTCTCTCTGAGAGCTGAGTGACTCTCAGTGAAGATGTTCATCGGGTCTCTGTGAAGATCAAGGATCAAGGGTGCCTGTCTTCAAGGAGCTCTGGTTGGAAGAAAAGATATACCTTTATGATAAGACCACGAGCAGCCAAGACTCAGTGAATGGAAAGGCAAATAGAGGCTTGAGGCAGTAAAGAGTTTGGAAGAAAGTGTGGAAATTGGTTCACAGGCCTTTGAAAAGGGATTTGAGCAGAAGGAAGTGTGATGTCATTCTGGGAAAAGGGCAGTTCCCAGTGAGCATTGTGACAGGTCAGTGACAGAGAAATCTCTCTCTAAAATGAAGCTTTCTCCAAAACCAGCCCCTGAACGTGGTCTGATGGGTTTCAAGGAATGAGCTCTTGGTGATAACTTACATGTGTCACAGCAAGTGCCTGGAATTTTCATGATTTTCCCCTAAGAAAACAGCAAAGTCCCAGATTAGGCACAAATAGCACATAGTGGCCAGTTTGCTGGTCCCTCCAGGCCAGTTCCCAGTTCTGGGGTTACAACCTGTCCCCCGACACAAGCTGTGCTTCCCCATCACAAACGGGAGCTGACTGACCACCCAACCTGGCCAGGCAGAAACAATTTTGATTATTCTGAACTCTCTTCCAACTGAGCCATCAGGATTATTGGGAAGACTGGAAACCAGTCTGATCTCACCCCTTCTCATTCAAGGGTTCCAGATTAGGTCTCCCCCAAGGGAAAGAGTTTCTTTAAGCATTGCATAGTACTTCATCAGGCTTGGATTTCCACTGCTCCAATAACTCTTAAACTAGATCTGGAAACCAGGAAACACAAGCTGGATGACAGGCCATCCGGGGGGACTCTGTTCCCAGACTCAACGGTGGAGACAGTGAGGGAGCGGGGTCTGAGCGCTGACTACTCACGCCCTCAGCCAGACATTTGTGCTCATCAAAGGGCGGGCAGCCCGTGACCCTCTTCTCCCAGATGTACTCTCCTCTCTCGTTGACCTTGCACAAGTGGCTGTCACAGCCATCCTGGAGAGTCTCCCCAGCCTAGAAGGAAAGGGGGAAGTGAGTGGGGCACATGTGAAAATGGTCTGCATTACCAAGTCACTTCAAACCATGGCCCTGACTCTGCCGAGTTGTTCAAATAAGTTGGAGGACTATAGAACAGGAAAGAAACTTCAGGGCCTCCCTGGTGGCCGGGGGGTTAAGTCTCAGCACTATCACCACTGCAGCATGAATTCCATTCCCAGCCAGGGAGCTACCCACATGGTGCAGCAGACCTCTCCTGTCTCGCCCACTGCTCCCCTCAGCAGTGTATTTCAGTAGATCTACCTATTCTGCTCCCAGCCCCTACCCCGTCTCTGGTGAATCTTCTTAACCCCCTCCCCTCTGACCTACACCCCAGTTCTTCTATACATAAATAAATAAAATAAATCTTTTTTAAAGAGTTAATAAAAAAGTAGGGCTGCATAAATATAGAAAGTTCCCCAAAACCCTCTGATCACTCAGCAGTTTAAAGAATTAAAACACAGGAAGGATAAACTGGCTGATCACTCATTAACTAGAAACCCAAGATACGGCTACTGAGAGCCAACAGCTGGTTCTGGGCTTCCATAGACCAGAGTCTATTCACCCAGATGATCTATTAAATCTTATATACAATCAAGGCAGGGAAAACTTTAAAGATCAACTAACACCAAATCATGGGCCCCCCCACACACAAAACACTTGTCAAGAAGAGACAAAATTGGGCCTCCCTGGTGGCACAAGGGGTTAAGCAACACACTATGAAGCAATCCACAGCCTCTGCAGTACGAGTTTGATCCCCGGCCGGCCAGGGAGCAGCCCACATGGAGCAGCAGACCTCTCTTGTCTCGCCCGCTGCTCCCCTCAGCAGTGTATTTCGGTCATTCTGCCTGTTCTGCTCCCCACTCTGTCTCTGGTGACTCATCTCACTGCCCCCACTGCCGCATACGGCCTGTACCCCAGCTTTTGTATGCATAAATAAATCTTTAAAAAAAGAGAGAGAGAAGAGACAAAATCACTACACCAAGGAGAAAATTCTGTACAAAAACACTGATATAAAGGGATCTAGGTGCTCCTATATTCAGTGCAGCCCTCGTTATGACAACCAAGCTATGGAAACAACCTAAGTGCCCAGGACAGATGGGTGGATTAGGAAGATGTGGGATACAGACACAGGGGAATAAACAAGAAATCTTGCCATTTGTGACAACATGGATGGAACTGGAGGAGGTTCTGCTAAGTGAAATAAGTCAGAAGAAGAAAGTTACTGGATGATTTCACTCATGTGTGGAATACAAAGAAACGAAGCAAAGGAGCAGACAAAAACAAACCCTAGAAGTCCGACAGCAGAACTGAGGCTACCTGAAGGGAGGGCGGTGGGGGGAGCAAAGCAGGAAAGGACCCGATGGACTGTGGTGGAGGATTGTTGGAGCCTTGGTGGCGGGTGGCATGATAACATACATTTGTAGAGGTGTGACCCTACACCCTGAAGACACGGACGGCATTGTAAGCCAGCGTCACACAGGGGTTAGCCCACTAAGAATCCAATCAGCATAATTAAAAACAGAGAAAGTTCTGTACCTTCTATAAGTCACCCATCTTTTCTTTCCAAAATCAAAAAGATGTTCATATTGACTCAAACTTGTCTCTCCCTCTCAAAGAAAATAACCCAAAATAGGAAATCAAGCATTGGTAGGAAAGGAGACTCCTGAAATGTACTTGCTCCTACCTTTAGAGTGACGATCTGTCCTCCCCGGAGCTGAATGGTGCAAGCTGTAGGTAGACACCTGCTGCAGCATTCACCTGCAATGATCTCTTCCTTGTAACCCTGTATCCAGGAGGAAAGGCAGGCCTAGTTAACCTCTCCAGAATATCCCGAGCAGTAGACTTGTTTTGCCAGCTCTAGTTTCTTCTATTCAGCAGCTCACCTGGAGTTCAGAAAGTCCACCTCCAACTCCAACTAACTTTTGTCTGTGGATTCCCCAGCCCCCCTTGTTTTTAGGGATATTGTCTCGATGCACAGAGTTCCTGCTGGTCAAGCTAAAAATGTAGAGTCAGGCAGGAGCCTCTCACCAGGACAAAAATTTTGGTATGAGGAACATACTGGGAAACCAGAATCTGCTGAAAGCAGCAGGCAGATGTCATGGCCAGATTAGCATAACCAGCGAGACTACCTTGACAGAAGGTTAAGTGAGAACAGGAACTAGAGATAGTTTTGATCAGCGGGAACAAGGAGGGTGCCTCAGGGCAACAGTCCCTATTCACTCCCCCCTAGCTTGTGCCAGACAATTATGCATCCCCAATACACATCCTCACAATGTCCATTCCTCCCATTCTTGCCCACCTACCCTGAACCTGATCCCCAATAAATGTGAGGCTGCCCTTGGAATGAGGCTGCACACCTTGAGCTGTGAGCCCCTCTAGGTCTCTCTCCCTACTTGGGCTTTGAGTTGTCTTTCCTCCCTCCCCTGCTGCTCCCAAAGGTGCCGCCCCCGAGGCGACATTTGTCAGCCCTGGGTCCCCAGATTGCACTCTGTACATTTCACTCAAGTTCTACAGTCACATGCATTACAGGAGCCCTCCTGAGCTCCCAGCTATGCATTCCGCTGCTTCCTTGACAATTATTTATCTTATTATCATTTCAAAACTGATCTCCAAAATGGAACTTGTAAAGAAAAAATTCAGTTATATGAGAAACAAACGATGTAGCCATTCTTTTTCTCACTTGGCCACATGAGATTGCACCTTTTTTAGTGCCCGGGGTCCCTCTCAGTTGACTCTCCAGCAGATGGGCTGGAGCCCCCGCAGGCGACTCACCCACTCACACACAGTTCCCTTGTTCCTCAGGCGTGGACCCCGCTCCTAAGCAGCAGGCAAGCTTAGCAGTCAGTGAGCTTGTTCAGAAATGAATTTAAGCTATTGGCTCCTTATAAATCAAGTTTCAAACTAGCTGTGTCCTCAGGGAGGAGGCAGTAGAAAAAGCAATGAGGAGAGAGCTCAGCGCTGGGCCCCCAGCACCCCTGGACACGCCCCCAGGTGAGGCCAGCACGCTGCCCTGTGACGGTTAAACTGTGCTTTCAAAGATTCACGAAAGATGCACGATCCCTGGAAGGTGTGGGAGTGAGGAAGATGGGAGAGGAAGAGAGAGAATAAACAGCATGAGTGACTGAGTAGTTAGCATCAGGAGGCTGGAATACAATAGGGCTGAAATCAGTCAGGATTTCTAGGGGAACTTGGTTTGGGCAATCTTTAGAGAGCGTTAGCAGAGACTGGGAAATACTCTCTGCTCCCAGGAGATGAAAATGGACCAAATCTTTATAAAAGAAATGAGGAGCAGGGGACAGCTGAAAGGGTGCGGGGGTGGGGGGGTTTACAAAGGGAAACAAAAGGTCTATGGAGGCAAAATCCACACCCCCAGAGAAGCAGAGGGCACAGTTAAGCCAAGGACAGGGGAAAATGGAGGGTGTCGTGGGAGGAGAAAGATCGGGAAGAAGAGGAAGCGGGTGGGAGAGGCAGTGATTTTAAAGGCGGGGGAGTTGGGGAAATGAGACAGAACAGCCAGAACTCAATTAGAGGATAAATTAAAAAAGACCCTCCCGCACATCCCCTCACTATGCAGGGTGACAGCAGGTGACGGCAGGGTCTGATCCCTGCTGGATCCCAGCTCTGCTGACAGCGCCTGTGTCCCAGAAGCTGCCATACGAAGAGAAGGCAGTGCTGAAGGGGACTTGCTGGAATGTTCACTCCGGAGCAGCCACTTCCTCAGCCTGCCAGGCCAAGTTCCCGGTCAAGTTCCCAGCCAGCTGCCAAGTTCACTCGCTTGGGTCTGAGTAGCCGGTTTGTCCTGACCGCTCTGTCCAGTCACGTCCGTGGAACTCGGCCCCTTTCCATTAATTGGATCAGGTACTCAAGGCCCTTGTCCGAGCTCCCTGCTGCCCTTTCCTAACTTTGCTTCCAGTGGCCAAATCTATTCCCCGGAAAGTCTTCAGCACACTGCTCAGGCTCAGATCACAACCATGACCCCTCCAGGGTGCCTCCAGGGTGTTCCGTGTTGGGTGATGCTCTTCCTTGGAAGGCCACCTGCATCTCTCCCATGCATCTGCATAAACACCTTCTGCTGTCTCCGTTTATATACAAGCATTGTCTGCCAGCAGGGCATGAAGGACGTAAAGCCAGTGACGCCGGCACTTCAGTCTGATGGAGGCAGCGCAGCAGATCCAGCTAGACTTAATTACTGGCATCCACCACCCTCTCACCTGTGGGCAGCCTCCCTGAGACCCTGCATGGCAGAGGGGCCTGACCAGAGAGAGGAGGGGACCGTGCCACCATCTGACCACCAGAGGGCGTGTCAGGGAGTTAGTGGCTGCAGCCTCCACTCCTGCAGGTCGGGTAGGTGTGACTGTCCTATTACACCTCCTTACTGCCTTGATCCTACATGGTTCAGTGGACATCCAGAGTAAAAGGGATGCCACCGAGCTCCAAAGAGCATTTATATACTCTGTATTCAAGCCCAGATATATTCTACAGGGGTTGCTATACACGCACAAACCCACATACCAGTATACCCAAAACCCTAAAGCATCAACTGGGATTTAAAATAAAAAAGCAGGGGCCTCCCTGGTGGCACAGGGGTTAAAGTCTCAGCACTATCAAGTTATTGCCAGCCACTACGGCAAGAGTTCGATCCTTAGCCAAGGAGCTAACCCACATGGCGCAGCAGACCTCTCCTGTCTCTCCTGCTGCTCCCCTCAGCAGTGTATTTCAGTGGATCTGCCTGTTCTGCTCCCCGCTATGTCTCTGAATTCTCTCAACCCTCCCCCATACCTCTGACCTACACCCCAGTTCTTATATGCATAAATAAAAGTAAATCTTTAAAAAATAATAAAATAAAATAAAAAAGCAAAAATCAATACTTAGTGGGCTTCTGTCTGAGATGGAATGTTCTCTTCGAACTGTTCTATCACCATGTCTGTGTCTCCTGTAGACCACTCACTCCACATTTATTTTCGTGCCCCTGAGATACTGTGCAAGCACCACAGAGAACAGAGACCTAGAACTCTTATTCCTGGTCCTGGAGGGCACAGAGAGCACCTGCATGGCTCCCTGCTCCATCGCTGCTCCCTGTTCCTGAACCCTCAACGTCACCTGTCCCTCTGGCTGGCTGTCCCTCTGTTTATGAAGGGTCTCTTGGACTCTGCCTGCTCCCTCAAAAGCAAGAGGGGCAGCCCCGCCTTCGTATCATCTGGAAAAGCTGGTAGATCCTGTGCATCTAGCTGCCACGAAACTCATGCAGACAGCTGTATTATCGACACGAGCAGGCACCCCAGCCGCAGAGGGCCTCTTGAGAAGGCAGCCAGGCCGCCCTCCTGAGCTGTGGGCCCAGCAACTTGAGAAGGAAAGAGAGTCGATAAGAGAATGGTAAAATGTCGCTTTTCAACTATTAAACCAGAAAGGATTCCACTTTCAGAATCCGCTCTCAGGAAGTACTCAGAGCAAACACAGTCACTGACCTGGCACTAACAGGATGAAATATTTGAAACCGCCTGAATGTCCAATCATAAAATGATCTGCCAGGGGGCATCATTCCCGGGAATAGCGTATTGTCACTATCTGCTAATATGTGTTAACTAATTAATTTTTAATGTTTTTCAAAGAATGGTAGTGATGCTTCTTAAAATATTGTATAAAAAAGGATCTGGAACTGTAAAGATAATATCATAAGCCTTTCCAATATGTGCTTATTTTTAAAATACAGGAAGAAAATATTTGACATTTACAAAAGCGAATTATAACTATTTCTGAGAAATGTGATTTGGCGGGGTGATTTTCAGTGTCTTCTTTACCACGGTCAGATATTGTCCATAATCAGAAAGACATTAGTTTATAGACCCCAGTGAGATCGCATTGCTTGGGTCCCACGGTAGCCAGTCCATCCCAGGCACCCCACTGGCCTCTCTTACCGGGGGGCAGGCCTTGCAGGTGGTCTTTCTGCACTCCAGCTTGAATCCAGAGACCGGCCCGACCTCCACGGTGCAGCGGCAGTTTGTGCAGACGTCAATCATCAGGCTCTTTCCGGGCTGGAAACAGAAGAACCAGGGTCAGGCCTCCCATGCCCTCCCCGATCCCCGCTCTTGCAGCCCCACAAGCTGCCTGCCTTACGAGGGGGACCAGCCACACCTGGCTGTCAGGAGCCATCACCCCAACCTTCTCCAGTCCCCAGGGGCCCTCCCACCTCTAGAGGCAATGTGAGGGCTCTCACACCAGAGATGGAGCCGGGCTGTGAAGAGGGGGACAGATTGAAATGTGCCCCGTGACTTCAGAGCACTTGTCTGCAATTCAAAAGAAATGGCCACAGCCTGGGTGGAGCCAAACAGCAGGGCCCAGGCCCTAGAGGGGTTAGGATGACCATGCCAGTCGGGGCTCAGGATGCCCAGGAAGCCCTGGCGCCACCCAAAAGTGTGATGAAGGTGATTTCCATTTAGTGGAAGCATTCCCCTTTAGAGCTGCCCTCACTTCCCACAGCACCCCCATCTCTGGCCCCCCATCCTGGAGAAGAAGGCAGCAGCTCACCTCAATGATGGTGCCATTGAGCATGCAGGCCTGCACGGGCTCTGGGAGAGAGAAGAGCAGCGGCGAATGTGCAGAACACGGCGGTCCCTTTGGGGTCCTCACCTCCCCACCCCTCCCAGGGCCTGAGGGCCCTATTGTCCTGCCCCAGGCCTGCCTGCTTCCTATGCCCCAGCCCTCTGTGAGAAATCCCTGTGCTTGTCGAGGGGATCCTGGTTTAAGTGATTCAGACCCCAGGGGTGAGTCAGAGTATATTTGGGCTTAGGGAAGAAATTCCACTCTGGACACCATCAGTGCCCTGAGAAGGCCACACAAGGAATTCAAAGAGGGTGTGGAGGAAGCTGTTTGTGGGTGGTGCTGCGGTGCTGGATGGCAGGCCAGAGGGGGTCACCAGCCAGAGGGGTCACCAGCCCCTGAACACAATGATGACTCCAGAAGTGGTTCTGCTCCTCTGTCTTATTTGCTTCCTCAAAGGCCTTAGGAACAGGTGGGGAGAGGACCCCCAGAGGTGTCTTACCACAGCCACAAGAGGGGCAGCACTCTGAGGTCTTACAGCTCAGCTGGAAGCCCGGGGGGCAGGGGGCGACGTTCAGCTGGGGGCAGGAGACGTTCCTCTGCTGCACGAAGACCTCCTCCCTCACTTGCACACACTCGTTGATGAGGCAGGGGTTGTTCGGGGAGGCCCACTGAGAGCCGACCTGTAGTCGGAGCAGGGCGGTGAGCGAGGCTGGGCCAAGGACCCAGTGGGGTGTGCAGTTCCCTGGAGGAGAGCCCCACTCCCAGGATAAGGCCCACGGAAGGAGCAAGTGGGGCTCATTGCAGGTGCTTCGGTGAGTCTGGGTGAAGGTGCCCCCGAGCCAGGTCCTGGCTGGGAGCCACGTGCTCTCCTCCAGCACAGTCTTCAGCCACCTGAGCGGCACTTAGGGGAGCCTGGGGTCCTCCCTTCCCCCCTCAGCACAGGGGTGAGCTGACACAGACACCCCGGGGCACCCTGGCCAAGAGGGGCAGTGGGAGTGGCACAGGAGACATGGACGGGAAATAACCCGTTTCCTAACCGATTGCTGCTCCCCCTCGAATGGGGGGGGCCAATCCAAGACAGGAGGTGCTGGCCTCTGACCCCTACAACTCTGCCATCTGCCTGTGAGGCCTCCAGAGTATGCATGGGTGGCCAGGCTCCAAGGTCAAGAGCACTGAGAGTGAGTGGACATGGTTCAGAAGGCGCTGTGGGGGTTACGCCTGGGGGGGTGAGAGTGGGCACTGTCGAGTCAGCCAGCTTCTAGGTGCACAGAGCTGTACTCTGCGGCTGCCTCAGGCCCTCACCCACTTCTCTCAGCAACTGCCCCCTTCTTTTCTCTCCAGATGAGGAACAGAAAATGCCAAGCACTTGCAGCCACTCTCTTCCAGCCCATTTCTGACTCACCCTGATCAAAATCTCCCTGCAGGCCTGACCCAACCTCCAGGCCCCTCTCCCATTGTGATTTACCTGGCCAAGGGGTATATCAGGAGGATGCCCCACCCACACCCGCTGGCCCTGACAGGTTCCTAGCAGTAGCTGCAGAGCCCCTGCTAACCCCCAAGTCTTGTGGATGATGCAAACTTGAACTGGGAGAGAGGCATGCAGGGCCCCTGATATTTTATAAACACTGATGTGGGTCAGGGTTGTATAAGCCCTAGAAGGATATGGGGGCACACTGAGCCTCCAAAGGACCAGCTGCCAGCCTCCATAATGGAGCAGTTCCCATCTGAGCTGGACCCGGCCCGGGGAGGAGGGACACACCTGCCTCCATCCAGATGGACAGGGAGGCGAGGAGGGAAACCCATAGATAACTCAGATTTGAAGGGGGAGGCAGACACCTCTGTGGGGAGACCCACAGAGTCACCCCATGATCAGTGAGAAGAGGGCAGGACCAGGGCCTGGGTAGCAGATGGGGCAGGTCCAGGCGAGAGAGCTAACCTTTCACTTTCCTTTCTACACAGGGCACATTCTGGTCTTTCTGGAAGGTCACAGGAGAGGAGGATTTGAATCAGAGTGACAGGACTGTCACTCTCCTAGCCTGGTACCAGAATTCCCCAGGAAAATCCCCTGTGCTTCAGAAAAAAATGGCCTAGTCAGCATGGGGCCATGGAGGCTTCAGCTGAACTGCCATAAAAGGCGGGGCCTGGCTGGGCTGGGAGCCAGGCTGGGAGACAAGAGTGGGGAGAAGGGGGTCTAGCCACATGGCCAGACGCTACAGCCAGGGTGGAGGGAATAGCCAGATGATATATTTCTCCACTGACAGGCAGTGATAAGGCCTGAGGCCTCACCTCAGTGCTGGTAGCCTGGGAGCTTCAGAGGGGTGGCGGGCACACGGCCATGGACGAGGGCGAGCCACCCCCGCCTCACCTCTCAGAGAAGCAGGACTCAGGGTCACAGGCCTCCCCAGCAGAAGACAGGCTTCTCAGAAGGGAACTGGGTTTCCCCTCAAATCCACAAAAAGGGGAGTCTAAGGTAATCTTGCCATTCTCAACGGGCAAGGCAATCCCAGCTGACTCTAGATACACAGACAGCCAGATGAACCCCCCCAGGGTCGAGCAAAGGGGCCGGAAGAGCATCAACTATCGATAAAGCCAAGACCCATACCAGACGTCAGGGTGGAGGTCCCTGGCCCCCAACCCGCCCTGGGGCCCAAACCTACACTCTTCCAGGAAGACTGCGAGTCCCCCCGAGGTGAGCCGGTCACCACCTCACAGGCAGATGGCAAGCACCTTCCACAGCACTCGCCCTCGCGGAGAACGTACGTGAAGCCCTGAAAAAGGCCAAGGACAGAGGTAAGAGCAGGCCAGCCTGGGGGTCACGGTGTCTTGTCCTCTCCACAGGTACGCTGGGCCCAGGGCTCGGCAGAGAGAGGCGTGCACTGGACTGAACTTCTCCATCTGTCAGCACCCAGCCTCGGGATCACCCTGGAAAGTGGGGGAGCAGCACCCCCCAGGCCATGAGCTGCCGCTTACAGCAGCTGAAGACACGTGACCCCGCCTGAAAGCTGCCCCTCTGAGCTTGCGGACGGCACCCCAAGCTCACTCAGCAGCAGCTGGCCAACCTGGCCTTGCCACAGCCAAATGCAAGCACCTTACTGACTGGGGGAGAACATTCAGGATGCCTGGGATCTCCTCTGACAGGACTAAGCTCCTAGACAAGAAGGGATCTGGGTCTTGAGACTCTCACTGGCATGCAGAGCTGGGATTCCCAGGTGGTTACATGACATTTCCCCAGAGAGATGAGAGAGTAAGAGAGAGAGCTGCCCCCCAAAAGCCTGCCAGGGAGATGAGAATCAAAGAAGTCTGCTAGTCCATCTGCCTGTTGGGGGTCCTCCCCTCTGGCCAAAGCACGGGCATCTTGGACGGAAGCTTTCTATGGAACACCCCAAAGCAAAGTACAAGAACAGGTCAAAGAGAGATGTGTGGGGCTATTCCAAGAGCAAAGGGGAACCCCCAGGACGTGGTGCATCTTGGAGCTTTGTCCTTCAGAGAGAAGGAAGGACTGCACCCACCTGGGTGGGTGTGGCTGCCAGGCCGTGCAGGCCAAGCACCCTCCCAGCTGGGCCAGCCAGAGACACTCCTTACACCCGCCCTCCGTCAGCTGGCGCCTCTCCAGGGGAGCACGAGCACTCTGGAAACTTGGCCCAAGTTCACACCATCCTCTCGGGACCTACTTACATCCCCACCCACGTCACAGCGATGCCCACGGAGCTGTCCCCAATCTTCTATCAGCTGAGACCTTAGTCATTTATGGGTTATTGATGACGTCCTAGGTGCATTGGAGGAGTCAACAAATTAGGATGATACAAGCAATACACCTGGCACTTCAAGGCAAGATATACAAAGTGCCATGAAAGAAGGTCTCGGAGGGCGGCAAGAGACAGCCACAAATCCCCGTAGGGGTCTGGAATCTCTCTCGTGCCTCCAAGAGTGGTGAGTGACTTGGGGGGGGACCCTCGTGTCTTCTGTGACCCCCACCCCAGGTAAACACACTGTCCACATCAGAGGTGACTCCCAGGCTGCTGCCTTGTTCCTGAAAGCCCACCAACTTCTTGTGCTCGGGTGACCCCAGCCGAGCCTGAGATTCTTCTCTACCCCAGCATCTCCAAGTTCCCCTGCACAACCAGAGCTCAGCCAATATTTTCATCTGATTTTCCCACACTGCTCCAAATACACATCTCAGACCACTCTCCTTACCCCCCTCTCTAGCCTGTTCTCATTGGTTTCCCACTGAAGAACGAAACCAGGTAGGTTGAACACCCACCCAAGCTAAAGACAAACGCCACTGAAAAATAAATTCTCAATTGGTTTAGCATTCTGACCCTTGGAGCACCTTCACCATCATGTGGGGGGAGCTGGGCCCTGTGTCTCCCCAGATCAGGCAGGCTCTGGCCATGCCAGGGCTGCCTGACAGCGCAGCCGAGCCAGGTGTCAGGACAGGCCATGGTGACCAGCCTCAGAGGAGCTGACAAATGGGAAGAACAGTCCTCTTCTAGAGGAGCATCACCAGGACTGAACAAAATGCAACCCATTACATTCCTCCATCACTTCCTTCACCTCATTTTTCTGATGTGAAGAGCATGGAGCAAGGGAGGTGCTGGGAAAAGGGTGTATCTGCAGACTGTGGCCTCACAACGGAAGAATCAGAGGGTGAGGGCGATAATGTTGTTGGCTTTGGGTTTTGTCACAGACCCAAACAGGAGTCAGGTGGCAGTGGACAATACCCCCTTTGGAGAATGAAGCCTGATGTCGTCTCAAATGACTGAAGTGCCCACCTCCACTCAACACCCAGCACAGACCAGAGCCCAGATCCTGTCTCCCCTCAGCTTGAACTAAACTGAGAGGCCTCGTCCTCCCTCCCCAGAAGGATGACATAGTGTCCCACTACAGTACCCTAGAGCCATCACATGGTCCAGAGTTCTGGACACACGGCCGCCTCCTCATCCCCTGGCCCCTGGCCCTCTCCTTGTTGAGATCGCCCCCAGCATGACAGCCCTTAGTGGGTGAGCTTCTCCCACATGACCTGCACTCTCCCCAACAGCTGCAGGACCAGAGTGGGGACCCCACAGAGGACTCACACCATGGACCAGGCTGAGCCCATCCATTTTCTTCTTGAGAACCTCATCTATGGAACACAAAGATCGAGTACGTCAGCCTGGACAGGAATGAGTCCTGGATCTCAAAACCTGGGTTGAGTTGAAACCAGGTTCGAGAAAGCCATGTGCAAATAAAGTTGATGAGAAGCAAAACTTCCTCCCAGCAGTAAGTTTGCAGGGAGGCGCTGGGGCCAAGGAGCCAGGAGAAGCAGATACCAGGGACACATGGTGAGGCGTGAGTATGGAGCACTGGACCTCACTTCTGAGAGTTTCCTCATCTTTTCCATAAATCCTGCTTATTTTGGCTAGCTTGAGTGGATTCTGCTCTTTGCCATCAACACCTCTACTGAAACACGTCGATGGACCCCAGTTTTATAAAAATGACCTCTAAGCAACACTCTCTATTGACAGTTATTTCCACTGTCACCATGGCCTGTGGGAGGAGAGAGAGACCAACGGGTTTCCAAAACTCAGTGCTCCCAACGGCACCCCTGGATCCCACAGCATCATCCTCTCCCAAAGGTGCTAGCAAGTTGGCTTCTCCTCGGTGCCAGCACTGCAGGGAGAGCAGGGGCAGCACTGAATGGACACCCCCACTTCTGAGCTCCCTCTCAGGTCCCCCTCCGCCATCCAGCCATACTCCCCAAAACAACACCTAGAACACTCTCTTCAATGCCATTAACATCTCCGAAAGCCTCCACAAGTGCGTGTGCTCGCCTGTCCTGGCCACTCTTGCTTTGCCATCATCATCTCCTGATGATAATGCAGTTATAACAACGAGAGGTTTCAACCAGCAACAGAATCAGAGACCATCATTCTCCCTGCAGACGGCTGTTTCCTCTCCTAGGGTCTGATCAGCCTGAAATGCACCAGAAGAGAGTGTCCCAACACAGAGGGGCCTCAAGTAGGAAGAATTAACTCAATGCAGGGTGGGGGGGAGCAATGACCATATTTTCTGTGCCTCAAATTGTAAACGTGGTCTGAAAAATGCCTCATCTATGCAGCAACACTGTAGCCCATGGACACCCGGGCCAACTCAGACTGTTCTAGAGATAGGATAAGGGGACATCTGAAGAGGGAAGACAGTTAAATATCAAGTCTGTTTTTCAAGGCGTTGAATCCACAGCTCTTGCTCAAACCAGCTCCACAGCCCCCTGGACTCCAGACCGTATGGCAGACTTGACCATCGACCCACAGGACGACACAGCAGACCTTTCTTCGTGCTTCTTCCTGGCACCCAGGCCCCTTCCCCACCTTGCCTCTCACTTCTGGCCTTGAGCCAGAAGTTCCTGAAGGGACATTCGAGAACTCCCCCCCTCCCCTGCTCCCTGCACCCTGCGCCCTTACCTCCCGGCAGCCATCTTCACAGGGCTTCTGGGAGCACTGGGCCACCCGCAGGCCCATCACGGCATCCTCCAGGTCCGTGCAGGTGCACACCTCGCAGCCCTCCTCCCAGAACTGGCCCACGGGGTACACGGTGCCTCGGTGGACGCACACCTGTAATGCAAGTTGTCCATGAGTGGACTCACCCCGTTCCCTAACCATCTCTGTGTGCTGAAAGCTGCTTCGGGAACGAGGACACAGCAATGCATGAAACCAGCGTGGCATCTCTGCCTGTGGGGGGATGCTTCGAAAGCAGACTTGCCCTCTTCCCTTCCCTGTATGTGGTCCCCCCTGGGCACAGTCCCTGGGGACTTCGTCATGGCCACAGGTTTTGGTGTGACTGGCTCCCTCGATGTGGTCACTGCTGCCTTAGTTGCATTAAGTCCTCCTAGGTCACACAGAGGGGCTGTGCCCTAGCCCATCCACACGCAGCCCTCTGTTCCAGCTGTGGTGGGGGAAGGTGAGGAGAACTGAGTGGGGCCTGTGAATGTGAGCTTGAGACGCCCACGTGACAAGAAGTTCCCATCTAGGCTGAGAGGGAGTGCTGAATGCCACCCATCAAGCCGCACTGCACTGGGCTTGGGCAGGAAGGCACCCCCTCCAGGAGCAGGAGCAAGTTTGGCCATCACTCCAGCCAGAGCCCGAGCAGCCCCTACCTTGTCAGGGAGGCAGGTGGTCGTGGTGCAGCCACAGTCGTTGGTGACAGTCGAGGCCAGGTACCCCAGCGGGCAGCTAACGGTGGAGTTGACACAGTTGCAGGCACACTCATACTTATCGCAGCACTGGGTCTTGCGGAGGGTCGGCATCCGGTGCGGGGGGCAGGCGGGCGGGGACTCTCTTCTGCACGCCTCCTTCCTGCAGGCTGAGGGGCAGCGTGGGGTGATGCCCTGGCCCTGCCACTCTGAGCTCTGCACCCAGCTAGGGTTTGAGTGTCCAGCTGTGATATAAGATCCCAGGGGACTCTAGACCCAGAATATTACATCAGAAATGCACATGAGCCCAGCTCAGGGACTGTGGAATATCCAATCATATGAAAAAGCAATTAAATTGCAGGACACTGAGATCACTAATCCAGAGGGGAAACAGGAAGGTAAGGACTCTAATAGAGGGGAAGTAAAGGCTGCTTTACAATCAATGCCGGCTTCATCTCCTGCCATGCACATCTGGAAGGGAAGAGTCCTTCCAGCTGTGGATTCTCAGAGATGGCAGATGTCCATGGTTTTTATAGGCTGGTAGCTTATGTGAGCCTGTCCCATCTCAGTACCTAGAACAATGCAGTTCTAGGTTCCCCACCAATGAATGAAAGGAGGCCAGCAACCACTCCACAATGTCATTTCATACATGCCAAACCAAATCCAAGATGTCATTTTACAAATGCCAACTCTCACCCCATGTCCTCCGCCCAGCCTCAACTTCCTTCAAATACAATGTGTTCTCCTTCCTCAAGGTCTTACCTCTAGGGACTCCAGTGAGATTCTAAGTCAACAGCACGAGAACCCCACTCAGCTTAAAGTGGGTATTCTCAGTAGCTAAATACAAATTCAGTTTCTTGGCATGTCTTGTTTTAGTCCAACCCTGTGCTTAGAGTATCTACTGATTAAATATATAAACATACACAGAGAAACAAACTACAAATGCGTTTGGGAATAAAATCCAAAGCTGAGGACAGAGCAAAGACACCCCCTCCCTTCAATGGCATGTGGGAGGATGGAGCTGGGGTGTCCTCCATCTTGGGCCCCATAAAGCAGCACAAAGGGAGGCGCCTGCAGCTGTGCCCACACCCAGCACACCTTCAGCAGCCTGCAGCTCGGAGGATGCAACCCAGGCATGACCTTAACTGCTCTGTTCCAGATGTACCCCCAAACCCAGATTCAGCTACCTAGGATACAGGATGCCTCCCCCGGCCAAGGAAACAGTGATTGCCCCCATCCGACCACAGAGGTCTTACCGCAGGTATAGTTGGGCCTGCACTCGCCAGGGTTGGTGAGTGTGGGCTGGAGTCCATCTTCACAACTAGGCACTGGGGGCACGTCACAGCTCACCTGGTCACACACTAAGGGCCAGGAAAGAGAGCTGTGCACTCAGGGTTCAACAAGGTTACTCTTATATTACAAGAGGGACCCCACATGCCTATTCACTCATGCAGAACTCTACCTTTTTAGGCAAATGGTGATGATGTGATAGAGGTAGAGGTAATGGTGGAAAGATTAGGTGGGTGGGTGAATGATGGGTGGGTGGATGGATGATGGATGAATGGACGAATGGGCACATGGACAGATAGACAAATAGATGGATTGACTGAGCTGAGTCATATGATAGGTTAATATTGGTTACCCTTGTCATCTCCTAGGACTTACAGATCTAGCCAAGTCAGTTAAACCCTCTAGATGTCAGTTTCATCCTCTTTACCATCACTCTATCTCTCTGTCAGTCTGTCTGTCTCTAGCTATACCTGTCTGTCTAGGTATGTCTGTCTCTGACTTTCTCTAGTTCTATGTCAATCTATCCATCTATCTATCTATCTAGGGATGTCATGAAATAATGAAAACCGCTTAACAGATGCTTAATAAAGTCAATGAAATCAAGGACTTGAACTAAGTGATCCACCCATTCTCTCTACTGTTCATATTCTAAGACGTATTGGGCATAAATTGTTCTCAAGTCAGATCTCCCTTCTCCAGGCCTTCTACTTCACTCAGATAAATTTGACTATTCCTCAGACTATTTCATTCTTTCTTAGACCTTTGGCCTGTCCCTGGGTCTATCAGCTCCCTCAAAGTTTTGCATCTCTGCAAATTTTACAAGCTTGTGCTTTATAGCTTCATCCATGCAATTAATGTACACCTCAGCAGGACAGAGATGGGGCACTAGAGGTTTATTGTCATGTTAACCATAATGCCATCCATTCTGGATGGATTTAATTACACCATTACTCCACCCGCTGCTCACTCTGCCGCCTGCAAGCCTATAATGAAACCATTTGACAAATAACTTGCAGAAGTCGAGGTGGTCTGTGTGTGGCTTCTCTATACTCAGGATCTTCAGAATCTGACTAAAAAGGTGAGTGGGTGGCTCTGCCTTAACTCTTTCTCCAGTAAATGTCTGTGCGAGTTCCTCCCCGCCCCCAACATTTTTTTTCTTTGTGTTTCAAACCTTAGGCTTAACAATTCACTACAGAATCTTCCTAACAAGCAAATCTTATTTTCCAGAGGTTGTTCTTTTGCTTTGGGGAGAAACGCAGTCAGCCCTCCCCGCACCTCCTTCTGCACACGCTGTGCTGAAGCCATGTGCACCGGAGCCCCCGCCACGTGGGCAGCTGGTGGGGCGCACCCAAGGGAACAAGGGAACACCCACCACACTCGTACTCCGGACAGCACTGGCCTGCGTTCTGCAGGAGGTGGGCCACTTCGCATGGGCCACAGGTGGGAGCTAGACAGGGGGGAAAGTGAGCCATCAAGTCAGAGAAAGATACCAATGGGACAGCCCAGGTGTTGCAGAATCAACACCTCCCCCCCAAACCAGCACCACCCCTGTATCTGGAGGGAGGCCCCCAGGGAACCAGGCCATGGGAACTCTGACAAATAAGAACCCTCCCACTGTGTGTCCTGTGGACCCCCTAATGTATCACTAAGAGACTGCATCTGAGGGCCAAGAGGGGCCAGGTGGGCAGGGGTGGCCTCTGACAGGGTCAATTCCAGGGCAGCAAGTGTCCCTGAGCTGGGGGTAAAGGAGGTTGGCTGCATGGAGAAAGGCAGGAGAACGCAGAAAACTGAAGGGGTGGCTGCAGGACCTGGCGGAGCCCTGCTTCCTCCTGGAGCACCAGTGGGGGGACAGCTCACCTCTGGCTGTGGGGCAGGGCTGGGCTGTGCAGTTGACCTTCCGCCCACTGAGGCACGTGCAGATCTGGCAGGGCTGGTGGTCGGGGACCCAGGTCTCCAGGAACTGAGGGGAAACAAGTCTCAGAGGGGGCCTCGGAGGTTAGCACAAGGCCCTGGTGTACATGGGGGTGAGTCCCCCGCTACCTCCAGCTCCTGGGGAGGGCCAGGGCCTGAGCTCCCCTCAGTCAGAGCCACACAGATGAGCAGACAGGAGTATAAAGGCCAAATGAGGTCCCAGAAGAAATGTCTAGACAGCATGGGGTGCCCAGAAAGGCCTGCCCCTGTTGCCCTGCCAACTCACAGGCAAGATAACCACAGCTTCTAGAAACCTGGGTGCCCTCTGGGCCACCTTCCCTGATGGTTGCGTGTGCCTGGCGAGGAAACAAAAATTCCTGTCCCACACTGCTGGCCACTCCCCAGTCAGGGGGAAAGCTGGGATGTAGCTGGAAAAAAGACTCCATTTATTTCTAGAATCAACTTAGGGCAGGGGGCAGGAGATAAAGGGAATACAGCAAAGCTCTCGGGATCACTCATTACTGGAACCGGAAGTGCCTTTAGGGACCCAGCAGCTCAAGAGTCCCTAAAAAAGTTCCCAGGTCAAGAAAGTCTGTCTTACTTCTCTGGTCAATGAGCTTGGAAGAAGGGAGATCAGAGATCAGCAAGGAAACCCTCTGCCCCCTGGCTGCCTGTACACCAGGATTACCCCCTAAGCCCTTCCCAGGCCCCTTGCACCCACGCAGCAAACATGAAGAGCCAGCATCTCAACAGCATCTGCCCTGGACACCATTTTCAGGGCTTTATATAAATTAGGCATTTAATCTCACTGCAGCCCACATGCCCAGTGAGAAAAGCTGAAGCACATGCCTTGGGTCACAGTGTCCCAGGACCAGTTGAGATTCAGACCCAGAATCCCTCTGCTGCTTCCCAACTAGCATGAAAGATGTTCCAGAGATTTTTCAAAGGGCTTTCTATGCACGCACCTTGTATTCCCTACAATCAGTCAATGAGGTAAGTCCTGTAATTACATATAGAAGACAATGTTGAGGCACAGAGAAGGGGCTTAACTGGGCAGACACCCCGCGTTCTCCACACCACAACCACCTGTGGCCAGAGGTCATAGTGGCTGCCGGGCCATCACCAGGCTGAGCTGCGGGAGTGACAGGTGCTGAGCACACTGTCCCAGCCTCCACTGGTGACTGTCCAGTCCTGCAGAACACGACTCAGCCATAAAAAGGAGACACCTGTACACACAACATGCACAAGTCTCAAACGTGTTCCACTGAAAGGAAGAAGCCAGGCAAGAGTACGAACTGCACCATCCCATTGATACAAAATCCCAGGAAATGTAAACAAATCTACAGTGACAGAACACAGGCCAAGGGCCGCCTGAGGATGGCAGCTGGGGGTTGGATGAGAAGGAAATTCTATGGGGACTACACCTGAGGGGTGAGGGAAGCAAACATTGTTTAAAAATGAACAATGGGACCTCCCTGGTGGTGCACAGGGTAAAGCACCGCACTATGAAGTAATCCGCAGCCTCTGCAGCACGAGTTCGATCCCCGGCCAGCCAGGGAGCGACCCACATGACGCAGCAGACCTCTCCTGACTCACCGCTGCTCCCCTCAGCAGTGTATTTCAGTCAGTCTGCCGGTTCTGTTCCCCATACTGTCTCTGGTGGATCCTCTCACCCCCAACATCTCCGGCCTATACCCCAGCTCTTGTATGCATAAATAAATAAATAAATCTTTAAAAAAAATAAAAATGAACAATGATGTAAAAATACATAAAAATAAAAGGAAAAAAGGTTTGTTCAATTAAAATAGACACAGAGTTATCAACTTCGGACATAATATAGACATGGGACTTTACTGTACCTCACTTTATTAATAAAATAAACTCATTATCTGTTATCATGTTCAAAAAAAAGAAAAAGGGGCATAAGGAAACCTTTTGGGGTGATGGCAATGTTCATTGCCATGATTCGTGATGATGGTTTTAGGGATCTGTGCTATATAAAATTCACAGCTGTGCACATTGAATCGATGCTATTTATTGCATGTAAACTATACCTCGATAAAGCTGATTTTAAAATTCCAAGGATCACAGGAGTACAAAATAAGAGAGCGCTAGGGCGAGGTGCATCAGGGAGACCTCCAGAAGCTGCACCTGTGAAGGTGGGAAGGGTGTGGGCAGCAAGGAAGGGAGAGGAGCTCCAGGCTGAAACGGAGTGAACAGAGACACGGAGGAAGGAGCGTGTTTTGGGGCCAGAGGCAAGTCGCGAGGCCGCCCCTGTCCACTTGAGGAGGGTGTGGTCAAAGGTTAGAAAGAGGACTCTGCCTCAAAGAGAAGGACAGATAAGGACAAATCTGGTGACATGAGCAGGAGGGAGAAGGAAGGGCAGGACTAGGCAACCAAGAGAGTCTGCAGCGGCTGCACGCCCAGCCTTTCTCCAAGGGGCTGGGAAGACCCAGGTTGGGGCACAGGGCACTGGTCTCAGAAGTCTGAGGGTGGTGTGGGGTGCGAGGAACCTCCCTCATTTCCCCGGGCCTCTGCGCTGCCTCTTTTCTGCTCAGTGACACAGATGGTGATGCCAAAAAGAAGCACGGATGGAGGAATCTGCACTGAGACTTTTAACCAGCAAAAATGATGAGGTGAGCAATGAGAGGGTCATATTTTATATGGTTTTGGAGTTTGTTCCCCCATGTTTCTGAATGTGGACTGCAACTCTCAAAACTCAAGAATAAATAATGTCACTTTCAAAAATTCCTGAGTAGGCAACGCCACAACAGGTGACCAGAAGCAGGTGCTAAAGTTCCTCTTCCGGGGAGGATTTAATGAGATCCACGGACCAAGGCAGGCCACAGTAGCCATGGCCCCTGAAAAGCCCCTTCTCTCTGAGGCTAAAAGCTGCTAAAAAGCCCCAGCATCCAGCTGGCAGCTGCCTGACCTCTGGGTTATGTGGCAGATGGGCCAGTAGGTGGCGCTCCTGCACCAGGACAAGCCAACTCCAGGGTCCAGGACCGGGAGTGACAAGAGAAAGGTGAGAGAGAGCACTGGAGTTAACCATTAAATAAAGATGACAAAAGAACAACCAGCAGAGAATAAGGTAAGGAACACTAAAGTCTTCAAAGCTCAAGGTCAGAGCAGGGACACAGACAAGTTTGCATGCAGATGAAATGTAAGCCCTGAGCCAGCTACTGAACACCAGAGAGGCTGGGGTCAGCCCTGGGTGAGGGGCAGGCTAACTGCAGTGAGCTGAAGCAGGGCTCGCCATGCAGAGGGCCCCCACCCCCGCCCCCCAGCACCCCTCCGATGCTGGGGTCTGGATTCCTTCTGAGCCAGCTACAAAGGCTCACATCCTTCTAGTGTATTCTGTAAAATAAACAAGAGCTATGGAAACTGGTAAATATTTTGCCCTTCCGAAGTTACCACAAGAGATTTATACCGTGGTTTATTTCCCTGAAGAAAAGTTTTCTAAGCTTTACTTTTAGGTTAAAAATGTTTTCATTTAATGGACATGTTCTTCATATTAGATTTTTATGCTTTCTCTGCTTTGAAAATAAAAACTGAACATGCAGGTGGCTGGAGAAGATATTTGTTTTCATCCATTTAAATTCTATTTTCTGGAATAATGAAAACTGGCTTCCCTTCAAGAGTGTTTGATTAATTTTATGTCACTTGATTTTGAAATATATTTACATAAGACTGTTTCAGTGTCAAAAGTACTACACTGCACAAAGGACAGGGGGTGCTGAGGACTGCACTGAGGACTTCCTGACAGACGACAGCGTGGGACGCAGGTGCCCAGCAGAGATGGACCCTGGGGACAGCGGGGAGACAGGCGTGGACCTGGAGCACAGGAAGAAGCAGCTCAGAAGCCATCACTGAAAACCTCAGCACTCAGCTCTTTTAAAAAGGCGGGTTAACAAAAGGTCACTGGAGAATGGAAGCATTCTTTCTACAACTCAAACACATATTCTAGAGCATTGGACAGAAGATGAAGGGATCAATACAAGGGGGAACTGGGGTCAGAGAGGAGTGGGAACAGAAGGATGGAGACCCCAAGATGAAATTCACAAGCTTCCTTTTCAGAACCTGCAGACACCTGACGCTCGTCGACCTGAGACACTGCAGACTAGCTTCTTTCTCATCACCGAATGCCCAAGAGGAGGGGAAAGCCCACGCTGACACTCTCTGGGGATACCTAACCACCACTACCAGCCAGTCTGGAATTACCACCAAGTCCCAGTGCCCCAGGTACAGCGTGCAGACCTTCTGAGCTCAGCATGAGCCCAGGAGTTGTGCAAATCAGGGGAGCAAGGAGAGGTTTTGATAACTCATTTGGAGAATATTGTGGTGCAGGCAGTTATGTCATTTGCTAAGCTGAAATACAGTGGCAAGATATGACCGGATGTCCTTCTTGGTTTATCTATTTCACAGTAAGAATAAATGGGATCTACTAGGATAAAACCCAACAACAACAGAGCTGATGGAGTCGTCCAAGCAATAGTCTGATGGACACCGAGTTTACATGGACACCACTTAGCTTGGAGTTTAGCTCACAGATCCAATGAGACCAATGGCAGGGCTCTGACATGACGGGATGATTTGGAGTCATACAAGGAAAGCATTTGATCGCCTCATGCCATCCAGGCATCCTTATCCATTCAGTGGGACATGTAATAAAGATTTTAAGGAGGTTCTGGAAGAATCAGGTGAAACGGTCCTTTTCTGGCTCACAGTACAGTTACTGGAATTGTTTTCATCCTCCACCAGGTTTCTTAGCTGACCTGACCATAACCACCATGCCTGCTTAAGGGGAGACACCCCTCCTGGTCCATTTAGGGATGAAGGTCTTCAGTGATGATGGAGATGTTAGGTCTCGGCTGCAGTCCCTGATCACCAAATACCGTCTCCTATGCCAAATGTGCTGCTCTGTCTACCCACCTGGGTGGTTATATACACATATCTTCATAATAAGGCTTCATAATGGGGCCATCACCATGTAAAACATTCTCTTCCCACCTCCTCCTGGGTTCCTATCACATTCTCCTTACATGAATAGGGAGATTAAAAAAAATAGTGGTAGATCAGGTAGTCTTAGTAATGTGCTGTTTGGTCTTTGATCACGTAGCTAATACATGACAGACTTGAGGATTTGAACCAAGATCTAACTCCAAAGCCATTTGTCATCAGCTTCCCAGTCTCCCAATGACTCCCTTAAGGGTCGCTGCTGCCGCTGCTGCCACAGCTGGAAGGATAATTATGGTGAACATTTCACCATCCTGCGTAGAGAGAAGAGGGCCCACGGGAGGCGAGAGGCGGGACTCCTACCTGGTGCCGCACTCCATCCTCTCCGACACACTGGGTGCAGGCCTCCTCAGGGACACAGCTACCTTCCAGCATGACTTGGCGCGGGGGGCAGAAGCAGCCTTCAGAGGGGTGGTCCCCACAGGCGCTGGCGTTGCCCTCGCAGTGGCGCGGACAAGCGCCCTCGCAGTGGTTGTACACCAGGGAGGGTGGGCATGCCATAGCTGCAGATGGAGAAGGAGGTCACCTTCAGGGGCCCAAGCCCACCAGAGGGAAACTGAGGCACAATTGATTCAAGACTGTCAATCATTTGACCAACTTGCTGGGGCAGAGATGACTCGTTTCCACCAATTTTCATTCTCTCCACCTTGCATAAAACGGACCTTTTGGCTGAGCACATGATCACCAAGAATAGAGTCTACATTCCCAACTTCTCTTGCAACCATGTAGCCATGTGACTAAGTCCTAACCCATGACAGCAAGTAGAGACTCTTAAAGAGACAGCTGTCATACATGCCCTTAGTCTCTTTTACCTCCTTCCCCATCCTGCTGCTTGGAACCTGAGTGTGATAACCAGCCCTTCACCTTCAACCATGAGGGAAAACCATACCCCAGGTGGGGCATGAGCAAAAAACAAGAATCTGTTTGAGGTCTAGAACAGCTGGAGCCACCTCCCTATGTCAGCTGTGTGACAGAATTTTATTTCTCAGTTACTTGCTGCCCAATTTAATCCTAACTGATAATGGAAACTTGGGTGTCCCTAGGAGGTGCTGTGGTTCTTTCTTTTAAACACAGGCATACTCAATGCTTTAAAAATAAATAAATAAATAAGGAATCCACAGCTCTGAACCTATGAGGTCATTCACTCACCACCACTCCCTTCCTCTGCCCCTGCCCAACCCCTCTCCCATGTTTCATAACATCAAGGCAAGTGGCAAAGAAGGTCTCCAAGGATTTAGAGCATCAGGGATTTTCCTATAATGCACAAAAAAGAGCCAGGAGGTAGACAAAGAAATTAGCAAGTAGAGAAGGTGCCATCGTAACTATGAAGCTGACATCTGCAAGGCAGACTGAAGGAGGCTGTACCATCCACAGGAAGCCAGGAAACCTTAGCTCAAAGCATCCTAGGGCTTGTCTGCTCTACTGTCTTCTTCTCAGATGCAAAAGCTGATGTCCGGAAACAGGAGGACAACAGTTAGTGACCAGCTGAGCTGGGCCTGGAATGTTCCAGCCCCCTAACCCCAGATTCAAACCAACAGCATTGGGATAATAAACTCTAAGACTCTTGTATGTATTGGGTGTATATATTGACTTGCCCCCCAAAAAAGTCAGGGATTGCTGTAATTGAGGATGAAGGCCCATGTTCTTTCCACACAAGCACGCTTTGAAGACAGGAGTCTGAGATGATTCACTTGGTGCCCCCTACCTGCTAAATGCTAAATAAATGTCAAGTCCCAATAAAGAAGTTGGCCTTGAGAGGGAGAGGGTAACATTAGCAACCTGTGCTGTTTGTAATTCAGAGGTTTATGGGGTTTCCAAAGGCAACAATCTGCTACACTTCAGAAGTCTGCTCAGGCATGGCCTGCCTCGGGAACCTTGGAGAGCTCAGATTCAACATGCACTCATTCTGCACTTTGTTGATGCCTGTGTCTAGGACATTACAATTACACTTTTCTGAATTATGGAAATACTAGCCGAAAGGAGTATGACTTCATTTACACAGAAATTTTACACGCAAATTATTTTTACATCTACCCTCTTATTTGATCTGAACTGGAACCCGAGGTAATAGGAAATGCAGGGATTTTGATCTTCATTAGCTAGACAAAGAAACCGAATTCCAGAAACAGCAAGCAAGCTCAAACATCATTGATCTTCACAACTTTGGCTGAGTGGGGTGAATGAATGGTGTCGGGGCAGGTGGGGGCTAGGAGACTCACCGCAGAAGTCACTGGTCCTCCAGTCGACACAGACCCCACTGGTCCGACACAGGTGGGCATAGGAGGCGATCGCCTCACACACTTGCTCATGATGGCAACTGTCCTGCTGGCAGATGGCATAAAATGTGGCTGGAGCAAGGACCTTGTGGCACTCGGCAAACAGAGCCGAGAGGAGGACCTGGCAGGGGGAGCTGCTGGAGACGGGACACTGCTCCTCGGGCACAGGCTGGCATGGCTGCCCTGGCTGCTGCACGGTCCAGTCCTGGATGAGCGCCTTCCAGTCTGGGGTGACCGTGCCATCCCTCAGCAGGAAGTCATTGGCCCCATTCTCATCGCAGGTCCCTAGAGAAATAAGGAGAAACAAGGTTGGCAGCCAGGGGTGTCCACAGAAGAGTGTCAGAGACTGGCTGTTCTCCTTCCCCACCAGGATCTGATCCTCCCCACTGGACCCAGGAACGTGAGCACTCAACAGTCCTGAGAGCAGAGCAAGAAAAGTTTATAAGTGCATACTCATGTATTTCATACTCACGTATTGAATCAAATGTTATTTGAGAAAATTAAATAGGAATGAGGCCGACATGTATCATTAAATATAGATGTGAGAAATTGTTATATAGTTAGATTTTGAAATAAAATATCTTACAAGAAAAAAAAAAAGAAGAAAAGTTTATAACTGCCAAGGGGAGAGTAGAGAAAACATTCTCACCACAGAGACCGAAAGTCTGTGAAGCAAGGGTCTTGGGGCTGAGCTGCAGCTGGAACTCATTGTTTTGGGGAGTGAACGTGAAGATGTGGCCGAGATGGTTGAACCTCACCTCGTGCATGATGGCGCCGTAGATGCTGGCTTCCATGTTCCCGCCCATGTAAGGAACAGGGACCAGCCTCCCATTCACCGCCACCTGCCAAAACCAGTTCATCGGTGGTCACAGCAACAAGGAACCCTAGAATTCCACGCTTAGCTGCTTACTCAAGTGACACAGTCCCTACACGGGCACCTCTTCAACTCCAGGGATCCCCACAGAGCCTGACATCTGTCAGCAACTCTTCTAAGATAACAAGCTTGACAGGAGGACAGCCCGTTAGGAGGCTGTAAAGGCAGACGGCTACGCAGCTAGATGCTGAGAACCCCCAGATGGAAGCAAAACTGCATCGTGAGCACCAGCAGGAAGGATGCCTGGAGCCAGCTCGCTGGGACAAGTCTCCAGGAGTGTCTAATAGGAGGTTGTTAAGTCATTTTTGTTTGTTTTTGGTCACCAGACGATATGCAGAGGCCCCCCCAAACACCGATATCATATCAAATTGTACTCATAGCCCATGGGTATGAATACAATTGTAGCTGTAAAAATTATGGAAGGATATTCTATCCATCCCATTTTAAAATTTAGCTATGAGTTACTTATATATGACTGGCCTTCAATTTTCACAATGATTGAACATATTCAAGAATTCTTGCAAAATGAGAAAATCTAACCTACCAATTATTTTCACATAATGAGCTAGGTATGCTTTCTAAATGGACAAGAAATTGGCATAATGGAACCTTTTGTAAATGAATCCAACATTGATGTGTATCAGTTTTGCAGCAATTTTCCCTTTTAACTTTGGAGTCATACAATTTGTTTTGACCTTAAATGTTTTCCAAGACCCAAATATAGGCCCTACTAGTCTCCTTTGGAAAACTCACAGGCCCTAGGCAGTGGGTTCACATTTCCTGCTAGGCAAACAGTCTTGTGGCCACCAAATGTTCTATAGTGCCAGAAGTTAGCACCAAAGTCACAATTTAATGCTATAAAATTGATCCTTTCTTCCAAACCTGGGCCCAGACAACATCAAATCTTACCAGAACAAGGGAGAGGCAGTGCCTCTCCTAGAAGGTGGCGCTGAGTCCTTTCCAGGAGCACCAGCTAAAAACACTGCCTCCAGGTTCCTTCCTATCCCCAAGGTTCCGTGGTTCTGGGAGCCACAGAGAGCCAGCTCACCTCCATGTTGCTGTGGAGCTCCAGCGAAAGGCCATCATGTTTCAGCTCGATGGATTTCATGCAGGCCTGCCTCACCCCGGGGCTGCAGGCACCATTATGGAGAATCACCTCCAGGTCCTGCTCCTTGTCTTGAAATAGGACGTAAGAGCAGCTGCCGGTCAGCTTGAAATGCTGTCCATCAAAGGTCACAATGTGCCGTGTGGAGCTGCCCGTGCACACACCTGGATGTGGGGGGTTCAGGGAGCAAAGGGTGAGTGTAACAGCACCCAAATGCCCACATGTGTAGAGGCAGGGGCCACCCAGGTGCTCACAGACTGGGGAGCTGCACATGAACTAAGGGCCTCCTTCCTACAGATTACAAAACACTCTGAGAAATGGCTTATTTTCCTAAGAAAGGTTTAGAAGAACAAGTATTACATAAAAATGTGGAAAATTATAGAACCAACTTTGAAAACCTTTAGAAGTGCAAAGTAAATGATCTATTTGACAGGGATGCCTTGGCCTAGGAAATAAAGTTAAGTTCCAGAGCTGTTAGGACTTGTTGAAATCATGAGGAGCTAACAAGCAAGTCATGAGCACATGATCTCATTGTAAAGAAAGTTCACCTAGAGACACACGTGTCCTTTTGGCTGCCAAGTGACTAATGGTACAAGTGGCTGTGTTGACCACCCTAAGAGAAATATTTCCAAAGCCAAAAGAAATGGTTGGGTCTCCACACGTCCTTGTTTGCCACTCGTGCATTCACATAATCAGCAAATTCTCAAGGTTCCTTTTAAAACACCATTTAGGAATACTAGCCACCTCACACCTACATAAGCAAACTCAGTAAAAATCCCCCCACTCTCTCACTGCCATATGACCTGAAAGCTAATCTTGAACCTAAATGAAGTTGGAGATGGGCTTTCCAAACAAAGCATAGCCCATCCACGGCAGTGAGTGAGCAAAGCCCCAAGGGCTGAGAGGCAAGCTCAGTGGGTCAGTGAGGCCCCACTAACATCCTTCACTCTCAGGCGGGTCCTGGCAGTGTCCACCTGCATGAGTGCCCCACATGTCGGGGGAGCACAGGCTCTGGTGATGCTGGGTCTGGATCCGCTGGTAGTCAGAGCTGAGCGCTTACCCAGGAGCAATCCCACTCAAAGTCCCTAGGGCCCTGAGCACTCGGCCATTTCCAAGTGACAGTACTGAACGCTTCTGGCATTCTGTCCCCACTCCATGACAATATACTAAGTCACAGGAAAAAGAGATGGTTTTAACTCAATTGGCACATTAATGGGAATGGTTCTGGCCACCCTAAGATCAATTGGCACAGCGAAATGGGAGTCAGAGCTGGAAACTAAGGACTGGTTTCTGCTCCACCACGTGCTTACTCTGTGATCCTGGATAAATTATTAAGCTTCCATGATTCCCTTCTATGTCTTCTGCATAATGGCTTTATAATAGCTACCTTTTCGGGTTATCATGAGAATCAGTTGCAATGTAAATAAAATGCCTGTCTAACAGTGTGTGACACACACATGCATGTCTAATAAACAGGCCCACAAATCTCATTAACAAGCCAGTGTCACAAAGGAAATCCAATACTGTTTTTCAAGGTATTAAGAAGGATTCTTGGATGTGAGTATATAGATGTTGAAGCCCCCTGATCTCCAATTCACCTCCCAACACACCACTCCACTATACTCAGTTTTGTGCTCAGTTTAAATGAACCACATTCATTAACACAGTCCAATGGTCAGGACATAAAAAAATTAGGCTGGACCAGTTAATACTGATGTATGGGAGAAAACAGGTCACTGAAAGTGAAATATACCATTTTTTTTTTAATTATTGGGGATGGAAGTATCTTTTTTTTTATTTTTTTTTTTATTTCTTACATCATTGTTCATTTTTAAACAATATTTGCTTCTCCCCACCCTCCCCCCAGGTGTAGTCCCCACAGAGTTTCCTTCCCCAATGCACCCATGTACCATCACCTCAGTGAAATATACCATTTATGAATATCACCTGAAATCAAGGTGAAATGTATAAATTTGTAGGGACATAAAGATCACCAAATTTGACTTCATTGCAATAAAAAGCTTAAGATACCAATTTCCATGGAAAGACTGAAAAAGTTAGCAAGGAACTATTTCTACAACAAACAAACAAACAACTCAAATGCCAAACTCAAATGGTTTCACAGGAACTTTCACTAAACCTTCAAAGATCTGATAATCATATGCTCTATAAATTGTCCAAGATAATTGAAAAGGAGAAGAACCTTCTTTAAACATTTTACAAAAAAAAAAAAAAAAAGCTGTAACATCAGTCTATCTAAACCAGATAAATACAATATTTAAAAAAAAAACACTATAGGTGGAAGAGTAGAGGCCCCAGGGATCTTTTTCCCCTTCTATATGACAATCGCCTTAGTAGAATCTGTCTGATGTAATAAATTTCAGAAACTGTCCCTAACAAAGACGAGGTGGTGGACTTACTAGGGTCAATTCACCAGGAAGATATAGCAATTATAAATATATATGTACCTAACATCAAAGAATCCACATGGATAAAGCAAACACTGACAGAACTTAAGGGAAACACAGACAGCATAATACATAACAACATAATAATCACTGGAGATTTCAGGAGCCCAGAGCTATGAATGGCTAGAACTTGCAAAAGGATGATGAAGGACACGGAAGACATAAACAACACTAAAAGCCAAATGGGCCTGAACATTCTTCTCAAGTACACATGGAACATTCTCTGGGCTAGAACACATTAGGTCATCAGACAAGCCCTAAACAAATTTGCAAATACTGAAAACGTACCAAGGATCTTGTCTGACCACGATGGAATGAAAGAGAAAATTCACAAATAATGGGAATTAATAAGCTCTCAAACAACGAATGGGATACAAAAAAAAATCAATGTACAAAAGTCAGTTGTATTTCTATACATGAACAAGGAACACTCTAAAAAGAAATAAACAGTCCCATTTATGATAGTGTCAAAAACAATCTTGAGAAAGAACATGACTGAAGGCATAAAGACAGATCAATAGCCTAGCAAAACAGAGCAGAGGGCTTAGAAATAAACCCACACATCAGTGGCCAATGTTCTTCAACAAGGGTGTCAAGAGTCCACAACAGGAAAAGCAAAATCTTTTCAACAAAAACTGTTGGGAAAACCAGACATCCATGTGCAAAAAAAAAGATGAAATTGGACCTTACATCATATGTATAAACCAACTCAAAATGGATTAAAGACTTAAATGTAAGACCTGAAACTATAAAACTCCTTTAAGAGTTTTGTAGTAGAAAAGTTTCAAAACATTAGTCTTGGCAATGATCTTGGATATGACACTAAAGCCAAGCAACAAAAGCAAAAATGGACTGCATCAAACTAAAAAGTTTCTGTGCAGCAAATAAAACAGAGTGAAAACCTACAGAATGGGAAAAGAGTATCTTTTTTTTAAAATTTTTTTATTGTAGACCGTTGGTTTACATTGTTGTTAGTATTTGGAAGTATAAGATCTCCCTTTTCAGGTCTCGATAGCACCCCTACTCCCACCAAGATTCCCACAGTCCTCCATCATAGTCTACTGAGTGGACCTGTTCTCTCTGGATGCCTCAGTTCTATGGTCAGTGAGAAAAGAGTATTTGTAAACCATATATTTGATAAGGGGTCAATATCCAAAATATATGAAGACTCTTCAAATTCAATAGCAAAAAAATTTTTCAAAAAAACCCATTTTCAAAATGGTCAAAGGTCTTGACTAGACATTTTTCCAAAGAAAGGATGCAAATGGCCAGTAGGTATATAAAAATATGTTCTACATCACTAATCATCAATGAAGTGTCCATCGATGGATGGATGGATAAAGAAAATGTGGTAAAAGCACACGAGGGAATATTAACCAGCCTTGGAAAGGAACTCAGAGAGAGAAAGAAGTCCTGTCATATGTAGAGCATGGACATTAACTCTGCCCAGGATGTGGGACTCACAGGGGCAGGTCCAGCGGCAGCCACAGGTCTCTTCCACCCTGATAGGGGATTGGCTGTTGGGGCATGAAGGCCTTGGCCCCACATCACAGTTGACCCGATGACTCTTCAGCAAGGTCTGGCCATCTGGGAGGCAAGTCACTGTGTGGCACTGATCTGGCAGGGTCCAGACATCCCCAGGCTACAGAAGAAAGAACCAGATTCAAGCAGGGAACAGGAAAAGTCCCTCCAATTCTAAGTCCATCTACCCAGCAACTGACCACCTCTGAGGACATACAGACCAGGACTTGGACATCAGCCTAAACGGCAAGGAGACAGGATGTCTGAGAGACAGGTTACAGAACAAAAGGTTTGCAGGCGGGCTTCCCCCCCAAAACAGGATATAATGGTAAGAGGGAGTCTAGACCAGAAGCAAAGGAAGAAAAGTAAACCCAGAGAACAAAGGTTGCAAATATACATCTCTGAACTTTCTTTCAAAGTTGACAGAAAGGAACTTACTCTCTTCTCATTCCCATCTTCGTCCATGCAAACTCTGATGAACCCTGAAACAGACACAGATAAGAATTCAGCTCCCACCCATCACCTGGGATCCTCAGTCATCAACAGTCTGCTTGGACCACCTGGTTAGTCCTAGAAGTCGACTTAACTCTGCAAAGAATCTAAGTGGAGTGGGTTTAGCATGGAGGATGTGGGTCCAACAGACTAGGAGGTGGTCCTCTTTTGTCCTTCAGGCATATTTTGTGGTTATTGATAATAACGATGATGATGATGACAGCTGTGATAATATGGCAGTGACTATGTTACTGTACTTTCTTCTTCACTGTACGTCAGTGCCTGGCAGGGGGAATAGAGGAGACAGAAGGCAAGATCCTGAAAATTCGGAAAGGATCTTGATGATTCTGACCAGGACAGCTACTATCTAGCAGGAAAGAGCAATGACTCTGCAATAGGTTTTGACTCACAACTAATTACATTAGGAAAACATATAAATCCAGGTTAAAAAGAAATCATGTACAGTTTCAAGAAAAAATTTCTAACCTTAAGTCAATTAAACTATGGCACTTTGATTAAATGCTATGGGATTGCATTTTTAAGAGTGTGAGTGTGAGTGTAGCGCCCTGGGGAGACCATGATTTGTAGGTATCAGGGGTCCTTGCTTCTGTCTTCACTTCCCTCTGTACAAAAAGCATGAAACATGTTCTTTCTCTGCTAAAGTTTGGATGGACAGTTAGAATGGAAGGCAGACTATACACAGAGAACTTTCTGGTAGCCCCTGGGAGGTCTGAAGTACAAATCTCCCATGAGCAGAAACTTAAAGGTCCTGGTCTAGCCAACAGTCTTCAATCAAAGTCAAATCTTCTGAATGAGTAGTCTTGAGTGTCTGGAGTAGGTTTTATTGTTTCGGGTTTTGATTTTTGAGCAGGTAAGAAAGATCTTACAGAACTCACCAGAGCACAATTTGTAGAGGAAGGAACTACCCATGGTGACCATGGTGGTGAGGTCTTCTATCCGCTGGAGCTTCACCACGTTGGAGCTGGCTTCAGGGCCTGCCAAGATCCTCAGCTGGGCCGTGTCATACCGATCCCCAATTCCAATGGGGTACACTGCCACTCCTTGAAGCAGAACAAAAGAGCATCTGTGTCAGCCTGCTTTGGTCAGGTGGGCTGAAATGGGCTGGCCTCAAGTTACACCCTGTGTATGTACGGAGGGTGGTGTTTTCCTAACTGTCACTTGCACCCACCCTGTGAGGAGGTCATTCAGTCAGTCAACAAATGTCATTGAGATCCTGCTCCATGTCAGGAACTATTCTAAGAATGGATAGTTGACAGTAAACCAACAGTGAGCCAAGCAGATCAAGTTCTTACGGAGTGGGCACTGGGGATGGAGAGACAACAAACACATAAACAAGGAAATAACTAGTATTTCAAATGTGGGTTAGTGCTGATAGAAAAGCAAAATGGAGCAAGAGGGTGGGTGTATCCAGGTAATGGGTTATTTTTTCACACAAGGTAGGAGGAGAAGTAAGCAGAGATAGCAATGAGCAGAGACCTGAAGTGAGGATGGAAGGAGCAGGGGGCAGAGAGCTGAGAGCAGCAAGTGCTCTCCCAGGGCGGAAGTAGGATGGCACACTCCACCTGGCCGAAGAGACAAACAACCCCCACCCACCTCCGTCCACTGTCAGTCCGCTGGTCGTTCAGGAGGGGCAGGCAGTGCACACTTACGGTTGGCTGTGGCAGCCTTTGCTGCTGCGTCCACGGAATCCATGGAGATGTCCGTGACCAGGATGACCACTGCCTTAGAGGCCCCGGGCCTGGCACCATGGACTTCCGAAGTCAGGTATCGCAAGGCAAAGCCCAAAGCATCCCCTGAGGACAGACCACAAGACAGTCTCAGTGGCAAGAAATGGTGTTTCTGAAGCTACTCCCTGGAAAAAGAGCATCTTTCTTCCTGCGGATCCTCAGGTCATCAAAACTGAATGATCCAGAGTCTAGGAGGAACACACATCTGGGACCTCTGGAAGAGACCCAGAAGGATGCCTAAGGGCTCTATTTTACTCGGCCAAAGAGCAAGACGAAACTAAGGCCAAGGTCACTCAGTCTCGTCGGGCAAGAATTAGGACCAGACACAGTCCCTGCCTCCCAGCTCACGGCACACGTTACCAACTTGGCTGGGGCCTCCCTCTTGCTGCATGAGGTCCACGAGGCTCAGCAGGTGGGCTCTATCCTGGCCCATGCTCCACGGCACGTCGACGGTCGTGACACTTCCATACTGTAGCACCGACACCTGGATGAGCTGGGGCCCTGCGGGAAAGGAAGCAGGGGAACCACACTTCGCATGAGGGAAGCCCCCAGAGAGCCTCTTTCCCACCTGCTCCTTCAGGGGCATCACTCACCTAGGTTGGCTTTTGCAATGAAAGCCTTGGCGAAATTCTTCATTTCGTCAAAGTAAGAAGCCGGAAAGCCAGAGGAGCCGTCCAGAAGGAGGATCACATCCAGGGGCTGGCTGCAGTCTGCAAGAGACCGGAAGGTGAGCACACACATGGCAGGGGGCAGCCCCCAAGCCCACGGGAGCAGACCCCCAGCTGCACGGCACCACCCAGGTAGCTCCATGGTCCCATTCAATGCCCATGTGGGACCAGGAGGGGAGCAGGAGGGGAGTCCTGGGCCCATGAATACCCCAGGTTTGGAGGCAGCGGGAGACTGCAGCTCTCTCCAAAGGCAGTTCAAATGCCCACAGAGCAAAGTAAGAGACATCCCTGCCCTCAGTAACAGGAAGCTGCTCTTCTCCCAGAATCAAGTAAAATATTGGAACAGCAAAACAGTGAGATGGTGGGAAGACATGCAGCCCCCACTTTTCAAAAGTTCATGTCACACCACCTTGCTTTTATGAAAAACTGATATTAACCTCAGTGTTAGCTAACTAAAAGGAATGTGAAAAGGGCTTTTGCTTTTTCAAAAGGTGAAAATCAAAACCAGGTCAGCACTGGTGCTGCAGCAGCTGTTGCAAAAGCAGATGGAGCAGAGAGAGGGGCCCCCCCACAAACTCCATCCCCAGGAACCACTTTACACAGGCTCTGCAATTTTCACACCACGCCTGCGTTTACTATATATTAGTGCTGTTTTTGATTTTATGTGTGTTCTGGTAGGACCTGGTAGGTTATTTTGGGGGGTGGGTATATTCATTTTATCCCTGTAAATGAACAGTCATTGCTCCTTCGCTTACATTATGGAAGGTTTCATAAGAATATTCTACTTTGGGATAGCCTGTGCTCAGCACAGGACCGAGCACAGCATAATCCTTGAAAATTAACTATTGTGGGTCAGGTGTTGTGAGGTAGGTAAATTGCTATAAGGTATTCTGATTCTAAATGCCTGTGCCCGAGTTAATGTTGGGGTACAGTCACGATCACAGTGAAGGAACAAACTCTGGTAAACAAATCTCATACTTAGACTTGATAAGATGATGTTATTAGTTCTCAGCAGAATTATCAATGGAATTGAAATAAATCTGTGGCTTTGATTAAAACAAACCCAGAAACAGAGGCACTGATAAGAGTGAAGCTCAAGAGACATTAAAAGCAGACTAGGGGTTATTATTCTGGGATGGCCCCAAACACACTAAATAAAGACAGTCAAGAACTAGGAATTGCTTAAACATTAACATCCATTTAAAAGGCAATACAATTATAGCAGTGGTGGCAAGGACTTTTTGAGTACTTGCTGGGTGCTATTCTAAGCATTCTACAAATAGGTGTTATTATTATTGCCCCAGATAAGGAGACTGATAAATAAATACAGAGGTATTGGCCTGAATTACCCAAAAATCATTACCAAAAAATGTTCCCCAAAATACCCAGCTAGTAGATATCAGAGGTGAGATTCAGGCAGCCTGGCTCCAGAATCTGAGGCCCTAAACTGCTCCCTCTCACCTGACATCCTGGCCTTACCCCAAAGAATGCCAGCCACTCTGAATAATTTCATCCACCCAGAGTGATCAAAGGAGGTGACAGCCACCAGATTTAAAAGAGGTCACCTCAAGGTAGAGCCGATGTGTGATAAAGCAAGACTTGTGCTTTTACTCTATACCCAGGGTGGCGTTTAAATTTTAATAATGGACTTGCATTCCTTTGCATTTTCAAGCACACACTACAAGAAAAGCATCTTCTTGCCCAGCAGCATCTTCCTGGCCAGGAGGTGAGGAAACTCAGACACTCTGAAGGCAGGGTTGGACCAAGACACAGAGCAGGAGAACACAGGGTCAGGACCCAAGTATTGCACCTCAGCCCTCACCAGCCCTCACCAGTCTTTGCACCTGAGTGAGGCACCTGCTTACCTGGGGCAGGGGAGAGGGTGGGAATCTGCAGTCCCTCCCTGGAGCAACACATCTGCAGCACCAGATCTGGAGCCTCCCTGGGGAGCATCTCAAAGTCCTGGATGAAAATGGGGGCATTGGGCCAGCCGATCCTCTCCAGCTCCTGCATGTCGGCGTGAGGACCCACTCCGATGGGCACCACCTGGATGTCGCCAGGCATCCGCCTGATCTCATCAGAGGCAGGGTTTCCCGTGACCATGTAGACCAGGTTAGGCGCCTCCTCCCGGTCCCCCTGGCTGGCCAAGAAGCTGTGCTCAGACAGATACTGCAGGGCCTGTCCGGTGTTGGTCCTGTTGCCGCCCCGGTAGCGGATCTCCCGCACCTGCTGCAGGACGTCCCCCTTGGACTGGGCCTCATGGAAGGTGTACTCGGCCGTCACCGTGTAGGAATACTGCAGCACGGCAACATGGATGCTGTCCTGGCCCACGTCCATCCGCTGAATCACCTCCTCCATGAACTCCCTGCTCTTGTTGAAGTTGACCTCGCCAATTTTGTCTGAGCCTTCCAGGACAAACACCACATCCAGGACCGTGGAGTTCCTCTTGGATCCTGAGGAAGAAGCCCCCAAGAGCTCTGGTCCCACGGTGACTCGTGCTATTGGTGAGGGCTGGGTAGGAGCGGGCGCTTCGGGGGCCAAGTCACAGAGGTGGCTGATAATCTCGTCCCTCCGCTGCTGCAGCTCGCCCACACTGCTGAACACAAAGGCCTTGTTCTCGGGGGCCTGCTTCTCGATGAGACGGATCTGCCTGAGGTTGGCGTGGGGCCCGATACCCACAGGGATCACGATGACCTTCTTCTTCTTCAGGCCCTGGACATAGCGGACCAAGTTCCGGGCCATCCCCGGGGGCTCCTGGCTGGCCGTCAGGAGCAGGGCGATGCGGGAGGCTTCGGGGCGGTCAACCTTGTTGAAGATTTGGAACAGCGTGTACTTCAAGACCTCGCTCGTGGAGGCCACCTCGCTGCCTGCGTACTTCACCTGTCTGGTGATGCGCCGCAGCTCTGAGGGCCGCTTGCGGTCCCTGAGGTCGATGTAGGCGTGGGAGCCGTCATGGTATTCCACCACGGCCACGCGGATCCGCTTCTGGGAGATGTGCAGACGCTCCATCATGTCCACCACAAAGACCTTCAGCTCCTCAAACTCGGCCTCTGACAGCTTGGAGGAGCCGTCCAGCAAGAAGACCAAGTCCAGCAGCTTGCTGCAGTAGAAGTCGTGCAGGGGTGGCTCGGGGGTGTCCTCCACGTAGGGGGTGGTAAGGCTGATGGGCACTTCCGTGGGGGGTACCACCAGTCCACCGGGCTCCCCACAGGCTTCACAGGTAAGGTTGGCACCATCACAGTAACTGTAGTAGAGGGGGGAAGGCACTGGTGAAGGACCACCTTTGGGCGCTTCTCAGTCTTATTCAGAACTATTGCACGTATACCCACAAAACTGCCAGGGCCCCAAAGATCACTCGCCACCCAGATAAGACATCATTTTTAAACATGTCTTCAAACCATGCACACACACACACACACGCCACGCACACACAGAGCAAAGGCATCCGTTGGTTCTAGAACCAAAGCTTTAACCCATCCCAGGACCTGAAAAAAAAAAACAAACTCTTGCTCCTAAGCCATGCACACAGCATTCAAGGCTGATTCCTTTTTAACTGACATCTCCAACAACATAAATATTTCAGTATATCCAAGCCTTCTTCCAAGTATCTCCAAAGACAAATATTGCTCTAAATTGTTGATGTCGACCAGGCCTTGTAAATGGACTACTGAAAGTAAATGTCTTATAATATTTATTATAACAGAAATCAAGCTCTCTGAATTCTGGGCCATGTTTCATATGTAGGAAGAACGGAAAACACAGGAGCACAAACATTTTGGAAAGATGAACAGATTCAAAATCCTACCTTTGTCTAATGAATATTGTTTTTGTAATAAAATCAGTAAAAGTATTTTCTTTCTAATCCAGCAATCCCACTCCTAGGTATCTACCTGAAGAACAGGAAATACTAAGTGGAAGGGATTGCACTCCTACGTTCACTGCAGCACTATCTACAGCAGCCAAGTCTGGAAACGATCTAAGTGCCCAAGGGCAGACAAGGGGATCAGGAAGTTGTGGAACATATACACTACGGGTACTAAGTTATTAAAAAAAAAAAAGGATGAATGCTTGTAATTTGCAACAACATGGTTGGAACTGAGAGAGATTTATGCTAAGTGAAATTAGTTAGGAGAGAGACAAATAGCAGATGCTTTCACTCATATGTGGACTCCAAAGAAACTAAAGCAAAACAATTCTTAGAAATCTGACCGTAGTGAGGTACCTGGTGGGAATTTCACGGGGACTGTAACTGAGATAAGAAAGCATGCATATAAAAAAATATTGAGAAAAAAAAAAAAGAAAGAAAGAAATCTGACCATAGAACTGAGGCTACTGGGGAGGGCGGAGGAGAGTAAATAGGGGAGTGGCTCCTGGACAATGGTGGTGCCTCACTGGGGCTTTGGTGGTGAGCGTGGTGCAGGAACAGGCATTTGCAAAGGTGTGAACCTATACCCCTAAGTCATATGCAATGTTGTAAGCCAATATCACCTCAATAATTATTTTTTATTTTTTTCCAAACCCCAGCTTTGTCCTGCAGAACAAAGCACTTGGGCACTGAGGAGCAGGTCCCCAATGTGTTACGAGAGAAGATAGCAACTGACTCGTGCACTGCTTCTATGGACACATGGCGGGCACCTCTAAGTGTGGGGGACCAGCTGGGCCGCACACCCGGCCACAAGCACACACGATACATCTGTCGTAGAGCAGTCACCTGCCCGTCCCCAGAACCCCAAGAAATTCCTACATTCCAGCTCAAATTTCCAGTCCCTTCTGGGCACTTTGCCCTCCCACCAGCATCCTGAAAGTGGCATGCCAGGTGCTGGGTTGCCCTGGGGTGAAGACCTGCCCAGCTAGGACCTTCTTTTTGTACCCTCTTGCTATGGAGCAACTTCCCTTCAGCCTCCCCCATAAAGCCAAGAGGGCAGCAGCACCCTGAGCCCAGGGACCCCTGTGGCTTTGGAACTCCTGTCCACACCTGTTAGAGCCAGCATGTGCCCTGGAGATGCCCCTCCCCAGGTGCCCGTAGAGGGAGGCGAGGAGGGGATTGAGCAAGCCAGTCCCTGCAGCTCAGAACCCAAGCCGGCCTGGACTCACCCTCCTACCTCCTCACAGTCTCCTCTGCAGCACCGGGAGGTGGGCAGGCAGAGCCTTACTGGGAAGCTGATTCCTATTTCCTCAATGTCCACGCGATTTATTGCTCCAATCCTTGGTTAACAGCACGTAAGTGACATACTTTCTAGTTTCCTGCTTTTGCTGGAAAACTCACCCCAGGGAAGTGTTCACTCTTGTTTGTACAGATGCTGGCGGCAGGATCTGACTCTGGCAGTTGTGGCCACAGACCCTTCCCTGGCAAGTTAAAAGTTCCCGAAGTCTGGAGCAGAGAGCAGGCCAAATATCGACCTCTGAACCCAGATTCCCCACTTAGGAGCAGGACTTCAGGAGGCTTGGCACACACCCCAGGGGTGCCTCACCTCTCCACAGCCACTTCCCAGACATAGTCCTGGAGGGCACCTGACATGCAGCCATGGTGTTCTCCCTCCCAATTTGAGAGCCTCATCCCAGGACCTGGGCTGTGGCCCTGGGGTGCCGGCTAGCAAGGTGTCTGCGTTACAGAGGCGTCAGGGGCTCCACCTCACTCTCCTCCCCTTCACCCCCAATTCCAGTAAAAAGGAATTTCATAAATTCCTGCCCTTGGATTCAGTGTGGCCTCCAGGGACAGTAACAGGCCTTCAACAGCAAGAGGTTAAAAATCCGAAACCCCCTATGAAGTATTTCCTGGACAAGTGACCTAATCTGTTCTGAGAGAAAGGGAAGCAAACGAAACAAACCACTACTTCTCCAACTCACACGGCGAGGATATTTTTCCCAGAACCTGTACCTCTGAGCAGGCCCCCAGAGAAGCTCGTGAAAAACTTCACTTCAAATAACCCAGAAACCTCTTTACCAAATCTGGCAGCTCTTAGTGTCCCTGGGGTTCAAGGTGATCCTCTTTCCCGAGGCCAAGCGCCGGCCGGCCACCTCACACACGGGGCAGTCACTGGGGTCCACGCAGGTCTGCAAAAGCTCATCCAGCATCTTCCCTGCACAGTAAACCACTCGTTAGGAGCCAAAACTCTCACCTTTCCCAAAAGGAGAACTCACCTTTCCTCCCCCTGGGTTACCCCACCACTGAGGGAACAACCTTCCTTCTTTGGGCCTTGATTTATCCCTTGGCAAAATCAGGGGTGGATTCCCTCACCCTACCACATAGCCCCCAAGCCTCAGGACAAATGAAATGTTATCTCCAAGGGTCTCTTCACCCCACTGGAAAATATATTTGGCAACTCGGGAGATCTGTGCTGTCCAATACAGGAGCCACTAAGCATATGTGGCTTGTTACATTTAAACTTAGTAACATGCAATAAAATGAGAATTCAACTCCTCAGACACACAAGCCACATTTCAACAAAACTTTCCACCATAGCAGAAAGTTGTTTGTTGTTGTTTTTTTTTAAAGATTTATTTATTTATTTATACAAGCACTGGGTACAGTCAGAAGTGCAGGAGGGTGAGAGAATTCACCAGAGCCAGAGTGGGGAACAGAGCAGGCAGAAAGACCGAAGTACACTGCTGAGGGGAGCAGCGGGCGGCAGGAGAGGTCTGTGCGCCATGTGGGACCCTCGCCAGTGGCCGGGGATAAAACAGGTGCTGCAGAGGCTGTAGGCAGCTTTGCAGCCCAGCGCTCAACCGCTGCGCCACCAGGGGAGGCCCTTATAGCAGAAAGTTTTATCAGAAAGTGCTTCTCAAGAAGCAAGCAACATGGATGGCGCTGGAAGGGATCATGCTCAGCGAAATAAGCCAAAAAGAAAAAGAAAAATACCGGATGGTCTCACTCATAGCAGGAATCTAGAAAACTTAAATAAGGGACCAGGAAAATGAATAACTATAAGAAAGTGAAAATCAAAATCAACAAAAAACTATCAACCAGAGACACTTTTTGGGGGGTGGGGGGCGGGAGGAGAGGGATTGGGGTCAGAATGGGGGGGTTGCAATTGTATGGGGAATATAAAAATAAAATTTATTATTTAAAAAAAAATTAAAAAAAAAAAAGAAGCGAGAGAACCAGCCAAGAAAAGGACCAGTTGGGAAGCAAGAGTGTGTGGTACCCCAACCTAAGGAAAGTGGCACAAAGAAGGGAGGGCTTCGTTCTTGGCCGAGTACTGAGAAGGGACCGAGGAGCAGCCGGCCGTGGTGGCACCGAGTCAGGTCAGAGTGAACTTGGCAGAGAGTTGCTCAAGGACAGGGTGAAAGGCTGACGGGACAGGGTTCAAAAGGAAGAAAAAACATTGGCGGCGGAGAAAAAAAAAAAAAAGAATTATTCGCCAAGCTAAGACATGGAAACAACTGAAAATGTTCATCAAGGGATAATTGGATAAAGATGTGAGATACACACACACACACACACACACACACACACTCAGTGGACTAGTACTCAGCTATTAAAAAGATGAAAGCATGTCTTTGTTACAACATCGGTGGAAATAAGTCAGAAAGTGAAAAACAATTACCTCATGGTTTCTCTCATTTGAGGAATACAAATAACCAGTGCAAAAGAATGGATAAATCACAAGAAAAATAACTCAGACTCTGAAAAATATGTTTACCAGAGCAGGGGGAGGAGAGAGAGTATAGACCCATCTGACTGGGGGAAAGATACTAGAACTTTGGTGGTGGCTGCCATGAGGCTTATAGAGAGGTGGGAAGCTGAAACCCTGAAACTGATAGAGCATTGTAAGCCAATGGGGAACCACTACAACTTTATTTTAAAAAATGAATAAAAATAAATTTTAAAAAATTAAAAGATAAAAAAGTGTTGTTCTGGACGATAAGCTCTTAAATAGGCACAGAGAGGCATTGCACAGGAGCTCAACTTGACAAAAATACTCCCTGGCCTGGCTTTCATGAAAGGACACAGGGAACAGAGCCCAGGGCTTTAGGGTCGGGGACAGGGCATCCCTGGGCAAGGCTGAGAGGCCGCAGGACCGGGATACACCGTCCCTGGGCCTGGCCCCGCCCGCCCGGTCGGGCCTCACCTGGAGGGCAGTGAGCATGGCAGCCCTCCACACACTGCACGGGGCAGGCCAGCGGCTCGGGGTGCTGGCACGTGACGGGACAGGCAGGAGCACAGCTGTTGTAGCGCCACTCACACTCGTACCCGCTGTCCCGGAGATTTCTCTCTTCGCAGCTCTGGGCTGGGTAGACAAAAGAAATGACCTTGACCACTAAGACACCAGGCAACTGTGCAACCTCCCTCAGCCAGGACTGCACCCAAGTCCCTAGACAGACGGTGGTAAGACCCACAGTAGAGGGGGCACACGGGAGGTGATGACCATGCGGGGACTTAAGGAACTACCAAGAGTAGAGACTTCGGGATTTTTTTAAGCACTTGACAACAGAAGCCTAGTGGTTCTGAGTCCGCTTTCCACATAGAAACATTAGCTGCTTACTCCGAGGAAGACTCACAGATGTGTGAGCACATCGCTCACACTGGCAAATATGACAAGTGTCTAGTTAAAGACACGAGCCACTCCCCTCCTCTCACTGACCCCTCAGCTCCCTCTTCCAGAATTTCTCCAGGAGGAAAGTCTGCCCTGTCCCCGTGCCTCCCCACCCCATCGCTGTCCTCACACCCTTCAGCCTTTGGCCACCCACCCTCACATGGGGGCTCTGTCTTCTCTCCCACGAGGTGCCCTCTGCACCCCACAAGGGTGTCAGGACTCACGGCACAACGTGGCTGTCCTCCAGGCCACCACTTTGCCGTGCTGAGCGCACACGTGGGCGTAGGCAGCTATGGTGTCACAGAAGCAGGCGCAGTCCCCGATGGACTCACAGGAGCACGTGTCATAGATACAAACATCCAGGAAAGGCTCGGGGTCCACCTGCAAGGGACCCTCATGGTGGCTTGGGCCGGGGCGAGAGACGGGGACCTAGGGACTCTGCTCTTGGTGTGGGGGCCAGAGTTGGGGGTAGAGGCCCAAGAAAGGACAAATGGTGCCAAAAACAGACAGGGTAAAAGTCAGTCCTAGTCTGCGTCTGGATTTCAGCAAGAAAAGTTGAATAAAGCAGGGTTCTGGGCCTTTCATAGAATGCATTGAGCTAAAAAATTTTTCAAAAGACCATCCCTGTCTCTCTGCCTTTCTGCTTACCTGCTCAGTCATCCATCTGTCCCCATAACCCACTCCCAATCTCATGGACGTTTGGGTGTTTTTACATAAACACACACACAAAGGCACACAGGAGTATGCTGCTCACTCTTTTCTTGCCTCGACCCAGCAAAGAGAACAAGGACTCATGTTGCCACTCATATTGCCACTCCTGTTGCCTCACAAGGGGCTGTGAGGCCAGTGGGCTGGGGTGCTCCCGGACACCCACCCTAAGTCTATAGGGAGGCAGCCCACCCTCTGCTGATGCTCAGCCACAGTCACCCCTTCTCCCCGTCTCTGTCCCCAAACATGCCACTACATACACCAGCCCCTGCAGAGGGTCATGATGCACTAACACTAAGAGGGTCAGTTTCCAAGACATGCCAGTAATCCTGATTTCCCCTTTTCCTCTCACTCGCTCTACTCTTCCAGCTCCAATATCCAGGGTTTGCGCCAGGGAACCCTAAGTATCCTTTGGGGATCCTTCAGGACTAAAAATAATTGATGATGAACAAGATGAACAGAAAGATGAACAGAAAGAGCTGAGATTCAGATCCCAACCAATCATCCACTTGCCCAGAGCACAAGTGTGTGTACATGGTTGTGTGCATGTTTGTGATTGTGTATGCACACATATATACCCACGTATACCCCTGCACACGTGTGTGCATATACACTCATATCTAGACAGAAGAAAGCTGTGTTTAACTTTGGGGGTTTCCTTTTCACAGAGTAAGACACAAAATGAGGGCTCAAAAGCCATGGAGGTAAGTCAGAAACAAGTTTCCTGAGACAGAAACTAGGAGCTACGGGGTTTTGCAAGGTCAGGTAAGCACTTAGCTCCAGAGACAGTGAGAAACTAGGGTGTGAAATCCCCACGTCCAGTGTAGGAGGATGAACCCCACAACTGGGACCAAAAGTGGGGTGCTGGCAGATGCCAAAAGGAGCTCAACTTCACAGGAGAAAAGCCACTGGCCAGCAAGGCCCCTCACTGACTGCAGAGGATCCTTTCTGTCGCCCAGGCCAAGGCCCAGAGGGGCTTGAAGCGGGGTTGGGGGGGGGGGGTAGTTGGGGCAGATCATGTCCAAGGTCATGCCCACAGGAGCAGCCAGCACTGCCTCCCACCACCCCAGGCCCTCACCAGCTTGTTGCAGTCCTGGAAGATGTCACTGGTGAGGATCCTGCAGGAGTTGTCCACCATGGTCTGCTTCAAGATGTTGTTGTGGCAGGTGGCAGGGGTGGAGTCCAGAGGCAGCTGGGGACGGGACAAGGGAACACAGACGGAGCATGAAGAAGCAACCCAGAAAGACCCGAGAGACCCCCTTGTAGAGCACCCCAACACCACTCGCAGTTCATACCACTCACCCACCCCCCATCCTCCAACTCCAATGAGACCTGGGGGCAGCCCTCTAGGATCCACCCACATGGAGACCCCAGACCTACCCTACTGGTGTCAGCGCACTGTGGGTTCACTTTCCAGGAATTCCCAAAGTCCACGGGGTCTTCCTCCACTTGCAGGCTGCTGCTGGTGAAGTCGTTGTTCTGGACACCATCGAAATTCCCACACAGACCACACACTTGCTCCTGACAGGCAAGTTGAGAGTGTGAGTCTTAGAAACTTCCAGAAAATGCTCTTTCGGGGGGCGGGGGTGGGGTAGAGACCAAGGTGACCAGCCAAGCCTTACCCTGGCCTATTCCTTTTCCCAAGCTTCCTCACTGACCCAGTTTTACAGTCAGGGGAACAAAGGTCATCACAAAGACAGGCAGCCTGCCCACGTCCCAAGGCCAGCCGAGGGCAGCGGTGAGAAGGAGCCAGCCCTGACCCTGCTCTCGGCCAGCTCCACACCAGTCACAGACCAGACGAGGCGGTCACTGACCTGGAACGTCTGCTTCAGGGTCACAGAGATGCCCAGGTGGTGGTCCCAGACCACAGAGAGGGCCTTGCCCAGCAGCAGGATGATGTAGCGGCCGGACTCCACCACCTCAAAGTGAGTCTCATCCCTCATGGGCCTCTTCACATTCACCTGAAGGCCAAAGCACGAGCCAGGGGGTGAAGGGCAGGCCGGGGTGTCTAGCTCCTCCCCTCCCCCACACCTGCTCGTGGCCTCCAGAACCCCAAGTTCTCTCCCCATTCACCCAGAGTTTGCCCCTTCGGACCAGCTTGTGCGGGCACATTTCTACAGCCACCACCTACCACCCCCACAAATCCTCTGGTGGGTGATAACAGAGGTGGCAGCCAAATCGTAATTGTGACATTAAAAATGCAATGAAAACATGTAGCCGAAGATCAGGTATAGAGTCACAAAAATAATTATTCTGACACCTGGTCACTCATACACGGTGCCCTCGACAGGTTTTTAACATGGCAAAGACTTTAAGCACCTCCAGTCTGTCCATTATAAAAATCTATCCCTATCGCTTCTCGGCCTTTCGGCTAAGATCAAGTGTTGTATAAACATCTATCCCTTTATAGAAACAAACACAAGATGCTCCCTTTCCGTCCCCCCAACTCCCTCTTGCCCAGGTCCCCACACCAGGAGTGTAATGGCCACAACATTCACCCAAGTTCTAGATGAAGCTGGACCCCTGCTTGCTCAGCTAGCAGAGCAAAGGGGCAGGAGAGGCAGGGTGGAGGCTGGCACTCACCTCCCCATCAAACAGCTCGATCTCGCCTCCTTCCACCAGGATGGTGACCCGCTTCTTGCATTTCACTGAGGGGTAGCTGCACCCCTCGTTCCCGACCAGGATGCGGAAGGTCCCAGGGTTACTGCCACAGTAGTCCTGGGGGGGACAGGGGTACCAGGAGAGAAATATCACCTCTGCCACCTCTCTCTAGATCAGATGATTGGCATGTGTTATTTCAGCCTTTGAAGAAAACGTTACAGGGTGTCACCATGTCTGCGAGTGAATGTGTGTGTGTGTGTTTGTGAGAACACACACATCAGGTCGTGAGGAGCTATGCAGGGATTGTGGGAACAGAGGCTGAGGGAGCATGGTCCTTGCTGGCCAACTGCATAGAAAACTACGCAAAAGGGGAGAGGTCTTTGGTGAGCAGCTCCCGTGGCAGCTGTGACTATGGTATGAGGGGGAAAATCCAACTCAGAACACTACCTGTGAGTGCTGGCTCCCCCCCATATTGGAGAACATTAAGTCATTTACCTCCACCCCACTCCTACACACAGACCCACAGACACAGGCACACATACACACTACATGTATACACTTTTATATACACACGTCCCACAGACACACACAGGCCACACAGTCACAGAGACACACAGAGACAGCACCCACTGTCTGTCCTTTATAAGATGGGGCCGGCCAACTCAGTGGGATTATCAGACAAAGTGAGTTAAGCTAACAGGGCAGTTAGAGTTAAAAGTGGAAATCAAGTCGCAGGGCTTTGAAAATTGTTCTTGTCACCAGCTGCACACGCCCGCCTGGTGCCCTGCTCACTCCCAGCATGCTCTGCACACGCCCGCCCGGTGCCCTGCTTGCTCCCAGCATGCCTTGCAGGAGTGTTTGCTCAGTCACCCTGTCTCACGGGGCCTTGCAATTCAGCCTTTGGGGCTGAGTTTCCTATGGGTTTGTGGTCCCCACTTCAGACCACACCAAGCCCCCACCACCTCCTCCTCCCAAGAATGGAGACAGAGAGACCACAATTGTTTAAAGATTCACAGAGCCAAACTGTCTTGTCCCTTGTGGGAAAAGCACTCACATGCTTACCCACTTTGGTGTCAACCAGCATGAAAAATTTATAGGAATCCACACAGTGGGGAGAGGAAACAGAGGGGTCAGTACCCTCTCTCCTCAGCTAGGATTTCCCGGGCTTTTTCTCATCCTACTGGGTAATAGGAATTTTCTGTGGCTCCAGCCCCCACCTCCACCGCATTGTGAACTACACTAGAAATGAAAATGGTGGAAAATGCAATAAGATCATAGGGTGGGAAGCAAACGCCAAGGGTCATTTCAACCTTCTTGTCCAGGGCCACAGTGTCAGGTCGTGCAGGCTGCTCACTGCACAAGGATACACGCAGGGAGAGTGAGCGAGGACTGAATTCCCCACTATGCGTCCTAAGGAGGCTGTGTCTGCCAAAGACTCTGATGGCTTTTTCTAATTCCATTTTGGTGCTAACTTGGGTTGAAAGCAGCTTGCCCCACACCAATCCCAGTCAACAAATGAGCTTTCTCTCCTCTTCCATGTCTCCAAGTGGCTGAAGGAAGATGGATGGTCACTTTTGAGTTTCAAACCTCCTACTTCTTCAGGCATTTCTTTCAGGGGTTGGGAAATTATTCCAATAGAAATAGTTGTTTCTTCAGACAGAAAGACAGAATCTGACCTGGAAACCCCCAAACTGTAGCCAGTAGTGGCCCCCACTCCTCCCTCTTACCTGCACCAGGACGTACTGGCACTCCCCAGGGAACAGGTATTTGAGCCCGTCGAAGGTGAGGTAGTGGGCCATGCCAATGGCGGAGCAGGTGGCATCACACACCTGGTCCGTGCAGTTCCACTTCCGGTCCCGACAGACACTAGAAAGAGTAAGGGCAAGGATGGCCAGTAGGGACTTGGTTGCCAGGGTCTCATCTGGGTATTGGAGAGGGAGAAGATATGGAAAAACTGCTGCAGGTGCCACCAGCGCTCCAGGAACCCTCTAGAAGTGAAGGACCCATGACCTGTGGAGCATGGAGTGTGCAGGGACTTTGCAGCCAGGAACTGACACATTGTTAGTGCACAGCCCCCAAGAGGAGAGAAGGAAGCTATGCTTGTGGATATCTAGTTCCATGAGGAAACTGAGGCCAAGAGGTAAATGAGCTGTCCACAGTGATCCAGGCAGCCAGGGAAAGAGGCCAGACCCTCTGGGGACCAACTGCTGCAAATCTGCTAAAGGTCAGCCTCCCGTGAGAGTGGGCCCCGGGGTCTCTATGCAACAGACTCAGAGGATTCGTGGGGACAAAAGACAGAATGGCGGCAAGTTCTGAGTCAGGAAAACCATGATCGAGGGTGACTGTGCGCCAGAGAAGGCTTGGAGGGTAGACAGCCATATATTTAAATCTACAGAGTTTTGCCAGTGGCCACAATGCCCCATCCCACAACACCGTAACCAGAGATGACGTGGAAGCCCACCCATGCGTCAGAGGTGGTAAGCTCAGACCTCAGGCCCTTCTGGGCCCCCAGCTTCCTGCCTCTGTGCACATGGCCTTTGCCTAGAGCAGTGCCAGGGCCAGAAGTGACAGGAAGGGTGAGTGGGCAAAGCCCAGAGTTATAGGGAGGTCAGCCCAGGCACCAGGGAGGAAAATCAGCCCCTTCAGCAGGCAGCACAAGGCCAGAGGCCACTCCTTCCACTGCGCCTGGCACTTGGTCACTTGTGCAGGACTGAGAAAGAACAGGTCCTCAGCTTCCCCAGGCCCCACTCCCTAGTCACTAGGGGAGTTCTCTGCAGGGCAGGCAGAGCACTGGGGTGAAAGGTTCTCCCCATTTTACAGATAGACAGGGCACAGAGGAAAGAGCAACCCAAATTCTCAGAGGGTGCAGGAGACGGGTACCAGCCATCTCTGCCCCCAGCACCCCACTCCACTCACCCCACCCACCATGGCCACCAGGTCCCCAGGAAAGCCCATCCCAGGGCCTCACCAAGTGTTGCAGTCAATTTTCACTGTCTCTCCCGGGGCGTATTCTTTGCCCTGATGGAAGCAGGGACACCTTTCCAGGGCCACACATCTGTTTTCATGCCGGACCTAAGGGACAGAAATCCAGAGTCTTGGGGGCCACATTTGTATGGTCTAAAGCCCTGAGAAGCAGCAGCCATGGACAGAGGCCAGGCCAGTCAGAACCCACGCCTGGGCTGGGGCTTGGCGGCCCCAGGCACCTGCCACAGAGTCCTCCCCAGCACAGCGGAAGACACACTGGCCACCCTGTGCCCTCACCCCCTGCTGGGGACCGTGGAGCATGGCACCTTGGTGAAGATAAACCCTTAAACCTAAGAAGCCCATGCAGAGGATTCCTCCAAAGGTAATAGACTTACCAGCACAGGGTAATGCAGAATTATTTATCATTGCATGGAAACCAAGTGTCCAACAATAGAAAAATGATTAAATCCATTAAAGAATTCCCCAGTGACAATGTCCTACGGAACGATTAAAATGGCCCTTTGAAAGACTCTTAAATGATACAAGAAATATTTGTGCTGTTAATTTTCAAATCGGAGGTGGGGGGAGCTGTATATACATATGGTCCCAATTATGAAACTGTATTTTTTCTTTTTTCAAAAGGACTTGAAGGAAATATAGACGTTGTCTCCAGATGGTGGGCTGGTAGAGAGAAATTTTATTTTCTCTTTTGGTTTTAAAAATTCTTTTCCAAATGTTCTTCAGTGAGCACGTACTATGTTGATAATTAAAGAACATGGGCATATATTTAATAAATGACAAAATTAATAATACACTAAACACTCTGGAGATAAAAGCTGAACACTGGCAAGAAGCAGGGATGGACCAAAATCAGTGCCTGAGGGGTGATGGCAGGGTTGCTGCTTCTTTTTTTTTTTTTTAATTATGTTTGCTGCAGTAACATTGATTTACCACACTGTGTATGTTTCAGGGATATAGGTTCATACCTCTGCTATCCAGGGGCTTCCTCAAGTCCCCCATGTCCCTTCACATCTCATCCAGGCCTGAGATTCAGATGCCCTCCATGGCAGCCCTGTGGCCCTGCCCCCCGCCACCAGACTAGGGAATTTGTATACTCCTCAGGTCCCTGGGGCCAGGAGGGACAGGGCTGAGACCTGCAGGCCCTGGTGGGCTCTGCAAGAGCTGGCCAAATCCACCTGACCCTCAGCACACACACCTGCTGCAGGACGAGCTGGGACGTCTGCCTTAGCCAAAACCTTGCATGAGCTAATGGATCCTTGGGTCACCCTTAGGCCCCTTAAGTAAAGGGATCTTGGGTTCCAGAGCTACCTGAGGAGTAAGAAGCTGCTGGTCTGGATCTCCTTGTGACTCAGTTATCCCCACACCCGCCAGAGTCCCCAGGCCTTAGATGGAGACAAAGTCCTTGGAAGGAGCTGCACAAAGGTTTCACTTCAAGGATCATGCACACCTGTGTCTGTGTGTTAGAAGGGGATGGAAGAATAACCCCCATTACTTAACCACTACCTTCAGATGCGGGGTGGTTCTTGAGACCCCAAAGCCTGCCTAAGCAATGGAGCAGAGTGAGGAAGCTGCTCTTGGCGGCTCTCGCCTCCTAGGACCTCTGTTCTTGGAAGGCAATGAGCTTGGCTGCCTCAGCTGCAGATGGTGAAAAATGTCATCCTACCAGTGCCTTCAAAGGCTGTCACTATCAGGGTTCATTCCTACATCCCCCCAAGCTTTGCCTGATCTGACTAGTCCCGGGCCTGCCACCTAGTGGCTACTCTAAGATTGACAGGTGCTGCCAATGGGGAACATGCTCGCCAATGCTCACTCCTACCAATAATGGAGGCCAGAGAGGAAACAAGTTCCCCATTACGGGAAACAAGTATGAGACAAAGGCAAGATGCACAGAAGGATAAAGAGATAAGGTTTATGAATGTCCTTCAGAGACTTCAGAAGAAAACAGGCAGAAATATTTGTCACTGTTATTCAATTCATTAATTGAAGTCTTGAGTAAGGTCAGCTCACTCTAAGAACATAGTACTAGATCCTGGTCAGCCAAAAAAGAAAAATAAATAGGTAGAGAAAAATTTGTTTTGTTACTCCTCTCTGAAAAAGCCCCATCTTCCCCCTTCCCCATACAAGAACACCATATTAACCCATCCTCCCAAATTTCGCTTGCCTTCCAACTTTGCTTTGTTCATTCTCCCACCCCATCAAAACTTCCAGCTCAAATAATCTAATTTCAAGAACCAGGAAAGTAGCTGATTAAATAACTCATACTAAGGTGTGAATGACTTCCTGGGAGAAGTCATAAGCTTTTCTAAAGCTCTTGCTTGTTAAGCAAAATGAACTGATACTATCTTTCAGTACATCTAAGTGCTAAGTGACAAATTATAGAAGGTATAGGATATGTTTCTGAGACAGGAGGACCTTCTGGGGCCTTTTAAACTGACATCCTATAGGATTTACAATGTCTTCAGGTGAGGTCCACTCTGGATGGGCCTCAAGCTCCAGATTTGGGAAAGTAATGCCAAAGCTTTGTCAGTCTTCATCCTGACCAGTGAGAAAACTGGGCATCAGAGTATCAGGGACTCATGCCAAGAGGTTTCTTAGCACCAGAAGAACTGGGTACCAGTTCAGAACACATAATCTAGGGTGTACCTAGAGGGTAAGTGAGCATCTCCCAGACAGTATACTGCAATCTCCAAGACCAGGATTTCCACCACGTAACTCTGAGTTTTGAATGAGACTAGGTCTGTGCTTTCCTCAGTCTCTTCCTCTGTGATAAAAGGGCTGAAATCCTGGGTTCAGGGTTCTCTCTGGCCCTGGTGCCCCAAGATCCTCCTGGAGAGAAGGAAGGGGTGGCTGGAATGGGACCCCGGAGCAGTGGGTTGTGCTTTGCTGCCACCTAGTGGTGGAACTAGTAATACCACCCCAACTTAAAGGCAAGATGTTCACTCAAGAATTTTTGAATTATAGAAAAAGACTTGAGGAATCATTTAATGAGACCCCCTCATTTTATTGACCTTGTGAGTCTCAGAATACCAAAAATTGTTCCTAGGGAGTTAATTCCCTATCATGTCTCTGTCCATGATATGGAATCTTATGACTTTTACCCCCTGAACTTCTAAACTCATCATGATTAAACTGCCATTTACTAAGTAACTCCCACATGCCTGTCACTGTTCTCTCTGGTCCTCCCAACTATGCTTGTAATCCAGTTTTACAGTTCAAAAGAGACAGAGATAAATATTTCAAGATTTTAAGTAACTTGCCACTCAGTTATATAAATATCAGGAGCCAGGAATTCAGTGTAAAAGTGTGGAATTCTTGCTCAATGCCTCCTCCACACAGCTTCTGCACCAGCCAGGTAATGACTACAGATCAAAAGCATCCCCATCCCCATGTTCCATGCAAGGAAATGGAGTAGGAGCAGATGGAGTCTGCAGCAGAGGGAGTGGACCAGCCATCTTCCTCTCTATGCAGGTACCAAGCCTGGAACAAACTGCAGAGAGTGGGGTCCCTCCCTGCCCCCAACACTTTCAAATAGGTTCACTGGCCTTACAGCAGACATTGAGAGGGGCCTTGAAAGAGGACAGGCAGGCTTCAACAGAGAACAGCACTGCTCAAAGTATGGCCCTGGGGTCGGTGATGAGCCCAGAAATGGGGAGGTGTTGATGGCAATTTCAGTGGTTTATCACATCTGTAGCATCTAATAAAAATTAGCAGGGAGGGCAGCTCCTGTGTTGTAAGTCATTGCTTTTAGTTTCATTTTTCTGAGCACTCATTTCTATTTCATTTACAGATGCTTTGTTTCATGTAGAGTGGATATTTAATTGAAGATCTCTCCCATGGACAGGAGGACGAGGTGGTTGTCAGGCTCTGGGAATGAGCCTCAGTCTTTACAAACACAATTAATTCTATTCCTCTGGTTCTATAGCACATTCTGGTTTTAAAAGCATTTTCTCATAAAACTCCACCAAACCCACAGCCAGTGTATGATGAAGGCAGATCAGGAAGGAAATGTGTGTCCATGTCACATATGAGGGGAACGAGACTCGGGAGTGTGAATGACCGCTGGGGTACAGTCAGAAAGCAGGGGCGCCAGCTGAGCACTGGCCTCTGCCCTGCTGCTTGGTGCTCCCTCCACTCTCAGTACGTCTGCCCCCAGCAAAAAAGCTACTTCCTTGCCCTCTTCAAGTCCTTAGAATACAGAATCCCTGGCCTCTTCCCCAAAACCTCAATAACATGCCACAATCTCCCCCGCCCCCACCCTTACACAGGGAACAGAAGAGCAGAGTAACACCCAGAGCCCAGACTGGGGCTTCCAGCTCCTTTTGCTTGTATTGTGGCCAAGAACACGTGTCCAGTGCGGCAGGCTCATGCTGTACACTTCATAAATCACATGGACTTTTCTGCCCTGCCAAATCTGGCCTCAACAATTAGCACACTGGTCGACATCGTAATGAAGCAGTTGTGAAAATAATTCAGTCTCTTACACTCTGAGCTTTGGAGCTTGTTACCCTGTGTTGGAGGGAGGGCCACCTGGTTGGAGGGCAGGTATCCAGCAAGCTCATAAGGGTGCATCGGCAGCCTGAACTTGAGGTCACCGGGGACCCGAAACAACAATGCAATGGTCGTGGCTATGCACACTGAACTATCTGTACTGTTTGCCTCCCGGGTGGAGGGAGTTCATCTTAAAGAGCCTCTGGTGTTGACATAGTCTCCCGAGTGAGGTTCCTTTTGGCCAGAGCCTCCAGTGATGTTGGGAGAATGTTCCCCAGCATGGGGAATGCATGGTCAAAACCAGTGTCTAGGGGTGAAAAGTGCAATGGAGAGTGGGTACAGGGTGAGTGAGGAAGGTGAACATAGGAGGATGTGAACGGATATCTTCAAATGATACGAGTATGGAAGCTACTGGCAAATCAACAGAACTTGAAAAAAATCTGCATTTATAAAAATATCTGTCACTAAAAAATACTAAGTTAAAATAAGTCCTTTCCCAAAAAAAGAATGGGGACAGTACAGCAGTGACCCATCCCTTCTTATTTCTCACCCCTGCCTAGGTCTGCATTTCCCTCTCCTATACACCTTCCCTGGGGCACCAAACAAACCTCCCAGTTTGGGGGTGCTCTCTAGCCATTCTCTAGCTCCCCCATTAGAAAAGAACATTCCAGAATCCTCATACAGAGGGGAACACCCAAGAGAGAATTAATAACACAAATCCCTCCTTCCAGGTGACAAGAATAATTTGCATATATTGTTTCCTACAAAACTGGACTGAGGTCAGAGTTGGCAGGGAAGTAAGGAGGCTTGGCTCAGACTGTCACCACCAGTGAAAGACTAGAAGGGTGCATAGGCTGCAAAGCAGCATGACCCCCCAGAAATTGCGAGCCAAATGCTGCATGTTTGTAGCCCCAACCCCAGAACCAAGGAATAATATGAGCTGGTGGAGACCCCAGGACTCAATGTACAGACAAGGGAAAAGGCTCAGTGCAGAGAAGGGACTACTCCCGTCCTGGTTGGAGGTGTAGCTGAGACAACTGTCTTCTCTTCAAACAGTTGTGTGTCTATGCAAATCATGTGCAAATGATATGCAAATAGGCAGGTGCCCCTGCTCCTTCTTACAACGGATTACCCCTTGGGAAATAGCTAGTGGAAATGCCTGTTTTCACTTGTAAGTATTTTCTGGCAATACCCACTTTCCTTCCTACAGCAACAGCACCTTGGGGGGCGCTTATATTTTTGTCAGATCTCATCAGGACAACACTGGCCCTTTCCTGCCACCACTGTCCCTAACTCTGGTGGCTGGCCAGACACAGAGACTCTTCCCACTCTGCCCCATCACCACCACCACCATCTCTCCAGCATCCTAGCCCACCTCACTCAGCCCTACCTGCAGGGAAGTGGGAGGTCACTTACCATGCCCGGGGGGCAGAGGCAGCCGGACACGCAGCCAGTGCTCATGCACTCCAGGTCATAGTTCTGGCAGGTCTTGACACACTCTAGCCCCTCAGCCCGGGGGTTGTCGGCTGGACACACCAGCTTAACCATGGGGGGCCGGCAGGACAGGCTCCTTTTGCCTGGGAGATAGGAAATGAAAGGGGAGATTAGTGGAGGGGTGATGGATGGCCCTTCTATACTGCCCTTTGACCCCTGGCTTCAGCCACTCAATTCCAGAACAGGAAGCTGCCCATTCCCTGGGTTACACGCTGCCTGATCCCTGGCCAGGTCTGCCCCTGAGCCAGGCTCCTCAGACACAGCCTAACTACTCATCTGACCCACTGACCTTTGCCCCTCTGGGGCCAGCTCTCCCCATCTCCTTTCAACCTGCGACAGCTGGCTGCACTGAATCCTGATGTATTACAGAAATGCCCAGACCCAGGCTCTAAAGGACCTGGGCATCTTTTTCAAAGGAACCCATATTGGATACAACAGGACTGTTGCTAAAATCCTTACAACTAATTAAAGTCATGAAACCTTAAAGGGGTTTCATGAACCCCTGTACTCCACTGTCATCCCTGCCCAGCCCCTGGCCATGGCCTGTCACCCCTACCTGCCCTCCTGCTGTGCCACTATTCCTCTGCTCCCCATCTAAGATCACCACCTGACACTCTACGTATCTTACCTATTTGTGAATTTGTGACTGCCCACCCCACCGTGGAATGTATGCTCCATGAAGGCAGGAGCTTGGTCCACTTTGTTCTCGGAGATAGCATATTTCCTGACAATTAGTAGGCATCAACGGCTGACTGGATCAATGACAGCAGCTGGTTGATATGGGACCTTTCAAAAGCCCTGCTGCACTTAATAACATCTGTATCTAACCATAAAGACCTCTAACGATCTCCTGTGGACAGGAAACCCAGAATCTCCAGTCTTATTTTCACATGGAAACTTAGGAAACTGAAACACTACAAGATGAAATGACTTTTCCAAATCACACAAGATTCTAGGAGGTTCTTGACTTTGAAAAAGAGGTTAACTTACTTCCAGGGACGAGGCTGGAAGTCTTGAAGCAGGAGACAGCATTAAAGGCAGATCCAGGGGAAAGAGTGACAGAAAGGAGGTGGGCGTCAGGGAAAAACATTATAATAAGAAAGCAAGAGAAAGATTTAGTGACCTTGAGATCTGCTATGGTCTGAATGCTTGAGCCCCCCAAAATTCATATGTTGAAATCCTAACCTCTGAAGGTAGTACCAGGGGGTGGAGCTTTGGGCCTTTGATGAGATCACAAGTCTCCTGAATGGGATTAGTGCCCTTCTAATAGACACACAGAGCTCTCTCGCCCCTTCCTCCATGTGAGGGCACAGCAAGAAGTCTGTGGCTCCAAAGAAGACCCTCACCCAACCCTGCCTGCACCCTGATGCCAGACTCCAGAGATGTGAGAAATACATTCTGTGGCTTATAAGCCACTCAATCCATGTTATTTTGTGACAGAAGCCCAAGTGGCACAGGACAAGGTCAGAAATCCTCATTTCAGCTGGCAAGTCAGCCAGGAACTTGGGATCTTGCCAACTGACAACCCCCAATCAGTCATCCAGGGAAGCAGACCTCCCACCGGGACAACCTGAAAGGCCTTGGGCATGTGCAGACATGTGCATTGGAGGGAGGAAGTCTTGAAGTAAGTGGGCGGCAGAGAGAGATTAAACTGGAGGCTGAAAACGGTCTATTTGTCTGCCCCAAAGCATCCTTCTCACTCTCCTTGGGAAAGCCCTTTCTAAACAAGGGTACGTTTCCCGGAAAGCAAAAAGACACCTGTAACCTCTAAATGTGAATGTGGCCCCACCAGGTCACCCCCTTTGCCCTTGTGTCTTGCCTTCCACAGCAGCTATTAGGACCTCCAAATGTGTCCAACTCTCTTCTGCCAAATCTGTCTGAGAAGCTTGCTAAAGAGGTGGCCTTAACTGTACACCCCAGGTAAAAAGAGGTCATCGAAGGAGGAAGCTTTTCACCCCCTTCAAGATGACCGACTCAGCTGGCACAGGCTAAGGTCACCATGGGCAAAACAGAGGTCTTGCTGGGTCCGTCTTGTGTGTAATCCACGTTGTCTTCCTGCCTTACTAATTTTCAGTCACACCCGTAAACTCCAGAGTCTCTAGGCCTGAAGTCACTCACACACGCGGCCCGAATGCATAGCCCCAAGACCCAACAACTGAGCAGCCCCAGGCGGTGGGGTCAGCACTCACTTCGGTGCGAGAGGGGGCGGCCGAGGACCGTGTCGGGCAGCATGCTTCCCGGGGCTACGCTCGAGGTGCAGTGCATCACGCCATCCTCGCAGTAGCTGCAGAGAAGAAAGTCAGTTTTGCAAGGGCGATGACCCTCGTGTCTCCATTTCCTCTCCCGGCCCTCTCTGCCCCTCCACCAGCACTCCCCAGGCTGAGACCTGTCTGAAAGACAAGCCTGCCAAGGCCACAGGCGACCTCCAAGCCACTTGACCCAAGAAACTGTTTCTAGTTCTCCTCTTGCTTGATTCACTTCAACAGCATTCATCGCTCCTGACTACTCCACTCTTCTAGCAAAAAAAAAAGTAAATCTCTTCTGGTTTCCATCCCTGGTGGCCCCCTCTCAGCCTCACCTCTCAGCCCCACTGAGAGCCCCACCCTGGCTCTCTTCCCACACACCATGTTGTTCACATCCAGGTAATTACGGAGATGACTCGTGAATTTACATCTGTAGCTCAAATCTCCTTTGAGTTCATATATTCAAATGTCTAGGTGTAGCCAGTGTTCAGTTCACTCAGCGCCCTACACTGAAGATTCAGCCCCGTTGACGCATGTCTGTCCCATTTGCTGGTGCTCCAAGGCCACAAGCTATTCTGCAGTGTGCCTCCACCCTGTGTTACCTTCCCGGTGACCCATACACACTGTCACCTGCTCCTCACACCACAAAAAAGGCGGTGATTAGTGTCTTTGTTCATGGGCCTTTAAGAACCTGCATGAGAATTTCTCAGTAAATGCGCCCAGGGGCGGCACTATGGGACTGCTCAGGGCTGGGTGTCTAATTTGCACATGCCATGCCAACTCTCTCCCAGGTACAGCTGACCTGGTGTTGAAGGGAGTAATGCACCTTCAAGATTAACAGGTGGCCCTGGGTTTGGAGAGGGGAGCAGTGGGCACGGTCAGTGGATGCAGGGCCTGGGAGACCACATTAAGGGTTTGGTCTTTATCCTAAGGCCTGTTGAGGGAAGCACTTGAAGAACTGCAAACACAGATACGACGTACTCAGAATTAGGTTTGGAAAAGACACCTGGAGGCTCAGAAACAGCGTATGTCCCACCAACCGCAGACCAAGGGCCCGTGTCCCACAGTCTTGTCAACACTTGGCATTATCCAGATTTCAAGTGTTTTCCATATAACAGGTAAGAATTAACATTCATTGTTGCAAGTTATGTTTATCTGATGAAAATTATTTTAAACATTTTTGAAGGTGGCTGCTGTTTAATCAAAAGTTGCTGAATGAACCAGACACTTGGCACTTGCCTCCTAAGTACCAAAGGGACCTGCGCTCTTGGTGTTTCACTGACACCTGATTAAAAAACCCCTGTCCCGAAGTCAAGTCCTATGTCATTTGGACATGACCCAAAAGTTTAATCGTGTACATTTATTATGCACATAATTATATAATTTATAATTACTTATAGGTGATTTATAATTTAATTTATATCAACTAATTTAATTATATAATTAAAAATTAAATTCAATATATAGCCTAACTCATATACATATGTATATAAATACACACACACACACACACGCACACATATATAAACTTGAAGATAAGAATCAACTCCTGGCCCGGAGCCCAGCCTGGCTAGAGAAAGTTCTCTTCTGGGTTGGCTGTTTGGTAATTAAACAAACGGAATGAGAAACATTCAGCCCACACGTCTTCGCACGAATTCCTACCGCCTTTTCTCACAGGCATCATCAGCATAGCTGGGCTCATTCTTCAACATGTTGTTTAGGGAATAAAAATAAATGGCCACAAACAAGCCCTGAGTTCCCTCTGGCTCTCATTCCCCATGAAATCCAATCTTCTAAATGAAGTGGACAGACAGGCTAGTCAATAGCCGTCAGCCCCGGTGCCTGAAAGGGAGACATGGCGGGGGGTGGGGGATAAGGCCACTGTCACAGACTCCGCTCACCCAGGACCTGCAGCACCCCATCTCTCACCTTACCTTCTCACCCTTCTCTCTGAGTTATTCCTTAAATGCACCCTGCTTCCCAGAGACCCCATCTACTTCATCCCCTGGCCCTCAAGCCACTCAAGGTTAATGGGTTCTTTTCATAGCATTCTTGGCAGATTGCCTAATTCTGGATACTTTTGGAAGTCCACCAAGCAATCAACTCCTGTATTCTTTTTTATCATCTCAGTTATGGGTCTTTTCCTGAGTGTCCCTGATCAGCTCATCAATATCAGATTCAAGATCAAGATTTTAGCTGGGCCTCCCTGGTGGCGCAACAGGTTAAGCACCGTACTATGAAGCAATCCTCTGGCCTGTGTACCCCAGCTCTTGTATGCATAAATAAATAAATCTTCAAAAAAATTTCTTAAAATAAAAAAGCCAGCCCTGCCCTCTAAGAGTGTCATTTGTAGGCCCCAGTGTCATTTGTAGGTGATAGCTGTAGCCACACACGGGAGAACAGTCGCAGAGCTCGGGACATGCTCATACAAGCAGGAAACATTCCTTCCTGTTCCCTTTACTTCCATGGCAAGGTTCTGCCCTTTTTGCCGACCCCCTTTCTTTGGCATCTCTCATAGGCTCCTCCTCCTCCCCTGCATCTCCGAACATTCCCCCAAGCTCCAGACCAGTTCTCTTTTCTTCTCTTTCGTCCACTCCCCCTTTAGAGGGTCTGGCTACTCCCACGGCTCTGTTACCCACACGCAGCTTTCTTCTCCAGCCTCAGTCTCACTCAATCCATCATTCCAGTTGGTGGTTCCACTCATTCACCAAGAAGCCCTCCTGGTAACTCAAAGTTATCAATCAAGACCCAAGCCAAACACATTGTCTTCACTCTCCGTCCAAAGAGATCTCTCGCTGCTGTTGGCATCACTGTCCTCCCAGGCAACCAGGTTCAGAACCCTGGGCCCACCATGGACAGCACTGCCTTCCTGCACCCAAACTGTTTGCTCAAACACCAAAACACCCCACCTGTTTGCTCACTTCCCAGCATCTCCAGCTTCGGTCCCACATCCATGTTCTCTGAAGCCAAGGCCTTGCCACACTTCAGCTAGATTGTGTCAACATCTCCCTACAACTCACCCCCCTGCCTTCATTCTTTACGCAGCTTCCAGAGCCACTTTCTAAGCTACCCATTGATCCTATTCACCCTCTGCTCAAACCCCCCAAGATCTCAATGCCAAGCACTCGGTCATCAGAACTCACCCGACCCTAAGAGGTCCCTGAACCTGATCCCAACCTCTCCTGCCTTATCATTCCTCCGCACAACAGGTTCCCCCAGAGGAAGTACTTTGGTGATAGGTAAGAACTCCTTGTGCATGTTAGTCCTGGAATCTCAGTTCCACCTAAAAAGCCCTCCTCCTGTCACCCCACCACACCCCCTCCTGAAAACCTCTTCCCCAGACTCAAAGCCACCTCCTGCATTGAGTCTTCCCCATTCCTCCCAATGGAAGAGTCCTCTCCCCTTTGCTGAATGAGGAGGGACTTTCATTTCTCTGATACAGTGAATCTACCAACATGATAGCCATTTAACCTCAATAAACATTGAGTGTATCTACCTTTTTTTAAGATTTATTTATTTATTTATACAAGAACCGGGGTACAGGCCAGAGGTACAGGAGGGTTAGAGGATTCACCAGAGACAGAGCGGGGAACAGAACAGGCAGACTGACTGAAATACACTGATGAGGGGAGCAGCGGGCGAGTCAAGAGAGGTGTGCTGCACCATGTGGGAATCTGAACCAGCGCTGCAGAGGCTGTGACAGCTTTACAGCGCTGTGCTCAACCCGCTGCACCACCGGGGAGGCCCAAGTGTATCTACTTTTTGCCAGAACTGAGTGAGGCACTGGGTCTCGGGCCTACCCTAGGTTCTCTACTCTTGGGGAAGCCACAGTCTAGAGGAAGCAGACAATATGTTGTGCTGAGCTCTGTGTCCAGTGCCCATAGTCATTTTAATACAAATGTAAACAACTAGTTTTGGGGATGAGTTGCAATCTAGAGACCTTGCCTGGCTCTCGATTTGAACAAACCAACATGGATGTCATTAAGGCATTACTGTTGATGCTTAGGTTAATCATGGCATTATCATTTCTTTTAAGCACTTATCTTTTAGAAATACAGTTTGGGGGCCTCCCTGGTGGCGCAAAGGGTTAAGATGCAGCACTAGGAAGCTATCCGCAGCCACTGCTGAACAAGTTCCATCCCTGGCCAGGGAGGTGACCCACATGGCACAGCAGACATCTCCTGATTCACCCACTGCTCCCCTCAGCAGTGTATTTCAGTGGATCCACCTATTCTACTCCCCACTGTCTCTGGTGAATCCTCTCACCCCCTTACACCTCTGGCCTGTACTCTAGTTCTCATATGCATAAATAAATAAATCTTAAAAAATATATTTTTGAAGCATTTTCTGATGAAATGATAACTATCTAAGGGTTTCCTGTAAACTATTCCAACCAAAAAAGAAGGAAGAATTCAACAAAATCAGAATGGCAAAATGCTGATAATTATTGAAGCTGGACGTGGATGCATTAGGGTTCCTTGAGCAATCTGCTCTCTTTTATGTCTGGACGTTTTCCATAATCAGGACATTCTAATTGGGTCCCCCCAGTAGATGGTCGGTTTCCTTGGAGCTCACACTGTCTGCTTCATCGCTCCATCACCATCTCTAACCCAGACCTGGTTAGAGCAGGTGCCGAGGAAGTATTTGCCCGACAAGTGTTCTGCAACAATTTCCTCTGTGACAGCAACAGTCTGCTGACACTGACAGTGACAGGGTCCTAGTGAGGGGCTACAAGCGGCCAGCATTGCTTGGAGACATTTTTTAGGGACATGCACGAAGCAAGCAGGGCAGCAAGGCAATGTTACTCTGGGCTATTTTCTCCCAGCTCAAAAGCTTCAGCTGGAGAACACTGACTAGAGGCTGAAGAGGAGGGAGCAAGGAGGACTCCTCCTGTTTCCTGTTCAGAAAAAGGAAACTGAAACCGAGCTCAGGAAAATGGGGTCAAACACGTGATCGTTGGCACTGAAGCTCAAAGTCCCTCTGCCAGCCCAGAGTCCTCGTGCCAGAGCAGTAAGTCCTAGGTGAGCTCCCAACCCTGCTTCTGACTCACTATGCAATTCTGGACAAATCACTCCTCTTCCGGGCCTCAGTTTACCCCTCAGTGTAATTAAGGACTTGGAGGACCCCTTTCCTGCCCGGCTCTGTGTGAGAGGCCCCGGGCCCCATGCTGGCACCTACCACATGGTGTGATGATCCGAGAAGATGTCTTCAGGCTGGAAGATCTCACCGTCATAGTAACAGGGGCACTGTGCTTTAGGCACGCAGTCTCCCCTCTCATCCAGGTAGAGCCCTGGGGGGCAGAAGCAGCCCTCCAGGCAGACCTCATTGCACTCTTCATCCGGGTAAGAGAGGGAACGGCAGGTCGTGTTGCAGGGGGTCCCACACTGCAGGTACACCTGGTCTTGTGGGCAGCTTAGTGCTGGGAGAGGGGAAAGGAAAGGGAAATCCCATTAAGATCAACCTGGGACTTAGGGTGCTAACCCCTGCATCTGTGACCCCCCCCAATTATATCTATGTGGGCCCTGCCTTTTGTCCCCACTATGAGCAGAAGTAGTTTTGTGCTCACAAATGTCTAACATACACATTTCCTCCTGTGCTGAACCAAAGCAATTGTGCTTAGCCATCCCTGAATTCTCAAGCTTTAGACAAGTAGAAATCCCAGGGGGTGGAAGCTGTGCCTATTAAAAACAGGGACTCCCTAGTGGCTCCGGGATTGGTGCCAGGGTTAAAGACAGCGCTATCAAGCTATCACCAGAGTTCAGTCTCCAGCCGGCCAGGGAGCAACACACATGGTGCAGCAGACCTCTCTTGCCTCACCCGCTGCTCCCCTCAGCAGTGTATTTCAGTAGATCTGTCTGTTCTGCTCTCCACTCTGTCTCTGGTGAATCCTCTCACTCCCCCCCTCACAGACACACACACCCTCTGGTTTGCACGTCAGTTCTTGTATGCATAAATAAATAAATATTTAAAAAATATATTAAAAACAACTGAAAGAAAGAGCCAGAGACTTTCTCCCATGATGATCAATAATAATGGCTACCATTCATTGAGAACCTACTGAATGTCCCGTTTTTTCACAGGTTCCATGCCCTTTCCACCTCTCTCCTTGAGCTAGATCTCATTAACCCCTTTCTACAAGCAAAAACCTGGAACTTAAGCTAAGTGACTTTCCAGATCATACCTCCTACAAAGAAAGGGGAGCAGGATCTGAACTCAGCTCTCCATGACCCAAAGGTCACCATTATGCTCTAAAAAGGGAACAGTCAGGGGCCTCCCCTGGTGGTGCAGGCAGCTGAGCACCCACCACACTGTGAAGCTGTCCACAGCCTCTGCAGTGTTGGTTTGACCCCAGCCGGCCGGTGAGAATCCCACATGGTGTGGCAGACCTCTCCTGTCTCGCCCGCTGCTCCCCTCAGCAGTGTATTTCATCAGTCTGCCTGTTCTGTTCCCCACTGTCTCTGGTGAGTCCTCTCACCCTCCCGCACATCTGGCCTGTGCCCCAGTTCTTGTCTAAATAAATTAAATAAATAAATAAATAAATAAATATTTAATGGCTGAATAAATAAATAAATAAAAGGGAAACAGTCCCAGAGAAACCAGCTTTCGAGGACATGCCAGTCACAAAGAGCAGGGACACTCTTACAGTAGAGTGGGCAGACCGCTCTCCCCACGGACCTCACTCTCCCTGGCCTCCAGCAAAGAAAGACTCAGCCAAGAGAAGTAAGGCAATTTGGCAGGGCTGCTAAGGAAATGAGTTCTCCCTCCCCCATGCCTGGGTTCGAGCCCCACATCCACCAGTACTTAGCTATGTGACCTTGAGCAGGTCCCTGGCTGAAGTATAAGAACAATCACATGGCTGTTATGAATTGAGGGAGCTCATGTGTTCAGGGTGACCCCTGGGGATACAGTTCCCAGGCAGCAGGCTCCAGTTCTAGGTGGGAGGCCTATTCCAGAGAAAGGTCTAGACATGAGAGGACTGGCCAACCTACTTTCTCTGCTAACAACAGTCTCAGGACATCCTGATGATGTCCCTTTGCTGAGAGGTGTGGGGAGCACTTCACCCCTTCAAAATGCTTTCCTGGTATCGATCAGCTGTTATCCAAGAAATGAGAACCTCACTCTGGGGAGAGCCCTCCTGGGGCCATTAGGAACCTTCCCTCTGTGCATTCTAGAATCCATTTCTATCACAGGAAGCACAGCCAGAGCATTTAAAAAGACTATCAAAGTCAGCGCTGGCCATGAGCCTCAGAAATGGGCGAGATCCCTGAAGACTCCCCCTCTTATAACTGCTCTGGGCTTGGCATCTGAGGGTAGTTGGGGCAGGCAGCGCTCTCAAGCCATATTAGGTGTGGATTTTTGTCTGACCAGCAGAACTTGGGCCAGCGGGATGGGTTTAGATGGGGGGTGCTGGGCAGTGAAGACGGAGACCCTTTCAATCCACTGAATCTACGGTAGGGCAACCTCACCATGGAGGGACAGCCAGGGCTGAGGGCCTTGTGTCTCTGACAGACTGACTCTACTGCTGGCTGGGAGCCAGGTTCAATGTTCCCCCTGGGCCTTGTTCCCCAGAAGACCAAATGCACATTTCAGTTTAACAGACGTTTAATATGTGCACCCTGGGTGACAAGGCTGTGCTGGAATCAGGATGCAGAGGGTGAGATTTGATCCCTGCTTTCAAGAAGCCCATGTTCTTGTCTTCCCAATAAACAAATGAATTAATTAATAATCAATTTTTTTTTAAAGTTTCAGACTTCTCCCAAATTGCCTACAGCCTCCTGCAAACTAGCTCCATGTTTTGCCCTTGCTCCATGAGTATCCCCCAATGGATGCGACCTCATCTTCCAGATGGAGTGAGTGGCCTGGAAGTTTTGTTCATTTCTCAGAAGGGAAAATGAAACACAGGTTGGAGGATGGAGGCAGGAGCGACCCAGAGCGCTTCGGGCTGGCCGCCTCCCGGCCACTCCACACAGGCCACAGAGACTGATGTCTCTTGTCCTTCAAAGGCCCCAGTGAAGCCCATTCCCAGGACTCCACACTGCCAGCTCCATGGGAAAGCCTCAGGAGTGGAGGAGCATCTCACAGAAGCCCGGGGCCCCCAAAGCAATGCCAGCCCCTCTCCTCCTGTTCCATTCTCGGTGGAGGTTAAGAAAAGCTGCTGGATTAAAGAACATTTCAGGAAGCCTTGGGCATTGGATCATCCTCAGTCGCTGCAACACTGATAATGTCTAATTCTGGGGGACACCAAAGCATATTCACATGCCACTTACTCCTCATCATGTCCCTCAATGTCCACACAGCAAACCCAGGTGAGGAAACTGAAGTGTGGAGGGGTGAAGTGAAGGACTCGGGTCACATGGCTGGGAGGTCACAGGCATTTGCCAGGGGTGCCCACAGTTTCTCACCCACCCCAGAAGGCTCACTCACAGTCCTTCGGGGTGCTGGCCAGTGACTGTGGGCCTCAGCACTGCAGGGACCGGGAGCCATAGCCACATGCATCTTCGTACTTGTTCTGGTTCATCTTTATCGCTGCCTCTGCTCCTCTGTTCTAGGTGACTTAGACTCAAAACACGAGTTGGCTCATTACCCCCCAGAGAGCAACACTTCTTGAGGCCCCACGCCTATACCTCTCTTCAAATACATGACACAAGTGCTTTCACCACTCCTCATAGCCCTGTTTTCCTGCTTCTGTTAGGGCCACCGCTTAGTGACCCAATACAGAACTTCACCCTAAAAATCAGAATATCCACTATTTATCCTCACAAATGAAGTGGTGGCTCACTTCTATGTATCACTACTACTCCTCCACCATCAGAAACAACTCTTTTCTGCCAAGAAAGTATCTTTTAAAACCCTGGTCAAGCACATCACCTCCAGAAAGCCCTCTCTGATTACCCTGTTTTCATTTAATTATTCTTTCATTAAGTGCAACAGATGCCTAGTAGGGAGGTGTTTTCCTGTGCCCTCAGGAAGGTTCAGGTTCTGTGTTCATCACTACTCCCTGACCCCACTGCGCACTCAGCAAATGTTCCCAGAGCAACCACCACAACAAAGCGAGCACATCTAGCCACTCCAGGGACCAGAGTGTGGGGCAGATACCCACTCTGGTGCCAGGAATCTAGCCATACAGAGCAAGACTTGAAAGTCATCTGGGGACAATGATGTTATTCAACATCCCATCACTTGGTACAGCGACAGAGATTTGGGACAGAGACCCACCGATGGTTTGCCCGGAGTTAGCAGCAGCACACTGGCACGGGCGCTCCCCTTACTCCATCAGACCCTCCGCCATGCAGGGACCCACGGGGACCCGCCCAATCACGCCCCAACTTGGGTGCAGTTCATGCACCGAACACTAGGTGGCAGCAGCCACGGGGCCGCTCTTGCGGGGACGCCCGGGCTCTAGTCTCGAGGTAGGGGGTGCGACGCCCCCTCCAGAGAGGAGCCTGAGGAGCCACAGTGACCCATGACAGAGCCGGTCTCCACCTCCACCACGTCCTCCCGGGACACTGGGGGTGGGGAGGATGGTAAATGAGCTCTTCCCACAATCGGGCCCCTGCCGGGAACAATGTCTCTGCAGTGTTTCCCCGCCACGCGCGGGCTGGACTCCCCGGGGTGGGGGGTGGGGTGGGGGGCGGCTGGCGGGCTGGGGGCACCCACCACAGAAGCCGGGCTCCCGCCACGGGACGCGCACGCCTTTGCGGGCGCAGGCGGCGGCGTAGTTGGCCACGGCGCCGCAGAGGCAGTCGCGGCCGTCGGCGCAGGCGCACACGTCGTAGCGGCAGTTGTGCAGGAAGGGCGCGGGGCCCACGGCCTGGTGGCAGGCGGCGAACTTGGCGGACGTCAGCAGAGCGCAGGCCTCCTCTGCGAACCTGGCTGCGGGGGAGGAGGAGGGCGGGTTGTGGCCAGGGGGCTGACCCACCCCAGGCCTCACCCACCCCAGGCCTCACCCACTCCCAGGCCTCAACCCCTCCCAAGGCCTCACCCACCCCAGGCCTCACCCACCCCAGGCCTCACCCACCCCGAGGCCTCACCCACCCCAGGCCTCACCCACCCCAGGCCTCACCCACCCCAGGCCTCACCCACCCCGAGGCCTCACCCACCCCAGGCCTCACCCACCCCAGGCCTCACCCACCCCGAGACCTCACCCACCCCAGGCCTCACCCACTCCCAGGCCTCACCCACCCCAGGCCTCACCCACTCCCAGGCCTCAACCCCTCCCAAGGCCTCACCCACTCCCGAGGCCTCACCCACCCCAGGCCTCACCCACCCCGAGGCCTCACCCACCCCAGGCCTCACCCACCCCAGGCCTCACCCACCCCGAGGCCTCACCCACCCCAGGCCTCACCCACTCCCAGGCCTCAACCCCTCCCAAGGCCTCACCCACTCCCGAGGTCTCACCCACCCCAGACCTCACCCACCCCGAGGCCTCACCCACCCCAGGCCTCACCCACCCCAGGCCTCACCCACCCCAGGCCTCACCCACCCCGTGGCCTCACCCACTCCCAGGCCTCACCCACTCCTGAGGTCTCACACACCCCAGACCTCACCCACCCTGAGGCCTCACCCACCCCGAGGCCTCACCCACCCCAAGGCCTCACCCACCCCAGGCCTCACCCACCCCAGGCCTCACCCACCCCGTGGCCTCACCCAGGCCTCACCCACTCCCAGGCCTCAACCCCTCCCAAGGCCTCACCCACTCCCGAGGTCTCACACACCCCAGACCTCACCCACCCTGAGGCCTCACCCACCCCGAGGCCTCACCCACCCCAAGGCCTCACCCACCCCAGGCCTCACCCACTCCCAGGCCTCAACCCCTCCCAAGGCCTCACCCACTCCCGAGGTCTCACACACCCCAGACCTCACCCACCCTGAGGCCTCACCCACCCCGAGGCCTCACCCACCCCAAGGCCTCACCCACCCCACCCCAGTCCTCACCCACCCCCCACCAAGGCCTCACCCACCCTGAGGCCTCTCCCATGGGAAGGGCTCATCCACCCCCAGGGCTCACCCACACCCCCCCAGTCTTTAACCCTCCCCCCCACAAGGTCTCACCCACTCCTGAGGGCTCACCCACCCCCAGGCCTCACCCACCCTGAGGCCTCACCCACCCTGAGGCCTCACCCACCCCAAGGGCTCACCCACCCCCAGGGCTCACCCACCCCCAGGGCTCACCCACCCACCCCCAGGCCTTACCCACCCACCCCCAGGCCTCACCTACCCCCCACCAAGTCCTCACCCACCCTGAGGCCTCACCCACCCCAAGGCCTCAGTGTTAGAATCCCCAGTGCAGGTTGCGAGGGCTCCGGGGATCGCTGCAATCTTTCTTAATCAGTCAATATACTTTGCTAATGATGTTTGGCTTAATTACATAATAAACTGCATTTCCAGGGCACAAGAGCACAACAGAGAGAGAAAATGGTCCACAATGGGATGGGTAAGAGGGAAGTCTGTGTAGGACTGAAATGGCACCAAAGAGAAATCTGCAAATGGCAAACCCCTCCCTCACAACACCCCCTGCCCCCCACCTCCCCCCCACACACACATATGCTGCACACACTGCATTTCTCTAACAATAATATAATTCTGAGTTGTGTGGCAACTGCTCCAACAGACTGGGCCAGGGACAGGAACTATGCTTCACTTTTTTCTGTCTCAGGGTTGGAGTCCTCCAGAGTGCACCCCAAAGAGGCCTTGACGAATAAATGATCCAGAAGCAGATCATCAAAGGCTCATGATGAGAACAAAGCACCACCCCTGCCGGGGACCCTGGAACGCAGGGGTCACTGTGTTCCGTGGGTCCCGGCTTCTCGCCCCCAACGCATGCCGGGCTCACATACTCAGGCGCGGGTTGAGGCTGCAGGGGTCGCTGGGCTGCTTCTGCAGGTCGGCGCAGTCCCCCAGCAGCTTCCAGGCGTTCCCGAAGTCCTCCACCTGGGGCTCCACCAGGCCTGCGGGCGTCAGGAAGTCGTCGCCCCTGTTGCCATTGTAATTCCCGCACAGGCCGCAAGTCCGCCCGGCGTAGACAGGGGCCAGCTGCGGGGAGAGGAGGCCACCTAGGAGCTGCCGCTGCCAAAGCAGCAACAGCTTCTTTCCCTGATGAGATGCTTTACCCGACAAGGCTCCCAGGGTGAAATAGAATTGAATAGAATAGAATAAGAATAGAATTGAAGAGAATAAGCTTCAGCTGAGCCCGAGGCTGCTGTGAAAGGCAAACAAAAGCTAAATGTCTGCTGAGCACCCCCAGCCCCCCACCAACTCCTGGCTCTTGGATCCTTAAACTCCCAGGCCAGATCCTCCAAAGGGATTGTGGAGATGATTGAGTGATCTAGTGATCAAGTGATCTAATGATCTAGTCGTGGAAAGATGGAGAGACTGATCCCAGAGAGGGACTTGCCAGAGGTGACAGAGCCAGGACAGGAGCCAAGATGGGCCGAGACACACCTGTCAGGGACATGCCGGCCAAAGGGCCCCACACCCCCAGGAATTGAGTACAAAGCCAGCTTCCCTGTATGAAGCACTTCTGCCAGCCACACAGTGGACAAGGCAGGCTGAGTCGCTATGCTGAGAGCCTCACACCTCACCTTTGGTGACAAAGAACAAGCCCTCCTGACTTCCAGCATTTAACGCAGCCACTGGGCACCACTGAAAACCCTGGGAGTCGTGACAGGAGGAGGATTGGGGGCAGGCTGGGTGACCAGGAGGGTCCAGGTTCGAACTCCAGTCGCGAGCATTCTCCATTCTTCTCAGCCAGAAGTGCACTTTCAGGGGCAACACGGGGACTGGAGCCCACTCTCTCCACAGAAAAGTTGGGGGCACTGCTGCCTTCTGTGGACAGACTCTGGGGCTGTGGGGCCTGAGAGTCCAGACCCCCCTCACCTGTGGTTAACCAGGCAATGTCCCTGCTAGGAAACCCTCCCAAGCCAGGCCTCAGCCCCAAGGGGTCATCTCTTGGAGCCCCTTCCAGCATCCAGCTCTGACTTAACAAGATACAGACTAAACAATCTAGTGGAAGGTCCTGGACCCATATGAAATGTACCCAAGTAAGTGTCATGAATAAGAAGGATGGTGCAAAGCTCCTCAGTGTCCTTTATAAATATCTAGTGTGGCCTCCCTAGGCAGCCAGGCCCTCCCTGGAGTCCCTAGTTAAAAGTAAATCCCCCACCCTGGAACCAACTGCTCCCTTCTTTGCTTTATGCATCTCCCCACTTCTGATGTGTGACATCATTTGCTTGTTTGTTTGCTCATTGTCCGTCTCCTCCCATTAGGATCTAAACCAAACGAAACAAGGATGTGTGTCTGTTTTCTTTCAGTGTCACAGACTCCGCCTCTCAAAAGGCGGACGTTCAATAAATAGGCATTGAATGAAGGCATGGTTGGACACGTGACTGAATCGATTTGGGGTGGCTGGAGCTCCCCAGATGCAGCTGAAAGGCAGCGCCAACAGTGGAGGCCATCCCTGAGCATAGTGACGAGCGATGCATGTCCGTCCCCTCACCCACGTCGCACCATCTTCTCTCTTTCCTTCTCAGACCCTGAACGTACTCATGCTCCCCGAAAGGCCCCTCTGGCTCCCCCCACCAGGACGGCCGTCATCAACATCCCCCACTCTCACAAACACTCCCTTCTTCCTTCCGTCCCTCTGGCTGTGGCAGAGGTAAGCCGGCCAGGGGCTGAAGGGAGCCATGCCAGTGATGCCAGGCGCGGCTGGCCGTGACCTCTACATAATCCCCAGCCCCGGATGCTGGAGAACATTCTTGCAACTTAAAATAAACCTCGAGTTGCAGAGCCCAGATGCCTGGACCGCCAGCCCCAAAGACAGGGCATCTGTCCGGGGAGGGGGGTGGGCTGGGAGCGGGGGAGCTCAGGGACATTCATGCCCCTCCTCACCAGCCTGAGCCTCGCTTCCCAGGTGTCCTGCCTCCAGCACCCTGCAGGCCCCATAAGCCCCAGTGGTCAACAGGGTGATGAGCACCACATCCGGCCCCCTGTGAAGGCCCCCTTTCTTCCTCCAGCCCCAAATGCAACGGTGTCCCCACAGGCCACGGGGTCTCTGCCCCAACCTGAATCCTGAGCCACAGAGTCCTCTTCTTGTTGGATAAACCAACCAAAACCCACCCCAAGAACCCTGCCTCCCACTCCCATGGAAACTAGTCCCTCCTCAGAAGAGAGTCAGGACAGAGACCCAAGGAGAAGCAGTTGCCCGGATGTGACACCTGCTGGCCTAGGGGAGACCCCTGCAGACCACAGCCCCCTGTCCTCGAGGTAGAAGTGGCTGAGAAAGAGGGGTGGCTAACAGGGAGCAGCCGAAGACGGGGTGTTGGGCAATGCTCCGTGGGCATCATGAGACTGAACTCCGGCCCTTGCTGTCACCAGATGACCATGAGGCCAGGCCAAGTGACTTTCTTGTCCAGAAATGATGGCTCTTTATTTCCAACTGCAAAGGGGCGGGGGAGGGGGGTGACAAGATCTCCCAGATCTCTGCGCTCTGCAGACTGTGGTCAAAGGTGGGGTGTTTATTATCTTTTAAAGTCATGAATTTGGACTCTCAGGGACTCTAAGACATAAAATGAACGTGGAGGGAGGGCCTCTGGCAAGGCTAAGCCAAGGGCCCTGTGGAACCCAGGACCTGAGGACCCAGGAAAGGCCCCAGGAATGAAGTAGGGCGGCGGCCTTCAAAGTATGATCTTGGGATCTGTGCAGGGTCCCTGAGGCCCTTTCAAGGGATCTTCAAGGACAAAGTAATTTTCATCATAATTCAAAGACGCCCTTTGGCTTTTTCCCTCTCGTTCTCTTGCAAGCGAGCAGTGGAGTTTTCCACAGACGACATGACTTGTCATATTGCAAAAGAGTGAATCCAGCAGTGGGTATGAGAGCCCAGCTGTCTTCTATCAGGCCAGCGGGAAAGGAATTTGCAGAAAGACAAAACAATGTCTTCTCGCTGCTTATTTTTGTTTTGGAGAACAGTTCTTTGCACATTAGCACGTAGTGGGTTTATTTATTGCTTCTTTAAATGCATGCATAAACACAGTTTAAGTGGTTTAATTTATAATGTGTTAAATATTGATATATATGAGCTTCAAAAAAGATCTTGAGGTCCTTAGTCATCTTTAAGAGGCCAAAGGCATCCAAAACCAAAAGTAAGAAGCACTGATCTAGGACGCTGAGCAGAGAGAAAGTGGGTGCTGGCTGTGCCCCCCACTGGGTGGGGCAGGCTGGGCATACCCCAGTTTTCTTGCTTCGTTATAAAGTAGGAACAATCATAGCCGCTAGAGAAACCTCCAGAGAAGTCCTGGGAAAAATCTGGATTGCTAACCCAATGTAACTCTAGGACCACAGAGCCCCAGGCACCAAGTAAGGCATTGGGGGTACTAAGGGGCACCCGAGGGAGATCCCTGCTCCCAGCCATGCTGCAGCCAGGAGACTGGGCAGCAAGTCCTCCCTGTGGGAACATCCCAGTTTGTGGGCTGTTAGGTTACCAAAACCCCAGAAGTGAGAGTCCCCAGGACAAACAAGGGGTGCCCAGACAGCAAACACCAGCCTCATGTAAACAAGAGAGGTCTGTTCCTCACTCTGGGGGTGTTGGGCCTGGGGATAAATGAATTCTTCTCCCACCACACACAGTCATTCTGCACGGAGCACAAGGGCCACTTTGTCAGGGTCAGGCCGGGACGCTGCCTCCAGAGGGGACCTACCTTCACCAACAGTTCCCCGCGGCCATCCCAGTCCATCTGAAGGTCCTCCCCGTAGCTGAGGCGCACGGAGGGCTTCATGGTGTGCTGGATGCGGAGGTCACCTGGAACCCAGGGGGAGGCCGACTTAGGCAGAGATGAGGACAGGCAGGGTGTTGTCAGGCGAATGTCTCCCCTGGTGTCTCCCCTGGGGGGCCGTGGGGGATCTCATAAAGGAATGTAGCAATGACAAATCAGGTAGCAGGTGGGAATGTTCATCAGGCTTAAGAGAGTCTCAAGCAGAAGGATGACCAGGCTGGCGTGGGGGTTTGGGGGGTTAGTAGCTTGCAAACAGGAAGGCGGCTCTGTGTTCTGGCAGTAGCTTGCAATCTCCCTTATGACCACAAGAGGGAGGTACAGGCTCCCGCATCCTTCTCTGGGGCACCAGCCCTGAAGCCGGGTCTGATTCCCACCCAACCCAATGCCCAGGTATTCCAGACCCCTGAGCTGAGGCACAGACAGTGTGAGTGTGCTGAGCAGTGCTGGGTGCAAAGCTGAATACAGCAGTTCTTGCTGGAGGCGTGCTAGGAGGTTCCCTGCTCTAGAGGAATGACTGTATCATCACATGGGAGACATGCTGTGTGCACACTTGCCCAAGAGCACCTACTATGTGCAATGCCAGGATAACAGATCATGGGGTGAGGGGCAGTGCTCATGAGAGGGGAGTGGTCTGAGAGCCACTTGGAGGGTTCAGGTGGGGATTATGCTATGCAAAAGGGTGCCTGCAACCTGGCAATGACAGTGGACAGGTAGGCCTTACCCACAGGTCACAGGGTCACCTAGCTTTGCTCCAGATCCTCTGGTCTGACCCATCACCCACCACCCCAGCCTTTGAGCTTCAACCTGTGTTCCTCCCACCTCAAAGCAGAACCAGAACCAGAACCACCCTGCTTCCCTCAGTTTCCCTTGGCTCACGTCAAGTGAAAATGCCCCTGGTTCCCTTTCTCCTCTGTGCTCTGGGCCTGCAGCAGCTTCCCCTGTCCTCCCTGGGTGTCCATTTGGCTCCCTCCGTTGGTCCTCCTTCTCCAGAAGCCCTCCTTCCTTGCAGGGACACACCCTGAGGATACCCACCCTACCCCCCAGAGATAGTCCTCTTTCATTTCACAGGGCGGGGGTGGGGGGAGGAGGGCACCCACCTTGCAGGAATGGGAGCTGCACATCCTGGCCATCCATGGCAACCCCGCCCCCGTGCTTCAGCTTCACGAGGCTATTGTGCAGCTTGGGCAGACGCACCGTGACCGAGCGGGTACAGACAGCATCGGGGTCATCGGCACACTGCCGAGAGGGGCAGGCAGTAAGGTCACCACACCCCAGCAGCCCAGGGAAAGACCCCAGCCCCAGGCAGACCGTGGCATGCTCACCCGGAAGGACCCCCCCACCCCGGAGCTGTGCCACAAGCAGGCCCAAGTCCAGCCCCAGCCCTGCCCAGCTTCCGAGGCTCCCATGCCCTCTCCATCCTGGTCTGGACTTTTCTAAGGAACTCTAGGCCTCTGGCTCGTCTGCGTGTACCTTAGACCTGTTTTTTCCAAGCAAATTGGAGACCAGGCTCCTCAAGAGGCCCCTGTGTACCTTTGCTCTGTTCTCTGGAGAAAAGGTGAGTCCCCAGGCACCACTGTAGCCCCCTCAAGGAGACGGTCCCTTCCAGGGCTGCCCCTGCCCTGCATCCCGGCAGCGCTCACCTGGACCGTCTCTATGACGATGGAGAAGGTGTGGTCCTGGCAGTCCCGGGCCAGCAGGTACTGGCAGACCCCACTGAAGGTGAAGTATCTGTTGTCAAAGCTCTTGAAGTGGGACTGCCCTGCGACCAGACACTCCCCTGGGGAGACACAGAGAGAGGGGGAGAACAGGGGAGCTGGCAGGGGGGGGAGGAGTCGTCTCCTCGAGCAGAAGCAAAGGGGGTGCAACATCCCATCTCTGAAACCCCGCAGACCTTCCTTCCACACACTGGGTTATATTCTACAAGAGGACTCCATGTCGGGCCTAGTTGTCAGCCCTCAGATGTCAGCACTGGATCCTCGATTCAACGGCTCACTCATCGAGGGGCCAGGTCCTAAGGGGAGCTCAGTCAGCGGTGAGGGGACACTGGAACCCGCAGAGTCTCTTTTCCTTCCCCAAAGCCACCTTGGGGTGGGGCATCTCAGAGCGGCCCAGGGCAAGGCACTGCCACTGGGGTCTAGGACAGACCCACTGGGAGAGTTCCTGAAGGCAAGAGGACAGAAAGCGCAGCCGGGAGGGGCCACGAGGGAGGGGCGAGGCGGGCACCCTCCGAGCTGAACAGTGCAGAGACCAGGACCCCCGCCCCTCCCCCCGGGGCTTAGGGGCGGCTCTAAGGCCTCCTCATGGGCAAATCCACGCGTGACTTCAGCCCAGGCCAATGGGGGGCCAGAAGGCCATCTGCCCATGATCTCACCACTGCCCAGCCAGCTCCCCAGGCCAGGCTGACATGTCCGTGGGTGGGGTGAGGACTCCGCTTCATCTCCCTGCAACTCAAAACCCTCCACCTAATCGCCCAAGACCAGCCCGGGCCCCGGTGCTGGCCTAGTGCAGCTCAGAGCAGATGTCACTTGTCCTGGGAAGCCCCACACAGGGCGGGTCTCTGCCAGCATCTCCAGTGATTCCCCATCCCCCCGCCCTAGCTCAGGGCAACCCCATTTCACGGCAACAGAGAGTTCATTGAAGCTGAACCAGGCATCTGGCTCCCTTCCAAAACTCCCTTTATGTATTTCCTCTCATCTGTGCCTTCCACTCTGTAGAAAAATAAACATATACACACAGCACGTCCGCTCCATGAAGCAGGGGCCGCCTTTACCACCCAGCCACAATCATGTGTCCTCCAGCACACGAATCTGGTCTAAACCTGAGGTTTCCCCAAGAGCATCCTACAGCAGATCCTGCCTGGGCCCATCTCCAGGGGTTGATGGAGGGTTGATGGGTGAGGGTGTCCCCAAAGGTGATCGGGAGATTCCAGCTGCCCATCTGTCAAAGTGGCCCGTTGCCGGCCCCCTCCACTGAAAGGTACAGAGCCTTTGTGGTGTTGGAAGGCAGGGGCAGGGGAGAGTAGCCTGGGCCCGGGGCAGTTGACCCCTCCCAGGACAGCAGTGGCCAGAAAAAAATAGGAGACACTAGGGAGGCCCCAGATCACTGCCATGAGCAGCACCATCTATATTTTTGCTCCTAACACAGAGCTTCCCAAAGCCTTGGAATGTCCTAGTGACAGAAGCGACTTGTGTACCCTAAATAACTTTGGGGAGTGGGGGACTATCATCAGGCACAATTAGAGACCTGGGACTTTCAGCTCCAACCCCTACCTCCTGGGAGGTGAGAAGGGCTGGAGAGTTAGTAATCAATCGTGCCTACATAATGGAACCTCCCTAACCCCCAAACAAGTTTCTGAGAGCTTCTGTGTCGGGGAGCACATCCACATATCGGTACCCCAACTCCATGGGGACAAAAGCTCCTGTGCTCAGTGCCTTTAGGACTTGCCCTGTCCCTCCTCCTCTGTCTATTCACATGTAGCCCCTTGATAACAGCCAGTAGCAGTAAGGACGGGGTTCTGTGTGAGCCGTGTTAGCAAATCATAGAACCTGAGGAGAGGGTGATGGGAAGCCAAAGGTGTAGCTAACTCATACAGGGACGGGTGCCCTGAGGACCCCAGGGTGGGCTGGCATGTGGGTGATGCTGAGCCCTGAGCCTGTGGGGTCTGTGCCAGTGCTCAGCCTCAGACCTGGACCGCAGACACCCAGCAGGTGTCCAGAAAGTCAGAGAGTTGTTGGGTCAGTGGGAGACGCACACATTTGGTGTCAGAGTGTTGAGCAGAATGAGATTGTGCCTGACGGTTGTTGGCAGTGGAAGTCCGGGCAGAGCCAGCAACAAGGTGGACAAGGTCACCGGGCTGGTCATCATGAGTTGGAATTCTAAATCCCCTGAGGTCACCAGAAATCTTTTTAAATGATTGTTTTTCAGAAGCCACCATCCATCTACAAACAGTGATACCACCCTTGTGTCAAATGTCTTGACCGTTGGCCATAAAATGGGCAGGACCTCTTTCCCCAACCTTCCTGAGTTTTCTTATCTGAGCAAGAAGTTTGGCCAAGGAGAAAATTCACAAACATTCCAAAGCAAAGCTTTCAGGCCTGGAATTTAATCCTCCCTTCTGATTTCCTGCGGAGCCCCACTGATGTGTGCTCCAAAGTTTCTTGAGATTCAGAACTGTATATAGCATATCTCCATGGCACAGCTGAGGATGGAGGCGCTGGCAAGGGAAGCCAGGAACATGGATGGGCAAGCTGCTGGGCGGCAGGTGGCCCTGACTCTGGCACCTTGACCAGATCAAGGCCAGCCTCGCCCCTGTCTGCCCAGTGCGGTGCACCCAGACCACTGCTGGTCAGAGTCAGTCACCAAAGGGCAGCCCCCAGCAAGCCAGCCAACAGAGAAGGTGGACAGTGCACCTTCGGGAATGAATGAAAAGCAGATGCTTCTTAAAACAGCATAAAAGGCGAACCAGTCAGAAGGGAAGCCACTGCGACATGAGAAAGAGCTTTCCTCGTGGGAAGAGAAAACAAAAACAAAAATTCTCCCATCTGATGGAAACACATCACCTCTTTGAAACACCCCCTTTTGTTTGCACTAAGTGAGCCTTCCAGAGGCGGGGTGGGTTGCTCCGCTCACCTCTTTTGTGTCTGTCCTTGTCTCTCAGTCTTCAGGAAGGCCAGCCCATAGGCCTTTGGCAAAGTAACTCAGACTTACTCCAAGTAATTTGTCACCAAAGCCTGCCCCTGGCCCACAATAAGATAATAATCTCAACCCAATGTGCCAGAGGGGTTTATAAGTGCTCCATGGGCACCACTTCACTCTGTGAGGTGGGCCTCCCTACCCCCACTTAACAGATGAGGAGACCAAAGCTCAGAGACATTAAACTTGCCTGAGACCCCACAGTACAGGCAACCTCAGAGATAGTCCAGACCATTCCAGACCACGGCAAGAAAGCCAATGTCACAATAAATTAAGTCACCCAAATTTTCGTCTTTCCAGGCCATGTAAAACCTATGTTTATGCTATCGTGTATTAAGTGCCTAGTAGCATTATGTCTAATAAAACAATGTACATATCTTTAATTTAAAAATTCTTTACTGCTAAAATATGAGCTGTTAGATAAATGGCACCACGGACTTGGTCAGCGCAGGGTGGCCACAATACGAGTGGAGTGGTGCCTGGTTAATGGACATTGGTACATGGGCATTTCTGTATGGCTCCAGAGCCCCCAATACTGCCTCTTGCAGTCTGCGTTCCTTAGAGCTAAGCCTCAGCCATCCTGATCCTGGGCACAAATGCCCACAGGCATAAGTACACCTGGGCCTGGACACAGAGACTGGAGCAGAGGAAACCCTGGCTCTAAAGGGTGATGGCCTGCAGGAGGTCTCAGATGGCTCCAGAAACACAGGCCCAGGCAGGGCACAGGAACTTGGGGGACTCAAATCCCCTGGGTGGGCTCAGCACCCTGGCAGTGCAGACTCTCTAGCCTTAGTTTACTCACAGCTGTCTCCGTTAGCCAGGGAAGAAGTTTGCTCCTTTCCGGAAGGCTTCAGAACAGACAGCGTGGATCCCAAGTTTGAATTACAGAGTTGTGTTCTAATGCACCAGAAGTTATCCCGAACCAAAAGAGTAACAAGTTATGCCAAGGCCCTCACCTGCCCCTCCCACACCCCAAACCCCAGGGGAAGGCTCCTCTCAGCCCCCAGCCCCAGCCACACCACCCACACCCCACCCTCCCCATTCCAGGCTCCTGTGGGTCTGCGCCAGTCTCAGCCCACCCCTGCCCCAGTTTGGCAAAGAGCGGTGCTTTGTGAAGATGAAATGAAGATGAAAGCAGCTCACATTTACTGAGTGTTTGCTGGTGTCAAGTAACAACAGCCAGGGGGTGAAGCTGCTGTAATTACCCCTATTTTACAGATTAGAAAACTGAGGCTGTGAAATAATTACGCAGCTTGCCAAAAGTCACCCAGCTAACAAGGGGGAGAACTGGATTTTCAACCAGGCTGCCCGAGGGCAGTGTTCCCAGCCCAGGTCTTCCACAAATAAAAGACCCTGCACTCGAAGCTTCCCAGCTCCGGAAGAGTACCACACTCCTCCATCAGGAACTTGAGATTCTATGACCCAAGCTTTATTTGTTTGAGGAACAGCCCCTATTAATGTTCTTAGCACACTAACCCCAGCCAAACACTTTCAGTTCAGTGGGAACAAAATCAGCAGAACCTCTCTGGACATAGTGTTTTGCAGCGGTTCAGGGTTACAGAAAGGAAATTGTGCAGTCTTTGGGAGAGCACACTTTTGCTGGGGTTGCCCTAATTCCTAACAGTAAGCAGTAGTGTACAGGAAGTAGCACCTATCTAAGGGAGCCCCAAGTGTCCCCCATATAGGCCGTTGCTCTCCTGAACAATTATCCTCCCTCCCACTATGCATTCACAGCACTTAGAGCTGAGGCAGGCTCTAAGGTACCCCCTGGCCTCTACCTCCTGGATTCCCACTGCCAGCTGAATCATGTCAAGGTAAAAACACATGCCAGGCACAGAACAACTGGGAGGCAACAATCAACTAACTCCAGAACTAGGGAAAAAATTGGTCAGAGGCTTTGTTGTGTGCAGATCAAGAGCTTAGTGGTTTCACTGGCAAAATATCAAAGCATTCAGTATACTGCAGAGTTGGAACTGGTTATCTTCCCACCAAGGCAAGAAATCTTCTTGCATCCTTAGCAAAGCTTATACATTTTGAATTGAAGACCAAGGATTGTATGGTCTGCCCCAGACCAAGTCTCCCATCATGTACACAGTGGGTGTTCAAATAATTGTTGGACAGATGAATGGGTAGGTGGGTGAGTGTATGGAAGGAAGGAAGGAAGCCTGGTTGCATAGATGGTGGATGGATGGAACATTCTTCCTGTGGACAGCTGTTATCAAGAATCCCTGATCTGGTTGTCATTCTCACAAAACACAATGAACTGAATTCCTAGTCACAAATAATTGCTTATAATCTAGATATTAAAAAGTGTTCTCACAGGTCAATTGCAGTAAGTCCTTCTGTCTTTCAAAGGGCTCACTGGGTCTTTCACAGCATGTGATTATGTTAAATAAGAGCACAGATCTCACTTGCAAAAGCAATCTTTTGTCCTTCCTGCTTCCTTTCACAACCACACAAAAGATAAACTGCCCATCCTTGGGCTAGACTAATTCAGCTAGCCCCAGTGTTCACTTTCCATCTAGTTCTAGAATTTTTCCAGTATAAAGGGTACTGGGTAATTCCTAAGTGACCCTAGGTGACCCTTATTTGATCCCAAATAAGAATCCAGGTACCCATATTCAAACCCCTGCCAGCCCAGCAAGACAGCCAGCCTACCAAGGCCAATGTGGCCTTTTGGGGCCCAGAGAAAAGGAGCCTGTTACCTGACTGTTGGCCTAGCAGTCTTTTATTGCACTTTACAAACACGGAGGCCTCCAAGAGAATGAGCTGAGAATGAGCTCATCAAAACTAGATGGGGGCCCACTCCCAAGTTCATGAAGTACAGCAGAGACCCTCCTATGAAGGATAGACCAGGGCCTGGGGAGAGTAAAGGGAAGGGCAAAAGCAGAAGTGAGGCAGTGGTGGAATGAGTCCTTTTGTCTCTTAACAGCTGTGTGACTCTGAGTAAGTTACTCAACCTCTCTGAGCCTGCTCCCTCTTTTGCAGAATAAGAATAAATTGTATAAATCTGAAGAAGAAGAAATCAAAAAAACCATCCCTTTTATTATCAAAACAAAAAAAAAATCAAATACTTGGGAATAAATCTAACAAAAGAGGTAAAGGACCTATACAAAGAAAACTATAAAACACTGTTAAAAGAAATAGAAGAAGACACAAAGAAATGGAAAGACATCCCCTGCTCATGGATGGAAGGATAAACATTATCAAAAATGGCCATCCTATCAAAAGCAATATACAGATTCAATGCTATTCCAATAAAAATTTCAATGTCATTCTTCAAAGAAATAGAACAATTATTGATGAAATTCATATGGAATCACCAAAAACCCCGAATAGCCAAAGCTCTCCTGAAAAAAAAAAAAAAGAAGGGAATAGAGGCATCACACTCCCAGACTTCAAACTATACTACAAAGCCATAATCATCAAAACTGCATGGTATTGGAACAAGAACAGACACACAGACCAATGGAATTGAATAGAAAATCCAGAAATAAACCCACAGATTTATGGTCAACTAATCTTTGACAAAGGAGCAAAGAATATGCATTGGAGCAAAGAAAGTTTGTTCAATAAATGGTGCTGGGAAAACTGGGTCGCTACATGCAAAAGAATGAAGCTTGACCACCACCTCACACCATACACAAAAATAAACTCAAAATGGATTAAAGAACTAGACATAAGACCTGAAACCATAAAATACATAGAAGGAAATACAGGCAAAACACTACGTGATATGCACATCAAAGACATCTTTACAGACACATCACCCAAAGCAGTGATAGTGAAGGCAAAGATCAACAGCTGGGATCAAATTAAAGAGCTTCTGCACAGCAAAAGAGACAATAACAAAAACAGAGAGAAACCCCACCGACTGGGAGAACATTTTTGCACACAACACTAATGATAACAGACTGATCACAAAAATCTTCAAAGAGCTGATGAGACTCAACAACAACAAAGAAAATAATCCAGTAGAGGAAATGCAAATGGCCAACAGGCATATGAAAAAATGTTCAACATCACTTGTCATCAGGGAAATGCCAATCAAAACTACCATGAGATACCATCTCACACCAGTGAGAATGGCACATATTAAAAAAAAAACTAGCAACAACAAATGTTGGCGAGGATGTGGAGAAGAAGGAACTCTCCTGCACTGTTGGTGGGAGCGCAAACTGGTCCAACCACTATGGAGAGCTGTGTGGAGATTCCTCAACCTACTAAACATAGAGCTTCCATATGATCCAGCAATTCCATTCCTAGGTATTTACCCAAAGGACACAGAAACATCAATTCCAAAGGGCACCTGCACCCCTATGTTTATAGCAGCACTGTTTACAATAGCTAAGCTTTGGAAACAACCCAAATGCCCAAAATTAGATGACTGGATCAAGAAGATGTGGTACATATACACCATGGAATATTACTCAGCATTCAAAAAAGATAAACACATGCAATTTGCAGCAACATGGATGGCACTGGAAGGGATCATGCTCAGCGAAATAAGCCAGAAAGAAAAAGAAAAATACCGGATGGTCTCACTCATAGCAGGAATCTAGAAAACCTAAATAAGGGACCAGGAAAAACTATAAGAAAGTGAAAATCAAAATCAACAAACAACTATGAACCAGATACACTCTATGGGGGGTGAGGGGCAGGGAGGGGAGGGATGGGGTCAAAATAAGGGGGTTGCAATTGTATGGGGAATATAAAAATAAAATTTATTTTAAAAAAAAGAAAAAGAATAAATTGTACCTGCTTCACAGGTTGCAGTGATGAAGTAATATGTGTAAAGTATTTAGCACAGTGCCCTCCACAGAGCAGATATCCCATGAGAGGACTCAAAGGGGAAAACCACAAAGAGAAAAGCTAGGATCACGGAGGGGTGAGGCAGAGGGGAGTTTCAAATAGGTAAAGTTTGCAGTAAATAAAGCTGGGGCCAAATAGAGGAGAAGGTGATGGGCAGAGACCATAAGGCTAATTTTCCAAAGCAGATTTTCTAGGACAGGAACAAGGTGGGGGGAATCATTTGTGGCCTGATTTTCCCAGCTCTTGGACCACACCAAGATCTTTACAGCAGATATTCCAGAAAGTTCTCACTTAAAGCTTAATGAATCATCAAGCCCTTCTTCCTCCTAATTTTCCAAAGAATTTTCATGCTTTTTGTTTAGTCAAATATGACCTTACATTCTTACAGCTCATTCAACCTTAATCCTTTGAGCAAACAGGTAATGAGAAAAGGACAAAAAAAATCCTTTGCCCAGGTGTGCTCTCCCATTTCAGCTACTTCAGGGTACCCTCTGCTGGCCCAGGAGGGGCCCAGCACAGCTGGCATGAAAACACACCTGTGGTCAGGGGGTCCCTGGAAACCCCCTTCCTGCCTTGATGTGTGTGTTCAGTAGGGGAGGACAAATCTCTGCACTCCAAGAAAAGAAGGGGATGAGCCACAGTTCACCTACCTGGGCATTCTTCATTGCTGCAGATCCACAGGCTATTTCGGCAAATGCTGTTGGGGAGAAGCACAGGGCATGAGTAATTGTGCAAACACAAGGGCACCTGAGCGGATTTAGAGCTCATGGCAAATGTCACAGAAACCAAAGATCACTGTGGGAGGCGGAGGGGTCTTGGTGAGGTTGTACAGAACTGGGCTCTGACCACAAAGGAAACTTGGGGCTCTTGGGGGAGAAACCCTGACAAGAGATATAGAAGAACAAAGAAAACCTGGGAGATCCAATGTCCTTGAAAATCTACCCGGGTGCTGAGCAGTCACACACACACACACACACACACACACACACACGCAGTTAGTGGAGGAGAACAAGGGAAAATTGTTGAAAGCACGAATACCCAGACCATGCTGGGCAACTCAAGGAGAATCCTTGAAGACCACCAAGCAGGGAAAGACAGTCAGGGTAGAGGCCTGACGAAGAAAGGGGGAGCTATTTTCCCAAAAGGCAGAGGTAGTAGGTACAGTTGGCCAGAGGAAACAGCCAGCTTCTTGCAGAAATTCCTTGAGCTCAGCAGAGACAGGAGCCAGGATTGGGCACCTGCCACCTGTAAAAAGCATGGAGGGAAGGCATGTCTGCATGAATAACCCCTGGGAAGGCTGTTCCCTCCCACCCAGCAGTTAAATAGATGTCAAGGAGAGAAAAATAGTGTGTCACTGGGTGACCATAGTCCCTCTTCTGGGAGATTCACTTATTAAAACCCAGTTTGGGGGCCTCCCTGGTGGCACAGACGGTTGAGTGCAGTGCTGTGAAGCTGTTCGCAGCCTCTGCAGCGCAGGTTCAATCCCGCTGGTCAGGGAGATACCCACATGATGCGGCAGACCTCTCCTCAGCAGAACTCCACTCAGCAGTGTATTTCAGTCAGTCTGCCTCTCTGTTCCCCACTCTGTCTCTGGTGAATCCTCTCACCCTCCCGCACCTCTAGCCTGTACCCTGGTTCTTGTATGCATAAATAAATCTTTAAAAAAAAAAACCCAGTTTGAAGGAAATTGGACACATCATAAGCATGTAGGGTCCCTCCCTCCCTAACACCCCTCTCCCCAGGAGTATCTGTAATAGAATCCTTGGTCCCCATCATTGAATTCTACCCCTTTCTCCAAACCATTCCCCCCTCCAATCTCACCTTCTCTCTCTCCGCAGGCCAGGTGCTGCCCCAGCAGCCCCTCCCCCAGCCCCTGGGGCACTCCCAGGAACCCCACTTACCAGGTATTGCAGTCTTGTGAGAGGGAGGCGCCTGGGGGGTACCGCCTCCCAGAGTGTACACAGGGACACTCGGATCTCTCCATGCAGCGGCCATCATCCAGGAGCTGGCCCTCTGGGTTTAAGGACATCAAGGCACACACTCAGCCTGTCATCCTCACGACATCCCCCAATTCCTAGATCCCCATAAGTGCAGCCTAGCTCTTCTCCTGGGAAGCCCAGAGAATTTGAACATGTCTCAAGTTCATGTGGGAGGGAGGGGACCGGCCATCTCCACTGCAGCCATGACCAAGGTCTTTCACTCGGGGATTCCTGTTTACCTTTCCCATAGGGCAGCAGGAGAAGGGGGAGATTATAAATCCTCATTCTGCAGAGGGGTGGATGGAGATGATGGTCAAGATCTCCCAGGAGGGAAGTCAGGGGTCAAAAGATGCAGGACTCACTCTCAGTCACTAACAAGGTTTTTCAACGAAGTTCACAAAGTCTTCCCCAAGAAAGACTCTCTAGTGCAAAGCTTCTTTTCAGCTCAGCTGACCTAGCCAACCCAGGAAACATTTAAAAACATCTTTCTCCCAGGCCAGCTCCCTGACTTCACTGAGAAAGCAACGCTGCAGTTCAGATGGGGCCACGTGCTCCCCAAACAAAGTCACTGTGGGCATCAGTCCCTCTTCAGCTTCCCCAGACACACGTGCTGTCGTGGATACAGTACAACAGGAAAACGTAAACTAAAATGAAATACCCGATCCCTCTGTAAAAAGACTTTTAAAAGTTAAAATAAGAGGCCTCTGATTTCATCAGCGAGGAGCAAACAAGTGGCCTTCATGTGCTCCCTGAGCCAAGGGCGCTGGCAAGGTCTCAGGTTTGTAAATAAAGCGGGAAATTTATTACCAGGGCAGCTGCAGCCATCCACGCACTGCTCCTGACACACTTCATTGATATGCAGGCTCTGGCAGGTTCTGGAGCACGGGGACACACACTCCTTGTAGTCCATGCCAGCGGGGCATGCCGGTCCTGGAAGAGAAAATGGAGTCTTCCAGAGCCTCCTGTACTTGGAGCCTCCACGCCCCCATTGTCAGTGCCCTCCGTTGACTGTCTTTTCAGGGGCCCCTTCAACATGCACCCCTGCTAACCCCTTCTCTGAAAGATAACTTCCATTTTGCAAGGCCTGACTAAGCTCGGCAGTCACCCGGGACCACCCACTCCCCTTTGGTCACCTGCTCTCCCTGAACAACTGGACATTCTTTTGCTCCTCTGTGCTCTGTTCCTTTCTCTTAAAACCCTTTCAGGGTGGGGGCCTCCCTGGTGGCAGAGGGGTTAAGTTTCAGCACTTTCATCTCCATGGTATGAGCTCAATCCCCGGCCAGGGAGCTACCCACATGGCGCAGCAGACCTCTCCTGTCTCGCCCGCTGCTCCCCTCAGCAGTGTATTTCAGTAGATCCACCTGTTCTGCCCCCCACTCTGTCTCTGGTGAATCCTCTCACTCTCCACTCCTCTGGCCTGTACCCCAGTTCTTCTATACAAAAATAAAAGTTTCATCAGGAAAAATGGTTTGGAGATGTCAAAAAAATTAAAAACAAACAAACAAACAAACAAAAAAAAAAACCTTTCAGGGTGATACCAAACTCCAGGCCAAAACTGAGTGGCCTCTCAGGACTTCGATGTCCCCAGGACTCTCTGTCCTCCTCCAGGGCTCCGTTTCCTCTCAAAGTCAGCCGCCCTCTCACACCCCACCCAGCATGGCCACACCATTCACGCCCACTTGCCATGCGAGGAACACATGCTCTGTATTTATTTCCTTATCCCCTAAGCATCCGTCTTCCCTGTCTGGACAGATCCTCCCACCTCTCTTGAGCAAGGACAGGCCTCCCTGTTCATCTCTCCGCCTGAAAGGCTGACTACACCAGACAGTGGCCCCAACCTCTTCTCCTCCAAAATACATCCGTTATCTCCCTCACCCCACCCTCAAAGACCAAGGAAAGAACCCCTTACAGGGGAGAAACCAGCTGCTATTAGCCACCTCCCCCACACCCCCACAGTCAAGATAAAAGCGCTAATTTATAGGCAGAAAAACACAAACTGAAACACATGGGTCTTCTCAGAATCTGGCTGCCCCTCTGCCTCCCCGTCCCTGGGATCTGGCCACGATCGTAGACTGGCCACAAACGTGGACAGGCCTCCCTCCGCACAGCTTCCATTGGGTGGGGAGGGGGGAGAGAAGAGGCTGCTGCAAGGTGGCTTAATCGTGATGGGGGCGGGGGGGGAACATGATAACGAGTGACTAGGGCCCAGGGGGATCCAAAGAGCCACAAGTGAGGTGCAAGGAATGGTGAGCACTGTGCCTGGAGGAGAGGAGGCGACTTGAAAAGAGGGAGACATTATTAACAGCCTGCCAGACTCCTCGGGATCAGCCCTGGGCAGTACAGTCACTGACCGAAATGGCCTCAACTGCTGAGCTTGCAGTTGGAGGGAGAGGACATTTTCAAGTCCAAGGGATGGACTACCTGAGGGAGTAATGGGGGACAGAGATGGGAGTGGCTGTGGGGCGGACCTTGGGGAAGCCTTTCAAGGCTCACCGCAGCCCTGAAGGGGGCAGACCCTTCATGGCCAGCACCCCGGTGGAGGCGCAAGAGGGCAGGAGCTCATGGGAACCAGACTCGGGAGTGCTGAGGCTCTGCAGGCCCTGCCTGGTTGACCTGCAGTAAAGCCCAGAAGCAACCCGAATGACACCCAGGACTCACGGCAGGCGGTGAGGTCAGTCCAGCCATGCAGTACGGCCCCCTGGCCCGCACAGGCCCGGGCGTACTCCAGGAAGGCGGAACAGGGGCAACTGGGCTCCTGGGCACAGGTGCACAGCATCTTCTCGCACAGGGCCACAAAGGGCTCGGGGTCCAGCAGGGGGTGGCAGCGCGCAAACACCGAGGCGCTCTTCAGGAGCTGGCACTGCTCCCAGCGGTCCTGTGGAAAAAGGGCACCCATTGAGGGAGGCGCCAGGTGGCAGGTTCTGCTGTGCAGTCCTGAGTCTCTTGGGTCTGGCACTAGGGACCCCAAAGCCCACCCAGAGAACTGAGGGGTCGTGCCTGGCACTCAGGAGATGCCAACCAGCATGTGTCAAGGTAAACAGTCCATGGATCCATACAGTGGACCAAGACTGAGGTTACATCTGAGACTGAGCCTAGAAATGGGCTCAGGGTGCAGGCAGTATCCTCCGAAAGGAAAGAGCAGAGAGAAGGAACAGCAAGAAGAGCGTTGAACTTGGAGTCAGGCCTCACGGCTTCAGAGCCCTGAAATACTGATCAGCCTCTGTTTTGCTGACTCAGCCCCTCCTCCCTGCTCCTGGCCTTCGTCTTCTCTAGTATAAATGAGGAGGGACAAGAAATGTATGAAGTAAAGAGTCCTGAGATTTTCATCCAGCATGTTGAGGACAGAATACAGTAAAATGCCATTTCAAACACTCCCCAGGTAATTCCTGGGCACCACAGAGACCACTTGCCATCAACCAAAATATGCCAGTTTCTATCAAGTGCCCAGACTCTGCAGGCAAGGGCTCCTCTGTGGTTTTACCCCTTTGTTGATGCCTTCAGCCTAATAACAGGTGGGTTGGGAGGAGGCACCGGGCCCACCTGCCTGCACGCCAGTGTAAACACGCCTGTATGTTGTTTATGAACATCTCCTTGATCTGTGTTGGCGTGATGTGCTAAGTGCACATTTTTTCACAGCTTAACATCCCCAAAGCCGGGTGCATGTGACAATCACACTGTAATGGGCAGTCTTTTCTTCCTGGGCATGCTTTGGGTATGTCGGCATTCATCCCGGGCCCAGCAGTGTCACTGTACGTGACCCCACTGGGCACATTGTTTCTTCCCTGCATGGACATGCTCTCCTCCTGGAAGCCCACAGCGAGCAAACGCACTTCAGTTAAAAGGAAAAAGTACAAGATTATCTAAAGGGAAGGGCTGAGCCCTGAAGGGAAATCAAACTATTGTTCACAAAGGGAGTGAAAAAGAGGAAAGAAATCAGCAGATCTGAGGAGAGAGAAATCGAATCTGCTCAAACTGGATCCAGACTGGCCAGAACAAGCCTGAGTAAACCAGGAGCCAGGAGCCTGGCCTGTGGGCCTTGTTTCTGGTATATTGGGAGCCCAGGGGAAACAGTGGTCTGATCCCCGTTCAGCTTATCATCCTCACACCACCTGGGCAGCACCACGGAGGTTTGTGGTCTTAGGGAAATGTGGTACTGCCCAAAGAGGCACTGAACTGGGGCCCAAGACCCATCCGGTTTGCGCCACCTGCACCAGAGCCTGGGAGCAGCAGAATGTCACAGCTGCTCCCTGATCCCAGCAGGCCCTGTGGTGGCAGCCCAGGGCCCAGCCGGTCAGGGCAGCTCATCACAGCTAGTCCCTCCGCTGCTGCTGCACAGCTGCTAAGCTGCAAGGCTGCTTTTGGAGGGGTGTGGGTAGACAGTAGTTCTGCATTTTGGGAAGAAACTGCTGATGGCAGCCCATCTACCCCCCAAATGCCACCCCTCTGACTTACTAAGAAGTCGAGGAAAAGCATAGGTTAAGCCCAGCTCTGCTACTTATTGGTGGTTGGGACCAAGGCCAGTCCCCTCGCCTCACTGGAGAAAGGTGTCCTTGGGTAAAATGGGACTAAAACAACAGGCGCCTCCTGGCTAATGTACAGACACCACAGAGCCCGACACGGAGCCCTGCCGTCCTCAGGCCCAGCACCACTGAGGTCTCAGGCATGACCTGAATTCTCCCAGGTACCCTGAGCTTTCACAGCAGGGAATTGGAGGTTGGTGAAGACAGAGCAAGGGACAGTGGCAGAGCTTGCCCTGGGCTTATTCTGACCTCACAGCCCCATCAGAGTGCTACCTCTTCCACTGTGTAGCCTTGATCTGTTTACTTACTCCTCCTCCTCCATAAAATGGGGTCATAGGCTTATCCTGCTGAGGGACATCCCTCCCCCTCTCTCCTGCACCCCGCCCCCCATGTCCCTGGGCTGTACTGGGATAAATGGCTTTGTGGCAACATTATCAATTCATTCATCTGGGGACTCCTGTGGTGACGCTTTTGTTCATCTTTTATCTGGGAGACTCACATGCCACCAGGACACTGTGGGTTTCTTTCTGGTTGGACCCAGAGGAGGCTTCCTCTTCTTCATAATAGGTGGAGGCGCCTGGCTACTTCTTCCCATTCTGCCTCACGGCCTGCCCATCACAAATGCCACTCAGGAAATGGAGTTACTGGACTCCGCAAGGGTTAGTGACATCCCCAAGAGGCCCCAGATACTTGGATTCCCGGCCTCTCCTTTCACCATCCACAATTTTGAACCAGAAAAAAAAAAAAGCAACTCCATGGATTTTTCTAGTGATTCTGCCATCACCTGGCTGTAAGGAAGTAACTTGGAGCAGCCCCTGCACCACAGGACCGCTCTGGCAGGCCCAGGGTCCTGAACACAGGCCTCGCACCAGCGGGCCATGGTATCGGCCAGAGGAAAAAAGACCTCCAGTTGAACCAACTCTGTCCCCATTCACAGGAAAAGTGGGAGCAGTGCTCTGGCACATTTCCCGAGAGCTCCCTGGAGACTTCCAATGGCGTACAGAAAGCCTTCCTAGGAAGGGTGTTTTCTGACACTTTGCCTGCAGGGTGGGAGTGGAGTTCTGCAGAAACAGCCACTCCCTTGCCTGCTGCCATAGTCACCTGAAATCAGACCTGGACTTCTTTCTCAGCAAATAGAAAAGACCATACTCCATCTTGCCCTATCACACTCCATCTTGCCCTACAGTCTTCCTTTGCTCAGCCCTGGCCTGCACTTGGCCTCCTAGGGTGACTGGATCTGAAGCCAGGCAGGGTGTGTAGCCCAGCCCCTGCAGCCACTCCACCCTCGCACCTCCCAGCACCCCTACAACACAGTTGTAGGTGTAGCTGCTACTCCCAGGCTGCCCCCATCCCCTCCTCCCCTCAGGTAGCCCTGTGACACCAGCCCAGTCCCAAGAGAGGATGTCTCCACAGAAATAAGGCCAGGACAGTGCCAACATCATGTCCTTAGACCCACAGAGCACGTGGGAGGTGACCGAGCCTTCACTTGATGGCCCCTGGTGGGGTGGCCTCGAGGTCTCCTGCAATGTGTCCAAAAGGCAAATCTCATAACAAACCATCCCAGGAAAAAGCAATGTTCTAGCTCACCAGGGAGACAGGGAGCCCAGGCAGGATCAGACCCCAGCCTGCCTCTCCAGCTCGACCCCCAGGGTGCTCTTCATCTCCCACGTTACTAACGGTTTCTTGAGCCACATCCCAGCATTTCATTCCGTTTGATGCACACCTGCCACATCTGGGCACTGTGCCAGGCACAAGGGCCACAGTAGAAAGCAAACAGCCCCATAAAACCTCATGGGGAAGCTTGTGCCCCTCCCTGGCACCTCTGCCCTCCCGCATCTCCCCTTCTTTGGCCAGAGAACAGCCTGTTTCGGGAAGGCTTCTCTGCCTCTGCCCTGCTGGTTACGGGCCTCCAAACCCTCTGGGTGCAAAAGTTTACTCGTGTCCTGAAGTTATCCCTCCCTGTAGCTGGCTTCCCAATCCCCCCATCCACCCACCCCCTCAGGCTTGTCAAAAATACAGGAGCTGTAATCCCAGGGAATGCATGCCAGGTAATAAGGAAGTGCTGGATCAAACCCAACAATAATGGACACAGGGTGAGTCAGTCCTACTCTCCCTTCTGCCTACCTGACCAGGTGTTCCCAGGGGGAATGTTTACATAACAGTCTGAAGACTCAGTTCCGAGTTAAGGGTGTCTTCCCCGTGTTGTGGCCAGTTGCACCTGGAAGACACCGGCAGCTAGGGTGCCAGGGACGGCATCCAAAGAGGCGGCAAGTCTGAGCCAGGCACTGGGTGCCACTCAGGACTTAGGTTTCGGGGCAGAAGGGCCTGCCAGGCAAGGCCAACAGCATGAGTCCAGGCAGGAGGGGAAACCCTGAGACTCTAGGCAAGTGCTGCCTCCGACTCCAGGAGAGCGACATGCCCTGGGCTGTGGCTCTAACAGAAGGGTGTCCTCAGCGTCCCTTAGCAGGGAGTTATGGCCCTGTCATGTCCCAAGCCTGAGCAAACTGCTTGGATACATTCTCTTCCTGCCTGTGCTCCTGCCCCCAGGCCCTTCCATCTGCTGCCCACAGGAAGAGCCCAGATCACGTTAGGATCCACTGACCAGGCTCGTGTCCACCGTCCATGATTCCATGCCCCTGTGGACGCTCATGTCCTAAGGTCAACTGCCTGTGCATTGGGGTTCACAGACCTTCAGGAGTCAGCACCTGGAATCCCAAGCAGCCACCCTGGTTCCTCAGCATCCACTCCCCCCAACTCCCCTCTCCTGCACCCACCGACCCCCCCACCCTGTCGTGTTGCCATATTGAAACCCCAGGCTGAAAGGCCCTCTGCTGATTGTCTGCCCACCCACCAGCTTTAAGGAAAGGCCCCTCCAGAGCTGACTGAATTCTCTTCACCCAGCAAAGTGAAGTTATTCCACTTCTTCACTCACCCCCTCAAAATGCCCTTCGGAGGCTTGAAGACACCTTCAGAGATCACAAACCTCCTCCTAGAAAGGTGAATCAACAGAGCCTTTCAGATTTGGAAACTGAGGCAAGCAGAGAGTAAAGACTGTACTGGGTCAGTGGTTCTCAAAGTGTGGTCCGGGCACCCTATAGACTCCCATGATCCTTGCAGAGAGCCAGGACATCCAAGTTGCTTTCCATAACAATGTGAAGATGTTATTTTCCCCTTTGCACTCATTCCTTCCCAAGAGCACAGTGGAATCTTCCAGAGGTTACAAAAGGTCTGATATCACAACAGCCTGGCTGCAGAAGCAGAGAATCCAGCTGATTTCTTTTAAGCCAGACAAGGAGATGTGCAAAAAGCTGTGAAACAATGCTTTCTCCTCCCAAAACTCACTGTTTGGAATTTATAGTAATTTTTATTTAAAAGATGCTACTCATGTGAAATAGATTTGTTACTTTCTAAATTATTTCATAGGTTCTAGATTTTTCAGTTTTAATATCTAATATGGTAATTAGCAATCACTAGAACCCTAAACAACAAAATCGAATTTTTAAAAATGGAAACGGGCCCTGAGGCTAAAGCGTTTGCAAACTTCTGTAACTGGTGGAGGGTGACCAAGTGGGACTTAGGCCCGACTCCATCCCAGGGACCACTCACCTGTCACCAAACCACAATTGACATGGCTTTCCCCACCCTTGATGCACCTCCTCCCTTCTGCCCCCCAACTTGTTGCCTAACAATCGGATTAGAAGACAGTATAGCACAGTGGATGGGGCTCAGGTTCCAGCAACATGACTGAGTTAATGTCCCAGCCTCATCACTTCCAAAGTGTGGCTTTAGGGAAATTATCTTATCTCTTGCACCTGTTTCCTGGCTGTAAAAGAGAGAGTGTAGGAGAGATTTAACGCTGCCCATTATCTATTCTTTCCTTCTTTCTTACTCATAGACCCTCTGGTTTCAAATTTCCCCTGGGGTTAAATAACCCAATAACCTCTGGGGTTAAAGATTCCATTTCTCAGCCTCCCTTGCAGCTGGAGTAGCCTCAGAACTCAGCTTAATCCCAATAGGATCTAAGCAAAAGGGTCATTGCAATGTCCAGGAAGCATTCTCCAAAGAACAGGAGGCTTCTTCCTTAGTCCCTTTTCTTATTACTACTGGAATGTGGTTGTGATGTCTGGCACCTGAGGTGCCATCTTGGGCCATGGAGTAGTAGTCCCACACTGAGAACAATAGGGAAAGGAAACAGAAGGATCTGGATCCTAACATCATGGGGTCATGTGCAAGCCCTGACATCTCACCAGACTTTCTTCACAATGAGGGAGAAATGAACTTCCATGCTGTATAAGCTGTGGCTACCTCAGTTGTCCTGTCACTCATGGATAAACCCACTCCTAGCTCATATACTTAGCAATACCCGGTTGCTGCAAAATGAAATTAAATGAGATCACACAGACAATACAACCAAGTGCTTATGTAACCATCATCACTGGCCGGCTGCTCATACTAGCCAAACAGCTCGAAAATGGCTTCTCCTCAGTTCTCTGCTAAACCATTCTGGCAGAGACTCAGAACGACGGTCAGCTAATTCGCACACTTCCAGCATCTCCCTGGCTCCTACCCAGCATCAGCTACATCTGTCTTCCTCCATCTCTCGTCCGTGGTGCCAGGAGCTGGCGAGGAAGCTTCAGCCCCAGCTCCATCAATCCATGACCTCACCCTGCCTCGGTGGGTTTGCAGACCCAATTGTGGTCCCTCTTAACCACATTTCAGTTCATTAAAGAAGACCAGGCCTCTTCCCTGGAGATTCCAAGCCTGTTCAATGGAGGGGGAGAAAAAAGAGACACATCTCCCCAGTGGCAGACAGGAGCGGGGGGGGGGGGGGGGGGGGGGAGGGGGGGTGAAAAAGCAATAGCCAGAGATCTGAAGCTTAGCTATTGTGTTTGTTCCCAAACAGCTGACAAAGGAGAAGGGAGGAGGGCATTCTTAGGACCGAGCAAACAAAGGAAGAAGAGGCTAATATATGAAGTGCGAGATTGTTCAGCCAGGCCCTGATCTTTCCAGCTCTGGGGTGGGTGCCCCTGGAGGAGGTGAGGAGGCGCTTGGCGCCTAAGCAGGTCCAAAGCCGTGGGTTCAAGAATTCACCCCAGTGGCAAGGCATAGCTTCTCATCTCATTGGTCAGCCTGCAAGAATGGATGGGGGAGGGTGGCTAAATCTAATTCTAACTCCTGGCTGGCCCGGGATTCCCACCCACACTCCAGGATCTGGGTTTTGAAGACCCCGTTAAACAGATGGATTCGCACCAAACTGGATGGTTTTTGCAGTTAGACATTCCTCTCTCTGAGACCACTGAGGTGCAGCACTCATATGAAGTAGCACCACTGGATATGTCACAGAAGTCCCCAGAACCAGAGATGACCATGGAGTCCTCCAGAGGGCCCTCCTCACCCTTTGCTTTGTTCCCGGAGACATTCAACAATTTCCAGGGTTCAGGACAGGGTTCAGCTGGTTGGGAAGACAAGGGCCAAATGCCAACCACAGTACCTGAGCTCTGAGGGTAGAATCATTCCTTCCATTTTGCTCCCAATATGGAAAGGTTAGCCCACTCCGTGCTAAGCCCAAACTCCCCAGAGCTGCCATGTCACTTACATTCTTTGGCAAATCACCATGTACTGACCCGAGAGAACATTAGTTCAATTTCAATGCATGTCTGCTTCCTTGAGTGAGACTGCAAATCCACCTTGCAGTGTATCACTCAGCTGTACAAAACATCTCAACAAATACGTACTCAGGGCACTGTCAGATTCAAGTTTGTTCTTGTCCTCACCAAGGGGAAGGAAAAGGAAAAGAAAAAAGAAATACTTTGTTAAAGGAGTTTGAGATTATTATGTTACAGAGATTATTATATTATTATGATCAGGGCCTGAACGTCTGAGTGTAAGACCTATCTGATCCTGCTTGAGGGTTTGCCAAGTAAGTACTTACAAGGTTAAGTTCTGCTTCATTCAGAGGACACCTTTGGAGCCCTGTGGCAGCCTCTGATCTCAGCCGTAAAGCAAGACTCTCAAGGGCACAGCGGCCAAGGTTATGGACTTGCTGCCTCTTTTGCCCTGTCTGGCATTCACCCTGCCGGGTGCGTACTTTTGTTCTAAAGTTTGTTTACCTTAGAGAGGGGAGACAGATGCAGGACAGGAAAGGAGCCGCAAGGAAGCCAGAGACCTCATCCAGGAGTTTCGGACTTCAACAAAGCACCAGAGTGAAATACTCACTTCTTAGCCTACATCTGACTCCAGAAAGAGAAGCGTGGGAGGAGTTCTCACCGTGGAGAGGGGACAGGTGTGTGAGTGCACTTGTGGTCAAACTCCAGCTCTGGGCTAAGTGTCCTGGGAAATGTGGGAAGGTGCCCTGTCAGCAAAACCAGGTCAGGCCCCAGGCTCCTGTCTGTCAGCCAGTCCCCTGGGATCATGGGTTTTAAGGGTCTTTTCTTGAGATTTACTGACCTTCCTCGAGCCAGACTTCCCAACAGGCCATAGCATATACCAACCAGTCTCTCTATGAATCACAACCAGCCTACCAAGCAAGTGAACATAGCAAAATTCTTCCCAATCTCCAAGAAAATAAGTTCCAGGTCAAATTTCCCAATGAAATGAACAAGAGGGGCTGGGAGAGGAAGCCCCACCAACCAGAGGGGGGCCAGCCAATGGGCCCCCAGCTCTGCCAGTGATCTTCACTCCTCAGCAACTCCCTCCACGCCTCAGTGAGCTTCTCCAGGCCTGCGAGTTCCCTTCCAGCACAATCATGAGCAGAATCAGAGAAAGACCTGGGGACATACCTTGAAAATAAAAGGCTTGGACACTATTTCATGAGGACATGAAAAGTGACTTGCATTGTCCCCAACAAAAAGGGTATTTAATGTGCCTCTGTGAGATCGGGGAGGCATGTTATGGCTATTAAAGTAAACGTGAGTATTTGCAAATATTTCCCTCCTGAGGGACAGATGACTTCCGGGTAGGGAGCGGGAAGGAATCAGAGGTGAGCTATGTGCTGTGTGAGAGGAAAGGGAGGGGGAGAGAAGGTGAAGACACGAACAGCAAATGAACACAAGGAATGAGGATTGTGTTCACCAGATACAGACCACAGCCAGTGGAAACTGGCAACCTGGGACTGTGGGATGTACAGGGATGCAATTGGATGGGAACTCTTGAACAACATCTGGAGAAACCACACTGAAAGCTCTTGCTTTCCTAGGGCGCCGAGAGCAGGGTTTTAGCTTCAAGTAGGACTCAGTCGAACTAGCCAAACATGAAGAGAGCTAAACAGGTTGAGCGCTGCCAGAGAGTTGGAAAGATCCGGGCAAGGATGCCTCACAGACTCAATTCTGAAATCCAGGTTACAGCATCATCCATCTGTCTCAACACAGCTTATGGGCAGTATTTGCACAGTAGGGAGGGGCTAGACAAGGTAGTTTCTAGAATCATCCACTTTGAGATGATTCACCCCTCACCCCTGGTAGGCTGAGTAATAATAACTGGTGTGCTCCTTTTTCTCCAGAAAGATTAGTCACCTTGAGAACCCCCTCCGGGGAGGTGTGTGGAGAGAACTCTTGGGGCGAGAGGCACAAAGGTGTGCTCACTGTCCAACAGCAGGGCCGCAGCAAAACCAAGAGCTGATGGCCTTCCCTTTCTTGGCGAGGCGGCCCCGGGCAGGGTAGCCACACCTCTAGTGGCAGGGAGGCCGAGGCCACCAAGCACAGCTCTGTGGGTCACATGGTGCACAACACCCCTAAAGGGCTCCCAGGCGCCAGGAGACATCACTCTAGTGTTCACATTCTGAGAGCATTTATAATGCTAAGCATGGCAATTTCCCAAATAGAGGTGATCACGTGTCTTGGGATGGGGGTCTTTTTCTAATTAGCAAGAGCACTGTATGGGCTAGCTGCAGCCAAGTCCAGCCTCCTGGAGCCTTGGGCTTCATGCCGCAGACAAGACAAAGACAAGACCGCTTTCTTTACAAGGTTCAGCCCTTGTTCACGTGCCCCAGATTGATGGAATTAAAAATCAAGCAACCTAATAATCATTCTAAAATGTCCACTGTGTAGCCAAGTTATCTGCAAATTAACATCAATTATTTGAGCATGCATAGTAGCTTGGGTCTGTGGGTTTGTGTTTATCACTAGTTGACATTCTGAGCTCCAGATTTTAGCCATCCTGCCTTCTGTTTGAAAAGTTGGAAAAAACTGGGGCCCCCCTGGTGATGTAAGGGGTTAGGTCACCACACTATGAAGCTATCCACAGCCACTGCAGCATGAGTTTCATCCCCGGCCAGAGAGCTGACCCACATGGCACAGCAGACCTCTCCTGTCTCACCTGCTGCTCCCCTCAGCAGTGTGTTTCAGTAGATCCACCTGTGCTGCTCCCCATTCTGCCTCTGGTGAATCCTCTCAACTCCCCCCCTCCGCATCTCTGGCCTGTACCCCAGTTCTTGCATGCATAAATAAATTTTTTTAAAGTTGGAAAAAACTGCAAATTTGCAAACAATCAAACAAGCTATTATGAGTCCCAACAGAGAGGGCTTGTTGTTGGCACTAGAGGACACCAGCATCCCCTGGGTGTAAGTAATAGGACTGGTTCTCAGCGTGAGCTGACTCCTTGCTACCCCCTTTGGAGAAACAGCAAGTGTGGGAGAAGTGGGAGGACAGTGGGCAGATAGTGGGCGGCTCTCAGGGCAGAGCAGGGTCCCCCACAGATGGTTCTGCCCCTGCAAATGGCCCTAGCGTCTGAACCCCAGCCCAGTGGGACTCACAGGCAGGCATCCACTTCAAGGACCACTCTGATAGGCTCCCAGGAGAGGCATCCCTGTACCCCCAGCCAATGAGGATGCCCCAGTCACAGGCAAGCACAACCCGATTGGCTGAGACAAAGCCAGGTATCTCCTCTCAGGTAAACAACCTGAAACAGGTGTTCGGAGCTGGAGGGGGCAGCCCTTGGGGAGATTTGGTGTGCTTGGGGGCCTCCACCCAGCACTAACACCTTGGTAACCAATTTCTTCAGCTGCTCCCAAGACACTGATTAGTGAGGACTTTATCATACCCAGGAGACAAAGTGAGTAGCGACCGTGCAGCTGCAGCCTCAAAAAGGTACCCCAGGGGACAAACAGGGCTTCTGGAGGGTTCTCCCTGGGTTCCTCTCCCCACTTTGTCTCCAGGAGACAAAATGCCCCATCTCCCTCCTCCACTCCACCCTCAGTATCAGGTTCTCCATTTGAGAAGCCTGTCTTCACCTCCCACTTCTCATGGATAAATGAGTGTGTTCCTTTGTGCTCTGAGGATGGGAGAACATTTGTTCAAAGCATACTCTGCTAGCCTGTGTTTGCAAAATAAAATGAGATAAAGCCCAGGTCCTTGAAGAGCTGATTTGGTATTAGAGGTACATCCATGCCCCCTTATTTCCCATCTCAGGCACCCCCTTCATCTCTCCCACCCTCAAGAGGGTAAGCTCCAAGCCAATCTGTACGTTTGGAAACAAAAGAAAGAAATGACGTAAAAAAAATAATAATCCCTCCTCCCTGCATATGGTACTGACAGCCACTCAGTCTGACATTCACCTGGGCAAAAAACTGCTCTGGAAGCAAAGTTGGCTGCTGTCTCTTGCCTGCCGCTCAGGTGGGTGTGTTAAAGCACCTTGCCTTCCTCTAACCTCAGGCTGAGCTCAACTCCCCAAAAGGAGTGGAGTTATGACCAAAAAGAGGGGAGGAGGAAAGAATGAATGTTGATGTTGATGTTTAAAGTATTGTGTGCTTGGCCAGCCTCTCCCCACTCGCACTGTCAAAGTATGGGCGCACCCATGGGAAACACAGAAAGTGGGAGGGTCCAGCAGTCAATAAATAATCACAACAGTAACAATAACAGTAATGTTCACACAATTGAGCCCCACGGGCTGCACCCCACACATATTTTGTCTCTTATCCTTACATGGACCTGTAACGCTTTGCCTACTTTCACAAGGCAGAGGCCCAAGGATGAGACCAGCTGGATGAGCCACCAGGGGGGCTTCTGAAGTTTTCCTGGAAAGGAATGGAACTGACCTCCTCCCACACAACCACCCCATCTCGGGTGTTACAACCCGGCCAGCCTGGCAAGTGCCAGCCCCAGGCTGCATGCCAGGTGCCACGAAAGCTAATGGACAAGCCAACGACCAAGCATGATTGAGATACTGGCAGCCCAAGGGAAAAAACAGACTTTTGGAAGTACTTGTTTATAAGTTGGAAATTGTATTTACCATCAGTCCAGAATATCTTCCCGGGCTTGACATGCTCCTCAGTTCAGAGGTCAAATTATTACATGAAACAGAAAAGACTCGTTGAATAAGCAAGCAACTCATAATGAAGTTTCTCTTGCTAAGTTGGGTCATGTGTGTGTGTGTGTGTGCGCGCATGTGATTTTACTTCTAGAGTTAAAGAGGGCTGGGATTTCTCTAGCTACACGCAGATTCTGGTAAATCACACTTCCACAAATGAAGGATTTGGGGTGATCCATTCCCTAAATAAATAGCACCACCTAAATGACAGTCATCCACAATTCAAATATTTATTGAGATGTCTGATGTACTGTGTCTCCAGTCCAATCCACAGAAAACACACAATCAAAGAATCCAGAGCTGAAAGGAACCTTAAGAATTGTGGAGCCTACATCTTAGAGGAAAGTACAGGAGCCCAGGGAGAAACAGCATGAACAGCCTGCAGGGACACAGCCAAGCACAACAGTGGTGGGGAGCCAGACAGGGCGTGCAATCTGACGCTGTTGCAGTCTGGTGGTGACTTCAAGTAGCTACTTAAACTCCTGTAGCCTTGGTTTCCTCATCAATCAACAAAACTATAAAACCATGTATGCCCTGCCTCTCCCTGAGGGACATGTAGCTCCATGACTGCTGTTCACATGCTCTGGAGCGAAGGGTTTAGAGAGTCTTATTTAGTCCTGTCATGGTAGCGGCCTTGGGGATAAGCAAAGGCCACCCTCTTTGTGCCTGGTCCCCGCAGAATGAGGACCAGCAGCCGAGAGAGTTGGTTGCTGAATAGCTCTGCAGGCATTGCCCTTCATCCAAGGTAGTTGCCCTGCCTCCCAGCTCAGAGGTGGCCTACATCTAAAACCAGTGGGCCCATGTGGCCTCCCTTGTCCAGTGACTTTCCCAGATCCTGGAAGGATCAACTGAAGCCTGGGTTGTAACTACATGGTGATTCAACTCTCCCACTGCCCAGCCCTGCTCCCGACTCCCTCACAGACCGCTGGTCCTGAGAGCTTCCTGATAACCCTTGCAGGCACACCTCCTTGCAGTCTGCCTCCTAGGGAGACTGATTAACCCTGCAAGACATGTGTCCCTGAGCCCAGCCTCAGCAGGGCACTCCATGTGCTGACATGGGCCCGCCCTGATCCCAGAACCATGTTGCTGCACCCCCTCCTCAGCCCAGGCAGCCCAACCCCAAAGGATTAGAGGTGCAGGTGGAGGTCTTCCTTTGAGAGAGGTCTTTCCCTCCCTCAAGCATCATCCTCCCAACACCCACACACAGAGGCCATCTTTACTGGCCAGAAAGGGGCAGCTCTGAAAGGCTAAAGAGCTACCTCCCAGGGCAGGGCAGGAGCTGCCACCCTGTCTGTACTAAGTCTAAGGAGAGGAGGACATACAGACAAGGAGGAGCCATGTGACCACAAGGACAGGAACTGGAGTGAGGCAGCCACAAGCCAAGACATGCCATGGCCACCAGAAGCTGGAAGAGGCCCAGGAGGATTCTCCCTGGAGCCTCCCCAGTGAGCGTGACTCTGCCGACACCTTGATCTTGGGCCAGAAAAAAAATAAGGGAGACTTTTGGACTCCAGACAAGACAATATATTTCTGTGTCATAAACTATAAGACAATACATTTCTGTGTCATAAACCACTAAGTTTGAAATTATTTTGTTACCACAACCTCAGGAAACTATTACATCTGTCCAAGCTGGTCACTTCAGGCCCATCCCTGCTATGAACCCCAGCTTCCCTGATTAAAGAGTAACCCCCCCAATCTTGCTGATGTGCTAGTAAGAACTTGCTTCCTCCCCACCGCCCAACTCCAATTTGTACTTTACAGCAAGCACTTACGGAGTACCTAAAAAAAGGAATTGTTTCTACTGGCAAGGTTTCAGACAGGTGGCAGGTGAGCATGCCTGCCAGGGAAGTGCAGTGGATGTTAAACAGAAATCTATAATCATTCACCAGTTAGACCAGACCCAGTTCGAGAAGTCCAAGTCCAGAGTATTAGAATTAGCAAACCAGACTCTGATTTTCAGGAGAGAAGGGGCCATAGGAATCCTACATTGAGCAGCCAGAGCAGCCCAACCTCTCCTAGATGGAGGACCTGAGACCACGTCTTTCTGCCTTTTAGTTCCAGAAGTCCCACACCATCAGACCACACATGGGCTGGGTGACACCCACCTTCTGTATCTCCTCAGAGGAGTTGTTGCACTGGCTGCTGGGTGGGAGTGCTCTCTTGCACCGCTGTTCTCCACTGCTCATGGCCCAAGAGTTGGCAAAGTCGTAGGGGTCCGAGGTCAAGGTTCCTATGAAGTAAAGTTTCAGGAAAATGAAGCCACACTTAGGCCTGACCCAGAGCTTGTGAGCAAAAATTCTAGGTCTGTGGTCATCTAAATCAACCTTCCAAACACAGCACCACAGGCACAGGTACTGGAGCTCAGCCATGTTTAATGAGGGGTGGTCGGATGCATGAGCACAGAAAGGAACATGATAATTAAGACACTGAGGCACACGTCCACCCACTCCCACTCTCCTTGTCTTTGTATTGCTTTCTCCCTCTGTGTGGGCTGTTTCTCATTCCTTATTGCCTCAATTATCCACAATAATTCTGTGAGATGCAGCTCCAGGAAGCCTATATGAACTTGCTCTACTCCCCCCTCACCCCACTGTTCTGTGTGCTCCTGAGGTGCCCTGGTAATACCTCTATCAAAACCTGTACCATCCTTTGTGGAGTATTATTATGGTTTATATTTATTCTCCATTCAAGCATGAGTTCATTAATTCAGTGCACATGCTATATCTCTCATCTCTAAATTTTTATCTGGTAGATCACAGGCATTCCTCTGAGGATCTATGGTAGTAGGAAAACATTTATGTTAGATTAAAGTTCAAATTGATAGTTTTTGTGAAATTCGGTAACTCCATATTGAAAAATTAACATAAAACCTCTTAGATAAACTCACAAACCAAAATGATTAAACATCAAGAAGCAATCCGCTATAACCAAGAATCAGCAGACATAAAAATAGCAGGATTAGAGCTCTAAAAACTTCAGATAATAATTTTTTTTGTATAAAGGTCTTAAAACAAATATATTTTAAAATGTTGTTATAAAGAAGAAATTGAAACTTGACAGAAGAGCAAAACAACAAGAAAAAATAATAGTTGAAAAAGATTTACCTTCTAAATTACAAATATAGTCAATGAAATAGAAAGAAAATTCAATTTGAATTAGACATCATCTGTAGATTACAGAGTTGAAGAGACATTAGTAAACTAGGAAATAAATCTAAACAGATAGATGTGCTGATCTGGGGGAAGGAGACAGATAGAAAAGTCCTGACTTGTAGAATTTGCTGATATCCATGGTGTATACAGACTATCAACAAAACATTACTTGAGAGTTGGAAAAGAGACATACAATTGACTCTCATCAGTCATCATGAGCACACCATCCAAAAAGCAACAGAAGGACAAAGAAGTTAAAAAATGGAAGTGAGGAAAGTGAGAGGGGGGAAAAGGATGGAATAGAAATATCCAATTTACGTCTGACAGTCTCGGAACAAAAGAAACTGATAGAAATTTTTCTAAATTCAATAGAGCGAATCATCAGATTTGGGTATCACAATAAGTCTCATGTCAGATAATAAAAATTTAACCCACACCTGGACTCAACATAGTGAATTTTCATATATTTCAAAAACAGAGATAGAAGACATTATCTGCAAAGAAATAACAATTAGACTAACAATATTTCAACAGCAACAATGAAATAGTATCCTCAAAGTACCATAATGGCTATTTCCTAGAATTCTATACCTAGCTAAAGTAACATATAAGAATGAATGTCTGTTTCAATTATCACAACCAGACCCTGAATAAAGGAACAACTAAAGGATGTATTTTAGAAAAATAGAACTTGAACTTAGATAAAAAAAAAACAAGATGCAAAGAGAAATTATAAGCAAAAAACATATTAAACATAAGAGCACATTTAAATAAGCAGAGTGTGTAAAGCTACAATAACAATGCCAGACACCGTTGTTTATTCATACAAGATAGAAGTTAGTAAGGATTATAGGGAAAGAATTGACATAGGAAAAGCAGTAGTAGTAAACAAGTTTGTTGTATAAATTCAAATACAGCAACAATTTAATATAAAATGAATGAAAAGAGACAAAACATTGTAATAGGAAAACAAAGGGTTAGATTACATTAAATTAAAAAATGATATATCATGAGATACTGTAACAGGGTGGTCCCCAGGAAAGGGGGGGGTTCCAGGTTCCCTGCCCCACACAAGGGAGGGTGGAGCTGAGCAGGGAGAAGAAGCTAGAGAAGGAATAGAGGAAGGAAGGAAGCAGGGTGGAGAGCCAGAAGGAGACCTGGAAGAGGCATGTGGAGCAGAGAGACATGTGAAGAAACTGCGCTTGCCTTTTGGTCATAGACTGGGTGAAACAGATGTGGGTGAGAGACCCCTGGGGCAGATAACAACAGCAGCTTTCACCTTGATTTTGATTTTGCTCTTTTCCTCCCAGACTAGTGTGGTTGTTTCTGATCCTTTTCTGTGGGTCCCCACTGAAAGGTGCTTTATACTTGTGACAGGCTTTCAGGTCTTGCTCTGGGTCAATCCTGTTTGGGTGGACTTTTACCCACAAGGGGGTGGGTAACCTTGGGTGCTTGACTTAGAAACTATAGTCTTTGTCTTTCCTGTATTGTTTACTAATTGTATTAAATTTCTTTCCCACTAAAGACTCATTTGTTTTGTGTTGATGAGGTGGATGGCAGAACCTATTTAGAACAGGCAGGTTTGTGGGGTCTGTGGTGCCCCTGTCCCTGCCCTGTAACAACACCATGACCCATCTACTAAAATTAATAAAATTGAAAAAATAAGGTGACAATTACAAATTCTGGCAAGAAATCAGAAAAACTAGAAATTACACACTCTGGAAAACAGTTTGGCAGTTTCTTATAAACATACACTTGTCATACCAGCCAGCAATCCCACTCCTAAATTTTACCCAGAGAAATTAAAATATGGACCTACACACACACACACACACACACACACACACACACACACACACACCTATATATGAATACACTTCACACATATCAAGATGGCAACTATTAATAAAAGAAAAAGATGAGTACATGAGAAATTATATAACATTGGTGGAATGCAAAATGGCAGAAAATAGTGTGGTAGTTCTTCAAAGAATTAGAATTGCCATATCACCCAGCAAGTCTGCTTCTGGGTTTACATGCAAAGGAATTAAGAGCAAGGTCTTGAACAGATATTTGTGCATCCATGTTTATAACAATACACCTGGTCTGAATTCCAGTTCTGACATCACTCACTAGCTCTGTGACCATGAGATTAACCACAGCAGAAAGAAGGGTTTTCCAGAAAAGCTTACCTTCTTGAGTCTTGAAGTCATCTTCACCAAAGATGTTGAAGTCGCCACACAATCCACAGGTTTTGTTGAAGTATCTATCTGACAGCAGTACTTGAAAGATGCCATTGCCATCAATTCTGGCCACGAAGCCATAGGCCTCACTGGACAGCTTGTAGTACCCTGCCTCACTTTCCAGATACAGCCCTTTAGAGGCATAGGGCATGGAGACTCTGCAGGAGCAAAGATAAGATCAGCAAGTGCGGTTCTCACACATTTTCTGAATGTCCCTCTCACCTTTCAACCCCAGCCCCGTGCCGCACAGTGCAGACCTTTGCACAAAGTAACCAAGGATCTAGGCCAGGAGTCAAGAAGACTGACTCACCCAGACCCACCACTCACTTCCTCTGGGCATACTTACTTTCTCTCTTGTCCTCAGCTTCTCCATCTGATGATGGAGGGTATGCAAGAGGAATCCCCAGGCCCTTCCTAATTCCAACTCCCTGAGCTTCTGACTTACCTTTGGTCACCCTGCAGCACAGTACCGTTAACAAACAGGTGGACTTCAAAAAATTCCCCCAGGTACACGGAGAGGCTCACTCTGTGGCCATTTTGGAAATCCCCTGGAAAAGAAGAATCGGCAGTAGTGGTTATTACCTTCATTTATAACAATCATGTCTACAATTTTATCTCAATGAAAAACTCCCCTAAAAGACTTAACAAATGAACAACAAAAATCTCCCTAAAAATCTCGTTTACTTACTCATCTTTCCAGTCATCTAAAAATATTTAAGCTAGCCAGTTAGCTCAATTGGTTAGAGCGTGGTGCTGATAAAAATATTTATTGAGAGCCTCCCTGGTGGCAAAAGGGTTGACACAACCTATGTTGCTATCCACAGCCACTGCAGCAGGAGTTCGATCCCCGGCCAGGGAGCTGCCCACATGATGCAGCAACCTCTCCTGTCTAGCCCGCTGCTCCCCTCAGCAGTGTGTTTCAGTCAGTCTGCCTGTTCTGTTCCCCACTCTATCTCTGGTGAATCCTCTCACCCCCTGCACCTCTGGCCTGTACCCCAGTTCTTGCATGCATGAATAAATAAATCTTTAAAAAAATATCTATTGAGTGTCTTCTAGATATAGGGCTCTCTTGTAATCTCTTATATGTCTAAAAAAAAAAATAATAAAAGCATGACTCCTTCCTTCTGGGAGTTTACAATTTAAGTGCAGGTATCTCCTACTTTCTGAAAGTTGTATAACATGTCACTTTTATGAAAGACTTATAGGAATACCTGTTTTCCATAACCAAAAGAAACTTGAAGAGGGTTTTTGCTTTTAAACATAAGACAAAAGGAAAAATAGGGTTCAGTGATTGTTTTGCAGCAGCTGTTCTAGAGGCAACAGCCTTTGAGCTGCAAGAGTGGCCACACTCCGTCCAGGAGAACTCCTTCATACAGGCTCTGTATTTATTATAGTATTCCTGCTTTTACTACACATTCATGTTATTTTATATGTAACTTCACATTGTATGATTTGGTAGGTTATTTTGGGGGGTTTGGGGATGCTCAATATTGCTTCTGTATAAAGGAATAGTAGTTACTTCTTCACTCTACAACATTTTTATTTATAAAATTTTTCACAGGAATGCTCTACTTTCAGATAAAGGGAGGAACCTGGCTAAAGATAAAACAAGCTTGCATCACTTGAGTATGCAAATAAAAGCAACAATAAGTAAATAATGAAGCCAGCCAGACCCCGCAGATGGTGGGACTGGAGTCCACCCAAGTGGCCAGCACTCGGGGTAAATTGCCCGTTGTCACAGAGCTACCGTAATGACAGAGCAGACTCAGACAGGGAAAGGATCTGGATTAAGTATTTGAAGGGCTGGCTCTGTGAGATCCCAGGAGATATGGCCACTGGGAGCCAGGAAGCAGCCCCAGAGCCCATCAGAGATCATCTACAAAGCGGTTTTATAACTTTTTGCCCAGAAAACAGAATAAAATCACTATTTTCTCCACGACCCAGCAGGCACACCCACACACATCTCACTAACAATGCTTCCCCTCACCGTGCCACATGGTCTCATGTTTGTCATGTTTTCTAGTCTACTCCATTTCATTATTTTTAAATCAGACTATAACGACGGCATTAATTTTATGACCCAGAGGTCCTGACTCACTTGGAAAACACTGATGGAGACTGATTCCGTGCTACAGATAAAGAAACTGAGGCCTGCGTACACAGCAGGATTTCTCCACCCAGCACTCTTACACTTGGGGTCAGGTACTTTTTTGCTGTGGGGACCATCTTGTGCCCAGCAGGATAATTAGCAGCATCCTTGGTCTCCACCCATCAGATGCCAGCAACATCCATTTCCTCCTTGTGTTAATTCAAAATGCCTGTAGGCTCTGCCAAATGTCTTCTAGGTCACTGGGGTGAGAACTATAGGTTTACACTGGACTTGGGGTGGAGCCCACACTTTGCTTGCCTTACTCCGGGTCCAAATCTCCTTTTGCAGCACAAAGCTGCCTAAGGGTATCTGAGTGCCCAGGATTCAGTTAACACTAATGCAAGGGCAGCTCTCCATTAGCCTCTATTGTATTTGCTCCATCCCCTCCCTAAAGAACTCTTGGGGGAGCTGAGGATTGCAGCCATTAGGAAGATGCATCCGTAGAAACTGCCAGACAGCCAGGGAAGGACTCCCACACTTTCCCAACCTGCAGGTTCGCATTTCCTGTAGCTGTAGCAGAAGATGGGCTGAGTGTCCACCCAGAAAGCCAGAGTGAAGCGGAAGCTCCCCCCAGGGTCAGCTCCCATCTGGCCTCTTAAACTCAAGGACTGAGGTGCAGAGGGAGGGAGAAAGTCTCCCCTGGGAAAGTGACTCAGCGGGCTGTTGGTAGTTTATGGCTCTCTCTGGGCTGGCTGGGGAGCAAGGCTTAGGAAAAGCAGTCTTTCCAAGCTGGGGCTCCAAATGGTCACTCTCTCCTTGGTCCCCTAGGACACCCATAACCTTGGTCTGCGACCCTGGAGCCTGCCTGACCAGGAGCCAGGATGAAGGACAGGGGCCTTCCTTTTACACCAGGTGGGCCTCCATGCTCCAACACAAACACTACCCAGGATGTGAACAAGGTCCACAAGCACTCGGGGAAGGATGGGAATTTGGATGTAGAAGCAAGGAAACAGGATGTCATTGGAGAACAATGGAGTGTACCATGTCCCGACCATGTCCTCAACCGTGTCCTCAAGGACACAGTCATGTACGTGGAACTGGCCCTTCCCCTGGCCTCAGGGTCTCAGCAATGGTGCCAGCCCACTCTCCCAGGCCCAACCGCCTGAGATGATTCTCTCCTCTCAACACCCCCACCATCGCCACAGCCCCAAAAAGAAAGAGTAGCCATTCATTCTTGCTGGTAGCAGCACAGAGTTTAGCCAATTCACATAGAAGTGTAACTGATCCAGTCTGGCTGAGACATCATTGCCCATAATCACTGCCCAGAAGCACTGCCTGAGTTTCCCTGCCTGAAAGGACTACCCTTAATGGGGGGGGTTGGGAGGGGGGGGAGTTGGGCTGAGCAGAAAGTGGTGCTTTTCCAGCCTACTGCTTTTTCCAGCCTACTCCGTGCATAGTACTAAGATTTAATTCTGTGTTATGCACAAACCCATCTCCAGGGGAAGGTGCCCACAGCAGAGCCTGTTAAAATACATCAGGGAGTCGAGGCTGCAGCCACCTCCTGGGCACCACACTGTCTCTACAGGGTCCCCCTGAAACTCCTGCGACCCAAAGCCATAAGATGGAGAGGGGGTGAATTTTTCTTCCTTTGAAATCTTCCCCATCACTCCTAGCCCTCCACCCCCTGACACCCCAGAGCCATCTCAGGTCAGCCCCGTGTATCAGCTACAGGCAGAGAAACACACTTAAATATTGGGACCACCTGACGTGTCGAGGGCTGAGCCTTCAGCTGTGGGTGCCCAAAGTTCAGGGTTCAAGGTAGCTATCTCGATGCACTTGCCTGGTGATCCGGCCAAGTCCACTCTGCTTCCAGCTCTCTCCCCCTCAAGGCCATCTTGGCAAAGTAACAATCCCTTCTTGATCACTCCAGCAGCCATAGTTCCACCAGCTGCTCCCTGCCCGCTGACCGAGAAGCGAACTCTCCTGTTAGGCTGCCTGAACCTGCATGACTAGCTTTGCCCCATGACCCACCCTGCATCCCCATATTCTCCTACTCTGAGCTTCCCAAATGTTGGCCCCCAAACTATCAACAGCAGCAGCAGCGGGAACTTATTAGAAGTGAAAATTTTAGATCCCACCCAAATCCACTGACTCAGAAACTCCCGGGGTAGAGCCCAGCACATGGTGTTTAACCAGCCTTCCAGATGGTCCTCATGCTGGAGGTCTGGAGAATCATCAGCCAGAGGGATCTCTGAGCACACAGGGCTGCGGGGAATGAGCCACTCCCCTTCCAGCCTCTTCCCTCCCTGCTCAGGGTGTCCCCCTCAGCAGCATCCTCCCTGCCCCTCTGCACAACCAAACCCACACCCAAGGCTCATCATTTGTCGTGCTTCTCCCCAGGTCAGCTCTTCCACACAAGAGAGCACCTTGCTTCATGGCCAGCCCCCTCGCAGTCTAGACAGAGCCCCCAGCAAGTGATAACGCCCTTGAGGGGCTCGTGGAGAAAATGACAGACCGGGCATTCCAGCCACTGAAGCCACGCTGGCCTAGTTCTCCAGTAGAGACAAGGCTGATGGTGAGGCGGGCAAGTGCTGGAGAGCCTCACAGACAGGCCTGAGGCAGCTTTCTCACTCCCTCATGAAGCCTCGCCCAGTGCTGGCCCAGAAGACACTGCACCCAACACTGATGGAGTAGAGACCCCGAGAATCTACTGCCTGCTTCTCACATCTACATCCGGTGTGGACAACGATGCTCTCCTTGACCAAACCTGAGTCAGGCTCAGAGTCCTCTTCTTGACTAGGTCTTCCTTAGGCTCTGTCCTTGGCCTACTTAGTCCTGCTTTAGTGAGAATCCCGCTGGGTCAGTTTAGGGGGAAAAACCCACTCTCAGTATCTGATGGTGTTTCTCACACCGCTCCCCCTCGGTCGCTTACCACTCTGGGCTGCCTTCGGCTAGATTCCAGTCAAGCTGGCTGAGCCAGAATCCCCCTGGTCCCCCATGTTCCCTCTTAGTAATTCTCCACCCACGGATGCCCACCCTCCTCCTTGCTATAAGTCCCGTTTTTCTTGTTATATTCAGAGTACAGCCCCATCTCCCTCCCCTGCACGGAACCCCCTCCCCCCCCACCCCGACCCGCCACACCCGAAGTAGTCCCATTTGAATAGTTTCTCTTACTATTTTTAAAGTGTTAAAAAGATTTTTGCTTTGACAGTGTGGGTCTGTCTAGGGTCACCTCCCCAAGGTGGAAGACCCCAACTTTGCCTGTTTTTTTACCATCCCCCCTCACACCACACACATCTAATTCATTCTGGGAGTGTAACAATCACCACACAGATTCCACCACCGTCTCCAGCCCCCTCCAGACTTGTAAAGTGCCCTCTGCCCTTAGCACAGAGGAGAGTGCCTTCATCCTAACAAGCCCGGGACCAAGACCCAGCTCTTCCTTTTATGATCTGTCCATCCGTGGGAGGAGCACAGAACTTCCCTGGGCTCCTGCTCTCTGTGAAACAGGGGTGCTGTGCCTCCATCTCAGAGTTGCCAGGGGTGCAGCGCTAACTGGGCACAGCACTTCTGCAGGAACACAGGAGGCGCTCCACGTCAGTGCCTGAACCTACATCTGAACCCACTCAGAACACAGCAACAATCCTTCCTGTGTGCCAGGTGCGTGCATGTTACAAAGTGCCTCTGGTTCATCGGGTCTCTTGATGCTTCAGAGCTCCCAAGTGTGGCCTGGAACCAGAGCAACAGACCCGTAGAGAATCATGAAGATTCTCTTCATCCCAGGCTCCCAAGGAGACGTCAAGGAAGCCCTGGTGTCACAGAGGTCTTTTCCCTTGCCAGGCTCTGCCTGTGTTGAGCTCAGGCACTATTGTAAGAATAGGAGACCTGGGGGCCTCCCTGGTGGCTTAAGGGGTTAAGTCTCAGCACTATAAAGCTATCAGCAGTGACTGCCGCGCAAGTTTGATCCATGCCAGGGAGCTACCCACATGGCACAGCAGACCTCTCTTGTATCACCCGCTGCTCCCCTCAGCAGTGTATTTCAGTCAGTCTGCCTGTTCTGTTCCCCACTCTGTCTCTGGTAGATCCTCTCACCCCCCGCACCTCTGGCCTGTACCTCAGTTCTTGTATGCATAAATAAAATAGATCTTTAAAAAGATAGGAGACCTTCTCCCCCACCCCTCCACCCCAGGGCGGAGCTCCGCTGCCCCCAGGCCCCCTGAATTCCTCCCTTCAGCACCCTGGACTCACCAACAAGCGAGAAGGAGCGTTTCTGACAGTCTCCAGCCAGGAGGTAGCTGCAGTCCCCCGCAAAGCTGTATATGCTGCCATCAAAGGTGCTGACGAAGTCATCCCCGAAGAGGCTGCATCGGCCCATGGAAGGCCTGCTCAGAGGGTCTGCACAAGGGGTCCCTGGAGGGAGAGGCTGCAGGTGAGCACAGCTGGGATCGCCAGCCCAAGCCACTCCCACCTTGTAGAAATCAGGGAGCCAGGCTAGAAAGCGGGCCGTGGGGAAGAACTTTCTATCCTAACTGGGACTAAAGCTGTTGCTTTCTACTCCTAAATGTGACCTCAGACACAAAGCAATGGAGGAACGGGTGTTCAGGAAATCTACTCGTTTTACTGAGTTACTTGCTGATTGAAAATGTAATACATACTTATTATAAAAAATTTGGAGAACAAAGAAGAAAATACTAAGATAATAAAATCATCTTTAACTAACATTTAACGATAACTAGAGTTAACATTTCAGTGTTTATATTTCTGTTCTATTTTACAGCAGGTAAACAGTCACAGCTTTTTTTACAACTGTGGGCCATCCTGTGAAAACTCTTTATAACCTGTTGATTTCTCAATATATTGTAAATAGATTATCAGACCATTTGGTTTACTTCCAAAACACGCTTTTTAGTGCATACAAAATATAACTATAGGCACATAAAATAGATTCTATATACATATAAAATGTTCTTAAAACTATATACATAGACAACCTACACATATATAGCATAACTTCCTTGTTAGGCACTTAGCATTTTTCCAAATTTTCTGATATTTTATTAGATTGTAATGAGCATCCTGTACATTAACCTACTGGTATGTCTTGAACAATTTAAATTTGAAACAGATCAGCCTTTGTGCCTGAATCAATCAAGTGCTAAGTCCTCCAGGATCATGTGCTAACTCCTAAGGGATACTTCTGCCAGCCTCACCAGAACACAGTGTGTGTTTGTGTGTGTAGAGGGCAGGTGGAGACCACAACAGCAAATGTCTAAGTGTTCTGGGACCCTCGATAAGGACACACGTAGTAAGGAAATACACAGGGTGTCCCAGATTAACCCGTGACGGCAGGCTCCATGCCACCAACCCCAGTGGCCTGAGTGGAGAGCAGCCAGGTTAGAGCAGGGTCCCTCCTGCCACTCAGACTCCAAACCCAGCCAGGAAAGCAGTATGTGTAGAGAGTGCTGACCTGGGCCCAGGAAAGCTGACCTCTGACCTTGGCTGTGTGTGACTTTCAAGTAGCCATTTTCCTCTCTGACCTTCTGTCTCTTCTGTGCTCTGGGATGTGCAACTTCACAGTCCCTCCTAAAATGAACTTTCTATTCCAGTCTTGGGTTCCTTCTTCAAGCCCCCCACCCCAGTCACATAGCACTGCCCTGTGTGGCTCTTGTGTCCTTAATTCCCCAGTCAGAGAAGGCTCTGGCAGGCGCCCGGGGCGTGCGCCTTGGGAGATGCAGGGGCAGTGCACTCTGCAGGACCTGCACGAGAGGAATCAACCAGGCAGCCAGGGACTCTGGCAGGCCTGCACCAGCCCGCTACAGGGCAGGGCACGCAGGTGAGCTCCAGACACAACTGCTGGTTCCTGGAGGGGGTGAGGTGGTGTATTCCCAAAGGCCCTAGGGAGGAGTGAAGTGGAAGCAATTTGGTACCTACCTGGCAAGGTGAGGGCCAGAGCAAGCAGCACCCACATGAGCCTGGCAAGAGCCATCTGCAGGGGAGGGAAAAGGAGGTGGTGATCACGGCCCGCAGAGAGGGCTGCTGGCATGTTGTTTAGTCACATACCAAGTGGGAAGAACATTTTTCTAAAAGCAACAGAAAGGGTTCATCCTCACTGTCCTGTTTGCCCCTAAAACAAACTCCTGGTCTCCCCAAAAAGCTGCTGGTCAGAGCTAGGTCCAAAAGTAACAGCCACTGTGAAACAGGCCCCACTGCCCTTCCCCTGCAGCAGTCCCAGAGCCATGATGGACAAGGCCACTCTGCTTCTCCATCAGTGCCCGGCTCCCCCCAGCAGCTCAGAGCTGACGCCCACCACACTCCCCGCTGCCTCCTCATCCTTCCACTCAGGGCAGTGTGTTGGTGAGAGGGAGCTGTCTTGTCTGCTTTTGTTCCTCCCACGGGCACCCAGACTTAAAGAATGCGCAGGAGCCCCAGGTGTGGTGTTTGCTGGTCAGTCCTCCCTACTGTACCATGAGCACCCTGACACCTAGCACCACGCCCAGGAAATGCTCAGACAGTGCTTGCTGAATTGACCTGTTACATGGACAGGAGGCCAGCAGCCCTGGGCCCGGGAGCATCCCAGAGAGGGACATTTGACCCAATCAGCAGAGCACACCCCAAGCTCTTTCAAACCCCTGCACGGCCCTTTCCTCTGGAGAAGTTTGTTAAATCAGGTGTGGCATCTGTTACCTGATTCCCTGGAGTGACCCCTTTTCCAGCCAGTGCCTCATTCAGTTAAAAAAGAAAGAGAGAAACCCAATCTATTATGGATCTGTGGAAGGAACGCTGATCTATGACCTCCGTGTGGCCAAGAGCTAGTCTTAAAGCAGATGCCCAGATGCCCCTCTCCTGCATCCTCGGGGCTGTCAGGCTGCTCCAGGAGGCGCCCAGAGGTGAGCACAAAGCTCAATCCAGTCTCCTCTTGGAAAATACAACACTAAACCCAGGCACGAACAGAAGCAACCTCAGGAATCCTCGCGAGGCAAGGCAAGTGGGTGGAGGCATTAGATGGTCCCTGGCTTTGAAACTTCCTCCAAAACAAAGCCTGTCTGCTCTCAGATCAGAGACACCCAGGGGTAACATCCAGTCCTGATCTTCCTCCCCAGCGATCCAGCCCTCCTTCCAAAAGACCGTACCTTCTCCTGCAAATGGGGGCTGCAGGGATCTCCAAGGTCCCTTGGGAAACGCAGCCACTTTCCGAAGGTGCCACCAGCCCTAGGCCATGCTCCCAACCACTCCAGCGGCGCAGGCTGTGGGCTCCCTGCGTGCAGTGAGATAAAAAGGCCAAGTGGTGACGTCCATCAGCCCCCACCCCTTCCCCACCAGAGTAGCTGCCACAACAGGGGACTGGCCTCCTCTTAATTACCAGAGGAAACAATGAACGGAAATGGTATTAGAAATACCTTCAAGCCGATAAGGCTTTGAACACTTTGGTGGAAGACCTCCTGGTGGTTGCCAGAATGGGCTGCCTGGCCCTCTTCATTCCCACCAGGCCCTGATCCTCTCCATACAGGGATGCTTCTTGTCCCAGCAGGCTGGTGCAGGCCAGGGAAGACTCCAGACCAAATTAACACAGCTTCAGGATCTGGCTTCCAGGGCCAGACACAGGGAAGTTTGGAAAAATACCTCAACCTGAGCCAATTTGCTGCTATGTTTGGAGGAAGGCAAGAACTAAGGCTTCTGGTCCATTGCAGGTATGACTGGTCTGTCCCGGGCCCCTGACAATAACAGGCAAGTTGGGTCCTGGCCAGGATGAGCAGAAAGGCCTTGTCACAGGCAGGCCTTTTCGAAAAGAGCAGAGGGATGGTTAGATTCGATGCTCCAAGCAAAAGCTCTTCCACCTACTTGTGGTGCCCTCAGTCCTCTCTGAAACACACACACACACACCACAACACGTACACACACCATAACACACACATATAATCATACAATACACACTCCCAAAACATACCACATGCACAACACACGTATTGTAACACAATCACACATTACACACAACATACACATGCCACTGCATATACCTACCATACACATAAACACCATATACACACTACACATGTACTTCACACACTCACATACATACCATACACCCCACACCACACACCCACACACTCACACACACACCACCAATCCTTCCAAACGTCCATTCTAAGAGTAAGTCTCAAAAGCAACTGCTAAATTAATAACTGCTGGAAGCTGGATGTGGTGGAGGTGGGAATTCTCTCATGTGGAATTCCAGGCATTATAACTAGCAGCCTGAGACATATTTAGTTATGGACCCCTCCTCATGGATCCTCATGTCATACCACTTGCCCTAACATTTTGGGAACCCGTATGTCCCCCACACCCCCTTCCTCACACACATGCCTCACACTCTACTACTCCCTTTATCAGCCCAGAGGAGTAAGATGAAGTTTCCAAGATATGAAATGGTAGAAGATGCAGGGCTAGTGTGATGTGATAGGAAGGACACTTAAAGACTTCTATTTCCAATTCTTTGTTTACTAGATAACCTAACAATCCATCCACTTTAAAACACCTTAAAAATTTATGTTAAATATAGCATACTTTATTTTTTAAAGATTTATATATTTATGCATACAAGAGCTGGGGTACAGGCCAGAGGTGTGGGGGGTGAGAGGATTCACCAGAGACAGAGTGGGGAACAGACAGGCAGACTGATAAGGAGATGAAAAAATGAAAGAAATGTTTGGAAACATTATAGAAGAAGATCCAATGAGAGGTCTGAGAAAAAGTCCTTCAGTATAGATTTCTATATGCAGTGCCTTCCCTAGAATAGAATGTTAGCACAGATAATTTTGGGGGGAGTGCAGGAAACAACAGAGGAAGTGGGGCTGTGATGTGAAGAAGGGGAAGGAGCCAATAAAAGATGTTTCCTACGCCAGTCACCACTTGGGCACTGAATTTAACCCAAGAAGAAAGTCTAGGGGAAAAGGGTCAGACAGTGCCTTAAAATAATCTTATTGTTGGGTCAAGAGATAGTTCTACACTTATGCTTGTCCATTCTTGTCAGAGCTGTTCCTGGAGGCATTAGCTCTTCAACACTTCTGGCTTCCAGCGCAGACATGGTATGTAGGAAATACCTGTGGAGTTACCTCTGGTAAGAGGAGGATGTGGGAGGGACAGTAGCATCTGCTTTACCTGGTTACCCTATCACTAGGAGTGAAGAGAAAGTAGAGACATTAATAATACTTTCTGAAAGAAAGTAGTTCTTTCAGAACTACTAAAGGATGTACTTCGGGGCCTCCCTGGTGGCGCAGGGCTTAAGACACAACCTATGGGGCTGTCCGCAGCCACTGCGGCAGCAGTTCGATCCTTAGCCTGCCAGGGAGCTACCCACATGGCACAGCAGACCTCTCCTATCTCACCCGCTGCTCCCTCAGCAGTGTATTTCAGTTAGTCTGCCTGTTCTGCTCCCCACTCTGTCTCCCGTGAATCCTCTCACTCCCTGCACCTCTGACCTGTACCCCAGTTCTTGTATGCATAAATATATAAATTTTTTAAAAAATATATAGGATGTATTTCAGGAAGAAGGAAATTAAACCCAGAAAGAAAATGTCAGAAGAAAAGGCAAAAAAAAAAATTGGTAAATATAGGAGTTTGTATAAGAAAGCAATCATGGCATAAACAAAAATAGTAATGGTGACAAATTGAGGAGTTAAAAAAATAAGATGAAACGAAAATACCAGACAGCAACAGTATCTAAGATGGGGTGGAGGTAACGGGAGTGAAAGTATATTAGGGTCCTGGAATTGCTCAGAAGAAATCGGTGATAGCAGTAGACTTTGTAAGGCTAGACCCCATACATAGCAAGCTTACAAGTAGGATACAAAAATAGAACTGAATTGTGTTTTCCAGCTCAATGGAATTTTATTCCTAGACTGATCTAGGAAAAAAAGAAAGAGTAAAAATGACTGCAAATAGTATAAAATAAGGTAAAGCCCCCCCAAAATCCAAATACACTGATAATTAGCAATAAAAAAAAAACCAAGATTATCAGGTTGGGTTTCTTTTATTTATTTATTTTTTTTAAGATTGATTGATTGATTTATACAAGCGCTGGGTACAGTTAGAAGTGCAGGAGGGTGAGAGAGTTCACCAGAGCCACAGCGGGGAACAGAACAGGCAGACTGACGAAATACACTGCTGAGGGGAACAACGGACACCGAAGGAGAGGTCTGTCGTGCCATGTGGGACCCTCGCTGGTGGCCAGGGATCGAACCGCAGCTGCGGAGGCTGCGAGCAGCTTCGCAGCCCAGGGCTCAACCACTGCGCCACCAGGAGAGGCCCTAGGTTGGGTTTCTTTAAAAAGACTACAGTGATGTCCAAAAGACAAGCCTGAAAAATAAAGGCAAAAACTGCAAGGGAAAAAAAGAAAAGGCAAATTATAATCAAGAAAAGGCTGATTGTACAACCATCATACAAAACAGATCTTAAGATAAAAATCTCTATCAGAGATTAAGAGGATACAAAGCTGATAAAAAGATGACTTCACCGCTTTCAGTTCTAGATAATCACTAGGAGGATCCTGAATTCATCTCCTCCCAAGGACAAGCTGAATCTATAGCTACACAGGGAACAACTTCCTCTGAAAGAACTCCAGAAACTAGCTGAGCAACTCCTACACATCAAGCAGACAAGAAATCACCTACATTGAAAAGGGTAGGACACAAAATCTCCAGAAACCTACCCCCACTGTGACCCACATTTGAGTTTCTCCTTATACATACATATAAGGGCTGACCATGATCCTCTCTACAGACCTTTGAGGGTGAGAACTATCTTGTTTCTCTCCCTCTGGCTCACTCCTGTCACCAGTATCTCCCCAAAAGGAGCATGTGCGCATATCTGAAGCCTCCATTTTCGTGGCTGCTGACCATGAGACACCCCTGATTGTCTGGCTCTGGCCTCCATCAGACTTATGTTTGTGGATCTCATAGCTTTGTTGTGAAAGGAGAGACAGTTCTTGACCAACTACAACCCCAGGACACAGCACAGAGAGAGCAGGCTGAGAAGCACTCCCATTAGCCTGTCTTCATAGTGGTGGCCCGAGGTGCAGGTCCTAATTAAACACACGTGTAGAAACTGACTGTGATCCTTTCCAGAGCCTGAGGAAGCTATCAGATGCCATCTTCATGCTCTCGATCTGTCCTATCCCAGGTCACCAGTATTTCCAAGAGAAGAGTTTATGTGCATGGCTGGTGCCCTGGCTTTTGCACTTACTGCCCAGAGGACACACCTCTTCATGGCCTGATTTTGGTGGCCAGCAGAGCTTATGTTCATGGGTTCAACAAGATGGCAGCAAGCAACCAGCTTTTTACTGTTTGTTTATCACCATAGGGAGCCGAGGGAGCAGACAGAAATTACCATCCTCCCCAGTCTTTCCTGGAAGAAGTGTAACTACGTATTTTTTTTTTAATTGATCGTGAAGGCTCCATTTCCAGTTCATTTTTTTTTTAATTTTTTAAAATTTTTTTAAACAATATTTGCTTCCCTTCATCCCCTCAGGTGCAGTCCCCATAGGATTTCCTTCCTCAAGTCACCCGTGCACCATCACCATAGTCCCCTGTGCTCCTCCCTCCCTCCCTCTCACCCCTCTCCCTCCTCCTCCCCTGCAGTATGTCTCTGATTTATAATTGTCTGTTTTTGCTTTGTTGTGTTTTGTACTGTTATTATTTTTTTACACTGATGTCTTATTTGGTTCCCCTATATTCCTGCTATAAGTGAAACCATGTGATATTTTTCTTTTTCCTTCTGGCTTATTTCGCTGAGCATAATTCCTTCTAGCTCCATCCATGTTGCTGCAAATGGCATGAGTTTATCTTTTTTGCTTGCAGAATAATATTCCATTGTATTTATATTCCACATATATACACAGCCATCTATTTTGGGCATGTGTGCTGTTTCCAGGTTTTACCTATTATAAATGGTGCTGCAATAAACATAGGTGTATAGGTGTTCTTTTGAGTCAATGTTTTTGTGTCCTTGGGTAGATCCTTAGTTGTAACTACATATTTTTAAAGTGGCTGCCTGAATCTAGAAGATCCTCCCCTTTGGGACACTGACAGGTCTTGGCACACCCTCAAATTACTGAGAGTCATTAAGAATAAAGTAGGTTACTTGGTCAATCACAAAGGTCTGAGAGATAACCAAGAGCTAGGGCAGAGATAGCAATAAGTTTCGTTTACTACATGAGGTCACTCCTTCAAGACCAGGAGAAATGTCTGTTTCATCTAACACATAGAAATCAACACAGAGAGTCAAGGAAAATAAAGAGTCAAGAATAAGACAAAACCTCAGAAAAAATACCTTAATGAAAATCAATTATTTATCTGACAAAAGAGTTCAAATTGATAACATAAAGATACTTACTGAACTCAGGAGAACAATGCATGAACAAAATGAGAATTTCAACAAAGAGAAAATTTAGGAATCCACCAAATATAAGTCACAGAGCAATACAATAATACAATACAACATCTGAACCAAAGACTACAATGTAGGGGCTCAACAGCAGACTAGATGAAGTGGAAGAAAGTATCAGTGAAATTGAAGATGGGGGAGTAGGACTCATCCAATCAGAGCAGGAAAAGAAAAAAGAGAACAAAAAAGAAAGCAGATAGCTTGAGGCACTTAAGGGGACAGCATCATGCAGCCAACACTTATATTATAGGTGTCCCTACAAGGAAGCCAGAGAAAAGGTGAGAAAGAATGGCTGAAAACTTCCCTAGCCTGGGAAAGGAGCCAGATACCTAGATCCAGGAAGCCCATAGGTTTCCAAATATGGTAACCCACAGAGATCCATACCAAGAAACATTGTAATTAAACTGCCAAAATTTAAAGAAAAGAAAAAAAAGGTTAAAGGGAAGAGAGACTCTTAAAGGGACTAGGTGGTGGGGGAAGCGTGAAATGGTGACCATGATCAAAAGGTACAAACTTCCCCTGGAGAAAGTTTCATCCATGTGCACAAAGCAACTTGCATGGAATGTTCAATGACTGCAGTCACAAAAATGTGTAAACAACCCAAATATACTTCAATAGCATGAATAAACTGTGACACATCCTTCCTATGAAATACCAAGAGCAGTTAAAAAATAATTTAGGCTATATGTGCCAGCATGGACAAATTTATTAGACAATAAATATAGCCTGGGGATATAATGTACTGTTTGTTGACTATTGCTATTATTACTATATGAACCATTGAAAAGTTGCTGAGAGAGTAGATTGTAAACATTCTCATCACAAGAAAAAATTGTAGCTATGTGTGGTGATGAATATTAATTAGATCACAATTATAAACATATAAATAATATATTATATATCAGATAAATATGCTGTATACCTAAAATTAATTTAATGATATATCTCAATTATATATTATTTTATTTAAAATGAATGCACTGGAAAGTGTAATTTTTTTTAAGATTTATTTATTTATGCATACAAGAGCTGGGGTACAGGCCAGAGATGCAGGGGAGTGAGAGGATTCACCAGAGACAGAGTGGGGAACAGAACAGGCAGACTGACTAAAATACACTGCTGAGGGGAGCAGCGGGCGAGTCAGGAGAGGTCTGCTGTGCCATGTGGGTAGCTCCCTGGCCAACCAGGGATTGAACTCATACTGCAGAGGCCCGCAGATTACTTCATAGTGCGGCGCTCATCCCCTTGCGCCACCGGGGAGGCCCTAGAAGGTATAATTATATAAACTTATGTGCATTTACTAGTAGAAGGTCAAAATTGATAAAGAAAAAAATGAATTATAAAGCAAAGCAGAAAAAGCTTTCATAAAAGTCAAAAATATCCACCTATAGAAAACAAGCAAACAATAGCATCTTCGTTATCTTGAGAAACAACATAAACTTCACAATTACGGTAAATAAGGAAGTCAATTTTCCTTTAAAAACCAGAATAAAGCAAAGATCCCCAATATTACCATTGCTAGTTAATATTTGATCTGTAAGAGAACAAAAGAAAGAAAGAAAAAGGAAAATACTTATGATTTAAAAATGATTGCTTGCATAGAAAAATTCGAGAACATATATGTAAGAGAATCTTGTAAGGACTCAGTAGTTTACTAAAGTAAGGTTTATTTTTAAAATCCATTATGTTCCTACGTAATTATAAAATACAATCTTTAGAGTCACCCTACTGATGAAATAACAAATACTATAGGCACTTAATAAAGGTTATATTATCTGGACAATAGTGTTTTGTAGAAAAACATAAAAGTTGCAAAACATAAAAGAAAACTCAATGGGGAGTAATCTTAATCATCTAAATTTCCTGACTTACTAAGTCACAACAGCAAAATGAAACCAATTGCCCTCAAATTAGTCTATTAATTAAGTGCAATTCCAATGTAAGAGTTTTTCATGAAATTAAACAAAATTCATATGAAAAATAAAAAATTAAGAACAATGCAATTTTAAATTTAAAATTGTAGATAAGAAATGGACAAACAGACCTGTGGCCATAGGTCAGTGATATAAAAGGCAATTCACAGAAAAGGAAGAAACCCAGTAAGTCAGTAAACATATGAAAAACTCTTCAACCCCACTCACTGGTCATCAGAGAAATCAAAATAAAACTACAATTACTTATCCACCCATCAGATTGGCAAGGATGTGAGGCTACTGGAAGTCCTATTTGCTATTGTTAGGGCAAATGGCATATTGCTTTGGAGAAAATTATGGAAACAGCTATTCACAATTTAAAGAGCTCTTCCCCATAATCTGGCCATTACCCTCTTAGGCTCCTGGAGAAAGTTCCATCCATGCACACAAAGCAGCTTGCACAAAATGTCCACTGCAGCCATGAGCACAGTCACAGACGTGTAAGCAACCTAAATGTACTTCCGCACCATTAATAAATAAATTGTGATGCATTCATCCTCTGAAACACAAATATCCCTTAAAAAGATATCTGGGCTCTGTGCACCAACATGGACAGATCCCCAAAATAATGGTGAGCAAAAAATAAAAGCAAATATCACAGGATTATCTACAGCACACTGACATTTGTGTAAAGTCAAAGACCATGGAAATCAACCTGTTTATTTTTATTTATCGAGATGTATAATTGCAAGATAAGTAAATAACATGCATGGTTGTAGTAACCCCCAAATTCAGGATAATAGCTACCTCGGAAGGGAAAAGAAGATGGAGTCCAGATAGCAGTACAGAAGGGTCTCTCCCTCTCTGTATATGTTTTATTTATTTAATAATTTCAAAACAATGAGGAATATGGAGGCATGTTAAGAAGATACAATGCTGGCTGGACTGTGGATGTCTTAATATTGTCTTCTCTGATTTTCTATATGGATAAAATTTTCATTGAAAAGAAGAAACCCTAAAGCCAGTGACCCAGGTACATGGGCTTTGCCCACACATCTTTACACACATGGTCTAGTGCCTTGAAACTAACTCTTTTTTTTAAAGATTTATTTATTTATGCATACAAGAGCTGGGGTTCAGGCCATAGGTTTGGGGGGTGAGAGGATTCACCAGAGACAGAATGGGGAGCAGAACAGGCAGACTGACTGAAATACACTGCTGAAGGGAGAACCAAGAGAGACAGGAGAGGTCTGCTGCACCGTATGGGTCACCTCCCTGGCCGGGGATCAAACTTGTGCTGCAGAGACTGCAGATAGCTTCATAGTAGTGTGCTTAACCCCTTGTGCCACGAGGGAGGCCCGGAAACAAACTCTTAAAAGTAAGGAACTCACTTGGGTCCAAAGGCACAAAAATGGTTGACTTTTTTATACATCCTGACTGGAAGGAATACCATTCACCCTTCCATTGGATTTGTTCCTGAGTTCACATGTTGAAGTCCTGCCCCCCAACGTGACGGTGTTAGGAGGTCACTGTCTCATAAGTAATGAGATGAGACCACGGGGCCTCCTTGATCAGCACTGGTGACCTTATAAGAAGAGGAAGCAACTCTTGAGTTTCCTGTCTCTGCCACGTGAGGACACAGACAGGAGGCAGTCAGCTGAGGCCAGGAAGCAGGCTCTTGCCATGTACCCAGTCTGCCTGCACCATGATCTAGGACTTCCAGCCTCCAGACCTGTGAGAAATAATCGTCTGTTGTTTAAGCCATTCGGTTCATGGTATTTGGTGATAGCAGCCTGATCTTAGACAATTGTTTCTTTTTTATTATTTGGTCATTTAAGTGGTAAAACTGCCAAAAGATTGTTGTTTTTCTTTTAATTATTAGGGAAACATTTTGCAGTATTATCCATTTGTATTTCTTTCATGAATTTCTCCCTCCTGGCTTTAGCTCACTTTCAGCTGAGATGTTTATCTTTTCGTATTGATTTATAAAAGATCATTATAGGTTAAGAGCAGTGGTCTGTGTTTCTCACATTAACGTGTGAATATTTTTCTCTGTTCTTTACTAAACTTTATTTTTGGAGGGTTTTCCTGTGGTTGTTGTTGGTGATGATGATGATGATGATGATGATGATGATGATGTACAGGAATTTGGAGCATTGTTTAATGTTCTTTTTTAGGGGGCTAGGTAACAAAGTTTCAAGATTAAAATCAAAAGACAAAGCATATAAAAGTAAACGGTGAAAAGTCCAGTCTTCCTCCCTCCTGATCAAATGACCAATTGCCCTGGTTTGGCCTAGAATGAAGGAGTTTGGAAATCATGAGATTTTTGTTACTAAAACTGGGACTTCTCAACAAAGTGGACCAGAGGTCATCCTACCAGCCTCTAGTTCCCTTCTCAGAGAAAATGCTGTTATCAGTTTCTTCAGTAACCCTCCAAAAATATAACAAAAGTTAAACACTCATTTTCAGCCCTGTTGTGAGGACTGTGAGTCCTGTCACAAACTTGCATTTGTAAGATGTGTCACATGACTTTATTTTATTTAAATGCAACTTTTCCATATGCAAGTTGCCACAGGAATGCGGGAAGTTTCAGAGAGCTGACAACAAGGTTAATGCCCCCTCAAGCCTTTAGTCCATCCCTTTTGCTGCTCCTGCTGCCCAAGCCCACATGACTTTTAAAGGAGCTGTGGTCCAATCTTTGGCTTCACAGGCCACTTCTTCAGTTCCTTAATGAACACCAGAGGAGGCGGCCAGAGGAGTCCCCAAGCCCATACTTCTTCTCTTTCTATGGAGCCCCCACAGTCAGAGGCTTCCCTGTCTGCTGAGCTCCCAGCATGCACCCTGACTCCACCCTACACCCCAGGGTCCTCACCCGCCTGCTTCTCACCCACCAACCCTGATCCCCAACACCCTATGCACCACTATCATTCAGTTCTATCTTGCAAAATGCTCCCCTCTCTTCCCACTCCTGTCTGCTGGTCATCCGAGCCCCTCCCCATAAAGTCCATCACTTGGGGAGCACCTCCCAAGTGCCAGTCCTTCCACCAGGTGCTTTACGGACATTCCTTCACTGAACACTCCCATGTTAGTTTCCAGGGACTGCAGTAATAAATCATCACAAACTGGGTGACTGAGAACAACAAAAATTTGCTCTCTTATGGTTCCAGAGGGAAGAAGCCTGGAATGGAGGTGTGTGACAGGGTCCTGCTCCCGCTGGAGGCTCCAGAGGAGGATCCTGCCCACCTCTTCCAGGTTCTGGTGGCTCCTGATGTACCCTGGCTTCTGGCTGCTTCGCTCCCATCTCTTCCTCTGCCACTGCCTAGTCTTCTTTACTCCCTCCCAGGGAGGCCCAGCACATATTTTAACAGACAGGTGCAGAAGAGAGCTCCTCAGCACCTGAGGAAGTGGTCAGCACAGAGGCTAAAAATAGTAGCCACTGGCGGGGAGGCAGCAGGGGTGGAAATTGCACAGGGAGTCACAAGATGGTTTTGCCGGAGAAAGCGATGTCACACCAGGATCACGTGCCCATCTGGCATTCTGTGTGTAACTGGTGTGACACCCTGGCGCTGCCTGATTCTAAATGACACTCAAATTTCTGTTTTGAATGGAATATTAAGACTATTTTCTCTAAATACAGGGGGCCATAGCTGAGTGCTGCTGGGACTCCTGGTGCTAAGAAGCTGCAGAGAACCACAGCGGCCACAGAAGGAGCAGGCTGCAGACCCAGGCTGCAGAGAGATCCACTCTCCTCCAAACCACCTCCATTTAGTGCACCTGCAATCCTGCTCCCACCAGGACCATTTCTAGGGAAACCCCAAGTCAGAGGCCAAGCCATGGAGTTTTACAGGTGACGGTTTAAGCACAGTGATTTTGATCGCTATCTTATACATTAAGTGCATTTGATCAAGTTAATAGACTTAAAAATGGCCCAGGGAATCTTTCCTGAGTTGATATTTCCACTGAGGTTGTTGGTTTTCCTGGGTTTATATAAAGTTCTTTGGACATAAAAGCTGCCTAAGGAAATCATAACCATTAACCACCAGCCCTGAGCTAGTGAGCCTGGGGCTCCGTTCTTTTCCAGGCCTGGTAATTGCACTGGCTGATGCTTAGCAGCCCAGAGCTCCACCCCTCCTCTGATCTCTTAACACCCATTTGGCAAGGACTCACAAGATCTCTGTAGGCAATTTTTGTATTTTTTTATAAATATGATATTGTAACAGGGTGGTCCCCAGGAAAGGGGGAGGTTCCCTGCCCCACCCAAGGGAGGGTGGAGCTGAGCAGGAAGAGGAGAAGCTGCAGAAGAGACTGAGGAAGGAAGCAGGATGGAGCAAGGGGACCTGGAGGAGGCGCATGGAGCCTAGAGACACGTGAAGAAACTGTGCTTGTCTTTTGGTCGTGGACTGGGTGACACAGATGTGGGTGAGACCCGTGGGGAGGTGACAATGGCAGCTTTTATCTTGATGTTGATTTTGCTCTTTTCCTTCCGGGCTTGTTTGGTTGTTTGTGACCCTTTTCTGTGGGTCCCCACTGGAAGATACTTTAGACTTGTAGCAGGCTTTGGGGCCTTGCTCTGGGCCAATCCCATTTGGATGGACTTTTACCCACGAGGGGACGGGTAACTTTTGGTGCTTCACTTAGAAACTAGACTCTTTGCCTTACCTGTATTGTTTCCTAGTTGTATTAAAGTTCCTTCCCATTAAAGTCTCCTATGTTTTGTGTTGATGCGGCGGATGGCAGAACCCATTTAGAATAGGCAGGTTTGCGGGGGGTTGGGCTGCCCCTCTCCCTGCCCTATTGGCAGAACCCATTTAGAATAGGCAGGTTTGCGGGGTTTGGGCTGCCCCTCTCCCTGTAACAATATGTTGATGCCTTATCTCGCTGATCAGACCGGTAGTTCCATGAAAACAGGAATATGGTTCTGAAAACAGCTTGCCTTCCCAGATTGCATCCCGCCCCCAGACACAGGGCAGAACAACCCTTAGCAAAAGTGACCCTTCAGAAGCCTCCCTGGTGGCACAAGGGGTCAAGAGTCAGCACTATGAAGCAATCTGCAGCTGTAGCACCAGTTCGAGTCCAGGCCAGGCAGTTAACACACATAACATAGCAGACCTCTCCCGTCTCATCTGCTGTTCCCCTCAGCAGTGTATTTCAGTCAATCCGCCTGTTCTGCTCCTCACTGTCTCTGGTGAATCCTCTTACCCTCACCACACACCTCTGGCCTGTACTCCAGCTCTTGTATGCATAAATAAATAAATCTTTAAAAAAAAAAAATGACCCTCCAAATCACTGAACCTCCTGTGTCCCTGTCTGGCAGCCTGGCTGCTCATAATGGATTATGGTTTATGGGATGGGCAGAGAGCTGACCCGCAGCCTTACACCACAAAGAGGAAACTCTACACCTAAAATTATTCTGTGGAAATTTCTTAAATATAAATTTTTTAAAAATAAAGAAATTTCTTAAAAATAAAAGAGAGGCACAAAGACTGTACCTATAGTGCTAGAGGATCAGAGATAGCACTCACCTAGGGCCAAATCATGGACAGGGAAGCCTTCCAGAAGGAATGGAGCTTGAATGGGTCTGGGTAGTGTGGATTGAATGATTTTTTTAATAATTTTAATTATATTTTTTAGTCTTATTATGAAAGTAAGATGTGGTATTGTGGAGGGGAGAATATATGGAAAAATGAAAGTAAGAAAAAAAAACATACAGAATCCTACTATACAGAAATAACCACCTTCATCAATTTAGCATGCTTTTTTCACAAATATATATGTAATTTTATTTTAAATAAAATTTTCCCATTTGGATAATTATGTATCAATAATTTGAGGGTTTTTTGCTTAAATATATAAATATCTTTCAATTCATTAATGTTTTGTGGGTTTTTTTTACTTTTCTTCACAGCATAATATTTCACTGCATGATGTTTCCATTTATACCACCAGCTCCATATTATGGGACATTTGTCTGGGTTAGTCCTCTTTTTCTTTTCATTAACCATGCGGCCATGAACATGAGGTGCACAGAGCCGAATCTCTACACAACCCCCAGGGTTAGCCCCAGAGTATGAAGGCTCTTCAAGGAGAATGGCTGGGTCAAAGGTCATCCATATTTTAAGGCCTCTGGTGAGAGCCAGATAAGATTTTACCAGGTGAAAATGAAGGCAAACGAGCACTTCAGATATAGGGAAAGAAGCAAAAGCATAGAAGCAGGAAAGGAAAGCTCTGAACATGCTCAAATTTGTAAGTGACTAGATAGCCTGGTAGTTACAGCATATATAGGTGACTAGTGGGGGATAAGCAGAAAAAGAGTAGTAAGACAATTCATCAAGGACTTTGTGCTGGGTTAAAGGGTTTGATTTATTCTGTAAACTCTGGGTGACATTCTTCTGCCATGGACATGGGTTGGAGTGAGACCAAAAATACAAAGGGACACCAGTGGACATTCTGATGGACTTTCCGGAAGAGGCACAAGAGACCGATATGGAACCTGGGGTTTAAGAAAACCAGATACAGGGCCTCCCCTGGTGGCACAGCGGTTGAGCTCTGGGCTGCGAGACTGCCCTCAGCCTCTGCAGCACCGGTTCGATCCCCGGCTGCTGGCAAGGGTCCCACATGGCGCACAGACCTCTCCTGCCGCCCGCTGCTCCCCTCAGCAGTGTACTTCGGTCCTTCTGCCTTCTCTGCTCCCCGCTCTGGCTCTGGTGAATTCTCTCACCCTCCCATGCTTCTGATTGTACCCAGTGCTTGTATAAATAAATAAATAAGCCTTTAAAAAAAATCCATCTTTTAAAAAAAAGAAAAAAGAAAAAAAGAAAACCAGATACAGCCAACCACATATAATGGGTCTGTGATGTCTACCTCCTAATCCCCAAAATCCTGGATGTCACCTCATGTGGCAAAAGTGATTTTGTGGGTATGATTAAATTAAATGTATTGGGGGAGGAGAAGTGGGGGCAGGGATTGTCCACGTAGGTTCAATCTAAACACAAGTCCGTACAGGAGGATGCAGATGGTCAGGCTCAGGAAGGAGATGCTGGAGCAGAGGCTGGAATGGTACGGGGCCAAGAGCAAGGAACAGACAAATCTATAGCAGCCAGTAAAAGCAAGGAACAGATTCTCCCCTAGAACCTACAGAAAGAACACAGCTCTGCCAAACCCTTGATTTTCACTCATTTCAGACTTCTCACCTCCAGATCTGTAATATATAAACCTGGTGATTTTAATTCACTACATTTGTGGCAATGTGTTATAGCAGCAAGAAGAAACCAATGTGGGCAGAGATTACGTGATACACGGCCCAGCTCTAAGGGAGCATCTCGGAAGGCTTGCTAAATCCGTGCAGAGACGACAGAAAGGGGTACAAAGTTCAAGGAAGCTGAAGGGCAGGCATGAGGGTTTCTAGAATGCCATTGAAAGAGGAACTGACAGAGTAAGTACTCGTAGAAAGTGTGAGTATCACAGCACTGAGACAACACTCTCCAGAGGCAGGGAGAGGGATGAATTGACCTTTGCCTGGCTGCTGAGAAAGTTCTCCAGGTGTAACAGGTCCAAATGCAAAAGAACCTCAAGGGAGTAAAAATTTCCTAGCAGGACACATCTTTGCTTTGTCCTTGCATCGGTGTAGTATCTCTTCTCCTATGCAAACTCCATAGGAAAGAAAATTTTCTTGGCAGTTTACTCCAAATAAACAACACGCCAAATTTCTCAAGTCTGGCTACCAGTTCCCAATATATACTTCAGCAGAAAGACACCATCCTCTGCCACTTCCTTTCTTCTAGACATACAGACGTCTGTAGGTGACTGTGTGGTCACTTCCTTCCTTCGTGGTCATGGCCAGGGTGATGACATGCCTGCAGTGCAGTATCAGAAAAAGGAACAAATTCAGACGGATCGCCTATTCTCAATAACTATGACTCCGCAGTGGTACTCAGGTAGAACGTATCAGACACTGTGTTTTGCGCAGTTTCTGGTCCAAGTAGAGGAACCTAAGGTCCTGAGCCCAGAATCACCATCCCAGGTCCTGGGCTTCTCATTTTATAGAAAGAAAGCTTCTAAATGTGTATGCATCTTATTCAATAGCATCAAAACACATGAATTGATAAACTGACTTCTAAGTCTTTCTCAATTATCCCTAGGTCAAGTAGATAAAATTGATAAAATGGAGATTTTTAAAATCATTAAACCAAGTTATGGCAGAGAAATGGAAAATTAGTTTTACATTAAATCCTAGAGATGAATGTTCATAGCAATTTTATTCATAATAGTCAAAAACTGTCAACAAGTGAGATCTCCTTCACCGTAGTAGTTAAGCAAACTGCAGTCCATCTATACATGAAATGTACTCGACCCTACCGAAGAATAAATTATTGACACACAATACAGGTATGGATAGCCAGGAAAATATATGGACTGAGAAAAGTCAATTCCAAAAGGACATGGACAGTATGATTACATTTATGTAACACTCTTGAAGTGACAAGACTATAGAAATGAAGGACAGATTAGTGGGTTAGTGCCAAGGGTGAGGGCAGAGGAGGGTAAGAGGGGAATGAGGGAGGTGGTTGTGGTCTTTGCAGTGATGGCCATATCTTGGCTGGTGGGGGACACACAAGATAGAACTGTGAAGAACTGTTGGGTTGTCAGAAAAAGTCATGATGTATTTTTGCATAGAAAACATAACTTCTCGGGCCTCCCCGGTGGCATAGCGGTTGAGCGCTGGGTTGCGGAGCTGCCCGCGGCGCCGGTTCGATCCCCGGCTGCTCCCCGGCCACCGGAGGAGGGTCCCACATGGCGCACAGACCTCTCCTGCGGCCCGCTGCTCCCCTCAGCAGTGTACTTCGGTCCTTCTGCCTGCTCTGCTCCCCGCTCTGGCTCTGGTGAATTCTCTCACCCTCGCGCGCTTCTGACTGTACCCAGTGCTTGTATAAACAAAACAAACAAACAAACAAACAAACAAATAAATAAATAAATAAAACATGCCTCTATAAAAAAAAAAAAAACTTCTCTGAAAACCCAATAAACACACACACACACAAATGAGTCGGCTAAAAATGGTGGTGTCTGAATAAGATGAGTAGACTACATCAGTGTCAATTTCCTGGTGGTGATATTCTACTCTTGTTTTGAAGACAAAAGTAAACTGGAACAAATCCTGGAAATATGACTGTAGAATGGAAGCTACTAGTGGGGGTAAGGAGGGAAGAGGAACACACAGAAGAGTTCACCCAGGTACTGTAATGAGGGTGCCTGGGTGGTGGGTATGGTATGGGAACATACATCTGAAGATATATTCCTCTAAATCATATACAGTACAGCATGCCAATGTGTTCTCAATGCAAGTAAATTAAAAATAAAAGATGTTCTCATGTAGGGAAAGTGTCTAAATGATACAATGGATCTCATTTGTATTATTTCTTACAATTGCACATTAATCAATAACTGCCTCAAAATAAAATTTTTAGTTAAAATTGTTTTAAGGGCCTCCCCTGGTGGCGCAGCGGTTGAGCGCTGGGCTGCAAAGCTGCCCGCAGCCTCTGCAGCGCAGGTTCAATCCCCAGCCGCCGGCGAGACTCCCACATGGTGTGCAGACCTCTCCTGCCTGCCCACTGCTCCCTTCAGCAGTGTATTTCGTTAGTCTGCCTGTTCTGTTTCCTGCTCTGGCTCTGGTGAATTCTCTCACCTTCCCGCACTTCTGACTGTACCCAGTGCTTGTATAAATAAATAAATAAATCTTTAAAAATAAAAAATAAAAATATAAAAATAAAACTGTTTTAAGAAAATGCTAAATGAATTTGATCTAAAGTATCTCTTCAGAATTCTACACCCAATAATTAGGGAATCCACATTCTTCTGGGGTAACCACAGCTCCGTTTCCTCAAGACTTGCCTGGTTTTAGCACTGGCAGTCCTTCACCCCAGGAAACCCCCAGTGCCAGACCAACTAGATGATTGATCACCCTAATGTTTACAAAAATTAATTAATCACAATTGCAACATAAAACAATTCTCAACACATTTCAAAGAATAAGTAACAAGCACACCTTCTCCTCTGACCACAAATTGAAGAAATTTAATCCTTAAAGGATTAAAAATCCTTATACACGCTGGCCAGTGGCCATGGCCCCTCTTATCAGGCAACTTGACAGCATGTGAGGACGTGGACTGCCGTAAAGACTTCCCACTCTTGACCCAGTAAATTCCACTTCTAGGAATGAACTTAAGGAAATAATCTACAATGAGGACAAAGATCTACGTCCAAGATAGTCATCATAGCATTGTTTCTAATCATTGAAACGAAAGTGTAAGCATCCTAATTGTACCCGTTCAGGAGAGCAGTTGCATAACTCTTGGCGTACACTTGGGATGGATTATCACGTAGCCATGGAACACAACGTTGAAAAACAGTTGTGAATAAGTGGGAAACTTAGGATATAATCTTAAATGAAAGGAGATATGAAATGCATAGATAATGCAATCTCAGCTACGTGCACGCAGAGAGAGAAAAGCACAAGAGAGGAATATGTTAATGCACTTGTACTGGTATCTCCAGACAGCAGGAGGTTGTCATTTTCTTAGTGAAACTTTTCCATATTTTTGAATTTTTTTTTATAAATTTTATTGTTATATTCCCCATACAATTGCAGCCCCCCCATTCTGACCCCAATCCCTCCCCTCCCGCCCCCGCCCCCCTAAAAGTGTCTCTGGTTCATAGTTTTTTGTTGATTTTGATTTTCACTTTCTTATAGTTATTCATTTTCCTGGTCCCTTATTTAAGTTTTCTAGATTCCTGCTATGAGTGAGACCATCCGGTATTTTTCTTTTTCTTTTTGGCTTATTTCGCTGAGCATGATCCCTTCCAGCGCCATCCATGTTGCTGCAAATTGCATGAGTTTATCTTTTTTGATTGCTGAGTAATATTCCATGGTGTATATGTACCACATCTTCTTGATCCAGTCATCTATTTTTGGGCATTTGGGTTGTTTCCAAAGCTTAGCTATTGTAAACAGTGCTGCTATAAACATAGGGGTGCAGGTGTTCTTTGGAATTGATGTTTCTGTGTCCTTTGGGTAAATACCTAGGAGTGGAATTGCTGGATCATATGGAAGGTCTATGTTTAGTAGGTCCAGAAATCTCTATTTTTGAATTTTTTTTACAACATGCATGTAATAATACTTAATGTCTTTAAAATGAGGGATTTTTTTTTAATATTACAAAAGGGAAGGGGCAATGAAATACAGAAACTTATTGAGAATTCAGCTTACAAGATAAGGTTGCAGATGAGAGAAAGGTAGGTGAAGAGAACATCTGTGAATTTTAAGGAAAAGTGAAAGGTTTTGTTTTTTTTTTGACTCAATCAGATCTCAATTTCCTAGGAAGAAAATATGGAAAAAAATGATGAAAAAATGCTAGAAGAACACAGCTTGATTTACTTTTTAATACCTCTTTGTGATGAAACAAACTTAGTAACGTTTCTATTTTTAATAGCCCCAAACTGAGAACAACCTAAATGCCCATCAGCAGGATGGATAATACCTGTGGTGTGCACACAGTGGATTATTATGTAACAACGAGAACCATCCACAAACACACAACAGTGGGGATGAACCGCACAAATATAATGTTGAGTGAAAGAAGCCAGACTCGGGAAAGTACTTACCGGATATTCCATTTACATAGGATGCAAAAATTGGCAGAACTAATCTATGCTGTTAGAACTCAAGAAAGTGGGTCCCTTGGGGGAGGGGGGGTTAGTGACTAGACGGAACAATTAGGGGAGTTTCCAGGATGCTGGTAATGGATGTGGGTGGCGAGATGGGGTATTTAGTTTGTGCAAATGTATTAAAACTGTGTATTTATGATCTGCGTACTTTATGAGTATTATGCATCCATATAAAGTATTATACTGGGGCCTTGCGTGCACATTGACATGGTTGGCCAGTTTAGAGTAGCTCTCTGTTCCTTGCTGGCTGCCTGAGGGTCGACCGCCCTCATGAAGGGCCCAGCATCTACCTGGACCAGGAAAGTCATGGCGGAAATAGTCATCGACATCCTTCACCCCGGGAATGCAGCAGTGCCTAAGACAGGAATTTGGGGGAAACGAGCTAAAATGTTCAAAGCCACCCCTGGTGTCATCTTTGTTTCTGGCTTCAGAACCCATTTTGGAGGTGACAAGACAACTGGCTTTGGCAGGATTTATGATTCCTTGGATGATGCAAAGAAAAATGAACCCAGACACAGACTTGCCAGACACGGTCTGTAGGAAAAGACAAACACCTCAGGCAACAGCCAGAGGAACGCAAGAACACCCTGGAGAGAGTCAGGGGACCTTGAAGGCCAGGGCTCATGCTGTGAAAGAAGAGGAAAGATTCTTTAAGGACTTTGTCTCTATCTGTGGTGACTGTGCGGATTTTCCATGAGAGGATTAATAAAACCTTTTATGTGTCTGGCAAAAAAAAAAATAAAGTATTCAAAATGAAAAAAAAAAAACATAATAATGGTGCTTGAAAGGACACTTAGAAATTTATCTTCCCTTAAATGGATAAAAGCTCCTGAAAAACTGCTGGGCTTCCTAGAATTCTGATTAATAATTCAAGTCTCCAAAACAGTGTTCCAGACAAAGCAGCATCTACTGACATAGTTTGTGCCCTTTGTTCTTAAAACCACTTCCTGCTCTAGCTGGCTGGTCTCTGAATCCAGGGCTCTTCACCGCTCCTGATGGACACAGAGGCAGGGACTATCACTAATAATTTGCAGCATGTACACAATATGTGTGGACATCGGCATGACACCACAGGGTGGAGCACAGCTTGGGTAAAACCAGGGGAGATAAAGATGCAAATCCAGGGCCTCCCTGCTGGTGCAAGGGATTAAACCCAGCACTGTGAAGCTATCCACAACCTCTGCAGGACAAGTTCAATCCCTGGCCAGGGAGCTACCCACATGGCGCAGCAGACCTCTCCTAACTCGCCTACTGCTCCCCTCAGCAGTGTATTTCAGTGGATCTGCCTGTTCTGCTCCCCACTCTGTCTCTAGTGACTCCTCTCACCCCCCACACCTCTGGCCTGCACCCTAGTTCTGTTATAGAGCAACCCCGATATTAAACGGGTTCCTGGCTGTGGGTCCTCACCCGCGCGCTTTAAAGAGACTTATGAATACTCTACTACAGACACACACAAAAGGGTTAATAAAAGGTTTATTTACAAGAGAAAAAGAAAATAAGGAAAAGGTACAACTCAGGGAGAAAATAGGGAAATAAAGTCTTTAATGCGTCCTACCCGATCCGACGACCTGGAAACCCAAAGTCACTCTCAGAGCTGACCGGACGCTGCAAGCTGGCCGAGAGCCCAAAATGGAGAGCGAGAGAGAGCCCCCCAAAGCCCACGTGTCTGCCTTTTGTATCCACCTGGCTGCTTAACCCCACCCTCAGGTCCCAGCCACCTTCCCTTTGGTGGTGATGGGATTTGGAGTTCCCAGTGTCTTTGGCTTTGACCTGGGGTGGGGGTGGAGTCCACAAAGCCTACATGGAATTTGCTTTGGGACATCCTTTTCCCCCTAACAGTTCTTGCATGCATAAATAAATAAATCTTAAAAAAAAAAAGGACGTAAACCCAGGCCTTATTACAGAGGGGATTTCCTTACTGGGTTTCCTCATTGTGAGATCCAAGCTCCTCATTCCAGAATCCCAGCTAATCCTACTCTGTAGTTGTCATTATCATTTAGTTGGCTGCCCTCATGGAATTCTAGTGACCAGGACTGACATAAGGCAAGTTGTAACAGCAAATGGTGATAAGAGCTATGCCAGGTATCTGCATGGTGCTGTGGCAGTGCACAGGTGATAGAAGATTCCAGCCAAATCTGCTTGGAGGGGAACTAGGAAGGGGGCGACTGAGCTGAGAGCTATGGGATGAGGAGGACTAAAATCAAGCAAAGGATGTAGGGAGCACATCCAAACAAAGTAAATCCCCGAGTTTTATAAGAGTAAAACCCAGCAGAGGCCATGGGCCCAGCATGTGCAAAGGCCCAGTGACAACCTACAAACTGAGAGGTGGTCAGGATGGCTGGGAGCACAGCCTGGTGGGTAACAGGGCTGGAGAAGCAAGAAGTGAGTAGTGTGAGTCCTTGCTGTGGTGCTCACTTTTCAGCTCGCAGGGCACTTTCACAGATGTGCCTTCCTCAGAGCCTTACACCATCGGCATGACTTAGCAAGTGCTGGCAGGAATGTCCCCAATTTGCAAATGAAGACATGAATGACCAGTAAAGTAACCTGCCAGAAGCAACACAGAGAGGAAGTGGAAAGCCCACGTTCCCTTGCCCTCAGTGCCCAGCAGACAACACTCCCCGCCTACACCACTGCCTTCCCTCTGTCCAATCCAAGCTGAGCCCAACTTGAGGCTCAGAACTCAAACCCCAAAGTGGATGCATGAGATCTTGCAGCTGGAAAGGACTGCAAGGAGTTATCATCATCTCTGGAATTCTCGCAATTTGCATCTCAACAGAGTTTAAAGATCCCAGAAGCTTTGACTGAGCTGCACTTGGTTTATTCTTAAACATGGGCTGAAATCCTTTTAGCTCAGATTTCATGCATGGGGAAAAAGCATGGAGATGTTATGAAATGGTTTGACCAAGCAATCCCTGCTTTTAATTTGTTAAAGGACAGGGAGAAGGGCACCCCAGAACCCCCAAACATGCCTGCTCTAAATAGTTTCTGCCATCCGCCGCATCAAGATAAAACATGTAGACCTTTAATGGAAAGGAACTTTAATACAATTAGTGTGCAATAAAGAAAAGACAAAGAATAGAGACCAAATCAAGCACCCAAAGTTACCCATCCCTTCATAGGTAAAAGCCCAGCCAAACAGGATTGGTCAAAAGCAAGACCCAAAAGCCTGCCACAAGTCTTAAGTACCTTTCAGTGGGGACCCACAGAAAAGGGTCAAAACAGCCAGACAAGTCTGGGAAGAAAAGGGCTAAATCAAAATCAAGATAACAGCTGCCATTGTTAACTTCCCCACAGGTCTCTCACCCACATCTGTTTCAACCATTCCAGGACCAAGAAGGCAAATGCAGCTTCTTCTAATGCTTCTCTGCACTATATCCCTCCTCCAGGTCTCCGTCTTGCTCTCCATCCTGCTTCCTTCCTTCTGGATCCAGTCTCCTCTCCAGCTTCTTCTCCCTGCTCAGCTCCACCCTCCCTTGGGAACCTGGAACCTCCCCTTTCCCTGGAGATCACCCTCTTACAAATCTACTTAGTCCACATTTCCAGGTGTCTGCGTGTAGACACAAAAAAATGCCCTGTGGACTAGGTCACATGGTCTCATAGTAAGCTTTTGCTTACACATTCTGGAACCATGGAAACTTTCCCTTTATCTTTGTGCCTTCCTGAAATGCAATCATTATCATCTTAAAATGACCTTCCCTTAGTACAAAGTATTTGCTGATTTAGAGAGAGAGAAACTTATCTCTATCTTCTTCTAATAGTCTAGGACAAATTCTTCTGTCCTCCTAAACTTTTAACCTCTGTCTTTGTGTGACTCTGAGTTGTGTTCTATATTTGCACAGAAAGATGAATGCAGCCTCAACTCTGGGCCTTGAGCATACTGCCACTAGCCCTCCCTCCAGCCATTCAACCAATGTGGACCCTCTTGCTGGAAGAGAAAACTATAGACATGCACACACACACACACACACACACAAAATAGGCAAAAATAGCTAATATGCTCCTCAAGAAAAATACTAGGAAGGGAGGACTTAACCTATAAGATATTAGGATTTCTTATAAATCTGTAGATTTGAGAGTATTCGAATGGTATTTATGAAGGTGTAGACAAATTGATCAATGGACTTGGTTAAAGAGACAAGAAACTGACCCGTGGATGTACAGAAAATTTATATATGACAAGGGTGACTCTGTAGATTGATTGGGAGAATTGGATTGTTCAATAAACAGATGCTTGAATGATCAGTTATGCCTGTAAGGGAGAAAATGAAATTGGATCCCTACCTCATAATACTCAAAAATCGATTCCCAATGGATTAGGAGATTAGATATTGCTGCACCTCCCCCTGCAGTGACCTTTAGGGCTAACCGGCCCTAGGTCCGGCTGGGCAACCAGCGCGCAGGGGAAGAACAGCAAAACCCTACATACCTGCTGCACCTCCCCCTGCAGTGACCTTTAGGGCTAACCGGCCCTAGGTCCGGCTGGGCAACCAGCGCGCAGGGGGAGAACAGCATAACACCCTGAAGCAGAGGAAGTGCAACGGAAGTTCCCTGAAGCTTATCAAAAGATAACGACCACCAAGAACCACTACGAGAATGCTAAAAATCTTATCCCGTGTCTTTCTAGAACTACGAACTTTAATCCCTTATCTGTCTTTCTAAACTTCCGTCTTTCTTCTATAATGGTCATTGTTTGTTATGTAGATCACCTCCCTGATGGTGATAGACTGAGCCCATGGGCAAGCTAATTTCTTTGATATTCATTCCTGTGCTTTTGGAAAACATATTATTATATTGGTCACAAACTCAAAGAAAATTACACTCAGGTTTTCACTCTTGAAGTGTGTCTGTTTGTCATTTCTTTCGCGGACTCCCTGACCACCCTGCACGCTTCTCTCAACCCTGAGGTGGCCTCATCGTCTACTGCTGTGCTGGTCTGCGGCAAGATATGAAAGGCAAAATTTTAAAATTTTTACAAGAAAATATCTATATGATCTCTGATTAGATTTATTAAATAAATTAAAATACTAATCTTCAGATGATTGACATATTTAGCTACAATAAAAAGAAAACTTTTGTTTAGCAAAACAAAACTTTTGTTTTCTCAGAAAAGAAAACCCAGCTAGTGAATAAACATATGGGAAAATGTTCAATGCACTTAATAATCAAGAAAATGAGCTGCATCCATAATATATCATTTTACATTAACTAGTTTGGCAAAATTTTGTCTGTCATCACTAATTATTTGTTATAATATGGACCTATGTGACTCTTCATATACTGCCTGTAGGACTGTAAATTGGCATCATTACTATGAATATCATTTGCAATTATCTTGTGAACATAAACATTCACGTGCTCTACAACCTATCAATTCTAGTCCTCCCTAGGAGAACATCAAGTACATGGACACTGAGAAAGGCATGTAAGAATGAACATAGCAATATTATTTATAACAGAAAAAAAGAAACCTACACACTCTTCATCGGCCTCAAAAACAAAAGTAAATAAGTAAAGCTTATGGAGATACACACATGTGATAAGATACTTTTTTCTATCAAGGAAATAATAAACACAAAATACAAGATCATGGCTACCTCTTAAGGGGAGGCAGACATATGGAACAGGGAAGGTGCACATAGGCAGATGCAACCATATCGATGATGTTCTCATTCTTAGATGAGGCGATGTGCTCACAGATAATAAGTTTGCTAGTATGTTTCGTAAAATGCATTTAATATTTATTCTCTTATACATAAAATTTTTAAAAGAGAACAAACTATCCCTCAAAGAGAACAGTCACTACTTAAGATCTCTTAGGAATAGGTAAGACTTAGTTCCTGAAGCAGGCACTTTCCAACTAAATTTGACCCAGGCTGCTACATTGGGCTAGAAGCCTGTGTGGGCAGGATGTGAACTTGAATAAAGCTAGAGGGTGGAGGTCATTCTGTACCCTGGGAGGTAGAGAAGGTGGTCACCAGCACCGCATAACTCACTGATGGAGATATAGTGTCTGTGCACAGACACAACATTCAAGGAGCCAAAAGGGAAGTTGAAAGGGGTGATGTGCATCACCAAAGCCAGCCAACAGCCAGGCTCCAGGCTGCCGCCAGCTCTGGAGCACATCCCAAGACTAATCACAATCAAATTCCTGCCAGAGCAAAAGAGACCAGCCAGAGGTCCCCAGGGCCAGCTGAGTCTCAAGCAGGAACCAACTGGAATGTTTCATCTTTAGGGATCAGGCTTCCTAGAAATAAAGGAAGCAGAGACTAGACTTGAAGGGGAAAAAAGAATAAGGGGGATCCAACTGTAGGATGATTATGAAGAAGAGTGCCCACTGCACCTGCCTCTTCTCATCCCAACCCTGACCTACAGTTGACAGTACTAGCTCATCTGTCTAGTGGTGCAAAGTGAGGACCCTGGACAAGTGGACACCTCCACACTTGCTGCTAAATTCCTGTAATGTCACCAGTTTCTTAGTCAAGGTGTTTTCTCCTTTCTTCTATGTTCCTACAAAGCTGCTTGTAATTACCCTGTGTCAATCATATGTTGTGATATTATGATTAATGAGATGTACTTGTCGTTAATCATATGTGTGTATGTGTGTGTTTCTGCATTTTGTGAGCTGTTCTAGCAAATTCTCAAACCACAGAAGGGGGACATCAATTGGGTGAGAAGTGCAGGAGATCCAAGACTTGTAGTGGCATCTGAAGTAGGAACAATTTTGTGGGGCTGAGCCCTTTAACATATGGGACCTGATTTAACTCCTAGGCAGATGGTGTCAGAATTGAATTGAATTATAGGACATTCAACTGGTTTTGGAGAATTGATTGGTAGGAGAAACCCACATATTTGGTGTCAATAGTTTCTGTGGGTAGAAACAGATCATAGTTTATGATCTGCCTCGTTTTATGATTATAGGGCCACAGATTGCATTCCTTTTGCTAGACTGTCAACATTTAGGGTCTGGTCTATATCTAACTTCTCTATATTCCCCCCCATTGACTTCCTTAGAATCGTATGCATAAAATTTCTCAATAAATATTGATAAAATTTAATTGAACTTTTTTAATCTGGGGAAGAAGGAAGACAATGAATTGTATTGTCTGCCTCTAGCCCTTTAGTATAGTTTTCAAAAATTAGTATAAATTTTTAAGTAGGTTTTGATAAAGAAATTGAGAGAAAACTCACAGAAAAGAAATTTATTATGGGGTTTCTTGAAGCAAAGAGGGAAAACAATATGTATCCATTTGGAGAGCTGATTTTTTTAAATCATGTTTCATTTAAGCCCTAAAAATTGAGAGATGTTAAAAATAACTAGATAGACTGACATGGAACGCTATCAAACATATTATTAAGTAAAAAAAAAAAAAAAAACTTGCAAAACATTTACAATATGACCATTTTTATAAAACAAAGCCCAAAAATATTATGTACATTATTTAGAAATTAGGACCTCTAGTAATAATGAGATGTCAATGTAGGTTCATCAGTTGTAACACCCACTCTAGTGGATGATGTTGATATTGGGGAGGCCCTGCATTTGTAGGGAGCAGGGGGCATATGGAAATCTCTGTACCTTCTTCTCAATTTGGCTGTGAACCTAAAACTGCTCTGCAAGAATACAGTCTAAATTTTAAGGAAAAGCATCATTAGAAAGGATATCTTTTTGTGTTGTGGAAAAAATTCTAGAAAACATAAACATAGTTTTACAGTTTGCTCTAGAACCACATTTTCTGTAATTCTAACGCATATACAAATTACCTAAGAATATTGTTAAAAGTGTTAAAATTCATCTTGCACAGCTTAATATTTTGCTTTGCTTTGCTTTTTTTTTTAAAGATTTGTTTTTAGTTACTTATGCATACAAGAACTGAGGTGTAGGCCAGAGGTGCAGGGGTGGTGAAAGGATTCACCAGAGACAGAGTGGGGAGCAGAACAGGCAGATTAACTGAAACACACTGTTGAGGGGAAGAGTTGGGAGACAGGAGAGTTCTGCTGTGCCATGTGGGTCAGCTCCCTGGCTGCCCTTGCCTCCCTGGGATCCAGTTCAGGCCACAGCGCTGGTGATAACTTGATAGCTCTGAGACTTAACCCCTGCAACACCAGGAAGGCCCAATATTTTGTTTTTCTGACAGCACCCCAGCAGTGATAAGCTGCAACCAGTCATGCTTGTTTGGTTCATTTGTAAGAATTTTGCGAATCAATGATTAAACACAGTCCTTATTAAAAATTAAATTACTATATTAGTTTACAATTAAATAAATTATATCCAAAACAGATGCAAACTCATTATTTCCTAATTATTTTGCATTTTACTGATATGTACACTCTTGAGGTTATACATGCAGACACTGTATCTCCATGGTGGGAAAACTTTAGAACAGCGCCCCTGGCACGGCTCTCTCCAGCTCAGCCACATCACTTTGATAGCCAGAAAACATGCAGCCATGGACAAAGAGCATAGACATGGATGTCAAAGGCTACTGATAATGGGCTTTTCTTCCAGAAGTTGAACATTCATCAGCACATGGCGACTCCCAGGCATATGACATGGGTTCTGGGCATGGGACTGATATGAGGAAAGTTTCAAGGGTGTGGAGATCAGCAATTCCTCTCCTCGGTATCTACCTGAAGAATGCAAAACACTAAGTTGAAGGGATACATGCACTCCTGTATTGACTGTGGCACTATTTACAGTAGTCAAGTTATAGAAACCACCTAACTGGGCCTCCCCTGGTGGCGCAGGAGGTTGAGCACCGCACTGTGAAACTGTCCACAGCTTCTGCAGTGTGGGTTTGATTCTGGCCGGCCTGCGAGGGTCCCACATGGTGCGGCAGACCTCTCCTGTCTCACCTGCTGCTCCCTTCAGCAGTGTATTTTGTCAGTCTGCCTGTTCTGTTCCCTGCTCTGTCTCTGGTGAATCCTCTCACCCTCCTGCGTACCCCGGTTCTTGTATAAAAATAAATAAATAAAATCTTTAAAAAAAAAAAAGAAAGAAAGAAAAGAAACCACCTAACTGCTCCAGGACAGATGGGTGAATTAAAATGTGGTGTATAGACACAAAGGATACACAATAGAATAGATACACAATGGATACACATTGAACATGAAAACATGGAAGGAACTGGAGCAGAGGGAAATAAGTCAGGAGAAAGACAAATACAGGCTGGTTTCACTTTTAAAAAGCAAAGCAAAGGAACAGACAAAAACAAACCAAAATGCAGAACTAAGGCTACCAGGAAAGGGGTGAGGAGTAAAAGGGGGACTCAATGGTCGATGATGGAGGATTATTGGGACTTTGGTGGTGGGTGATGTGATAACATACATTTGTAAAGGTGTGACCCTACACCCCTAAAACATGCCATGTTGTAATTCACGCTTACCCCAATAAACATAATTAAAATAAAAAAAAGAGTGAGAGGAGGAAAATGTGCAGGAGAGGGAGGCTATGAGCATTCAGTACAAATGCTGCCACACTGACATTTTCCTGTCCCTAGCCTGGTGGTGTGAATGTTTGCCAGCTGTGTGAGTGAGTGAATGCTGCAAAGAAGAACTAAGAAGAGTTTCCACTGGAAAACAGGATGGCCCACCTACCTTCCCACAGGGCTGGAAATGAATGAGTGGGGGGGGGGGGGGTGAGCTCCTGGGGTGGGCGGGGGCAGGTTGCTGGCAGGGGAAACCCAGGGCTGGCCCTCTTGAGCCCTCCCATCTCAACATTTCCTGTAGGATTCTGGTTCCCGTATCTGGGATCCAATATTTACTTAACTCCTCCTCTGGAGTTCAGCAAGAACTATTCAACAAGAAAACCCCAAGGCCGCCCAAATCACTGGCCATGAAAACAAACAAGCAAGTCTGGAAGTGGATAGCGGAAGACGCAGCAGACTCCAGGACTATAGCCACAGCCAAGGTCTGGGAAAGGTTGAGCCACACCCCATTCTGTCTACCCCACCAGCACCCCTGCCCCCAGCTCCCAGAGCCCTCTCTCTAACCCATTCCCTCCCTCCTCTTCCCCCACTCCTCCGACCACTTTGGTCAAAGTTCCATGATTAATGGAACCATCCATCTCTCCAGTTCCTGCCTGCTCCCGTCTCATCAATCAGAACTCTCTAGAACTGAAGTCTGAGCAATGAAGGGCCTGGCAGCCCTGGAGGGCCACCGAAGCTGACCCAGGCCCTGCCTCTCCTCCTCCAAGTCTTACCTTCTCTGAACCCTCTATGACAGAATCTCTCCAGTACCCTCACCCCACACCCCACCAACATCAACTGTGTGTGCTGGCAATGTTTCAGGTGATGGGGGTCCAAGTGCTTGGTAATCCACCAAAGAGCTGATGCTCCAGGGAGGGAGGGGTCAGAGAACTGTGCTCCCCTACATTCATATCCAGAAGCCTGAACCCCCTCCCATTGTGATGGTGTTTGAAAGTGGGGCTTTGGGGGGTAATTAGGGTTAAAGAAGGCCCTGAGGTGGGGCCCTCATTATGGGAATAGTGCCCTTATAATATGAGGAAACACCCTCTCTCCACCTCCCCTCCCCCACTCTCTTCCTCCCCCCTCCCCCTCTCCCTCTCTCCCCCCATGGAAGCTCCAAGGAAGGTCATATAAAGGGACAAGGAGAAGGCCAGCCGGGAAGTGAACTCTCCTCAAGAACTGAATCTGCCAATGAACCCTGAGAAATAAATGTTTGTTGTTTAAACCACCCAGCCTATAAGAATTCATTCTAGAAGCTCAAGACTGAGACAACAAGGAAATAAACATAAGGCAGATGGTGCTAAATGCTGGGAAGAGAATCAAGCTGGTGGCAGCGGGGTGGGGTGGGGGATAGTAAATGATGGGGTGAGAGGTGGTTGTACAGGGGAGTCAGGGAGCCTGTCTGAGCAGGTGACAGGAAGCAGAGACCTGCAGGCGAGACAAGACATGGTGGTAGCTAGGGAAGAACTTTCGAGGTACAGAGCTGCATGCAAATGCCCTGAGGTGGGAGTAGCCCCAAGTGAAGTCATCAGGGGAAGCTGGTGGGAGCTGAGGCCAGAGAACTCTCCACCCCACTTCTGTCAGGAGGGCCTTGAGTGAGAGAGATGAGGAACCACTGGGAAGCACTGAGCAGAGAGTGGCACGACCTGACCTGACGTGTGTTCTAGAGACTCATTCTAGGTGCTCAGCTAAGAAGCGCCATGGGGCCGGGGGGAGGGCAGAGGCAGGCAAACTAGTTAGGGAGCTGATGCAAGTTCAGGAAGGTGCTGGTGGTGGCTTCAAGGAGGGATAATAGGTGTCTCACTAGAAAGGGGGATTCTGGTTTTATTTTGAAAGTAGATCTGAAGAGCAGGGCTGATGAATTCTATGTGGGGCACGAGAGACAGAGGATGGCCCTGAGGTTTGGGACCTCAGCAGCTCAAGTCCTTATTATATCATGACTTTTTAAGGCAGGATCTGTGCCCTAACCTTCCTCACTGCAGTCCCAGGGATATCGAGGAGGTATGGTGCCCAGGCGATAAGGAGAGGGGAAGGGAGTGAGAATCCCAGGAAGACACGGGGGGGATGGATAAGTGAGGAAAGAACACTTGGGCCATAGATATCCCTGCCTTCCCATCAGTCTTTCTAGAATGTTCCAAAGAGGGCTGGCGGCTTGCCTGGTTCTTCTCAAGGATATTCTCATACCCACTTGCCTTCCTGACTTCCCAGGACCAGTCCCTTCCTAGAACAACCATGCATCAGCAGCCAGCCCATAAGAAAACATTTACCACGTAGCCTTGGGGATCACCTGCACAATGCGGGTTTATAAATCTGACCCCTGAATTGGCAACTGAAATAGCCATGATGTAAACAAGATAGAAAGCATTTCTTCTTCACAGACTAGTCTTACAGACACAGTCTGGGCTGGTGAGCAGCTCTGCCTGGCAGAGACTTGGCAACAACTAACTATTCTCGCTGCCCTCCCTGGCAGGCTGGCCACATCCATGGTCTTGGACAGCTTATCGCCACATCCGTGCTTGGGACAGACAGGAAGGAAGGAGCAGGGCAAGGGTGCGGCATGTAGAAGGGCAAGCCCTGCCCTTTAGGACATGCCCAGCAGGAGCCCCTACCACTTTGCTCCTATACTATTGACCAGAACTTGGCCAAGGAAGTGTGGGAAGTAGGGACTTTATTCTGGGAAATCATGTCCCAACTAAATGTGAAAGAAGAGAAAAAGAATGTGGGGGGACAAATAGCAGTTCCACCACTTAGGGATCCAAAGCAGTCTCATCTGAACTCCAATGTCAATCTCTTACTCCATGAGTGAGCCCCCTGGGTTGGGACAAGCTCAATCCCTTTTAATTCATGCACAGAATTTTTCAACATAAGAAGCTTGCGCACCCATAATATCGTACTTGAGCTTGACAGCCCACCTTGAGGTAGGCCATTTGATGAGACTTTATCTAGGAGAGAAAGAAACTTGCTATCCCATCCATCACAGCATAAACATTCTTTATTGTTCGGGAAGGGGGTCAAAGTAGCCATGGCTACCACTGTGAACAAGCAGTGCAGGACACCCAGCAACTTCTCCGCTCTAGCAAGCAGCAGAATCTAAGGAGCAGACTCCCCCAAGCAGCAGACTTGGGAAACTTCCTGCTTGGGATTGCCACAACAGAGACTATGCCATCCTTCTTGTTGAAGAAGAAAAATCCACCCAACCCTGTGCATCTGTGTGTGAGACAAAGGCAGAGGAGGCCGGACAGGGCCCTGGCACCAGGCCAGATTCAGCCAAACCCCCAGGGTAGATGCCTCCTCACTGACAGCAGCATCTGGGATCATGGGTTGGTGTCTGTGCCCTTCGCTGTTATGTTTAAATCCCCTCTGGTGAACTCACTTCTTGTTCAGCCCCAGGGTCCTGCCATCTCAGAGAAGCTCTCTGAATTTCAACTTCCATTTGTACCAAGAACACGGCCAGTCAGCTTTCTCCTCGGACTCCCCTAGGATGCCAACTAGGACTTTGGCATCTTTCACTCCAGCATCCTCCCTCCGTACTCACAACCTGTCCATCCCTATTTCCACTCCCGAAGCTACAGCTCTCGGAGCTCCTGAGCTGCAGACCCAGCCCAGTCCTGTGTGGCAGGCGGCCTGACGGGCCGCGAAAACAGGACAGCAGAGCATCACCCTGTCCCCTCGGCTAGGCAGGTGCAGCTCACTTCTCCCCTTTCTGCACATGATCTCGCTGACCATAGAAACACCGCAAGTGTTGGTTTTGGGGTTACAGATACATTTTATCAAAGAAGCAGAGTTGCAACTGAGGAACCCATAAATAGCAAGGATCAACCACATATAGAACATTTTTAGAACACGCCTGGTGTGTGGGAAGCATTAATAATGCTGCTTTGGAAGCCTTACCCCTGCTGAGACAGATACTGCTCTTCCTGCTTCACAGAGCGGAAGTGAGTGTCTGAGAGGTTGAAGGACCAGACCCAGGTCACATGGCTGGTCGGTGGTGGGGTCAGCGCTTGAACCAGGCACAGGCCTGACTTAGCTACTTTATACACCTCCCACAACATCTCTGCTGTAGAAGAACCTAGAAGGTAGGTCCCTGCACACAGAGCTTCCTTTCCCATACCTCCCTAAGGCTCAATGCCTCAGGAACAAAGAGGTTTGCCTGCTTCCTCCCCAAGCACAGGCATTCCTCCCTCTGATGCCCCCCTCCCAGGCCTGTCCCCCCCTTCAGCCTCAGCACATCCCACCCCACACAGGCCACCAACCAGCCTGGAAAAAAGACTCAGGGACAAGGAGCAGATTGTGGAAAACTCAGCTGTCCTTACCTGACAGAGAAGAAGATTCTCAAGAGGAAGGAGAGCAGACAGGATGGGGTCTAGGAGAAGCTGCCATTCCCCACCCCTCGACCACCGTGAGCACCCATGAAGGTAGGGGGCTGAGGGGAGGCTGGGCAGGCAGAGTGGCAGGTAGAGGGACATGTTCCATGAGAACAGGAGCTAAGAGAGGCCCCGTGCCCACACCCCCTAGCAAAGCCAGCACCCACCTGACCAGACAAGGAACACTGCACCCTGTCAGCCAGGATCCCCAGGGGGGGTTGCTTTAAGGCCCCCCAGATCTGGAAAGTCAAGCCATTCTGAGCAAAATCTGCATTTCAACTTAGCCATTCTCCAGGGTCAGTAAGCTGTGGCCTACAGGCCACATCCGACCAGTGGCCTGTTTGTATGCCCCTTATAGGGAAGAATAATTTTTATGTTTTTAAAGAGTTGAAGGAGAGTAGGAGGAAGAGGGGAGATCATCCGTCACCCACAAGTCTAACACATTTAGACTTGGAGAAAAAGTCTGCCATTTCCTCACCCAGATGGATATAGCTGTGGAGGCCGTGGTCAAGCAGGTGTGGGGAGTGGGGGCCGAGCGGCCACAGCACTCCCTGAAGCACCACTCGTGGAGCGTGACAAGTGCATTACCAGGCTCAGTTTCCCCACCTATAAGGTGCCTTCATCCCAGGGTTGTGAGAATTAAATCAGGTATTGACTGTGCCGGGCCCTCAGCCCTGGGTCTGGAGGCCATGTGATAGGCTGATGGAAGTGCCTGGTGGGAAGACCAGGAAAAGGGCCCTCCTGACCAGCTGACCATGCCCATGTTGCAGAGAAGTGGGGAAACTGAATCATGGAGTGACTCAGCTGAAGTCATACGGCTATAAATAAAGCATCACCTGGACTGCTTCCCACAGACTCACGAAGGTCCTAGCACCTCCCTTTCACTTCCCCTCTCTGCATCACCCCCTCCTGCCCGCCGCCTATCTGCAGGCTTCTTGGGCCCCTTGCGCATGGAAGCTCACTCGTTTTAAAAGGCAGGTTAACCTCTGTTGAACCAGTTGCCAGCAGCTAAGTTAAATCATATGCTAGGATATTCTTGTTTAATAGGTAACTTCTAGACCCCCCCCCCCAAGTTCCCACAGATATTTATTTCAATTTGTGTGATTTCAGGCACAAGCTCAGGCATTAGGAGATGTGCAGCAAATCAGACTCTGCTTTAAACCAAAGTGTCCCCAGACACTCCCAAATTAGGCCCAAGTCCTCTAGGACCAACTATGCATTCTCACATGTCCAGCTCACACTCAAGAACAAATGTAAGCACATGACTTGGCCACAGGGCTCAGCTCAGCTCTGGTCCAGTTGGCCTCCTGAGTTACCTCAGGCCCCTGGTTCATCTCTCATCAGCCTCCCGGTGCCACAGGACCATGTGAGGAGGCCCAGACCACTTGCATCTTCTGAGATAGCTAGTACACATATTTGACAAAATGATCAAGTATCTAAACCAGGTTATAGCCTGTGATCGATTCTAAATGTCTACTTGCAAAATTAACACTCTCAACCCCAGAGTCTAATGCCATCAGATGGTGTTCATCTACAAAAGAATGTCAGGATTATACCAAATATTCATTTCTCCGGAATTCTTAGGCCAGGGGTTCAGTATGAGATAGAAGCGAGGGTAGGGTTGAACAGCATGCACCCTCTTGAGCCACTGTTGGCACATCGCTGCCACTGATTTCACTATCACTTTACTGGGAACCGAAGTCAGTGAAATGAGATGCCAGCCAAGTGGTGAAACAACTCCTGCCTGGCTCTCCAGAGAATACTAGACAGTTCTCCAATGGGCAGGCCATGCTGAGTGGCTGCCGTAGCCAGAATCCTGGACCTGGTTTCTTGTCTTGCATCAACCCTGCCTCAATGGCCACCAGCTTCTCTGAGCCAGGTGCGAATTCTTGTTCTGTTCCCAGAGACCTGCCATCACCCTACCTTGCCCCTCTCTCCCTTCTCCTTGCTTCTAAGAGAGTCACCAGTTTCTTTTCCTCCTTGTGCACAAAAAATAACTCTTAAGCACAGTATGGAAAGGGAAAATGACTTCACAGGGAACAAACAAACCTGGATCCCAACCAGGGATCCAGGGCAACCTCATAGTCGACAGTTGGACCCTTGCTCTGCAATGAAGAAGGCACTTTTCCTCTGTGGTCTTCCTCCCCAAACCCATAAGAACAGCCTAATTACCAGGAAAACTTCAGACAAATCCCAATTAAGGATCATTCTACTAAATTTTTGACCTGTCCTCAAAATGGCCAAGGTCATCAAAAATAAGGAAAGTCTGAGAAACTGTCACAACCTAAGGGAGCCTTGGGGGAGACAATGACAGAGAGCAATGTGGTGTCGGGGGGTGGGAGGGAAGACTTTAGGTAAAAGACAAAGGAACTTGATAAACTATGGATTTCCACTAATAATAATAGAGCAACACTGACTCATTCATAGTGACACATGTAGCACACTAATTTCTGCATATTTAGCATAATTATGGACCTACAAGGTGTCAGTAATAGGAGGAACTGGGTGTAGGGTATTCAGGAGTTCTCCATACTATCTCTGGGCAATAATTCACAAATCTAAAACTATTCAAAAATTAAAAGTTTATTATTAAAAATAATTCATGAGTGAATTTTCAACCTTCCCCAGATCCAAGAACAAGGTACCTGACTTACATAGAGGACACGGGAGTGGTGGAACGGAGGTTGAGAACACCTATGAGATCTGAGATCTGCTCTGCTGCTTACTCTGATGTGTCCTTGGGGCAGTCGCTGGAACCTTCCACTCTTCAGTTTCCATTATGTCAACAGGAAGTTCTCATAACAACCACAAGATTCGTATGAAAAGCTTTAAAGTAGTGCCTACAACAGAAAACATTCACTGAGATGTCAATACCTTGTGTGACCAACAGATATAAGCATCTGGAAGGAGGGCTGCCCAGCCTGAGGAGAGCTGAGAGGCCCAAGGCCCTCCCAGGCCCCTCAAATCCCATCGTGAGGATGGCGTCTTATCCAAAGGGGGATAGAGTCGGGAGAGGAGGAGGAAGAGGTTGTCTGGGAGACCTCCCGTAAGTGAGCACACTCAGGGCTGCCTTGGAATGCCGGGGGAAGTACAGGGTGTTGCTGTGGTCACTACAAAGGCATCCTGGTCACTGTGTTCATGACCGGGGCACTGGTGAGCACAATGGCCGGAAGAGCTGCTCATGGCCCAGCAAAACAGACAGTGTCTGCCGCCTCCCCTTGTCGCCTGAGAGAGCTGTTCTCCAGATCCCGCTGAAGCATCCCCACCTCCACCAGGAATGCCGGACACACCACCCCTCAAATAAACCGCTGGGTAACCTGGGCCTCCAGCGCCCCCAACAGCCCGAAGTCAGGCCATCTCAGAGGAGCCAGGCCCCCAAGAGCCCTGGGACAACCCGGTTGCCTCTGAGCCCACCCTTCAGCATTTGTGGAACACGCTCATGGAGCAAGTCCCTGAGGGGAAGTAGAGCCCAGTGCTGGGCCTACCTGGAAGTCGTAAAATGAGGGAGTGAGTTCTGCCCCAACCTCTAATTAGATGGTCTTGAATGAGTCATACCTCAATGCCTCAGTTCCTCCGCCACCACCGAGAAGCAGAGACAGCCTGAAATATCTCACAGCCTGGGAAAGCCAAGGCAACCGTGTGGATGAAGATATTCAGTGGCCCAGGAGCTCGCAGCTACGTTGCTCACCCAGCTCCTTGCCAGGAGGACCAGCACCCCAGTTGGCGGCTTGTGTGTGACACAGCACGTCTCTCCAAATTCTTCAGAGTACTCGCACGTGGAGCCACTGCGACTCACAGGGGAGGATTGGCCCTGTTTGAGGGTGGGGAAACAGAGGCCTGAAGGGCCAAGTGACTTGCTCCAAGTCACCAGTCAGTCAGTGACAACACCAGCCCAGGGATGGTCTCCTGACACTCCCCAGGGTCTTGTCATCACCAGAGAATGCAGCTTGGACAGTGGGCTTCAGCTGAGTGCAGAGACAGGGTGCCTGAGTCTGCTCCCAGCTTGTGACCGGTCTTCCAACTCTTTTTGACTCCATTTTCCTTCTCTCTAGTATGAAGAGAATAAGCATGAAGAGCATTCAATTCATTTAAACGTAAGTGCCCCCTGTTTTGTTAGCACCTGCTGTGTTGGCGGAGCTTCAGTCATCCCTGGGGGAACACACAAAAACAAAAAACCCACCATGGTCCCTGCCTCCAAGAAGCATAGAGCCTGTGAGATTCAAAAAGCACTGTACAGTGTGCATTTCTCACTAACTCTTCAAAAAGGTGAACAGATGTTATTGGCACAGTTTTACAAACATGGTCTTAAGATGGAAGGAGCTAGCCCAAGTGGGGGACTGGGGTGTTCTGACAAATCCCATCATGCTATCCACAAAGGCACTTTCTCCAAAGAAGCTAACATATAGGACTAAATTTTATGGTCAACATTGTTTCATTAGGAACTCTCAGCCACAAGTGACCACACATATGCATATTCAGATATCTGTAAACATAACTGAAAATTTGAGCTGTTGGGCTGGCCTGGCTGGGGCCTGAGCTATCACAAAGACCCGGCTTCTCTCCATTTCTCAGCTCAGCTGGAATCTCCTCCCTGAGCTGGTATCTTCTTGGGCCACGTTTCTTCACAGATTGGAGACAGTGGTTACAACTTTCATGCTTCCATTCAAGGTCATTGGGAGAAGCCAGTCTCCCAGAAACCTCAGCTAAGTCTCGTGGCTCTCCCCAAACTCATCACCGTGGCGTTGAAGAGAGAATGTGGCTCTGTGGCCAATCAGGCTGATTAGTGGCGCTCCATCAGCTACCCCACACCACCAGGGTTTGGTGAAGTTCTTAAAGGGAGAAGTTCTTAAAGGGAATTTGCAGCCAGGTTTTACCCAAGGTGTTAATGAATAGGTGTTACATGGGCTGGCTTTGTGTAAAATGAGCTGGACTGTCATCTGCCTTGTCTTGATTCTGGGGCTCCTGATTCTCTGAACCCCCTCTTCTTGGATAGTCAATGCAGTTTGTTAATATGGAAACCACAAGCTCAAAGGGTACCCAAGGGTTTTCAAATAGGAAAGGTGAAGTAGGAATTCCACAGGCCAGAATTTGGGTTCAAAAACATCAGATCTCACAGCAACTGCAAATGAGATTTTCTGTCCTTCAGGCAGGGTACTTTACCTTCCTCACACCTCTCCTGTCTGTCCATCTCCCCATTTACCCCAAACTCACCAAAATTTGACAGCTGTCATTCAAAAACACCTCTCAGCTCTGACCCCTATCAGTGCTGAGGCCATCCCCTCCCTCACCTGCTCTTGAGACCGAGTCTTACCCAGCATCCCGCCTCATGGCTCCCACTCCAGGCCACGCCATCACCAGGGCTATTTTCCCCACCAATTGCTGGTTAGGCCATACCCCTGCCATCAAGCAGACTTTCAAAGAAATACAGGGAACACCCACAGAGGTCTCCTAAGGGAGCTCAATGCAGGGACCATAAGTGACCTGACAATGGATGGAGAAGCAAGGGGAGCAGCAGAAGCATCACTCCAGTGGGGTAAAAAGGACGCCATGACAGCAGAGCCAAGTGTCCTAAGCCACAGGAGGAGGCACCTGGCAGGGGCTGTGGCCACGAAGGGATACCATGGTCACTGCCTTCAAGAAGCATAGAGCCTATGAGAGTCAAAGAGCACTTTACTGCCTGGAATGTGACACGGACATGCAGGGAAGAGTACCCCCACCTTCTCTGCCTCTCCTGCCCTCCAGCCAGAAGGCGGGGGAGCCTGGCGGAAGCAGGCTGTGGAGGTCAGAGGAGGGCAGAGAATGGAGTGAGGGGTGAACAGAAAACAACCAGCACACCCCCTGAGACCTAGATTCACTACCCTTGCTCTTAGGAGCGAACCAGAGACCTTGAGCACAGGAAACCCAATGTCCTGCCCACACTCTGCCTACGAACTCAGTTCCCTTGAGCCACCTTCCACGGGTCCCTACGCCCAAGTCCCAGGCGCTCCAGACTTACACAACCTTTTCACAACTTCCCATCTTGCAGATGCTATTCTGTCTGCTAGTATTATGCTTTCCCCATTCCCCACCCTCCTTTCTTCATACATCAAACTCCTACTCATCCTTCAAGGCCTTTCTTCTCCTTCACGCAGCCTTCATGAGCTCCCATACTCAAAGCATCGATCACCTGAGCTCCCACAGCCACCTACAGAGCAGCCGTATCTGTTCTTGTCCCCCTGCCCTGGGGGACCACCTATTCTTGCTGTCTCTCTGCATCTGGTCACTCTAGGGGCCTCCTAAATGGGATCATACAGTATTTGCCCTTTTGTGTCTGACTTACTGCACTGAGCTTGACACCTGCCAGATCCACCCACGTGGAATGGCCTTCTTGTTAAAGGACATAATTCAGAGTGGATCAGGAGGTGCTTTAACTTGACTAGTTGCATCTGCAATGACCCTACTCCCCAAAACAGTCACATCCCCAGGTACTGGAGGTTAAGACCTTAACATTTGATTGGGGGGGCCCACAACAGATCAGCACTGACCAAGACCGAAATGGGGGGTACAGAAAAGATGATTTTGATGGACAGAGTGGGAGGGTACATGAGCGAGCTCTTGTTTTGTTGACCCCTCACCCCCTGTCCTGACAGGGGCCACTTCCCTGGCGCATTTCCCCAGCCCAGCTGACTCACTAGACAGGAAGGGACGGGCAGGAATGGCTGGCTGCTGAGCCAGGGACCCTCACCTCTGGCCAGGGCTTTCTGGGGAGCCCTATTACCAGCCCTCCTCATGTTGTGTCTGCTGGGCAAGCAGGTGGCCCCACAGCCCTCAGGAGGAGGCCCTTGACAAAGCCCACTCATGCAGGCCCAGCTATCCCGGCTAAGAGGCCTGCACTTCAAGTCACCCTCACACACACACACACACACACACACACACACACACACACAGGAGTGCTTGTTTCTCCTGTTTAACAGATTAGTAGGGTTATCTCTTGGCATCCTCAGGCAATTGTTCCAGGACCCCTGAGGGCACCAATACCCATGATGTTCAAACCCCTTATATAAATGGCGTCATATTCACATGTACCACACCATCTTCCCTGTGCTTTAAGCCATCTCTAGATTACTTATAACACCTAATACAATGTAAGTGCCATGTAAGTAGTGATTGTGTTAAATTGTTTAAGCAGACAAGATACAGAGTCTGTACACAAACCATACACTGTCATAAGCCTGCTACATGGTACATTTTTTCCAGCAGAGTTTGGTTGAATCCATGGATGTGGAAGCAGAAAGGGCAGAGGATTAACGCTGGAGGCACAAACAACAACAGCACAAGCAAAGGGGGCAGCTATTGCTCCCAAGAACTTTACATTCAAAGTGGAAGGAGACAGACAAAAGACCAAAAAAAAAAAATCAACCTGCATCATGTCAGGTGGTGACCAGGGTGATGGAGGAGCAAAGCTGGGAACAGGGCTAGCGTGGCCTGGGCTGTGTCCTAGGTAACGTCGCGAAGACATCAGATAGAGTAATTTGGATCTGATGTCTCAAAGAAGGAGAGGGCTCCAGGCCAAGGGGACAGAGCCTGTGGATTCCAAGACACCCCTAAAAGCCCAGGGTGTTTGTGTTGAGGGGGGTGTCAGGGAGTCCAGTGTGCCCGTGGGATGGATATTGTCACGGGCCCTAAATTTGGCCTTCACCCTGAGGAAGTGACAAATGAGAACAAAACGCCCCACACCTTTAGGAGCTTCCAGTCTACGCTCACAGTGGAGCCGCTCTCAGCAGGAGCTGGATTGACAGTGGGTATTTTGACAGATGCCCGCCTCAGGAGACACGGGGGACTCCACCAGACCTGGGGACGCTGCATGGCTCCAAGCAGAGGCCTGGTTTCCGGTCAGTTTTGAGGTAAGACTTTACCAAAGGGTGGTTTGTTTGTTTGTTCATCTTAAATTTAAATTGACAGGGAGAGAACAGTCATCTCTGGGTTAACCATTTTTACTTTGGAAAGCAGACTGATCCAGCCACAGCCACCCCCACTGCATGGAAGGCAGGACTCTGTGTGTGCGTGTGGTGTGTGTGTGCGCACGTGTGTGTCCCCAGCCAGCCTCACTAGCGAACCAGGGAAGAATGTTTCCCTCCCCCTTTCCCGTGCCTCTGCAGCTTTTGGCTTTCCTGGGACTGTTCCTTTCTGCTGGAAGGAAGGACGGGGTGGGTCCAGGACATGGGTTGGGGGTTGGGAAGACGTTTTGGAGAGTATTTGTGGTGGAAACAGATGTGTACAAACAAAGCGGTTGTGGTGGGGAGCAGTGTGAGCAGAGCCCATGTAAGTGTTGGGACCAGAGTACACGCCTGAGGCCCTAGGATTTGGGAAAACAACTTGCAGATCTGGACAATTTCATACAGAGAGGGGTGCAGTGTGATGGACCAGGGCCAGAGCTAAAAATAGGCGGTGTTTCTACACAGAGCAAAAGCACTAGCATCTGTGGGTCTGTGTGGTGGGGAGAGAAGCATTCCAGAAGATGGTGAGGCCAGAGAGGTGGGAGGGGTTAGCCACGCCTCTGTCTTCCACCGTAAGGGTGGATGACACTCCCCTCAAAGAGGAGAGAGGGTGCCCCAGCCCAGAAGCCAAAGCAGAAAGAAGGCCTGAAGTTGGAACTGAAAGCAAAGCAAGAGAAAGATTTCCAACATTATCCCAGGGGGCTTAAGGCCACCCCCAGGAAGCTGGGCCGCTGTGGGTGGTCTGACCCTGCACTCCCAGAGTAGCAGAGAGCGGAAGGGGGGCCCTCCTAGCCTCCTCCCCAAGGAGCAGCTAGGGGCCCCAGAAAGTGTGGCTGGGTTCAGAGGACGTTCCATGTGGTTCCACAACAGTCCTGAAAGGTTGGGACTTGCATTCCACTTTTACGGATTATGAAAACCAAAAAGACTCACATCATCCCAGAGCCGCCCAGCAAGGATGGGGCAGAGCCACAACTGGATGCCATGTCTCTGTCCCCCAAGTCTGTACTCCTCCTTCCTCCACAAACTCATCTGAAAGGCAGAAGGGTTGCCATTTGGAAAGGAAAGTGGCCTCATTCCCTGTGGCCCAGGAGTTCAGAAAATGGACAGGGTTACAAGGAGGGAAAAAACCTTCTTAAAAGTCAGAATGACCCAATAACAGAGTGATTAGTCTCAGGCCAGGTGCGCCAACTGTTGGGGTCATTGAGAGGGACCCCATCACTCTGAAAGGCTATCCTTATAGGAGCAACACGGGAACCTACCCAGGCCCAACTGTGCCCTTGACAATGCCCTTGGCATGGAAAAGAGGAACTCTCAACTCTGAACTCTTCAGAAAGCTGTCGTGACCTGTCACCCTCAGAAGCTGTCTGATAACAGATGGGTAGTTCAGGGGGCTTGGAGTCCTCCGACACCCCACCAAGGTAGCTGAGAAGGGCCACTGTCTAGGGAAACGGGGTTCCCTCACAAGAGAAAAAAGGCAAGTGGAGAAAGAGCGTTTGCTGCAGAAATAAGGGCTAACTAATATGTCGCCTTGGAGGTCTATAAGGAATTAAAAGAGAAGGCAGAGGGTGGAAATCAGAGAACTCAGGCAGAGAAAGTGCCCAGTTATCATAACTATAACATTATTGGTTTTCATTTGCATTTTATGGAAGCAACATTGCTTTAGAACACAGTAGATGTTCTAGGGGCACAGTTTCACAGCCCTGCGATGCAGCTTACCACACCACTCCCTGTAAAGTTAATATTTTTTGTAAAGATTTATTTATTTATGCATACAAGAATTGGGGTACAGGCCAGAGGTACAGAGGGGTGAGCGGATTCACCAGAGACAGAGTGGGGAGCAGAACAGGCAGATGAACCGAAAACACTGCTGAGGGGAGCAGCAGGCGAGACAGGAGAGGTCTGCCGCGCCATGTGGGTATCTCCCCAACCGGCTGGGAATCGAACCCACGCCGCAGAGGCTGTGGACAGATTCACAGTGCTGCACTCAACCCACTGCGCCACCAGGGAGGCTCTGTGAAGTTAATATTGACAGCTGTACTTTTTTGAGTGCTTGCTAGGTGTTCATTGTCCTGTTTGCATTATAGGATTTAACCTCAGAGCAACCCTATGAGGCAGGTGCTCTTATTCCTTTTTTGAAGATGAAAAGACAGGCTCAGAGAGGTGACCTAACTTGCCCCAAAATCACAGATCCAGTACGCAGCAGAGCCGGGCCTCCAGCCCAGATCTGCTGCCCTCCAGAGCCCATGGGCCTAGTAAGGAGCTAGTGTTGAGGGAATGCGTCAGAGGCACTCCTGCCATCTCTGTCCCAAAGTGGAAAGATCTCCAAAAGAGAATGCGGTGCAGGGGAGGGGAGATCCTACAGCTGCTGGGACAGCTTAGCGCACATTGAAACACACGTGTATGTCACGCTACATCTTGGTAGGGCAGACAGCTGGCCCTGGGTCTCGCTGGACAAAAACCAAAGTGTTAGCAGGCTGCAATCCTTTCCAGGGAGCTCTAGGGGAGCATTCATTTCCTAGCCCTTTCCAGCTTCTAGAGGCTGGCCTCGTTTCTTGGCTTGAGCCTCCCTGCCTGCAGCTTTGTCATGTTTGTCTGTTCACCTTTCTCTCTGGCCACAACAGAAAGTCTCTGATTTTAAACATCCATGTGATGAGCCTGGGTCCCCTGAATAATTCAGGACAATCTGCCCATCTCAAAGTCCTTACTTAAAGTCAATCACCTCTGCAGAGTCCCTTTTGCCACATAAAGTAATATATCCACAGGTTCCAGGGGTTAGGATATGCATATTGGATGGGGGGGTACATTACTCTACCCCCAACATATTATAAAGAAGGGAGGAAGCAAGTGCATTGGTAGCAAAGTGCTAAAAAAAAAAAAAAAAAGTGGGGAGGAAGGAGGAGTAACAGTGTAGATTAATATTTACATAAAGAAGGGCACACAGGGCCTCCCCTGGTGGCGCAACAGTTGAGCGCTGGGCTGTGAAGCTGCCCGCAGCCTCTGCAGTACAGGTTCAATCCCCGGCCACCAGGCGAGGGTCCCACATGGCGCACAGACCTCTCCTGCCACGCCCACTGCTCCCCTTAGCAGTGTATTTTGTCGGTCTACCTGTTCTGTTCCCCGCTCTGGCTCTGGTGAATTCTCTCACCCTCTCGCGCTTCTGACTGTACCCAGTGCTTGTATAAATAAATAAATAAATCTTTAAAAAAAAAAAAAAAAGAGAGAAGGGCACATAAAAACCAGTATTGGTTACTGGGAAAGGGCTAGACTGATGAGGACAAGACTCATGGAATTCTTCTAGATGGAATTCTTCTTTGTCATGATGGAAGTGTTTAAATACACAAAAGGAGAGAGAACAGTACTATGAATCCCACAAACCCGTCAACAGTTACTACCATCTGCCATTCTAGTTCCATTTATCTTTCCACTTTTTGGAAAAGGGCTAAAAGTATTTTTTAATATTTATTAATTTATGCATACAAGAACTGGGGTGTAGGCCAGAGGTGTGGGGGGTGGTGAGAAGATTCACCAAAGAAAGCGTGGGGAACAGAACAGGCAGATTAACTGAAATACACTGCTGAGGGGAGCAGTGGGAGAGACAGGAGAGGTCTGCTGCACCATGTGGGTAGCTCCCTGGCTGGCCGGGGATCAAACTCTTGCTGCAGAGGTTGTGGATAGCTTCAGAGTGCTGTGCTTAACCCCTTGCACCACCAGAGAGGCTCAGGGCTAAAGATTTTAAAGCAAATCCCAGGCATCATTCTAGCCATTAAAAACTTCAGCACACTTAGGTTCAGTACTCTTAGGTTTTTTTTAAAAATAGACCACAATGCATCGTCACCCCTAAAAAGTTAACATATTTCCTTAATATCATCTAATCCTTCATTCATATTATATTTCCCTAACTTCCTGAAAGACTTGCCTTAAATAATTCATTTGTTTGAATCAGGACCCAAACAAGGCCCTTGTGTTACCCTCGGTAGATCTGAGGCCAGACTCTCTCTTACTTTGTAACAGTTTCCTAAAGGGCTTTTTCCCCTTTCTATTCTTTTATATCTTTAGTTTTCAATCATTTCAACCCACAGAAAAGTTACAGTAAGAGGAAAACACAAATCTAATGCTTCATGGAAAGTGAGCTCCCGAAGGGTGCCTGCAGGAGGTAAATGAGAGAAAACACCCACACAGCAGCACCCGGGGACAGCTGGGGTGGCCGGGGTGGTAGACAAAGTCAGGGAGCCAGGGGGCTGACATTCTGGAGGGCTTCTTGCTTGGCAGAGGTGGGTGGAAGACACCAGGGACCACCTGGCCGGGAGCAGCCTGGGCAAAGCCTCCAAGCCCAGACGACACACTCAATGTGCAGGAGGTAAGAAACCACAGGAAAACCACCAACCACCCAGTGCACTGTGTATTACACCAAAGGACCCCCAGATTGGACAAGAGAAGAAAGTGCAGATGGGTAGAGCTTGAAGGTCAGAGGAAGCCAATGAGACCGGAAGGGGGGGACCTGAGTTCTGGTTCTAGTTTTGCTCACAGCCGCCTGCACTGTCCTAGGAAAGTCACCCCAGGACTGGGAGAGGCTGGTAGAGGAGATTGAACAATAACACAGAGTATTTATTTGTGTTTGCATAAAGAGGCTACATTAAAAATCAAATGAGAAGTAAATGAGGGTGAACAGGAGTGGCAATTCTCCCCACTCAATATGGCTAACAGCCAGACCCCAAAACCCCATTCCTACCAGGTTCCCCACATTGTCCCTGACCCGAAGGAGAGGCTGCTGCAGGACAAATAGGAGTTTACTGGGAACAGGAATGTAGCTGTAGACAAAGAGAAAAACAGGGTCAAAGGCAGAGACAGAAACGAAGCCAGAGAGTTCAGAGAGTTAACAGGAATGCAAAGTGCTCAATCAAGGTGGGGTCTCAATGGGTCTCTGGAACAGGAAAATAGCATAAGTAGAAAAATGAGCCGTACGGTGACTAGAACTGCACCAACGTTAGTTTCTCCATTTTGACAAATATATGTTGGTTATGTAAGATGCTAACATCAGAGGCAGGCTGTATTTACTGTGTTTGTAACTTTCCATGAACTTAAAATTATTCCAAATAAGGTTATAAAGAAAGAGAAAGAGAGAGGGCCTCCCCAGTGGCTCAGCGGTTGAGCGCTGGCTTGCGAAGCTGCCCACAGCCTCTGCAGCGCCGGTTCGTTCCCGGCCGCAGGCCGCCAGACGAGGGTCCCACATGGCGCACAGACCTCTCCTGCCACCCTCTGCTCCTCTCAGCAGTGTACTTCATTACTCTGCCTGTTCTACTCTCTGTTCTGGCTCTGATGAATTCTCTCAACCTCCCACGCCTCTGACTGTACCCAGTGCTTGTATGAATAAATAAATAAATCTTTAAAAAAAAAAAAAAAAGAAAGAGAGGGCCTCCCCTGGTGGCGCAGCGGTTGAGCTGCCTGCAGCCTCAGCAGCGCCGGTTTGATCCCCAGCCGCACCCACTGCTCCCCGCAGCAATGTATTTCGTCAGTCTGCCTGTTCTGTTGCCTACTCTGGCTCTGGTGAATCCTCTCACCCTCCCATGCTTCTGACTATACCCAGTGCTTGTATAAATAAATAAATAAATCTTTAAAAACAAACAAACAAACAAAGAGAGGGGTTAAAAAAAAAAAGGAACAAAAGAAAAATGGTGCAAAACTGTTAGAGCATAGAAGGTGCCAGGAGGAAATGGGTGACGGTATCAGCAGAGGCCAGTTTATCAGGGGCTTCCTGTGCCACACAACAGGGTCAAGTTCGTCTCCCCACGGGCAATGCATCTAAGGCTGTGTTATCCCTTCTCTATCCCTACCTACAGGTCCCAGGTGACCACTGGTGACAGCTTCTACCTCTGGTTCATCCTAATTATATTCCACCTGCCGTAGTGACTGTAGCTGCACACTAAGGTCCCAGGTCTGACACATGCACACTGCCCAGTAGGAGAGGCCTGTGTCTAACCTCTGTCCTCCTCCTGAATCTACAACCACCCTCACAGAAAGGAAGTCAGTAGCCATCCCCACCCCACCCCCGCGGTGAAAAAATGCAGTGACCCTGCCTCCCCAGCTGTGGAGTAGGAGGTACCGAAGGACAGACCATAGCAAAGGCAGGACCAAACTTAACACCTGGGGTTGGCCACACAGACTCAGGGAGTCAGCTTGCTAGAAGGCACCTTTAAGAATGCACCCCTCCCCCCGAGGTGTCACCTGCAGCCTCTTCACCCACCTCAACAACCAAAAGGCAAAAAAGCTGAAAGATGTGCCAATGTGATCACATCTGCTTACTTTGGAGGAAGGCAGTTTAGCACCTGGGGTCCAAGCACCGAAACACTGGTGTTCAAATCTGGGCTCTGCTGCTTCCTAGCAAATTAATTAACCTCCTTGTGCCTCTGTTTCCCCAGTTTATAATGGAGATGACCTCATAGGCTGGCTTGCAGATGAAACAAATCTACTATAGCGGTTAGAACAGCATCTGGCACAACATATGTGCCCATCCAAGAGTCCTTAGGATTTATTTACTCTTTTATTTATTTACTCTTCATTAATTGAAGAGTACTCTTTTATTTATTTACTCTTCATTAATTGAAGAGTACCTTCTGTGGTTACCACAGAACCTGATAATCTGATTGGGAAGATTCTATTTAAAGATGCATGAAATGTGAAGTTGCCATCTAGGCCAACATCTGATAAGAATCTAGTGGGTGATTCAGAAAGAAATGGCCACTGTAGCGCTGGTGGGGAGGATCAGAGTAGACTGGGATGACAAGCCTCATCATCATGATCTTGCCATAATGGCCTCGTAGGCGGCCTTGAAGATGGTGGAGAAGAGAGGAGGCTGGGCCAAGCGTGGGCTCTATGGAAAGCGATGTTGCTGTGTCTGTAGCCTCCCCAGAGAGGACAAAGTTGACAGTTTAGGTGAGGACCAAAGGGTCTTTACGATGATCTTCAAGTCAGGACATGAGCTTGTCATGTGGGTCTGCTACTCCTAAGCAGCCTGTTTGGCCACCATTTTGTCACCTATAGTTCCAAATCCTAAGCAAAGTCAAAATGGCCTGGTCATTTAGGTACAGGAGCCCAAGGCTGCAAGGTGCCCTTCAAATCAAACAAGAGCACAAAGCTGGATCACGCTGGGAAGGCTATGCATCACGAAGTATGACTGGGAACCTGGGGGGTGGGGGTGCGGAGGACCACTGTATGACAAGGGACCCCAAAAGCAGATCAGTGGAATGCCATGTTGATAAGATTAAAACCAGGGTGGGGGGAATTAGGGCTTGGTCTCAATGACAATACTGAGTCATTAAGCAGATAAGAAGTGCCTGGAGGGAAGACTTCCTGATCTTCTACATTCTTCCCCTTTCTTTAATCTCCTTTCCCTTAATCTCCTTCCCCTTTCCTTTTGTTCCTCCCCCTTACAACCGATGTGTGAATCAATAAAAGGCCAGGATCTTGCTCTTCAGCAGCATCCTGCTCCACAACTCCCATATCTTTGTCAGTGTGGTGCTGCCCAACACAACAAATGGTGCCCGAACAGGGGCCCCACACCCTGCTTCTCAAGCCCAGGGAAGGGAATTGGATGTCCTCTCAAGTCTGGCCAAAAGACTTCACAGACCCAGAGTCTGTGGCAAAGCAGTAAGAAGGTATTTTCAGTTGTCTTTCCTATCCTCTTTTTCTCCCAAATCAGCCTAGCTAAAAGGCCCACAGACCCAGACGCTGTGACGATAATCAGCCTAGTAATAGGCCCACAGACCCAGCGTCTGTGACGATCATCAGCTCAGTAAAAGGCCCACAGAGCCCAACTCTGTAAAGTTTTCAGTTAAATCTTTCCTTTCTCTCTTAGAAACATGGGTAATCCCACACCCCCTCAGATCAAATACAAAAAACAACTGAGAGCGCTTCCAACCCAGGGATACAGTGTATCTGATAATGAGCTCATTAAATTCTTAACAGCATTTAAAACCCATAGTTCGCTGGGCTTCCTCAAAAAGGAATCTAAAAATTTAAGTTTTAAAAAATGTATAAAATAACTTACAGAGAAACTTAGAGACGATGCCTGTCTCTCATATTATAAAATTTATGTAATTCAGCTGTTCAGTCACTAGATGAGGAAGTTTTTATGAGTCCAAAAGAGCGAGGCCATAACTCAGCCAGTGCTGGACCTCTTCTCCCTCCTGCACAGCCACCGTAGCGTGGGTTCCGCTGAGACCCAAAAGCGGGACTACGGCCTCCAACAAATTTTGAGCCACTCATAAAAAAGTTTCACAGAAATAATCAGAGGGGTCCTCTCTGGTGGCGCAAGGGGTTAAGCACCACACTATGAAGCAATCCACAACCTCTGCAGCACGAGTTCAATCCCCGGAGAGCCAGGGAGAAACCCACATGGTGCAGCAGACTTCTCCTGTCTCACCCGCTGCTCCCCTCAGCAGTGTATTTAAGTCAGTCCTTCTGTTCTGTTTCCCACTCTTGTCTCTGGTGAATCCTCTCATCCCTTGTATCTCTGGCCTGTACCCCAGCTCTTGTATTCATAAATAAATAAATCTTAAAAAAAAAAAAATAATCAGAGGGAAAAGTGCTTCAAGACTTTCCAGTTAGATATTTGAAAAGGAGGCCAGGGTCCCTGACACTAGGGTTTGCGATTTACTGTTTTTAAGGAATTTAAAAAAGGTATTTCCAAAAACGGTAATCAAAATTCATTCACAAAAGAAATTGTTAAATGTTATAAAAATGGGTATAATATGACTTCAAGGGACTGTAAGTTTCTTATCAAAACAAGACCAACCCACTGCAGCGGGCTAGTGGAGGGCTGCCCCTGGTCTCAGCAAGAAGCTGCCTGGACATTTTGCTCCAGTGTTGGGATCATTGACAGGTCTCTGCTGCCTTCTTGCTGTGGGAAACTGGACTCTGCTTTTGTCCACCTTGAGATACTGTTCTAGTTTGTTCTATAGGTTAAAAAAAAAAAAATTCTATTTCCCTGTGTTTTCCTACAAAATGCTTATTGGTTAAGTAAAAACTCCTGACTTGCTTATTGGACCTGTAAAAAGTTTCTTATTAAAATTTGTTGACCTGATAAAAACTAAAAAGTAAAACTGCAGCTTTTTGAGCTAAATCCTGAACATTACATTTCTAAAAATCTAAAAACAGATAAACTACAAAATAAGATCTTAACCTCTCTTCTGTTTTCCCTATGCATGGTCCATAAAAAGTGTTCCATTGTCTTAAAAATGCTTGGTCTCAATAAAATAGAGCAAAAACAATGTAAAGCCAAAGGATCATTTCTGAAAAATACAAACTCTAAAATATTTTCGTATCTCAAACTGCCTGTCTTTAAAATTTTGGTGACCTTGGGCCCCTGGTCTTAAGCAATGGTTAAAATTATACACTTATTCTGTGTAAGGATTTTAACTTCTATCTCATTAAAAAAATCTTGATATATGGGGCCTCCCTGGTGATGCAGTGGTTAAAGTCTCAGGGCTGTCAGGCTATCTCAGGCCACTACAGCAAGGGTTAGATCCTGGCTGGGGAGGTGGCCCACATGACGCAGCAGACCTCTCCTGTCTCAGCCAGCATCTCCCCTCAACAGCATGTTTCAGTGTATCCATCTGTTCTATTCCCTACTCTCTGGTTGGTCTTTTCACCCCCACACATCTGGCTTACACCTTAGTTCTTGGGTACCTAAATAGATAAAAATTAATCTTTAAAAATAAATAACTACTTAAAATTAACACATGGCCAAAATTTTAAATAAAAATCAAGACATCTCTGTGTTTATGCTTGTCTTTTACCTCCAGAGGATTAACTATAAATGGCGCCTATACAAAATCCCAAATTTTGATCATTATCTAAATTTGGTAAACTAGTTCAAATTTAATGGTTTAATTTAAAACATGCATGTCTTAAGGTTTTAAGATTGGGTGTTAATGTTAGGGGGGAAGGATGTCCTGAGCTAATCCCATGCAGGCTTTGTGGACTCCACCCCCACTCCAGACCAAAGCCATCAGGACATTGGGAAAGACAAATCCCGTCACCACCAAAGGGAAGGTGGCTGGGACCTGAGGGTGGAGTTAAGCAGCCAGATTTGGTATAAAAACCAGACACGTGGGCCTTGGGGCTCTCGCTCTCTCGTTTGCCTCCTGGCTTCATGACTCCTGGTTTGCGGTCAGATTGGCGGATTGGGTAGGCTGCATTCAAAACTTTGTCTCCCACTTTTCTTCCTGAGCTGTACATTTCCTCATTTGCCCTTCCCTTATAAATAAATCTTTTATTAACCTTTTGCGTGTGCCTGCAGTAGAGTATTGATAAGTCCTTTTAAGTGCGCGGGTGAGGACCCACAGTCAGGCACCCCGATTTGTATTGGGGCTGCCCTATAACATTAACACTTTATGTTTAAATATGTTTTCTTAAAAAATAAAACTTGTATTCAACAAACACGGTAATTAACTAAAGTTCCTTTACAGAAAAACTAATCCATTTATATTTCTCCTTAAAAAAAAGAGTACTTTTTGTTTCCCAGGTAAACACCCAAATTTTTTTTCCTTGACCTAACAAAAATTCAAGGTTACAGCTATAGCCACGTGGATGAGCTGCTCAGCTATACTAAAACTTACAAACACAAAAAATATATGATATTGCTTGATTTTTCTTGCTCTTATCAATCTATCTAGGGCTTGCCTAAAACAAAAATTTTAAATTAAAACATGCATTTCTGTATAAGTTGTCTAGTTTAAAGAGATGATGGTATATAATAACTATTACAATGTCTTACAATCTAAAGATTACAAACTAAAATGTAGTAACTCTAAATATAAGTAAATTGACATGTACTTAAAAAATATATTAAAAAGTCATATTAAAGGTCCTGGAGGAGGGGCCTCCCGGGTGGTGCAGCGGTTGAGCCCTGGGTTGCAAGACTGCCCGCGGCCTCTGTGACGCCGGTTCGATCCCCGGCTGCTCCCCTGCCACTGGAGGAGGGTCCCACATGGCGCGCAGACCTCTCCTGCCGCCCACTGCTCCCCTCAGCAGTGTACTTCGGTCCTTCTGCCTGCTCTGCTCCCCGCTCTGGCTCTGGTGAATTCTCTCACCCTCCCGCGCTTCTGACTGTACCCAGTGCTTGTATAAATAAATAAATAAATCTTTAAAAATAATAATAATAACAATCTTACCCTGTCACCATTGCTGAGCCTGTCACACATTCTATATATTTTTACAGAATATTCTATATTCTATAAATGTGTCAGGCATGTTCAAGGTTCTGGGGATGCAACTGAGAACAAGGGCCAACACTCCCTGCTCTACCACAGCAGACACTCTAAGCGGGAGGAGGCAGATTGTGCACAATACTCATACTAGGAAAATTCCCCACTCTGTTCAAAGGTGAGAAGTGCTATGGAAGGCAACTCAGAAGGGTTTTGAGCAGGAAAAATGAGCAGAAAAGAGCAAAGCAAGACTTTAAGAGTACGACAAAAGGATAGTAAATATTAGCTACTTATAACTCCTCCCAGCCCCCAAACTTCTAAGGAGGATGGAGCCTGAGACTTAAGATCTGTTTTGCTGAGCTGGGGGAGTGGAGGTGAAGGATACAAGCTGAGCAGCCAGGTAGGTAAGAGCTACATTGCTGCACACAGACACAGGCAGCGTGCACCACAGGCAGGGGCAGGGTGCGATGGCCAGGAGGCTGGCAGGGTCTGGGCTGGGAAGGAGTGACTGGCACAAGAACAGAAGTGGAGGAAAGAATGTTCTCTATCCTGTGAGCTGTAAGCCCTCTCCACCTCTCCATGTGATCTTCCTAAATGCTGCACCACACACAGGTGGGCTCCATGTTGACAATGTTTGTGTTCCAGTGATGGAGTTACCAGACTTATTGCGGTGGTCATTTTGCAATATGAACAGATGTTGGATCATTAGGTTATACACCTGAAACTAATATTTCCACTATGCCTCAGTAATTTATTTTTTTATTTTTTTTAATTAATAAATTTTATTTTTATATTCCCCATACAATTGCAACAGTAATTTAAAAAAAGTTAATTGGGGCCTCCCCTGGTGGCGCAGGCAGTTGAGTGCCACGCTGTGAAGCAGTCCGCAGCCTCTACAGCGTCGGTTTGATCCCGGCCGGCCAGCGAGGGTCCCACATGATGCAGCAGACCTCTCCTGTCGCGCCCGCTGCTCCCCTCAGCAATGTATTTCAGTCAGTCTGCCTGTTCTGTTCCCCGCTCTGTCTCTGGTGAATCCTCTCACCCTCCCGCGCCTCTGGCCTGTACCCTGGTTCTTGTATAAAAATAAATAAATCTTTTTTTAAAAAAAGTTAATTAGTGGGCCTCCCCGGTGGCTCAGCGGTTGAGCGCTGGGTTGTGAAGCTGCCCGCAGCCTCTGCAGCGCCCGTTTGATCCCCAGCCACCGGGTGAGGTTCCCACATGGCACACAGACCTCTCCTGCTGCCCACTGCTCCCCTCAGAAGTATATTTCGTCAGTCTGTCTGTTCTGCTCCCTGCTCTGGCTCTGGTGAATTCTCTCACCCTCCTGCACTTCTGACTGTACCCAGTGCTTGTATACATAAATAAATAAATCTTAAAAAAAAAAAAAGTTACTGAGAATAGAGCAGCCAAGCCTAATGACATCACAAGATAATCAGTCCAATGATGTGTGTAGACCAGACAAGTGAATGATGGGCGGTGGGTGGGGGGCAGGTGTGTGTGTGTGAAGGAAACTTTCCAGGATGTGGCCCTATCATGGGTGAGGACAGGGGGTGGGGAGGGCACAAGGCTGAAAATGAGCCCGGAGTCAGTATGTTCTTCCTTTGCTACTAAACACACTCTCCTGCCCTACGCTTGCTTCCTTATCTTTAAACCGTACAGCCTTGGTGGTGCCTGCCTGCAACACACAGGAGATAATAGAAAGTAAGAACCACATTCACGAGCAGATGTGAGACCAGGGAAAGGGATCCCAGGTTGAGGTTCAGGTGATGGCTGGTGAGGAAGGGGTGGGCTAATGAGAAGTTGGTTTCAGGTCTAGGGAGGCCCTTGAAGCGCAGGAATTCTTGTCTTGATGTTTACTTTGAGGTAACTATATTCAGTTTCTTACGCTTCCATGACAAATTACCACAAATACAGTGGCTTAAAATAACACATATTACTTTACAGTTTTAAAGGTCAGAAGTCGGCAGCTCTCGTCTGTGTCTGTGCAGACGTCTCTTTCCTTTTACTCTTTTCCTCAGTAAACTTGCTGTGTGCTGATGAAAAATAGAAATAAAGGCCAGAAGTCTGAAAATGCATGGGCAGGGCTACATTTGCTTCTCCTGGCAGCTATACGGGAGAATCTGTTTTCTTGTCCTTTGGGTTTCTAGATGTTGCCTGCATTCCTTGGCATGTGGCCCCACATCACACCCACCTCTGCATCTAGCCACGCTCTTCTCAGGCTCTGCCCTCCCTTTTTTAATAAGGATCCTTGTGAGCACACTGCACTCACCGATATAATATAACCCAGGAAAACCTCTCTCTCAAGATCCTTAACTTAATCTCACAAGCAAATCCCTCGTGCTGTGGAAGGTAGCACTGTCACTGATTTAGGGGGAGGGGGGGCATCAAAGTGGAAAGGCCTGACAGGGTGTCATACCGTGACCTGAGTTTGGGAAGGGTGGTGGGGTGGCCGAGAGGGCTGAGGACTGAAGCCTGGGGAAAACCCACTTCCTTGAAGTTTTCACACACGTTTGCACATAACACCCAGCCTAGCAAGGGACTGGATGTTAATGAGAACACAGAAATAAGTCAAATATAGGCATTTGGGGGAGGAACTCTCCAGCTAAATGGGTGCACATTAGGGAACAGGTATCATGCATGAGAGAGATTCAAACAAAGTAATCCATGGAAGTAAAGACTGGAATACTCGAAAGAAAACTTCATGAAGTGGTAGCATTTGCGCTCAGTAAGAGGAGCAGCAATTTCTAGAAGTGAAGGAAGTTAACCAAGATGGCACAGCCTGGTCAAATGCTGCTGCAGCATCAAGGAAACTATTTTTTTTAAGTCCCAAAATGGCCATTGGTGTGGTGGCTGGGAGGGCCTTGGTCGTGTGTGAAAGGGGGTGTTGTCCTCTTGCATCTCCTAGTGGGAGGGAGGAGCACTCCCTGGAAGATGGGTGTGGCCGGTCATGAGCTGTGTGTTGAAATCTTACCACCAGGGGGGGCACAAGAGCCAAAACGGAATATTGGGGGAGGGGGGGATATTCCAGAAACAGGATGCCCCCAAGGAAGGGAGGAAAAGTTTTCCCATCCAACACCACAAAGCCTGGAAGATCTCACTGCCCCCATGTGATGTGTGACTCAGGGGCTTACCCAAATTTTCCCCTTCCAGTTAAGGCAAACCATATTTTTTCCATCTTCCTTTCCTGGCTGCCTGTAGAACTAAATGCCTATGACAAACACTCTTTAACCCAGACTTACTGCACCACAGACTGTGAGGACAGAGGGAGCTTCAGTGTATAATCCCAAATATTTCTGGTAGAGATGAGGAGATTGAGGCCTGGAGAGAGGAAAAGACACACCCAAAATAAAGAATCTATGTCTTGTCAGTCACATTTCAAGGACCTCTTGACTGTCATGTGGTTCTTAACAGGAGGCCTCTTAGTTGTTTCTGTTACACGAATAGTAGTACAGCAGGGCTATAATAATGTCACTTCATTCAACTTCCCTTCATCATAAGAGTGATGAGGCAAAAAAGTCCCAGATTCTGTGGAAGGAAACAGGGTTACCGAGGTACCGCTTTTGTACAGGGAGTTTCTCTGGGAGTAGCAGTTTCCAAAAACCTAATGTTACCTGAGGACTTACTGTAACACAGACAATGGCCAGGGTTTCCTTGGCAGCCACTGCATGAGGGCCTCCTTGTGGATCAGCTCATTCAATACTCGTGATAACCCTGTAAAGTAGTTTCTGTTGAAAGTTTAAATATTTACTAAACTCTTCCCACCTGTGCTTGTTAATGGAGGCGAACATTTAAAAAAAAAAAAAAACAAACAAAACATTTCGGTCTTTAGACCTATTCTCCCAAGATGGATGGGTGGGCTGGTCAGGGGCAACACAATGGGGCATTGTTACTCCACCTCCCCCTCAGGGCCTCACCTGCTGCTCTATCCCAACCAACTGCCTGGACCCTTGATTAGGGTGAGGGTCTGAGGTAAAACATTACCAAAATTCCTGTGTGGCCACACTTGGCCTTGGGCTCCAGTCTAGGGAACTCTTCCTGCCCTTCCTTCTTCACCCTGGGGCAGTTTCCCAGCTTCCCGGGTTGCCTGTGGTTTTCTGCTGGGTGCTTCCACACTGACTTCCTGCTGTCTGGAATTCCCTCCCCGCCTTTTTGGCTATCCCAACCTTCTATCTCTCAGCTACAGGGTTTCCTTCTCCAGCTCTGGGAAGCCTCTCCTGACCCAATCGGCTTAGGAATGTGGCCCATGCCCCTACCTGCCCCCAGGCCACATGTGCCACAGGAGCAAAGATTCCATGGGCTTGTACTTGTCTGGTAATGGATCTCTCTGCCTACGCGGAGATCCTTCCGTGTGGGAGAGAAGTTTCATCTCAGCATATAGTCCCCCATAGGCTCTCAAGCATGATTAGAGGAATGAGTGAAGTGAATGAATGATGTCCTCCATGGGCTGGCTCCTGCTGTTCTGCCTCCCATCTGTCCCTCCACTCCCCACTCCTCTTGCCTCCTCTTCTGCTTTCACCTCGCTCCAGCCTCTATCCCATGCCCCACCCTAGTTCACTTTGTCTTTCCCCCTGAGCTGTTAAACAGCCTCCTACCTGCCCTCCCCACTATCCTTAGCTCACCTTTCATCTCCTGCTTCCCTCACACTGCTTAACTGGCACTCGCCAGAGGCAGCACCTCCACTTTCCTTCTGATCCCCCAAAGTTCTGAGCCCCAGCCTGGAGATACAAATGATGGTTCTTATCCTTAAGGAACCCACTGCCTGCCGCTCCCACTCTCCCCCACCTAAGGAAACCACACAGATGATTAAAGGGCTCCCTGCTTGAATCCTTTAGGGCCTTGCCTCAGTGTGCACAGTCTGGGAACCTGAGGCCTCACCTCATCCTAGCTAGGTGCCCACCTTCACCTCCCCACACACTTCAACCCAGGCCCCAGAGGCCCCAGGCTGTCTTTGCCCAAAAGTCTCTGGAGAATACAATTTCCCTGTGGCTCTGCAGGAGATCAATTTCCTAATCTGGGTCAGGGACCGCTCCTTATGTTACAGGACAACCCCGATATAGAGCCCCTGCAGTCCCAAGCCTATCTCTGTGTGACCCCCACACAGCAATGTCATCGTATTGTCTGGCTTCCCCCAACCCCATCCCCACCCCCCCCACTCTGAATTCCTGGAGGGCAGAAGGAGGATCTAATCCATTTTTGTTTTCAGCTCCGAATGAAATACCCACATAAATAGATACAGAAATTTCTTCTAAATCAATGGATCAATGAGACAAGTCTAACAATGATAACATTGCGAAATAAGAGCTACAAGGAGCTAACACTGGCTTGCTCTGGAGGATGACATTTTGAGTCATGTTCTTTTTGCTTGTTGCTATTTTTCTGTTGTTCCTGCCTGAGTATGTTTTGTTTTGTAACTACAAAAACACTAAAGGAAACTTCATCTTAGAAAGAAATACAAGGGGGGTTGGGGAAGTCAGGAAGAGGGAATCTCCCCATGCCGCGGTGAGAAATAGGAAAGGAATGCCTGAGTCCCATAGAATCTCTGCAAGGTGGGAGTGGGTGGGCACCAGCCACAGGCACACACCACCGAGGCAGAGCTGGGCCAAGGGATGGCGATGGTGGGGTGCCAGGTAGTGCAGAAAGAGTGTTCTGAACCAGATGAAAGATGAGGAGTTTCGACTTAGGCCACTGAATGCGGGGAAGGTACAGAACGTTTTTGCGTGGAGGAGAAAATACGCTCGGGCTCGGGCACTCCTGCGGAGGGAGCTGCAGTGAGCTGGGGCCAAGGGCAGGAGGAAGGTGTGGGGAGCGCCCCTTGCACGCTCCCTCCCTCTCGGGGCACCTGCAGCGCGCGTGCCGAAAGCCCTCCAGCCCGGCCCAGCCTAGGCCCTGGGACCCTCCTTGATGGGTTTTTGAGAAGGATTTCCACAAGCCCCAAAAGCCCCATCCATCTCCCCGCCCGGGGTGCTCCAGAAGACGAGGATTGCAAGGAGCCGCCCCAGGGCAAAATAAAGCCTAGCAGCGTCCCTTCAAATCAAGGTCAATGCCAGAAGAGCCCTCCGTGTGCAGGCGGCCGGCCTCGGACAGCGGAACTTGACCCCGGCGACCCCGAAAAGGCATTCCAAAGTAGTGGGCTCGGGCGCGAGGCTCAGGATTTGACAGGCGAGAACCCCACGGCGAGGCCTCCTCGTAACTCCAAAGCAGATCAGCAGGGAGTGGCGTTCTAGAACCACCCAGGGCCGTGGGGAGGGGAGCGCGAGGGTGGCGGGAAGGGGGCCTTGGCCGGGGCTGAGCCGGGGCCTATCTCAGCCGAGCGGGGATCGCCTTCCCTGGAACCCCGGCCGGGGGGCGCGGCGCGCGGGGCCTGGGCGGGGCAGGTGCCGGGGGAGGCGGGCTCTGCGGGAGGGGGCCGTGCCAGCGCACATGCGCGCCGCAGCCTGCTGGGCGCCGTAAGGAGTGGCAGTTTTTTAAAAGTGCGGCCGGAGACGCTCAGTGCACCGCCTGCACCCCGGTTCCGAGTGTGATCCCACCCGTCCCGAGCGCGCGCGCCCCGGTCCCAGCCGCCCGGCCTAGACCCGTCTAGCTGACACCATGCCGGTCAAGGGAGGCACCAAGTGCATCAAATACCTGCTCTTTGGATTTAACTTCATCTTCTGGGTAAGTGAGCGCGACGGCCGTGCGCTCCTCTCCTGGGGCCACCTGTTCGCCCCGGCGACCCTACCCGCGGCCGGCCGTGCGGGGCCGGCTGGACCCCGCGCGCCGGGGGGACTCTGGGCGGCGGGAGAGGCCCTGCGGCCGCCTGCTGGCTCCCCGCGGGGCCCGGGCCGGGCGGGGCGGGCACTCTGTTGTGGGGGCCCCTCCCTGGCCTAGCCGGTTGGGGGGCGCGGGAGACCCTAAGAGCTGGCGCGTGGAGACGGGAGGGTGCGTCTCCCTGCGCGGGGGTGCGGGGTGGGGGTTCTGCCTGCGCCCACCCCAAGTCCCTCCGAGAGCAGGAGGGGAAGGCAGACACGGAGCGCGCCTTTTCTGGGAACTCTGGATGCGGGGGGCCCGGGCGGGGTCCCACAAGTGGCCGGGGCCGCGCGGGGGGCTGCGCGCTCTGCCCGCACAGGGAGGGCGCGCACCCCAGAGTTTCTCGCGCTTTTGCCCTGCACAGGCAGGAGCTTGGAGCCCAGGACCGGTCCCCGGTTGTGAGGTCAGGGGCGCCTTCCACCCTCCAGGGGGCACTTTCGGGCCCCCATTTTCTCCGAGTGATTCCGAGCCGCCGTGAGAAAGTCCAGGCTCCTTCGAAACTACCTGAAAGATTAGCTCGTCTCGATTTTTTTTTATTCCCCCGAGGGCCTTGAGTATCTGAACTGGAGAGAACTCGGAGTTGGGGAGGGGAGGGGAGGGCCCGGTGCCCGTCGGCGCCTCTAGTGGGGTGAGTCCGGGGTTTCTCCACGTCCGCCAGATCCGGTGCCAGTTCCGCGCTCCCCGCCCCCGAGCCGGGCCGCGCCCCCACCCCCGCAGCCAGCCCGCCTGGGCGCGTCCGCAGACTCACCTGGCCGGGACACCTAGCGCGGACGCCGGGCTCGTCGCGCCGGGCTCCTGCTGGAAAGCCCGAGGGAGGCGCTGGAAAGGGGAATGTCCCCCACACACACCTTCCTTGGGGGGGTTAAGGCACACCCAGAGACTAGAATAGGGAACCTATGTGATCTGCTTCCAGGGTCCCGTTTGAGACATTATTTGCTCCTCTGAGAGGGAAGAGTTTGGAGAGAAAAGGAGAGATGTCCATTTAGGAGAGATGAACAGTAAAGGGGCGCTCCACAGAGAGGATTGTAACAAATGTTCTTTCTCCCCTGGAGCCAGCCACTGGAGTCCCCAAGAACCTTGGGTGGTGAAAAGCAGTTTCCCATCCAGCAGAGACTGACCTGCCCTTGCCAGAGTGACCACACCCAACACACCCGCTGTGAGGGTAGCCCATTGGTGTTCCCTTGCTGCCTTAGGGGTATTCCTACCATGGGCTCCCATCTGGTGAGCCCGCCCGCCAGCCAGCCAGCCAGCCAGCCCTGCCTTGCTCCTCTCACCAACCCCTGGCACTAGAAAAGAATGTGGGAAGGCGTCAGCCCCACCCCACCCTTGTCCTTTGGGGAGTTTTCCTCTCTCCTCCCTAGTACAGCCTCCCCCTTGCCAGTCTGTTAGTTAGAGCTCGACCATCTGCCTGGGCGGCATCAGGGTTTAGGGCCGGGGGTACCACTGAGTGCCTCCAGTCCCCACTCTGCCCAGTGGCACTTGCAGGGGCCTGATGGCAGATTCCCAGGGCCACGCCAGTATCTGCTCCATCTCTTACTGTCTCCAGCCTGCCACCCCCATCCTTATTGCCTGGCCAGGTGCTGCTGAGCAGCTAGGTCATCTGAAACAAACAGCTCACTCTGGGAATGTCCAGTTGGGAATTAGGGATGACTTTCAAGCTCATCTTGAGAAGCCCTCTCATATGCAGTGAAGAAGCTGAGAACCAGGGTGGGGCCATGATTTGCCCAGGATCACATCACAGAGACACAGTCAACACTGCAACCCCTTCATCCTGTTGTCCTCCCGCTCCATCATCACTTCTTTCAACACATAGTTGAAAGTAGTGGGTAGTGGGCTGGGGAAGGGTGCAAGCAGTAGCTACATGTTCCTGAACTAATTCTTGGTCAGTCATCTGCATTAAGGTCACTATAGGGATGAAGCCCTCATCCCTAGAATATGATGGAATAAAGGAATATCATGGCCCACTTGAGCAGTGTTTTGCAGCCTGCAAATTCCTTTTCCACGCCCCATCATAGAGCCAGAGCAGGAAGCTTCCATTTTACTGATGGAAGCTAGTCCCCAATGAGGTTCAGTGACTTACCCAGGGTCACGTGGCACAGTAGTATTGGAAGTAAGTTTGAAGACAGTTTTCGTTGACTTCGATCTGGTAACTTGCCATCACAACCTGCTTCCATTCCCAGTTGGGTGGGAATGGTAGACGGTGGGAACAAGACACAAAAATTTCTTTTGTAAGGGAAGTTGTAATTTAAGGGAAACACTTGGATTGTTATGATGTCACCTCTATGTTCTCTCCAGACTGGGAATTTATAAACTTGGTATTTGGGATCTGATGAAAAGCAGGTGTTGTGAGGCCAGGGACCATTAGTGCCTCGTGAACAGGGGATGGTCTGGCAGGGATCCAGAGAGAAGCAGCTTACCTCAGTGACAGGGGTGATGGGGGTGCTGGGATGCTCTGCCCTGGCCCACCACTCTCATCCCTTTCAGACTCTCTGGGTGACAGCCAAGCCCATACTGCCTGAGCTCCTCAAGTAGGGCCTCTGATGCCCACAGCCAAACCAGCAGTCAGTCTGTCTCACAAGCTCTGTTTCGGTCGTTTCTGCATTTCCTTCACACACTTCCTGCCTTCCACCCTGCAAAAAATGGACCAACATCTTAGCCCTGACATCTGATGTCACTGCAGTAACTTTTGCGCTGTCAAGTGGAAAGCCAGGACTAGGGCCCGCTCTGTCCCTCACCACCTAATCCTAGCCCCCAGTTCCTAGGCCTGCATTGAGAGGACCCTGTTCCTCCCTCCCTCTGCCCCTTGCTTATTGCCTCTCACCCTCCCTGATGGAAAAAATAGCATGACTTTATTTTCTAAGAAATGGTGTCACCTGAACCTAAGGGAGGCTTCTTGGGAACATGAGCAGAGACCTGTCCCCAGCAGTGATTTAGCAGGTGGAGTTAGTGCTGTAGACCTCAGTTTCCCATAAAACCAGTGCCAGAGCAAACCACCTTAAAACCCAGTCTATGGCACCCGTCCCTCCCTGCCACCTGCAAACATAGGATTTTCACACATCCACTCAAAGCGCACTGGTCACCCAGCTTGTGCTCAGAGATTGCGTTGACCATTACCTCTGGGGCCCGACTCCTGGCGCAGTTATGGTTTTTTGTTTTTTTAAAGATTTATTTATTTATTTATACAAGCACTGGGTACAATCAGAAGTGCGCGAGGGTGAGAGAATTCACCAGAGCCAGGGCGGGGAACAGAACAGGCAGACCAACAAAATACATTGCTGAGGGGAGCAGTGGGCGTGGCAGGAGAGGTCTGTGTGCCATGTGGGACCCTCACTGGCGACCGGGGACGCGGGCAGCTTCACAGCTCAGTGCTCAACCACTGAGCCACCAGGGGATGCCCTCCTGGAGCAGTTTTCATTGCCTTCAGCCATTTGTGGTAGGACAGCCTGGTGGTCAGAGCACCATCCAGGGTCTCATTTCCTCTGAGGTTGCTGGGAGGTTCAGTGAGAGTGCCACCCAGTACTAGAAGCCCTTCCAGCTGTAGCTGTTGTTAGTCATTCCTTCAGAGTAGATTGAAATGGTGGGGTGGGTGGGAGCAATTTCTACGTGTAGAAGTTTAAATCAGAGATGTGCTGGGTACACTGAGAACCCACACACTGCCCTCCCTTCTATCTGTTCCTTCTGCTGCTGCACGGCTACAGCCTGGTTCTCCGACTCCATTTCATGTATGGCTGCACATTTGACTGCAGGGCAGCACTTCTAGAAAGAAAACCGCCCAGTCGAGAAGACTTGAGACATAAGAGTCCAGGTCTGGGCAGAGTATGGGTTTGGGGGGAAACGATGGCAAAACCCCTCACATCCTGCTTGCCCTTCGCCCAGACCCAGCTTGACTTCCCCTTTGGGCTGAGCAGGAGGCTGAGACGCCTGCGTGAAATGGCTTCCCACCTTTGGCACCCAGACAGCTTGGCTCTGGCACAGCCAGCTGCGTTTGTACTGAGGCTGACAGGTTTGGAGAGAGGTGAGGCCAGGTGCCTGCATCTGCTAAGGGGACAGGACTTCTCCCTGCCCAGAAAATCTTTATGGATTTTCAACAACAAAGATCTAACTCCTGATTCAAGGGGCCAGAGGGTTTCCTCTCCACACACATTCTCCGCTCCTTTCTTTAGGAGTGGCCCACGGCACCATGCCAGACCCTATTCTTTGTACTCAAAGGCTGCTGGTTAAGTCCCAGATTTGGAACTGCTTGATAAGCAGCCCCATGGAAGGCCTTCCTCTCCAGAACGTCCTGCTCAGGGAGCCTCGGGCAGCTTCGGGCCTCACAAATCACTGTTCTCACACCTTTTGTGTTGGATGTGAGTCTTCCCTTGTACACACAGGGCTGTGTCCCTGTGTGACTTGTCTGTTTTTCTCTTTGGTTCCATTTTATGAGGAGGCCTGGCTTTGGGAGTTGGTGGCTCAGTTGGGAACTTAATAATACGCCTTGGACTTTACCAAGGCTCCTTTTCTTCTAAAGACTAAGACCTGGCCAGTTTTTTCCAGGGTGTGTCTGGCCGTGAGGGTGAGCAACCTGAGGTCACAGGCTCCCGTAGTTTCTGAGGTCCTGTTTCCTCCTCAGGTTGGAAGGAGAGAGTAGAGAAGCCTGTGGAAGCTGCGCCGATATTCTGCACTCCTGTCACCCAGGTCGGGGTCAGTGGGACTCTGCAGCCTTAGAGAAACAGTCATTACCTCTTACAGAAAAGCAATGACTTCATGTTCTGGGGTTTGAAAATCTGGGTAAGAGCCTGTGGGACCCGTATTCTCACGTACCCAGAGCTCTCCTTTGCCACTGAGGGAATTCAGGAGACCAAAAGGGCTAACTTAATGATCCATTTTTTTGACTTTCTGTTTTTGAAATCCAACTGCAGATCCCTTGCCTGTTTCATTCAGTGGAAAAAGTAATGCTGGTCCAGGGCCATTTTCATTTTCCATCAAGTGATGGCATGCAGCTGTGGGCACGGCGTCCTGTCCTCAATGAGATAATTTTATAGTAATTACATCCATCTAGTGATCCCCACCTCCAGAAAAAAACCCTGAGTTGTGAATAATTTTTAATACTCTATGCTGTCATGTTTGACTGGTGGATCTTAGTCTGTTTAGGGAATCCCATGAAATCATGGGACCTGCCTCTAGAAAAACAGCGTGGCTTTTTTTTTTTTTTTTTTTTTTTTTTGGTTTTTCCTGGAGGCCCATGAATCTCAGGTTATGAACATCCGTATTGGGTTTTTTCTCCCTTGAATTCCAGGCAACCCTTGCTCTGTCCTGAATCCCAAGTTGCCTCGCTGCTCCCTGGGAACTGCATGGGGGAGAACTGCATTAGAGAACCCTAAGTTCACCCAGTTATGATCAAGGGCAGCCTGGGCCTCCCCACCCATCTTTGCTCTGACTCTTAGCTTAATCATCGCCCAAGGAGTGGCTTGGACTCTCTTAATTTAATGAGTGGTACGTATTTCTAGGCCAATGAAGAATCCAACTTTATGAGCTTCCAGCCAAATTTTGCTTCTTGGGTTAGTTTTCCCATAATCTGGGTGCTTCACTTTGTTGAGGAGCCTGGAAAGTGAGAAATGTCATTGGGAACTTGGCCTCCTCAGGAGATGTCCATACACAGTCTGGCTCAGTAGTGGGGGCGGGGGGATGCCCTCTGACATGGAGATGGCCTGGGGTCATTCGATTGCAGAGAGATCTCTGGGTGAGAGAGGTTTAGCAACTACTTTTAGAGAAAAATCAAAATTTGGCTCCTGATGGTCCTTTTTATTCATTCCTCTTGCCAAGCATTGTGCTTCAGAACAGAAATGGTGGTTCTTGCTGGCTCGGTAAGGAAAGTCACTCTTCAAAATCAGGGCCCCAGGGAATACCTCCCAGGCCTGGTTAGACACAACTTCTTCCAGGCCCCCCCTCAGGCAGCCCTGTGTCTCCACACTCCTGGTGTGAGCTGTGTCCGTGTGCAGAAACGACACAACCGAGGGCCACGGAGTAAATCGTCCATGGGGGCCTTGGGTACTATAAAGTAAATCACACAGTTTTATTGAATTGAAAACAGATTTGTTAGAGAATTTTAGCTTTAAACCTATATTATCTTTAAACCTCCGTTGATTAAATCCAACGAATGCTAAATGCTGGAATCTATGTATTGAGCCTTAATAGCAAAATCATGCCCATTGCCTCTCCAAAGATCGTTTGCTGTAGACTGATGTTTGCATCTCCCCAAACTTCATATGTTAAACCCTAAAATCCAGAGCCATGGTATTTAGAGACACGGGGCCTTTGAGAAATAATTAGGTCATGAGGTTGGAGGCCTTCCAAGTGGGATTTGTGCCCTCTCAAAAGAGACCCCAGCCCCCATCTGTCATGCAAGATAGTAGGGAGAGGCCAGCTTCTCAGAACCCAGTGCTCATCAGACAACAAATCTGCTGGCACCTTGATCTTGGGCATCCTCACCTTCAGAACCGTGAAAAATAAAATTTTGTCGTTTATAAGCCACCCAATCTATGGTATTGTATCCCATCAGACTAAGACATAGTCATTTACAGGTTTGAATAGCAATCACCTCCTTCCTTCTAGGTGCGCATTGCTGTGTATCGGTTTGTATGCACGCCTCACTTCCATGCCACCCTCACCCCTTGGCAGCACTGCTCCTGAGGCAGAATGCCAACTCCAGATCAGGAAACCCTTCCCACAAAGACTCCCCCTGCTCACTCAGTGTGATGCAGACACTGCCCATGTTATGATGTGGGGCTGTGGATTTAAATCTGTTAGGATTGTGCACAAACCCTTTAACATGTCCTTTCTGCAAGCCTTAGAAAATATCCCCATACTCTGTTTCTTCCCCCGGCCCCAATCCCCTACAGCCAAGCAGCCCTGACTCCCTAAGTCTGATAACCCTTAGGAGACTTAGAAAACACGTTTCAACTGGAAATTAGATTCTCTTCCAGTGCTGGGACCAGGCCATTAGTATAGGAAACTGGCTGTATCCTCCTGTTGCAGGCGGTGCCAGGCTCTTTCTCCCAGCAGGAGAGTGCTGTGGGGAAGGGCAGAGGCTCCGAGTCCTACCTTGGGACCATATCTCTAGGGACCATACAAGGCCAGTGGCCAGTGGGCATCTACGAGTGACCGTGCTTGCCAGATCTGCAGCAGTCACGAGGCCAGTATGTGAAGAATACGGGTCAAGTGACTCTGGAGAATCTGTTTCCCAGCACAGTGCTGTGTGCACGCTGATTTTCTGGGCAGTGCAGCAAGGGTGTGGCTGAAGGTCTAGGCTGGAGGCCAAACAGAGAAGTGCAAGCCTTTGCTCTGGACCTTGTCTGTTGGGCCATTCCTTCATAGAGATACCAGGCCAGGTGGCGCTGCCAAGCCAGGGGGCAGCTCCAGGTCAGGTGAGAGGAGGTAGGGCCTTTTGCTCTTACACATGGTTTTCATGGGACCTTTACAAATAGAAGATGCCATTTTGGGGCCCTCACTGATGGCTCAGGTGGTTGAGCACCATGCTGTGAAGCTGTTCGCAGCCTCTGCAGTGTGAGTTCGATCCCAGCCAGCTGGCGAGAATCCCAGATGGTGCAGCAGACCTCTCATGTTGCGCCCGCTGCTCCCCTCAGTAGTGTATTTCATCAGTCTACCTGTTCTGCTCCCCGCTCTGTCTCTGGTGAATCCTCTCACCCTCCCACACATCTGGCCTGTACCCTGGTTCTTGTATAAAATAAATAAATCTTAAAAAAAAAAAAAAAGATGCCACTTTTGAAATGAGATCAGATATTACTAGGAGGAACAAAGAATAAAATTGAACAATCCTGACTCTGAAGGATCACAGGACAGTTTCACAGAAGGGTCAAGAATTTGGGTGACAGGGCCTCCCTGGTGGCCAAGGGGTTAAGTCTCAGTGCTACCACCGTGATGGTCTAAGTTCAACCAGGAAGCTGACCCACATGGCACAGCAAACTTCTCCTGTCTCGCCTCAGCAGTGTATTTCAGTCAGTCTGCCTGTTCTGTTTCCCATTCTGCCTCTAGTGAATCTTCCCACACTTCTCCCCACACCACTGGTCTACACCCTAGTTCTTCTACGCAAAATAAATAATAATCTTATAATAAAGGAATAATTCTTTAAAAAAAAAAAAAAGAATTTGGGCGACACCTCCTTCACTTCCAAAACCCACAGGTTTTCTACTCTACAAAAATGGTAGTTAATGTTACATACCTGATGTGTCTACTGTGAAAATTAAGTGATTTAGATCAAGTGCTTCCGGTAGGTGTGGGACAGAGCAAAGGTTTGAGTGTTTGCTTTTTAATAAGTAAGGGCCCTAAAAGAAATGAAGGCAGGGTCCTGGCAGAGGGAGAAGGCAGGTGCAAGGTCCGACACAGCAGCGGGGAACCTTGGCTCTTGTTCCTTTGGCTGGCATGGTGTTCAGAATGTCCATGATGGGAGAGGAGGCTTGGTTAGCTGAGAGTTTGCTGTGTGTGTCTTTGCCAACACCCAAGATTGAAAGGCAGAGGTAAGGGAGACATCTCCCCCCACTCAGGATCCATTGCCCCTGGTGGAATGAGGGCTAGCTGGTCCCCATGGCTACCGTGTATAAGCAAGAGGGTGTGTGTGGAATGGCCATACGTCTGAGTGAGGCAGACAGAATGGAAAACAAATGGGCGGTGTTCTGGAATTCAAAGCAAAACATCCCCAAACAATCCCCTACATCAGATGATTTTGGTTAAGATCAGAATGCTTGCTTTCAGCAGAAAAACAGATTTATGGGCGGGCTGGTGTATGCTACAGGTCTGGCAACCAGGCGATGGAAATTTGAAATGAGATTGCTTGTTTGGAAAGAGGTTCCTCTAGCCAGAGGCCCTTCCTGCTCCCATTCCCTTAGCCCCAAACTACTTCTCACCAGCACATCATATTAGCTGAAATTTTTCTCCTCGCTCAGGCAGTAAGGGCCCTGCTTTTGAAATGATGCTGACTTTGTCCTTGGAAGGGAGGCCTTCTCAACTCTTGAACTTGTTCAGATCACGTAGCTGCCCAATTTCCACCAACGTGTGCTGAGAAAAAGTTTGCAAGGCCCTTCTTCCTCTGCCACCCCCGAGGGAGAACCAAGCTTTCTCCCTTCCACCAGGGACGAGACGGGTAGGTGTGGGACAGAGCAAATGTTTGAGTGTTTGCTCTCTAATATTTAAGAGCCCTAAAATGAAGGCAGGGTCCTGGCAGTGGGAGAGGGCAGGTGAGAGGTCCGGCACAGCAGTTGGGGAACCTTGGCTCTTGTTTCTTGACCTCAGTTACTGGGGTCAGCCAGTAACTGACCCCAGCACAGTGCCTCCTTAGTGGCGGGAGAACTGACTTCCTCCATCCCTGCTCTGTGATGCTGAGCTGGTTACGCTACCTCTCTGAACCTCTTTCCTCAACCTGTGATCACCACAACTACCTGGGAGGGTACAAGGCAGTCCCGCCAGCAGTCTTAAACTCAGAAGACAACATCCCCAAGAGGGGGGCAACTGGCCCATTCTTCTGGTCTCCCTGGGAAATCTCTCACTGCTACTCTTACAGCAATGTTTCCTCTGAGCCCCACCCCAGCCTGTGACCAGGCTTGAATATTCAAATGCAATTGCCCAAGAGCCAGTCCTGGCAGGCAGATGCACCCACTTATGTTGAGCCACCCTCACCCCTCTACCCAGAGTGCAGTAGAATGCCCCAAAAAAGGGAGGCCATGGGCCCACAGGCAGGCTGTGCATGTGCTGAGGGTACCAACAACACCAATAAGCCCCAGGAATCGTGGGGAAAGTAAGCACTTCTTTGAACTTTCTCCACAGTTTTGAGGGGGGTTTCTATGTTAAATTATGTGGGTGGTGAGGTAGGTACCATAATCTCGGTGTTTAGGGCACTAAATTGACACAAGAGGCAGAAGTCGGTCTTGCCAGGGACCTGGATTTTCTGGGAGGGTTGAGTTTTTGATAGTTACTGCCAGCTTGCCCCCTGAGGCCCTGATTCTGTAAAAGAACAATGCATAGAGCCCCTGAGAAGCCTGAGTAATGGTGCAAGAGGGGAAAGTGACTTGTTAGAAATGCAGGTTGAGGAGTAAAATTCACACATTGGTGACATCGACTCACTTTCCTTACCTGTCAGTGACAGCAATGATACAACTAGAGTCTTAGGTTTGCCAGGAGAGGGTATTTCCCATAAAGCTGTTTTTGGGGTGCCTAGTTCCTAGCAAGAGCTCAGATGGAAGCTTTTGGAGATGTGGGTATAGTTACTCTTGCTACTACTCCTTTCCTTCAGGATATTCAGAGCTTGAGGTGGTCCTGAACCATCACACTCATCTCCTCTGCTTGCTTCAGCTGTGTGAGCCACATCACACAGAGTTACTCAAAACTGAAGTTATACCATGAGGCTTCATCCTTTCAAGAGATGAATGAGATACTTGTCTTTCCAGAGATATCACCGGTTTGGGAAAGGTGGGTGAGGAGAGGTACCAGTTTTGCATTTTTCTGGAAATGGCCTGGAAGGAAAAGCAGACGGCAGAGGCACACTTGTGGGACCTCACTGGGAATTTAACAATAGGAACCAAGGGAATACCAGTCCTCTCCAAACTCAGAGGTCGCCCCAGCACCTCTCCTACAAAGGGGATGGATTCTTTTTGCCTAGAACTTTCTTGACACCAGGTCCCGAAGAAAGACTGAGCCGAAGCTGTCGCAGCTTCTATGTGGACAGAAAGAAGAGGAAAGCAAGGTGCATTTTCCCAGGACCCAGTGATGGTGGGTTGAGACATCACCTTTCCCAGCCTCCACAGAGGGAAGAGGGAAGGAGAAGCTAGTGGGCAGTGCCCTCCTGCTCTCTTGGCCTTTATCCAGGCTGGGGCGGATGCCCTGAGTCTGAATCCACTGAGCCTTATCAGGCAGGTAAAGCTTTAGTCAGAGCATTTTGGGAAATTCCACATGTCCAGACCATATGTGCTGTGTCGGAAGTTCTTAGGGGTGGGCCTCCCTGGTGGCGCAGGTGATTGAGCACAGCGCTGTGAAGCTGTCCGCAGCCTTTGCAGCGCCGGTTCGATCCCGGCCAGCCTCGGAGCAACCCACATGGTGAGCAGACCTCTCCTGTCTTGCCCGCTGCTCCCCTCAGCAGTGTATTTCAGTCAGTCTGCCTGTTCTGTTCCCCACTCTACCTCTGGTGAATCCTCTCACCCTCCCGAACTTCTGGCCTGTACCCTGGTTCTTGTATAAATAAAATAAAAAAAAGTTCTTAGGGGTTCCCAGGCTTCCCCTGCTTGTCACTCACCAGCTGAGCAGAGAGAGGGTCTGGTGTTTTGGGGTAAGTGTACCTTTGAGTTGTCTACATGGATCTGTTAGCTGTGTCTTTCTCGGCGAGTTTTTTGAACTCTCAGAGGCTGTTTGATCTGTAAGATAAGGGTGGTGAGAGGATTAAATGAGATGGTGTCCATTAACCAAGCAGGAAGCATGTGGGTACTCATAGATATTAATTGCTATTGTGATGCCCCTTATTTTCCTTTCCCCGGCCTCTGCAGGAGCTAAAGTGGACAGAAAAACCTGGCACGAGTCACAGGGAAAGCTTGATAAACTGTGTCACTGACTACCAGCCTCTGCATGCACTCGTTAAAAAAAAAAAAAAAAAAAAAATGGTTTTTAGAACTTACAGTGGTTTGAGAAAGAGTCCACTCATGCATAAAAAATACTGTGGATGTCAGGGGGACAGGCTTTTGCCTGGAGTCCCCTGCTGCAGAGGCTGGGAGCCCCTGGAAGCCCACCAAGTGGTTATGGCTTCTAGAGAGCAGGTTCCCAGGGGTGGAGTCTGTGTGCTGGTGCCCATTTGGAAGCCAGTGCAAGTTCCAACTTGAACCTTTGAGTGTGACTTTGTTGGCTCAGTGGGTTCAAGGTGGAGTTGTCCAGCCAGTATCTCGTCTTTCTTACCTCTTGCTTCCTTCCCTCTTACTGTCAGCATCCCCCCCTTAACTGTCACCTTGCGCATCTCAGCATGGTCGCTAGCCCTGGTCCCCATGACTTGGCAGTGCCAGGCAGGGCACTGGAGCCCACTGTCTCCAGATCGGAGTGCAAAATGGATTTCTGAAATTCTGCTCCCACTGGGAAGAGCCAGTGAGCTCTCGCCAACACGCATGAAGAAGAAAGCTCCCACCCCACTCCATAGCCTCATATTCTTCAGTACTAGCATTTAGAAAGCTGTTCCATGGGTTCAGAACCCCCAAGGTGGTGAAGGATTTTTGGTGGTAAAGGATATTTGGTGGTGGGTGTGGTGTGATAACATACATTTGTAGAGATATGAACCTGTATACCTTAAACAACATTGTAAAGCATCATTACCTCAATAAACAAAACAAAACAAAACAAAAAAAACAGAGGAAGCTTTTTCCTGTCCTCCCAGGAAACAACTTAAATCTTAAATGCAGAGCAGTGGTTCTCAGATGGAGCATCTGAATCTTGGGAATGGGGGCAAAGAAGGGGCTGATTGCTAGTTGCTCCACACTGGAGTTCCTAATTGGATCGGGCTAAGGCATTTACATGTCTGCCAATTTCCAGGTGGCTGCTACTGTAGCTGATCTGGGGACCACACATTGAGAAGCACTGCCCTAGAAAAAGGTTACCGGTGTCTTCTAGGTACGAGCTCTGTAAATCTAAGCCCTGTCCTAGGGTGGGGAGCTCAGAAGAAGCCCCACGAGCAGAGGACAAGATGGCCCTGGCAGCCTGACCAACCTCTCTCCAGGATGATCACCCTCACAAGGGGGCCTTCCTCGCCAGCACTGTGACCTCTGGGGCTTTCCAGCTCACCTAGTGAAACCAAAGCCAGCAATCTGCCCTTGTTGATGTTTCAGTTCTGACGTGAACTAATAGTTTACTAGTGAGCCTTAATGAAAGCAAGTCGTGGTGATTTTTCCTGCTGATTAGAGTAGAGTTTGTTTTTTGTTGTTTTGCTGTGTGGTCGGACTGAGACCTCTAATCCCGCCCTAGTGGCTGTGCCTTTCCAAACACACAACGGCAGTCTTCATATGGAGTTGGGGGGGAGGATACAGGGAGTGGTTAGAAGAGGCTACACGGATTGGGCTCCTGTTTCCTCTTGCTGGCAGGACCGGCCCTTCGGTGGTGAGCCAGGGTTGCCATAGAGATGGGAGAGGCCCAGAGCCCACAGGTCTGGGTGGCCTGACTTGTTTTTAAATGTCGAAGCCTGTGTGAACACAGAGGCCCTTATCTGCATTTCGGAGCTTTCTTAAAGCGGGTCTGGTATTTGGGGCCCGGGGAAGCTGGTAGGGGAAATTCACATCCTCGGTATTTGTTCTGTCATTGATTTCCTGGGTGGCAAGGCAACTCTGCCTTAAGGTGTTCCACATCTGTTCATTTTAAAACAAGCAACTTGAAAGCTGATACAGATCATACTGAAGGAGAAAATAGAAGGGTAAGAGCCCCTCCCTGTTATCTGCTCCCTTAATAACTCCTTTGTGCGGTGATTTGCCCACCAAAGCACTGAGGACCCCAGGACCCATCTCAGCTGCTGCCTCCCTGCAGCCTCAGCCTACATCCCTCCCTCCCTTCAGCGGTCCCATCTGACCCTAGCGGGACTCTGGGAGGCAGCGTATGAGTGTGAAGGAGGTAAGTGTGTCCACACAGCACACACAGACTCACAGAACACAGAACCCCAGTGTCCTAAATTGCCCGCTCCCGCCCGGCCACCTCCGATCATAGGAGGACACGCAGCTAACGTCTGCGAGGGCCCTGAATCGCCCCACTGTCGTCTGGTGTCTTTCTCGGGGTTATTATTATTCTGGTGTTATCGCCTGGTCCCCTCGGCATCTGGCTGGCACTAGCGTGCGGTTTCCAGCGTGTTTCACAGACGTCGCCTCACTCTGTGCGCCCTTCAGCCTGGTCAGAGCGGGACAGGTCTCACACTATCCGGTTTTACAAACGAGAACGCTAAGGTTCAGAGGAGGTAAGGAAAGTGTTGGCAGTGAGACAACTCCCGGGTGGCAGCCCTGAATGAGGCCCCCAGGCCGCGCCCTGCCACTAGCCCCCTGTCCTCTGCAGAGGAGCGTGGTAGAATCCCCTGGCATCCTCGGAATCCCCTGGGGTGGAGCGCCCATGGGCGCCTGTTGGGAATTCCCCTGGTGATTCTCACATCCAGTCTGTGTAGACCTGGCCTGTGTGGCCTCCTTACTCGCCCTGATGTCTATTAAGCCACCTGCATTTTACTGAAAAATGCTGCCGAATCTCACTGATCACAGGCTCACTGAGGTAACCAGAGAGCTTTTCCAGAGAACAGCAGCAAGCAGGAAAGAAAGCGCCTCCTTCTTCCCAACCCCATCTCACCCCTGCCGCCCCCTCCCAAAGTGTCAGGCGTGGCCTCCGAAGGCTGGGCTCTGAATCCCCTTTCCACTTTCTGGACCCCCCCTGCAAGACAGCTGGGAAGAGAAAGCAAAATGAATATTTTGTCCTTTTAAACAACCCAGGACCACCCAGGTCAAATTACAGAAGAAAGAGGAACTTGAAGCAAGAGGGGGCCTAGCCCAGACCATCCAGTGTGTTTGTCATGAGGGTTTTTCTTTGAAGTAGGATTTGTCTCACAGGGGAACATGGTTCTTTCTACCTGAGGGGTGGGGTACGGCCCCATGCATGTGTGTATGCGCGCACACGGACACACACATACGCACTCCTCACGTTCACATGCACTCACACTTCCTCACACATACTCTGAAACCTCCTCAGGCACCCAGCTGCCCTTTCCTTCTCGCCACCTCTCATCTTTCTGCAAGCTTCCTTCAAGTGTTTCCACCCGTGGGGCCGCTTTATGAAAATGCCTCCTCAGGTTCTAACTGGAACCAGTTTTGCAAACTTGGCATCAGGTCCAGAGCAGCCAGGTGCCCCTGAGCAGCATTTCACTTTGATTTGTTTTCAATTCTTTGGAAATGGAGATGTTTCCTTTTTCTCCAGGTATGTGCTTTCAGGTAAGAGTCTCAGTCTGCCCCTGCAGCAAGATTTACGGTGTGACTCACTCAAATCCTGATCTTAGTGTGGGTGTTTTTAGTGAGTGGTGCCTTTGAGAGGGAGATGACCAGGAGATTGTTCCCTGGGTGCCTGAGCTCAGGACAATGCTGGGGTTTCAAGTCCCCTGAAGCCAGCATCAGCCCGGGTGCCTAGCTTACCTGTGTGCTCATCCTGAAATGGCCTGCCTGGCTGGACTTTGGGGGGTGACTCCGCAGTGCATGGGCTTGTCATTAACTCATTTCAAAAGGATTCCTGTGGATCTGCCCTTAAATCTCACTCTGACATTCATCTCTTACCCTGGTGGGTGTTTCTAGCAGTTGCAGTAGGCAAGTCATTGCACTTTGTAGTTTCTCACTCTTGAGAGACACTAGAAGATGCATCTGATGAAAGCCGCGTGGGCAAGAGGCTGCTCCAGGAGAGGGCGAAGGAAACTCCGTGGGTTTCAGAGGTTTTCCTTCATGGGCCTGATGGCAAATATGATTACGTATTTGCCAGCGATTCTTCTGTCCAGGGTCTGGGTGGGGCAGCTTCTGACCTGCTGGAGACAGAGCCTGGCCCTTAAGGGGCCTGTGCTCCAGCGAGACCCAGAGACGCATCAGGCAGGGCAGAGGGTCTGGATGCAGGAGGAAAGAAGCCAAATGCAGAGCTCCTGGGTGGCATTTCCCTGAGGAGACTAAGGGGCTCCTGGTGTGGAAGCTGCAGCCCAGGTGGCCAGGATGGCGTCCCAGGAGGGGGCCCTGCATGGGCAGAGGTGGGAGTGCACGCACTTATTGGGGAAACTTTAAGCAACTAAGGAGCAAATGAGGAGGCCAGGTTTCGTGGGCTCATGCTGCTGAGCGAACAACACAAGCAGAAAAGCTCTCGACCACCCACCTGGGCCGTCTGCAGTGGCCCATAAGCTAGGAGGCCAACTGGGAGAGTCCGGGGGGTGAGGGACTGGTGGCTTACTCCATGAGGACTTGGGGGTGAGGAAGCACCCAGTGCAGGGGTTAAAGCACAGAACACCCAGAAGGGGTGGTGAAGTTGAAGGAAGAAAGGGTCCTTTTTGTTGGGTTTTCGGGCGGAAAGACACCCTGGTGTGGGTGTGGGGGCCAAAGATGAAACAGTGGCAGAGACAGAGTGCAGAGGCCCGAAACCGGTTGATTCATGGAGCAGGTTCTTGATGCAAACAGGGAGCTTTGGACTCTGAATCCACATTCTCTTTTTTTCTATATAAACACATTCCATTTTAGAGTGGATTTGGATCTATAAAAAATGGCAAAGATCGTAATTGCATAGAGATTTATCTCTACTCCTCTCTGGTTCTGCTGTTGTTAAAGTCTTAGGTTACCGTCTTACATCCCTCGCCAAGACACCAGTGTGGGTACATTGCTGTGAACTAACTGGATGATCTGGGCTTTGCTCCTTGTTCCAGCAATGCCCTGGATCCCATCCACACCACAGGACGCGTGGTGTCTGTCTGCTTCATCGCTCTGGTCTGTGACCATGTTTTGTCTTTTTGCTCGTTGCTCATGACCTTGATGCTTTGAAAAGTACTGAGCAGGTATTTTGTAGAATGGCCTCAAGTTAGGCCATCACCCATCTCCTACAAAAAAATGAATGGGCATGAAGAAATTAAAAAAAAAAAAAAAAAAAACAGTGGGGAGAAACTATCCTTTTTCTCCCTGAGCTCTAGAATGCATGGGCCATTTCTGGCCCAGAGATAGAGGAGATTTTCCCAGCAAAACCAGCACCCCTCCCTTTGGCTTTAACTAGACATGGGGTGAGGTGGCATAGCAGGCTGGGAGCAGAACCACGGGGCTTCTTCTCTCCACACGAGACAGGTGGGTGATCATAGGCAGGTCACTGCCCTCTTTCAGGAGTCCTGCAATCTGGGCATTGTTCAGTGGAGCGCCTGCAGCCCATCCTCTGGGGTCCTGTTGTTACAGGGCAACCCCGATATAAAACGGGTTGCCTGACTGGATGGGCAAGAACGGGTGACGGCAGCCATGGCAGGTACGTGGCCAACATCCTTGCCACGCGTCAGTTAATGAACCCGGAATGGAACCATCCACTTCTTGGCCTCCCAGGCCCCTGTTTTCTTGTTTTATGGAGTCCCTTAATAATTGGCTTGGAGCCCATGCTTCCAGAGGTTACAGTCTCTGTGGTTGTAGCAGGTCCCCATTTCATTTCTGCTCTATTCAGCTGGCTGTGGAGCCCCTCAATGCCACACCAACACAGGAGTCTCCTGGGAGCCAGGATTAGGTGCCGCCCATCACACACCTCCACGGCCTGTGGCCCCAGCCAACTGCAGCAGTGTCTCCAGCAGCAGAACAGAAAATGGGGCAGCCGATGGCTTACACAGCATCGCCTCGGGCCAATTAAGTCAGTAACTCCGTCAGCAGAGGCAGCACGCCTCTTCCTCTGATTTTTGTGAACACAATGCTCCCAGCCCTGCCCTTACCCCGCCCTACCCTCTGGGATCCTTGAACCTTCCGCCTCTCCTGTGTATAGCCTTGTCCTTAGACCTGGGTAAGACCTAAAGCAGGTCCCCCTCTGGTTCCAGTTCTCTAACCCACTGTCCCTTTTGCCACCTGTAGTTACAGGTAGGAGAAATGACAGGACTTCTACCAACAGGCACAGGATCCGTGAACTACAGAAGAGAGAGGCCTGGCCGTTAGAAGTTAGCATTGGGTGCCTGTCGTTACCCCAATGTGGCCTCCTCCCCACAGAAACCCAGCTCCTACCCAGGAGATGCTTCTGTGCAAAGTTTCACTTTCCACCTTTTTCTATAGCTTATTCTTTGGCACGGGTTGCTTTTATTCTTTCTCATGGAGGCCTGTTGAGGAGTTTTTCTGGCAAAGTGGTAGGTGAGTAACTTTATCAACAGGGGAGATAAGATGACTTGAGGTTAATTCTTTGATAAGCACAATCTAGAGCAGAAAGGACGGTGAAGGACACTGCCTCTCTCAGTTCCAGGTGCTGTCAGCAACAGCAGCTCCGAGATGAAGGCAGGGCCGAGGAGAAGGTGTGTGGCCAAGTGCTGATTAAGACTTAGAACTACCTGCCAGCTTTGGGGTTTTCAGGTTAACACTTTCAATTCCCAAAGGAAGCCAGTGGCCTCAGTCTGCCATGCTCTACAGGTCTGATTGTGCCTGCATGGATTAGGCAGAGGGTAAAGATAAGACCCCAGGGGATCTGGGTTAGGCCTGCCCACCTTAGAGTCCAGCACCCAGTGTAGGGATGTCCACATCAACCCTACCAGTGCCCCCAGCCCAACAGCCATGTTCCTGAATCGGGCGTCCAGGCTGCGGGCAGGGAAGCACTGTTACTTATGTCCCACAAGCCAGGCTCTGCTGTCCTTGGACTAGGCCAGGAGACCCTCACTCACTTGGCTTTTTTTGTTATGTAGAAGGAAAACATTGCTCCTTCATTTGAACCCCCAACTCTGGCTCATTTTAACTCTAGAGTCTCTGCTTCTTCTAACCTGGCATTCATGAGTTTTTCTTTTCTACATTGTCCAGCCCCAGGGCCTTGACATTGTGTGGCTCTTACTGAGGGTTGGCATTGCCTTACTTAAGTCAAGGACTGAAAAGCCATTGAATCACTCCACGCTGAATCACTCCGCGCTGCCATGCTGCGCGGATTACCTGAGAGCTGACAGCCATTCTCACAAAAATCCATTGGGCAGCTCCTTCTATATGATCTATAACTTCTAAGGAACCCACCAATGTATAATAGGTTTCAACTTGTAATATAATCTCCTTTATTCTTGGACCATACTTAAAAGCCAAGGAAGGGGGCCCGCAGCTCACCCTTCCTGGTTTACAGGTAGGGCAACTGAAGCAACAGAACTCGAAGCCAGGACATCCAGACCCTTGCTCTGGAAACACCATAGTGAATGTAGACAAAGTTTTGACTCTACTGTAAATTGGGATCCTTCTCCACTGCCGCCAGCCCCTGTCCTCACTGTGTGTCCCAACCCAACGCCAAGTCATGGGGAAGTGAAGAGCAAAGAAGGAAAGAAAGAGACACCTGTCCACGCATGGGCTCCTGGGACAGAGAACCAGGCTCCCTGAAGAACAGGGGTCTGACATAGGCGCCTCTGTTGAGGAGGGTGGACCAGTGAAACTTGAGGCCTGGGCGTTGGCCCAGAGCCCACCCTCTCGCGCGTCCAGCCGGCCCCTGCGCTGCAGCCTGTGAGTCACCTCCCAGCGAGCCCTGGTACCAGCAGCGAGGAGCTCAGCTGGCATTGGGGGTGATGGAGCGGTGGGGAGGGGAGCTTGGCAAGAGGCATCTGGTTCATCAGTGCCAGGCCAGGAGTTGGCACTCCATTCTGTTCCTTATTAGGAAAGACTGCCCTTAAGGGTCCCGCATCTCAGCTTGCCTACCTGTAAAATGGGATTGTCGTTAAATCATAGGATTGGAAGGTGGTTTGGAAGTTTCTTGTCTGATGCTTGTTGGGGTCACTTCTAAGGACGCAGGCTGGTCCACTTATAAGGATCCCCTGTGTGAAGAGGGAAAAGGACCAGAGGTGACTACTTAGGGGATGCTCTGATTGTCCCTTTACTGAGCAGCGTGGTTTGATGAGGAATCCCAGATGCCTTCATTGGTGCTTCGAGCAACTTTTACATTTTTTTTATTGTATGGTAGACACACAGTTTAAAGAATCATGAAATGAAAATCCCTGTCACCACCACCCAAGTCAAAAACTAGAACACTGGGCCTCCCCGGTGGCGCAGCGGTTGAGCACTGGGTTGTGAAGCTGCCCGCAGCCTCTGCAGCGCCGGTTCGATCCTTGGCTGCTTCCCGGCCATCAGAGGAGGGTCCCACATGGCGCACAGACCTCTCCTGCCACCCGCTGCTCCCCTCAGCAGTGTGCTTTGGTTCTTCTGCCTGCTCTTCTCCTCACTCTGGCTCTGGTGAATTCTCTCGTCCTCCCGCGCTTCTGACTGTACCCAGTGCTTGTATAAATAAATAAATAAAAACAAATAAATAAATCTTTTTTAAAAAAAACTAAAACTAATACACTGCCAGCGCCCTAGATCACCTTTTAAGTGTTTGGTATCATATTTTATGTGTTCTGTAGCTTTTGCTTCTTTGGTTTAGCATCATGAGATGCATTCACAGGATTGCATGAAGCTACAAGTCATCCATTTTCACTGCTGCATAGTATTCTATTGTTCATAAGGTATCTGTTCCACCACTGTGGTAGATAATGGTTTATTCCCAACTGGCAGGTGCATGGCAGGACACAGACACTGAGGATGTCTCAAAGTCCTTTGCAAGTCTCACCCTTCAACTCTGTGGCAATCAGGACTAATGCCCTCATTCTGTATGTCTTGCAGCTCGCTGGGATTGCGGTCCTCGCCATTGGGCTATGGCTGCGATTCGACTCTCAGACCAAGAGCATCTTCGAGCAAGAAGATAATCATTCCAAATTCTACACAGGTGAGGCGGGGAGATGCGGCGCTTCCTTCAAGGGTGGAGGTTCTGTGTTAATCCAGGGCCTCAGCCTTTCGGAAGCCTTTTGCCCTGGCCATGCTGGTCAGCTATGGCCCTTTACAGCCATGCTTGTGTGGAGTTGTGCCCAAGAATTTGCATTTGACTGATGTGATTTTTTTTTTTTTTCCCATGCTGACTAAGTCTGGCATTTTGACCACTCTCTGATGTGACTTTGGCTCTGCCAGAGTGGCTGATGCTTTTGAGGGTTCCTCTGTTCTCATCCTTGGGCCTGTCAATTTCATGTCTTCTTAGGTTTTAGCATTCTCTTAATTTATTTATTTTTTTTTTAAGATGAGGGGGTTTTTTTGTTTTGTTTTGTTTTTTATACAAGCACTGGGTACAGTCAGAAGCATGGGAGGGTGAGAGAATTCACCAGAGCCAGAGCGGGGAACAGAACAGGAAAACTGCTGAGGGGAGCAGCAGGAGAGATCTGCGCGCCATGTGGGACCCTCGCCGGTGGCCAGGGATTGAACCGGTGCTGCAGAGGCCACAGGCAGCTTCGCAGCCCAGCGCTCAACCTCTGCGCCACCAGGGGAGACCCCATTTCCTTAATTTAAACATTTTATCCTGGCGATTCACAGTGCCAGGAAAAGGAGAGATGATGGTCCCCCACTGTTCAGAGGGAGACTCTGAGACCCAAAGACCGCCCTCCTGGAAAGACAATCACAATGAATAGAGGCTGGAAGAAACACAGCCCGTGGGCCCTGATACTAGTGTAATACCTTGGGCGTTTCCTGTCCCTAAAGTGCTTTTGCTTCACAGCAAAGCTCTCCAGCTGGTTTAGACGAAGGTAGACTTAGCAGGTTTCTCCTTCACTCAGGCTCCTTGGCTCCTGCTCTATCTGTCCCTTTCCGTTGTCTCATGTAAACGCCAAGGCCTGTCGAAGGCAATCCCCCCATTTCTGAATCAGCACACACTCCGTGGGTGGCTCTCCTGTCTACCTAGTTTGGGGATAAGGAAACTTCATTTTCGAGAAACGTTAAGAATCGCCCTATTTTTAGAATGGTGTTGTACTGTCATCAGACTCAAAGTTAAGTGTGGTCACTTCCTGCCCTCCCACCAAAGAAGTTATTTTTACAAAGTCAGAAAACAGCTTGCAGTGGGTTATCACCCAGGCCTTCAGGAAGAACATGGTGACTAGTCAGCCGCACTACCCGCCCATCCCGCCTCCCAGAGGCCAGATTGGAGTGGACTGAACAGTCACATGGCACCAGGGCCCTGTGGATAGCTTGTTAACTTTTATTGCTTATTGGTGGTTGGGTTTTTTTTAGGGTGTGTCTCCCTATTGTCAGAAAGAAAATGAGGGGGCATAAAGCACAATGTATGTGTGTGTTTTTTTTTTTTTTAAACTACACACGCACACACAGTTTTAGGGAGCAGGTTTCCATAGTGCCCTGGCTTGTTGTAGCAACAGTGTTTATGTGTGTGTGAGTGTGCAGCAGGCCTGGAATGCCGCCTGTAGGGCTGCAGCAGTGGGGCAGGCGCTGAGGGGAGGTTCGAGCCCTCCATGTCACGTCACACCAGAGACCCGTGACCCCTCCTCGGCAGAGAAATCTGGAAGCAGGTGGCATCTGTCTTGGGCAGTTGTCCTAAGAGTGCCCGGCCTCCCCCGGGCTGTCTGCCATTATTCCCTGAAGGGCTCCTGGCTCTACCCGGCCTGGCCGGTCCTAACCACCCAGTTTCCATCTTTTGTTATCTAGGACTTGGGCTCATTCAGTGTATTTTTAGATGTCAAAGGGAAGGATCTTGATAAGTGGGTGGAAATGGGGGGGAAGACATATTTTTGAACCCCTGTCCACACATTTTTATTATACATACATCTAATCCTTGTCACTCTTCAAGGTACATGGAGTAATGCCCATCTCCTAGATGAAGAAATGGAGGCCTAGAGAAGTTTTATCACTTAGCCAGGCTTGTTCTCCTCAAAAGGCAGGAGTAAGATTTGAACTCAGGTCTATGAAAGCTGTATGAGGTCATGGGGGCCTCCCCAGGTAGAAACAGGAATTGTCTCCACTGACTGAGCGTCCTGCGTTGGCAGGGCAGCTTGCAGGCTCTCCTGGCCTTTTGACTTCACCCAAATTGTAGTCTAGGAGAGACAGCCCCAATGCTGGTGACCCTAGCCAGCAAATGACCGAGGGAGAGCTGTGCAGAGTGGCAGGGAGTGATGAGTGCACATTTAGAGGCGTCAGAGTCCCCTTGCAGGATTCAGGCCCCCCGGGTCATTGCAAGACCCCCCGAAGACCAGTGGTGCTACCTGAGGTGATAGGAGGGTGACATAAACACACACTCAAAGTAACACAGCAATCCCTAGTTGGGGGCCAGTGGCCACTGTCCCCTTAGCTCCAACAGAGGAACTGGACCCTTTGTGGCTGAACTCCCCTTCATGGAAAAGAGCTGAGCTCGGAAAACTTGTTCTGTTTGCAGAAACCCAAGAAATTGAGGCTTATGCAAACAACACGGAAACTTCAGTCAGTTAAATGACCACTTGGGTCTGGCTGGACCCAGCACTTCACTGAGCTCTTGGAGAAACTAAGTAATTGTCACCCAGAGCCTTCATTCTCCTTGCCCCCAGGCTGTGAGACCAGCCTTTGACCCATAGCCCTCCCACCTCTGCCCCAGCCTGTGTGTCGACATCAGGGAGTGACTGTCCCCTGCATCAGGGTACTAACCCTCTGCAGAGCAGCCCCCAATCAGCCTGACCATGCTGCTAAAGCTCCAGAAAACCTGAAAGACCCAGTGTAGGGCCACAGCTTTCAAGGCAGAGAAGGAATTCCCAGTTAGGCAGAGACTCGAGAGGGGAAAAAAACCTTTCCAACATTCAGAATGGCGTGTAGTGAGTCCAGAACAGCTGACGGCCTTATATGGGCCTTCTCTCCAATTCAAGCCCTGGGAGATTCAGCCTGTCAGCAGTGTCCACAATCTCAGGCTGCAAACAAGCTGGGGAACTTCATTTTCTTAATCCCATGCCAGCAGTCCTTCTTAACCCCTTAGTGTCCTTTAGAACTGTAGCCACTGAATGGGGCACCTGGGGACTCCAGTTGGGAGTTTCAGATGTCACCCTGACCCTGGTGAGTTCCAGGAAGTGCAGCCTTTTCCCTCAGTGAGCTGCCTTGTTTCCTCACTGTGTCTCCTGTTCCCCATGAAACTGGCAGAGCTCATACCCACACCTCCCCGCCCCTGGCAGGCAGAGTCCACTATGTCGCTCACTCACAAGACCAGCTATCACGGGACACAGAGCAACCAAGAGAGCGTTGGCAAGAAGAGTTAGGGTCCCTTCGAACCCCTGATTAAGTTGTTAGAGATAATAAACTGTTCTGAGCAAGTGAAGGCCCGAAAGTTAGACCAGATTTTGCTCACACAAACAGGAGTGGCCAGTGCTGTTTGCCAGTTGGGGGTGGGGTAGGGACAGGAGGCTGATGTGTCCACCCCCCAGCCAAGATCCAGCACCCCGATAAATAGGTGAACAGGAATGCTTCATTTTTCATGTAAAAGGTTCACTGGCATATGCTGCTGCTACACCAAATACTTTTTTTTTGGACTCAGCCTGTAATGTCAGTCTGAAAAAAGCAGAATAAACAGCCCTTAAGCAAATTAATACAGTAATCCTAGAGAAGGCTCCGTGACGAATAACTTTTTCCATGAGTCAGACAGAAAGCTAACATTCACTTGTTTTATAAAGGGGAATGCTTTGTCATTTATCATCTCAGGCTTACAAGTCTGAATGTTGGCTGGGAGGGGCCTTTTCAAGGGGAAGCTCTCGATGGCCCTTGCACGCAGCAGCCCAGGCCCTGTGTGGTTCCGTGGCTTCCAGGGGGCTGCGTCCAGGTGAGCCCCCACCCACCCGTGGCTTCATGGCTGCTGCTAAAATCCCCATAAGCAGCTGCCAGGGAAATGCTTGTCTTCCTCCCTGGCTGGAGAGCGAAGCCGAGACACCCGGATCTGCAGCTGTCCGAACAAGATTTAAAGCCAGCAAGATCCTTTGTGCTCAAATCTTGTCTGCTGAGTCCTGGAATGAATATTTAATATTAACCGAGAGGCCCATTAAGGAGAATGTTCCCTGGCTGCCTGGGAAGTGCTTTTACCTTTCGTAGCTCATTTTTGCTGCTGACCCACCTCTCTGACTTCTGCCACCGTTGCCAGGGTTTATGAACTGCGATCTGGACTTTGAGAAAATATGTCTTTCTGTTCTTCGCCACTTGACTCTATTTCATGTGCTTGTAAATCCTTTTGATCTCTTAATACGCCCTATTTATTCAGCCCCTGCTCTGGAACTCAGACCAGTGATCTCAGCCTTTGCTGTCTTGCGGAGATGAAATGGGGAGAAATCAGGGCCATTTTACTGCCTCCGTTCAGCCCTAAGGGAGACTGCCCCCCACCCCACACGCCTGTGTGTGGGGCTGCACTGCCGACCCGAGTCTGTGGTCCCGCGGTGTTGCACTGCCCAGAAGGATGGGACCTGACTGGAGGACAAGCTGCATTTGTCTCCTTGCCCAGTCTGGGCTGGGTGTGTGCAGGAACAATACCCATATTCATGCAACTTCGGGGTTTGCCAACGAACCCACGTGATTTGACATCACGACAGATGTGGGGGGAAAGGGGAGAGGGACAAATGTTCCCTTGTGTGTGCTCTGCTCCGTGCCGCCCGTGAGCCTCAGCTGCAGGCAGACTGCCCGATTTGTTGCCTCCCAAACCTAGCCCCGCACTGAGGGGACAGATGTGAGACAGTGAAGTCACTGTGACACCCGAGGGCTCTCAGTGCAATGTGCTGGGGTGTTGTGCATTGTAGGGTCACCTCACAGAGGCCCACTTGCTTTCAGCCCCGACTTCCAGGGAGTCTCCCTGGTCCCTGGAAGGGAGGCCAGCAGGGAGGAAGCAGCCAGTGTATACCCTTCATCACTATGACTCTTCAGAACTGTCATGGACACGCTGTGTCCTGAGCACCAGCAGTAGCAGCATTTGCTGTGCACATTGAGTTTCTGTCACTTCCTCAGGCAGACCCTGCTATCAGCATGGTTGCCATCCCTGCCTTGCAGGTAGAAAATTTACACAGAGAGATGAAGTGGCTGTCCCAGGGTCACTGAGCTGGCTTTGAAACCCACACATTCTAGGCTGCCAAGCAGGTGCTCTCAACATGGGACTTGGCCCCTCCCAAGGGCCCTGCCCGTTTTCCATGGAGCCTGTGTGTTGGGGAGCCGGGTCCAGGAGATCCCCTCAGGTCAGCTGTGACTTCTAAGGAACACAGCCACAGCATGAGCCTCTCTGGGTGTTCCCTGGCCAAGTATGGGATGCCTTGGCCAGCGTGCTCATGGTCCCATCCCATCCAGTTGGCCACAGGCAGAAGTTGTTGAAGTCACTGGCGTCCTACACATCCCCTCCCTCCTCAGACATTAATTTTGAGAGCTTAGAAACGTGTCACCCACATTCCCTTTCACAAGGAGGAGCCCCCCCGCAGCCCCTAACCTGAAGTAACTGAATTGCAATTATAAGATTTCTAGTATTTTGTAAGGGGTCTTCTGGAATTTCCTAAGCAACCAACCTCTCATTTCACTGATAAGGAAATTGAGACCCAGAGAGGGACTGTGTCTAACCCAGCAGTTAGTAGCAGAGCTGCTACCAAAACTAGGCTCATCCGAAACCCAGGCTTGTGTTCCGTGCTCTAGAACCTTTGCCAGTATGTGCCCTTGGGTACTCCTATCCCCATGCCTAACTGCTACCAGGCAGCAGAGTGGGGAGACTTCCCTCTGAAAATCAAACACAGGTTCCCCCGGAACATGCATGTCTAGGAGAGTACACCACCCAGGCCTGCTCACAGCATCTCTGACTACCCCTTCTAGCAAGTGGAGGCCAGTGGGAGGCGTATCAGAGTTGCAGGAAATTAGCCCAGGTTTGGAGGGTCTGTGTTAAGTAGCGTGCGTGGATTCACCTTGCTGATAATAGCTGGGCACACTGGACCAGTTAGTGTCCAGAGTAGACTTTGGAGGATCCCATGCACCTAGATGATGAGGTGATGGATATCTTCCAGAAAAACTGAGGGTAAAGATAAATTAAGGCTTGCTGGACCTGGGCCCTAGAAGAGAGACTGATAGAAAGGAGACTACAGAGCAGAGGTGGTGGAAGCTGTTTATGAGGATGGATACTTCTACCCATCCACAGCATCTTACAGTAGGTAAAGGAATTGTAGGATGTATCTGGGCTCCCACACTAATGTCTCCATGTCTCGTCCTCTGTGCTCTCCCCACAGGAATTTACATTCTGATTGGCGCCGGTGCCCTCATGATGCTGGTGGGGTTCCTGGGCTGCTGTGGAGCAATACAGGAGTCCCAATGCATGCTGGGGTTGGTGAGTGTCCTGGCATCTGTGCCCCCAAGATTTCAAGGGGCCCACGTCCATACAACAGATGGGGTAGGATGGGGTGAAAAGAGTACCCAAAGGGCACGAGCTATTGTCAGCCTTCCTGGTGTCTCTGTGCTCTGGGCCCTGCCCTGGCCTCCTAGCCAGGCAGCCATCTTGTCTCCTCCCCAGTAGTCATGCCTTGCTCCTCTTCCTTTCTGGATCCTGTCTATCTTATCACTTTCCTCCAGCCACTAAATGCCAACACTTTGTTTTCTCCTTTTTTGAGGCCCACAGTGGCTTTTTTCCCCCTGAAAAGCTACCACAGGTACCTTCCTTTGCCTTCTCTTCTTGTTTCAGTTTTCCTCAGACTCCAGAGCCTATTCACTTCTTTATATCCTCAGATCTCTGTGAGTTTCGTGAGTGAGCAATGGTATTTTATCACTGACTGACTCTTCATAATTAATACCTCTGCAATACCAGCTCTGAGGTCTGTTCAGCCCTTTCTTCTCCTTCCACACTATTCACTCCTTGCCTTGGCTTAGTTCTCACAGTTCTGTAAACAACTTCTCCGCCTGTGTGCCCAGTCCCCAGAGAGTTGTCGTTCTTCCTTATTCCTCAAAATACGCTTTGATTTTTTTTTTTTTTTTTGGATTGGCTGACTGGGATTGTCTCTCACTCCACCCCCTCTTCGCCTTCTAGTTCTTCGGCTTCCTCTTGGTGATATTTGCCATTGAAATAGCCGGGGCCATCTGGGGATACTCCCACAAAGATGAGGTAGGTTTTTCCCGTAAGGTCTCTTGGCACCTGGAATGATGAGGGTCTGGAGTTGGGGGTTGAGCATTGGTGGTTGATGTCCTGGCTGGTCACTTGTGTCAGCCTTCAACCAGCAGACTTGCCTCTACTTCACCACATTGCCACATACCCATCAGGATATGAGCAAGGAGGGCAGAGAATGTGAGTGCTGCCATGCTGCCTAATGCCAACCATTGCTTCCAGTTCACTGAACAGGGCTGGCACATGGAAGCTCAGGAGAGTCAGTGTGTGTGTGTGTGTTGTGTGGCACCTCAGCGGCCTCCGTTCTCCCCTGAATGTTGGCTTTCTATGGCTGGGCACCCTTGCTCCTTCACATCATCTCTGTCCCACCCTCAGCCAAGTGCTGTGCCAGACTCTCTCGAGGGTCTGGAGATGCGAGAGCTGTGGCCCCCACTACAAGAACTTTGCCCTCTAGTGCGGGAAAGAGACATGCATTTGATAAGTATCGTAGAAGTGATTTCTAGCCAAAAACCCCATGGGCTTTCAGGGGACCAGGGTGGGAGTCTTTCCTAGGAAAGGTGACATTGACCTAAACCCTCAACAAAAGATGGTGTATCAGGAGGATAGTTAGTGGGAGGCAGGGAACTTCCGGGACAAAGATGGGTCTGCTGAGGAGTGGTCTGGGGTGGACTGTTTCACAACAGTGCTTTAGCACTATTTCCTCTGTTCTGTAATGACAGCTAATATTTCCTGCAAAGCTGTTCTCCCAACACTGTATATAAGGACTTCGCATGCAGTGTCTTTCACATGCTCACAGTCACCTGTGCAGTAGGGAGTGTGACAATCCCCAGCCGGCATGTACAGAAAGTGATGGACAGAGACTTAGTCATTTGCCAAAAGTCATACCCTCTCTGCATCAGGAAACAAAAAGGAGGGAAGCCTGAGGAAATAGCCAGGTCAGGAATAGAGCTTGGGGGCCGTTTTTTATTTATGTATTTTAATTTTGAGGTTGTGTTGCTTTGTTGTTTTTTAATTCTTTGCATTGAGGAGATTCCATCTTGCTCATAGGTAGAAGGGCAGAACCAGGTGGGGCTGGAAGGACCCACCAAAGTTGCAGGAGAAGAAGGGAGAACAGCTACAGGAGGCTCCTAGTGGAGGGGGAGGTGGGAGGCCCGGGGCCTGGGAGAGGCAATCCTCATCTGGTGGCTTCTGTCTGTCCAGTGACATTTCCCAAGCCTAAGTTAGATGGACACGTGACATTTGTTCATGAAAGGCCATCTCCACTGCGGTCTTGTCTGTCCATCCTAGGCGATCAAGCAAATCCAGGACTTTTACAGGGATGCCTACGCCAAGCTGAAAAACAAGGAAGAGGCCCGGAAGGAGACGCTGAAAGCCTTCCACTACGCCGTGAGTCCTGTCTGCGCAGCCCCTTCTGCAGACCCACCCCGTGTAGCTCTATCTCAATTGTGTTAACATTTCTCTCACCCCCACCCCACCCTCCTCTCTGCAGTTGAAATGCTGTGGTGTGGTTGGAGGCGTGGAGCAATTTATCTCGGATATCTGCCCCGAAAAGCCAGTTTTAGAAAGCTTAACGGTAAAGGTAAGCCTGTGAATAAGACTGCAATGCCGTTACACTGGGAGGATCCGGTCAGGTTGGAGGTGAAGCCTTGTGCCAGCAGGACAGGCATCTGGGCTTCATAAATAGCCCCTCCACCAGTAGGCATGCCCCTTTTTCCCTGCCCTGGGACCTCTGTCTCCACAAGAGCAGCAAAACAAAGGCCAGACCCCGGCAATAACAGTGTTCGTGCTGCACCCTGCGGTCACTCAGCAGCTAAGCTGCTGCTGCCCCGTGTTCCGCCTCCCCCAGCCCTCAAGCCCCTTAAGGATAGGCTTGCCCTGGCGCCTGCCCTCCTGCTCTCCAGATTTGTAAATAGTTGATGATTGCAAACTAGAGCTAATGTCCAAACTCCAGAATAATAGTAAGTAACCCTACAGCCAAATAAGAGACCCCAGAGCAGGATCTGATCCCTGTTCCTTCCCTGATTTCTTGCCCAAATTTTAGTGACCAACCTCCCCTATCTCACCTCCACGCTCCTTTCCATCCACCAGCCAAGACACCTTAACACTCCTGTCCCCGACCCTTTCTCTGTCACCACCAGTGGTCTCGGTGTGAAATGGGTGATGTGGGAGGGAATTGGGGCATCTGGAGTGGGGCTTAGTCTGACCTGGGTCTTGGTTTGCTCCTAAGTCTTGCCCTGATGCCATCAAAGAGGTCTTCGAAAACAAATTCCACATCATCAGTGCGCTGGGCATCGGGATTGCGGTGGTGATGGTGAGTGTTTAGACGTGGAAGGGATTGGGCCTCATAGTCGAGAGGTGCCTGCTCTGGCCAGGCCCTGCATAAGTGCTGCAGATCCACCACTCATTCACTCCTTGTCACCCTGGAGGTGGGACCTATCAGGAGCCCTAACTTTACAAACTTGGGAAAGTTGAGAGGCAGAGATTAAGTGGGTTATAGTCTGAGCTCCTAAATCTGAACTCAGTGGGTTTCCAGCATGTGTTCTCTTCATCACTAAGTTGCAGGAGTAAATGTAAGGAGTAGTGAGGCTGTGGAGCACCCAGACCTAAAAGTTATCCTGGGGTCATCTTCAGAACATGTGTTCCTCAGGCACCTGATTTTCTTGTCCCCAAGAAAGTAGTTCAGTGAAAGCTACCCGGATGTGAACTGTTTCACATTCCCCCACCCACCCAGTGTGAAAGGCACCCAAAGGTGGACAGCCAGAAGGAAGAAGGGAGGCTTCAAATAATCAGCCCTGAAAAATCATCAAGGACCAATAGCTTCCCTGGGGCCACCCTGTCTTTCCCCATGAGGGAGTGATGAGAAGCCTGTAGGGGTCACAGCCCTCCTCTGCCCCTCGTATAACTATTCCCAGAAGAGAATTGCTTCTTTTCTTAGTGGTATTTGCACTCCCCACCTGCATCTAAGAAAGACTTGAAGCAGTATTCGGAGACCTAACAATTCCTTTTAATATAAACTATAAAGCGCACACATGCACAAAAGTGCTAGTAGCCTCTATGGGCTATTGCAGTATTTGGAACTTGAGCGTTAAATCTCAAATTTGTTTCACCCTAGAGTTCTCCAGGGAAGTAACCTCTGCAGCTTGGTTAGCAAATGGCTGCAGGCTGTCAGCCCCCTCATCAGTCCGAGAACCTTCCTCTTGTCTGACCCACATTTCCTGCTTCAGTGCCCTTAACTCCTTTGGCCACTGGACACCATTCTCCTTGTTTTTTGTCTTGGCCTGAATGACTCCTATCTCTCCTCCCTCGGCCCTCCCACGGCACCACCAGTCTGTTCCTCACCTTCCTTCCTTTCTTGCAGATATTTGGCATGATCTTCAGTATGATCCTGTGCTGTGCCATCCGCAGGAGCCGGGAGATGGTCTAGAGTCAGCTTGTAACCCTGAGCAGGAGAACGTACCCTTGAAGATGTTTTAGTATTTTCTTGGGTTTGGGATTTTGTTTTGTTTTTGTTTTTGGGTGGGTTTTTTGTTGGGGTTTTTTTTTTGTTTTTTGTTTTTTGTTTTTTTTTGCCACTAATTTTAGTATTCACTCTGCATTTCTAAACCAAAAAAAAAAAAGTTATTTTATGTTTGTCTTTGAAATGCTTTTTCCATAGTGATATTTGTAGTTGAGATATTTTGGGATTTAGTTTGCTTTGGTTTATGTATTTTTTTTTTTTTGGTTGTTTGTTTTTACTTATTATATTAAGCAAAAGTCCTGCAATGAAAGGTACTATATTCGCTAGGCTCTAGACAGAAGTTACTGTATATAAAGAGAATTTTTTTTTGTTTTGAAATAGATTAAAAAAAAAACTATCACATTTAATCAGGTTGTAACTTATATTGAAGACAATTTGATACATAATAAAAGACTATATGACAATATTGGTTTTGGTTTTTGGTTTTATCTTCCTTAAGTTTTTTTTTGGTTTCCTTAATTATTTTTTGAGCTATTTTCAAGTATCTTTGAACTGATGTTTGTTATAGCTGCATTTATATGAGACGTAGGTTGAAAAATTGGTCTCCCTACTTTACTAATGAGGAAATCATTAGTAAATTATTTCCACAATTTTGCCCACACAATTGTTAATAAAGTCAGTACAAGGGCCTCCCTGGTGGCACAAGGGATTAAGTCTCAGCACTATGAAGCAATCTACAGTCACTGAAGCACAAGTTCAATCCCCATCCAGGGAGCTACCCACATGGTGCAGCAGACCTCTCCTGCCTTGCCCGCTGCTCCCCTCAATAGTATATTTCAGTCAGTCTGCCTGTTCTGCTCTCCACTCTGTCTCTGGTGAATCCTCTCACCTCCCCCACCTCTGGCCTACACCCCAGCTCTCATATGCACAAATAAATAAACCTTTTTCTAAAAAATCAGGACACCAGTGTTCAGCACTACTCAACGAGCTAAAGGTAGAAACAGCACAAACGTCCATGGATGGATGGACAGACAGAATGTAGCATACACCTACAATGGAGTAGTATTTATTTGGTCTTAAAAAGGAATTCCAGGGGCCTCCCTGGTGGCACAAGGGGTTAAGGCGCAGCACTATGAAGCTATCTGCAGCCACTGCCACGTGAGTTCAATCCCCAGCCAGGGAGGTGACCCACATGGCACAGCAGACCTCTCCTGTCTCGCCTACTGCTCCCCTCAGCAGTGTAGTTTAGTCAATCCGCCTGTTCTGTTCCCCACTCTGTCTCTGGTGAATCCTCTCACCCCCTGCACCTCTGGCCTGTACCCCAGTTCTTGTGTGCATAAATAAATAAATAAATCTTTGAAAAAAAAAAAAAAGGAATTCCACATAAACAAATGAGTTAAATAAGACAAAAACAGTAGACTTCTTTTTTACTTCTGGATTATTTGCCTTCTAAACTTACATTATATGAACAAACTCATGGTTACCCAAAGAGAACAAACTCATGGTTACCTAAAGAGAAGGGGGAGAGGAGGTAGTTAAAAGGGTCAGTGGTACAGTGAAGATATAACTGGACTTTTAGTGGTGAGCTTACTGTTGTACATGTTGATTGATAATGATGTACACCTGAAATGTATAATGCAACATCATTTCAATTAAAAAAATACACAAAGAAATGAAATACGAACACATACGATAACATGAATGAGTCTTGACATTATACTAAGCAAAATAAGCCAGACGCAAAGGAACCAAAACTACAATTCCATTACCTGAGGTACCTAGAATAGGTGAAATCATAGAGGAAAAGTCGATTAGAGGTAACCAGGGGCTGGGGGAGGGGAAAATAAGGAGTATTGCTTAATGAGGACAGAGTTTCCATTTAGGATGACAGAAAAGTTCTGGAAATGGATGGCAGTGATGGTGCACAGCATTAAAAATGGTTAAAACGGGGCCTACCCAGTGGCGCAGTAGCTTGAGCGCAGTGCTGTGAAGCTGTCCGCAGCCGCTGCAGCGCCGGTTCAATTCCTGGCCGGCCAAGGAGAATCCCACATGGCAAGGCAGACCTCTCCTGTCTCACCCGCTGCTCCCCTCAGCAGTGCCCTCGGTGCGTCTGCCTGTTCTGCTCCCAGCTCTGTCTCTGGTGAATCCTCTCACCCTCCTGCGACTCTGGCCTGTACCCCAGCTCTTGTGTAAATAAAATAAATCTTTAAAAAAAAGGATTAATGTTTTTAAAAAAAAATGGTTAAAATGGTAAGTTGTTGGTTATGTTTATTTTATCACAATTTAAAAAAATCAGCTGATTGGCCTCCTTGGGCCTTGTTGCCTTGCTCTTTCAAACAAGACACACAGTATGGTTTCAGTTGAGGAAATAGTTAAGCTCTTCATCTTACATGGACTGAATGAGACTAGTAGCTCATGGTCCTGAGCCCTGAACTCCATACCCATATCTCTACCACCCCCACCACACACACCCTGTGGTGCTGCCAGCTCCCTCTAGGAAAAGCAGGTCCATTGCCACAATTTCCACTCCTTGCTTTGTGGCTGACGAGTGGCACCGTCAAAGTCTAGCAGATGCTACTAAGTAACCTGAGGACCACGGATTATACCCTGCCTTTCAGCTCTGTAAATAATGGACCAATGAACCAGCATAAGCAAACACAAACTATTAACACCTTGGTGCCTCATAAAACCTGACAGCCTCAGGAAGGTCCTGGAACGTGGGCAAGGAATGCTGCAGCTCTCCACCAGTGTGCTGTCTGTCCAAAAGGACCCATCCTCTCTACAACCCAAGGTGCCCGGGGTGGGAGAGGGTAGGCCTCAGCTTCTACCTTCCACAGCGACAATGACCACTGGAGAAATCACCTGATCCAGTTTCATATCCATCCCTGTCCAGACAGCTGGCAGGTCAAGGGAAGGGTAGTAAGAACGAACCCCACCCCCACCCCAAGCTGTGGACTGGGTCCAGGACAGAAGAGGAGGCGTCGTCAAGAGCTGGCAGACCAGAAAGAAGCCAACTGGTCCTCACTGGCTTCAAACCAGTTGCCCCAACTTGGCGGACAGGTAGTGTCCCAGAGAAGCTCTGCATTTAATAGAAAGGTCCACAGCTCTCAGGACCCGTAGGGCTTTTAGAGCAAAGACTCTTAGAAGTTTGGGGTTTACAAAAAAGCAACAGGCCCTGCCAGTGGCAACAACAGCTGTGGGCCTAGAAAGACTCCTTGAGGAGAAGATAAGCAGCTGGGTAAGCCGGACTTTTGGTTCAACTGGGAAAAACAGCCCAGAGGAAACAAATTTGACTACAAAGATTTGGACAGTAAAAGGTTATGACTTCACCCGGTGCCTATCAAGAAATGAAAGTGTTTTAAAATTCACAAACTCCTGTATTCTCCTTTCAGGGAACCAGGTCTCAACATCTATGTCCTCTGCAATGGGTGGGCTGGGTGGGTTGGGATGGTGCAAGATGAAGCCAAGACATCGTTCTCTTGGGCAGGGGGTTTAGCTAGTTCATCAGAATACTCCAGGAATAGAGGAATTTTTTGTTTCAAGTTAGGCTAGGGCATTTCATGAACTTCTTGAGCATAAGATGGAGAAGCCTAGTGGATTAACCCCACTAGGGGTAAATTAGGCATATTCATAGCTGGATGAACAACCCCATCCAGGGAAGATGTCCTGGTGGGCTAGGGAGCCCTGCTTAGCCCTAACTTGATCAATGTTTTAAATGATAACTTGGATTATTGTAAAATATTTTCACAAAACTCTGGAGTACCCATTAATTTTTTTAGTTCCATATTTCTATATTGCCATAACCTTGGTTTACAACACTGTGTGTGATTTAGAGGTAGAGAATCACACATCCTCAGATGCATCTATCCAGTAATTTGGGGGAAATAATTATAATTCAAAGAAATTTCCAGGATCTGGAAAATGAAATATGACACCCAAAGGATGTATCATAACAGGAATAAATAATAAGTCAATGAAATCAAATAACCCATCTAATGTGTTTAGCACAGTCCTGGATCCTTACAACTTTCAAGTTGGTCTCATAAGTTAAATGCATGTTTGGTTAAATTATAGGGGTTTTTCCTTCATATAAGAAGTGTGGAGGCAACCACAGGCTTTAATTTAGTAGCAAGGCACTGTCAGAGATGGCATCTCTGTGATTCTCTTGGCTTGCCTCCATGGTTACAAGGTAGCTGCTGCAGCTCCAACCATCCAACCATCTCTCCATTCCCGGCAGGGAAGTGGAGAAGGCAAATGCCCTAGACAACTATCCTTTCTATCTAAAATGTGAATACTTTCTCCAGCAGATTGGAACTTCTACTTGTGCTTCTTTGATCAGCAATCTGCCATATGAGTGCTTTTAGCTAGAGTGGAGGCTGAGAATATGAGTTTTAGTTTTCCATTCTATAGTGAAAGTGAAAGACTAAGTGAGTTCTGGGTATTTTATTCCATTTTGAAGTTGGAGAACTTGAGGTTCAGAGAAGTTAAATATTTGCCCCAAGATCATACAGTTGATAGACTGGAAACAGATTTGAATACAAGCCTATCTTCCTCTAAACTCTTACTGTCTGTTTCACACAGAGGTGCCACCCAAGATTGATATCATAGGAGGGAATTTAACAAGAAAGTACTGGAACAACTTTTGTTGTTTTATTTTCATTTTATTTTCTGTTATTTTATTTGGAACATCTTTTGATTGAAAAAACTCGGGACGTAAATGCAGGTTGGAGATACAATTTCACTTGGGGGAAGGAAAAAAACATGGAAATGCAGCTTTGCACAAACTTAATAGAAACCCAAACTCTGAGGTGAGACTGTCTTGGCTTCCTTCAGAGAGGTGGGTGTCCAAGATGGAGGGAGATAAAAAAGCCACAGATGCAGCAGTCAGGCCCCGGGCAGTTGATGTTCCAATCCGGGCCACTCCTCAAAAAGGCAGGCAGCAACTAGAGCAGGGCACAGTGTAAAGACATGTGGCCCAAGAGGGGCATGAAGGACCATGGAACTCTAACCCGGGAAGTGAGGGCACCAGTGACACCACCAGCTTGGTTTTCAACTATCTGGGGGCTATAGGGTAGTTGGGGGTAGATGGTGTGCTGAGGCCATCATGAGGAATGATGGGAGGGACAGGCAGGGGACAGCTTGGGTTTATGACAAAGGAAATGCCAGACAAACAAAAGTCCTTCAAGTCACGGCTGTCCGAGAGAGAGGGATCCTGGGAGCAGTGGGCCCAGGATGTGAAGGGGCTCCAGGAGAAGCTGGAGATAGGTTGTGCCAACTCCTGCACCCATGGATGCTGAGGAACCCCCATCCCTTCATCTCCTAGGAGCTTAGGAAACCAGCACAATATCTGCTCCCCCTGCCCTCCCCCCCCCCGTATACAGCTGGCCCTCGAACAAATGGGCCCATGGATGCACTTATAACACTTTTTTTTCCAATAAATACTTTGGAAGTTGGCAACCATTTGAAAAAACTCACAAACTGCATGAACTAGAAATAATCAAAAAAATTTAAGAAAAATTTAGGCGTGTCGTGAGTGCATAAACACCCAACAGACAATAGGCTATTTTATTATTTGCCACCAAAAAAAATACACAAATCTGTTATTAATGTAAATATACATTTATCAAAACATAAACACACAAACAGCACAGTGACGTCATTCACAGTCATGCAAACAGGCAAAGATGCAGCATTAAATCATAGCTGCATAAATTAACTGTAGAGTGTGCTGTGCTGCGCCTTTCAGAGTCAGCTGAGTGTGCTGACTTATGGGGGGGGGCAAGGGTTGGGGCAGGATCTCTAGCAAAGATTAAAGCAATAAGAATAGTGGATGTTTCTAGGGGAAACCCCAAAATACTTCAAAATAATGTTTTCTCTCTGAAGTTAGGCACTGTTTTCATACTCAGTGCCATTGTTAGGCTCTTCAAGATATAAAAGAGTACTCCAACCCTACAGTAATAGGGTTCGTCGGCAGAATATCCAGCAACTCAGCAGCACTTTCTGAAATGAAAGCCTGGATTATGCACAGAGCAAGTTCTGCAGATGGCCTCAGTCCGCCTCCCCTGCCCTATCCAGCCCCCAAGTCTCCTCCACATCTCTCTGCCACTCATATTCAAGCTCCCTTAGCAGAAGGGATCTAAACAGGCAGTTTGACACTATTCAATAAGAAGCACCCCCGCTGGCATCTCTTGCCAGGACTTGCCCTGGTCCCAGGGCTTGTGGCCAAGGGTGCAGAGTATGTGGTCAGGATGTACCCTGGCATTCTGTGCACAGAAAATTAGTCAGAAGGAACTTCCTGGGACACCTTCCATGATAACAGATAAAGCTCAAGCACCTTCTGGGACAGCCTGGATGAGTCCTTCCATGGTCTTTACCCCCTGAGGGATTTGGGGTGAGTGGTATTTTCCTTAAATAATTGTCACCGCACACCAAGAGAGGTGGGGTTATGAGAAAGGAAAGTTACAGAGAAGTCTGAACCATGGGAAGTCAATGGCAAGGTCAGCTGCAGTTCATGGGTCCCAAGCCATCCAGGACCTTACTCCACCCAACTAGGTTCTTTCCTCTTTCCTGCAGCCCACCCAGCCGCCCTAGGCTGCAATGCCAGCTTGGAGAGGCCCGGACAGCTAAAGTAATAGTTCTCACTCGAGCTTTGCCTGGCAGACCCTGGGAGAGCTAATTTGATTTCTTCCCTTTTCAATTGGATTTCCCCAAACCATCTGTTTCCCCTGTGGCAATGAAGGCGGAATCAGATCTTATCCCGAGGCACAGTCTCCAGACTTTGCAGAGCTGCAAGAGCCTGAGCTGACCTTTGGCCCAGGAGGGCAGTGAGGACCCAGGGGGCTGCAATGTTGGCCCCCTCCCCATCCATCTCATAGCAGAGTGTAGGCTGGGCTGCCGATCTCCTCACCTCCAGGCGTCGGTGAGACAGGTGGATTGTTCTCTATTCTTAACACATGGGGAAACTGAGGCCAAAGAACAGAGACGTGCCCAGGACCACAAAGCTCAAAGGCACATAGACAGGCCACGTGACTAGGGGGGGCAAGGACAGAGACACTGAGACACACTGAAGTTCCAATAATGGCCCTGGCCTCCAGGTAGCCTGGGCTCGGGCCTTGGTCTCCTCATGTATGCGTTGGAGCTGATAAAACCTGTCACAGGGTACTGAAAATTAAAAGTATGTAAAAGAAATGAGCTGTCCACCCGAGAAGCCCTGGAGGAACGAAGCCTGTCTGACGAGGCTCTCTACTGAGTGACTCCAACTATAGGCCATTCTGGAAATGGCGAAATGAAGAGAATGTAAAAAGATGAGTGGGTGCAGGTAGAGGGAGGGAGGGAGAGGGAACTACTCCGGATGATCTGGAAGAGTGATGATCTGTAAATCCATATATTTGTCAAAACTTCCCGGAGTGTACACCAAGGATGAACCTTGGTGGGTTCTGGTTCTCACTTCTAACAAATGCCAAGGTTGGGGAGGGGTGAGAGGCGACCCGAGTTGGGGAGGGGTGGTGTTTGGGAACTTTTTGTACTTTCCATTCACTTTCGCTGTGAACCTAACACTGCTCTTTAAAAAACAGTCATTAAAAGGGCCTCCCCTGGTGGCACAGCTGTTGAGGGCTGGGCTGCGAAGCTGCCTGCAGCCTCTGCAGAGTCAGTTCAATCCCCAGCTGCCGTGAGAGTCCCACATGGCGCGCAGACCTCTCCTGCCACCCGCTGCTCCCCTCAGCAGTGTGCTTCGGTCCTTCTGCCTGCTCTGCTCCCCGCTCTGGCTCTGGTGAATTCTCTCACCCTCCCACGCTTCTGACTATACCCAGTGCTTGTATAAATAAATAAATAAATCTTTAAAAAAAAAATAGGAATAACAATGACACAACCTTTAAAAAAAAATAGTCATTAAAAATGTGAAGGATGTGGCAGAGCGATACCATGGAGGTTTCTACACAGACAGCAAGAAACAACTGATATAGTATTCTCAAGTGAGATGCCAGGAGCAGAATTCTGTGGATTGTGTAAAAACCAGTCACACAACTCCTGAGGCTTCTCACTGCCTAGTGCTGAGTAGTTTCACTTTCATGGACTTCCATGAGGAGTAGGTCTGCTGCCCAGTGCAGTGAGGATTCTGCCATGCGGGCTGAGAGAACTTTGATTAACGTTTATGGTAAAGTTATAGCTTCATTGAAGAGGGCACTAAAGATAGTGAAATTCGGGTCCTCCTTGCTGGTGCAGACATTATAGTCTCAGCGCTAGCAAGCTATAGGGCACCACTGCAGCACAGAGGTGAGCAAGCAGACAGCAGACAGAGCCTGTCACACCCCTTCCCCAGCCGCAGGCCCCTCTGGGCAGAAGGAAAGTGGTGGTCACTCTAGCCATAATTGGAAGCTCTGACTATTACCTGAGACTGAACCATGGAATTCAAGAATGGAGATAGTGTTTTGCAACTGGAAGGAATGGTAGACTTTACCATAAACGTCATGGGACTGCCACGCATCTGTCCCAGACAAAGAAAAATAGCATTTAGGAGCAGGGGAGACCAGAAAGTGGCTTTAAGAGAGGAAACCATGGACCGTACTTGTTCAGCCACTCAGTGCAGGCACATCACAGACACACAACAGAAAGCATTGCTTTTATTAAATCCCAGGGCTCTGGCCTCTCCCATGTGCCATACAGACCTTGAGGTGAGAATGTTAGAACTCCACCTCATTGCCATCATCTAGACTCCTGGGCATTTCTGGAAGAGCTTTGGTCCTGGCAAAATATCATCCTCTTCAGCATTACTCCTTGATTTCATGACACATAATAAAATCGTTCCAGAGACCCAACCTCTCAGTGCTTTGACCTGCACTCTCGTGACCAGGGGCTTTCCACCTTGTTCGCCCATGCCCCTACCACACTTGACTCCCACGCACCATATACTAATACCCACGTCTACACAGACATAAATAAAATCACTGGGCTGTGATACTTGCCATGTGCATTGTGCTCTTCTATTTCCTATTCTGTGCTTTTATTTTTATAGATGCACTAACTTAATTTTATGACTCACTAATGGGCTATGTCTCTCCACTTGAAAAACACTGCCCTAGAATTTTCTTTACTGCACTCGAGTCTCAGAGATCAAAAAGCTGAGGAGGAGCCAACAAAAGCCACTGAGATGAAGTGGTCAGTCAGGTAGAACAAAGAGACTCTTCTTTAGCCCAAAGTATCTCTCTACTCTCCTCCAGTCATTCAGACTCCTTCCCGCTAAGTGCTCTAACTCTAGGCTTTTCCCACCCTACCCAGACCCTCCAATCTATTGACCTTACTTCTCCCTTCCTCTCACCTCTTATGATGTCACTTCCTCTTTATCTGATTTAGATGACATAGCTTATATAACAATAAGCCACTCATTGATTCATTCAGTGAATAGTTACTGAGGGTCTACTGTGCCCAGTGCTGTTCTAGATGCTGGAGATACAGCAGTGAACCAAACAACATCCTGCCTGTGAAGAGCTTTGTACTAAGGGGAGAAAGCCAATAAGGAAATAAATAAGATTTAAGCTGTTTCAGTAGAACAATGTGGAGACCTAAGACAGGAGGCTGCCAACAGGTGTCAGGACAGCCCAGAAGATAACAGTGGGAGCAGAATGAAGGACAGAAGTTCAGCAAGGAAGAGGTCAGAGGGTCTCGTAGGACTTTGAGTTTTACTCTTTATGAGATGAGTGACCATTGTGGGTTTGAATAGAGGAGTCTCCTGATCTAACTCTCCTGGTGTTTAAAAGTTCCCTTTGTTTGGACAATAGATTACAGAGAAACCCAGGGGAGGGACGCAGGTTAAGACATTATTGGATTAATCCACATGAGAGATGATGGTGGCTCAGACAATGAGAGTCGAGGGGTTAGTGAAGCGGTGAGAAGTGGTATGAGCCTAGCTATAATTTTGAAGGTGAAACTAGCAGGATTCGTTAATGGGATCAAGTCAAGAAGGACTCCCTGGTTTTTGACCTGAGCAGCAGAAAGTATGAACTTGCCTTTGGCTGTTATGAGGAGATTTCAGGAGGCTATTTGGGGTGAGGGAATCAGGAGTTCTATTTTAAATACATCAAGTTAGATATTCAAGAGAAATGGGCCATCAAAAGTTCAATATACGGGGCCTCCCAGGTGGCACAAGGGGTTAAGATGTAACTTATGAAGCTGTCTGCAGCCTCTGCAGCACAAGTTCAATCCCCGGCCAGGGAGCTACCCACATGGTGCAGCAGACCGCTCCTGTCTCACCCACTGCTCCCCTCAGCAGTGCATTTCAGTCAGTCTACTGTTCTGTTCCCTGTTCTGTCTCTGGTGGATCCTCTCACCCCCTGCATCTCTGGCCTGTACCCCAGTTCTTGTATATAGAAATAAATAAATCTTTAAAAAAAAAGTTCAAAATACAAATTTCAAGAGGGGGGTCTAGGAAGGAGCATTCAATCAGGAGATGTTAACTAAACTGATATTAAAGTCATGAGACTGGATGAGAGGACCTAAGAAGTGGAGAGAGAAGTTTAAGAACTACATGAAGCGGTCATGCTGTTCAGGAAAAAAATGGCAAAGGAAGTCGCAGAGGAGCACATAAGATAAGTAAGAGTGTGAAGTCCATGGGACTCCCCTGGTGGTGCAGGTGGCTGAGCGCAGCGCTGTGAAGCTGTCTGCAGCCTCTGCAGCGCCGGTTCGATCCCAGCTTCAGCGAGGGTCCCACATGGCGCAGCAGACCTCTCCTGACTCGCCTGCTTCTCCCCTCAGCAATGTATTTCCTCAGTCTGCCTGTTCTGTTCCCCACTCTGTCTCTGGTGAATCCTCTCACCCTCCCGTGTATCTGGCCTGTACCTCAGTTCTTGTATAAATAAATTAATACACCTTATGGCCTCCCCGGTGGCGCAGCGGTTGAGCGCTGGGTTGCGAAGCTGCCCGCGGCCTCTGCAGCGCCTGTTCGATCCCCGGCTGCTCCCCGGCCACCGGAGGAGGGTCCCGCATGGCGCGCAGACCTCTCCTGCCGCCCGCTGCTCCCCTCAGCAGTGTACTTCGGTCCTTCTGCCTGCTCTGCTCCCCGCTCTGGCTCTGGTGAATTCTCTCACCCTCCTGCGCTTCTTACTGTACCCAGTGCTTGTATAAATAATAAATAAATAAATCTTTTAAAAATAAATAAATAAATAAGTTAATTAATTAATTAATACACCTTAAAAAAAAAAACTTAAAAAAAAGGAGTGTAAAGTCCAAGAATGCAAGTTGAGAACCTATTTCTTTAAAGGGAGGAGCAAGGATCCAGCCAAATGCTCCTGGTGGGTCAAGTTAAATGGGAATGGAGATGTCAGCTTTCTCAGTAATGAGGAAATGTAAATGAAGACCACAGGTGATGCCATTTTATACCACTCGGTGGGTAATCATTATGAAGCCCAACAAGACCATGTGGGAAGAGGCTGTATCTTCAGACACAGCCATCAGCTCTCTTGTGTATGCTTAGTAGAAGTGTGAATAGGTACAACCATTTTAGAAAGCAAATTGGCAGCTCTTCATGATTCCTCTCTTAGCTATTTACCCAACAGAAAGGCTTGCATGGGCAAACCAGGAGATGTGTAAATAATGTCCCTAATGGTGCTATTTATTACTGCAAAGAGCTGGAACAGCCCAAGAGTTCATGGAAGGAGAGCAGATAAATAAACAATTTCTTCATATGGTGTAATACTGCATGATAGTGAACATGAATGAATCTAAGTCATGCTTTTAAAAATATAAGTCAGGGCCTCCCCTGGTGGTGCAAGGGCTTAAGCACAGCACTGTGAAGCTATCCGCAGCATCTGCAGCACAAGTTCGATCCCCAGCAGGCTTCCTGTATGCATAAATAAATACATCTTTAAAAATAAATAAATAAAAATATAAGTCAGGGCCTCCCTGGTGACGCAAGGGGTTAAGAAGCAACCTATGAAGCAATCTGCAGCCACTGCAGCACGAGTTTGATCCCCATCTGGCCAGGGAGCAACCCACATGGCACAGCAGACCTCTCCTTACTCACCCACTGCTCCCTTCAGCAGTGTATTTCAGTCAATCTGCATGTTCTGCCTGTATTTCAGTCAATCTGCCCACTCTGTCTCACCCCCCACTCCTCTGTTCTGTACCCCAGTTCTTGCATGCATAAATAAATAAATCTTTAAAATAAATAAAAAAAATTTTAAATATATATGTAAGTTAGCTGGTGGATTCCTCTGCTCAAATCCTCTGTGGCTTTTCTTCGTCCTTAGAGTGAAAATCAGTCTTTGCAAGTGGCCCATCTTTGCAAACTCTGCCTGACCTGACCCCACTCTATCCTCAGTGCTGCCCCCTGGATTGGGCCAAGTAGGCGCCTGCCTCCACTTCCTGTGTCTTCTGCCTGGAGGCTGAGGCATAATTCTCACTGCTTTTCAAATGTCATTCTACTAGTCCTCATTGTAGTCTATGTAATCTTGACCTGCTTTCTTTCTTTTCATAGCACCTATCACCCCAGTGTAGTTCCTCCAATGAGAATATAAACTCCTGGAGGACAGGACAGTATCTGCTTTGTTACAGTGCCTGGGAAGGCGGCCAAGTAGGGCCACATCTGTAAGGCATAAAGCCCTGGGCAAATCTTCCTTTTCTGGGCCTCTCTCTAGATAAACAATTTGAGTCACACAAAATCAGCATATCAGCACCATTCTGGCAACTCAATCTCCTGCATCCCACGTGAGCCAGCAGGAGTAAGCTGATGCCACATTGTTCTCTGGGAACTGAGGCCTGAGAATGGAGATTCACCTGTCATAGGAGGGACAGGTGGAGGTGGCCTTCTCATCTGGCCAGTGATGGGAAGGGCAGTCCCCAGGTTGGCCTCAAATACTGCCTCACCCCAGCTCCTGTGGGAGAAGGAACAGAACGTCACCTTCACAGAAACACCTGGTGGGGAGGAGGCCTGTGGCCTGTCATGATGAGTTCACAGACAGCATCTGCCCATCCCAGGACACTCAGATGAAGACTTTGAGTCAGAGGCAGAATTGCCCTGCAGAAGAAAATGGAGGAACTTTACTTCTGAGGGTCTGATAGACAAATTGTCATCATCACTTCTCTGTGAATTCCCTCCACCTCCCCAGACCATCTGTAAAGCCCATCACCAACACAGCTGCCTCACAGTGGGGCAGGGAGGAGGTTGATTTTGAAAAAAAGGAAAAAGGTTGCTGGATTGACAAGCAGGATGGCACCAGTGAGCAGACCCACTGCCTCAGCAGAAGCAGGAACTCAGGGTCCATTGACAGAGAGAATGCACCCCCAGACTCCACCCTATCTTAGATTTTAGACAATCTTAGAATATTGGGGAGTGTTGATTAAACATTACAAAATAAAATTAATATTTTTTAAATTATTTCATTTTTTCTACCCACTCTCCTTTCCCCCCAGTGCTGCTCTGGCTGCACCACACTCACTTTGAGCTCCAGACCCCTCATCTCCCTCAAGCCATCATCATGATTGGCACCGGCCATGATGAGGTAAAGAATTCCTTTTTGTGCTCAGAGGAGGTAAGATTGGAGGGCAAACTGCCTTACTCAGTGTCCACAGATTTAAATGTCAGCCTCATCTAAAATAGTCTCACAGACCTTATAAGCCTCATCAGCCATGATGAGATGTTCTCTGACATCAACAAGATTGGAGAGATGGAGGATGGGCTGTGACTGGAGTTGGAGGGGAACATGATCAGCAGGACAGAGGAAAATATTGTAACATTGATGACTCCTCATTGGTGGAAATGCCTCCACTGAAGGCCAGGAAGGCAAAGGTACCAAGAGCACAGCACTCATTGATGTTGATATTGTCACAAGCCATCACTTGCAGGAAACCAGTTTCACAAGAGAAGCCTAGGAGAAGCACATCGAAGATGATATGAGATCCATGCAAGGCAAACTTGAGGAACAGTGACAGAGAGAGTAACGTCTTTGAGGACAGGAGCTGCAGAACAAAAAAAGCACACCTTGCTAGTTTCAAAACTACCAGTTCTGGGCCTCCCTCGTGACGCAAGGAGTTAAGACGCAACCTATGAAGCAATCTGCAGCCACTGCAGCAGGGTTCGATCCTCTGCCAGGGAGCTACCCACATGGCACAGCAGACCTCTCCTAACTTGCTTGCTGCTCCCCTCAGCAGTGTATTTCAGTCAATCTGCCTGTTCTGTTCCCCACTCCATCTCTGGTGAATCTTCTCATCCCCCACACCTCTGGTCTGTACCTCAGTTCTTGTATGCATAAATAAATAAACCTTAAAAAAAAAAAAAAACTACCAGTTCTTTGTTGGTGAAGACATGGATCCAGGTGGTGTGGTTGCTCTGCTGGAAGACCATGAGGACAGTGTGACCCCATATGTGGTTTTCTTTATGGATGGTGGTTTAGAAAACGTTAACCCATAGCTGGCTGCTGCTTTTCATTCATACAACAGACAAATAGGACAGATATCTTGAGCTCATTTATTTTGACTTTGACTTATTTGGAGTAGAAGCATTGTTTTTTTTTTGTTGTTGTTGTTTGTTTGTTTTTTGTTTGTTTGTTTGTTTTTAATATTAAATTTTATTTTTATTTTTATATTCCCCCATACAATTGCAAACGCCCCATTCTGACCCCAATCCTTCCCCTCCCGCCCCCCACCCCCCAAAAAGTGTCTCTGGTTCATAGTTTTTTGTTGATTTTGATTTTCACTTTCTTATATTCATTTTCCTGGTCCCTTATTTAAGTTTTCTAGATTCCTGCTATGAGTGAGACCATCCGGTATTTTTCTTTTTCTTTTTGGCTTATTTCACTGAGAAGCATTGTTTTGAAGAAAAACGTGTCTTGTAGGTTGTCCAAAAATAAAATACATTTAAACTCCCAAAAATTTTTAATTAATTAATTAATTATTGTGGAAGACACTAAACTTTCCACACTGGGCACTGAAGGGATGCGCCAATCCCACCTGGATATTGAAAGGTAGGCTGAGCCAGCTGCCCAGATGTGTCCTTTCTGGTGAAAGTGTGTTATACCACTAATTTAGTTCTAATAACGACCTGATGACCTCATACCTCTCTGTTCTGTCACAATTTGGTTACATGTTTAATGCAAGAGAGCAGCCGCAGGTCCAGTATGCACAAGATACTCTGTGGTGACTGCATGTCACCACAGCTCTGTGGCCCTGAGCCCACCTTTCCACCCCTCTGGGCCTGTTTCATCATCATCAGTGGGTCAGTGGGAAGCCGCAACGCCTTCTCACACACTGTCAAAATTACACAGAAAACCCTTGTGGTGGTTAATTTTATGTGTTGACTTGGCTAGGCCACATAGCTGTTATAGAGCAGCCCCGATATTAAACGAGTTCCTGGCTGTGGGTCCTCACCCGCGCGCTTTAAAGAGACTTATGAATACTCTACTACAGACACACACAAAAGGGTTAATAAAAGGTTTATTTACAAGAGAAAAAGAAAATAAGGAAAAGGTACAACTCAGGGAGAAAATAGGGAAATAAAGTCTTTAATGCGTCCTACCCGATCCGACGACCTGGAAACCCAAAGTCACTCTCAGAGCTGACCGGACGCTGCAAGCTGGCCGCGAGCCCAAAATGGAGAGCGAGACCCCCAAAGCCCACGTGTCTGCCTTTTGTATCCACCTGGCTGCTTAACCCCACCCTCAGGTCCCAGCCACCTTCCCTTTGGTGGTGATGGGATTTGGAGTTCCCAGTGTCTTTGGCTTTGACCTGGGGTGGGGGTGGAGTCCACAAAGCCTATATGGAATTTGCTTTGGGACATCCTTTTCCCCCTAACATAGCCAGATATTTGGTCAAATATTATTCTGTGAAGGTGTTTGAGATGACACTGACGTTTAAATCTGTGGACACTGAGTAAAGCAGTTTGCCCTCCATAATGTGGCTGGACCTCGCCCAATCAGCTGAATCTGAATGGAACAAAAGACTAACACACACACACACCCGCCTCAGCAAAAAAGGAATTCTGCTGCAGGCATCCTTTAGACTTGAATCACATCAGTTCTTCCCTGGATATTCATTCTGACAGCCTAAACTTCAGCTTTTAGACTTGCCCACATCCATATATACATAAGCCAATTCCTTAAAATAAATAATTGTGTGTGTGTGCGTGTGTGTGTGTGTGTTTCTACATCCTATTATGTCTGTATAGCCCCTCACCACATCCAACTTTCAGGACAGGTATTCAATCAAGGCCACGGTCTGCACGAGTGCTAAGAAACTGAAAGGAGATAAGCTTTGCGCAGAAAGTGTGGGGCCTTATCAGGAGTGAGTCTTATCAGCTTGTCAGTGGGAAGTAGCCAGAGTTAACATGATTCCTGAAGCAGCTTTTGAATGGGCATGGCAGATTCTGGCGCAGGCTGTTTCATTAACATAAACAGCTTCTCTGTTATGGATATGGGGTTGCGGGGTGAAACCTCACCATCAATTTCCTTAGGGATAGATAGTCCCTGCTGGGTGGAATGTCCAGTGGTAAAATCTGAAGCACATACATAGAGTTTAAGGGTTTAAAGAAAGAAGTGCCTTAGAAAGGCTTTGTCGAGGCTCTCATTTTGCAAACGGAAAAAAGAGAAGAAGGCTATTTGCACCAGGACAGTGAGGGACAGAACTAGAACCAGTGCTCTAGCCCCTCACACCATGCCATGTGGTTTCAGGCACCTTCTGTCAATGAAAAACTGGTTAAGGAACTTTTTCAAGAACTTGCTATTATATGCAGTGGAGGCAGGATTTGAACCCAGGTCCAGAAGGGACCAAAGGAAACACCCTTTGAGAAAGTGATGTTTAAGCAGAGAACCAAGATGTCACAAAGGAGTTAACTGAGCAGGAGGAATTTGTGAGGAAGGACACTTGACACAGTGAAAAACAAGTGTCTGGAAAGTAAGTTTCCCAAATGAAAAAAAATGCAAATTGTTAATCATGGCCTACATTCAGTAGGCCACGGGCAGTTGGAATATCTATGTGACATGCAAATGAGGAGGACGAGTAGCAACAAGAGCCAAGACTCTTGCCTCACTTTGCCATTTTGGAACCTGTGGCAGCTGCTTAGGAGAAGTGAAGAGACTCCTACAATAAATATCTGGAAGGCTGTGGTCCCAGGCCATTTTTGCTAATTATAAACAGGCTCTCTGGAACCAGGAGGAGCTCCCAAATGTGAAAGTGTTTATGTTCTAGATGAAGCTGAATTTTTTTTTAAAAATTTACTTATTTATGCATACAAGAGCTGGGGTACAGGCCAGAGGTGTGGGGGTGAGAGGATTCCCCAGAGACAGAGCAGGGAACAGAACAGGCAGATTGACCAAAGTACACTGCTGAGGGGAGCAGCAGGCGAGTCAGGAGAGGTCTGCTGCGCCATGTGGGTTGCTCCCTGGCCAACGGATCAAACTTGTGCTACAGAGGCTGTGGACAGCTTCATAAGTTGCACCACCAGGGAGGCCCCAGATGAAGCTGAATTCTATGTAGGCTTATGAGCACAAAGCAAAGAACAATGCAGTGACTGAGGTGGCTAACCGAACAGAACCAGTCATCTGGAGAGAAGGAATTCGAGACCTGGAAATGGTGGCATAGTTCATGCCAAATTCCAAGGCAACCTCCCTCCTAAAGACAATGAACATGGGGAGTCCACATGATGCCATGTCCCTCAAAATTTTCAATTCCAGGGCCTCCCTGGTGGTACAAGGTGTTGAGATGCAGCACTGTGGAGCTGTCTGCAGCCCCTGCAACACAAGCTAGATCCCCGGCCAGGGAGATGACCTACATTGTGCAGCAGACCTCTCCTGGCTCGGCCTCTGTTCCCTTAGCAGTGTATTTCAGTCATTCCACCTGTTCTGCTCCCCACTTTGCCTGTGGTGAATCCTCTCACCCCCTGCACCTCTGGCCTGTACCCCAGTTCTCGTATGCATCAATAAATAAATCGTTTTTTAAAAAAAATGAAGAGCAAGATTTAAAGAACCAAAGTGTCCCAAGCCAACGTAGGATGGAGGTGGCTGAGAAAGGCACAGCTGCACCCTCCCATTGGAGAATGTCTGAAAAGTGCCATTGAGTGGACAAGCCACCATAGTTGGCCTTTTGCCTGTGAACCACTCCCTGGAACCCTGCACATAGGAGGCAAATGGTGACGTGGCTCAGCACACAGGTCTTGGAGGCAGTCGCCTTCAAAACCAGCATTTCCATAGACTCCCTGTGTGAGGCTTGTGCACAGTGTGATCACACTCTACCTCTCTGACCTCAGTTTCCTCATCTATAAAATGGGTTGTAATAGTACCTACTTCTGTGGGGTGTTGTGAGAATGCAATGAATCACTACTTACAAGTGCTTAGCACCTAAAACAGCTTAATAAGTGTTTCATTAAAAAAAATAACAGGACTTCTCTGCACCACCTGAAAACATATGTCTGTGCCAAGCCCAAGTTCATCTCCATCCCCTCATTGATCAGAAGCACCTCTCTGTGCTGAGCCATCTCTATCTGCTGTGGTGTCAAAACCACCCGATGCTGACAGCGGCTTGGCAGCCCCACACCTTAGCCTCATTATTCGCAGCAGCAGCTTCCATGCCAGCATCATTTCTGGGGATGTGACACAGTAGCCAAGTTCAATGGGTGGGATGTCAGTATGCACAACCCAAGAGGTACCAAAGACCTCAAACTCTTAAAGGGTGCATACTCTAATAGGGCAACTATCCGTGCTTATAAAAGCAAAGGAAGCAGGGGCCTCCCCGGTGGCGCAGCGGTTGAGCGCTGGGTTGCGAAGCTGCCTGCGGCCTCAGCGGCGCCGGTTCGATCCCCGGCTGCTCCCCGGCCAGCGGAGGAGGATCCCACATGGTGCGCAGACCTCTCCTGCCACCCGCTGCTCCCCTCAGCAGTGTACTTCGGTCCTTCTGCCTGCTCTGCTCCCCACTCTGGCTCTGGTGAATTCTCTCACCCTCCCGCGCTTCTGACTATACCCAGTGCATGTATAAACAAAAACAAACAAACAAATATAATAAATAAATAAAAACATGCCTCTATTAAAAAAAAAAAAGAGAATAAAAGCAAAGGAAGCAGACTCTTGATGTGATAAATTTTTAACAGAGCTGGTGTGCACAGTGGGAGAGAAAAGAAAGAATTTCAAAAAACAGTTTCCCAGTAAAACTCAAAAAAATTACCCATCTGTTTGTGGGCAAATGCCCAGCCTATTGACTGCTGGCTGCTGAGGCCCAAAAGTCTAAGGTAACGTCTGGCAAAGATACCACCAAAAAAAAGGGGTTAGGCTAGAACAGGAGAGACTCAATTCAAAATATACCACATATTCCAACATGAGGTCAAGACAGCAGCTGTCATCGTCTCTGCTGTGGAGGAGGAGAAATCTCCCTACGTGTTTCTCACCCATGACTTGCTTCCAACTTATCTCTTCCAAGTGTCTCTAGAAATCTCTCCTCCCGTGTGTCTCCTTTCAGCAATATCCAAGTACAAGTCAGAGCTAAAAAGGCAAGAGCAAGAGCAGGATGTGTTCATCAAGCACGGCTGCTGAACTCTGCCCCTAGTTCCCAGCACCCCACATTCAGGATGTCATGTCCATGGCATGAGTGGAGATGGGAGTGGAGTATGTAAAAATCAGGGGGTGGACTATTCCTCTACAAGGGTGGCTAACTCTGGGGCCTGAATTGGGGCTACCTGGAGCCTCATCATTGGTCAGGCTAGGAACCTTCCTCTGAAGCAATAGTTCTTCTCTTGTACTGTTCTAGGGTTGTCCCTCTGGAGGCCAAGGGCTCTTTCCCTTTGTGATGGCTTCTCTCATCCTCTTGGACCTGAGAAGGTGTGAAGGGGCCACTTCCACCTCCCATAGCTCTTTCTCCCGTGTCTCATCTACCCTGTATTCTCCTTTTTTTTTTTTCCAGATTTATTTATTTATGCATACAAGAGCTGGGACACGGGCCAGAGTTGTGGGGGATTGAGAGAATTCACCAGAGACAGAGTAGGGAACAGAACAGGCAGACTGACTGAAAATACACTGCTGAGGGGAACAGCAGGCAAGTCAGGAGAGGTCTGCTGCACCATGTGGGTATCTCCCTGGCCGAGGATCGAACTCGTGTTGCAGCGGCTGCAGATAGTTTCATGGCTTGCGTCTTAACTCTTTGCGCCACCAGGGAGGCCCATACCCTGTAATATTCTTGGCCTGTACCTCCTCAGGCAGCCTGAGGAAAGTGGTTGGCTCAGGGTTAGACAGAGGGAAGACAAATAAATACTGTATTGATAAGAAAAAAATATATATTAATAAGAAAAAAGCATATGACTGGTAGAGAAGTGACTAAAACAGAGGAGGTGAAAGCACTGAGTTGAGTATAATCTTTTGAGAAGTTTGACTCTAGAATGGATGAGAAAATAGTAGTTGAGGTACTGTGGAGTGAAGGAAGGTTTTAGTTCTTCAGAGAGGGAAATTCTGAGCATGTGGAGCTTGAGGATTTGGGGACAAAAGGGAGAAAGTATAAATAAGCTGTAGAGCCACTGGGCGGAGGCAGAAGGTGTCAGGAGCCCCAGAGAGGGCGGGAAAGAGGGGAGATGAGGCAGAAGCCAATAAATGGGTTGGAGGCTGGGGAACCACCTTCCCTCTACTCCTTGAGGTAGAGATGACATCATCAACTGAGAATGAAGAGGTGGATGGGAGTAAGCAGAGGTCAGAGGTGTCCTTAGGGAAAATGTGAGGCTGAACATAACCTCTCACCCCCAAGGCTTGTCCATAAGATATTTCCTCAACATGTCCTCATTCCATGCTCTCAACAATCCAAAGAATATTCCTGGCATACATTTTTATGTGGAGGGAATAACCTGAGGGAGGGTTAGCGCCCCAGGCTTGTTAGTGGGACGGACCCCAGACCTACCAATCAAATTCTAAGGTTCTGCACTTGGGTGCTCCTGCAGGTCTTCCTAAAAGGGGGCACCCATGTGTCCACACACATGTGCACAAACGCTTGCAAGTATACGCTGGGGCATACATGATCACCCACTGGAACACACACACCTCCCTAGAGGTCTCGGTGCAGGGCTCACCCCTTCTTGCCCTGCCAGAAAGATGCTTTGGAATGCAAGTGACCAAGACGACCCTGTTATAGAGATGATCTCATATCTGCCCTCAAGAGGGATAGAAGTGGGGGCCTCCCTGGTGGCACAGGGGTTAAAGACAGTGCTATCAAGCTATCGCCAGCACTGCAGCACGAGTTCTATCCATGGCCAGCCAGAGAGCTCCCCACATGGTGCAGCAGACCTCTCCTGGCTCACCCACTGCTCCCCTCAGCAGTGTATTTCAGTAGATCTGCCTGTTTTGCTCCCCACTCTCTCTGGTGAGTCCTCTCATCCCCACCCCTGCACCTCTGTCCTGTACCCCAGTTCTTGTATGCATAAATAAAGGATTGAGGATTTGGGGACAAAAGGGAAAAAGTATAAATAAGCTATAGAGCTACTGGGAGGAGGCAGAAGGTGTCAGGAGCCCCAGAGAGGGCGGGAAAGGGGGGAGATGGGACAGAAGCCAGTAAATGGGTTGGAGGCTGGGGAACCACCTTCCCTCTACTCCCTGAGGTAGAGATGACATCATCAACTGAGAATGAAGAAGTGGATGGGAGTAAGCAGAGAAGGTCAAAGTTAGTTAACTAACTAAAAGTTAACTATTCCCAAGGTGCAGAACAATGGGGAAAGTAGGCTGACATGAGTATAATAAATGGAAGGAGGGTGTTTGCTATGTGCACATAGAACATTTCTGGAAGGAAGCCGTCAGCTCAACAACAGAGGCTGCGAGACAGGAAGGAGACTTTCAGTGGAGTCTCTTTCATGCCTTTTAAATTTTGACAGTTAAATAAGTAAATGGTGCGTTGACTATTATGAATAATGCATGACCTTTAAAACATCCCCCACAACCGGGCTATGTGGAATGTCCTGACTAGAATCCCCCTTGTGAGGTGTGTCCAGAGTGTCTGGAAAGTGAACCTGGAGCTAGAAAAGTTAAAACATGGAGATGCCTCAGCAAGCCTCTGGCCAAAGTCTGCCTTCTTCTCCCCCTTAACTTCCAGTCCAGATCTTTCCCCCATAGCAGGCTCTAGCCCTGAGGCCTCCCTGTGAGACACAGGAACCAGTGACTGACTGTGGGTCACCCCAGGCCTGCCTGCCACACCCTTGTGATTGTGAAGGGGTAGACCACAACTATCCTCAGTGGTCTTGTTGGTTGCCTCAGCAACTCTCACTCGGGTCTAAACATGAAGACTGAGGGCCTCCCTGGTGGTGCAAGGGGTTAAGCACAGCACTGTGAAGCTGTCCGCAGCCACTGCAGCAGGCGTTGGATCCCCAGCAGACCAGGGAGCAATCTATGTGGCGCAGCAGACCTCTCCTGTCTCACCTGCTGCTCCCCTCAGCAGTATATTTCGGTCAGTCTGCCTGTTCTGTTCCCCACTCTCTCTCTGATGAATCCTCTCACCCCCCACACCTCTAGACTTTATCCCAGTTCTTGGATGCATAAGTAAATAAATCCTTAAAAAATAAAAAAATTAAAATGAAGACTGAAAGGGTCCAGGGAAGCCAGGACCAGCCAGCCAGTGGGTCTCAGACTTCAGGAAGGCACAGGGCTCAGGTCCCAGGACGGCAGAGCCTGGGTGGATCACCCTGCCTACCGGGCTGCCTTCTTTTCCTGCTTTTTCTGGGCATCCCCCTGCATCGCTCCCTCTCACAGAAGGCCCAGCCCGTGGTCATCACTCCCCTGTGGGCACAGCCCTGACACAAAGCCCATCCCAGGCACTGCCCAGCCTGTAGTGGGGCAGCCCTGAGTGGGCGCCGATGATGAAGCAACCATCTAAAGCCAAAGGACACGGGCCCCGCGGTTCAGGAGGACAAAAAGACAACATCCACAGACACCTCTGAAGACCAGGCCTCTGCAAAATGCCAGAACAGGGGCCTCCCTGGTGGCGCAGCGGTTGATCGCTGGGTTGCGAAGCTGCCCGCAGCCTCTGCAACGCTGGTTTGATCCTGGCTCGCTGGGCCAGGGTCCTACATGGTGTGCAGACCTCTCCTGCTGCCCGCTGCTCCCCTCAGCAGTGTATTTCGTCAGTCTGTCTGTTCTGCTGCCTGCTCTGGCTCTGGTGAATTCTCTTACTCTCCCGTGCTTCTGACTGTACCCAGTGCTTGTATAAATAAATAAATTAAATAATTAATTGATTGCTTAATTAATTAATTAAATCTTTTTTAAAAATGCCAGAACAGGCTTTCCCAAGACCTGTTGCTTTGGAGTTTGGGTTTTTGAGCTGAGGTCATTAGAGGCCCTGCAGACTCCTGAGAAACTTTGACCACTCCCTCAGCTTCCTAGAAGAATGAAAATTGGGTTTATTACTCAGAATTATGATTTTACCAGGAATAATCTTTCTGTTAGAGAAACATGTCTATACAGCAGAGCAAACATCTAATGAGGCAGCATCTGGTCTTTTTCATAGGAGTCACCCTCTCCTCATCAAGTGAGTCCCCCTCCTCTCTTCTCTGAAGCCCCAGGCCCCATCCTATTCCTTCACTCAGGATAAATACGCTCACTTTGCCTCCACTGACTTTAGCACTTATATCCATATAGATTCTCCATATGTATGTAATCAAATTGTTCTTTTCTCCTACTAATCTGCCTGATGCTAAGTCGATTGTTTGACTATTAAGAGAAGAATCCAGAGGGCTTGGGGGGCGCTATACCTCTCCACCCTTACACCTCCTATCCAGCAGCCTTCATCACCCCTCCCAGCTGGCCTCACCTGACCCCCAGCGCTGCCTCTGCTGGATGTGTTCCTGTGAACAGAGGCAAGGATGCCTTCCCTGAGCCTCAGAGCCAGGAGAAACAGTCCCAAAATTTGTTATAAGGGAGGAGGTCTAGATTTATAAATACATGGCCACAAAGGGCCCACACAGGCACACAGCTCCCTTGCCTCTCCATGTCTGTCCTCACCTCCCTACGTCCATCCCCGCCTCTGGCAGCCACCCCACTAGATACCTTTGCCAGGACTCCAGTAGTGATGAAAATATTTGGAGATTTTGAACAATCCATGGACACAGAAATAGAGATCAATCAACCACAGGAAAAGCATGGGGGTTTGAAATCAGAAAGATCTAGATTTTATTTCTCTCTCTGGTCCTTAATAGTGATATGATCCTAGGAAAGTCCCCTAACCTCAAGTCGCTGTTTCTTCATCTGAGAAGTGGGAGTAAGAATACAAGGTTGGCTGCCAAAACTAGGGCACCACAAGTTTCTTCCAGGGATACAGCCGCCTGGAAGGGGCCAAAGGAGAATATAGAGATCACCGCTTCCCAGACCATGGTCAGTGCTGGTGTGTGCTGAATTAAAAGCCTGGCCCTCAAGAAGTGGCTTTAAAAGTATGCAAATAGACTCTTTCAGGGGAGGGCTGGGAAATAGGCCTTTCTGTCTGCTCTCTGCACTGAGTCCTGGAGGAATAGGCGGTTAATAACTGTTTCTTTGTTTACCATGGGCCCTGTAGATCAAACTCCATTGGCTTTCAGAGCTAGGTAATTTGGGGACCCGTCCCTCAGGTGGAAGTCTTAAAAGCTGGGGTATAAGACATTGGGTCCAGACCCTTCACAACTGGAAGTGGTGAGTCCCTTCTTGATCACATATCACAATGCTGAGGGTAGGGTCCTGGGAAGATTGTGTCTCAGCTCTATCTCCCATTTCAGTGTGAGGGTTTTCTCATTCATTCAGTGTGCAGAAGCCATGGTTTTTTTCAAAGGGAGTTGCTCCAGGGACCTGGTAGATTTGGCTTATCTGTGGGAAGGTGTGAGTTCACAGGCCTCCACCATTACCATCTTGGACCTGTCTTTCACACAGTCTCTTACACTGCATTAGGTTTCTCCAACATGGGGTCGATTATAAAAGATCCACTGTGGAAACTCCTAGGAGCAAGGAGAGGGGAGGGAGCAAAGGAGAACAATGGGTGCTTTGGTAGTGGGTGTGGTGTGGTAGCATACATCTACCCTAAATCATATGCAGTGTTATAAACCAATGTAACCTCAATGGAAAATGATACAATTAAAAAAAGAAAACTCATAGGAAGCACATTTATCTCATTTGTTAGAAGACTTTGATTTTTCTCATTAGTGTTTCTGAAATCAGCTGCGCTAAAGAAAGAGGCAATTTGACTGCGTAGAGCAAGAGGGGCAGAGGAAGTCTGAATCGCATTATGGGGCTCAGTGAGGTTCTCCAAAGAGGTGGTGTAAGAAACTGAGGAACTGGGCATCCCTGGTGGCACAAGGGGTTAAGCACAGCACTGTGACGCTATCTGCAGACTCTGCAGCACAAATTCAATCCCCGGCCCACCAGGGAGCAATCCACATGGTGCAGCAGACTTCTCCTGACTCGCCCGCTGCTCCCCTCAGCAGTGTATTTCATCAGTCTGCCTGTTCTGTTCCCCACTCTGTCTCTGGTGAATTCTCTCTCTCTCTCTCTCTCTCTCTCTCTCTCTCTCTCTCTCTCTCTCTCTCTCACACACACACACACACACACACACACACCCCGCCCTCCACACACACACCCCTCTGGCCTGTGCCATAGTTCTTGCATGCATGAATAAATAAATCTTAAAAAAGAAAGAAAGAAAGAAAGAAAGAAACTGAGGAACAGCCTCCAGGTCAGTGGATGGCAGTCTTAGCTAACTTGATAGTGGAAGGGGGGGCTTTCTGGACTCCACCTGACTCCCTGAACGGGGCTCTGGGAACTAGGGGCAGAGTGGAGCCACCAGGTGGTGTCAGAAAACAATGAGCACAGGTGGACCGCTCTCTTTCTTTGGCTACCCACAGGTAGGACAGACAGCATCCAGCCACGTATAAGGCAGGACATTTTCTTCCCCTTCTTAACACCCCCTTTTCTCACACCACATGTAAACAAACCCCTTTAAATCCTTTTTCTTATTTCTCTCTGTGTGCCTGCTACTAATATTCTTAAGTGCACGGGTGAGGACTCACAAACCAGGTCATCCCCGCTTCTCCTGAGTTTGCCTGGTAACAGCGGCAGGCCTTGGAGGCCTCAGGCTGGGAAAGACGCCCTGAAAGGTAGGTCAGGCCTGGAAAAGGAAGCAAAATGGTGTTGCAGCAAACCACTCACTCAGCTGCAGACAGATGGATCTTTTCATTGCTCCTTCCCGGTGCCAGGCAGGCTCCATCCATAGGTCCTTTGCCCTGACCATTTCCTGTGAGCTTCACTCTCCCCTCCTGACAGGGGCAGAGTTATCTCACCACTCCTGCAGGTCTGCTCAAAAGTCACCTTTTCACCCTACATAAAATTTTAGTCACACTGGCCTGGCACTCCTGATACACACCCTAATCTTTGTGTGTGTGTGTGTGTGTGTGTTTTCCCTCATTTTTAAAATTTACGTATTTTTTTTCAAGATTTATTTATTTATGCATACAAAAGCCGGGGTACAGGCCAGAGACGCAGGGGTTGAGAGGATTCACCAGAGACAGAGTGGGGAACAGAACAGACAGATTAACTGAAATACACTGCTGAGGGGAGCAGTGGGCAAGACAGGAGAGGTCTGTTTCGCCATGTGGGTTGCTCCCTGGCCGGCTGGGGATCGAACTCGTGCTGCAGAGGCTGCGGATTGCTTCATAGTGCGGTGCATAATCCCTTGCACCACCAGGGAGGCCCAAAATTTATATATATTTTACATATTGTTCATTTTTAAAGCCCTGATCTTTTTATTCTGCTGTGGCATTCACATATTCCAAGAGCATGCATGCATGTGTACATGCATGTATTATGTGTGTGTATATTTATATAGAGAAAATGGATATATATGATTATACATATATAAAATGACCATATATCTAATTTATTGTCTCTGCCTAAGGAGGATCTTTGTTTGCTGACTAGTGTGTCACCTACAACATGGCCTGAAACACAGTAGGTACTCCAGAAACATCTGGTGAATGAATTTCTTCAGCAGCTATTTATTTAAGCCTACTCTTCACCAGGCCCGCACCCCATATCTACACAATAAACACAAACATTGTCCTTGCATTTTTGAAGCTGAAGGTTAATCCTCTTTCTAATCTGCTGAAACTAAGGCATGTTGAGCAATGACAATGTGCTCACCTTCCTAGGGACGTGGGATCTTTACAAAGAAACTTCTTTTTCTTTTTTTTTTAAAGATTTATTTATTTGTTTATACAAGAACCAGGGTGCAGGCCAGATGTGCGGGAGGGTGAGAGGACTCACCAGAGACAGAGTGGGGAGCAGAACTGGCAGACTACAAAATACACTGCTGAGGGGAGCAGCGGGCACGACAGGAGCGGTCTGCTGCACCATGTGGGACCCTCACCAGCCGGCCAGGATTGAACCGGCGCTGCAGAGGCTGCGGACTGCTTCACAGCACTGTGCTCAACCACCTGCACCATCAGGGAAGGCCCAGAAACTTATTTTTCAACCGAGAGTTTTCTTTTTTGTCCTCCACACCTATAAACATGAACTGAGTCAGTCCCAGGCGCTCAGACTCCTACCCAGGTTCTCACAAAGTGTTTCTCTGCCAGGAACAGGCTGGCACAGCAGTTGAACCCAAGTGCCTCTCTCTTATGCTACTTCTTTTTCTGATCATTTTCCTTCACGCATTGCAGGAAGTTATCTCAGCTCCTAGAGTGCTTAATATTCTCAATAGGAACATGGGTCCTCTGGGCAAGACCCTCTGGCCCATTACTTTTTGTTTACAACGGTGTCAACTACAGGCTGGATAAATCGTAGACTCTTCCCGTGTTGCCATGGTAACATGTGGGGCATTCCTTTTCCAAAGGAGCCCATTCTCTTGACATCTACATCACCCTTCTAGATTTCCATGTCTGTGGCCAAAGGAACACCTCCATGTTTCTAAAAGGCCCAGAGAACACACGGGGGGTGCTCTCTTCTCTCCCTCTGAGTCAGTCGTTTTTTGGCTAGCTTTACAAGAGACCGTTTTTAATCCAGAGATGTGTCCCTCTAACTTCAGGATTTCGGCCTAGCTATTTCAGGGCAGGACAGCCTCTGGATTCATCTCAAATTACACCCAGGAGGCTCCCCTCCACCCTCACGGGTCCCTGCTTGAGCCAGACCACAGAGAAAGAAGACCTAAGACCCGGCCTTATTTCTTTCTTTCCTCATTGTTTAGACAGTTGCTGTATCAGGCAGGGTCTCAGCAGCAAACAGAACATTCCCCAAAGTGGGTGACTGAGGAGAGTTTAATGGAGCGGCTAATCACAGAGAAGCAGGCAGGGTGGAAGGAAACCAAGCAGGGAGGGTGAAGCAGCCTGGGACCAGCAAGAGCTGGGGGCACTGCCGTTCTGAGGCCTGAGGAAGCCCTGGGAAGGGGTAGCCAGGCCCGGAGCTGCCCAGAGTTTGCCTGACAGGGCGGTGGTCCTCAGGAGAGGCCCCAAGCACTGGCGATCAGCAGTCCAGAGGAATCCTGTTCTGCTCGCTCTCATCCTCCTTGTTAGCGGGGCACAGAGCAGGTTGGAAAGGGCAGCGAGCTTTGCAAGCATGAAGGGAGTAATTGGCAGCTTATTTATCTTCGGTCAGGTTGGGAAGCCTAGCCCCAAGCAGCTGGGGGTCTGGACTCCACCCCAGGGCTGGCCAGAGAGGATCAGAGTAGGGAGGAGAATAACACCACACATTCCGCAGTGCCGAGGGGAGGAGAAAGTCTTCCCATCACCAGGGCAACCCCTCTGAGTTGCCTTCCAGGCCCAAGCCAGGGAAGGGCTGGAAGTCATTTTTTCCATCACCAGCCCACTCCACTCCCGTCTCTTTCCTTCCTCCTTGGCCCCAAACAGAGTGATTTCCCTTACTGCATCCTTTCCCAAGGAGAGATTTTACGAGAATAACGGATGGTGGCTTTCATCGGAGGGCCAGGGCATGCTACGTGATGTTGGGGAGGGAGCAGTGGGGAGGAAGTAACAGAAGGAGGAGGTGGGGAGTGGGGGCTGCCAGAGAACCCAGAGTGAAGTAGAGAGGGGTTCAGGGGAGCTGTTGGAGGGGGGTGACCCAGCAACCTGACACATTTAGACTGTTGTCGACAAGGACTTTTCCTAGTGTTGATGCCATAAGGACACTGCAGACTGTGTCTGCTCTGCCCCTGCCCCCACCCCTGCCTCTGCCCCTGCTGGTGGGGTGGGAAGCAGGGACTGGTGCTTGGCCTTCCTTGTAAATGGACCAAAAATGGCATGCAGCAGAATCTGTTATAGGACAGGGAGAGGGGCAGCCCAAACCCCGCAAACCTGCCTATTCTAAATGGGTTCTGCCATCCGCCGCATCAACAGAAAACATAGGAGACTTTAAGGGGAAGGAACTTTAATAAAACTAGGAAACAATACAGGTAAGGCAGAGTCTAGTTTCTAAATGAAGCACCCAAAGTTACCCATCCCCTCGGTAAAAGTCCATCCAAATGGGACTGGCCCAGAGCAAGGCCCCAAAGCCTGCCACAAGTCTAAAGCATCTTCCAGTGGGGACCCACAGAAAAGGGCCAGAAACAACCAGACAAGCCCGGAAGGAAAAGAGCAAAATCAACATCAAGATAAAAGCTGCCATTGTCACCTCCCCACGGGTCTCACCCACATCTGTGTCACCCAGTCCACGACCAAAAGACAAGTGCAGTTTCTTCACGTGTCTCTAGGCTCCACGCGCCTCCTCCCGGTCTCCTGGCTCCATCCTGCTTCCTTCCTCAGTCTCTTCTGCAGCTTCTTCTCTTCCTGCTCAGCTCCACCCTCCCTTGGGTGGGGCAGGGAACCTCCCCCTCTCCTGGGGACCACCCTGTTACAATTCTAGAAGGACAGGGCACCAGGACAGCCTTTGGAAGCAACTCCGGAAGAAGGGTGTCTTATCATTTAGAAAAGCAAAGGAAAGGCAAGTGACTGCTTTATGACACGATTTTTTGATGCTGGTGCCCAAGAGCTTCCATGCCTTGGTCAGTCTTGATGAGCCTGTATTACTAAGGAAAGCTGCCGGGTGAGAGTGGCCAGCCAAGCCCACCTCGTTCCAGTCCCTCTGCATCCTCTCTCCGGCACCTTTGCCCACATCCTACTCCCTCCACCAAATTCCCACCTATCCTCTGGGCTTGTCTGGTTCCAGTTCCTCCTCAGCATAAAATATTTGTGCTCTGGCCAATTAAGTTACACTCTGCCTCTGAAATTCCAAAGCTTTCAGGCCTTGTGATTCTCTGTTCTCATCCAACATTACCTACTACTTTTTCTATGTAGATGGCTTTACTCCCAGCAAACAATCAGAATCCTCAGGCGCTTAACGGCCTGCTGGGCACACACAGCAGGCTCTCCATGAGTCCATTCTGATTCAATGGAGAAAGGAAGGGAGACTCTAGAATCTACCATTTGGGGGGTCTTTAACCACCAGCTGCTGATAATTTGGATGTTCCCTGAGAAATGGCAAATCAATCCTCCCTCTGCCAACTAGAAGAAAGCTTGGTTTTGAAAGGTCCATGCAGCAGGCCGCAATGCAAAAGCCTACCCGGAAGCCCACCTGGGGGGCAGGAATGCGGATACCTGCCTGGAGGATTCAGGCAATGAGCCTCCCCCCTCCCCCTACAAGTCTCGTCTCAGACAAAGAACCACTACCTGCCCTACAAACTTTTCCCGCCTTACGAGCCCAACTACCCACCTGACCTCTCCTCGCCCTATAAAACCCTGCTTCCCCCTAACAACGCGCGCGCCTTCACTGACCCCCACCTTGGGTGCGTGAGGTCCGCCCGGGGTGCAATAAACTTTCCCTCCCTTTGAGAAATGTAGCCTGGCTCTCCTTTTCTTTACCACGCCGTACCTTTCAGGTTTGTCCAATTCAATGAAATGCAACTGACTGACATACTGGTGTCAAGATATCCAGGCACCAGAGCATGGCCGCAGACTACCTTTAAAAATATATTTTTTTAGATTTATTTATTTATGCATACAAGAACTGGGGTACAGGCCAGAGTCTTGGCAGGTGAGAGGATTCACCAGAGACAGAGGCCCCAGACTACCTTATTTGAACCACACATAAGCCAATCTAAAAGATGAGGAAATTGGGCCTCCCTGGTAGCGCAAGAGGTTAAGACACAACCTATGAAGCTATCTGCAGCCACAGCAACATGAGTTCGATCCCTGGCCAGGGAGCTACCCACATGGCTCAGCAGACTTCTCCTGACTTGCTAGCTATTCCCCTCAGCAGTGTACTTTGGTTGATCTGCCTGTTCTGTTCCCCACTCTGACTCTGGTGACTCCTCTCTCTCTCTCTCTCTCACACACACACACACACACACACACACACACATGCACACACACCCCCCACACACACACCTCTGGTCTGTACCCTGGTTCTTGTATGCATAAATAAATAAATCTCTTTAAAAAATAAAAGATGAGGAAATTAAGGGTCAGAGAAGTTAAGTGACACTGCATAAGACACACAGTCCAGAACGCAGGTCCTTAGACGCCCAGCTATGTTTACCATGCTCCCCAAATGATTCTGATGAACCCTAAATCCACCGCAGTCTGTTGTATATGGGAACCCTGCTAAAGGCAACCTTCCCAAAGCAGCAAGTGTGGCCTACAGGAGTGGTGGGGGCCAAGGACTAGGTCTGGGGCAACAGGGATAACTGACAACAGGGACACTCAGTGACTCTTCCATCCCAGAGCACCTGGGAGAACTACAGATTCTGGACCTCTCACTGGCAGAAGGGATGGAGCTGACAAGGCCTTCTCCCCAGGCACTGAGCTTAACACCATTTCCAGTACCGCACTAGACTCCACCAATACCTCAAGTCAGTCTCATGCACACTGCCTTTATTTTTTTTTAAGATTTATTTTATTTACTTATGCACACAAGGGCTGGGGTGCAGGCCAGAGGTGTGGGGTACAGGGGGCGGGGAGAATGAGAGGATTCAGCAGAGGCAGAGTGGGGAGCAGGACAGGCAGATCTACTGAAACACACTGCTGAGGGGAGCACAGGGTGAGGCAGGAGAGGTCTGCTGCGCCATGTGGGTTGCTCCCTGGCCAGGGATGTGCTAGGGGGAAAAGGTTGTCCTAAAGGTGATTCCATACAGGCTTTGTGGACTCCACCCCCACCCCAGACCAAAGCCAAAAGACACTGGGAACTCCAAATCCCATCACCACCAAAGGGAAGGTGGCTGGGACCTGAGGGTGGGGTTAAGCAGCCAGGTTTGGTATAAAAGCCAGATACATGGGCTTTGGAGGGGATCTGCCATTTTGGCTCTCCACCAGCTCGCAGCTTTCGGCCAGCTCGGAGAGTGCCTTTGGATTTCCAGGTCGGCGGATCGGGTAGGACGCATTAAAGACTTTATTTCCCTATTTTCTCCCTGAGTTGTACATTTCCTTAATTCCCTTTCCCTTGTAAATAAACCTTTTATTAACCTTTTATGTGTGCCTGTAGTGGAGTATTAATAAGTCCCTTTTAAGCTCACGGGTGAGGACCCACAGCCAGGCAACCTGTTTTATATCGGGGTTGCCCCATAACAGTTGGAACTTGTGCTGCAGCGGCTTGCCATAGCTTCGTGGTGCTGAGACTTAACCCCTGGAACCCCCATGGAGGCCCATCACACACACAGCCTTTCAAGTCAGGGGCTCTGGATTTAAGTTCCTTGCTGTGTGATCTCTTCCAAGTTACCTAACTTCTCTGAGCTTCTGTATCCTCAGTCACCATATGGAGATCAGAATAGCAGTTATGTCTTAGCAGAGTTGTGAGAATCAAGTGAGATAATTAATGCATGGGGCACTTGGAAAAATATCTGGCACACAGAAAGTGCCCTATAAAGATTAATTATTAGATATAATAATACTGTACTGTGTATTTTATACAATGAATCTATAATAAATACATATTTATTAAATAAACACACACAATAATTATATTTATAATACAGGTGGTATTAGTTTACATAGGTACGTTAAACCTGCCATATATATGTTACATATACACAGTATACGTATGTATGTATATATAGCATATAGCTATAAAATAATGATGGCCATGTTCCAACCTTTATGTTAGGCCCTTCCGATGCACTTTGAGAGTGCAGGCTCAGACCCGGGAGCTCTGGGCTCACTCTCTGAGGCTTTGGGACAAGCTAATTCCCTTCCAGAGTGAGGCCACAGCCCAAGCTCTGCAAGGCCTGTCCGAGTTGTAACACCCCGAGGCTCTGGGCCAGACACACTCTCTTGGGCATGTTCTTCAACCCACAGCTAGGGCCCAGGGCTTCTGACTCTCTCTGCAAAGAGGCGGTGTTCCGGGAACACCCAAGGAACAGACCAGGCTCTCTGCCCGGGGTCTTGGGCAGGGGGCATGCTTCCCTGGGCTTACCACCCACAGCCCAGCCCGGGCACAGAGGGGTGCCACGGGCCCCACTCCAGGCCAAGGTGCGGACCCTGAACCCAGTTCTTGAGAGAAGCAATTCCCAGCGGGACCGTGAGGGACGCCCAGTCCCTCCCCGCAGGAAATGCCAACGGGCCCAACCCCCTTCCCCTACCAGGGGCAGGCAGGGCCTGTGTTCCCGGCGGTTCCCTGTGGACTGGCCGCACCGGCCCTTTGATCCGGCCCTTCGATCCGGCCCAGAAGGGACGTCTGCTTCATGGCGGAAAAGGAACCCCCGCCCCGGGGAAGAGGGGGGAGCAGAAGCTCGGAAATCCCGGGGGAGCAGCAAGCGTCCCCAAAACACAAAGGCTCTCCCTGAAGCCCTGACCCCAGAGATGATGCAAGCCAGAGACCAGCACACCCCGAGGGGCAGCAGGGAGGGCTGGGGGGAAAGTGAGGGAGCTCAGCGGGGTCAGAGGAATGCAGGAGAGGGGGCAAGCCCGGGGTTCCCCACTGGGCCAAAAATGCAGCCCAAGAGGGCAGGGCCGAGGACAGCCGGCCAGAGGGACAGGGCGGTCCCGGGGCCCAGCCCTACCCCAGGGGTCAGCCTGGCGGGGGCGGCCGGGGCGCGGAGGCGGGGGGCGGGCCGAGGGACGGAGGGCAGGAAGCCGAGCCGGGCTGACTCATCCTCCCACCCCCGCAGTGAGTCACCCCGGACGCGCCCCACAAAGCGGGTTCTGTCCGCTCCCGCCGTGCTGACGGCGCCCCCTCGCGGCCGCAGGCCCCGCGCGGCCCGGGCGCCCTCGCCCGCGCCCCGCCCTCGCGCCAGCCCCGGCCAGGGGGGCCAGACAGTGTGATCTAAAGGAAGCCACGGCCTTGCCTGCATTCTTCTCCATTTCCTTGTAGATACGAACATTTTCAAAAACAAAGTTGGAGGAGAGGAGAGCGCTCTTGTCGGGAGCAAAATTTGCCTCCCCAAAATATGTCTCCTTAGCAGAAGATTATTTTGAGCTCATTTTTGGACTTTTCATCCGGGGAGACGTCCTCCTCCTTCCCCCCCAGGGAGCTGAGGCACTAAGAGGGAGGCCTGCTCACCCAGACAGGCCCGGACAGACAGGCGTGGACCGCAGCACCCCGACCACAACCCTCAGGCGGGCACAGTTACCCATTATGTCCCCTTCCTGGCGCAGCTTGGTCCTGAGTATTCCTCCCAGTGTACCCTGGAGAGGGATGAGGTGCCAGTGAGAGTGGCTGGCACCCCAGGTGCCATATGCCAGACACTTGCTAAGCCTTTATGGCTATTACTTGATTTTATACGCCCCAAGGGAGGAAGGTGCAGTTCTCTGTCCACCCTCAGAGAAGGAAGCAAAGACTTAATAATGGCACCGTGGCACTTAGCAAATCATTTAATTATTTAGGCACACTTTTAATCCCCTCTGCACCAGTTTGGGGAATGAATAATCATTGCCCTTTACAGATCAGGTAACAGGAAGTCTCAGGAAAAGCCAGTGGTTAGTTCAGGTGGCACAGCTGCCCGGAGGAGTCCTGGAGTATTTCGGATTTGCTTCCAGAGCCTCCCCTACCCCTCCCGGTTCCTCCCCACCCCCATGAGCCTCGGGAGTGACTCGCTCTTCCAGATTGCTGTGCCCTGAGTAACTCACCCTGCCGGTGACTTTTGCATCAAAAACACACCTAAACAAATTCCTGGGCTAGTGAGCCAGCTCCTGGCAGCGGGAGCTCCATTTTCTGTTTGGTTTGCAGCTGTCTCTTCCCAGTGCCTACAACAAACATGTCTACATCTGTTGTGGCGCAATAGATTTGTGTCAAATGAATAAAACCTCAACAGCAAAAAGATCAGAGAAAGGTAGGTGAATGAAGAATTGTGATGTAGAGGAGCAATTTGGCACCCTGAAATATATCTTTGGCATAGGATTGTTCTGAGCTGGTTCTTTTTTTTTTTAAGATTTATTTATTTATGCATACAAGAACTGGGTTGTAAGCCAGAGGTGCGGTGGGTGAGAGGATTCACCAGACAGAGTGGGGAGCAGAATAGGCAGATCTACTGAAATACACTGCTGAGGGGAGCAGTGGGCGAGGCAGACGAGGTCTACTGCGCCATGTATGTTGCTCCCTGTCCAGCTGGGGATAGAACTCGTGCTGCAGTGGCTGGCGATAGCTTCATAGCTCTGTGTCTTTAACCCCTGCACCACCAGGGAGGCCCTGAGCTGGTTATTTTTAAAAAACACCAGATACAGAAAAAGTTCTGAGAAGCTATACATTGGTAAGATTGTGTGTGGGGGTATAAAATCTTTATTTGTGAGTATGTCTCCCACTCTGTGCCAGGAAGAGGAGGAGGAGGCCCACATCTCTTGATCTTTTATCAATGGAGGAGGCTGGCAATTTTATTCTGCATAACAATCATACCTTTGTTCAAGGTGTCTTTCCTGGTAGTCTCCCAAAACTGGCCTTCCCTTCCCAGCCAACAACCTTTGTCTTTGGCTGAAGATGTTAGTTAAGAAAGTGGCCTGGCCATTGCTGGATGGGTCTCTCCCAGGTATGTAAAAGTAATACTTGTTAGCAAATTTTATTTGTTTTTAATCCCATTACTCTATTTTATTATTATTATTATTATTATTATTATTATTATTACAAGGAGTATCTCAGCCAAGATACCAGAGGGTAGAGGGAACATTACTTTTTCCTCCCCTGCAATGGACCAGAGGTCAGTTCTGCTCCTACACTTCCCCACGAAGGAAAGATACCTCTGAGGGCTCCTTTCACTGCCAGCCTTCATGCTTCATCACCGGCCAAGGTCAGAAATTCCTTCTCTAGGGCCTCCCTGGTCGCACAGCAGGTTGAGTGCTGCGCTGTGAAGCTGTCTGCAGTCTCTGTGGCATGGGTTCGATTCCTGGCCAGCCCGGGAGAGGCCCACATGGCGGGGCAGACCTCTACTGCCTTGCCCACTGCTCCTTCAGCAGTGTCTTCCGTCTCTCTGCCTGTCCTGTTCCCCACTCTCTCTGGTGAATTCTCTCACTCTCCTGCAACTCTGGCCTGTACCCCAGTTCTTGTATAAATAAATAAATCTTAAAAAAAGGGGGGAGGTTAGAATTAAAAAAAAGAAAAGAAAAGAAAAGAAATTCCTCCTCAAATCTAGCCTTAACCTTATTCTCATATCTCCATATTCTTTTGGGGCAGGAAGTGGCATCTTCCTGGGTCCTCAGGATAGCTTCCGGAAGTTACACACCACCACCACCACCATTACTCCTGTGACACCCCCCACCCCATTATAAACCTCCTTAATATTAACTGGAATAAAATTCTTAAGGATAGTTAGAAAAAAAGTTTATTAGATAATCAAAGTGAGGATTTGAACCCACAGATTTTTACACTGTGAGAACTGTTCCAACCATCACAAGTTTGGATTTAGTGTACATAGGTGGGAACACTGAGTCGGTGACATTAAAAATGTAATTATTCTTGAGTGGGGGGGTGGTTCTATGCTATTATTTTTTAAAGATTTATTTATTTATACAAGAACTGGGGTACAGTCAGAGGCGTGGGAGGGTGAGAGAATTCACCAGAGACAGAGCCGGGAGCAGAACAGGCAGATGGAGTTCTGCCACGCCATGTGGGTTTTTCCCTGGCGGGCCGGGAATCGAACTTGCACTGCAGAGGCTGCGGACAGCACTCAACCCGCTGCACCACCTGGGAGGCCCCGGTTCCAGGTTATTTTGACCTACAATGGATGATCTCTATGCTCAGAGGAAGGCAATGCTGGGATTTAATCTCTTCCTTTCTAAACAATTAATTACAGGCAGCTCTCCCGCCCGCCTGTGTCTACGCAGATGTCTCTTTCTCCTATACCTAATAAACCTGTCCTTTAAAAAAAAAATTTTTTAAATCCACTATGAAAAGCAAACGCAGGGAATGGCATTGTTTAAAACTTCTTTATCCGCTCCTTGGTCATTAGAGGGGTTGAAGAGACTGACTTTACCTGCGGGCAGCAGATCTGCACAGCCATTTCACAGACAAGTCTATGCAGCTGGCTTTGCTGTCTTGTCACCTAGAGCAGGGAGGGGTCATCCCCAGAACACCTTAGCAGTATGCTAAAGAATCTGGGTGTCCAGCTTTAGCACGCTGACCTTCCTACTGTCATCTTCCTGCCTCCTGGCCACACCCCCTCCTTCCCTAAAGTCTCCCCTCCTGGCTCACCTCTTGCCCTCCGTCCCTCTCCTCTCTTACTTCCCAGAAGCCTCAGCATCCACGTGGGAGGCCCATCCGTCACTGAGGCCTCCCGTTCCTGGTTCTCTTCCTGACGATGTTCACTTCTTCCACCTCCGCCACCCACTCCAGGTCACACCTGGGGACTTATCCACTTGAAACTGCCTCGCCTCCCCGGGCATCCATACATCATGCTGTTCAAGGATGCTTTTTTGCACCTGTTCTTCCAGAAACTGCCAACCGGTTGGCCCTGCTCTGACTTCTCTCCCACCACCCAAGAGTCCATTGATCCTCATTTAATTTGCTGCCTTGAAAAAGTCCCCAATCTTCTTCCCTGTGCCTCCTCATCCCCAATAATACCCTATCAATTGGGGAGAAAAAAACATTGATAGATGAAGAGTTTATTGCATAATCCAAGTGAAGTTTCAAACCCAGGAAATGGTCATGCAGATTTTACACTATAAGAACAGCTCCACCCATCACAAATTTTTTTTTAAAAGATTTATTTATGTATGCATGCAAGAACTGGGTGTAAGTCAGAAGTGCGGGGTGGAGGCAGTGAGAGGATTCACCAGAGAGAGTGGGGAGCAGAACAGGCAGATCTACTGAAATACACTGCTGAGGGGAGTAGCAGGCGAGGCAAAAGAGAGGTCTGTTGTGCCATGTGGGTTTCTCCCTGGCCGGCCGGGGATCAAATAGTTGGCAATAGCTTGATAGAGCTGTCTTTAACCCCTGCACCACCAAGAAGGCCCCCCACTCACAAATTTTAGTTCCATTTATAGACTTCGTTACAGAACAGCATAGGTGTAGAAGAATATGAATCACTGATTGTAAAAAAGAGGTCTAAATATTTTTGACAGGGGCTTCTGATTTTCCTTTATAAATTTGGACCTTTCGATTTCCTAAGTCATCTTGACCTAAAAACTGTCGATGCTAAATGCTGGGGTTGGTAATTTTCCCAATTTTCTAAAGAAAGCATTGTAGAGACAGAAAGGCTGGGTCCCTGCTGTTAAAATCTCCTTTAGCTGTCTCCTTGGTCATTAGTGGTGGATGAAAGATTGATTTACCCGCAGGCATCAGATTCTGCACAGAACAGAACCTGTTCTGACTCTAAGCCTATGTGTATGGCTTTGTGCTCTTGCCTGCTAGACCCAGGCAGGGGCCCAAGGGATCCCCACAATATGTTCTCATATAACAAAACCTCAGCCCCAGAACTGTCCTGGCTGCACCAGCAGAGCCAAGCATTGCTGGAGGAAACACATGCAAAGCAGTGTGATTTCTTGCTCAGCACTCTCCAGTGGCCTTCACAGCACCCAACGACCCTAAGAGGTTTTTGTTTTCAAAGATGCATGTTTACAAGCATTATTTTTCAAAGATGTATTTATTTATGCACACAAGAACTGAGGTACAGGCCAGAGATGTGGGGGATGAGAGGATTCACCAGAGACAGTGGGGAGCAGAACAGAGAGACTGACTGAAATGCACTGCTGAGGGGAACAGCAGGCAAGTCAGGAGAGGTCTGCTGCGCCATGTGGGTAGCTCCCTGGCCAGGGATCAAACTCGTGCTGCAGTGGCTGCAGACAGCTTCACAGTGCTGTGCTTAACCCCTTGCGCCACCAGGGAGGCTCAGCCTAAGAGGTTTTCGAAGTGGCTGCTCTCACATTCTCCTTGCGCCTCAGAGGGGGCCATTGCTCCCCCCAGAACTCACAGCTTTCTTCTCACTTTACCAGAACGTAGAGCCATCACTCAGGAGCTTCCTCAAATTCCTGTGACCAAATTCCCTTTACTCTGCGGTACCACAGAAAAAGGGCTTCCTCATCCCACCGGCCAGCAGTCCATGGGGCATCTGACCTCTCGCTTCCCCTCAGCTGCCTCACTCTGCTGACTGCCTTCTCTTCTTCACATCATCCCCTCAGCGTCGGCTGGTCTTGTACCAAATCCCTTTAAAAGTCCAAAATCGGGGTCTCCCTGGTGGCGCAAGGGGTTAAGCACTGCACTATGAAGCAATCCTTAGCCTCTGCAGCACGAGTTCAATCCCCAGCCAGGGAGCTACCCACATGGCGCAGCAGACCTCTCCTGTCTCGCCCGCTGCTCCCCTCAGCAGTGTGTTTCAGTCGATCTGACTGTTCTGTTCCCCACTCTGTCTCTGGTGAATCCTCTCATCCCCCACACCTCTGATCTGTACCCCAGTTCTTGTATGCATAGATAAATAAATCTTTTTAAAAATTAGAAATAAATTAAAAAAATTAAAGTCCAAAATCACCAAAAATTCCTCTCTTTCCCCATATTCTCCTCACTCAGGACTGCCCTACAGCTCAACCATCCTTCAGCACCCCCTTCCTGATGGAGCTGTCTGCACCCCCACCCCTCCATTCCCTCTCTGCCGACCTCTGCCCCTACCTCAAGGCTGGAACAGTTCTTGTCCAAGTCACCAGCCCAGGGGGCACTAGGCCTCTCCCTTGAGTGTCCACCACTAGCCACTTCATCTCTCTCAACTCCTGGGTACCATGTTTCTTTCTTCTCCTTCCACATCTCTGCCTGCTCTCTGGCTTCTAACTCTCACCATCAGGGTCTGGTTCCAAGCCCTCCTTTTCTTCATGACACTGTGCCTTGACCATCTCAGCCATTCCTGTGATCTTAGATACCATCTATATCACAGCGACTTCTAAAGTCACCCCACCTCTGATTGGGACCAGGTAACACCCTTGCTCTTTTCATTGTCCCCAACTCTTTTCTCCTCCAGTCGGAGTACCTTTATATCTTTTGAAATGTTTACCAAACTCCTGTATCATAGCTTCAAAAACATTCAGTTAGGGCCTTCCTGGTGGCACAGGAAGTTGAGTGCAGCGCTCTGAAGCTGTCCGCATCCTCGCACAGGTTCAATCCCGGCCAGCTAGGGAGATACCCACATGGCGAGGCAGACCTCTCCTGTCTCACCCACTGCTCCCCTCAGCAGTGTATTTCAGTACGTCTTCCTGTTCTGCTCCCCACTCTGACTCTGGTGAATCCTTTCACCCTCCCGCGCATCTGGCCTGTACCCCGATTCTAGTATAAATAAAATTTTTTAAAATTTTAAAAAACATTCATTTAAAAAAAATTGAATTTAGGGCCTTGAAAAGATAGGTGCACACTGGCTCACAACCGCATAATTCACTATAGCCAAAAAGGTGGAAGCAACTCAAGTACCCATTGACATACGAATGGAAAAGCAAAAGGTAGTGTCTATTCACAATGGAATATTACTCAGCCTTAAAAAGGAAGGCTTCATTGACGTGGATGAACCTTGAAGACATTGCAACAACAACAAAATACTATCTGATTCCACATACCTGAGGTTCCAGGAGTAATCGAGTTCATAGAGACAGAAAGAAGAGTGAATGCAGGGTGCTAGAGGGAGGGAGTAGATGAGATAGTGAATCGTTTAATGGGCATAGAAATTTTCAGCTTTCCACAATGAAGACTTCTGGAAACTGCTCAGTAATATGAATGTCCTGAACAGTATTGAAGAGTAACCTTTTAAAAATGGTTACAATGGTAAGTTTTGTGTTATAAATTTATTTTTACAATTAGAAATAGAGTAAGGGGCCTCCCTAGTAGCGCAAAGTGCTAAGCATCAGCACTCTGAAGCAATCCATAACTACTGCAGCACAAGTTCGATCCCCGGCCAGGAGCTGACCCACATGGCACAGCAGACCTCTCCTGTCTCGCCCGCTACTTCCCTCAGCAGTGTGTTTCAGTCAGTCTGCCTGTTCTGCTCCCCACTCTGTCTCTGGTGAATCCTCTCACCACCCCCCAACACCTCTGGCCTGTACCCCAGATCTTGTATGCATAAATAAATAAATAAACCTTAAAAAAAAAAAAAGAAATAGAGTAAGGAAAATATAAATTAGTGATTTTCCCTTGCTTTAAGCCCTGTGATGTCTTCCATTTCTGTGAAAATAAAACCTAAATTCCTTACCCAGCCTAGAAAGCCCTGAAGACTTCTGCTTCCCGCCACCCTCGCCTCTGGTCTTGGTCCCCTACTCAGCCTTGCATGTTACCACACGGATGTATGTGCCCCAGCCTCTGTCTCCACCTCCTCCCACAGCGACCTCTTCCACCCTGCAGGCTAAGCTACCTACCATGTTATTTCCTCAAACAGCCCTTCCCTGGTCAACCCATTTGTAGATTTCCTCATTTTCTATTTCTATTTTTCTATGTTGCTGCCTCTTATTTATTTTTTTAGAGCTCTTTTCTCAGTTTTTCTCAATTGCATGCTCTTTTTCTTGATGACATGTTGATTTGCTTACTGTCTGTTTCCCACTAACATCACCAGCTCCGCCACCACCACCTCCAGATGCTAAACACCAGGGAGGCAAGAGTGTTGCTCCTCACCCCCCACCCCTGTATCCAGCCCCCCACACATGCAGGACCTTCCACACCTTCACCGATGAATGAGTGAGTCTCACACTTTTTTCTCTGAGTAGCAACTGCATCGGAAACCATCCCTGGAATTCAATCCTTGCTACTCATTAGCTGCATGACCCAGGGCAAATCTCTTTCCCTTCTTGGAACTGCATGTTCTTTATCTGTGCAATGTGGATAGCTCTGGCCATTGTGTTCTATAACGTGTGTCAAGTGCTGTCATAGTTGATGTCAACAGATTAGTACCTAACATCATTGTCTTGTATGTCATCAAGGGGATGCATTATATTGGACACCTTCAGGGGAGCTATGTTGGGGTGGGGAGTTCACAAATTCCTCTAAGAGTCTGATTAAAACTATACTCCAGGGCTTCCCTGGTGGCGCAAGGGGTTACGCACAGCACTTTGAAGGAATCCGCAGCCTCTGCAGCTTGAGTTCAATCCCCGGCCAGCCAGGGAGCAACCCACATGGCACATCAGACCTCGCCTGACTCACCTTCTGCTCTCCTCCAGCAGTGTATTTCAGCCAGTCTGCCTGTTCTGTTTCCCATTCTGTCTCTGAATCCTCTCACCCCCCCATCTCTGGCCTGTACCCCAGCTCTTGTATGCATAAATAAATCATAAAAAAAAATAAGTATACTCCACCCCCCCATAGAAAAATACAAGTAATCACTGGTACACATACTTAGCGTATACATTCTAGATGTTCACAGACATCAGAAACCTGACCATAGTCGCCAAGCTAAGAACCCCGAATATAAGGGATAAAAACAAAATTAATGGTTAAAGAGGTGAGGATGGAGTAGCTTTCTAGAAGGACTGGAGGCGGCGACTAGATTCCAAATAGGCCCAACTGATCAATACCCCATGGCTAGTTCTACAGCGCCCTCTGGTGGCAGGATGTAATTATCATCTGTAGGTTTCCCAGGTCAGGGGAGGAATGTGTTTCAGGGCCTTTCTCTGAGTTCACCTCAATAACTCAGAAGGCTTCTGCCCACCTGTCTGTCCTTCAATCATCTTCCTTCGCTCCATCTCCTAGGAACTGAAAAGCTCCTGGAGCCGTGAAATGCTTCTCAGAGTGAGGTGGAAGTGTAACAGTGGTCCCCAGGAAAGGGGGAGGTTCCCTGCCCCACCCAAGGGAGGGTGGAGCTGAGCAGGGAGAGGAGAAGCTGCAGAAAAGATTGAGGAAAAAAGCAGGATGGAGCCAGGAGACCGGGAGGAGGCGCATAGAGCCTAGAGACACGTAAAGAAACTGCACTTGTCTTTTGGTCGTGGATTGGGTGACACAGATGTGGGTGAGACCCGTGGGGAGGTGACAATGGCAGCTTTTATCTTGATGTTAATTTTGCTCTTTTCCTTCCGGGCTTGTCTGGCTGTTTCTGACCCTTTTCTGTGGGTCCCCACTGGAAGGTGCTTTAGACTTGTGGCAGGCTTTGGGGCCTTGCTCTGGGCCGATCCCATATGGATGGACTTTTACCCACAAGGGGACGGGTAACTTTGGGTGCTTGATTTAGAAACTAGACTCTTTGCCTTACCTATATTGTTTCCTAGTTTTATTAAAGTTCCTTCCCATTAAAGTCTCCTATGTTTTGTGTTGATACGGCGGATGGCAGAACCCATTTAGAATAGGCAGGTTTGCGGGGTTTGGGCTGCCCCTCTCCCTGTCCTATAACAGAAGGACAGTTTTATCAATGTATCCTCAGGTAGAATGGTAGTTGGGGTGGGGGGGGTGATAAATGATTTTCTTCCCTACCGTCCACAAATCTGAGATATGGCATTGACCATGGCTGTCACAGAAGTCTGTCAAAGAGGTCTCTAATAAAGTTCACAACCTAAAGTTTCATGACCTTTTCATTAAGAAAGGCGGTGACCTCGGCTAATCTCCATTTCCGGCCATGCACAAGTTTTTGCTTGTGTACTTAAACAATGTTCTATGTGTTCACACTGTCACGCTATGCTATATCTCCAAATTACAAAAAGTCTTTAATGGCTCAAAAGCACCTCACTGACTCATTAAAAATAGCGAGGAAGAAAGTCATTTAGATGTGACAACTCAGAACAATGTCATCCATACACAGTAGCTGCAATATTGTTAGGGGGAAAGGATGTCCTAAAGCTAATCCCATACAGGCTTTGTGGACTCCACCCCCACCCCAGGCCAAAGCCAAAGACACTGGGAACTCCAAATCCCATCACCACCAAAGGGAAGGTGGCTGGGACCTGAGGGTGGGGTTAAGCAGCCAGGTTGATATAAAGCCAGACACGTGGGCTTTGGGGGGTCCCCCATTTTGGCTCTCCGGCCAGCTCTGAGAGTGACTTTGGGTTTCCAGGTCGGCGGATCGGGTAGGACGCATTAAAGACTTTATTTCCCTATTTTCCCCGAGTTGTACATTTTCCTTATTTCCTTTTCCCTTGTCAATAAACCTTTTATTAACCTTTTGTGTGTGCCTGTAGTGGAGTATTCATAAGTCCCTTTTAAGCACGTGGGTGAGGACCCACAGCCAGGAACCCGTTCAATATCGGGGCTGCCCTATAACAATATGTCTAAATGTGCTGGCGGGGAGGAAAAATGCAAGAGTGGTTATTTTGCATGAGAAGCAAAAAAAAAGGCTGCAAATAGGAAAAACCACAAAGACGATCTGGAAACTGGGTTTTATTGACTACTCACCCCTGTCCCCAAAGCATTATCTTCTGTGAAATGTCAAATCACAGCTCAAAGTCCTCAAAGCTTTTGCATCAGTCACAACCTACTTTGCAGAATAAGCCCAAAATAACATTTCCCAGAATCAAAATTTGATTGTGTGCTAAAGATAGAGAAAGGCAGCAAGAATGTAAAGAATGCGGTGAGTATCTCAAAGTCGTTCTCACTCCACAGAGTAAACACAGGTAAAAGACACCCAGCTACAGAGATGCTGCACACAACAGCTGGGAGGTTAGGGATGTAAAGACTTAGGGAGACTGGGGCCTCCCTGGTGACACAAGGAGTTAAACATCAGCGCTATGAAGTGACATATATTTCTGTCTCTAGCTAAAATCCAGCTCTGTGGATGAAAATTGCTTTTAGAAGAGGGAAAACATTTATGATGGCAAAGTAGCTGATGAATTGTTCTGCTTATTTCTAAATTTCAATACATATATATATATATGTTGTTATTAGGTTATTTCATGAATGAAAGAGACATCCTAGAATCAGCACAGATGGAGTGCTAGTTTTGGAAGTGAGCTGAAATCCTCATAAAAGAAATGCTGCCTCATTGTGCTTGAGTTTTTCCCTCTGATAACTGGGAATGATGATGATGATGCCTAATTCAGATACCTGTGATAAAGAGGAGAGAGGAAATACATGGATCACACTAAGGACAATGCTGGCAGATAGAAAGTGTTCAGTGAAAGTTAGTATTAATCCCATCATACAATGCCCATTTGAACACAGAGAACCACTGACCTTCCTCCATGTGCCTCTGGAACCCAAGTCCATGTTGAAGGAAACAGAAAGATGTTGAACATGCTTCAAATGGCAGTCACTGGGGCCTCCCTGGTGGCAAAAGGGGTTAAGTCTCAGCACTATGAAGCTATCCACAGCCTCTGCAGCATGAGTTTGATCCCTGGCCAAGGAACTGACCCACATGGCACAGCAGACCTCTCCTGACTCGCCCTCTGCTCCCCTTAGCAGTGTATTTCAGTCAGTCTGCTGTTCTGTTACCCACTCTGTCTCTGGTGAATCCTCTCACCCCCGCCCCCCCCCACACACACCCTGGCCGCTACACCCAAGCTCTAGTATGTATAAATAAATACAATAATCTTTTTTTTAAAGATTTATTTATTCATGCATGCAAGAACCTGGGTACAGGCCAGAGGTGCGGGAGGGTGAGAGGATTCACCAAAGACAGAGTGGGGAACAGAACAGGCAGACTGACTGGAATACACTGTTGAGGGGAGCAGCGGGTGAGACAGGAGAGGTCTGCCGCACCATGTGGGTATCTCACTGGCTGGCCAGAATTGAACCTGTGCTGCAGAGGCTGCAGACAGCTTCAGAGCACTGAGCTCAATTGCCTGCGCCACCAGGGGAGGCCCAATAAAATAAATCTTTAAAAAATATATTGCAGTCACTGAGGAGACATTCTTCTCAACGTGTTCGTGTACCAACAGACAGCAAGTATGAGAAACTACTTCCTCCCGCAGCCCTATGACACGCATCCACTCTAAAGGGCAAAGGTATTCATGGGATTTTGGTTTTGTTTTAACATTTTTATTAAGATATAATTCATGTAACATTAAATTCACCGTTTTAAAGGGTAACTTCAATGACTTTTAGTATATTCATTCTGTTCCACAACCACCGCCACTATTGAACTCCAAAACATTTTCTGTCACCCCAAAAGAAACCCCATACCTCCTTTTTTTTTTTTAAAAAAATTTTTTTAATAGAGGCATGCTTTTATTTATTTATTTGTTTGTTTGTTTTGTTTATACATGCACTGGGTACAGTCAGAAGCACGGGAGGGTGGGAGAATTCACCAGAGCTAGAGCGGAGAGCAGAGCAGGCAGAAGGACCGAAGTACACTGCTGAGGGGAGCAGCGGGCGGCAGGGGAGGTCTGCGCGCCATGTGGGACCCTCCTCCGGTGGCCGGGGAGCAGCCGGGGATCGAACCGGCGCTGAAGAGGCCGCGGGCAGCTTCGCAACCCAGCGCTCAACCGCTGCGCCACAGGGGAGGCCCGAAACCCTATACCTTCTAACAGTTAGTTCATATTCCTTCCTCCTCGCCTCCTGGCAGTTGCTAATCTCTATCTCTGTGGATTTACGTATTCAGGACATTTTGAATCAGAGGAATCATAATATGAAAGCTTTTGTGGTTGGCTTTTTTCACTTAGCATGTTTTCGAGGTTCATCCAGGTTGCAGATATCAGTACTGGACTCCTGTATATGGCTGAGTAGTATTCCATTGTGTGGCTATATCACATTGTGTCTATCCATTCATCTCTTGATGAATGGACATTTGGTTTACCTTCTGGCTATCATAGATAGGGCTGTCACAAACATTCATGCACAAGTTTTTGTGTGACCCTATGTTTCCTTTCTATCTAGTATAGACACTGAATGGAATTGCTACGTCACGTGGTAATTCTATACTTAACCTTTTGAAGAACTTTCCTCATAGTTCCTTTTGAAGAACATTCCTAGTAGAAATCTGGTTTCTCTATATTCTCACCAACACTTGTTGTTTTCCCTTTTTTTTTAATTACAAGTTTTTAATTATAACTATCCAAGAGGATGTGAAGTGATAGTCCATTGTGGATTTGATTTGCATGTCTCTGAAGGCTGATGCTGAGCACCTTTTCATGTGTTAATTGGCCATTTGTATATCTCCTTTGGGAAAATGTCTATTCAAACTATTTGCCTATTTCTATTTGGGTTTTTTTGTTTTTGTTTTTGTATTTGTTTTTTTGTGGGACCCTTGCCGGCGGACCGGGAACAAACCGGTGCTGCAGAGACTGCAGGCAGCCTCGCAACCCAGCGCTCAACCTCTGTGCCACCAGGGGAGGCCCTCTAATTGGGTTTTTATTGTCAATTTTTTTTTTTTTTTTTTTAAAGATTTGGGCCTCCCCGGTGGCGCAGCGGTTGAGCGCTGGGTTGCGAAGCTGCCCGCGGCCTCTGCAGCGCCGGTTCGATCCCCGGCTGCTCCACGGCCACCGGAGGAGGGTCCCACATGGCGCGCAGACCTCTCCTGCCGCCCGCTGCTCCCCTCAGCAGTGTACTTCGGTCCCTCTGCCTGCTCTGCTCCCCGCTCTGGCTCTGGTGAATTCTCTCACCCTCCCGTGCTTCTGACTGTACCCAGTGCTTGTATAAATAAATAAATAAATAAATAAACGAACAAATAAATAAATAAAAATCTTTAAAATAAAAATAAATAAATAAATAAATAAAGATTTATTTATTTATGCATACAAGAGCTGGGGTGCAGGCCAGAGGTGGGGGGGTGGGTGAGAGGATTCACCAGAGACAGAGCTGGTAGCAGAACAGGAGGATCTACTGAAACCCACTGCTGAGGGGAGCAGCGGGTGAGACAGGAGAGGTCTGCTGCACTATGTGGGTTAGCTCCCTGGCCAGGGTGGCTGCAGATTGCTTCATAGTATTGAGCTTAGCCCCTTGCATCACCAGGGAGGCCCCTTATTGTGAGTTTTTCTTTTTTTTAATATTTATTTAGGCAGAGGTACAGGGTGATGAGAGGATTCACCAAAGACAAAGTGAGGAGCAGAACAGGTGGATCTACTGAAATACACAGCTGAGTCAGAAGAGGTCTGCTGCGCCATGTGGGTAGCTCCCTGGCTGGCCTGCCAGGATCAAACTCATGTTGCAGAGGCTGGGGATAGCTTTACAGTGCTGTGCTTAACACTTGCGCCACCAGGGAGGCCCTTGTTGTCAGTATTTTTTTTTAATTTTCTAATAAATGACATTTTTATTGATATAATTGACATATAAAGTGAGTTTCAGATGCAAAATCTAATGATTCAATGTACACATACATTCAGAGTTGATCACCACAATAGATCTATTTAATATGTAACCAGTTATGTTTTCCCTTGTGATGAGAAATTTTAAAATCTCTTGTCTTAGCAACGTTCAAAAATACAATATTATTTAATTCTAACTTGGAAATTCCATCATTTGCCAATTTTCTTTTAATTTTAGTTTTTAATTTTTTAGCCTAGTTGAGAATAATGAATGAATATTTCTTGTTCTTTGGAGGACATATAAGAAAGAATAAAGGTCATGAAACAGTAATTTCTACAAAGAGTTATAATTACTCAAAAAATAATCCTAAATACTAAAATATGGTCCAGTGGATCCTGGTATATACCAGTGTTTACCAAATGATACTGTTCTAAGTATTGACACTTAATTTTTTTTTACATGGAAGGTTTTTTTTAAAAAATATTTATTTATTTATTTTTTAAAAAACAATATTTGCTCACCCCACCCCCTCAGATTGAGTCCCCATAGAATTTCCTTCCCCAAGGCACCTGTGCACCCTCACCACAGTCCCCTGTGCTTATTGTCAGTATTTAACTGTGTTTATTGTTAAATTGTAAGAGTTCTTTATTCTGGATACCAGGTCCTTATCAGATAAATAATTTGCAAACATTTTCTCTCACTCCATGGGTTGTCTTTTCATTTTCTATTTAGTGCCCTTTGACCCACAAAAGTTTTTAATTTTGGTGAAATCCAACTTATTTCTTTTTTGGGGGTCACATCCAAGAAACTATGTGTTATCACAAAGATTTTCACCTGTGTTTCCTTCTAAAAATTTTATACTTTTAGCTCTTTTATATATAGGCCTTTGACCTATTTTGAATTAAGATTTGTACACAGTATGCGACAAAGTCTAAATTCATTCTTTTGCATTTAGATATCCAGCCATCCCAGCATTGTTTCTTGGAAGTTATTCTTCCCAATTGAATGACCTTAGCACCAATGTCAAAATTCAATTGACAATAAATATACATTTTTTTTTTTCCTAAACTCTATTCCTTTGACCTATGTGTCTATCCTATGCCAGTACTACTGTCTTAACTACTGTCACTTTGTGGTAAATTTTGAAATTAGGAAGAACAAGTCTAACCTTGTTCCTTTTTTTTCAAGATTGTTTTGGCTATTCTTGGTCCCTTGTGATTCCGTATGAAATATAGGATCAGTTTTTCCAATTCTTGAAAAAAAAGTTTTGATAGGGATTACGCTGAATCTGTAAATCAAGTTGGTAAGTATTGCCATCTTGACAATACTAAATTTTCCGGGCAATGAATACAGATCATCCCTAGATTTATTTAGACTTTCTTTTTATTTCTTTCAACAGTGTTTCACAGTATATAAGTCTTGTACTCCCTTAGTTAAATTTATCCCTAAGGGTTTTATTCTTTTTGATGCTATTGTAAATGGAATGCTTTCTTATTTTACCTTCAGACTGTTCAGTGCTAGTGGATAGATATGCAAGCCATTTTTTAATATTGATCATGTATGCTGAAATTTTGGTGAATTTATTGGCTCTAATCAGTGTTTTGTTTTGTATTTAAGGTTTGCTATGTCTAGTATCATGACATCTGTAAAATAAAGATAGTTTCACAATTACATGAGAATTTGAAATGCAAGGGGACATTTTGTGACATTGATAATGTCAATGAAGAACATTTCTTTTATTGCAAATGACTTCTTAGTGTTTTCCACGTAGTGTTCCTTAGTGACATATCAGAACCTATTGGTCACCCAGGACCAAATTTCACAATTTTAATGTTGGGAATAAAATTTCAGGATTTCTTAAAACTAGAACTCTGACACAGTTGCATCATGAAAGCTTTGCAATTCCCCAACATTTGATTTATTTGAGAAAGATAAAAGATATTGTTGGGTATATTTTAAAAACGCTTTGATAAAATAGTAAATTTTATGTTATGTATATTTACCACAATTTTTTTAAGCACTTGAAATCCTACATTAGAGCAAAAAGTACTTTCCAAAACTGAATGAACTAAAGATAAAGATATCCTTATATCTTCTCAGGTTAAACTAGGCTTCCAACTTTTGAACATGATGTGCTTGAAAACTTAGATTCTGGTAGTTCACAAACCATCCTCACTGAGAACACTGCTGAGTTCTGAGTCCACGTTTTGTCTGCGAACCCAGGACTATCTGATGAGGCACCTAATGTCACTCCTTAAGGTTCCCAAATTCAGAAATACGGGGGGCAGAGGGGAAAACCTGACTGGATACAGAACCTGAGCTATGGCTCAAAGTATCCAATATCACATTAAAGATTACAAATAAAATCTTAGTGATCTACAACAATGCTGTGGCTGGTCTTAAATATTTCATTACATTACTTTAAAATTTGTGAACATTTTTCAAATTTCCCCCAAATTTTGGTACTTTGCATATACCAGATAGTCAATCATTAAAAATGTCTGATGGGGGCCTCCCTGGTGGTGCAAGGGGTTAAGCGCCGCACTGTGAAGCAATTCACAGCCTCTGCAGCACAAGTTCGATCCCCTGCCAGCCAGGGAGCGACCCACATGGTGAGACAGACCTCTCCTGTCTCACCTGCTGCTCCCCTCAGCAGTGTATTTCAATAGATCTGCCTGTTCTGTTCCCCACTCTGTCTCTGGTGAATCCTCTCACCCCCCATATCACTGGCCTGTACACCAGCTCTTGTGTGCCTAAATAAATAAATCTTTAAAATAAATAAATAAATAAATTATGTCCGTTGGTACCAACATTTGAGAAACTCTGTTTTAGTCGGAAAAACACAGGACTGTGGGCCAGGAGGTCTAGATTCTAGCCCTGTTTTTGACATTATGTGTTAATGTCTATCAACTTCAGTCTCCCCATTCTAGATTAGATTGGAATTTCCTGCTCTGGCTTCCTCACAGGGCTTCTGTGAAAAGCAAATGAGGAAAGTGACGCACATTGCTCTCCACCTGCAAGGCATGCAGACGTGTGACATGAGGCCACTTCTTTAAAGTCCCTGCCACTTTGGCTTCCCTAGTTTGGGATCCTTTGTGTACATCCTCATGAGTTACCAAGCAACCTGTCTCCCATGACTTTGGATTTCTAACTCTGCTTTATCACCCAAACACCATCTTGGAGAACAAACCCTACTTAATCCTAGCGAAGAAAGTGGCCAAGTCTCCCAAATCCCGCTCTTACTCTAATCTGCCCCAGGGTCTCTGTTTCTCTGTCTCTGTCTCCGGGAATCTTCTCATAATTATTTGGAGGGAGTGGGTTTTCTGATGAGCCTGGCTGTAGCTTTTCTCTCTGCCCTCATATACCCCCAGGCCCAGCTGCAGGGGTCATCCTGGAATCCCCTTAGCAACTTGCACCAACCTCTCTCTCAATGCCTCCCAAGGAAACCCACACCTGCAAGTTCATTGACAAAGTCATCCTGCCCATCACCTCTACTATGACTAGGGAATTCTGCAGAGTTCTCAGCCAGAAAAGGAAGAAACCAGCCCTACCCTGCCCACGCCACCCTCTATAGATGGATTTATGCTTCCTTGTTGGTGGGGACTGTAGAAACCACAGGTGACTGTGAGTCAGCAGGTAATAAATAGCATTCTTTACTAACAGAAGTTGCCTAAGGCAACCCTGGAAGGGTAGGGCCCTGGGCTTTGTCTCTGAGAACCTCCTAGAACCCACTGAGTTCCTAGACCTTGATAGTAAGTTACGGCAAAAACACAAATAAATCAATTGTTATTCTTTGGGCATTCCTTCTCAACACCCCCAAATGCCCTTTAACTCTTGAGTTTTTCCATCCTGAGCCCCTTTCCATTCCTCAAATTCACCACACCATCTCTTAACTATGGCTTTTTTTTTTTTACCTGAGCTTCCAACTCCCTGAAATTCTCTTCCTTCTTCTGTTTACTCAGAAAACACTCTTTTTTTTCTTTTTTAAAAAATTTATTTATTTATACAAGCACTGGGTACAGTCAGAAGCACAGGAGGGTGAGAGAATTCACCAGAGCCAGAGCAGGGAACAGAACAGGCAGACTGATGAAATGCACTGCTGAGGGGAGCAGCGGGCGTGGCAGGAGAGGTCTGCCGTGCCATGTGGGACCCTCGCAGGCCAGCCAGTATCGAACTGGCACTGCAGAGGCTGCGAACAGTTTCACAGTGCGGCGCTCAACCACCTGCACAACCAGGGGAGGCCCTCAGAAAACACTCTTCATTTAGATCTCTGACCCTTTAAATGTCAGGACTGTTTCTGGCCCCTGGAAGTGTCTAGAGATACAGGGCATCCTCTCTGGAGTATCCGGGAGTCTTCCTGCTCTGCCAGCCTTACAGCGAGGCAGTCGGCTTCACAACTCAGGGTGGGGTATCTGCATCCCAGGCAGAAGGATGGAGTCAGGAACAAATAGAAGAGGGTCCTGGGGTTGAAACAGGTCTTTAAACCTGCCAAGGAGTACATAGTATACAGTTTAAAGGCGATCTCTTTCCACTACTCAAATTCCCTATCCCCACTTTCTTAAAATAGACTTGTGAATATACCTCTTAAAAATACCAGTGAGGGGCTCCCTGGTGGCACAGGCGGTTGAGTGCAGCAATGTGAAGCTGTCCACAGCCTCTGCAGCACAGGTTCGATCCTGGGCAGCCAGGGAGATAAACACATGGCACAGCAGACCTCTCCTGCCTCGCCCACTGCTCCCCTCAGCAGTGTATTTCAGTCAATTTGCCTGTTCTGTCCCCACTTTGTCTTTGGTGAACCCTCTCACTCCTGCACCTCTGGCCTGCACCCAGTTCTTGTATGCATAAATAAATAAATCTTAAAAAAAAATACCAGTGAAAGTATCTACCATGTCCCACCTTCCTATTGACATGAGCCTCCACTCTGCCACTTTATGAAAGAAAAATAAGCCTCTTATCAAGGGTGTGCAACATCAGGGTAGTGGGAACTGTCCCTCACCACCAGCCCGCCAAGGGCAGGTAATAAAGGTGCATTATCTGCAGAGAATTTTAAAACAGCAATCAACCAAGAGTCAGTTACTCATTATTATCCCCTAGGCCAGCAATTCTAAAAAACAATGATGATAAAATATTACTCCTTGAAAAAAAAAAAATACGTTTTCTTCATCTAAGTTCTGGATCTAAACAAATGCAATAGTTACTCTTGGTTTTTAATAACGGAGATATAAATGTCAAATGAGCATATTTTTATAATTTGTTTTTTTTTAAGATTTATTTGTTTGTTTGTTTGTTTGTTTGTTTGTTTGTTTATACAAGCACTGGGTACAGTCAAAAGCACAGGAGGGTGAGAGGATTCACCAGAACCAGAGCGGGGAACAGAGCAGGCAGACTGACGAAGTACACTGCTGAGGGGAGCAGCGGGCTGCAGAGGAGGTCTGTGCGCCACGTGGGACCCTCGCCCGGTGGCTGGGAATCGAACCGGCGCTGCAGAGGCTGAGGGCAACTTCACAACCCAGCGCTCAACCGCTGCGCCACCAGGGAGGCCCTATAATTTGTTCTTTAGAACACTTTATATTCTCCTTAGAATTTCCTTGGGAAACTCCAGGAATACAACACCCATCCCCTACCCCCCAGCCACCTGTTGCCCTTCCCAGAGCAACTGGATTATCTCTGCATATAAATAGAAGATTCAAAGGAGAGGAGGACAGTGCAGTGACTGAGTGACACAGTGACAGACTCAGCAGAGCTCCACGCCTTCTCTATTTTTAAAATATTCACGGTTCTTAAAAAGCACCCATTGCTTGGGCCTCCCCTGGTGCAGATGGTTGAGCACCACGCTGTGAAGCTGTCCGCAGCCTCTGCAGCGCCAGTTCTATCCAGGCCGGAGGGTGAGAATCCCACATGGCGTGGCAGACCTCTCCTGTCTTGCCCACTGCTCCCCTCAGCAGTGTACTTCATCAGCCTGCCTGTTCTGCTCCCCACTCTGTCTCTGGTAAATCCTCTCAACCCCCCACACCTCTGGCCTGTACCCCAGTTCTTGTATGTATAAATAAGTAAATCTTTCCAAAAAAATTTCCATGTGTTCCAAATGTCCAAGAATGCCTGATTCCTGAAGGAGAATCCCTTGAGCATAAAACCCTTGAAATACTGAAGGCGATGGTACCTCCTACTAGGCAGGTGACAGACTCCCGGCACAGCTCCATGCCTGTCTATTTTTAAAATATTCATGAGTCTTAAAAAACACCGATTGCTGAAGGCTAGGAGAACACCCCCATCCTTGCTGGATTCTTGGTTACCGGGGATAAGAAAGAGCTGGGCCAGCACGCCCTGCCTGGGTCTGGTCTCCTCCGCATATTTGCATGACTTCAAGAAGGAAGTGAAAAGTTTCACATTTCCTTTCAATAGATGAGCATGACATCTTTAAATAAACAGAACTTACAGCAGAGATACTTTGGTGTTTCAAACTTTTGCAAACATTTATTCAGACACATAGAGGAAATATGTTTTCAATTATGTTTGCCCCCAAATTATTACATAACAGAAAGTTGGGTGGGTTTTTTTTTTTGGGGGGGGCTTATCAGTCATTTGGGACTGTCAATACCTTCTCAGCTTACTTGTTTATTCCTACCTTGTTCTCATTAACACAGTGATGTGATTCTCCTGTAAATAATGCATTTAACAATCATTCATACATCTTTTGTAATCCCCCAATTTACACCTAATATATTATCTTCTTTTCTTGTTAATTTGCTCTGAACCCTAATTTTTTAACAATAAATATTTATCTGCAGATGTATTCTAATTATATCATAAATATAAGTTGGGCTTACAAGCACATCAGGTAATGTTCTCGGGATTTTATTTATTTAACTCATTTGGTTCAAGGCAACCTTCTGAAATAGATACTTTTATTATGAAGATTGTGAGTGACAGAGAGATTAAGTAATTTGCCCAAGGCCACACAGCTAAAAAAAAGCGTGGCAGAACCAAGGACATCCAGGTTGCTTGAGCTAAAGAACTGCTAAACTGCTTCTCTCTGGGCGACGGGGCGGGATTAGGCTTCTCAGGGGGATGTGCTGTCCAATTCATTGGGCAAATGTAGGAAAAAAGTATATAAACAGTCACATTATTTTGTAACTTTCTTTATAAATTTTTAAGTTAAAATGAATGTTATTCTTTTTATTTCAAATGTTAATATTGATAATATACTAAAAGTTATTTTTAAAACTATAAAGAAAATTTTTAGATCTAAAAAATATGCAAGGATGGATATAATTTTCCAGAATTTTTTGAAGACCACAGTGCTCAGGAACATTTCAGGAACGCTCCATGGAATAGTCCTGCTTTCATGCCATCGGCCAGAATCTGCCACGTCGTCACTTGCATCCCGACTCACAGGTCAGTTCCAGGAAATTGAACTCCACAATGGAGGAAGGGATGCAAGAACCATGAGGAATAGTCTTCTAAATCCCCTCTTAGCTGTTTCCTCAGCCCTTCAGGGTTTCTATCCACCTTGGACAAGCGTGGCACTCCCAACAAGCCAACAACAATCACACCCAGTGGAGGAGTTTACCACTTCCCTTTCGGGCATGCTGGGTTGCAGAAATGTCTTTGGTTTTTACTGAGCGGAAAGTAGTCAGAGCTGCCAAAGGGACCCTTGTAGATGACTGTAGGAAAAGGGGCAGAGCTCTAGGAGGAGCAGGAAGAGAGGTTGGAAGAAAAAAGAAGAGTGTAGGGCTTTGGAACCTATGTCTCAGGAGTGCTATTTGGGGCACAGGAAGCAATAGTGAAGACAATTTTTTTAAAGATTTATTTATTTATGCATACGAGAACTGGGGTACAGGCCAGAGGTGCAGGGGTTGAGAGGATTCACCAGAGACAGAGTGGGGAACAGAACAGGCAGATTGACTGAAATACACTGCTGAGGGGAGCAATGGGTGAGTCAAGAGAGGTCTGCTACACCATGTGGGTAGCTCCCTGGCTGGTGAGGGATAGAACTTGTGCTGTAGTGGCTGCGGACAGCTTCATAGGTTGCATCTTAACCCCTTGCGCCACCAGGGAGGCCCGACAATTTTATTTTTTTGAGGAAACACTGTGAGGTGAGCAGTAGACCTTGGTGGTCCAGGTCAACAGCCTTTAGAAAAGACCAACATCACCTCTGAAGACTTAGAGATTTCTTTGAATGCTGAGGTGACCCTTCAGTTTGAAACAAAGCATTCAGTCTGCTTTGGTTTCTGGCCACATGGCAGACTCGTACACAGCAACCTACCTCTCCCTAAAGGATTGTGGAAGAAAGTGCAGGTGTAGAGTGAGACACATTTGGGTTCAAGTCCTGCCTTTTCTTCTTGCTTACGTTGTCTTGTTGAGCATGTTATGTAACCTCTCTCAGCTTGTTTCCTCCTCTGTGACAGGAGGATAATAGCTACCTCATTGGGATTTTGAGGGGATTAAATGAAATAAAACATGTCAGCTGCTTCATTATGCTTGTGCATCATAATTGCTTTATTAAAAAGATTATTATAATGATCCAAAGATTTAGTATTATTGCCTTCATTTTACATATAAAGATGGAAACTTTGAAAAGCCAAGTCTGCCCTGCCCCAAAAGCATTTGTAAAGGATTTGTTTGCGAGCGAAGACACTGACGTGGAACCAAGAGATGGCTTCGGACCACTGAGAGCTGTACATTGTGTCCTTTGCTGAGGAGACCAGCGCAAACTGGAAAGGGGAGCAGAGGAAGCCATGAGCCAATGCTCACGGTGGTCTCCTGTCTGGAGGTTGGTGGTTGGCCCAAATGCTTAATCCAAGGTCTTACTAGGTGGAATCCCAGCCATTCCACATGCTGGCTTTTTTTTTTTAATATTTATTTATTTATGCACATAAGAACTGGGGTACAGGCTAGAGGTGTGGGGTGGTGATAGCATTCACCAGAGACAGAGTGGGAAACAGAACAGGCAGATCAACTGAAATACACTGCTGAGGGGAACAGCAGGCGAGTCAGGAGAGGTCTGCTGCGCCTGGCTGGGGATCGAACTTGTGCTGCAGAGGCTGCAGATAGCTTCATAGTGTTGTGTCTTAACCCTTTGAGCCACGAGGGAGGCCTTGTCCTCCTACTTGACCTTGGCCAACCTACTTGACTTCTGAGGCTCAGTCTGTGTTTACCAAACAAGATAATACCACTAGCTGCTGCTTCGTTGGGTTTAGTCAGGAGAAAGTTGATTAGTCTTTATTGAGCACCCAGCACAGGACCCTGCACACAGGGTGGATCCTCAGACTTAGTTCCTGCCCTTGAAAACCCAAACTGAGAATGTTGGGGAAAGGATCCAGGACTCTATCCTGCCAAAATGGCCCAAATTATGGTTCATTTTTCCAAGGAGGAATTTATGATACAGAGAAGGATGTTCCCCAGAGGATGAGGAAGTTACTGTAAGCTTGAATGGGAGGTATTTGGGTCAGAGGTGAGTAAGAAGTTCCTAAAGTTGGTTGTCAAATTAAATCAGAAATAATGGTTTCGGGTAGTTACGCTAGTATCTACTCTAAGAGTAAAGTGTCTGCTCATCTTCTTGGGCTAGGTAAGACATGGCATAGTGAGATGGGCTGAGGCCATCTCATCCCCCCTCCTCAAGCAAATGAGCCTGAAAATTCACGTGCCACCAGCAAGAGTTGACTGTGACCCTGGGTTAAGTGTCCAGGACCACAGAGCTAAGAGAAATTTACTATGGTTTGGGGAAAGAGTTGTTCTAGCATTGAAAACCTTTGCAAGGGGGCATCCCTGGTGATGCAGGGGTTAAAGTCTCAGAGCTATCAATCTATCTCCAGCACTGCTGCATGAATTACATCCCCAGCCAGGGAGCTACCCACATGGCACAGCAGACCTCTCCTGTCTCGCCCGCTGCTCCCTTCAGCAGTGTATTTCAGTCAATCCGCCTGTTCTGCTTCCCATTCTGTCTCTGGTGAATCCTTTCACACCCCACCCCCTGCCCCAGCACCTCTGCCCTACACCCCAGTTCTTCCATGCAAAAATAAATAAAATCTTTTTTAAAAGAAAACCTTTGCAAAGACTGTCCCAGAACCTTACACTTCTTTTTTTTTTTTAAAGATTTTTTTTTTAATAGAGGCATGTTTTTCTTTATTTGTTTGCTTGTTTGTTTTTGTTTTGTTTATACATGCACTGGGTACAGTCAGAGGCGCGGGCGGGTGAGAGAATTCACCAGAGCCAGAGCGGGGAGCAGAGCAGGCAGAAGGACCGAAGTACACTGCTGAGGGGAGCAGCGGGCAGCAGGAGAGGTCTGCGCACCATGTGGGACCCTCCTTCGGTGGCCGGGGAGCAGCCGGGGATTGAGCCGGTGCCGCAGAGGCCGCGGGCAGCTTCGCAACCCAGCGCTCTACCGCTGCGCCACCGGGGAGGCCCAGAACCTTACACTTCTTAATTACACCTGCTCTTGAGATGAACTGAGGTGGAGATCCAGTGTCAGAACAGACCTAAAAGACGAAATCAAATCACTGCTCAGAAGAAGGGGGCATAAAAGAAGTGGTTACACAGTGGCTCTGATTAGAGCCACTTGAACAAAGGCAGATTCTAGGAACAGTTGATCAGGCAGAGACAAGGACTTCTGTCAAGGACATTGGCCAACTATCCTGCATGGGGAGGAGTGTTGGGTTGCAAGGCCCCTTCTGGGAGAGGCCAAAGCTTGGGGGCCTCTCCACTCCTGACCACACAAACCCAGTCAAATCTAGTTGCATTTCCAGGAGTTGCCACCAGGGGAGACCGCTGCTTCCAGGTGCAATGGAGCAAAGGTAGAAAGTCATGAGGTATTAAAGGTATGATAGTCCTCTAGAGATCATTCATTTTTGATGTGTTCTTGTTATTCTTGAAGGTCTGAGTTGCTTGGGAGGCAAGAACAGAGGGAAACATTCCCACAGGTGGAAGACTCAGAGTCATCCCTTGGCTTCACCAGTTAAGGAACCCCTGAGGATCCTGAGCCAGGAAGCCCCAGGGGATCTGAGAGTCTGCCGGTCCCACAATTCCCACATGTCAAGAGCAGGTCGGGGCACAGTCAGAGCACAGATCTGGACATAAGACCTCTGACAGGAGGATCCCCTTGAGAACTCCTAAGAAGGTAAATCTACCTTTGGAGCCCCCAGATCCTCTTCTATCACTTCCCCCCTTCTGCTTCCACCAGAGGCAAAAGTCCCACATTCTCACAGTGCTCTGATATTGATTTAATGTTTTAAAAAAGAATGCGATAAGCTAGACTTTTTTTTAAAGATTAATTTATGTATGCATACAAGAACTGGGACGTAAGCCAGAGGTGGGGGGGGGGGTTGGGGTGAGAGGATTCACCAGAGACAGAGTGGGGAGAAGAACAGGCAGATCTACTGAAATACACTGCTGAGGGGAGCAGCAGGGATACAGGAGAGGTCTGCTGCAACATGTGGGTCAGCTTCCTGGTTGGTGGGGGATCAAACTGATGCTGCAGTGGCTGGTGATAGCTTGATAGTGCTGTTTTTAATCTCTGCACCACCAGGGAGGCCTAAGCTAGACTCTTTACACAAAGACAGCAGGAGCCCTGCATCCCACCCCCCACCCCCCCACCCCACCCCCGCCATGCAGGCATTGCTCAGACATCTCTTCTGAACTCCCAACATTCACAGCATTCTTCTCGACATAGTGGTCTAGGGAAACCACTGATAACCCACCAGAACTGGCTTGCAAAGTAAAAAATTTCCTGATGTGTTTGTCCTAAGGGGTCAGGGACCTTTAGAAGGAACACTGGGGAAACTGCTGACACGACCATAATGAGCCAGGAATGCCAAACTGCAGTTAGAAAGGAATTCCAGGTATCTAAAAGGCAAAGGTGTTTCATTGGGTCAGGGGCAGAGCGATGACAGAGTGAGTAGGTATGCCTCCCTGCAAGGTGATTTTAGCTCGGTTCTCCAGCAAGTCCATGCAGCTCAATTCCATAAACACTGGAACCAGTCCTCTATCATGTCCCGGCCATTTGCCCTTGAGGAGTTTGGAGCCTAGTGAGGATGTGGACATACATGTGAATAACAATACTAGGCAGAATAAAAGTGGTGCCTTGCTCTCATTTAAAGAACTGGAAGCTGGTAGCTGGAAGCAGGGAGGAAAGTGATCACCCAGGTTGGGAAATGATCAGAAAAGTTTTCTGAAGGAAGCAACCTGTGGGAAGGGCCTTGAACGGGGCAGAAGTGGTGATGGGAAGACAAGGGGTCAAGGTAGTTATGCCAGCTCAGGGGGCAGAGCTTGTGCACAGGCATGGATTCAGGAAGCTGAGTCAGAGTCAGAGAATGGGGACAGGTCCATGGAGGGAAGTAGAAGTGTCTCAGGGGTGATATTGTAGAACTCCTAACATGCATGTCAGAAAGAGGGTTTGTCCTCCTAAGCTACCCAGCAGAGACTGGCTGCTTGCACAGGGGAAAGTCCCTAAGTGGCCATCAGGACAGGCTCTCAGAGGACTTTGGTAAAGCCTATCCTTTCCTACTTACTTTCTAAATACATTTCTGTGTGCTTGCTGTGGCAGCACATATACTAAAATTGGAACGATACAAAGATTAGTATGGCGCCTGTGCAAGGATGCCATGAGGCATTCCATATTTTTGCAAAAAAAATAAATAAACACATATCTCTATCTTTGTTCCTGCTCTTCCCTCCTCTGAAATATCCTTCCTTCCTCCTCTGTCCAGCAAATTCCTACCCATCCTTAAAATCCCAGCACAAAGCTCGCCTCCTCTAGAAGCCTTCCTTGGATCACTGGTGTAGTTATTAGTCCCTCCAAAGCACTCCCATGGGGTTGCTTCATTCTTTTTTTTTTTTTAAGATTTATTTATGCATATTATTTATGCATACAAGAACGGGGGTACAGGCCAGAAGTGCAGGAGGGTAAGAGGATTCACCAGAGACAGAGTGGGGAGCAGAACAGGCAGACTGACAGAAATACACTGCTGAGGGGAGCAGCGGGAGAGTCAGGAGAGGTCTGCTGTGCCATGTGGGTAGCTCCCTGGCTGGTGAGGGATCGAACTTGTGCTGTAGAGGCTGCAGACAGCTTCATCATGCTGTGCTTAACCCCTTGCGCCACCAGGGAGGCCTTCTTCATTCTTTCTATGCATAAATTTTAGATTGGTGTTCTGTTCACCACCAGCCTGCAATGTCCAGAAGGCCAGGACTCACCCTAGGAATAGGACCGTTTCTCACATGAGGAATATGTCTATTCTATCTACTCCAGTACCTGGCACCGATGAACACTGATTGCCAATAAGTGGGGGAAGAGGGATAGAGTCAAGAGGAAGAAAGGAAAGAGAGGAGGGTGTGAGTTCTGGTCTAAGGCACTGGCAGCCGTGCCCAGTGACCTGGTCTCCTGGCGTGATTTTCTCTGCCTCATGTGACCTGCACCTCCCAGCTCCAACCCTCAGCCTCCCGCCCTCTCCCCCACTCTGGGGCAATAAGGACACACCTCACATTAGTTGCCTCCTGTTGCTAGTACTTGCTAGACCTCATTAACCCAGATGGCCCCACCTCTGCCCTGGAGGGGATGGCTGCCTGTGCTCAGGGCGCCATGAGTTTCCCTGGCCCACCTGTCTGGTGAGGGAGGGAAGAAGGGACTTGAGGTGCCAAATGCCAATTCCAGAAAGTTACCCTCATGCTTTATCATTCAGACTTTGGATGCAGAGCTCCGATCTTGGACAGACACTTTCTTTAGCTGTGGGTGGAGCTGGGGAGCATTGGCACTAGAGGAGAAACTGAAGCATGCAAGAGGGATAAGGCTCGAGCTAGAGATATAATGAAACTCTGAGCCAGTCAGGAAGAAAGACAAGTGACCAGGTGCCTCTCTCTGGGCTGAGGGTCAGATGCTCTCCGACAGGACCAGGAGTTCCCCAGGGCCACGCAGACCCCAGTCTCCACACTCCCAATTCCTGAGGCATCACTCAGCTCCCAGAACTGGCTTCTCCTCCAGGCCTGCTTGTTGCAGGCACCTTCTCTCCATGACAAAGAGGGGCTAGGGAAAAATGGGGGGATGGGGAACTGTATCTAGGCCAGAAGGGAACAAATAGAGCACAGGAGTCCCCACCTCCCTGCCCACAGACTGCAGTCACACCTCCAGCTTTTAGACTCCAACTTTCCCTGGGAACCTCTCCTCCCAAAAGGCTGAAGACGCCCTAGGGCAGTGGAGGGTGGAGACTGGATCTCTGCCTTGAGGGACGTGAAAGGGTTAACTCTCCCCAGGTCCGCTGGGCCAGTCGATCCTGCTCACCCCAAGGCGCTCTAAGTTCAGGCTTGTCTGTGTTCTCTCAATTTCAATTTCCTTCTTTTCTCCCCCCCCCCCCCCTTCCACCTCCTCTGGGAGACTCAGGGAGAAACAGCTAGGGGCCTTGGCACCAGCTCTCTCTGGGGTGTCATTGAATGCTGCCAGTAATCACCACCTCCCGTTTGTGAGCTCTCTTTGCCTGCAGGCTACTCTTGTCACCCCTGGATCTCTGCTTTCTCCCTCTCCCTGTTTCTCCCACGCTGTGACTAGGGAGAGGGGAGGTTTAGGAACATAATATTGAGCCCCCTCAACTGGAGGCAGGAAGGGGCTGATTGGATTGAGAGCTGCAGGCACAAATAACTCTTCTGAATCAACGCAGCCGTCACATAGCAGCAAGCTCAGAAAAAGAGAACATGGGAAGAAAACCAGGAGGGCAGACAAAATTAGAAACCCTCAAATGATGACGATTCCTCTCCTGAATAAAACAGAGTGACTAGAGTCGGAGCGAGGACTAAACCACCTCTGATCATTTGTGTGTCACGCTGGAAAGGGAAGGAGAATGGCTCCCTTTCCGCCATGATACAGAGATTTCCCTTTTGAAAGTGCTTCTTAAACTCCAGCGCCTCTGCAAATACACGGAGTTGTGGCCATCCCTGCTGTGGGGATGCGCAGGAGGAAGACCCCAGAGGGGTGGGGGCGCTCAGCTCCGCCCTGACCCCACTGCAGGGTCTTGGCTTCGCTGCAAACCCGTCTGGTTTCCAACATGCAGCGGCTCTGTCGGAGGAGATGCCCTGACTTGCAGATGGGAAAATGAGGCCCTTTCATGGCGTGTCCAGCAGGTAGCCTTCCTAAACAGCCTCGCACCCGCGGGAGGTGCTGGGGCGAGCCGTGGCACGCCTGGGCCTGGAGGACCGTTGCTTGCCAGCCGAGCGTGCGGGTGCCCCCTTCCGACACTGGCCACCCCAGCCTCAGTGTCCAGTGTGGGGCCAAGCCTCAACGTGGCACCAGGTACCATCCCTGAAGCAAGGTCCAAGTCCGGAGATAGCCTCCATCCGATGACCAGGGCAGGCAGTGAGAGATAAGGGCCATACTTTGGACTCCACGGCCACTAGGATGGCACGCACGCCTCTGGGTCCCCGGGGCCCACTCTGCCCCTTCTGCTGACAGTCCAGGTCCCCAGCCTGGAGGGAGAGGGAAGCCGAGGTCCGGGAGGGCGTGGCGAGCGGCGCTGCGCGCAGACCGCGAGGAGGGCGCCTGCCACGGATGATCGCTCGGCCATCACCCTCGCCGCGCCTCCCCCAGCGCGTCCGGCAGGGCACGGACGCCTCAGCGCTCTGGCCACACGCAAGGGTCTGGTCAGCGGTGCAGGACGCACGAGGGACGCACGGCTCTAAGCCTTCCGTCCAGGCCGGCGGGTGGTCGGTTCCGATGAGAAGGAAAGAGGGGACACTGCGGGGCGCAGCGGACTGAGCGCCCCTGGCCGGTGGCGTCCTGGCCAGGAGGCCGCAGTCCCCAGGGCCCCGCGGGCGCCCAGCTGCGCGGCTGGACCGGAGCGCGCGGTGGGAGGGCGGGGCCAGCCCCGGTCCCCGCCCCTCTCCCGCCACGGTCCCTCCCGGCCCAGCTCAGCGCGGCCCCGGGTCCCGCGGGCCGCTTGGTCCCAGACCCAGGCCGGGCCGTGCGGCGGGCATCGCTGGGGGAGCCGTGGGTCACCGGGAGCCCCGCGGGCGGGGACCGGCCGCGCTGGCTGCGGAACCCGGGACACCTGCCCGCACAGGTGAGCGCCTGCAAGGCTGGACAGGCAGGGGCGGGGCGCAGGGGCCGAGCACGGCGGCTGCAGAGGATGGGACGCCGCGGACAACGCTAAAAGGGAACTTAGAGCAGGAAGAAGAAGGAAGAGCCGAATCCTTGGAGGAAGGATTATTGGGGGGGGGGGTGAGGGGGGGCAGCAGGAGGGGGGCTGGGTGTCTCGGAGACATCGAACGATTTCCTCCCCTGTCCACAAATCAGCGGAAAGGTAAGGGGGGTGGGGCAGGGACCTCAGGGCCCTGGAGGGAGACCTGCACCTGCCCAGAGGCCTCTCCTCCCTAGGCTTTGCCCCGCAGAGGAATGGGGCCTTTATTCAGGTTTAGGGGGAAGGCATGGAGCCCCGCGCTTGGCTCCCAGTCCCTGGAGGTGTTCCCAGAGGCTGGGGAAGACCAAACACAGCCCAGGTCCAGGGAGAACTGCTTGCACTTGGCTGATGGTGGCCTGATCGCCTCCTTAATTCACTCGCCTCCTTGCCTGTGGGCACTGGGTCCAGGCAGGGGGTGGGCACGCTTTTCAGGAAAGGGCCAGATAGTAAATATTTCAGACTTTGAAGCCTATAAGGTCTCTGCGGCAAGTGGCAGGAAAGCAGTCAGACAACTGGCAAGTCCGTGAATTTGGCCGTGTCCAGTAAAACTTGATGGACACTGACATTTGAATTTCATATGATTCATACAATTTTCATGTGTTTGGAATCTTATTCTTCATTTGTTTTGTTTCCCTATTATTTAAATGGGCACAAAAACAATGACAGATCAGGCATTCTCCAACTCCCCACCCCCACCCCCACCCCCATGTCCCTGCAGATTTCCCCCGCCTCTGTATGGGAAGAGGAGGGTGTAGCTGGATGAAAGGGGAATCCCTCTGGCAACATCTGTGAAGCCAAGTTCCTGTCTGACACTTGCTCTCAGCTTAGGGCTATGACATCCCTTCAGGATAGAGTGGGTGCTTGTACCCCAAGTGTGCCCTCATGTGAACGGGTAGGTCTATCTCCACATACTCACACCGCCCATGGGGCAGTCATGCAGGCCCTTAGCACCCCCCTACTCCCACTCCACTGTCTTTCGCTCCCTACTGGTGACACCCAGTGTTCAAGACTGGACTTTCCATTCCTTGTTTTCTCTTTGCAGGCTCAGGAGACCCCTTTCTCCTGGACGTTGGGACAATGACCCTTTGGAGGTGACCCAGGAGAGAAGGGATGAGGGCTGTTGATTCTCCAGATTGGGGTGTTACCCACGGCCTGGTTGCCTCCCGCATTGAGACCTATGGGGGCAAATCCCAGACTAACAGTCTCCATCCCAGAGGAGTCTCTAAGCTGGTAAGTTCGGACTCTGCACTGCAGGTGACCTGGGTGGGGCAGGAGGGAGGATTCTGGGGCTTGCAAGTCTCTGTCCCCTTGCAGGTTCACCTGCTGCCCTCTTCGTACCTGTCTTCTCTCCTGGGTTATGAGGGAGAGGAGGGCAGTGCTGGGCCAGGCTCCCAGGAGGCCACACCCGTTCCAGACAGCTGGGGCAGGCAAGGGAGCAAGCCAGGAGGAGCCAGGCCCTCAGAGGAGGTGCTGCTAGACAGGTCTTAGGCCCAGAGCTGGGAGGAAGTCCACCAAGCCCTGAGATTGGCACCTCCCACACTAGTGCCTCTACTTAGGAGGAGTCTGTGGGTTACTGACATCTGCCTCCCTCTGAGTCAGGGCTGGAGGAAGAGCAAAGGTTCAGGGTGTCCCTACTCTACTAGTGCAGGGGGTGTGGGGACCTGTCACAACTCTACCTACCCCACCCTTCTGGCCCACCTCCAGTGCTGACCAACAAAAGGGGTGTGGGAGCCATGGTCTTTCCCTCCAGGTTTCCCTCCACCTAGAAAACTGTTCTACTTCCGGCTCCAGGTATACCTGGTCTCACTGGAGGACAGCCGGGGACTCTCCCAGGATGAGGGTGGGCAGGGAGACTAGGAATTACGTGGGGTAAATCAGGCCACAGGCAGATCAAAGAATGTGACTGGGCCTGAAGGGGAGGAGACTCATGGCCATGACCTCAACCTCTTGCATGGAAGGGACAGAAGGGCAGCTGCTCCCAAGTGGACAGGACCAGGCTGCGTGCGCCCCTGGGCAGGAGGCCAAACGTGTGTGTGGGCCCTCATCCCCATGTGCTCAGGGGTCTAGTCATAGACCAGGGAGGCTGTGAGGCACCCAGAAGACGGGTGTCCTGTGCACTGCCCATACATTGCCACAAGCCTTGGCACAGAGAGCAGGCGTGGGAGGGGGCGGGCACTGGGGGACACACACACCAGAGCCCAGGCATGTGCACGCTTGTGCTCCTACTCCTGAGGAGGCCCCTAATTCTGCCCTGGGTCCACTGGGGAGCCAGGTTGGCATGTCCCTGCCCGACTCCTCCCTGGCAGCAGCCACTGTGACTCAGGGCAGGAGTGGCTCACAGCAAACTGGTCTGGGGGGAAGGTAAGCCAGCCAGCGTACGTGCCACGCTCTGGAGCCAAGCCTGATGCTGCTGGGGCAAGGGAGGCAGCCCCCAGGATTCTTCTGGGGGATCCCAGTCGCCTGCACGTGCAGAATTTGACTAAGAGTTCTGGCCATTCCCGAGCCCTATCTCCACTGGGGTTTTGGGAGCCATGGTCTGAGAAGCGGCATGGCCCACCTCATTCCCCCAAAGTCAAGGTAAGGGGTCCCCCCACCACTCACAGCCCGTGCCGTGATGTCCTCCACAGACATCAGAGCTGAGTGCACAGGCAGCCCCCCAATAATGGGATTCGGCTCTGTCTAGAGACCCCTCAGGGATCTGTCTCCAAGTTATGCTGCCTCATTAAAATGTCCGCTTTCTGGGCAGATGTTAAAATGTTGCCTTCAGACTGCTGGTTCCCTAAGTCCTGTCTCTACCCGAAGTTTCCCCTGAAGGGTTCTGTCTCAGACCTCCTGAAGGAATATTTCTGGTGAGGGAGCCCAACTTTCATCCAGGGGCCTTTCTGCAGACCCGGGTGCCCCTCCACCCATGTTCCAGCAATGCCCTGTCCCCTGTAATCCTGGTCCCAGGTCATCCCTGTCCCGCAGGCCTCACTCACATTCACTGCTGCTCACCACCTCCCATTCCCATGCACACATGCACACGCATGTATGCTTTCACGTGCAATTCCCTCCTGGGCCAGGTAGGCTGGACACCCAGGGCTGACCCCCTTGTTTGCTCCCCCAGGAGTTTCCCAACACTGATGAGCTGGAGACGAAGCTGCGTGAATTCAGCATGTATGGGATACCCCGGCTGCCTCCCGAGGACCAGCAGCACTGGGAGATCGGAGAAGGCGATTGGGGCAGCCTGGCCACTGAGACGTCTTGGAAGGAGCTGGTGCCAGGGCACAAGGTGGGCCTGAAACAGTGTCTGTCCCCATGGGATTACACACCCACACATCTCCCCTCTATCCTGGAGGAGGGTAAGAGCTCAGGGACTAGGGTCTTGTGGGGAAAACATTTGACAGCATCTTGCTCTGGGTTCAAATCCCAGTTCTGCCAATTACTAGTGAGATCTTGGTCCAGACAGCAAACCTCTCTGAGCCTCAGTTGCTTCATCTATGAAATGGGGATAACACCACCTCCACACTGGGGGATTAGAAGGTCATCCGTGAAGTAGATCCGGTAGCATTTAGCAAATGGTAGCTGCTCTTCTGGTCTTCTCCACTGAACCAGCTTGTGCCCACCCCAGGAGATGAGCCGGGATCTCTGCCACCAGCAGGAAGCACTCTGGGAGCTACTGACCACTGAGCTGATCTACGTGCAGAAGCTCAAGATTATGACCGACGTGAGCCTCCCTCAGCGCCCCCGCCATCTCTCTTGCATCATCCTATCCTCCAGGCCAGCAGGGGCAGGGGCACTGGGAGAGAAGGACAGGAGGGCAAGGGTTTCCCCTGAGTTGAGCCTGGGATCTTGGGAGAACAGGTGACACTGGTGACATTGGGTGCAGCGTGCATTGAGGGGCTGTGTCCTATGAGGAAGGGGTCAGGCACTGAGACTCCCTCTCTCCTTGCATCTAGCTCATCGTCAACAGTTTGCTGAACTTGCACCGTGTGGGACTGCTAACAGAAGTGAGTGGGCGTTCAGGAGGGCAGCTGACACCCCCCAAGCTCTGAGCCTGGGGAGTGGGGGGTGTGAGGTTGCAGAGAGCCCTCTGGCTGTCCAGTCTGAATTCCACTGCCTGTCCTCCTTACTCTCTTTCTTGCTCTAGACCCCAAGCAGGCTTCAGACCTCCAGCCTCTGCTCCTTTCCTGTACTCAGCCCTTAGCCCCATGAGGCCCAAGTGCAAGGGAAGACTGGACTCCCTTAGCTCTTTCAGGCTCGCTGTCAAGTTCATCTGTCCCCCTGCACCCCTGCCACCCTTAGCAGTCTGGCCCGGGCACAGTCAGTGCTGCCTGGCGGTGACCTGCTAAAGCATGTTGCAGAGTCCTACTTCCTCCTCCAGGTGTCAGCTGAGCCCCTTTTTGGAAGTGTCCCCAGCTTGATTCGAGCCCACCAGAGCTTTTGGGAGGAGGTGCTGGGGCCCACCCTGCAGGAGACTCGAGCCTCAGGCCAGCCTCTGGACCCAGTCAGTCTGCAAAATGGCTTCCTGAAGGTGAGGCGTGGGGAAGGGCTACCTTCAGGTCCAGGGGACTGCAGATGCCCAGAGGGGTCTTGTCTGTAGGGCATTCTCACAAGACGCAAATCCTTTCATGATTTGGGGGGCCTGAGGGTACAGCCCCTACCCCAAAATGTCACCTTAACTCCTGCCCTTTAGTTCCTCAAGTACATAAGATCTTCTGGAAACCTTATGAATTAAAAAGGCAGCTACCTCAGAGAAGGGTTAAGCCTAAGCTCTTGTCAACTACAAAATATTAATTTGTGCTTAGAGGGCCATTGACACACAGCTGGGAGCTAGAATGGGGCCTAAGGGAGGTGTCCCCCAGGGGATGGGAGTGGAGGTATAAAAGGGCACAGGGCACTGGAGAAGAGTGATAAGAAAAAGCAAGAGGCCTAGGATGAGACTTTCTTCCACAGTTTTACCCATCCAAGAAAATGTGGGCCCTGGGGAGAGAGTAGAAAGGTTGGCGGGGAGGGGTGACACCTCTAAGTGGCCTTAGAGGCCACTTCCACAGGAGCAAGGTCTGGGCAAGCCTCGGGTCCTCACCCTACCCCACCCCAGGTGAAATGGGACCTTCAGTGTCTTGAAAACATTCCAGCTGAATTATTGAGGGTGGGGAATAGGTGCCAGGCGGCAGGGTATGGTAGGCCCAGTTGGGGGTTCATACAACAGCACCGGGCGCACCTCTCTTGGGATCTCAGCTCCCACATGGAATCCAGAGACAGGGGCTCTGGCAGTCATGGGAGAGAGCCATCACAAGAGCCGACTAACGCTCCATGAGGGCTCTCTCCCCATGCTGCTCCCCACATTCTGTGGCCAGAGCCTGTTTCTCATACCCTTCTGCCTGCCTGCTCTGTCCAGTTCAAGGAGCGGTTCCATCCCTATGTCAAGTACTGCACACAAGTGAGGCAGACCATGGCTCATGCCCGGGAGCTGCAAGACAGTAACCATCTCTTCCATGTCTTCGTGCAGGTGGGAAAGGGGTTGTGTGGGGACAGGGCATGGGGTGGATCCTAGATACCAGGCCACTCCATCTCCAGCTGGGTTACTGGAGCAGAGGGGGCAGAAGGAGCTTGCAGACTCCTGAGCTCCTGCCTACCTTCCCTGGCAGTGGTGTGAGAAACACAAGTGCTCGGGGAGACAGCAGCTGGGGGACCTGCTCATCAAGCCCCACCAGCGCATCACCAAGTACCCACTGCTGCTCCAGGCTGTGCTCAAGGGGAGCCCGGAGGCCCAGGCCCAGAAGGCCCTGACAGCCATGGTAGGCCGCCTCGCTGGTCAGGACCAGGGAGTTGGGGGCTGCGGATACACTGATCTCCAGGAACTCTTGAGGGTCTCTTTCCTCATGTGCACGTCACAGTGTGGCTGTGCCTCCCTGCAACCCCACCCCATGTAGATTGGAGCCGTGGTGTCATTCCTGCGGGACATCAATAAGAAAGTCCGCCAGAGTGAGGAGCAGAAGAGCTTGGAGGCTGCCACCAAACGCATTGGACGCTATGAGGTGCTGGAGCCATCCAACGAGGAGGTGGAGAAGGTGAGAGAGGGCAGAGGAAGGGAGGGCCGAGCCAGTGCCTGAAGCAGATACCCAAGAAGAAAGGGGCAGAGGAGCCTGGGGGTAGGGCGTGCCCACCAGTCCTGGGGGGTGGGAGGGCCAGGGTTCTAGGGGTGAAGTTCAAAAGAGTGAAAAGAAGGCACCAGATGCTTTTTCCTCCGAGAAGGAAAGGTCAGAAAGAGACGACACTGGACACTGGTGACAGAACGAGAGCCGCCTTGGCTGGAAGGCAGCCGGCCGCCTGATCCTTTCCCCTCTGTGTCGCGCAGAGACTGCGTCCGTTCTCCTCCCTGAACCTGCTGGGCCCCATAACGGGGGTGGCCTCCGAGCACACCAGGCAGCTGCTGCATGAGGGACCCGCCAGAGTGAAGGAGGGCCGGGAAGCGAAGGTGAGACAGAGGGAAGAGGGGAGCGGAGAAGACAGGTGCTGGCTGAGGAGAAAATGGCAGACGAGAAAGAAGGGAGGGTGAGGGGAGGCAGCATAAGAGCCTGAAAGCTGGAGAGCGGAGAGCAGGGTGTGTACCAGGGAGAGGTCGTGACTCTAGCCGAGCTCTGGCCGTCTGAGTGAGCCTGCCTAGAAAGTGCGCCATGGGACCAGGCAAACCCTCCTGCCGGCTCCAGCGTTCCGAGGCCTGCCCAGTTCCCTGTGCCTATGAGCACCCCCACGCTTGGGCCGCCCTTCCCTGCTCCAGCTGACCCCTGCCTTTCTCCTACCCGCGCCCCAGCTGGATGTGTACCTGTTGCTCTTCTCTGACGTGCTCCTGGTGACCAAGCCCCAGCGCAGAACAGACCAGGTCAAGGTCATCCGCGCCCCGCTCATGCTGGATAAGCTTGTGTGCCAACCACTCCGAGAGCCTAGTATGTCTCTCCTGCGGGCCTCTCCTGCTCCCTTTCTGCAGTGAGGGGCAGGAGGACTTGGGATGGGGATCGAATAAGGTCCTGCCGTTGAAGCAGACCTTCTCCTCCTTCCAGACATCTTCCTCATGATCCACCTCACGGAGTTCCAATGCGCCTCCAGCGCCCTCATTGTGCATTGTCCCAGCCCTGCAGACCGAGCCCGGTGGCTGGAGAAGACCCAGCAGGCCCAGGTATGTGAAGGCTGCAGGGAGGGAGGGGGTTGGGAGGGATGGGAGGGACACCCCGGGAGCTCAAGAGACAAGAACACAGGAGGAGGAGAAAGGCTGGGGTGGATGCAGGTTCAGATGGGACCTTTGGTTCCTCAGGGGTGCCCTCAAGAGGGAGATGCGCCTGGATCTAGAGGAGCTGGGAAAAAGCCTTTAGTCAGCTGCTTTGCCAGCCCGCAGGAAGAGCCAAGAGAGCATCCTCGAAGGGTTTCAACACCCTAAAACATTCCCTTCCAAACTTCATTCAGTTCAAAGACAATAATGGAGCAACTACTGCCATGTGTAGGGGATGGCGCTAGGGCCAAGAAGGAATAATTCACTCTGTCTTGTGGGTTGCTTGGGAAGGGAATACAGGTAAGCTGAGATGCCTTTACACAGCAGCTACTGTCTGAGCACCTTTTGGGGGCATATCTAGGAATATGTCAGAGGCACAAGGGTGAGTGGGAAGGACCATTTAAGTTAAACCAAATGTTTAAGTTTAATTTCTTAATGTTAAGTTTAATTACTTAAACCAAATGTTTAAGTAAAATGTGCAAGAATTGGAAATAATGACATGGTTGTGTAGTACCTCTAACCTCTGCCTCCGTCTTACATGACCAGCCTTTCTGTATGTCTCTCTGTCTAAATCCCTGTGTCTCTTAGAAAGACATCAGGCCCAGAGCCCACCCTAAATCCTGAGATCCTTGGCTCAGGATCTTTTCACATCTGCAGGGACTCTTTTTCCAGATCGGGTTCCGATCACAGCTTCTGCAATTTAGAAAGAAGTATCTTTCCGGGGGCCACTATTCAACCCACTTCAGGAGCAGAGTAGCCAAAGCTGGGTAAAGATTTGAGATGAATTTTTAAAAATAGGTAAAAACCACAAGTAGAAGACTCAAGGGAGCTGTTAGGCCGGATTTATTTCGGGGCCGGTGACCTATGTCTGTCTGATTCTGGATCAAAGGGTTTGTGTGTGAGCAGGTGATAAGAGGCCAGTTTCTGCAGGACCCCAAGAGCTGCAGCGAGCGTAGACTGGATGACCTGAATTTCTGGGCTTGGACAAGGGAGAGCCACTGTAAATCTCAAGCAGGGGAATGCCATGGCAAAAATCAGTGTCTTGTCTTGAATTGTCTGGTGGCTGTGAGGTAGGTGGGCTGGTAGAGGAGATTTAATGTAGTAGTTTAGGTGTGTAACACTGACGTTTACTGCCATGGCCTTAGGGACACACTGCAAAAAGCAAGGGCAGGAGAGGAAGAAAGAAGCTAAAGAAAGGCTGGATATGCCTTGAGGAATGCATGAAAATCTAGTTTCTGACACCAATCTTACTTTTACAAGCTGTGTGATTGGGGTGAATTATGTGAGCTCTTCTTGCTTTAGCTGAAATAGATATAAATGATAACAGCCCCTGCCTCTAGGGAAAATTCAAAGAAGGCATTGGGATTGAGCAGGTGGCATGGTGCCTGCTCTGGAAATGCTCAGCAGCGCAATTCACCAGGACAAAGGAGGATTTGCCACCAAGGTTCCCACTGGAAAGACTGCTTGGCTAGTGGTCTCCCTGGCAGGAGTGGAATCGTTAGAAAGGGAAACCTGTTTGTTTAGTTGTGCCTTCCTGGGGAGGGATGGGGGAGGGCAGTAATATCTAGTTTTAAACAGAAGCACTTTGAAATGGAGCTATGGGAGATAGCCAAGTGGAGATATCTTAGGGGGGTTGGGACACAGTCCCAGAGTTTGGGTGAGAAATAGGGATGAAAGGACCTCCCTGGTGGTGCACAGGGTTAAGTCTCAGCACGAGTTCAATCCCCAGCCAAGGAACTGGGCTCCCAGGACCCACATGGCGCAGCAGACCTCTCCTGTCTCACCCGCTGCTCCCCTCAGCAGTGTATTTCAGTCAGTCTGCCTATTCTGCTCCCCACTCTGTCTCTGGTGAATCCTCTCACACCTCTGGTGAATCCTCCCACACCTCTGGCCTACACCCCAGCTCTTGAATGCACCAGTAAATAAATCTTAAAAAAAAAAAAGAAAGAAAGAATGAAAGATGGAACCTAACCTAAGCTCTGTGTCCGCTGGCCCACTTCCTTACACTTAAACAAGATGGTGACAAGCCCAGGAAGCCAGAGGTAGGGACAGGGTAAAGGTGGTTTTTGTGGTGAGTGTGGTCCCCCATTTGCCCTTTTAGGCCCCTGTTTGTGGGTGGCAGGGGTCTTCACTCTACACCACCCTCGCCCCCAGTCCCAGCCCAGTGTCCACAAGGGGGGATGCGGTTAGTCTCAGCACTTCATCAAGTCTCGCTGAAGGCTGGGTGGGAGGGAAGCAGATAACTGAACCAGAAACAAGCCTCAGGGTTCCCCAGGACCACAGGTAGGGGGACCCTTACTAGATGGCAACCTCCTTTTTTTTTTTAAACCACCCCTAAGCATCACAACTTTCTCTTCTTTCGGTTCCCAGGCCCCGGCCCTCACCTTGTCCCCTTAATCCTCAGGGAACCCCTTCAAATTGCTGGGATGTGATTATTGCAAAAGCAACTCCCTCCCAGCAGTTTCATTTTTGACTAATAGAGGAGAGGAGGTAGCTTCTGACTCCAGTCCACAGAGTTCTCGGCCTCGCTCAGCAGAACAAAGAGCCCCGGACCTTGGAAGTTAGTTTTTCCTGCCATTGTCTCCTATCAGATTGTTCGGGGTGCTGCGGTCCACGTCTTTCGTTTGTAAACAGAAGAGGGCAGTAGAGCAGCCTCTGAGCAAGAGGACAGACTGTTTATGCTCCTTACGGAAACGTAGATGGAGATTTATTCCTCGTGGATCTGGCTGTGGCAGATTAAGCATTTAGAGAAAATGTGCCTTTCCAAGGAGAAGAGACCGAACTTGCAAAATACCCATATTTAGGGGCTGGAAGAGGGAAGGAACTAGTGATGGGAACAGAAAGAGCTGTCAAAGAGGAAGGCCAAACAATGAAGGAGGGAGGCTGTGTGAGCCCAGCTCTCGCTCGTCACCTGTTGCTGCTCCTCTGTAAGCTGGTCCAGGTGCAGGGACTTGCACTGATTGTGGAAGCACACTGCAGGACTGGGGGGTGGTGGTGGTGGGGGATTGTGTTTGAAAGCTGCTTGGCAGGAAGCGTAGCATTTAGTTGGCACTCCAGAAATGCTTGTTATTGTCATCATTAAGACAAAGGGGTAGTGGTGTTGCCTGGGCAGGGCCAAAGCTGACTAGTCTATGGGCACCTTCAAGAGATGGGCGCCAGTCCTTGTTGGGGGACCCTGGGAGGACACTGGCAAGGCAGCAGGGAGAGGAGGTCTTTCTTATCAGGGCTCTCTTCTCCAGCTGGGCACCGGAAGAAGGGAAGAAGAATTGTGCGGGGGTGGGGGGATCCCTCTTCCAGGCTTTGTGACAGGGTCACCTTCCGGCACAGACACCAATTTCCTCTTCCTTTCCCACGCTGCCACCAACATGTCTCTCTTCTTACCCAAACTGAGAAAGCCCTCCCAGGACTGCTAGAGAGGCTTTGGGTGGCTGGGGATACTTATAGCTCTATCCCACAGTATTGATTTAACCCCAACTTCCCTGCTTCTTGCCAAGGGCAAGTTTAGTGGAGGTTCAGATATTGGGAACCGCCCTCTTCCTTCAGTTCTTTAACTCCACACACCAAATCTGGCCTGGACATTCCAAACAAATTTGCACTGAGTCACGTGGGGCCAAAGCGCACAGCTTCCAGCAGGAGAAATAGACAACCTCAGCCCTTCTGCCCCATACTCCAGCCAGATGGCACCTGAGGTCTGGGGGTAGGGGAGGAGACTGTAGGGTTGACCCTGGTGTGCTTGTTCCCTGCCCCCCAGGCACCATCATCCCTTGCTCTGCCAACAGACCAAGTCTTTTAAGATAGCTAAGAATCCTTGCACTGCTTTGTCTCAGGAGACTGAGTGGCTAGGACCAGGAAAAGGAGAGCTGGAAACATACACGTGATATCATTTTTCTCTCCCTGTTCATCCATTTCTCTGATGTGTCTCTTATTCTGCGCAGCTACCTCTGTTTCTGGAGACACTCTGGAAAGGTCCAGGTGTCCAAGAGTTGCTGGTTTATGTACCTAAATCTAGGGAAAGATTCAGAATCTCTAACAACCAGTATGGCAAGGGCATGGACAGAGTGGAGCATTTGGTCCTAGTGGTCCCCTGTTGTGTGAGATGGTATCCCTGTGAGACGGTATCCCTCTAGTTTCTGGATCTTGGGGGGAAGGTGGGGGAGGGGTGGAAAGTTCAGATAGCAGTCCTTTGCTACCAGCTTGGAAGTTCTCCAACATTTTGACAATGATATAGCCATACCAGTGAGTCCTGATACCAGGCCTGCCCACAGCAGCCAGCACTACCTCCCCATTGGCCAAGCTTCCTCCTCCAATCACACCTTGGGCTCTGCTACCTCCCCCACTTGCTCCTCCCCCAAGTAAACCTTGACATTTAATAATGATTTACCTTTCAGGCTGCCCTTGAAAACAATGCAGTTGCAGAACTAGGACTCAAAGAAAAAGGCCCAGTCCCAGTATGCCTCACTGCCTATGCAACCTTAAGCAAGTCCCTTCATCTCTCTTTGTTTTCTCATCTGTAAATGGGCCACTATCCCTGCTTTCCACCCTGCAGGGTGACGGTGTGGTTCAAATGATGGTGTTTGTGTGGAAGTGCCTTGTACTTCTCATTGTGATTACTTTATTCTGATGGTACCTATATGAAAATGTTGAGGAAGAAAAGACTGAAAATGTAATGTGTCCTCTCTCCATTCCCCTTGGAATGGTCTTGCTTTCCTCCCTGAGGACAGCAGAGTCCAAAGTCCAGGACAGAGCCTGTCCCTGTTTACCTTGGTGGTAAGAAAGAGTAATTTGAGGGCCCAGCACCATTCAGAGCATTTATACCATCACCATCATCATTCATGGAGGGCTTCCTGAAGGAGGAGAAAGGCCGGATAGAGGGCTTGCCAGCCAAGAGAACAGGAGAAGCGGGAAGAACAGTAGAGGTAGGAAAATGGGCCTTCTGTTCCTGCCACCTACATCCAGAACCAGATGTAGAGTTCAAACCCTGGCTCCATCGACTTTCTTTTTTTTTTTTTTAAGATTTATTTATTTATCCAAGCACTGAGTACAGTCAGAAGCATGGGAGGGTGAGAGAGTTCACCAGAGCCAGACCGGAGAGCAGAACAGGTGGACTGACGAAGCACACTGCTGAGAGGAGCAGCGGGCGGCAGGAGAGGTCTGCGCGCCATGCGGGACCCTCCTCCAGTGGCTGGGGAGCAGCCGGGAGTCGAACCGGCGCTGCAGAGGTTGCGGGCAGCTTCCCAACCCAGCGCTCAACCGCTGTGCCACCGGGGAGGCCCTCCATCGACTTTCTTATTGCATGATCTTGACTGTTACTTAACCTCAGAGTTTCCATTTCTCAGTAGTAAAATAGGAGTCAAAAATTATAGCTGCCTGATATCTGTTGTGGTGGAGATTAAACAAGATAATGCACATAAAACACTTGCCGAGTTGTTTGGCATACAGCAAGTGCTCAATAAATGAGAGCTCTAACGACAATATCCCCACCCCAGAGCACCCTGCAAAAGCTGAAGATAGAAGAGTACACCCAACAGAAGAGGGATCTCCTGGCCCTCTACCGGGACCAGAAGCAAGAGTCCCCAGGCACCAGGCCCTCCACACCCTCCACAGTCTCCCTGGAGAGCTCTCAGAGCAGCACAGAGGAGAGGTAAGACCCATCGATCCTGAGATCACCCAAAATGAAGTGGGGGCAGCCCAGGCAGGGAGGGAGAAAAGGGGAACCCACAAGGGTGAGCAATAGCCTTGCAGCTTTGGGAAGAGGAGGGAATTGAGGAGCCCAGATCAAAGAGCAGGTTGGCACCAGCCTTTGGAAAGGCTTCATGGACAGCCTGAGGAGAGCCAGCCTAGGGTTGGCACAGGGAAAGCAAACAGTCATGAGGGGCATGAGCTCCCTGAGAGGAACAGGCTTTCCCGCCAGGAATGGGGAGTGAAGGACAGACTGGATTTGTAGGGTGTGGAAGCTGCAAGGACCTGGCTAGTCCAGATCTCCAAAAAAGTGAGTGACCGAGCAGAATAACAAGATGTTCCGCAGCCTGCTTGAGGAGGAAAAAGAGAATCCATCCCTGCTTCTAGGGAGAATCTCAGGGACCTAGAAGCACACAGGAAATACTTGATACAGGTCCTAGACCCAGTTCATGGCTAAAATGCCTTAGAGGCCGCTCAGGGAGCTCCCAGCCCAGTCAGCAAGTTGAGAAAAACAGCCAGTGCAGAGTAACGGTGTCAGAGAAGTCGGTTTGGAGGAAGGGCCACATCTCGGTGGTGTGATAGCGGAAAACTTCCTGGACTTTAACTGGACTTTAACTGCCCCTCAGCTTCTGACTGCCCATTCATCCTTCCCTGTAGGACTTCTGAGTTCTCCAACGTCACCCCCCGACTTGTGGTGACGGAAGACACAGAGGAAGAGGCTCCCTCAGGCCAGGAGGATACCTCAGACTCAGGCTACGGCACGCTGGTCTCAAACTCCTCCAGGGGGTTCCGCTCCCCCCTGAGCCGTGCACGCCCTCGAGCCCTTCGGCGGGACCCTCGCCTCATCCGTTCCACCCTGGACCTCCGAGATGTTTCTTTGCGCCCCCAGCCTCCTGACCCCCAAGCCCTCCAACGACGAAGTGCCCCAGAACTGCCAGAGGAAGGAATCCGACAAGGCGGCACTCTTCCCAGGGGCCCCCCAGCCGCCTGGTCTGGGGAAGAAGAGAGAACTCTGGGGGGCGAGAATGTGGTGGTGGAAAGCTTACACAGGGCCCGACTTCGGGGGCAGGTCCCCCTCTCCCCAGCCCACACTGACTCTGCTGGGGAAAGTCCCCGGGAGTCGTCAGGGGATGAGGAAGAAGAGCCGTCCTTCTTCTTCCACCACCTTCGGGCCGAGGACAGGCTCAGAGAGGACAGGCTCCGAGAGATCCGGGAGGAACTGGCCTGCCAAAGGATCGAGGGCATCCCGGAGCCCAGGGACCGCAAGCCTCAGAAGCTGACCCAGGCCCAGCTGCGCAGGATGCGGGGGAACCATGTCATACAGCTGGACAGCACCCTAACCACATCGTAAGTGCTGACGGGAAGGCCAGCGCGTGGGGGGAGGGGGCACCAGAATTTGGGGAGGGCACAGACGGCGGGGAAGGGCCCTTAGCGCCCTGACTTTACCTAACTCCAACTTCCTTCATTTTCAGGGAGGCGTGAGGAACCCTAAGGACGTCGAGCATTAGAAACTCCTCCCCGAGAGTGCTGGTCACCCCCCACCCCTGGACTCTACCTCAAGGACCACACTCCCCACGAAGATGCCTGGTCCAGGCCCCCCATGCTTCTTGCTCAAGGATTTAGGGGATCAAGAGCTGTACACTTATGTGCCGTCCACACAACAGACACCCCCATAAAGTTGTGCATAGAAATGACAGCCTGGTCGGTGCTAGATGGTGTGAGGAGCACGGGGGCTGGGCTGTCACGAGGCACAGGCTATTCCTGTCAGCTGGCGTCATGGTGGGGGTGTATCTGGCCCCACCCCATCTCTCAGGGGCTCACTCTCGGTCCCAGACCCCACACCCAGCACTCAAAAAGCCACTCCCTCCAGGAGCAGAGCTTTAATATCCAGAGTTTTAGTGTATTTACAAAAGTCCACAACCCCAGCTGGACACCCTGCTGTTCTGCCCCTGCCCCTGCCCCCCACAAGTCAGCTGATGCTGTGCTTGTCCCGGCAGGGGCGAAGGCATGCCAAGTTTCTATTAGTGTAATATAACTGATACAAACATTGCTTGAGTACTGTGAAAAAGGCTTAGAGGGCCCCTAAGCAGCCTGGCTGCGCTCTCCAAAGCCCATATGGGCAATGAGGCATGAAGTCCCTCGTGCACCCCACTTGGGCTCCTGGCACATTCAGCGTCTCTCCGGAGCTCACGGGTACATCTCCCCTCTCTCTCCCTCTCTCTCTCCTCTCTCTCTCTCTCTCTCTCTCTCTCTCTCTCTCTCTCTCTCTCACACACACACACACACACACACACACACACACACACACACACACAGAGTGACCCCCCACCCCCAGCAGCGCTCAGGCAGTTGAAAAGCTATGTACACTGAGGGAGTAGTACCAAGTGGGCTGCGAGCTGGTGCATGCCCCTCCAAGACCCTTCCTCTCCACAAAAAAGGGGGTCCAGAGTGCACCTTGCAAGTCCTTCCAGGCTGCCCCAAGGCAGAAAGCAAGTGTCCTGGGAGCAGGCTCCGCCCAGGAGGGGGCGGGGCGCGGCCTCACCGGGGAAGGCAGGACTTGGTCGACGGGAAGGCGGAGCCCCGCAGGGCCTCCTCAATGTCCTCCAGGCAGCCTAGCAGGTCCATGTCGCGGAGCACGGTGCCCAGCAGGTCCAGCGTGGCCTCGCGGCGCGGCGTGCGCCGGCGCCAGGCCTCCAGCATGCTGTACTGCGCCTCGCGCAGGCAGCGCCCGTTCTGCATCTCCAGCCGCTCGATGTCGTGCTCGCTCAGCCCCAGCCGCCGCACGAACTCCCTCCAGCGCGAAGGGGGCACGCCGTCCACCACCGCATACAGGGTCGCCGGATCTGGGCAGCAGCGCAGGGCAGTGAGCCTGGAGATCCCTGGCCGGCTCTGCTACCCCGCACAGGGGCCCTCGGGGATCCCGGCCCACCCGCCCTCCATCCCCATCCCCAGGGAGAAACTCACCGTCTGGGTGCTGCGGGTGGACACTGTCCATCCCCTTCGGAAGAGGAGCAGGGTTGTGGCTGAGGGTAGGGACTGCAGGTGAGAGAGGAAAGGGGGCTGCCCCTAGGTGGGGTGGGGCCATCTCCGTATGGGGTGGTCCAGTCCTGAAGTTGGGCCAGTTGCCAGGGCTGAAGATGGGGCTGGGGTTGAAGGTGGGGATGGGACTGAAGCCCGGGGTGGAAATGAAGCCTGGCGCCGGGGCCAGGGCCTCAGGCTCGCCCTGCAAGAGAGGAGGCATAGCATGAATGCAGGAGGGAGAAAACAGCCCAGTCCTTTTTTTTTTTTTTTAAAGATTTATTTATTTGTTTGTTTGTTTATTTATTTATTTATTTATACAAGAACCCGGGTACAGGCCAGATGCGCAGGTGGGTGAGAGAATTCACCAGAGACAGAGCAGGGAACAGAACAGGCAGACTGACGAAATACACTGTTGAGGGGAGCAGCGGGTACGCAACAGGAGAGGTCTGCTGAAGCATGTGGGACCCCTGCCGGCTGGCCGGGATTGAACCAGCGCTGCAGAGAGCGCGGACAGCTTCACAGCGCTGTGCTCAACTGCCTGCGCCACCAGGGGAGGCCCAACAGCCCAGTCCTTGTTATTCTACATGGGAGTTGGAGCTAGAGGGAATTAGGGGAACCCCAGGGCAAAAGGGTGATCCCAGATGAATTGGGAATTACAGAATTATAATAGAAAGGCCGGGAAGATTGGGGGTAGGTGCCTACTTTCCTCTTACCTCTTTTACAAGTGTCGATTTCCCACAAACTGAGAAAAAAGAAACAAAGAGTCATAAGCTCACTTCCCCTCTTACGCCTGGGCTCATACTGGGGCTGTCAGATGGGACTTGCGGTGACAAGCTTCAGGGCCCACATCTCCCCAGGGACTAGAGAACCACCCGTGCAGTACCACCTGTCACCATGGCCACTCCTGCCAACAGAGTGCTTGGCAGCAAGCTAAGGGGGCACCCCTTGGTTCTCTCCACACTTGTCCATCTTACCCACTCAACCTCCCATACCCCCATCAGCACCCTTCCCTGGCAAAGGCCCCACTCACCAATGGAGTAGAGCTTGGGTTTCCACCGTTGGTAGCGGCATCCTATGCCAACAAAGAGGAGGGACAAAAGGCAAACGCCCAGAAAGATCACCATGGGCAACAGTACCGCAGTGCCTTGAGGACAAAGCAGATTGTGGTCAGAGGAAGGGGCAGCAGGAGACAGGAGGGGTGGGTAGCAAAATGGGCTGAGGGTCAAGGTTTAGGAGGGCAGGTGAGTGTGGGCACCTGGTTATTTCTCACCTGGGTCATTAGGGTGCTGAGATGGTTCTGTTGAGAAGGGCTTACACGACTTCTCACAGTCTGCATTCTTACAGCTAAAAAAAAAAGAGATAGCACTGGGTGAAAAAGAAGGAACAAGGAAAAAGAAGACAAGACCCAGGTTGTTGGAAATTCTTTGCTTTACAAATATTTTAGCTATCTCTTGACAGAATGGAAATTAAACCCATTATTAGGAACTGATGCCAAGGGATGAAACACAAGTTAATCACAGAAATATTTAATGTTAGAACTGAAATTGATCTTGAAGAGACTGTGTATTAAACATTAAAAGCACTCAGGGTCAAGGTGTAAATTCTAGTCCATTCACTGGTTACAGTGCAACTCTAAGCAACTCATTTATTTAACCCTTAGGCTTCCATTCTCCCCAGTAATAAAAAGGGGCTCCTATTGTAGCAGCCATTGAATATTTCTTAAGGCATACTTTTTTTCTTTTTTTAATATTTATTTTTGTGTAGAAAACTGGGGTGAAAGCCATAGTGCAGAGGGTGAGAGGATTCAGCAGAGACAGAGTAGGGAGCAAAACAGGCAGATTTACTGAAATACAATGCTGAGGGGAACAGTGGGAAGACAGGAGAAGTCTGCTACATGATATGTGTGTTAGCTCCCTGGCCAGGGATCGAATTCAGGCCATAGCAGTTATAGTGCTGAGACTTAACCCTTAGGTCACCACGGAGGCCCCTGAATTGTTTGTTTTTTTTAATCACTGTTTACTTGTTTTTTTAAGATTTATTTATGCATATAAGAACTGGGGTAGAGGTGTGAGAGGATTCACCAGGGAAAGAGTGGAGTACAGAACAGGCAAAATGACTGAAATACACTGCTGAGGGGAGCAGCGGGTGAGTCAGAAGTCTGCTGAGCCATGTGGGTAGCTCCCTGGCTGGTGAGGGATCGAACTCGTGCTGCAGTGGCTGCAAATAGCTTCATAGGTTGCGTCTTAACCCCTTGCGCCACCAGGGAGGTCCCATTGTTTTACTGTTAAGAATCCTGTCGATGGGGGCCTCCCTGGTGGTGCAAGGGATTAAAATGCAACCTATGAAGCTGTCCGCAGCCACTACAGCACAAGTTCTATCCCTCACCAGCCAGGGAGCTACCCACATGGCGCAGCAGACCTCTCCTGACTCTCCCGCTGCTCCCCTCAGCAGTGTATTTCAGTCAATCTGCCTGTTCTGTTCCCCACTCTGTCTCTGGTGAATCCTCTCACACCTCTACCCCAGTTCTTATATGCATAAATAAATAAATCTCAAAAAAAAAAAAAAAAAGAACGCTGTGGCAAGGAGAGGCTCAATAGCTTTTTTTTTTTAAGTTTTTTTTTTTTAAGATTTAGTGATTGATTGATTGATTGATTTATACATACATACATACAAACACTGGGTACAGTCAGAAGCGCGGGAGGGTGAGAGAATTCACCAGAGCCAGAGCGGGGAGCAGAGCAGGCAGAAGGACCGAAGACACTGCTGAGGGGAGCAGCGGGTGGCAGGGGAGGTCTGCGCGCCATGTGGGACCCTCCTCTGGTGGCCGGGGAGCAGCCGGGGATCGAACCGGCGCTGCAGGGGCTGCGGGCAGCTTCGCAACCCAGAGCTCAACCGCTGTGCCACCGGGGAGGCCCAAGGCTCAATAGCTTTTTCTGGAGATACCCCTGCTAGTGACAGTACGTGACCTTGAAAAGTGGTCAAACATGCCCATGAAAAACTTAGATATACACATGACTAGGGGCAGCCCAAGAAAATCTTCCCATGTTGGGATCTGTCACTAGCATGGGAGTGATGAGTGGTGGGGAAGGGGACGGGGTGGGGGAACAGCCTAAACGGAACTTGACAAGGTGAGTTCTCAGCAGGAATCTGAAAGCAGAAGCAGCACTTCTGTCCACCTCATGAGCTCACGGTGAGAATCACATGGAATGGGTGGGAAAGTTCTTTCAGGGAGAAAAGATAAAACTTAGTGGAAAAAGTAGTTTTGCGCCAGATGCTTGGTAGTTAATTTTCGTGGCTTTTACAACTTCGCCAAGTGGGTGTCATTATCCTTACTTTAAAGGTAAGGAAATGAAGACCTTGTCCGAGGTCACACAGCCAGTACCTGGCAAGGCTGAGGTGGACACCAAGGTCAGTTCAACTTTAGAAGGCTCAGAGTTTCTCCTTGGCAAGCAAGAAACCAAGAGTGAGGAGCCTGGTCAAAGGAATTGGGGAGGAAATGCCAGATTGTATTAAACCCAAGGTGCCATCAAGCACATTGTTTTTATGCTACGCACACCCCAAGCTGCCGCTCAACCAGGACACAGCATCAGTTGTTATAAGATGCTATCTTATTTCAGATGTAAAAATGCATGCCCTGGGATCCATGAACTACAGTGTGGCCCAGGAATCTGAATGCCTAAAAAGAATTGCAAGTCCTAGGGTTAGATCCCCAAAGATTTCTTAAGATTTGGGAACAAACTCTTTCATGCCATCCAGAAACTTTGGGCCCATGTGAGCCACAGCCACAGCAGCCAGCACCATAAGCACTCAGGAGGCCCTGGTCACCACGGGATCAGCTTTGACAGATGTCACCTGGGTCAGTCCGGGAAAGTTAGGGTGAGGCATCACCCTTAAAGAGGATTCAGAGCATCTGCCCAACTTGATAAACTGTGGACCTTGATCAGTGAGAAAACTCTGATAAATGCTGCAAAAAACAGGACTAGAGCTGCTTCTATCACTAACATGGTGCGATCAGGCTACTCCAAAGTCCTGGGGAAGAGAAAGTTCACAAAGCAGTCTGTGCTGGTAAAGGCCAAATTCTTCAAGGAAGAGCTGAGAAGACTGGGGGAGAGCAGAGAGGGACAGGGATTGTGTCCTGTGTGTCCTGGTAGCTTAAAGCCTAGAGGTTCATATTTAAAAGCTACAAATGCTTTTCAAAAAACAGGAAAAAATATTAGGAACAAGCCAAGAGGGAGAGATGGGACTGTCTAGTGTCTTCACCTAGGTGTCTCCCCTTCAAACAATCAATCGGAGCACCCTGGGTGTCTCCCTTGCCCTGCTAGTGTCTCTTACCCACAGCCACTCCCCACCCAGTGCCCAGGAGCTAACAGATACTCACTGAACACAGGAGACACATTTATTCTCTCTTGAAAAGAACCCAGCATGGCAGTGGCAATACGTATCCTCTTGCTCCTGGCCTGTAGGAAGAGATGCAGCACAGCTCAAGAATCCATCCTGCACCCCCAGAACTGCAAAGCACAGGGAAGAGGGGCAGGTGGAGGTGGTCCATAGACCTTGGGAGTTCGAGGGGGCGCACAGACCTCGGGAGTGGGAAGCTAAAGAACTGTCTTTGGGGGCAGAAAGGCAGAGACAAGCATCAGGCCTTCTTGGGAAGGAAGGAGGGGGCAGGGCAGGGGGACAGGATCCATGCTTACAGGGACGGTGCACTGTGCCATTGAGGCAGGGGTTACAGTTCACACACTGGAAAAGAGAGACACCCAAATTTTTCCGGTACTGGTTCTTCCTGCAGCCACACACAGTGTCCCGGTCCAACATGCAAGGGGAAATCTCCACCTGGAGCAATTCTGGTGAGGGGAGGACATGAGGCGTGAGGCTGACTGCCCCCCGGAGTTCCATATTCACCCTTCTATTCTTCCCCTGCATTCCCTTGTGGACACCCCAACCATGGTATGTGTTTGCCTCTATAACACGTGCTCACCCCCATGCATGCTCACTCACGCACCTGCTGACAAGCTCCACTTGCACAGAGACAGGCACACACACCCCTCCCAACAACCCACCTATGTCCCCAGACCGTGAACATTCTGTTTCAAGCCCTCCCCTCTGCTGAGACTCACCTTCCCGGCACTTGGAGCAGGGCTGGCAATTTCGGTGGTAGTTTTTTGTAGCACTATAGGTGCCCTTTTTACACTCTTCACAGTCCGTGTCTAGCCCCGGGCCTCGACAGTGGTTGCGCAGGTAGGTCCCTGTGATTGGGGTGTCAGGGTTAAGCTGTAGCCCAGAGCTCAGGAAAAGAGCCCCAGGCCAGGCAGAGCAGCCCCACCTCCCTGAAGTCTCCAAGAGGTTAAAGGAGAGAGAAAAGCCCAGGAGGGGAAACAACGTTAGCAGCCCTGGGGCCAAGGGCCCCAGGTTCTAGAATTTCTGAAAGAGCAAAGGAAAAAATAGGGCCCCACAGCAAGGGGATTCACTGCCACTACTTTCTCCCACCTTTGTGGCAAAAGGTACAGCAAATGGAATTGTTCTCAGGGTGGACATATTTTCCCTGGGGACACAGGCTATCTCTCTTCTCCAGGTCCCTGAGGTGAGTGACCAGTCCAGTAACACCAGAGGGGTACACGACCTCCAACACAGCCAGGAGCACCTGGGGAGGAATCGGCAGAGGAGACCCATCAGGAAGGGTAAACAGGCAAAGGAAAGCAAGTCTCACCTCCCCAGCTCAAGTCCTTCCTGGGTGGAACATTCTCCCAGGCCACGCCCACTCTATGTTCTCTAAACTTAATTGTTTGTTCTGATTGACTCAATTGTCCTATGTGCCCATTTTTGTCTTTCCAACCCAAGGCTAGTAGATCCCAGGCCCGGATTATGTTATCCTTTTATCCCCACAACAGCTAATAGTGCTGGATGCAGGACAGATTTCCAAGGAATGTTTTTTGGATGACGGGTACTGGCCAGTGACCTCAATCATGGCCCTCCTTCCTTCCCACAAGCAGCTCTAAAGCTTGGGGTGGTGTTTCTGCATGTGGGTGCTGCTTTCAGACCTATGCACTTTCCTATATGGTGTGATACCAATAAAAAGGTTTTGGAAACAACCAAATTGGGGTAGAGAGGAGTGATGTTTTTGTGGGCCCATTTCTCAGCAGCAGGCAAAAGCAAGAAAAAAGTTTCTTTATAAATTGCATCAATTGTATCAAAACCTCACTTGGGGTGTACCTCTGGACTCCATGTCGCATCTCTTTCCGTCACTAAATCCACATACAGACCCCAGCTTGGTCGGGGCAAATGTGAGAAGAGTAAAAGGGAAATTTCAGCGTCAGGGATGGAATGTGAGGAGTGGGGTCCAGGAGTGGACAGAGGCCTGTAATGTAAGTTGCATGCAACTAGAGCTGATGAGAGGCTGACTCAAATGACCATCAGGTGTGTCAGAAAGTCCTACAGCCCTTTGCCCATTGGGCAGTCTGGTCATTCAGCCTCAGGCCGAGTCCATGGCAGCTGATTTGCAAGCCCAGCTCTGCCTTCAGTGCCTGGAAAGCAAAGTCCTTGTGGAGCTCGGGCCCAGACTTTGCTTTTTTTCCTTTTTTTTTTTTTTTTTTTTTTTTTTGCATGGAAGAACTGGGTGTAGGCCAGAGGAGCAGGGTAGGTGTAAGAGGATTCACCAGAGACAGAGTGGGGAAGAGAACAGGCAGATTTTATTGAAATACACTGCTAAGGGGAGCAGCAGGTGAGACAGGAGAGGTCTGCTGAGCCATTTGTGGGTCACCTCCTGGATAAGATCGAACTCAGGCCACAGCTCACAGCGGTGATAGAACTGAGATTTAACCCCTAGGCCACCAGGGAGGCCCCCTAGACTTTGCTCTTCAATCTTCCAGCTTCTTGCTGGCTTTTCCTGGGCCATGATAATTTTTTCTGTTATAAGAGCCGTTTTTTGTAAAGACAAGAGGATGTTCTCAGGCATGTTAAACATGCTTTGTGGAATAACAAAAACCCCTGACCAAGGACAGCCCTTCTGCCTCAACAGCTCTCCATTTTGGACCACGCAGGCAGGTAGGCGGGTCTACCCTGGGTCAAGGGCTGGGAGACCCTGAAGCAGCCAGCCCCCAACTACAACAGGAGGAGCCACACTCAGAAACACAGCAGCAGCCCCTCTCCCCCAGGGAGGCACTCCCCAGCCCAGAAAGCAGCCTCCTTCTCTGACCCTCTCCAGCACAGTCCATCTCCCCTGAGAATGGACTAGGACAGTCAGGACAACAGCAAGTGTTTGGGGTGGTTATGGGAACAACTTCCCAATCCTGAAAATGTGGTTCCTTTCCCCGAAGAGCCCCTAGCACGTAAGGTCACTGGCACTGGAATTCCAGCCAGCGGGTTTGGGAGCAAAGCCAATCAGCAGAGACAGAGATAGGAAGAACTGGGGGGCTTCAGTCCCGGGACAGCCTGGGGGAAGAGGAGCTTTTCTAGACCTCTGGCCTGTGAGGGCTGAGCTTCCCAGGAGGGTGGGAGAGAGGCTTTCTTCAGCCACATGTCCCTACCTCCAGCACATTGAGGGTTAAGTCAGATCCGGGAAAAGCAAATCTTTTCCCAGCAGCTCCGCCCAGTGACTCAGGCCAGAGGTAGGGAGGGGAGAAGGAACCAACAGCTTCCCCAGCTCCTCAAGGGTCATGAATCAGCAGAAATTCTGAAGGGAGCAGCCAGGGACTGAGACCCCAATCTATCCCTTCCTCCTGTGGGCTGGTCTCTCTTGGTCTCCACTCAGAGCCCCCCTTTTCTCCCCCTCCTCCTCAAAAGAGCCAGGCAATGGACCCCTGTCCCATTTGGCCCACATGTTTCAGGAAATGGCTCCCTCATCCATTCAATCCCAAAAGGAAGTCTCTGTCTACCCCTGGCTTCCTCCCATCAAATCACTACCCATCCCTCCCTGAGGGCCATTCAGCTCCTTCCCAGCCCTCAGCATCCTTTCTTCAGCCCAGGCCCCTTCCAGGCGCCTCCTCCAGGCTCAACCAGTTGCCAGCAGATAAACCCGTTCCCTGGGTTCTCCCTCTGGCCCCCTGACACTCCCCAGTTCCAGAAGGAAACAAACCAAGGCTGCCTTCCCACCCGGGATTCACTGCTTTCCCACAGCCTGGCCAGTTCTGGCCAGCTGGGTTCAGTTTTGGGACCTCCCTGGGGTCCCCACATAGTCCTGAGAAAATAAGGTCAGTTCTGAGTGTCCAGAGCCCCTCCTTCAAGCCCAATGGCAGCACAGGAAAAACTTCAGAACCCTGAAAACCCACTTCCAGGAAAGAGGGTGGAAGTGAGAATGTAGGTGATGCAGCCAGCACTATTTCCCCGCTCTAGGCCCCAGCAGTGCCCCAGGACAGCCCCATCTGACCCCTAAGAACTAGAGGCCTCAAGCTTCTCATCAGTGGGCACCATTTGTTGGCACCAGTGAGCCCTGCCAAGGTGAGCAGGGTCCTTGGCAGCAGAAATGGGGGTGAGCTCAAAGCACCTAAGCCCCAGCATGAGTGCCTGCAAGCAGGGAAGGGCAGGAAGGGAGGGGGTGCAGTAGAGAAACAGTTGAGGGGGTGGCCCAGCATCCCTCCAACTCCCCCACAACTTCCGCCTGGGGAGGCTTTAAAGTGTGACTTCCTGTGCTGGGGCGCGGAGTGGAGCAGGAGCTAAGATAGCCCCTGCGGTCTGACTCTGACCCAATGACCTCACGGGACCACTTAGCAGTTCCTTTCCCCCACAGAACGTGTTCATTAAACTAAGATGTGTCTGTTCACTGAACGGCAAGATCTTTGGTGAGCCCACGTCAGCATCTCCTCGAAGGGCCCCACCACCCTCCCCTGCAGCCCTCTACTAATGTAGCTTCCCCCACCCAAGCTCATTAGGGGCTCAGGCCCCTGTGAACTTTAATAACATGAATTAACTATATCTACCTTGGGTTCCTATCATAACATAATTATCTGGGGTAAGCAGATACGATCTCCCCAAATAGACCATAAACTCTAGAAGGTGAGAGATCAGAGAGTATCTTGGTCAGAGATAGTGTCTTACCCTCCCGGGTGAACTCTCAGCACCCAGAACTGGAGGAGCAAATTAAACATGGATTTATGGGTTGGTGTAGTGACTGATCTGTCTTCCACTCCAGTTGAAGCCAGTGATTCCCAAAGACAGAGGAGGGAGTCGGTGCCCCCTCCTCCCTGTAGGAACATATTTATCTCAAAGGAAGAGTTCTCAAACTCTTCTCAGTCCCTCCATCTCCCCATCCATGTGCACATGCACGCCCACACACACTTCCTGGGGAATGTCTCCATTTGAGATTCCTATTATGTCAAAGCAAGCCTTCTGGAGGCAGTTAAGAGTCTAAGAAACTCTCTCCGGCCTGTTAGTTGCTGTTTCCTGGAACTTGAATGTGCCCCAAACTAAACTCATCCATCCCCTGTCTAGACAAATGTCACACCAACATATCAGCACCGATACCCAAACCTTTCTCTCCTCCTGTCCCATCCCTAAGCCTGCTGCCATCCCATCTGTCAATCCATTTGGCCACGCCTTCCTGTCACCTCTCAGCCCTCTCCGTGTCCCTGGGTTGCCTCACACATGCATTACTGTAACAGTCTCCCAAAGGATTGCCCAGCCACCAGCCTCTTTCCTGCTCCAGTGCATCCTACACACTTTCTTATCTGCATTCAGGCTTCAACCTGCACCCTCATGTGTGGGAACCTTCCTCTCCAGGGCCTGACCTCGAACATCCATTCCATTCCCTCGTTGCTTCCCTGAATGAGTTCTTGCACAGGTACCTCACTGCTGTTCTCAACATACCACTGGGCACAGTGGGCCTCAGGGAACTGTTTCTGAATGAATGAATGCATTCATTGCTCCATCTGGGATCACAGTCACGATTCTTCCTTCCTTCCTTTCCCACTGTCCCATTCCCTCCAGTTTTCTCTTTCTCATAACTCCTCGAAGTGGTCTTTCCACTCTAAAGCCTTTGTCTTCCTGTTGTCACCACCTCCACTGAAAATCCCATTTCACCATTGCTCTAGTCTCCCTCAAAACAGTCTCCTGACTCTCCTGCCTCCCTTCTATCTAGCCACCCTTTCTGGGGTAACTGACTTCACATCTCAGCGCTAAATCCACTTTCCTGTGGTGTCTTTCCTCCCTAGTCTCATCCAACCAATCCCTGTTCCTTTATTTTTTCGATAGTTAAGAAACAGTCTATGTGCCAGGTCTCCCATGGATGCCAGGATGCAGAGATGAACGTACAGCTCATGCTCCAAGAGCTGTCAGTTGGGTCAGAGACCGTCAGTGATAGACTCAGTGACCTAGGCGGAGAACAGGAACTGGGGGGAGGGGGGGCGCATGACCTGAATCATCTAGAGCAGAGAGCTGCTAGGCAAGAAAAGGCAACTGCAAGTGCTTACACCCTTCCCTGGCTCTGCCTCCATCCATGCTCCAGGTACCACAATGCTTCTGTGGGTATTTTCCTCCAAATTGTTCTGAAATCATTTTTATTTTAAGATCTTTTGTTTTTTTAACGCATACTTATTTATTTTTTATTTTAACATTTACTATTTTCTAATTTTTTTAGACAATATTTGCTTCCCCCCACCCCCTCAGATTAAGTTCCCATAGAATTTCCTTCCCCAAGGCACCCCTGCACCATCACCTCAGTCCCCTGTGCTCCTCCCTCCCTCCCTCTGATCCCTCTCCCTCCTCCTCCCCTGCAGGATGTCTCTGATTTATAATTGTCTGTTTTTGCTTTGTTGTGTTTTGTGCTGTAATTATTTTTTTTTACACTGATGTCTTATTGGGTTCCCCTATATTCCTGCTATAAGTGAAACCATCTGATGTTTTTCTTTTTCCTTCTGGCTTATTTCACTGAGCAAAATTCCTTCTAGCTCCATCCACGTTGCTGTGAATGGCATGAGTTTATCTTTTTTGATTGCTGAGTAATATTCCATTGTGTATATATGCCACATCTATTTTAATATCTTTTAAGCTGTAAGTTCTTTGAGAGCAGCAAAATCCTGCTTGCTTTGTCACATGGTGTCCTGTATTCAACTCCATCCCCCCAACACAGACACACACACACACACACACACACAGAGTATGCTCTGTGTTGCCCTTTGAATGCTGAGAAGCTGAAAAGCTCCTGACAGCCTTACCCAGAACTTCCAGACCCCTGTTTCTCCACCCAGACACAGGCTGAGCTCCTGGCCCTTAGTAGTCACACCCCCTTCTGGACTGGATCAGCCCCAGCCCCCAGGCAGTCTCCTGTACCCTGTTTTCCAAATCCAAGTAGTCACTGAGTAATTACTGTTAATGCTGCTAATTCCAACAACATAAAAGCCAACATTTATAGAGAGCTTTCTATCTGCTGCACCTTATTCCCCTACTAGAATGCAAACTCCACAGCACAGAGATTTTGTTCACTGCTACAATAATGTCTAAAACAGCCTAGCACAGAGCTGGCACTTAATAAATCAAATACTTAATGTATATCAATTTCATCTTCCAAACAACATTAAGGGGTAGTGACTATTATGTCCATTTTAAAGTCAAAGGAAGTAATCTATGGAGAAGTTACGAAACCTGCTCAAGTTCAGGCAGCTAGCATGTGAGGGAGCCAGGATTTGAATCTAGGCAAGCTATGCCACCCCTCCTCCCCCCAAAGAGAGAACAGGGTTGCTGAACAGTGGTGAGGGAAGGGGCTGGGAGAAGGACAACCTTGAGAGAAGGGAAAAGAAGACAAAGACTGAGAGACAGGAGGTGGGAGACAGCAGCGCAGTGAGTTGACAATGGAAGGTGTGCGCATGCCTGCATGTGGGGATGAGGAATTAAGGTCTAAGAACATGGAACAGAGCAGAGGCAGAGGGAAGAAAAGAGAAGGGTTTCAACAAGGACATTCTGGGAAATCTGAGGAAATTTCTGGGGAGACTGACAGAAAAAAACTAAAGGAATGACTGGGAGAGAAAATATTAATCAGACACCAAGCAGAAGATATAAGCCACTGGGAGAGGTAGAACGAGCTTTGGGTGGGCCAGTGAGAGGACAGGGATTCAAAAGAACACCCCCAACTGGGTGGGAGCAAGGAGCACAGCGTGTCTGTGGAATAGTTCCAGGATGTGGGGGAGATCAAGGATACACTGGAGTGCCTGAGGTTAGAGAAAGGGACATTTTCCAATGACGACAGCTACTTTCTACTGACTTCCCCAAAATGAAGAAAAAGCAAACAAGGGATTGTTGTTTAGGTCAGGGGTGGGGGTGGGGCACAGGGGCATCTAGAGAGGGTCAGTCCGACAGAGGTCACCTGCCTGAAAGCTGAGCCAGAGGAAGGAGGTAAAGAATGCCCACAGGTGAGAGACATGGACCTGGGGGGCAGGGGTGCACTAGGGACACATCCACTTGGTTGCCTTGAGTTTACCCAAGCTCCCACTCCACTCCCAATACCCTCACACAGTATCCCAAACCTAGTCCACCGACCCATCTCCTGCCAGGACTCAGTTTACCCACTTCACCAGCATCCAACCCCTGCCTTCTAGCAGGGTTTCTTCAGACATCGCAGGGTGTCCACCAGACATCCACACAGCCCAGCACATCGGGAGCCAGCCAGCTGGCCAGAGGCACATCTGGACACTGAATCATCTGGACTCTGAGTGGACTAGCCTTCTTTCTCCTGCTCCTTTTCTTTCTCTAGCAAATCCACCCCACCCTGTCCGATCACCTGCCGCCACATTCCTGGACACCCCAGGCCCAGCAAACTTCCTTCAGCATCAGGCAGGGGCTTTCTTTTACTCCCTGCCTCTCAAACTTGTCCCTGGCGCCTGACTCTGGGGTGAATGAATGGGAAAATGCCAACTTCTGGCTTAGGTCATGCAGGCCTGAGATGGCCGAGGCCTCAGCCCTCCCATGGCTAGGCCCACTCTCCAGTCCCACAGCGTCCTTTACCCACCATCTCATTCCCCCTCTGTCCCTCCTCTCACCAGTGGCAGCAGCAGGCCAGGCACGGCAGGGAGGCCCATGTCCGGCCAGCGTTGTCCTCTCACTCCCCCATTAGGGCTCAGGTGGTGGTGGCGGCAGTGGCGAGGCAGCAGCGACCTATGGCCAGACGGCACCGGAGTCCTGGAATGTGTTGGGTCCAAATGAATCCCAGGACATAGGTTGGGGATTGAGGGTTGAGACTAGGGGGTAGATCACCACCTGGTCCCCAGAACCTCAAACCCTGAAGGCCAGAACTGGAGCCTGAGTCCAGAGAACTCAGAGAAAATTAACCCGAGGAGGAGAGAGGAGGTGGGAGGGGAAGGGAGAGAGCACTTGGGGTGTTGCAAGCAAGACAGGAAGAGCCGGGGGAGGAGGTGGGAGGAGTTAAGAGGCAGGGAGGCAAAAGTTCTTTAACTCTTAGTGGCTCAGCCACAGGTACCAGAGTGCCAGATCCAAGTGCCTTGTGCCCCTAACCCACCAATCTGAACACTCCCAACCAAAATGCACCACCACCACCCCCCTCCCGCTTAGCTTACCCCCTCTCCTGCCCCTTTGCCAAAAGAACAGCAATAGAAAGACCCACAGCTTGGGAGTCACTGAGTCCCAGTTCAGAGTCCTCTACTTTTTGGCTGGGCGGTCTTGGAGAAACGCTCTAAGCCTCTTCCCCAATTGGAAAGAACTCACCTCCTAAGGGTGCTGTAGGATTTATTGAGCAGGGACAAATAAGTACTTGACAGCTGATAGAAGTTCCTTAGTAATGCTTCCCAACTGACACCCTAACCTCCCATTTTCTTGGGCAATTATCCCTCCAAACTAAACCTGAGTGAATCCTAACCTTAGTGTCCTGCTCTGAGTCGGTGAAGCCCCATAACATCACCTTTGCCACCACCACTGTCTTTGCCTGGCTGGGTCCTCCAGCTGCTGCCTGGGTACCCACAAGAGTTGAACCTCCCTTGCCCCAGACCTCAGAGAACCTCAGTTCCTCATCTCTTAAGTAAGAGTAACAGTGCCCAGCCTACCTACCTGGGGAAAGTGATGGCATGAGGATAATGGAGGTCACATCTGTGAAAACGCTTTGGAAATGACAGCTTCCTCCATCAGATATTACTAGTGTGTTCCCAGTGCCCTTCCCCAAATAGTCTAATGTATGTCAGTCTCAATGGACCCTAGAGCTGTTAACTAACAAAGTTAATACAACCCCAGTGTCATTCTCCATTGGCAGGAAAGTTTGAAAGACAAGGCACAGCTGGTCTGGCCCTTTGAAGAAGGTGCCCCTGGGAAAGCATGCCACCTCTCCAGTAAATCAAGAACGTCGAAGGAATATCGACTCCATGATTTAGGGCTTCACGCATCCCCCAATGTTCCCAGAAGATGTTTTTTCTAAAAAAGATAGGGTAGCAGGCCTCCCCGGTGGTACAGTGGTTGAGCACTGGGTTGCGAAGCTGCCCGCGGCCTCTGCGGTGCCAGTTCGATCCCCGGCTGCTCCCAGGCCACCAAAGGAGGGTCCCACATGGCGCACAGACCTCTCCTGCCGCCCGCTGCTCCCCTCAGCAGTGTACTTCGTCAGTCTGCCTGCTCTGCTCCCTGCTCTGGCTCTGGTGAATTCTCTTACCCTCCCGTGCTTCTGACTATACCCAGTGCATGTACAAACAAACAAACAAACAAATAAAATAAAAATACATGCCTCTTTAAAAAAAAAAAAAAAAAGATAGGGTAGCTTTAGCTACCCTGCCTGTCCTCCTCAGCGCATAAATAACATCAGACAGAAAACATAAACTGGGCCCCTACCCTAATCTTTCCTGAAAAGTTCACTGTAACCTTACTGAGCAAATTTCACTGAGACTCTGAAATCAGAGACCTCTGGAGCATTCCCGGACTCCTCACTGTGGTTCTTTAATAAACTCCTTTACTCAACAAAATTCACTTTAATTGTCACAGCTGATCTACTGCAACCGCCTTGTTTTACGGATGAAAAACTGGGGTCCATACATACACACAGCATTTTCCTGACAGAACCAGCAAGACACCGGGCTCCTAACTTCAGTCCAAGGGCCCATTTTGAACTCCATTTTTCTATCTATCTTGTTTTTGTTTTTTAAGATTTATTTTACTTATTTTATGCATACAAGCGCTGGGGTATAGGCCAGTGGTGCCGGGGTGTGAGAGGATTCACCAGAGACAGAGTGGGGAGCAGAACGAGAGGATCAACTGAAATACACTGCTGAGGGGAGTGTGGGCGAGACAGGAGGGTCTCCTTCCTGCCTGGGGATCAAACTCTTGCTGCAGTGGATACCGAAGCTTCGAAGCTTCATAGTGCTGAGACTTAACCCCTTGCACCACCGTGGAGGCCCCTATCTGTCCTGTGGAGTCAGACCTCACACCCTGAATTTTTGGGCATGTTTATCACTGCCACTTGTACAGGATATCTCCCCAATGAACCCCACACAGTGACCTTGACACAGGCACAATAACCTTCCCTATTCCCAGCCTGACAGCCTCTGGCTGCTAAGATTGCTTAGAAATTTGGGGAGACCAGAGAGGAGTAAGGTCCTAGAATGTTACATTTCTCTGCACTTCTCCCCCGGATCCTCCAGCTGACCCCTCACCCTGAAGTCCATGCTTTCTGGCTCCTCCTGGCCTCTCCTCTATGAGACAGGCACCTGTAGGTGAGAAGGGAGCATGAATGGCCCCACCTCTCACTTCACTCCAGCTTCCAGCTTCCAAAGAACCTGAGGGTTGAAGCCAGACTCACAGAGAAAGGAGCTCACCCACCAACTCCCAGGGAAGCAGAGTACAGCATGAGGGGGGCCAGAGCAGAGTTGGGGGTCCAGAGCAGAGCTGATGAAGAAGCAAGATCATTAGCAAGAGTCAGATTGCCCAGTTTCCAATGTAAAGAAGCAAGAAGAGTCACATCTCATATGCATTGATGATTAAATGCAGAGTATTTAGCAAGTGCTTGCCATACACTGAGCATTCCGTAAGTAATCCTTTGTATTAATAAATGATAACCACAGCAAAGTCCCATTTTTCATGTGACCAGGGATTTTTTTTGAACAATTTTTTTAAATATTTATTTTTATTTATTTATACAAGCACTGGGTACAGTCAGAAGCGCGGGAGGGTGAGAGAATTCACCAGAGCCAGAGCGGGGAGCAGAGCAGGCAGAAGGACCGAAGTACACTGCTGAGGGGAGCAGCGGGCGGCAGGAGAGGTCTGTGCGCCATGTGGGACCCTCCTCCGGTGGCCGGGGAGCAGCTGGGGAGCAGCCGGGAATCGAACCAGCGCTGCAGAGGCTGCGGGCAGCTTCACAACCCAGCGCTCAACCGCTGCGCCACCGGGGAGGCCCGTGACCAGGGATTTTTAATAGTCCGGCACAAAAGGAGAAATTCTTTCATGGGGGGGGCGGTGGTTCAAGTAACTATTATTCAGTAAGTTTAAAGTTTGGAGAAATATTAAATTGTTCAGTAAATTTCTGTTTTAAAAAAGGTACTGAAAGGTGAGTAGATGCAGGAATATGAAGAGTTAACTGGTCTCAGAGGAGGTGAGAATATGACTATCATCTCTCAGGGGGAAGAAGAAATATGCTGAGAGGGAGAAAAACAGGAGGTGGGCAAACTGGGAGATGATAGGATTGGTGATCAGGGTTTGTGGAACAAAGGATAAAGGGCAAAGAGCTTGAGAGAATAGACCCCCACTCCCCATCACATCACACACACACACACACACCCCCCACAGCCACACTGAGCAGCTTGGGGCACTGGCCTCCAAGTCGGAGTGGCGTGGGTTCTGGTTCCAGCCCCACGTGTCTCAGGAGTCACATCGCAGGTCTCACAAGCCAGGAGGGTCTTGTCAAGAGACCTGGGTTCCAGACTGTGTAAGAATGATGAACTCGGGCAAGCCCCCTTCTCCCGCGAACCTCCACGAGGAAAATGAAGCAACTGAAAAGCTTCTCCTTAGCACCCTAACTCCTAACCCTGGGGCCCGAGTATCTGAGGGGTGGAGAGAAGGCAATTTCTCAGGGTCAAAATCACAGGCCAGGAGTGAGCGTGGGGAGGCGGGGAGGCAGTGTGACCGGCCTCTGTCATCCACAAGGGGTCCAGCTTGGTCCAGCAGGCCCTGCCAGCCCCAGCCAGAGGGGTGGGGGCCGGGGAGGAGGTGAGCAAGGCAGAGGCTGAGCTGTGGCCAGAGAACAGCAGAGCAGATGAGAGGAAGGCTGAACCTGAGGGACGTGGCCAGGGGATTGTTGTGACATCATTTTCCCTTCATCAGCTTGTCTGAGAAAGGGAAGTCAGAAGTTTGCACACCCGTTCCAGGCTGTGACCTTTGTTTCTGGTTTTTTTTTGGGGGGGGGGCAGGGAGGCTGTAATTAAGGGAGTAGGTGGCAGCAGCAGGGGAAGCCTCCTTTAAGATGAGAAAGGGTAACTTCTGAGTTCCAGGTCTGATGCTGGGGTGGGGGGAACTGGGGGACAGAAAACTGGCTTCCACTTGGACACCCCTCAACTTCTCCTTTGTTAAGCTTGGGGGGATTCCCTCTGCTTCTCTCTCTCTTTCTCTCTCTCTCTCTCTGATGATTATGATGGAGAATGAGAATATATTTAAGACCCCAAGGTTCCTGGAGAAACTGGCCTGAGTCTCCCCTCCCCCCCCCCCCACTCCAGTGCCATTGATGGGAAGGGAAGTAGGCAGATGGAGAGGTTAGGGTGCAGTTGGTGGTGAGTGGTCTCCAGTGTGGTCCCCAGTGGAGGGGAACTGAGGATGGTAACTCAAGCCGGGAAGGAAAAAGAGGTTCAGACATTGGACAGGGGTGTCCTCCCACGCACTGCACAGGTCTTCTGAGGGAAACTGCACCTTGTCTTTATGCTTCACCCTGTCATGGTGATGGGCACATGACATAGCAAAGGTTCATCAGCACCAGCAGGAAGGAGCTAGCAGCACAGTTGTCTCTCCTGAGGCTCCTGAAGAACGTCAGTTCCATAATGAAGTCAAGGAGCATGGGAGTCTGGCCCCTCTCCTAGCCCAGAATCTCCCCAAAGCTTAGGCAGTGACTTGTATCCACTGCCCATCCCCTTCATTGTGGCCCCATCCAGCTTTCCAGACAGTCCTCTATGTGACAAACATTTATTGAGCAACTGCCTACTTGTTCCAAGTGGGACACTGGGCTAGACCCTGAGGATACAAAAATGAACAAGGCTCAGTCCCTAATCACAAGGAATTCACAGTCTAGTCGGGGAGATGACACAAATGAGCAAGAAAAGTGACTGCTACATCAGTGCTCCAACAGATGGTACCCAGTGCTGAAGGAATCCAGGGGAGGGAGAGTCATCAGTTCTACAGAAAACAAGATATGGCATAAACCCTCACATAAGTGGTGGTGCCTGAGGAGGGTTCTAAGGGATGCATAGGAGTTTGCCAGTAGATGGTAGGGGAAGCTTCCAGCCTAAGAAAATAGGTTGAGAAAATATGCTTGGCAGAGGCCAATGTGTCATGAAGGATAGAGGGCAGAGCTGCTAGGGTGTGGCTCTGTGGGGTCATGGGGCAGGTGACACAGGATGAGTCCTGGGGCTGAGTATAGTCATACCTTTACTACATTATCTGCTCCAGCCCCTGCCCTGGAGAGTTAGGGGAGTGGAATTGACATGAACTAAACAAGATGGCTTTTGGGTGAGATTCCCCACCCAAGTTCAAGCAGAACAAATGTATGTGTCACTGGAAACAGCGTGACCAGGCCAGTGGGGCTGGCTGCGATCACTGTTGGGCGGGAAACCTGTCCCTGCCTTTGTGTGTCCTTGTTTATGTTTTGTGCTCGACTATCTCATGTCTCCTAAGCAAGTTCCTTGTCACAGCTCCAAGTCTGGCTTGCCTGATGTGAGGGAAAAGGAGAGTTGTCTGCGCTTGGATAAGGAAACCAGAGTGTTCTAGAGGCAGGACCAGGTTGCAGGGGGAAAAAGCCAGGACATTTCTGGGCAGCTTCCCTGGCCCCGGTTCTGCTGGCCATTTCTGTAACCTCTTGTCCATCCTGCTCCCTTCCCCACACCAGAGGCAACTGGACTCTGAGAGAAGCCCAAAACATTCTTTAATCCTGCCAAGGCTGGTCCCGCCCTCCCAGGAGATGCCTGCCTGGGGGAGAAGACATTCTCCCCCTCCTCAGAGCCCCTCTCCAGCAGAGGCAGAAGAGTTGGGGTCCACCAAGGCTGGAGGCGTTGGGCGGGGCCCCAGGGTGGCATAGGCAGGTGGAGGAGCTGTCAAGGCCAAGGTTGTCGCAGGGCCTGGTGGGACTGAGGAGGGCGAGGAGGGATGGGGGCAGAAACGGGAGGGGAGAGAGGAAGTCGGGGTGGAGGCCACCTCCCGGGCACCCCTGCCTCCTCGGCCTGGAGACCAGTATCGGCTGCGGAACCTCCGGAGCAGCATGAGGAACGTGATGACCAGAAGGTCGAAGATAAGCTCAGCCATCTCCACCACAGACAGCACGGAGGAGCCAAACCACAGGCTCCACTGGCTGCCCAGATTGGAGAGGAGAGTGACCATCTGTGAGGGGAGAAAAGCACACTGACCATTTGGGCGGGGAGCTCCGGGTGGGCTCCAGCAGGAGAGCCCATTCCTCTGTACTGGGCACCTCATTCATTTGTTCCCTCGCTGTGTCCTCCCCCCCACCCCCGACTCTTATCCAGGGCATGCCCGCCTGCACACCCTTCCCTGTGCCCCCAAACTTCATTCCCTTGCATCCTTCTTCCAACCCTCTCAAGCTCACCCTTGCTTCTGGGCTCCTTTCCTTGGTCTCCTGCATTCCAGGCCCAGGCACCTCTACTCCCTAATTTTCCCTGACAGCTAAGACCCTCCAAAAGAATCACAGTCTCAGGGAGCCAAGACATACCGTGACTGAAGGCGACTCGGAATTGGTTTTGTAGTTCAGCTCCTTGAAGAAGATGTTGAGTTTGGCAACTCCATTTCTTTGGGGCATGGGTGGGAGGGGGTAGGAATGACAGAGGATTATCTTCTGGGACTCACAAACACCTTCCAATCAACGGTACCCACTCCTCTTTCCTTCCCGTGGATCCCTTTCCGAGGGGCAGGACAGGGCAGCACTCACCTCTTGTTGTTGATGGTGTAATTGTTCTGTAGGGAGAGCATCTGGAAAACCCAGTCCTAGAAGGAATGGGGGTGTTAATGGGGCCACCCCCATCCTCCTCATGCTTACAGGGCTGGGCATGGTCTCACGGCCCTGACTACTCCCTCCCTCGCTTTACCTGGGATGTCACCGAGGGCCATCGCGCATATCCCGCAGAGAGCTGGTAGCTGGTCACACTGGAGGTACAGAAAGGTGCTCAGTGATGGGGTGAGACTCTCCCACTCAAGGCTCCGCTGAGTATCCTGTTTTCTACCCAACCAGACAGTCAACAGCCCAACATGCGCCCCAGAAAGAGGACACTCACCTGCAAGGCTTCCGGCACTTGGTGAAACAGCCCAGGCGGTCCGAGGAGAAGGCATCTTGGAGCTTATAGTAGCAGTAACCTGTGGGTAGAGAGAGTGTGTATTTTCCTAGGACCCCTCAACTTTCTCTAACCCACATCTAAAAGGTTCCCTGAGCACCCACTTTCCAAGAGCATCATGTGCATTAAAGCAATGCCTCCTATATAACAGCCCCAAAAAATGTTTCAGAAATTTAGCTAAGTCAGATAAAACATTAACAACTCATGCCTCTACATTATGCCTCTGTAAAGATGTAGGCCAGGGGCCTCCCTGGTGGCGCAAGGGATTAAGACGCAGCCTATGACACTATCCACAGCCACAACAGCATGAGTTCGATCCCCGGCCAGGGAGCGACCCACATGGCACAGCAGACCTCTCCTGTCTCGCCCACTGCTCCCCTCAGCAGTGCATTTCAGTAAATCTGCCTGTTCTGTTCCCCACTGTCTCTGGTGAATCATCACCCCACACACTTCTGGTCTATACCCCAGTTCTTCTACAAATAAATAAATCTTTAAAAGAAAGAAAAGCGGGGCCTCCCTGGTGGCACAAGGGGTTAAGTCTCAGCACTATGAAGCTATGCGCAGCCACTGCAGCACAATTTAGATCCCTGGCCAGGGAGCTACCCACACGGGTGCAGCAGACCTGTCCTGTCTCGCCCACTGCTCCCCTCAGCAGTGTATTTCAGTCAGTCTGCCTGTTCTGTTCCCCACTGTCTCTGGTGAATCCTTTCACACACACCCCCCACCCCCAGCACCTCTGGCCTACACCCCAGTTCTTGTATGCATAAATAAAGCTTTTAAAAAAGAAAGAAAACACAGGCCAAGTAAAGGAAGGCAATCCTAAAGGATCACAGACCAAATGATTCTGTTTATATGCAATGCTCAGAATAGGCAAGTGTATAGAGACAGACAGCAAAGAATGCCAGGATGGGGGCAGGGTAGGGAGAGGCCCATGGGGCAGGGAACAGGACTTTTAGATGAATACATAGGTACAAAGTTTCTCCTTAGAGTGATAAAAATTTCTAAATTTGGTTGTGGCGATTGTTGTGTAATTCTATGTCTACTAACAACTACACTAAACTAAATTGAATTGTGCACGCTAAGTGGGTGCCTTCTACGGGCTAGGAATTATCTCTACAAAGTTGCTAAAAATAGGGAGAGAATGGGTTTATGGAGCCTCCTCCTCCACTTTTTCCCAAGTTCTGAGGTTAGTTTATCATTCTTGCTCTTTTAGTCACCCCCTCCAGAAGTCTCTCATCTCAGGGCTGGGGACCTGTAGGAAGACCTGGAGGCTGCTGAGCAGCAAGCAGTCCTAAGACACAAGGCAGACTGTGTTTAGCCGAGTTCCTCTCCCTCATCCTACAGCTTCTCAGCAGTCAGTATTGTTAGTCTCCTCTCACGGATCTTCTTCAAACACACAACCACTTAGTAATCATTGTCGTGGGGAGCAGTGAGCCAGGAGCTCCTGATTGTCTCCGGACAGGACATCTGGCTGGGCCCCCACTTGTTCATCCGTGAAGGGAGGAGGTGGGGCCTGGAACCAGATCTTCCCTCCAGCTCTGACGCATCAGCATCCTCCAAGGCTAGAGACACAGGACACGAGGCAGTGGTGGGCGAGGGGGCAGGCCCGGGGAAGAAAGTAAGCAGGAGGTCAGTGCGGCCAGAGCTGGGACAAGGGTGGACACTGAATTTTGGGGACTGCAGTACCCCCAACTTGGTCCTCCAGCAAAGGTAAGCCCACCCCCCTACTGTGGAGAGATGGGCCCAGGGAGCCCAGGGAGGAGGACCCCAATGGTGCCAGACAAAAGCATATGCACCCCAAAACCAACACTCTAATTTCTCTAGTTCCTTGTTTGAGATTTTCTTCCTCTCTCAGCTTCCTAGGGTAAAGCATTCCTGATGAATAACTCAGCTGTATTGAAAAGGAAAAGAGGTCTGTCTACTCCTAGACAAGACCAGGGAAGAGATTCCAGGGTTCTCCAGTGTTTTCTGACTATGCCCTTCCCTAGGGAAACAATTCTTAAATAAGCGATTCCAGGATATGGATTTGGTTTACAAATGACAAGCCTACAACTGTTGGAGGGTAATAGTACCTGTACTACAAAACATACATAAAATGGAAGATTTTAGGGAATGAAACAGACACATAAAACTTCTAGTATGTTCTTCCTGCATCCAGCGCCTCAGGAGCAAGCGGGGAAGGGCCCATCAGAGCCTCTGAAGCCTCTGAAGCCTCAGCAGGCCCAGTGCGGAACCAGGGAAACTCCTCATGTGCTCTTCCTTCCTTAAGCTGAAGTTAGCTTTCAACAGGGCTGTTCCATTATAGACACACAGAAGCCAAAACAGAAAGAGAGAGAAACTCTGAGGGAGGAACAGAGAGAGAGGAGAGAGACAGGCAGTGAGAGGAAAACTGAGGCAGTGTCTCAAATAGGTAAACAAGAGAGGGAGGAAAAATGATTCCTTCGGGGGGAACCAGCCCCCACCTCCACCCCAGACAGGAGGCCTCAAGAGCTTGGAGGGCTTGGAAAAGTCCTAGCTCAGACAGGAGTCGGGGTGGGGGAGGCAGGAAGGCCCAGGAGTCGCACCCCAGGAGTCGTGCCTCCTGTAGTCACAGAACTCCACACCGTCAGGCCGAGGGTAGAAGATGTAGGCGCAGCCGCACTCCTTGATCATGCTCTCCTGGAAGCAGGAGTGAATGCACACCTGGAGGGGAGGGCGATGAAGGGCAAAGAGGGTCAGACTGCCTGCCTGAAACAGCCCTGACAGGGCAGAGGAGAGCAGGGAATGCAAACAGCCCACAGTCCACCTCCACTCCTCTCTGCAGTGGTCTCCCCCCCACACCCTCTGACTCTGCCCGATTCACAGTGCAGGCCTGGGAGGCGGTGCCCCATCAACTGGTGTGGCCCTCACCTGTTGCGTGTACTTGGAAGACTTGTAAAGATTCTTCACAGGGACGTCACTGCCATCCTTAGTGCAGTCACCATAATCGCCCCCAAGTCTGTCCAGGGCTTCCTGCAAACCCCACAGACACAAAGAAGTCAGAGTTCAGTGCAAGCAGCCCAGCCTCTTCCTGAGTCCTGTCTTCTGTCTGGTCCCAAGTTGTGTCTCTCACCAGCCAGTCACCCCATCTGCCTCCCATTTCAAAACAAGCTCCCAGTGGCCCTCAATGCCTCAGTGCTACTTTCAAGGCCCCAAAAATCTGGACACAGCCTGCCCTGGATGCTTGTCCTGAATCCATTCTCAGCCCTCTCTCTCACTCCAGGTCCACTCCTCTGGGCCCAGCTTCCTAGTGCACATTCTGCCAAACCCTGCTCCTGAAGACCTCCTCATATTCAAGTACCACCACCCCCCCTCCCCACACCTGACCTTCCTCCACAGGCTTTTGGAGGCTAAGTCCACCGCCCTGCCCCTCTCCAATCTGAGGGTCTCCTCCCAGACTTGCAGTCAGCTCCTTGCCTTCCTCATGCTGATGGAGGTCTCCACACCAGGCCGCAAGTTAAAGCCGCCATCATCCATAAAGGCAGGCTCATCCTGGCCGTGCACCATGACCCTGGCCCCGGTCACCGTGGACAGCAGCGGGATGAAGTCGTTCTGCTCTGTGCGCACTGTCAGAGACAGACCTGGAGGCACAGAGGGAGTGGAGGAAGATGGAGCATTAGGGATGGAAACCCACTCCACACCTTGCCCTGTCTCTGATACTCCAAGGGGAGCAAGGCCAGGAAGACCTATAGACCAATCTGGCACCTGCCCCCCCTCCCCCCAGTTGGATTCTGGAAGGGAGGCAGGAAGAACTGGGACAGGATTCCTATCACACCTGGAATGGACTTTACAGTGCCTTTCTGGGTTAAAACAGGCGTGAAGTGGTGAGGCACAGAGGGGCAGAGCATCTCGGGAATGCAAGCTCAAGGTGGGCACATGCAGGTGGACAGGGCCAGCAGGGACAGAGGAAACATGGGCTTGCTCACCATTGTTGATTCCAGGCATGGATGACATCCAGAGGTTGGAGTTATTTTTGTCATTGAAAGTGTAGCAGTTGCCATACATTGGGTGGTGGAACTGAGAGTAATTCCTTATCAGAGAGAGAGCAAGAGTAGGGTCAGAGAAGAGAGTGTAATCACACAGGGAGAACAAAACTTTCACAATAGTTCATTTCCTGACCACCTAGGGGCTCTGTCCACACTCCCATCAATTGCCTACGTGGGCATCTTCCCCACATCACAGAAGAGGAAGCCAGGGCTCAGAGAGGTCAAACAGTTGCCCAAGGTCACACAAACAGTGAGGACAAAATTTCAGCTCCTGGCCCAGGCTCCTCCCACCAGGCCACATGACCTCACTGGCTTGGTGGCCTCTCTCCTTGTGTTGTGTTACGAAGACTCTTGCAATGTCCCCAGCTTCTCATGTATCTAAATCTTAGTTCTCCATTTAGATTGTGATCTTTTTACGGCCAGGCCACATCTCATGTACCTCTATATCATCTCTGGGTGAATTGCACAGATCTTGGCATATGGCAGATATAGGTGGTTGTTATAAATGGTTAATGAGTGGATTAAACAAATGCAGACATGGAAGGGAACAGGGCTAGAGGAGAGAGTGAGTTGGTGCTGAGATGGAGCCGAGAGGAAGAAGGTCAGGTCTCAAGGCAGGGACAAGACCATGTGCATCAGCAGGTCTCCCACCAGCAGGCCACAAGCTGGGCTGTGCAGGTTTTGAAACGGAGAGAAAGAATCACAGAGGCAGTTGCTGAAACAGGAATGCACTCTGTCATAAGTTCCCAAACAGAGAGGCTGTGTAGGGTTGTAGCGAGAGCCCAGACGGGAACCAAAGGGATCTGTGTTCTTAATACTCTGCCTCTTAAAGCTGGTGATGGGAGCAGGGACAGGAGAGAGAAGGGAGAGAAGGAAGATGGGGTTTTTAGCCTGTGAGAGGCAGAGGAGGGATGGAAGGAAGCAGGAGGGAGAGGAAGGCTGGCTAGAGATTAGGAGTAGGCCTCTGCTTGTCTGATTTTTTTTTTTAAAGATTTATTTATTTATGCATACAAGAGCTGGGGTACAGGCCAGAGATGCAGGGGGTGAGAGGATTCACCAGAGACAGAGTGGGTAACAGAACAGGCAGGCTGACTGAAACACATAGCTGAGGGGAGCAGCAGGCAAGTCAGGAGAGGTCTGCTGTATCATGTGGGTATCTCCCTGGCCATCTGGGGATCAAACTCATGCTGCAGAGGCTGCGGATTGCTTCATAGTGTGTGAAATATCAGTGCACATTCTAGAAGTTGCCAGGAAGCCTGCATTCAAGAAAGGATGGAAGAAGGGCTGCAGAAGCGACACAGGCCAGTCCTGAAGGGCCTGTGTGCCTGGCTCAGCGGGACAAGTACAATACGGTGGATACCCCCCATGGGCTGTATGGGGCAGGTGGAGTCAGTAGGCTAGATGGAGCAACAGGGATGAATCACAAAAACAGAGCTTAGGGGAAAGGAGATCTAGACTACAATACATGTATGCACACATGACCTACACATTTTGCAAAAACACAGGGTTAGGCACATCACGAGAATACATGAGTAATGGCATGACATGAGGTGATGGGTAAGCGCACAGACTCCAAGCTAGAGTCCTTCTATCTGAATCCTAGCTCTAACAAGTGTGCGCAGGGGGCTCGACCACATTTTTTAATCTCTCTGGGCTGGAGCTTCCTCACCTGTAAGAGGGGATAACAGTGAGGACTGGCCCCTCATAATGTGGGGCTAGTGAGGATTCAATTACACTTAGGACAGTACTGAGCACTTAATACAAACATACAATGTATGTTTGCTATTATAATTATAGGGATTCATTATGATGACCAAGATCAAAAAGACAATAAGGAGTAGAGGTTGTGATGAGTTTGCAGCTTTCACACACTGCTGTAGGGAATATAGATGGTACAGTCACTTGGAAAACAGCAGGGCAGTTCCTCAAAATAGTAAATATAGAATTACCATGTGACGTAGCAATTCCACTTCTAGGTACATACTAAAGAGAAACGAAAATCTACATGTGAACAAAAACCTGCACAGGAATGTTCACAGCAGCTTTGTGCACGATCGCCAAAAAGTGGAAATAACACAAATGTCCATCAACAAAGGAAACAATGGCACAACAAAATGTGGCATGGCTATATGATGGAATAGTATTTAGCCGTGAAAAAGAAGCACTGACACACACTGCAACCTTGAAAACATGGTAAGTGAAAGAAGCCAGACACAAAAGATCACATATTGTATGATTCTACTTCTATGAAATGTCCACAGCAGGTACTCCACAGAGGCAGAAAGAAGGTGATTAGTGGAGATGGGGAAGGAGGAGGAAGTGACTGCTAGTGAGCAGAGGGTTTCTTTGGGGTGGTGAAGAACATTTTCTAAAGTTAGAGATGATAGCTGCAGTTGCACAGTTCTGTGTATATAAAAACCACTGAATTGTACATATTAACAGGATGACTCTTATGGTATGTGAGTTATATCTCAATAAAGCTGTTATTGAAAATTCTAGAGAGAAGGGAAAAGGATTTGGAGGGGGGAAATGAGGGATGGGGTCATGATATAGAACTTCAGCTGGATCCTAAAGGTCATAAGGGCATCCAGGGAGAGTAAACAGGACAAACTGGAATACTTAAGTCCAAAAAGTGAAGTAAGAAGAGTAAAGCATAAAGAAAGCTTCCTGCAGTTGCAGAATGAAAGCAGGATTTGGGGGTGGCGGGGGTTATAATAACCCAGACAAGAAATGATAAGGCTCTGAGCTAAGGAAATGACCTAAGTGTCAAGATGAACTCTGGACTTTCCGTTGGTGGGGACAGAGGAGCAGGAGGCACGCTAAAGGAGATGGGTGGGAAGGTGACAGGGAGACTCGGTGGCAAGTGTGGGCAGACCCAGGCTCAGGTACTGCTGTGTCTCACCTCCCAGCTGGCATCCTCTGTCCTCAAACAAACAAACTCCAGAGACAAGAACAAAAGTAACTGTGGGCTGGGCAGAGCATGTGTACCAGGTGAGGAGTGGGGGCAGGAGCAGGTGACACCTGGCACCACTGTCATTCTGCAGTGACATTGGAGGGAAGGGTGCTCTGCAGAGTGGAGAGACTGCCTTCCCTCAGCCTTCCTCAGCCAGGCAGAGGAAGCCGACAGCGCCTGAAAATTGAGGCACAGAAGTAGGGAGGGGAGGGCAGGCATCAGAGGCTATGGAAGGGGACCCCCCCCCCTTACTCCTAACCTCCTAGTCCTCAGAGACCTCAGAGCCGTCATGTCCTGTATGCAAGGACTTTATGGCAGGGGTCATAACAGAAAGGATGCCTGGTGGGCACTGCAGTGGAGTGGAGAGGGGCCCTTCACTAGAGTGGCCCAGTGACCTGGGACAATCATTCCACTTGCTTGAATGCCAGAGTCAGAGCCCCATTATTCAATGGCAGTTGACAACCTGCCTTCACACTTATCTCATGCACCTTGCAAAACTCTTGAGGTGGGTATTATCATCATCTTTATTACTTGAGTAAAGTGCCAAAAGGGCAAGGATTACACACACACACACACACACACACACATACATTCCCCTCCTTTGGTGTATCCCAAAACTGTGACCAGCAAAGCCTAGATAGTCAAAAATATTGGTTGAATAAACATTGAATGAATCTCATTTTTTACCCTATTTTACATAGAAATAGCCTCACAGAGTGAAATGCCCCGGGAAAGGATGGAGCAGAGCCAGAGCAGGAACTCAGGCTTCATCCCTCACTTAATCCAAGCCATTTCCACCATCACTGCCCACCTGGCCTGTGAAGGTGGAGTATGGAACCAGATGACTTTCCAGGCACTTCTGGATTAGATGACAAAGAGGCAGCCCACCCTCCTCAGGGTATGTGCAGGTAACTGGCTGGTTTTCTTTCAGATGCAGCCTTGCAGTGAGCAGCAAGCCCTGCAGGCTGATTGCTGGGGCAGAGGTTCGGACCCAGGTCCACGCTTCCCCCTCCTACCAGGTTATTTAGTCAACAAGCATTTCCTAGGTACAGGCTGGCCCAGGGAAAGAGTCTCCACCTCACCCCCCACCCCGCTCCTCCTCCCCAGGAGCACAAAGTCAGGCAGGATGGACTCACGCCTGGTTGCAGGATTCCTGGTTGAAGCGGCAGGTGTAGATGAAGTTGCCCAGTGCATCCTCCTCCAGGGTGGGAGAGGTAGCTGACAGCCGCGACAGAATGTTGATGTAGTGGAAGCGGTACCACTCCCTCACCGCGTCCACCCCTGATGAGTACGTCTGGTAGAAGCAGTCCGATTTGTTCTGGTTGCACTGGACACAGAGACCAGAAACTCAGAGGGCCAGCAGCAGGGACCCACAACAGGGCAGGGCCAAGGAATCAATGGTCTGTGGTCCCCGGGATTGATAGACAGGCATGGGAGCCAGAAGTTAGGGAGATCAGAAGGCAGAAGGAAGCAGACATACCGAGAGAGAGGACCAGGACAGCAGACCAGAGAGTAAGGAATTAAGGGAGCAGCCGGGAGGAAACCAGAAGCTGTGAAACAGCGGCTTCTCTCCCTTCCACTGACAAGCGATCAAGGTTTGTCCCAGCAACAGAGCTGGAACTAGAATTCCTGTGTCCTGGAATTCTAGGACACTAAAGGGGGCCTTTTCTTTTCCGGGGTGGGGGGCTGTTTTGTATGAATCTTTTTATTTATTTTTATTTTTTTTAAAATTCACCTATCCACACAAGAGCTGGGGTACAGGCCAGAGGTGTGGGGGATGAGAGGATTCACCAGAGACAGAGCAGGGAACAGAACAGGCAGACGGACTGAAACACACTGCTGAGGGGAGCGGCAGGAGAGGTCTGCTGCGCCATGTGGGTATCTCCCTGTCCGGCCCAGGGATGGAACCCGAGCTGCCGAGGCTGCAGACAGCTTCATAGGTTGCGTCTTCACCCCTTGTGCCACAGGGAGGCCCTGTATGAATCTTTTTAAAGGGGGGGTTTCTTCTTCCCTCCGATTCTCTCCCATTTCCTCTAATCTCCCTTTTATTTCTATAAACTTTTTTTTAAAATTCTCCTTTTTACTGTCTCCTTACTCCTGTCTTTGGCTGGCAGAGTCTCGGTTCCCCATGACACCGGAGGGGAGGGTCCCAACGGAGCCCCCCAGTGGGAGACGAATTCAGAAAAGTGCATTTGCTGCCACTGGAGACTTGACTCCCCTGGGCTTCGCCGCTCTCACAGAGGGGAGCCCCCAAGCTGCGGATGCTATTTAATTTGGGCGCCAAGGTCCGCGCGAATCGCGCGCCTGCAGAGTCGGGGTGGGGAGAGGGAGCCCCGCCCGAGTGTGGGCGTCACCAGGCTGTGGGCGCGCGCGGGCGCGGGGTGTCTGGGGGGGCGGGGAGTCGGGGGGCGGGGAGTGGGGGGGTGGGGAGTCGGGGGCGGGGAGCAGGGGGGCCCCGGGGCGGGGCTCACCATCTGGAAGCCGATCTTCCAGTCCTTCCTGTTCACTTGCGGGCCGTTGTCGCGCACGCTGGAGGCGGCGCTGCGGGCGCGGCGGGGCGGGGGCGGGGCCGGCAGGCGCTGCAGGGGGTGCGGCAGGGGGGCGCGGAGCCCCCGGCGGGCGCGGGGATGGGCCCCCAGGGTGCTGGAGGAGTTGTACTTGTAGAGGTCGAAGAGCGTCTGCTCCGTGATGCGGTCCAGCTCCTCCAGCTCCTCTTTGACTTCCTTGTACCTGAGAGGGCGATGCGAAGAGGGGCGCGCTGGGGGGTGGCCTCGCGCGCTGGGGGTGGCCTCGCGCGCTGGGGGGGGGGGTGGCCTCGCGCTCTGGGGGTGGCCTCGCACGGGCCCCTGCCCCTCCCGGCCTCAGGGTCCTCACGGTCACCGGGGAGGTGGGGTCATGACGGAGAGAGCGGCGGGGAGGGGCGCTGGTGTCTGCGGGCGATCTGGGGGTGGGGGCGGGGGAGGGGAGATGACAGGCGTGCCCGCGGGGGACGTGGGGGCGACGGGGAGCCCCGTGGGGATGCCGTCCATTGCCGTCTGTTTGTCGTCAGGGAGAGGCGAGAGGCGCCCGTCAGTGAGACGCACTCCGCCCACTCGGCCTGGCCGCCGGGGGAACCCGGAACTTGTCGGTCTTTTCCCGAGGTCTGAGGGGGGCGCGGGGTGAGGGCTGAGGGGTGGGCGGGGGGAGAAGCTTGGGCTAGAGCTCGCGGTGGTGTGAGGCCCATCCCGCCTGATCCCCTCTGGCACATTCTCTTTTTTTTTTTTTTTTTAAGATTTATTTATTTATGCATACAGTAGCTGGGGTACAGGCCAGAGATGGGGGGTGAGAGGATTCACCAGAGACAGAGTGGGGAACAGAACAGGCAGACTGACTGAAATACACTGCTGAGGGGAGCAGTGGCCCAGACAGGAGAGGTCTGCTGCGCCATGTGGGTAGCTCCCTGGCCGGCTGGGATCCATAAAACTGTACTGCCCAGGCTGTGGCTTGCCTCATAGCGCCGTGCTTAACCCCTTGCGCCACCAGGGAAGCCCTCCTCTGGCACATTCTTAATCAGAGATTCTCAACAGCACTTCTTGGATGGCCAGAGGATCTGTACAATTACCTGTGCTCCGCACTCCACTTTCTCTCCGGTTGTGTTTCGGGTGGGGCTCAAACACCCTAAGTTAAACACTGCTCAGTTTATCACATTCCTTCTGAACATAGGTCCTACTGCAGACTCCACTGTGAGAGCTCAAAACACCCTTAGGGACAAAATCCACCAAAACAAAACAAACTCGCCTAAAACTAATAAACAATGTTGCAGGGCACAAAACAAATGTGCAAAAATGAATGTGTATTTTTACATATTAGCAAGAAAATATTGGAAATTGTGTTTTGTGAACTACAAAAACAGCACCCTGCGAAATACCACATCAAATACTAGGAATAAATCTAATGAAAAACAGCCAAGACCTCTGTCTGCAAACCCTCCTGGCACAAAGGCCAAAATAAGAAGTTATGTATGTTCATGGATCAGAAGCTCAAATAGTTCAGATTTCTCCCAAATTGATGTTTAGATTCAACACAATCCCTATGAGAATTTTTTTAAAAGATTGATTTGTTATTTATGCATACAAGAAATGGGATGCAGGCCAGAGGTGAGGGAGTGAGAGGATTCACCAGAGACAGGGTGGGGAGCAGAACAGGAAGAATGACTGGAATACACTGCTGAGGGGAGCTGCAGGTGAGATAGGATAGGTCAGGTCTGCTGCGCCATGTGGGTCACCTCCCTGACAGGGATCAAACTCATGCTACAGTGGCTTCAGATAGCTTCATAGTGCTGAGACTTAACCCCTGTGCCACCAGGGAGGCCCCCTATGAATTCAGCAGACATTTTTAAAGAAATTGACAGGCTGATTCAAAGATTTATATGAAGATGGGGGAAAAAAAAAAACCAATAATCTAGAATGGCCCAAATAAGCTTGGAATAGAAGAGCAAAGCTGGAGTACTTATTCTACCTGACATTAAGACTTTCTATAAAGCCACAAGAATCAAAACAGTGTAGTATAGTGTAAGGACAGACTATAAATCAATGGAACAGACTAGAATCCAGAAATAAATTCACCCATATATAGTCAACTGATTTTTGGTCAAGGTACTAATTCCATTCAATGGGGAAAATAATTTTTTTAAACTTGATGCTGGAATATCTAGATACTGAATGGAGGGAAAAAAGAACCTCAACCCCTACCTTTGACTACATACAAAAATTATATCGACATGGATCACAGACCTAAACACAAAATTCAGAACCATTAAGATTCCAGATCTTCAGGATGTTGGAGTAAGCCAAATTTCTTGGAATAAATAATATCTAAGGAAAAACTCATCCTGAAATATAAAAACTTCATATAAATCAACAAGAAAAAGATAAGCTGGGCCTCCCCAGTGGCGCAGCAATTGAGCGCTGGGTTGCGAAGCTGCCCGCAACCTCTGCAGCGCTGGTTCGATCCCCGGCTGCTCCCCGGCCACCGGAGGGGCCCACATGGCACGCAGACCTCTCCTGCCGCCCGCTGCTCCCCTCAGCAGTGTACTTCGGTCCTTCTGCCTGCTCTGCTCCCCGCTCTGGCTCGGTGAATTCTCTCACCCTCCCGCACTTCTGACTGTACCCAGTGTTTATATAAATAAATAAAAATAAATCTTTAAAAAAAAAAAAAGAAAAAGATAAGCTGTTTCAAAAATGAACCCAGAAATATACTAGAGGACACCAACATAGTCCTTAGAGAAATGAAAATTAAAACTATAATGAGGTACCATTTAAACATCCATTAAGCTAAAAGATAGTCAAATGTGGATGGGTGGAGAGAAGAAACCAGAATTGCTGCTGGAGTGAGTTTAAAATGGTACAACTAAGTCAGAGAACCAGTTGGTAGTTATATGTATATCTACTTTATAGCCCAGCAATCTAACCGATGACAATTTTACCCAATTCCACTCCTAACTACTTACCTAAGAGTAATGAAATATAAAGGTTTGGGGCCTCCCTGGTGGTACAAGGGGTTAAGACGCAACCTATGAAGCTGTCTGCAGTCACTGCAGCACAAGTTCAATCCCCAGCCAGAGGCAGGGAAGCAACCCACATGGTGCAGTAGACCTCTCCTGACTCACCTGCTGCTCCCCTCAGCATTGTACTTCAGTCAATCTGTCTGTTCTATTCTCACTCTGTCTCTGGTGAATCCTCTCACGCCCCACAGCTCTGGCCTGCATCCCAGTTCTTATATGCATAAATAAATAAATCATAAAAAAAAAGAAAGAAAGAAAACATAAAGGCTTGTACATGAATGTTCCATATAGCAGCTTTCATCACAACAGCCAAAAGGCTGGAAGCAACACAAATGTCCATCAATACCACTCAGCAATAAAAAGTGAACAAGACAAGCTTAAAATGGGAGAATTTCAGAAACATTAAGTTAAGCAAAATAAGTTAGACACACTTATTGAACAAGTTTAATTACCAGAAAATTCAACTTGTTTGATCCCATTTATATGAAATCTAAGAACAGATAAAATTAATCGACGCTGATAGAAATCAGAAAATGCTTATGGGAGGACAGTAAGTGGGAATTCAAAGAAGTACCAAGTAACGGAAATGTTCAGTGTCTTGATAGTCAAACTCAATAAGCACCTAAGATTTCTGCATTTCATTACATGCAAATTATATCTCAATTAAAGAAAGAGTTGCATATGGTGCTGGACCCCACTCACCAGAGATTCAAGATTGAGTGGATCTGGAGTGGGGTCCAGTCAAGGTTGTCTTTAGAAGCGCCCCGGGGGTCCTAATGTACAGATAGCTACAGGGACCATAGTCTAGTCCGATCTTCATTGTGTTCCTCCACAATCTCCATTTCTATCCCTTTCTTAAAAGTCTAGCTAGCTGGGCCCTGTCAGCTCTACCTCTCCCTTCTCTTCTCATAGGAGAAAATGCAACTCAGGTTGAAAGTGCATGTTTGACATTTGGGGAGACTTGCTTGTTACTGGTAATTAAAAGAACAGCAATAATAGCCAACATTTATTGAGCAGTTACTATGAGCCAGGTTCGGTGGTATTAGAATATACATTATTTAATTTCCTCTCAAGGGTAATTCAGCATGCTAATACCCACTGTCATATTAGACACTAATACCATTGTCGTTACCTCTTCTAGGTGAAAAACCTGAAATAAGGTGACTTATCAAGGTCACAGGTTAGGGAACAGGCCAGAAAGCATTGTGACCTCCACACTCCCTTCCATTCTGTGCCCGCTACCTCCAGCTATTTTAGGAGGTTGGTGTGGGTGCCTAGAAAGAGCACCAGAGCCAGAGTCCCCTGAATAAGGGTCCTGGGGTTCTGGCCTCACACATTCTATCCGTGTAACATTAGTAAGTAACCCATCTTCAGTTTCCTCATCTTTAAAATGGATATAACACTAGATCTGCCTACTCCCACGAAGTTCTTCAAGAGTTAAATGAGAAAATACATGAAACACAAAGCATCGAATGTCAGAAAGACACAGATAAGAACCTGCAGGCCAGGAAACTGAAGTGACTTCCTCGTGGTCACATAGGAAGAATCTAAGTCTAAGTGGCTGGAGTTATTTCCACAGCAGGAGCTACACATCTCTGGCTGGGCCTCCCTTTCCACCACTTCCCCCAAACAGTCTCAAGTGCCTCTGTGCCTTCTTCTGCCTTCTACACCACCCTCATTCACAAACCAGTTCCAAGCTATGTCACTTCTCCAGCACATCACCCTTACCCCTGCTGTCCCCTAGGCCAGCCTCTCCCTCAGGGGTCCTCATCACTCCCTCCTGCCTCTCCCTGAAAGGTTCAGATGAGCCCCCTATCACTCCCTTCTGTGACAAGGTCCCAGGAAAGGCCAGGCTCCAGACAGAACTGCCTCACTCTTTTCTCTTCCCGTTTCTGGCTTAAGGCAGGAAGAAGTATTCCCTTTTGGTTTCCCTTTCCCTGCCTTCAGTTGACACCTACAGTAAAAGAACTGACCACTGAGTAAAACACACTAATGATACCAGATCTCGTCCTGGAAATAGGAGGGCCCTAGCAAGAGGGTCTGGCCAGGGGTAAAGAATGCCTGCAAGGGGCTTCAGCAAGACAGTCTGGCCCTTCTAACCCTGACCACCTGCCCTACTCTCCTCGGCTCTGCTCTGGCAAGCAGCCCTCCACAGGAGGGTGGGTGACACTTATACAATTCAACCAGGCAGGAATTACTATCTCCACTTTACATTTGAGGAAACTGAGGTCCATCAGCTAGCAACTTCTGCAAGGTCACTCAGCTAAGACATAGTGGAACCAAGATTTGAACCCAGGCCTGTCCAACACCATCGTCCCTGCTTTTTCTACTACTGCCTTCAAGCTCTGAAGTGCTTAAGATAAAGGAGTAAATCTCCTTTCCTGGAAGCTGGTTATCTCCTCTCCATCCCCTCTTCTCTGTTCAGGACAGACTGGCAGGGGCAGGTACATGGGGAGATTAGGAGCTAATACCTCTGGTCACTTCCTGTCATGTCTCCTCATCCTCTCTCCCTCTGTCCTCTTGGTAGCCTCCTCTATAAGAGCCCACACCCAGCTACTCAGAGACCCCTACGAGAGTATTCTTTTTTTTTTTCTTTAAAGATTTATTTATTTATTTATACAAGCACTGGGTACAGTCAGAAGCACGGGAGGGTGAGAGAATTCACCAGAGCCAGAGCGGGGAGCAGAGCAGGCAGAAGGACTGAAGTACACTGCTGAGGGGAGCAGCGGGCAGCAGGAGAGGCCTGTGCGCCATGTGGGACCCTCCTTCGGTGGCCGGGGAGCAGCCGGGGATCGAACTGGCGCCACAGAGGCTGTGGGCAGCTTCGCAACCCAGCGTTCAACCGCTGCGCCACCAGGGAGGCCCATCCCTATGAGGGTATTCTTAACCAGCATTCTGGAAGTACTAGGCAGAGCTGGGCACCAGAAACTCATCAGCTTCCTCCCCTGCCAGTGTGCATCTGGAAACCTAGCCTTCTTCCTCCTTCCTGCAGGGACCACTTAGAAGCCTTGACTTCCCTTCCTTTCGCCTCAGTCCCAGCCCTGTCTCCTCCACACCACAAGCATCTCCAACCTGTACACACACAGCCCCAGCGGAGCGCCCCCTCCCCTGGGCCCTATGCACTCAGCCTACACCATAATGTACCCACAGCCAGATTCCTCGCCAGCAGCCCCTGTGTAGTCAGTGGTACTGACCTCTCAGGAATTCTATCCTGACTGCGATATTTTTTGTTGTTGTTGTTGTTTTGTTTTGTTTTAGATTTGTTTATTTATATAAGCACCGGGTACAGTCAGAAGCACGGGAGGGTGAGAGAATTCACCAGAGACAGAGCGGGGAGCAGAGCAGGCAGACTGACAAAGTACACTGCTGAGCGGAGCAGCGGGCGGCAAGAGAGGTCTGCGTGCCATGCGGGACCCTCGCTGGGGGCCGGGGATTCAACTGGCGCTGCAGAGGCTGCAGGTAACTTCACAGCCCAGTGCTCAACCGCTGTGCCACCAGGGGAGGCCCCTGACTGCAATGTTTTAAGAGCCACAAATGTTCACAAACAAATGATCGGAAGACAGACAGACGGTCAGGGTGTTAATAGCTCTAGAAATCATTTCATCCAAGGAAAATTTACTGGAACTAAGTTCTAATCCACTTAGCAGATCACATCCAAGCTCGCCACTGTTCACGTAGTTAACCTTAGAGACGCTGCTCTCTTCTGGACCTGTCTCACCATCTATAAAATGGAAGTATTCGTAGTGCTGCTGCATGAGATTGTTATGAAGGTTCAATGTGTTATTGTGTGAAAAGCACTGAGAAAAACAGCTGGCAGAGTAGGTACTGTATAACTGCGGCTGTTGGTATTATTACTATTACTTTATCGGAAAAGAAAGCGAAGCTGACACAAGATAACATAGCCCACTACTTATCTACCGCATGACTTTGTGGTCTTAACCAAAAGTGGAGGCTGAGACCAGATTTTAGCTCTGACTCCTCCACTGAACAGCTGAGTGACCTTTGCAAGCCTCTATGCTTCTTACCTAAACCGCTTGTTAGAAGAATCAAAATGTCATAGTGGACTTTGCAAACCACCACAGTTACTGGGTCATAGGTGCTTCCTATTTGCCCCTTGGGCAAAGGAGATATCTTTAGGGTTATTTCAAAAACACAGAAGCCAGGCTGGAGCCCAGGCGTTGTGAGGTAAACTACAGCTTTACCTCAGGAAGCATTCTCCCTCTTTTTTTTTTTTTTAAGATTTATTTATTTATGCATACAAGAACTGGGGTGTAGGCTAGAGGTGCGGGGTGGTGATAAGAGGATTCACCAGAGAAAGAGTGGGAAACAGAACAGGCAGACTGACTGAAATACACTGTTGAGGGGAGCAGTGTGCGAGACAGGACATGTCTCCTGAGCCATGTGGGTAGCTCCCTGGCTGGGATCGAAACTCATGTTGTCGTGGCTGGCAATAGATAGCTTGATAGTGCAGTGTCTTTAAGCCCTGTGCCACCAGGGAGGTCCCTCAGGAAGCATTTTCTAACAGCGGTGCCACAGAGGGAGGGGGTTCCTGACAGGAGGAGTCCATCACTGGGAGGGGTATTCCGCCCTAAAAGCCTGGGCTTTCTGTCCTTGCCAGGCCGCCTACAGAGCCTGTTTCCGGTTCCTGAAGGAAGCTGGTCTCCCTGCCAGTGTTAGGGATGGACAGCCTAGCTCAGAGTCCCCTCTTTGGGGACTTACTCCTCTCCTCCTCCCATTCCTGCTGCCAGGTTCCCTGCTCTGCCAGGAAGGAAGAAACCATGACCTGCTTCATTGTTTAAGAATTTAGGGCTGTTTTCTGTGGATATGTGGCGATGACCAGCCCTCTCCCTTGGATGCAAAAGCCCTTTGTTGCCCAGAAAGAAAGACCCAACCTTCACAATGGGTTCTTGGCACTTCCCTGCTGCGTATAAGGTCTTCAGCCCTGTCCCCTTCCTGAAGTTACAAAACAACCTGAGACCCACCCCACCCCACCTCCTTCTTTTTCTCTCTCCCCCTCTGCTGGGTCTGTCAGCAGGTAAGCAGCCCTGGCCTGACTTTATCTCTCCAGACATCTCCACAGTTCCTCTGTCTGTCCACTGATTCCCTCCCTTCCTTGCTCCTCCTGCAGGGCTTCCTCATCTCACCTCGGCTTCCTGCACTGGCTGGTGGTCTCCAGCAGTTACACTTGTCACCCCCCACCAGGCTGCATTAGCCTGTTCACCCACCTCTGCCCTTGAGCAGAAGTCACCAGCCCTGGACCCCTCCCTCCAGCACTCTGGACAGGTACCCCTTCCTCTTCCTGCTGCTCTTCCTCTATGGGCCCCTACTAGCTGCCAACCCTGATGCTTTGCCTGGCCCCTTCTGACAGCTGAGGGAAGAATGAGTTTTGGGATCAAACACATTTGCTTTGTGACTCAGCTGCTAACCTGGGTAAACTTGGGCAAGTCACTTAACCTCTCTGCGTCTCAGTCTCCTCACCTCTAAAATGGAGGTGATAGGGCCTCTCTGCTGGCACAGGCAGTTGAGCGTCGCCGCACTGTGAAGCTGTCCGCAGCCTCTGCAGTGTGGGTTCGATCCCAGCCGGCCAGTGAGAATCCCACATGGCATAGCAGACCTCTCCTGTCTTGCCCGCTGCTCCCCTCAATGGTGTATTTCTTCAGTCTGCCTGTTCTGTTCCCCGCTCTGTCTCTGGTGAATCCTCTCACCCTCCCTCTCACAGAGATCTTCAGTGAGGATTAAGTAATTTAATACAAAAATTTCATTTATATTTATGGTGATTTGTAAAAATGTTGGGCACATGTTAAATATTCAGTGTTACTTATGGTGGTTGTAATTTTTATTATTTCCTGTGTGACCTTGCTTTAATTATTTCACCTCAGTTTCCTCTTCTGCACAATGGAAATAATAATCCCCACCTCCATGGACTTTAGGATTAAATGGAGCATGTTTATAAAGCACCCAGTGCAGTCAGGCACATCACAGGTGTTCAAGATTCTTCCCCGGTGCTGGGGAGCCTCCTTGGCTCCTGTCCTTCTGGGAGCTCTCCCCTCCACCCCCAAATCCTGCAGCAGCCTTCACATAGGAGGACTGCTTTCTATGTGGACTCCTGTCTCCCAAGCTGCAGACCCCCACCCCCCACCCCCCTCCCCCACCCCCCACCCCCGGAGCCAGGAGCTTTAGTTTCCATTTCCAGGAGCATTTTTCCTGGACTGTCCAGGGACTGTCTAAGACTGCAGAAACTATGCAGGTCCCAACCTATTCACCCCTGCCCTCTCCATCTCTCACCCACATCTTCCAGCCACAAATATTTACTAAGCCTGCTCTCCTCCCTATGGTCCCTCCCACCTGCCTGCTCTCTGCTCCCTGCTGGGCCAGCACCTCTCCTTCTACCACAACCCCCAGGGAAAGACTAGAGCAGGGCAGCCATGGAGGTCAAGAGGAAGAGGAGAGAAACAAAGCACACAAGCACCAGGAAAACAGAAATGAGGGTAGGAATCAAAGAGAGCCCAGGGATGAGATACAAACATCTGATTGGAAATTTTCCTTCCTGTTCTACATCTTGGGTATTCAGTGGATGGAGGAGTGTGTGATCAGGCAAGCAGGGTGAGTCACAGCTCAGTCACTATCTCTGTGACCTTGAGACTTGTCTCCCTTTGCTTCAGTTTCCTCAAGTGCAAAATTGGGATAATGATCCCGCCTGGCAGGATTGTTGTGAGCACTAGTGGAGATGCCTGCAGAGTACTTAGCAGGGTCCAGTGCAGAAAGCAGCTTCTTAGTAAATGGCCCCTTAGCTTGTACATTACACGGAGACTGAGCAATTATTTTGGGGGGTAGTTTTTTTCTCTTCAAGGCAGATTGTCCCAAACCCTGGTTTGTCCACAACACACCTCTGAACACAATAGGAAATGTGGTCTCCACCCCGCCAATATTTGACTAGTCCCAACCATCCATAACCACACAAACACGCAATAGGTTTGCTCACGCACACTTATACAATCACACATGTGATATGCACTCATAAATCTCACACTCCTTGAAGCAGACTATAACTCACACAATTTTTATTATACTTATCACGGAGTGCTACAGTTATTTGTTTCTATGCCTATCTCTTGCATCTCATTTTATATTTTATCTTTCATTCCCTAGCAAAGTGACTGGCCTTCAATAGCGATAGTATGAGTGATGAACCAGCCCACCTGCCAGGTGCCTAGCACTGTGTCTGGCTTACCGCAGGTGTTCTGTGCCTGAGTGAACACACAAAAGTTACGCGTACACACCCATTCTGCCTCCCTTTCTTCTCCATGGTTACCACGCTCTCTGGCTTCTGGATCACAAACTGGCAAAGAGCAGTGATGAAACCCAAAACTTCAGGACACACCCAAGCACTTAAAAGTCAAGCACCTGGGCAAGCAAACTGGGCAGCCTGGCAGGGGTCCCCCTGCTTTGTATTCTGTCCATTTCTCCTTCTGGTTCTGTAACTCCACGCCCAGCTTGAGGCTCAGGGATTGCTCTGTCAACCCCCACTTTGCTTGCTTTCTCCAAAACAGCCCCTGCGTTCCCACCATCCACTGCTCGGGACACTGCCAAGACCTCACCTGTCCACCAGATTCTTCTCTTGCATGCAGGGGCTATTCTTTGCCCTCCTCTGGTTCCAGGAAAGGGAATGAAAGGGTTTCAACCCTGCCCTTTTGGAAGTCATCAGCATCTCACCTCCCAGGCACTCCCGGCCACACCCTCCCACTCCGGAAGGAAGAAGCTGACGGAGAGGAGGGCATTACCAGTCCACAACCACACTCTGGATAAGCCTGGGGCACTAGGAAGCCTCCTCTGGGCAGAGCTCAAGTCTGGGCTCCCTATCTTGCCCAAAGGGACGTCGGACTGGGTCTTTAGGGGAACACCTTGCATCACCTCCTGCCCCTGGGCCTGAGGGTCTGCCCACCCGTGGACACCTTGGTGCCCGGGTATCTCCTGAGTGGCAGAGAGACCACTCACCTATAGGGATTGAGGGTGCAGACCGTCACGGCCGGGAAGACGAGCTTGTCGGAGTTGAGGTTGATGTTGAGGCTGACGGGGTAGCTGAAGTACTCTCCGAACAGCAGGCCGAACTGCCAGTACATCATGCCGAAGGTGCAGAGCCAGAGCACAGCCCAGAAGGCCGTCTTCATGCGGTTGTGCTGGGAGCACACCAGGCGGATGGCGCCATGGATGGTGGTGTTGTTGCAGAAGAACTGGAAGAGCTCTCGGTAGGAGCGGTGGAACTCAATCAGGGCCTCCTCCTCTTCCGTGGGCTGCCGGGGGGCCTCCGGTTCAGGGCCCAGCCCCTGCTCCTCTCGCTTGTCTCCCTTCATGAGCCCTGGGGTGAGAGCAGGAGGAGGAGGGTCAGGGCCCCGACTCCGGGCAGCCTTCTCTATCATCACCCGGACCCCCAGAACAAGGCTGCTCCTGGCCATGCCCACATCCTTCCCGAGGCCTCTTGGTCCACTTGGTCCGCTCCTCCCTCCCTCTGCCTTCCTGGGAGGCAGCTGACCTGCCCAGTCAAGGTTAGAAGAGCTGGGGTTGGGCTCGCCCGGAGCGCTCACCCCTCTGCTTCTCTGATAAGGTCACCTTTTCGTGCCCAGGACCTCCCTTTCTGTCCTGGCAAGCAGTTAGTGTCTGCCTGGCTTAGACAGTGTCTCTCTGGTTTTCTTCCTCCAGGATGTCAGTCAGTGTCTTGGTCTCTCTCTCTCCTTTCCTCGCTCTTCTCAGCCCTCTCCTTCCTTCCCAGTCTCCTCTCAGATCTGCCCCTCTTCCTCTTCCTTCCCGCCTCTCCCCGCTCAGCTGGGGCTCTCTCCAGCCTCCGACCCTGGCCTGGGTCTGTGTCGCGACTCCCTCACCGTCCCTGGGACCGCTGGGCTCCAGGAGACCTGGGCTCCTCCCGCTCCTGCTCCCGGCTCCGGGGAGTGCTGGACTGGGACTGGTTCCTTTCCAGTTGAATCTGGCAGCCGAGCCTCTCCTCCCCCTCACCTGACAGGTGCAGGGAGCCCGCCCGCCCGCCGGCCAGGGATGGGAGCCGCAGAAGGCCTCATTAGCATCTCAATTAAAGGTGAGCAGGGCAAGGGGAGGGACTGAGGAGGAGTCTGAGCTGTAAGGTCTCCCCAGGGAGGAGGGCTCCTCAGGGCAAGTGACCTGGAAGTAGGGGCTGGAAGAGCAGGGCCCGGGAGCAGCACTGAGCTGACAGGCAAGGAGACTGGGAGACAGAGCTCACAACCAAGGAGAAGAGCTGGAGGGCAGAGCAAGAAACAAGGGCCAGCCAGCATGAGTGAGAGCAGGTAGGGAGAGCAGGACTACAGAGAGACAGAAAAGGGGAGGTGGCTGGAGGACTGCGTTCAGGTATGGGGGGAGGGTAGAGAGGAGGATGAAGAGTAGGGACTCTCAGCTCCCACGGAATCTCCCTTCCGGGCAGGTGAGCAGCTGAGGTCTCCTCCTGAGGCACCCCAGGTCTCCCTCACCCTCAGGTATTGAAGGGGTATCAATTGGGCTCCTCTCTGTTCACCAAAGAGAGAACACCCGGCACTGGGGGTCTAAGCACCCCTTCTGCCTCTCCTTCCTATTCTATCCTTTTCCCTCCTGACTCCTCCTCAACATCACCCCTACCTTGTTCAGGCCAGGAAGAGGCCCAGGTGAAGCTGGGGGCTAGGCGGGGCCCTGGGACATTCTGTTCTTTTTTACACCGTTGACTGCCAGGCCAGGAATGTGTAATGTCCCCTGTGCGGTCACGAGGTTGCAGGAATGTGGGCACCAAGAGGCAGCACAGGACCAGGCAGGGCACTTGGGCACAGACCTGGATCCCCAGGAACCTCTGAGGCAGCTGGGGTGCTGCAGTGGCTGAAGATAGCTTCATAGGGTGGGATATGGGCAGCACTGGGTGCCCAGGGCAAAGAGGGTAGGCATAGTCAAGTCTGCAACAGTCCTGGGAAGTGGGAGAAACTCACTGTTAAGGGACTGGATTTTAACTCCAAAGCCTGGGCCCCAAATGTAATCCAGCAAGTGGAGAGAGAGAGCCTGAGCACCGTGTGAACTTGTGGGGGAAGACAGGCCTGAGATCATAGAAGATAAGGATTCCAATGGTGGAGATAAGAGCCAATTGCCAGGGGAGCCTGAGGTGGGGCGGGGGAGAGGCACGGGCCTGAGATACTCAGGAAGACTTCACGGGAAAGGAACAAGGAGGTTAGCAGGAAAGACAGGCTTGGGGTGCAACCCCTCTGTGGCTTTCACTCCCTGCTGCCTCGTGTGTTATTCTGGGGTCCACCAGCATTACAAAACCCAGCCACTGCTCTCGGGCCCTGCAGGGGACACCTCCCCTGGGAAGGGAAAGGCTAACTTTCTTCATTTTACAACTGAAGAAACTGGCCCCTCCCAAAGAAAAGCCAGTTTTCTGAGAACTCAAAACAAAAGAACAGCAGAGTTAAAAACAGGATTTGGAATTCTTCTCCTCTGGGGTTATCTATTTAGGGCTTTTGCCCTTTGCTTCCCCATACAAACCAGCCACAGCTTCATGGGGAAATCTGAGCTCCCCTGTATCAGCATCTTAAAAATCAGGAAGATTCACAGAGTCTTCAGGTTCATCAGCTATTGGGGTTCTGGATTATCTCCCTGGTCCTGCACTGAGCCCCCCTTCCATGGGACCCCGACTCCCTACAGGCTCCATTTCCTCCTTAAACTGGAGACTCTCCAACCTACAAATGGGGTATCCAGCTCCTTGTCTAATGGCAAAGGTTCTGAGGCACCTTCCTGCCCTTTCTGTTAGTTAGTGCCCAGCTTGGCACTAACTGGTGGGCAGCTTGACACACACTTTCCATGTCCAGAGCTCAGTGTGAAGCTGAAGGGCTGGGCTGGGCTGAGCCAGGCCTCCACAGCAGTGCGGATGCAGAGAGAGACCACAAGGGCCAGAGCAAGCTAGTGAGAAAAACAGAAATCTGAGACCTACACTTTTGCCATAACTCCATTTAGAAATATTATCTTTTGAAGTGCAGAAATACATTTTGGTCATACACACAATATAATTTCTCAACAATACGGAGGGATACAGAACAAGAAAAGCCCTCCTTTGTCCCATTCCTTCCCTTCAGCCTAGGGGGGTGGTGAAGGGACAGCATTCTGTGTGTCCATATATCTTCTTGTGCTTTTATAGATTATAGAATTACATGTATTTTAAAAAACCAAAATGTGTCTTTTTTTTTTTTTTTTTTTTTTTTACACAAATGGGACCATGTTATTCTGACTTCTATTTTGGCTTTTAAATTGTAAGACTTTGGGACCTCCCTGGTGGCACACGGGGTTAAGCACAGCACTATGAAGCTATCTGCAGCCGGGGCAACACGAGTTCAATCCCTGCCTGGCCCGGGAGGTGACCCACATGGTGCAGCAGACCTCTCCTGGCTTACCCGCTGCTCCCCTCAGCAGTGTGTTTCAGTAGATCTGCCTGTTCTGTTCTCCACTCTGTCTCTGGTGAATCCTCTTGCCCCCCAACACCTCTGGCCTGTACCCCAGTTCCTGTATACATACATACATACATACATACATACATACATAAGTTTTAAGACTTTGAAAAGGGCACTTTCCATATGTTATAAGCCAATGTTATTTCAATTAAAAATTTGTTTAATATCTGAATTTTAAAAACTGACCCAAAAAAAAGGTATTGGCCTTCTCTGGGTCCAGTGGGCTCTTGCCCTTCTGCAAAACAAAAGAGCAGGAGGTAACAGGGAAGGCAGTCCTGATGGTCCAATGAACCTTTCCTGCCCACTTGGCATCCCATCCCTGGCTTATTTCAGGGGGCACCTGAGGCCCCAGAGGGCCTCAGTGACTTGCCCACAGCCACCCAGGAATTCAGGCAGGGCCTGACTGAGAACTGAGCCTCCCCTTTCCAAGCTCAGGGCCACTCCCCTGACTTCCAGAGAAGTGGAGTCTTGCTGTTTGGGGAATCTGGCCTGGAAGCTCCCACCAGTCTCCCCTAGAGCCCCACCCCTTCCTTCCCACCCAGACTGCTTTCCCCCTTCAACCCCAACCTTCCTCTAGCCTGTGGTATGACCGAAAATATGCTAAGGCTGAAAAGAGAGAAGTGGAACTAGAGGGACTGTCATGGATGTGGGTGATGGGTTCAACAGGACCTTCTGTCTCGTTCTCTGGGGAGCAGGAGATGATGGAGCCGTCCACTCTCTCTGCCACACTTCCAGTGAGCCTTGCTTAGAACTTGATCACAGTGTTCACCGCTGTATACTATTGTTATTGTGTGTGTGTGTGTGTGTGTGTGTGTGTGTGTGTGTGTGTGTACGTAGGCACGCATCATATTGTGACTTCTCGGAGGACAGCACTAGACTCATTCATCATGGTGGCCCCTGTGTCTAAGGTCACTATTTGTTCACCCACTCCACAGAAGACAACAGAATTACCATCTGGGTAAGAACCAAGATTTTTTCCTTGACGGAGATAACATGGTCTGCGAAAACATTCCCCCATGTCAATTTCTGTCTGCTTTCCTATGATTACCCATAATTTGTGGCCTATTCCTTTATCTAAATTTCTTTCACCCTTCCCAATTCACTCTCTCTAGGGTAACAATGAGTCACTCAGTTAAAGGCAAGTCTACTTAGAGCAAATTGCCTCTCTATACTGGAGTGTCCATTGTGGAGAACAAGTGTTTATCTGCATTTGTACAGTATGAATATCTCTTCAACCCAAAATTATGTACCAGAAAACCCCTCCCTGCCGCTCTTAGCCCAGTCTCCTGGCAGGATGCTTGGGAGTTCACACAGGAGTTCATTTCTTCGGGTTAAGGCCTATTTCTCAACCTTGGCACTATTGACATTTGGATAATGTCAATTATTCTTTGTTATGGGGGATTTCTTGTGTATTGATGGATGTTTGGCAGCATCCCTGGCCTTGACCCACCAGATGTCAATAGTGCCTGAATTGTGACAATCAAAAATGCCTCCAGATATTTCCAAATGTCTTCAAAGGGCAAAATCACCCCAGTTAAGATGACTGAGTCAAGGGATCATCCCTAGTGAAAATGCGATGGCATTTTCAGATGGCATCATCAGTCATTACACCTCACCTGGGTTTACCAGGCCCTTCCTACAAACTCCACTGACAAGCGCAGTATGGACAAGAGGAGAAAAAGAAAAGGTATTCCCACGAATCCCCTCTTGGGTTCTTCATGGGCCCTTGGAAAGAAGGTTATTTCCGCAATCCCCTCTGAAGGAGCCCAGAAGAGCCCCATTTCCATACAAGCTGGAGTGTATGGGGCACTGAGCACAGATCTGGTGTTGCTCAGTGGAAACCAGTATAACTTCAACAAAACTTGAACACACAATGAAAGAAGCAAAAGCAATGCCCTACCTCAGAAGAATTCATGGATTCCCTATACCTGTGTCTCTTCATTCTCCTGGAGATGGTTGGGTAGGCATTATAATAACCACTTTTAAAAAAAAGATTTATTTATGTATAAATAAACCTGGATACAGGCCGGAGGTGTGGGGGGTGAGAGGATTCACCAGAGACAGACTGTGGAACAGAACAGGCAGACTGACTGAAGTACACAGCTGAGGGGAGCAGCGGGCAAGTCAGGAGAGGTCTGCTGTGCCACGTGGGTCACCTCCCTGGCCAGGGGATAGAACTGGTGCTGCAGTGGCTGAGGATAGCTTCATTGTGCTGCACCTTAACCTCTTACACCACCAAGGAGGCCCCAATAACCACTTATTAATATAGGATTTGTCAACTATGATCCAGTCAGCAAATACTCTTGTCTTTCAAATGGAAGCCATTTAACAAAGGGAATCAGTACATGGGTGATGGAAGAGCTGAGACCCCAATAAGAGACAGTGAGGCAACCCAGAAAATGGCGACTGATGGAAGAGCTGAGACCCCAATAAGAGACAGTGAGGCAACCCAGAAAATGGCGACGAAGAAAGCAGCTAGCTCAAGGACTCATAATGTAGCATTACAGACCCAGAACCTCCAGAGCAATTTGGCAGGAACTCAGAGTTGGGGCTGCCTGGTAGGACATGGGATTATAGAAGGATGGAAGGAAGAAACACAATCAACTGCAGGCGATGTCATATAGCAGAGAGATGGGGATAAAGAGCTTGGATTCTTTCCTCCTCTCCTCCACCCGTTAGAACCTACCCTGAGCCAGAGAGAAAAGGAATCTGGAAAATGTAGTTTCCAGTGGTAATCCGGAACAAATGGAGGGAAGCGTGGAGAAGGAATGGGCAAGCAAACCAACACTTAGTTGGCACACAGAAAAAAAGAGGTCCAAAGAGGTGAAGTGAGGGGGCCAGGATTAAAGCCCAGATCTTACGGCTTTTTCTGTAGGGCCCAGAGAGTCCTGAAGGCAGAAGTGGCAGCATGAGACTGGCAGCAGAATGAAGGGGTTAGTTCAACCTGTTCTGACCTGTGAGGCAGGGGGTTTTACTAGAAAGGGCATACAGGAACCTTTTGGGGGTGCAGCAAATGTTCTGAAGAACTACGTGGGAATATACGAGTGAAAATTAATTGATCTGTATTGATAAAATGAGTGTATTTTCTGCACTTCATTGTTTATACACATTACACCTCAATTTAAAAAATCGATTCCTCTCCTTTAAAGTAAAATCAGGAAATAGCTTCCAATGAAATGAAATGTGTCTGGGATTTGCTTCAAGGGGCCATTTAAACAGTGGAAGAGGGTGTATGGAATAGAAAGGAATCCTGAGTTGAAGCTGGGAGTTCACCATATGATCTTTTTTCTTTTGTGTATGTAGGTATGTGAATTTCCATAATAAATAAGAAAAGGAAGAGAGAAAAAAGAATCTAAGGACAATATACATTCATACCTTTGTGCTGTTAAGAGCTCAGTGGTGAGTCCAGGCCCAGCCTCCAATTCCCTTGTCTTGCAAAGAGCTGCAGCCCTAGCACGCACACATTTCTGATATTTCTTCCCTTCTGAGCAGCCTTGAACCACTGAATAAACATTTGCCAGAGGAAGGTCCTACGCCTGCACCTGGACAGAAGAGTGAACCGTCTAGAGCCCCGGCAAGCCCATGTGGCCTGTATGAGCCCTCCTCCCCAGATGAGCCATTCCACCTGACTTCCCAGCTCCTCCAAGAGCCTGTCCAGCCAGTTAGACCAACCAGGGTAAAGATGAGCACTGAACAGGAGCCTGCAGGAAGCAGGGCAGGGACAGTGCCGAGAACTCTCTCAAGAGAGTAAGTCAACCTCTTATGCCAGGAGAGGCACCCCTGAGTCACCCGGAGACAGAGTGAGTCAAGACCTGGAAATCAGGAGCCCTGGACTCTGGGCTGGATTTTCCATGGCCTGGCTATATGATGTAAGCAAAACATCATTGCATCATTCATTTATTCCATAACCATGTACTGGGCAAATGGCATGTGCCAAACTTTGTGCAAAGCACTGGGAAACCAGACGTAAAGATTTAGTCTGGGTCACTGCAGACCTCACAGCCAGGCAGAGCCACAGACAATAGGCAGCGTGTTACTGAGTGTGTGCAGCCTGTAGTGCAGGTGCTTCCAGGGTCCAAATGAAACTCAGGGACAAGTAGAGTTCACCAGGAGCACAAAGACTTGGAGACCCGAGATCCTGACATTAAGGGGTGGGGGCAGGCAACTGCAAATCACTTGGAGGAGGGTGGAGGGGTCTGGTCTATTGATGATTTGAAGGGAAATGGTGGGAAGAAATGGAGCAGGGACCAGACTAGTCCTTGAAATCAATCCTGGTCTCCACCCAGGATGCTGCCTCCAGTTCAAGGGGATTCAAAGACTCAGCCAGGGCAAGGAAGGCCGTCGACCTTGCCCCTACTCAGCAAGAATTCTGTCGGTATGCCCTCCACACTCTCTCCCTAGAAGGTAGCTTCCTTAAGGACAGGGGAGCAGGGGTTGCTGCTCTGGCGTGTCCTGTGGGCAACCTAGACCCGCTCGTGTGTGGATGGGGTTGGATCAGGGGAGAGGAGCAGTGGCTGGCTTGTTATTTCTTTGTACTTCATCTTAAAAAGTCACACAGCAGGGCAGGAACACAGGAGTCCAGATTGTCAATAGGGCATCTGGCTCCCAGATGCCGTGTCTGGCTCTCTGTCCATGTCTGTCTGTGGGTCTCTGTACTTTCCATATTTGCCAGACCCCTTCATTTCTCAAGCTGGCGCCCTGCTGTACACTGCTCTGTGCCCAGTTCTATCAGCACTGCCCCAGCTGAGCTCTCAGGGGCCCATCTGAGGACTGTCCACTGATTCTGCAGCCCCTTTCCCACCAGCTGGGCCTGGCCTGTCCCTGCAAGCCCTCCTCTCCCCGGCAGCTTCTGAAGAAGGGAGGAGGCCTTGTTCCGGCCCTGCTGCCCTCACGTGCTTTCCCGGCTGCCCCCTCCCGCCCAGTAGGGGCAGCCAAGCCTGTTCCTCTTCCCGATTGCGACAACAGGCCTTAGCTCCCAGCGCTCCCTGTCCCCGCCCAGCGGCAGGCTCTCCACTCCCACTTCCTGAGCCTGGCGCTGGAGCCCTGGAGGCCAGGCCCGGCCGCTGCGGGCCCCCGGGGGCACTTCGGCCCTTTGTTCAGTCCCAGCCCTTGGGCTCCGGAGGCTGCTGCCACCATTGCCCAGGACATCCAGGGCCCCATCTTCCTCCCAGGCCTGCACCCATCTGATTGACTGGCCGCCATGCGCCTCCCCGGGGCTGCCTCCCCCTGCGGCCTGGCCTGGGGGCCACTGGTACTGGGCCTCTGCAGTCTGCTGGCAGCATCCCCAACCCGGCTGGTGAGGAAAGGGCCATCAGAGGGGTGGGGGTGGGCTTGGGCAGGGAAGAGGAGTCTGGGCAGCCCTCTCTAGTCCCTCTGCCCTTTCATGCTGACTTCTAAATAATTCCCACCCCACCACCGTCTCCCCTTGAAGGTGCCCCCATACCACATGGAGAACCAAACCTGCCAGGACCAAGAAAAGGAGTACTACATGACCAAGCATCGGGTCTGCTGCTCCCGCTGCAAACCAGGTTAGAGGCAAAGGCTAGAGGAAAAGACTAGAGGGAGCAGGGCTCCAGGGTGGGAGTACCAGTCCACTGGCATGCCTCAGACACCACCTCCCAGAGACTGAGAAACACTGGCTCTCCCGCATTTGTTGGCACTGGGAGGACAGGCCCAGGGTCACACAACCAGCAGCAGACCTGAAGGTGGAACCCAGGCCTCCTGACACCCCTCTGCGGGTTCACGTTTTGCAGGAACGTATGTCTCTGCTGAATGTAACCTCAACAAGGACACAACTTGCACCACATGCCCTGAACATTCCTACAACGAGCATTGGAACCATCTCTTCATCTGCCAGATGTGCCGGCCCTGTGATCCTGGTGAGTGGGACGGGCCAGGGCAGGGCTGGGGTCTCCTGGGCACAGCCCCTCCACTGAGCTCTCCAGTCTCCCCCCAGTGCTGGGCTTCGAGGAGATCCTGCCTTGCACTAGCAAACAGAAAACTCAGTGCCGCTGCCAGCCAGGAATGACCTGCTCTTTCCTGAACCATGAGTGTACACACTGCGAGCCACTCCCAGACTGTGAACCTGGCACTGAAACCCAGCTGAAAGGTCAGAGGTCACTGAGGGGCAGAGGGGGCTCTTGAATGGGGCCAGGAGCATGGTATTGTGTCCATGGTGAGCCCCCAGGCTGTCCTCTTTGTTATGCCTCTTCTCACACCATGTGACACTCCCGGGAAGGATGGGGGGCGGTGAATAGATTTGGGACAGGTGAGGGGCTCCAGAGGGGGCCTCCTCTCTGCACTAGGGAAGCCAGGATAAAAGAGAGATGAAGAAAGATGTGAGCCACAGAATGGAGGGGGCCATCAGTGGGCATAGAGGAAGCTCACCAAGGAGCAAAGGATTCTCTTTGCCTACTCTCCCTGGCTCACCTCACTTTTTTCTTGCCAGATGATGTTGGAGAAGCTACCGGCTACTGTGTAGCCTGTAAGGCAGGATATTTCCAGAATACCACCTCCCGCGGTGCCCGCTGCAGGCCCCACACCAGGTCAGTGCACCCCTGCCCACGTCCCCTCCCACTGCTGAAAGCCCGCCACACATGCCTTGGTTCCCTGGGCTCTGCCAGTCACTTCCAGCCCCAGGCCCACTTAAGCTAGGTTCCCTCCGTTCCACAGATGTGAGGACCAGGGCCTGGTGGAGGCAGCCCCAGGCACCGCCCAGGCTGACACCAGCTGCAGAAATGCACCAGAACCACCTGAGATGACAGGTGAGGGGCCAGGGCTGAAGGACTCATCTGGGAAAATGCCTGTTTTTTTTTTTTAAGATTTATTTATTTATGCATATAAGAGCCTGGTGCAGGCCAGACGTGCGGGGGTGGGGTGGGGTCGGGGGGGGGGTGGTGGTGGTGGTGAGAGGATTCACCAGAGACAGAGAGAGGAGCAGAACAGGTGGATCTACTGCGATACACTGCTGAGGGGAGCAGCGGGCAAGACAGGAGACGTCTGCTGCACCATGTGTGTCACCTCCCTGGCCCGGGGATCAAACTGGTGTTGCAGTGGCTGTTGATAGCTTCATAGTGCTGTGACTTAACCCCTTGTACCACCAGGGAGGCCCCTGGGAAAATGCTTTAATTCCACCCATCTCAAAATCTTCCTTCCATCTCAGAATTGGAGTAAGAAGAAAAGTTCCTTAAAGAGAAATTGGAGTTTCCCTACGCTAGTTTACTTACACACACACACACACATACACACAGACGCTTCTTTATAACTTACACATTATTATGTGTAACACTCCACACCGAGGTGTAATTGTAACTGGATCGCTGTCATCATTCTGGACATGCCACCATCACATAATCCATGTAATAGACCACTGTATTAGATAACACATTCTGTCCTTAAGAAATGATTCCACGTTTGATGCTTTCTTTTTTTTCCTTTTTCGAGGTGTTATTGTTTTCCTTACCTAATAGACAATTATAGGATATTTATAATGATGGTACTTGTCATTAATCACAGCAAACTTTATTGTATTGTCTTTTTCAATGGCCAAATATTTATAATCATAGCTTCCATTTATTGAGAGCTAGCGTGTCATGCACTCTGCGAACACGTTGCCTACGCTAAGCTATTTAATCCTCTTAATGATCCTATGAGGGAGTACCGTTAGTATCCTCACTGATTAGGTGAGGAAACTGAGGCTCAGGAGGGGGATGTGACTTGCCCAAGATCACCCACGTGGTAATCGGTATTATTAATGTAAAAGAGGCATCTCCATTAAAACAGAGGTTTTTCCTGCCCCACCTAATGAGGGGTGTAGCTGAGCAGCCAGGTCTTGGGGTACCCCGACCTGGGGTACCAGACTGTCCACTGACATTAAGAACTATCCTCAGGTCTTTCTTACTCCAAATGTATGCCACAATACATGTGCCTTAGAGATTAGAAAATTCAGATAAGCAAACAACTCACCCCACAGAACTTTGACCTACTGTATCCATTCTTAACATCTTTTAATAAAGCCCTAGACATTTTTCTATGTCTCAAAGTCCATAGCTATGATTTTTCCCTAAAAGTGGAGTCATTTGAATATGTGATAACCTGATCTTTCTTCCTACTATATCATGCTTTTCCATGTCCTCATTCATTTGTAATTAATGACAAGTAACATTTTAGAAGGTATGAGAAGTTTTTTATATATATAAAAAAGCTGGAAAGGTGAAATGACTTCAAAAATCACACAGCTGGACAGGAACCCATGTGTCCGAGACTCCAGGCCCAAGTTCTTGCCATGCCTCGTCTTCTGTATTCCTGTCAGCCACAGAGTCACGTGCAAACCTCCTGGGAGGAACAGGTCCAAGTCCTCCTGACTTTCCTCAGGTGTGTTTAGTGGCCAATGGACACTGTGGACTCCTTGCAATTGATGACAGACTGAGGCCCATAGAAGAAATTACCTACCTAGACACACAGGAGTCTGAGAGACTCTCAGCCTTTCTTTTTCTCCTCTCCTGAAACCTGACCTGAACAACCCCCATCCTCCCATGCAGCCAAGACAGAGTTCAGAAGCAAGGCTCCCCTGTAAACAGCCCTGCAGGTCAGAAGGGCAATCCCAGCTCTTACCAGTGCCTCTCTGTAAGGTGGCCAAGTACACAGAAATGTGGCTCTCCCATGGCCTGAATCACCTGTGGCAAGTGTCCCTAGGTTTGCCCCAAGGGACTGCCATAGGGTGAGAGGGGAAAGCTGCTGGAAAGCTGGACCCTAACTTCCTTGCCTTCCACCCTTCTCTGGGTGCCATGTCCCTCCCATCTCTGTCCTGGCAGGAACCATGCTGCTGCTGGCCATCCTGCTGCCCCTGGCCTTCTTCGTGCTGCTCACCATTGTCTTCACCTGCATCTGGAAGAGCCACCCCTCTCTCTGCAGAAAGCTGGGTAGGGAGGAGCAGGAGACCCTCTGTTCCTCCCTGGATGGGGGGTAGGAGAGGGAGGGAATACTCAACTTCCTCAGTGTCAACCCTTCTGCCCCTCCACACCCTCAAGACTCCCCATGCTTGCCCCCAACACAAACATCATCTCCATCCAGCCCTCCATTCTGAGGCTGGAGCTAAGGGTTCCTTTGGGAAATCCCAGGTTGGGAAGCAACACATTGTGGTGGGGTGTGGAGGTCAGGGTAATGTGGGCTGACACTTGAAGGGTCTGCCAGAGGCCCTACATCCATTGCCTTTTCCATTGCAGGATCTCTGCTCAAGAGGCATCCAGAGGTAATGGGGAAGGCTGAGAAGGCAGCGAGGAGGGTCAGAGGATAGGTGGGCAAGGTGGGGGGAGCAAGGAAAGCATGTGTAGGCTTCGACATTCATGAATGCATTCAATTCATCATTACAGAGCAGACCACAAGCCAGGCACTGTGCAAGGCAGTGGATACGGCAGAGAGCAAAACAAAGCCCCTACCCTCCTGTGTGTACAAACATATATCAAGTGTTGATCTTTGCTAAATGAAGCAGACTGGGTGGGGGCAGTGACTGATAGTGGAACACAATGGGCTTAGACAGAGCGGGCCTTACCGATAAGCTGATATTTAAGCTGAAAAATAAACGAGGGAGCCAGCCACAGGGATTTCTGGGGAATGTGCTTTAAGAGATGGAACATCAGGTGCAAAGGCCCTGAGGCAGACAGCATGGTCAGGAGTAGAGTCGGGCGAAGAGTTGTCTAAGCATGGGGTAGAGTATGGAAATTAAAGAAAGATGAGTCTGAGGCCCACTGCCCTCTCCCACAGCAGGTGGAAGCTGATGGAAGCTGGGAGCCTCCAAGGATCAACCCACATTTCCCTGACCTTGTAGAGCCACTTCTGCCCCTGTCCGGAGATTTGTCCCTGGCCTTGACCAGGCACCCAGCAGCCTCAGTTGTGGAGAAGGAGGTGCTACAGCAGCAAAGTCCTCTGGTACAGGCCGGGGAGATGGAGGCTGAGCCTCCAGAGCAAGGCCAACTGGCCCACGGTAAGCTGGGGCAGATGGAAGGGAGAAGGGGTGGGGCAGGGCAGGGAGAGAAAATGACAGGCAGGGAGAGAGTGTGAGCCAGACAGAAGACAAAAGACTAAAACAGAGGCAAGACTTTGAGACTCCAGACAGCTAGCCAGGGCATTGCAGTAACAGGGAAGGGAAGAGACAAAAAAGCTAGAAACAAAAATGAAGGCGGAATACCAGAAACTAATAGCAAATGGGAACAGGGACAAAGATCGGGGGCCTGATGTTGGGGGCACAGACTTCCTTCCCCAGTAGTGCCTCTCAGCCCTTCTCACTCTGCCGCCCCTCTCACAGGTACAAACGGTATTCACGTCACTGGCGGGTCTGTGACTGTCACTGGTAACATCTACATCTACAATGGGCCAGTCCTGGGGGGAGGACGGGGCCCCGGTGACCCCACAGCTGCTCCGGAGCCTCCATACCCCATCCCGGAAGAGGGTGCCCCTGGCCCTCCAGGGCTCTCTACACCCTACCAGGAAGATGGCAAAGCTTGGCACCTGGCGGAGACAGAAACCCGGGGGTGCCATGCCCTCTAACAGGACCAAGGACCCAATTTGTCACCCATGTCTGATGGTGTCTGGGAAAAGCCAGGAGAAGGGAGACTCAAGAGCACCCTCTCCCCAAGCTGCCCCACCCACACAGGATTGACAGAGGACCTGGGTAGGCCCGAGGGGCAGAGCCCTAGGGGGCCAGGCCTCTGACACCTCTCTGAGAGCAAGACTGGCACTGGCTGGGAACGGGGCCGAAGAAGGACTCTCACCACTGCCTGAGCAAGTCTGAGACTTCAATGCAGACACCCCTGCTCACTGGGGCTGTGCCAGCTCCGCTTAGGCACAGGTGGGGCCTATAGCCCTCACTGCTGCCCACACGGCACTCTGCACCCTAAGCCTGCCACAGAAGAGAGCCGGCCACACGGTCCCTTGTGAGGACATCACTGGGACTTCTAAGGGATTCGTGGTGCTCATCCCCAAGCTTTGGAGGCCCTCGGAGGGCCCACATTTTACAAGGACTGAGGTAGTCCCTCTATAACGTTGGCATTGCGTGAAGGAACCCCGCCCCATCCCAGAGTCGAAAGGGTTTCTGGACAGACTGGGAGTTTGGTTTGGGATTCTAGGGATAAGGGGGAGTTGCGGAGGGGGAGGAAAATAGTAAGTGTATTTATCAAGTGTAACCACATGCAAATAAAGAAGAGACTGAGATCTAGACTATTTTCTTGGGATTTATATAGAAATACTATTCCATTGGGACAGTGACTGAGGCAAAGGTCAGAATATACTGTAACCCCACACAGGTATTTTTATGTGGGACTGAAGATGTAATTCAGGTGAATTACACTAGCCAGGAATCACTGCAGCATCAAGATGGTGTTCTAAATGCCTCACAGATTTAACTGATCAAATCCTTACAACAACCCCACAGGGTAGATAATTACTATTCCCATTTAACAAGGGAGGAAACTGAGGCCCAGCAAGGGTAAACTCGCCCACTTCTGCTTCCAATGGCAAAGCTGGGATCTGCATCCAGTGGGCCTGGCTCCAGTGGTCTCTGGAGTGATCATAACCTGTCACACCCTGCAGAATGTCTCTGAATGGGTGTCCTGGCTGGCTTCTTTGGTACCCAGGCCTCCCCTTGGAGTCTCAGCCAGCTCACAAGCCCCAACCACAGTGGCTGGAGGAGAAACCACCTTCTACTCCAAATGTGAGAGGCCAAGTTCACATCCACAAGTGAGTAGAGGCCCAGACCCACCATCCCACTCAGAAGGAACACTCACCACTTTTTTTTTTGAAGATTGATTTATTTATGCGTACAAAAACTGGGGTACAAGCCAGAGGTGTGGGGGGTGAGAGGATCCACTAGAAACAGAGTGGGGAACAGAACAGGCGGGTTGACTGAAATACACTGCTGAGGGGAGAAGCAGGTGAGACAGGGGAGGTCTGCTGCACCATGTGGGTTGCTCCCTGGACAGGGATCGATTTCATGCTGCAGTGGCTGCAGATTGCTTCAAAGGTTGTGTCTTAATCCCTTGAGCCACCAGGGAGGCCCCCACTCACCACTTTTTACTTTGTTTTTGTTTTATTTTATCCCCCCCCAAAAAAAAGACATTAAATCTTCCCAGGGGCTATCAGGAGTCAATGTTTGCTGTCCCCCCCACCCCGCACCCCTGCAGAATTTTTCTACCATCCTGCTCACTAGAGGCTGCCTGGGCTGGAAGGATTTAGAGGGAGCAGCTGCCAGCTGGCTGCTCCTTCCATAAAAGGCCACCCTTTGGGTCTAAAGTCAAGCACTCCATCACTGGGGCTCATCAAGAAGGTGTGGCCACAAAACACAGACCCGGGAGTCTGATCCAACACGGTGCCGGTGCCGGGTTATTTAAGGCTGACGGTGACCATGTGAGATGCAACTTCCTTTTCTGAGAAGTAAATACTGGTGACTTCTAGCTCCCCATACAGAGTTAAATCTTCCTGCTCTGCTATAAAGTCAGCCAGTGTGGCTCCTTAATAATTATCTGATTGCATTTAGATTTTTTTTTAATTCACACACTGTTCAACAAAAGAAAAAAAAGAAAAAAATTTTAAGAAATCGTGCTAAAACTAACCCTTGAAAGCTGACCATAGATCTGAGGCATTCAGAGGGGAGGGGAGGGGTAAGGAGTGGAGGGAGCACATTCGACTGTGGTGGGGGGTTATGGGTGCTTTTGTGACTGTGCTTTTGGGGGGTTGGAGAGCAACGAGGACTACACTTGAGGGCAGACATCCCGTACTGTCAAAAAATTAATAATGATAAAACAGGGGTACTTCATTAAAAAGTAAAAGATAAATAAAATAAAATTGAGAGAGATAGAGCTATAAAGCACACCCTCTGTGACACTGATTAGATCTGTCTGTTTGCTGCAGCGGCCAGACCAAAGAGCCATAGATTGGGCCATTTAAATAGCTAGAAATGGGCAGTTCTTGTCTTTTCAGACTGCCCACCTGAGTCTATGCCAGAATCTCTTTTTTCCTTTTTTCTCTTTTCCTTCATAAACTTGTGAGGAACAAATAAAAAATAAACGGTTGAAAATGATTTCACAGTTCTGGAGGCTGCAGGCCTGACGGGGCAGGTTGGGTTTCCTCTGAAGCATGGCTCCTGGGCTTGTGGACGGCCAGCCATCCGCTCCGCTGTCATGTGGTCTACCTCTGTGTGTGTCTGTGTCCGAGTTTCCTCTTCTTTAAAGGACCAGCCCATCCCAATGAACTTACTTCAACTTGATCTTCTCTTGAAAGACCCTATATCTAAGTACAGTCACACCAGGTTAGAACATCAATATGAGTTTTAGAGGACATAATTCAGCCCATGACGTTACCTTGTTTATTTTGCCAGTGTCAAGGTAATTCAGGCTCCAAGACACATTAACAGAGCACACTTTGTATGGAGAGGAGCTTCTGTTTAGAATGAAAGTAACTAAAAAATCAATAAAGACAGCCTCTTTCGTGGTGTTCAAAAGATAGAACCAGATACTCCAATAGCTGACAATGGGATTATGAAGTTTGGATCGAGCTACTCGCTCATATATCATTTCAAGAACCCCAGTCCCAATCCATACGGAAGAGAAAGGCAATACTGAGTCCAATCGCCATCAACATAAGTGTAGGGAAGCCTGAGACAAGGCCAAGCAGCAGGCAAGGTGCGAGATGCAGGTACTTGGGCCTAGAGTGGTGACAGTGGGAGAAGGGAGGGATGAAGCCCTGGGGAAGAATTTCTTTTTTCAAAAGAGGAAGCAGTTGACATTGACACTTTCTGCACCTTCCCTAGGAACAAAACCCACTTCTGTACTAAAGCAGAAACACCATATCAGGAAATCCAGGGTCCTGCTAAGAAGCCCATTCCCCTTTGCCAGGACCTGGTGCAGGCTAGGCATGGAATCCATTCCTGGCTTTCAACAAGTGTGAGGGGGTCTTCCTTCCTAGGATAAAAAGCATCATAAGGAGAAAGGTTTTGGCTTCCTTTGTCCCTCTGTTCTTGTTTGAAGGATGTTTGTGTGAGGACATGATGCCTGCCTTATGGCAGCCATCTTGCTATCATAAGGAAACAAGCCAAGGAAATTAAAAGCCAATCCTCTGAGAACACAGTTTCTGGAAGAAAAGAAAGAACTCAGGTAGTGAGGCATCAGTGAGGAGCTGAGCCAACAGAGAATAAACAGCTACTTTGGGTCATCTTTTTAAGACAGTCTTCTGTCCCAGCATTCTAACTGTATAAGTAAAGTTTCCTTTTCTTTTGTAATTTTAATTTTACGCACTTCCTTTTTTGGGGACAGGTAATTTATTCAGATGGCTCAAAATTTAAAAAATATCATACAGTTAAACAGTGAAATGTACTCCTTTTACTCCTGGCCCTCAACTTCAGTAATGCCCTCCCTGGAAGCTATAACTAATGTTACAGCTTCTGATGTTTCTGATTCTTTTCCAGAGATAATTTATGTATATTCAAGCAAATGTATACAAATGTTTGTATGCAACTGGCAGCCCATTCTCTCCATATTCTCCCACTTGCCTTTTCAATTTTTCAAAATAGCTTATCTATAATTCCCTATCAGTAACTAAAATCTTTTGCATTAATTTTTATATTTGCATAGTATTCCATTCTCTAGCTACACCATTTAACTTGATCCTTTTGGGAATCTAAAATTCATTTCCAGTCTTTACTATTACAAGCACATCTACAATATTAACCCATGCCATTCTGAACATGTGAGAGTCTTACCATCAAAAAATTTGCTAGAAATAAAATTGTTAGTCAAAAGGTTTACATATTTTATTGTGATAAATATTACTAAATTACCCTCCATAGAGATTGAATATAAGCAATTTTTAGGATAATCTATTTCCTACACAAACCACAACCTCAATGTGCCATCATTTGGGGGGGGGTTGCATAGAAGAACTGGGGTGTAGGCCAGATCTGCTGGGGTGAGAGGATTCACCAGAGAGAGAGTGGGGAGCAGAAGAGATGGATTTACTGAAATACATTGCTAAGGGGAGCAGCGGGTGAGACAGGAGAGGTCTGCTGCGCCATGTGGGTCAGGTCCCTGGCCAGGGATCAAACGCAGACCATAGAGCTGAGAGCCCTGATACTTAACCTGTAGGCCACCTGGAGGCCCTCAAATATTTTGAACTTGGTCAGACTGAAAGGTGAAAGGTTAACTCAGGGTAATTTTTTACATGTATTTCTTATTGTGAATGAAGTTTTATATTTCATTGTAAGTGAACATGTTCATGTGTTAAAGAGTCATATGTACTTTATTTTTTTTTACTATTTTTTTCACTTTACTATTTTTCTATTAAACAATTTTCAAATTTTATCTAGCTTTCCTACAATCATCTATTGGACAATAGTTTCTTCATCACCAATCTGAAATACCACCATTATCATAAGCCAAATTTATGTATGAATTTGAATTTATTTTCTAACTTTCATTTCTTTCCCTTGATCTTTTTGATTTGCTAGTCTTTTAATTACTTTAGCTATATATATATATATATATATATATATATATATATAAAAAACCAAATGTATTAAATTACCTTCTAGATTTTCCACTGTGATAAAGTTGCCTACTATTGGGATTTTATTCCTTGGAATCATGCAAGACTCTGGAAAACATACTAATAATTTCAATTTGTGTAATTATTCTTATATATTCTCTTTGGGATTTTGTTACTTGGCCACCTCGTGTCTTTAAAACTATCCATTACACTGTCCTTTGAATATCTATATTTGTGACTTCAAATGTTCCCAATGCATTCTTCAATATTTTTCACTTGCCAATTTGTTTGCTACAACACTACACACTCACACAAATCCAGAATTCCTTGAAACCCATTCCCAGGACTACAGTCAAGTTAACTTCAACAATGCCACAATACACACATGTAAAAGGAGCTTTTCAAGAGCCCTGAGGTGATCATTGATTACAGAGAGTTTCAAAGAAAGTTAACTGTAATCCAAACCCAAATTTTCATATATCCCACTTAAGGGTTTATTCATTGGTTCATTTAAAGACTTACTATTTGCACATACCTTGAAATCTGTCAGCTTAATCCCCACGCTCCTCATAGACTTATTAGAAATTTGATCCAAAATTCTAGTACTTTCAACTTCCTGGTAGTGGTAGAACATTTTGTAGCTGCTAGTCTTTCCCAACCCTGTCTCCTAACCACAGTCTCTGCTGGCCAAACCTCATCCTGAATGGTTTAGATTAACAATGCCTCTGAAACTTAAGTTTGATTCAAAAATGAAAGCACTTACTTAGAAATTTCTCTGATAGTTTAATTAATTGTTAAATATTTCTACTCTTATTTATCTATATAGATATTAAGATATTTTCTGAAATTCGATTTTACTAGGTTTTATCTTAATTAACTAAAGTTAAATATTTCCACTCTTTTTATTTATCTTTATATAAATTAGGATATTTTCTGAAATTAGATTTTACTAGATTTTATGTTATTATACATAATATCACTGCATTTCCCCTTTTTATATTTAAGTAACTGAGTTATTAGTTTTATATATTAATATCCATTAGGATTCCTTTTAGTCTTCTTTTCAAAATTTTCCTAACTATATTTCCTTGATTCTATTTCCATATGAACTTTAAATTCAGTTTATCTAGTTCCCCATCAAAAAAATAAAAGCCTCCGATGATACTTGTATTGAAATTGCATCACATGTATAGATAACAAGGAAAACTAACATCTTCCTGGTGTAGTTCTCCTTTTCATGAACATTCTACACCTTTCTATTTGTTGATTCCTATGTGTTCCTGAGTAGCATTTTAATGGTTACTCTTATTTCATACAGATATTGAGTAAGTTAAGTTCATTCTTGTTAAGTTCATTCTGAGCTGTTTTTTTTATTTTTAAGTGCTATAAAAGAAAAGAGATCTTTTCTGTCATTTACTTTTTTTTTAATCCAACCACCTACTAAATCATCTTGTCATCTACAATTGTTTTTCAGTTGATTCTCTTAGGCTATCACCTATAGATAATACAAAATTAATGTCTGCTGTCTAATATTTATTCTTTAATATATTTTAATCTTGCCAAAATGCACTGCCTATGAAGCAATCCGCAGCTACTGCAGCACGAGTTCGATCCCTGGCCAGAGAGCAACCCACATGGCACAGCAGACCTCTCCTGACTCGCCCACTGCTCCCCTGAGCAGTGTATTTCAGCCAATCTGCCTGTTCTGTTCCCCACTCTGTTTCTGGTGAATCCTCTCACCACCCCCCCCCCATGCCTCTGGCCTGTAACCCAGTTCTCGTATGCATAAATAAATCTTAAAAAAAAAATAGTAATGGCATTAATGAACATTTTTATCTTGCTCCTGATTTTAATGGAAGTACTTTTAATATTTGCTCAGGAAGCAGGCATTGAAATAAATGTATTTATTTTTATTATGCTCAAAAAACATCCATATCTTGCTATTTAATTGAGTTTTTCAGTTAACAATGGATATTGAATTTTTCTAACTTGGAGATAGAGTGAACAGGATCTGTTGATGGGCTTGAGTCTCAGCTTTCAAAATTAGCATTTAGTAAGGATCAAAAGAGTTTTAACTATGTACCCAGTATTTGAAGATACAACAGCAAATGAAAACAAACCTGATACCTACCCTTCTGAAGTTTGAAAATGAATTACAGTGAGGGGCCTCCCTGGTGGCACAAGGGCTTAATCACCACACTATGAAGCAATTGCAGCCTCTGCGGCAAGAGTTTGATCCCCAGCCAGCCAGGGAGCAACCCACATGGCGAAGCAGACCTCTCCTGTCTCGCCCACTGCTTCCCTCAGCAGTGTGTTTCAGTCAGTCTGCCTGTTCTGTTCCCCACTTTGTCTCTGGTGAATCCCCTCACCCCCCACATCTCTGGCTTGTACCCCAGCTCTTGTATACATAAATAAATAAATCTTAAAAAAAAAGAAAAGAAAAGAATTACAGTGAGATAAGTAACAGGGAGAAATACAACATATAATCAGAGACCTATTATAGGTTGACGGTCAGGAAATTTAAGATACAACCTGAATAATTAGGATTAGCTAAGTGAATTAGGGAAGGGAAGAATAATCTACTGTTGGACTGACTTGTATGTTCAAAGGCCCTCATAGGAAGAATAGGTTGGCAGGAGCTTGAGAAGAGAGATGAAGCTAGAGAAGTAAGAGGAAGCAAATTTAAACTACAAGAAGGATTTTGGATTTTACCCTAAGGGCAATAGGAAACCACTTATGGGGTTTTTTTTTCCCTTTTATAGTTGTTATTCTTTTTTAATTTCACATTTTATTAAGTCATAATGCATTGTAAGTTGACTTTTTACATTTTTGGGTAATGCAAGTACTTGACTTAAGCTTTGATTGTTGAGGCATCCACATCAAAGAGGCACCCACCCCAGAGATGGCTATCTCAAAGAGGCACCCACCCCAGAGATGGCTATCTCAAACAAACACATTGCCTGTCATACCACTAGACAGTGAAACAGGCTGCCTCCCCACCTCCTCCTCCACTGAGGCCCTTTTGTCTTACCGATCCCGGTTGATTTCATTCACTAGTCAGTTAGGACTGACTGGTGTTTTTCCTTTTTCTTTCCTTTACCCTTCTTTCCTGGCTTAAATTCCCATTCTTAAATTCAGCAATACAGTAAGCCCCAGAAACCCTACACCTCAGTAAAAGCTGGACCCCGAGTTCATTCTCTCTCCCTCCTACCACCCCTGTGACCTCACTATGGCCCAGCTTTCAGTATCTAAAGATACTACACAAATAAAACAGACCTCGTACCTACCCTTCTGAAGTGTGAAGAAGTATTACGGTGAGATAAGTCAAAACCATGAAAGTTGGGCCCCAACCCGTCACCAAATCCAGTTGTGCTGCGTCACTTCTAGGTCTTGTTAAGTAATAAACCTCTATTTTCAAAAAAGTTTCCTGATAGGGCCTCCCTGGTGGCACAGGGGTTAAAGTCTCAGCACTATCCAGACACTATGTTACTTATGAGTTCCATCCCCTGCCTGGGAGCTACCCACATGGCACAGCAGACCTCTCCTGTCTGCCCACTGCTCCCCTCAGCAGTGTATTTCAGTAGATCTGCCTGTTCTGTTCCCCACTCTGTCTCTGGTGAATCCTCTCACCTCTGCCCCCGCACCTCTGTCTTACACCCCAGTTCTTATATGCATAAATGAATTTAAAAAATGTTAAAAAAATTTCCTGGTAGTTATTGTGTAAGGGCATCTTACAATCATAAGAAGAGCCACATGGTCCAGTCAAAATACTGACTTAATTATCTCTGGGAAACTTTCAGGGGCCTTACCATGTCATCAATAAGTTAAAATCTGATATAAAATGCATAACACACATATAGTAAAATGTGTAAAATGTACTTATCTTAAGTCTACAGTCTGAAGAATTGTTACATATGCACAGACCTGTGTAACTATTCCAGGAGCTATGGAATATTTTCAGTACCCTAGAAATCTCATGCCCCTATGCACTCAGTAATCCTTATTGCTTGGGTCTCAGTTTATAATTTGAGATATTTGATATATCTCAATATACCTCAATATATCTCAATATAATTTGAGATAAATGATATTTGCCAGAGACATCCACTATCTGATTTATGACTCATGCCCATGAATGAGCTTTGGCTATACTTGAATTACCTATCAATGGGATCATACAGTGATCACCCCTTCATGCTTAGCTTCTTTTGATCATTGTCATATTTTGAAATGTATCCTTGCTATTGCTAGTATTAGCAGTATGGTGTAAGGTAAATGAGATGGTCAGGCTTTTACACCACTGGTATTTGTGGCTATCACCTGCAGTACTGAATGCAGGAGCGTCTTGGGAGTGTGGGCTCAGAGTATGCACGCCTGATTGTGGACACCTGGAGCCTGGTGTGGGCATGCATAAGTGGGCACACCAGAGCCTGGAGGCTGAGGATATAGGGTGGCATCACACAGAAGATGGTATGGGAGAATGGCTGGAGAGAGAGAACAAGTGACTATAGAGAGGCAGGAGACATAGCCAGAGAGACCCCAAAGAGAAAGCTCCCCTGGCTTCCCTGCCTTGCCAGACTGCGGGCTTGCCCCACAACATTTGGTGTAGAAAGAGCATTAAATCCTGAATAAACCACTGAGCACTCTGGGACTCTCCTTTACCATCTGCCCAAACCATATACCATATGTGTGTGTGTGTGTGTGTGTGTGTATGGCGTTCCACTATTGAACATAACTAAATTTACCCATTCTCCTAAGTCTTTCCACTAAGAGTCATTTCAAGTTTTCAGCAATCATGTCCACGGTGACTACAGACATCTCATATATGTCTTTCTATACACACATGCACTCTTGATATACGCCTGGAAGTAGACTTGCTACATCAAAAAGCAGAGATATGTATATATTTTTAGTAAACACTGCTAAAACATTACTAAAATGATGAATATCATTTACAATCCCACCTAACACACGCGCATTCCATTGCTTCACATATTCACCAAACTTAGTGTGTTCAATCATTTTAACATTAGCCAATTTAATGTTGTCATTCTCACTTTGGAGTTGCTTTTCTTTTTTTTTTTTTTTTTTTTTAGAGGCATGTTTTTTTTTAAATTTATTTATTTGTTTTGTTTATACAAGCACTGGGTACAGTCAGAAGCGCGGGAGGGTGAGAGAATTCACCAGAGCCAGAGCGGGGAGCAGAGCAGGCAGAAGGACCGAAGTACACTGCTGAGGGGAGCAGCGGGCGGCAGGAGAGGTCTGCGCGCCATGTGGGACCCTCCTCCGGTGGCCGGGGAGCAGCCGGGGATCGAACCGCCGCTGCAGAGGCCGCGGGCAGCCTCGCAACCCAGCGCTCAACCGCTGCACCACCGGGGAGGCCCTGGAGTTGCTTTTCTTAATAAATGGTTTTCTTTGGAATAATTTTAGAATTACAGAAAAGTTACAAAGATAGTACAGAGAGTTTCACCCACAGCTCCCCTTATTTTAATATCTTATATAACCATGACTCATTAGTCAAAAGTAAGAAATTAACATTATTGAAATACTAATTAACTAAACTGCAGACTTTAATCAGATAATGTCCTTTTTCCATCCAGGATCCAACCCAGGATACTGAATTAATATTGTTTAATTAATGAAATGCATTTTTTAGAGCTCAGATTTACATAAAAATTGCACAGAAAGTACAGAGAGTTCTCAGAAATTCTTTCTCCCCTTACACACACAAACACACACACAGTTTCACCTACTAACATCTTAACATTGGTATGGTATATTTGTTACAATTAATGAAACAATATTGGTACATTATTACTAACTAAGATCCATAATTTACATTAGATGTGATGTACATTTCAATAGCTTGACATATGTATAATATCATGTATCCAATATTATAGTATCATACAGAATAGTTTCACTGCCCTAATAATCCCCTGTATTACATCCATTTATACCTCCCTCTCTTTATACCACTGGCAACCACTGATCTTTTTACTGTCTCTAGTTTTTCCTTTTCCAAGATGTCATGGAGTATGAAGCCTTTTCAAACTCACTTCTTTCACTTAGCATAAGAATTTTTTTTCCATATTTTTTCTTGACTGGACAGCCCATTTCTTTTTATTGCCGAATAATATCTTGATGTGTGCCTATCACACAATTTATCCATTAATATACTGAAGGACAGCATGGTTACTTCTAAGTTTTTTTGGTTTTGTCAATTATGTGCAGACCTAAGTTTTCAATTCCTTTGAGTAAATACCAAGACATGCAACTGCTGGATCATTTGGTAAGACTATGTTTAGCTTTGTGACTAACTGCCTAGCTGTCTTCCAAAGTGGCTGAACCATTTTACACTCCTACCACCAATGAATGAGAGTTCCCCTTGATCCATATAGTCCCTGACAGTCGGTATTGTCCGAGTTTTGTCTGTGTTTTGTATGATACTAGATATGTGGTAGTGTCTTGTTCCTTAACTCCATAATAACATAGGATGTTGATCATCTTTTCATATGTTTATTAGCCATCTCTATGTCTTCTTTGGTAAAGTATCTGCTCATATATTTTTGCCTATTTTCACCCATTTTTAATTTTTTTCTTATTGTTGAATTTTAAGAATTCTTCATATGTTTTAATATATATCCTCTATAATATTTGTACTTTACCAGTGTTTTCAACAAAACAGAAATGTTTTATTTTAATGGAATCCCATTTATCAATTTTTTGTTTGATATATAGTACTTTTGGTGCTGTATTTTAAAACTCAATATCAGACCCAAGGTCACCAAGATTGTCTTATGTTATCTTCCAGCAGATTTATAGTTTTACATTTTCATTTAGATCCATGTTCCATATGAGTCAATTTTTGTGAAGGCTATAGCTTTTGTCTAAACTCATTTTCTTGTAAGTGGATGTCCATTTCTCCCAGTACTGTTTGTTGAAAAGACTATCCTTCCTCCACTTAATTTCCTTTGCCAAAAGATCAGTTGACTATTTTTTTTTAAGATGTATTAATGCATACAAGCATTGGGGTGTAGGCCAGAGGTGCAGGGGTTTGTGAGAGGATTCCCCAGAGACAGGGTGGGGAGCAGAACAGGCAGAAGTACTGAAATACACTGCTGAGGGGAGCAGCAGGCAAGACAGGAGAGGTCTGCTGTGCCATGTGGGTTAGTTCCCTGGGCAGGCTTCGAACTCATGTTGCAGTGGCTGGCACTAGCTTGATAGCACTTTGTCTTTAACCCCTGCACCACCAGGGAGGCCCAATTGACTATTTTTGTGTGGGTCTATTTCTAGGCTCTCTGTTCTGTTCCACTGATCTATTTGTTTATTCCTTCACCCACCCCCTACTCTCCCGATTACTGTCAATTTATAATAGGTCTTGAAGTCAGGTAGTGTCAGTCCTTTCACTTTGTTCTTGTCCCTCAATAGTAGGTTGGCTATTCTGGGTCTTTGGCCTCTTCATGGCAATTTTAGAATCAGTTTGCTAATGGCTACAAAAATAGCTTGCTAAGATTTGGGAGTTTTTTGTTCGTTTGTTTGTTTTGCTTTTTGGGTTTTTTAATTAATTTTTTTTATTTTTTTACATCATTGTTCATTTTTAAACAATGTTTGCTTCCCCCCACCCCCTCAGGTGCAGCCCCCATAGAGTTTCCTTCCCCAAGGCACCCGTGCACCATCACCTCAGTCCCCTGTGCTCCTCCCTCTGATCCCTCTCCCGCCTCCTCCTCTCCACTATGTCTCTGATTTATAATTGTCTGGTTTTGCTTTGTTGTGTTTTGTACTGTTATTATTTTTTTTACATTGATGTCTTATTTGGTTCCCCTATATTCCTGCTATAAGTGAAACCATCCGATATTTTTCTTTTTCCTTCTGGCTTATTTCACTGAGAATTATTCCTTCTAGCTCCATCCACGTTGCTGCAAATGGCATGGGTTTATCTTTTTGATTGCTGAGTAATATTCCATTGTGTATATATACCACATCTTCTTGATCCAGTCATCTATTCTGGGGCATTTGGGTTGTTTCCAGGTTTTACCTATTGAAAAATAATGCTGCAATAAACATAGGGGTATTGCCAAGATTTTGTTTGGGATTGTGTTGAATTGATAAACTTGGAAAGACTTGACATTCTAACAATATTGAGTGGGAGGTATTTTTTAAGATGAGGAGAAACTTGAACATATTTTAAATGTTGGGGTAAGGAGCCAACAGAGAAGACAAGGTTACAGTCTCAGAATAGAAGGTATAATCAATAGCCTAAGACTCATGGACAGGTCGTAAAGAATAGGATTCTGGGCCTCCCTGGTGGCGCAGCGGTTGAGCGTTGGGTTGTGAAGCTGCCCGCAGCCTCTGCAGCGCCGGTTGGATCCCCGGCTGCCGGGTGAGGGTCCCACATGGGGTGCAGACCTCTCCTGCCGCCCGCTGCTCCCCTCAGCAGTGTACTTTGTCAGTCTGCCTGTTCTGCTCTCCGCTCTGTCTCTGGTATATTCTATCACCCTCCCGTGCTTCTGACTACACCCAGTGCTTGTATAAATAAATAAATAAATCTTTAAAAAAAAAAAAAAAAAGCTCCATTATCTGGATCTGTCTTCATTTTAAAAAAAAAAAAAAAGAATAGGATTCAGAGTCTGTGTAGAGGAATTGGCTTTAGAGCGGAAGAAGAACCGTATGTTACAAAGGAGAGAAGGAGGTGGACCTCCCCAGTGGTGCAGCGGTTTGAGCGCTGCCCTGTGAAGCTGTCTGCAGCCTCTGCAGGGCGGATTGCATTCCCCCCCCCCACTCCGCCAGCCGCCAGCCGGGGAGCAACCCACGTGGCATGGCAGACCTCTCCTGTCTCACCCACTGCTCCCCTCAGCAGTGTCCTGGGTCCGTCTCCCTGTTCTGCTCCCCACTCTGTCTCTGGTGAGTTCTTTCACCCTCCTGCACCTCTGACTGTACCCCAGTTCTTGTATAAAAAATAAATCTTTTTAAAAAAATGTTTAAAAAAAAACAAAGGAGAGGAGGGGGTAGCAATGGGTACAAATACAAGTGTATTTATGAATTTGGTGATATTTAGTTTTTTGGTGAATATGGATGCCAAGTCATCTGTTGAGAGTGACAATGAGGCAGGACTTAGAATTCTGAATAGAAAAGCAAATAGCCATTGCATGAATTTGGAAGAGGATGAAGCTGGGTCACGAGTGTTGAAGCCCCAGTCGGCCACCATAAACATGAAGCGCCAATCTATACTGGCAGGTGAGACTGAGCATCACACACAGAGACGGAGGTAGTTCATTCATCCGGGAGTGCTGTGTGATTAAAGATCAGAGAAAGAAGGGATTGGATAATATCAGCAAAAGAGATTCAGAAATAGGGGTGGATGATAGAAAACTCTAAGATGGACAGAAAGGGAAGTGAAAATGGAAGGAGCTGATGGCTAGAAATCAAATGGAGGTGGCAGTGGACCAGCTGTGCTGAGTGAACAGCAGGCACAGATGGAGTGATTGAGCAAGAATTGGCGGTTGTGGTCAAAGAGTTCCCCCATCTGTAAAGTGGGGGAATAACAGAATTGTAATGAAGATTAAATGTGACAGAACATGTGCTTCACAAGTGTTCAGCACTATACCAATGTTTGTTTGTTCAGTAGACTATATACTGCCTGAAGGCAGGCATCTCAGACATTCCTGCTCCCAGCATGGTGTCTAAAGGCTCATAGGTGCTTAGTGAATCTATGAGTATTAGACGGATGAATGAATGATTTCCCTTTCAGATTTAGGCGGCCAAATTTTCTGTGCTTTCTTGCCCAGAAGAGCTAACCCTTAGATATTCTTATAGTCTGACAACAATGTTGAAAGAAAAAACTGTACTGATAATGGCAGTGCAGCCTGTATTGGACTAAATATAAGCATATACAAATTAAATATATATTATATATAATTTAAAACTCTGAACAAAATATAAACAACAGTTGTTTGATGACATTGGAGAGGGATCAAGAGGGCACCAACTTGAAGAGATTTAGTGCTTAAAAGACAGGACACACACTGGGTGAGATCCATATTTAACTGGTTTTTGCAGGTTTTCATGAGGTACATGGGGAAGTGGAGCCCAAGAAGAAATCGGCAGAAACTGGAGCTCTTAGATCAGCTGGTAAGGAAAGAGGATCCCAAAACAAAGGAACAAAGGAGTCCCAAAGTAGCATACAAACTCCTTGAAATCTTTAGCTGACTCCTGAATACCAAACAAGACTCAAAAGAGCCCATCACCCCTCCGACAAAATTAAGACTGTCCTGGGACTCACAGAGAACACCAAAAGAATTCAAATAGCAAAGAGTAGTCTTTTCCATAGATGATGCTGAGATAATTGGACATTCTCATGCGAAAGTATAAAGTTCAACCATATCTCATTCTGCTTACAAAATTAACTAAAAGTGGATAAAACCTAATTATAAGAGATAAGTACATTCCAAAGTCTGGAACAAACACAGCCAACCTACCTAGCAAACTCCTACTCATCCATCAAGTCACAACTAGAATGCTGCCTCCTCTGTGAAGTCCTCTTAAACTAGCAGACACAGCTGGGTTTTCAGTTTTTGAATAGCTTCCATTAAAGCAATTATCTTTACTGAGTTATGGTTGCTTGCCTACCTACCTGTTTACCCCATTATTCTCAACATTTTTCCCATTTTATCCCTCATATAAATTCCAGTTCCTGACACAGAGGAAGTGATCAGTAAATGTAAATGAATGAATGCATGCATGAATGAAGGAATGAAATTTTACATCTCTGGTACTTATGTTCCTTGTCTGAGAATAAAGGAATCAAAATAAGAGATGCTGAAGCCCCTGTCATCTCTAAAATTCTTTTTTTCCAATATGCATCAAGTAAATGCTTAAGCAAATGAATAGCACCCAGCCAGAAGAAAATCCCTTTAAAGAGGTGTCTTAAAGGGGCATGGGTCAATCTGTTTAAGTTTTCCTCTAGAAGCAGACCAATGTGAGCTTTTTGAATCTCTTAAATGTTTTGTCTTGCCTCTGGAACCTTCCAGAGACATTTCCAACCATCTTAAATTAAGTTTAAGAGGAATTGCTTTAGGAGAATGGCTTGCTTGTCATCTCATTATGCAAAATACCTATACCTGTTACTTCTCTTTCTCAGATATTTTCACAAAAGAGATGGATGTTTCTTGACACAAGACAGCTCTTTATACATCTTTGAGGCTAAAGGGTACTTCTCTTATGAGAAGAAATTTTATCCCATGTCCCTCCTCTCTCTCCTCATGTCCTTAAGAGAACATGGTCATTCTCTTCAGAAGGCCAGCAGGTACACTGGAGGACAAGTCCCTGCAACATGAATGGAAGCAGAAATATGGAATAGGGACTCTTACAAATGATCTGGGTCCCTGGATCCCCAAAGTCCACAGTCTCCCTGAAATTATACCCACAATAGGGCTTCTCTGGTGACTCAGGGGTTAAGTCTCAGCACTATCAAGCTATTGGCAGCCACTGCAACATGAATTTGACCTCCAGCCAGAGACTACACACATGACACAGCAGACCTCTCCTGTCTCACCCACTGCTCCCCTCAGTGTATTTCAGTAGATCCGTCTGTTCTGCTCCCCACTCAGTCTCTGGTGAATTCTCTCACCCCCTCCAACCTCTGGCCTACACCCCAACTCTAGTATCCATAAATAAAAATAAATCTTAAAAAAATTATACCCACAATAGTGTGTTTTTCTGAAGGAAGATGGACATTTTCCTTCAGATTCTCAAAGGGCCCCAAGCACCCCACACAGCTTAGTATGTACCCTGGACTACTATCTGAGCTAAAATAGGTTGAAAAGTGCAGAGGGGTTTTAAGATAAGCTGATTCTCTGGCACATCTCATAGATTATAGGAAAGACAGTTTCCGCAACTGTCATAGACTGGAGTCCCAGGAACTGAGTCCCTCCACCGTATCAGTGACCCTCCCTTATGGGCTTCTTCAAATCCCTCGGACACGCTGAAACCCAGCCTGCTGTGCAGACACAGGAGAATTTTGGGGACATGTTAGGCAACAGGCTCCTCTGTCCTTACGTTTAATAGCATTGACCTTGGAGCTATTGATAGAAGAGTGTGTTCCTGTAAGGCATGGGGACCTTCTGAAGGACAGAGTCACTATTCTGCCACGAGGGGGCGCCCAAAGCCCAGACAGCCGGGACAGGAGCCTCCTGCCTCGCTTAAACCACGTGCTGACTCTGGAGAGCAAAGGCGCTCCCACAACACTGAAGCAAAGCTCCAAGATCCTGGTTACGCAACCAGCTCACCATGCCCTTCTACTCTTAGTGCAGTTTGTGAATGTTTCTTGTTAGCTTCGGTGCTTTCCCTGGAAGTGACCTCACATTTCTCCCTGGCGTCTGTTCTGTGTGTGTACTTGTGAGCATCCTGGTGAGCATCCTGTGAGCATCCTGGGTGAATGAATGTAACACGTCTAAGCCCCCTCCCCAGAGTTAACTCCTGGGGCCCTGTAGGATGCATCCAGTGATGAGGTTCAGTAGGGTGATTTCAGGGTTGTAAGCTGAGCCCTGCAAGATGCCCATGGGATATCATTAAAATATTCTCTCAATGGTTCAAAATCATGAGCTAGAGGGGGGCTTCCCTGGTGGTTCAATGGTTAAGTCTCAGCACTATCAAGCAATTGCTAGCCACGGAGACCTGAGTTAGATCCCAGGTCAGGGAGCTGACCCACATGGCACATCAGACCTCTCCTGTCTCTCCTTCTGCTCCCCTCAGCAGTGGAGTTTAGTCAGTCCACCTGTTCTGCTCCCCACTCTGTCTCTGGTGAATCCTCTCACCCGACCCCCAACACCTCTAGCCTAGACCTCAGTTCTTGTATGCATAAGTAAATAAAATAAAACTTAAAAAAATTTCATCCAAACTGGAAAGAAAAGAATAAAAATATATTTTTGTAAATAATATAATTTAATATGTAGAAAACCATTTTTTAAAAAAGTTATAACTAATGAAGGAATTCAGCAATGTAGCAGCACACAAAGTCAACACACATACACACACAAAAAAGTTGCATTTCTTTTTATTTTTTTATTTTTTTTTTAGAGGCATGTTTTATTTATTTATTTGTTTGTTTGTTTCTTTTGTTTATGCATGCACTGGGTACAGTCAGAAGCGCGGGAGAGTGAGAGAATTCACCAGAGCCAGAGCGGGGAGCAGAGCAGGCAGAAGGACCGAAGTACACTGCTGAGGGGAGCAGCGGGCGGCAGGAGAGGTCTGCGCGCCATGTGGGACCCTCCTCTGGTGGCCGGGGAGCAGCTGGGGATCGAACCAGCACCGTAGAGGCCGCGGGCAGCTTCGCAACCCAGCGCTCAACCGCTGCACCACCGGGGAGGCCCAAAAAAGTTGCATTTCTAAATAATTAAAAAAGAAACTAAGAAAAAAAATCCATTTGCAATAGCATCAAAAAAATAAAATACTTACGAATAAACTTAACAAAGAAAATGCAATGCTTATACAATGAAAACTACAAAACATTGCTGAAAAACACTAAAGAAAACAGGAAAGATATCCTGTGTTCATGAATTAGAAGGCTTACTATAGTTAATGTGAGAATACTACCAAAAGTCACCTATAGATCCAATGCAATTCCTAACAAAATTTCAACTGCTTTCTTTTGCAGAAATAGACAAGTTAATACTAAAAATACATATGGAAATGCATGGGACACAGGACAGTCAAAATAATATTGAAAAGGAAGAACAAAGTTGGAGGATTCCAACAAATTAATCATTTGTTGATTTTAAAACTTACAATAAAACTTACTACAAAGTTACAGTAAAACAGTGAAGTATTAGCATAAAGAGAGACATTTAGAGGGCCTCCCCTGGTGGCGCAGCGGTTGAGCGCTGGGTTGCAAGGCTGCCCGCAGCCTCTGCAGCACCAGTTCGATCCCCGGCCACCAGCGAGGGTTCCAAAAAAAAAAAAAAAAAAAGGACAGATATTTAGAGCAATGGAGTAGACTGGAGCACCCAGAAATAAAACCTCACAGATGTGGCCAAAGGATTTTTAAAAGGGTACCAAGACCATTCAAAGGGAAAGGATAGATAGATATTTGGGTTTGGTTTTGTTTTTTGCAGCAAATGCCACTGAGTAAACTGGATATCTACGAAGAATGAATTTGGACTCTTACTTAATATCATACACAAAAATTAACAAAAATGGATCAAGAACCAAAGCATAAAACCAAAAACAATAAAATTCTTAGAAGAAATCATAAAACAAAACCTTATTAATTGCATTTGGCAATGATTTCTTAAATATGAAACCGAAGGCTCAGATAACAAAAGAAAAAGTAAACACATTGGACTTAATGAAAATTTAAATTTTTTGTGCATCAAAGGACAATATGAACAGAAAAAAAGGATACATATAGAATGGGAGAATATATTTGCCAACCACATATCTAGTAAAGGATTAATATCGAGAATATATAAACCACTCCTATAACTCAACAAAAAAACACAAACAAAATGGGCAAAGAACTTAAATAGACATTTCTCCAAATGGCCAATAAGCTCATGAAAAGATGTTCAACACTACAATGATTAGGAAATACAAATCAAAACTTCAGTGAGATACCACCTCACACCCATTAGGATGGCTGCTATTTAAAAAAAAAAAAAAAAAAGCCAGAAAACAAATGTTGAGGACTATGTGAAGTTGGAACCTCTGTGCACTGTGGGAGGGAATGTAAAATTTATACAGCCATTACTGAATGTATGGTGGGGTCTTAAAAAATTTTCAATAGACTAACCATCTGGGTATGTATCCAAAAGAATAGAAAGCCGGGTCATAAAAAGACATTTGTACACCCATGTTCACAGCAGCATTAATCACAATAGCTAAAATGTAGACACAAACCAGTGTCAGTTGACGAATGAATGGATAAGAAAAATATGGGATATAAATATAATGGAATATTATTAAGCTTTAAAAAGGAGAGAAGCTGCAATATGCTTTGACATGGATGAATGTTGAGGACACAGTGCTAACTGAAATAGGCCAGGCACAGAAAGACAAATACTATACAATTCCAGTTGGATGAGGTCCTCAGAATAGTCAAAATCATAAAGACAGAAAGTAGAATGGTAGTTGGCAGAGGCTAGGAGAAGGGGAGAATGAGGACTTTTTTGCATAATGGGTACAGAGTTTCAGTTTTATGAGATCAGAAAAGCACTATAGGCGTGGGTGGCAGTGATGGCTGCACAGTAACTGAATGTATTCAATACCACTGACTGTGTCATATAAAATGGTTGATTTTGTTGCATGTACTGGGCCACAATTTAAAAATACCCCCTGAAAGCAAAGATCATTGTCTTTGTTTTACTATAGTATAAATAGTCAAACAAAATCTTACAGATGCAAATTAAATTAAAATAGTAACATTTTCTAACAACAGATTTTGTTATTTCTAACAATAACTCTGATTTTCAAATTTTTATCACATTCATAATAGATTTATTTGACTCAAAATGGTAATTTGAACTTAAAAAGCAGAAGGAAAACTAGATATTGAAAGTGATCGCTATAATAAATATTCTTTGAAAATTCCAGAATCATGCAGTGTAGACTCATTTCTATGCCTTCAAATATCAAAACACAGACTAGCAATATCCTGCTTCTTGCGGTTTCCCCCATTCTTTTGATGTGAAAATATGATGGTGTCTCTTCAACCCCCATAGCTTCCACATTGCCCATACTAAGGTCCCCATAGCTAACTCTGAGCTCTAAATGTGAGATTTTTCCCTCCTATTTACTTCTTCCTGTTGGATTTCTCCACTTTTCCCCTTTCTTTATAAGCTCTGTGCCACATCAGGAATCCTGAAATCTTGCAATTCCCACCTCATAAGGAAAGGAGCTTGATTATCAACTCATACTCCAAGGAACAAGTGTTCCTGGTAACTTCTGCATGAAGCCCAGTGCAGGGAGATCTTCCGTGCTACCACACTTTTTTTAAAAAATTTTTTAAAGATGTATTTATTTATGCATACAAGAGCTGGGGTACAGGCCAGAGATGTGGAGAGTGAGAGGATTCACCAGAGACAGAGTGGGGAACAGAACAGGCAGACCAACTGAAACACACTGCTGAGGGGAACAGCGGGTGAGACAGGAGAGGTCTGCCTCGCCATGTGGGTTTCTCCCTGGCTGGCCGGTGATTGAACTCATGCTGCAGAGGCTGTGAATTGCTTCATAGTGCGGTGCTTAATCCCTTGTGCCACCAGGGAGGCCCCATGCTACCACACTTAACTGTTCACATCCACCCTGCTAGGCAAGAATTAGCATTTCCATGGTACAGTGGAAACAAACACATCTCCAGGCAACTGACCCAGAGACAACATTCGACATGGTCTAGGCAATACAGATTTACATCGAATGGTCTCTACTTGTCAGATTTTCACCACTGGTTGATCCTTACACCCACTCCTCAGAATCCTCTGCCCCACCAGCCGCAGACCCTGACTGTGTCTGTCACCCACAACATTCCTTTATGAACAAGATGCCAAGAAGAGGAGGGAGGATTCTGGTGCAGATAAGAGAGGAGGCTGCTACAGCCCTTGTCTTTCAGGAATGCCTGTCCCTTCAGGAGATGCCCACCAGAATCCTAAGAGAGAAGGCAGGGCTAGCAGCTTCGAGAGAGGCTGCCACTAACATACTCTCTTCCTCTCCCGGCCAACAGAGCATCAAAAGCAAAGGGAGTGCGGGAAAGATGAGTCAGATACATTTCCCTTTGCATAACAGAATCAAACTCTCTATCTGTGACTTTAGAAAGTCAGAGCAATGGCCCACTGGGTGTGATAGCAACACACCTACACCCCAAGCCATCATCGTCCAACTCTGGAGCAGACAACTGCCTCCTCCAAAAGTTACCGTGTCACATGAACAGTGAAGAGTTTGAAAATGAAACTAAGAAAACAACTCCAGTTACAATAGCTCAAAAAAAAAATAAAATACCTAGGAATAAATTAATAAAAAAGTGCAACATTTGTATAATGTTAAAGAAGACAGAAAAGGTATCCTGTTTAGAAGGTTTACTAGTGCTAAGACGACAATGTTGCCCAAAGTCAACTAGATCCAATGCAATTGCTAACAAAATTCTAATTGACTTCTTTTGCAGAAATAGACAAGCTAATCCCAAAATACATATGTAAATTTGTGGGACACAGAACAGTCAAAAAAATCTTGAAAAAAATAGAACAAAGTTGGAGGACTTACACAATATGCTGATCTTAAAACTTACCACAAAGTTATAATAATCAAACAGTTGAGTGATGGGCATAAAGACAGACGTATAGATCAATGAAATAAACTTGAGATTTCAGAAATCAAGCTGTACATCTGTGATCAATTGGTCAGTTGATTTTTCAAGGATACTAAGATCATTCAATACGAAAAGAATAATCTTTTCAACAAATGGTGCTGAGACAATGCATAACCTCAAGCAGAAGAACCCGCTTCTCCCCTCAGCAGTGTACTTCGGTCCTTCTGCCTGCTCTGCTCCCCGCTCTGGCTCTGGTGAATTCTCTCACCCTCCCGCGCTTCTGACTGTACCCAGTGTTTGTATAAATAAATAAATAAATAAATAAATAAATAAATAAATAAATCTTTAAAAAAAATAGTACTTTAAAAAAAATGAAGTTGGAATCCTACCTCAAATCACATAAAAAAATTAACTCAAAATATCTCAAAGAATCAAATGTAAGATTAAAATTATAAAACTCTTAGAAACAAACAGGTGTTAATCTCTGTGACCTTGCGTTAAGTAACAATTTCTTAAACATCACACCAAAAGCACAAACAACAAAAGAAATAATAGATAAATTGAACTTTATCAAAATTTAAAACATTTGTGTATCAAAGGACATCACCAAGGAAGTGAAAAAAACAACTCATGGAATGAGAGAAAAATGTTTAAAAACCATGTACCTGATAGTTTAAGAATTAAGAATACGTAAGTGCCTCCCTGGTGGCATAAGGGGTTAAGCATAGCACTGTGAGGCTATCAGCAACCTCTGCAGCACAGGTTCTATCCCCAGTCGGCCAGGGAGCTACCCACATGGTGCAGCAGACCTCTCCTGTCTCACCCGCTGCTCCCCTCAGCAGTGTATTTCAGTCAGTCTGCCGGTTCTGTTCCCCACTCTGTCTCTAGTGGATCCTCTCACCCCCTGCACCTCTGGCCTGTACCCAGTTCTTATATACATAAATAAATAAATCTTTAAAAAAAAAGAATACATAAGAGTGACTTCAACTCAACAATAAAAAATACAACCCAGTTTACACATGGGGAAAGAATTTGAATAAGCACTTCTCACAGAAGATATACAAATGGCCAGTAAGCCCATGAAAAGATACTCCATATTATTAGTTTAAGGAAATGCAAATCAAAACCATTATCACATATCTCCTCATACTAACTAGGGTTATACCACTTCATACTTTTTTTCTAGTGGAAAATAACGTGTTATCAAGCACGTAGAGAAACGAGAACCTTCATGTACTGCTGGTGGGAATGTAAAATGGCTCAGCTACTATGAAAAACAGCGTGGCAGCTCCTGCAGAAATTAAAATTACCTTATGACCAAGGAATTCCACTCATAGGTATATACCCAAGAGAAATCAAAAGATTTTTTTCATACATAAATTTGTGCATGAATGTTCATAACAGCTAAAAAGTGCTAACAAATCAAATGCCCATCAATGGTAAAAGGATAAACAAAATGTGGTATATTTACATGCTGGAATATTACTTATCAGTGAAAAGTAATGGCATACTGATGACACATGAACATCATGAAGATGCCTTGCAGATATGCTGCAGTGAAAGAAGCAAACACAGGTGGACACATAGTCTCTAACTCCATTTGTAGGAAATGTCACAAATAGGCAAACTCATAGGAAGAGAAAAAAAATTAGAGGTTTCCAGAGGATAGGGAGGAAGGATATAAGGCTGATGGCTAACAAAATATGAAGTTTCTTTTAAGGGAATGATCTGCAATTAAATAGTGGTAATATTGGCACAATTTTGTGGAAATACTAATTGCACATTTTCAAATGAATAAAAAGGCAAATGTTATCTTAATTTGAAAGCATCCACATGCACCAAGAACACTTTAGTCTGAGCTCAAAGGGCCTAGGGGCCCATCAAGTCCCAAATGCCATTTTGTAAATGGGGTAAGGGACATACACCCCCCACGCATGTCTGAAGCCCCCTGAGGTGAGATGTCCCTGCCACGAGGAGGCTTTTCTCCTCCCCAAGAGTAGATGGCAAACACCTGAAGGGATCCACAGGATTAACAGGAGGCCTGCAGGTTAGGTCCGAAAACAGAATTTTTGCAGGGAAAAGACAAGAGTGGACCTAGGACATCAGCAGTGCCACAAGGATGAAAAAGATGTTAGTCACGAAAGAGGAAGTATAAAGAGCCAAGGATCCTGAAGAGGTTCTCGGCCTCACTGGAAATCAGAGGAATGGCCATAGCAACAACATGAGACAGCATCTCTCCCTAGTGAGTGTCCAAAGTGGTTTGCTGGTGTGAAAGGCTGCCAGGATGTGAGGGAAGATGTGCTCTCAATCCAGGCTGGTGGGTATGGGGGTTGGTGGGGCCACCTTGGAGGCAACTTGCCAATGTCTATTAAAGTGAAAAATGAGGGCCTCCCTGATGGTGCAAGGGGTTAAGACGCAACCTATGAAGATGTCCCCAGTCACTGCAGCACAAGTTCAATCCCAGCCGGCCAGGGAGCTACCCACATGGCACAGCAGACCTCTCCTGAATCACCTGCTGCTCCCCTCAGCAGTGTACTTTGGTCAATCTGCCTGTTCTGTTCCCCACTGTCTCTGGTGAATCCTCTCACCCCCACACCTCTGGCCTGTACCCCAGTTCTTGTATTCATAAATAAATAAATCTTTAAAAAAAATAAAGTGAAAAATGTATAGACCATATGACTAGTGATTCCAATGTCCAATATTTATCCTAAAGAGATCCTTAGATGCTCTCCACAAACACTGGGAAGTATACCACGTTTATGTGACACCATTTGTCAGTGAAATGTTGGATTAGGAAACATTTTCATGATCAGGAAATGGCTAAAAGTCTGTGTGCCCATTCTCTAACAAAATCTGAGTAGTTCTAAACTCATTCAAAACTGCTTAAAACGTAAATGATGTCCAAGACATATTATTGCTCTTAAAAAGCAAAAAGAAAATTCTAGAAGCTATCATTCTGGGAAAAAACAAACACTGAAACACAAGTCTGCCTGGCAGGCTGAGATGCTTAGACAAATTAACACCCCTTCATGTGGAAAAAAAATGGACTTTAAAAAGCAACAGAAGAAGAATGTCGAATTACCAGACTTGGATTGTTTCATTGCCAGGAGATCATTTTTTCACAAGTGGAAAGAATTAATACAGGTTATGTTCCCTAGGCTTTATCTCTTGCTCTGTTAGAATTACTGTGGGCATGTGCGATATTTCCTTTAGTGCATCGAGGTAACTTATCATGCCCCAAATAACAAGGGGAAAATATTTTTTTCCTTTGAGAAATTTAAAATGACACCTTTATTAAATTCTCTAAATCATTCACTTAAACATAAAGAAAACATAAATTCTAGTCCCACATCCAGAAGCAAGTGTTATTACCGTTTGATCATAGCCCTTTGACTTTTTTCCTTTTATTAATTTTCAATTTTTTTACACTGTTGTTCATTTTTGTACAGTATTTAGTTTCTCCCCTCAGGTGTAGTCCCTATAAATATCCCACCAGCACAACACCTGTGAAACATCACCATGGTCCCTTGTGCTCTTCCTACCACTGTTTTGATCCACAAAGGGAAAATTAAAATGAGTTTTCCTTGCTCTCCATCATCTCAGGTAGAAAAGAAGAGGCAAGGCCCTTGCCAGGGAGTAGTAGTGACCTCAGGCTGTCCATGAGGCTTTTTTTTTATTTATGCATATAAGAGCTGGGGTATAAGGCTGAGGTGCAGGGAGTGAGAGGATTCACCAGAGACAGAGTAGGGAGCAGAACAGACTGACTGAAATACACTGCTGAGCGGAGCAGCAGGAGAGGTCTGCTGAGTCATGTGGGCCACCCCCCCAGCCAGGGATCAAACCCGTGCTGCAGTGGCTACAGATTGCTTCCTGGTGCTGATACCCAACCCCCTGTGCCACCAGGGAGGCCCCTATCCATGAGGCTTTTTTCCCTCCTCTCCAGAGATGGGGGTCTTCCTTGCTCAGAGAAATTTCAGTAGAGGGTCCTCAGTATCAGAGTAGCTGGGAAATCAGAGTGAGACATATTTGATGGTTGCTTAATAATATTTGATGTAGAAAATGAGAGGAATTTCCATCTGATTTTTTTGCTGACAGATGTCTGTTTCTAGGGGTTCTGAAATTTAATCCCCTGCTGTGTAAAAATGGTTATTAACATAAAATCTAGCAAGGGGAGGGGATCATCCCTCATTTGTGACCACAACATCCCTATAATAAAAAATGCACCTATAATTTATTTGTTTACAAAATTTCTGGGTTTTTTTTTGGGGGGGGGGGTTGTGTAGAAGAACTGGGGTGAGGCCAGAGGTGTGGGGATGAGAGGATTCACCAGAGGCAGAGTGGGGAACAGAACAGACAGATTGACTGAAATTCACTGCTGAGGGAAGCAGTGGGTGAGACAGGAGAGGTCTGCTGTGCCATGTGGGTTAGCTCCCTGGCTGGGGATCGAACTCAGTCCTAGTAGTGATAGCACTGAGACTTAACCCCTAGGCCACCAGGAAGACACCTGTTTAGAAAATTTCTGGAAGAATAGTCACTAATCTGAAACAGTTCTTACCTCTGAGGAGGCTGGGGAGGATCAGGGCTCGGGGAAGAGACTGATCAAAGGGGATTTGGAATCTTATCTATTATTGTTCAATTTTGTTTCCAATTTCACTTTAAATTTTTAGTATAATATACTTTTAAATGCATATTGGTTGCTATATCAAATTTATGCCCTAAAAAAGTATATAGAAATAGCAATATGGGGCCTCCCTGGCGGCACAAGGGCCTAAGACGCAACCTATGGAGCTCACCGCAGCCCCTGCAGCACAAGTTCGATCCCCAGCCAAGGAGCTACCCACATGGCGCAGCAGACCTCTCCTGACTCGCCCGCTGCTCCCCTCAGCCATGTGTTTCGGTCCATCTGCCTGTTCTGTTCCCCACTCTGTCTCTGGTGAATCCTTTCACTCCCTACACACCTCTGGCCTATACCCCAGTTCTTATATACATAAATAAAAAAAGAAAGAAAGAAATAGCCATAAGAAAACCCACTGTGAGACCACTAGGGGGAGCCAGTTCTGATTGTGGCCATACGCCCTTTCCTCTATAGTTCCAGGGTCTAGACGTTTATGTTTGAACAACAAATTATTCAGGTTTGCCTGTCTTTGTACCTTTTACATATGGACTCTTACTCATGTACTTCCCTGTGACTTGCTTCTTTCACGCAACGTTTTTATTTCTTTGTTTATTGTAGTAAAATATACTTAACATAAATTTACCATTAACCACTTTTTACGTGCAACTCAGTGGCACTGTGGTGCAACATTGTTTTTGAGTCTCATCCTGATTCTTGCACATGGCTGCATGTAGACCATACATTTCCATTCCTCTAAGCTATTCCATTGGGTGAAAATACTACAGTTTCTATCCAGTTCACCATTTATAGACCCAGAAACTCTTTTCTTTCTTTTTTGCTCTTTTGTGTTACAAGTGGTAGTGCTTGAACATTCCTGCATGTGTCTCCTCGGGCACATGTTTGCGAACTCCAGTGCAATATACCTAGTGGTGGAACAGAAGGAGTTCACCGGATTACTTTTCTCTAGAGACAATATGAATGCCTCACTTGTATAATTAAATTTCAATTAAGAAAGGAAGTCGGAATGGTTCCATAAAGTAAAAGGAGAGGGAACCGTCTCTGTGAAAGAGGAAGCTGAAAGGTAGGGCAGGGCAGGCTGAGTTCAGAAGGCAGCATCAGGGTGAATTCAGTCCAGCACATGTCCCAAGCCCCCACTGTGCATCTGGCTAGAGTCTACATAGGCCAGGGCACTCCCAACCCTACCACAAAGGGCCAGGCATGTTGCCTCCTAGGCCAGCAGCTCTGACATCTGTAAAATAAGGGCAAAGAACCCACAAGATCAGCAGCCTTCCTCCCTGCTCTCCTGGCTTGGGACTCTACTGCTGGCTGGAGCAGTAAAAGAGGGGCTCCCCGATGTGTGGTTCTGAGTAGAAGCCAGGAGAGGGCCTGGGGCCCAGTAGGAAAGAACTCTGCTTGTCCAGCATCCAAAAAAGAACTATAGACAATTATTGGGTCCAACCCTAGTGAGCCAGTGTAAGTGATGTGGGTATTCAACTGCAGGCTCTCTGGAGTGGAGAGCCCTTGATTTATAGCATTTACTGATTTATATGGTTGTAAATACTCCCACCACAGCAGATTTCAAGTTACCAATGTGTAACCAGCTCCTAAAGTCCTTGAAAAATTAACCATGAGTGGGTGGGGCTGATGTAGATGGCTGCGCAGAGGACCTGGGGGCCCTGAGGAAGCAGAGGCCTGCAGGGCTACAGGCAAACAGAGAAGAAAGCACAGGGAAGGAGAAATAAGAAACAGGATTCTAGCCCATATTCTGGATCAATCAGCCCAGCAGGTTAAGTAACTTAGCACTTATAAAGCCCGAGAAAACTAAAGCAGTCAAGAGAATCACCTTATGCAGATGGCAAGATACAGACAACTGAATGGGAATATATCAGAACAAAGTTTAATAGAAAGCCTTGGAAAAGTAAGCCAACAAAAAGAAAAAAAGTTAAACTCGACAGAAGAAAAAAGAATGGACTCTAAAGAAGATGACGATTAGTGAATTTAAAAAGTTTAGACGCTAGAACTTAATGGAACAATTCTAGGACAGGTACTAATTGGCAGAAGTTAAGATCTGACTAAATACTTACTTTGATTATTGTCTATAGGACTTTTGAAAGGGAAACTTGTCGTGAAAAACCAAAAAGGGAAGGAAGAAGGAAGGGAGAAAGGGTTTGGAAAGGGAGGGAGGGAAACGAACAATCTGGCCTTGGCTTCACAGTAGCTTCTGGCCCTGGCACGGTGCTGGGGAGTGAACTAACTGGCCTGGTTGATGCACCCAGAGGCCAGAGGGGGAAATGACGCATCAAGTCTTTCATAGGAATCCTGGTGCTTTAGATTCTGTGAAAGTTTGGGGAAATCACCAAATTGACTGTGTGTATATTATCCTCACTCATCTGGATGGGTAAGAGGAATCATGCAGGAAAAAGAGCAAATAGCACAGGGCCTAGGAGACCACTGCGAGGTGCAAAAGCCCCTTTCAGCCTATGAAGAACCATTTTGGTATGAATAATACCACAGCAGGTTGCATTTCTCTCCTATTCCTTTAGGTTAGTTCTATCAACTCTATTTCTTAGGACTTGCAGCCTCAAACGCCAAGAAAGAGAGGGAAGGAATGAGCATTTACGAAGTACCCAAATGAGGCAAGGCATTTCATTTATATTCTCACACTTAATTCCCCTACTTGTTACATGTACATGACTCTCTGAAAGTACATGCAGACTTGATTCAGAGAGATTCTGGGGCTTGTCCGAGGTGATCCGGGTAATAACAGGCAGAGATACTTTCAGCATCTGTGTGATTCTGGAAGCTATGCTCTCTCCACCTACCCCAGGAGCCTCATCTCACCCCTTGCCTGTGTCTATGAAAACTTCTTCATTGGTTTTGTCTTTCACTGCCTAGAGCGGACATCAGAAAACCTCAAGAGTCAGTCAGCACTCAAACCTTACCCACATCAATTATATAGTATTTGCCTACAGAAATTAGCTTTACTTTAAGCCAACATTAATTCTTTAAACCATCAGTCACATAATATCATGAGAGTACACAAGCCCTAGAGAATGTGTGTTCTGTGTTCTTCACTCATTCTGTAACTGTGAAGATGGGACTTGCAACTCCTGTAACAAACACCTTCAGGGCCTCCCCCGTGGCGCAACGGTTGAGCAACGGTTGAGCGCTGAGTTGCGAAGCTGCCTGCAGGCTCTGCAGCACCGGTTTGATCCCTGGCTGCTCCTCGGCCACTGGAGGAGAGTCCCAGATAGCGCAGACCTCTCCTGCCGGCGGCTGCTCCCCTCAGCAGTGTGCTTCGGTCCTTCTGCCTGCTCTGCTCCTGGCTCTGGTGAATTCTCTCACCCTCCTGTGCTTCTGACTGTACCCAGTGCTTGCATAAATAAATAAATAAATCCTTTTTAAAAATAAATAAATAAACACCTTCAATGCTCCCAATATTTTTTCCATGAAGAAGTTAATTTCTCAATAAAGAAAGAGAAATACCCAAGAAATACCCAAGAAATGCCCAAGAAGCAGGCAGACACTGGACATAGGGAGCAGGTACATGAGCAGCTGGGGAGGAGGAGGATCAGCCACCTAGGGGCTGGGGTTTTAATGGGGTTCTTCTCTACAAGAGAAGAACTTGGAATCGTCAGACAAGAAATTGGAAAAGATACCCTCGGACAGAAAGCTAGAAACCCTCAGACAGAAAGCTAGAAACCTTTTGCTTTTGACCTAAAGCACCTTTTTTTTAATTTTTTTTTTTAAGATTTTATTTATTTATTTATTTATTTATTTATTTATTCAAGCACTGGGTACAGTCAGAAGCGCGGGAGGGTGAGAGAATTCACCAGAGCCAGAGCGGGGAGCAGAGCAGGCAGAAGGACCGAAGTACACTGCTGAGGGGAGCAGCAGGCGGCAGGAGAGGTCTGCGCGCCATGTGGGACCCTCGCCGGGGACCGGGGATCGAACCAGCGCTGCGGAGGCTGCAGGCAGCTTCCCAGCCCAGCGCTCAACTGCTGTGCCACCAGGGAGGCCCTAAGCACCTTTTTCATCGAGGTCAGTCATTGAAACCAAACATTTGAACTTAGGCTAGAGTCTACTGGTCGCTATATGTAAAGTGATGAAGCAAGATTTTTTTTTTTAATGAAACACATTGTTTCATTTTATTATTAATTTGACTATGTGTGTATAATCCTCACTCATCTGGATGGGTAAGAGGAATCATGCAGGAAAAAGAGCAAGTAGCACATGCCAGGGCCTAGGAGACCACTGCAAGGTGCAAAAATCCCTTTCAGCCTATGAAGAACCATTTTGGTGTGAATAATACCATACCAGGTTGCACTTCTCTAATTATTTATTATTAATCTTAAATATCTCCACATTCTCATTTATATTTTTGTGCCTATGTTTCTTTTGAGGTAATTCTGTTTATTTCCTTTTCTTATAAGTATACTTCAATGTTTCACCACTAGCCAGTAATAAATGTGAGTACATTTTATTAAAAAAAAATGAAACACCTTAGAACACATAGCTCTTACTAAATAAATTACCAAATATTACATCATATATAATGTTATATATGAATATTTTAGTGAGAGCAAAAAGGCCTTTTACGCTATAAGTTAAAATAATATTTCTGAATATTGTTTTCCTCAACTTTGTCCTCCTTTTTTGTATTTCTTCTAGTGATCAAGTAACTCTCATCCTTTTTATCTCATCCTTTTTAATGTCTTCATATACCTACATAGAATTTAAAGTTAAATATAGAATCTATGAATGTCATTTATAAAATACATTATATATATTTGAAGATACACGCTCAAAATCATTTAATGGATGAAGAACAGGGTAAAAAAAATTTGGAGACCACTGAATTTGAAATCCACATTTTTTTCAAACAAATATGGAACATCCAGTCACATATTAGGCTTCCTAGTGATTCTCAAAGAAATGACAAAGGATTTGCTTGTACTTGTAATTTTCTATGACTATAAATTAACCACAAACTTAGATTCGCTATCTGAAGTCTGAAATAGGTCTCACCAGGATAAAATCAGAGTGTGGGCAGGCTGCAGAGGAGAATCCAAGCCTCAGCTTTTTCTGGCTTCCAGAGCATCCGGCGTCACTGGCTCTTATGTCCTCTTCTTCCATCTCCAAGTCAACAGCATTAATCTGAATCCTTCCCACACTGCCCCCTTCTGTTTCTCTCCTTCTTGTCTTTCTCCTGCTTATAAGGACCCTTGCTTTTACATTGGCCCACCTGGATCATGGGGGTCCTCTCCCCATCTCAAGGTCAAACTGATGAGCAACCTAGATTCAAACAGCAACTTTAACTCCTCCTTGCCTGGAGAGGACAAAGCAGGGTTTTGCACTTGAAACCCTGCACATCACACCCCTGCATGTCCTCCCACTTGAGAGGACCCCCAGTAGAGCTGTAGAAGGGGATGGGGAAAGGCAGGGTGGAAAAAATGAAGAGAAAGGAAACCAAAGAGTGAGATAGAGAACAGACCTAACAATGAGATCACAGGGGTGTGACATTTTATGAGCAGCATGGAAACTACTGTGAAGCCCCTGAATGAAAACAGCCCTGGAGACTATGTCACCCCAAACCTCACTCCTTGGGGAAGGAGGAGCATATCTGACTTGTGTGTTTTCAGGACTCAAGGAGAAAAGTCCAGATACTTCCAACATTTCTGAACCAGATTGGAGATTGGAAAGGGCTGACCCTCAGCTGCAGGCCTTTAATCCCGAGAGAGACGCCCCACGTGCTCCAGGGCCGATGGCTGCCACAGCCAGTGGGGAGAGGTGGTACAGTGGGAGGCCAGAAGGCAGTGGGAGTTGCCCTCACACAGGGTGGCACAAAGATTAAATGGGATCATATGTGATTTCCTAGCACAGAGAGGAGACGCAGATCCCTCGCTGTTACTCTGAACAGACCTCAATTGACGCAAGACTCGCTACAGTCCCTGTTCACTCTGCTTCCTTTAAACATCCAATAGTTTTGCTGCAGAAAGGTGGTGCTTGCTTGTGAGGGCCACCCCAGCCCCCTGAAAATGTCAAATTCCAAAACTGAGCTGACCCCAAAGGTTTCAGATGAATTTGTGGACCCGGATGCAGTGCTGGTCCTCCCTCCTTCCCTACTTCCTTCTCTTAATTCTGTGAAAGAAGAGAGGCAGGGAGCGAGGGCACCTCAGCTGTCAGCTGAGGACTAGGGAGTAACGTGGGCATCTTGGTGGAAAGCGTGGCAAGAGGCAAGGTGGGTGGCTTTTTGTAAAAGAGGCAGGCACGGGAGGGGTTACGGGACTCCTGAGTGCAATGCGGGACACCTGGGAGGGCTGGCGCTGGAGAGGCACCTTTGAAGAGTTGCAGGGCTTCTGACAGAGCTTGCCCTTTAGCGCTCTCCCCTGCACCCAGATCACGGAAAAGGGGTGGGGTGGAGGGGTGGAGGGTGCCGCGAAGAAAAAAAAATAACCACCACAGAGCTTCCACTGCATCTGAGATCAGCTCAACACCTGAAGCAGGAGGGCAAAGAAGTCGCACCAGCGCCCAGCAGGGAGGTGCCAGCTCCAGAGCGTCTCCTGAGTCAGCAACCAGAGCCCAGAAAGTGCTCCCAAGGCAGGAGCCATGGCCCAGCCCCCTCCCTGCTGGCTGTGGGTTCTGGGGGCCCTGGCGGGCCTCTCCGCTACCCCAGCTCCCAAGAGCTGTCCTCAGAAGCACTACTGGGCTGGGGGAGAGCTGTGCTGCCGGATGTGTGAGCCAGGTAAGAGGAGGCCCTGTGTGCGGGAGAGAGGACAGGTCTGAGGTCTGGAAAAGGGAAGCAGAGTAGGAGCTCAAACCGGGAGGGGAGACTTGTACCCGCCCCTTCCTCTCCTGGAACTGGGTGAAGCAGCAGCCTCTGGGGCCTCAATCTTGTGCTCTGCTCACAGGAACATTCCTCGTGAAGGACTGTGACAGGCCGGGCACGGCTGCTCGCTGTGACCCGTGTACTCCGGGGGTCTCCTTCTCGCCAGACCACCACGCCAGGCCCCACTGCGAGAGCTGCCGCCACTGTAACTCTGGTGAGATGGGGCGCCCTCAGGGAACAAGGCTGCAGAGCTGGGTGAGGGGAGTTGGAGGCTATTTCCAGGCCACAGCAAGTGGGAGATGGGGGGCCCTGTTGGAGGGCCCTACTGATGCGAGGAGAACCCCACTGTTTCAGGAAAGGGGTGAGCAAAATACATGAGAATTCCTTGCTCACCTAAGTCAAAATGATTGTTCATGGATTCTTTTCTCTTCTTGGCAGCAGCCCCCCAAGGTTTGGAAGTTTCTTATCAAAGCCTCCCTGACTCACTCTGCAGGACTTTTCCCAGTACTGAGCTGTCTGCTCTCCCTGGGTTCCAGCCCAGTGCAACCCACAATCCCTCTCTACAGGACTCAGTCAGGGACACCCCCCAACACACTCCAAGCATTCGGGCAGCACATGGCTGCAGAACTACAGGGGATGGCAGGCAGAGGTGGGGTGTTCAGGGGGAGGCTGAATGAATCTGGCCCTCTCTGGACCTCAGTCTCCCCATTTGGGAGAAACACAAGTGCCTGAAATCAGCCTGGAGTTTGGTGCCCTGGCTACACGTGGGGAATAGAACTCCCAGGTCTCTGGATGCTCCTCATTGAAAGCAATGGCATTTCACCCATTTTAACCAATCCCTGCCCTTTCTTCAGCCCTCACCTTTCCCTGTTGGCAGACACCCCCTGATCACCCCCACCTCAATCCTCTTCACCTTGGCCTACCTCTTCCCCTCCCCACCACCCCCATGCTGGCCCCCATCTCTGTTCTTCCCTTGCAGATCCTTGTCCAGGCTGGCTCATGATTCCTGGTACACCATAAGAAAGTCAAATTCTAGTAGCAACAAGTCAGAATTTGGGAAGAAATAACTCCAGGGCCTTAAGGGCGGGAAGAAAGAATTTGTGTCCTCTTCCTTTCTTGACAAAAGTCACACACTCAAGAAAATTGTTAGGGTTGATGGTCCTCTTTGGTATCCTCCAATCTCCCTTTCTGAGCCCTTCCTCCCACCTGACCAGGCTCCTCTCCCTGGGTCCCTGGTCAAAGGCATCACCAGCTCCCACATCAGTGCTGCCACCTTGCCCAGGATCAACTTCCTCTTCTCATCCCCAAGCACCTGTGAGACAGCAGCCCCAGTCCAGGGCCCCTCCCCACCCCAGCAGGGCAGCCACAGGTGAGGCTGCAGACCCCCCTCCCCCCACAACACTGCAGGCCACCACGAATGTGAATAAAATGTGTATTTCAAAGGGAAAGGAAATCAGAAAACAGGTAGCTCTCTAGAAAGCTTCAAACCCATCAGGGACCACGGTGGGTGGCACTATCACTAATTGCTAAAAATGACCCAAATGCTCATTAATGGTAGAATGGCTAACTGGACCGTGGCCCATTCAACGGAACCAATACGGCCACCCGAATTCCCCCTCCACGCTAGACTCCACAGGGATGACTCATAAGGAACCAGGTACACGCAGCCAGACACACAAGTACATGCTGCCTGAGTCTGTGCGGCTAGTACAAAACCAGGCAAATCTAACTTATGTCAGAAGGGAGGTTGGTGGCTATTCTTGGGGGGTGAGGGGTGGTTAGTGACTAGGAGGGAACTTTATCGATCTCCTGTTTCTTGATCTGCTGCTGGTTATGCCTGTGAGTCCACTTCTCTGGCCTTACACTGAGGACATGTCTGCCTTTCTATATTATACTTCAGGGAGAAGGTACAAAAACATCAGTAAGGGAGGAAATCATACAAAGTGTTTTGACTTTTTATAGTGCTACTTCTGAACCCAGGAATTTTCTACAAGTTCCAACTTTTTTTTATAGAGATGGCAAAGGCAGTGGGGACAGTGAGGTGGGGGCACATCTTGGGGGGGGTTGTAAATAGAAAGGACAGCCTGTCCCTGGAAGTGGGAGAGCGTCTGCAGGTCTCGAAGCCTGAAGATCTCATGTGCCTCTAACCTCCTCTGTCCCCAGGTCTTCTCCTTCGAAACTGCACCCTCACTGCCAATGCCGTGTGCACCTGCCCCAGGGGCAGGCAGTGCCAGGACAAGGAGTGCACCGACTGTGGTCCGCCCCTAAACCCTTCACTGACCACTCGTCCCTCTCAGGCCTCGGTCCTACACCCACAACCTACCCACTTACCTTATGTCAACAGTAAGTTCCAGGCAGCCCTCTGTTCACTCCTTGGGGTAAGGTCATAACCCAACCCGCCCCCACAGAACTGGCCCCATCATGGTCAGCCTGCCCTGCCTTCCCATCCAGCCTCTCAGGCCTTCAACCTAGCCTAGCGCCCAGCGCTGCTCTCCACCCTATCTGTGTCTTTCCAGAGATGCCGGAAGCCAGGACGATCCAACAAGTGCAGACTCTGATTGAGTTAAGGTCCACCCCAGCTCTCTCCACCCACTGGCCATGTGAGTCCCCCCCACCTCCCAGAAGGCATCCAGGGGAGCCAGGAAGCCAGCCTGACAGCTCCCGGGAGCCAGGGTAGGAAGAGGCATGACATGCAAAGTCTGGGGCTTAGGAAAGGCCGAGTGGAGGGAGGATGGACCTGGAGGAGGGTGGGCTGGGTTGAGGGGAGACAAGGGCTAGGCCTCCCCAAAACGCCCTGTGTGTTGCCTGCCTATGACAGCCCAAAGGCCCCTGTGCAGCTCCAACTGCGTCCGCATCTTTGTGGTCTTCTCTGGAATATTTTTTGCTTCCACCTTGGTCGCAGCCCTGTTCCTCCGTCAAAACAGAAAACATGGACTAAGTAAGAGTCTACGTCCTCCAGGTCCCCGGTGTGACCCTGCTCCTCACCCCACCATCTCAGCCCTGCCCCCCGCCAGGAACCTAAGGGAAGCTGCCCTAGTTCGTCTTCACCAACCTGTTCCCACCAGCTCTTCTCATCCTCTTCCCGGCCCCTCCCTCCTGCCCTCCCCTCCTGGCGTACCCCTGCGCAGCCCTTCTCCCAGCCACCCCTCTCCAGCCGCCAACTCCTGGGGTTCTCCTTCTGCAGACAAAGGAGCCATCGCAGCGGCGCCTGCAGAGCCGGGTCCCTACCGCGTGCCCAGGGAGGAGGAGGGCAGCGCCATCCCCGTCCAGGAGGATTACCGAAAACCAGAGGCCGCTTCCTACCCCTAAGCACCCTGTGCGGGGGGGCCGGGTCCCCCTGCCATCCCGTCCCGGCCTGGCCTGTCTCACCCCACCGGCCGCTCAGAGGGAGCAAGACCCGGCACCCCCAATTTCAGCACCACCCCCCCATCGGGACCCTTTCCTATGCAGATGCAAAAGTGCCCCTTCAAGCAGGACAAAGCGGCAGGGGGTGGAGGAGGGGACTCCGGGGCTGCAGGGGCGCGGGGGTGGGGGGCCCCCCCGGGGCACACCTGCGCAGGGACCACGCCCGCTCGCGGGATCGCTGACCTAGAAACCCGGCAAAATAAAGTGACAGATGCCCCGCACTGCGGCTCCCCGCGCAGCGCGCTCTCCAACACACGCCGGGCTCCTCGCGCGCCTCCCACCGCTGCCCGCGCGGACCTGGGCGCGAGGGAGGAGCCTCCGCGCTCACGTGGCCTGGGACGGGAGCCGGGCGGGGGTGCGTGGGTGTGGCACCAACCTGCCAGCTCCGGGGGAACGCGAGGCGGTGTGCCAGCCCGTCTTGAAATCGCCAGGGAACTTCTCAGGCCGGGCGAGGAGGGGAGGCTTGGTGGACAGAAGGGCGAGCCGCGTGCCGGGTCTGGCACTGGCGACAAATGGCTTCACCTAGAGGCCCAGGCGGCCCTGTCGCCTCTTCCTCAAAGTGAAAGTGAAAGAGGCGAAAAGAACAGAAAAGCTTGTAGCAGGCGGTAGTCCAACAAAGGGCCTTTGGGGAGCCCCCTACCCCAGGGGACAGTGGAAGCGGAGAAGGGCAGAGTGGAGGGGCCTGCGAGCTGCCCCCATGGGCGCGGAGGCCAGGTGGTGCCTGCTGCTCTGCCTGGTTCTGCTGGGGGCTGCTGACCTTGGTGAGTAGGGGAGTCCCTGGAGGGAGGTGGTGGGGTAAGGAAGGCCAGAGAGCTGCTGTTCCCCAAACCCCAGAAGGGTGGCTTCCACCCTTCTATGCCTAACAGGTGAAATGCTCGGTGACCCCCAAAGTGAGGAGCCAATTGTCTGTATGGGAATAAGGCTGAGAACTCTGGGTGGGAAGGCTACATGAAGAAACAAGGGGCCCCTTCCTGGCTGTGATGGGGGCTGCTGAAGCTTAGGAAGGGGTTCTCTGCCTAAGAAATCACTTGGGAGGGGTTCCTGGAGTGGGAGGGGCAGGCTCCCTGTCATGGCATAAAGCAGAGCCCTGTGACTAGCTGGAGATGGAGAGACCGTTGCCCACACAATGTCCCATCGGCACCCCCCACCCCCCATGGTAGTTTTGTCAGTAATTTGCTGAGAATTTGTTTAACTAAGCAATTTTTCAGAAATAGTTTCACAAACCCCTCTGAGCAAGGTAAATCCAGGGCTTTAAATAATTCACACCAAGAAGTATTTATCTGGGGCCTCCCTGGTGGTGCAAGGGTTAAGACCCAACCTATGAAGCAATCCACAGCCTCTGCAGCGTGAGTTTGATTCCTGCCAGCCAGGGAGCTACCCACATGGTGCAGCAGACCTCTCCTAACTCTCCCGCAGCTCCCCTCAGCAGTGTATTTCAGTCAGTCTGCCTGTTCTGTTCCCCACTCTGTCTCTGGTGAATCCTCTCACCCCCACACCTCTGACCTGTACCCCAGCTCTTGTATGCATAAATAAATAAATCTTTAAAAAAAAAAAAAAGAAGAAGAAGAAGACGTATTTATCTGGAGTGGCAGGTGCCTCTAGAAAGCTGGTTTGGGAATGACAGAAGACAGGGCCACAGAGACAGTGGGACCCTGGAAGACAACTTTCACCCTCCCCCTGCCCCCACTGATGATGCCAGTTTGGGGGGAGCTAGTATAGAAGTGATTTCTATGCAAGAGGGTGCTCATCCAGTCTTTTCCCTGCAGCAGAGAGGCAGTGGCGGGCAGTGGATGTGGTCTTAGATTGCTTCTTGGTGAAGGATGGTGGGCACCATAGTGCTTTTGCCAGCAATGGGAACATGGTGAAGGCCTTGCTTGTGCTGAGGCAGGTGCCAGTGCTGGATGATGGCTCCCTAGAAGGCTTCGCCGACTTCCAACTGGACACACTGTCCAAGGATGACCCACCTGTTACTTTTGAGGCCTCAGGTAAGAGCCCTCCACCCCACGTCCCTCCTCTGGGGCAGTCCAGTTCCCAAACACCTGCGCCCAGTCAGCCTAGGTGTTCTCAGTCCAGCTCAACTCTGACACCTTCTCCCATAGCAAAGCTGATACAGATTCCCCAGGCTGAGGCCTTGCTCCATGCTGACTGCAGTGAGGAGAAGGTGACCTGTGAGTTATCCCACTATGATCTCCAAACCAAACAAGACGCCACTGCTGAGAGAGCAACCTGGTTCATCACCAACGTGCAGGTGTCTGGCGGGGGACCTGGCGTCTCCATGGTCCTGAAGACACTGGGGGATGCTGAGAATGGGGCTGTCTTGCACCCCACCCTAAACCTGCCCCTGAGCCCCCAAGGGACTGTGCAGACTTCAGGTGAGAACATGAAAAATGGTAGAAAGTTTTTTTTTCAAAGTAGCCAGAAATGGGGGGCCAGAAGGAGAAAGGAACAACTCCAACTCCATCAACATTGGTCATCTTAGAGTACCTCTAGGCCTCAGCCCTTCCTTCCTAAAGACCCCAAATGGCAATAGTTTCTACCTCACTGGGTGCCTGAGGACATACACTTGGTGCTGCCCATTGCTGTCCAGAGGAGTCTGGAGACAAGCCCAGTTTTTGTCCAGCGAAAAGCTAGCTAGGTTTTGTGCTTCAGGATAATTAGAGCAAAACACAGAATTTGTTCATTATCTCTTATGAGTAAAATCCAGGGCCCTTTCCAACATAGCACATCCTAGAGGACACAGAGACTCGGGAACACGATGTCAGGTTTCTCATGTTCATTGAATCCAACCAAGTCCAGAGATTAAGGGGATATCTTCCCATCCTTAGAAAGTCCCAGAATATTCAAACTTCCCTCTGGGCCAACCTAGTTGTACCCTGCTCCAGATTTATCCTGCCATGTCCTACCCAGTGTCAGCCATAGTCCTGGAACAACTAGGCATTTCCCCTTTTCTGGGGGGATATTTCATACCACAAAGGTGAGAGAAGAAGCTAATGAGCCCGTTTACCACCACCCCCTCCACCCCCAGCCCTGGGCTCACCAATTATTGACATGTTGCCACATTCTGTTTTTTCACCTGAACTAATTGGAAGTACGTTGCCTCCATTTCCCCACCTTCACCCTTCATGGCAAGGCTGAATGTCTGATAAAATGCTCTCGCTGCCAGGCAAGTGTCCCACCTCCTCCCCCGACGCCACCCATCCTCACTCATCAATATTATCAAATAGAAAGTCCAAATTCAAACTTGTCCAGTTGCCCCAACCATGTCCTATATGGATGTCTGCAGTTTTGAAATCTAGGATTCAGAGACCGTCCACTACACTCAGTTGTCTTGTCCCTTCAGCCTCATTTACCCCGGAACTGTTTTCCATAGCATTGACATTTGTGCAGAGTCCAGGCCTGGGAGAGCATCCCGCCCCTTGGGTTTGTCTGATTTTCTCCTCTGAGAGGCAGCGGAAGCATGGCAGGCACCAGTATTCCCACTGCGTGTTTTCCCAGCTCTCACCCCTTTTCGTCTTCACAGCAGCCCTGCTTTGAGCAGGCAGCACTAAGTGAGTTGCCCAAGGTGACAGAGCCAGTAAGTGGAGAACCAGGGTTCCCAGAGCTTGTCCTGCCACCCTCTCCAAGGGTCAGTGGTAACCCCTAATTCTGCACCTGCATTTTTCTGGTGAGAGGTCCGCAGCTTTCATCAGATCATCCCGGGGTGAGCAACTCCAAAATGGTCAAGACTAGCTGTGGCCATGCTGCCTTCCCATAGCCCCATTTCTTTGTGGCTCCGTCTGATGGGGCCTGAGCTCAGTGACCTCGCCGTCCAAGGGAGAAGGCAGGGGCAGGTGTGTGTCCGCAGCTCAGAGATCAGGTGACCTGGAGGAGAAAGCAATCCACGATCATCCCTCTTTTTCTCACCACAGTGGAGTTCCAGGTGACAACACAGACGCCGTCCCTGAAGGGCCTGCTGGGGTCCTCGACCTCCCTGCACTGCAGCTTCTCCATGGCACCAGGCTTGGACCTCCTCAGCGTGGAGTGGCGGTGGCAGCACAAAGGCAGTGGCCAGGGGGTGTACCGCTGGGCCATGGGACAGGGGCAGGCCAGGCGGGAAGGCGCTACCCTGGACGCTGAGCAGCTACTCGTGGCCGGGGATGCCTCCCTCACCCTACCCAGCCTCACCGTGAAGGACGAGGGCTCCTACATCTGCCTGGTCACCACCTCTATGTACCAAGCTCAACAGATCATCCAGCTCAACGTCCAAGGTGAGGCCAGATCCTGGGGAGAGGGGTAGAGACAAGTCTATTGGAATGTTTTGTAGGATGGGAGCCTACAAGGGCAACTTTTCGAGGGGCAGCCGGTGTCCCCACAACCTCAAGGCCATCTCCATCCTAGAAACACAGATGGCATCAGATTAAGTGTCCTGCCAGACTGCAGGATAATTCCATCGAGAAATTTGCCAGCCAGGACCCTGCTGCCCTGCCCTGGCTGTCTGTCTCCAATCACCCCTGTCCTTTTGGACCACATTCTAGAAGGAGCAGCAGGGGTGGTGGGAGCAGTCCTGACAGAAGCGATGTCCTATAATCACTGGCCCATAGTGAGCCTAAGAAGCAGGCCAACCTTGAGTTGGTTCTACTGTTGTTTTTCAGTGACCCTTAGGGCCTGCATCCAGGGTAGACCTGGCATACCTTGACACACCAGTGAGGAGGAAGCTTCAGCCTCCACCATCTGCTCGAAGCAGAAAGACTTTGGTCCCTCTGCTGTCCCTTGGATCCCTCTGGAATCTTAGTGCTCATTTTTTTTCTTCCAGCTTCTCCCAAAGTACGACTGAGCCAGGCAAGCAATGCTCTGCCACCCACCCTCATCTGCCAAGTCGTTGGCTATTACCCCCTGGACATGGCTGTGACATGGACAAGAGAGGAGCAGGGTGGAGCCCCGGTCCAAGTCCCCAAGGCCTCCTTGTCCAGCCTCCGGCAGAGCCCCGCAGGCACCTATAGCATCTCCTCCTCCCTGACAGCAGAACCTGGCTCTTCAGGTGCCAGTTACACCTGCCAGGTCACCCACATCTCCCTGGAGGAGCCCCTCAAGGCCAGCATCTGGGTTGCCCCGCCAGGTAATAGAAATGCTCTCCTTTCCCCACCTCTACCCTTGGGCTCGTGGCTCTCCTGCCCCCAGCTCGTCCTAACCCCATTCTGCCTCCCACAGCCCTGGCTTCGTCTTTCCCAGGGTGCAGCCTGGGAAAAGCCCCCACTGTACCCCGATTCCTGACACTCCATGTGGTATGCTGAGAGCTGGCGATCGGGTTGAATAGTTGCAGATCCTGCCCTCAAGGAGCTCAGTGCTTGGGAGAGACAGACTAGGCCATCAGGGAAGATGACCTGGGGGACAGGTATCAGCTGGGCTAGCCAGCTCAGGGGCAAGGGAACCCCAAAACAGAAAGAACAGCATGTACAGAGCCCTAATTATAAAACAGTCCAGAGAGATGTGGGGAACTGCACTGTTAGAGGCAAGGGATATGGGGGTGGGAGTGCTGAAGTTTGAGAACTATACTTATTGAGCATTTACATGACGCAAACACAGTACTGAGCACTTGGGAGTAGGACCACGAGGATGATTGTGCCTCCCTTAGATCCAGGAATAAACTGGCACTTACAGATGCTAAGTAGTATGTGCAAGGTCACCTACGCAGTCAGTGGTAAAAGAGAAAGTGTGAAGGAACGAACGGGCAGCCTGATTCACCTACAACCTCTCACCCTGTACTGCTACCAGCGGGCAGATCACGCTGAGCCTTCAAGCTGGAACTTGATCCCGGAGCCCCAGAATGTCACTGAGAGGTTTTAAAGAGGAAGGAACTGGCACCTGGACAGGCAAATGTCCAGGAGCACTGGGCATGAGTGGGTGGCTCACTAGACTGTAAACCTTCCCCCAAACTGGGACTTCCTCTCAGCTTACATCACTCCCCAGCTCCTGATAAAATTCCAGCTTAACTATCAACAGCTACTCGAAGCTAAACCCTCTTCCAAAGCAATAGGAGAAAAATAAGGTTCCAAGGGAGGAAGAAGGAATTGTGTGTGGAGCAACACAAAACATCCAACACCCCTGAGCAAGTACGAATGCTGTGCCCCAGTTCCTGGGGGTGCGGGAGAGGACAGCACTTGCTAGGCGCTCCTGGACAGGGGTCTCTCTCACACGCATGCACGCGCGTGTGCGCCCACACACACACACACACACACTCCCTTGAGGAAGAGGAGGTTCCCCAATCCTCTTCCCACTGACTCCTGCCCACGCTGCTCTCACCCATAGAGCGGAGAGTGACTTTCAGTGCTTTTGGTGTCCTCATTGCGAGCGCCCTCTTCGTTCTTACCCTGTGGTTCCTGGGGCTACACAGACGATAAGGTAAGAGCCCTGCCCTTACCTGGGGTCCCACCTCACTTGTAGAGCAACCTGCTCTAAGCACCCAAACCAGGGGTAAAGCCCAGGCATCCCCAGTGCCACCTGCCACCCGTCCCCCTCGATCCCCAGCTTTTAGGGTTACCACAATTAAAACCAACCTCATTCCCTTTTACTTTCTCCTAGCTACCTCCCCAGGGTCTGCCAAGGCTCTATAGGTCTCAGGGAAGCTGCTCTCCTGCCTCAGGACTGGTCAAGTTCTCCCAGAAGGACTCTAAACCAGCACTCAGAAAGGCCCCCGGAAAAGCAAGGAGCTTGGGCCTGCTTTCCTTCACTGTGCACCTTCACCGCCAAGGGAGCCGCGAGGAGGTGACAAGGCCACTGGAGGGCTGCATGGCTGGGGGAGGTTAACACAGATCTGAGGGGCAGCGGCAGGAAAAGAAATTAAGGGAGGCATGCTTGAGGCCGTGGGAAAGGGATGGGCCACGGGCCACCTGCACAAACCTTGAACTCCATCCAAATAAAAACCCTGGTCCTCGAGGCAAAGCTGTTCCACTTTCCTGTCTGTCCCCATGCTGTCCCCACACTGTCCCCAAGCCCAGCTGCCCCATCTGTAACGTGTTCAAGCTGTGAAACTCCAGCCCTCAGAGGCTGCTCTGGTGCCCTCCCAGCTGTGTGACCTTGAGCTGCCCCCCAGGGTCTGCTCCTTAGACAGTCACTGGGTATGTCAGTGACTGGGTATTTCCTCACTCCCTCAGCTGCAGGGCAGAGGTTTCCTTCCCTTCAGTTCTAAAATGTGGCCGGGCAGTACAGCGGCACTCGTCACAGGAGAAGCACGTGAGGATGAGGGGACCGTGGCATGTGGCCTGAGTGTGGTCTCTGGGGCAGGCAGACCGCATTAGAAGGAGGTAGATGGAGCTGGCTGAGGAAACCTGCAGTTGTTTGTCGGGTGAGGGGCCCACTCAGCTTCCTGTCATCACTTCCTCTCATGGCACCTGAAAGGGCGGCTGCCTCCCGTAGGGTAGGGACGCTGAGAGCAGAGACCACTTCCTCTGCCAACACAGCTCTTTCATCTCCACCAGACCATACAGCACACAAGCCAGTCCTTCCAGCACCCCCCACCCCCAGTTACCCCAACCCAAACAACAGCCAAGTCAGTTTAGTGGTAGGAATTTGTATTTTTTGCCTTTGTTGAGAATACATGAAATCGGTAGATATGCACATGCCTTTGGTGGAAGTACAACTGTTATCGTTCTATACAAGTATGAGATTGGGGGGTAGGAAAAAAGACAAAGAGGTGACGACAGACACACAGTGGAAACCCCACATCATCTCATGGCAAACTCAAGAAGGGGATGTGGGAAGCTCGGCTTCGCTGGGCTGCAGAGTCCCAGGCTTTAGTTGCATATTTGCTCATGCACATGGCGGGGGGAGAGAGGGGGGTGTTAGGGGGGAGACAGCAAGGACACAGAGAGGATGCACGGTGGGGTGAGAAAGAAAGTGGAAAGGCTAAATCCCCCCAAAGAACAAAGCCACTAGATCTGCTGAGCCTCAGAGGGGGGAAAACCCAGGAAAAAATTCCTGTGACAGGACTGGGTAGGCCAAGAGGGCGGATGTGCTCCAGGCCTGGGCCACATCGAGGAAAGTGGTGATTCTTCTCCAGCGGTGACCCCCTGCACTAGGCAAGGAGGAGCCCAGGGGAGAGTGGAGACCTTCGAGGGGGCCGCTGGGAGGGTACACTGACTGCTTTCTTCCAGCTCTTCAGTCCTGCCCTGGGGCAGGACGAAGGGAACATGGGGAACAGGGCCAAAGGGAGAGGAAGGATGGTTTTGCGCCATGAAATGCTGCTGCATGGAAAGGGAGCCTCCAGACCCATCCCAGCCTGGCCTGTCTCTTGTTACTGGTGGACCGGCGGACAGACAGAATAAAGGGTCATGGCATTCCCCGCTTCCGCCCCCAGCCTGCCCCACCCTTGCCCCTGGGTCTGCCCTACTCAAAACCCTGGCCTGAAGCTCAGCAATGGCCCCCAGGTTGGGCCCAGCAGCTCTCATTCTCAGCTTCCTCTGTACCCATGATCCACGTGAAGAGGAGGGAAGAAAGGAGACAAAGTGGGGTTCAGGTGGGCAAGGGCACTTCAAAAGGGGAGGTAGCATAGGAAGGACAAAGAGGTGGCTCTCGACGAGAGGGCCTGCCCACCCAAGACCAAGCTGGTGCACCCTGGGCTCCTGTGAATACTCAGGATCAGCCAAGCCTCAGGCAGAACCTCTTGCCTCATCCGTCTTTACCAAGTACACAGGGATATACTCAGGGGGGCATGAGGACAGGACTCCCTGAGAGTCTAAAAGCCTCACTTCCAACACCCTCACAGGTGTCGGAACAGGAATAGAGGAACAGGACTCTCCTTAACAAGAGGGCAAGAAGCGGCTTCCTCTGCGCTTGTTTTCCAATTAGACTCTTGACTTGCTGTTTGTCGCAACTGACAGGCATTCTCTCTTTATTTTCTATTCTCTCTGTATCTATTTATCAATTAAAACTAACTGTGAGATGGCTATGTGAAATTACTTGTGCCCTAATGAACAATCCAGGATGCTGCTGAAAATGTGGACAAGACCTTCTGCCACTGAAGGGACAGGAGACGGCTCCTTCAGGTCTGAGTTTGTAGGGCGGGATGCCGCCAGGACGGGAAAGAGAGCCCTGCATTTTCACAGCATGCATTCTCCTGGTCTCTGGAGGACCAAGGAGAAAGCTGTAAGATCCCTGAAGACTTACAAAATCTTGGACTACCAGATTAGAAATAACTACAAAAAACAGGCTTGACTCTCTGAAAGGTATTGCACCAGGACTGCACTGGACCACAGGGTCCTCTTGAGGCCTGGAGAAGGAGAGGCGCTCCCAGCAGCCAGGGCAGCCCAGGCGGGCTGCAGTTCTCCAGCTGTCCACCGCCGTTTCCTGCAGCACCCTGGCCTTTTCGGACAGCACCGCAGACAACAATCCCATTCTCCTCCCCTGATCTCCGCACCTTCTTGGACACATCACCTCAGCTATGCCCCTCAACCCTTTCCCTGCCTTTCAGTTATTTTTGGCCTTGGGGAAACGTAGAATATGTAAGAAGGGAGGAGGTGCCAGCTGTTGCTCTTCAGGTTGTTACTTCAAGACTGCACCACGAGCAGCATTTCTAGTGTTCGGGGACATAGTGCAAATGAAAGCAACAGAAAAAGAGGAATGGGCAATGGAGGAGCCTGGGCTGGGATGGAGGAAGGTGGATGAGGAAGTTGGTTGAGAGAGCAAACAGAGGGAGAGGGATATGGGTTTGGATGGCAATGGAGAACAGGGGAGGGGTGGCACATTCTCAAGTAAAAAAGTAGACTGGACACAGGAATCAGGAAGTCCCAGATGGAAAAGAGAAAGAGACAGGAGAAAACAAGAGGGCAAATTACATCAAGTTACTAGACATTCGCGACTTTCACTCATTGGTGGCCCCATCCCTGCAGTCTCCCTCTGACCCAAGCCGGTGACAAACAGCACAGCCCTACTTCCTCGGAGTGGGAGGGACCATCCTCCCACAGGATCTTGCAAAGGGAAGGCTTGTCCATCAAGGAAGTCCTTTGTCTCTGCCCTTCCTCCCTCCCCACCAGGTGATGACCCCGCAGCAGCGATCTCCATACCTCAGTCAGAGCAGCCCCACTCCCCAGGCAGCAGGCAGGCAGGCAGGGCTGGGAGATGACTCCGGGACCTTCCCACCTCTTCACCCCACCAGCAACCTCAGCGATACTTACTTACAATAACTACCACGATGATGGCACAGATAGCTCCCAGCATGATCATCATCTGCGGAAAGAGTGACAAAATATGAGCCCTTGGGTGTGGTCAAGGAGGACATGAGCCAGGGCCAGAGACATGGGAACAGAGCATCTTCCACCCTTGGGACAGTAGAAGAAAGTACACTTCACCCAGGAGTCCGCCAGCCTTTAAGGGAGGACCTGGCTCTCGTGCTCCCATCAACAGGAACCCCTGTGCCACAGCTGAAGCATCTCAGAAGCATCAGTGAGCTCTGCAGCTTACTCCTTTTTGCTTGGTTCATTGCCTGAAGACTTTGAAAGGAACCCCAAAAGTGGGCCAGGCAATTGGATCATTTCAGCTAATTGCTAAAAGTCAGGTATTTCAAAATACAGCTATCCAGTCATTGTATTGACATTGGGGTATCTGGGGAAGGAACAGGTGAACTTTTACAGGGGAGTCCTTTGGGGGAAACCAGCCTGACAAACCATTCCCCAAACCCTCAGGGTATTAGGCTCCACTTACAGGGTTCTAAGTACTCTAGCCCACCCTAGTGGCCACTGCTGATAATACACCTCAAAAAGAGGAGATAGGCCCTTCCCTCCTAAAAGTACTACCCCAGCTCCTGCACCATTAGAGGGAAGGAAAGTAGAACCTGAGGGTTCTCTTGCTTTGCATGAATTGAGGCTCAAGTAAATAATGGGGAGAAGAAAAGAAAATCCACCTTGCAATTTTTCCACCAATACTTCCTCTTTAACTTGGCAGCACTGCTCTCAAATTGTGATGCTCCCGCCTGCAAGGCGTCAGCTCGGTCATCCAGCTCTGACAGCTTCTGGTCCCTCTCCAGGACCTTGTCCACATTCACACGCATGATGTCCACCACCTAAGAGGGGGGTGCAAAAACAAAGCTGCTAAGCACCCTGCTAGAGGCCTGGGAAAGAAAAATGCCCAGAGCATGACAGATCTGGCCCTGGATAATTCTAAGGGATACTTGCCTCCCACCCTTTAAAAGCACCTCCATAAAAAAAGAGGCACTCCTAAGGGTCTATGATTTGGAAACTCTCAGAGAAAAAGTCATCACCTACCTCCTCCACTTGTGCCTGGGTTTGCTGGAGTCGTCTGTTACTGGTCATATTAGGGGGAGGGCCAGGGGGACCTCCACCTGGGGCAGCCCCTTCTGCCCCTTCAGCAGGTGGCTGAGCTGGAGCAGACCTGTGGAGAGAAGTGGACAGAGTACAAAAATAACAGAGACAAGACAGGAGTCACATGTACTCTCCCCCCAGACCACCAAAGCAATGGTGACTTGGTGATACACAAATAGAAGTGAGTCTGCCTCCTTGGCAGTACCAAGTGGGAGATGCAGCATAAAAAGCAGCAGCAAATGATGAAAGATCCCATTGCAACATTTAGACAGGACTCAGGGACATCTAGGGGGGCATCAAAAGGACTTGTTTGGGCTATTCTCTGACCCAAACTCAAACACATCCTCTGGCACAGTGGCACAGAGGGACACATGGCACACAGCCCTGGCCAGCTGGCTTCTCCATGACTGTCAGAAGCCTTTCCCTGAAGTCAAACTGGAAAACACCAATCTAGGTGAGAAGAAATTCATACAATAGGCTAAACCTCAAGACAAGTCTATGAACTGATCAGCTCTTCTGTCCAAAGTGTGAATATAAAAGAAAAGGGCAAGCTGACAGACTTGACGCAGGGGATTCAGTTATCAGCTAGATTTCACCAATGATTAGTATATTGGGGGTACTGTAAGGACAACTTGGAGAATCACCAAAGGCTAGGCCTCTGTAGGTGGAGTGAGTCAGGACTGTTCACTTGCTCTGTTTTTGGCAGAGAAGATGGGGGTTTCAATTAAATGAAATTGAGGCCCAAAGCAATCATATCAGTTATGAAAATGTTCCAAAAATAGACAAGAAACAAAAATGCTGGAAAAGGTCTTCAATGTATATGCATGATGGACATTCCGTCCCTTTCTCTTTTAGATTTAGCGTCAGGTCTCAGGAGATCCCCTAATCCCTTACATCACAAAGAGAAACCTTGGTTTACACTACTATACAGTTCTCTTTCCATTAGTCTTAGTGAGAAATAATCTCATGGAGGGTCTTCAAAATAAACGCTTCTCCATTTCCTAACACATGGAGGATAAATTCTCCTCCTAAACAATTCCCAGGAGTCTAACCTAAGACATGAAATTTTCCCTGTCAAGCAAGGACCCACAGGTCCTTGGGCAAGCTCTCCAATATGATGGTGAATATAAATTACAACAAGAACCAGAAGCAAAATCTCACAGAACATATTGCATAGAGTAGGCCAGAAGTAAATGCACTACAGATTAAATCATCACAAAGTCATCAAAAAAGAAATGCCTTGACTACTCACACTAGAATACCCAGAAGTTCCTCCTCCCTAACTAAGTGAATTTTTTACTGTTTAAAAGATAGAAAAAATAAGCTCTCACAGTGGCTATACTAGCAGATTGCATACACCCGTCTCACCCCTATTTAAGGAATCGCTTTCTCATTTCCCTCTAAGGCACTAAGGAGGCAAATGAAGGAAAAAATACCAAGCCATGGATGCCACAGGATTCTTGTGCTACTACTGAGCTAAGCAATCTAGTTCTCCAGTGAAAGTGGAAAATTCAATGAATAGGTAGCTGCTGGTGTTTGGCCTTGGAAGCAGTCCAGGATGGTGGCACCAATGACAAGATTAAGGTCAGAGACCTCGTGATGCCCTGCTAGTCACCATGCTTTCTCCATCTCCTTCCCTTCATCCCACATGGGTGCTAATGGGACAGTCAGCTGAGAAGGATCCCCCTACCCAACATGAAAACAAATGAATCCCAGGACTTGGCCAAAATGCCTAGAATATCATATACGGTTAAAAGCACATAAATAAAGCAGAGAAAAAGGGAATTGGTTATAAAGCACTTAGAGGGAACATTTTGATTGCTACTTGTTGGGAATGGGGAACACTCAGGAGTAAAATATCCAGGGGTAGTTATAACCCTTATGTAACATAAGCAAATCACTTCCCCTTTTTGTCACTAAGAGAACACAAAATACATCTAAGACCAGGCCAGGACTTTAGGCAGTAATAAGAAAAATAATAAACATATTTGGGTCCTGATAGGACAGTACTTCATGAACTATGCCTAGCTATAGTTCTCCCTCAGAAGATGTTCAAGATGGTTAGAGACTAAGCTAAACACGTTGGGGAAAGCCAGGGGAATTTCTTACTGTCTAAAAGATAGAAAAAAGAAGCTTCCAAATACTTGGTTTAGACTCAAAGACAAGAAACCCCCTCCAATACGGGTGGCCTTGGGATGAAGGGCTGCTGGGAATCACATGCTACTGCCCCTTGAGTCTTTCTGAGTTGCTCACCTGGCGCCACAGAACTGACAGATAAGTTTCTGGAGCTTTGCTCACCGCCAGGGTTGAGGAGTAGGGGGAGTAAATGCCACAGTTGGGGTGATGAGCATACACAAACCCAGAGATTGCGAAGCAACTCAAGTTACTAACTCGCCTAGGTGCACCGACAGAGCTCGCAGGTACTGATTCAGTCAGACAAAGAAAGACCACAGAAGCGCCTCTCCATCTAGGGTTTCCACACCCTATCTTCGCCCTCTCCCTACCCCGAGTCCCGAATGTGGAGCCCCGCAGGCGAGAGGAGGAGGTGCAATGAATGTGGGACCCCCGCGCCCCTGGCCCGCCAGTGAGGTGCTGACTGTGGCTGGTGCAGTAATGGGGTGCTGTCCCCCCTCGCCGGGGGTGGCCAGGTCTGGGGGCGGCGGGCGGTGGTGGCTCCCCGCATCGCCGCAGCTGCTGCAATGCGCCATTTTCCGTCCCGCAGAGTCCGGCGCGGGGGGTGAGAGTTGGCAAGACGGTGTCCAGTCCCCCACACCAGCGTCAACTCACATTTTTCTGACAGGGAGTAGGGGTCCGTCTCCTCTCCGGAGGCTGCGGCGAGACACCCAGCGAGGGGAAATCTGCAGCTGAACTGCACGGAACCGCCGAGCTCCGCCTGCTGCAGAACACCCGGAGCTCTAGCTGCGGCGGAACTTACCGCAGCTGCCCCGCCGCTCCGGCTTTATTAGCGCTGGCCACGCCCCCCGGCTAGAGCGGCCCAATCCACGCCCAGGACAAGCGTCCATCCAGAAGGCACACCCTACTGCGCCCAAGCCCCGCCCACCCCTGAAAGTGGCCAATCGCAGCGTCCTCCTCATCCTGACTCCAAAAAGTAGTGGTGGTTGCAAGTGTCACTCACTGGCCAACACAACTAAAGCTTGCGCACCTGTCTAGCTACGCGACAGGGCGGGGTGGACATAGGCACATTCCCCTGAAAGGGCGGCTCCAGCAGCTGGCGGGGCGGCTGCTGTGGAGCGGTAGGGCGTCCAGTGGACTTGCCTGCCCCGGGCGTGCAGAACTGGCCTGCAGGCTCTGCCCCTGAGAAACAGTTCTGAAGAGGTTGCATCCATCAAGGCAGAGCCCAGGGCTCCTGGGCCAATTACCGGGCGCGGGGTCCCGTCCGACAACAGCAAATGCGAAGGCTTGGTTCGTTTCCTCCGTCCCGAGCCGGCTCCTCCTGTCCATCCCAGGTAAGCTGCCACTTTGACTTAGTTGCGCAAACCAGAAACCTGAACTAACCATCGTTTCCTCCCCATTCATTTTTATTCTTCCACTGGTTTATCAAAGTTGAGTCGATGTTTCTTAGTATTTCAAGGATTTTCTCCCCTAGGCTCACTGTTCTACTTGAGACGACAGCTGCTTGCCTGCATGCATTCTATCACTTGCCCAATTCTATTTTGTGTTCCGCTAAGAAAAAAGATAGCAAATAAACTGACACAATGCATTCTTCTTACTTAGAATTTTTATATTTCTTCAAGATTTTGGTTTATATGGATACAGGTTTTTAAGTCGTGCGTACACAAAAAGGAAGATGAGGAGGAACAGCTAGCGGTATTCCTAAAACTTTACTTTTAGAGGCTGATTTATGATTTTTTTTTAAATTCAGTCTTCAGTACCCAAGATTTTCCACAAAATGTAGTCCTCTGTGCATGCCATCAAGGGCTTTGGTGATGCAGCATTTCTTAAAGTAGTGTTCCTCTTCTCTCTGGAGTTTTTTCCCAAGCCTCAGACACTTAGTTGGCAATTTTAGATTCTTATAAGCTGGTATGACAAATGCAGTATGTCATTTGTCTGGCTAATAGGAAAACATAGCAAGTTCGATGTTAAAATGAAAAAAAAAAAGGTACCTCATAATTAATGCAATATCATATCTTTCATATCTAGTTTGCCTTTCCTTATAATCATCCTCTAAGAACCCCCGCCCATCTATCCAAATGACACAACACTGCTTAAAACCCTAAGCGAATTTTGTTAGAAACATCATGTATTGATCATCACATGTGTTTATCCTGTTCCTTTCCTGAAACCACATCAAACTGACAATTTGTAAAAACTGAAAACAAATTATAAGCCCTCACAAACAAAAAGGAGAATTTGTTTCTGACAGTATGATTGCCTAAGTATCCCCACCAGTTCTCCCCAGAAAAAACTTAAGATCACTAATTTTTGTTTTAACCAAGGTATTTTTAAACCTAAAAAAATTATTATTTCACATGAGATGGCAAAAATAGATACAGGGAGAGTCCCCTACACCCCAAATGGGAACATTTTGAGTAACTATAATACAGTATTAAAACCAGGAAATTGAAATTGGTACAGTCCACAAAGGTATTCACATTTCACCGGTTTTATGTTTTTTTTTTGTGTATGTGTGTAGTTTTATAAAATGTGTGCATAGATTCCTGTCACCACCGCTACAAGCAGGATACAAAACTGTTATATGACAAGGCACCCTCCTGCTACCCCTTTATAGCCACATCAATCCCATCCCTTACCCTTGGCAACTGTTAATTTGTTCTCCATCTCTATAACCTTATTTTAATAATGTTATATAAATGAAATCATACAGTAGGTGACCTTTTAAGATTGGCTTTTTTCACTCCGCATAAAAGCCTTGCCAGCTAGCCAAGTTGTATCAATAGCTTTCATTGCTTTTATTCTGTGGTATAGATATACTACAATTTGTTTAGCCATTTACCTACCTACGGGACATTTGGACTGATTTCATTTTGGGGCTATTACAAGTAAAGTTACTGTACAGATTTGCATGAATGTAAATTTTTATTTTTCTGGGTTAAATGCCCAAGAGTACAATTGCTGGGTAGTAAGATGGTTGCATGTTCAGTGTTATAAGAAACTGCTAAACTATTTCCCAAAAGGGCTGTACCATTCTAGATTCCCACCTGCAATGTATGAGGAATCCAGTTTCTCTACATCTTCCCCAGCATTTTGTGTTATCACTATTTTTGTATTTTAGCCATTCTGATAAGAGATATGGTTTTAATTTTCATTTTTCTAATGATGTTGAGATATTTTGATGTGTTTATTTGCTGTCTCTATGTCCTCTATGGTGAGCTCTGTTCATGTCTTTTGTCCATTTTCTAATTTTTTACTATCAAGTTTTGGGATTTTTATTTCCATTCCATTTAAACAGAAGATAAATAGCATGTTCTGCAGTCAGAATGAGAATTCTTTAAATAGCCTAAGTGAAGTATTTTGTCAGATGAGTGGTTTTTCCTAGTCTGTCATTTGTCTTTTTATCTTCTTAACAGGATCTTTCTAGAGCTAAGGTTTTTAATATTGTTATGATTCAGTTTATCAATGTGTCCTTTCATGGATCACACTTTTGGTGTTGAGCCTAATAACTCTTTGCCTAGTCCTAGATGTTTTTCTCCTACTTTCTTTTCTAAACATTATGTAGTTTCATTTCATATCTAAGTTGGTGATCACTTTGAGTGAATGTTGTATGAGGTGTGAAGTAGATTGGGGTTCATTTTTTTGCCTATGGAGATCCTGTTGTCCCAGGAACATTTGTTGAAAAGCAATCCTTCCTTCATTGAATTGCTTTTGCACCTTGTCCTAAATCAGTTGAGCAATTTGTGTAGGTCTATTTCTGGGTTTTCTGTGAAGTTCCAGTAAACTTGTGTTTGTCCTTCTACCAATAATATGCTGTCTTAGTCACTGCAGAGTGAACTTTAACACTGGATAGAATTAATTCTCCCACTTTCTTTTCCAAAACTGTTTTAACTATTTGTGCTCCCTTGCCTAAAAGGTTTTTTTTTTTTTAATGTATTTATGTGCTATCAAGAAAGTAATGCCAGGGTGGCAGCCCCAGAAAACGAATACAAATGTCTTAAACTTGTTTATGTGTTTTATACCAAAACCAATTGCAGACATTTTACATATACATTATACTTACCTGTGTGATGGGTGGTAGAAACATCAAAAGGGACTTGTGGGTGTGCTGAAGGGTTTGACTTATGATAAATATTGATAAGTTTAAGAAACCAACAGGAGTAAATAAATATCAGTGCTTCTTAGAATAGGAATCACCCTCAACACAAAAAAAGAACTTTGATTTTCTAGGTACGGAAGGTAATGTATTACTCAGTTCATGATACACTATCTTCACTTATTCATAGAAGGACCTGCCTTGTTTCATTTTTATATTCTTTTTAATTTTTTTCCCCTCCAGTCACAGACAGTATTGATTTGTTTGATATTTATAATTTTGCTTTTGCAAAATATGTACTTTTTGGTGCATGTAATTTTAATTTCTGTAAGTAATGTTTTAGATCTTGTTTCTTTTTTCCATTCAGCACTGTTTTAAAGATTTCTAGTTTGGGGGCCTCCGTGGGGGTATAGGGGTTAGTCTCAGTGCTATCAAGCTATCACCAGCCACTGTGGCATGAGTTTGATCCCCTGCCAGGGAGCTAACCCACATAGCACAGCAGACCTCTTATCTCACCCACTGCTCCCCTCAGCAGTGTATTTCAGTAGATCTGCCTGTTCTGCTCCCCACTCTTGTCTCTGGTGAATCCTTTCACTCCTTGCACCTCTGACCTATACCCCAGTTCTTATATGCATAAAAATAAATCTTTTAAAAATTAAAAAAAGGGCCTCCCTGGTGGCGCAGCGGTTGCGCGCTGGGTTGCGAAGCTGCCCGCAGCCTCTGTAGCGCTGGTTCGATCCCTGGCTGCTCCCCGGTCACTGGAGGAGGGTCCTACATGGCGCGCAGACCTCTCCAGCCGTCCGCTGCTCCCCTCAGCAGTGTACTTCGGTCTTTCTGCCTGCTCTGCTCCTCGCTCTGGCTCTGGTGAATTCTCTCACCCTCCCACTCTTCTGACTGTACCCAGTGCTTGTATAAATAAATAAAATAAATCTTTTTTAAAAAAAATAAATAAAAATTAAAATTAAAAAAATAAGATGTTTTAGATGATAAAAAAAAATTTTTATAGTCTGTAAACAGTAAGTTTTATCTCCTCCTTCCAATCTTCATAGCCTTGCTCTCTTTTTCTTCCTTTCTTTTCATAGCTTTGACCAGGATCTTCAGTTCTGAATTAAATGCAGCAGTAATAGAGGGCATCCATGTCTTGTTGCTGAACATAAAGGGAATTATTTGTCCATTTAAAATTTGTTGTTGATCTTTAATATAGCTTGCCAAGTTTAGGAAATTTCCTTTTGTCAAATTTTAACCATCAATAGCTGTTGAAATTTTAAAAATTTCCTTTCCTATATTGAGATAATCATGGAGAGCTTAACTCTCAACTTTCATAACTGGATGCTATAGAGGTCAAAAAATTATAAATCATGACAAATTTTAATATATTTCCAATTATGATGATTAATACAATAGTTTAAAAAAGCTTAATCTAAAAATAGATCTTCATCTCACACCAATTTTTAAAAACTGAGATATAATTCATATACCATTTAATCCACTCATTTAGTATGTAATTAGATGAGTTTTAGTACATTTATAATGTTGTGCAACTAGCACCACTAATTCCAGAACATTTTATCACCTCAAAAAGAAAAACCCCATACCTAGTAGCAGTCACTCTGAATTCCTTAGGCCTTACCCCATCCTCCAGCAACAACTAATGTATGTTTTCTAGGTTCATCCATATTGTAGCATGTCTCAGAACCTCATTCTTTTTCATGGCTGAATAATAGTTCAATATATGAACATAACACATTTTGTTCATCCATTCACCAATTGATGGATTTTGGTTTCTTCAATGCTATTGTGAATAATGCTGCTAATAATTATGTACAAGTATGTGTAAACATGTTTTCATTTCTTTTTTCTTTTTTTAAAGATTTATTTATTTATGCATCCAAGAACTGGGGTATAGGCCAGAGGTATGGGGGGGTGAGAGGATTCACCAGAGACGAAGTGGGGAACAGAACAGGAAGATTAACCGAAGTACACTGCTGAGAAGAGCAGCGGGCCAGCCAGAAGAGGGCTGCTGCACCATGTGAGTTGCTCCCTGGACAGCTGGGGATCAAACGTTTGCTGTGAGGCTGCGAACACCTTCATAGATTGCATCTTAACCCTTTGAGCCACCAGAGAGGCCCACCAGCAAATGTTTTGATGAGAATAGTGCGGAAGTGTAATTCCACTTCTCTATTACATTTCATTCCAGTGTGGAAGGATCTTTTTTTTAAAGATTTAATTTATGCATCCAAGATCTGGGGTATAGCTCAGGTGTGGGGAGGGGATAAGAGGATTCACCAGAGACAGAGTGGGGGGCAGAACAGGCGGATTGACTAAATTACACTACCGAGGGGAGCAGCAGTTGAGACAGGAGAGGTCTGCTGCGCCATATGGGTTAGTTCCCTGGCCAGCGATCCAATCAGTGCTGCAATGGCTGTTTATAGCTTCATTGTGCCAAGACTTAACCCTTTGCACCACCAGGGAAGCCCAGATTTTTTAAATCACATTATATATAACAGCAGTGGGGCCTCCCCAGTGGCGCAGCGGTTGAGCGCGGGGTTGCGAAGCTGCCCGCAGCCTCTGCAGCACCGGTTCGATCCCCGACTGCTCCCCGGAGGAGGAGGGTCCCGCATGGCGCGCAGACCTCTCCTGCCGCCCGCTGCTCCCCTCAGCAGTGTGCTTCGGTCCTTCTGCCTGCTCTGCTCCCTGCTCTGGTGAATTCTCTCACCCTCCCATGCTTCTGACTGTACCCAGTGCTTGTATGCATAAATAAATAAATAAATAAATAAATAAATAAATAAATAATTGCAGTTATAATAATAATAAAAAATAATAATAATATAACAGCAGTGTAGGTGCCCTTAAAAATGACCAATTTCAATATATGAAGTCATAGAGTGCCAACAATAATTTTTCTTTTCCAAAGACCAAAGTTATGGTTAGACAGCAAAGGACAAGTGGTAAAGTCCAAACCTAAAACTTTGGGGATGAATCAGACTTGATTGATGAGTGAGTTGAAACACCATTTAAATGAAAATAAAAGTATGTAAATAAAGATTTCAAAGATGCCCCATTTTATTAGAGAGAGGATACAAATCCCTTTCCACATAAGGAAAAGTATTATTCCCTTGTCTAGGGTGATACATGTGTCACTTCTATAGCTGACAGTTTTCTCTTCTACCGGTACTTTCCATGTCGGTTAAAATATTTGTAAAGATAGCGGATGCGTTTGTTAAGGTTGTGCAGGTCATCAATAAACATTCGATTCCCAACCATTCTTTTCTTTCGGATACAACGCTGCAATTCATTCCCCTTCCAGCCTCGAAGCCATCTGGGACCTCTGATCAGTTCTTTGGGATGCTTTTCAAAGTTTCCTGTGTAATATGAGAGAACATATTAGTTTCAAGATGAGAGACTCCAGCTTCAACCTGCTTAAACCTTCAGCCAGGCTGCATGTCTCTGAGCAGCACCTATAACGAGACGAGACAGATTATGGTACATTATCCAGAGTACAGAACCTGTAATGTCAGACTGCTGAGGGCTTAAATTCTGGCACTGACATTTACTGGCTTTCGAAAAATTATATAGGTTCTCTGTGCCTATAGGTTCTCATGTTCTGTAACATGAAAAGCTTATTATGAAGATTAAACAAGTTAAATGTGTAGGGCACTTAGAACAGTGCAAAACACACACTGTCAACAAACACACAACTGTTTGCTCTTACTATTGAGCATGGAATTATTCCTACACAGGGGAAAACAGATGCGGCATTATCGTCACTCTGAAATTCTATACCATGAAGTCAAATCTTACCCAGGATTCCGATGTTGTCATATACCCCAAACAAGGCCCTCTTCTCGTTCCAACGATCAACCACTTTGGGAGGCGGGAGCGTGAGCCTCACACGGGATAACCAAGGAACACCTAGGTGTAGGAAAGAAGAAATGAATCCGACCGCCTACTGATAAAGGAGTTCTCCCAACGTCTTTCTATATCTGCAACTTACCCACAGAGAAGCTTCTACAAGCTACGGGCATCCAGGCCCATAGGCCCCTGCCTGCCCCCCAAAATAGACTCCCTGTCATTACTCCAGTCTCTCCCCTACAATAGCACACTGCGGGCGCACAAGAGTTAGGGCCAGTAAGTCGTGGCCTTCAAGGAGGTACCGACTGCTACAGTCCTCACTGGCCTCAGGCGAGCGCTAGGTGGGAGCAGCCATCTTGGGCCTTTCCCAGGTAGCTCCGGGCCTTGGCCCCGCCTGCCGCAGCCACAAGCCCCGCCCCCTGGGTTCCGGCGCACCCAGGCCTGCTCCCCAGCCCCGCCCGCCGGGATGCCGGAAGCGCGGAGGAGTTGCGGGCACTGTCTTGTTGCCGTCTAGCGCTCCCTCAAACCGAAATTTCAGGAAAATTCACCCTTTCCTGAGTCCGTGAGCGTCCCTCAACTGTGAGGGAGATGAAGAGCCAGAACGCGGAACCCAGAGGGTCCTCTCTCTGTGTGTCAGCCATTTTGCGTGGTAGTGGTTTGTATGAGTAGATACCACAGTGGGGCGCTCAGGCCCGCAGAGTGAGTGCCCATCTGGACGGCACCTGGCAGAGAGAAGGGAACCCGGGTTAGCGCCTAGGCCGCCCAGCTCCCGACCTGGGCGCGCCGCCAGTTCTGAGAGTTCCGGGGTGGGCACTGTCCCCGGGGCACGACCTCCGCCCGGCTCGAAACGCGGCACCCCCTCCCACAACATCTGGGGGGGGCGGGGCCCGCTGGCCCAGTCCCCGCCCCCTGGGCGCGAGGCTCCTGCTTCGTGATTGGTCAGTCTCTTGCCGCGGGCGTCGCCATTGGCCCCCTCGTGGCGGTTGAGATTTGAACGCCACGTTGGTGGCTTTGCGCGCGCGCCGCCTGTCTCGAAGGCGGGTTTTTGCCGGCGCCTCCCTGGGGATTGGCGGGTTTCCCTGCCCGCTTGCGTGCTGCTGCTCTGATTGGAGCATCTGTTGTGCGCGTGTGTTTTCCCCCCCCCCTTTCATTTCGGCCCACGACCCGGTAAGGAGGCACGGGCGAGTGTGGTTCTCGGGTAAGGTGCGCGGAGCGGGGAGTGGAAGGCGGGGAAAGTCGGGTACGGAGCAGGGTGGCGCATCAGGCTGCGGGTGGGTCGGCGGTGCCTCCTGGGTATAGCCTCGGGTCGATGTGGCAGGAACCGTAAGTCTGACAGATCCTGCGTGGAGTTTGGGCAACTTGCTTGAGCTCTCGTGGCCTCCCCGTCCTGCTCTGCACATCGCGAGCGCACGCCGTGAAGCTGGGATTTGCAGCAGATCAAATAGTGTATGCTCAGGTAGCTTAACAGAACCTGGCTCGGGGTAAACAGGGACTCAGTGTTGGTGTTGCCCCGTTCTGGATCCAGAAAACCCGCCGTCCCGCGCTGGGCCACTGTTCTGGCCGCTGGTGAGACATGGACTCTCTACGTTGCCTGTAACAACGGAAATGATAATGCTAACGTCACACCTCTGTATGCCAGCTTACAGCTCTTTTAACAGTCGTACCCCTTGACTGCTAATCCTCAGAGCAACTTTGTAAACTAATCGAGACCAGTAACCCCAATTCAGAGACGAGGCACTAGGTGACATGATCACGTGACACAACTAGTCCACCCTTGATCACACATCAGCTTAATGGAACACTAAAAAACTTATTTGGGGGGTTGGAGGGGCTGATACTGAAACCAGATGAAAAGGCAGGCCTTAGTTGTAGACCCTGACCTAGTCTGTGTTTGGTTTCCAGCCCTGTGCCCTGAGAAAAAGATGTCTCCCCAAATGTATGAGTTCCATCTACCCCTATCCCCAGAGGAATTGTTGAAAAATGGAGGGGTGAATCAGTATGTTGTTCAAGAAGTACTGTCCATCAAACATCTTCCAACACATCTCAGAGGTAAGACTCCATAGTTGTCACCATTGTTATAGAGCAACCCCGATACAAAACGGGGTGCCTGACTGTGGGTCCTTACCCGCGCGCTTAAAAGGACTTATCAATGCTTTACTGCAGGCACACGTGAAAGGTTAATAAAAGGTTTATTTACAAGGGAAGGGGAAATGTACAGCTCTGGGAGAAAAGTGGGAGACAAAGTTTTAAATGAGTCCCACCCGATCCCCGGATCAGGAATCCCAAAATGGCGCTCTCAGAGTTGGCCGCCAGCCAGGAGCGGTGAAGCCAGGAGGCGAGCGATCGCGAGCCAGAGAGAGAGCAAGGCCCACGTGTTTGGTTTTTATATCCAACCTGGCTGCCAACTCCACCCTCAGGTCCCAGCCACCCTCCCCTTGGTGGTGATGGGATTTGTCTTTCCCAATGTCCTGATGGCTTTAGTCTGGAGTGGGGGTGGAGTCCACAAAGCCTGTATGAGATTATCTCAGGACATCCTTTCCCCCTAACACCATGACTAACACTTCAAAATGGTTGTCCCACATGTTGAGCTGAGACTATAATAGTCAAGGGAAAGCAGCATGGAGGCTAATTAAGAGAATTAATGAAGTAATGCGAGGTAGTTGGGGGTGACAGGAGATGATCGGAAGAGATTAGAATCTGAATATAGTTTGAAAGTAGAGCCAACAGGATATTGATGCATTGTAAATGGTTTGTTGGGTTAGCAAAAGAAGCATCTAGGGTGATTATAAGGCTTTAACTTGACTAGAAGAATGGAGCTATCATTTACTGAGATGAGGTAGAATATGAGAAGAGAGGTTTAGACTGTTGATTATATGATGGTTATGGGGGTTTTATATTCAGTATGTAGAGGACATTTAAAGCATTGAGATTTCAGTGAAGCTAGATGGAGAAGAAAAGCAGTTTGAAGATGTAAGACCTGAGGCAGTCCAGCATTTGGAGACTTGGGAAGATGAAAAAGAACCAATGGAAGAAACTAAGAACTAATCATTGAGGCAGAAAGTGAATTAGGGAGCTAAATGGAAGCTAAATCATTTCAGATCAAGAGAACATTTCTAAAAGGAAAAGATCAACTGCAAATTAAGTACTGGACTTAGCAATGCAACATTTGCTGGTAACCTTGATGAAAGCTCTCAGGAATGATGGGGACAAAAATCTGACTGGAATGGGTTCATGAGGAAACAGGAGAAGACATATTAGAGAGGATAAGTTTGGGCTTCCCTGGTGGCACAAGGGTTAAGATACAACCTATGAAGGTGTTCACAGCCACTGTAGCACAAGTGTGATTCCCAGCCAAGAAGCTACCCACAAGAGCCACAGACCTCTCCTGACTCACCCGGTGGTCCCCTCAGCGGTGTATTTCAGTCAATCTGCCTGTTCTGTTCCCTACTCTGTCTCTGGTGAATCCTCTCACCCCCACCCCACCCCACCTCTGGCCTATACCCCAGTTCTTGTATGCATAAATAAATCTTTTTAAAAAATAAATAAATACATAAAATAGAGATGATAAGTTTAAGTTTAATAACCCTTTCTGGTTGTTTAAGGAGTAGGACAGAAATTGGATGATAGCTCGGGGCAAGGAGAGAATCAAGGGAGGATTTTTTTTTTAAAGATGGGCAGTATTACTTGTATGTATATGCTGAGTGGGAATGAGACAAAGGCAAAAGCTGATGATGCAGGGAGGGACAGGGTAATTGATGGAGCAATATCCTTTAGTGAATAAGAGAGTATATGATTGGTGCATGGGATAAGGAGGTGGTTTATTAGAGACGTACAGTTTATACACAGCAAAAAAGAAAGTTCAGGCACACCTTAGAGATAGTACAGGTTCTGTTCCAGACCATCCCATTTCAGGTGAGTAGAGCAGGTTTTTTTGTTTGTCTCTCAGTGCATACGAAAGTTATAAGTATAATTTTTAAATATAATTATACTGTGGTCTAGTGAGTATGCAATAGCATTATGTCCAAGAAAAACAATATATATACCTTAATGAAAAGTACTTTACATTGAAAATCTGTTGTCAGTGATCTTCACTGGATCATCTGGACAACTTGCTGCAACTTCTCCATCAGCACTTGCAGCTTCACCTTGCATTTTTATGTGATGGAGATGGCTTTTTTCCTTAAACCTCTGGAAGGGGCCTCTGGGAGCTTCAAACTTTTCTTCTGTAGCTTCCTCACCTCTGTCAGCTTTCATAGAATTGAAGAGAGTTAGGACCTTGCTCTGGGTTAGGATATGGCATAAGGAAATGTTGTGACTTGTTTAATATTCTATTCAGACTCAGACTTTTTCCATATCAGCAATAAGGGTGTTTTATTTCCTTATTTGTCTGTTCACTGGAGTAGCACTTTTAATTGCCTTCAAGAACTTTCCCTTTGCATTCACAACTTGATGCACAAGAAACCTAAACTGTCTTGGGCTTTAGACACACCTCCCTCACTAAGCTTAATCATTTCTAGCTTCTTCCTTTCACTTGAACACTTAGAGGCCGTTGTAGGGTTATTAATTGGCCTAATTTCAATATTGTTGTGATTGGGGACTAGGGGAGTCTCAGGACAGGGAGAAAGATGGGGTGGGCAGTGACCAACTACTGGAACATTCAGAACACAAACAACATTTATTAAGCTTGCAATCTTACATGGAGGTAGTTTATTGCACCCTGAAACGTTTGCTATATACCATTGGAGATCACCGACCACAGGTTAGCCTAACAGATACAGTGATGAGGAAAGAGTTTGAAATGTTGTAAGATTCACCTAAGTGTGACAGAGAGACTAAATGAGCACCTGCTGTTGGAAATGGTGCTTGCTTGATGCAGGACTGTCACAAACCTTCAGTTTGTTTTTTGAACACACTATCTGCGAGGTGCAATAAAAAGGAGATATGGCTGTCTGTAGAAATAAATGCAGGTAGTCTGAGTAAATACATAGCTTGGGGCAGTTCACAGTTCTCTTCTATCTAATTCTGTTTTCTTATTGAGCTAGCATGTAAATCCTTTAGCTAAGGGTAAGTTGAGGAAAAAGATCTTGATGTTGTGAGCAGAGGAAAGGTGTGAAATAATTGCCTAGAAGATAGAGACCTGGGAATTTGAATAGGCTCACCAGGAAATATGAAGGGACCACTTGAGGTTGGTGGCCAGAAGTTTAAAGTGAGAATAGTTGGCATGGTTTTGTGTTTTTTCTAAGCAATTTTTATTTGTATGATACATAAATGGAATAAATTTAGGTGGATTTAGTCCAGATTATGTAGCAGACTTAAATGTTAGTTAATGGAAAAAATTAGAAATATCATTAACATTTAACAAAAGGGTAATAGTTAATCAAGATACATTCAGTGGAATGTTAGGTGTTACTAAAAATTGTTTACAACAGTTTTATAATGTTTTTATTGTAGTATGCTTAAAAGCAGAACCGAGAAGTGAATATGTGATACAACCTTAACAACAGAAGTATGTATAGAAAAGACTGAAAAAATAGCCAAATGTTAATAGTATCTTTTTCCTTCCATTTTTCTATATTTTCCAGATTACAGAAGGAAGTTTGACAGAGTGGTAAATAGCTTACACATATTGGGTTATCTCGTGTCCTAGTAAACATTCAAGCCAAATAAAAATGTAAAGCAATTACACTCTAGATTAGATCCATGGACTGCTGCAGCTGAGGCAATGAGGGATATGGACTGAGGGAAGCATAGATGTATAAAAAATAGACTGTTGGAACTCTTTGAAAGAATAGTTGTTCAGTCCTAAAAACTAGATTTCTGGAAAGGGCCTCCCTGGTGGCTCAGGGGTTAAAGTTAGCGCTGTCAGACTATCGGCAGCCACTGCAGCAGCATGAGTTCAATCTCCATCCAGGAAGTTAACTCACATGGCGAGGCAGACCTCTCCTGTCTCAACTGCTGCTCCCCTCAGCAGTGTATTTCAATATATCCACCTGTTCTGCTACCCACTCTGTCTCTGGTGAATCTTCTCACCCCCACCCCCGCCTCTGGCTTACACCCCAGTTCTTGTATGCATAAAAAAAAATCTTACAAAAAAACAACTAGATTTCTGGAAATTGAGAAAGATTAGACACAATTTAAAGAGGATATGATAGCAGGATCACATAAAAGGCATTAAGCTTTTTTGTTCTGTTCCTTTTATTTATTTATTTATTTTTTGTTCTGTTCCTTTTAAAGAAGAGAGACGTGTGCATGTTGGCAGGATAAGAGAATCCCTGGGGAAGATAAAACCAAGAGTGAAGGAGGGGGGATAAACCTTTGGAACAGTGGGAAAGATTAGCTTTAGAAGAGAGTATTTTTCTGTTTGCAGGGGACAAAATGAGACTGAAGCAAAGAATGGGAAGATGTTAGCAGAATGATTTGTTAATAGGGAGGCAGGGTTACATGAGGGAACCGATGCTTTGGTCTCATTCTTTTTGGTAAAGTAGAAAGAGTCATCTATTAGAGGAAGCGAGGCAATGGATAAGAAAAAGCATAAAGAAAGAGGAGAATATGCTCTGCGTGTGGTGCTGTGGAGTCAGGAACAATAGAATCACTGGGTAAAATTTTCAGACCTGATTGCTATCATGAATCAGGTCAAGCCATCATTGATAATAGAGTAGATGTTTCTACCTTTGCTTTCCAGGCCAACTTGGTATTACAGAAAAAAATAATTTGGTAGAATTCTTTTCCTCCCCAGCCACAACAAGAGCTAAATATAACATTTAGTTAAAAAGTCATCTAATTCCCATTTTGCCCTGTCTCTTGCACATTTAAGACATAATTGGCTCTACTCCTATTCCCCTTTATATTAATATTTCTATCTAAAAGCAGTGCAATCAGGATGAAAAGAGCACTAGGTTTGAAAATTAAAAGGTGCTGGGTTTTCAAAATGTAATACAAGTACTAACAAATATATTATCGACGTTTATTCTACCAATAAAAGCAATTAATTAACTTGATTTTCTGCTATGAATAGAATATACCAAAAAGTTGTATCCCCTCTATTCATAAGTTTCTTTCATCTTTATAGCTTTTCAGGCTGCGTTCCGAGCTCAGGGCCCCCTGGCTATGCTGGAACATTTTGATACTATCTACAGCATTCTACAGTAAGTAAAGGACCTGACCTATATTTGAAAAAGAATTGATGACTCTTTGCCCTAACTTTGCAAGTTAGTCTTAAAATTCCAAATAGATTCACTGATAAATGGTTCTGGGTGCTGATATCTCTACCCCAACATGCCATCATAGTTATTCAGCTGAGCAATTTCATTTATTTTTAAGCATTAGAAACATTAGATTGTGTCTCTCTTTTTTTTGGAAATGCCAGGCTACCAGATGTTACAAGGAAAATCAGGGTGCTAACCGGTAGCATAAGGTGAAAGAATTCACAGGCAACAGTGTGGAGTAAGGGAAAGGCAGATTTATTGAAATACCCTGCAAGGGAGCAGGGGCAAGACAGGAGATGTCATCTGCACCTAAGCCTTAGATTGTTTAGATTCAACCTGATTTGTTAGAATGGGTTCTGCAGATTCCTGTCTCACCTCCTGCTCTTTCCTTCCCTCCTAGTCATTTTCGAAATATAGATCCTGACCTCAAGGAAGATACTCTGGAATTCCTGATAAAAGGTATTTAGGGGAGGGGGTAGAGGGGGTTGTTTATTTCTGTTTCCTACATTTTATCAGCCACATGATGATATCAAGGCTGTGGTGATTCAGTTGGTTTGGCTAAGCCCAGGAGCCTTTGATCTATTAAGGTCTGTAATCTTGGTGGGCAATACAGAGTTATGTGTGTTCGCTGTAAGGGCAGACCAACAAGAAATTCTTCCTACTTTTCAGCTACCTCTTTTTAATAGAGGTGATTCTTCCAGCTGCCAGTAAGAAATTATGGTAACTGGAGTGAAAGGAGGGACAGGGCATATGAGTATATGGTATTTGGGTCAAGGGTTCAAAGGACTTAGCCCATGTAATGGCCACTGAGAGATGAAACACAGATCTTTGGTAATCTGATGGCTGCAAATGCTGTGTGTTTTGAATTTGGGTTATATGAGGGAAGTAAATGAAACTGACGCCAGATTCTACCCCTCGCAGTGGTAACCCATCACTCTCAGGAACTTCCAGCTATCCTGGATGATGCAACCTTGAGCATATCAGATAGAAGTGCCCACCTAAATGCCCTCAAAATGAACTGCTATGCTTTGATACGCCTCCTGGAATCCTTTGAGACCATGACCAGCCAGACTGTGGACTTAGACCTTGGTGGGAAGGTAATTTGGAGTCCTCGCTCACAAAATGTGGGACCTGGGGGGATGGGGCGGAATAGGCCAGTGATCCCGAGGCCTCTTTCTGTCCTGTGAGGAAGTAGGAAAGCTGTGAGGAAGAATACCACAGGATCTTTTCCCCAGAAATGCAGCCATTTTGCAATTTGTAATACATCTACATTCCTGTCTTTGTCTCAACGCTGAGTAGTTGATACACTCAGACTAGCAGATATTGACCCTCTTTGTTTCCTTGTTTTTTCCTACATGTATACATGATCCTTTTTAGGGTAGGAAAGCGCGGTCCAAGGCAGCTCATGGCTTTGACTGGGAAGAAGAAAGACAACCAATTCTTCAGCTTTTAACACAGCTGCTCCAATTGGACATTCGTCACCTGTGGAACCACTCAATAATTGAAGAAGAATTTGTCAGGTGGGTAGTTGAGATTGCTACAGATAGTATTGTACTGGGTGGGCTCTGTTGCTAGAGATGCCTTTTAAATACTTCATTCCTGCTTCAGTTCTGTCTGTAGTGTATAGAGGTAGGCTCACAACATTGAGTTGTGGGAAGTAAACAGTGGAATACTAGAAATTGCTATCAATGTCTCATCTCCTATATCCTTTGTTCACGAAACAGTATTTACTGAGATTCTCCTAGGTGCATGTGGCTAGTATCATTGGAGGCATTGTAAACAATTGGAGCTTATATTAAAGAGTAGAAGAAAAACTTTAAGTAAAGTAGATAGTATGCTTTATGGTCTATTGTTTCGGAGAAAAATGAAGGAATAGGTAGTTTGATGGAAGAGGATTGTGATTTTATTCTTTTCACACAGACACAGTTTTAATGAGTAACTTTATGAGAAGACAGGAAGTGGTTGTGGTGAGGCAGTGAGACCAGGACCCCTGCACACCAACTGGACAGTTTACCATTACCACGTCTTCCGTGCTTTCTGCCAAGCACTGAGCCAGGTGACTCACTGTCCAGCTAGGCCAGTACAGGAACTTCCTGGCACATGGGGCAGCTTCTGTAGGGCAGGGGCCCCCCTCCACGAATGGCTGCTCCTCGGTGCTAGAAGTTCCGGGAGGGGGGGGTTCTGGCTAGAGGTGTCATTGCAGGGATTGGGTGTGGAACTCTGGGTGCTCTCTGGCCCTGGGGAGCATCAGGTAGGTGCATCCCTGGCCCCCCCACCTACCTCCAGGTCAGGCAGGAAGGGTATCTAGGAAAAGGCTTCATATCTGTCTGGCATCTGATAGTAAAGCCCTCAGAGGTCACGGTGTGCTCTGACCTCACCTGGACTCTTGGCCAGGGAAAGCAGGCAACAGCAGCAGCAAAGCAACTTGGTGTAGAAGGTGATAGAATGAAGAAAGCTAGGACACCCTAGCTTTGAGGACAACAGAGCTAGAATAAATGAGGCAGGTCCCTAGTAGAAATACAGCTGTTTTCATCTCACTCTTTTCCATTCTCAGTTTGGTTACTGGGTGCTGCTACCGCCTCCTGGAGAATCCCACTATTAGTCACCAGAAGAATCGCCCCACCCGGGAAGCCATAACACGCCTGCTTGGTGTCGCCTTGACTCGCTATAACCATATGCTCAGTACGTTGGCCCTCTACTTTGCCCCACCTTTTTCGTTTTGTGCTTAAATTCTCATGTTCAGTACTTCCACAGGTGCCACTGTGAAGATCATCCAGATGCTGCAGCACTATGAACACTTGGCACCTGTACTGGTAGCAGCTGTGAGTCTGTGGGCAACTGATTTTGGAATGAAGAGCATAGTGGGAGAGATTGTAAGGTAACTCTTCCTTGTCTAAATTTCTAATTGTTAATCTCAATGAAAAGTTAAGATTACAAATATATTCTCTGTGCAACACTAGGTCCCTTCAGATATTAGACACCAATTTCCTTTCTTACCGGGAACTGACAGTTGAATTATCTTGCTGTTTCTTCCCTGTATAGAGAGATTGGACAGAAGTGTCCCCAGGAGCTGAGTCGGGACACTTCAGGGGCAAAGGGTTTTGCAGCCTTCCTGACAGAACTAGCAGAACGAATCCCAGCTATCCTGATGTCCAGCATGTGCATTTTGTTAGATCACCTGGATGGAGAGGTAGGTGGTCCCCTGAGAACTTCAGAGTTTTCCAGGGGTTTTAAGTCTGTTATTGAAAGGCTGTATGTTAACAAGATGGTAGATCTCACATGAAGTCATGTTCACATTGTCTAGGCCTCTCACTGTAACCGTTCCTTCTTGTAGAAAAGCAGGTGAAGTTTATTGAGTAAAGAGCCCTTTATTAATCCTATTTCAGTATAGCAGTGTTTTCCAGGTCTGGCAGGGGAGATGACAGTACCACAGCTTACATCTAGTAAGAGTCACTCAGCTATGATTCTGAGGGCCATCCTTTCCTCAGGATACAGCATCTTCCTGCCATGTGGCTTGCCTTGTTTTCTCCAGTTAGTTTTCTCCAGTCAATTCCTGTCTCTCTTGCCCCTGAATGCTAATCTGGCTGCCCCCCAAACTGATGCTAGGTGGAGATCAAGGACAAAATAGTCACTCATTTATTTATTTTCCTTTTAACTTCTTGTGCAGAATTCCATTCTCTGACTCTTAGCCTGGCAAAAACCCTTAGCCCTGGTCTCCACTGGACCCTGTAATGGATTTGCTTGGTCCTCATGGACTGTTTTCTGCTTTTCTGTGTCTTGTTCTCTGTTGGTAAAGTGTGGGAGAAGGGGTTTTTTTGGTAAGGATCAAAAACTTTGAAGCCTCAAATAAAAGATAGTAATTAATGTTTTTCAGATGTGACTACATATTTAGCTACTACCATAGTTACCTGGGTGAACCTTACAGGGAAATTGTTTTGGCTCTTGTTTGTTTTGTCCCTACATTCTCTGAGCAAAGGCCCTCTGGGATTCAGCTTATTCCAGTGATCTTGCAGGCATTTGACCCAAAAAAGTCATAGTTAAGACAAGCAAGCTTAACCTTGACTAAAGGCCTTGCCCCTTCTGTATGCCTGGGTGGGCGCACGAGTTTAGAACTGAAGACTTAATACTGGAGCACAGAAATTCATGCCAATTTTCTTTTTTTTTAAATTTAATTTTTTTTCCTTAAAGATTTATTTATACATACAAGAACTGGGGTACAGGTCAGAGGTGTGGGGAGGCAGGGTAAGAGGATTCACCAGAGACAGAGTGGGGAACAGAATAGGAGGAATGACTGAAATACAATGCTGAGGGGAGCAGTGGACGAGGCAGGAGAGATCTGCTGTGCCACGTGAGTAGCTCCCTGACTGGGGATTGAACTCATGCTGCAGTGGCTGAACATAGCTTCATAGGTTGTGTCTCAACCCCTTGTGCCACCAGGGAGGCCCCATCTCATGCCAGTTTTCTTTCTTTCTCTCAGAATTACGTGATGCGCAATGCTGTGCTAGCAGCCATGGCAGAAATGGTACTGCAGGTTTTGAATGGGGATCAGCTGGAGGAAGCAGCCCGTGACACCAGAGATCAGTTTTTGGACACCTTACAAGCCCATGCCCATGATGTCAACTCCTTTGTGCGGAGCCGTGTTTTGCAGCTCTTCACCAGAATTGTCCAACAGAAGGTGAATAACCTTCTACCTGATGAAGAAATACATTATCCCTCTGTGTACAGGCTGGAGAAAAGTGTCAAAAATAGTATCCCAAGGAAGAGTAGAATTCTGGTTTTTACTACCAGTAGCAAAAGACTTCTAAGAACAAAGATGTCTGTATTGTCTTAACCGCTACAAAGGGTATTTCTTTAATTATATCCCATAAAAGTTTCTTTAGAATGAGTGGTTAGTTCATTTAGAATATACCTCAAGATCACCTTGATCAGAATGGCTATGTGAGATGTGAACTGATCCTTTTGTTCTACCCCACATAGGCTCTCCCCCTGACACGTTTCCAAGCAGTGATGGCTTTAGCAGTGGGACGTCTGGCAGACAAGTCGGTGCTAGTATGTAAAAATGCCATCCAGCTGCTGGCCAGTTTTCTTGCCAATAACCCTTTTTCCTGCAAGGTAAGTAGAAGAAGGAATTAAATGGAAACAGGGATGAAATTGTGTGACTCAGTAACCCCAATATTCATTTTACCTTGATAGCTTAGTGATACCGACCTTGCTGGACCACTGCAGAAGGAAACCCAGAAGTTACAAGAGATGAGGGCCCAGAGGCGAACTGCTTCTGCTTGTGAGTAGTTTATTGGGTAGGAGTCCCCACCCCAGACAGTCTATAGCGGACATTCCAATGAAAGAATCTAAGCGAGGGCCTCCCTGGTTGTGCAGGGGTTAAAGTCTCAGCACTATCAAGCTATCGCCAGGCACTGCGGCATGATTTCAATCCCCAGCCAGGGAGCTAACCCACATGGCGAGCAGACCTCGCCTGCCTCTCCCGCTGCTCCTCTCAGCAGTGTATTTCAGTAGATCCACCTGTTCTGCTCCCCACTCTGTCACTAGTGAATCCTCTCACCCCCTGCACATCTGGCCTGCACCCCAGTTCATGTATGCATAAATAAAGAAAATCTTAAAAAAAAAAAAAAAAAAAAAAAAAAAAGAACCTAAGCAAGATCTTCTCACTTAGCTGCAGTGCTGGACCCAGAGGAGGAGTGGGAAGCCATGCTGCCAGAGTTGAAGTTTACCCTGCAGCAGCTGGTAAAGTTTCCCCAGGAAGAAGAGGAGATTAATGAAGAAATTGCTGACAGAGAGACCGCTGAAGAGGTGAAAGGACGCATCCATCGATTGCTTGCCAGAGCTAGTTACAAGTATGTAAGAGCGATATCCTCCAGTGACATGTTTCGGTTCAGAGTTAACCTTTCAAAAATATTACTTCAAAACAAAATGCTCTTACGGTAGACTGCCATCAAATGATGGTGGGTGTTTTCATTGTAGTAATGATATGAACACCAGGTTTATGCCAAAGTTGTAGTCCACAATTAAGCATACAGATATTTAAAGAGGCTTGTAGCAAATCAATATAAACAGTATTATATTAAATATGACAAAAGTCCTCCTTTTGAAGAAGAAAACCTGTAAGTATAATTCAAGTTCCATAATCTAAAGTTGCTTAAACTTTATGGACCTGTCTCATTAATTGTAAAGTAAGAAATTGACTACATTATGTGATCTCCAATGGCTTTCTAATGCTAAAATCTGCCCCAGTAAATCAGACTTGCTTAATCCTACCTAATCTTTAAGCCTTTATTTAAAAAAGATTTCTCCATGGTTTTGTGAGTAGGACTTCAGAGTAGCTTGGTAACAAAAGTCCATGTAGCTGTCATTGGTTATTCTTAAACCTACCCCACAAATTACTTATTTTTTTTGCTTATTGGACTGTTTGGAAATGGCTGATCAAAAGTTGGCTAATTAGCTCTCCCTTGTATCTTTCTTTACTTTGCTAACGCATAAAGAGAAAGTATAGTTATAAAACTTATTTTTCCGTGTCAGCAATTGATACTGGGTTCAATTTTTGGTAACCGTAGTGTTTGCTTCCAATTACAAATTTAGGTTAGAACAAAACATTTTAAAATAATTTTGTTATCAGTTTAATAACAAACTTTTTTAAAAGCAGAGATCTACTTGGGCCTCCCTGGTGGCCTAGGGGTTAAGTCTCAGCACTATCACCACAACAGCCTAAGTTCAATCCCTGGCCAGGGAGCTAACCCACATGGCACAGCAAACCTCTCCTATCTCGCCTGCTGCTCCCCTCAGCAGTGTATTTCAGTAGATCTGCCTGTTCTGCTCTCTACTCTGTCTCTGGTGAATCCTCTCACCCCCACCCGCACCTCTGGCTTACACCTCAGATCTTCTATGCAAAAAAAAAAATAGAATCCAAGTCCATAAAGAAAAGGCAATGTTTGGGGGGGAGGGGGGCGGGGAGGAAAGCAGAGATCTACTTTTTAAAAATTAGACTATATATCCTCAGGGTATAAAACTTGAAATTACAAAAAGGTCGTGCCATGCAAGTCCCTTCCGTACCTACTTTCCATCCACTTGGTTTCCTTCCCAAAGAGAAGCAACTTTAGAACTATTTAGTGTCCTCCTAGAGATGACTTACAGATGTACCGTCCAACGTACATTATCCCTCCCTACCCCCTTTTTACACAAGTGATAGAATTCTCTATTCACTGATCTGCCATTTTGCTTTTTTCACTTTATTATTTATCTCACTGAGTTTTTAATATTTACACATAAATAGCTGCTTTGTTGTTTTTTACTGCTACATGGAATCCCTTTTTATAGATGTACCATTAATCAACCAATTATTAAAAGTTTGTTTCCAAACTTTAACTTAGCAAAACTCTTAAATAGATGTTTGGAGTAGGTTTTGATTTTTAAATTTATAAAACCTTACGAACTTTTTTTTTTTAAAGATTTATTTATTTTTATACAAGAATTGGGGTACAGGCCAGAGATATGGGGGGTGAGAGGATTCACCAGAGACAGAGCAGGGAACAGAACAGGCAGATGGACCAAAGTACACTGCTGAGGGGAGCAGCGGGCAAGACAGGAGAGGTCTGTCCCGCCATGTGGGTTTCTCCCTGGCCGGCTAGGAATCGAACTCATGCTGCAGTAGCTGCGGGTTGCTTCATAGGTTGTGTCTTAACCCCTGCGCCACGAGGGAGGCCCAAAACCTTATGAACTTTTGAAGCCAATAATAAAGCCTTAAGTTGCTTTAGAACTAGGCAGTGGTTTGAGCTCCACTCCTTAGATGGTGCTTTGCAAGTGTTTGAACATGAAAAGTGTTTCTTTCCTTTGGGCAGCAGATCTGTATTCTTGAGATCGTGAGGTAAGTTCCCTTACAAAAGGCTGCATTGACACTCGGGGTGGTGAATTGATAACAGGTTGATGTTCTTTCAGGCAGGCCATCATTCTCACTCGACGGGCCATAGGCCACTTTCAGGAGTCTGAACCCTTCAGTCACATGGACCCAGAGGAATCAGAAGAGACCAGATTCCTGAATCTTCTAGGAACTATCTTCAAAGGTAATCCCTTTACCTTCTTCAGTCAACAAAAAAAAACCTTTCTACTAGTATTTATGGGCCATTTACTTATGCCAGACACAGGCCTACCTCTCAAATCCTGGTGCTGAAAGAGACCAGTGAGGAGTTGACAGTGTTTTTGCTGTAGAATGAAAGCCAGCCCATGGCCTATGATTGATAGTCACGATTGATAGGTATTTTCAAACCATGGAGGACTTGAGGAATCATTTCAGAAATGAACCAAGATAGTTTTTACTTTCCTGTTGTGGAAAGAAATATCCCCACATACCTTTGAACAAAAACCATCCTGTAATTCTCTTTGAATCCCTAGGCCCAGCAACTTCCACTCAAGAGAAGGATCCCCAGAGGTCTACAGAAAACATGGACCCAGAACAGACTAACTGTAAAGACAAGCCCACTGTGTCTGAGCCCGTGAAATCCAGGGAAAATGATGAACTGGTAAAGCAGGAGATGCTGGTGCAATATCTTCAGGATGCCTATAGTTTCTCTCTGCAAATCACACAGGCCATTGGCATCATTAGCAAGATGATGTATGAAAACACAACTACAGGTATGCAGAGTGCCTTTCTGTAAGGACTGGGTCTGAGCTTGGAAAAACTAGTCCATATTTTATTGATCTCAACTGCATCTTTATTTTTTTTATAAAGATTTATTTATTTATGCATACAAGAACTGGGGTGCAGGCCAGAGGTGTGGGGGTGAGAGGATTCACCAGAGACAGAGTGGGGAGCAGAACCAGCAGGTATACTAAAATACACTGCTGAGGGGAGCGGCAAGCGAGGCAGGAAAGGTCTGATGCACCGTGTGGGTTAGCTCCCTGGCTGAGGATCAAACTCATGCTGCAGTGGCTGGCAATAGCTGATAGCACTATGTCTTTAACCCCTGTGCCACCAGGGAGGCCCTCAACTGCACCTTTAAAAGGCAGGGATTCTTTATTTGTTTGCATTCCATAGCCCCATTAAGTTTATATATTTTAAGGCCTCTAATATTTTATAGGAGGAGTTGACATTTTCAGAGAAAATGAGAAAAAGCTTCATTTGCATGTTGTTACTTTAAGAAAGCTGCTATCTTTAAGTATTGCGGGAGTTTTGCCAAGCAGGTGACATTGTGTCCGTCCCCTCAGTGGTACAGGAGGTGATTGAATTCTTTGTGACGGTGTCCCAATTTGGGCTACCCCAAGCCCTGGTAGGGGTACGCCGCATGCTGCCTCTCATCTGGTCTAAGGAGCCTGGTGTCCGAGAAGCTGTGCTTAATGCCTACCGCCAACTTTACCTCAACCCCAGAGGGGACTCTGCCAGGTATGGAGCACTTTTACCTGAGCTTCTCACAAGATGTTTCTAATTCCATGAGGAGTTGGGTGGGGAATGGGGGGTCTTTCTAGAGGAGCTCTGAATCCATAAGCAGTATAGGTCTGTAATGAGACTCAGGGTGGAGCTGAATTGCCAGTGAAGTCTGTCCTCCGTAGTTATTTGACACTGTGATGGGAGAGCCAGGTTCAACTTCGTCTTTTTTTTTTTTTTTTTTTTTTTATGCATATAAGAACTGAGGTGTAGGCCAAAGGTGCAGGGAGTGAGAGGATTCACCAGAGACAGAGTAGGGACCAGAACAGGCAGATCTACTGAATTACACTGCTGAGGGGAGCAGCGGGCGAGACAGGAGAAGCCTGCTGCTCTATGTGGGTTAGCTCCCTGGCCAGGGATCGAACTTAGGCAGCAGTGGCTGGACATAGCTTGATAGTGCTGAGACTTCAACCCCTGTACCACCAGGGAGGCCCAACTTCCAGTTTTTTAATGATCGCTGATCTTTGCTATTCCCACAGAGCCAAAGCCCAGACTTTGATTCATAATCTCTCTTTGCTGCTTGTGAATGCCTCAGTTGGGACCATTCAATGTCTTGAGGAAATTGTAAGTATCCTCAATTCTGCTTTATTCATTCAGCAAGTAATAGTGAGTGATTACTTTGTGTTCAGCAGTTTACCTCACCCCACAAAGAAGTATTTGTTTTTTGGGCTTTCAAGTTCCCAGCTTTAAAGGAACAGTCTAGTTGGTAGCCAAAAACACAAAACATTTACAAAACAATTCAGCAGATATTAAAGTGCCGGAATAAGTGACATAGGTATTGATTGTTATATCAATGGTAATAAAATAATAGTAACACTGCTTTAGACTTTAGTCATATTAACTTAAATTGATGCCCACAAAAATCTCATGAGGTAATATTATATATATCTTACAATATATATACATCTTACAATGAGAAACCTGAGGCAGAGAAGTTTAAGGAATGTAACTAGTTACATCTAGTTAGTGACAAAGTTGGAGGTGCAAACTTAGATTACATGAGCTCCAGAAAACATCCTCTTGACTTCTGTGCTATCCAGACCAGTAGAGTGTGAGAAAGAGCAGTGTGTGTGGGACAGTCAAGAACAGCCTCCTAAGGGTGGGAGGATTTGTTAGGTCTTGATGTGTAGGAATCAGAATTAGAGGGGAGAGGAAGCATTTCAGTGGAAAGTCAAGAAAGATCACAGGGCCTCCCTGGTGGTGTAAGGGTTAAGACACAATCTGTGAAGCTGTCTGCAGCCTCTGTAGCACAAGTTCAATCCCTCAGCCAGCCAGGGAGCAACCCACATGGCACAGCAGACCTCTCCTAACTCACCCGCTGCTTCCCTCAGCAGTCTATTTCAGTCAATCTGCCTGTTCTGTTCCCCACTCTGTCTTTGGTTAATCCTCTCAATCCCCACACCTCTGGCCTGTACTCCAGCTCTTATATGCATAAATAAATAAATCTTTTAAAAAAAAAAAAGAAAGAGAAAGAATAGCCTGTGTGGTAGAATGAGGAAAAATGTGTTCATATCAGAATTGTTACCTGGAAAAAATAATACAGCTGTAATTGTAGATTGCAACTAAATTGTGATGGTCTGTGAATGCCTTTCAAAAGCCCAGAACTCTAAGCTTGTTAGCCAGAGACCTTAGCATTTTAGTGAGACAAATCTCCCTTGAACATTTGGATTGTGGGACAAGTAGTGAAGCTGGTGCTGACCCCCAGCTGCCACTCAGGAGCACCACTGCCACCACATTGTCTTCCGCCTGGGGAAAAGAGCGAGCCTGGTAGTGGCGACTGGCCAGCGATCTGAGAGGCCAGGGGCTAGTCAGGACCTGCCACCACAGGCAAAGGACAGCTAATTGTAAATGACGAGCAGAGGCATGGCAGGGAGCAGTAGGTGCGTGGGAGACTGATCCAGCAGTAACATACAGAGTGGCTGGAGAGGAAGCTAGGAACAGGTGTTCCCAAAGGTGGCTGTTGGTGTGCAGAGTGGAGGCTAGACTTCAGGGGAGGGAGGAAAAACTAAAGAATTGCATTTAATGGAAGACAAATATTAAAGGAAGAATAGGTAGGACCAACTGATCATTAAAATATTAGGTGACTGAAGTTGTAAACAAATGTAACTAAGAGTGTTGGTACCATTTGCAAAATGAGAAGGTAGGGGTGAAGGCTTCCATTTTAGACATGTTAAGATTGTGGTAAGAGCAGGAAAACAGTTAGAAACCTCTGAAATGTAGTTAAAACTATAGACCCACATGGACACAGTATCAATTTTGATGTTATGTTAATAAGTGTAGTTTTGAAGCATGAGAGTAGAAAGGTAGCAGAAAAGAAGACAGAAGTAGCTCCTCAAACCTACTTTTTTAGCTTGCTGCTTCCATTTACATCCCTAAGTATTGCTTTTGCCCATTTCAGGTTCTCAGCATTCTCTGTAGAGAAGTGGCCCGAGGAACAAGGGAATTGTTATATTTTGGCTAAGCACCTTCTCTTTTCAGCTCTGTGAGTTTGTGCAGAAGGATGAGTTGAAACCAGCAGTGACCCAACTGCTGTGGGAGCGGGCGACTGAGAAGGTCCCCTGCTCTCCTCTGGAGCGCTGTTCCTCTGTCATGCTCCTTGGGATGATGGCGCGGTAAGGCTCAGGTCCACGTGGGCAGTGGGAGGGAAAGGAAGCTTCCCTTTCCTTTGCTAACAAGTCATTGAATTCTGCATCTCCTAAAAAAATTTAGTGAAATTGCTGCCATCTTCCTGCCCCTAGCAGAAATTGTGGGATTCAATAGAACAAGGGTTCCAAGGGCCAACCTGTCTCAGATTAGTGTCTCTCTGTAATGCTGCCAGCCTCTTGAGTTCCAGCATTTCGTGCTGACATCTAGCCCTCTCACCCTCTGACATTGTCCCCCACATCACCCTATCCAGACTACCTTAACTCTAAGGCTTCCTTCCCTAGAGGAAAACCAGAAATTGTGGGAAGCAACTTAGACACATTGGTGAGCATAGGGCTGAATGAGAAGTCTCCACAGGACTATAGGCTGGCCCAACAGGTGTGCCATGCCATCGCCAACATCTCTGACAGGAGAAAGGTAGGTGGAGTGGTTATATCCCAACTGCGGAGAGTGGAGGCCCTCTTAATCCTGCCTCAGCACATACCCACATTTGCCTTTCCTGTTCGCCTCAGCCTTCTCTAGGCAAACGTCATCCTCCTTTCCGGCTGCCTCAGGAACACAGATTGTTTGAACGACTGCAGGAGATGGTCATAAAAGGTGAGTTATTGTGAAGGACCTTGGGCAGAATTGAGTCCTTTTTCTGTGGTGAACAACCTTTCCCTTCTCTACAGGCTTTGTCCATCCAGACCCCCTCTGGATCCCATTCAAAGAGGTGGCAGTGACCCTCATTTACCAACTGGCGGAGGGTCCTGAGATGATTTGTGCTCAGATACTGCAGGGCTGTGCAAAGCAGGTGCTGGAGAAGCTGGGGGAGAAGAGCACCAACCAGGAGGACCCAAGTACGTGCCCAAGAAGACTGATGGGTCCATTGGGTAGTCCAGCTTCTGCTACTTCCCTGCCAGGCCAGAAGCCACTGCCACCCCCAGTTCCTATAGTAAACCCTGACCCCCTCCTCCTGCACAATCTCATTTTTGTCACTCACACTGAGCCAGTCACCATCCCAGCCCCCCATCCTAGTGAGTTTCTGCAGCACATGAGCATGGAGACAAGCACCCACCATGGGGTACAGTTGTGTGTGTCTTAATTGTTTTTCTCCCTGTCATCCCCATCCTCCCCCCGCCAACCCCATTCAGAAGAGACCCCCAGGCTCCCCACTCTCCTGTTGATGAACCTGCTATCCCTGGCTGGGGATGTGGCTCTGCAGCAACTGGTACATTTGGAACAGGCAGTGAGTGGAGAGCTCTGCCGACGCCGAGTTCTCCGGGAAGAACAGGAGCATAAGATTAAAGACCCAAAGGAGAAGGTAAATGGCGTGCCTGGACATTTCCCAGATTTGTTTCATGCCTATTCACACTTCCTTCTGGGGATCTCTGCTTCTTGACTATTCAGTGAGGTGGTAAACATCCTGCCCCCTTGCTGCTGATACTCTGGAAAAAATTAGTGAGAACATGGAACAGTCTGACCATCATCAGCTAGCAAGGACAGTTTTAGGTAAATAGAGAGAGCGTTGAGTTAAGAAAAGTCAGCATAAAGTATAGTCTGTATGCTGAGGGGAGTGCTTGTCAGAACATGCAAGCACTGGCCACTCCTTTCCCATTAGCCTTGGTGCCTGGGACTGGCACCTGATAGGGAGGGGCCTTGAGTTCTCTCCACTAGAGGCAGCGATGTCCTGCAGACAAGACAGAGCCTTGCAGCAGTGGGATGAGGTCTGACCTCCTCTACCTTGGCATGATCTGTGTTTATACAGGAAATTAGATGCTTCTGTTTGGATGAGTTAAGAAGAAATGTAGGAATATGTTTTGACAACAATTTGTTTAAAAACAAATATAGGGGACCTTATTCTTGTTCAATTCAGGAGTCCTTCCTCAGACACAAATGACAATTTTATGAATGGTTTTTCGGGAGTGACCTTTCACATACAACAAAGTATAGACTGGCATTAAAACTAGCTTCTCTGACCACCCATGACCCCCTGCTTCTTTCCCATTAGAATACAAGCTCTGAGACCACCATGGAGGAGGAGATGGGCTTGGTGGGGGCTACTGCAGATGACACAGAGGCAGAGCTAATCCGTGGCATCTGTGAGATGGAACTGTTAGACGGTAAGAAAAACCGCTGAGTGACCCCCCCCAGTTGAAGTAACCTGTCCCAAACCTAGAGTTGTTCTTCCAATAGGCAAACAGATACTGGCTGCCTTTGTTCCACTTGTGCTAAAAGTCTGCAACAACCCTGGCCTCTATAGCAACCCAGAGCTCTCTGCAGCGGCTTCACTTGCCCTTGGCAAATTCTGTATGATCAGGTAAGCCCTGGATTTCGTACTGCCTCTTGGGAAGGAATGGGTAGCAAGATTTCCCTGATGTTCCTCTCCTTGCCTCTAGTGCTACTTTCTGTGACTCCCAGCTGCGCCTTCTATTCACCATGCTAGAAAAGTCCTCACTCCCCATTGTTCGATCTAACCTCATGATTGCTACTGGGGATCTGGCCATCCGCTTCCCCAACCTGGTGGACCCCTGGACACCTCATCTCTATGCTCGGTAAGAGACACCCCACAGGCTGTAGCAGCTCCTGCTTGCTCTGGGAGGCTGTGACTTAGGCTGCTAAGTCAGCAGGAGAAACAGTAGAGCTGTAGCCCCTGGTTTTCAGCATTGCCTGTCCATCTACTTGATACTTGACCTGTGCAGCCCAGGCTAGTGTGGCCCCACAGGCACTGACACCTCCGTCTAAAGCCTTGGCTACAAGCCTGAACTCGTATTCCCAATCCCAGCTTTGAACTCTAGACAGCTTTCTAACTGCTTCTGGAATGATACATTAAGAAGTAGATTTCTGCTAAGGTAAGGGCCTTACCTTTTAGTGTCAGTGTAGCCTGGCCTTGGTCCCAGTGACTTGAGGTTTTATTCCTAGCCTCCGAGACCCAGCTCAGCAAGTGCGGAAAACAGCAGGGCTGGTGATGACCCATCTGATCCTGAAGGACATGGTGAAGGTGAAGGGGCAAGTGAGCGAAATGGCGGTGCTACTCATTGACCCCGCCCCTCAGATTGCTGCTTTGGCCAAGAACTTCTTCAATGAGCTTTCCCACAAGGTGAGAGGCTAAAAGGCCATTTTAGGCTTGTTGCTGAGGGAACATATCGGTCACCTATCTCTTTAATATGACTCTCTCTTACAGGGCAATGCAATCTACAATCTCCTTCCAGATATCATCAGCCGCCTGTCAGACCCTGAGGGAGGGGTGGAGGAAGAGCCTTTCCACACCATCATGAAGTACAGTTCCCGGGCCTTGAGGCACAGTTATCATGTAGCGCAGTCTTAGGAGTCAGACAAACCTGTATTTGAATTCTCGTTCTGCTAATTTTTTGCTGTCTGGTCTCCAGCAGTAACTTGTGGCCTACCTGTCCTATTTTTCCTCTATAAAGTGAGGCTGGTGTTACCCTTAGTTCTTAAGAAAATTCAAGAAGATAAAGTTACTAATGTGGTGGTAGGCACATGATAGTACTCGCTGAACAGCTGTTTTTGTTACGAATTTCTATTCAGCATGAAAATTCCTTGGGCATGGGATAGGCCCTTCTCTGAGGCAGGGGACAGGGCACGAGGAAGAGTGAGGTGGCATGGGCTGCACAGAGAAAACTTCTAAGGCAAGAGGGTGACAGAAGGTTGGTGCTTCCGGGAAGGTACAGGATTATTCTTAGAGGACAGTATGGAGTTGCCCTGGGAGATGGCACAACTGCATCTTCCCCTGCAGGCAGCTCCTCTCCTACATCACCAAAGACAAGCAGACCGAGAGTCTGGTGGAAAAGCTGTGTCAGCGCTTCCGCACCGCCCGGTACGCTGCCCCCTTAGGTTCTTTGTGCTTGGAGGGGCCTGCTAGGGAAAGGGCCCCAGGGGTGTCCCAGGGGTATGGAAAACTGAAGAAGGATGATCCACTTCTTCCTGGATCTCTCAGCTCCTCACCAAGCCTTTCTCATCGGCAGGACCGAGCGGCAGTATCGGGACCTGGCCTACTGTGTGTCACAGCTGCCCCTCACAGAGCGAGGCCTCCGCAGGATGCTGGACAATTTTGACTGCTTTGGAGACAAACTGTCAGACGAGTCCATCTTCAGTGCCTTTTTGTCAGTTGTGGGCAAGCTGCGGCGTGGGGCCAAACCCGAGGGCAAGGTGAGCTGCACAGCAGCTGCCAGCAGGAGTGAGCGCCTGGCAGAACACAGACTTCACCAGTTCTGTGCGCCCCACCTTGCTGCCATGCCCCAGCCTGAGGGCAGCCAAGTAACAAAAGGAGCCCAAGACTAAATCTTTCTGTCTCCATTTCCTATTTCTTTCTCCCCTTCTTAAAACAGATTTTATATTTTAGAGCAGTTTTAGGTTCAAAACAAAATTGGGTAGAAAGTCGAGAGCGTTCCCTCTTTTGCCCCATCCCCACACATGCACATCCTCCCCCACTGTAAACACACCCTTCCAGAGTGGCACACTTGTTTGTCACAATCAATGAACCTAGCCTGACACATCATTGTCACCCAAAGGCCATAGTTTACATTAGGGTTCACTCTCGGTGTTGTGCATTCAGAGCTTTTAGACAAATAATGACCTGTGTCCACCATTGCAGTGTCAGTCAGAATAGTTTCACCACCCTGAAAATCTGTGTCCACACACACCCGCCTACCCCCTTTACCTCTGGCAACTATTAGTCTTCTCAATGTCTCTGGTTTTGCCTTTTCCAAAACGTTGTGTAGTTGGCATCACAAAGTCTGCACCTTGGGTGCGTTGCAACTTGGTGCTCTGTGCATTTCAGTTTCACCGTTATTTTTCATGGCCTTGTTTCTTTTTAATCACAGAAATAACTGCACTTACAGGCCTGCTCTTAATCTTTTTTCCCTATAGGCTACAATAGATGAATTTGAACAGAAGCTTCGGGCCTGTCACACCCGAGGATTGGATGCAGTAGAGGAACTTGAGACTGCCCAAGGCGACAGCCAGCGGGCCCTGTCAGCCAAGAGGCCACCCGCTGGTATGTGAGGCAGCCTCACAGAATGGCAGGGAGACCCAACTGGGCACTGCTCTGGGATGGAGGTTACTTTTGTTTTGGACTCATGGCTCCCTGCCTGCCCTTTCTAGTGTCCAGGCAACAGCGTCTGGCTTCTGCAGCCTCAGACAGTGACTTCGTCACACCGGAGCCTCGGCGCACTACCCGTCGGCATCCAAACACCCAGCAGCCAGTTTCAAAAAAGAAACCCAGAGTGGTCTTCTCAAGCGATGAGTCCAGCGAGGAAGGTAGGGCGTGCCCTCCTGACTGCACAGGGAGCAGCTTGGCATGGGCGAGGCTGGTTTTGATGGGGTGCTCGCCACCCGCCGCTGTGGTCCTCTTCCTCGCTGTGCACTTTCTGCGGTGTGGTCCTGGACTGTCCCATTTGTTCTCTGACATCTGTTTTTCACCATCTTTGTGACTCAGCTTTTTTTTATTCCTCCAATTCTTTGAATAGAGCTTTCAGCAGAGATGACAGAAGATGAGACACCCAAGAAAACCACCCCCATCCGCCGAGCATCTACTCGCAGACTCAAGTCCTAGGAGGTGGTCTTGCCTGTTCCCATCCCTGCTGTGCAGGGTACCTTGTGGGGTCTCCTTGACTTTATTCCCCTTGTGAAATTCCCCTGCCTCCTGGTTTTTTAATACATAAATAATCTTTGTAATGTAAGGCATTTCTCTTAAACTGGCCTAACTTAACGGAGTTGAGCTGCCTTTACCAAAATGTTTGCCAAGCCTTGATTTTTATTTAAATACTTTTAGACATTTTTCCTAAGCTTGTCTTTGGTTTATCTTTCACGTGAGCCCAGATTCAGGCAGCAGATGAATGGTTACCAGCACTCAGAGAAGATGAGGCATGAGTCGAGATCTGATAGGCTGCGCGCTCCCTTGGTGCCCCGTCTTCCTCTTCCCAGCCTCCCCCATCTCCCTGCACCAGCATCACGCCCCTGGGGAGAAGAAATCAGCCTAGACTCTGCTCAACTCCTCCAGGAGACATTTGGCAGTATCTAGACTTTTTTTATTGTCACAATGTAGGGGGGGTGGGTTACCAGCATCCAGTGGGTCAAGGCCAGGGCTGTTGCTAAATACCTTACAATGCACAGGGCAGCCCCCACAACAAAGAATGATTTGGCCCAAAATGTCAATCAATAGTGCCAGGGTTGAGAAACCCTGCTCGAGATCGGGGGCGGGCTCTCTGTGTCCTACCTCACCCCCGCTCACACTCCTGATCCATCTGCAAAGACTGGTACCTGACCTGGCCAGGCTGGGGGAAGGCAGGTCACAAACCCCTCCAGCTCTTGACAGTGCCTACCAGGGAGTCATGTCTTACAAAGCTGGCAGGAAGTTGAGCCCCTAAGATGCAGGTGCTGGCAGTGTGCCACCCAAAGCCTGCCCACCTCCAACTCCCCAAGTTGTCTCTGCTGAGTCACCTGAACAGGAGGTGGTGAGCTGCTGTCATGACAACAGCAGGCTGCGTCAGTAGTGCTCCCTGGGCACTGAGCGCCCTCTTTGCAGGCAGAGGACAGTAGTAAAAGGTGACAAGCGTGAGGCAAAGGGGAAGTGGCACCTCAGACATACGTTTTGGATAGTGCAGGGGGCCCTTAATCAGAAAGGGTTACAGCCCTGATGGAGCCTAAGCGGGATGTAACAGCAACAGCTGAGTTTCCTCCACCTCCCCCAGGGGTCTGCCCTGTGGGCTCCCCACCGCCCTCATCAGGCGCCCTCCCTCTTCTCTCCAGAGAAGCCTGCACTCCAGCCCGGCAGGTGGCTGACAGAATCCCAAATAGCCCTGGCTCTGGGGCCCAGAGGGAGGGCAGTCCTACAAAGGGAAGGGCCTGGAGCTGGAATGGAGGTGCGGGATACAGCAAGCTCCCTGCCTTTTAAGCAAAGGTTATCACCAGGCAGGCTAAACTTAGCTACAGGCTTTTCAGCTGGTAAAGGGGGCTGGTGTCAGGTTGCGCTGGGCTGGGCCAGCAAAGAGGCCCCAGGCGCCCCCATTCCTGGCACCTGTTGATGGGGCAGGTCTTTCACCCTACCCACTTCTAAATCCTCCAAGGGTTGGAGAGCCAGGCGTCATCAGCCCACAAGCCTGGCACAGCCCACCTCCCGGCCCCTCTTGAAGGGGAATGAGTCCCTCTATCCCACGTGAGGAAGGTACAGGCCCTCTTCCAACATTTGCCCAAAACCTTCCAGTTTTCCCTTCTCTGGACTCCACCCAGCCCCAAACATCCTCTGGCCTTAGTGAAAGGGAGTCCCTGGCTCCAGGGCTGGTTGGCACGTCCCAGGTTGGGGAGGGACTTCCGCCCTCACGTCCAGCGCTGCCTCGGAGTGGAGGAGGTGAAAGGCGCATTGTCTCCCAGCCCGCGCGGCACACCTCCCTCGGGCTGGTCCCGGGGCTGGGGGAGACCAGTGAGGCACGCAGGGCTGCGGCGTCCGCCCCGGTTATCAGGCACTGCAGGACATCGTGATTACGGTGTGAAAACCACCTCCTGCGCCTCCTTTCCTACCGGCCCCCCGCAATCCAGCGTCCTGCCAGGCCCCTGGTCCAGAAAGATCCAGAGCCAAGGGACAGGGAGGAGGACCAGGGAGCTGGGGAGGGCCTGGAGGAGGCGGGTTGCCACCCCACCTCCGCCTTTGCTTCTCGCCGTTCCAGTGTTTACCAAAGATTCTGGAGAAGCGCCTCCGTCTTGGAAAGAGGAGGCGCGAGGCCACGATCAGTCGCGAGCCTCCCGGGGCTCCGGCCGCGATGTCCCGGTCTCATCCGAGCAGCAGCTTTAATGTCCCGGGCTCCCGGGGTGCTCGAGTTTCCACCGGGGCTGCCGGCCTCGAGTCCATAGTCTCCCGAACCCAGTCCCGTCCAGGCTTCGCCCATCACCTGCTGCTTTGGACCCATCTCAGCTCCTCTTTCCACCCTGAGCCCCCCGCCCCCTTCCCCAGCCCAGACGCGTGGTGCGTGCACTTTTGAAAAACGGGGCGGGGCCAAACCCCCCAAAAACGTGGCGCTGCTATTCGCAGGGCTACGGGCGCACGTAGCTCAGGCCTCCGCGCCCTTGGGCCGGGACTCGCGCGTCACCCCTTCCCCGCCCCGCCCCGCCGCCATAAATAGGCGCCGCAGCCTCTCCCGGGCGCTCTGCTCCTCCGGGTTCCCAGACGGCCGCCTCGTCGTGCAGTGCCAGGTAGCGAGCGCGCGGCGCGGGGACCCGCACCCGGCCGGGGGCCGCTCCCAGGGCGCCGGGCGCGCGGGGCCGGGCCGGGCTGCGGGCGGGGGTCGCGGCGGGGGTCGGGCCCGAGGCCCGCAGGGGCGGGGGGGGGCGGACGTGCCTGCGCGCGGGGTGGGAATGGAGGCCGGGGGGAGGGGCGGGCGGCGCCCCAGCCCGGCGCTGATGCCCGCCTCTCCCGCAGCGCGTCCGCGGACACCATGGTGAAGGTCGGCGTGAACGGGTGAGTCGGCCGGGCGGGCCGGGGGGCGGCGGGGGCCCCGCGGGATGGAGCGGCGCGGCGCGCGCGCGGGGGAGGTGGGTGGGCGCTTGGGCCCCTCAAGGAGACCTCAAGGTCAGCGCACAAAAGGCCAGTGCCCCCCAGTTGCTCCTCCTGTAGCCCCGCCCCTGCGGGGACGGTCGCCCGGGAGCCTCCTCCGCAGCGGCCCCGATCGGCACCGGCCCCGGCGCTGGCCGCGGACCCATCCCCCTAATCCCCCGGCTGCAGCTTCTTTATGTCCTTTCGCGCCCTGCGGGGTCACGTGCTGGGGAGGAGCCCCCTCCCCGCGGCCGGGACGGGCTGCGGGCTGCTCCCCGCGATGCGCAACGGGGTGCGGTGCCTTTTGCGGTGCCCGGGCCGCCATGTTGCAAATGGGAAGGAAATGAATGAAGCACCGTTAGGAAACCTCCTCGGGCTCCTCGGGCCTCCTTGCCTGTGACTCATCCTCCCGCTTCCCTGGCGGGGTGGAGCCGCTTTTATGCGGGAAGCCAGGTGAGGCCAGGCTGCCCCGCTGCTTGCTCCGAAAAGAGAGCCGGACCTTGCAGCCCTGCCCCGTGGGCCGCCGCTTCCCGCGCGGTCCTCTGGTGACGCCCAGACCAGGGCTTGTGGAGGTCCTCGTGTCTTTTCTGCCGCCCCCCTCCGGGAGAGGTGTGGTGGCTGTGGCCGGGTGCCATCCTGAGGGAGCTGAGTCATGGGGTAGTTAGCACATTTCCACCACAAAATGGCTCCTGTTGCGGCAGCCCCTTTCTTCACCAGGCCCTCCTCAAAGCCCCTTCTGCCTTCCGCGCTTACAGCGGATCCAACTCTAAAGGCCAGGCTGTAAAGGTCACAGGGCGGATTGGGTGTCTGTGAGCCTTGGGAATCCTGCCCTTCTCCCCATTCTGTCTCCTAGAAACCAGATCCCCCACTCTCCCCTCATCTGGGGTTAAATATAGCTGCCTGACCTTTCTGTGGTGGGGACCTGGCTTCTCCCTTCAGTTCCTTCTCCCCCCCACACGCATCTGTTGCTACTACTCCTGAGTTTGGGGAAAGAGCTGGAAGACCAGGTAGCTTAGCAAACAGACTAAGGGGTTGAAAAGCTCATTTTCCCTGTCTCTTTCCTTTCCCTTTGGTAGAGCCTCGGGGACAGGGTGGGCTGGCCTGTCCAGTGAGCTGCCGACCTTTACTCTTGCCCTTTGAGCTTGATGATGCTGACTGTACAAGTCTTTGCTCCCCAGAGGGTGTAGCCTGAAGCTGGGCCAGACGGGAATGGGCGTTCCCAGGCACCCATAGTGAGGGTGGCAAATGCAGTGTGCTCGGCATGTGCCAGACAGGCAGCAGTGCCGCACTGCCTTGTCCTTGAAGGACCTCAGGTGATGTGGGGGTTGGGCAGGTCTTTGAGCCCAGTCACCTCTTGGGCAGGTTAGGAGCTTTCATCTCTTGGCTGTGCTTTCAGAGCCAGGCAGGCCTGACGAGGCCCCTGGAGGAAGGGAAGGTTAGGCCTCGAGGCTTTGTGGTGGTTGGGAGCGTCCCCTTCCCTCAGAAAGAGCCCGGGAGAATTCTCTCCTCCTGCCTCAGGCCTTCCAACCTCTCGTCTCCCGCAGATTTGGCCGCATTGGCCGCCTGGTCACCAGGGCTGCTTTCACCTCTGGCAAAGTGGACATTGTTGCCATCAATGACCCCTTTATTGATCTCAACTACATGGTGAGAGGCGCCCCTGCGGTTAGTGTGGGGGGCAGGGCTGGCTGAGGCGCAGCCCCTGATGCCCTCCTCTGCCCCTCCAGGTTTACATGTTCCAGTATGATTCCACCCATGGCAAGTTCAACGGCACTGTCAAGGCGGAGAACGGGAAGCTTGTCATCAACGGGAAGTCCATCTCCATCTTCCAGGAGTGAGTGAAAGAACCGAAAGCTATTTGCTTGGGGCGGGGGGGTGTACTAGGTTGGGGTAACCCCCTTGGGTACATAGTACCCCACGTTCCTGAACTTGATGTGTCTCCTTTTGCAGGCGAGATCCCGCCAACATCAAGTGGGGTGATGCTGGTGCCGAATATGTTGTGGAGTCCACTGGCGTCTTCACTACCATGGAGAAGGCCGGGGCTCACCTGAAGGGTGGGGCCAAGAGGGTCATCATCTCCGCCCCTTCTGCCGATGCCCCCATGTTTGTGATGGGCGTGAACCACGAAAAGTATGACAACTCCCTCAAGATTGTGAGCAACGCCTCCTGCACCACCAACTGCTTGGCCCCCCTGGCCAAGGTCATCAACGACAACTTCGGCATCGTGGAGGGGCTCATGGTATGAGAGCGGGGCCTTCTCCCTGCCTGGAACTGGCCGGGGGCTGTGGGGGCTGGGGTGTTGTAGTTTCCCCAGGAGTGGCTCAGGTTACTCTACCACTCCATTGCAGCGGGGGAGGGGGGCAGGGAATGGGCACTGCAGGGCCTCACACCCTCCTCCCTGTTCCTAGACCACGGTCCACGCCATCACTGCCACCCAGAAGACCGTGGATGGGCCCTCTGGGAAGCTGTGGCGTGATGGCCGAGGGGCTGCCCAGAACATCATTCCCGCTTCTACCGGCGCCGCCAAGGCTGTGGGCAAGGTCATCCCTGAGCTGAATGGGTGAGGCTCTTGGCTGCTTCTCTGCCCTGGGGATCTGGGGAAGCAGGAGGAGCAGGTATTGACCCTGTTCGTGTGTCTACAGGAAGCTGACCGGCATGGCCTTCCGCGTCCCCACCCCCAACGTGTCAGTCGTGGATCTGACCTGCCGCCTGGAGAAAGCTGTACGCAAGGGCTGGGCGCGGGAGGGCTTGGGGGGGCCGGGGTCTGTGTGTCTGGTGAAACGACGGAAAGATTGGGGTTTGAATCCCTGTCTCCTTTTACTTTGTTAGGCCAAATATGACGACATCAAGAAAGTGGTGAAGCAGGCCTCTCAGGGCCCCCTCAAGGGCATCCTGGGCTACACCGAGGACCAGGTACTGATAGGCCTGATAGGCCGGGGAGCTTGGCCTCCACCCCTCCCGCCGGGCAAGACTGGGTTCCCATACTTGGTTTTCCTTCCTTCCCCAGGTCGTGTCCTGCGATTTCAACAGTGACACCCATTCCTCTACCTTCGATGCTGGGGCTGGCATTGCCCTCAATGACCACTTTGTCAAGCTCATTTCCTGGTATGTGGCTGGGGTGGAGACGGGCTTGAGAAAGTGATGACGGGTCTGGCGCCCCCTGGCGCCGGCCTGTAACTACTGCTCCCTTGCAGGTATGACAACGAATTTGGCTACAGCAACAGGGTGGTGGACCTCATGGTCCACATGGCCTCCAAGGAGTAAGAGCCCCCGGACCACCAGCCCCAGCGAGAGCACAGGAGGAAGAGCGGCACCCTCAGCTGCTGGGGAGTCCTTCCCTCACTCATCCACACCGAGAATCTCCTGACCTGTCACAGTTCCATCCCAGACCCCCTGGAGAAGGGGAGGGGCTTAGGGAGCCCTGCCTTGTGTCATGTACCATCAATAAAATACACTGTACCCAGCCAACTCTGTTTTCTTATTCCAGGGTCTGGGAGAAGGGGGAGGGAAGCTGGGCCGGAGCCAAAGAAAAGATCTGGTGAATACCAAGAGGCTGGCATACGTGTGCCAGGCAGTCTCGTCACAGGTGCACCTCTGCATGCTGTGGCACCCTTTCTTCCACCTGTCCTCACCTCTTTTCTTCCCAGGCCCCTGGGTGCTAAGGGGGCCTGCCCTAGGCCTAATAGCTTTTGGTTATTGGTAGCCTCCTGGGGGAGGGGGTGATAGAGTAAGAAAACTTTGGAGTTGGGGTCCTGAGACCATGTGGCCTTGTCCTGTGCAGCCAAGCCTCAGTAGAGGGCATGGAGTGCAGCCAGACCGCCTGGTGCAAATTCCAGTTCTGCCCTCAGCTGGGAAGCTTCCAGAAATTTCTTTCCCTTCCTGTATCTTCATTCCACATGCAAAATAAGGATATGATGGTTTCCAGCATGTAAGGTCTTTGGAAAGACTACAATTAGGTCAGTTATATCAGCATTTAGAGCCACACCCAATTCCTGTTCCTAGTAAGCACAATAAAGAAATCGGGAAGATAGTCATGCCTACCTCAGTTCCGGGGAGTGCTCTGTGGGTGAGGCACTGGGCTGAGTGGGCAGGAGCGTGGCTCTGCATGGTGACCTGGCTCTGCCACTTGCTGTACTTTGGGCAAGTTACTTATTCTCTCTCATGCCTCCCTTTGTACTTACACCTTGGATATGAGGAACCTCGTGAGACCTGAGTCAGGATTGTGTAGCCACCACCAGAAAGTGCTGGAAACAGTGATACATGTGTTCAATAAATACTCGCCAATTTCATTATTATTAAAGATTCCATTCAAATGTCAGCTCGCACAGCCTCTCCCGAGCAGTTACACTGAGGTCTTCTCGGTCACGTCCCGATCTCTCAAAGCTTCTCCAAGTCCAGCGTGTCTTCCTCGGCCTGTGGGTCTCAGGACGTGACAGGCACAGGAGGCCCATCTTCCACTGACACTTGAAACCGAGACCCTGAGCTCACGCACACACACACCCATGTGCACACAAATAGCTTCGCTGCCTTCTGTCACTCAGCAAGGGCTGAGGGAGTCTTGGAGTCTCCCTCATGACCCTGCTCCCATCAGACCCAGAAGCCACCTAGAAGGGGCATTCGGGTCCCTCTAACGCCTGGCACTTCCACAGGGAAGGGTCATGACCCCATCTCTCTGCTGAGAGGACCAGCCGGCCCTGCAGTCCTCCACCTGCAGCCCAAAGAGCGCCCTCTCGACGCACCGCAGGTGCTCACAGTCCAGGCCTCCTCATACCAGTACCCGGGCCAGTTAGCACCAGTACAGAACCAAAGAGTGAGCCGGCTCTAGGCCCCAGGGGTGGAAGGAGACCGACAAGCACGTTCCTTACTCAGTGGAGGTGAGGGGTCGCGATCACTCTGCAGTGCTCCGCAGATGGGAAAGCAGCAGGCACCCAAGCACAAAGGCAAGAGAGCCCCAGCTGGGAGTCCCCCGGGAAGGGCACCCCAAGCCTCGCTGCAGAAGCCCAAGAACCCGAAGACCCAGGACCAAGGGAGGAAGCCCAAAGGAGGAGCACCCCAGTTCTTATGGTGTTGGGTGCAGTACGACAAATGATGTTCCCCTCGGTGAACCCCCAACCCTGTGCCTGGGTGCATTCCCAGCCGGGCGCCTGGAGCCGAGCTGGAGGCGGGTCCCTATCTCATGGAGCTGTCAGATGAGACATCGCGATCGGAGTCCTCAGTCTCGCTTGGCGGCGGCGGCGGGTCGCTAGGCGGGACCGCAGTGAAAGCAGGAGACTTTCTAGAAGAAAACACCAGTTGTCACCTTGGGGGGCGGGAACCCCAAGGGGGAAGTCCTCTCCCTTGGCCTTACTCTCTGGGAGGCAGCAGAGGAGAAAGAAACCTCTCCCGCTTCCCACCGTCCCAGGAGAGTGAGGGGGCCAGTCGCCATCCTCGTCCTGGGGCATCTGAGAGGCTGGGGGCTAGACTGCAGGTGATACACCCCCCACCCGGGGTGCTTCAGAGCTTGCCCGCCCAGCGCCACTGCTCCCTTGCTGCACGCAGCCATGGAGGGGGCCCCGGAGGCTGGTGGGTGGGACGCGCACCAGGGGAGGCCCTCACCGGTCTCCGGACTGCGTGATGAGCCGGCGGCAGGTCTCCATCTGCACATCCAAGCCCCGCTTCATGCTGCACATCTCCATGTACTCGTGCAGGTGCCGGTTCATGTCGTTCTTGGCAGTGGCCAGCTCCAGCTGTGGGGGGCAGGGCGGGGGCAGCAGTCAGGGGGTTCCCTGCTTGATGGAACCCAGGAGGCTGGCACCCTGCAGGAGCCCAGCAGCGTGGTGAAGCACTCAGACTTCAAAAAATCAACCTGCTCAAAGCGGAAGGCACCGGATACACTATCCCCAGCTTCCTGAGAATCTCTGCCTACAGGGATGCCCAGGCCTGCAGGCACCACCAGACTGGAGGGGGGCAGCGAGGCACACAGGGGCAGGCTGGAGAGATGGGCCTTCCCCAGGGCCCCTGTCCTCCTGGGTTCCCATCAGTGCTGAGCCCTGCTGGGCCCTGCGTGTGTCCCTCAGAAAAGGCGGAGCCCTGGAAGCGCTGGGCACAGGGCTACCCACCTCTGCAGTGCTCACCAGCACTTGACGGGAAATTCATTCATTCATTAACAAGGCGCAGAGCACAGAGAAGCTCAACCTCATTGCTGAGTCCTTATTTCTCCTTTGAACTTTCTCACCTCTGAGGCATTTTCAGGGGCCAACACGCCACACAAAGCGTCCTACTTGTTAAAAGATGTGTTCCAAATTTTAAAATCCTATTTGTGAAAAACTGTGGGGCTCCGAGGCAAGGTAAGACAGGCTCCCCCCACCACCCCAGCCCCAGCACGACTCTGCCTGCGCATGTTGCGTGCAGCTGAGAGGCAGGGCAAAGGCGGTGAAAGATCTGGGCCAGAAACAATCGCTGCCTCTCTTTGTTTGGGTACAAAGGACAGGGGGCCAAAGGGGAGGAAGAATAAAACTGCTTGGCAGTGATTTGCTTGATGGCCTGAGAGCAAAGAGAAAGCGGAGGAAACTACGCGTGAATAATCTGAATTGGACAGAGGATGGGAACGGGAAGAAGTAAATGGGTCACAGCCTGACAAAGGAGAGGGGCAGGGCCGCGGCCCTGGGGAGGAGAGGGTGGCCGCTGAGGGCCCGAGGCCCTAGTGAGTGCAGCGTCAACGGCAGCCTTGGCCCAGAGCTGGGCTCCATCCGGGTCCTGCCGCGGCAGCAGCCAGAGGGGCGGCAGTGCCCACCGTGCTCTCACAGAAGCAAATAGGGGGCCACCAGCTCTTGTGCGATCAACTGCCACTCACACCCCAAGTCTTCATTTCGGGAGAGCCGGAGTGGGGGCGCTGGGTTCTGGAGCCTCTCACCCAGAGGGACAGGAAGGAGGAAATGAACCACGGAGATCCTCAAAATACAAGGCAGGGACTGCCACGGTTGTCTCTACTGACTTGCAAGTTGTCCAAATTCATTCATTTAAAGCAGGGAAGAGGTAAAGAGATGGCCCCCAAGCAGCCCAGCCTCTGTGACCCCCGGGGGGCAGGGCTGGGGACATGTGGAGAGAGGAAAGGATTGGAGACAAAGGGTTCCCTCCCACCCTCCACCCTGGCCTTGGCTATACCATCAATAACAGGACCTGGGGTCCTCCCTGGTGGCGCAAGGGGTTAAGCACTGCACTATGAAGCAATCCACAGCCTCTGCACCATGAGTTCGATCCCCGGCCAGCCAGGGAGCAACACACATGGCGAGGCAGACCTCTCCTGTCTTGCCCGCTGCTCCCCTCAGCAGTGTATTTCAGTCATTCTGCCTCTTCTGTTCCCCACTCTGTCTCTGGTGGATCCTCTCACCCCCTGCATCTCTGGCCTGTAACCCAGCTCTTGCATGCATAAATAAATAAATCTTTAAAAAAAAAAAAAATAACAGGACCTGGTCCTGAGAGATCAAAGGTCACAATGATAACGGACCTCAGGTGCCCCAGGAGGGTCACTGTACCCTAAGCCATGCATCAGCTCCCCGAACCCCCTTAGTGGCATTCCACTGCAGAGGAGGGGGGTGTGGGATTTTCCTTTCTTTTCACACCATGTTTTGAGCAATGGAAAAACTGAGCAGACAGGCAGCCTCAAACTCTGCCCCAAGGCCCTGACTTGGTTGAGGGGACAGTAAAGACATAAAACTTTAAATTCACCACCCACAAGAAATGGGAAGGGCAGGCAGGAGGCAGGGAGGCAGGTGGGTGTAAATGGAGAAAATGGGAGAGTGGAAACCAACCCCCTCCTTAGCGAGTAGCATGAATCTGGTTTTAGGACTTCATATAAATCTGCCTTTAAGACTTAGCAATCATTTGGGCCTCCCTGGCGGCGCAATGAGTTAAGACGCAGCACTATGAAGCGATTACCAGCCACTGCAGCACAAGTTCGATCCCTGGCCAGGGAGCTACCCACATGGCGCAGCAGACCTCTCCTGACTCACCCGCTGCTCCCCTCAGCAGTGTATTTTGTCAGTCTGCCTGTTCTGCTCCCCACTGTCTCTGGTGAATCCTCTCACCCCCTGCACGTCTGACCTGTACCCCAGTTCCTGCATGCATAGATAAATCTTAAAAAAAAAAAAAAGACTTAGCATTCACCTGCCAAAGTCAAAAACCAAAAGCAGGTTTCGCTGAAAGAGCAGAACCTTTGATGTATGTCAGGAGAATGATTATGGAGAAAAATCATTTCTCAACTTCCTTCTCAAAATGCAGGCATGACTGCTGGGGGGTTTGGGGGAGAGAAGAAAAAATGCAGGCGTGTGAGCACACAGTGCAGATGTGTGCCCGTGGGCCTGAAGCGAGGGGATGTGACAAAGAAGCATCCCCCGCCTGGTCCCCACACAGTGCCTGAGAGGGGCCTCACGCCACAGGCAGTGGGGCTCACAGGGGCCACAGCCAAGCCTCCCTCACTGCTCCCCCCATCAGGGGTGCAACCCCTAAAAGCCTCGAGTTTAAATTAAAGCACCAGCTGCACTTGCCATCTCAAGAAGGTTCCTCAGGGCTAAGGAATAAGGGTACCCCCACTAGCTCAGAGGCTGAGCGGAAGCAGCAGCACAGTGCAAAGCCAGCGTCACCGCCACCAGCAACTATACCAACTCCCACAACGCAGACACTGCCCTGAGCGCTAAATGTTCATTATTTCATGTGCACCTCAAAACCACCCTATGGAGGAGGTATTACTAAAATCTCTATTTTACAAACAAGGCTTAGCGAGGGTAAGTAGCCTCCTAGGAGTTAGTGGCTGAGCTCAGATTTGACCCCAGCCCCAGAGAGTGAGGTGCAAGCCAGGAGAGGCCGTACAGCCCGGGGAGGCCTGACGTCTGGGCCCGAGAGGTTGGGGCCACCACACCTTGGCTTCAGCTCACGCCCTTACCTCTATCTGGTCAATGGTCTCCTGATATTCCTTCTCCCGGCTTTTGAACAGTGACTCAGTATCTTTAATCACCTTTTCCAAACTGTCTTCCTGCTGCTGGAATCGAAAGGAGCGGGGTGTGCATTCCACAGGGCCACAGGGGAGGGGTGGAGAGAGAGAGAGTGTTCGATTAAAGGAAGCTGGAGGAAGCCTGGAGAGGATAAAGGAAGAGGGAGCAGGGCGAGGATGAAGCGGGGAGAAGCAGGCCACAGAGGGAGACAGAGCAGGAGTGAGAGGAGGAGACAGGGCATCGAGCTGGGGAGCCAGACTGGGGGCCCAGGCCAGGAGGGGCAGTTACCTCTCCCTGGGCCTCTGCCGCTGCCATGGCATAGCCTGAGAAATCCTCCCACAGCAGCAGGGTCTCCTCAGTCTCCTCCCAAGTCAGGCTGTCACAGTCGTCCTCAAAATCATACTCCCTCCTGGAGACAGGGAACCCGCGTGTCAAGGCAGCTGGGGGCCTGCGTCCTGGCCAGGGCACTGTGGGGGCTCCGGCCTCGGGGCGGGGGCGCTGAGGGTGGCCTGCGGGACTCACAGCTGGTTGAGCATGCGCTGCATCTCCTCGTTGATGCTGAGGGCTGTGCTCTCCTCCTCATCCCCATCGGGCTGGCGGGGCCCGTCACTCTCAGACAGGGAGGTGTCCTCCTCGACGGCAGCCTTGCGCTCCCGCTTCCGCCCCCCCATGGATGGGACCTTAAGGGGAGACAAGTGCAGAGACTACAGAGACGAGGCCGGGTGCATGAGGAGAAAGGGCGGGCGCTGGCAGGGGCAGGGCGGGAGGGGAGAAGCGTGAACCAGCAAGGGGTGGGCGGGACAGAGAGAAGACACAGTTACGACGACAGGAACAGAACCCCAGGGCCGCCGAGAGAGGCAGACAGACACGAGGGGGACAGGGCTGCAGACTGAGGAGGAAGAACAGAAGAGACAGAACCCAGAGCAGTGAGACAAGGGGAGAGAGGGCCGTTGGGCCCAGAGGATTTCTTGTTCTAAGAAAGTTTTTCTAATGAAATGACTGAACTGAAAAGAAAGTTGTAGGCCGCAAGGAGGAGGAAAACACAGTGTTTATGAAGAAGAATCCGAATCACCGCATCTGGAAAGCCAGCGGGAGGAGGGGCAGAGAAGAACATAGCCAAGAGAAAGGAAAAAAGGGGGTGAGGGGGAGCAAGGAAAATCGACAAGGGGAGAAGTCTGTGCTGAAAAGCCCAGCAGGTCAAAACTGACAGGTAGTTTAGAAAACCGGGACTGGGACGTTAATAAGCTTGCGTGAGAGCAAAACTAACCAGCTTCTTCTGTGGAGAAAGCCAGACAAGGTGAAAGGAGAGAGGAGAGAGAGGGAAGGGAGAGACGGCGTTAGAGACGGCGTCCAACCTTCTTGACAGTGGCTGTTTCCTTGCCCCCCCGGCCTAGTCCCCGAGAGCCCCCTTGCCCAGGCAGGGTCCCCCAGGCGAGGGTGGCCTGTGCTCCGGCAGCAGCGATGGACGCTCCTCGGCCGCCCCCACCCTCCCTGAGGAGCCGGGCACCAGGGAGGCGCGGGCCGGGGCCGGGGCCGGCCTCCTCCTGGGTCCAGGGCAGCCCAGCGCCCATACCTGGAACATCTTGATCATGTCCTCGCAGTTGCGCTGCTGAGCCACGTCGCAGAGCTTGGCGGTGATGTCGATGCGGCGGCAGATGTCCATGTCCACCTTCATGGCCTTCTCCTGGATCTTCGTGTCCAGCTCTGTCAGGTTCTGTGCAGGGAACACGGGACCGGTAAGGTGGCACCAGCACCCCAGACATGGACCACTGAGGCCTGGTGGGGTCCCTGGGCCCTCCCAGCCACATGGCCCCATCGCCTCCTCCAAGCAGAAATGTCACTTATCTGGTGTCCTCACTGCACTCAGCACACGCCGGGCTGCTCCGGCCACTGGCTCCCTGGCTGGGAAGCCACGAAGGGTGTGCCCCCCTCCCCCAGAACTTGTTTCCAAAGAGAGAGAGACTTGTGGGAGTTACAGGAGCGGGGCAAGGCCAACACTGCTCAGCACTAAACATCAGTTTGTGTGTCCTACACCTGCTATGAGCTCCACAGTCCTTCTGCAGAGAATAAGCCTCTACCGTCCCGCTGCAAGTGAGGACGTGGAGGCAGGGGGTCAGGCCACACTGCAGGGCGCTGCAGGCCCGGCTCTGGGCTCCTAGCTAGAGGCTCCACGCCTCTTAATGATGGCAGCCTCACTGGCCCATGGACATGCTGGGACTTTTGTTCCTTTTTTCTATCGAAAGAGGGGGTGGCGGGAGAAAAAAAGGGAAGCACATCAAAGTGGCAGGGAGGGGCAGTGGACAGGAAATCAAAGGGCAGGGCCAGAACCAAACAGGCCTAGCAGCCTGGTTTTAGGCAACCTGTGGTCAGCGCCTGGGGCAGAGTGAGGTGCCCACACTCACGTTGCTCATGAGCCCCTTGAAGACCACCAGCTCTGCTTTCAACTGCTCCACCTTCATCGCCAGCTCCTCCTGGCAGGCATCAGCCTCTTGGGCTTCCTACAGCCAGGGAGAAAGCCCCAGCATCAGCAGTGCTGCCAAGCCGGGGAGGAGTCCAAGGCCAGGAGGGGTGCCAGGAAGCAGGGGCCTCACCTCCTGGAGCTCTGTCACACGCTCTTGCAGCTGCACCCTCACCGTGTACTCCTCTTCCCACCTGGAGACGCAGGGAGGAAGAAGGGCACTGGCGACAGGGTCCTTTGGGCCACTGGGGTGTCCACTCCCCTCCACTCGGCTCAGGCCTCAGACCCCGCAGGGATCCAGCTAGGGGTGGTCAGAGTGGTGCACAGGCCCCTCCGGCCTCCCACCTGCAGCTGCTGGTCGGCACCACCCTTCCTGGCCGGTGCCAAGCTCATCAGCTGCCTTCCCGACACCAGGACTAGATTCTACAACAGCTGCTTCTCAGGCCGGCTCCCCCCAATCCTGCCCCCACCAGACCACAGGCCCACCCGGCCCGGTCTCCCACCTTCAGTCCACAGATCCGGTCTCCCGCCTCCTGCCCGCACCAGCACTGAGCTCCTCTAGCCCGCTGCCCTGCCTCCTGGGGGACCATTTAACCCTGGAAAAGCAGCTGCAGGACACACACCGCAGCAACAGAGATGGTCACGAGCCTGGCAGGAAGCTCAGCGTCCACCCCCACAAAGCCCCAGACACTGCCCACCCAGAGCCCCCTGAAGAGGCGATGGGGCTGGCCCTGAGGCACTGAAGCCACAGAAAGCAGGGCCTGGGGTTACAAGTACCCCAACCCTGAGTAAAAGAGAAACTGAGGCACAGATGTGCCTTGTTCATCTGGCAGATGGGAACTAGAACTGATACCTGCTCGGGTCTTTTCCCTGGGGGACAGTGCATGGCCAGTTGGGGCACATTCCAGTACATCCTGAGGTGAGGTGAAGGGCGGGGGTGGGTCTAGGCCACTGCTGAGGACCCCAGGGCCCTACAAGGCTGGTGGGACTGGCAGAGCTTCTCAGACCCTAATCGTAGAACCTATCACGTCTTGTCACAGTCTGCAGAGAGGAGGGGACTGCGCCAAGAGAGAGGCCTCAATGTCAGAAAGGCGCTTAGGAGGTGGTAGAGGTTGGCAAGTCAATGACAAGCCCAGAGGGCACATCCTGGATCCAATCCTTTCTTGCCCTCCCTCCATCTCCCCCACCTGTCCTCTGCTCTCCACCCTGGGCCCGCCCCGTCTCCTCTCCTGCTCTCCCATGTTCCTCACCCACAGCCGCACTGCAGCATTCCTAATAATAACTCCTCTGCATCGCCGGGCCGCCCCTCCCGTTGGGCAGGGAGGAGGCAGGCAGCCTGGCCACCGCCCTACAGCCTCATCATGCAGCCCAGCTCCCTGCCTACCCCTCCCTGCCGGCCCCCCCAGATCCTTCTACCACATGAAGCCACAGGATGTGGTCCCCTCACGCCCCTGGAGACCCTGGGGGAAGAAAGCAAGACGGACAAGGTGCATCGGGAAGGGAGGGGAGCACTGTTTGACAGAGCACTTGTTCAGGTACAGAACTTCAGTGAGGAAGTTTTACAGGGTAAAAAAAAAAAATCAGGACGTGAACTATCTAGAAGCTCACTAGAATTTTATTTGCTCTCCAGCCAGAACCTACTTTTCTACAAATAGGTTCATTCTGACCTCCATTCCAATCTGGTCTGACAGAGTTCCCTTAACATGGGAAGAACTGGAGTAATTTCCACATATTCTACATTTACTAAATAACTCTCTTCCAAACAAATGGTACCCTTGAGTGACTTGAGGAAGCATGGGCCACTCTTACATTAGGAGACCCAAAAAAGAGACCCCCTCCCCTCAAGGCCACACAAGGTGGGAGAGCTAAAAATGGAACCCAGGAGGCCTCAGCTCCCTCCCAGTTTAGTGCTTAAGAGATGCCCGAGCTCTGCAGGCTGCACACAGCAGCGAGAGTTGCTATAAAGAGAAAAGAACTAGGGCAGGGACCTGGGGTGGAGGAATGAGTAACCGCTGGTGACACGTCCCAAACACTCAGCTGCCGGCCCCTACACAGCAGTGCTGCAGAGCCATGAGCTCATCCAGCCCCAAGGAATAACTCCTTGCTGCCCTGGACAGCTGGGCCAAGGACAAACACCCTTTCAGTTTTGTTTTTTTAGAAAGGGTCCTGAGGACAGCAGTTGTCTCTGTGGTTATGGATGCATTCCAGAACTGCCCATGTTCTGCTGCTGACCGCGTGAGTTAACTCCTGCAGGGCCAGGCTGGGCTGGGCAGGCTCTGGCGGTACAGTTCTAGTATAACTGGACTCCCAGCCACTCCTTGGACCACCACTTAGGAAAGTCACCCTGAAGGCAGGATGGCACCCCAGAAAGCCTGCTGCCTGCAATCTGCTGCCTCTGGTGGGTTACAGATCCCTGAAGGTTGCCCCCAGGCCAGCAATAACTTCCCAGAGCATTCAGGCAATCCCCATGGGCTGCTAAAGACAGGCACCTGGGTGACTCGGCAACTGCAGTTCCCAGGTCTGTCCACGAGGGGTCAGAGGAGGCACGAAGAGGTTAAATCTGAAGGCTCCCCAAGCAAAGCCTTCTTCACACCTGTCACCTTCTTCCCAGGCCACCAAGACCTGGGGCATGGAGTCTACAGAGCAGGCTGTGCGTGCTCCTGCTGAACTGGCCTGGTCAGGGCCCTCTAAGGGGCCCACTTGGTACAGAGCATGGCATCCCTTCCTAGATCCTTGGAAGGTGGCAGCCCCCACCCTCTGCTGTTGCCTGATCCTCAAAGGGTGTGTCCATGCTGCTGGGTTCTTCCTGCTCCGGTCCTCAGGACCGTCACTGGCTCTGTTCACACTTCCTCCACTGCCGGCTCTGCTGGGTGGCATTCCCCTAGCTTCCAAGAGCCTGTGACAACTCCCAGTCCCTTCCCTTTCCCTAGGGAATGCCCTCTACTTCTTGCGCCATTCTTTTTTACCTACCTCAAGCAGAGCCCTGAGGTCCCAGAGCCTTTGGTAAAGCACCACAGCGGGCACCCAGTTTCCACCAACCCTGGGCTGGGTGGGAGACACTTGGGCCACGGTGGTGCAGCCCCTCCTCGCGGTCCCTTCTCATTTCCTTTGGCCTTCCAAATTAAAGCTAGAGCTTTGGCCTCTACCTTTGGATCAAGCCATGGGGCGAATTGTCACAGAATTGCTGAGGGCTGAGCGTGGTGTCGATAAGCCGTACCCCAGACGTGACTTTCCAGACCTGAGCCCCTTTTAACACAGTCATGCCAACACCCGCCCCAGGATTTGGAAGGCGAGCCAGTGGAAAGCATGACTGCCTCACAGGGTGCTGCCCCAGGGCCCCTGTCAGGACTCCCACTTCTGCATTCTCTGGGGAGCGCAGTCTCCCCCTTCCCCACTGCTCCCTCTTTCTTGGGCCCGGCTGCTCTCCTCTCCTGGCGCACCTGTGTCCCTGCGCTGTGTGGGATGACACGCCCGGCGCCCACCTCCCTCATCTTCTTTCCCAGACCCTACCTCCGCTTGTACTCGTCCCGCTCCCGCTTCACTTTGGCCAGCACGTTGTAGAGGGCGCGGATCTCGGGGGTGATGGTGTCGATCTGGACGCCCACCCCGTCGGGGTGCACCCACGACAGGCCAGGCCCCTGCACCAGCGTGGGCTCCAGTCCCGGCCCCAGCCGGCGCGCGTGCGAGAAGGACCAGATGGTGCCCGGCATGAAGCGGGCCGACGAGGAGTAGGCGGTGGACGAGGCTGTGGAGGTGGCGGACGACGAGAGGCCGGCGGCCGAGGGCGCCGGGGGGCCGGCGGGCGAGCGCGCGGGCGAGCCCAGCACCCGCGCCGACGGGGTGCAGACCGCGGCCGGCCGGGCGCCCAGGGGCAGCCCCAGGGGCCGGATGGGGCTGATGAAGCCGGTCTGCACGGCCTGGTCGCGGCGAGCCAGGCTCCGCCGGCCCTGCTTACCCTCCTCCAGCGCCTGCTGCAGCTGCTTCTCCAGCAGCCGGTTGCGGCGCTCCAGCTCGTGCACCTTGGCCAGGAAGCAGCGGAAGCGCAGGTTCAGCGTCTTGAGCACGTTGATGTTGGAGCCCAGGTCGTTGCGGAGCGCCATGGCGGCGGGGGGCGGCCGGCCCGGCCCGGGGGGCGAGTAGGGAGGCGGGCCGGCCGGGGAGAGCGGCGCGGGGGGCACGTCCCCGCCCCCGGCAAAGTGGTCGCTTCCCAGAGGGTCGCCCAGCGGCCCGGCCAGGCCCTGCTGCTCCTGCTGCAGGAGGAAGAGGTTGGGGCCGAATAACGGATTCATGGCTGCGCCTTCTGCTGGGAGATGGAGCCCAGCGCAGGAGCGGGGATGGAGGGCGACGGCGCCCAGCCAATGGGGCGCCCGGGGACGCCGGGCAGCCAATCGCACGGCTCGGCAGGAGGGGCAGAGGTCAGGGGGGCGGCGGGGGGCGGCGCGGAGGCCAATGACGGGATGAATGGGAGGCTGGCACCGGGACCTTTCCGGGTCTGAGTCGGATCCTTCCTCTCAGCGCACCCCAGACGGGGCCTGGAATCCTGCCAAGACCCCTGGGGCCGAAAACCCAGGCCCTCCGTGGGTTCGGCCGGTGGGAAGCCCATCTTCCCTACACTCCTACCCCCCCCCCCAGCCCGTGCACCTAGTTCTGACTCCCCAGGGGCCCTAAGAGGCCACCGGCTCCCGGGAACCTTAAACCGAGATGATTCTCAGCAGTACCGAACACCGCCTCTGCCAGGATCCCTGCGCTCCGCCCCGCCTCTACCTTTAAAGAGCAAAACCAGTACACAGTCCCCTCAAAAGACACACAGCAGCCAGAGGTTGTAAAAATGTATATTAAATGTCATGTTTACGCAGCGAGGAGGGCGTCCTCATAGAGGTTAAGAGTTCTAACCAGGGACGGGGCGACGAGGGACTCCAGTCTATCACCAACCATCCCTCAGGACAGCAGTGGCTGGCCATTGCCTCTGGACTGAGATTTTCTCCTCTTTGCCGGTGGGGGTCGGTTGGAACTGTTGGGGGACATGGTGGGAGTCTTAGGTCCCTTGAGGGTGCCATTCTGTTTCTGGAAGGCAGCCTGCTTGAAAGGCTGCTCTGGCAACTGCTGCTTTATCTTCTGAGACCCTTGGGTCCTGCCAAGGGGCAGAGCACGGTGCTCAGGTTTAGGAGTGACCTGGGTCTTGGAGCGGGATGGCCCAGCAGGTGCTCTGGCGTCTGCGCCCGTGGAAGGAGCGGTCTGTCTCAACGAGGCCACTGTCTGGGAGGCCTGCAGTTTAGATGGCTGCTGCTTTCGCTTCCCAGTCACCTTTGGTTGGCCCGTCACTTTAGCTTTCTTAGCTGGCCGAGGGCTATCCTGGAGCTTAGATGACGTTTGGGCCTTTGTGACGGAAGGCGCAGAGGACAGTTCAGAGTCTGTCCCTGTGGAGATGCCATTCTGCTTCTGGAAGGACGCCTTCTTGGGATGCGACTGTTTCTTCAACTGCTGCTTTGTCTTCACAGCTACCCTGGCCTTCTTGGCAGGCTGGCCACTGCTCTCAGGCTTGGAGGTTGCCTGACCTTTCGTGTCAGACAAGCCTAGGTTGGAAGGGGTGGATGCTGTAGAATCTCCTGTGGTTAAAATTAAACAGAGTTTGAAAAAAATGGGCCTCATCACTGGGTCCTGACCTTAGTGGAGAAGTAAATAGAGATATTAAACACAGAAGCTGCTTAGAAACTGTCCTGTGACCTAATGTTCCATACAGTAAGGACAGCACCTAAGAAGCGATTACCTAGGTTCTTATTACTTAGTATCACCTGGCCTTTACTCAACTTGTGTTTGAGCCTTCTGTTACAGAGACGGTATCTCCACCCATCCTTGGGCCAAAAGGTTTTCAGAGGAAGCTGCGCCCTCTTGAGGACACCAAGGTAACACACACCTAGGAGGAGGTGATTGCTACAGAAACCTGAAGCATCGGGCTTTTTTTTTTTTTTTTTTTTTTAAATCAGAGCATTTTTGTAAATATGGATTTTGGTGAAATGCAGACATAGAAGGCACAAACAACAATTAGGAACAAGCCTCTAAGATATAATGACATTACTTTCAAAGTTAAGGCAATTTTTGCTCTTTTTCAAGGTTTTCAGTAATAGCCAAATGTGACTTTTTAAAGGGCATTGAAAAGAAAAACAAATCAACTGGGTAAGTCACACAGCTGTATTCAGAGAATACAGCTCTGCCTCTCCTCTCCCAACTATCCCAGCATGAAGAGCTCTCAAACCTATTTCAGATACCCCACCCCTTCCCCTGGAGAACAGGCCAGATTCCTCAAGATGGCAGAGAAGACGGTCTGCATTAGTGGGCTGGGCTCAGAAAACTGCTGAGAGTTCTCAGTTGTCTTGTGCCAAGGCAGTGTTGAGAACACTGGCCCAGCAGAAGGCTATCAGCAGGAAGGCAACCCTGGGCCAAGAAGGAAAAGAACCACAACCCACATTGGAGCCGCACTCAGTGCCGAATGACTGCAGTGGCTTGGCAGAATTAAGGAAAAGGCCCCCATCTTGAACCCTCTAGCATCCTCAAAAGGGATCCAGGCCAAGGAAGGATGTCAAGTTGGGATGAAAGGGTGTCTTCGCGCAGGAGTACAAAGATTGCAGTGAGGGAGGCAAAAGCCCTTCCTTTCCCTGAAGTCACGCTGGGAAGCCTCTTGGAAGGCAGAGCAAAGATAATGCTGAGGATAGAAAGAGCAGGTTACTGACCTGTTTGGGACTGGGGGATAGAATTGGAGAATTTCTTGAACTTGGCAATGAAGAAACCATCCATGTTGTGGGTGTGAGGGTAGAAGCGGCGGGTGGATCGCAGTGTGGGATGGAAGCGTCTCTCTCGAAAGCGGGTAAAGCCCTCCTGGCCAAAGTCTAGCCCTGTGGACACCAGCCGCACATTCCTCTTTTTCAGGGCGTAGTCTACCACCCACTCATTCTCTTCCACCTGGACACAGGGGGGGACAACGACAGGAGGAAAAGCACAGGTGGAGGTTAGGGGGCTCTGGGGGGGCAGCCTCCCAGCCATGCCCTCCCTGCCCCGCCACCCAGAGGCCTCACCATGATGGAGCAGGTGCAGTAGACGAGGTAGCCACCCGTCTTGGAGGCGGCATTGACGGAGTCAATAGCACTCAGGAGCAACTCCTTCTGAAGGTGGGCACAGCGCAGGATGTCCTTCTCATCCTGTCCCAAGGAGAGACCCAAGGGTTGGGATTTCAAAGACTGGCCTGAGGAGGAAAGGTGAGCTACTGACTGCTCAGTGCTCTCCACCTCCCCTCCTGACTTGGCCAGCCCCCCACGGGCTCCTCACCTTGTTGGTCTTCACAGCTGGGTCCTTGGAGATGACCCCAGTGCCACTGCAGGGCGCATCCAGCAGGACTCGGTCAAATCCCCCCACCACCTGGGAGAAGGAGTAGGGCAACCAGATGAACCACCCAGACATGCCATTTATTTCCTAGGAGGGCCGTACACTCCATTCTGATGTCAGGAAGGGGAACGGTGAGCTGGGAGGTGCCTCAGGGAAGCTGCAGCAGGGGGACCCACCTTGGGGAACTGACGCCCATCATAGTGGCTGATGATGGTGTTGGTGACACCCAAACGGTGCAGGTTGCCCACAACACTCTTGAGGCGCTCAGCATTGGCATCGTTGGCAAGGATCACACCCGTGTTCTTCATCAGCTGGGCTGGGGGAGGGCATAGCGCTCACCAGGCAGCTCCTCCGCCTCCACACCAGCCAGCCCCCTACAGCCCAGGGTCCCCAAGTGAAGTCTCATCACTTCATGGCAAACTTCACTCCCAGGACACCTGCACCCCATGGCCTACGGAACAGTTTGTCCTGTCTACGTTGGCCCCTGGTGATGAGAAAGGCTCCCGATGTGGCTTTCCAGTCTCCCTGGACATCTTTCTGACCCTGTTGTTACTTCTTTTACGTGATAGTTTAGGAAAACAGTTAGGACAACTTAGCACGTGCCAGACTCCAAGAGCACCGTCTTACCTCAAGCCCAAGTCCAGGGTAATGGCCAACCCAGCGCAATTACAAGCCTGTATCACACATGACAAAAGCAGAGCAGGGCTATCCAAGGCCATATTAGTAAGGGGCACCCATGGGGCCAGAACCCAGGCCGACTCCAGAGCCTGCTCCTCTCCTCTCAGTTCTGCTAGCTGCCTGAGCACGAGTCTCCAATCCCATCTACCTTCAAAAGCAGAGCGCCAGCTGAGGCTGGGCCCGCTGCCCTCCTCATACCTATGTAGCTGGTCTTTCCTCCAGGGGCACAGCACATGTCCAGGATCCGCTCATGTTCCTGGGGCGCCAAGGCCATGACAGGAAGCATGCTGGAGGCGCCCTGCAGCATGTAGTGTCCGGCCAGGTACTCGGGAGTAGCTCCTGTGGAGAAGGACCTTCCTGTCACGCGCTGGGACAGGGGCAGAACGGCGAGTGGACAGGAAACACTCACCAATGGGCACTGAAGAATCATACACCACCAGTCCGGTCTTTGACCACTTGCCCAAGGGATCCAGGTTAACCCCACGATTGATCAGCGCCTGAAGATAAGGAGGATCAAGACTTTAGAACCGTATAGGTCACAAGACCCAGAAGACAGAGGGAGAGACAAAAATCTGGTGCCATCAGGAGGCTGCACACCCAACTATTTGAGCTCTTCTAAAAGGAGTGTCGCGGACTTGCTGGACAGTCGCCTCCCAGCCCGCGCCCCCCATGGGATCCCATCCTTCACCTCACGCTCCAACTCTACGCCGATGAAACAGACTGCCAGCTCCCTTTCTTTTACTTCCTAGAAGTAGACTGATTTTCCAAGAGATTCAGTCCCCTTACCGCTCTGAAATTTAATGTTACTGCCTATAGCTCTTAATAGATAATCATCAGCTTATCTCCCCACCAGGAGGCTGGTCACAGACCCAGCATGCCACCGGGTCTGTCTAGGCTTGCTTCCTGGGGTAATGCCTATACATAACACTTGCATGACCACCCACTGACTTTGAACAGGGGTCTTACACCCACATTCCCCAAACAGTTCAAAATCATGAGCTTGAGGGGGGCCTCCCTGGTAGTACAAGGGTTAAATCTTAGCACCATCAAGCCACTGTGGCCTGAGCTCGAGGCCAGGCTAGGGAGCTACACACATTGCACAGCAGACCTCTGCTGTCTCGCCTGCTGCTCCCCTCAGCAGTGTATTTCAGTACATCTCTCTGTTCTGCTCCCCTCTCTGTCTCTGGTGAATCCTCTCACTCCCCACACCTCTGGCCTAGACCCCAGCTTTTATATGCATAAATAAAATAAAAATAAGTTTTTAAAACAAAAATTTTGGGCCTCTCTGGTGGCGCAAGGGGTTAAGCACCACACTATAAAGCAATCCGCAGCCTCTGTAGCACAAGTTCAATCCCCGGCCAGCCAGGGAGAAACCCACATGGCGAAGCAGACCTCTCCTGTCTTGCCTGCTGCTCCCCTCAGCAGTGTATTTCAGTCTGCCTGTTCTGTTCCCCACTCTGTCTCTGGTGAATCCTCTCACCACCACCTCCCCACCCCCCCATCTCTGGCCTATACCCCAGCTCTTGTATGCATAAATAAATCAATCTTTGAAAAAAAATCTTGAGCGCGAGAGAGCGTGTGTGCATATCTTCTTCTGGGAGCGGGAATCAGTTCCCCTGGATTCTTAAGGATCTAAAAAGCAGACAACCACTCTCATTTCTGCCTGAGGAAGCAACTTTATCCCAAAGCACATGTCTTAAGCCTGTCACAGGAGCAGAGGCTGGTCACAGACTCAGCATGCCACCAGGTCAGTCTAGGTTTGCTTCCTGGGGTAATGCCTGTACCAAGAAATGCTTGGGTGCTAAGACCCCACTCAGAAGAATCAAAAGGTCAGCAGAAGTCCACACTTTCTTGACATAAGCCAACCTTAAAGCCCACCCCATCACCTGAGCAAGGTCTCGACGCCGGGTCTTCAAGGTATTGGTCCTGAGGGTGATGGGTCGAGGCACCTCATTAGCTTCTAGGAACTCCACCAGCTGGGAAAACAAGATGCCAGGGAACAAGTCAGGTTGGCCAAGGAGCCCAGCCAGAAAAGAAGGGAGTAGGGGGCTGTCTACTTTCTTACACGGGGTGAAAAAAGACAGGATTAAAGAAAAGCAAGAGTGTCAGACTGGTAATTTTACCTCAGACAGAGGGAAGAGGTCCATGAGCTTGCCAAGCAGGAAATCTCCATAGGAATAATAAGTGGCCAGATCCTTCTGAAGTCGGTTCAGATATTCAGCACGAGACCGACCTTCCTCACGCTGAGTCCCAAAATCACGCAGCACTCCCACTATGTCCTGGATGCGCTTGTGAACTCGTTGCAAGTCTGGAATCTGGGTATGTGGGTCTATTAAGGAACTGTTTCAGGATGTCTCAGGTCCTGGAAGTCCCCTCCTCCCCACAGCACCTTGCCTTTATCCCCTCACTCTGCACTGGAAGGATATCATGCTCCACCTCCCCATCAGGGGGCAGCACAAAAGACTCCTCCTCCAGATTGATCTGTAGACCTCCATCAACCTCCTCATCCTTTTGGGTGCCTGATTTGGGGGATTCATCCTCCTCATCAGTCTCCTCCTCACTCCATTGGACCCTAGAAGCAGATCGAGAAACAGAATGATTCACAGGTCAAAACAGATACCTCCGCCTTCCTCACAGCTTCCTCCTAATTCTCCATCCTAAAGAGTTTCCAAAACTCACCCAGCAGCAGCTTCCTGGGCCTCCTGCTTCCGAGCAGCCTTTTCAATTGGCAGCAACTGAAAGAGACAGACTAGGAATACAAGCCTGCCCTTCCACCATCCCACCTAGTACTTTCTATTCCTGCATTTTCTCCCTGAATTAAAACCTAACACTTGCTCTCAGAAGGAAATACAGGCCCTAGAGAAGCAAGTAAGATTGGCACAATGCTGATCATTGTTGAAACAGAGTGGTAGATTGAAAGGGTTCACTTTGCTATTCTTCCTTTAAAGTGCATTTCTCTTTTTCACTGGAAACATTACAACGTTAATACACACCCATAAACAAAAAATGTCTTTGGGGGCCTCCCTGGTAGCCTACGGGTTAAGTCTCAGCACTATCACCAGCATGGCCTGAGTTCGATTCCTGGCCAAGGAGCTAACCCACATGGCACAGCAGACCTCTCCTGTCTCACCCACTGCTCCCCTCAGCAGTGTATTTCAGTAACTCTTCCTGTTCTGTTCCCCGCTCTGTCTCTGGTCAAGCCTCTCCACCCCATACCTCTGGCCAACACCTCAGTTCTTCTATGCAAATAAATCTTAAAATATATGTCTTTGGGCATCCATTTTGTCAACATTAAATCTACTCTATCACTTTTAGTTAAAATGATGATGCATTTTCAAGCCTGTTTCCTACCCTTTTACATTCAGTTAGATCACACACATTTTCAAATATAATAGACAAATATTAATTTATTATATGAATGACCCATAATTTACTTAAACATATTTGGCATTTTGGAAGTTTCCAGAGTTTGGGCAGCACAGTTCATGATATACTTGGAAATCTCATTCGTAACTGTAGAGAAAAGGGGGGGTTGTAGGTGAGGAGTGCAAATGTGAACTTTTTTTATACTATACCGTTCCACAGTGGTTGAGTCTTTCTACTAACATACTCAGATACTAGTTGTAATAATACATACACAATGTATTACACCTCATTAAATCAATCTTCATCCACATTCTGGGTTATCTTCCTAAATGGAATTATCAGATCAAAAGAAAGACACAAGAAGCACCAGCAGCATGGTGGGCAATGTTTGGAAGCCAGTGGTTCCAGAGACCCCAGAGGTCCTGGGATGGCAGCAGAGCAGAGGGCTCCCCTACTAGGTTAGCTCCCCAAGTCCAGGAGGCAGCATTTTCCCCAAGGTAGGGTACAGAGGCCTCAGTCTTAGCAAGTGCTGGATCTTGCCCTCAGCATGCCTCCTGTCCTACATGGAGACTGAGGTGGTCAGCAGAAACCTGAACTCCTTGCTCAAACAACTTTCCAGAGTAGTACAGGCCATGCAGCACTTTGCACCCCCAGTTTTTGTTAAGCACTGTCCAGGAAAAGGGCGTTAAGCTGCAAGAATGTCCCATCCTAGACAGTGCATCCTTCCCTAGGACCTTCTGTTTTGAGAAGCTGCCATTTTATAAGTGGTGGGGGTGAGAGGGTAAAGGGCCTGGGAGGCTGACTGTCTACCTATACTGGTCTTCGGGCACACTGCCCACTTGTTTTGACTTGTGCTTAAATGTTGGTTATTGTACACAATAAAACTGAACTAACACTATACTTTAAAAAAATAAAATCAAGAAGCTTTCTAAGGTTCTCAGTTACCAAATGCTCATCTGCGAGGCATGTAAGTGCCTACTTTACCACACCCTCACCAGCACAGAGCATTTGCCTATCTTAAAATCTGTACCCTACAGCTCTATTGCACTTGAATGTAAGCTGAGAGGCCACAGCAAGAAATTGTCAGCAAATTGATGATGGACGGTCTTCCTGGTAGCACAGGGGTTAAAGATAGCCTATCAAGCTATCACCATCCGCTGCAGCAGGAGTTCAATCCCCAGCAGGCCAGGGAGCAACCCACATGGCGAAGCAGACCTCCCCTGTCTCACCCACTGCTCAGCAATGTATTTCAGTGAATCTGCCTGTTTTGTTCCCCACTTTCTCTGCTGAATCCTCTCACCCCCCTGCATCTATGGCTTACACCCCAGTTCTTGTATGCATAAATAAATATTAAAAAAAAAAAGAAAGAAATTGACGATGGAACACCAAAATTCAATTTCTCCACTCAAGTGTATCTTTATCACAGAGGGATCTGCTGAGGAAACTGGAAAGAGTCAGAAAGGCAAGGATCCCTCCCTGAACACTGAGGAAAGACAAATCTCACCTCTTCCCCTTCATCTTCATCTTCATCTTCTGTGTTGGAATCAGCTCCATAATCATCTATCATATCAGCATCACTGCCCTCAGAGTCCCAGAGATCTCCCTGGTTCACCAGACCATCCTCTTCAGAGTCCTCTTCCTCCTCCTCACTGCTGTGGGCTGGGGCCGGGCGCTTCTTGCCTCGAGCAGTGCTTAGCAAGGCTGGGGAAGCCTTCTTACCAGGTGTCTGAACAGCCCCTGCAGATTCACAAGAGATTGATGGATGTCGACCACACCCTGACACCTGTACTTCCCATCACTAACCAAGAGTTCTTTGGCTGTTCCTTTCATTCCAGAAAAGCTCAGCAAGACCTTCCCTATCTGGGATCCAGAGGACTCCTCATGCAGCACCCAGCTCCTATTTTCACTGACCTTTTGGTAACTTTCCAGGCAATGGTTTGGCCCCAGAAGACTTATTCATCTTAGGGGTTTCAGCAGAAACCAACCTCCTCTTGGCTGCCCTGAAAAAGTATCAGGAGTGGAGAAATGGAACACAGCTCTAGGTTCTGCCACTCCCCATCACAGCTCTAAGATGTGCAAATTCCCACACAGCCCCTTCCATCAACAAGACCACACGTGGCTAAAGGTGACCAGTACCAATTTAATCTAGGAGAAGTCTGGACATCTACACTCACCTCTTTCGAGCACGACTGGACAGTCTCTTGGAACTTTCATCACCAGCTGTAAAAATAGGAAAAAGGAAGGAGGTGAGGGAAACACAGGAGGTTATAGGGGGAAATGAAAAGAAGAAGAGAAAATAAAAGCAAGAAGACTTAGCACACTAATTAAAGGGAATAGGTGGTAATACTACTGTGCTTTACTAGGAGCGAGATAGGAGTGATAAAGATGATCTTAATTTGGCTGTTGATCAACAAAATCCAAACTGGCCCTCTTCCAAACTTTTTTTTTTTTTTTTAAAGATCCATCCATTTATGCATACGAGAGCTGGGGCACAGGCCAGAGATGGGGGGGGGGGGAGAGGGGGCGCGCACAAAAGGATCCACCAGAGACAGAGCGCGGAGCAGAACAGGCAGGCTGACTGAAATACACTGCTGAGGGAGCAGCAGGTGAGACAGGAGAGGTCCACCTCGCCATGTGGGTTTCTCCCTGGCCGGCCGGGGATTGAACCCGTGCTGCACAGGCTGCAGATCGCCTCATAGTGTGGCGCTCAATCCCCTGTGCCACCAGGGAGGCCCTCTTCCAAACTTCTGATTTCAATACATAGTATCATCACCATTCTGATAACAGATTCAAAGCTTACCTTTTTTCCTGCCCTTTCCTTTACTCTCAATCAGTTCCCAACTGCATAAAGGGTTCAAATCCCTGTAATAACTGTGCAGCTATTTAAAAGTGTGGCCATCACAGGGCCCTTAGAGGATAGTGGTAAAACATGCCCAAAAAGTTAGGCAGAGTCCCTAACCCCGGCTAATATCCCAAACTGCATCTTCTAACCACTGCCCAACACAAACTACCTGTCCATAATCCTCTCCCACCCAGCTGTCCATGCAGTAACTACTCACCCTGTGGGAACTAGACCTGTGCTTTCCTGCACGATGCAGTTCAGTGATTGGTCTACCCCATTCCCAATTTCCACTTGCTAGATATTACCCATTTTCCGGCTCTTAAAGTACTCTTACACTCTCTAACTTGGTTAGATCCCTCTTCCCTGAGCGCCCTCGATGTTAAACTACAGCTCTCCTTGCATGGGTCCCTGCGCAACTTCCACAAGTTCTGAACACTGCTGACAGCATTTCATTCATACTTATTCCCTAAGTAACTTCATGCAAAGAAAACGCAACAGAAAACCAACGCAGAAAGTGAAGAACGTTGGGGCTTATGATACAGAAGAAAGAATGTGACCAAGCTGGAGGGGGACGGGGCGGGAACTGCCCCTTACCTGCAGGCAAGAATCTGGCGAGCTCGGTCTCAGCACCCTTCTGTTTGCGGGCCTTGCGGCCAGGCCCGCGCTTCTCCTTCTTGGTGGGGTCCAACTTGCGCCCCATGGCACTGGGGAAAAGAAGAATGGGAGAAGGTAGAGTCGCGCGTGCTGGAAAGGGCAAGGCAGAACGCAGGCTCACTGTATGCGCGGGAGAGGGCATCGCCCAGGCCAGACCCTCACCTCGGCATCCAAACAGCCCCCCGAGGCGCGGCCCAACCCCCAGGCCGCGCTGTGCCCCGAGCGACTCACACGCCGTTTCCACAGCGTCCCCCTGCCCTCCGCCCAGTGCAGGTGCGTGCACGCACCCTGCTTCCCCGACTTCCGCCAGGCCCACCCGACGGCTCGGCTCACCTAAAGGCGGGTGCGGGCCCGAGACACCCCCGGGCAGCCGGCTCCGCGCTCCACGTGCACTCCCGGGGACAGGTCCAGCGTCACACGCCACCGGAACGTCTCGCGCAAGCGCAGAGCGCGCTCGTCGCCAGGCCCCGCCCCTTCCGGTGGCGCTCAGTCGGCGGCTGGACCCGGAACGCGTGCTCGCCGGGGGAACGCGCGCGCGGCTGGCGGCGGCGCGCCGGGGCTAGCTCGGGGGCGGACCCCTGGAGTCACACGCGCTGAAGGCGGCGTCGGGGTGGGGCGGTGCCGTCCTCGGCCTCGCCGCCCTTCCCAGAAGGCGTTGCCTCGCTCGCGGCTTTGGGTGGGACAAGCTAGCACCTGAAGGCGCCTCCTCCCCTCAATGTGGGCAAGAGCGGGGTCGGGGGGCGGGGGGGGGGGGGTCCACTGCCCTACATCCACTCAAGATCGCAAGGTCGGGTCACTTACTATGCCCAATTCTTTCACTAGGAAACCCTCTTCCCTGACCCAGGCCTCTACCCAGACCAGTCAGGGAAGGTTCCTCGCTGCCTAGCTTCACACCTGGAGGTCGGGGCTAAGTTATCTTGCATCCTCGTTTCTCACAAGTTAACCAGAAATGACTATTTTGGTTTTCCTTCAAATGAACATTAAGGTAGTGCTTAGCTGCTACAAAGTTCCAAGCACTTCACTGGTTTTATCTTCACAACTCTGAGGAAGGTGTGTTTATTTTATACATGAGATACACACAGCCCACAACAGTTAACTCCCTCAAGATCACATAATCTTTAAAGGGAAGAACCACCCAGGTAGTTTTGGAGGCCCTTTTGTTGCACCCAAGCCGTCCATCCTCAGCCCAGAGCACACAGGGCACATGCCCACAAACGTAACAGGGCTCCCGCAGAAAAGAACATAAGGTAATCCCTGCCTTTCAACTGCACATTTCCCAAGGTTCCTGTCATACACACTCATCCACCTGCACCTACACCCACACTGAACCAGAGCACTAAAATACAAGGAAACTTTTATTTTCAATTTTCATCAAGAAATTTGCTGTGGTTTTTATGCTTTTGGTACTTTTCCGGTTTTTTTTTTTTTTTTCCACTTTATTTCATTCTAGCCGCTCAGTGGCTGGAGCCGCTGGGTTCCTGGTATTAAAAAGATGCCAACAGAGGTAGCTGTGTCTCGCCCAGGGGCCCGGCCCACTCTGAATACCCCCCAAAAAAGGAGAAAAGAAAACACAAAATAAACCAACAAAATAAAACCAAAAGGAGGAAGAAATTCAGATCATTTTCTTCAAGCCTGGCAGGAACCCACAACAGTTTGTGTGTAACAGACGTTACAGTGGGGGAGAAGCCAGGGCCCCGAAGAAGGCCAGCCTGCCAGCTCCCTGCAGATGGCGCCGGCGCTACTGCTGCATGTCTCTCCAGCAGGAAGGGCACCACTGCCCCTCACTCCCTCCCCTCCCCCAGTGCACAGGGGGCTGTTCCTTTACAACATGGAAGTTGGGGCAGAAGGAAGGAGAGGGTCTCTCAGGCCCCAGGGGGGAAGCTGGACAAGGGAAAGTGAAGAAGGTCACTGCTCAGCGGTGGAGGTGTTATCATCAATCTGGATCTTCACTGCTGCTGGGCTACCTATATGGAAAGAAAGCCAAAGGAATCAAAATTTCAGACCTTAAAAATCTACCCCATCCCCAGAGAACTCACTGGTAAGACAGTGCCCTGCCCAGTATGTAAAGTAATAGAGAGCAAAGTTACAAGTTCCAGAATGGCTCTGCTAGAACAGGTGCCAGAAGTAAATGGTCCCACCTGCTGTGGAGTAGGTTCAGGTGCTCGGTTTGCCAGGCGACTGAGAATGTTACGCTCTGACATCTGTAGCCTCACAGCAACTGGGGGAATTCGAGCAATAGTAGCGGGGAGTCGAGTCACATCGGCTTTCATGTCACTCAGCAGTTCTTCCAGCTGTTTTAGAACTGCACAGGGCAAACAGAGGCGGTGAGCTGTGGTAGCCAAGACCGAGATCCTTCCTACCACAATGGGCCAGCCTCTCATCACTTCTCTGTGACTAAGTGATGTGCTCAGTGCTGGGAGTACTGTCTTTTGTCACTGAGTAATCTGACCTGGCCTCAACCACACTCAACCACCATTCTCATACCTCAGTTCTGGCTGTCCTTGATTCTACTCTTCTTAAAAGTCCCCCTTTTAAGGGGGACTGTCCCTTGCTCCCTACTGTCTGTGTTGCCACCTCTTCTTGAGCAGCTTAGTCCCATTGTTTCCTTTCCTCTCCACCTTTCAGATCTGTCTCCCCCTTCCTTTATAACATCCTTTTCCTCATTTCACCCTTCACCCCACCTCAATGTTTTAACTTTAATTAGAAACAAAATGTTGAAAGGGGTCTAGAATTTGATGGGATCTTAAATCACCTAAAGTAACCTCTAAAGTATCCCAGCTGACACTACATTATTCTGCTTTGCTTTCCACCTCCAAGAACTTGAATATATTAGGAGTTAAAAGAGGCAAAGAACTGTCCTTGATTGCCTCTAAGACATGAGCATCCCAAGGAGGAAGGCAAAGCTCCCTGGCACACCCTAAGCTCCCAAAGGAGCTCTGAAAAAGGTCTGGCAGTAAGAAGTAAATGTGCACTAAGGAGGTTAGGGAGGAAAGAGGCTGAGTCAGCAGGAGGCAGGGGAGCCACTGGCTACCTTTGTGCAGGACCGCATTGGCTGGCTTGTTTCCTGCCATTGACTCCTTGGACAGGTGCTGATGGCTCTCTGCCAGACACTCGACCTCAGCAAAGCGGGTGTTCAGGGCCATGGAAGGGTGTGAGGGGTCCTCGGACATGTTCAGATACGCTGCCCGGCGTAGCTGTTCCTCAATCACCAGGGCTTGTTCTAAGAGCTGGGCAAGAGACAAAAGAGGAGACAAGAGTTAGACTGACACACACTTTGCTGCTTTGGGCCTCGAGGAACCTTAAAGTGTTCTTTACACACCCAAGCAGATCAACAAGCCATTGCTTTTCTTTTTAACCCCTCTTCAGAGGTCCAAGTCTTTATAACTTAATTTTCATTGATACTTTAAATAGAAACTCAACTTAGACTATATAAAGGATTAAAATCCCAAGTAATTCTACCTTCTAGAGATACTGTTAACACTGAGGGTTTGTTTTTGTTTTTTTTGTTTTTTTTTTTGGTGCCTATTGCTTACATAATTAAGGTCATTTTATATAAATATTATTTTTCACTCAGTTACATAGTGAGCATCTCATCGTCAAGTGCTCTTCAAAAAGCCCAACCTTATGGGGCCTCCCTGGTGGCGCAGCGGTTGAGCGCTGGGTTGCGAAACTACCCAAAGCCTCTGCAGCGCGGGTTTGATCCCCGGCCGCCGGGCCAGGGTCCCACATGGCACACGGACCTCTCCTGCAGCGCCTGCTGCTTCCCTCAGCAGTGTACTTCATCATTCTGCCTGTTCTACTCTCCGCTCTGGCTCTGGTGAATTCTCTCACCCTCCCGTGCCTCTGACTGTACCCAGTGCTTGTATAAATAAATAAATAAATCTTTAAAAAAAAAAAAAAGATTAAAAAAAAGAAAAAAGTCCACGCTTACAGCTGCGTGGCAGTCTGTCCTATGGGTATCCCTACCACGTAAGCTGTTCTGCTTTATCCTTTATCAGACCCGGACTCCTTTCCTCCCCAACAGGCAACCCTCTAATATACTCACTGTGTGTTTTTGTGGGTGTCTTTGATGACTGAGTATTGTTTCACATACGCATTTGAGTTACACGATGCTGTTCTGCGTTTTTTCCTTTTCCCACTATGTATCTTTCTTATGTTGTTATATATTTTTTGTTGCTTCTCGCTGCTGCTTTATGCTCCGTGATGAGAATCCACGTTTACCTATCCACTCCCCCAACAACGCCTGGGTTGCCTCCAGGACCCATCACCAAAAATTCTACTGCATTCAATACTCTTGCACATGTCACCTAATAAGAGCTATGTAAAAGGGTCTTTGAAATATATTCCAAGGGACACAATGCTGATACAAGAGTTATGAGATTTAATTTGCTGAAGTATCCACTGTTTTTTAAATAGAATAAATCCATTAGGGAGCAGAAGGAGGGAGAGTATCAGATAAATAGGCTGTTTTTTTCCATAAGACATATGGCTCCATCAGTCTACTAATTTATCCCCAAATGTATCACCTGTATCGCCCTCTTGAAAGCCTTTGCTTTCAATCTATATACCCTGACTCCTTCACCAACTCCCTCTTCCTGCCTCAAACTGTGAGTGTTCCCTAAAATCAGCCCATGGATTGTTGCCTTCTGAAGCTTTCTCTCAAGAGACTGCTCCTCTCCTGTCTCAGCCAGCACCTCTATGCAAATGACCTGAGGCTCTTCAAACCTGCCTCTCAAGCACTGACTGTTCTGATCCCACTCTTGCACAGCTGATCACGCTTTGATCCCACTTGTTTGTGGTGATAGTAGTGGAAAGATATTTACTTGTGAAAATACCAAATGACTAGTCTAAAATTGAACTTTTTTTCTATAAATCACTCTCTCTCACTTCCCTGATCTACCAATGATGACTTAACTTTCTCAGTGATTCAGGCTTAAAGCCAGTTAGTTTTAGAGTCTCACTCCTTTTATCTCAAATGCAGTTAAGTTGGCAAACTGTGGCCTGTGGGGCCAAATGTGCCTACTGTCCTCCAGTATGGTCCAAGAGCTAAAGAATGGTTTTTAAATTTTTAAGTAGTTGAAAAAGTCAAAATAAAAATATTGAGATACTTCATGAAATTTTATGTAGTTCAGATTTTAGCACTCATCAACAATAGTTTTATTGGAACCCATTTCATACTCACTTATTGCCTGTGGCTGCTTTCACACTATAACAAGAGCTGGGTATTTGCAACAGAGGATACATGCCCCAGTGTCTGAAACAGGTACCATCAGGCACTTCAATAGAGGGTTGCTGATCCCCTTGGTCAATCACAAATCCTGTGAACATTTTGATGTTTTCTTTATCTTAACCTTTTATTTTCCACAACCAGCATCACCGTCCAGGCTCTCACAACCATAAGACTATATACTCTCTATAATCTCATGAGTAACTATTCCATTTCCCTTGGTCGTAGCAAACTCTTCACAAAACTTTGATGGCTGCCCTTTAATTGCAGGCTGTAGTTGAGACTCTCTTATCTGGTGAAAACCCTACCTACTGACCTCCAGCCCTTGCTTCTCTTTGCAACCTACCTCCCCCACCACAAGGCTTTTCTACAGCCCAACTAGGATATTTACTGTCTCCAAATACCCTAAGCTTTGTTTCCTCGATGTCTTCGCCCAACCTAATTCCTTTAGCTCAAACAACATTCTGTGTCTACTCCACAATTTCTATTACACTCATGGAATTAATTCCAATGACATCTCCATGAAGTCATTTGTGAGCTCTCACTCTGCTCCCCAAATTCCCACTGAAGAAACTGCTAATGAATTCACCAGTTTCCCTAATACACAGAATGGCATTCATTTGATGGATGACTTTTGCCCCTCCTGTTAACAGAGAGCTTACCAAGCACAGGCAGCAAGACTTATTTGCCTTTACCTCCCTCTAGCACTCACTGCAGTATTACTTGTGTGCATCTGTATGCCCCCATTATATTCAGGTTAAGATGCATGTGTCTGGTCTTCGAAGAAGACCAGGCGCCCTCAATAGACATTTGCTAAATTCTTAAGTGACACTCCCTTCAGGCCTGGGCTCATTATCTGTAGTGATTCTGAACCTCTACACCTCTGCACCTTCTCTTTGCATCCACTCCACTCCTTACCTAAGCACACAAGTGCTCAGACCCAGAAAAAGTACCACCAGCCCACTGAGATCCCTACCACCTTCTCAGAGATCCAATTCAACCCCACCTCTGCATTTTTCCTGAACACTCCAACCTACGGTGTTCCCCCAACGCACCTACTGCCTAGTCTGTCATTCCTTAGGCACATAGTCATCTTCAGCCCCTGAACAGCTGATTAATTTTCAAGTCTGATTATGTTGCTCTCTAATATTTAAGATATTTCGGAGGAAAGCCTTTCACAGAATACAAATAGTTAAGTCAAATACACAGAACATAAGAAACAGGATGGGTGAATGAACAGACTCCCTCCTTTGCAGTCCCTTCTGCACTTTAAAGTCTGTTCACTTCAACACTGTGTTCCTCCTCATCCTGCTCACCTTGAACCTTCGGGCCAGAAACTTATTCTTGATCTCTAAGAAATTGCCACGGTTCATTTCACCCTTGAAAGGCTCATTGAGGATGGCATAGCGTGGGTCATTCTGGATGTCCTGCCACCGGGCATAGCCATGGCTATGGGAAAAGAGCTCAGGAAAAACAAGGCGAGGAAAGTAAAAACCTCAGACTGTGAGCCCTTCAGAAACCTTCACCCAGAACCTCAGCCCAGACTCAGGCAAAGGATACTTTATGATGCCAGCCAGCAGCCAGTAGTCATGCCGTCGATGCCAGATCTCATAGGTTTTCTTGGTGACTGTGGCTGCCCGCTCCTCATTCTGCCAAAGGGAGTGCAATTCTGAGGAGGGATTTAGGCAAAGTTAGGAGAAAAAGGCAAACATCTGTGCAAATTCAAACAGCTCTTTAGTCCTTCCCCCACATCATCTCAGTAGAATGCCTCTGGCTTTCTAACATGGACCCAGAGGCACATGCAGTCAAGCTGGCATTCCCTCTCTGGCAGTGGTAAAGTCTCTGCCTGGGTTTCTGACCAGAACCAAACTTTCTCCCTCAGATCCTTTTAACCCCTCATTTCATACCAGTAAAACCACCATCTGCAATGTTGAACATGAAACGCTGTTTAATGTTTTTCTTCTGTTTCTCATCATTCATGTCCTTGGGGGTCTCTCCATTCTGAAGCATCACCTCTTTTTTGTCCTCCTCCTCCTTCTTCTCTTCTACAGGACATTCAGAAGGAAACTGTCAGCTCCAGACAGAAGCCTAGCACTGTGATTTCTCCACGAAACTACCTGCTACAAGATGCCCAGTAACCTCCCCCTTCTCCACGGTAGCTCACAAACCCAGAAAAAGGTGTCCCTGGCCCACTGACAACTCAATGGGAAACAGATGGAGTCTTTTAGCTTGGGATAAAACAGCTATAAGGGTGCAGATGGGGCAGGGTGGATGTTCCCAGAGATAAAAGCCCTTGCATCTAGTCTGAGAGTCCTTCTAAACCACGATCAGCTTCCCCAAACACCAACCTTTGTCCTCTACTACAATGGGAGTGAGATCTATTGCTGATTTCTCCTCCACCTTTTCCACTTCAGCAACACCTGTGGGGAACAAACAGCACTGAGCGTGTATTTAAGAAGCATGTTCTCTGTCCCTCTATCCAACTGGAACAGTTCTAAACCTAATCCCTATAATCAAAGTCAGAGGTGTCTGAAGGGAGAAATGCTGTAATTTAAAATCAAGATTTTAAAAGTTAAAAAATACAACAAACTCAAGGGTGTAGAAGTCATCAGCGAGTCCTGCTGTCTCTGCAGCCTGGCTAGGAGTGAGAACTGCGGTCCCCAGAGTGATCTGGTGGTCTTGAAAATGTGGATACCTTTGGGTTCAGTCTCCATAGGCTCCTCTGTTCTCTCCTTCACCTCTGCCTTTTCCACTTTCTCCTCTCCCTCAGGAGGTTCAACAAGGACCTTCTCATCCTCTGAAGCAGGGGCAGGCGGCTGTGTACTCTTTGAAGGAAAAAAAGACAGAAGCTGAAGAAGCCAGCACCCCAAAAGCAAAGTGGGTTTGTTCATTAGCCATTAGTATGGTACCAAGTCACCCTCATGTGTTACCTCAGGGGTGGCTTCAGGGACTGCAGATTTAACCTCCTTTTCTCCTTCTGCATTCTCCTCTTCTTTGAGGCTATTTTCTTCTATTTTTACCCCATCTTCTGCAGGCCAAATGAGAAAAAAATAATTAGGAAGACGGTCCTAACTCAGAGCGAATGTCATGCCTTGTCAGTTTAACTCAACTTAAAAAAATGTCCTCTCGTGCCTTTAAGAGCCAGCCATATTCTCAGGACAGCCCTCCTAAACTGAGAGGGAGATTGCTGTGTGGCCTGCCAGACACCCCTGTTAGAACTGAGCACAGGGGAACAGAAAAAGCAAAGGCCAGGACAAGAAGGAAGGCCAGGGAAATGAGTGTGTGGGCAGACTTACCAGCAGCTGGGGCAGGGGCAGGGGTGTTGGGCTGCGTGTCCCCTGGAGTGGAGGGTGTAGGGGTCTTTGGGGAAGGTGACCCTGGCTGGGACATCTTCTTGCTTTCCTCTACTTCAGCGAGTTCAGGCATGCTCCAGCGCCCATTAACATGTTCAAATTCCTGAACCTAAAGCAAAAGACGAGAAGTTAAAGACCCAATTCTAGCTCCAGGCTGCTTTCCTGGAAACTGCTTCCAGTTTCCCCTAGAAACCTTGAACTCAGGTGAGGCTCAGGCATTACCTTCTTGCGAATCAAGGACATGACACCAATCCTTGTAAGAACATGCTGCCGAGACAGGCCTTCTCGGGGGACACCATCAGCAAAGGTCTCAGCCCCATCTGCTCCAGGCTCACATAAATGCCGCATAAAAAGAGACACGTAAGCTCTGCAGGAAACAAGTACAGAAATGAGTTAAGACAATGATCAGATTCTGCCCTATACCCACTAAGGCATTATCCCAGACAGTGACTATGGTCCATATTGAGGTAAGGCCCACATACACTGTAGGCTGATGTCTACACTCCACACCACACCATAGGTTCTCTCTCAAGGTAGCTAGGGGACACAAAGAACCCTACTACTACTAACAGTTTCACCTGCCAACTTCAGCAGAAGACACAGCCAACTTCCCTGCACAGCCCTGACTGGCAGTGGAGGATAACCAGAGGCTAGAATTCTTTGCTCTAGTTACATCAGTCATTCCAGCTTTCCACTTACTTGAACTCTTTCTCTGATTTGCCACGCAGATCCCTCACCAGCCACTGAGTGGTAAAAGCATCCTGAGGTGGCATCCCATATCGCATAATAGCATTAAGAAAGGCTTTGCGCTGACGAGCATTAAAGCCAAGTACCTAGAGAGAGAAGGAACCTAGGTGAGCGGGAGCAGGTCTTTTCCCATCAGCATTCATTACCCCTCCCCAGAATTATGTGCACTTACTTCAATATTTCCACCAACACGGGCCAACAGAGGAGGCAATGGCTTATCTTTATCATTCCGCAGGCCCTTGCGACTGGGCCTGCGGGGAGCTGCAAAAAGAAAAGGATGCATGAGCAACACGGGTGGCAAAATTAGAAAAAGCAGTATTTTCAAAACCAGCATACAGGCACAGCCCTCACCTTCTGAACGTTCATCAAAGTCTTCATCACCTTCCTCTGAGGCCACTGAATAATCGGACTGGTTGTCGGACTGGTCGTCCTGCCAATCTGGAGGGAGAGAGGGCAGATGAGCGGGGCCCACTGCTCTAGTGGAACGGCCCATGGGTGGGGGGCGGGGCCGGCCACACACACCTCGGTCCTCCTGTGAGCCATCATTGTAGTTGACCTGTTTACGGATTCTTTTTCCTTTGCCCAGATTTCGGGCCAGATCTTCTTGCTGCTGCTCATAATGGTGCCGCAGCAATTTCTCCCAGTAGTCAGGATCCACACTTTCTTCCTGTTTTATGATTTCCCGTTCTACCTCCTCTTCCTCCTGGGACAGAGGGAGGGCCAGGACTCAGGGGTGCTGAAGTCAGCACCACCAGCTACCCCTGGTCCTCACAGTTCCCATTCTGCTAGCTCCTTTTCATGACTTGACTCTGAAATAGTTGGTGTGCCTGCTTGGACCTAAGAACTTGAAAGAAATTTAATTGACAGGACGTGACTCCTCATGATTATTTATAGATTAGCAGCCAACGGAACTGAAAGAAATACATGGGAGGCACTATTATCACAAGAGAAGGTTAAAGAGAGATAATGTGCTTTCTTATAACCTCTTTCATTTGACACATAGTTATGAGATGGCAAAATAAAGGAAAGAGAGGTTAGAACCTTGGTAAGGCAGAACACAGGAGCTTCTGAAATACTGCGAAAGTTTCATGAATGGGCCTCCCTGGTGGCACAAGGTGTTAAGGACAGCACTGTGAAGCAATCCTCAGCTACTACAGCTGGAATTTGATCCCAGGCAGGCCAGGGAGAAACCCGTATTGCACAGTAGACCTCTCCTGCTTCGCCCGTTGCTCCCCTCAGCAGTGTATTTCGGTCAGTCAGCCTGTTCTGTCCCCCACTCTATCTCTGGTGAATCCTCTCACCCCCACACCTCTGGCCTATACCCCAGCTCTTGTATGCATAAATTTTTTAAAGTTTCATGAGATAAAGTCAAAGGATCATAAACCCTACTGTTCCTCATATACTCCTTAAAAGTTTACCAACTATGAGGGCCTCCCTGGTGGCCTAGGGGTTAAATCTCAGTGCTATCACCCCCAGCCAGGGAGCTAACCTACATATGGCACAGCAGACCTCTCCTATCTCACCTGCTGTACCTCTTAGCAGTACATCCGCCTGTTCTCCTCCCCACTGTTTCTGGTGGATCCTCTCATGCCCTGGACCTCTGGCCTACACACCAATTCTTTTATGCAAAAAAAAATATGTAATTTTTCAGATACACGTATGTATATCTGTCTTGTCCATCTAGATCTAAATACATAGATCTCCTCTTATGTCCCAGTGTTTAAGTTCCTCTGAAAGTCATCGTTTTTTCAGATACTTCAGGGCCATTAATTGATTCCAAATACCTTACATTACAGTTAAACTGCTGCCAGCAGCATATTATAAACAACTTAAATGTCCATCATGACGGAACTAATAAATTGTGTGTGTTGCTGGGGGCAGGGAACGACACACAGCAAGTGGAAGTAGCTAAATGGTATAAAGTACCAACTATAAACAAGTCAGTCACGGGGATGCAAGGTACAGACTTCAATTGATAACCACATGACATATTTAAATGTTATCAAGATCTTAGAAGTTCTCTCCACAGGAAAAAAAATTTGTAAGTCTCTGTGGCAATGGATGTTAACTAGTCAATTCCCAGTACATCCAAATATCAACTCATTATATTGTATACCTGAAGCTAATGTTATCCATCAATTATATGTTCATTTAAAAGTAATTATAGTGGCCCTCCCTAGTGGCATAAGGGGTTAAGTTGCAGCACTATGAAGCTGTCAGCAGCTACTACAGCACAAGTTCGATCTCCAGCCAGAGAAATGACCCACATGGCACAGTAGACCTCTCCTGTCTTGCCCGCTGCTCCCCTCGGCAGTGTATTTCAGTCAATCTGCGTGTTCTGTTCCCCACTCTGTCTCTGATGAATGCTCTCACCCCCTGCATCTCTGGCCTGTACCCCGGAGTTCTTGTATGCATAAATAAATCTTTAGAGAAAAAATAAAGGGCCTCCCTGGTGGCCAAAGGGATTAAAATACAACCTATGAAGCTATCAGCAGCCACTGCAGCATGAGTTTGATCCCCGGCTGGCCAGGGAGCAACCCACATGGCGCAGCAGATCTCTCCTGACTCACCCGCTGCTCCCCTCAGCAGTGTATTTCAGTCAATCTGCCTGTCCTACTGTCTCTCGTGAATCCTCTCACCCTCCACACCTCTGGCCTGTACCCCAGCTCTTATGTGCATATATAAAAAAATCTTAAAAAAAATAAAAATAAAAATAAATAATTATGGTACCTCCAACTAAGGACATAGCATACAAAAAAGGCAGAGTAGAAAGCTCTTTTTGTACTGATTTGCATTTTATCTTCAAGATATATTAAGTTAACAAAGGCAAGGTAAAGAATACTATATGGAACTACTTGGTGCTTAAAAGGAGGGGCCTCCCTGGTGGTGCAAGGGGTTAAGCACAGCACTATGAAGCTATCCACAGCCTCTGCAGCACGAGTTCGATGCCCGGCTGCCAGGGAGCAACTCACATGGTGTAGCAGACTTCTCCTGTCTCGCCCGCTGCTCCCCTCAGCAGTATGTTTAAATCAGTCTACCTGTTCTGTTCCCCACTCTATGTCTCTGGTGAATCCTCTCACCCCCACACCTCAGGCCTGTACCCCAGTTCTTGTATGCAGAAATACATAAATCTTTAAAAAAAAAAAAAAAAGAGGGGCCTCCCTGGTGGCACAGCAGGTTGAGCGCAGCACTGTGGAGCTGTCCGCAGCTTATGCAGCGCAGGTTTGATTCTTGGCTGGCCGGAGAAATACCCACATGAGAAGCAGACCCCCTCCTGTCTCGACCGACCTCTCCTGTCTCACCCGCTGCTCCTCTCAGCAGTGTTTTCAGTCCTTCTGCCTGTTCTGCTCCCTGCTTTGTCTCTGATGAATTCTCTTACCCTCCCATGCCTCTGGCCTGTACCCCAGTTCTTGTATAAATAATTAAATCTTTAAAAAAACAAAAAGGAAAAGGAAAAGGGATGTGTAGAGGCAAAGGCATATACAGGCACACATCCTCTAACTGTACTTCACACATGGTGCACTTTAAGGGATTGAAAGGTATGTGGCCACCCCACAAATCAGTGAGCCCACTGGGGCCACATGCCCAACAGCACGTGCTCACTTTGCACCTGTGTCACATTTAATCAAGGTTCTACACTGTATTTTAGAAATAATGCCATTGCACACTTAACCAATTACAGTAGAGTGCACTAAGAAACCAAAACACGTGTGTGACTCACTTTATTGCAATATTCACTTTATGTGGTGGCCTGGAACCAAACCCAAAATATCTCCATGGTGTGCCTGTATACACCTGTATGGATTTATATGTATTATTTTTAGAAGATAGGGTTTCCCTTGTGGCACAGGGGTTAAAGACACAGCACTGTCAAGCTGTCGCCAGCCACTGGAGCATGAGTTCGATCCCCTGCCAGGGAGCTGCCCACATGGTGCAGCAGACCTCTCCTGACTCACCCGCTGTTCCCCTCAGCAGTATATTTCAGTCAATCCACCTGTTCTCTTCCCCACTCTGTCTCTGGTGACTCCTCTCATCCCCCACACCTCTGGCCTGTACTCCAGTTCTTACATGCATAAACAAATCTTTAAATATATATATATTTTTAGAAAATATATAAATAACAAAAACATCATTTATTACTGCTAGTGAAAAAAACTAGAAAGACAAAGGACGGCATGGAAAAGATGTACCTTTGCTTTTTCTGAATTTTGAACCATGGAGCTGCTAAGAAAAAAATTTTAGTAATAATAAAAGTGAACAGCAGCTGCAGTCTTAAGAGAGGTCCTTCGGACACCTGTGAGGTCAGAAGCAAAGGTTAGCAACAGGGGAGAGAGCACCACCTCTCCCCTTCCCGACCAGTCAGCACACGCTGCCCCGGTGGATCACTCCTGGTTGCAATTTCTGCCCTGAAAGGTCAGTGCAGCCGGGCCAGAAGCACACTCCTCATTGAACACTACTGGCCTACAGGCCTAGGCCAGACTTCCAGCCATAGTTACGCAAAACTGAGGTTAGTAGCATCACCTTCAAAAACAAAGATAACAGGTATCAGAAAAACACACAGTTAAGGCCAATATTTTTGAATTGGAAGGATAAGAAAGATGGCACAGATCACCAGAAACTGGCGCCAATTCAAAGAACCCCAAGCTGAGTGGCCTAAAGGGGACCACTAGAGCGTACATTTTTTTTTTTCATTTTATACCAAATTTATTTCTTGGGGGTGGAGAAGAATTACTGCAGAAGCTATGCATTTATCATTGCTTCAGTACCTTGTTATTTTACTACAAAATACTAAGAAAAGGACAGGGAGAAAAAAGGAGAAACAATTCTAATGTTTTTAAAAGCACAGGAAGATAAGCTGCCTAGGTATGTATCTTCTGCCTTTCCTCCAAAGAGACCTGAAATAGCAGTTATCTGTAGTTAATAAAATATAAGAGAAAACAAAGAGTTAGATTCTGATAAAGAGCTAGTTAATGTAACTGTTTTGAATGTGAAATTCGGCTGTGAGTTTCCTGACTACCATGGCAGAGATGAGAGTATGATTGGCCTACCAATTCATCGATGTACTATTTTGTCTACAGATGTTTTCCTTCTGTCTCAAATACCATCTTGGTCTCAATTCCAAGTTTTGGACCGATCACCAAGCACAGTATTACCTTGGACTGATACTCACCCCCATCTCTTCTTCCCGTACCACATACTGGGCCACTTTAAATGAGCTCAAATATTCATTCATGCCCTGCAATTCTGTGTCTTCAGTCTCATCCTGATTACGGTCCAACAGTCGTTCAATGGCCTTATCATCATAGTGGATAACGCTGCTGTCCTCTCCCTCTTTGTTGTCTCCTCCTAGAAAGAATCAGGGGTCCATACCCTCAAAGTTAGCTTCAGCAGCTGCAGTGGAAAGAGCAAACACCACATGCCCCTTGGTCTAAGTCCCAGGAGCCCAGGTATCAAAGAAACCCTTTAGAAAGGCTAACCCCAACACCAAAGCAAGTTCCCAACTAGCTCACCTCCATCTGTGGCCTCATCCTTGAATAGTTCCTCCGTGCCAAACTTGAGGATGTCATCAAGCTCCTGTTTGGACATGGATCCAGTCTTGGAGCCTAGTCCAGGTCGAACCACTAGATGCGTCAGCATCATCTTCTTCTTTGCCACCTGCGTGATGCGCTCCTCCACTGATGCACGGGTCACAAACCGATAGATCATCACCTTCTTATTTTGCCCAATACGGTGAGCTCTGCTAAAGGCCTGGAGTTGGACAATAACAAAGTCAGAAGGCAAAGGAACCATATTTGCCCAACACCACTTTTGCCCAATTTCCACATAAGGTAAACCTAGCACAGGGCAGGGACTACAACTTAACTTCATACAAAATTTCTCTGCACCCTGCCCCCAGACACCACCTCTATCATGTTACCCAAAACAGGACCATAGCTAACCCAAACTCTCTGGCTTACAATAAGGTAGAATCTACATCCAAAGAATCTACTGTTTCCTCCTGAAACAACTAATTCCAGATGGTGGAGCACTCACAAAAAGCACTGCGCTTCCAGTAAGTTACTACATACCAAGGCAGCTACCTCTGCTCACCTGGATGTCATTATGGGGGTTCCAGTCAGAGTCGTAGATAATAACTGTGTCAGCAGTGGCCAGATTGATTCCAAGGCCTCCAGCTCGTGTGGAAAGCAAGAAGCAGAACTGCTGAGCACCCGGTGCTAAAAACAGAACCAAAAATCCCATTAAAAGTGTCTCCTGAATTTCCATTAATAAATGTAGAAGGAATGTCAGAAATAGAAAACTTCATTATGCAATCACAGTAATAATGGTTGGCAGCAAGGTCTACCTGTGGATACTGAACCCAGTGTCAAAGTATAAGGAGAAACAGGAGATTACTATTGTCTCAAATACCTCCCTCAAGACAGTTAGCAATTACAGCAGGTAAAAGTAACTTTACAGAGAAGATACTCTGCACCACCTTAACCCAGCAAATCAAGGTGTATCACCAGTAAGGGACGTTATCGACACGTCATGTCCTCACTGTTATGATGCAGTTACGATGCATGAAAAAGAACTTTTATGGGATTCTTGTCCAAATGACCAAACTCAATTTAATCAGAAAATATCAAACAAACCTAAACTTTAGAGTCTACAAACTGACCAGTACATGCTTAAAGTTTCAATGTCATGAAAGAAGAAAAAAGAATGAGTAACTACTACAGACAGGAAGAGAAGCAACAGACAATGCAATCTGGCATCTGAGGTTGGATTCCTAAAAAGGCATTAGGGAGAAAAGTGGTGACATTCAATTAAGACTTGTAGCTAAGTCAACAATATTGTACCATTGTTAATTTCCTGGTTTTGATAATTATACTGTGCTTACATATGTTGTTGTTATGAAGGGAAACAGGGTGGGGAGTATACATGAACTCTATTTTTTGCAACTTAGGTTCAAAATTATTTAAAAATTAAACGTTAAAAAAAAGAAGGGTTGGGCCTCCCTGCTGGCGCAAGGGGTTAAGACGCAACCTATGAAGCTGTCTGTAGCCTCTCCAGCTTGAGTTCAATTCCCTGGCTGGCCAGGGAGCAGTTGCCAACATGGCGCAGCAGACCTCTCCTGTCTCACCCGCTGCTCCCCTTAGCAGTGTACTTTGGTCAGTCTGCCTGTTCTGTTTCCCACTCTGTCTCTGGTGAATCCTCTCACCCCCCCCATTCTGCTGGCCTAAACCCCAACTTTTGTATGCATGCATAAATCTTTAAACAAAAAAAAAAAAAAGAAGAAGGGTAGTAGTACGGAGACAAGTCTGCCACTAACGTGCTATTGAGATTAGAAAAGTCCTGGTCCCGGGCCTCCCCGGTGGCGCAGCGGTTGAGCGCTGGGTTGCGAAGCTGCCCGCGGCCTCTGCAGCGCCGGTTCGATCCCCGGCTGCTCCCTGGCCACCGGAGGAGGGTCCCACTTGGCGCGCAGACCTCTCCTGCTGCCCGCTGCTCCCCTCAGCAGTGTACTTCGGTCCTTCTGCCTGCTCTGCTCCCCGCTCTGGCTCTGGTGAATTCTCTCACCCTCCCGCGCTTCTGACTGTACCCAGTGCATGTATAAACAAAACAAACAAACAAATAAATAAACAAACAAACATGCCTCTATTAAAAAAAAAAAAAACTTAAAAGAAAAAAAAAAAAAAAAAGTAAAGTCCTGGTCCCTCTCAGGCCTCAAAATACAATGAGGAGAGTTACGTAAAATGCTCTTCTTTCTAGCAGAAAGAATAAGAACTCCAAAGGGAAAAGCTCTCCTAAGAACAGTCGAATAGTCTTCCAATCAAGACATTCAAAGCTTTCCTCTTCCCTATCAACTGTATGAGACCTAAAATCAACTACACAGAAAAGCAAATGCATGAGAACATGATGATAAGAACATGCCAGGCCCCTGGCATCAGGTTTCTTTAGGCCTTGCTTGCTCCTGTCACAAATGCCTTGAGGCAGAATGTGGGAAGGAGGAAGAATCGCTCTGCAGACTGGCAGGCCCAAAGACACAGGCGAATGGAGATGCCTGGGTGGAAGCCCCTTCTCCTCGCTCACCGTTGAAGCGGTCAATGGCCTCTTGACGCATGTTCCCAGTAATCCCACCGTCAATACGCTCATACTTATAACCTTCATGTTCCAGGAAATCCTCTAGCAGGTCCAACATCTTAGTCATCTGGAAGAGCAAGTCTAGTTACAGAGGAGCCAGAGGACTGCCCCTTTCCCCATGCCATGATGAGGCTTGTCTACTGCTGACCTGAAGCCCCCAGCCCCACCACACAATACCTGGGAGAAAATAAGCACACGGTGCCCTCCCTCCTTAAGGTTCTTGAGCATCTTCTGTAGCAGCAGCAACTTCCCAGATGCTCTGATTAGGGCACTGCCGTCATACATGCCATTAGGCATCTTAGGGGCTTCCTAAGGAGAGAAGCAAAGAGAAAAACATTGAAAGCAAGCCCAATGGAGAGGTTCCAACCCAGGGAGGAAGGGGCCCAACATACCATTGCAGCCACAGGGAAGAGATACGGGTGGTTGCAGCACTTCTTAAGATCCATCACCACATTTAACAGGGAAACCTGGTTGCCACCACCTCGAGCATTGAGTGCTTCAAAATTTCGAGTGAGAATGTACTTGTAGTACTTCCTACATGGGCAAGAGAAAAAGCAGTCAGACTCAAGGGTCTCACATGACTCCTGATGCACTCCCCCCAAGGTATGCGAGCTTCCTGCAGAAGTATCTCACTAAACACCAATGTCACCATGTTGAATAAGGGAAGGATAACTAATAAGCACATGGCTCCAGGCCTCTGGCATGAGATTTCTTTAGGCCTTGCTTGCTCCTGTCACAGATGCCTTGAGGCAGTGTGGGAAGGAGTAAGAACTGCTCCGCAGACTGGCAGATGTCTAAATTTGCAAAATGGAGTCACTGCTTCTGTCCCTTCCGACTCACTTCTGCATGGGGCTCAGCTCCACACGCACAATCAGCTCTGTCTTGGATGGCATATTCTTGAATACATCAGCTTTGAGCCGCCGCAACATGTGGGGCCCCAGCATGTCATGCAATTTTTTAATCTGGTCTTCCTTGGCAATGTCAGCAAACTCCTCCAAGAAGCCTTCCAAATTGCTTCAAAAAGAAAGAAAGGAAAAGTTGTTGGCAAGAGCAAAAGGAAGAAAAGAAAGTGATGTTGCCCCTTTCTGTAGAAAAGGGGCAACAGGAAGAATTAAAAGCAGCCAAGTTGCAAGCTGGTTATGGGTAAATACACACTTACTGGAACCTCTCGGGGGTCAGAAAGTTGAGCAGATGAAACAACTCTTCTAGATTGTTCTGTAGCGGGGTTCCCGTCAGCAACAGCTTATGCTGGAGTGAGTAGCCATTTAAGACCCGGAAGAACTGGGAAAGCAGAGGAAGATGTTAAATCCAATGAGGAGAAAACTCCAGGATCTCTGCACCAAGTTCCAGCTATTTCACTGCCCATTAGTTTAGCCCCACCCAGCGCCATCTCTTTAAGGCGGGCCACCAAGGTTCTCTCTCACAAGAAGGCAGAGGCGGGCCTCCCCAGTGGCGCAGCAGTTGAGTGCTGGGTTGCGAAGCTGCCGGCAGCCTCTGCAGTGCCGGTTCAATCCCCGGCCCCTGGAGAGGGTCCCACATGGTGCACAGATCTCTCCTGCCGCCCGCTGCTCCCCTCAGCAGTGTACTTCATCATTCTGCCTGCTCTGCTCTCCCCTCTGACTCTGGTGAATTCTTTCACCCTCCCGCACTTCTGATTGTACCCAGTGCTTGTATAAATAAATAAAATCTTAAAAAAAAAAAAAGGCAGAGGCCACTTTTCCCTTGCCTCCCCTCCTATGCCTCTGCTTAATGAGTGAAACTAGAAAACTAAAACTCAAGGCCAAAACCACTGCCAAGCCCTCACCTTAGACTGATTGTTCTTGAGCCTATGGGCTTCATCCACAATGAGGCAGGCCCAATCAATGGAACCCAAGATGGCCATATCAATGGTGATCAACTCATAAGATGTCAGCAGCACATGGAATTTCACAGATGCCTCTTTCTGCACAAGAAAGCCAGCGGGTCACTAATGTTACCTCCCCCAGTGTCAGCACACCCAGGCACATGTAGGGTGTTCTCTCCTCCGAGCTGTTATCCAATTTGTCTCACCCCAAAGACTAGGTCCCATCCCTCTAGGATGATCTCCCTCCCACAGAAATACCTTCATACGGGAGGCCTTCTTGCCACCACGAATGGCATTGTCTTCAAAGGAGAACTCATTCTCTCGGATGATGGCACGGCTGTCTTTGTCACCCACGTAGGTCACCACATACATATCTGGAGCCCACATTTCAAACTCCCGCTCCCAGTTGATGATGGTAGAAAGAGGGGCACTCACTAGGAAGGGGCCTTTGGAATGACCCTTAGAGAAAGAAGAGTAGCAACAGTGTAAGAACCAAGGGTCACACCACACTAGAAGGCCAGCACCCCCCTGTACCCCTATCCCCCAGAGCTAGCTGAGGTCTGGTGTATGGACTCACCCTCACCTCTCTCTATGCGTGGGAACACGCTGCCTACTCCACTCCACAAAGTCAAGTCTGCTTTTACAGACAGCCTAAAACCTTACCTCTTCCATTAGGTCTTTCCATACTAATTCCACGGACAATTCCACTTATCACAACTCAAATCCATTGCCCCAGGACTGAGGCTCTCTGCACCCACCACCAATTTTACCCACAGCTCCATCTCATCAAATCTTCCTCTAAGTACACGTGTCTACCTTTCTGCCATTCAACAGTATTCATCAAGATCAGCAACCAATTTTTTCTTCCTTTTACTCTCCTAAGACCGTAAACTAAGAGCGTAAAATACCTAACAGCCTAGCTCTCCTACCTCCTTGTAGAGAGAATAGAGGAAGACCGCAGTCTGCACAGTCTTCCCCAGACCCATCTCATCAGCCAAGATGGTATCGGTGCCCTGAGCCCAGGAAAAGCGCAACCAGTTCAAGCCCTCCATCTGATAGGGGTGCAAGGTTCCACCTGTAGCATCCAGGTACTCCGGCTGCCGCTCATACTTCACGGTTGGCTGAAAGATGATATAAGAAGTCAAGAGCTAAGAAGGAATCACTTCCTTCCATTAAAAGAGCAATGCCTCTTCTTCACACATCTTCAAGAGCTCTTCCTTGAGAGTCTTAAGAAAACTGTGAGGAAAAGACCCTCAATGATCACTGAAACTTTGCGACTGATTTAAGACCCTCCAGGAAGTAAGGCAATTAATCTATCAGGCATACAGATCTGAGGAAAGACACATCACAGCCTGCCTGGCAATCTAGTTGTCTAGGGTCCTTCTCAGTAATCCAGTAAGGCTCTGCTAGTCAGATAAATAATCCTCTATTTCCACTAGATTCACCTTTTACTTGATTTTTTTAGCTGAGGTGTAATTGACATTTAACGTAATAGTTTCCGATGCATAAATATTACGTTTGGAAATTGTGCAAATTGCTCACTGTAATAATCTACTGATAGATTCATCTTTTTAGCCTTAACCATTTCATTCTCACATTAATCAAGTAAGACCCAAGCAATTGAGCCAGAAAATAAGGGTTAGAGGGCCCAGATTCCAACGTGAGTTTCACAAAGCTTGGTTGTGTGTCCCCTCACTAGGTAACACTTCCTCAATCGTTTAAAACACCACACCTTCCATATTTCCATTTTTCTGATGAAAAGATAAAGTAATGCTAGTATTTCCCGATTTACAGAGAAATGGGGAGGAAGGGCAACAGGCCTCATGGGGCATCCTCAGCTATAAAGTCAGGACCTGCAGATCAAGCCACCAAATCACATCACTAGGCTGAAGCACACGTACATCGTCCTACACAACAAATTGTGCCATCCCAGTTTTGCCCCAACTCACATCAACTGTTGGTGTTTCAGGAGGCCTCTCCAACTTCCTCAGCTTTACCTTCTTGAGTTTCTTGCCTGGCCGTCCTTCCTCACCCCTCATTAACTCTCTAAAAGAGACAACATCACACAGTTGTCAAGGGTCCTTCTCAGTAAAGAGCTACTCCACCCCTCACCCAAGCCACTCACCTGTGATTCCAATAGCTCTGCTTAAACAGGTCATAATCTTGTATCTCCACATCCTCACTCTCCCAGGATGCCTGATCATATGGCAAGTCCCGCCACTTAATCAAGTAGTGGACATGGCCCTTCTTGTCCACGCTGTAAGGTCAAGGAGAGAAAACAGTCAGAGCCAGGCCACCCTCCTCTTTGCCTAAGTCAGCCCTGCTCTCAAAACTGTCAGTAACCAGACTCTACGGAGGCCAGACATACAATTCAAAGCCTCTACTATACCAGTCTTTGAACCAAAAATGACCTCTAATCTATAGTTGCCTATGGCTCAGACACCAGGATTCAGTTGGTTAATAACATGTAGAGGTCTCTTCCAAGTCTAAATCCATTTTCTTACTCCCTTTGGTAGGGATCTCCCAGCGGATATACGGCCTACCTCCACGATTCCCAAGACAAACACCAGTCTGGCCCAGCTCCATTCGTACCTGTGGTTGAGAATTCGGTGGATCATCATCCACTCAGGTTTTATCCCATAGCGGTAGAAGCGCTCCTCCATCTCTGCAAACTTGGGGTCCTTGTTCTTTCGCTTTCGGCTCTTTTCTTCATCTCCACCAAAATCCCCAGAGGGTGGTTCATCCATATCATTCTTCCGCTGATAGTTTCGGAACATCACTTGACAATGCAGCTCCAACTGCAAGCAGAAAGATAAGTAAGTCAACCCAGAAGTTATATACACCTTCTCTCCCCGAGGCTCTTTTCTCACTACCCTCTTCTCGAGTCCCCTATCTCTAGTGCATTCCAGGTTTACCTGCAGTTCGGACACCCAGGAGCAGTGCCAATAAGACATGCCTTGCCATTTCACAAAGAACTGCCGCTCTGGCCGCCCCTCCAAGGGTTTGGGGGAGGGAGTATTGGGATCAGCATCCGGAGGCCGAGGCACTGGTGTGGGAGATGGTGGTTGACCCCATTTCCAGATGAGGATCTTCTGGACTTTGCCCTTAAGAGCTGGACACTGTGGGAAAAAAAGAGAATCCAACATCAAATCATTATCCTGGGGAGGAGATGATAGAGCCCACAGCCTCAACCAAATCAAAGGATTACTAAGCTTCATTTCAAGTAAGATCTAATTCCAGGACACTTCTACTGAAAGAGTAATAGAAGTCCCTCCCTACTTCAGAATTTCATTCCTATTTACTTAACAGAGCCAATAGTTAGACTTCGACAATCCAAAGCAGACCACGAGCACAGAACTCCTCTTTCAACCAATCTGAAGGCAGCAAGTCGCCCTATTTAACCATTCTTTTTCCCCTTTTTTTTTTTTAAGTGGGGATCTCCGGGTGAGGACCAGAAAACCTGCTAGACAAATTCTAAAAGAGCTGTAACACTCCTATTTAATTAACCATTCTAAACTACCAGCGCCCCAGGACTGGATGGCAAGTCAGGGAGAGATGTTCTGGGCTATAAGAACACTGCCCCACCCCCTTTAAAAGAACAGGCAAAGCATCAATTTCTTTGTTTGACGTTAGTCTGACATTTTCCCAGGATACCTGTCTCAGGGCTAGGTGGTCTATAGTTCTCCATCGGCCTCTCCTGCCCCTCAGTCTCATGCCTGCATTTAACCCTAATGTTGGGCTACACTTCACATCTCCCACCTGGCTGGGGGAAGTCACTCACCGTACAACGGGGACACAGCCATTCACCGTTGGGGATCTCTGGAAGTGGGGGGTTCAGGCAGTGAATGTGGTATGAAGAAGGACAGGTGTCACAGCAGAGCAGCTCCCCACCGTCCTTGCAAACCCGACAGAATTCCATATGGTGGTCATCCTCCTCTTCGGGGTCACCACCAACCTCTTCAAGGATCTCCTCACCCTCCGAATTGTCTTCTTTAGCCTCCCACTGGATGCCTTCCTTCTCCTGCAGAGGAAGACCAGAGTCTGATTATTCCCACCCCCCACCCCTGAACCACACCCATCCCCCTTCTGAATGCTTCCTGAAGCCCACACCAAGACCATCACCAAGTCTACTCCCACCAGACCCATAAAAGCCTTCTCGCCCCACCCTTCCAGGGCTCCCAAGGGCCACAATGGCCAAGTACTCACACAGTGTGGGCAGCTCCACTTGCCCTCAGGAGCCTTCTCCATATCCGGATCCAGGCAGACCATGTGGTAGGCTCGGGGACAGGTATCACACAGGATGATCTCACCGCCTTGCTGGCACACCTCGCAATAGTCCTGGTGGTCTGTCTCATAACCATCCACAGCAGTCACCTCCTCCTCGCCTGGGCAAGGAAGAGGGAAAGCCCAGTTATTAGAAAAAAACTACCTCCCCCCAACCCCTATCTCCATAGGGAGATTTTCCCCAACCACTCCCACCTTATCCCACCACATACAGATACAGAAAAGAAACACACCTTTCTTCTTCTTTTTAGTGGTTCGGAGTTTCTTGCGACTGCGGCTACTGCGGCTGGTGGAACCATCAGAAACAGAATAGCTATTGATACTGGCATCATCGAAGTCAGACTCCACATCTAAGTCATCATCCTCACTCTGGCAGAATGAAAAGGCACATGGTTAGAGGTTCAAACCCAAGGGAAGAGAGTGGTAGAGAAGGAATCACTCTTACCAGGGAGCCTAGAATCCCAGCAAGGTCTGTTCTACATGGAGCCTAGTCAGACCTTGTTCTGCGGCCAGCCCCCCTCCTCACGTGCCCACCATGAACGCTAGATCCCGCTATAAGGTGATGTCCTCTTGTTTAGACAGGGCCCTCCACCAAAGGGCTGCACTGGGCTCTCACCGAGGATCTCTTACGCTTAGAACCAAAACCTCCCAGCTTGATTTTCAGGGGTGCGACTTTCTTGGGTTTAGGCTTCTTGGCATCAGGTACACGAGGGCTGCCCTTGGGTTTTCTCCGAGCATTGGGACCTGAAGTCAGAAGAGTGCAAGTTAAGATCATCCAACCCAAAGTTCCCTTCTAAATCCAAGGGCCATTCCTCCCTCCAATATCTAGCTTAGTGCTAAAAGAACAGAATCTCCATGCTTTCTCTGCCTTCAACATCCTAAGCCCACACTTGTCCTTCCCCTCCATGGAGCCCCATTTCACCTTTGCCCTCCTTGGTCTTGGCCTTGCGGATAGGCACCTCCACGGGGGGAGGTGGTGGTGCAACTTCTGTGGCGGTCACCATGCTCTCCACCACAGCCACTGCCGCCGCGGCCGCCGCTGCCACTGAAGCCCCAGAACTGCCTTTGAAGGGGTTGTTGGTACTGAATTCCCGCCACTTTGCACCCAAAACCATCATCATCTTGGAGACAGCAATCTTAGGGTTTTTGGCAGCAATAAGGGGTCTGTGGTAGAGAAATGGGGTAAGAACAGAAAAGAAAAAGTTCATGAATAAAAGAGAGGGAAGGGAAGTGAGAAGAGATTGCTTAAGTACTCTCCTCCCCCCGCGCCCCAAACTCTTACTTACCGGACAAACTGGCTGAAGGCCTTGTAGTTGGTGAGGGTACGGTAATCCTCCTCTGAGAACACATGGTCAATGTCTTCCATGCCCCAGTCTTCCAGGAGCTGAGCAGATGATTTAGGTTCCTGCAGAGAGAACAAGGTCAAAGACCTGACACCTACTGCCCACACCTGCTATGAGAATGAGTTGAAACTAAGGTTTGCAAACCCCCGGGTAAGAGAGCTGAGAGGAAATCATTAGCAGTAAGTGGAGAAAACGTTCCAAAGAGCAGAGGAGTGTCTGTGAAACAAAGGACAGGAGTTAACACACAGAGAAGGGGATGGAAGTCCAGGCACCTTTGAATCATCATCGTCATCATCCTCCTCTTCCTCCTCCTTCCGCTTGGATTTGCTCTTCTTTTCTTTCTTAGGTCCAAGCTTCTTTTTCTTCTTCTTGCCAGGGGTGTAGTCGCTGCCCTCACTGTCTGAGCGAAGAGCCACCTCTTCTTCCTCCTCCACAAACTCGGGCCCCTCCCCAGAGCTGTCCCCCAGCTGCCGGCATAAGAGCACACGCTGGAGCAGGGAAGGGGGGGGAGGGAGACAGACACACATGCTACACACATGCTGACCTCAGGACAGCCCTGAGGCTCATCCCCAGGACCTGACCCACCTCTCCAGACTCCAGAAGCAGAAAACAAAAGCCCCCAGCCCTGCAACCCTTCTCAGAGCTCCTCCCTTCTTCCTCTTATTCCCCATAACACCCTGTCACCCACTCACCTCCTTTTTTTGGCGCTTGCTCTTAGGGATTTTAGGGTCCCGAGGTTTTTTAGGTTTCTTCTTCTTCTTGAGCTTTGGAGTTTCTGCTTCTGACAAATCCTCTTCTGGGTCCTCTTCATTTTCTACATATATTTGGCAAAGAAGTAGGCAGGGAAAAGATCAATAGCAAAAGGTTAGAGCCTAATCCAGAGGCTTTAGACTTTATTCCCCCACCTCTTGTCCCAGATTCCACTGAAGAGAACAGCTATACTCTCCACAGAAGGAAGCTGATACTCAGTACAAAAACAGACAAAGAGAGAGCTGTATATACCCGAAATAGGCCTGCCAGGCCAGACCAGGCCCACCTCGGGCAGCTGTCCAGACCTCTACCTCTTCACCTTCATCCCTAACAGGAGCTTCTATATCTTCGCTGTGCAGTTGAATTAAGCCACCTAGAGTTAACCAAATATGAGAAAGAGGTCTAGTCCATCTGTATCTGCCCACCAAATACTCTCTAAACCAGGCAGTGAGAATGAAAGACCCTACCAGAAAAGGCAAAAACTACAGCATACACTCTCATCACATTCCCAGAATATCAGTTCAGGGGTCCTAGAAATCACACCCTCTGCTAACCCCTTTGGGTCATCACTGCTCAAAACAATCACAACTTCCAGAGCCCAGGTCCAGCTGCCAACTCAATCTCACGCCCACTCCCAAACATAATTTCCTTTCCCCATCTCCAGCTCTGCTGTTTCTCCTCAGCTTCTCCTGGGTCAGTAGCCTCTTCTCCCCAGGGGCCCAAATCAGCCCAGCTGTCACCATCTCCTCCACCCTCCCCTTCCTCCTCCCATCTGGCTCCACCTCCTCCCCTGGCTGGGAGCACACACAAAGCCTGGGGTAACACTAAGAGCTCCTGGGCAGGGATAGGTGGGAAGGGGCACAGGGGGGAGGAGAAGGCCAGGAGGCAGCTTCCTTTGTAACAGACATTTACACCAGCACACCAGCTCCCTCCTCCCTCCTCTCTCTCCTTCTTCCCAAGCCACCCCCGCCCAAGGAGGGGGGAGTGGAGAAGGGAGTGGAGAGAAGGAGGGAGTGCCTCACCCACTGAGGAGAAGGAAAATGGCTCCTGACCGCAGAAGCCAGCCCAGGGCACCCAGCTGCCAACATAGGACAGACAGGAAGTGGCAGGGAGGGGGGGATGTGGGGGAGACTACCCTAACAGAAGACTTTCCAAATTATTACCTGGCCCCAGGTCCAAATGCCACCTCTCTTACACCTATCCTGGGGTGACACAGTTCTCAGGAGGCCACTCTAATGTTCCAGGCAAGGAAATCCAAGACAAACATAAAGGGTAATACTAAGAGAGGGACTGGGTTACTCCCTAAATCAGTTATCTTTCTAATCATCAGAGTTTAGCTTTAACAAATGCTCAGTGAAGCTATGATCAGAGCATACAATCTTGTCTTCAAATTTTTGATACCTAAGAGATTTACCTGGAAGAATGAGAGCCCACAAAAAGTCTCAAACTCAGTTCCTCATCACCCCATCCAGAGTCCAAACCACACAGATCCTAAACCACCTCTTCCAGATTAGAAGCAGCAACCTATGCAACATATAGGAGTCAAATCCAGATCTAGAAAAAAGGTGCAGCAATAGGTAGTGGTGGACAATATGCTTCTCCAAATCCTACAGAGGTTCTTCCCTCCTGACCCCCAGAACTAGCCCTAAAATGCCTCTGGCTCCGCCCTGAGGCAGATACCAGGGAACATGAGACATTAGGCTGGACAAAGCACCATCAGCCTCCCCCTTCCCACTCAGCCCAGGATCAGGCCAGGCACAAGAAAGCCCCTCCCATTCCCTCGGGATTGGAACACCAGCCTGAATCTCACCAGAAAGGATCATTTTCTGAAGGACTTCTCCCCAGCAATCCCCATGTCACCCCCCACTCCCACCCCAATCGGTTACATCTTTCAGTTGTTCCTCTTCATCACCTCTATAAAAGCTGGAAGTGAAAACAAGGACAAACCCACGGATGCAAAAGGAACACACTTCCACTCACATAAGACCCCCGAACTTCTCAGGCAGATACTGTGCTGACACGGCAGGCAGCACTGGCTGAGATATAGAAGATTTGGGAAAGGGGCAGGAATGGGGTGTGGCAAGTGGAAAAACTGGGTCATGCTACAGCTTGGGGCAGAGTTTGCCCTGGGAGCCCGCACAGCTCCCAATCAACACAGGAGCAGCCCCAGACCAGGGGGCCAGTGGGAAGTCAAGATGTGGGCCCCACACTGGATAGCACTACTATTTCTCCTGCCCCTCACAGAAAGTATAGGATCACCTCACCACTACCGACCACAACACTACCCCTACCCTAGGCCACTGCACCGAAATCTGCCACCTTGCCCTCCACACTGATGAGAGTCAATTTTAAGTTTCTTATGTCAAGAACAGAAGACTCAGGAACAAGACTGATGCCTCTCTTAAATGGTATCAGGTTGAAATTGCAGACTTCCAACCCAGGAAATGCTGTAACATCTCTCCCAGACCACCTCAACTTGCCCCTGGAGCTAAGGAGAAGTAAAAAACGTTGGATGGGAAACAAAAACAGGACCAGCAGGCTCCAGAATGAAAAGAAAAATATAAAGAGATGATGAAGATATGGCATCCAGAAAAAAAATGAAGCTTAGAAAAGGCTGAGGAAACAAGTGGGCTCTGAAAAAAGACAGACAAGAGAGGCACAGCCACCTGAAAGCATGACATCAATCACCATCTGAGACTAGACAAGGGTTACTCCAATCAGGCATGGTGATTATAACTATACGGGTTTGGCCAGTCCAAGGAGCCACCCCAAAACACAAATAGTACAACCCCCAACACACCTACACAAACACTTCACTCTACCAGCCCAAACCCCAGGCTACCTGCACAGAGACAGAAGCCTCTATGAAAAAAAAAAAAAAAAGAAAAAAAAAAACACGGTTATGTCTACTTGCCAGGGAAAGAGAGGAGCCCAAAGGGTCACCTCCCTTCTTCTGCCCCCCTCACATATCCTTCAGGGTGACTATGTCCAACCCTTAGCCCCCATCACTCCCCCACTGAAAACATTTCAGCAATCTGCCTAGCTAATGGCGCTCTAGATCCCAGCTGAGGAGCGCAATTCAAACTTCACACAGTTGAAACAGCACAGAAAACCAGTAACTGAGCAGAAGCTAAAATTCATCAGAGAGAAAGTAACCAGCGCTCCCTCTTTCCTAACCACAGTAGCAGGCACAGGATCCTAAACAGACAGCCTCAAACCCCACCAACCTCAGGACCACAAAGCTTCCAGGGGTCCCAGGTACTGCATTCCTCCAAGGACCCACAGTGGGTCATGCCTGCCAGTCCAGAGAGCTCCCTCAATGGGAGCTGCAGAGCATTCCTGAAGACAAACAGTGCAGCGAGCTTGCATCTCGGTCCGCGGAGCCCAGGAGGCACATGGCTTCCACCCCCCTCACACAAGAGCTCCGCAGAAGAGAACCACTCCCTTCGGATGCCCTCTGCCTCAGACTGCACAGAGCAAGCCGAGAAACTCAACCCTGCCTCACCGGAGTCACTAGGGAGGGCCCAAATGCCTCCTTCCTGCCCCGGGCCCCTGGGGAAGATGTTACCTGGGTGGGGTGGGGGCAGGCTGTTGTTCAAAAGTGCATCCATATCCTCCTCCTCACTGCCCGCAGAGCAGGGGGACGGGGAGCCCAGGCCCGACGCCATCCCCTTCCGCTCCCGGCCAGGGAATTGGCCCAGCTGCTCCTGCCGGCGGCCTGGGGCCCTCTGCACTGGCCCGAGTCACTGTGCGGGGGAGGGGGGAAGAAAGAGAGAACAGTCAGTGACGCGCACGGCCCCCCTCCCCCACTCCCACCCGCTCTTTCCGCCCACCACTACCACCGGCCCCCCCACCCCGGCCACCCTGGCTGGGCACCCGAACCACTCAGGCTGAACTTAGTTCCACACTCCTCGGGGGCAGCCCGGAAGCCGGCTCCCCGAGCGGAGCCCCCCAGATTGGTCGGAGGGACGCCCCTGCGGGCAGGTTGGTGCAGGCGTGGGGAGGGGGAGGCCGGGCTGGACCGAACAGGGTGTGACGCGGGGGAGGGGGTCCGAGTGGCCGCGGCGTGGGGGAGGGGGCCGGGGGAGGCGGCGGGCGGCGAGGCGCTCGGGGACACAAGGTCACTTGGGGGTGGGGGGGCGCCTCCCTGCGCCTGGGGAGGGGCCAGTCCCCAGACAGGGCAGCTCTCCAGAGGCTGTCCTCTGGGACAACTCGGGTTCTCCTGGAGCCGCGGGGACGAGGGGGCGTGGAAGCCCGGGCGCTCCGGGGGGTTGCAGCAGGGACTTGGGGGGCCAGTGGGCGCCCACCAGGCAGGGGGCCGAGCCACGTGTCCCGGGGGGCAAGTGAGCAAAGGGCGAGGGGGCGGACGCCGGGCATTGTGGGAGCCCGAGCCCGAGATGAGAGTCTCGGGGCGCAGGACTCCGGCCGGGTGAGGGCGAGGGGGGAGGGGGAAGCAGGGCGCCTGCAGGGAAGGGGAAGGAAGGGTCGGCTCCTCCGGGCAGGGGGCGGTCCGCGGGTCCGGGGACCCCAGAGGAAGGGGCGAGTGAGGGGATGACCCTCGGGGCCGGTCGGGCTGCGTGGGGCGCCTCCTTGGGAACCCCGAGGTCTCCTCACCCCGGAGCCGCCGCAGGTCGCGCTGGGTCCGGCCCGGTGTCACTCCCGCTCCGGCTCCTCCTCGCCGCGGCCGAAGGGGGGAAAATGGCTCCGGCTCCGGCGTCGCCTCTTAAAGGGCCCGAAACACCGGCCGGGAAATCCCACCGCACAGGCCCCGCCCCCCCACGGACAGCCCATAATAACCTCAACCAACTCCAACCCCCCCTCCACTACCGCCACCCTCCTCCCTAGGTCTCCCGGGCAACCCCCGCCCCCTCGTCGCTCAGGCAACCATTGGCCACGCCCCCTTTGAGCGCGCGCGTGTCACCCGGGCAACCACCCACCTCCTGGCCATCCCATAATACACACGGACAACCCCCCCACACACACACACACACACTCACACTCACACACACTCCATACACATATATGCCAAGGCTCTTGACATCTCATAATATTGCAGACCTTTTGCAACTCACCCTCCCCCCCTCAGACATCCCATAATAGCTAGCCTTTGCCAACTTCTTCACTCTTGGCCCCAATGCTAACATCCCATAATAATTCGTCACCTCTCCCTCCCCAAGGCCATCCCATAATAAGCACCCCTCCCAGCACTTCAGCCTCACATCCCATAATACTCAGCCCCATCCCCCACAGACATCCCATAATATACACTCTTCATCCACCCCCAGTTTGATATCCCATAATAGTCAGAAACTCACACACACACTCCCCACTACAACAACGGACACTTTGGCCTCCTCCCACACACATCCCGTAATAATCAGTCTCCCACTTTCTATATTGACATCCCATAATAACTAACCCCGGAGCTGCCCTCGGCCCGGCAGGCTGGGGTCTAGATCCTCACACCACCACCCCCAGGCTGCTCACACTCCTTCCAGCGCCACAGCCAGTCACAACCACTCCTCCCCTGTCCAGAGATAGCCCATAATGATCAGCAGCCCTACTGCCACCCCACACATGGACATCTAATCTTCTTTTCTCGAACGCTGAAGGATATTCCGTATTTGTACTCCCCCATCCACACCCTAACATCCCATAATAATTGCAAGGAGCCTGTGGTCAACCAGATATACCATAATGCTCTCAGCACAACCCAGTGTAACACCCCATAATGCTTTCACCACCTCTCTACCTTTCCAGCCAGGCAGCCCATAATACTCATAGTCATAGCTCTCCCATCTCCAGAGCTATCAATCTATTCTGACACCCAGAGCGACAAGGGTGAAGCAGGCTCCCCACACTGCTCTGTCCCCGCCCCAGCTTGTACACACCTTCATCCTCTGCTTTCTGGGCCAAAGCAGTGTCTTGGCATGAAGTCTCCTGAAGTCTAGGAAGGACCCTAACTTCCCTCATTTCGTCAATGCCAGACACACAGGAACTGAGAGTCAACCTAGGGCCTCACCCAGTCCCACCAAAATCCAGATATTCATTAGATGCTTGCCTCCGGCTCTAATGTTTTGAGTAGGATCAACCAAATACCATGCTGGCCAGGTGAGCATTTTCCATAAAGTTTAATTCATCCCAGAGCCGCCCATGATAAGTGCAAACTCCCATTTAAGACTATGTCTCAACATTCCAGCAGTCTCTCCACCTCCTCCCCAGGTCAGGGGATCCAGTCATCCACACCGCTGAGACCAATTCCATGGATGGACAGTATACACGCAAGAGTCAGGACCTGCTCTCCCTCTACTCACTGCTACTCGTGTTCATTCAACAGATACTGACGGCATACTCAGCAAGGCACAGCGCTGGGCACCATGCGGCCTGCAAAGACTTCAGGAAGCATGAATAAACAAACTGAGGTGAGACGGCATGTGTGGGGTCAGGGGAGAACTACTGAGTGCTATTTCCCAATTTCCTGTTTCAGAAACTAAAACAAATCCCACCTGGTCTCAGGAGAGATGATATCCCTGTAGAGTTTCTTGTTGATCCCTCTAGAGGCTAGAAGGTATTTCAAAAGGATATACAATGTAGCTGGATGGTCGACATACTTTATTTCTTGCCTAGGTATAAGCAATGGTGATTGGAAACCAGTGTTCATCCACCGAGTGTCTCTCCTACTAAAAATTCTGTGATGTCATCATGTGCCTCCTTAAGAGAGACATCCACATGCCAGAACTGTTATCCTCGTTGTTGAACATTAAATGCTGCTTACCCTGAATATCCCAAGCTTTTTAGCCACTTGCTCTTTTTTTTTTAAAGATTTATTTATGCATACAAGAGCTGGGGTACAGGCCAGAGGTGTGGGGGGTGAGAGGATTCACCAGAGACAGAGTAGGGAACAGAACAGGCAGACGGACCAAAGTACACTGCTGAGGGGAGCAGCGGGCAAGTCAGAAGAGGTCTGCTGCGCCATGTGGGTTGCTCCCTGGCCGGGGATCGAACTCATGCTGCAGAGGCTGCGGACAGCTTCATAGGTTGCATCTTAACTCCTTGCATCTTAACTGCTTGCACCACCAGGGAGGCCCCACTTTCTCATTTTATATCCTGAAGTTTCACAACACTTCCTAACACCCTCATCCTTGTCTTGCCAGGACCCCATTCTCAGCTCCAAGAAAAACTTCATTGTATAATATTCACCGTTTGCTCCTACCCATGTACAAATCAACATTCCAGATGCTTTCTTCATTCAGTGATGCCACAGGGTAGCCACTCAACATATACCATCCCTTCCCTAACTGCAGCCACCCTAGGGTCCCGGTCCTAGTAAGTTGCCCTTCTTTAGTCCTCAGGTACCCTGAACCCATGACCCTGTCCCAGAGGTCCTGACCCTGAGCATAAACCATGACCCAGCACCACTGTCTTATTGCCCTGTGGATGACCAGCTCCTCTGCTCTCATTCCAGTGACTTTTTCACATAGGTCCAAGCCTGTGGCAGTGTGACAGGTTGAAGAGAAACCGGAACTTCCTCTTAGGAGGGGCCCCTCCTGACCAGAAGTGAGTGGGAAGGCCCTCACACACCATCTCTGCACTGCCCTCCTAATCTCACTTCCCTAGGGAAGGGGCCTGGCCAGATGACTCTCCCCTCCTCTGGGAACCCCAGGACTGGAGAACCAGCAAGGAGAGGTGAATTCAGGAGAGGCTATAGTTGGCTTGGTGAAATCACCATCCTTTGCTTGCCAGCAGAGCACCAGTGGTGCTGAGCAGTCCTCACCCCAATTCATACCTGACTTCACTCCCTGGACCATCCTTTGCAGTGTGCCATTCTGCAAGGCCGTCGTCGTCGTCTTCCTCATTAACTTCTCTTGACCTCAGCATTGGGTCCCATTCATCTGTCCAGACTCTCCACGTGCTTATTCTGAGTACTGAGTATGAACCTTGTGCTCCAGGGGGAGAGAAGGCAGCTCTTTGAAGAGTCCATGATGTGGGCATCCCTTCTTTCAAGGAAGTTTCTCTATGTATAGAGCTGCCAGAGTCCTATTACGCCCTCTTCTCTCCCCATTTCTCCAGGGGATCCGGTGAGTCTTTGGGTCTCAAATTCCCTTCTGTAATAGCTCCATCTGCCCTATTCTCGTTTCTCCTCAAATATACGGCATGTGATGACAGCGATTTGTACTATAAACCAGGAACAGAGTTTTATAACTGGGGAATCGCAGCCTCTTGCCTGTGGTTACAAAATTGGTACTTTTTGCCCATAACAGCCCTCTGCTCCTATCCCTGTATATCCTACTCATTGATCCCCTCGCACCTCTTACTCCCCCCCATACCACCTCAAGGAGATTAGAGTCTTCTCCTCTCCTCTTGAGCTCCAGGGAGGAAGAGGATGTGTGTGTTTGTGTGTTGCTTGTGTGGTCTTGGTGCTTCGCTGCTCCCTCTCCCTACCCTGGCCCCATGCTACCTTCCCAGATAAATTATAAATAAACCACTAGCATGATTGGCCCTCAGAGACTAAGGGTGGGATAATCTCCTGATTAATGTCCCCACGGGGACAGTGTCTCTAGCCTGTTACCTTAGAGTTCTGTTTCCATCCCATGCTACAGAAGAACCTACAATAACACTCAGAGTGGGTTGTCCACGGAGTTTTCGGCAAATGCTCTATCATTCCTCTCTCTATAGCTCTGCTCTGTGTGAGCCCCAGAAACTTTACTCATAAGAGGTCTAAGGGGCCAGTGTTCTGCTCTGTCAGAAAAGGGGGGTTGGGGAGGCAACATACGAAACAGTGCACTCTGATGGCTAGACAAGGTGCAAGTTGTGCAGGGTTTGGGCAGGGGTGACAGACCAGGCCTTTTTTTTTCTTCAGGTGCCCACCCAGCCTCTGTTCCTCGGGTGTGATTGCAAGGTGGCAAAGCTCCCCTGGCCCAACCCCCTCCCAGTCCTGGGTCCAAAGCTGGAATCCAGGAAGGCAGAGAGGGAGGGGAGTACTGGGGCCCTGTGGTCACCCAGGAGCACTATACCCTTTAGTGTGTCACATGGACAGAACCCTGGGTTCTCACTGGCAGCCCACGCTGCAGGCCTGGAGGAGGTGACCCCTAGTTCACAAGCTGTGAGAGGACCCAGGTGTCCAGCATTCCGCACTGGCTCGCTCTAACCTGCCCCGGGGGGCCCCTTCACACAGCTGTCACCAAAGAACCTCTCCAGCCAGTTACTCTTGCCAGGCCCTAGGTCTGGGCTCCCCCCCACCCTCCCCAGCTCCTTCCCTCCTCTTCCTTCCTTTCCTTCCCCCTCCCCCCTCCCCAGAGTTTCACCTACTCGGGACAGCCCCACCCAGCGTGCAGGGTACAGCCCACAATAATTCTCCTTGCTAGCCCCCACCTACCCCAAAAAAGAGAGGCGGCCATCCCATAATAGCCACCCACAGGAGACATTCCGCGGTGACCGCCCCCTCCCTGCAGAGCTGCCGGGAGCAGCCATCCCATAATAGCTGGCCGCCTGTTTTACTGGTTACGGCTGTGGAGGGAGCTGGAGAGGAAATGGAGGGGCGGGGGGAGGGGAGAAGGCTCAAGGGCCCCCACTCTGTGGCCTGGAGGGAGAAGAGGAGAAGAGTAGCCCAAGGGGACAGGGCGCCAAGAGGACGCTGCAGGTGGGAGGCGTGGTCCACTGGTCGCCACAGCCCTGCTTTGGGCTCAGAGCCTTCACCTCATTCCCCAGGGGCTGCCTTTCCCCCTCAGCACCCAGGAAGTGGCTGATAGTTAGGGGCCATGCTAGGATGGGTTGAGGTGTCCAAAGTGTGTGTGGTGGGGGACGGGTTTCAGGTGTTCCCCTTAGGCCATCTGGGAGTGAGAACAGACCCTAGAGAAGGGGTGGCAAGAGAGTAAGGGGTGGGGGCGTTGGAGAAGAGCTCCTGAGGCCCTCCCCAAGCTGCACCACCATCCCATAATAATCCCCCCAGCCCCACTCCCCCTCCCACACACGACATCCCATAATATCTTCTGGAGAAGCAGTCCCCGCAGTAGGTACAAAGAGCTATCCCATAATAAGCTCCCCCACCCCCACTCGCCACCCCCCCAACTTGGCCCCCCCTCAGTCACATGCAGCCGGTGCCATCCCCCGCTGCTCCCCCCTCTGGCCACCGAAGGCCTTGCCAGCCCATAATAGTCTTGCCTCTGGTCGCAGGAGGCCTCCAGCCCATAATATTCCCTTCCACCACCACCCCCCCTTCCCGCCCCGCACCCCTTCCTCCCGCCTCCAGTTGGAGCCGGGCCTCACCAGCCCATAATATTCCCCAGTCTCCTAAGGCTGTTCCAGCCCATAATACTCTCCCTGTCTCCTAAGGCCTCTCCATCCCATAATACTGCCAGACGCCTGACCTGTGGGCCAAACCCCAGCCCGTTCCACACATCGAGGCTGTGTCAGCGCGCCGGTCTCCCTCCCTGGCCTCCTCCTCCCTTCTCAGCCTCTCCCTCCCGGGCTCGCCCCCCCCCTGCCCCTGGGCCCCTCTCCCAGCCCCACCCAGTGCCGCCTGGGCCCTTACTTCCCCTCCAGCCTCCTCTCTGGCCCGCTCTCCTTGGCCTGGTTCTTCATCCCATGCCCCCTCTCCTCTCCCTTTCGGGGCACTCTTCTGCCCACTCCCCCGCCTGTGGGGTGGACGTGGGGCCAGCGGGGCGAGAGTGCCCCCAGAGGGCAACCGGCCAAGCACGGCCCCAGAAGTTGTCAGCTTGACCTGCACCTTGGAAACTCTCCCAGCCTGCCTTGCTCACCCATTTCCTTGGCCCTGGTTCTCATGGCTGTCAGAAGACTTGCTGGTCACTCTCACCTGGAGCCCTTGCTGTCTTCCAGAAACACCGCCGGTGGGCACCACGGACTTCACCAGTGTCATCTCCTCCCTGTACCCTTGCTGCGAAGAGAGTGCCCACTTAGGGGCTGCCTCTCAGCAGCCTTTCCAGATGATCTCCTTGACCCCGCAGAGATATTCTGATCCCCATGTCCCAGGGGAGAAAGCAGAGGCTCAGAGAGGGTGACTTGGTCAAGTTACATTGGCAAGAGGTAACAAGTGAAATTAGTAGCCAGGTTTGTTTGATTCCCAAGTTCTGAGAGGCCGGGGGATTCCCCAAGCCCCTCATGAGAAACGTCACTTCTCAGTGCTTGCAGGTAGTAAGGTGACACTTACCTGGCCTCCAGGCTCTCCTGAAAGAAAGGAGAAGGAAGATCCAGGGAAGGATGAACCTCTCCTTCCCCATTTTTCCCGTGGGGCCCCAGGTGACATCTCTGCAGGAGTTGCCCCACCCCCAAGACGGTTCTGGGCCAAGAGACAAGCATCCCTGCCCTTTGGGATCTCTGACCTCTGCCCTGGTTCTCCTGAATGGTTTTTATTTCAAGACCAATGAATGTTAGTTACTCTTTGCCCAACTTCTCACATGAAATGGAGGGACCATGCTGGCAGAGGGGACAGACCGAGGCATGGAGAACCACCATCAGTAGTAGGTGGACAGTGGTGAGTGCTACCTTGGAGACTTTGGGAAAATCCAGGCTAGGCCAGGGAAGTCAAAGCTGTGCCGCCCATCTGTAGGTGCCCGCGAGGAACCCAACACTGTTGGAACACCAAGGAAGCCCAGTTCTGGGATCTCACATGGCACACACAGGGACCTGAGGCAAGAGGACAGAGGGGAGCAGGTGTGCAGTCTGTGGAGTAGGCAGGTTAGGAATGTGGAGGAAGAGCAGAGAAAGAGGGACAGAAGTGATACAGCCGATTCCAGGCAAGCAAAGCAGGCTCCGTGAGGAGGGGAGAAACAGGGAAACCAGGGGAGGATGTAGCTGAGGGAGCCAAGGCTGAGAATGTGGGAGACAGAGCAGGATATTCTTCACAACAGGAGTCTGGAAGCCCAGTAGATCCTGTGCCACTCCCTGGTTGTGTGACCTATAGGAGCTGAGCTTCTCTAAGGTGTCATCTGTAAAATGGGGAGAATCAGCATCCCTAACTCAGAGGGTTGTTATCATTAAATAAGATAAAGCATTGTGGGCACTGCATTGACATCGTGGCGTACAGAGATTTTTTTAAAACCTGCTAACCCTCTTCTCTCTCCATCTAAGGTTTTTTTGTTCTCCTCCTTTGGGTTTTCCTAAATCAGAAGTGGGGTGAGGACTCTGAATTCCCCACATCTTAACCTCAGCCATATTACCCAATCCTGTGAAAATGGCAGTGGCTACAGATTTTCTTAAACTTCCCCAGCCCGTTACTAGTCAGAATCTGCTCATCTTTGCTCTGCCTGTAACATCTAATTGCTCCTCTCTATACTCCTGATGGAAGCCCCTGGATACGCTGATTGTGGGGTAACTATCCACCAGAACTTAAACAACAGAGCTTTCATGCTGGAGACAAACCATTTCCATCTGCTTCCCAGACCAGGTCACACCTCTCCTGTACTATTTTCTTTCTTTTTTAAAGAATTATTTATGCATACAAGAGCTGGGGTGTAGGCCAGAGGTGTGTGTGGAGGGGAGAGGACTCACTAGAGACAGAGTGGGGAGCAGAAGAGGCAGATGTACTGAAATACACTGCTGATGGGGAGCAGCGGACAGACAGGAGAGGTCTGCTGCACCATGTGGGTTAGCTCCCTGGCTGGGGATCTAACTCACGCTGCAGTAGCTGAGGATAGCTGGCGATAGCTTGATAGAGCGTCTTTAACCCACGCGTCTTTAACCCCTGAGCCACCAGGGAAACCCTCTCCTGTGCTATTTTAATAGTTCCCAGACCGCGCTTTCTTTCCCTTCAAAGGTCCCTACCTCATTTACCTCCATCCAGTTTATCCCACACAGTGTGATAGGGTGAGCAAAATCCACTCACAAACCTTTAGTGGCTTCTATTGCCCACTGAATTAACCGCCCACACCGTAGCCTGCATTCTTGCATCTTCTGTTCTGCATGATAATTATTGTTGAGTTGTTCTGTGGTTCCTCACTAGTTTATTCCTTCACAGAGAAATTCAACAGTTCGTCATTCAACAAATATTTGGTGAGCACTTTTAAAAAAATATTTATTTATGCATACAAAAGCTGGGGTACAAACCAGAGGTACAAGGGGTGAGAGGATTCACCAGAGACAGAGTGTGGAGCAGATCAGGCAGATCCACTGACATACACTGCTGAGGGGAGCAGTGGACAAGACCGGAGAACTCTGCTGCGCCATGTGGGTCTCCTTCCTGGCTGGCCTGGGGGAATCAAACTCGTGCTGCAATTGCTGGTGATAGCTCGATAGCGCTGTCTTTAACCCCTGTGCCACCAGGGAGGCTCTGGTGAGCACTTTTTTTTATGCAAGGCGCCCTTCTAGAGTCTGAGAATACATCAAAGGACCAAACAAACAAAAGTTCCTGCCCCCCCCAGGGAGCTTACCTGGGGGGGGGGGACCGGACACAGATAACAAATGATAAATTATAATAAATACATATGCAAATTACACCGTATGTTAGAAGGTGATACTTTCGATCTGATTTTTACTTTCATCTGAACACACGTATCTATATGGAAAAATACGCAAGTAATTTTTTTCAATTGTGTTCAACTCGGTTGGGTTTGGATAGAGCTAAATACTGAAACTACACTCTATCCAAACTGGACTGGGATGATGCTTGCTGCTCCCGGGGCTGGAAGGACAAAGACCCCAAACCTTAAGAATGGAGCAAGTGCTAACCACCTGGCCGCTTCCGGAGCAGCAGGGATAGGGCCCTGGCCTAGGGCTCTAACCTCCCCGGGGAGGGAGGAAGACCGGAGCCTCGCGCTCACTCAGAGGAATTTGGGTCAGTTCTCTGGTTTGGCCACCAGGGGTCATTTTACCCCTGTAAATCTCCATCTGGATGCGCCCAGAAAGACACAAAAGGCTGACTCCCAACTGACACAGACCCACGTTCTGGGGAGAGCCTTTCTCGCTCCCTCCCTCCTTTCTCTGTCTCTCACACACATGCACACACACACTCACACACATACACACGCATGCACAATACTGGAAGACATAGGAAATGCATTTAGGACACTGGAATAACAACTCCCTCAAAGACTCAGGATGTCTTGTGCCAATTCTGCAACCCCTCCTGCCCTGTGACTCTGGTGCCCAAGATACCGGCAAACCCGGAAGGAAACAGGGTGGCCTGTAAACCAGTCTTCCATTTCCCTGGTCTCCACCTTGTTAAGAACAGCCGGCCTGTTCCTGTCCTTACATGGCACTCATTTCCCTGTAAACGCTCCTTTCCGGGTGGAGACACACAGTTCCCTTTTCCCTCCCCAGGGCAGCCCCACCCCCTCCTCCTGAGTATTCCAGGAGCCAGTCCCCCCCTCCAGCCCCAGCCATCTGGGAAGTCCAAAGTAGTCTTCCATTTGGTGTGCAGCTCCTACTTGCCCCCCCCACCCCAACTAATAGCAGTTCGCTTGTTCAACATTGCTCTCTCCCTGCAGGAATTAAAAACAAACAAACACTGTATGTAATGGCTTGGGAAGTCTAATACTTGGGTACAGGTATGGTTCTCAAAGTGTGATCTGGAGACCAACTCTTTGAGGACATCATGGCATCAAACTATTGTCCTAATACTACTGCTAGGCTGTCTTCACACTCACTCTCCCACAAGTACGCAGTGGGGTTTATGAAGTGTGAGAACATTATTGCTCTCGCAGCTAACAGAATGTGTGCTTGTGTATTTATTTTGAAAACTTGCTCGTTTTCATTTCTAATATAGTGACCATCAAAAGAACAAAGTATAAGCAAAAGCTCTTTGGAATGCTCGACTTTTCAGAGTGTTAAAGTGTTTGAGACCAAAAAGTACGAGAACTTTAGTACAAAGAATTTTTTCCATCTTCTGGAAGAAGAAAGGATGAGAGAGAGAGAGAGAGAGAGAGAGAGAAAAGGACATAGAATGGAGACTCTCCTAAAAGGGAAGTGAAGTGGCAGACAAAGCAATCACCTAGAAAGGGGAACAGGCATGTCTGGGAAAGGGGGAGGCCATCAGTTTTGCTCTGCCCCCATGCTGACTGTGAGGTCTCAATTCCTACCAAATAAGATAGGAAAGGATGCTGTGAGTATCAAATAGCCTCTTGTATTACTCCTCTATGTCTGCCCTGGAGAAAGAGGCTGGCGTTCAAGGTCCTGAGACTGCTGGGGTCAGTCTAAGTCGAGGACCCCAATTTTCTGCTCCATGTACTAGCTTTTGGGAGTGTTTCATGCCTCCCGTCCAGGGCACTTCATCCAGTCTTCTGTCGCTGCGTTGGCAGCATCACTCCTACGACTTTGGGGAGGGGTCCTCCGCATCCAGGGTCAGCATCACCGCCAACTGAAAGTAAACACGTCCACCAGCTCTCTTCCTCCCCTGTGCCCCCACTTCCTTCTCTTCTGCATTTATGAGCTGGAGCTACCGCCGGGAAGTCCAAATGCCCAACCCACCTCCTGTGCGCACCCCCTGCACGTGTGAGTGCGCGAGGCGCAAAGGGCTGGGGAGGGTCACGGCGCGTTCTGGCTCAATTTGCCTTTAGAGGGCCGAGTCCTCGGAGCGCAGGCTGAAGGGTCCCCCGGGGTCTGGATCGGAGGACCGGAGCAGCCCCTGGCTGGCGGGAAGCTCGCTGTCCGTGTGGGTGTTCTCGGTGGACTTTTCGGCTAGCGTTTCCGGACCGCCCTTGGTGACCACGGTCCTGGGGCGCAGCTTCGTGCCCAGGTCGCGCAGGGTGTTGCGGAAGCCATCGGCGCTGAAGTAGTACACCAGCGGGTCCAGCACGCAGTTGGAGCTGGCCAAGAGCACCATCACCATCAGCACGTCGCGCACCTGCTTCGCCAGCTTGCGGGCCTCCTGGTTATTCTTGTCTGAGTAGCCCCGCAGCAGCCCGTAGACGGCCAGCGTGGTGTTGTAGGGCACGAAGCACACCAGGAAGATGACGAGGTTGGCCAGCAGAAGGCGCACGGTCTTCCGCCGCCGCTGGGTCCGCCTGGCGTCGGGCTGCGCCAGGGTCCAGAAGACCCGGCCCGACGAGTAGACCACGGCCGCCAGAGGCAGCAGGAAGCCCAGCACCTCGGCCAGCAGCACGAGCGGCAGCAGCCGCTTTCCCTCCCACATAGCGCCGAAGCCCTCGAAGCACAGGCGCGTCGTGTTGTTGTCGCCGTACCTGCAGCGCGAGGGCTTGTGCACCCTGATGGCGGGCACGGAGAACACCAGGAGGAGCGCCCACACGCCCAGGCAGAGCCGTCGGGCTAGGCGGGGCCGCCGCAGGTGGCGCAGCCGCAGCGGGTGCACGATGGCGACATAGCGGTCCAGGTTGATGAGGGTCAAGAAGACGCAGCTGCCGTACATGTTCATCTGGAAGATGGCACCCGCCACCTGGCACATGAAGTCCGGGAGGGCCCAGTAGTGCAGTGCGTAGTAGGAGAGGCGCAGGGGCAGTGAGAGGGTGAAGAGCAGGTCACTGGCGGCCAGATTGCACATGTATATGCTCACCACTGAGTGCACGCGAATGGCACGCGTGAAGACCCAGAGGGCCAGTGCATTGAGAGGCAGCCCAGTGGCCAGCACCAAGCTGTAGACCACCATGTGGTGGAAGTGGGTGGTCTGGTAGTCTGGGCACTCAGGAAGAGCAGAGTAGTTGGAAGAGCCATTGGCAGAAGTGTTGCAGGTCATGGTACCCAGAAGTGAGGATGAGCTAGGTGGTGGGCGTCACAGGGCACAACAGGATCCTGGCATTGCATTCCTCTCCAGGGGGACCCTGGAGGCTGCACGGAGAGTCCCAGGGCAAGCAGAAGCAGGGCATGAGGATGTGGGGTATGGCTGCAGGACAGAAGGCCGCAAGGGTGGCATGGATGCCTTTGATCACAGCACCATCAGCAACGGAGACCTGGAATAGGACGACAAGCCAAAGGTCAAGATTTTGCCAGGACAGGGCCTCCCTGGTGGCACAGGCGGTTGAGTGCCACGCTGTGAAGCTGTCTGCAGCCTCTGCAGTGCTGGTTCAATCCCGGCCGGCCAGCGAGGGTCCCACATGGCGTGGCAGACCTCTCCTATTGCGCCTGCTGCTCCCCTCAGCAGTGTATTTCATCAGTCTGCCTGTTTTGTTCTCCACGCTGTCTCTGGTGAATCCTCTCACCCTCCTGAGTATCTGGCCTGTACCCTGGCTCTTGTATAAATAAAATAAAAAATCTTTTTAAAAAAAGATTATGCCAGGACAGTATTCAAGACACAAATATTTATCTAGCTGAATTGTCCAGTGTCTTTTCTCCACCTCAAATCTTTTGCCCACCACCCATCCAGCCAGAGCAGTTCTCTATGGTAGCATTCTGTAGCAGTTAAATGCCCTGGCTCTGGAGTCAGATGCCCTGGGTCTAAATCCTTTGACCTTGCCATTTGCCTGTTTGACCTCAGAAAAGTTATTTAACTCTCTGCGCCTATTTTCCTTACCTGGGGAAAAAATAATGAAAGGAGCTAGGGTCATTGCTTCATGAGGTTGTTGGATTAAATGAGGCAGTCACTGTAAAGTGCTTGGGTCACTGTTATTGTCTAATAATATCTCTCCCTTTATTCCCTCCACAAATGCTTACTGACCCTGTAGAAGCTTCCAGGCATGTTCACAATAGTGAACCTGTTTTCCACTCTCAGGAGACAGGTAATAAAGTGCAAGTAAGTAGGTATTGTGTCAGGTGGTGGAGAGTACTAGTGGGGCAACTCCCCTGGAACAGGTGCTGTGCTGGCTCCCCATTATCTCAGGAATAAAGGTCGAACTCCTCCGTACAGTACAAAATCCCAGCCTCACTCATACATACAGTGGGGTTGCTCCTGCGTGGGCTAAGTGTGTGATCAGAGCCACCCGGTTCAGTTGGCTTATCTGACCGCGCTAACTCAGTTTTTTCATCCGTAAAATGGCGATAGAATATCATGGGGCTCTCAGAGACTGAATGCGCTGGGCACAGGGGAAGGACCCTGGGTGGGTCTTCTCAGATGCTCCTTTGGAGAGGATGATGGGAGCTTCCCAGTTGAGGTTCTCTGATGGGGGGAGGAGGTGGTTTAGGAGAGAGGGCTCAAAGGGGACCCTCAGCCTGAGAGCCTGCAGGGAGGTGAGGAACTCACACAGGGGCTGATGGAGCTGCGGGAGAAAGCAGACCTCAGCTGCTGCAGTTCTCAGGTAGACAGAGGATGTGACCGAGAGAGAGAGGAACCAGAGGACAGGACATGGTCTCACGAGCCCACCTTCTTTAATGACATGAGGCCACAGAAGCCTCTATCACAACCGCCAGGCACCATTTTGTATGTGTGAGGTAAAATAAACATACCTCAAAATTTACCATTTTCACCATTTTCAAGTACATTGAGTACATTCATAATGTTGCACAATCGTCACTATTTCCAGAACATTTTCTTTTTTTTTTTTTTTGATTTATTTATTTATTTATATACTGCACTGGGTACAGTCAGAAGCATAGGAGGGCGAGGGCAAGAGAACTCACCAGAGTCAGAGCGGGGAACAGAACAGCCAGACTGACGAAATACACTGCTGAGGGGAGCAGTGGGCGGCAGGAGAGGTCTGCGTGCCATGTGGGACCCTCGCCAGCCAGCCAGGATTGAACGGGCACTGCAGAGGCTGCGGACAGCTTCGCAGCCCAGCGCTCAACCACTGCGCCACCGGGGAGGCCCAATTTCCAGAACATTTTCATCATCCCAAACAACAGCTCCATATTCATGAAGCCATAGCTGCCCATCCCCACCCCACCCCCACCCCCATGTCCTGGTAACCTCTATTCTTCTTTCTGTCTCTATGAATTTAATTTTCCCTAGAAAGACCAATGAATGGACTCATGAAGAGTCCTTTTATGTCTTACTTGGCATGAAGTTTTCAAGTTTCATCCATGTAGCAGGGATCAGAATTGCATTTTTTTTTTTTAAAGATTTATTTATTTATTTATACAAGCACTGGGTACAGTCAGAAGTGCGGGAGGGTGAGAGAATTCACCAGAGCCAGAGCAGGGAGCAGAACAGGCAGAAGGACCGAAGTTCACTGCTGAGGGGAGCAGCAGGCGCGGCAGGAGAGGTCTGCGCGCCATGTGGGACCCTTGCCAATGGCTGGGGATCAAACCAGCGCTGCAGAGGCTGCGGGCAGCTTCGCAGCCCAGCGCTCAACCGCTGTGCCACCAGGGGAGGCCCCCAGAATTGCATTCTTTTTTATGGCTGAATAATATATTTATATATATGCACACACATATATACACATACACAACAGACACACACATACACACACATATACAATATTTCTTCAATCCATTCATCTGTCAATGGCTGCTTGAGTTTTCCCACATTTTTCTTTTGTCTATTGTGAATAACACTGTGAACATGGATAACCTAATGCCACTTTAAGGGGAGAAGTTGCAGATCCTGAGCCATTATCCTTACTCTGAGAACTGCTTCACCTTCTCATGGGTCCAAGCGGTAAACCCACCAACTATTACATGGTTCCTTGTGGGGTTTTGTTCATTTGTTTGTCCTCCCTCCAACCACGACTAGCAGCAGTTTAAGGCTTGTGAGAAGTAGAACAGAACAGTTCCAGGTAATGAAAAAACTGCCCTCTAGAAGATACCACTTTCAACAATGAAAATAATACCAAATGAGGGCCTCCCTGGTGGCGCAGTGGTTGAGCGCTGGATTGCGAAGCTGCACGCAGCCCCTGCAGCGCCGGTTCGATCCCCGGCTGCTCTTCGGCCACCGGAGGAGGGTCCCACATGGCGCGCAGACCTCTCCTGCCGCCCGCTGCTCCCCTCAGCAGTGTACTTCGGTCCTTCTGCCTGCTCTGCTCCCCACTCTGACTCTGGTGAATTCTCTCACCCTCCTGTGCTTCTGACTGTACCCAGTGCTTATATAAATAAATAAAAATAAATCTTAAAAAAAAAAAGAAAATAATACCAAATGGGGCTTAAACTCGTGCTGACAGGTAAAACCCGGCTTTTCCCAAGGGCCTTTGTTCCAGTCACATCAAGCTAACAACAACCTCGCACATACCTTAGGTTTTCAGGCTCTTTCTTTGCACATACTTTCTTCAACTCAGATGCCCTTTCTCCATTCTCCAACTGGCAAGCTCAGTACAGCTCAGGACTCTGCAGAACCTTTCCTCACTCCCACTCTCCCCTCAAGGTCATGCTACTCCCCTCTGCATAGCTTCCAGAACACTGTGAGCTCAGGTTAACCTGGGCTGTTCCTTCTCACCTGGACTGTTAACTAGATGTTCTTTACCCGCCCCTACCAGTCAATTGTGAGCTCCTTGAGGGTGGAGCTGTGGACTGTGACTCATTTGTCTTTGTATCTTCAACAGTAAATGTTGAGTGGCATGTAATAGCTCCCATTCAGTGATCATTTACCATATTCTCTGGGGTATTTTATGTATAATATAATCTCTAATCCTTCTAATAGCCTTTTGAGGTAGGTTTTTAGCCTCACTTTTATAGGAAAGGAAAAAGTAGCTCGAGGGTTCAGTCAGTGAGGAGGGATATCAGAATTCAAAACCAGAACCACCCCGCTCCAAAGTCCAAGCTGTCCTGGGCTGAAGCTGGGATATAAGGCCTGATGTTGCCCAGCACACTGGGGTCTTCAAAGCCATCTACAAAATCTGTGTCCCTAGATCAATTTACTTCCTCATTTGTCCAATGGAAATATATACTCTTTAACAACCCACTTCCTTTTTACTTCCCTTTCAAACACTGGTAATCCCAAATCCCTCTTTTACACACACACATACAAATGTGGCCCTCCCTACCAGTTACCCTCTCTGACTAAGCCCTCAGCTGCTCAGGTTAAACTCCTCGGGCTGTGTCCTGTGTTTTCATTCCATTTCCCCAGCTAGGTGCCGAGGTACTGGCCTGCAGACCCCGCCTTCCACGGCTTTTCTGTCCCAGCTCCCTGGTCCTCATCTCTGCACTCAGCACGTCCTGTGGCACTCTTGGGTTGTCTGGCAGGAAATCTGTCCACAACCACCCCCACCAGGTTCACCCATCCTGTGATTTTGTTATATAAGATCTCTTGTTTTGGGCTGGTCACCCAGCTGCTTCTTATCACACTCCTGTCTTGTTCATGTGCATAATCATGTCTCCTAGAAGGCCTGTTTGGAAATAGCTTCCATTAACCCTTCAATAATAGCTCACATTGTAATTACAGCCACACTTTACCATTCTTAACCATTACTTGGAGAATCAATAGCTCTTTACAACTGGGAGACACATACTAGACACCGAATGAGTAAATGAATAATTATTTCAAAGAACCCCAAGTCTTTCTGTCAATAAAGTAGCAATGCTAAACAGATCAAAGTGTATTAGCTGAGCTGCTACTGAAAGGTAAAGTTAGGATCCTTTAGTAAAGCAGATGGCGATGCTCTCACTACTCTCTTCCAAAGGGGAGAAAGTCCTTGGGTTTCTGTCGAGTGGAGCCGATTTGTCAAAAAGCCACCCCTTTCTGACAGACTCACAAATAAGGGCCCAAGCTGAGCGCTGAGAGCTGCCAGGCCCAGGCTCTGGTCCCCACCCCATCTGCCTGCTTCCCCAGGGCTCCTGTCACTGGAGCTGACTGGGCACAGTGCCAGGCCAGATGGCAAAGATGGGAAAAACTGCCAAAAAGGAGGCAAACAGGAAATGGAAGGAGGGATCTAAATGTGGGGGGAGGGGCAGCCCAGGCCCTCTCCCCAATCCTGCCTTGAGAAAGAGGTTAGGTTGTGGGGAGAGACGTATGAGGCAAAGAGACAGCAGCTGCCCCAGAAAAGAACCTCCACCGGGGTTTCATTTCACACGGATGTGGTAACAGAAGCGTCCCCTCTACTACACACATGTGCATGATCAAGGCCATACAGAGATCTAGCTACACTGAGAGACGCACACACAAGATGCCTAGTAATGTGCCCATCCATACACATGCACACACACAGAGGCCCCAGCAGCAGCTCAGGGGAAGAGCGGGGCTGCCCCTGCCGTCTGGACAATGTCCTGATGGACAAACACATGGAATCAGGGGGCCTCGTGAGCTCATCCCCTTGCAAATGTGCACAGGGCGGAGCCCTAGTCCCACACACACGGAGGCACCCGGGACGCCTTCAGTGCCCACCCACCGCGCTGCTCACACACCAGAGCGTGCACACCCTTTCTCTTTCTCCCCACGTCCTGCAGGATCCCACACGCACTTCCGGAACCCGGGCTCATGTGCCCTCAGTGACTCCTGGGCCTATCCCATTGCCCTCTGAGCTGGGCAGGGCACCTTCTTTGTTGATTAGTCCCAGGGGCAGGTCTGATTTCTGCCACAGGCAGAGGAGAGAATGAGAGAGAGATAGTGGGTAGGAGGCTAAGCTCTTTCACTCCCTTCCTTCTCTGCACCACTTGCCCAGGTTGTCTACCCTGCTGGCCAATGACACGGAGGAGCACTGAAGAGGAAGGAACAGGTGATTCAGGACTAGGTGTCCTGTATTCCCTCCATGCTCCCCCTGCGCATTCATCAAATGCCTAATTCTTTTCCTCTACTTTTTAGAGTAGAAGGAGTAGTAGTACTTTTCAGGAGTTTCAAAAGAAATAACCCAGATCTCATCCTTCTGGCCCCTGAAGAGCCACTCTAGAGTAGCTTCAAACTCATTTTAGATGATTGAGGCCAGAGCTGGGCTTGGTGGTGGCCACTCAACCTGTTCCACCTCCACGCAGTGTACGTGAGGCCCTGCGTGGTCAGTGAACCCACATCCTTTCTCATCGTGCTGAGCAGTCTAATGGGGACTTGGGAGGATGCATCCTTCATCCACAGCTAAATTTATCTCTAAAGACCTTTGATATCTGCAGAGTCAAACAGCGCTGCGTCTCCAGGAGAAGCTAATGTGGATCTGAAGACTTCATGACAGCTCTGTCCCACCGCTGCTTTGGGACATGGATGAATCAGTTTGTCCTGGGTTTGGGATGAGAAGGGAAAGTGTGAGATAGTTGGGGGCTACCAGAGTGGAGGAGGTCTCCTCTTGCCCCGGGGGCACGTTCCATTCTGGGAGGAGCCCCTCTGGCATGCCCTGTATTGCTGGTTTTCTTATCTCCATCCTCCTTCTTCCTGGTGCTGGCCTGACCTGCTCTCACAGCCAAAATTCCTGCTCCAGCCTCTCCCGACACTTCCCCACCTGAGCTATATGTTTCTGCTTCTCCAGACTCATCCTCAGCCGTGTCTTCTCCCTCCCCAGGTACTCCAACCTTTTTTTTTTTTTCCCCTGGGAAAGGGCAGGAATCAAAGTTAGCCTACAACTCCACGATTAGTTTCCCCAAAGTGTAGATGTCACCTCACCTCCACGCACATGTCCTTCCACCCCGCTTTCAAGAACTGGAAAAACAGGAAATAAAGTCCCATCTATTGATAGAAAAGTCACCCAGGCAGGATCATCCTTCATAGATCTGTACTCTGAGCGGCCTTCACATATCTTACCTTACTGGGCCTGGCCGGGTCCTGCCAGATACTTCAAAGTCTCCCCCAGATCATCTGATCTCCTTGACCTCATTCTGCACAAACCGCTCGCATGTGCACCGCTGGCTTCAGCCCTCACCACTCCTGCAGTCTCCCTCCCCTTGGGTGTGGGCATATAAAGTTTCTGTTTCTGGGGTTTACCAAAGGCCCCATGGGAGGGGAGAGCTGACAGCATCAGACAGAGATGTCAGCTGACGGAGCTGATGGAGCTGGGCACAGTGGCTCTGCGAGGTCAGGTCCGGCTCACGGGAATGCTCCGATTTTCCCCTCGATCTTGTTTTCATCTCCCCTTTGAGCTACTTTTAGTTCAGCCTAAAAGGAGCCAGAGACACAATTGGGTGGGAGGTCCCCTTCTTGCTGTGAAGGCCCACGGGTGGAAACATTGGTTATAGCGAGGTAGCCATTGGTACGAGACAAAGGTAAAGTTGTGAAAGGTTGTGGAAGTGCTCCCCTCACATCAGTCAGGAGTCTCATTTTCTATCAGAGCCACAGGGACATCGGAGACCATCGAGTCTAATCCTCATCTAGTCTAATTCGTTCATGTAGATGAATGCACTGGGTTAAGACCTTCTCTTTCTGGAAGATCCCATTAAAGGACACTGGTTAGTGGGAAGAATAACAGTAAGAACCTACTGAGCCAGTGAACGCATTAGTGCTGGTTAAATAGATTAGTTTACTGGCACCTAGCAGAGGGCCTGTCCGGCCATCGTGAGTGAGTGGGTGTGGTACTAGAGTGGGAATAGTCTAGAATAGTCTCCAGAGGGCCCTCCTAAGGGGTCTTGGGAAACCCAGGATCTGGCAGGACAGTGAGGTTCTTAAAGGGTGAAGGGGGGAACACAGCTTCCCCTAGATGCCCAGTCTGGGGGCACCCAGCCTCAGAAGGGCCCACCAGGGAACGACAGGGGTGCTGGCTGCTTCCCCAACTCTGTCTGAGAAGGTCTGTCTGCTGAGGCAGCCCCTTTGAGCTTTCCACTCCATTCAAAAGGTTTCCACCTCCACCCCGACCCGTGACCCGTGTCCCCAGGCCGAAGGGAGGGCCCCTTGTGCCCCCATAACACCCCCCATACCTGTGTTCCCTGTGACTCTGCCACAGCTGCCTTGCACCAGCTTCCTTCCGCTGCCTGCTCTGGGCTGGGCTGGGCTGGTAGGACCGGCTCCTGGGTCGGGCGAGGACACACCCACTCGGGTAGATCCCTGTAGATCCCAGCTCCTCATACTCACGCGGTCCCGCAAGGGACAGGGAGAGACACAGGAGGAAGCTGCGTCCTCAGAGGCCTCCACGGTCCAGACAGAGAAGAAAATCCAGCAGATAATGGCACCTGATGCAACCCCAACCCTTGCCAACTAATGACACTCCTCCACCCATTGCTCACACACTCCCCAGTTTCCGGGAGGTTTACTGGCACACCCACCCCTGATGCCTGATGACTAACCCGCCAGCCTCTGGATTTTTTCACCAATTCCCCCTGGGGTCTCTTGGCTTAGGCCAGGTGGTTCCGCTCAGGCCCCACACTATCAGCTTATACCTCACCCCGCCTGGGGCCCGCCCCTCTGCCTGCCAGAATACCGCCAGGTCCCCTCTCCCTGCGGTGCATGCTGCTCCTCCATCGAGCGGTTACCAGACTAGACGGTTCCTCTTTGCTGGGTCCATTTCCCCTGGGCTGGCAGCCCTGGGAGGGTGGTGGGGGGCGGGGGGCAGAGAGCCCAGCTGACAACTCTGTCTCTGTAGCCTCAGGCTGATTCCTCTGGCTTTTGTATCGACAGGGCTGGACACATCCATGCTCAACACATAAAAACAAAGTTTGGGGGTTTTATTCTTTGTGCATTTAGTTTATTTGGAAGTGATCCTGGAAGATAGAAGTTAAAGAGTGGAGAAAATGAGAAAGGGACGAGCAAAAGTCCAAAGGAATATTCTAATAGGCAGATTTTGACGGAGTGACTAGAGCTCATTTTTTTGCCACAGAAACTCCAAAGAACCATGTGGAAGGGACCTGAGGAGAATGGCACCTGTATGGTCTAACCTTCACACCCCATTGGTGGAAGTGTGCCCCAGGGTGTCAACTCCTGTGCAAGGTTGTTTGTACCTGTGCCCAGCCCAGCGATCTTCCTGGCTTTGTAGAGGGCAGAGTTCATGACCCCCATTCTTGAAAGGGCACTGACAGCAGTGCCTAGGCCTGTCCACCCGGTTTGTGCTGTGATCGGGAAGGTAAGGACATGGCCTATGAGTGTGCAGCACCATCAAAGATCCTCTTCTCACATTCTCCTGACTCGGCTGCATTTCCAAGGCAGACTAGCATGCGCACTTTCTGCTTTTCACGGAGGTGTTCCGCCCTGAATATTTGAGGGGGCTAGCTAGTCATTCGAGTGAGAACAATACCACTTTTTGTCCTCATAAGACAAGTGAAGTTTTTTGAGTGGCAGGTGAAAAAGGATATTGTGGTTGAGTAAGTTTGGGAAACGCTGGGTGAAGAGGGTTTCTCTATTAGGGACTCCCTAGAGTCTTGAACCTGCCATTTGAAGCTTGACCAGTGTGATGGTTACATTGGACTGTTCCATTTTGGTGCATGTTTGAGCTTTTCCATAATAAAGCTGTTAATCTGTTGCAACTACAGAAGAGGGAGAGAGGGTGCAGTTTCCCACCATATGTTTCCCCAGAGTACACTATGAAAGGGCCTCAGTTACGACAACCAAGGCTAGAGTCAAGCCTCCACGTTTGTTGTCCAGATGCAGCCACCTCAACATTCAGGTCATCAGGTCCATTGCAGGACAAATTGAGGGTTTCCTGAGCCCCTAACCCAGTCCTCCCACACTCTCACCTCATGGAGTGCAAGCTCTGCCTTACCTCCCTGGGGATGGGCCCTGGGTCAGGAGTTCTGTCAGGTTGAGCTGCCTACATGCAGCTCAGAGGTGGTGGGGCCCAGGGTTTCAGAAATGAATACACACACACACACACACATGCCCTCATGGCCCTACCACCTTTAAGACCCCAGCCATGACCTTCTTTAACCTGGCATATGGCTGCTTTCCTGAGTACCATTCCCATGAGGTTCTCCCACCTGCCGATGGGTCCCTAAACCATGGACTCCCATGGGGCAAAGGGGCAGGATATAAAAACAGAATAGGCCACATGGGTTGAAAATAAACATTTTATGTAAAGATATCCTTCAAGGTGGGTGGAGTCCCCATATGGGCTTCTCTGGGGCAGCTGCCCCAACCCCAGGGAAACGTTGAAGAGGGGCCAGGAAAGAGACCCATAGGGGCAGCTGGAAGCCAACGGGCAGATGGGGTCTCAGAGCGGTGGAGAGTGTGGAAAGGTGGGGCTGGGGTGGTGATGGGTGGGCCCTGGGCTCAGCCGGCTTGGCCGAGAGTCAAGGTGCTGAACTCCTGGCTCCATCGCAGCACAATGTCCTCGCTCCTGGCCTGGCTCAAGATGCTGTAAGTCTCATTCTGCAGACACCTCATGCGGGACACCTGCACAGGGATGGGGACACACAGGCTGTGCCACAAACCAGCGGTCAGGCTGTGCAGGTGGGCAGGCATCAGAAGATCCATCAGTACCAGAGGCAGAGGCGGGTAGGCATGGGCACAGGATGGTAGAGGGGATGAGGAAACTGGATGTGGGTTGTTATCACTGCCGGAGACTTCCAGTAACCCAACCCTCCCCCACCCCCCTTGCAGAAATGAGGATGCTCAGCCTAGAGGAGGAGCAAGTGATTTATCCCAGATACCTGCTAAGTTGAAGCTGAGACCCCTGGCAAGCTATTCCCAGCCCAGCTGGGGGTTCTTCCTGTGCTGCTGTCCAGGCCCTCCCCTTTACCTGCAGCACCCCTTCCAAAAGAGTAGAGAAGAGAGCTCTGGTTGAGGCCTCTGCCCAGGGATGCAAATAAGGAGCTTATCTCAGTGTCCCTGATGCCTGGGGGGCTCAGAATAGACCCCCCCCTCACACACAATGGTCACCAATGGAAGGGTGGGTGGGGGGAGGAGGGCCGAGGGGAGGGGCTCACCTTCCGTTCCCGGTTTCTCATCAGACACTGTTGACTTTTGAAGGCACAGAAGTTGGGGTACTGCACATAGTCTGTATCACAAATCTAAACCAGGAGCCAGGAATGGGGACGTGGGGAGAGGTCAGAAGGCTCTCAGAACACCAGCACTGGGGCTGGGGGAGGGCAGGGTGTGGCCCTCAAGAACCAGACCTTCGACATGGAGTCCCCTTTCTGAGATTCCTTTCTCCCTCTCACCCCCAGTCACAGCTCAGTCATTGGGAAGAAGCAGCAGGTGGAGAATGGGAAGCCGCTGGCCAGCTGGTCAGCTTGCTGGGGAGGTGGCTGAGGAATGGAAAAGGGAGGCGGGGGACGGGGGCACTAAGGGTCCAAACCATGGGAAGGGGAGCCAATCGGTGATCCAATGTCAGGGAGTCTTCTGGGGATGGTTAAATGAGGGCGAGGGTAAGAGAGTCATGTGTGACCTTGGGGTCCCCTCTGGGAACCCTGCCTCCCCATTGATATATCCAAGGGAGTAGCCAGATGATCTCTCTCAGTTCTAGGGCTCTGGAGATCAGAGGGCAGGGATCCTTTCTGAAGCTTCCTCTACTATCTGTTCTGATAAGCCACAGAAAGAGGGGGCTGGCACCCAGCTACTTCTACAGGTAGTTGCAGAGGGGAGGCAACTTTGGGGTGATGCAGTGCAAAGTAGATTACACTGAGCAGGGGAAGCCCTGGAACAGTCGGTAAAGGGGCTGTCGGAGGCAGGGAAGTACTAGACGGCAGCTCAGCCATCACACCAAGACATTTTTGTAGGGATGAGGAGAGCTTTGGCCCAGAGTGGGAAGAAACCAGAGCCCCTCAGCAGGAGGTGGAGCTGGGACCGGGTCTCTGTCCCCTCCTCCCAGCCCTGCCGGTTCCTATCCCTGGACCAGACACAATTCTGCTCTGGGGGGCGGGGGAGGGGGGGCTGCTAGAGGAGGCCAGAGGCCCTCGGAGGACAGGGCCTCAGAAGCCAGCTACCGCCTAGGGCTTTTAGAGCCAACAACCAGAAGGAACTGGGGGAGGGGAGGGACAGGGGCTGAGCTTTGGGGGGGACGACGCTGACCTTAGTGGGGAAATCCCCATCCTGGAAGCTCAGAAACTCGGTCTGGAGCCAGCCGGCCACTCGATTATCTTCACAGCCCTTGGTGGCAAGCCGGGCACACCAGAAGTCCATGCGGAGCCCGCCGTACGTATCCAGCCCGTAAAAGCGGCCTGACGCGGTGCCTCCCACCTGCGGCCCCGGGACAGAGGAGAGGTGTGCGTCCCTGTCCCTGTCCCTCCTCTGCCTGGTCCTGCTGGAACCTGTGCCCACACCCCCTCCCACCCCCCCAACCCCCACCGCAGGCTGCCCGACTAGGTACCTGGTTGCCAATGGACAGGCTCTGGGAGGTGAGCAAGGGGCTGACGAAGACAGTTTTGTGGGACCTGTCACACTGCTGGCGCTGCAGGTTGGCCTCCGAGTGGCACTGCTCCAGCTTCAGGGAGCAGAAGCCACAGAGGTCGCAGGTAGCTGCGTGTCGCCGCCCAAGGCTGTCGCAGACCTGGGGCAGGAATGCAGAGGAGAGGCTGAGGCTGGCCAGCCCCACAGGCGGGCTTTGCATGAAAATGCTCTGAGAGCTGCCTGCTGGCCTCCCCAGGGGTCCTCTCTTTGTCCTTGCCTCAGCTCTCTATTTCTCACCCTTTTCCTGAACTTTACCTCCTCCAGGTAATCTTCCTCTCTCCACAGGTAACACCCAGATCTTTACCACGAGCTCCAAATCCTCATTGCCAAGTGCCTGACAGATCTCTACCCTCAGGTTACCAGCAGCCACCTCTAGCTCAGACTCTGAGAAGGACTAATGATAATTCAAACGGTCACGAAGAGCTGACACAGTGCAAGGGTGCCCTGACTATCAAAAATTGTCATCTCATTGGGCCTCCCCAGTGGCGCAGAGGTTGAGCGCTGGGCTTCGAGGCTGCCCACAGCCTCTGCAGCATGGGGTCGATCCCCAGCCGCTGGGGAGAGTCCCACATGGCGCGCAGACCTCTCCTGCCGCCCGCTGCTCCCCTCAGCAGTGTATTTCGTCTGTCTGCCTGTTCTGTTCCCTGCTCTGGCTCTGGTGAATTCCCTCACCCTCTTGCGCTTCTGACTGTACCCAGTGCTTGTATAAATAAATAAATCAATCTTAAAAAAAAAACCAAAAAACTATCATCTCATTGAGTCTTCGTGAGAACCCCTGGGTACTGAGATCACCCCCATTTAACTGGTGAGGAGACTCGGCTCAGTGAGGCTGAGTCACTTGCTCAAAGCCACGTGTCTAGCAGGTGGCATGAGCTGGGACATGGGTAAACCACCACTCAGCCCAAGCCCTGATTCCAAAGCTCCAAGTTCTCGCAAGCTACTCCTCAGCGTGGTGCTACGGCCCCCTAGGAACAGAGTTGCCCAACCCCTAGCTGGACTCTCTGCCCTGACTGAGCTTCCTCAGCATAATGGGGAGGGTCGTGCTTAGCAGTATGTCCAGTCGGTGCCACCGTCCTTCCCTGCCCCCTCCCAGTCCCATCCCCCACGCCCTGCACAGCACCTCGCTGCACAAAATCTCTCCCATCACCTTGTTTACTCCCCACAACAGCACATAGGGTAGCTTTGTCAGGACCCTGAGCAAAAATGGATACCAAATCCTTTTTTTCTTACCAAACTAAAGGAATGCTTCAGACTGCCATGTTCGAGACTATTCACGTCATGACCCTATCGCCTTAGCTCCTGCTGCTCTGCTCCAGATAAAATGGGTTCCTGATGGTTCCCTTAAGCAAGCCCTAACATCCCGTGAGCTTGCCATGACTCCTGAACACCCTCCATTTAAACAAACCTGACACCCACCTCTCTCCTTTTATAATGCTGCCAAACCCCTGTGGGCTCTGGGCACCTTACAGGCAGGGGTGGCAGGCTCATTCTTGGTTTCTCATGCAATTTCTACTTTCTTGCCTCAGAGCCTTTGCACGGACAATTCCCTCCTCCAGCAACATTTCCCTAAGCCTCTTTTTCTTCTGGCTGATTAACCTCTTCTGTCTTCAGCTCTCAATCTCAAACATCAGCTCCTCTTAAGCATTCTCTGCTCCCGCCAACCACGGACAGTTGTGCTCCCCATTAGTTCCCTGTGCGCTCGGTGCACATCACAGCATCAGCCATCCCGCTCTTCTGCCCATTTTCCCAAGTTGCCTCTCCCACCAGACTCCAAGAGGAAGAGGATCAGGCCTCTAGGACTCAAGGCTGACATCTCAATGCCAAGTGGAGAGCTGCTGCCCAATGGATGTTTGTTGACAAATGGATGCATGAACGGCAAGCTGGCTCTCAACCAATGCTTGTTAACTAGAAGTACTTGGAAGCATAAAGGATAGCTTTCTGAGAATAAGGAATGTCCAGGTGCTGGAGACAGGGTGAAACTGGATCTCTCTACGGATTTCCTGGGATGGGCTCTGACCTGGAGATCAGAGATGCATCTAAAGTAAAGCCAGGGGGCCTCCCCGGTGGCGCAGCGGTTGAGCGCTAGGTTGCGAAGCTGCCCGCGGCCTCTGCGGCGCCAGTTCGATCCCTGGCTGCTCCCCGGCCACCAGAGGAGGGTCCCACATGGCTCGCAGACCTCTCCTGCCGCCCACTGCTCCCCTCAGCAGTGTCCTTCGGTCCTTCTGCCTGCTCTGCTCCCCGCTCTGGCTCTGGTGAATTCTCTCACCCTCCCTCACTTCTGACTCTACCCAGTGCTTGTATAAACAAACAAGCAAACAAACAAACAAATAAATAAATAAAAACATGCCTCTATAAAAAAAATAATAATAATAAAAAAATAAAAATAATAATAAAAAAAAAAATAAAGCCAGGGCCTCCCTGGCTCAAGACTAGGTCTTGAGCCTTCCTCCTTTAAGGTGATCTGGCAATGTCCTTTCAAAGAAAGGATTCTCATCTGGAAAGACTCTCTCCAGCACTATACTCTCACTTTCTCACTCTAGTCCTGCTTGTCCCTTACTCCCAAGGCCCGGCAGAGTACTAGAGGGCACCCGTGAGCATGATGGGCGTACCGACTTCCCGAAACCAAGGGTCTCATCTTCCAAGTACTGCCAGGCCTTGGCTGTGGGAGTGAGGATGCAGGTGTTCTCCACAATAGAATAACACAGAATCAACAAGGCGTCCACGTGGGGCAGATGCAGGAGGCTGCAAGAAGACAGTGCTGGCTGGTGGGGACGGGCCAGGGGGCTGGGGCGGAAGCCACAGCCACTCTCTTCTCCTCCCCTTAGCATGTGGCCATGGGCACAGGCTTTCAGCATGCTGGATGAGGCCTCTGAGGCCTCTGAGGCCTGTGGACAAACTACCTCCTTTTACAAATGAGGAACTGAGATCCAGGAAGGGGAAGTGATCTCCTCACGGTTTAATGCCAACCAGGGCCTGAGATAAGACCAGAAGCCCAGCCTGGAAGCAGCAGGTATAGGGCTCTTTGCACTATGACACAGAGAACCGGCAGCCCGGACAGGGGTTAAGCCAGTGATGGGCCCCGAACAGGTAAGGCTGGCAGTTGCCAGGTGCACCTGAAGGCCAGGCAGGGCTGAATGGGTTGAAAGCCAAAGCCGGGAATGTGGACTTCTCATTCCCAAGCAGGCAGCAGGGAGGACGGGGCCGGAGGGAAGGGGGTGGTCAGAACTTCCTGTACCTGCCAGGGCTTTGGTTTTTCCAGATAGAGTCTTCATCGTACATATCACTCACTTCATCCGTTTCCTGGGCTGATCGAATAAGCTCCTGGATGTTCTCCATCATCAGAGGAGAAGAATCCACTTCCCGCACCCGGGGAGTGAAGGAGAAAGGTTTGGAAGACATAAATTCAGCCCGGAGCTTAGACTTGGCCTCTTTCTGCAGCCCAGACATGGATTCCTGTTCCTCCTCTGTCCCCTGTCCTTCCTCCTGCTTGCCCTCCTCCTCCTGCTCCTCCTCTTGCTCTTCTAGTTCCAGCCCCTCCTCCTGCTTGTGCTCCTGCTCCTGCTCCTGCTTGTGCTCCTGCCCCTGCTCCTGCTCCTGCTTGTGTTCTGATGGTTGCTCCTGGCCTCCCAGGGACAGGGAGGACTGCAGCAGCTCCTCCACGTTGTTGTTCAGCCGCTCCGGCCAGGGCTGGAAGACCTGTCGCTCTGTGGCAGGTACTGCAGGGTTTGGGAGGGACGACCGAGAAAGAGAATGGAAAGGGACATCAGGCTCCAGACTCCTGAGTGTCTTTGTCACCTAAACATAAAGGCAGAGCATAGCAGCCCAGGCCACTATTTTTTACAAAGTCAAGTATAAAAGACAGAGAAAATAGGAACACAAGTAGGAACACAAAAGACTACCACCAGCCATGGAGGTGGATGGTGATGGTGGTGGGTGGGGTCACCTTCCCACCAGCTTCCCAAGTGTTCCTCTTCCCTAACACCCACCTCAGACACCACCTCCTGGCCCTCTCACTTAGGAAAGCCCGAGTATTCTGAATTCTCAGCCACTCATCCTTTCTAGGGTGAAGATGCTCCTTCTTTATAAAAGTCCCAGAAGAATTCCAAGTGTAGGGGCCTCCCCTGGTGGTGCAGCGGTTGAGCGCTGGGCTGCGAAGCTGCCTGCAGCCTCTGCAGCGCCGGTTCAATCCCCGGCCACTGGCGAGGGTCCCACATGGTGCGCAGACCTCTCCTGCCGCACCCACTGCTCCCCTCCGCAGTGTATTTCTTCCTCAGTCTGCCTGTTCTGTTCCCCATTCTGGCTCTGGTGAATTCTCTCACCTTCCCGCGCTTCTGACTGTACCCAGTGCTTGTATAAATAAATAAATAAATCTTAAAATAAAAAAAAAAAAAAAGAATTCCAAGTTTAGGAATGTCCCTGGCAGCTAGGAAAAATGGAGCTGGGGGGCCTCCCCGGTGGCACTGCAGTTGAGCGCTGGGTTGCAAAGCTGCCCGCGGCCTCTGTGGCGCAGGTTCGATTCCCGGCTGCTCCCCGTCCACCGGAGGAGGGTCCCGCGTGGCGCACAGACCTCTCCTGCCGCCCGCTGCTCCCCTCAGCAGTGTACTTCGGTCCTTCTGCCTGCTCTGCTCCCCGCTCTGGCTCTGGTGAATTCTCTCACCTTCCTGTGCTTCTGACTGTACCCAGTGCTTGTATAAATAAATAAATCTTAAAAAAAAAAAATGGAGCTGGGGCTAAATTGTAAGTCACATCAGGAGGAAAATATCTGGAGACTAGACAGCCTGCTCTCAGATTAATAAGAGTAATACAGCAGGTCCTCAAATAATGTCATTTCATCCAATGTCGCCATTTCACTATAACACTGATGAGTAAACAAAGCAGTGCCCCCAGGGGTTGCTGTCTGTGTGGAGCCTGCATGCTCCCCCATGTTGTGTGTGGTAAACTATTTTCCTCCCACACCCCAAAGACGTGCACGCTCACATCTGGGTTGCTGGGGTCTGAGTGAGTGTGGGTGTGCATGCACGTGCCCTGAGAGACTGGGTTCAGCCTTGTGGCCCCAGCCGCAGGGACGGGCTCCAGCCCCTGGTGACCCTGAACTGGAAACAGCGGGGTGGGGAATGAATGAGCACAAATAATTGTTCCATAGCACATGTGTTTGGGGTCTTTACTGAGAAGTTTGGTGATGATTTTGTGACCATAAACATGCCGGAGGAACTTAGCTCTTGTTTTTATCAGTTGCTCTATGGTCAATTTGGTTTCATTATAGGTCGTCTTGGCTCAAAGTTGCAGCTTCCAAGAGCCTATCCACGACCTAAGTGAGGACTTCCTGCAGCTGCCCACGGGCATCCCTCCTCCCGCTCACCATCTTTCCCCCTTCCCTACCACTGCTGCCCTAAATCCTGGGCTCTGGAATCGCGGAAATTGGTGCTGGTGGTGCCCCAGGTACCGGGAGGGTCTCACCTGTGGCATGGGAGGAGGCAGGGGAGGTCAATGTGGTGGGCTGGGCATCAACAGAAGTGTCCAGCTCCTTGAGAGTGTTAGGTGAAAGAATTGAGACAGGCTGGGAGCACCGGACTCTCTGCAAGAGAAGGGAAGAGGCAATGCCTTTCCAAAGCGTGGACTGCTCCCCCTGCCAGCTCACCCCTCAGGCCCCCACTGGCACGTTTTCTCTCCGAGTTCTGGGCAGGGATGAAGGGTGGAGGTCCCTGGTGCCGGGCTAGACCTGAGGAAGGGTTTCCCCTGCCAGAAAAAACTTCCTTTGTTTGGGTCACGCCCCTGACTTCCCTCTTTTGCACTGGACTTGAGTGAAGTCACTGGCCTGTTAGAAGAAATGGAAGGGCTTATCTATTTGCTGCTTCCTATCCCTCCCCTGGATTTTTCTGGGAGTAATGGGGTTGTTCTGACAGTCTGAATGCCCAAGGCGAGGCTGTGTTCATATATAAACTGGGTAAATGATTGACAATCTGGGTAAATGATTCCCCCCCTGCAGAGGGGGGGAACCCAAAGACGGCCCTTGCTGGTGCGTCCCCAGCTCGGCACCGCCACCACCTCTGCGGGCCCTGGGACTCCAGACCCAACCTTTGTCCTGGGCCTCACCTTGGCATAGTAGACGTGGTTGGAGCAACGATATTGAGTAAACTGGCAGAAGGACTCAAACCAGGAGGCATAAGGAAGGTCAGAGCAGACAGCGCCTGAGAAAGGGAAGGGTGGAGATTGGGGCTAGGGAACGGCGTCAACTCTCCCCGCACCCAGTCTCCAGGGCACGCGCGGCTGCCCCCCAGCCGGCCCTCACCGTCGGGCACCAGGCCGTGGTTTTCGTATTGGTCCAGCTGGACCAGCGTGGGGTTCCGGCAGCCGTGCGTGGCACGGAGACGGCAGGTGGTCTCTGCCTTCCAGGTTGGGGTCAGCAGCGCGAAGAAGCGTTCATACTCGGTGGGAGAGAGAGGGCTGCCCGGCGTGGAGGTCAAAATCGAATCCTGGGCTGGGGCGGATGCCGGAAGCCGGAGCAGAACTGCGGGCCGGGGGAACACAGCGATGGATGGACCCCAACTCCAAAACCCTCCCGGGGCTCAAGTCAGACCCAGCAAGTGGGGCTCCGTGTCACCTAGGAATGACGGGCACCTGACGGGCCACCCCTGCTAATAGGGCTGAAAGGTTCCAGGGGCAGGGGCAAAGGTCCGACCCCCGGGGACTGAGATGGGGGAGCTCAGAAGTTGGGGAGCACACTCAACGCGACCAGCAGAGGAAAGCGGTTCAGAGAGCGCGAGGGAGGGGCTCTCTGCAGGTGGCGGCTTGCGCGGGGAAGCGCACTCAGGCACCCCTCACCCATCAGCAGAGGCAGCGGGACGCCAGCAGCGAGCTTTCTCATGGCCCCAGACCACCCGCCCGCGTCCTCCGGACCGAAGCTGCTTCTAACGGGCCAAGCCGGAGAGAGCCCGCAGGCAGGCGCGAGTACTAGGGTGCCGCCCCGACGTCACAAAGGGCCGGGGGGCGGGCCTCGGGGGCCCCAAGGGCGGGGCCTCGGAAACTGCCTCGCTAGGGTCTCCGGGGTCTTATTCTAGCTCCAGAAGATAATGGCAAAAGCTACCCGGACTTGAACCTACAATGGCACACGTGCCATGTGGTTCTTTATGTGTCTGTCACTCTGTCGTATTGCCAAGGTCATCCCATAAGGTGATGACCATTTTATCCCTATTTCACAGCCGACCAACTGGAGCTTAGAGAAACGCTTGCTCAAAAGCTGGTGAGGACTACACGCGCCTACAGGCGGGGTCTGGAGCAGGCAGACATGGGGCGGACAAAACAAAGTGATGGGCTCTTTGGGTAGAAGGTAGAGAGGAAAGCTCCAGAGAAGAGATGAGCCAAGGCGGGAAACACCTGTGGGGTGCAGGCAAGGAGGAACACAGGTGTAAGAAGGGCTCAGTCTAAGGACATGGCTTCCAAGTGGAGATGAGCAGGAAAACCCACTGACATAGGGGGAAAAATACTTGCTTTTGTTTAGAATAAGGAGCCAAGCTAATATTTAGTATAGGATATGTATGAAACACAAATACACATTTATTGGAAATGAAGGGAAAGATGGAGAAAAGATGCAAGATTTGTAAGGTTTTGGAACCCCCTGGGCCGAGGCATCCCCCAGCAGCTTAGATCTCCCAGAGGTGAGAAGTTGAAGATTTAGCACTGAGGTACCACTCCTGGTTCCTTGCTTATCCCACTATTGGCGTGTCATCCTCCAACCTCTTATCTCACCCGGAGGATGCAAAGGATGCTTAGCATGTGTATTAAAATGGTGTCTCTACAACAAACACAGGCAGCCAACACATACTTTATTCACCTACCCCAACGCTTTTACATGTGAGTTATCTGCATTTCACCTCACCCCCACTCCCATTCGCAAGGCCAGGATGAATCCATTTGGCACAGAGGAGGGGATGCCCCTTCAACTCAGGTCAAAGCCCAGGTGATTTGGGGGAGCCCCCACCATGGAAAAAGCAAGAAGAGAATGAAAAGTTTATCACACCATAGTCCCCCACGGGGGTGGGGGCGGGGGGTTAGGAGGGCCGGGGGAGTGTCCCCACGACACTGCCCCAGTCCTTAAATACAAAGCAAGGGGAGTAAGGAGGATCATCTCTCGAAAATACAGCACCAACCTCAGCATGGAGGCAAAAGGACAGTGGGCAAGACCCCTTCCCTCTGAAGGGGTGGGCTGAATGAGAGCACATACCGTTAATGGCTGCAGCACCCCCCACCCACCAGGGTTTGGATGCAGCCTCAGCACCAGGAGTGGGGATGGGGGAGAAGGGAGGACCACACTACGCCATCCACTTCTCCCTGAACCCCCATGGCCTCAGCACAGGCTTTCCTCTCCCCACGAGCCCAGGTCAGGGGATGCGGAAGGAACTGTGTTGGAATCCAAGGCCTTTATCTATTTCTTCTTCCGTTCTTGAGAGCAGCGTGGGCAAAACCTAAAAAGGAACGTAAGAGAGATGGGAAGGGAGAGTGTGAGTGAAAGGGAAGAAGCTGTCCACCTCTCAGCTTCAGGGCCTTCCCCCTCCTACCACAGCCCTCTCACTCACCATTTCCCCCGAGGCTTGGTTGTCAGCCCCACACAGGCAAAATGGAACCACTCAATGGAACACTGGTAAAGGAAGAAGTAGCAGTCAGGGGCAGAGGAAAGGAAAGAGCACGCCCCAGAGATTCCTCAGGAGCATTTCCTTATTCTGTCCCTCTGGGGAATTCTTGGGGGTCCCAAGGCCAACCAACTTATATCACGAAGTTCCACTCGTCAATCATTTCTTCCCCTCTTGTAACCGCATCCTTCAAGTCCCCAGAAACACCGCCCCCATCCTAAGGCAAAATGGTCCTCACATCAGGGTTGTCACAGCCAATCATCTCTCCATAGGAGACCTGGTGACAAAGGCAATAAGTGGGTTCGTTGGGGTCCACAGGCATATCCAACACATCAGAGGGGTGGACACTGCCAAAGGTCACTGAGGGCATCCCGTACTCAGGACTTCTGCGTGCCGAGAGGAAGAGAAAGTGTCATGTGCAGGAAGGGAAGCTGCCACTTGACTCTCAGAGGTGACAGGAGGAGACCCTGAGTGATGGTGGGGCAGGTCACTTGTGCTTTCTCCCCTTTACCCAGCAGATACCAGAACGGTGAGGCGCCGAGTTACTGAGACAGACAGCAAAGTGGCAAGGGCAATGCAGGGCGGGAGGGCAGCGGGATGGGAGAGGGCAGCGTGTCATTTGGCGGGGTGCCCCCAGTTTCACTCACGAGCGCACAAGCTTTAACTTCTTCTGGGCGGCCTTGGGGGCTTCTTCGTCTGAGTTTTTCCCTTTGGAACGCGCACGGGCAGCTTTCTTCTCCTTCTGAGTCCGACCTTCTAGGGAAAAGGGGGAAAGCCAAGAGGCAGGGACACAGAAAGATGGGTTAAGTCCTCCTCGTCCCCACTCCTTCCAACCCAGTTCTCCCCCATCATAGCTGACGTGCTGGCGGCTTCTCCCTCTGGCTCCTTGTCCCAGCCCCACCCCCCTCCTCACTCTTTTTGCCTTTGCTGGAAGAGCTGTCATAGTCACTTGACTCAATCTGTTTCTCCTTCAAATCAGCCTCAAAACGGGCCAGGTCTGTGTCCAGTCGCCGAATGTGTTTGTCCACCTGGGTGGGAAGGAAAGAGAAAGGAGAGGTATAAGGCGGGTCCCAGCAAAAGTAAACAGGTTAAGGCAGAGTCTATGGATCTCCCAGACCCAAAACAGACCCCGACACAGCCGAAGGAGGGGTCCAGGACCCCAAGGATTAGATGGGAGGTAGGTGGGGAGCCATGAACAGGGCCATACCATCTCATAGGTCTGCATGGCAAGCTGCACCTTGTCGTCACCAAATTCCTTGCACTTGCCATAGGCTTCCTGGATCTGTTTGAGAAGGGCCAATTTTTCCTCGGAGCTCAGGCTGCGGGCGCTACTCATATACTCAGTGGCCAACTTGTCAATTTCAGCCTTCAGGTCTACAACAGAGACAGAGGCCTGGTCACAATGGCCCCTGGGTGGCTAGGTGAAACACACTTCTTCCTCTTGTTCCTCGGACCTTTTCCATGACCATCATAACCTTCAAACTAAAATGTACCGAACGTTCACAGGTACTGTGCCATGTACTCAAGTAATGCAACACACTGACAATATCTGCTTTAAAGGCGCCTTCAGATGCTGACAACATTGCTATCACAGTTGAACTTAAATTACTAAAACATAATGAAGAGTCCTTTGCATACTGCACTAAGATGAAGTATACTTGTCGATGTCCGACGTTTCTTGGCAGAGCTCGCCATTTCTTGAATCATGAATTTCGTCTTGAAAGTCACTTAGCTTCTCAAAAACCTCCCCGAGTAGCTCTGAGCACTGCAAGGCAGGCTGGGTTATCTGGGGCTGGCATCCCGGTCTGTACACCTATCTCATCATTTACAATGAGGGCCTACTTCATTCACATAATAGTTCTACTTATTGTCCACCCTATTTTGCTCATCAGTTGCAACTTGCTTATATTTCTCATCACTTTGTCTTCCGTTTGTTCATCTTAGCTACTGCTCCAAACTCTGGTGATGTCCGAAGACACTCAGTCTGTAGACGTGTGCTGCCTCCTATTTGGCAGGGTTCATAAAACAATGTTGATGGAAAGAGACACAAGGATGACCGTTGCAGAGTGCAGCACCAGGTGACAGGGAGGATCTGCGCATATGCTGTGTTTATGTCGCACATCATTTGAGGCTCTTGAGGAAGCTGAAAAGCGTATATAGTTCGATAATCGCCAACTGCTCTTTCTGTGCATCAACTTAAGAGCTGGAACTCTATTACAAGGAAAGCATTCCTCTATGTCCAGGGTTGGAGATGATCACCTTTTCATGAGTCAACTTACCCAAAAGAGTTTAAATAACAGCTTTAGGTAGTCTAACACCAGCTTGCTATCTCCTCAAGCATGGCTACCTAAGGATGGAAGAACAGACCTATATATCCTTCAGCAGGTATGGGGGTAGTTCCCACAGACATCTTTGACCTTGAAGAGACCAACCTGACCACTGTAGTGTAGCCTCAGGCTCCAAGTGAACGCCTCCGAGCAGCCCAACATGCTCAACGTCTAAGGCCACAGATCGTATCTAGTGCTTCTGCAGGGCTGAAGGATAGTGCAGAGATCCTGATGTTAATTGCTGCTTTTCGTTCTTCTTTCTTTCTTTTTAAGAACGCCTCACACAGCCAAGCTCCTGTCTATCACCGTGAGTTGCAGTCTAAAGTCATATGGAATTTTGTGAGGGTAACCAAGAGTTACAGTGGAAAAGAGACAGCCTAGTCTTCCTATAAATACGTTGCGTACGGAGAACAGAAATGATCTGAAAGTTGACTTTGGCTGTTTGAATTCTTCTTGAGGAAGATATAAGAAACAAAGCATCTTTGAATTCATGAGGCATGCTCACAACATTTCATTTCTTATGGAAAGGCTGAGATAGAAATTCGGATCATCGTTACTCTCCTTTTAAGAGAGAATTGCAAGAGAGAGCGAGAAGCCACAGTTCTCCAGAGCAGATGAGCTGATACGGTTAACACCAAAGAGAAAAAGAATCACGCGCACTCATTACACACGTCCACTCTACTTGCTACATACCCTCCGTTCTTTGGTCCAGGTCCCTCATGAGCTGGAAGTTTCTCTGCAGTTCAAAGGGGAGGTTTTCAATGCCTAGGGAGAAGAGGGGAAACTGAGAATCACTGCAGCTCACAGGACTACTAGCTAATTTGCAAATCTGGGTCCTCCTTCAACCTGTTGGCTTTATCTGTGTCAGTATTCACCACTCATTCATCTGCCTCTCTCCATAACCAACCTCTCTATCTTTGCATGGTTTTCCCACCCTCTCCCTTCCCATTCAATCTCTATCTCCATGTTCTTTGTCCTCAACTTGCAAATACATTCCGGGTATCCTCCACCTCTCATCACACACACACTTCCAACTAGAAGCCAGAGGTGCTTTAAAATATGCAAATCTGATCAAGTCATTCTGCTTATAAGCCTCTAGTAACTTATCATGATTCCTAGTCCAATCCTGCATTTTCTAGCCCTTGCTTGCCTCATACCCAGTCCCTTTTGTGCTCTCTACTCTGATCACACTGGCCTTCTTTGAGTTTCTCAAACCTGCCAGTGTTCTTCCTGCCCCTTGCTTTTCCACATGCTGCTCTGTCTGGAATGCACTCTTCCTCATCCCACCTCCACTATACCTCCTGGCTGATAAATTCTTGTTCATTCTTCCAAGTTCAGTTTAACCCTGACTTCCCCAGATTCCTGAATCATGTCACATGATTCTACTCTACCCTTTTGACACTTATCCACTGTCATTAAATAAATAAATGTGTGATTAGTTATTTGGTATCTGCCTCACCAGCCCTCCAGGAGGGCTGGACATTTGTCTTCTCTCCTATTCCCCTTGTTTTTAGAACTATGACTTCTGTACAGAGGGTCCTCCAAACTTTTTACATGCCCTCGCTCCTTTAACCTATAAACCACCAGTTTACTGAGATTAAGTCACCAATGACTTACCTAGTGAAATGATCTGTTATTAGTTCTATCCTACAAAATATGTCTGCAGCAGCTGGCACCATCTTCTCTCTTTCCAGTAACTTTCTTCCTCTTAGGATTCCAAATCTCCTCATATACTTCCTGGTAACTCCAACATTGAGGTTTTCCTAGCCTGTCCCTTAAATGTGAATGTTTTCTTGAGATTACACTTTAATCCTCTCATTTTCTTACTTATTTTTCCTGAATGACCTCATTCACTCATGGATACAAGGACCATTCCTACATTTAAGTCTAAATTGAATCAAATATATGGCTACCTGATATTCCCATCTTATTGACGATAGACTATCAACCTCACTTGCCAACTAGGAAGTCAAAAAAGTCACCTTAGATTCATCTTCTTTCAACTGCGAGGTCATTCAGTCAGTCCTGTCATTTGAATGATTCCTAAATACTGTCTCTCCCACACATTAGTCCCTTATCTCTCCTCTGAACTACTGTCACCAATCTCCCTATTTTCCCTGTTTTCATGCTCAATTTACTGTACTATTTAAAAATCTGCTGGTTCCTCACTTCTGAAAGTAAAAACTCTTCTTGGCTTAAAAAAAAAAAAGAAGTGAAAACCTCTTGCACAATCTAGCCTCTGTCTCTTTCTCTAGTCTCAGGTCCCATTCTCCCCACCTTGAGAAGTCCCATTTATCAAACACTCTGATCTCACTTTTTCTTGATTTTGACATGGTGCTACCTTTGCTGCTACTTCCCCCAAACTGCAGCTTCCTTTCTCTCTCCACACCAATAACTAAAACACAACCTCCAAGACTCTGTTCACACTTCACATCCTCTGTAAAACTTTACCTACATCCCCTGTTAAGCATCCCCTTTCTCTGGTGTAACCCACTGTTCTTTTAATGTATTTCCATTATTTCATTTGTCATAGTGCTTAAAAAGTATTAGCAGAATTTGCTTCCTTCTAGCCCAAGAGCACTTGAGGGCAGAGGGCAGAGGCTGTGTCTTAGTAATTTTTGTACATCCTCAGTACCTGCCCTTGTGTCTGACCCACAGCAGGAACCTCAAATTTAAAAAGTGAATGAACGAATGACTGGTAACACTGAGACAAATAAGGGGTTTTGTGAGGGGGTGAGTTACACAAATGGCACGAGCAAAACACCAGATTTCCACTTGATGGGAAATTGGATCTTTACTCCGAGAAGTGTTCCAGTTCATTTGTCAGCGATCACTCATAAGCCCCTTTCCCCAGGAGAAGCGGCTTCTGAGAACTGAGGAGGAGCCGCGAGTATGTCTTTGTCACTGCTCCAAATAGCAGTGAGTGATATACTAAAAGGACCGATTCTGAACGATCTGGGGAGAGGGTGGGAAAATCCTGAGGCTGGAGACCTTGAAGATGGGAGCAGCAAATATCTTCCCGGCTATGCCCATCAGCCCTTCAACAGACACCCCTCGGTCCCACCACTCAGCCCCTCCCTCGTCTACATCCCAAAGCGAGGCCTCGACCCTGCTGCCCCGCCCCCTCTTTCTTCTCACCCTCCAATTTTTTTTTCACAGAACCACCTTACAATTGTGACCTTCTAACCACCGGGACTTCGGGGCCACAGATCTTCTCAGCCCCGATCCCCCCGCCACCACACTATGACCCCTGACCCCCTCCTCCAGCCTGCTCTTACTGTCCAGATAATGTTCCAAATACATCCCCGCGGCCATCTTGAAGCAAAACAAAGCAACTTCCGATCCGCCCCCGGAAGTGACTGAAAGCTGCAGGGGCTGAAGTTATTATACTAGGGTTAGAGCCTTTCCGCCCTTACAAAGAGAACTTCCGCCCTTACTTAATTATCCGCAGGGACACATCCGCCCAACGTTGAAACCTTTCCTTTTGCGAAGGGAGCCAGAAGCGCCCGTAAGGAGGCACCGTTAGCCACTTCCGCCCTTACTGAAACCCCAGTACGCGACCGAGGCAGGCATGACGTCACTCGAGGTCGCCATTTTGCCTCTCAAGCAAACTTTTTTTTCCCTCCAAAACGGGTCTGTGAAGTAATGAAGCAAAGAAAACTTTTCCCTTTAGATCTGTTATTTCATAAATATCTCTTTTCCCTTTTGCAAAATATGAATCTGGTGACCAGAGCAAGTCCCGGCTGAATCAAGACTTTCCCCAGGGTGGTGTCTTAAAGAATATTTAGGAGGAGTATCTGGTTGATTTTAAACGTTTACATTTCTGTCCACTCACACAAACATCATCTCCCCGAGGTTATTTTTTAACGTGGAAAATTTTTGTTATTAATATATGAATTCTACTTACAAAGAATCACAAAGCCGTAGTTCTCCACATTTTTCATGGTTCCTTTTACATTTGTATATATTCTCACATATGACGTACAGTACTTCCGGTCATATCTTGTTTTTGCCTCCCTTCTAATTCGAGTGTACATGTGCTGTTAACTAGTACCACGATTCTGAAAGAATTGGGACTTGGAGTTCTGTTTCCAAGTTGTGACTGGGCCAATTAGATGCCAGTTATCACCCTAGTCACCTAGGGTACAATGAACACTAGGCTTTTCATCAGGATGTAAAGCAATCAAGCATATTACAGAGTGGTATCACACTAGGGAAACAGAATTCAAAACCCATAACCTAATAGTAGTGTAAGTAAAACAGTGTCTCAAGTTAGCGCCCCTAATTCACAAGTTCTAGACAATTACCAGTGTCACATGGCAGGTTTTTAATTAAAATCTTTAGCCACATAATTTAGACCAGAGTTGAAGAGTAAAGTGAAACCCCATTTACTACTGAACAGGTGGTAAAATACAGCAGAAGAATCTAGATGACTTCACCCTACAAATGATGAGTAATTTAATCAGTGCCTATTCTGCCATAAAATGAGTAACAGCATTTAAAGGTTGTTGCAGTAACTCTTTCCTTAGATTCTATTTCTAATATCTGTGAAGGTAGGGCTGTGAGGACCTTTCACCTCTTAGAGGGGAGGGCAAAAGAGCAGAGAATATTCAAAAAGCTAACAAATATTGGCACATTTGGTCCTGTGATACATTCAAGTGTCACAACAGACTGAGACACTATTTTGGATGGGCATGTGAGCTCCAGCCCTAACATAAGCATATTTGACTATTCACACTCCACTGGGTAATGAAGTTACCCAGCAGTCCCATAGAAAATAGCCCTGTTGTGAGATGTGGGCGCTTTGTCACCCCTTTTCGGTTAAGGTTATTTTTAAAAAAGTAATCTTGGAGGTGATCTAGTCAAATTCCTTCATTTAACAGCTGAAGAAGCATCTTGGTCACCCAGTTGATGGCAGACTTAGAGCTGAAGATCGTGTTTCCTGTCCATGTTCGACAACTCAACCATTAATTATCCTGCATCATTATTCAATCCTAGTTAAGATTTCCATTACTGGAAATGTCTGGTTTTTAGGTGCGCAAGATAATGAACATAAGTGGTATACACACCAAGATCTGGAATTAGCACTGAGCCCACTGATGCTCAGGCAGTACAGAAACTTTCAAAACGTACAACCATCTCTTAGGGAGTTTAGTTGTTTTGTTAACATGACTAGCATTCTGCTTACTTATTTAGACAACGCAGTCCCCAGGACAGGATTTGTATGTAGAAACCCTCATTTAACAAAAATTTCGTTTTAGAAATACCAAGCTATATATACCTTTCTAGGTTGATACACACGTGGAGCCTTATTACCACACAACATTCATTCTACACACACGCAATCCTGAACTTCCCTCCAAACAGCTTTTTCCCATGCTCACATCAGTAGCTCCATTGCCTCTGATCCTTTTACACGAATTTATTTCTATACAAGGTTCTAAAAACACCCCTTGGTTTGTACATAAGTTTTTTTTTTTCTTCATTTTAAATTGCTTTATAACAACCGGTTTCCTGATTTTTTTTCATTTTCTCTTTTCTCTGAAATCTGCCATGGTTTAAAAAAAAAAAAAAAAAAAAGGAACTAAAAAAGCCATTGGCCAGAAGACAGGGTGGAGGAAAAAAAGAACAAAAATAAACAAAACGTCAAATATGAAAATTCTCAGAGATAATGCATTTATAAACACAGAAATGGTTACAACAAAGATGGCCGTGATGAGTGGGTATATATATATTTATATATATATATTTATATATAAATCCATGTCCGGCAACTGACCGTGGCACCTAGGGAGCTAGTCCAGTCCTCGTGTTTGCCCTGAACTCCCCCTTCTCTGCGATACCCCTCATTCTGGGGTTTTATAAAGAACACAAAGCTCCCACAGCTCCTTAGGCTTTAGGATGGGGAGACTGAGAAGATAGGGCCTTGGTTGTCAGAGAAGGGAAAAAACCATAACCCACACTTCTAAGCCACCCCTGACCATCTTGGGGATCTCCGGCCCCTTGGGGACCACATCTCAGCCCTTGCCCCCTTACAAATAAAGGGGGTCTGACACCCACCCAGATCTCCTCCTTCCAGCATTAGGTAGGAAATGAAGTGAGACCACGGAGGGGAAGAAAACGGCTCCCAGGGGCTGGGGTACGTGAGATACCTCTCTGTTCTTTCACAGGCAAGAATAGAACAGAAGGCTGGTTGCATACAGGGCTCCCTTCTCTCTCATATCTGGGAAGGCCAGCCTCTAGTCGTCTATCAGCCTGAACTCTGAGGATTATGAGGGTAAGGAGAGGGTAAGTGCCCACACTGGAAAAATTTCTATGAGGTCATAGCAACTCCCTCCCTTGAGCACCAACCCCCAATTTTTAAAAGCTATGCTTGGGAGGGAAGCTGCTGGATTACACTACCAGCTCAGTAACCTTTGCCAATCAGGAGGGCTGATATTCCTTGTGAAGAGGAGTTGAGAATAAGGATGATATCCTGTGAAGGAAGGCTGTGCCTGAGGCCCAAGGAGATGGAGCCAAGGCCTGTCAAGGAAGAAGAGGACTTTTCCCACCAAGAGAAGTTGGAGAGAGAAAGGACCAGAACTTCTTTCCTCTCTTCCCAGTGGGTTGCAGCACAGGTCTCTATGAGCTGGCCAGATGCTCCACCTGGATGGTGCTGGTGGTGACAGTGAGGCAGATGTCCTTATGATGCTCCGCCGTCTTGTAGGGGGTCAGGTCAAAGGAACACTGGGGTGGAGGGTTGGGGTTGCTGTCCCCACCACCACCACCCTGGGGTGCTGCCCCAGGGGACTGGAAGTGTGGTGGCTGTGGCGGCTGCTGCTGCTGCTGTTGCTGTGATGCCTGAGAGGCCTGGGCTTGGGCCTGGGCCTGGGCCTGGGCCTGGGCTTGAGCTTGAGCTTGGGCCTGAGCCACTGCTGCTGCTGCTGCCGCTGCCTGCACTTGTTGCTGGAGATCAGGAGGGTTGTGTTTGCGCATATGTTTCATAAGATATGTTTCCTGATGGAGAAGGTAAAAAGGGAGTTGAGGGAAGAAAGAGAAGCAAAGAAGTAAGTTACTTGTAACCAGTATCCTGGGCTTTTTTTTTTTTTTTTTTTTGCTTTAAATAAAGTAATACTGATATAGAGATACTGTGGAGCACTGATAAGAGTCAAGTCACCTTAAACTGTCACATTCTCACACACCTTTGAATTGAATTTTATAACCCTTTTCTGGAGTCTAACATCTAGCTGAACCCCTCCTCCCCGCCCCGACACACACACACACACACACACACACACACAAAATTTCAAGCTGCTTCCATTCTGTCTTATGTTTAAACAAAACGAAGCATCACAGTTTAGCAGTCCTATTGGTCTAAGGGATCAGGCACCTCCCAAGTTCCTATCTAATGTCTCTTCTCTTTACTGATTCTGGTAAGTTGGAGCTAGGAAGGTGGTACATTCACTACACAGATCTATATTCAGAAAGATGGGGGACAAGTGGGTTAGAGCTTACAGGCCTAGACACAGGGAAGGAACGGGTAGGCTTGCACTCACCGACGTGTATGCCCGACTACAGATGGTGCAGGTGTACACCTTGGCATGCTTCACCGTATGCGTAGACAAGTGCACTTCCAGTGAGGCTGCGTCTGTGTACGCCCGATGACAGTTGTGGCACTTGAAGGGTTTATCTTTGTTGTGCTGCCGTCTGTGGGACTGAGAATATTGGGAGAAATCAGGAGCGCACTGAACTCTTCTCTCCTGCTTCTTTGACCTTAGTGGAAATCCCTGAACTGGGTGTCAGGCCCCCCAAGATCTCTTTCCATCTAAAGGTGGCAGCCATTGCTTCAAATGAAACTTCAGGAGCTACTGGTTAAGGGAAGAAGCAAACCTCATGCAGCACATACCAGGATCCTGAAAGTGAGAATGACGACCATGCCTGGTCCTACTAGGCCCGTGGTTCTCAAAGTGAGGCATGGGGATTCGCCACGGAACACCAAGACCTTTTCACGGGGCCCACAGGTCAAAACTATTTTCAGAATCATAATTAGACAGTTTGCCTTTTCATTCTCAGTCTCTCGTGTGTACAGAGATTACGAGACGTGTACTGTCACAGTAGACTGAAGGCAGAGGACATGACGATACAGCCATTTTCTGAAAGCCAGACACTGATGAAACGTGCAGCAATGTAAAAACATTCTTCTCAACATGGGGGCCAAGGTATTTGAAAATATGTGATTTATATTAGCATGCAAGGGTTCTGCTGGCTTTACTTATTTTTACCACTACCACATAGGTTTTTGTTTTTTTTCCAGATATGACCCCCATCAACACAAGCCCACCAGACTCCCCAATAATTGTTAAGAGTGTAAAGAGGTCTTGAAAAAGTTTGAGAATGATTGTACTACTTGTTAGTTGGCACTGTGACACCAAGTCTTAGATTCCAGGCCTCGGGCGGAGGGTAAACTTTACCTGCAGATTGGAGAGCTGTGTGAAGGCTTTCTCGCAGCCTGGGTGTGCGCATTTGTATGGTCTATCTCCGGTGTGGATTCTGCATGGGATGAGAAAAGAAAGGGAGAATGTCAGCCAGGCCACTCAGGGACTGACTCCTCAGCAAACCTCAAGGTCATTCCTGTCCTCCTATGAGATGGGTCTCCAGGAGGCACCAGCCTGAGCTCTGACCCGGCTTAGGCCGTGATGCCTGCCTTCTGCTCACTGCCTGCCACGCGGGGCTCCTCTCTGCTGGGGGAAGAGGGACTGTGGTCCAGCAGCGAAGGGACAGGCAGTCCACAGTTTACCACACAAGTCAGCTCCTACAGTAACTGTCCCTAATAAATGTTCAGAAACATAAGGAAAACACAAAGGTAAGGAAAAAAACACAAAACACTTCTTCCTTGGCCCCCACCCTACAGTCAGAAACTAGCCCCTCAGCTTTGAGAACCACTCCCAAAGAAAAGTTCTGGTATCAAAGCAAAGCAGAGTTACACTAAATTACGGAGAGCAGCAGTGCTACCAACACTCGTGGAACCTCCTTGGGGCTTTTCCCAGTCCAGACCCGAATGGCAGGAAATGCCTAATTTAGTGCCAATTTGACCTCTTTTCAAACACTATAGGCCCCTGTGCTGAGACGAGTCAAGGACTTGAGAACATGTGGACACCCACTCCTCCTCAGGGACTTCAGACCATCTTTGTGACCGGGTGCTTTACTTGACCTCTGGTGTAAAACCTTGCAAACATGGCGCGACACATCCCATCTCCTCCTGTGAACAAAGCCCAACTCTCAGGGACTGCCACATCCTGAAGCAGCCGGGTGACGAGAACTCTGGCTGGTGAGAGTGCACATTCCAGCTCAACCTGAGATGTCACTGAAGGTGATCACCAACTCTCCCCGCTGGCAGCTTCATTTCCTCTTGGCCACTCCAGGTTCACGGGCCAACAGCAGGCCTCCTTCTTTCCAATGTGCCAGTTCTCTCTATTTCACATGTGCTTTGTTTCGTTTGCTACTCCATGCATCCCGTGAAGCCTTGCTCTCTAATTAGGTGTCCCCAGGCTGGTGCCCAGCCAGTCTCTGAGCATGTCCGCCGTTCACAATCAGTGCCTCCGGGGCTGGAGGTGGGGTCTTCTCCAATCATCTTCTCTAATCCAATGCCCCTGCTTTGGCATCAAGGAGAAAATCTTGCATGATGTGTGCATGGATGATTTCAGGGAAAGAAATGCAGGAAAAAAATCATCTCTGCCCCAGATGTCTCTCTTCTCCACAAATGAGGGAATGTCACAGTCACTGCGTCTCCCCGGTGCAGCTTTTGCCCCAGCCAGACTCTCTGAGATCCACTTGTGTTTCCAGTGTTGTCGCTTGTTCCTTCTCCCAGATGCCAGTCGTTCTCTCTCCTCCAGTCAGGCCTCTCCCCCGCCCCCCGCATGCGGGTTGTTGTGTGTGTCCGGGGCGGGGGTGGGGAGGGCATGCCAGCGGGGCGGGGGCAGTAGCCCGCCACTCTCCCTTACCGTGTGTGCTGCTGGAGGTGGGAGAGCTGGCGGAAGGCCTTCTGGCAGTAGGAACAGTTGTAGGGCTTGGCCCCCGAGTGGATACGGAGGTGCTGGGCCAGGTAGGAGGTGTTGGCGAAGGTCTTGGAGCAGTGCGGGCACTTGTGGGGCTTGATGGTCTCGGTGTGCATCTTGGAGTGGATCCTGCCGGAGAGGAGAGGAGGGAAGGGGGGGAGGAGGAAGCAGTTCGACACCAGGGGCTCAGCTCTCTGCTGGGTGAAATGATGTTGCTTGACGGATGAGAGCACCCCCTCCTCCCTCCTCCCAAACACACTCCGGCCTGGAGAGGCTAATGAAGAGGACACCCAGATCTAGGTTGTTGCTGATCTTAAGTCGGCGGCTAGAATGGCAGTGAGATGATGAAGAGCTGCAACCCATGGCTCCTGGTAACCTCAGGTGTCCAGTCTTGTCAACCCTCTGCTTTGTTCTAAGGTTACATACACACTCACCACAGATACCCTGCTTCCAAATAGAAATTTGAACAAAGACAATACCGCCTGTCCCCATGGACCTGAAGTTGAATGCACACCTTGGCTCTGAACTGAAGCAGAGAGTAAAAGCAGGGGCTGCTCTGCAGAAGATTTCCAAACACAGACACAGAGAGAAGCCACAGAAACCGCTCCAGACTTTGGGATTGGAGACCACCATTTTCCAGGCTCCCCCAAACTGCTAGGAGATATGGTTTTATTTTTCATAGACAGTAATGGGAAAGAATCGAGGCTCCCAGACGGCAAGGTCGAAAGGGGAAAAAGAAACATGGAGAGAAGAGTAGGCACAGACCATGTGGCCTTGGGGTGAGGGGTTCACAGCCAGGAAGTGGGGTGAAACTGAGAGCAGCCTTACCGGGTGTGCTGCTGGAGGTGAGAGAGCTGGCGGAAGGATTTCTCACAGAAGTTACAACTGTAGGGCTTGGCCCCTGAGTGGATACGGATGTGCTGGGCCAGGTAGGAGCTGTTGGCGAAGGTCTTGGAACAATGTGGGCACTTGTGGGGCTTGGTCTCGGTGTGTGACTTGGAGTGGATCTGCATCTCCGACTTTGAGTAGAATGTCAGTGAGCACATCCGGCACCTGGGCCAAGTGAGGGCAGCAGTTAGAAGGCTTCCCATCAAGAGGCATTGCTAAATACCTCCCTCCACTTCCACAGAAGCCAACCTAGCTGACTCTCCTAGCCCGACAGCACTGACACCCCGAGAGCAGACGCTCTGTTTTACTCATCTTTATGGCCTAAGCGCCAAACACAGATTATTAGGAGTATTCAATAAATGCTTGCTGAATGACTGGACTCCCTTAGTGTGCACAAAACCAAGAATTCAATCAGGTCAGACAGGAAAATCTCACTGGCTTTGATCTGATAAGAATTTCAGGGAACCAGGAATATCAGCTAACTTCTGCTTCAAACTATCAGGTTTTCCTCAAGTCCCAAGATGATCATGAGGACAAACTATCTAGATTCCCCAGAAGGACTTCTCTTCTGTCTCCTCACATAATTGTCTTCTCCAAGATTCCCTTCTACGTCCTTTCTGCCAGTGATTCCTTGAGGGATGAGGGTAGGATTACCTGGAGGGGCTTTCCCAGACTATGTCTGTCTGCCCTCTGCATTATAACATTTCACCAATCACCCCCACCTCCCGCCTGTTGGCAATCAAGTGAGCACCCCCTTTCCACAATGAGCCAACATAGTAACTAACCATGACAAGTGGGTTATATTCCTCAAATATTTAGGATTTGCAAAAATGCTGAACTTTCATGCTAAGCCTTTCCTCCTTCCTAGTACATGGAGCTGTGGTGGCAGTTTGGGTAGACAGCAATAGCTTCTGAATACACTTAAACTCATCATCTGAGTTGATAATCCTTCCTGCTACAACATTGCCCCAAACTATCAAATAAGGAGGTCTCTGAACAAGATAAGCAACTGCTACTGGGTAAAAGCTATCAACATGTGATCTAGAACCCTATCATTTTCCAGGGCAATTCACCGGCACAGAATTTGGGCTAGTAGGTAGGGATATGGCCTAGAAGCTAGGGAACTGGGGCAACTCACTCTATTTTGGGGACTTCCCCAATTTATCACTAAAGAGGAGCTTTGGATATTGTGATGATTTGTTTTTCTCTGATCCAGGAGGATCTAAAGAATAACTGAGACCGGGCCTCCCCGGTGGCGCAGCGGTTGAGCTCTGGGTTGCGATGCTGCCCGCAGCCTCTGCAGTGCCGGTTCAATCCCCGGCTGCTCCCCGGCCACCAGAGGAGGGTCCCACATGGCGCGCTAGACCTCTCCTGCCGCCCGCTGCTCCCCTCAGCAGTGTACTTCTGTCCTTCTGCCTGTTCTGCATCCTGCTCTGATTCTGGTGAATTCTCTCACCCTCCCGCGCTTCTGACTATACCCAGTGCTTGTATAAATAAATAAATAAATAAATCTTTAAAAAAAAAGAATAACTGAGACCAAGACTAAAAACAACTCTAAGCTCATCAGAAAAACAGAGGACTAGGGCTGTTCATTGAAGAATGATCTTTTATATGTCAATGCTTCTACTAAAATTCCAATCATTAAAGCCAATTTCTATTTCTCTAGTCACCTGATAATCCCAAAAGAAATCTAATGACCAGTTTACCCATCCCTGGCTGTTGTCCAAGATGCCCCACCATTGTACAGGAGGTAGGAAGCGTCTGTTTATCATTTATAGCTAGCATGGTCCAAAGGACAGTCGTGAAGTCTGGACACCTGGGCTTTACTCAGAGTACAGTTATAGGCTGGCTCATCAATCTAGACCTCAATTTTCTGGTCTGTAAAATGGAGAGATAAATATCGGTCCCTTAAGGGCGAGCAAACAGCTAGGCGGGTCGGAGGTAAGCCAAGTGTTCGCTAATGATACACTGCACTAACGCAACTAGCATCAGAGCTGATGGATGAGCTCATGCTACTACATATTTCCCTGAGACCAGGGTTAGAAACTCGACACATTGTCACTTGGAGGTGAACTATATACTAGAGTTACAAAATTTCCCTTGGTTGCTAGAATTTCTCATACAGGTAGAACAACACTTCCATTTAAACTCAAAATCTCTAGTATGTGTGACTACTGAAAAACAACTGCACCCATAACAGGAACTTAATTATAACCCTCTTCATCAAAGTTTTCTACTAGAGAAGAATCTGCAAAACTTCAGTTTATTGATTATGCACTTGCAACAGAATGAGTCAACTCCAAAGGCACCAAGTATCATGAAGACAATAACAGTTGCTGTCAGGCACAGTCTGGCACTTTAAAAACACATTGTTTCTACTCATCACAACAACCTGGTAAGTATTATTCCTGTTTCACAGAAAGGAACACAAAGGCTCAGGAAGTTAAGTGATTTGCCAAAGGGGAAAGTCACACACAACCCTGCTTTGACCTGAAGTTAAGAAACCTCACAGCAGAGGTACTCCAGCCAAGACTGGACAGTCATGTGTCAGCAATGCTTAGGAGACGAACACTGCACAGAAGGAGCTGGCTCAGGCGCCCATTAAAGCATTTCTAGCTCTGACATCCTAGGAAGTCAAGCGCAAGAGTGCAAGTCCTTCAATGCAAAGTGCTGGGTGGTCAGAAAGAAATCTAACTTAATAGTAGTGATGGCATGGCCATGGACAGTGAGCAGGGGATAGAAAAGCAAGCACTCCAGTTCATCACTCGGTGCAAAACCCAGGGGACGCCATTCACAGCCAACACGAGAAAGGTGCCCTTTGGCGGCATGCAACACAATGGACCCTGATTATTAATGAGAACCACTTTGAATTATCACCCCATTTTTTCCTAAGGTGTTCATAAACCATTTTCTATACTCTTGATTTATATATATTCTTGCCTACAGTTCTGTTTCACAGCTGAAAGTCATGAGCTAGAAATAAGGTGACTTGCCAAGAATAACAGCACCCATTTCCACTGATACCCAAGGCCACTGACCACAGGAACAGACGTGGCTGACCCACACAGGGATCAAAACAGGGATTCTCTGTAATGAAAACGATCCCTCTAGAACTTCAGAGTTCTGAAATTCCATTCACCTGGAATATAATCAGTCTCCCTCAATTTTCAGAGTTCTCTTTAGTCACCCAGGCATGGAGCCTGTCAAGAATCCCCAAAACATGAAAACAGCAAGGGCATGGCAAGTCCTGTCATTGGGGCTTCCTTCCAATGGCAAATTACCTTTTCCCCATATACAGTCTGGGAAGTTCAGATGTAGCTCTAATGAGTGAAACTTAATCAAAATCAGAGGCTCCTGATCCATGTGAAGGGAGCCACCAGGTGTCAAAAAGCCTGCCCACAGCTCCTACATTTTCTACAGGTGGAGCTCCAAGTCACATCAACCTCACTTCAAGCAAACACTTAACCATTCATAATTCTACAAAATAAATTTAAAAGGGATTTTCATTGTATGAAATGACATGTAAAAGAAAGCCTTTAAATGAATCAAACTTGTCAGGTACCTTTATAATATGATATGATGTAAACATTTTCCAGGAACACTTTTATTGTATAAAGTGGGGTACACCTGTAATAATAAAGCTGCAATGAACTTTCAGATTATGAGCTAAAATTCTGCAGTGCTCAATACTGTCTGCATAGCAATACTCCCCTCGTTTTCACTTACAAAGAGGGATTTCAAAAGCTCTGTAGTTGAGGCTACGCTCTCCACAGTGGAAGTATACCACACAAATAAAAAAAAAATGCTAAATGAGGACTACTTCTTATCTCTTCTGAAGTTCCCAACATTTCAGGTCTTAATCTGAGATATACTCCCAACAGGTGGGAAGCATAAACAGAATTCTCCCCATTTTACAGATGAGGAAACTGAGGCCCAGAGAGGGGAAAAGGACTTGCCCAGGGTCACACAGCAAGTTCGTGGTGGAGCCGGGAACTGAATCCATGAGCCCAAGGCTCTGTCCATTTCCTGTGCCGCAGTTCCCTTCGCTCCTAAAATGGGAACAACATTGCCCATCTCGGTACACTAAGGACAGACCCAGTCTCCCAGCCATGCACACCTGCGTCAGAGCTGTGAAGGTGGTTAGGCCACTCTGCACACTGGGACCAAACTCCCCAAACCCACTGGGGCCCTGAACAGTTCTCAAGGGGATTAAAAGGTATCCAAGTTTCAAAGGAGGGAGTTTACTTAAGTAATGCTCTTTGTATAGTACCACATGCAAATATGCATATAATGCTTGCTGGCAATGGACAATTTAGAGGAAGTAAAGAATCAAAATGACCTCCATGAATTAGAAAGTGAACAAACAGTCATTTTATAAGTACTGCAATGAGGGGAAGGAGAGGTGTCCTATTCCTCCCACCTTTTTACACAGACCCCTCCCATCATCCCAACCATGCAGGGTCCGGCAGGCTCAGGGCTCAAACATGGCTCAAGAACTCACAGATGGCAAGCAGGTTAAGGTTTGGGGCTTACCAGAAAGGTTTCTTGGAAAAAATAGAAATGAAAAATGTAGAGAGCAAAGAGGAACTGGAGACATAGTCTCAAACCCAGTCTAAAGCCTCATTACAAGCATGAACACCATTATGTCACTCAAAAGCAAGTCAATGCTGATGACCCCAAGAGGAGAGGTGAGAGGGGTCTGCATCCTGGGGGAGGAGGCACCAAAGCAGCACTACAGCTCCCCCTTCCTTCCCCACAACAGAACACCTGGCAGGCAGGTGGCTCTGATGTGGAAGGCTGCCTGAGTGTAGAGCCTGACTGGGGCAGGACACAACGGGAGTAGGGTGATCCTCACCCCTACCTGTCCCTGGCTCTGCTTCTTACCGGTAGGTCTTGCCATCTTTCTGATGGTCATCATCCTCCTCAGGGGAGAGGACATACGGGTCATTCATCTCAGGCAGCCCTGACTCCAGCATCCGCTTCTTCTTTCGCCCCCTGGGGGGCTTAGGCGCCACACTGCCACCTCCACCACCTCCTCCACCTCCTTCCTCCGTTAGGGTTGATGCTACCTTCTTGGAGAGGTCGGGGACCACCTGCAGGGCTTGTGAGCCAGGGGGAAGAGCTGAGACAATCATGGGAGCCGAAATGGGGAAGGTCTGAGCTGATGAAGCTGTGGTCACAAGGGAGCCTGAGGGGGACGTGATTACCAAACCCGGACCTAGGATTGGGAGAAAAAGGAGATGGTGTCATGTTGTCCAGTCCTGATGCTAATCCTATGTCACTTCCCCCAGATCACTGTCGAATGAACCCCTTACCACCACCCCCAGCCCACAATATACAGGAAATCCCAAACCCTGTAGCAAATAATGGTCTCCTAACCCCTGTCCCCACCCCACCCCCGGTAACAGTGAGATTTACCCCTTGATTGACTCCCTTCTCTTCTCCACCTCTGAGAACAGGAGACTCCTTGATTCAGAGAAGGAAAGAATGTCACCTCCTCAAAGGCAGGGACCGCATCTTCTACTTCTTTGTATCCCCCACAATGCCTAGTGCATTGCTAGGCATACAGTAGGCACTTAATAAAAATTTGAGTAATCAAACACAAATCCCGCTCCCCATGTCCTTGGTGCCCTCCAGCCTGGGGTACTGATCATGGGAGATCAAGACCTCAGATTGGAGAAGAGCAGAGGTGCTCACCAGCAGTCATCAGTCCTGTAGACGGCACAGGGACCACCGTGATATTCTGGGTAACAGACGCCTGGCTATGTGGAGTCAGCTGGTCTGACTTGGACTCCGTATCCATACTGATGCCCGAGGGCAGGGACACTGAGGCAGGCACTGTCAGCAAGGTAGGGTAGTGGGGTGGAGCCAGCCCACAGCCCTTCTCTGGCAACAGCTGATCCTTCATCTTGTTGATGAACATCGTGTTCTCAATCTGAAAGAAAAGGACAGGGGAAGAGGTGGCCTCTTCAGGAAAAGTCTGACTTGTTTGTTCCCTAAATACTCTGTCTAGTCTGTCCTCCTCTTGGAGACCAAGGAACGATCAGTTAACACAGGCACACCTCAGAGACATTGTGGGTTCAGTTCCAGACCACCACCATAAAGTGAGTATCACAACCGCGTGAAGTCACACCAACTCTCTGTCTCCTGGTTATATATAAGTTACATTCACACTATAGTGTAGTCTACTAAGTGTGCAATGGCATAATGCCTGAAAAAGCAAAGTATATATACCTTAATTAAAATATACTTTGCTGGGCCTCCCCGGTGGCGCAGCGGTTGAGCGCTGGGTTGTGAAGCTGCCTGCAGCCTCTGCGGCGCTGGTTCGATCCCTGGCTGCTCCCCAGCCACCGGAGGAGGGTCCCGCACATGGCGCACAGAGCTCCTCTGCCGCCTGCTGCTCCCCTCAGCAGTGTACTTTGGTCCTTCTGCCTGCTCTGCTCCCCACTCTGGCTCTGGTGAATTCTCTCACCCTACCGCTCTTCTGACTGTACCCAGTGCTTGTATAAATAAATAAATCTTTAAAAAAAAAAATATATATATATATATATACACTTTGCTGCTAAAAAATGATAACCATCACCTGATCCTTCAGGAAGTTGTAATTTTTGCTGATGGAAGTTTCATAGAAAACAAGTTATCTGTGGTGTGCAATAAAGCGTTCAGCACAGTAAGACAAGGGTGTGCATGTATCTTTGTGCTTTCAGATAGAAGCTAGAACTTAATCCTCAGTAATGGGGTACCAACTGAGCCAGCACCCAGTTTGTCTTGCTTCAGTCTCCACAGTAACAGAGACTCATGGTTATCAGATTGCTCAGAACTGAAGAATGAAGGACACAATGGCGAACCAAAAAAAAAAAAAAAAAAAATCAACTAGCACTTACCTGTCCTGAGACTGTGGGAATAGAAGGCCAGAAGTACGGGTTAGAATTGAAGTGAGATTCTTCCATTCTACCTGAAGAGAGAGAGAGAGACCATATCACACTCAAGAATAAATCTGAAGAAAGTCAGCAGAAGGGGAGTGGAGGAGTTCCTGGTTTCTTCTCTGTTACCTGACCATGTGCCTGGGAATCAGCAGTCAAGATCTCGGAATCGAGAGCTAGTCCCTTTGGTCAGAACCACTGACAGCGCCATGTCCCCTCCAACAGAGGCCCTCCAAGTTCAGATGCTTGTGGAAAGAACTTACACACATCCCATTTACCCACAGGCTCTTTCCTACACCCCAAAGAACAGAACTGGCATTACTTTCCTTCGCTGACAAAAAGAAAAACTGAAATGAGGAGAGGAGACAGATTATGTCCGAGGTCACCAAAGCAAATCACCGACTGGCTTGGAAACAGGGTACCAATCACTGTTCCTCTTTTCTCAAAATATCCCTCAAACCCATCTTCCTTAAAATAAAAAGCTTCACTGAGTTCCAATCGACACACCTACAATTCAACACAGCTTGAAAATGTTGTAGACTAGAACACAAAATGCCTAAGGGAGTTAAAGAATGAAACTGGCAAGAATCAGAATCAATGTACTTCTTGAGTGCCAGGTGCTACGTGGGGACCACACCCACCAATCCCACCAAGGTCTAAGGACATGTGTGGTGCTGCACTGGGACCACACATGCTGGGCTGAGCAGTGTGAACCTATATGTTCAAAAAAGGGCTCAAGCGCTAGCAGTCTAGACTTCCGCCCATGAAGGGATTCAGAGTAGGGGCAACAGTGGACCAAAGCACCTACACAGTTTGGACTCCTGCTTCAGAGCATTCAAGTTCTTCTCTGTAAGTAGATGATGAAGAAGCTTAAAATTTTAGCAGTGAGGAACAAGGAGAAAAGTAATTCCTTAGACTCGCACAGCAAGTCACAGACGGGTACAGCACGCAGGCATCCTACCCTCAGCTTTACACTGTGATCACTTCTAGCAAAGTTTACTTGGCAGCACGCTGGTGAAGAGTAGCTTCCCCACATCCCAGACCAAAAGAGACTGGTCCAGCAGAAGAGGAAGTGGGAGGAAGGAAGAATATAAAACTGATAAAATAGAAAAAAGAGGAAAAGCAGTAGTAAACAGTATAAACATGCTGCTACTGTGAGCCAAGACCAAGCGAGTTTTAGGTGGGAATAAAGACTTGACTTTCAGCTCCAGGTACCACCAAGGATCTGCTGGAGGCAGATATCACATACAAAGAGTTGGAGGGTGGACTACAGCACAGAAACTGGGTTCCAAGCAGTGACTATAGAAACTAGCATATCTCTCAACATCACCCCGGTCCTTAACCTTCTCCAGAAAACTTTTCACATTTTTTGCTCTATTAAACAGCATTCTCAATTATCATAAAATACATAAAGAGAAGCAAAACTGAACATCAGCCTACTTTTTTCTAAAAAGTAACAAAGGAGGGCCTCCCTGGTGGCACAGGGGTTAAAGTCTCAGCACTTTCAAGCTATCACTGGCCACTGCAGCATGAGTTCCATCCCCAGCCAGGGAGCTACCCACATGGTGCAGCAGACCTCTCCTATCTCGCCCACTGCTCCCCTCAGCAGTGTATATCAGTAGATCCGCCTGTTCTGCTCCCCACTCTGTCTCTGTGAATCCTCTCACTCTCCACACCTCTCACTTTACCACACCCCAGTTCTTGCATGCATAAATAAATAAAAATAAATCTTAAAAAAAAAAAAGCAGCAAAAGAGAGGTGAGGAATGCACCAAATCTGTGACTACAACTTCACACAAACGTGGCTCAGCATCAAATGACTTGAGGATCAAGCACAGCAACTGCCCCCCAAGTTATAGGACACAGTATAAAAGTCTCCCACTCAGATGCTAATCTTTTTCTTTCCTTCCAGCACAAGCTTCATAAAGAGATCTCAGCTCCTCCTCAGGAAACAGACAGAAATCAAGAAACAGATCACAATATAAGGGGATCTAATCTTACCAAGCTTTCTGGGAGACAGGGATCACATCCTGTACCTCCCCACAGTCTCTAACACAAGACTTATCACCCGGTAAGAAATTCCACATGTAATGAACTGAATGACAGCAGACTGCACATACACAGATTTTGAAAACAGTGCTAGGGACTCAAACCTTAACCCACAACTCATCTGTCTGACCTCTTAGTGGAAAGGAAGTAGAGAACTAGGCTGGAGGATGAGAGAAAGGAAGGTCTGATACATATAATTTCCCCCTTAAAAAAAATCACAGAAATATACACATTACCAATGTTAAAATTTAGGAGGAACTGAAAGCCTGAAAGAAAGAATGTCCTCAGATAGGATTTCTATAAACAAGGCTCCTCCCCTCAAAAAAGATTACATTCATTCATAATTTCCTACCAGGGGCTCAAGTGAAGCAGCTTTGAGGGAACTAGTCCCTGTAGGTCCTCCTGCAGGGGACACACAAAATGACATGGTGGGCGGCATCACCACCACCATCCCTAATATCTACTAAGTGCTGTTTTCTAGGTACTATTCTAAGCACTTTACTAAAACTATCATGTTATTTAATCTCCACAACAAATTCAATGAAATAGATACTGAGATCCCTATTTTTAATATAAGGAAATAGGAGGCACACAGTCAAACAGTAAGTAACAAACAGGGATGTAACGGTTGGGGTCAAAGAGCAAGTCAGAAAAAGGGTTGTGATGAAGAGACCAAAGTCACACCTCTGTGTCACAACTGATAGACACACTCTCTGGATGCTCTGGCTTAATTCATGAATTACAATTTAGAATATTCCCGGGCTGAACAACACATTTTTCAGTCAGCTCTCAGTAAATGAAGTTTCTGGTAACAGCAGAAGGCAGTTATATGATATTCTTTATTTACATCCTTGGCCACCAAGATAACTGATGTCAGAATGATGGAGTCTGAGAAAAACATCGTGACTATCCAGAGAAGGTAGACTGAATAAAGGCACCCCCCACACATATCCTGGGCACCCAGTCTATCATTGTTTGGGTTCTTATGAGAACAGAGCTGAAGATCAGAACCAGTCGTTCCAAAAACAGGTCACCACACTTGCCTTGTGGGCTTCACCATACTTATGTCAGCACCAAAGGTGGTGGTGGTGGGGGGAAGGGTGGGTACATGGAGAGCAATGCTCACCCAAACTAGAAGCAATATTTGCCTGCAAAGGAACACCCAAGAAATGCTACTCCACTATTCTGATAAAACTGACCAAAATCTCTGTATCATGAAAATGAAAGCAAATGGAGAGTCCAGAATAAATGCTATTGCCAGAGTATAATGTAACTGATGCCTGCCCACCCCGGTTGTGAAACAGGGTGCCCTGGGTGCCAGATCACTCAGCACCTCTCTACTATCCATTTTCCCACTTTGCCACTTCTCTAACTTTCATGGAGAGCAGAACGCTCACCAAGCTCCCCAATATCCAAGCTGGGAACATAATGTTCTTAAAACACAAAGACGCTCAATGATACCAGAAAGGAACCTCACAGCTAGAGAGCACAGGTTTTGATAATTATGCTAACATACAGGTGTGTGTGGCGGCAGGGGGAAGGGGGGTTGGGAGGGGGAAGGCCCTGTCTATCCTAGACTGGAGTAGAAGAGGAAGGATCTATTTTGTCCCAAAAAGCAGGAAAGAAAGAAAGACACTAATAGGTGGAAAGAAGAATCTTGGCAGATTGAAAATCTGGGCTCTAATTTTAACTTTACCAAAGCACCCTGCCTCAATTATTCTATTAAAAAGGGAGATTTACTATAATTAAGCTGGACGACACATTTCTTTCAGGAGGCTCAAGAAACTACATATTCCTTTTCCAATCTCAAAAGAATCTCAGAAGCACTGAGGACATGAAGGGGAAAGATAGTATTAAGTAACACCCCTGAGACATATAGTAGGACTTGAACTCTTGTGTCAGAACTGTGTCCACCTGTCCATCCTTCCACAGTGCACAGGGAGAGAGATGTCACAACTTCCAACACATGGTTTTGGCAAACATGGCGAAGACTTTCTCAGTACAAACTATAATTTTTTAGTTGTTTCTCAAATAAAGCATGATTTTCTTTTCTCAAGAAAAGAGCACTCTCAACCAGCCTTTAGAAAATCATGAAGTACTTGCACCAACCAAGTTTAGTGGCGAGAGCACAGATGGAGGAATCAAGACTTCTGGAATCTAATATCCTATGCTAGTAGATGACTGAATAATTTATTATTCTACTAAGTTCCTAACTGGGTAGAAGATGGAGAAGAATAAACCCCTTCAAACAGACTCAGAAAACACGGTGATGGAATGCAGCAGCACAGAAATGAGGAAGAGAAAGTTCGGGTGCTCCTCAGATGAAAACAGAGAAAGAGTTCCATGTGATGAAAACTATTAGTGGCAGTTAGTGGGAACTACATAAAGACCACATCATTACAAAGGAACCACCCCAAAGTATCAGATCTATAGCCCCCGACTTAGTAATCAACTAGAAGCACTAGTAAGAAACAGAGGTGCAAAGAACAATCGAAGCTTCACCCAGAAAGAGAAATTGGACCCATGGATCTCAGACATTCCATTGAGAACAACTGTTCCTAAATGCTCAACTACAAATGTTGCAGTATCAGTTAAAGATTTGAAGTGAAGATACACAGAGAACATTTTTTTCTCTGTAAGGAGACAAAATCTTTTCCTCAGGTCCTAAGAACATTCAAGAAGGGCCATTGCAATAGGATGTGGAGTCTTCCTATTATTTGTTAACTCTGCCCAGTGCAAAATTCAGAAAGGGTTTAATTCAGTTCCACTGGGAAAGACCATCAGTCCACCCTTAAAAAGACCAACAGGGTCCACTACCACTACATAGCTGGCAACCTGGGCCAGCAATGTCTACTCTGGGCACTGCTGGACCACTGTACCCTGCAGGAAAAAAAGAGTAGTTCCCCTTGTCCTGTCCATTCCATAGGAATGAAGGAGTCGGGCAATCAAGAGGGGAGAAAAAGAGGGGAGGTTATGCATCCAATATTCAAACATCACGTGGCTCAGAAACCTGTGGGGAATATCTTCCGTGAATCAGAAAAGATCTCTAGGATTATAAACTCTGAACTCACACTCCTGGGGACATATATTGTCATTTCAGACTGCTTAAAACTCTATCCCCATCAAGTCTGATAATTTGAATTTTGCAGACATACTTTTGGAGTCCACTTCATATAGTTTTATCCACTTTACTTTAAACTGCCCATGAACCAAGTTTTTCCTGAAAACTTCACCCTGCCATGTCAAAGTCAAATAACACTGTGCCACAGATTCTAATCACTCAACAGATCCAGTGCAAACACCCCACTGCAACATTAAGGATATACACCCCGCTCTCACCTCAACTCTGCTTGTTCCAAATTCAGGAAAGCAATTCCATAAACTATGCCACAAGGACTTTACTGGCAGCTAGGGCCCATTTGTCCCAAAAGCAGAATAAATTTCTCCTTTAAATAGATGCAACATTACTTAATGATTGGCCATTTCAGTCCTGGTGAAGGCTGCTGGGAATGGAAGGTGATGGGACACAGCACCAACTTCTTACACACAAACTTCCTGGACACCCTCAAGAGATAACAGGAAAAGGCTGATTTTCCTTTCACAACAAACACCAGCATTATAATAGCTCTTACTTGGAGAATTCTGTCCCACTGTCCCAAAAAAGCCCATTTGATTATGACCCACTCTCCCCCCAAACCAGAAAAGCCATTAACCCAAAATTGTCTTACCCTCTCTCTCTCTTCCTCCTGTCGTCTTATTCCTTCTCCTTTCCAGGGCTCCTGAACTTTCTGTAAACAAAGTGTCTGAGTTACAGGGGCCAGGGAAGGTGCAGCCACCAGAGAATTGTGAAGAACTTCAGGAACTCTCTGACTGTCAGCAGTTAGTCTGGAAGGCAGGCAGACCCCCAAGCAACGATCCAAAGACGCACGGATTATTAACAACAGGAGGGCTGTGCCACCCCCTATGTGGACACAAGGGCAATAAATCCAGTTCCTAGCAATTAAGGTGAACTCTATCACCAGTGTCGGGGTTTCACTCCTGGGCTCAGACACTACTTCTTCGTTCCCCAGGGCCACGGGTAACCACGGGTCAAAGGACAGAAGAGTTGGAGGAAGAGAAGTGTCCCTGCCCCCTGAGGATGGGCTCAGAAGGCAAAACTGAGGACTGGGGGGTATGCACAAGCCTTGTGTCAGGCACAGTGCCAGTTCAGGCCCAGCCACTTCCTCTGGCCTCCCCCCCACTTCTGCGAGGACTTCGCTCCTGCCTACCCAAGGCCTTGCGCCAAGAAGTACCTCCCTCAGCCTGCACAGTGTTCTATCTATTGGAGACCCCAGTGGTCCCCACGAAACCTTCGCTCCCCGGCGACAGCCCCTGGAAGCCTTCTCCTGAGGTCGTCCCCCACCCCTTCCTCAAAGACCCTTCTTTGGGACGCCCCTCCTTCCCCTCCTGGGAGCTGAACTCTGCCACCCACCAGACAGACACCCGCCCCCTAAGCCCCCCCATTCCTCCCCATCGCCCGCTCCTCCACAACCACTTCCGGTTCCGGGACGGACACACATACAGTCACACCGTGGACCCCCCCTTCCCCGCCCCCCCAAGGAAAAGGGGAGGGGGAGGAGCAGAGAGCTTGGCGCGCGCCGGCTGCAGCGGCGCGAGACTCACCCGGCGGCGACGGCTGCGGCGGCGCCAGAGCCAGAGCGCGGGAGGGGCGGCGTTTGCTGGGAAAGGAGGGAGCCGCGCGGGGTGGGAGGATCAGGAGGGGGCGAGGGGAGGGGGGAGAGCGCGAGGCGGAGCGCGCGGGCACGCACTTTAGGCGCGAGACAGACCCACACACTCACACGCACGGAATGCGCGCGAGACACCCGCAGGGCGGGGGCGCCAGGCGGTGGGTGGCCCCCTCCCTCCTCCCTCCTCCCTCCCCTAACACTCACCCGGAAGTGGTGCTGCAGCTCGTGCTCTCTAGAACCCCAATTCCTCCACGCCCCCTCCCTCCCTCCCTCCCCCCACTGGCTCGGAGTCGGGCGGCCGCGGAGAGAAGGCGGGAGCGCCGGAAACGAAAAGGGGGGAGGGAGGGAAATAGCAACGTAGGGGGGGCGGTAATGGGGAAGGGGGGGGAAATGCAAAGGTCGAGTCACTTCCGGGAGCGGCTATAGCACATCCGGCGTCTTTAGCGCCCGAGGATACTCAGGGCGGAAGTTACGACAAGCAGGGGCGGAAGTGGCTTCTGCAGTAGACTACTACAGTAGACGCCCTCCATGGACGTGACGTCACGGCGGAAGTGAAGCTGGGTTAAGCTAAGGGCAGAAGCTGAACCCTCCGAACTTCGGTCCCGGGCTTCCGGAAGGGACTTCTGGGGATGTGGGGGGTGGAGGCGCGACGGGTTCATGAATTATGCATCAAGGTACGAGGGGACATATGGATTCCTAAAATACGGGTCCCGGACCCCTTCCTCTGGGTGCCATTGACCGATACAGGCAGTTACTATTATTTTTCCTTATACTCTCAGGAATGTCTCTATTTGAATATGCATTAAAGGTTACTGTGTGTAGGTACTTTCCTGAGGTCGGTACTTAATCCCAAAGAGTAATGAATAATCTTTTCAGCCATCAGAATTGTACCCATCTCTTCCCTGACCATCTTATTCTCAACACCCCGTATTCTCTTCACTTGGTGTCATTTATTTTTTTTTTTTTTGTTTTTTTTTTTATAGTTTTTTTTTTTTTAATAGAGGCATGTTTTTTTATTTATTTATTATATTTGTTTGTTTTGTTTATACATGCACTGGGTACAGTCAGAAGCGCGGGAGGGTGAGAGAATTCACCAGAGCCAGAGTGGGGAGCAGAGCAGGCAGAGGGACTGAAGTACACTGCTGAGGGGAGCAGCGGGTGGCAGGAGAGGTCTGCGCACCATGTGGGATCCTCCTCCAGTGGCCGGGGAGCAGCCGGGGATCGAACCGGCGCCGCAGAGGCCGCAGGCAGCTTCGCAACCCAGCGCTCAACCGCTGCGCCACCGGGGAGGCCCGGTGTCATTTATTTTTAAAGATTTATTTATGCATACAAGAACTGGGGTACAGGCCAGAGGTGGGGGTGTGTGTGAACGGATTCACCAGAGACAGAATGGGGAGCAGTACAGGCTGATCTACTGAAATACACTGCTGAAGGGAGCAGTGAGCAAGACAGGAGAGGTCTGCTGTGCCATTTGGGTAGCCCCCTGGCTGGGGATCGAACTACTGCTGCAGAGGCTGTGGACAGCTTCATAGGTTGCCTCTTAACCCCTTGTGCCACCAGGGAGGCCCCTTGATGTTCTTTATGTTCTTCTTGCTCTCATCTCTATCTCCTCACCCTGCTTTGCTTTATTTATTTTTTTTAAGATTTATTAATTTATGCATACAAGAACTGGGGTACAGGCCAGAGGTGTGGGGGGTGGGTGAGAGGATTCACCAGAGACAGAGTAGGGAGCAGAACAGCCAGACTGACTGAGATATACTGCTGAGGGGAACAGCAGACAAGACAGATCTGCTGAGCCATGTGGGTACAGGAGGAACTGGCTGGGGATTGAACTTGTGCTGCAGTAGCTGCGAGTAGCTTCATAGTGCTGCCTCTTAACCCCTGTGCCACCAGGGAGGCCCCAGTTGTTGTTGGTTTTTTTTTAAGATTTTATTTATTTTTGCCTAGAAGAGCAGAGGTATAGGCCAGAAAAGGGGGGGGGGGCAGAAATGAGAACATTCGCCAGAGACAGAGTGGGGAGTAGAACTGGTGGACCTACTGAAATACACTGCTGAGGGGAGAAGAGGGTGGGACAGGAGAGGTCTGCTGTGCCATACGTGGGTTAGCTCCCCGGGCAGGGTAGCTAACTCAAACTTTAGGGCCTCCCTGGTGGTGCAGTGGGTTGAGCGCATCGCTGTGAAGCTGTCCCCAATCTCTACAGGCAGACCTCTCCTGTCGCACCCACTGCTCCCCTCAGCAGTGTGTTTTGGTCCATCTCTCTGTTCTGCTCCCTGCTCTGTCTCTGGTGAATCTTCTCACCCTCCTATGCCTCTGGCCTGTACCCCAGTTCTTATATAGAAATAAATCTTTAAAAAAAAAAAAAAAAAACTTCAGCTGTGAGAGTGTGTGTAGGGTAAGGTAAAAAGTATCAGGCTTTTCTGCCCTCCCGCTGTAACAGGGTGGTCCCCAGAAAAGGGGGAGGTTCCCTGCCCCACCCAAGGGAGGGTGGAGCTGAGCAGGAAGAGGAAAAGCTGCAGAAGAGACTGAGGAAGGAAGAAACAGGATGGAGCCAGGAGACCTGGAGGAGGCGCATGGAGCCTAGAGACATGTGAAGAAACTGCGCTTGTCTTTTGGTTGTGGACTGGGTGACACAGATGTGGGTGAGACCCATGGGGAGGTGACAATGGCAGCTTTTATCTTGATGTTAATTTTGCTCTTTTCCTTCTGGGTTTGTCTCATTGTTTCTGACCCTTTTCTGTGGGTCCCCACTGGCAGATGCTTTAGACTTGTGGCAGGCTTTGGGACCTTGCTCTGGGCCATTCCCATATGGATGGACTTTTACCCACGAGGGGATGGGTAACTTTGGGTGCTTCATTTAGAAACTAGACTCTTGGCCTTACCTGTATTGTTTCCTAGTTTTATTAAAGTTCCTTCCCATTAAAGTCTTATATGTTTTGTGTTGATGCGGCGGATGGCAGAACCCATTTAGAATAGGCAGGTTTGCGGGGTTTGGGCTGCCCCTCTCCCTGTCCTATAACACCGCCATTAGGATTGATAATGGAACTCTGTGGTCCTCAATGTATGCCTGATGGACACCTGGAGTAGGGTGTGGGCATGCATAGGTGGGTACACCTGGGCTGAGAGACTGGGCTTATAAGGGTGGCGTCATGGGGATGCCAGTGGAAGAGCAGAACTACAAGAAAAAGCAGAGCATGAGAAAACACTGGAGATCCCAGAAAGAGTGAAGGCTCGCTGGGGGGCTGGGAGGTCTGCCAGCCCCCCCCCCCCAATACCCCTGCCTGCCGTGTACCTAGTAAATCCCAATAAAAGACTGCAAAAGCCACCGAGGGCACCAGGAGAGATCCTTTACCCCGTCTGCATGAATCATAGAAATCCTGCACTGTACCTTTTTGCCGCTACAGTGTCATAGTGCTGAGACTTAACCTCTGTGCCACCGGAGGGACCCTGCTTTGCTTTTAGATATAGCACTCAACACTACCTGATAATAAGCTGTCTATCTCTTCCCACTAGAATATGATATTGGAATAGAATACCCATCCATGAGGGTAAGTACTTTAGCTAGGCACTTAGTAAGTGGTCAGTAAAGGTTTGTTACATAAACAAGCAATATGAACTCTTTCAGGAAGCCTTCCCTGATTACTCCAATGCATGAGGGCCCCTTTCTCTGAATTCCCGCAGTGGTCTGTACCTTTCATTGCCTTTTACCCCTCTTTTCTTTTTTAACTATTTTGTATGTGGGATTCCTCTGCAAGATCGTCAATCCCTCAGTGAAGAAACAGTCTCCTATATATTATCATTCCCAGGACTTTGCTGAGCACTTAGTAGATGCTGAATAAATGTCTTATCGTTGGAGTGTAACAGAATGGTCCTTAGGAAAGGGGGAGGTTTCCTGCCCCACCCAAGGGAGGGTGGAGCTGAGCAGGAAGAGAAGAAGAAGCTGCAGAGGAGACTGAGGGAGGAAGGAGCAGGATGGAGCCAGAAGGAGACCTGGAGGAGGTACATGGAGCCTAGAGACACGTGAAGAAACTGTGCTTGTCTTTTGGTCGTGAACTGGGTGACACAGATGTGGGTGAGACCCGTGGAGAGGTGACCATGGCAGCTTTTATTTTGATTTTGATTTTTCTCTTTTCCTTCTGGGCTTGTCTAGTTGTTTTTGACCCTTTTTTGTGGGTCCCCACTGGAAGGTGCTTTAGACTTGTGGCAGGCTTTGGGGCCTTGCTCTGGGCCAATTTCCTTTGGATGGAGTTTTACTCACGAGGAAACGGGTAACTCTGGATGCTTCATTTAGAAACTAGACTCTTTGCCTTACCTGTATTGTTTCCTAGTTTTATTAAAGTTCCTTCCCATTAAAGTCTCCTATGTTTTGTGTTGATGCGGCAGATGGCAGAACCCTACATAAAATAGGCAGGTTTGCGGGGTTTGGGCTGCCCCTCTCCCTGCCCTATAACAGGAGTAAATGAGTGCAACCAGCAGACTACACCCTGGATCTGACAGAATTCCTCTATTTTGGCTGAAGTAGAAGTGAAGTCCCACCTACTAACATTAATAGCGCCTTGCTTTGTGAGCAAAATAACTATAATAGACACTACAGATCATGAAAATATCATCCTGAAGGTTTAGTTGTATTTTCCCCCAAGTTGCAGCAAGCAAGAAGCAAAGAACTCCTAAAAGTATTTAAATTACATGTTTAAAAAACATATATACATCTTTGACCTGTAATTATGGTTTGTATCTTTTCAAAAGTGTCCACGCTTTTCCCTTGATCACATTTTGGGGCATTGCACTGGATCAGTGTTGAGTGAGTAGCAATGTTTGGCAGAATTACGATCTTAAAAATTCAGATGAGACCAGACTTAGTTACTACACAGGTTAGAAAGTACTGATTTGAGAAACCTTGACTTTGGGCTCTGAGATAGAAAAATGGGAGCAAGATAGTAGTAATCATTGTAAGTGCTGGTTTGCCTCTTGTTCTTTTACATTAATTGGCCTTCCCTGGGCCTCAATATATTCTCTTGTCAGTCCTGCTCCAGCCCTTGCTATAAGAAGCACGTTTTAAACGCTTTGAACTCCTTAGAGAAAAGCTTTAAAGAGATAAATGTGGGGTGTAGGGGGAGGAGGGCTGTTAATTTTAGCCTGGGGTTTTCCAGCTGGCATGCTCTTCCCATTTTGAATCACTTCCACACCCTGCGCTCTGCCTGGGAGATCCCTCCTCCTGGGGGCTTCCCCATTCCCTGGTTTGGTCTGAGCCACAATGGTAAGCATTCAAGAAAAATGCTCGAGTAGCTGGCTGAGTCATGTGATACATAGTACAGGAGGCGAAGAAAGCACGATGTTCGATGAGATGCTGAGTCCTGTGGTGCCTCTGATGTGAGACCTCCAAGAACCAAAAGGTGATATTGTTAGGGGGAAAGGATGTCCTGAGCTAATCCCATACAGGCTTTGTAGACCCCACCCCCACTCCAGACTAAAGCCATCAAGACATTGGGAAAGACAAATCCCGTCACCACCAAAGGGAGGGTGGCTGGGACCTGAGGGTGGAGTTGGGCAGCCAGGTTGGATATAAAAACCAAACACGTGGGCCTTGGGGTGGCTCGCTTGTCGCTCGCCTCCTGGCTTCACGGCTCCTGGCTTGCAGCCAGCTCTCAGGATGCCATTTGGGATTCCAGATCGGCGGATCAGGTAGGACGCATTTAAAACTTTGTCTCCCGGGCCTCCCCAGTGGCACAGCGGTTGAGCGCTGGGTTGCAAAGCTGCCCGCGGCCTCTGCGGCGCCGGTTCGATCCCCGGCTGCTCCCCGGCCACAGGAGTAGGGTCCCACATGGCATGCAGACCTCTCCTGCCGCCCGCTGCTCCCCTCAGCAGTGTACCACAGTCCTTCTGCCTGCTCTGCTCCCCGCTCTGGCTCTGGTGAATTCTCTCACCCTCCCGTGCTTCTGACTATACCCAGTGCATGTACAAACAAACAAACAAATAAATAAAAAAAAATGCCTCTATTTAAAAAAAAAATAAATAAATAAATAAATAAAACTTTGTCTCCCACTTTTCTCCCTGAGGTGTACATTTCCTCCTTTCCCCTTCCCTTGTAAATAAACCTTTTATTAACCTTTCGCGTGTGCCTGCAGTAGAGCATTGATAAGTCCTTTTAAGCGCGAGGGGGAGGGCCCACAGTCAGGCACCCCGTTTTGTATCGGGGTTGCTCTACAACAATATGGCTGTCACCATGTTCTTGATCTGTTCTAAGCAGTGACTCTCTGCTCCACCTCTTGCAACCTTCTGAGGGGACCCCCCAAGGCCCCATAGTCTCGAGTTGCCATGAGAGAGAAGGGTTTAGATCTGTTCCCAGGCCCTCACAACCTGGCATGGTTATTGTGACCATGTGATTTCATCTGGGGTAGTTCCTTTAGGACAACTCAGGAGACTAGGCCATCTCCTTCCTCTTCTCTCCTTTTGGAGCCATTTGACTTTCCATGGGGAAAGAGGGCACTTAGGGAGAAGGAACAGGTGAGGGTTTCCAGTGTCTCGCTGGTGTATTTTAATTTATTTAAATGTAGAGAAACAGCAGTCTAATCAGGGAATAATTAATTCCCTCTTCATTAGGGGCCTTCATGTGTGCCTTTTGCATATGGATGAGCCAGGAGGTCACAGTGTCCCTCTGAAGAGAGAGTTGCGGAAGGTGATGGAGCCAGCGGCTCCCCAGGCACCTGGGCTCCTTCCCTTCAGAGCCTGTGCTGCTCTTCCCCCCACCCTCACCTGTGGGGAGAGCAGGGAAAGGTTAATGAGGTTTCTTTCTCCTTCCTCGAGAGACCCCTCCCTCATTGCCCCCACCCAGCCCCTCAGGCCCTCTTCCTGCATCCCCAGGTCCCACCCTTCCCTCTCCCTTGCACGAGCTACAGCCCAGATCTCTTGGGGGGGGGGTGGGGAGGGGGTGCTCCACTGAGTTGACTCAGTCCCCTTCAGTAGCTTGTTTGCCTTGCACCTCTGCTCTTAGGTGGTTCCACACTCCTCGGTGCCGCTCTGCTGCTGAGCCCTTGATAGCAGTCTGTCTTTTTCTTAGGGAGTCTGACGCCCTGTGTACATGTCTCTGCGGTCCTGAGAAATACACTCCCTCCTCCCCACTCGCTACTGGTGATGCCTGGACACAGCCACACTTCCCTGAGTGCTCGGTGAAACCTCCCCAACACCTAGAACACATATCTACCAACACTTACGCATCCTCCTTCAGGCTGCAAGGATAAACCCAAGGAGGCAGACACAGCGTGGGGCACCCCGACTGTCCTCGTGCACACTGCAGTCCCCTCTCCTCCCTGGAGCTACCCCATTTCCCCGGAGCAAGTGGGGCACGGATGGGATGGGGGGAGAAATGGGACCTAGGTGGTTACCATGACAACAGAGCCTAGCAACTGCCAGGAGGCCGATGTGTGGGCTTCTGCAGGGCGGTTTAAGAGCCAAACCTGGAATTGGGGGCTCAGAGGTGACTGATCCCAGCTGGGCAGTCTGTGTTCCCTCCCCCAGATACACCCATCCCGCCCCCACAGCCCAGAGAGGGCAGGGAGGGCAGAGAGGGGGAAGCTAATGAGAGTCAGTCATAGGGCATCTAACGCTGTACAGCCTTGGGGGAGGGGGGCAGCTGTGGGTGGGGGCAGGGTTGGGAGCAAGGCTGAAAATAAACCAAACAGGGCAGCTCCCTCTCATCTCTCTTTCTCTTCTTTCACCTTCACTCTGTCTCATCAGCTTTCTCCTTTTTCTTGCTTGCTCCATTGTCTGTCTTTCTACGTCATTTCCTCTTTTACGCTCCTTTCTCATGGTCTTGACCTTCTCTGGCAAGTAATAAGCAAGACCCTCTTCATTCCTCTCATGCTCCAGTCACTCCTTCTCAGGGCTGCCCCCTTCAGTTCCTCCGCCTTCCTCCTCCCTCCCATTCTATCCCCAGCCAAAGCCCCCGATGCCAACTCTCCAACATATAGTCCTTCAGAGCAGGCCAGGCCACATCCAGTCTGGGAGGTGGGGGGGTCCTGTCCCCTGCACATCCTTCTTTTCCTCCCTCTTGGCTTCCTATCACCTTGCCTCTCCCCTCTCTGCAGGGTCAAAAGGCAGGACCAGGGGACGCAGGTATCTTGCAAAGGCTTTATTTGAAAATTTTGAAACTTACATCCCACAAGAATTCAAGATTATCACCACAAGAAGAGATAATACAAAAATATATATCACAGCATAGGAGCCAGGTAAGAGAGGAAGAAGGAAGGTAGAAGGTGGGGGAGAACAAAGGAGGGAGGGCAGGAGGGGTGCGAGGAAGGCTGGGGCGGGGAGGGGTAGATTGGGAGGCAGAGCTCCCGATGGCCTTGAACCAGCTGGGTCCAGTCCCTGGCAGCCTGGGTGGGTTAGGGGAGCCCTAAGGGAGACTAGGGAGTGGAGGATTGGCTCAGGGGCTCTGAATTCCAGAGAGTGATGCACACAGACAGACAGACAGCCAGGACAGACAGACAAAGGGACTTCAGAGGGAGGGAAGGGCAAATGGGAGCCCCTTTCTCATGTAGTGCAGCCCTCAGGGTAATGCCAGGCCCTGGAAGTGGGGTGGGGGAGACCATGAGACACGCGACATGGAATGGGATGGGACTGGGACAGGCAGGGGCACACGGAGCCCCCAGCTCACCTCCCACCCACGTCTGGGACAGCATGCAGGGGCCACAGAAACTGGATCAGCAGGTGTTCGTGAGGGAAGTGTGAGCACGACACGTAACACCACGACATGGGGGGAGGAAATGCACAGGAGAGTTTTAATGGTCAAGTCACCCACTGACCACAGCATGACCGAGCTGAGTAGGAGATGTGGGGGGCAGAAAGTGACAACTGAAACAGAAGGGAGACTGTGAGAGACCCGCGGGGAGGAGAGATGTGCCTGGGAGAGGGTGCAGAAGACTGGACGAGAGCATGAGTGTGCGCAATGGCCTGTGAGTGTGCAAGGCTTTCATGTGAGTGTGCAAGGGTGGAGAAGGGGTACCAGACACCACCAGTATGGACGGCCCCCACCTAAAGGAGGGTGAGCAGCTAGGATTGCCTAGGGGGCCAGTGGTGTTGCAGCAGGGGTGCAAGGGCAGGAGCCAGGAGCACCTGTGGGCCCCCCTGCTCCCACAGCAGCCCCACCCTCACTGGGATGGGGGCCATGCCAGCCCCTTGGCCTCCTGCTTGGCGGCACCCCAACACTGGGGGCATCACAGATTCACCAGGGGAATCCTGAGAGGAAGAGGGAAAGGGCACAGTCAGGAACCAAGGGGTAGGCCAGTAGCAAAAGGGAAGGCCAAGACAAAGAACAGGAGTCCGGGGTGAGAGGCAGAGCGGGGAGTTAAATGGCAGGACCAGGACCGGACATAGATCCGCAGAGCAGAGGAGGAGGGGTCCCCCATGGAGAGATGCGGGGTCCAGCCCCGGTGGGAGGGCCAGCCTCCTGCCTCCTCCCCACCCCCCTGGAGGGAGCACCCCCACCACAGCTCCAGACACCTAAGTTGTCCGCCCACCCTGCCCTCCCATCCCTGTCCCTTTGCCCCTGCCCTCACCGGTTCAACTGGAAGGCTGGAGCCCCCTTGGGCTGGGGCATCCCAGGCCGGGGTCCCCCTCGGGGCTCCTCATGGTCAGGGGTGGGGGTGGGCGAGTCCCCGAAGGCCCCCAGCACAGTGACCCCGGCAGGGGACAGGTCTGTCAGTGGCTGCTGGCTCTCCTCCTGCCTCAGGGCACCTTGCTGTCCCGAGGGCCTGCGCCGTTTCTGGCTGCGGTCCCAGCTGGTGCACCGGAAGGAAAGAGGTTCTCTCACACACTAAAGAAGCCCCCCGGGAGAAGGGGGGGCCTGCAGCAGGTCACCCCCAGCCTTCCTCAGGTATGCCCAACACCCTACAGCAGAGAAACTTGGCCTTTGAAGAGTTCCCTACTCCAAATTCCCTGAGACCGTGTCTCCAGAAAGTCACTTCTGTCCCCCAAGGGGCTAGAGGTCTAAACCACCCTCCCACCCAGATCCAGATCCACAGAATTAGTACCTCCTTCGGACCAACACATAGAGCCTCTCCCCCACTCAGACCCAGAAGAGCCATTTCTCTCCTCAGCAGGCGCCTGGCAGGTTTAGTTCTAGCCAAAGTCAGCTAATGACCGGGACACCTCAGTCTAATGATTCTCTCAGTAAAGTGTGAAGGACTGAGTGACCCATTATTAAATGTGCTCAAAGAAAGCTCCAGATTTTTTCCCTCCTTCCCAGGAAGCAGACTGAGTCAGGTTCTCTGTCTTGTTAGACATGGGAACAAGGGGTGTCTACCCCAGCCCCAGTGCATGTAAAGAATCCCCCTACCTTTCCCACTACCCCTCTGTTTACTTGGGGGAAAGAAGCAGCCCTGACTTCTCACTGTTTCACCCCCCCCCAAATCCTTATCACCCTTTCCTAAGGTCTCTTCCAGTCCACCACTTTCAATCCCACCTCCAGTGACATCATTGCCCTCACTCCCTCCTTCCAGCCCACATTGAGTCCCCATCTGCCAGCACCCTCCTCCCGAACTTACCAGAACTTGAAGATGATGCCAGTGGCCACCAGGACAATGATGATGGAGATGGTAATTGTGACATAGAGCTGAGGGTCCACGCCTGATGAGGGTGGAGAGAAAGTTTTAGGGAGACAGGAAGTGGCAGGAACCAAGAGGGAGTGGGGGTGGGGTTAGGCTGTGGCATCTGTAAACATGAGCAGCGTTTCTATTTCAGTCCTCAATGCCTGGCTCTTCTGGGGCTCTGGAGCTCCCCACACTCCCTTCATTCCTAACAGCTTTCCTAGGAGGGAAGGATGTTTTAGCACTTTTCCTTCCAAGTCCTTTCCCTCTACTTTTCCAAGTCTTCTGTAGAGATGTGATGAGGGGGAGTCTCCAAGATCAGAGAGAACCCCTCTCTTTGAACAGAAAGGAGAGGGTGGGAATGTCCACCACTGCCCTGGTCCCACCCCCAATCCACTGGCCCAGTTTGGGCATTCCCCAAGCCAAGCCCAGATGTCACGGTGGAGGCCCCCCTCATCCATGGCGCTCCTCTGCCTGCAACACTGCCACTCTGTCTTCAGGGTCCAGCTCAAGTGTCAATTCTTGGAAGGTATCCTGATTCCCAGGCAGAAGTAGTCTCTCCCTCCCCTCTTTTCCTAAAAACATGCTGTGCGTGCCTTTATTACAGCAATTGTGACATTGACTCATCCCCGAGTATGGTCCTGAACTCCTGCTGGTTTTAGCTCCATCTCTGGCCCCACGCCAGCAGAGTGCCTGACACAGTTGTGGAAGGACAAACAGACAAGGCTTCTGTTGCAGCCCTTAGAGTTTCCCACCTGCCTCCTTCAGTCCCACTCACCTTCCCCACGGCCCCCAAACAGGAATGGCCGCAGGGTAGCCGGTGCTTCTCCAAGGATGAGGCCATCTCCATCACCCCGCATGGAGTCTGAGTTGGGGTGTGGGGTAGCCAGCCCATGGGGGGCTGCAAAACCATAGTCATGGGGCAGAAATCCAGGATTGGCAGAGTTGGGGTCTCCCCCATCCTCTCGAGAGACTGTAGGGCCCCAAACAATAGCCCAGGGGTACTGGGATGAGGGAGGTCCCTCCTCAAAGCCTGATGGGGTGGCAGGGGGTGCAGTGCCCGGCAGGACTTGCCGACGTGATCTTGGCACCCGAGGGGATCGGCTTGGTGGGGGTGCCCGCTCCCACACGCACACATGGCGTGGGGCCGAGGGGCCGCCCCGGGCACATGGGGGGCGGGCTGGGGCTGGCGGGGTTCGTGGAGAGGAGGAAGAGCCATGAGCAGGCAGGGGAAGGGGCAGCAACAGCAGTGGCCAGAGAGGGAGGAGGTGGGACAGCAGCAGTGCAGGCCTGCAAGAAGGGAGAGAAAGTGAGTGAGGACCAAGTCCATCTCAGGCTGGTGTGGGGAGGCTACCTCCCTCCAGGTCTCCCTGCAAAAGTATATGGGCCTTGGGAAGACTCTGCTCTCATTTCCTCTCTTGCAAGGGCCTAGTTCTCAGAATGGAAGGCCGCGGGTAGATCTAGGAAGGGAAGGGCCAAGACCTCGGGGATAGCCTCCAAGCTCCCGCTGCTGTGCCACACTTACCACATCCTGGACTCCATGTCCGAGATCTTCCTCAGCTGTGACCCAGATTTTCAGCCCTTACTGAGGGAGAAAGGGGGTCGTCACATCCCACCCTGACGCCAGTACCTTCCCAGATGATTCATCTACTAGCTCTACCCCCATGTCCCCGCCCAGGCTGCTGGCTGCCAGCTTTGCTGCTGTCACCCAGCACCCACTGCTTCTTAACATCCACCGGGGGAAGAAAATTCCCAGGGTGGTTTCCATCTAGCCCCCAGCCCCTCTCGACAACTTACCCAGCCCGGTTACCTCCCCACCCCAGGGTCTACTCTCACTTCTCTGGCTTCCTTCCTTCTCACTTCCTCTGCCCACAGCTCCAAGCTTTTCTTGGATCTTAATTTAGAGTCAAGAACCTTGTGATGCCTTGAGCACCTACAGAGAGGGAGGGAGTCTGGGAGTGGGGGAGGGAAAAGGAAGTCAATCTGAGACAGAGAGAGCGAGAGAGAGCAAGCAAGAGCGAGCGAGAGCGCCAGCGATGGAGAGAGGAACATCCCAGCCTGCCCACCCCACGTGGAGTCCAAGGCATTTGTCTTATGGTTAGGCCCCAGGAATCCGTAACTTCAGGAGGGGAAAAGAGATGGAGGGAAAGAGACATAGAGAAAGAGAGAAGGTTGGTGGGCGCAAAACTACAGAACATAATTTTGCTCAGTGTTTAATCATCCAAATGCCTAGGTGCCCTCTGAAGGGAGGTGGAGTTGGGGAGAGGCCACCCCCACAAATGTAGCTCTCCTGGGTAAAGACTCCTGAAAGAATCTGCATGGTTGGTTTTAAAAGAAGGGCGGGGGGGGGGGGGCTGCGCAGAATGAATGAGGAGATGGACACATGGATCCTCTGGATTCTGGCCCTGAATGTGTGTGTGAAGTCCTCTTAGAGAACAGCGGAATGGGACGGGAAAGGCGTGGGGAAGTGGGCAGTGCCCAGTGAAGTTAATGAAAGAAGCTGAGAGGGAAGGTGGGTTAGGGGGGAGAAGGGACCAGACGGTGAAGAGGAGGTGGCACGGGGCCGGGGCCAGGGTCAGTCCTGAGACAGCAGGACTGGGAGGAGGCACCACGCTGCGAAGCCTGCAGGATGCTCAAGGAGAGCAGGCTAGGGGTGATGGAGAGGGAGGGGAAACAGGGTGCAGCGGCCACAGGAGCTGGGCAAGCAGGGGGAGAAGCAGGAGGGAAGATCCGGGTGGACAGGACACGGGGACAGGGAAAAGGGAAGGGGGATAAGGGTGGAGATGGGGAGAAAGGATGCGGAATGAAGAGGCCCTGATAGAGCGACAGAATGGAGAGGAAGGGACTGTCTGTCCCCCAACCCGACCACGAGAACAGCAAAGATGGAGGAGTTAGAAATTGTTCCTTCCAATTTAAAGGGATCTACAGCCAAGGAAACAGGGGTGAGGGCCAGGAAGACAGCCCAGCCAGGGCGACGGCGAAGGCGTGCGCGCGAGAACCAGTGGAGCGGAGCGGGGCTCAGAGGGGCGCCCGCGGCCACTTGGCTCCGGGACCTCCAAGCCTCTGCACCCAGGACACCCCCTGCAACCGCCGCCAACTCCAGCCCCCGATCGCGCGCCCCTCTGGTCACCCCCTCCAGGAAGCCCGCAGTCCCCAGGCCGGCGCGCCACCCCCACCCTCGCGCGCTCGCACCGACCTGTTGTGCGCTGGAGACGCGCGGGGGGTGGGGCGCGAGCCGGGGCCGGGGGAGCCGGGCCGCCCCCCGCTCTGCCCCTCCCACCCTCCCACGGGCGGCCGCTCGGTGGACCGACAGGGAGCGCGGCGAGAGGGGGCGGGGGAGCCCCTCCCCGGGGGTCCGCGGAGATGCTCCGAGGAGGGCTCGCCGGCGGCAGCAAGGGACCCCAAGGCAGGAGGCTGCGCGCGGCCCCGGGCAGAGCCGCCGCGGGACGGAGGCGGCCGCGGGGCCGGTGACCGCTGCGCCGGGAGGGCGGGATGGAGCGGGGCCGGCGCGGGGAGGGACAGCGCGCGGGGACGGCGCCGGGGGCCGGGGCTCGGGCGAGGACGGCGCGGGCGGCGGGCGCGCAGCGGCGCGGGCCGGGCCGGCTCCCGCGGGTGGGGGCCGGGGTCCCCCTCTCACCTGCATGCCGGGCGCGGCGGCGCGACAGCTGCGGGCGCGCGGGGAGATGCGAGGCTGGGGGGTCGCGGGAGCAGGTGGGGCGCCGGGCATGGTCGGGGGGCGGGGGAGGAGGTCGGCCGGCCGCGGGGCGCTGGAGAGAGGGTGGGGGGCGGGCGCGCAGGGCGCGGGGCGGCGGCGGCGACGAAAGATGCTCGGCTCGGCTCGGCGGAGCTCGGCGCGGCGGCTCGGAGCGCGGGTCTCCGCCTCTCCCCCTCCCGCCCGTCAAGGTTTAACCCTCCTGCTGCCGCGCTGCGGGAGGCGCGCCCTCCCGGTTAGGGGGAGGCTTGGCGTGGGCAGCGGAGCGGCCGTTTGGCTCCCCGAGTTCTTAGGGGCATGTTCTCCATCCCTTCCATCCCAAGTCCATGGACACCTATGGTCGCCCCACTCAGTTTTTGGGATTCTGAGTCATCCTGCTCTAACCGTCCACGTCCTTCGCCGGCCCCTGGCGGAGCGTGCCCTGCGGAGATCAAAGCCGGGGCTGGGGTGGGGTGGGGTGGGATGGAAGACCTCACCCCATGTTTGGGTTAGCACAACAGCTTCCTTCTTATGCGGCCCTGCAACAATGCACCCTCCTTGAAGTAACCCAGTTATCTTTAACATAAGTAGAGCAAGTCGCAATGCCCAGCTTTCCTAGCTCCGGGAATGTCAGAACTCCTTGCTGTGACTTACAAGGCCCTTCAGGACCTGATCCCCAGGTGGCTCTTTGCTTTCCTCCCCTAACGCTCCTTGTGCCCGGCCACCCCGTACCTGATCGTGTTCCTAGAAATAAAGGAGCTTAATTTGCCACAGGGCCTTTGTGCTTGCTGTTCCTTCTGCCTGGTGTTTTCCCCAGAATTTTAACAACGACTCCCTCTGCTCATTAAAATTTCACTGACGTCCAATAACATCTCCTCTGGGAGGCCTCTCCTAACCTTTCCATCAACATTTGCCTTCCCTGTTCCCACCTCATCCCACCCTCTCCCTCTCTAGCACATTACTCTGTGACTCTTGTACTTCTAGGACACTGCACTCTTCTGTTTCCCTCCAGCCTCATTGGCATTTCCTTCTTAGTCTTCGCTTGACCTCTACCGATACAGCTTCCTATGGCTTAGTCCTTGGCCCTCTTTCCACATTCTCTGGCCAGTGATGTCATCCAGTCTCAGGACTTAAATACTATGTAAATGTCAGCGAGTCCTAAATTTATTTCCAGAGCTCCAAACTCATTTAGCCAGCAGCCTCCTTGACATCTCCACTTGGCTGTCTAACAGCCAAGCGAAGCTAATGTGGCTAAAATAGATGTCTTGAATTCTGCCCCACCGATTCATTTCTCTCCCAGTGTTCCCCATCCTAGGGCAATGTGATTCCTACTTACACAGGCTGAAAACCTAGACAGCATCCTTTCTCCCCTTCCCTTTTCTTACTGATTCCCACCCTGTATCTAACTCATTAGCAGGTCCTGTGAGCTTCGCATCCAAAATATATACTGGATTAATCCACTTCACTCCACCTATTTTGCTATCATCCTGGTCCAAGACACCATCTCTCATCTGTGATGCTGTAGTAGCTTCCTAACTGATCCTTTGCTTCTGTCCGTGCTCTTGGCAAACTGGTCTTCATGATGTCTAATATTTTTAAAATACCTGAATCATATCATTTTCTTCACTGCTTAAAATATTTGGCTTTTCATTTCCCATTCACTTTGCAATAAATCTGAAATCCTTGTTAAGAGAGACTCTCTGACTTCTACTCCTCATAAACAATGTTTGCTTGTTTGCTAGATCTGAATTCTTGATGTTCTAGAACATCCCAAATCATTCTCTAAGCGCCGTTGCACTTTGATTTCCCTCCTCCTTGAGTGCTTTGCCCGCCTCAACCCTTTCTTCACCTTGTGGGCTCTGTCTTGTCATTCAGTTACCCAATCTACTTCCCAGTATGTCTCATTGTCCTTCTAATCCATCACTCTCTGAAATGAACTGTATTTGTTTACCCTTTGTTGTCTGTGCTCTCCCTGCCACATTTACTAGAAAGCAAAGATCTCAGTTGTCTTCTTCACCCCGTATTCTAGCTCTCCCGCAGTGCCTGGAACCCAGTAGGTGCTCGATATTTATTGCTTAATGAATTTCAGCTGGGGCGCTTGACTGCTGGGAACTCCTCTCCTGCTCCCCAACTGTCTTTCCTCTATCTGCCTGCCCTCCCTGATCTCTGCCCTGTGCCCAATGCCTTCAGCTGAGTCTCTGCTCACACCCACACCCCTCCAGCCTCTGGCCTTTCATTCCCTGCGTTATTACTATCCTTAGCTTGGCACTCCTGCCTCCCAGAAGGAAGCTTGCTGTTCTGATCAGCATCTGCAGCGGCAGCCCTTCTGCTCCACTGTCCCTGACAGCCCGTCATTCCGAAGTCAGAACAGCTATGAGCTAGCCATCCTTGTAGTGTCTCCCAGTGGCCTGGGAAAGACAGTGCACGCTGGTGCACTGTGAGGTAGGTTGCACAAATCATACTACAACCTGCATTTCAGGAGCCCCAGTGCATCCTGAGGGTCTGCAGCTAGGGGACTCATTGTGTGAGTATTCCCTACCAGCCTTTGGAAACTGAGGACTTTTGGGTCATTCTCAATTATTTCCTGTTGTCTGGACTTCCAACAGTTTTTTTTTTTGTTTGTTTGTTTGTTTGTTTTAAACATCTACTGCATGCTGGGTACTGTCTATGGGCCTGGATACAGTGACAAGCAAGAACAAAGTCCTCCCTGTCATCATGGGATTTAGAATCTAGTGAGGGAGACAATGAAATGGAGCCACGTGTCTTCAGATGAATTTGACACCTTCCCACACTCCACAGTCTATACCTTCTCTCCCTGTTTCTGGGCTCTCCTGCTACCTTTATTATAATCTCTGGGCTCATTTGGGGTTCCCAGTATCTGTCAGGGTAAATTTTTGTTTCCTGTCCTCCAGTGACCAATGTCTTTCTCCTGCATTCTTTTCACTCTCAGTGGATGTTCTTGCTTACTGCTTTCCTGGGGAAAAAGAGAAGCAGACAAAAGAGAATTTCCACCACATTCTAAACCGACTGTCCTTATTGGGGGATCCCAGGCCTTTTCAACCACCCAGAATCACCTCTCTAGCAATGAACCTCCACCGCTCTCCCCCAGCCCCTCTCTCCTCCTCTCTATTGATTATTCCAGGAACATGCAAGCATGCTGTCGTTTCTTGCAGCTTAAAATAAACCCTCTTTATTCCATGTTCCCAACCAGTGTCTGCCCTTTCAGGCTTTTTTCTAGCAATCATCTCAGAGGATGATCCCTATTCACCATCTTTTCCATTTCTCCCATTCTTTCTTGTTCTCTTTTATCAAATTAAATTCAGCTATTTAATTTTTATCTTTTATTGAGATAACATTGGCTTACAAAACTGTATATGATTTAAGAGACTAGGTTCAGCTCTTTAATATTTGTAATTCATTGTTTTGAATTGGTAATACATCCACATGTTCAAAAAAGTTACAAATACATAGGAAGTATTTCGTGAAATTCCTGTTCTTACCCCTGTCCCCTAACTTTCCAGTTCTTCCTTCCCCCAAGGTGACTGATTTCTATGTATCCTGCCAGGGTTTCTTTAAGTATAATCAAAAAATAGTGATATAAATTCTTATACCTTGTATATTTTTACATAAAAGTCAGCATATCACGGGCCTCCCCTGGTGGCGCAGCGGTTGAGTGCTGGGTTGCAAGGCTGCTCGCAGCCTCTGCAGTGCCGGTTCGATCCCCGGCCACTGGTGAGGGTCCCACCAAAAAAAAAAAAAAGTCAGCATATCACGTGTACTATTGTAGACTTTTCTTTTTTTACTTAATAGTGTCTCTTTGCCACTTTCCCATATCAATGAACAGGGAACTTTCTCATCCTTTTACACAGCCTCGTAGTATTCTGAAATCCAAAGGTCAATTGTCAGTGTTATTTTACTCAGGGATCAACAACCCTGGAGACAGTCTATTTTGTTTCTTTTAAAAACACTTTGTGACATGACTTTCAAGATATAACACATTCCTCCTCCACATTATTAGTTCCTCCTCATCTTCCTGACTGCTATTTCTTGATTTCTTCTCTATCTTTGGTCTCTTCCCACGGGAATGAATTCAGTTTCTGGATTTTAAATATCTTTTTTTCTGATGATTCCTAAATTATCTCAAGCCCAGTCCCTTCCTTTCTCCCAGGCATGTCTATCCTACTGCAAACCACAGCGCTCTTAGCATTTTCTTTCTTAATTGGCATCAGGTCAAAAACCTTGGAATCATTTTTTAGATGTCTCTGTAGATGGCTAACATTTTCACTTATTTAACTTTATTATCTTTAAACATATGTATGTCTAACATATATAACATGATATGAATATCTACATATATAATTTGGGACACCAGAAGCTAATAGATATGTTAGCTATAAAGAAAGAAAAGAAAATGAATATTTATGAACCCACCACCCAATCCAAGGTCTAGAAAGTCACTAATAACTTGCATCTATGTGATTCTCTCATCTTCCTCCCTATAATCACTATCTCCTCAATTTTTAAAAATTATTCTGCTGTTTAGTGTATTTCAGTCAATTTGCCTGTTCTGTTTCCCATTCTGTCTCTGATGAATCCTCTCACACCCCCCCCCCACCCCACCTCTGGTCTACACCCCAGCTCTTGTATGCATATATAAATAAAATAAAATCTTAAAAATTATTCTGCTCTTTTTAAAATATAGTTTTCTTACAAATGGGATATGAACTAAAACAATATATTGTTAGTCTTGCTGATTTTCAAGCTCTATAAGAAATGATACTGTATGTAGTCTTCTGGTATACCTTTGTTTTTTCACTCAACAGTATATTTCCAAGATTTATCTATATGATTGCATGTAGCTAGAGCTCATACACTTTCACTAAACTACAATGCACCACTATGTGACTAGGCTATATATATCACTTCTTCTATTGGCGGATTTATAAATTGCCTCCTCTTTTTGCTATTATAGATGTTGTTGTTATGACCTTGTGTTTCTCTCCTGTATGTGTGCAAGAGCTTCTCTAGTGCCCATATCCTGCCATGAGATTGCTAAGTTGTGAGGTGTAAGAGGACCCATCTTAGAGAGAATGCCAAGGTGCTTTTCAATTGACATCTTATCATAAATATCTGAGTTCCTGCGTTCCCATCAACTTATGTTCTCTCTAACGTGTATTTTCAGACTTACTTTACTTTTGGCCAATCTTGTACGCATCTCTCAGTGTGTGTGTTTTGTTTTGTTTTTGGCATTTCTCTAGTGACCATGCACTTGAGCATTTTCCATATGCCCAATTTTTTAATCTCCTCTTCTGGAAAATGCCTGATCATTTGAGTTGCTTGTATTTTTCTTACTCATTTGTAGGAATTCCTCACACATTCTGGATACTGATCTTTCGTCAGTTATATGTCACCTTTGTCATGATATATTTTGATTGTCAGAATTCTTAATTTTAATAAAAACATTTATCAACACTTCACTTGAGGAGTATCCCTTAACAAACCACTATTTCCTGTTCAGAAAAATATTTTCTTACATGTTCTTCAAAAGATTTTAAACTTTTGCTCTTTATACTTAAGTCCTAAATCTACCTAGGATTGATTTTCATATATAATGTTTGTAAGGATCTATTTCTCATTTATTTTATATATTTTTACATCATTTTTCATTTTTGCACAATGTATGCATTTTTATCTTGGTTATATTCCCCATACAATTCCCACCCCCTTATTTTGACCCTAGTGGAAAATGAGTTATTTCACTTCACTGCTTTGCTAACTCTGTTGCACATACACATGAATCAGTTTGGATACTATGTATTGTTCCATTGGTCAACTTTTAAAAACCTCCACCAGGGGCCTCCCTGGTGGCACAAGGGGTTAAGCACTGCACTGTAAAGCAATCCGCAGTCTCTGCAGCATGAATTCCATCCCTGGCCTGCCAGAGATCAACCAACATGGCGCAGCAGATCTCTCCTGTCTCACCCGCTGCTCCCCTCAGCAGTGTGTTTCAGTCAGTCTGCCTGTTCTGCTCCCTACTCTCTCTCTGGTGAATCCTCTCACTGCCCCCCTCATCTCTGGTCTGTACCCTAGCTCTTGTATGCATAAATAAATAAATCTTTTTTAAAAAAAAACCTGCACCAATAACACTTTTTTTTTTAAGATTTATTTATTTATACAATCACTGGGTACAGTCAGAAGTGCGGGAGGGTGAGAGAATTCATCAGAGTCAGAGCGGGGAACAGAACAGGCAGACTGATGAAGTACACTGCTGAGGGGAGCAGAGAGCATGGCAGGAGAGGTCTGCATGCCATGTGGGACCCTCTCCAGGGGCCAGGGATTGAGCCGGTGCTGAAGAGGCTGCAGGCAGCTTTGCAGCCCAGCGCTCAACCGCTGCACCACCAGGGAGGCCCAATAACACTTTCTTAAATCCTTTAGCTTTAAATAAATCTAGACATCTTCTTGAGCAAACAGCACTTACCAATATACTCTTCTTTATTTTTTTTTAAAGATTTATTTATTTTTATGCATACAAGAACTGGGGTACAGGCCTGAGGTGTAGGGGGTGAGAGGATCACCAGAGACGTACAGGCCTGAGGTGTAGGGGGTGAGAGGATCACCAGAGACAGAGTGGGGAACAGAACAGGCAGACTGACCGAAATATACTGCTGAGGGGAGCAGCGGGAGAGACGGGAGAGACGGGAGAGGTCTGCTGCACCATGTGGGCTGCTCCCTGGCCGGGGATTGAACTCCTGCTGCAATGCCTGTGGATTGCTTCATAGGTTGCATCTTAATCCCTTGCGCCACCAGGGAGGCCCAATATATTCTTCTTCAGAAGTACCTTGCCTTACTACTTTGGGCCATTGTCTGATAATCAATTTGTCAAGTTCCACAGGATTTTGATTGGCATTGCTTTGAATCCAAGGTCCAATTCAAGACAAACTGGCGTCCTTTTTATACTGAAGCTTCCTGTCATGGATTTGGGGAAACTCTTCACTCACTTAGGTCTTTAATGTCTTTCAATGAAGGTATATACATTTCTACATGCAGAGCATGCGCATCTTCAGTTTTATTTATCCCTAGGTACTTTATTACTTTTCTGTTATGGTAAATTGTATTCTTAAAGATTACTTTTCAAGTTATGGGTTTTTTTTTCTTTTGTTGGTATATAGAAATGCAGTTAATTGTGATTTTTATTTTATTTTATTTTATTATTTTTTAAAAGATTTATTTATTTTCTTACAAGAGCTGGGGAACAGGCCAGAGGCACGGGAGGATGAGAGGATTCCCCACCAGAGAGAGCGGGGAGCAGAATGACCGAAAACACTGCTAAGGGGAGCAGCAGGCAAGACAGGAGAGGTCTGCTGTGCCATGTGGGAATCTCCCTGGCCAGCCAGGAATCGAACCCGCACTGCAGAGGCTGTGGACAGCTTCACAGGGTGGCGCTCAATCTGCTGCGCCACCAGGGAGGCCCGCGATTTTGATTTTAGACCCAACCACTTCGGTAAGCCCTTTCTTCCATACAATTTTTTTTGTACACTTTCTATTATTGTGGAAGCATAATTGACATAGACTTTAATGTTTTTTTACAAAGATCATCATGTCATCTGCAAATGATGGTGGTTTGCCTTTTCCTGTCTAATATTATCCCTGTAGTTTCCTTTTCTTACACTGACTAGGATTTTCAGTACAATCCTGAATATAAGCAGTGATAGCTGGCAACCTTGTTTTGTTCCTGGTTTTAAAGAAAACACCTCCAATGTTTTACCAGTAATATAGTGTCTTTAAAAAAATAAATATTGTCAAATTAAGGAAGATCTCTTCTATTCCTAGTTTGCTTAGAGTTTTGATATGTATAGTGTTAAATAAAATATATTTTAAGGTACATTTTTATTTTGAAGTATAATACAAATAAAGATAAATGCAACAAAGCCTAAATAAAAAACATACTGAATGCTTACAAAAAGAATCCTTATAGAGGGAATTCTTGTGTAAACACCTTCCAGACCAAATAAAAGAATCTTTCCAGTACACAAAATTAAATTGTGTTTTCCTACTTCTTCATACACCATGACTTCTTCATGATGGATAAGTAGTAGTATGACTTGAAGACAATTGCTTCCTTGCTTTTCTTATTTGTTTTCCATATGTGTGTATATTCTTTAGTAATATAGCTTCTTTTGTCTACTTTTGAAGCTATATATGTAATAATACTATATATATTTGTTATATATCATTGCCTCATAAGGTTTCTTCCATTTTATTAGATAATACAAAACTCTTCCAAGACAGTTTAACCTTGAACTCTCATTAGCTGTAGAGGAGTTTCTCATGCTCTATATTCTTGCCAACACTTGATATCTTCAGATTTTAATTTTAGCTATTCTGGTGTATTGATATTGCATTATGATATTGCATTATGGCTTTTGCATAATGCATACTACTCTGGCTGGGATGCCCATTATAAGAATTTGCATTCCCCTGATTATTAATGAAGTTGATTACCTTTACATATGTTAGTGACCTTGTAGATTTTTTCTTGTGAAGTGCTAGTTCAAATATTCAGTTCAGATTTGTAATTTTCATTGTTAGGTTTTTTTTTTTCTTATTTGTAGTTCTTTATATATCCTGGACACATTCTTTTTCAGTTATGTATCTTGAACACATTCTTCCTTCCATTCTGTGGCTTGTCTTTAGATGAACAGATGTTCTTAATTTTATTGTACTCAAATTCATCAATCTCTTCCTTTATGGTTAGTTACAAGAGCCTAAGAAATATTTCACTTCTCTGAATTCATGAATATACTCTTTGAATATATTCTTTTTTATTATCTTCTGAAAGCCTTTCAATTTGCCTTTTCCACTTAGTCTGTAGTATAGTGGGGAATTTTTTTTATGACTTAAGGTATGGGTTTAATACTACTTTTTCATGTAGATATGCAAATGTCACAGCCACACTGAAATGTGTGTCCTTTCTCTCCTGTTCAAAAGTGAAAGCTCTGTCATAAATCAGGACATATATGTGAAAGTTTCTGGGCTTTTTATTGTGTTCCAGTGGTCAGTTTGTCATCTACCTCATGCTGATGCTGTATTATGTTAATCATCATGGTTTTGTAATTATGTCCTATAAAGCAAGTCTTCCTTCTTGTTCATCTTCATGAGGCTTCTTGACCTTTTGCATTTCCATGTAAATTTTAAAGATTTATTTTTATTTATTTATGCATATAGAAATTGAGGTGTAGGCCAGAGGTATGGGGGTTGAGAGGATTCAAGAGAGACAGAGTAGGAAGCAGAACAGGCAGATCAACTGAAATACAATGCTGAGGGGAGCAGCGGGCAAGACAGGAGAGGTCTGCTGCACCAGGTGGGTTAGCTCCCTGGCTGGGGATCGAACACATGTTGCAATGGCTGGGGACAGCTTGATAGTACTGAGACATAACCCTTTGTGCCACTAGGGAGGCCCCTCCCATGTGCATTTTAGATTCAATTTGTCAGTCTCATACACTCATCAAAAAGCTTTTTGGGGTTTTGCTTATAAGATTGTACTGTATCCTATAAGTCACATTATGGAAAATTGACTTGCTCCTGATATTAGGGCTTCTAATCTTTGAATATGATAATACTTTCCATTTATGTTAGGTCTGCTTCAATGTCTTACAATAAGTTATGATTTGTTACATTTAGGTCTTACACATATTTTGTTATATTTATACCTTTGTATTTGATATTTTTCATACTATTGGAAGCAGTAATTTTCAAAGTTATTGTCTAATGGTTTGTTGTTCATATATAGGTATATAGTTGATTTTGTGTATTTTTTTATCAAGTAACCTTGTTAAGCTCTTGTTCTAATAATTTACTTGTAGATTTTCTAAATGTTAATCACATTTTCTTTAATTCTTTTACCATTTTTCCCCTTCTCTTACTACTCTGACTGGGATGCCCATTATAATACTAAATGGAGTTGGTGATACCAGGTATCCCTGCATGAGATTAACAAGTTCCCTCCTAGTTTTCTAAAAGATTTTTAAAATCACAAGTGTTCATCCATTTGTGATAAAATTAATATCTCATTATATACCTTTTCTGTATTTATTGAGATTGTGTGATTTATTCCTTTAACCCATTAATATGATGAGTAAAATGAATGTATTTTCTAACATTACGCTACCCTTAAATTTGTATTATCTTATCTATTATAATACATAGTTTATGTATTATCTTTTTTGCACATTGCTAGATTCAGTTTGCTAATGTTTTATTGAAGATTTTTTTAAATCCCTGTTAATAAGAAAGATTGATCTGTAATTTTCCTTTCTAGTATTTTCTGACTTTGTTTCCTTTTCTGATTTGCTTATCAAGTCATCTGGCTCCATAACATGAGTTTATCAGTATCTTTTCTTATCCTGTCTTGGAAAAGTTAAATTGAAATGCTCTATACTTTGAAAGTTTGGTGCAACTTGTTTGTATGATGTCATTCTTAACTTTCTTTTCCTTTCACACTTTACATTTAATCCATTTGTAAATTATGTTCACTTTAGCTTTAAATCAAATTCAGAATTGAACTACTTCTCACTTCCATTGCTACCACCTTGGTTCAAGCCATCAACATTCTCACCTCGAACATTGTAACAGCCTCCTAATTGGACTCATTACTTCTGTTCATGGAGCCATTGTGGTATATTAAGCATATGGGTCAGTTCCTGTTACTCCTCTGCTCAAATCTTCTATCGGCTTCCCATCTTATTCAGCATAAGAACCAATGTGCTTATAATGGTCCACAAAACCTGAGATGAGGGCCTCCCTGGTGGCGCTAGGGGTTAAGTCTCAGCACTATGAAGCTATTGCAACAGAGTTCAATCCCTGGCTAGGAGCTAACCCACATGGTGCAGCAGACCTCTCCTGCCTCGCCCACTGCTCCCCTCAGCATTGTATTTCAGTTGATCTGCCTGTTCTGCTCCCCACTCTGTCTCTAGTGAACCCTCTCAGCCCCACCCCGCACCTCTGGCCTATACTCCAGTTCTTGTGTGCATAAATAAATAAATCTTAAAAAAAAAACAAAAAACCAACCTGGGATGATCCAGTCACTCTCCTCTCTCTCAGACCTCATCTCCAACTTCTTTCTCTCGGTCACTCGGCTGTAGCCACACAGATCCCCTGGCTGTTCCTTAAACACATCAAGTATGTTCCCATCTCAAAGCCTTTGCACTTACAATTTCCACTGCCTAGAACACTTACCCACTGAAATCCATATGACTTACTTCTTTTTCTTTTTTAAAGTCCTCTGAAAGAGAGGACTTTCACTACCATATGCAAAATAGCAAATATCTCTTGCATTCTTCGCACCCCTCTCCTTGTTCCTGTTTTTCTTCATAATATGTACACACACACACACATATATATGTGTGTGTGTGTGTATGTATATATTGACTGAGTCTTACCACAGAATAAAAACATCAAGAGGGTGGGTATTCTATATTTCTAATAGAACAATGCCTGGCAACAAGAGGTGTTCAATATATGCTTTTTGATTCAATGACAAATATTTTATAATGTGTCTTACTCCTTGGATGTCGCTCAGGTTTTTTTGCTTTTTTTTTTTAGTGCATCCTTTTTACTATCTTTAGCATTAAAAAGCAGCCTGGCACTTGACCTCGAACATGACTGTCACTTAGTAACAAAGGAGTGAATAAATGTTAAGTCCTAGATTTTGCTTAAGTTTAATTAGCTCTCATTCTCCCGTTGAAGATCTTTATTTTTCTTCTGGCCACTTTCCCCATCTCTCTTTCTTTCTTTTCTTTTTCACTCTTCTTCCACTTCTCTCTCTGCTTTCTCTATTTCACTTCCTTTTTTTTTTTTTTAAAGATTTATTTATTTATACAAGAACCAGGGTACAGACTAGATGCACAGGAGGGTGAGAGGACTCACCAGAGACAGAATGGGGAACAGAACAGGCAGACTGACGAAATACAATGCTGAGGGGAGCAGTGGGTGAGAGAGGAGAGGTCTGCAGTGCCATGTGGGATACTTGCTGGGCTGCCGGGATGGAACCTGCACTGCAGAGGCGGCAAACAGCTTCACTGTGCGGCACTCAATTGCCTGCACCACCAGGGAGGCCCTATTTCACTTCTTTAGTCCATCACCTCCTATTCCTTTTCCAAATTCTCTTTTTCTGCTTATTAATCATTCTCATTTTCTCCTTTGACTTTTCCTTCTCTAACAGAACCAGACTATATCAGAATCAGAGTTGGTCTTAGAGATTTGATTGTCTAGTTGCTCACTTTGTAGATATGAAAAAGGAGATACCACAAGATGGCACAATTTGCTTTCAGGTCACAGCTAGTTTAAGGCTGAATCAAGACGTCATTTCAGGCTACCTCATTCTCCTTCCTCCACTCTATGCCCTTTCTGCTTTTTTTCTTCTCCTTCTTAACACAGCTTTGGAACCAGACAAGCTTTCACTTGGATCTCAGTTCCACCGTGTATACTAGTCACCTTCAACAAATTATTTATTTACCTTCTGCAATCCTCAATGTCCTCACAGGTTAACTAAGATATTAATACACAGTTAAAGGGTTATTGGGAAGATTGAATAAAAAATGGAACAACAATAAATCCCATAGTTAACATCATGTTTAATATTTAATAAAACTTTCCCACTAAGGTCAGGTATACAAGGCAAGGATGTCCCCTCTCACCACTTTCATTGAAGCTCTTGCTAATGCAAAAAAGATATAGGGCCTCCCTGGTGGCGCAGGGGGTTAAAAGCACCACACTATGAAGTAATCCTGCAGCCTCTGCAGCACAAGTTCGATCCCTGCCCAGCCAGAGAGAAACCCACATGGCAAAGCAGACCTCTCCTGCTGTGCCCGCTGCTCCCCTCAGCAGTGTATTTCAGTCAGTCTGCCTGTTCTGTTCCCCACTCTGTCTCTGGTGAATCCTCTCACCCCCCTCATCTCTGGCCTGTACCCCAGTTCTTGTATGCATAAATAAATAAATCTTTCAAAAAAAAAGACATAAATTGGGAAGGCACAGATGATGTAACCATTTATGTGGAAATATGAAATAGTCTTAAAAAAAAAAACCCTCCTGGGACTAATAAGTAATTCTAGTCAGATTGTAGGATACAGGTTAATACACAAAAATCAATGGCTTTCTTATATACTCAGTGAAAAGTGGGATTTGAAACTAAAAACACAGTGCCATTTACTAAAAACTAAAAACACAGTACCACACCGAGAGAGAGAGAGAGAGAGAGAGAGAGAGAGAGAGAGAGAGAGAGAGAGACTTAGGTATAAATCTAACAATATAAAAGATCTATATGGCTCTTCCCGTATGTGGCGTTAGTGATCTCTGAAAATGGTTCGCTACTCACTTGACCCAGAAAACCCTACAAAGTCATGCAAATCAAGAGGTTCAAATCTACGTGTTCATTTTAAGAACACTCGTGAAACTGCCAAGGCCATCAAGGGTATGCATATCCGAAAAGCCACCAAGTATTTGAAGGATGTTACTCTACAGAAGCAATGCGTGCCATTCCGTCGTTACAATGGTGGGGTTGGCAGGTGTGCCCAGGCCAAACAGTGGGGTTGGACGCAAGGTTGGTGGCCCAAAAAGAGTGCTGAATTTTTACTGCACATGCTTAAAAATGCAGAGAGTAATGCTGAACTTAAGGGTTTAGATGTAGATTCTCTGGTCATTGAGCACATCCAGGTGAACAAAGCCCCTAAGATGCGTCGCAGAACTTACAGAGCTCCTGGTGAATTCTCTCACCCTCCCGCGCTTCTGACTGTACCCAGTGCATGTATAAACAAAACAAACAAACAAACCAGCAAACAAATAAATAAAGCATGCCTCTATAAAAAAAAAAAAAAGAACTTACAGAGCTCATGGTCGGATTAACCCATACATGAGCTCCCCCTGCCACATTGAGATGATCCTTACTGAAAAAGAGCAAATTGTTCCTAAACCAGAAGAGGAAGTGGCACAAAAGAAAAAGATATCGCAGAAGAAACTGAAGAAACAAAAACTTATGGCAAGGGAATAAGTTCAACGTAAAATAAAAGGAAGCAAAAGTAAAAGCAAAACAAACAAAAGATCTATATGAGCAAAATGACAAAACTCTGATGAACAATATCAGAGAACAAAATACAAGGAGAGATAGTCTGTGAATAGCAAGATTCAATATTGTCAAGATGTCAGTTCTTCCAGCTTGATCTATAGATTCAGTACAATCCCAGGAAATTATTTTATGGCTATTAATACAGTCATTCTAAAGTTTCTATGGAGAAGCAAAAGACACAATACCCAAAGGTGGGAGACTTACACTGTCTGGCATCAAAACTTACTATAATGTGATAGTAATCAAGACAGAGTACTATTGGTGAAAGAATAGATAAATAGATCAAAGAAACAGAATATAAAACACCAAAATAGACCCCCTCAAAAAATACAGTCAACAATACATTTGACTATACTGACAAATGAGCAAAGACAATAAAATGGATCAAAGATAATCTCTTCAACAAATGATGCTGGAACAAATATTGAATATGTTCACACTGCAAAAAAATGAATCTAGACATAAACTTTTTCTTTTACAAAAACTAACTCAGGGCCTTGCCGGTGGCGCAGCGGTTGAGCGCTGGGTTGCGACGCTGCCCGCAGCCTCTGCAGCTGGTTCGATCCCAGGCTGCTCCCCGGCCACCAGAGGAGGGTCCCACATGGCGTGCGGACCTCTCCTGCCGCCCGCTGCTCCCCTCAGCAGTGTACTTCGGTCCTTCTGCCTGCTCTGCTCCCCGCTCTGGCTCTGGTGAATCCTCTCACCTCCCACATCTCTGGCCTTACTCCAGTTCTTGTATGCATAAATAAATAAATCTTTAAAAATAATAAAGTATTTTAAAAGTTGAATAAAGACCTGGTTCATAAGAGTTGTTCTCTTATGAGAAGTGTTGGCAATTTTCTCATTCTTTCCACTTATATTTTTTCTTTTTTCTTCCCTCTTCAATGGGTAAGACTGGACTAATTAAATCATTAATTTCTTCAGACTTTGAATATTTTATTATGCTGTTCTCACTTTTACATGTCATCTCTTCTATTCATTTCTTCTTTTTCTCCTCCTCCCTCCCACTCCATTTCTCTTCCTTCTCTGCTTATTGCTTCTCATTATCTATCATAAACCAAGCCACGTGCACCATAAACACTGAGTTTAAATTTCCTTCAACTCCAACATGTCCTCTAGCCCTGTGATTTTTCTCATGTGTGTTTCTTTTTCCTCTTTTCTTTACGTATAAGTTACTTAACTTCCCTTGAACACAGTTTCAACCTGGAAAAGGAAAAATAATAGATTGTGGTTAGCATTAAGTGAATCAAGTAAAGCTTTCAAGATGTTAACTTTGTTCTTATTTGACTGTCTCCAAGTCTGGTATAAAATATAAAACACTATAAAAAAGCTAATTATTTTCCAAATCATGGTGAAACTTCGGGTGGAAAAAATCTGGGTTTCAGGCACGTCCCTGAATTACAATGAACTTCAGGTTCTTCATGTGTAAAATGACAATAACATACCTATCTTTCACCTAAGCTCTCCCCCCAAACCAAGGGAATGAAGACTCAAGGCACAGGACAGAGGCAGCCTCCCGGAGTATCCTGGATTCACAAAGGGGACTAAGTACAATTGTAAAAATTCAATGGGATAAAGTTTTAAAGGATGCCTGACCGACAGGAAGCATTCAATAAATGATAGCTTTTTTTTTTTTTTTTTAAGAATAGAAGTTTAGGGCCTCCCTGATGGTGCAAGTTGCTAAGACGCAACCTATGAAGCTATCCTAAGCCACTGCAGCATGAGTTTTTTTCCCGGCCAGCCAGGGAGCAACCCACATGGCGCAGCAGACCGCTCCTGACTCACCCGCTGATCCCTAAAGCAGAATACTTCGGTCATTCTGCCTGTTATGTTCCCCACTCTGTCTCTGGTGAATTCTCTCACCCTCCCGCACCTCTGGCCTGTACCCCAGCTCTTGTTTGCATAAATAAATAAATCCTTAAAAAAATAGATTTTATAATCCAGTCAAAAAATGGGCAGAAGAGCTAAAAAGAAACTTCTCTGAAGAGGAAATGCAAATGGCCAACAGGCATATGAAAAAATGTTCAACATCACTTGTCATCAGGGAAATGCAAATCAAAACTACCATGAGATACCATCTTACACCAGTGAGAATGGCACATATTAAAAAAACTAGCAACAACAAATGTTGGTGAGGGTGTGGAGAAAAAAGAACTCTTCTGCACTGTTGGTGGGAGTGCAAACTGGTCCAACCACTGTGGAGAGCTGTGTGGAGATTTCTGGACCTACTAAACATAGAGCTTCCATATGATCCAGCAATTCCACTCCTAGGTATTTACCCAAAGGACACAGAAACATCAATTCCAAAGAACACCTGCACCCCTATGTTTATAGCAGCACTGTTTACAATAGCTAAGCTTTGGAAACAGCCCAAATGCCCAAAAATAGATGACTGGATCAAGAAGATGTGGTACATATATACCATGGAATATTACTCAGCATTCAAAAAAGATAAACACATGGAATTTGCAGCAACATGGATGGCGCGGGAAGGGATCATGCTCAGCGAAATAAGCCAGAAAGAAAAAGAAAAATACCGGATGGTCTCACTCATAGCAGGAATCTAGAAAGCTTAAATAAGGGACCAGGAAAATGAATAACTATAAGAAAGTGAAAATCAAAATCAACAAAAAACTATGAACCAGAGACACTTTTAGGGGGGCGGGGGCGGGAGGGGAGGGATTGGGGTCAGAATGGGGGGGCTGCAATTGTATGGGGAATATAAAAATAAAATTTATTATTTAAAATAAAAAAAATAGATTTTTAGCATCAGAGATCACCTGGGTAGTTAAATCACTATTTTATTTAAGACATTTTTATTTATGCATACGAGAATTGGGGTGTAGGCGGGGATGGGGTGGAGGACAGATGGATCTACTGAAATACACTGCTGAGGGGAGCAGCAGGACAGATCTGGTATGCCATGTGAGTTAGCACCCTGGCCCAGGAAGGCACTTGTGCTGCAGTGGCTGCTGATAGCTTCAAAGTGCTGAGACTTAACCCCTTGCACCACCAGGGAGGCCCCAAGATAGCTATTATTACTTCCTTTAACTTTTCCACTTCCTTTCCCTTTATCACTGGTGGTGCAGGGGTTAATGCTTCAGGGTTATCAAGCTATCACTCACCACTACTGCATGAGTTCATAATGAGTTCCATTCCCAGCCAGGGAGCTAATCCACATGGCACAGGAGTCCTCTTCCATCTAGCCTGCGGCTCCCCTCATAAGTGTATTTCAGTTGATCCACCTCTTCTGCTCCCCACTGTCTCTGGTGAATCCTCTCGCCACCCCCCCACCACTTCTGGCCTACACCCCAGTTCTTGCATGCATAAATAAAAATAAGTCTTAAGAAGGGCCTCCCCAGTGGCGCAGTGGTTGAACACTGGGTAGCGAAGCTGCCCGCAGCCTCTGCAGCGCCGGTTCGAGCCCCGGCCCCTGGCAAGGTTCCCACATGGCGCACAGATCCCTCCTGCCGCGCGATCTGCCGCCCGCTGCTCCCCTCAGCAGTGTATTTCGCTAGGCTGCCTGTTCTGTTCCCATCTCTGGCTCTGGTGAATTCTCTCACCCTCCCCCGCTTCTGACTGTACCCAGTGCTTGTATAAATAAATAAATTAAAAAAAAAAAGAATGAATTGCTAAAAAAAAATAAGTCTTAAGAAAAAAAAATTAGTGGTTTAACTACCCATATGATCGCAGGAGCTAAACTTCTGTTTTATTTTTCTTCCTCTTTCCTCCGACCGTTTTTCTTCTCTCTTTCCATTACAGCTTTCCTCTTGTCTCAGGCACACTGAGCAAACCCCAACCTCCAGATCTCCAGCAACTTAGAACTAAGTCAGAACGACCCCTACGTGCAAGACATCCGGGTTCGCTTGCATTTAGCGTCTGGCGCTTTTTCCACAATAAAGTTTTATTGAAACAAAAGGGGGGGGGGAAGGGGACACCTGTCAGTCTTCCCTCTACAGCCAATCAAAAAGTAGAACGCGATGGTGTCACTTACAAGAGCGTCCCCAGTCGGAAGGCAGGGGCGGGGCATGTCCCGCCCAAAACCTGCCCTAAGAACGGAAGTACTGGCCGGAAGTCAGCCATAGAGTTTAGTGGCCAGAGCGGCCCTGCTGGGAGGTGGCAGGAAAGGCCCGGAACAGCTGCCGGAGGTGACGGCGCTTCGGCCCCGCCCGGCGCGCTGGAAGAGGAAACTTCCAGGTTAGCTCCCCGCAGAGTCTGACCCAGGGTAGGACGGGGCGGTTGGCGGGAGCCCACGGCCCTTGGGTGGCCTCTTTAAGGAAGGGGGCGGAGCCACGTGGAAGGTTCGTGAGGGTGAGGTCACGTGGTCGAGGGCACCTGTGGGGCACCGTGGCTTGAGGGATCGTCGTCTTTGGGGTGGACACCATATGATATTTTTCCCCCTACTGCATCCGAGTGCCCAGGGGTTCAATAAGGTGCACTTGGTGGGGTTTGGGATTAGGCCCGGGTGGCGAGGGTGAGAGGATGGGCGTGGCAACCCTGTCTCAGCCATTCTTCCATCAAAGTGGCCCTTCTGAGGATTCCTACATCTGAGTTCGAGAGTATTCTATCTCTGATTACCTCCTGTAAACGTGACTCAGTACCTCAGTCCAGCCCATATCCCCTGTGTTTCCCACCCTTCTAATGGCCAGGGACCTCCAGCTTCATGTCCTCTTGCTTTGCAGCTCCAGACATCCTGAGCCCTGGTCCCCCCAACCAAGTACAGCCATGAGTGCGGAGGTGAAAGTGACAGGGCAGAATCAGGAGCAGTTTTTGCTCTTGGCCAAGTCAGCCAAGGGGGCTGCACTGGCCACACTCATCCACCAAGTGCTGGAGGCCCCTGGTGTCTACGTATTTGGGGAACTTCTGGATATGCCTAATGTTAGAGAGGTGGGTTCCTACCCTGACTAACACACGTGGAAGCTTGGGGCTAATCTTTGAATTTGAAAATGGGTGGGGAGGGCTCATTTTGCAACCCCATAACCATTCGGTTGAACAAGAATAGAGTGTGTTCAATATTTTGCAATCTGATGAACCATAGGCAGTCTGCTGCACTGTCCGGTTCAGGAGGCAGGACTCTCCTGCCTCAGCCTCACTCACCTCTGACAGCTGTACAGCCTAGGCAGGCACTGGGAGCTGTGGCCCCTTCTTCAGATGAACCTCATCTTGGGTGGCTTTCAGATATAAAGGATCGGTAAGACCCAGTGTTATATATATATATATATATTTTTATATATATATTTTTTTTAATAGAGGCATGTTTTATTTATTTATTTGTTTGTTTCTTTTGTTTATACATGCACTGGGTACAGTCAGAAGCGAGGGAGGGTGAGAGAATTCACCAGAGCCAGAGCGGGGAGCAGAGCAGGCAGAAGGACCAAAGTACACTGCTGAGGGGAGCAGCGGGCGGCAGGAGAGGTCTGCGCGCCATGTGGGACCCTCCTCTGGTGGCCGGGGAGCAGCCGGGGATCGAACCGGTGCCGCAGAGGCGCGGGCTGCTTCACAACCCAGCGCTCAACCGCTGCGCCACCGGGGAGGCCCTATATATATATTTTTTTTTTTTTTTTAAGCAAAAGAACATGTAATTTAGGATTGAAGACCTGCTTCCAGCTTATCTCAACCAGAGTAATTGCTCTTAATATCAGGTTGCCTTGATCAGGTCACTTATTTTAGGGCTCTGGTTTTCCCTTTTGAAAATGAAGGTGATGCTACCCCTCACTGTTACTGTAGAAATTAAGTGAGATTATGGAAAAGTATAAAGTCTGGTATAAATGGAAGGACTAAACATCCGAAATGGCCATGCCCTGTTCTCCCACTTTGCACCATTTGCTAATTCAGTTAAGTCAGATAAGGTGGAAAGGTATCTTTCCCCCAAACACACATGGCAGCATGCGAGGAGCAGAGTTAAGAATTTAAAGTCCAGAGTGGATGGGTTGCAGAGACAGGTGACAGGAGCCTAAGTTCTGAGATGCTATGACAGTAGTATGTGAGCAAATATGAATTAAGTTTGTGAGCAAATATGAATTAAGCCTTTGGTTGAATCAGTGGATTTAGCCTTCTGGAATCACTGTGGTACAGAGAAACGATGGCTACTTTTTTGTTTTCTTCTGCAGTGGAATTAAGGAGAATCAAGATGTAGAAAAAGAAGCATTTAGGGCCTCCCCGGTGGTGCAGCGGTTGAGCGCTGGGTTGAGATGCTCCCTGCAGCCTCTGCAGCACCGGTTCGATCTCCGGCTGCTCCCCGGCCACTGGAGGAGGGTCTCGCATGGCGCGCAGACCTCTCCTGCTGCCCGCTGCTCCCCTCAGCAGTGTGCCACCCGCTGCTCCCCTCAGCAGTGTGCTTCGGTCCTTCTGCCTGCTCTGCTCCCCGCTCTGGCTCTGGTGAATTCTCTCTTCTGCCTGTTCTGCTCCCTGCTCTGGCTCTGGTGAATTCTCTTAGCCTCCGCGCTTCTGACTGTACCCAGTGCTTGTATAAATTTAAATAAATAAATAAATAAATAAAGCACAAATGTTTATTTAAAACAAAAAAGCATTTAGTGGGTGCCTCTTTAGCACTGCTAGTCACCTGGGAATATCAAAAAAAGTACAAAACAATGCTTACCTTTCTACAACTTACATTCCTACTGCAGAGATAAAAGGATATGCATGTATAAATCACCTACTTAGCATATATTTATTGACGAGGTGCCAGAATGAGTGATAAGTAATAGAGGAGAGGAGGTCTGGGTCAACTGGACTGGGTGATGAAAGCCTCCAGATGAGGTGAGTCTGAAGCAAGGGCCACAACTTCTGGTGCCTGCCTGGGCTGTGCAACTGTCAGAGGTAAGTGAGGCTGAGGCAGGAGAGTCCTGCCTCCTGAACAGGGCAGTGCAGTAGACTGCCTACGGCTCATCAGATGCTGAGATAATGAACACACTCTAAGCACCAAACAACACACCTTGCTGTGTCTGATATGTGTGTGTCTGTTAGAGACTGAACATTGTGAATTTTTCAACTCTGAATTAGGGTAGGAATTGGTGGCCTATGGAGGATTGGAGGAACAGTGTAAACAAAGCTCTGGGGGGTGGAAATGAGTCCTGCCTATGGGGAAAGTGATCAGAGAGGGAGAGTTCCTTTTTCTGAGCTGGGAGAGGTAATATCGAGGGGAAGGATGGGGCCAGGAGTAATGTCGACGGGCGGCTGGGAGGGTGGATCATGAGCACCTTCCTGTTACCGCTTTTCTTTCCTCATGCAGCTGGCTGAGAGTGATTTCGCTTCCACGTTCCGGTTGCTCACAGTGTTTGCTTACGGGACATATGCTGACTACTTAGGTAACGGGAGGGACTGGAGTGCTGGAGCAGGGGTCATGGGAGAAGGGCAATTTCTGGAGGGACTTAGAAGAAATTCCTGGGATATCCTCATGAGAGACCCGCATATGCAGGGTTTATGTCCAAACCTAAACTGACGTGGAAAACTCAAAAAAAAAAAAAAAGAAAGGAAAGAAGCAGGGCGTCGCATAAAAGTGAAGTCAGGGTTGTCTGTCTGTCTTGTCTTTCTCTTTTTATCCCAGCTGAGGCCCGGAATCTCCCCCCACTCACGGAGGCTCAGAAAAATAAACTTCGACACTTATCGGTCGTCACTCTGGCTGCCAAAGTCAAGGTGAGTGCCAGCTCCTTGGTCCTGAGCCAGAGAAGTCTAGGATCTTTTGTAGGTCCCTTCACAAGTGCCCAAATTTATACAGGTACAGCCTTTGAGCACACTCTTGCTTCTTCCTCCCGCCACAGTCTGTGTCCAACACTATTACCTACTGCCTCTTAGGCTGAATATTATTCTCTTAGATTTTCATTTTTGGTTTCATTTTTTAATCAACTTCAGTTCTAAGTAAAACACCTCTTACATTTTGGGTCCAGAAAACAGCCGTTCACTGTTGCTCACCTGTTTCCCTCCTCCCTGCTGTGTAGAGTCAACATTCAGAGCTGGGAACCAAGCTCTTAGCTGCAGTGCTCGGCTTCTCTTGCTAGAATAGGAGGTTAATAGCCCCAGAGTGTCTGTTTCTTTTTGTTTAAGATTTATTTATGCCTACAAGAGCTGGGGCACAGGCCAGAGATGCAGGGGGCAGGGGTGGGGAGAGGATTCACCAGAGACAGAGTGGGGAACAGAACAGGTAGATTGACTGAAATACACTGCCGAGGGGAGCAGCGGGCAAGATAGGTCTGCTGCGCCATGTGGGTTGCTCCCCGGCCAGCCGAGGATCCAACTCATGCTGCAGAGGCTGTGATCGCTCCATAGTGCATGCAGTGCTTAACCCCGTGCACCACCAGGGAGACCCAGTGTCTGTATTTCTTGTTAGGCTCAGTTTTTATGTTAAATATCCCCTCCGGCCCATCTGTGCTCTCCCAGTGTTAAGTTGATCCTCGTCAATTTACTCAGACTCTGTTGTGAGATGGAAAGGATTGTCTCTTTGAAAGAAGGTGGAATATAAGTGATAAACAGAATAACATTTCTGAGGTGGAGATATTTGATTTATTTGCCTTAGAACCAGTCTCTTAGAAGAACTGACTTGGGCGTGGGAGGGGAGGGGAGGCATGTGAGTCTCGGCCAGCAGGAAGGTAGGAGGAAGGAGCCTGAATGCCCTTCTCTGCTGTGAAACCTGGACCTCCCCGGCCGCAGTGTATTCCATATGCAGTGTTGCTGGAGGCCCTTGCCCTGCGGAACGTGCGGCAGCTGGAAGACCTGGTCATCGAGGCCGTGTACGCCGACGTGCTCCGTGGCTCCCTGGACCAGCGCAACCAGCGGCTGGAGGTTGACTACAGCATCGGACGGGACATCCAGCGCCAGGACCTCAGCGCCATTGCCCGGACCCTGCAGGAGTGGTGAGACCTGTGTCCTGCCGTTGTCCCTTCTCTTCTCACCCCAAGAAAGAGAGAGGTGTTTTGGAGATTTGGGATGGGGGGGAGGGGCGGCGGGTGCCTGGCTGCACTGCAGAGGTGGAATCCAAGAGGATATAGGGAAATCCTTCTTCCTTCCAAGGCTTCTAAGGGAAGAAAGGAGTTGAGGAGCGCCTGGAAAGCAAGAGGCAAGAGTTGGCATTTTTGGTGTAGTAGTCGAGGGAGGGGAAGGGGAGTGGCAGTCCTGAAGGATCCTGAGTGGGAGGCTGGTCACCTGTCTTTGGCAGGGTTTAACCCATTGGTCTGTAACCAGCACTATTCATGGGCCATCGACCTTTTTGCTTTTTCTCTGTGTTCTAACTGCTGTGTTTCTTTATTCATTAATACACCTTTTTCCCCCTCCTTAGCTTCTCTTACCCAATTTTATTTTCAGTTCCTACTCCCATCTTGCACATCACTCCAAGCACTTCTCTTACCCTACTGAGTGTCTCTAGCTCTTAGGATTTTGTTGCAGGTGGTTTCCAGGTGCTGTGCAGGGGTTCCTAACTAGACAAGGCTTTGAATGTCAGGATCTAGTGTCCTTTCTGAATCTGTTTCTCGTAAGTCTTGGTCACAGCCCTCTTCAGCTGACACTTCTCCCCTGCTGATGCCCTCAGGTGTGTGGGCTGTGAGGTGGTACTGTCAGGCATTGAGGAGCAGGTGAGCCGTGCCAACCAGCACAAGGAACAGCAACTGGGCCTGAAGCAGCAGATTGAGAGTGAGGTGAGCAGGCTGGGGAGTAGGAAGAACCCAGACTCTTCCAGTTGGGCCAGCTGTCCTATGTGGAGGACTTCGGGCAGTGACTATAGTAGACAGATAAGTGGAGCAGGGACTGTCGGGTTCTGGAGACTTCCTTGCTATCTGTCATTCCTTTCATCCTGCTAGGTTGCCAACCTTAAAAAAACCATTAAAGTTACGACAGCAGCTGCTGCTGCAGCCACATCTCAGGACCCTGAGCAACACCTGACTGAGCTGAGAGAACCAGCCCCTGGCACCAACCAGCGCCAGCCCAGCAAGAAAGCCTCAAAGGGCAAGGGGTGAGCCAGAGTGGCAGGAATCACTTGTTTCTGGGGTGCCCCACTTTTCCGTCAGAGATGTAATTGCCCTCACTCTCTCTAGTCATTTGCAGGGGGGTAGGAACAGGAGTCTTCAGGAGTTAGGGGATTCCCTGCCTACATCCTGTCTCTCTTCCCTTGCCAGGCTCCGGGGGAGCGCCAAGATTTGGTCCAAGTCGAACTGAAAGGACTGTCATTTCTTCCCTGCGGAATGTGGGGTCCATCTGCCTGCCGGCCCCTTAGGATTCTTCAGAGAGCCTTCCTGTGCCCCTGGCCAGCTGATAACCCTTGGTTCATAAACTGTCACCTCCCACGTCCTCATCTCCTCGCCCCCACCCCCAAGCAGAGATCACACCTTCTCTAGGCAGGAGTTGAGTACAAGTCATGTTGTCATAGGTACTTTTTGTTTTTCTGTGACTTTCTTATGTGTTCCATTGTCTCCCCACCACCATGCTCTCTTCCCTATTTCTTTAAGAGCCGCCATCAAGCCCTGTCTGTTACATGTTGTGGAGTGGGTGGGGCTGCTTCAGCACCAGCGTTAACTTACAGGTGTTCCTTCTCCAGGCGGTCCCTTCCCCTGCATGCCCAGTCCCCACAGGATTCCTGTCCCCAGCCTATTTGGACAGCATCTGAGGAGCCACCCAACCCCACCTTTATTCCCACTCTGAGAGTTCCGGGAGGTAGTGTGCCATCTGGGAGCCAGGAATCACTGGACACTTTCGCCCTAGAAGCTAACACTACAGTTGTTTCCTCTTCTCCCTCCTCCCTTTACTCCTGGGAATGCTGCTGCTTCAACCACCCCAGAGCCAAAGAAGGGTCGCTGTTTCTCGAGATGTTGAGAACTGGTTCTTTCTGGGCCCTGGCTGTCTTGGAAATCTTCACTATCTTAGTGGCAGTCCTGGAAGGATTTATACTCCTTTTGTGAGTTTGGTGGGGAAGGGTAGGGGAAATAGATTGTATTAAAAAAAAAAGTATATATATATATATCTATATATATCTATATATAACATTACACAGAAATAAATCTATGAGAAATCTATCTGCAAACATGCCCTGAACTGGGTATCTTCTGTCTTTGATGTCTGTGGATGGGGAGAAGGTTCATTCCCGGTGCACTTGAATGTAAATTGCTGGAAGAAGAGAGCCAGGTACTGTGTGTAGAGTCTGGGCCTAGGAGCCCGGGGACCTGGATCCCAGCTGTGTTACCTTGAACAGTCATCTCAGCATTCACTCCGAAGCAGTGGGTGCTTCCTGAGCACTCACAAGTGGTAGGCACAGCACAGGTGACGCAAAGTGATGATCACTGTCCCTGCTTTCAGAAGTTTGAATTTGGCCTGTTCCTTCCTTTTTATAATTCCGGGGAAGACCTGATAATCAGCTTGAATTTTTTGCATCAGAACTCTCAGATCTGCAGTAAGAAGCAGTTGTCAGGCTCCCGTCTTCTACCCAGGGCAGACCTTTCCAAGCAGTGTGCTGGAGGATTGACCTCCTTGCGCTCGTGTGCTGCTGAGTACTGTCTAGAATTGGAAAGTTCTAGAGAGTAAGGGACAGCTGACCTCCAACTTATACATGAAGTGGTTGCCTCCTGAGACTCCCAGTGTTGGGTGAGCTACTCTCCAGAGCCGGTGCTATTCTTTAGGTGGAAATTTAGAACAGACCTCTTTCCGCTGATCCTGAATATATCAGTCACAGAGTTAGAAAGTGGGGGTGGCATTCTGAGTTTCTGATTAAAAGTGGGCTGGCTAAGCCTGTGGTCTTGAGGGGGCGATGGAAACTTGACAGGACCCTGTTTCCAGAGTTGTCACTTGTTGAGCCTGTTGCTTCTTGATTTGTGGTCTCTAACTCTGAAATAAACCCCTTCCTCCCACATCCTCCACTGTGTAGCAGTTTGTAAATTCCTAGTGCTTTGAACCTGTCCCTTCTTTGGCAAATGCCCCAATTTTTCTCTTGAACTTGGTACCTCATTTTTGTAAGCTGATTTCAGCTAATTCCTCCATAACTTCCCTGACCTCTCTAGTTCCAGTCTTTGCAGGACAGTTCTAAGTCTACTGTGCACTGGGGTGGCTCTACCAGATGTAATACCCAAAGGAGAGGAACTATTCACACCCGCAAGTACATGCAAGTATAATTTGTCTTTGGTTTACAAAGTTGGGGCTCTTGGCTACCAAAGCATTGTGGGGTAGGAGAAGATGGGATTATTTGTGGCTCAGTTTTTGACCCCTAAGATTGGGTTCAGGATTTAAGGATTCCTTGTATAATCAAACCCAGGGCAACAAAAGAATCTTCCCAACCAAGAATCTTAACCACTACTTGTTGATCTCACATGCCAGTCATCTTAGATGAGCTTAGGACCACTATGGTAAGAGAGAACTTGATTTAAAAGACATTTTTCCAAAGAGGAAATGCAAATGGCCAACAGGCATGTGAAAAAATGTTCAACATCCCTTATAATCAGGGAAATGCAAATCAAAGCCACATTGAGATATACCACCTTACACCAGTAAGAATGGCACATATCAAAACAACAAGCAACAACAAATGGTGAGGATGTGGTGAAAAAGGAACTCTCCTACATTGCTGGTGGGAGTGCAAACTGGTCCAACCACTATGGAAACCTGTCTAGAGGCTCCTCAGTCTACTAAAAATGGAGCTATCATATGACTCAGTAATTCCACTCCTAGGGATTTACCCAAAGGACACAAAAAACATTGATTCAAAAGACCGCCTGTACCCCTATGTTTATTGCAGCACTATTTACAATAGGTAAAACCTGGAAACAATCCAAATGTCCAAAAATAGAGGACTGGATCAAGAAAAATGTGGTATATATACACAATGGAATGTTATTCAGCAATCAAAAAAGATAAACTCATGCCATTCGCAGCAACATGGATGGAACTAGAAGGAATTATGCTCAGTGATATAAGCCAGAAGGAAAAAGAAAAATATCAGATGGTTTCACTTATAGCAGGAATATAGGGGAACCAAATAAAACATCAGTGTAAAAAAATAACAGTACAAAACACAACAAAGCAAAACCAGACAATTATAAATCAGAAACATCCTGCAGGGGAGGAGGAGGGAGAGGGGTTAGAGGGAGGAGCACAGGGGACTGAGGTGATGGTGCACAGGTATTGGTGAAGGAAACAGGACTATACCTGAGGGAGTGGGGGCAAGCAAATATTGTTTAAAAATGAACAATGATGTAAAAATATTAAATAAATAACTTTCTGAGAATTCAGAATTCAAGCATATCAAACAGATAACACTTAAAAGATGAAACCAAAATTTCTGAAGTGGAAAATAGCAACTGAAGTGGTATACATCTTTATGTACAAGAAATGCAGAGACAATGTCTACAGTATTTTATGAAGTCTTGTTAAAAGAGGGATGACAGGGCCTTCCTGGTGGGGCAAGGGGTTAAGCACTGCACTCCGATGCGATCTGCCACCTCTGCAGCACAAGTTCGATCCCTGGCCGGCCAGGGAGCAACCCATATAGCACAGCAGACCTCTCCTGACTTGCCCACTGCTCCCCTCAGCAGTGTATTTCGGTCAATCTGCCTGTTCTGTTCCCCACTCTGTCTCTTGTGGATCCTCTCACCCCCCACATCTCTGGCCTGTACCCCAGCTCTTGTATGAACAAATAAGTAAATCTTAAAAATATTTCATTTAGGGCCTCCCCCGGTGGTGCAGCGGTTGAGCCCTGGGCTGCGAAGCTGCCTGCAGCCTCTGCAGCGCTGGTTTGATCCCTGGCCGCCGCCAAGGGTCCCACATGGCGCGGCAGACCTCTCCTGCCGCCCGCTGCTCCCCTCAGCAGTGTATTTCGTCACTGCCTGTTCTGTTCCCCGCTCTGGCTCTGGTGAATTCTCTCACCCTCCAGAGCTTCTGACTGTACCCAGTGCTTGTATAAATAAATAAATAAATCTTTAAAAAAAATATATATATATATATGATTTAAAAGAGGGATGACAAATTCTCTGCTTAGGTGAATTTTCCAACATGGATAGATAGAGGAGAGGGGCAAGCTCCAGCACTGTATTAGCTATCTGTTGCTATATAACCAATTACCCCAAATGTATTATCTCAGTTTCTATGGTTCAGAAATCTGGGCACTACTAAGCTGCTCCAGGGACTCTCAAGGCTATAATGAACTTGTTAGCTAGGATCATATCATCTCCAGGTTCAAGTGGGAAGAACTTGCTTCCAAGCTTAGTGATTATCAGCAGGATTTACTGTCTCATAGGTGGTTGGACTGAAGACCTCATTTCTAGGCTGAGTGTTGGTCAGAGGTGCTCCTGTCAGAGCAGGAGAGACTACACCAGAGAGACCACACCAGCAAAGTGAAATCACAATCTTGTACCTTATCATGGGAGAGCGAACCCATCACTTTTACCAGTCACCAGGTACTAGAGGCTGTCAGAAGGCAGGGACAATAGAAACCATGTCAGACATTTGCTGTCATGGACTGTTCCTGTGGGCCACAACATCAGATTTGTCAGAGGAACCTTTGAAAATGGCATATTCATGCCTCCCTGGTGGTACAAGGGGTTAATCATAGCACTCTGAAGCTATCCCAGACTGCAGCACAAGTTCGATCCCCAGCTAGCCGGTGAGCTACCCACCTAGCACAGCAGACCTCTTCAGTCTTGCCCCCTGCTCTCCTCAGCAGTGTATTTCAGTCAGTCTGCCTGTTCTGTTCCCTACTCTGTCTCTGGTGAATCCTCTCACCCCCTGCACCTCTGACCTGTACCTCAGTTCTTGTATATGCATAAAGAAAGAAATCTTTAGAAAAAGAAAATGCCTATTTCTGGATCTCACTCCCACCCCAGTTCCTATTGAATGAAAGTCAACAGGGTGTGGACTGGGAATGTGCCTTCCTGGCCCTCATTGACTCAGTATTAAGCGTGAATTCCCATTTTTGTAAAAGATAGTGCTAGCTTGCTTCACCTGAAAGGGTTCCTACTGCAGGGCTTTGGAGGAAAGCAAGGGCGGGCCAGGGCCCCCATAAGTAAAGGCGAGATTTTGAGGGCAGGACAAGGGGGAGAACTTGTCCTGTCCTTTGAGGTTCTTAAGTATATGGTTATGTAATTAAACATGTGATAAGTGCTAGGAAGTATGGGGTGAAGTGAAATCATTTAACAGGGGCCTTACATCTTGCCCTGAGTCAGGAAAGCCCTTCCCAGGGATGTGACCTTTAAACTGAAACTAGAAGCCTGGGTAACTTTTAACTTGATAAAGAGGAGGGAGGATGAGCATCTTGTGGGGGCAGAGAGAAGGAACAGCAGGGCGAAGGCCTGGAGGCACCAAGGTTTCATCCTGTGACCCACTGCCTCTCCTTTAATATGAAATATTATTTGGGGCATGGGACAGAGAATACAGCCCTATACTTTAACTTACTGTTCCTTTGTCCATTCAGTCATTTGGTAAATATATCTTTTTTTTTTTTAAAGGAGATAATAGACTATTTTATTTTTTTTAAGATTTATTTATTTATTTATACAATCACTGGGTACAGTCAGAAGCGCGCGAGGGTGAGAGAATTCACCAGAGCCAGAGCGGGGAGCAGAGCAGGCAGAAGGCCGAAGTACACTGCTGAGGGGAGCAGCGGGCCGCAGGAGAGGTCTGCGCGCCATGTGGGACCCTCCTCCGGTGGCCGGGGAGCAGCCGGGGATCGAACCGGTGCTGCAGAGGCTGTGGGCAGCTTCGCAACCCAACGCTCAACCGCTGCGCCACCGGGGAGGCCCTTGGTAAAATATATCTTGACTGAACTATCTGAATACAGGGTTTGGGTGATTTTTGTCTTTTTGCCTGACTTCTAATCCTTCCACATAATTGCTAATAATAAAGGCTGGTATTTACATTAATATAATATTGATAGTTATTAGATGCTTACTATTGTTAAACTAATATTTTCAGTGCTTCTATAAACTTATTTCATTTACACAATAACCTGCTGAGTCTGACATCATTAATATCCTCTTCTCAAGATGACAAGATAGCTACAGAAAGGTTATGTAATTTGCCCAGGGTTACACAGATTATATGGTGGAGTAGGCAGCCCCACCCCATCGCTCCCTTACTTCTGTTCAGAATGCATGGAGTAACTATCTCAAAAAAGTAAAAGGTAACAGCAACCAGAATTCAGAATTCAAAAGAGACCAGAATTCACAGTTTCACAAAACCAGTGGTGGGGTTGCCATTTCCACCCTCCAGTATTGCCCAGTGTGAATTCAAAGGCAACCCGAGTCCTAGAATACCTGAGGTGTAAACTGAAAGAACTCTAAGAGAAGCCTTAGTGCAGGTGCAGGGAGAAGGAAAGAAACTCCTAAGATTCAGAGAGTGAGAGCGAAGAGGATCCCGTGTCCTTTTTTCTTTTTCCATTCTTCGACCTTCAGCTTCTGGCAGCAACAGTGGCTGCACAGGGTCTTATGGGAAAAGAACTCTACTCTGACCACAGGACCTGCTCCAAGAGTGTGAGGCAAATCCTCTCTGCTTTTTTCCTCTGTTCTCTTGATGTTTGGTTCAATAAGAGGAGAGAAACTAAAGTCTAAACTTTCTGGCAAGAGAAATGGGAAGGAAAACCCCAGGGGAGGAGGGAAATGAAGAGACAGGCCTGGATAGCTCCAGGGCTCATGTCTGAGTGGCGCAAGCCTGGATTGGACCCTGGACAGCTTTGTGACCTGAGCTGCAGGCTGGCCCACCACTCAGGTCTGGCTGGCCACCTGGTGACATACATGCAGGACTGACCCCAGTAACTGCGCACACTTGGGGAATTAAACTGACATTGGAACCATAGTGCAGAGGAGCCTGGTTGCTCTCTGAACCTAATTTGCTCAATGGCCTACTAATACCATAAAGGAGCATTCTCTTTAGGATTTTAGCAAGAACCAGAGTGACAAAATGATATTCAAAACATCCAGGATACAATCAAAATTTACTCAGCATACAAAGAACTCTCCAGGGAGAAAACAACTGATTCCAAATGACAAGTGTCGGGATTTAAAACAAAGACTTCAAAGCAGTATGTGGAATATACTTCAAGAAGAAAGGGAGAACATAAACAAATGGGAAGGCATAACATTTTAGCAAAGAAATAGAAGACATAAAGGAGAACCAAATGGAAACTTGAAAACTAAAAAATCACAATAATGTAAATAAAATAGTCACTGGATGGGAGAATGGAGATGACAGAAGAAAAAGAGTGAGTTTGAAATAATCAATATAAATTGTGCAATCTGAATAACAGATAAAAAGAAAAAAGATCAGAATCCCTTGGGATCTCTGGGAGAATACCAAAAGGTCTCACGTTTAGGTCAATGGTCAATTGGTCTCACAAGAGCCCAATAAGTGAGGGGGGAAATATGGCTCAGAAAAAATATTACAATATATCACAACGAAAAGTTTTCCAAATTTGCCAAGACAAATACACAGATTCAAGAAACTTGGTGAGCAGCAACAGGATATACTTAAAAGAAAGCCATATAGGGCCTCCCTGGTGGCACAAGGGGTTAAGACGCAACCTATAAAGCTATCTGTAGCCACTGCAGCACGAGTTCCACCGAAGGTGGCACAGCAGACCTCTCCTGACTCACCCGCTGCTCCCCTCAGCAGTATATTTCAGTCACTCTGCCTGTTCTGTTCCCCACTCTGTCTCTGGTGAATCCTCTCACCCCCCCCAAACCTCTGGCCTGTACCCCAGTTCTTGCATGCATAAATAAATAAATCTTAAAAAAAAGAAAGCCATATCCAGACACATCATAATCAAAATCATGAAAATTAAAAACAAAAATACCCTAAGAGCTTCAGAGCAAAGCAATACATTTCATCCATGGAAAGTCATTTGATTATGACCACCTGTCTCATCTGAAAGTATCAAAGCCAGAAGGAATTGGAAGAACAAAAATATGAAAGAAATTAACTGTCAACTCAAAATTCTATATCTAGTGAAAACATCATACAGTAATGAATATGAAATATATATATATTAAAAATCTTTTTTGAAATAGATTGAATTTTTTTAAAGATTTATTTATTTATGCATACAAGAGCTGGGGTACAGGCCAGAAGCGTGGGGTTTGAGAGGATTCACCAGAGACAGAGTGGGGAACAGAAGAGGCAGATTGACAGAAGTACACTGCTGAGGCGAGGAGCGGGCGAGTTAGGAGAGGTCTGCTGCGCCATGTGGGTTGCTCCTTGGCGAGGGATTGAATCTGTGCTACAGAAGATGTGGACAGCTTCATAGGTTATGTCTTAACCCTTTGCGCCATCAAGGAGGCCCAAAATAGATATTTTTTGCGTAAAGAAAAAGTACGAACATTTGTCACCAGATCTGTTCTAAAAGAAATGCTCAAGGAAGTTCTTTAGACAGAAGAGAAATTAATGTGGAAAACTGAATGAAAGAAGCAACAGAAATGGTAAATATAATGTATTCTTAAATTCTTTAAAATGGTAAATATAATGTATTCTTAAATTCTTTAAAATATTAATGACAGCTGAAAGGAAAAGTTATAAAACTGTCTGAGATTGTAGTTTTTGTAGATGTAATATATATGACAACTACAGCATAATTGAGAGAAGGTAAGAAAACTGGTGTTGAAATGTCTACATTTAATTTGAAGTATGGAAATAAAAATTTTAAATGGACTATGAAAAGTATGTATTGTGTAATCCACAGAGCATGGATTATAGTAAACCATGATTTACAGACCAAATCCAGCCCACTATCTATTTTTATAAATAAAATTTTATGGGAACATAGTTACACCTCAATCATTTACATATTGTCTGACTGTTTCTGTACTACAACGTCAGATAGGTGTTGCAACAGACATTGTATAGTTTACAAAGCCGAACATATTTATTATATGGCCCTTTAAGCTTACCAATCCTGTCCTATAGCAACCACAGGTAGGAAAGGAAAGGAATTTAATAGGACGAAATCAATAGAAAAAAGTGTGATACTAAATAACCAAGTGAAACCAAAGGTTAGAAAGTGGAAACAATGGGGCCTTCCTGGTGGTGCAAGGAATTAAGCAGAGCACTATAAAGCTATCTGCAGCCTCTGCAGCATGAGTTCGATCCACAGCAGGCCAGGGAGCAACCCACATGGCACAGCAGACCTCTCCTGACACGCCCACTGCTCCCCTCAGCAGTGTATTTCAGTCAGTCTGCCTGTTCTGTTCCCTACTCTGTCTCCGGTGAATCCTCTCACACCTGCACCTCTGGCCTGTACCCCAGTTCTTGTATGCATAAATAAGTAAATCTTTAAAAAAAAGGAAAGTGAAGACAATGGAGCAATAGTGGGCCAAAGAGAAAATAACAAAATGATAGAAACAAATCCAAACATAATAATTAAATTTAAATAGCCTCAATATACCAGTTAAAAGAAAAATTTCCAAACTGATTTTTTTTTTTCCAAACTGATTTTTTAAAGAGATTCAGCTATATGCTGTCTTCAAGAAAATTATTTATTTATTTATTTATTTTAAGATTTATTTATTTATACAAGCCCTGGGAAGCGCGGGAGGGTGAGCAAGAATTCACCAGAGCCAGAGTGGGGAGCAGAACAGACAGACTGACTAATGAGGGGACTAATACACTGATGAGGGGAGCAGCGGGTCCAGTAAGAGAGGTCTGCATGCCATGTGGGACCCTCGCCGGTGGCCGGGGATCGAACCCTCGCTCAACTGTTGCACCACCAGGGAGGCCCTTCAAGAAAATCATTTTAAAGTATAACATAGATGGCAAACAGAAAGAAGAAATAATAAGAGCAGAAATTAGTGAAACTGAAAAAAACCCACCACAAAAAGTTGATGCTTTAAAATGATAAAACTGGGCCTCCCCTGGTGGCGCAGTGGTTGAGTGCTGGGCTGCGAAGCTGCCCGCAGCCTCTGCAGTGCCTGTTCGATCCCCGCCCCTGGAGAGGGTCCCACATGGTGCACAGACCTCTCCTGCCACAGCCGCTGCTCCCCTCAGCAGTGTATTTCGTCTCTCTGTCTGTTCTGTTCCCTGCTCTGGCTCTGGTGAACTCTCTCACCCTCCCGCACTTCTGACTGTACCCAGTACTTGTATAAATAAATAAAATAAATCTTTTAAAAAATAATAAAAATAAAAGAATAAAACTGATCAACTCTAGCCATACTGGCACAAAAAAAGGCAAATTATCAATATGAAAATAGAAAAGGAGCTATCACTACACACCCCATAGACATTAAAAGGTTAGTAAGGGAATATTACAAACTCTTCTATGTAAATTCAACAACTTAGGTCAAATGGACCAACTCCTTAAAAACCACAAGCTAACAAAACCCATCCAAGAGAGATGTAAATGTGAGAAGTACAACTAGAAAACCTTTACAATACAACTTAGAAAAAAGTCTTGGTTACCCTAGAGTTTGGTAAAGAATTCTTAGCTGTGACACAAAAACCTGATTCTTTTTTTAAAAAAAAAAGATTTATTTATGCATACAAGAACTGGGGTACAGGCCAGAGGTGCAGGGTGAGAGGATTCACCAGAGACAGAGTAAGGAACAGAAGAGGCAGACTGGCTGAAATATACTGCTGAGGGGAGCAGTGGGCGAGTCAGAAGAGGTCTGCTGCACGATGTGGGTAGCTCCCTGGCTGGCCTGATCGAATTTGTGCTACAGTGGCTGTGGATAGCTTCATAGGTTGTGCCTTAACCACTTACACCACCAGGGAGGCCCAAAAACGTGATTCTTACAAGGAAAAAAGTGGAAAATTGCAATACAGGGCCCAAGAATATGTCCAATATGGCTGCAACCAGTGGCAGTGTGAACTGTGAGGAGCTGGCTGAATTCCTGGAATTATTCAAGGTGATGAGGACAATTGACGACAGAATAGTACATGAATTAAATGCAATGGTTCCAGCAGCTTCCTATGCAGAGAAAATTGATGCCAGTCAAACTTGTAAACAACTTTATGAGTCTTTGATGGAGGCTCATACCAGTAAAGACTGAGTTGTAAAAAGGTTTATAGCATAGAACTCATCAGTATTAAAAAAAACAAAAAACTTCTGAGAAGAGAGAGAAAAGAGGATTTGGACAATTTAATATTAAAGTACAAAGTTGAAGTGGATGCAGTAAGAACTGAAAGTTGAGGAATGGTAAATGACAGGAAGCTGGAAGGTGTTTAATGAATTCACTTCAAGCCACCAAAGAATGAATAAGAGGATACTGTTTTTAAAATGACAGAGTCATCTCATAATAGCTCATCATGACAGAAATCAACGAGGTGGGCTTCCTAGCATGATTTCTAAGACCTTTTGTTGATTTCAACCCCTCTTAACCTCAAGCATAAATAATTATGTAGAAATCAACTGCTATTTTATACTGTCTTGTAAAAAATGTATTAAAATAATTGACCAAAAAAAGTGGTAAGTTGGATTTTATCAATATTCAGAACTTTTGCTTTGAAAAAGACAATGTCAATGGGCCTCCCTGGTGGCGCAGCGGTTGAGCGCTGGGTTGCGAAGCCGCCCGTGGCCTCTGCGGCGCCGGTTCGATCCCCGGCTGCTCCCCGGCCACCAGAGGAGGGTCCCACATGGTGCGCAGACCTCTCCTGCCGCCCGCTGCTCCCCCCAGCAGTGTACTTCGGTTCTTCTGCCTGCTCTGCTCCCCGCTCTGGCTCTGGTGAATTCTCTCACCCTCCTGCGCTTCTGACTGTACCCAGTGCATGTATAAAAAAAAAATAAAAATAAAAGGGAATATGTTGATGTAATCAGATAAAAATATTAAAAAAAAAAAAAAGACAATGTCAAGAGGAGGAATAGACAAGCTAAAGAATGGGGAAAATAGGGACCTCCCTGGTGGCGCAAGGGGTTAAGTCTCAGTACTCTGAAGCTATGGCCAGCCACTGCAGCACTAGCAAGTTCGACTACGATACCCAGAGTTCTAGCTCTATCCCTGGCCGGGGAGCTAACCCACATGGCACAGCAGACCTCTCCTGACGCACCCACTGCTCCCCTCAGCAGTGTACTTCAGTCAATCTGCCAGTTCTGTTCCCCACTCTGTCTCTGGTGAATCCTCTCAGACCCCTGCACCACCTCTGGTCTACACCCCAGTTCTTGTATGCATAAACAAATAAAATAAATCTTAAAAAAAAAGAATGGGGAAAATATTTGCAAATCCCTAATAAAGGATTTCTAACTCTAGTATATAAAGAACTCTGAAAATGCAACAGTAAGAAAATAAGTAATCTAATTTTGAAAAAATGGCCAAGAGATTTAAATAGACACCTCATTAAAGAGGCTGTAATGATGGTAAATAAATACATGAAAAGATGCTCAACATCATTAGTCATTAGGGAAATGCAAATTAAAACCAAGATGAGATACCTATTGGAAAGAATGGCATACCTACCCACCTAATAGAATGGATAAAATAAAAACTGACAACACCAACTGCTGGTGAGGATGTGAACCAAAACTGGAACTCTTGCATTGTGGATGGGAATGCAAAATAGTGTAGATCATTCTAGAAAGCAGTTGGGCATTTTGTTATAAAGTTAAATATGCACTTAACACATGACCCAGCAATGCCACTCCATTTCATTCCAAAGAATTAAAACATGTTCACACAAAAACCTGTACATGAAAGTTTACAGCAACTCTGTACATAATTGTGGAAAAACTGGAAACAATTGGACTGTTCGTTGACAAATGAATGTATAAACAAATGGAAAACAGAATAGAATAGTACTCAGCAATAACATGGAGTGACCTGTTACTACATGTAATAACATGAGTGAACCTTAGTGAAAAAAACACTCTCAAAAGGATAACATATGATTTCATTACATGACATTGGTAAATCTACAGCAATAGAGAATAAATTGGTGGTTGCCAAGGGTTAGGACTGGAGGATATGACTACAAGAAGTAGCAGGAGGGGGCTTGGAGGAGATGGAACTGGTTTGTTTTTTTTTAAAGATTTATTTATTTATGCATACAAGAGCTGGAGTACAGGCCAGAGATGTGGGGAGAGGGGGTGTGTGTGAGAGGATCCACCAGAGACAGAGTGGGCAACAGAACAGGCAGATTGACTGACACACTGCTGAGGGGAGCAGTGGGCGAGGCAGGAGAGGTCTGCCTTGCCATGTGGGTTTCTCCCTGGCCAGCTGGGGATTGAACTTGTGCTGCAGAGGCTTCGGATTGCTTCATAGTGCAGTGCATAACCCCTTGCACCACCAGGGAGACCCAGAACTGTTCCCGATCCTAATTGTGGTGGTAACACTGTATGCTTGTAAACTTATAGAACTGTGTACACATACACACAGAATTTTTACTGTTTAAAGTAGATGATTCAAAAACATACTGTAGACACAAGAGAATTGAAAACCCAGAAATTAAACTACACACCTATGAACAGCTAATTTATGACAAAGGAGCCAAGAGCTTACAATGGAGCAAAGAAAGTCACTTCATTAAGTGGTGCTGGGAATACTGGACAACCACATGGAATAGAGTGAAACTGGGACCTCCCGGGTGGCGCAGGGGGTTGAACGCAGCGCTGTGATGCTGCCCGCAGCCTCTGTAGTGTAGGTTTGATCCCCGCTGGCCTCAGAGCAACCCACATGGTAAGCAGACCTCTCCTGTCTCGCCCACTGCTCCCCGCTGCTCCCCTCAGCAGTGTATTTTGTCAGTCTGCCTGTTCTGCTCCCTGCTCTGTCTCTGGTGAATCCTCTCACCCTCCCGCGCATCTGGCCTGTACCCCAGTTCTTGTAAAATAAAATAAATCTTAAAAAAAAAAGAATGAAACTGGACCACTATTTAACAGCATACTCAAAAATTAATTCAATATTAAAGACCTGAAATCATAAAATAGATAGGGGTAAATATATAGGCAAAACTCTCATTGACATCAAACTTAGATGTGTTGGGAACTCAGCTCCAGTGGGAAAGAAACAAAAGCAAAAACAAACAAATGGAACTACATCAAACTCAAAGTTCCTTCATAGTGAAAGAAACTTGCATCAAAATGAACAGATATCTACTGAATGGGAGAAGATATGTGCACAACATTGACCAAAAAAAGGTGTTAATATCCAAAAGAACTCATAAAATTCAACAACTAAAAAAACCCAATTAAAAAATGGGCAAAAGATCTGAATAGGCACTTCTCCCTGAATAGCCACTTCTGCAAAGAAAACATACTGATGGCCATTAGGCACATGAGAAGATGTTCACCATCATTATTATTAGGAAACGCAAATCAAAACCACAATGAGATATCACTTTACACCTGTGAGAATGGTTATTAGCCAAGAGACAAGAAATGACAAGGGTTGGGAAAGACATGGAGAGAAGTTTCCTTATACAAGGTTGGTGGGAATGTAAATTGGTGTAGCCATTATGGAAAGCAGCATGGAGAGCTCTCAAAAAATTAAAAATAGAAATCCCATAGGATCCAGTTATCCCACTTCTGGGTATTTACTACAAAAATTAAAAAAAACACCAATTCAAAGATATAGGCACTCTCGTGTTTATTCAGCATTATTTATGATACCCAGGAGCTGGAAACAGTACCCTACTGACTGATGTGTTGATAAAGAAGATGTGGTATAGATACACAATGGAATACTATTCAGTTATGAGAAAAAGATGAAAACCTGCCATTTGCATCAACATGGATAGACCTGGAGGGTATAATGTCTAGTGAAATCAGACAGACAGCAAAGGAACACTGTATGATTTCATTTATTTGTGGTATATATGAGGGAAACAGATGAACCAAATAAAGCAAAAAATAAATTTTTAGATTGTAAGACCAATTAGTAGTTACCAGAAGGGAAAAGAGGTAAATTGGGACAAAGAAGACAATGAAATAGTGGAGAATGCAATTGGATTTAATCTAGTATATACACATGTTGATTTTCCATAATGCACACTTGAATGTTATTTCACACACACACACACACACACACACACACACGGCTACTGGCATCCATCATTTTAAACACTGTGCTATTGTTTGGGTAACTTTTAAAAATATTTATTTATTTATGCATACAAGAACTGGGGTGCAGTTCAGGGGTGTGGAGAGTGGGGTGAGAGGATTCACCAGAAATAGAGTGGAAGCAAAACAGCAGATTTACTGAAATAAACTGTTGAGGGGAGCAATGGGCAAGACAGGAGAGGTCTTCTGCACCATGTGGGTTAGCTCCCTGGTTAGGGACAGAACTCCCTGACCGGGGATAGAACTTGTGCTGCAGGGCCTCTCTGGTGGCGCAGGGGTTAAAGACAGCACTATCAAGCTATCAGCAGCCACACTGCAAGATGAGTTCCATCCCCGGGCAGCCAGGGAGCAACCTACATGGCGCAGCAGACCTCTCCTGTCTTGTCCACTGCTCCCCTCAGCAGTGTACTTCAGTAAATCTGCCTGTTCTGTTCCTCACTCTGTCTCTGGTGAACCCTCTCACCCCCCACACCTCTGGCCTGTACCCCAGTTCTTATATGCATAAATAAATATTTAAAAAAAAAAAAAGAACTTGTGCTGCAGTGGCTGGCAGTAGCTTGATAGCACTGCGTCTTTATCCCTGTGCCACCAGGGAGGCTCCCAAACTTGGGTAACTGCTGCACCTTCCCCTGCAGTGACCTTTAGGGCTAACCGGCCCTAGGTCCGGCTGGGCAACCAGCGCGCAGGGGAAGAACAGCAAAACCCTACATACCTGCTGTACCTCCCTCCGCAGTGATCTTTAGGAATGGCTTTCGCCACGGTCCCTAGATCTGTCTGGGCAACCAGCGAGCCGCGGGAGAACAGCCTGAAGCAGAGGAAGTTCAGCGGAAGTTCCCTGAATAGGCAGAAGCTTATCAAACGATAACGACCACCAAGAACCACTACAAGAATGCTAAAAATCTTATCCCTCTTCCTAGAACTACAAACTTTAATCCCTTATTTGTCTTTCTAAACTTCCTTCTTTCTTCTATAATGGTCATTGCTTGTTATGTAGATCACCTCCCTGATAGTGATAGACTGAGCCCATGAGCAAGCTAATTTCCTTGATATTCATTCCTGTGCTTTTGGAAAACATATATATACTGGTCACAAACTTAAAGAAAATTACACTCAGATTTTCACTCTTGAAGTGTGTCTGTTTGTCATTTCTTTCGCCGACTCCCTGACCACCCTGCACGCTTCTCTCAACCCTGAGGTGGCCTCATCGTCTACTGCTGTGCTGGTCTGCGGCAGGTAACTTTTAATATAAATTTAAAAATATCAAATCACCAAGGAACTCTGTATTTAAAGGCGAATCATTCTGTACAGCATATTAGTATTATGTATGTCAGTCAGTATTTGAGTCCTGGTTGTTGGTATCCTGCTAGGTAGCTGTATGAAGTTGAACAAGTCACCTATTTCTGAAGCAGTAAAATGGGGAAGGGGGGAACCTGTTGGAGATGTGTAATCGTTGCTAAGCTGCACTGGAATCCTCTCTAATCTTGAGATTCTGCTTTAGTAGGTCAGGGGTGGTGATTCTGACTTGCTGCCACATTTGACAACATCCAGACAAGGTAATCTCTAAGGCCTCTTTAAAAAAAAAAAAAGATTTATTTATTTATACAAGAGCTGGGGTACAGATGCGGGTGGTGAGAGGATTCACCAGAGACAGAGCAGGGAACAGAACAGGCAGATCAATTGAAACACACTGCTGAGGGGAGCAGTGGGTGAGACAGGAGAGGTCTGCCACGCCGTGTGTGATTCTCGCTGGTCGGCTGGGATCGAACCCGCACTGCAGAGGCTGCGGACAGCTTCACAGTGCGGCGCTCAACCTCCTGCGCCACCAGGGAGGTCTAAGGCCTCTTTTTACTCTGAACTTACTTGTATCATATACAGGTTACTTAGATTGACATCCATGTGTATTGGAATCAGCTTATGTCCTTTCCTGCCACATTGCCAGTAAATTGGGAATTCCCCACCCCCGAAAGTCCCACCAGTGTTTCCAAAGAAACTCTCTTTGTTTACTCTCATTCATTTCCCACCTCACCATCACCTTGACCAAGGTATTGCTGCTCCCTCTTTTATTTTTTAAAGATTTAGTTATTTATTTATGCATAGAAAAACGGGATCTAGGCCAGAGGTGGGGGTGGGGGTGGTGAGAGGATTCACCAGAGACAGAGTGGGGAGCAGAACAGGTGGATCTACTGAAATACACTGCTGAGGGGAGCAGCGGGGGAGACAGGAGATGTCTGCTGCACCACGTGGGTTAGCTCCCTGTCTGGTGAATTGACCTCAAGCCATCACTGTGATAGCGCTGAGACTTAAGCCCTATACCACCATGGGCTGCTCCCTCTTTTATTCATTTATTTATTTTAAAGATTTATTTATTTATGAATACAAGAGCTGGGGTACAGGCCAGAGGTGTGGGGGGTGAGAAGACTCACTAGGGAGAGTGGTGAACAAAACAGGTAGATTGACCGAAGTACACTGCTGAGGGGAGCAGCAGGCAAGTCAGGAGAGGTCTGCTGCACTATGTGGGTTGCTCCCTGGCCGGCTGGGGATGGAACTGGTGCGGCAGAGGATGCAGACAGCTTCATAGGTTTCGTCTTAACCCCTTGCACCAGCAGGGAGGCCCTTGCTCCCTCTTTTAGATGTCATCCCACTGCTTTGTCCCTGTCCTGTGCTCCCTGCTCTCCCATCCTCCAGCTTCATGTGTCCAAGTGTCCCAGCCTCAGACTTTGAGATGGTTGGTCTCCTGGCAGAAAAGCACTAAGACCTTGGAGAAAATTGTCCAGCACCTGCAAGGTCTCCAGGTGACAGGTAACAGAGCAGACGAAGAGGATGGGATGGATGCTTCAAGAATCCAAGAGCAACGCCCCCTTCCCATCCAAAAGATAAGGTTTTCAGGAAAGAAACAATAAAAGGCAGAGAAAGGGTGGGGTACTGAATGTGGACCCAGCTCACGCCAGGAGCAGTATAGAGAGGAAGGATCTGAGTCTAGAATGGGGAGCCCTGCCTGCTTCCTGTCTCCCTAGAGGTATAGCCTGAGAAGTCTCAGTCCCCTCAGCACTCTCTCAGGGGTCAGCTTTGCCAGCCCCCTCAGGTGCCCTTTGCTCAGATCATGCCAGCACCAAGACCCAAGGATGGGGTTCCAAACCCCCAGGATCTGCCTTAGGGGTTCCAACTACATAGCTCTTTTCTCCCTGTGCCTGTGGTCTCTGGTGTTCTTATCTCAGTGCCTCCCTCCTCTCCTGCAGCCTTACCTGGCTCCTACCTGTCCTAGCTAAGATGGCTAAGAGGAGAGTGGTAAAGGCTACTTTTTTCTTATGCTTAGATAATTGGAAAGGCTTGAGGGAAGGAATCCTTGCCTCATGTCTCCCCCAGCCCCTGCAGACTTGTTCCCAGAGCAGGACAGATATGTGAAGTTAAATGGACCTGGAATATGTTGGCTAGGAGACAGGAAATGCTGAGATTTTTGTGGATCTGCCTCTGGCAGTTTATGTGTACTTGGGCATTGGTGTCACTGAGACCAGAGATCCTTTGTCACACTAGAAAGGGAAGAATTCCAAGTTGGGCTGGGTCAGAGTGGCCCCAAAAATTTGTTTCTACTTGTTGGTGCATGAAGTTGAGGCTTGAAGAGGGTGAAAGATGGCATTTGTACTTGGCAGAATGGAGGGCTGAAAGCTGATTCAAGGCCAGTATGACAGCTTCCGGATTGTGTCTGCAGGTATTTCAGGATGGAATGGGGGCTGAGGCCTCCTGGATGGACTGGAGGAATAAGTCAAGGAGAGTGACTAGGGAGAAACCAGCATTTAGATCCCAAATGCTTTCTCCACACTAATTTATTTAATTCTCACCATCCTGGGGTCTGAACCCATGTCACCATGACCATCAGTACCTAGAAAGACCCATTTTACAAAGCGGGAAATAGATGTTGAGAGATTAAGAGTCTTTCCCAGTCATAGCTAAGCGCTGGAGCTAGGCCTTGCTCATGCCAGCCTGTATTCCTGATTTTGCTCCTCTATATAATTCTTAGTTTCCTGCCAAGTATCTGTCTCATCCAACCTGTAATTTTGTGGGATGGAGGAAATAATCTGAGTCTGAGCATGTACTCCGGACAGCTGTTGGGCCACAGACTAAAGGCATGGCGTCTGTGAACTGAAGTTGGACCAGGTTGGAGAGCTGAGAAAAAAATGGCAGTCTCCTCTTGAGTTCTGCTCCTACCTACTACCTGTGTGCTACCTACTACTGGCACACAGCACAGGGGACTGGTTCTTGAGCACCTCACTCCACTGCAGCTACCCATCTAGCGTCCCACAATATCCCTGCTGAGAACTAGTCACAGGTCCAAGAAGTAAGTGCTGAGTTAATGGGTGGTGTTCACCCAAGAGCAGGAAGCAGGGGTGAAAATTATGATGTCTGAAAACCAGCACCCAGAAGGGAGAGCTTGTAAACTGCCAGACTGATTCATCTAGGTTGAAACCTGGACAACCCTTGCCCCACCCAGCTCCCAGAACTACAGCAGAAGCTTGGGCAACAGAACTGAAGTCCAGCTGTGGGGATTGGCCATAGGTTTTGTAGCTAGAAAGGACCTGGGGTCTGAATCCATTTGTAGCTAGAAAGGACCTACAAAGCTGAGGTCCAGGGTCCTCAGCTGCCCAAGACCATAGCTGGGTGAATGGCAGGGGTCTCTGGGTTCCTTCAACCCCAGCACTTTTTCTCCTCGTGGCCTCCTTAGGGATGAAGCTACTCCACTCCAAGAGGACGGCAACATGCTGTTACACAAAGCACAGACTGCCCTTAAAGCACAGGGCTGTGGATCCCGAGTTCCTTCTATAATTCAGCAACCCAGGTGGAGGAATGATCTACACCCATCTGCCTCTGGGACTTTCTGGACTTTCAGCCCTGGGTTGGTCCCCTTAATCCTGGCCCTGCACCTTCAACCACCCTGTTTGATGAGAGTCAAGCTCAACTTGATGATGTCGAGCTCAACTTCACCTCTCTGCTCATTGAACAACTGGACAAACCTCTTGGATCTATTTCTTCATCAATGACCTGGGCAAAATCCTTCCTTCCCTGAAAGGACCCAGAGCCTTGAGTGTTTGACCCAGAGCCTTTGATTCACCAACTGAAAATTTTTATGAACAGGAAAGCGTCATCAGATTCTCACATGCATTTACCATCATGAAATATGTTCCCAAGAGGAACAGCGTGACCCACTTGGCTAAGCCAGGTCAAGCAGAAGTGAACACCTTAAGAAACTTGAGCACCCCAGGCCCTTCCACTACTGCTCGGGTTCCAGCCTAGTTATCTTCTCTGAGCTCCTTCCCTGGGCTCAAATTCTCAACTGGGGGCTTGAAGAATGCTGCTGACCCGAGTCCTTCCCCCTCCAAGGCTCTCGGAAGGTTATCTGGGCCTCTTCCTGTTCTGGACAAGCATTCCACTCCACAGTCGGGAGAAGAACTGCCCAAGGTACCAGGGTGGCCAATTCCTTAGGCACTGATGAAATAATGCCACATGTCCTGCATCCCCCTGAAGAGAGAAGTTGCAGCAGAAGGGAGGGGCAGGGCTGTAAGACAGCTGCTGACATTTTTGTACCTCTAGTCCAGCCCAGCAAAGTTCTGCCGCCCCTTGCCTGTGGTGTCCTGACAGTCCCACAGTCATCACCAGTCAGGGGCTGGGCTTGAACTCGAAATGAGAAAGTCACAGGGAGAAGAAAGTGACTAGGAGACAGGAGGATTGAAGTCAAACAGGAAAAAGATCAAAAGTAAAGCCAGAATCCTACTTGGTCTTTTTTCCATTCTCCTTTATTCCATAAACACCTAGTTACAAGTTGCACAAATCAAAAAATAAAGGCAGAGAGGGGTGTAGGGGAGACTTCTGTGATGTGCAGGGGTGGGGAGGGAGAAAGAGTGGGAACCAGTCCTCTCCCTCCACACAAAAACCCACACGAGGGATCTGAGGAGAAGGAGGGAAAAAATCCAGGGTAGCTAAGGGAGGGTACAGACCCCTAAACCCCGAGCTCACCCCAAATGCCCATCAATGCACGGCAGGGGTAGAGTCGGGGAGGTGAGGAGGCTCAAAGATGGAGCAGCAAAATGAAAAATCAAGTTAGCGGATACAGGAGAAGTGGCGTCATGGTGGTAAGGGGTTAAAGAAGGAAAAGTAGGTGAACGGGGCAGTGAAAGGTTCTCCCCGAGACCCCCAGGGAGCGGCGGGTGCCAGCTTGCCTGTTAATTTAATATTCAATTGGGAGTGGGAGTTGGAGGGGAAAAGTTATTTCAGGGGATGATTTCTCAGCCTTTCAGCCTGTACCTGGAGGAGGGAGAAAGAGGAGCACGTCAAAAAGAAAACAGAATATAAAAGCCAGGAGTTGGGGTTTAGTCCCCTCGCCCAGGGGGAACATTTTCCTCTTTCCACACCAACTACAACTTATACTGTCCAAGGCAGTGTTTGCTGGGCGGCGGGACAGCTGCCACCTCATGGCAGAGATACACTCTGGCCCCTTCTGTGTTTGACACCTCATAGTTCCCCCCCCAAATACTTACAAGAGAGGCTGGGGGCCTAGGGCCCTCACCAGTCATAACGACGGGACTGTCGGGAGGGGGAGTCCTCAGGTCCCTGTATGGCCAGGCGGGGAGGCCCCTCAGCCCTTCGTCCCCCACCCCCTGAAGCCTCATGCCGGCGAAATTCCAGGGGGCGCTGCTGCCGGAATCGGGATGTCTCCCTCCTCCACTCATCATCAAATGCTGCAGCCTCACCTGAAGAGAAAGGAGATCAGACATGACACGGATGTAGGGTCTGGCTTCTGGAGGCAGATGCCAAGAGGGGGGGGGGTCACAGCCTTCTAAGACCAAAAATCAGGGGGAAGGCTGAAAGTGTGTGTTGGGGGAGGGCAGCAATTTGAGCTGGGTGAAAGAAATCAGGAATGGCATAATTATTTTGTTAAGGATAATAGCTCCATATATAAGGTAGTTAAGTATTTGATTTGAAGAAAAAATAGAGGAAAAAGAAAAAAAAAAACTCATCTAGATGGAGAAGGATATATGACTATCAATATCTGACTCAGGTGACCAAGTTTGCCTCTCCGGGGTGAGGACATTACCAGCACCTAACTCAGCCCCTAAATTGACAGACCCTTAAGTGAGCCCCTAAAATGACAGACCCTTAACTCTGCCCAAGAGATATCAAAGGAATTTTTTACTTGCTGAATGGGCTTCTGCCCACTTCATGAAGCATTTAATAAGACCAATTAGATTTTTTTAAATATAGGGTCTGGTGTTAAACAAGGGTTTTAATTTTTTTTAAAGATTTATTTATTTATGCACATGAGAACTGGGGAATAGACCAGAGATGGGGGGGAGGGATGTGTGTGTGAGAGAATACACCGGAGACAGCATGGGGAGCAGAACAGGAGGACTGACTGAAATACACTGCTGAGGGGAGCAGAGGGAGAGACCGGAGAGGTCTGCTGTGCCATGTGGGTAGCTCTGTAGCTGGAGATTGAATTTGTGCTGCAGAGGCTACGGATAGCTTCACAATGCTGCGATTTAACCCTCTGTGCCACTAGGGAGGCCCAAAGACCAATTTGATTTCAATAAAAGAGAAAAGACATATATCTAAGAGGTAGGGAGAGAAAGCTGGTATCTCCTAGGTCACAGGAACTAGACTCGGGGCTGCTGGTCAGGAAGCGGGAAGGGTGCTGCATGGGAAGGAAGGCTCACTCTCATCCAGATTGATATAGTCCTGCCGCTCCTCCTGGTCCCCAGTGCGGTGGTTTCGGGAGCGCTGGAGGATGTGAGCCCGATCCCGGATGTGATGCCCAATGGACATCTGTTCTAGTCCACTGTCCGAGTCCCGTACAGTCCGCCGAGTTTCCCGGATCTGGGATGTGGCAAACACGGCAGGCTTAGCTGCCCATTCCAAAGCTCTGGCTATATCAGCCCAAGACAGACAAACCACCCACAACCTGATCTTGAAAAAAAGCCAGGGTCTGGGGATGCCATTCAAAATCCTGACCTTTCCAGGACAGGGAAAGCCCTCTAACTCACCCCGCCTGGTGCCGAGCGCATCTCTGATGTCTCTTGGTAGACCTTGGGGGCACCATCACCCGTATTGGAATAGGAGATGACAGTGGAAGATGAAAAGGTCTGGCAATTGCCTCCAGCTGTCATGTGTTCCTGAAGAGGGAAGGGGACAGCAGAGGCTTAAAAATAGAGGCATCCCCTTTGGAAAAGGGATCCCACCCATCAGCTGCCCATCGCTTTCTCACAAAATGCAAAAACTGAGTGAATATCACAACTCATTGTTACCCTACAAATCTCTGAGTCCAATAATAAGAGGGACCTCAAGCAATCGAGCCCTTGTTGCATGAGTGTCCCTGCGGCTTTCCACTCAGGCATAAGAGGAAACACAGGAAGTGCTCTCGGTTCAATTACTCTGTTCAGCTTGTGCCTCCACTAGCCCACTCTTCCCCACTCCCGCCTCTGAGGACTCAAGGTGTTGCCAGCCATCCCACTGAGACCAAAGCCAGGGGAGGGTACAAGGCGAGTCTCACCATGTTCCCGATCATGTCGTTCATCATCCCAAACATGTCCATGAAGCCACCGGACTGGAGCAGAGATGGAAACCAGAGTCAGCACAGCAGAGTCAGGCTCAGAGAGGGTGTCATTCAGGTACACGGCTGGCCACACAGCTCCATGCTGCCTTTCTGAGCTTCCTGCACCTCTAGCAACTGCTCTTTCTCATTTTTCAGTAACACAGCAAGTACACTAGATTTCCCCTGTGCGCTGCCCCCTCCTCCCAGTTGCTATTGCTACTCAAATCCACCTTTCCTTTTCCTGACTGTCCCATTTCCTCCTATCTTTAAGGAGCTAGGCATAAAATTGTAAAAAATGGAAAAACTGTCTAGTTGGTCCTTCAACTGCCTTTCCTTCCTCAAAAGAACCAACTTTATGGGGCCTCCCTGGTGGCACAAGGGGTTAAGACGCAACCTATGAAGCTCTCCACAGCCGCCTTTGCAGCACAAGTTCGATCCCTTGGTCAGGGAGCTACCCACATGGCGCAACAGACCTCTCCTGACTCTCCCGCTGCTCCCCTCAGCAGTGTGATTCAGCCAGTCTGCCTGTTCTGCTCCCCACTCTGTCTCTGGTGAATCCTCCTACCCCCCACACCTGTGGCCTGTACCTCAGTTCTTGTATGCATAAATAAATAAATCTTAAAAAAAAAAAAAAAGAACCAACTTTACTAGGCAATTGCTTCCCTTCTGGACAGCATGGCTCCTAGAAGTATAGTAGCTAGCATCTTAACTCAGCGCTCAGCTGTAAACACCACAGAAAGGCTCTAGGGTTACCCTGAGGCTAGTCCAGACAGGCACATTTGGAAATAATATGAAGGTTACAGAGTGTGTCTGAGATGAAGAACATAAAGAGGTGTGGACTCACCATGCCCAGCATGCCGAAGGGGGAAACAGCCCCAGCCTACAGGAACACACAAAGAACAGAAATTACAGACCACGTCCTCTCTCACAGCAATTCCAACTCAGGCCCCTGGCCTCAGCTTTTTGTCATCTTCTCCAAAAGAGGATCACACCCAGCCCCTTTTCTCAGATCCCTTCTCCCACTCCTAAGAGACTGTTCCACTTGTTAAGTTGGTTGTGGGACACGAATATCCCAGCCCTTTCCCAACCACCCTCCAACCTTTCTTTGGGCTCAGGTATGTTGCACCATTACCTGCATCCTGCGGCTGGCAGGCCTGGTCCCTGGCATGTTGCCATCTGTGATGCTGAGGAAGGGGCTGTATCCAAAGCCACCTGACAACATACGGTTCATATGCTGACGGTGAATAGCAAAGGGGTCCCTGTGGAGTGAGGATACAGTATGGATGGCAGAAGGGCCGAGCAGGCAAAGTCCTAGCGAAACAATGGCACAGAAGCCTACTTCCCCGGTAAGTGCAAGCTGGAGCCCAGGATCCAGCCAGTTCCAACCAGCGCCAGCTGTCTGTCTGAGCTACTCCCAGACCCAAAGTAGAGTGGGATGAATATGCTCTAGAGCATGAGGGGGAGGGAGTACTCACATCAGGAACATGGGATCCTCGGGCTCCACGTCCCTCATGAAGCGAAACATCCTGAGTTTAGCTCCAGGGGGCTCCACACTGGAAAGACGTGGAGGCTCAGAGCCTTGGAGGCAGCCGGGCTTTTTGCACACCCGCTCCGTGTCGGGACTCTTGGAGCAGTGTCCCTTCCAAATATTGTACCTGACGCCCCCAAACTCCAGACAGACCCTTCTCCAGGTGTTCAACACTCCCCTCGAAAGAGAACAGCTCTTCAACCTCCAAGAGGGCCAAGGAAAAAATTTCCCAGTCTCTCAGTTCTCAGCCTCCCCAACTCAGAGCCACCCTTTCCCCGAAGCCCCCAGGTCAGCAGCCGACCTCCCCCTCCCCGACGTCACGGTTCCGGGGCGAATCCCAAGTGCGGGCCCTCCGCCCCATTAATGACCCCAGCCACCCCGCCCCCTCCTCGCCCCCGGCGCCACCGGGCCTCCCCCGGGCGGGCCTCACCATCCCCCTCCGCGCCGGCCGCCGGCGTCCCGAGCGCCGGCCCCCAGCCCCGCGGGCCGGAGCGGCGGGCCCGCCCGCCTCCCCTCCCGGCATCCCCGGCTCCCGGACGCTGCAGCCCCGCGGCCCGCTCCCGCCCGGCTGTCCGCTCTGCTCGCGCCTCACCGGTCCCCGACTCGGGCTCAGCGGCCCATCCGGCCGGTCTCGCCTCCGGTGCGCTGCAGGAGCAGGGGTTGCGGCCCGGGACGCGGGATTGGTCGGGGCTGGAGCTCCTCGACCTCGCGCGCCGCCTCCTCCCACAGCTGCCACCTCCGTGCCCCCCCTCGGCCCGCGGAGCCCGAAGCTCGGCCAGGCCCGGACGGAAGTGACGTCACGATGGGCCTGCCCACCCGGGCGGGCCCGCGGCGCCCCGCCCACCGGCGGGCGCGGGGAGGCGGCCGGGCCGGCTCCCGGGGGCGGCCGGGCTCGGGGGGAGGGGGGCAGGGCGCGGGCCCACCGAGGCCGGGGCGCGGGGTCCTCGGGGGAGGCCCCTGGAGGAACCTGGATTTGGGTCTGTGGACCGGAAGCGGCTCCCTGCATGGGCGTGGGGGAGGAACGGAGGCGTCCATGCCGCGGCGCGTCCAGGCGGGGGCGGGCGGCGCGCTCCCTCGGGAGGAGGAAGAGGGCCTGGGGGCCGATTCCCAGGGTCCGGGGGCGGGCTCCCTCCCTGTGGGCGACGGGGTGGGGCGGATCCCTGCGGGGAGCTTAAGCAGATTTTCTACCAAGAGGGAGGAAAGGCGCAGCTCTGCGGGGGAGGCGCCGGGCCAGTCTCTGCGGGAGGAGGAGCGTTCCCCGCAGGCGGGGTCCTCGGAGTGACGTGCGGGCAGGAGGAGGTGGCTGCGCTTCTGCTCAGGTCTAGCCCTGGCTTCCAGGACTCGGGCGGGGCAAAGAGAGCCAGCCTGGGAGGACTGGCCGCCAGATGGCGCTCCTCGGCCAAGCTGGAACGCCTGGCGTTGGCGAGGCGACTGGACCCTCAGGCCTGGAAGGGTCAGACAAGGGAAAGCCTGTAGCTCTGAAATCACTTAGCTTTGTGCCAGTCTCCTCTGTTCTCGAACTCCTGTGTCCTCAAGAGCTCCCACTTGTGCACTGATCTTTTTTTGCCTCTAATCGGGTGGGTAGGTCAAGGGTCTAAAGTTTGGGAGAAGAAAGAGGTGGAGAGCTCCAGTAACCAAGATCACCCAGAGCAGAGCTGCAAACAGACCCAGGAGACCTGACTCCAAGGCCAACGACTGATACTTTGACATACTAAATGTCTTGCATAAAATCTGGCTCTTCTGGAGAAAAGGACCCACCCCCTGGGTGTCAGGGATTTGGACTCTCTAGGATGGACTTTAAACCAGATTCATGCAAACTCTAGCTTTCTCTGGTTCTTTACTCTGGCTGCTAGCCATGTTAGTGCTGTGAGAACCCAATAGTTCCTGGGGGAGAAGGAGCAGGGGGTCCTTGGTGACTCTGGAAAAATTACTGGGAGCAGGGCTTATCAGTTTTCTTTGGGCTTGATCTTTATTAAAGAGCACAAAACCGTAGTGGAGATAACAGGGGAACAGAGACAGATAATTTAGAAGTCACAGACTGGAAAAGATAAAGAATTAAAATCTGTTTTTCATTGGTATTTCTGGGGAGGAGACTTAGTAAAATCTTTTAAGTTATTCTTCCAGATGTTCTATTTCTTGACATTACACCATGCTGGTGTCCCATTCCCTCTTGCCCCAAACAGAAGTGATCAAGAATTATCCCAGTGAAAGTTCTGTGGCCCAGACCTAAGTGTGGTCCCTCACCTTCCAGCTCTTTCTTATTGTCATGTCCAACCTTCAACCGAGTTGGATAGGAGATAAAACTCTGCTTCTAATCTCCTTTATTCCTTTTCCATTATGTGGTAACCCCTACCTACTGTTTTTAGGTGACTACAGCTCTTTCTTTTCTTCCAAAACTTAATAATCAAATAGACATTTTTACCTCTGCAAGATTTTGAAGCAACGTATTACCTCTTCTAGCAGAATTTACAAATTACAACTTTGCTTTCATATATGGGACAAAGCTCCAAACCTGGGCTTTGTCTCAGATTGAAAAGAAATCCTTGAACAGGTGGAAGGAGATGCATGAGCTCATTTTTATAGTCCCCAGAGGCACACAATATATGCAGCCTTCTACTAGAGTAATTGAAGGGATGCCATTTTACAAGTAACCTTTCTGTTCCCTACAACCAGTTTGTCTGACTTCCTTCTCCTCCTGCCTTACCTAGCCTTTCTCCCTCCTTCCCTGCCTCCCTGTCCATTGGATTCTGATAAGCAGAAATTACTTAGTCGCTGGAGTGTCTGGTAGGCCATAAGATGTAGTAGGGGAGTAGGCTCTACAAGGAGTGGCACTGAAGACAAGGAGAACAAGGATTTTTGAGAAGGAAGAGAAACACCAAGTGGTTCCTATATTCACTGGGCTATCTGATGGAGTCAAAGTCAGGAAGTCCTTGAGAAAGTAAAGCTGGACTCACAAAGGGGCCCTCTTTAAATGTAAGGTCACCCATCTGGAGCAATCCCAGGACAGTTGCACACTGGAACTAAGTGAGGATAGAGTAATGATAAAGGATTAGGAGAGGCTGGATTTCCTGTCTGAGCCACAGTGAATGGATGTGACTGGGCAGAAATGTGTGTATGTATGTATTAGTGCTAAGGTGCCCCAGGTAGAGAGAGTAATTTACAGGGTGGACACCAGCTCAAAGTAAGATTGAAAGGTGACTCAGGAGCATTTTTTATAAGTCAGCTTTTCAGTTTGTTTTTATGTCTACATTCACTGAACAAATATTTATTAAATGCCTGCTATGTACTATTCTTCACCCTGGAAATAAAGCAGTGAAGCAGAGAAAAATAAAGCAAGGTAATAGGAGAACGATGGGTGGCTCGGAGATGGTGGTCGCTTTTTATGTAGGGTGACTAGGGAAGGCCTCACTGATAAGGTGTCATTTAAGCAGAGACCAAAGTGAGGCAGACCTGGGATGAAAACATTCTGGACAGAGGAAATAGCAAGTGCAAAGGCACTGAGGCAGAAGTATGGTCAAGGGACAACAAAGAAACCAACTGCCTAGACTGGTGTGAATGAAGGGAAGAACATGTAAGAGACAAGGTTACAGGGGAAGAAGGAAGCCAGATCATGTGGGACTTTGTAAGACCTACAAAAGGGTCACTTTGGCTAGTATATAGAGAATAGACTATTAGGCAGCAGCAGACACAGAAGGACCTAGTAACATATTGTTGCCATAATCCAAATAAGACATGGTGGTGACTTGGAGTAGGTCCAAAGCAGTGGAGAAATGGTGGAATTCTATATCTGTTCAGAAGATGGTGCTAACAGAATTTGCTGATGAATGGATGCAATATGAGGAAGAAAAGTCAAAGATGACTCCAGGGTTTCATGGCCTGGGCAACTGAATGAGAAAAGACTGTTCTGCTTGCCACACTACCCGGAGTACGTACAGGTATTGGTTTTGAATGTACTGAAGCCAGGACTCCCTGGTGGCCCAGGGGTTAAGTCTCAGTGCTATCACCGCTGAGGCCTGAGTTGGATCCCAGGCCAGGGAGCTGACCCACATATGGCACAGCAGACCTCTCCTGTGTTGCCTGCTGCCCCCCTCAGCAGTGTATTTCAGTCAATCTGCGTATTCTGCTCCCCACTCTGTCTCTGGTGAATCCTCTCACCCCCTGCACCTGTGGCCTACACCCCAGTTCTTCTATGCATAAATAAATAATTTTTTTTTTAAGTATTAAAGTCATGGGCCTCCCCTGGTGGCCCAGCGGCTGTGCTGCGAAGCTGTCTGCAGCCTCTACAGCCCTGGTTTGATCCCTGGTCGCCGGCAAGGGTCCCACATGGTGTGACAGACCTCTCCTGCCGCACCCGCTGCTCCCCTCAGCAGTGTATGTCATCATCTGCCTGTTCTGCTTCCCACTCTGGCTCTGGTGAATTCTCTCACCCCCCCACGCTTCTGACTGTGCCCAGTGCTTGTATAAATAAAATCTTTAAAAAAAATATATTGAAATCATGACTGACTGGAAAATCCTGACCAAGTGCTTACAGAGGGTAATTGACCTGGACCATCTTACCTTTAGAAGTTAGCCACCGAAAGCAGGAGGAGAGGTGGGCAATAGAAATAAGTGAATTCTCTACCTGGTTTGGCCATAGATGCTAGATGTCAGTCCAACTTGGGTAGATATGCTAATGTTAATGGTTGGCATTAGTATTGGAGTTTCAAGTTGAGAAGAACTTTCAGTGTCCTTTGATTGTTTCAACATGACATCCTGAAGGAAGCAGTATGATTTGAGATTAACAGGGGCATTAAGGATGTATGTTTGGGGGCCTCCCTGGTGGCGCAAGGGGTTGAGAGCCACTCTATGAAGCAATCTACAGCCTCTGCAGCACAAGTTTGATACCCTGCTGGCCAGAGAGCATCCCACATGGCAAAGCAGACCTCTCCTGTCTCACCCACTGCTCCCCTCTGCAGTATTTCAGTTGGTCTGCCTGTTCTATTCCCCACTCTGTCTCTGGTGAATCCTCTCACACCCCCCCCCACATCTCTGGCCTGTATCCCAGCTATTGTATGCATAAATAAACAAATCTTTAAAACAAAAAAAAAGGATATATGTTTGTGCTACCTGCATGGTAGTAAACATGGACTGAGTTGCTACTGTGTGCCAGGCATGGTGCTGGGTGCCACAAATGAAAGGATAAGCAAGATGTGGTTTCTGCCCAAGAGAATTCACAACCTGGTGAGACTGGCCAACTTGTAATGAATTCCAATCCTGGGATGAAGGCTGCACTAGAAAAGTGTATGTTAATAGGGCACAAGTGATTCAAAAGGAGTAAGTGACTTGGGGGTAGGGTGGAGAAGTTAGAACATTCCAGGCAGAAGATGCATTCAATGCAAAGGCACAGAGGTATGCCCCATTTGGGAAGAACTATGAGGAGTAAAAAAAAAAAAAAAAACAAAACTTTTGAGGGATCAGTGAAGAGATAAACTACAGAGTTAAAAGAGCCCTCTTTGCTTCTCCAACTCTATTCCATGGTAGCTAGGGAAGCTACCAAAAGGTTTTTGTAGGGAAATTACAATAGTCCATTTGTATTTTAGGGAGAAAAGGGAATTTTATGTATTATGGAGACTTTTTTTTTAAAGATTTTATTTTTATTTATACAAGAGCTGGGGTACAGGCCAGAGTGGCGGTGTTATAGAGCAACCCCGATATTAAACGGGTTCCTGGCTGTGGGTCCTCACCCGCGCGCTTTAAAGGGACTTATTTTTTTTTTTAAGTTTTTTTTTTATAGAGGCATGTTTTTATTTATTTATTTATTATATTTGTTTGTTTGTTTTGTTTATACATGCACTGGGTACAGTCAGAAGCGCGGGAGGGTGAGAGAATTCACCAGAGCCAGAGCGGGGAGCAGAGCAGGCAGAAGGACTGAAGTACACTGCTGAGGGGAGCAGCGGGCGGCAGGAGAGGTCTGCGCACCATGTGGGATCCTCCTCCCGGGCCGGGGAGCAGCCTGGGATCGAACCGGCGCCGCAGAGGCCGCGGGCAGCTTCGCAACCCAGCGCTCAACCGCTGCGCCACTGGGGAGGCCCAAAGGGACTTATTTTTTATGGTGACCAACGCAAGAAAAATTACTTTGGGCTGGTCAACCACGGGTGAAACTTGCAAATCACGTTGGACGCCAAGCTGTTATAGAGCAACCCCGATATTAAACGGGTTCCTGGCTGTGGGTCCTCACCCGCGCGCTTTAAAGGGACTTATGAATACTCTACTACAGACACACGCAAAAGGGTTAATAAAAGGTTTATTTACAAAAAAAAAAAGAAATAAGGAAAATGTACAACTCAGGGAAAAAATAGGGAAATAAAGTCTTTAATGCGTCCTACCCGATCCGACGACCTGGAAACCCAAAGTCACTCTCAGAGATGGCCGGACTGCTGGGAGCTGGCGGAGAGCCAAAAATGGGGGATCCCCAAAGCCCACGTGTCTGACTTTTATATCCACCTGGCTGCTTAACCCCACCCTCAGGTCCCAGCCACCTTCCCTTTGGTGGTGATGGGATTTGGAGTTCCCAGTGTCTTTGGCTTTGACCTGGGGTGGGGGTGGAGTCCACAAAGCCTATATGAAATTTGCTTTGGGACATCCTTTTCCCCCTAACAGCGGGAGGGTAATAGGATTCAGCAGAGCGGGAAGCAGAATAGATAGACCAAAAGCTTCGCTGAGGGGAGCAGCAGGTGAAACAGAGAGTTCTGCCTCGCCATGTGGGATTTTCCCTGGCCGGCCGGGAATCGAACCGGCGCTGTAAAGGTTGCGGACAGCTTCACAGAGCTGTGCTCAACCCGCTGCGCCACCAGGGAGGCCCAGAAACTTTTTTTTAATTTCTACAATATGCCAGGTATTGAGGTAGGTGCTGAAGAATAAAAAAAAAAAAAAAAAAAAAAAAAAATCATGGGGCCTCCCCGGTGGCGCAGCGTTGAGCGCTGGGTTGCGAAGCTGCCCGCAGTCTCTGCGGCGCCGGTTCGATCCCCGGCTGCTCCCCGGCCACTGGAGGAGGGTCCCGCATGGCGCGCAGACCTCTCCTGCCGCCCGCTGCTCCCCTCAGCAGTGTACTTCGGTCCTTCTGCCTGCTCTGCTCCCCGCTCTGGCTCTGATGAATTCTCTCACCCTCCCGCGCTTCTGACTGTACCCAGTGCATGTATAAACAAAACAAACAAACAAACAAATAAATAAATAAAGCATGCCTCTATATAAAAAAAAAAAATCATGATTGAAAATCCTAATTAATTAAGCTTAAAGTCAGCTAGTGCAGGGCCCTTGCAGCAGGAGTTGGACAGGGCTTGGAGAGAAGAGGAGGCCCTCATGGAATCTTGGAAAGTGAAATGTGAAGACTAGGGAGGGAAAGAAAGGTCACATGTCAGGTGACCCCAAGGCATGAAAGAAGGGGTGAAGCATAGTGCCTTTAACTGGAATAGAAAACAAGGGAATTTCAGCTGGAACAGGCAAGGAGGGAGGGGTTGAGAAGCAGCGAGATCCAGGAAGAGATGGACAGAAGGGAACTGGAGGCTCAGGGGAGAAGTCTGTTCTCAGATGTGAACAAGACCCGTGTCTGGGGATGTGTTGGCAGTGGGACTTAGAACCATGGACATGCAGGATGGCATAGTTTAGGGAGCCTAGAGAAGTGAGAACAGTACCTCTGAGACCAGAGTTCCCTGGCAGGGGGCAGTCAACTTTGTCACCACCTCCTCCAGTTATCAAGCCCTTTCGCAGCCTTTTACCTTCTGGGCACAGGAAGTCTGTAGCTGTAGTTTTTGGATCCGTGTAAATTTTATTTATTTAACATAGAAGAACTGGGGTGTAGGCCAGAGGTATGGGGGAGTGACAGGATTCACCACAGACAGAATGGGGAACAGAACAGGCGGACCGACTGAAATACACTGCTGAGGGGAGCAGAAGGCAAGACAGGAGAGTCTGCTGTGCCATGTGGGTTAGCTCCCTGGCTGGGGATTAAACTCCTGAACTCAAGCCATAGAGGTGAAGGCTGACAGTGCTGAGATTTAACACCCTACGCCACCAGGGAGGCCACTTCCCTCTTCTTTGGATCAGCCGCAGGGTCTGTTTAATCTGTGAAAATGTGGAAACCCTGAACAAACATGTGCCTCTGGTAAAGCATATGACAGTGGCCCAGATAACTTTCAACATAGCTATCAGAGTTGATCTTGACTTTCTGTATACAGAGAACACTGGAAATGAAAAAGAGAAAGTAAGTGGAACAAGAAGAGGCAGTTTAGAGTCAATGTCTAGAGTGGCTCTGTCCAATATGGGAGCCACTAGCCACACATGGCTATTTCAATTTCAGTTTTTTAAAAAATGCAGTTCACAATAAAAATTGTTGCACTAGGGCGTCCCTGGTGGCACAGGGGGTTAAGTCTCAGCACTATCAAGCTCTCTGCAGCCACTGCAGCACCCTGGCCAGGGAGCTAACCCGGCATATGACCCAGTAGACACTGCTTTCCTCTGCAGTGTATTTCAGTTAATCCTCCTGTTCTGCTCCCCACTCTGTCTCTGGTGAATCCTCTCACTCCCGGCCTCACGCCTCTAGCCTACACCCCAGTTCTTGTATGTGTAAATAAATAAAATAAATCTTTTTTAAAAAATTGTTGCACTAGCACATTTCACATGTTCAATAACTGTGTGTGGCTAGTGGCCACATTGTTGGAAAGTGCCTGTATACAGTATTTCTATCATCACCGAGAATTGCATTCGCCAGTGCCAGAAAGCATCTATAAATGTTTTCCTTTTGACTTCTTTTTGAAGACTCTGTGACCATAGTGCACATGGGAAGAAACTAGAAGACTGAGCGACAGCAAACTAGTGTAGAGACGGAAGTGAAAGAGATCATGAAGAAGGATACAGAGAATTAGAAAAGCTGAAGAATCTGGAGAGATAGATAGTTAAACTAACCCTTTTTGGCAGGGAGAAAATTCAGAGGAAGTGGAAGCCTTGGGGAAGTTGATAGAAGCCACAAAAACTCTGGCTGTGATTTACATACTATGTAAAAACAGAGTCCACCAGGAGATGATCCTAAGTCAGAGGGAGGCAGGTCCATACTGCATCAGGGTGTGTGTTTTTATAGTCTACTCAAGAAGGTTGGAAGGGCTCTGCTTTTGAGTCCAAAACAGCGTGTAAGGGGCAAGGAAATAAACAAGGGATAATCAGTAAGGGTGTGGGAACCAACGAAGGCAGCTGGGCTTTGGGATAAGGAGTTGCAAAATCAGGAGAGATCAGGGCGACCTTCCTGAAGTGGAGAGCCCATAGGCATGGCACTGAGTGCTGAACGGGCTGATGAATGGAAAGAAGGTGCTGGATACACCTCTCTTGTCAAGTTGTACTCACTGAGCCCCCTTCATGTATTCCTTTAAGGCAGGAACTGGGTTTTTTTCATTGAGCTTTGTGTCTCCATCACATAGCACAGTCTAACATTTATAGGAACTCAACAAGTTTATTGAAGTACAGCAGTTCCAGCTCGAGACAGAGAGTAAAAAGAAAATTTGTTGGGGTTTAGAAGTGAGGAGAACACTTGATGGGTAGTGCTCATGAGGCATGTGCAACAATAGTTGTGAAGGTTATTTCCTTTTTTTTTTAAGATTTATTTATTTATGCATACAACAGCTGGGATACATGGCAGAGAATTGAAGGGTGAGAGGATTCACCAGAGACAGAGTGGGGAACAGAACAGTCAGACTGACTGAAATACACTGCTGAGGGGAGCAGCGGGCAAGACAGGAGAGGTCTGCCTCACCATATAGGTTGCTCCCTGGCCAGCCAGAAATGGAATTCAGGCTGCAGAGGTTGAGGATTGCTTCATAGTGCAGTGCTTAACCCCTTGCACCACCAGGGAGGCCCTGAAGGTGATTTCTTAAGTAACACTCTAGGAGCAACACACTCCACCATGATCAAAGTTAGGTTCCTTGAGACCTCTTTGTAGGAGTCCACCTCCTCTCAAATCTCCACTGATGTGAGTTTTGGAAAGATAAATTTTTATTTACTTCCCTCCCCCAAAGACACATTTTTATTTAAAAAACATTTTTTTAAAGATTTATTTATTTATGCATACAAGAACCCGTGGTATAGGCCAGAGGTGTGGAGGGTGAGAGGATTCGCCAGAGACAGAGCCGGGAGCAGAACAGGCAGACCGACTGAAAGACACTGCTGAAGGGAGCAGCGGGGAAGACAGGAGAGGTCTGCTGTGCCATGTGTGGGTAGCAACGAGGCCAGAGGGGACCGAACCCGCAGTGCAGAGGCTGTAGACAGCCTCCCAGCGCTCTGCTCCACTGCCTGCGCCACCAGGGAGGCCCCCAAAGACACATTTTTGAAAAGCAAAGGAAAAGTCAGGTCCAACTTTCCTTCCCTCCCTTGTGATCCGTAGGTTTTGGTGAGCAGTTCACAGTCCAACTGAACTGCTCACGAAAACCTGCTTAGTAGATAAACAGGCAAACTGAAAAAAACCCAGGAAGCCAGAGAGGGCGAATTCACTTAAGAATGAGATGGAAATAATTAGAATCGAACGCCTTCCACACTGTGGCGAGGTTCATGTCTAGGCCGTCGAGCTGGAAGTCATGGTTTCCGGGCGGCTCAGGCCTCCCTCGTTCTCACCTGGCCTCCTTTTGCCACCTTCAGAAAATGTGTTAGAAGCACGGGTTTCCCCATTCAACTACTGGGAGACATTCTCATTCAGACTGTGGAGTAAGAGCTCGAGGAACCGGCAAGCCTCCACAAGGCCTCAGCGGTGCCCCGGGCAGGGCAGCCGCAGGCTGGGAGAGTTGGGCACCGCCGGCTCCAGAGGCGGGGAGACCCACCCCAAGGACAATGGAGGTGGCTTCCAACTTCCCACTCATTCCTGGTTCATCTCTTCTCACGTCCAGCGTTTTTCTCATGAAACTAAGCGTCCAGGAGACGGGGCTGCTGTCCAGCCAGACAGGGACGGCCACGGGGCGCGTCTCCCCCGCGGGCTGGGACGCGAGCCCGGGGCCTCTCGTGGATCTTTGTCCCGTGGTCCCTGTGGACTCCAGTGTCCAAACTCTTCGCTTCTCAGGGCGCTCCCTTGAGCCTTGGGGCAGGATTCCCATTCTCTGCCTCTCCTTCTCCCTGGAATTTTCCACTGCAGCTGCCTCCGCTCCCAGACACCCCTCCCTGGGCAAAATTCCCGGCTCCCTCCGCCTCCCCTTCCCTAATCACACCTCATCCCCACCCCCGGCCCTGAGGCCCAGCCCACAGTCCGGCCCCCACCGCCCCCCACCCCCACTGACCCTGGGGGTCCCCGTTGGAGAAATAGGGGGCCAGACCTTTCCAGCAGGGTAAGAGGGAGGGTCCCTGGCGCTCCCAGGGAGGGGAGAAAAGGACAGTGGAGGGGCTGGTCCCCTGTGGGGCTGGAGTGGGGGGAGTGGCCCTCCTCAAATCCCCATATAAGGCAGGACAAGCAGTTAGGCCTCTGCATTGGCTGATTCAAATGAGCATTCCACCTGGCAACAGGGTTCCTATTGGCTCTCAGGAAAAATAGGAGGAAGGTGGATGGAGGTTGTTGGTGGCGGTGATTGGAAGGGGGAGGGGAGTGGAGGTGACCGGAGTGGGGGGTGGTTACCAGGGCAACAGGGTAAGAGCCCAGCAGGGTGTCCGAGACAGCAGGCGGGACAGGGAGGTGGAGAGGAGGGAAGAGGAAAGGAGGGTAGGAGGGAGAGGAAAGAGACTGACGGGAGGGAGGGAGACGGGGAGACTGCGAGGGCCGGGGAGGGTGGGAGTCAGGGGGGGGAGAGGGAGGGAGATGAAGCCAGAGGGTACAGAGATGGAGTCGGTCAGAGATCGTAAAGACATCAGCCAGTGAGTCAGAGACACAGATTGAGGGAAAGATGGGAAGATCTCAGGAAAAGATGGACAGAGTTCCGCAAGGAAAAATCTGGGTGGGGCTCCAAGATTTCTGAAGAGGCCAAGAATGAGAAACTAATAGAAAAGTCGGAAAAAAGAAACTGGGAGGTGTGTAGACCAAGGGCCCCAAAGGTGGTGTATTTAAACATTCAGCGTTAAATGATGATGGCAGATCCATGTATGTCTTTTTTTTATTAGGAAAATGATTTTAAAAGATGCTTAGTGAGAATGACAAATATGGAAGTGCACACAAACCCAAGACATCTTTTTCTCAAACCCACGTGTTCCACTCCATCCACCTTCCTGACCCTTCTAGACTCCCCAGCTCTTGTCTGCTTCTGAAATCCCAAGCTTTTCAAAATGACCTAAAGATACTGAGAGTGAGGATGCCTGGGATAGGGTGGGGCTGGTACTCCAGACCTGGGCCCTCTTTTAGGAGGCAAATATAAGACCGAAACGTTGCGGGGTGTGTGTGTGTGTGTGTGTGTGTAGGGGGGGGCAGCAGACTCAGGAAGAAGGAAAATGTGAAAAATAAGGGACATAAACAAGAGGAAATTAGCTAAGGGTCTAGGGCCAGGTGAAGGACTGGATATGCCAAGAACAGTTGTCTGGGATAGATAAGGAGGGATGGAAGGTGGAAGTGGAAACGAGAAGAGGCGAAGAGAGGACAGGTGATGAGAGAGGTGAACGGTGGTGAGGGACGGGTCTGGGTACAGATGAGCGAGAAGGGTTGAAAACTACAAGGATCAGGCAAAGAGAAGTGAGGAGAGACAGGCGAGTGAAGAGCGATCTAATATGGAAGATGCAGACCGGAGGGCCTCTGACTCCCCTCAGATCACAAGAGCGCGCCAGGAAGGGAGGAACCCAGCAGGGATCACAAATGTCAGCCTCAGGCTGGACAGAGGATGGGCTGCCCTCTCTGCCCTCCCATCCTCTCCCAAGGCCACCCTGAGAATGTAGACACAGACGAGAGAGGGGAAATCCAGCGCCATGTGGAAGTAGCTCCCCCGCCCTCTTCCTTTTCTTTAAGCTTTTGGTTTCTCAAATACCTGCCCAGCCTTTCCATCTGCTCCTCCCCCCCATCCCTTGGCAAAATCTCAAGGCTTTTTGGGGGGTCAGTAGGATTCTGGCCCTCCCTCCAGCCCGCCCCCAAAAGACAGACTCCACGTTCGCTCGCCGGCAGTAGGTCGGTATTTGGAGAGGTCCCTCCCCGCAGGAACCCCACCCCTTCCCACCTCCTGGCCCCACTCCTTTCTCCGCGACCGTCAGTCTCTCCATTTCCCCCTCCTGGTCTGGTCCCCCTCCCGCCGCTCTCGCTCTCCCTCCCCTCGCTTTCATCCTCCTATCCCCACCTCTCCAACCTCCGCTTTCATCCCCCTCCCCTCGCCTCTCCTCCCCGCTCCCGCCTGCCCCACCCCTGGGAAGCCCCTCCCGTCGGGCAGCGCCGCCTTTATAAGCGGGTTCCCTTCCCGGGGGCGGCAGCGGCTGGTCGGCGGCAGCTCTGCGGGTGCGGGGGCGGCGAGCCGAGGACCGAGCGACCGCGGCCGGAGCGCGCCGGCCACCGCCCGCACCGCCCTTCCGCCCGCCCTCCGGACGGCCGCAGCCCTGCGGGTCTCCGCTCCGGACCCACCCCCGCCCCACCCCGCGCGCCTCTGCCGCCTCTTCCAGAGCCCCAGCTCGCTGAGCGGCCGCCGTTGCCGCTGCCGCCGGCGCCGCCACCGCGCCAGATTCCGGCCGCGGCCACCCTCCGCCGTCCAGGGCCCCTCCGTCCCGGCCCCGGGACCCCGGCTCCCCGCCAGCCTCGGCCCCGGCCCCGGCACCATGTCGGAGAAGAGCGTGGAGGCAGCGGCCGAGTTGAGCGCCAAGGTACGGGCGGAGACGGCGGCGGCCCCGACCCCGCGCGACCCCGGCTCGGCGCGCCCCGGCGCCCCCGGCCGCCCCCGACGGCCCCACGCTGCCCCGGCGCCGGGTCCCGGCGGACCCTCTCCGCCCTCCCCCCGCTCCCAGCCTGGCGCTGCCTGCCCCGCGCCGCGCCGCTCCCGCCAGCGCCCTCTAGCTTCCCCGGCGGCGCGCCGCGGCGCCCGGCCTCGCCGCCCCGGCCCGCGCCCGGCCGCGCCGCGCCCCCACCCCGCGCCGGCCCGGCCCGGCCCGGCCCGCGCGCCCCTGCCCGGCCGGCGGCCCGCGCGCGCCCTCCGCTCCGCGCCGCCCCGGCCCGGGCCCCGCGCCGCGCGCGCTCTCCCCGGGCCTCCAGTCGGCGCTCACCTTCCCTCCCCGAGCGGCGGGGGCGCCTCAAGTGTAAACAGGACGCGCCCCGGAGGCTACTCTCGGCCCCTCCCCTCGGGGCTCGGCCGTCTCCCCGGACGGCTGCTGGCTCCGTTGGCTCGTTCCCTCCTCTCCTTCCCTCTGTACATTCTCCACCGGCCTCCAGCCTTCTGCCCTCTCCATAAACCTCCTTCCCTCCCCACACTTAAAGAATCTTGAATTATTAAAAATCAGAAGCGGGGAGGGAATAGCCTTTGGAAAGGCGAAGGTAGAGGCTCAGCATTGCGCGGCGTTGCGCCGAGCGGTCCTCGCGCTCATCAGCTCCCCTGCCTGGCCCCATCCCTTCGCCCTTGCCTCTCTGCCAGTTCCTCTAATTTCCCTAGGGAACTTGCTGAATGTCGCTTTGGGAAATTAATTCGGCCAGGGTTTGGGGGCTGGGAGCCCGATCTTGGGGGGGGGGAGCTCTGCTGAGGAGCGGTCACAGAGGTCTCCCAGAGGCCTGGGAAGTGAAAAGGGCACACGGGTGGGATTAAAGGTGGCGGAGAAAGGGGCTGTGTGTGGAAATCTGACTAGGTGTGCCGTGTGGCCCTCCGGTGGGCTGGCTGTGCGCTGGCATGTGACTTCACTGAGTAGGTGTCTTTGTATGTCTGAAATGCAGTGAGTGTGTGGGACTGCCCGTGTCAGTTACATGTGTGCATGTGGAGACGTAGGTGATCTGGAGCCATGTTGCCGCTTTGTGAGTGCGAGCGGCTGCGCGCCGTGTTCTTGCGCTGTCTTGGAGTGTGTGCCAGGATGCCCAAACACCGGGCCATGTGTCTCCGGGTCGCGTGGGCGCTCCTCTGTTGCTGTGTGTGAATCGGTGTCAGCCTGTGTCAGTGCGTGTGCCTGTGCTGAGTAAATGAGGCCAGAGAACTGCTTAGCACAGACCTGGGTCACATACCCTCCTGGAAAGGGATCATGGAAGGACAGTGACCAGCAGGACAGGACAGGGGAGGAGAGGGCCCGGCCCCTTGGACTTTGGTCTCTTGGTCGTCTGCCTCCCTGGCACTCTCTCCTCCTCCGTTAGCCCAGATGAGAAACTCAGGCCCAAGTTACACAGATCTGGTGCTGTGCCCCCCCCCCCCCACAGCTGACAAACCCCTGGCTCTCCTGGCTGGTGCAGGATGGAGGAAAAGCCCACCAGGTAGTAAAAATGCCATGCCCACCATGTGGCAGAGCAATGAGGACAGCAAAGGAGTGGGAAGAAGAAACCTGGAGTAAGTGACAGGGTCAGGTGTTCTGTGCTCCCCTTAAAGGGGCAAAGCAATAGGGTGTCGCTCCTGGCCAGCCATTCTGCACCAGCTACCTCTTCTGTTCCCAGTCCTGGTCCAACGAGGACACACCCTCCCAAAGAGATCGATTTGCACAGAAAACTTCCATCCACATGGAATCAGATACACACAGTTGCACACCAACACCAGATCAGATCACCCAGAGCCACCCCAGTGTCACTCAGTGCCTGCCCATTGTGGATTTGGGAGAGGCCTGGAATCGAAACTGGAAGGGCCAGTGTGGTGTCCGGAGAGAGGGGACTGGCTGGGGAGCATCTACCTGGGCTCTGGATGGAGAGAGGGGAACGTTGGTAGGAGGGTCTTCTAGACAGGTACCTCCCCCATCTCATGCCAGACTCCGTCCTGGTCTCTCATCTGCCACATGTGATCCTCTTTCCCTCCATGTGCCTTTTAGCCTCCTTTCCCTCCATTCCCCCTGGAAGCTATCCTGCCACGACACCAGTGCGCACTCCATGGCCTCTAAGGAGAAGGAAATTACTTAAACTGTTTTGGGATAGGAGTGGGAAAAAGTGGGAGGGGTGCCAGGAATCGTGCTCGGGGGCTCTCCCTATTCCTGCAGTATGTGGCCAAGTAGGAGCCTGAGGATTCAGGGGACACAGGCAGAGAGAGACAAAGGCTTGCGAAGCTGGGAGGGATGCCCAGGAGAGAGCACTAAGGAAAAGGCCCCAGAGGTAGACAAAAGGCCTAGCAGGGCAGACCGAGCAGGCAGGGACCACGAGGGGGTGGGGCACCAGGCTGCGAGCAGATGGAGGGGATTTGCTTTGCTGAGCTGAACTCTTCAGCCAGTGAGGTTTGGAAGAACTTGATGGGGGTGGTGAGCGGCTACCTTGGCCGCCTGTTCCCCTTTCCTCATCACTTTTTTCCTCCCTGGAGGCTTGGAGATGGAGGTGTGTAACCTCAATCCCTTTGTGGCCTGAAGGACCCTGGGGCCTCTGTTTGTTTTAAAGTTGTGGCCACCTTCTGCCTGTCACACCACTGCTCACTGCAGGAGAGGGAGAACGGGGGTGAGAGGGACTTAGGGGCGGCAGATCATCTGTGGTGAGAGGAAGGTGACCTCTTTCTCCCTTGCAGGACCTGAAGGAGAAGAAAGAGAAGGTGGAGGAGAAAGCCAGCCGGAAAGAGCGAAAGAAAGAAGTGGTAGAGGTGCGGAGGGTCTCCTGCATCCCCCGCCCAGGACCCTTCCTTCAGTGGCGGGTGGTGGTGTTGGAGCCACAGGGCCGGCCTCACTCTGTCCCGCTCCTGGTCCCCACAGGAGGAGGAGAACGGAGCTGAGGAGGAGGAAGAAGAAACTGCCGAGGATGGAGAGGAGGAGGATGAAGGGGAAGAAGAAGGTGGGGAGGGTGGGGAGGCTGGGCTGCAGGGAACTGTCAGGGTGGGTTTGAGGACCTGAGGCAGGGCTGGGGCAACCACAGGGGGTCTCCCCAGCGTTCCCTGCCCTTCCCCAATGATCTGTTTCTGGCCCCTTAGATGAGGAAGAAGAAGAGGAGGAGGATGAAGGGCCCGCGCTGAAAAGAGCTGCTGAAGAGGAGGTTTGGGCCGGGTGTGGGCCCCGAAGGGCTGCCAGGGGACCTGCAGGGGCTGGGTGCCCTTTTGGATTTGGACCCAGATCCCTGGGGGTACACGGGAGGGGGAGGTTGGAGCTGGGCTAGGATGGGGGGATCCCCTCTCCCATTTTACAGCTACCCCATCTCTCCCTCTCCACAGGATGAAGCGGATCCCAAGCGGCAGAAGACAGAAAATGGGGCATCGGCATGAGCCCCCTGCCAATGGGCTGGGGGTGGGAGGCCCCTCAGGGCCTGGAGGTGGGGGTGGGAACAGACAAGTGCAGCCACTCTTCACCTGGCTGCCTGCTCTGGGCCCTGAACCAGAGCTGCCACCCTCCTCCTCCTCCCCAGCCTTCTCATTTCTGCCTCTCCGTCACTGTCCCTCCATCCTCACTGCCATTGTTCCACCTCCTAACCTGCTCCTTCTGAGCTCCCCAGCTGGTCCCCAGTTGCTCCTTGCCCTCTCCCTGCTCTCTTCCTCCCTTCCCTGAGCCAAGCCCACCTCTCCGCCATAGCCGCTCCTTCTTAACCTCTGCATCCCAGCCTCATGTCCTGCCCATCCCTACCCTGCCTGATCCCTGGGTCTCCCTCAGATCCCCTTCTCAGACAGCGCCAGGCCGGGGTGGGGCCAGGGTTGGGGCCGAGCCCCACAGCTGCCCCCCTCCCCTCCCTTTTTGTATAATTTAATAAAGAAACGGTCGCGCTTCTGTTTTTAACCTGTCTCCTGCTTTGGGGGGGAGGGGCAGTCAATGTAATGGAAGGGGTCTTGAAGGAGCACATTGGCCGACCCCCTCATTCTGTCAGGATCTCTCCTATAAAAAAGTACCACCATCCACTTAAGAAGATAAAATCAGCACTCCAGAGGTGGACAGGGATTGCAGCCTTTTGAGAGCTGATTTCCACCCTGTTTTTGGGTTCTTAGGGATACCGCACCCTAGCAAAACACACTTCTGCTGGCCCACACCAGGTCTAGACACTGCTGAGCCCAGTGGAAAGCTCCTGACCCTGTTGTGCTGAACCCGGCAAAGAAACAGCCCCGGAACAGGAAGTGGGAGAGGGCTGGTTGGCCTGGGTCAACTCTTTTAGACCCTCACACACAGACACACACACACATACACACATAGAGTGACAGCAAGAGTGGCCTGGCATCAAACATGACCCTCTGGTCTAGGAGGTGAGCTGACCAGGCAGGGGAGAGTTCCCCAGGGCTGCTGGTGGTTCCCAAGGTGGGGTGGGGAGTAAGAGTCTCTGGTTTCCTTTCCTAGTTCTGCTTCAGTTTTTCTCCAGTTTGATATCTTGGAGGATTTCTGCGCTTTTCTGTCTCAACCTTGCCCTTTTTCTTACTTCACAATCTCTGGATTGGGGAAGCCCCTGAGCAAGCAAGGGCCTGAGCTGGAGGGGTGCGTGCGTGCATGTGTGTGTGTGTGTCTTTGACACTACCATTCTCTAGAGCAAATGAGCGTCTGAGCTGGAGGGGTGTGTGTGACTCACTGACACCACTCATATAATATCTATACATAGTTCACCCAGAGTCAGGGCTACATTTGCACGCAGTTTTGTCGTCACACTCCCCTGCTGTTTGATCTTGACAAGCTCCTCTTTGAGCCTGCCTCGGTTTTCTCATCTGTACAATGGGGGGATAATATTAGATTTCACCAGTCACTACATGCTAAATGTCTGATACAGTGCTTTGCAGGCAGTAAAGACTCAATGCAAGACAGGTATTCTCCCACTCCACCCCCAGATACGGGGTGACCCTCCTCAGACCTGACATCTTTTAGGGTACGGTAAAGCTTCCTGTCCACCTTATTCCCAGGTGTCAGTGAAGGGAGGATGATGGCAGGTCTACAAGAGCAGTGGAACTCCAGGAGCAACTTGGGAGGGATGAATATCAAAAGAGACTTGCCAAGGAGAGAATAAAATGAATGGTGGGGCTGGGATGCAGCTTAGAGATGGGCCAGCAGGCCCTCCAGGCAGAAATGGAATCAGGAGGGTGGGGACGGTGGAGGAGGAGGGTGATGGGGACACCCAGGGCTGAGGAAAATAAACAAGGGGAGCGCCACCACAGGGTAGGGTAACGTTGCTGGGAATCAACCCCCTCAGACTTTCCACTGCGAAGCGAAACTGTGAGCCCTGGGGTGTGTGGGGGGGGCAACCGGGGAGGGGAAGTGGGGAAGGTGGGGAAGGCAGAAGGACAGGGGCAAGGGCTCTGGAGCAGCAGACCAGCTTCCCAGCTCAAGACAGTCACTGCCTCCACTCTGTTCTCTGCTACTGCCTAGCCACCACCC